>NC_073243.2:26870000-29270000 GCF_029281585.2 Gorilla gorilla gorilla
CTGATATTCCTGGACTTCTTTCTCAAATCTCTGCAGATTTCCCTCTACTTGCATTGTCATCACAGGTCACAGAGGGGAATCGAGGAGATAGAATTCCACATATAATCTTATCTTCCTGTAGAAGTCCCATGATCCACCCTCTGCAAGCTGAAGATCTGGAAAAGCTGATGGTGTTATCCAACGGCCATGATGTCAATTCCCGCCTGGAATCTGAAGACCTGAACACAAGGAGTGCTGAGGACAGGAAAAGATCAATGTTCCAGCTGAAGCCGTCAGGCAGAGTTAATTCAACTTTCCTCCTCCTCCTTCTGGTTCTGTTCAGGCCCTCAGTTTATTGGATGGTTCTCCCCCACACTGGGAAGGGTCATCTTTAAGGAATCAGTCCACCAATCTGAATGCTAATCTCTTCTACAAATACCCTCAAGCCACACCCTGAAATAGTGTTTAACTGGCTATCTGGGTATTTCATGGCCCAGTTAAGCTGACGTACAAAACTAATCATCACACTTCCTATAAGTTTAGAACACCTTATTTGATTTCTTAGATTCAGGCTTTCTCTGGAGGAAGGGGGTGGATCTTCCCTCTGAGGGAAATGACTTTCCTCTTCTATTTAGTTTTTCTGGTACCACCATCCTCTATAACCAAAGAACAACTAAGATATCCCTAGTCTTTCCAGCAGTGATTTTAATTGCAGGCACTATTTAATGGAATTTTCTTAAACCACTAACTCTATAATATTTTCATTTGGTTTTCTCCATCCCAGATCAAGAAAGAATTGTATTCCCCATGTAGTAAGTGCCCCTGTTTTTCACTTATCTTTCCACTGATCAACTCCTCCAACTGGGGCTCTAAAAACCACAACCATGATTAGGAATTACCTAATATCCATGACACCTAATCAAGAAAGAAAGTGGTAGGGGACCCCCCACTGGCATCTTCCAGCCAAACCACATAGATCACACAGGGATGATCCCTTTGCTTGTCGGTGCCACTATTCTCCCAGGCCCCCTATCTCCCTGAGATTGTGGCTTACGTGACACACAATGGAGCCAGCCCAAGAGCACATGGTGAGGAATGTGTGGGCAACTGCAGTCAAGGTTCTTCAATCCTACTGACATTTAAATAAGGCATTCAAAACAAAGTGGAAAATCTGGGGACGCTAATTCAAGATAGCTCATCCAGTCTGAGATCAAGGCCTGAAAGTTCCAAGTGAGAAGCTGAATATGCAAGCAGACAATGGCCAGACCATATTTAAAAACAGAACTTCAACCCATAGTCTCTGCAGCCACAAGCCCAGGAAACCAAATCACAACCCCTGCAGCAATAGGCCTCAAATAGTCAGGACTTGGTCAATGTTATGTCTAATTGTGTAAGTCAATTTGACTGGGTTAAGAGACAGCCAGGTAGCTGGTAAAACATTTTTTTCTGGGTGTGTCTGTGAGGGTGTTTCCAGGAGAGATGAGCATTTGAATCAGTAGACTCAGAAAGGAGATCTGTATTCATCAATGTAGGCTGGCATTGTCTAATCCACTGAGGGCCTGACTAAAACAGAAAAGCAGAGGCAAGTTCACGTTCTTTTCTTGAGCTGGGACATCCATCTCCTCCTGCCTGCGGACTTCAGAGTTCCTGGTTTTCAGGCTTTCTGACTTTCAAACTTACACTAGAGGCTCCCCTGGTCCTTTGGCCTTAGACCGAGAGTTACATCATAAACAACAAAAAGTTATTTCTCACCGTTCTAGAGACTGGGAAGTCCAAGATTGAGGTGCCAGGAGATTCAATGTCTGGTGAGGAGGCATTTCCTGATTCATGAAATAGTGAAATGGATTTTTGAAGACTCAGTTACAGCATCAGCTAGGTGGCGATACCTTGCAGGGCTGGCTCAGGGTTCTCCAGAAGGCTGTATATACTCTGAATCAGCATCCAGTATACAGTACTATTTCTCCAATAGCCAGAATTCATGGGTCTAGGAATTAAGGGGTAGAAATTGGAGTGGCACCACTCACCATTACCACTAGTGACCCATTAATAAAAATTTTGCTTCCCATTCCTGTGACTTCATGCTGTGCTGGCCCAGAGGCCAGAGGAAGGAATGGTGTAACTTTCAGTCCAATGTTGAAGACCTGAGAACTGGCAGGGCTACTGGTATAAGCTCTAGAGTCCAAAGGCCTGAGAACCAGGAGCTTTCATGTCCAAGGGCAAGAAAAGATAGCTGTCCCAGTGTTACAGGACCTCTGGGGTGTTGCTTTTCTGGCTGGAAACCTGCGTCCAATGGCACCTTTGCCGAACTTTTGCTTGGGTCCACTGGGCTCATTCTGTCCACTTGGCCTGGCAGGCTGCACTTGTTTCATGCTACAGGCCTGGATCCCATACCTCCAAGGAGACCACAAGTCAGGCATGGAGTAGTGAGGAGTGTGTGAGTGAGCATGGGGTCTGCACCCTCAGACATGCCAGCTGCTGCTACAGGGTGGGCAACTCCAGATGCCAGCATGGGCACCGGCTCTCTGCGAGGCTGTGGCTGGACCAGGCACACTACAAGCAGCTTCCCCTGGCTGGCACCAAGGAATGTGGTGGTACCCGGAAGCTTGGAGATGCCAGGCACTGCAGGGCCCCAAAGAGGGAGTCACAGCAGTCCCCAAGGGTCCTCAGCTCTTCTCTCCTTCTCCTTGTCCACAACATAGAGAGCAAGGGTCATGTTTCAGCCCTGTTTGTGTTACAGTTCTTTTAGCCTCACCATTTGGTGGGTCCTGAGTTCTTGTCCTATGACCAGGAAGAATGGGTTATGCAGACAAGTGAAGGGTAAGCAAGATGAAGCAGAGCTTCGTTGAGCGATAAAACAGCTCAGTCTCTCAGCTCCTTTCTACAGCCAGGGTGTCCTGTTGGAGTGTTCAGCTCCTAGTAGAGAGGGTAGCTCCTGTCTTCAGACAGGTCACTCCAACAAGTGCTCAGCTCCCAGCAGAAAGGGTAACTCCTCTCTGTAGCTGGTCATCCTGATGAGTGTTCTGCTCTTGGCAAAGAGGGTATCTCCTCTCTGCAGCTGGTTGTCCCCTTGTCTGTTCTGCTCTGGCTGAGCCCCAGGCTTTTATGGGCCTCAGAGGGAAGGAAGTATGTGCCAATTAGTCCATGTGCTGATGGGCAGGCCCAGAAAAGGCACTACAAGTTCCCACTCCAGTCCACAGGACTGGCAGCCCAGCCCTCAGCCTTCAGGCCCTCCTTGGCCTGAAGGTGGGGCCTCACCAGGAACCCGCTCCTTTCCACCCAAGAGCCTGTCTGCCTCCTGCTGCCGTCCATGGCATCCAGGCTGCTCACACCAAGGGGCACCTGCAGGCCAGTGCCAGGCTGTCTTCAGCACCCCCTCAGTCTTCCTCCTGTGCTTGTGGGCACCCAAAGTCCTTCCCAGGCCCCCAAGAGTGCAAAGAGGCCCAGTCCACAGCCCCAACTTTGGTGGCTACAGCTGCATCCCAGTGGATCAGGGCTCTGCCTGCTCCCAGCTCCTGCTGGCTCCATGGAATGTGCAGCCCTGGAATCTGTCCCCTTGCAGCTTGGGATAGGGGCTCCAGGTCCTTGCTGGGCCCAGGCTGGTGTCCAGGGATGAAGCAATGTTGCCACGAGCTCCCCCAATGGCCCAAGTGCTCAGGGGCAGCCCAGGGCTCCCCCTTGCCTGGTTCGTGGCCCTGCCCAATGTGGCACCTCTGGGAGCAGATCACGGGCCACAGGCCTCAGGCCCAGCTGTCTGGAGTGTCAGGTCTGGTGGTCACCCCAATGCAGGGCAAACCCTGGGGACACAACCTCCTCCCAAGGTGCAGGAACCCGGTGCTCTAAAGTAGGGTGAGTATAGTGGCTGCACCACAGGCCAGGTCCCTGAAGTGGGTACTTCTCACCCTGGAACCCCAAAGCATGGCCCCAGCTCTGCCCCCCGGGCCTGGCCCCTGTGCCCCATGTGCAAGCATGGCACTGTCCTGGGCCCAGCCACCTCAGGGCCCTTCTCTGCCCAACCGCACTGTTCCCCCGCTAGCAGGTGACCCAGCCCAGCCCCATCATGGCAGCCCCCAGAGCAGCAGTCTGGGGAGTGGGGGGACTGCCCACCTCCTCCCCACACCCTCCCTGCAGCAGCAGCTGATGGCAGCAGCAGCTTCAGATGGCCCACCACTGCCATCACCTTCTTGGCCCACCAGCTCAAGAAAAGAGAGAAAAAATCAGCTCTCTCTCTTCATTCTGTTCTATCCAAGCCCTCAATGGATTGAATGATGCCCAGATGCATTGATGAGGGCAACATTCTTTACTCAGTATTCTGATTCAAATGCCAATCTGTCCCAAAAACACTCTCACAGACACACGCAGAAATAATGTTTTACCAGCAAATTGGGTATCCTTAACCCAATGATATTGACATATAAAATTAACCATCACAGTCAGTAACTACAGCTTCCCTAATTTTTGCCCCCAATTCTAACTCAGGACCAGCCAGAGAAAGCCAAATATACTTTCAAACCAATCACATAGGATGCCGGACTTCTAATTAGCCCGTCTTCAGCTTCCCCATACCTGCTGATTCAGCAGCCTCCCATCAGGGGACACCTGAAGCTTTCCCTTTTTGCCCCACTGTAAATCTTTCCCACTCTGCCTGCCTTTGAGGCACTGCCAAACACAAATGATTGTAGGTGACTCTTTGTTATAGCAAGCTCTGAATATATAGTCTCTGTTTCCCATTTGGGCATTCTTCATTCATTTCCACACAAGTCACTGAGATTTGACGTCATTTCTTTCATCAGATAGCATTATTTCCTTGGATAAATATATATCTCAGGCCCATTATGAGCTCAGAGGCTTGGAGGACATCCTTCATCCAAAGTAGAGGCCCATGAAGAATAAGTCAGAGAGCATTTCTCCCATGGAGCCTGGTCCTCAAACTTTGGCATGCATCAGAATTTCTTCAAGGTCTTCTGAAAACACATTGGATGACACCCACTCCCAATTTTCCCTTTAGCAGAGCTGAGTTGGGGACCAAGAATTTGGGTTTCTAATAAGTTCCCAGGTTGCTGATGCTGCCTGCCTGGGACCACACTTTTGAGAACCACTGACTCAACCCTTGAGCAAAACAAAAAGCAAACAAACAAAAATATCTTACCCCTGGGCTATTTAGTGCTGGGATCAGGTTCTCACTAAAGAACTGCTGTAAGTCATTGTACTGTAAATCACAGCCTCTGTATCTGAAGGGATCCCAAAGGAACAAGAGGGAGTGATGGCTCAGTCTTTTCTTAGAGGTGTCTAAGGTGACGTCCCTAGAGGTCTAGAGGTGTCTAGAGGTGACGTCTCTGTCACCTCTCCAGACTCATGTAAATAAAAATGTCTGAAGGAACAAAGGGAGAGAGAGAGATGTAGGGGCCGACAACAGACAAAGATACATCATGTCAAAGAGAAAGGGAGCCAGTAGAAAGAGAAACAAATGTAGGCATAGAAAGAAGTAGAATTAAAAGAGGATAAGTCAGATCTCCCATTACCTCGGCCCTGGAGAAGGAAGGGCTTCCTGGTAGAAGGGTAGCTGTCTACGCTGGCAATACATTGGAATCCCCTGAAGGTCTCCTAACATGTACCAAGGCTTGGAACCTATCGCCAGACACTGCTTCAGTTGCTCTAGAATGGGGCCTTGACTATTGGTACTTTAAAAATATCCCCAGATGATTTTAGTGTGTGGCTGCACTTGAGAACCACCAGAATATAGGGCAGCATACCCAAAGGGCATTCATCTGTTACCTCTGGAAAACTACTCTCAGTGGACAATAGTCTATTGCGTCCTGGAAATACCTGGGCTCACCTGGCCAGCTCAGAGGTGAACATACTTTTTCATGCTTTTGATAGTGCATCTATTAATTCATTTACTCATGTACTTGCAAATGAATATTTCATATATTTCACAAATTTATAATCCCAGTACCACCAGAAGAGTTGACTCTCTTGACCTATAAAATGTGTGATTTCCTCCCAAATCAACGGGATTACATCTAAGAAGGAAAGTTCACATCAACCCCCAAGAATTCCTGCAATCACAAAAAGGAGAAGAAGGTGTGTTTTCTGCACTGTTTCTTGTTCTGCCCACCCGTATCCTAGGGTGGGAAATGTACAGTTACACTCTATAGATTATTATAATTAAGTAGTGTGTGGAATTTGTTTTAAAAATAGCTTCATCAACTCTTCATAGCATATTTCTGTAAGACAAGTACAGGTGAAAAGCAAGCGAGGGTTGTTATTGTTTAGCACATTTAATTAAGTAAGTATTTCTTTCATCCTTCTGGGAATTAAACGTTGAACAGTGAATAAACACAGGGAAATCTGCCCATATTAATTTCTGGCTTACTGCCTTAATTCAAAAGCAGGGTGAAAATCAAGAGCTAAGTCTGTGATCTGGGGTCATTATGTGCTAAGCAAAGCAATTGAAGGTTTACCCTTTACATCTCCGATAGAAGTTATTTCAGGAAATATCTTCTTTTATGTTCTCGCTCTCAACTACCTCCTTGATGGCCTCCTTCTCCTTTATAAATAAACATCATCTCTCCTCGTTCTTGAAGAAATTTTTCTTTACGTGTCACCTGCATCAGCTGTAATTTTGGTTTAACAGGGACAGAAACACCTCAAACTGGCTAACTGGAGAGAGAATGTCTTGGTTTATGCAAATGAAAAGTCTAGTCTTGCAGGCTGCATGTAGAGCTCAAAAATGTCATCAGGGGCCGGGCGCAGTGGCCCACGCCTGTAATCCCAGCACTTTGGGAGGCCGAGGCAAACGTATCACGAGGTCAGGAGATTGAGATCACTCTGGCTAACACCGTCTCTACTAAAAATACAAAAAATTAGCCGGGAATGGTGGCATGCACCTGTAGTTCCAGCTACTCTGGAGGCTCAGGCAGGAGAATCATTTGAACCCAGGAAGCAGAGGTTGCAGTGAGCCGAGATTGCACCACTGCTCTCCAGCCTGGGTGACAGAGTGAGACTCTGTCTCAAAAAAAAAAAAAAAAGTCATCAGGAACTGCTTCCTCTTCTCCGTCTCTTGCCTCTACTTCCCTTGTCTTGGCTCCATTTTCAGATAACCCTTCCCCTCATGGAGTCAAGGGGGTCACATTGGCTCTGTCCTACATCCTCCTAGGTTCAAGTCCAGTGGAAAATAGAAAATACTCGTTTATTCCAACATTCAAACCAAAGCTTGGGTCTGACTCTAATGTCCTTATAGGATCATATGGCCATTACCACATTGATGACTGTGACCAGGAGAAAGAATGATCCAAGTTTAGGCCAAGTCACATGCTTCAGCCATAGTACTGGGGGTTGAACCCTACCAGAAGTACCTGGACTAGGGCGGGGAAGGAGGCTGTCAAGAAGGTGGATATAGTTTCCACAACAAAAAGTGGTGAGTAGTTACTAGAAGAAGAGTGTATGGATTTGTTACAGCAAAGCACTTCTGAGTTTTATTTAATGAAACTGAGGCTGCTTTATATCCTTCCCATCTTGAGTCCTTCTCAACTGTGAGATTTGGTAGTTTCTAATCCAAACTAGAAGTCAGCAAACTTTTTCTGTAGAGTCAGATAATTAATTTTTTAGGCCTTGTGGGCCATATATTCTCTGCATAATTACAACTATTCAACTCTGCACTTTCAGTGTGAAATAAGTCATAGATAATGTATAAATGAATAGCCATGGCTGTGTTCCAATAAAACTGTATTTTCAGTATTGGCTGGTGGGTTGAATTTAGCCCATGGGCTATAGTTTGCTAACCCCGATTGTTAATCATGGGTCCTAAGTATGAGAAGGAGTCAAAATAATATTTTACCCCTCCTCTCCTCCAGCTTAACCATACCCCACATTCTCCATTCTTATCACCTTTCTACAATCAGAAACAGAAACTCCCATAAACCACTGAGACTGAACATTGATCAAATTATGGGAAGTACATATTAGAAGTCAGTAGATAGTCATATTAATGCTGTATGAAGGTACATTTTCCATGGTCACAAAACTCAGATTAAAAAAAAAAAAAAAAGACTGAGAGACGAAATAGACAAATGAACAATGGCTAAGCCATATATAAAAAATAGAACTCGCCTCACAATCTGTAGCAGCCAGTCTAGGAGGTCAAACAAGAACCCCTGTATTTATTGACTCAAATGGTCAGGATTTGATTAATAATTGATAGCTTCTGGAAGAGGTGGAGTTGTGGGGGTTCAAGTAAAAAATATTATATTCAAAAAAAATGTGGTATCTTCTCTAATTTTTGTCCCCAAACTTAGGGCCAACTGACGAAAGCCAAACAAGTTCCCCTAACCAATCACATGGATGTTCTGCTTCCACTGAACCAACTCCAGCTTCCACAGGCCAAAGGCCTCCAATCAGGGCACACATGAAGCCTTCCCTTCTTTCTGCTACAAATCTTTCCCGCTCCTCTGCTTGCCTTTGAATCTATACCAAAACGTAAGTGATGGCAGCTGACTCTTTTGACATAGCCTTTGCTTGTTCTCATTTGGGAGGCCTTTGTTTATTTGCATAGTATGTTGTTATTATCCTACATCTAAACTAAAGTTGTTTCAAGATGATCTCTCTTAAGGTATGAATTCTGTTCCTACAAAATTCATACGTTAAAGCCCTAGCAAGACAGAGCAGGGACCTCTTCTTAGGGACTTCTCTTAGGGTCCCCCCAAAACATAGAAATAGAGGAAAATTGTGAGCTCCTTCAAGGGAAATTCCAGGCACCTAGCTAGCCTTAAAAAGCAAGAAAGTGGCTGCATGCCGTAGCTCACACCTGTAATCCCAGCACTTTGGGATGCCAAGGCGGGCGGATCACAAGGTCAGGAGATCAAGACCATCCTGGCTAACATGGTGAAACCCCATCTCTAGTAAAAATACAAAAAAATTAGCTGGGCGTGGTGGCACGTGCCTGTAGTCCCAGCTACTCGGGAGGCTGAGGCAGGAGAATGACGTGAACTCGGGAGGTGGAGCTTGCAGTGAGCCGAGATCGTGCCATTACACTCCAGCCTGGGCAACAGAGTGAGACTCTGTCTCAAAAAAAAAAAAAAAAAAAAGCAAGAAGGTAACAGTAGTGTGAAACAACAGCCAAAGAAGTTAGAGCCACAAGATATTTGATTCTCTAGAGAAACTAAAGATAACATCTTCACGTTTGTTCCTGAGTTGTTTTTCAAAACCCAGATGCTCACCAAATGAAAAATACTGTCCATCCATGGCACATAGACCTCAGATAAGAAGGAACTAAAGACTGAATTCTGACCACTGTTCTTTGTTCTAAATTTCTTGCTGAGGGCCCTAAAGAAAGTCATGCTCACAGGCAAAGCCTTAACATTCCTTACTGCTGACCCCAGGTTTTTAGACAAAGTCTTATTTCCTTAACCAACTGCAAATCAAAGAACCTCTGAATCCACCTGTGACCTGTAAGCCCCCACTTCAAAATATCTCACCTATTTGGACTAAGCCAATGTACAGTCCCCATGCATTGATTTACGACTTTGTCCGTAACCTCTGCCTCCCTGACTTTAAAAACTTTTACATGTAAGCCATCTATGAGTTTGGGTCTTAAGCATAAGCTGCCTGGTTCTGCTTGCTTGGCACCCTGCAATAAATGCCTCACTCTTCTCACATTGCAAACCTTGATGTCAGAGTTTGACTTTGCTACTTCAGGCAGGCAGATCCAAGTTCAGTTTGGTAACACTAACTCCTAGTACATGAATTATGATTATATTATAGAGACTGTTGTGGCAATCAGGAGACCAGAGAGTCCATATGGGTGGAACAGGAGGATTTTATTTAGGTGGCCACCGGCTCAGCAGATTAATATCCAAAGGCTGAGCCATGAATGAAGACAGGGCTTGACTTTCATCCATGCAACCGAAGTGGGATGGCTTGCCAGTGGCACAAAACTTGTGGGGCAGGGAAAGTGAGCTTACAGAAGCAGAACAAGGCAGTTAATCAAACTGTGACAGGTTCCTAACTCAGGCTTACATGTGACTCTTGCTATGCAGGCCAGGTGGCTATTATCTAGGTTTGCTCAAGATGCCTGCACAGCCTTAGCTTGTGTCCTTCGCTATGGTACCCAGATGGCTGCAATCTAAGCACGCTCAAACATGTCTCATGACCTCCGTGGTGCTACAGAGACTTACAGACTGTGGTTACAGAAAACAGGAAACCATAAACTCATAAAAACTTGCACAGCAGGGTCCAATCACACAGAATGGGGAGGGATTCGAGGAGGAAGCTGCTCATACCAAAGGAAAGAGGGAAAATTTGTTTTTCCTCTCACATTTCCTGCTTCAAGACAGAGCCTTTAAAGAGGTGATTAAGTTAAAACGAAGGCTTTTGGGTGGGTCTTAATCCAATGTGACTGTTGTCCTTCAAGAGGAAGAAATTTGAACACATAGAGAGACACCAGTAATGCATGGCACATAAGAAAGGCCATGTGAGGACGCAGCAAGAAAGTAGTCATCTGCAAGCCAAGGAGACAGGCCTCAGAAGAAACTAAGCCCCATAATACCTCAATCATGAACTTCTAGGCTCCAGAACATGAGAATATAAATTTCTGTTGTCTGAGCCACCCATCTGTGATATTTTGTCATGGCAGCCCTAGCAAAATCATATAATCTCCTATTCTAAATTGTCTGTTACCAATCCAACACCACCATCCCTCCCTTCTAAGGCAGGGAGGTACATTCAGGGTCTCCCTTACTGCAAGGCTCCCTTCTTATGCTAGAGCTTGCCATAGAGTAGAATTCACATGAGATGTTAAAGGGGGAGATAAAAAGGATGCTGTTATTCACGGGTAGGACTGCAAGACTTCACAAATAAAAATACAGGATACCTGGTTAAACTTGAATTTCAGATTGGTATAAGGACGTCCCATTTTGCCATGCATTTTTATATGCAATATTTGGACATACTTACACTAAATATTTACTCATTACTTACCTAACATTCAAATTTAAGGGATATACTGGTAATTTATCCTGGAGGATATGGTGGCCAGTCTTGGTGCCTTTGCAGACCA
Source organism: Gorilla gorilla gorilla (assembly GCF_029281585.2). Classification (NCBI taxonomy): domain Eukaryota; kingdom Metazoa; phylum Chordata; class Mammalia; order Primates; family Hominidae; genus Gorilla; species Gorilla gorilla. The sequence continues at coordinate 26,881,033 of NC_073243.2, forward strand.
CTTCCAAGAACTTCCCCTCTGTGGTTCTGGCAGGTTTATGCTTTTGAAGAGCTGTCCAGGGTCTCATGCTTTGAGGTTCTGACATATGGATGCTTTGGTTTCTCACACTTTTCCGTGAACTTGGACTGTTCCACTCACTTCACTGTGGCAAAGCTGATATTCAGCTATAGCCTTCCTGACCTTCACTTCCCAGTTCTTGACATAGTTGTGTAAGCTCTAATTTCTATATTAAGCCTCTTATTGGTATAACACTTGGAGTGGCTCTAACCCAACCCAGACTGATCCACCCTTTTATCCACAGTCTTGCCAATTCAGGTCAATTCAATCACTTCTGATGTCTCTGTATTAGTCCATTTTCACACTGCTGATAAAGACATACCTGTGACTGGGTAATTTATAAAGAAAAAACACTTTAATGGACTCACAGTTCCATGTGGTTGGGGAGGCCTCACAATCATGGTGGAAGGCAAAAGGCACATCTTACATGGTGGCAGTGAAGAGAGAATGAGAACCAAGTGAAAGGGGCTTCCCCTTATAAAACCATCAGATCTCGTGAGGCTTACTCAGTATGGGGGAAATTGCCCCCATGATTCAATTATCTCCCACTGGGTCCCTCCCACAACACACGGGAATTATGGAAGCTACAATTCAAGATGAGGTTGAGGTGGGCACACAGCCAAACCATATCAGTCTCCATACTGTATTTAGGATTCTTTCCTTTTACTTTCTCCTCTGGAAGGTTGTGAGTACCTGGAGGGCTTATATATCTTCCACCAATCAGTGTAATCGCCAGAGGGGTTCTTCCTGCCTACTGCACAAATAAAGACCTCAGCATTGCAGTAAAGAAAGAGTTTAATAGACACAAGTCCAGCCACACTACATGGGAGATGGAATTAGTACTCAAATCATTCTCATCCAAAGCTGGTAGGTCAGGGGTTTTCAAAGGCAGTTTGGGGGAACGGGTGGAGATGACTAGGCTTACTGATGATTGGTTGGGGCAGAGATGAAATCTTAGGGGGTTGGAACTGTCCTTTTGTGTGTTCAATCACTTCAGGGTGTGGGCCACTGGAGGAGTAGGGTTGGCAGGTCCAGGTGGAGTCATATCTCAAAAGGCCAATCTACTATAGCAGTGTTATCTGCAGGAATGGCTGGCAACCTATGTCCGCAACTTAGCAGAATCAGGCTCCTGTCTTCCTCCAGCCTGATGTTCTTTCATTAGCTTTACAAAGGCTGTTGAGTTTTGGGGAAGTCCTATTATAATTTAAACCATAGCCTAAATGTCTTCCAAAGTTAGCTGGACCCAAAAGCCCAAGGGAAAGGCAAGATGAGGGGTGGGTTAACTCGCCTCACTGTTACAACTTTCTCACTGATATAATTTTTGCAAAGATGGTTTCATCAGGAGAAGGACACCCAGTCTACACCTGTCTTTGTCGTCGCTGCGATATAAACCATCTTGTGTCGTCCTTATAACCATGCACTGTCACCCATTAAGGCCTCTAGGTAATACCTGTACTATGTTCTTTACAGCCTGACCCCTAGCTAGCCCTCTAAGCATTTTGGTTTTCCTCCTCCTAATCATACCACACATGTAGAAACTGTCAGCTCCTGTACCTGGACAATGCTAGGGGAGGGGAGCATTGAAAGGCTGCCTCCTGGTCCCTGTTGTCAAATCCTGCCCTCTGTCACTGCTACACTAACACAAGGGCCAGGTTGGATAAAGGCTTCTCCACTTGTGCACTGTTTCCTACGGCTTACCAGAGAAGCAAGGCTCAAGTGTTCCCTTCTCTTGGACACTCAGAATTTCTGTAGTAGCTGTCATCTCATCTCATTCCCTGGACCTACCTGAAAGGGTCAAGAATTCTGCAGCCATATCCATAGTGTCTTCTGCTCCTCTACTCCACTTCCCTAGTCTCTCTCCCCAATCCCAGAAAGAGTCCTTACCTTTTTTTGTAAGGAAATCTGCTTATCATATTGCTATGCGTTCTTATCCATCCATGGTTTAGCAAATACGCTCTAACCTCTCAGTCTTTCAGATTATGCCTTATATATTCAAAGCCAAGTTCTTAGAATTACAACAAATAATACAGCATAAATCTGTTCTCCCTGTAAGCTCACCTATTACAATACAAGAAAAAAAACAGCATAGCTTTCATAGCTATTGTCTCTGCTATGTGTTTAAAAACTATTCAGAATCAATGAGCTGTTTTAGGCTGTATTCACACTCCCCTGAGGGATTAAATGTTAACTCACTGTGTGGAGAGCCGCAGGACAGCATCAGAACATATAGGAACGAAAAACCTCAATTAATATCTCAAATTGTATCCCCTACTTGGAATTGTTAGCACACTTTATCAGTTTACCTCTCCAGAAAATCAGACAAGAAAGTGCATATGGAAAATAAGTCATAATCCAAGATTCCATAGAACAATCTTTCCTGCTGTGAAGAAACAGTTCGTTATGAGAACTGAATGGGCTTTTATAATTTCAGGCAAAGATCAATTACATGGGGCTTTAGTTTTATCCTAAAACATTTTTCTGAATCATAAAAATTAAAAGGGAGATATTAAAAAATCCCCTAAATGATCATGTAGTTTCAACATGTTACCTACAAAAGAATAAAATGAAGCTGGCTTCTGACTTCTCTTCAACAGTAAATTCCTGGCTGGGCACAATGGCTCACACCTGTAATCCCAGTACTTTGAGAGACTGAGGCAGGTGGATCACTTGAGCCAGGAGTTCGAGACCAGGCTGGCCAATATGGTGAAAAGCCATCCCTACAAAAAAATGCAAAAATAAGCCAAGCATGGTGCTGTGTGCCTGTAATTCCAGCTACTCGGAAGGCTGAGGCACAAGAAGAGAATCACTTGAGTCCGGGAGGTGGAGGTTGCTTCCACACGTTGAATCAGGAATCAGCTGAGTTTAATAGAACCAGTAAGTAACATAAAGACTGAATAGTGCCAATTGGATTTTATGAAAAAGAAGTCACCAGTAACAGACTTAATCAATTTTTAGGATATCTGATATGTAATTTTATAAATCTAATGAGTTATTAGCATTTAAATGAACATCTATACATTGATTCTCAGTAACTGAAATGAATTTCCCCACAGCATTCAGAGTACATGAAATGGCACATTTGTTTGTTTTATTTTATTCTGAGTTATATTATATATTCACATGACACAGGAGTTACGAAGAAATTACTTAGGCAGAATTGTATGGGAGTCCTCAGTAAGGCTTTTCTTTTTAATGAACAGCAGCCCCAAGTCATTTTCTAACAAAGAGCAGCCTGTAAAGTCCAGCTGCAGACATACACAAGCAAGCTGGAAGCTTGCACAGGTGAATGCCAACAGGAACTAGGGACTAGACATGTTCAAGATGGCAGCTCCATCTTCCCTTCTCTGCCAGCCACGTGTACAGTAAGGAACAGACAAGATGGCACCAATCAACTAAAAAGTCCATTTGCATAATAAGATTAGAGTAGGACAACCAGCCTTCCGCTTGCACTACATAAACATTATACCTGATAGAACCAATCTGTGTGCCCTATGTAAATCAGACACCGCCTTCTCAAACCTGACTATAAAATCTGGTGCATTGACCACCATCTGGTCCTTTCTGCTTGGAGACCCCCCTCTCTCTACAGAGAAAGCTGTTTCTCTTTCCCTTCTCTTCTGCCTACTAAACCTCTGCTCCTGACTCCTCCTGTGTGTCCATCTCCTAAATTTTCATGGCATGTAATGACAAACCCCAGGGTCTATATCCCAGACAACATAGATGCTTCATAAGTACAATATGTATGTACAGTTTAAGAGGAATGACAAAATGAAAACTCACAAGCCAAGTTAGGAAATAAAACATTATCAGGAACTTAAAAGGGCCCTGTGTTCCCTTTACTCATCCCATGCTTCTTTAGTTCCCCCAAGGAGTGATCAAAATCTGAATTTTGTGATAATCATTCCTTTACTTTTCATTAGATTACTACATATGTGTGTGCCTCTTACAACATATCGCCTAGTTTAAAACTTCTAACAAATGTAACACTAAATTATTCTGTAACTTTCCTATTTTTATTCAACATTCTGCTTTTAGGATTTACCCATGTTGATGCATGTGACTATTGTCTATTTATTTTTACTGCTGTAGAGTATTATACGTCATGAATAGTATATAACACAATTTACTCATCCATTCTACTATTGACGGACACTTGGTTTGCTTCCCATTATTTTGCAGTTGCTACAATGCAACCATTGATGTTCTTATGCATGTCTCCTGGATGTAGTCACAGGCAGCATACACTGTCCTTCTATTCTTGGATCCCACAGAGATCCCTATTTGTGTCTGATGTTCACATTAATAGTATCCAAGATAGCTGCAAGGAGGTTATTCTAATAATTCATGCACATTATTTGAATTAGAACTTCATCATTATTTTGAAATATTTGATATGAAAAGATTGGGTTAGATTCAGTATCTATTAGCAGCATAAAAGATTTTCAATGTAACATTTGTCAAGGAAGAAAAGAAAGAGCTGTTAGATTCTGTAAATATAATGTCAACTGCTAATTTATGAATGGTTTTGAAAGGCTTTAACTTTCATATGACTTGCTTGTGGGAACAAATTTCTCATCACGAGCGACTATCCAGAATTTAAAGAGATCATGACCAAAAGTCTCGAACAGGAATTGTGCATAGTCATTTAAAACAAAAAATATGATTACTACAAATATTACGCTCATGGTACTGAGTTCAAGTTTCCAATTTAAAAAATGGAAATTATTTTAGCTGAACATCTTATGCAAATTCATTCTTTCCCTTACTTTTTGTGGTAGCCTGCCTCCAAGATGGTACCCAGTGATTCTTGTCTCCTGGTATTCACATCCTCATGTAATTCCCTCTCATATTGAATACGGAAGACTTCTGTAACTAATAAGATAATTGCAGAAATGACAGTGTGTGATTTCCAAGGCTAGTCATAAGAGACACTGTAGGCTTCTGCCTTGCTCTCTCTTAGATCACTTCTTCTGGGGGAAGACAGTCACAGCATTACAAAGACACTCAGATACCCAATGGGGGCTCCACATGCTAAAAGTTGAAGTCTACTGCCAAGAGCCAGCACTAACCCACTAGCCATGTGAGTAAGCCATCTTGGAAGTGTCTCCTCCAGCCCCAGTCAAGCCTTCAGATGATGTAGCCCCTGATGACATCTTGCCTGCAACATCATGAGAAACCTTGTGCAATAACTACGAGCTAAGCAGCTCCTAAATTCCTGACCCCCCATAAACTGTGTGAGATAAATGTTTATTGCTATTTTAAGCAGATAAGTTTGGGGGTAATTTGTTATACAGTGATAGATAACTAATATATTTTGGGGATATTTTTGTCATAATTATACAATATTTTAAAATGTCAGTTGTTTTCAATAATCCCATATCAATGCCTCCCACCAATCACCTTCTAAAATGCAGATAAGGTATCTTTTTGGAGAGAAAATTAAAAACTGGGATTGCTAATATTCAGGAGCCTTCACCTTACACAGAAATCTTTAAGTCATATTCACAGACTCCTTTGCTCCTATTTTTATGTATGTTGGGGCAAGGGGACATAGGAGATTAACGGCATAATAGAGCCACAGTGCGGTGGCAGAAATTTTATTTCAAGGGTTTACTGAAAGTTAATGGTCCTGAAGTCACTCTGTATACGAAACATGAGCATAGTTGACACATTTGAAGTCCCTAAGCACTAAAACAATAACGATGCCTTCCTATGTGCAAAGATAAACAAAAAACGATATGTGTAAGAAGCCCCTGACATTACTATTTTTCCCTGATGCTTCTTCTTGAAATGTCAGTTACCAAATTCATCCTAAAAATTGTTTTAGTTTCCCACTTTTTCCCTTTCCTCATAGTTGGTTGATTATTGTTTAATCCAGCAATGATGAAACACCCTTTACAAACATAAAGATTCATTTCTAACATGAACATTTTTTATTACAGCAACTCCTTTGCTCCAGTTATTATGAAATCAATCATTTTACTTCCCAACCACTGGTGTTTTCCTGAGGAGCTCTTGTTAGCCAAGCTGCCATTGATAAGTGCTTATTCTGTTAATATTCCTTTGAAACCCATTATAAACATTCCTTTTACCCAGAAACTCAGCAGTCCCTGGGAGGTGACTAAAGGGAGGATGGCAGGGCAGAGGGGAGCTCATTCAGTCCTGCAGACCTCATGCTGCCCAAGTTGTTTGTCCATTTTTTCAGCACCCATGCACTGTCACCTTACATGCATGCAAAGGGCCAAGCTGTTTATCCTGACCATGGAGAAGGACTAAGCAGGTAACAAATGCTAATTTCTGAGGTCAGGCAAGGTACTTTATATTATCCCTTTTTGAAGCCAATATCCAGGTATAGGGCAGGATGGGAAGGTTCTGAGCATCCTGCATATTTACAAGTACTTTGCTACATTTAGTAAGAACTGATTAGTGGTCACACCCATGGAAGTCAAAAACTCTAGCATGGTGGCTCATCCTTATAATCCCAGCACTTTGGGAGGCTGAGGCGGAAGGATCAATTGAGTCCAGGACTTCAAGACCAGTTTGGACAATATGGCGAGACCTCATCTCTACAAAAAATTTTTAAAATTAGCTGGATGTGGTGGCGCCTGTATTCCCAGCTCCTAGGGAATCTGAGACCAGAGGATCAGTTGAGCCCAGGGATTTGAGGCTGCAGTGAACTATGACCCGGCCACTGCACTCCAGTCTGGGCAACAGAGTAAGACTCTGTCTCAAAAACAACAGAAACAAAAACAAGCCTCTTACAGTTTGGTCACATTTTTAGAAGATTAAGCACATGCCTTAAAAAACATGGGCAAAGAAAGGCACGGAAGAAAACTTAAAAAAACTTGATATTAAAATTTTGAAGCTGAGCTGTTCAATATAACTACAGTCACATGTGACTACTTAATTTTAAGTGAAAATTAAGTAAAATTAAAAATTTCCTCAGTGGGACGAGCATATTTCACCTCCTTTATAGGCCATGCGTGGCTAGAACAGATGGAAACCATTTCCATCATCGCAGAAAGTTCTATTGGACAGCACTGTTCTGAAGTGTTTAATTTGCCATCATGGAAAAGAAATAAAATTCACTGAATGTCCTTAAATCTGTTTTATGATTTGGCATTGTGTTTAAGTCTGGATTGCGCATTTAGGATAGAGGTGAGAGGACCACACTATTTTCAGTGTCTGGAGACCTCTAAAGACTCTAATTCGACCTTGGCCAAAACGATCCTTAACAGCATTTATATGCTTGATCTCCTCTCCACGCAGCCCATCAATAAGCCATTGCGCTCCACGGTCACACTTCAGCACTCCCAATACACCAGGCAGACACTGAGTACGAGTCTCGGCTGGTGTCCTAGCAACAGCGACGCGACCCCGCCCCTTCCCGCGTACACCTCCTACCTTATTAGCCTGGAAGGGGCGGGACCAGGGGTCAGTGCCCAATAGGAAGGGAGCAGAGGAGTGAGTCCTGGCCGCGTCCCCGTCGCTAGGGAAACCGATGCAGCTGGAGGCCGCGCGCGATGCGGCTCGCGGAGGAGCGGGCCGCGCTTGCGGCGGAGAACGCGGATGGGGAACCCGGCGCCGACCGACGACTGCGACTCCTGGGGACCTACGTGGCCATGAGCCTGCGGCCGGCTGCGGGCGCCTGGGAGCGTTGCGCGGGGAGTGCTGAGGCGGAGCAGCTGCTCCAGGCCTTCCTGGGCCGCGATGCTGCCGAGGGGCCGCGGCCGCTGCTGGTGGTGCGTCCCGGGCCCAGGGGCCTGGCAATACGACCCGGGCTGGAGGTGGGACCTGAGTCGGGCCTGGCTGGCGCTAAGGCGCTCTTTTTCCTTCGCACCGGGCCCAAGCCTCCAGGGCCCGACAGCTTCCGCGGCGCAGTGGTCTGCGGGGACCTGCCCGCGGCACCTCTGGAGCACCTAGCCGCGCTGTTCTCGGAGGTGAGGGTGGGTTAGTGTCCCCGCGCGGCTAAAGCTGGGTGGGGGAGGGGAGGAGGAGCCTTAAGGGACGGAGGCGGGGCCAGAGGGGGCGGGGCGAAGCTGCAGGGGAGGTCCAAGGGGCGGAGTGATAGGCAGAGGGGCGAGGCTGTGGAGGGAGCACAACCAGGAGGCAAGTTCCTGAAGTCAGGAAGAAAATGGGATGGGGTTAGGGGCGGAGTCGGGTGGGTCCGGAGGGAGGGATCTGGGTGGAGGCCAGGCCAGAATGAGAATGGGAAGGGGCTAAGGCTTGGGTCAGTCCGGGTCTGGGTTCCAGCCAAAGTCAGGGGAAGACCATAATCTGAAGAGTGCCTAGGTCCTGACTACTTTCAAAATCAGCGTCTCGTAATCCCTCCTGTAAATTGGAAAGATCTGAGGAAGATGGGAAGTGGTGAACAAGACGGCATTTCTGATGGATCAGTGGGGTGGAAGGAGGTGAATGGCTATAAACAGTGCCTACTTCTGGAGAGCAGTTAAATGGGAGGGGGAGGTGGGTAGTGATTTGCTTTTGATTTTCATCTCATTCATTCATTACCAACCATTTAGCAAAGGTCAGCCCTGTGCCAGCATAAGAAGTTGGGCTCCCATTTGGAAATGCCCAGCAGGCCTTTGGAGGAGTCTGCCTGAAGCTCAGGGAGGAAGGTGGAGATGTGGGTCATGAGTGCTTTAGTGGCACCACAGCAGAAGCTTCGAGAATGCAGGAGATTTCAGGGAAGTGCTCCAGAGAGATTCCTGGGCCCCTTAGACCTTTCTGGAATGGGAGTAAACTGCCCTGCAAGTCAGGCCTGTGTGCTTCTGGAGGCTTGATGCCCTGGACCCTGCAGGTTGTGAAATAAGGATGGGCAGAATACTGGCTGTATGATGGTTCAGGTGATAGGTGCTATAGGGAATACCAAAGAACTATTCCCACCCATGAAATGCTTACTCCAAGGAGCTGAAACGTATGTAATAATTCATATATTCAAAATATTTCAAACTTTTAAGACTGGGGTGAGGGTAAAGCTTACCTGAAAGTTGGCCCCACTGCTGGATGCAAGTCCTGGAGTCTCCCTGCTATGTCAAGTGTAAGCCCTTTAGATGGTGTATCAGGAGGCTGTGGGGAGGTGAAAATTCCAGGGAAAGGGTTGGATAGATAGAGGAAGACACAGAGGGCCCAGGAAGCTAGATCTCTTAGATATGGAGGTATTTCAATATTTTAACAAACAGAACGGTCTTGCAACTGTGCATTGTCTGAAAGCCATCCCGCTGAAGCCTGAACTTAGATCAGCTTCTCTAATGAATGTTGATGATAGAAAGTACTTTTGGCTTCAGAGGAGAAAGACAGGCCTGTGATCTGAGAAGCATGCTTAACATAAGTGTTGAATTGTCTCCTGAACAATTAGAAGAATTCGTATAAGTAGAGAGCAAGGTAACTTTCAAGATACTGAGAGCAGACTGATCAAAGGTTCAGAGACAGGATTTAACCTAGTGTATGAGGGAGACAGAAAGCCCATCTCAGGGTTGTGTCATGGCTAAGCAAAGTAGTCCAGCAAGAAAAATAATTTTAAAATAATGAAAATTCTCGAACGTTTAAGAATTTTCATTGGTGCATTGAAAGAGATTGGAGACAAACAATGTTCATCAACAGGGGACTGGGTGACTGAATTATGGGCCATATATACAGTGAAATACTTTGCAACTATTAAAAAGAATGACTGATATGGAATATTCCTTTTTTTGAGGCAGGGTCTTGCTATGTTGACCAGGGTGGTTTCAAACTCCTAGACTCAAGTGATCCTCCTGCCTTGGCCTCCCAAAGTGCTGGGATTACAGGTGTGAGCCACCATGTCCAACCGGAGTTATTCCTTAGGGTAATTTTTTCCTTGTGGCAAAAAAACACATGACGTAAAATTCACCCAACAATTTCCAAGTGTGGAGTACAATATTGTCAACCACATATGCATTGTTGTGCAACAGATCCTCAGAACTGCCCCGTCCAGCATCACTGAAACTCCACACACACCCAGCAAGCCACACATCGCTCCCCTGAGCTCCTCGCTAGCACCATTCTACTTTCTGTTCCTATGAACCTGACTCATCATATAAGTGGAATCATGCAGTATTTGTTCCTTCTGACTGACTTATGTCACTTAGCATAATATCCTCAAGGTTCATCCATATTGTCACCGCCTATCATCATATGCGGGATTTCTTTCTTTTTTTAACAATATTCTATTGTATGTATATACCACATTTCTAAAAAATTTATCCATCATAGACACTTAGGTTGTTTCTGTATCTTGGTTTTTGTGAATAATGCTGCAATTTAAGATAATTTTTTAAAGAAGTGCAGAATTGCATGGATGGTATGCTACTATTTATGTTTAAAAAAGAAAGGAGGGGAAGAAGAGAGAAAGGAAGGAGGGAAGGGAGGGAGGGAGAGAGGGAGGGAGGAAGAGAGGACATTCTTTAACAGTAATCCACAAGAAGGAGAAACAGTAACTGAAGTACAGGGGTAGGTGGAAGATTTACTTCCCACTGTAAAAGCTTTTGTACGTTTAAATTTTGCCCCATGTAAATGTATTACCTATTTTAAAACCTAAATAAATAATTTATTTTAAAAATAACTCAAGTCCTTTCCTTGCGTTTCTCAAAACTTGTACCAGTAACTTTATTCCACTTTCTGTCCATCCATCTACTTTTATTCCATACCCTGAAGCTGATCCAGTGTCTCTTTCAAGGCTTGTTGACCTCCCATCTGCTAAGACCCTCCTTCTGGCCCGGCCCTCCTGTCCACCCCCTCTCCTCTCTCTCAGCACCTTGTAATCAGCTTAATAGTCTCTGATTACCTGCTCCCCTTTTCCTTCCACCTCCCCACGCAGCATCACTAAAGCCAGAAGAACCTACCTGGCTGAGAGACGTCTTCCTGCCTTGTGTGTGTGTGGGCGGGGCAGGGCTGGGGGTAGGATTGAGGGTGTTGGCTGAGAGAAAGCTGTAATTTTAATATTATTTTTGTTCCATTCTACTAGTACAAGGTAAAAAAGGAAAATGTGCCTAAGAAATGTTTGAAAGGAAGAATTAACAGAATTTAGTAACTTGTTCTCCTACTTCCATACTTCCTCCTCCAACCACATCATTCACTACTGCCAACTTATTTTTCCTAGCTCTGAAACTTGGATTTTTTTTTTTTGACTTTTTGCATTTTGGAATGTGAGCATAAGATTTGGAATCTCACAGACCTAAGTCAAATTCTGGTTAAATTCAGCAGTGTGATGTGAGCAGATGTGCTCACTCTGCCAGGTCCAAAACTGTCTTGCAGGGTTGCTATGAAATTTGGACATCATATATTAGAACACCTGGAATAGAGTGTCACACTGCAGGTGTTCCATAAAGGATGAGAATTCTTGTCACTCTTCATCCTATTTAAAATCCTCCTCACCCATCTGATGGACCCTTGTCACCTTGCTGTAACCCATCCTGGCTCCTCCTGGAGGACTCAGCTGCGTTTCCCCTACAGCCTTCTCCTAAGCCTGGAGCTGGGGCAGGTGGCCTCCTTGTTCCTCCTTGCTGCTCTAGATCCACATCAAAAAGCCTCCAGTTTGAATCTCCTGTCATCAAAAGACATCATCCACTCTCACTGCTGCATCCTGTACAGATGGTGCTACCCTTGCGTGTGTATGATTTTGCCTCCCAACTCACTGTGACTCTCCCCAACATTACTTCTAATATGTGGTTATTTCCAAAGACATGTGAGTGACCCTTCCAATAACTTGGCCTCTGGGTTCTCTGTATCTTTGTCCTCCAGTGATCTTGTCCTCCTCCCAATCATAAGCAGCCCCTCCCATGGCCATTTCCAGACCTTGCATTCCCAACAACCACCAACCTCATTGTCCAATTTTATGCACCTCCTTCTCTGACCACTACTCCTATCTTTGCAGCTCACTCCCTCTCATACCCTGACCACAACAGTCCTTTGATCGTGCTGGGAGCTCCAATCTCTTGACCTTGGCTCCTTCCCATTGGCCCTGGCCCATGCACACGGTCTCTTCTCTTACCCAATTTGAGTGCCATGCTCCTTCATGACCATCATACCCTTGCATCAGCTCCTGATGTACTGGCCTCTACCTCACTGTGTCATACTCAATTGGTGCAACCACAATCCTGGTAAAACCCAGCTCTACATACTTCATACCTGCACCCATTAAATTAAAAGAGACCAGGGAAAAACCAATGGGCTCCTCTTTAAATGCACGACCTCTCGAACTGCTAAGTAAGCCTTTTGTGTTTCCCAGCAGACATTCTATTTTTTTTTTCTATTCCAACTATATTTTCTTGCTCTTTTAGATCACTATTTCCCAACGTGAGAAACAATTTGAAAAGAAAAATCTTTCTTCTTTCAAATGTCCAAAACCTCCTGTTAACCTCACTCTGAGACGCTCTTGCTTCTTTCTTGGTTTTTTAAGAAACGGAAACGAGAATAACATGTCCACGAACTCTTATGTCCACTTTGACTGCAGCATCTCTCCTTGTATCTTCTGCCATCCCATCCATTGCTAGAGGTAAACTGTTTGTGCTGCCCTCTGATGCCAACCCTAAGGCTGAAACTGCTGCCTGTGCTCTGAATCCCACACATTCCTGAGATCACTCTAGCAATTTCCTCTTCTCTCCTGCATTCATATTTTTCTCCTCTCTGCTAGATAATTCTCATCAAGCAAAATCCTCCTTTCATCCCACCAGCTGTCACCCTATGTTTATGACCCCCTTCACAGCAGAATTCCTGGAATGTGTGTCTCCTCTTGGTGTCTCATTATTTTCCTGTTTTATCTCATCATCACTCATCAGGCTTTGACTTTCTCACTTCACAGAAGAGGAATAAAATAACGTGTCAATGTTTCTGATGATCTCCACTTGACTAAATTGAACGGCCCTGAATCAGTCCTCGTTCGGCTTGACCTGAGAGCAGCGTTTGTCATAGCTCATGATCATCCTCTCTTCCTGGAAACGCTTTCTTCTTTGGGCTCCAGGAACCAGTCTTCTGGTTTCCTCCTATCACCATGGCTATCACCAGTGATGGTGCCTCCTCTTATTCCCCACTTCTTTTTTTTTTTTGAGATGGAGTCTCGCACTGTCACCCAGGCTGGAGTGCAGTGGCGTGATCTCCGCTTGCTGCAACCTCCGCCTCCTGGGTTCAAGCAATTCTCTTGCCTCAGCCTCCCGAGTAGCTAAGATTACAGGTGCCTGCCACCATGCCCAACTAATTTTTGTATTTTTAGTAGAGATGGGGTTTCTACTCTGTTGGCCAGGCTGGTCTCAAACTCCTGACCTCGTGATCTGCCCACCTTGGCTTCACAAAGTGTTGGGATTACAGGTGTGAGCCACCGCGCCCGTCCTCTTCCCAACTTCTTAACACCAGATGGCCCTACAGCTCATTCCCTGGACGTCTTCTCTTCTCTCTATATACACCCATTTTCTTGGGGGCTGTCATTCAATTTCAAAGTTTCACAAGCCATTTGTATCTGACACTTCCCAAATTTGTTATCTCCAGCCCTCTCTTCTCCTCTGAATTCTCAACTAGCATATCCAGCTGCCTACTCAACATCTCTATCTTAAAGTCCAATCGAGATACTACATTTTAACATGTGAAAACAAAAGCTCCTGTATCTTCTCTCAAGATCTTACTCCACCTTTACTCCTCCCCACATCGGTTGACAGCAACTCCATTCTTCCCATTGTTCAAGCCACAGATCTTAGAGTCATCCTGACCCTTTTTTTTTCTCTTGCGACTCCTAAAGCAATTTGTTAACACATCCTATTGGCTATACCTTCAAAATTTGTATGGAATCAGGCCATTTCTTACCATCTCCCCCACTACCCACTGTGCCACACCACTGTCTTCTGTATTATAGCACCAACTTGCTAGGTGGCCTCCCTTTCCACCTTTGCCCCTTAGAGCCTATAATCATGGCAGCTTGGTTGATCCTACTCAAAACGATCTCAGCCTATGGCACTCCTTTGCTCAAAACTTTCAATGATGTCCATTTCTCTGAGAGTAAAAATCAAAATCTCACAGGCAAGGCTGCATGTGAATTGACTCCCTTTACTCTCACCTATTCTTTGGGATCACTCTGTCCCCGCTTTCCTTGCTTCCACACTGCTCCTTGATCAGACCAAGCATGCTTCCACCTCGGGGCCTTTGCACTGGCTGTTCCTTCTCCCTGCAATATACTTCCCCCAAGGATCTGCAAAGCAGTCCCCCTATCCTTCCCAGCCTTTGTTCAAATCTTATCTTCTCAGTCAGGCCAACCTCAACATTTACAATTGTAGCCCCTCCACCCCACACTCCTGATTCCCTTCACATGCTTTATCTTTATTCACAGAACTTACTGTTTCTTGACTGTCTCTCCCTTAGAATATAAGTTTCATGAGGTCAGAAATTTTTGACTGTTTTGTTCACGGGTGTATCCTCCTAGCACCTAGAAAAGTACCAGCACATAATAGATGCTCAGTAAATACTCATTGAATAAATGAATGAGTAGCTTTTTGGTTTGTTGTTGTTGTTGTTGTTGTTGTCTCAAGACAGGGTCTCGCTCTGTTGCCCAGGCTGGAGTACAGTGGCACGATTTCAGCTCACTGCAGACTCGACCTCCCTGGGCTCAAGCGATCCTCTCACCTCAGCCTCCTTAGTAACTGGGACTACAGACATGCGTCACTACAACCGGGCAATTTTTCTATTTTTTTTTTTTTTTTTTTTGTACAGATGAGGTCTTGCTATGTTACCCAGGCAGGTCTCCGACTCCTGGGCTCAAACAATCTGCCCTCCTCAGCCTCTCAGTGCTGGGATACAGGCGTGAGCCACCGCACCTGGCTATGAGTTGCTTTTCACTTCATAGAGAGTTCACATTCGTTATTTTTGTGTCACTCAAAGCCCTCAAAACCCCCACTCAAAACTATTCCTTTTTCTTCAGACAGTATACATTCAGTTATTTGATAAACATCTTGAGTGCTTTCTATATGCCAGATCCTGGAGAGAACTCTGACTATATAAAAATTAAATAAGATAGAGTCCCTGCCTTTGAGATCCTAGGAAAATTCCAGTTCATCCTCTTTCCCGGTTAGGACTTCTGCCCTGGGTTCAAATGGTTCTTTCTTAACATGAATGTGATAAAGCTTAATTTGTAAACTTTCCTTCCTTTTTGAGCTCCCTTTACTGATTGTTGTAAGTTCCCAGCTCAGTGAATGTTTCCAGACAGACCAGGCAAAGACCATCCTCTAGAATCTAACATGCTGGGTCCAGGTATTCTATTTCGCGGCCACTGGGGCTTATTGATCATAACCCAGCCAGTCATATAAGTTCATATTTCCTTTTGATTATTTATATATTGGTAGCTTCCTCATCACATTATATGAGCATCTGTTTGTCTTTCTGGTATTCTCCTTCCATCACTTGTGAGATTTTGACAGTCAAAGATTCCGGGTGAGTTTACTGACAACTTTCTTTCTTTTCTTTTTTTTTGAGACAGAGTCTTGCTCTGTCTCCAGGCTGGAATGCAGTGGTGCAATCTCGGCTCACTGCAACCTTCGCCTCCCGGGTTCAAGCGATTCCCCCGCCTCAGCCTCCTGAAGTAGCTGGGACTACAGGCTCGTGCCACTACACTCGGCTATTTTTTTTGTATTTTAGTAGAGACAGGGTTTCACCATGTTGGCCAGGATGGTCTTGATGTCCTGATCTCGTGATCTGCCCACCTCGGTATACTGACAAGTTTCTAAGTTGCGGTTAATAGAAACCTAATTTAAACTAGCGTGGAAAGTTCAAGAGCAGCTTGATTTAGGAGCTCAAACAAAGTTACCAAGACTTGGTCTTTCTCCATCTGTAAGCACTCTCCTCTCATATTAACTTTATTCTAAGGCGCTATTGGTTGTGAAGGTGTCCAAGAAAAGCTCCACACTAGCAGAAAAGAGAAGGTGTCTCTTCCTTGAAAAGTCACATAAGACACTTTGGCCTGACTCTCACTGGCTCAGATTTGGTTCCATGTTCACCTATGGATTTGGGGATGAATACTGAAAAAAGAGGAACTATGTTGGGTGGCCAGAATAACCTAACGTTCACCCTAAAGATGGATTCAAGATCCTCAACTTTGCTTGCCTTCTCAAGGTGCCCCTCCCACCACCTGTAGACAGAAGGTCATGTTTATCTGCATGTGTCCTTCTTTTTTGCCTCTGGCCTTTGTGACTATTTAATCACCTCCTATTCACCCCGTTGATGAGGGAGGGATTCCTGCCTGAGAGTGATGGAGATGGGTAAACATACAACACCCAACATAGGACAGACACCATTGACAGCAGTTTTTCAGTCAACATACTCACAGCCCAGAAGAGGACACTGAGCCATGCAGGCCACATGGGGATTGCTCTTGGGAACAGACTAAATGACAAGGGGCTGTGGAAAGCACACTTTGTATTAATAGTATCAAGAAGGTGTAGTGGTCCCTGGATCTCATTGGGGGATGCAACTGGCTAGTTTAAATCATTCCACCAGCTGGCAGGGAACTGAAGTCTGCTTCTCAGGGATAAGCGGGAACTGTGCCTCGTCCTCTTGATAAAGAGTTTTTTGTTTTTCCTTTTTACATTTTTTCTGAGATGGAGTCTTACTCTGTCGCCCAGGCTGGAGTGCAGTGGTGTGATCTCGACTCACTGCAACCTCCGCCTCCTGGGTTGAAGCGATTCTCCTGCCTCAACCTCCTGAGTAGCTGTGATCACAGGCACCCGCCACCACACCCGGCTAATTTTTGTATTTTTAGTAGAGATGGGTTTTTGCCATGTTGACCAGGCTGGTCTCGAACTCCCGACCTCAGGTGATCCACCTGCCTCAGCCTCCCAAAGTGCTAGGATTACAGGCATGAACCACCGCACTTAGCCGATAAAGAATTTTTTGGCTAGAGGGCTTTAACCCCAGGAGCAGAATGGGAAGGAAAACTTGTAAGCAGGCTATTCAAGGGCTTCCCCAATTTACCAGATGTCAAGGTCGTATGTAATGTTCGACCCTATTATTAGGCCTTCCAGCACAGTGACCTGCAAAAGGTTGTATATAGCTTTATAAGCCTTTTCCAGATGAGGCTTTCTTTAAGTTCTCAGAATTGGAACGCCTGCCTTTCTTTCCTGTGCACCTCTGTTCCAGGTTGTTCTACCCGTCCTGGCCAATGAGAAGAATCGCCTAAACTGGCCCCACATGATATGTGAGGATGTCAGGCGGCACGCCCACAGCCTCCAGTGTGACCTCTCAGTTATACTTGAGCAAGTGAAGGGAAAAACTTTGCTGCCTCTTCCAGCAGGCTCAGAAAAAATGGAGTTTGCGGATTCCAAAAGTGAGACAGTGTAAGTACCGCCAGCCTGGCCATATGGGCCTCTGAGATATGGGAGATGCTGGTTATCAGAATGTTTTCCTTACAACTTTTCTGTTCCTGACTCTGCACATCTCCTCGTTCTGCACACAAGCCTACTGTCTGCTCTGTTTGCCGACACCCTCAGACTGTGGACTGTGTGTTTACCCTGGTTACTCCCTGGCCCAGCCACTGCATGAAGTCTTCCAAGGCTATTACAGCAACATGGCCTTTTTTTCCGTTCAGAATCATTTCAGGGCTGAGCGCAACCACACTAGCTTTCGGTATTTTGCTTATCAGGATAGTGTCTCATCATTGGCAAAGACCCAGGTCCAGTCTGGGAGGCAGGCATGCCTCTTCCCAGTGTTTACTCAGTACATAATGTCACAGAACTATCGCTGCCGGCTCTTGTTACAGTTCCAGACTCTCCTCCCCCAGCAGCTGAAGACTTTTTACAGGTCCTGGGGATTTTTTTCTTTTTTCAAATAGTAGCAAATCTGGCTTTGTTGGGACCTGGCTTTGTTGGGAGTTCATGCCTCCTGCCCCTGAGTAGGCCTTAAAACCCCAGGCTTGTCTCCTTTTAGAAGTTGAATCCACCGTCAGCTTCTGTTTACCATGCTGACTTTCGAGTTTTCTTTGTTTCTATCCCTTGGGGATTCTTTTCTCCTTTCAAGCCAGGCTATGCATATAAATATTAATAGTATATTTTGCTATATTTCATCCAGCATCTCTATGTGCTTGTGGCAATGGACAGCCTTCCTACATGAGCTCGGTCTGCCACACTGTCAGGAGTTTCCCAATGTATTACTGTCAACATTATGTATTCAGGATCCATGATTTGATCCGAAGAATAAGTAACGCATGCAACAGATTATATGCGTGCAATGCATTATAAAATACAACAATGTACTTTATGATGAGTTTTTTCTATCAGAAGTAATTTCCTACATATACAATTTGAAGTAATTTCCCAGTTAATTGGAAAACTTATTGCGGTTTAATAAAGATATCCAATCTTCAAAATAAATAAATTCAAACTACCCCTTTTCTAGTCCCTCTATATTTTAACTTTGTAACATTCAGTGTGTGTTTATAATCATTGCTGAATTTATCTCTGTTTGTTCAAGTTTGATAATTTCCCAAAAGACTGGATCATTTTGGGGGAATGGTTGTCTTCTTCCTTTAATACCTTCCGCAATCACTTGTGCCGTGTCGTTTCTCAGCAAATATAAATTTAATTTAATGAAGTGGAAGTGGGTTTCTGACATAAAAATGTGAATTGTGTGTCCTCTTTCTTTGTTGTTGTGTCCTTGGTTCTTTGCACCTATCATTTTCAGTTAAGACTGTGAAAATAATGACCAAAATGTATTAAAAAAATTTTAACTGCTTCCAAATATAGCTAAGTTACTTTCTTTAAAAGTTGTATGAGGGGAAAGTTTGGGAATTCTATTCTTCACTGGAAAAATGAGGACCAAGTGAAATCGTGATGGTGATATTCAGGTGGCTGATTATTAGCCTTGTGAAGGAGGAAATAAACTATTTCCTCTTGCTGCAGAGGTCAGAGCTAAGACCAAGATGAGGAACTCACAGGGAGTTAGAAATGGTTCAGTATAGAGACAAACTTTCTCCTTGGGAGAGCCAACCTATTGAGAAAGGTGCTGCTTTGTGAAGTCGAGAGCTTGCTGTCACTGGTAGGATTCAAGCAAGCATTGGGTGGTCATCCGAATATTTTCTGTCCAAGGTATTCCTGCATTGGCAGGACAACGTACTGGCATTCAAAGTTCTTAAACTAGTCTCCAGGATATTGATGAGCCCTGAATCTGTATGAAAAATGTACATACACACACATAAGCATTTTTTTTTTCTGGAGACAGGATCTATAATTTTCGTTGACTAGTCAACAGAGACTATTATCCAAAAAAGTTAAGAATGCATGGGCTAGATGAAATTTCTCACCTATTTTTTTAAATTTGGGATTCTGTCTTGGGGTACACCCAGGGTTATTTTCACGCTTCAGGGTTTTTGTTTTTGTTGTTATCATTGTCGTTGTTTTGTCTTTCACAGCTTGGATTCTATAGATAAGTCAGTCATCTATGCCATTGAGTCTGCAGTGATCAAATGGAGCTACCAAGTCCAGGTGGTACTCAAGAGAGAGTCTTCCCAGCCACTCTTACAAGGGGAGAATCCCACCCCTAAGGTGGAGTTGGAGTTCTGGAAGAGCAGGTAGGCAAGAAGGCACATGCTGGAAGTCTGGGGTGAAGATGTCTTACAGAGACTAAAGCTAGAGCTTTCCTGGGTTAAGCCACCATTGAGCCTGTTCTTCCCTATAGGTATTTCACATCATCGCTGGGGTAGACAGCTCTGTGTCATTGGGTCAGGAGAGTTTTTTGATAGACTGGGAGATGCACACTTTCCCCTAGATTCAATAGTCATTTTTCCTTTCCTGGGTTCACATCAGTATGTCCTCTTACGTTTTTTCAAAGGCTCTTTGGACTATATGTAAAATTAATCAACTCTTTAACATTTTTCTTCTAACTTATCTGCTCCCTTCTCCTTGAGCAGCTGAGGCCACATGCACACACCTTTTGTAAAGTTCTGAATACAGAGGAGTTTTGGGGACTTGGCTGCAGAACAGCCTTTCCTGTGTTCCGGCTCATCACTCGCAGGGCTGGAAAGTTCATCTTCCAGGGTGTTTGTCCAGAAAGGCTTCATTATTGCTCCTGCTCCTGCTCCTGCTCCTGCTTATTCGCCCTCCTCCTCCCCATTTCCTCACTCCTATTTATTATCGTGCTGATAAATCCTTTACTCAAAAGGAGACAGACAGATGTTAGCGGCAGATGTGCCTGTCCTGGCATGGAATGGAGATTATCAGTGTCACATGCCTGTAGGGCTCCAGCCTTTTGTCTGTACCACCCTGCTGAGATGCCCCATGCTCTTGCCTGGCTTCTGACCATTCTGCTGACCTACTGCAAGGCCCTTCTCTTAGCACCCTTGCTCCAATAACGCCTCTCTCACCCTGACTCAACCTTACTGCCAGAGCTAATGACCTCCAGCTGCCAAGCTTTTTGAGCCACCAGATGGTCACAGCAGTGTTTCCTGGAGCTGCCCCTTTGAACCTGTGTTCCCAGCTCAGGCTTTTGCCCTCACTGTGCTGGGAACAGATGTCCAGGCTCTTTGGGCTGGAGCACAGCCTCTGTGGAAGCACCCCGAGGCAGGGCTCCTCTCTTTCTGTGTGACGA
Organism: Gorilla gorilla gorilla; assembly: GCF_029281585.2. Classification (NCBI taxonomy): domain Eukaryota; kingdom Metazoa; phylum Chordata; class Mammalia; order Primates; family Hominidae; genus Gorilla; species Gorilla gorilla. The sequence continues at coordinate 26,901,661 of NC_073243.2, forward strand.
TGGGTCATCACAGTGTGACTTGCATTTCCTGATGCTTGCCTGTATTCACCCTTCTTCATGATATTGCAGGTATGAAGATCTGAAATACATCTATAATCAACTGAGAACAATAACGGTGAGGGGCATGGCCAAGCTCCTGGACAAGCTTCAGAGTAGCTACTTTCCAGCTTTCAAAGCCATGTACAGAGATGTTGTTGCAGGTGAGGACCAGCAAGTGTTTTCACAAATGTGTTTGACTCAATTTACCATTGAATGATGCATTCACCTCTCTCTGTCTGAATTCCGCAACTTCAAGTCCTTGTAAATTTCCGACCCGACACAAACTAGCATGGTGGCAAGAATACCACATCTAGATACGTGAGAGCAGCTAAACAGAGCTATGCTGTTTGCAGTTCCACTGCTGTATGGCCTGGGAGAATTCACCTAGCCCCTCTGAGCTTTAGTACGTGTGATGGTTATGGGGCATACACTTCTGCCTACTTTTCTAGGTCCGTGTGAGATTATACAGGTGGAAGAACTTATTGACTTAACACAACAGTGTTCCTGGAGCTGTCCCTTTGTGTCTTTCAAACACTGGGGCCAGGACATACAGTTCTGGGGTGGCCATTATGGAGCCTGTGTGACCAGCTCCAGTGTGGTCATGTGAGTCCATCTGTCCTAATCAAGGACTACCCTTCTGGCAAGACAGCCTAACCATGCCTTCCAGGACCTGGGATTATTGGCTGGCACCCCTCATTAACTAAGTGCTTGTACCTCCCTGGCATGCTGGGAACTCCTGGGTCTGGTCAAAGGTCTTTCTGGGCCCTGTCTTCAGGGTCTGGAAACTACTAGAAGAAAGTTCTTCCATCCGATCTGCCTACAGCTGCTGCTTTGCACTGTACAAATCCATGTTGTTATCTCTCACCTCTGGAATTCAGGTCCCTCCACCTTTGGCTCCTTGAGAAATCTCTATTCCATTTCTAGCTCCATTCTGCATTTTCTGTTCCTACTGTCAGATGGGACTGCAATTTCCTGGCCATTTGAGCACCAGACAAGATCTACGCTTATCAAAATTGCCAAGCCAGCAAAGTCTATGATTAGAAGTAGGTAAATTTTTTTAGGACTCCCTCTCCCTTTCTTGCTGCACTGTGCGTCTTCTCCCTTTTTCCTGTAAAATCTCCTCTTTGCTCTTCAGTGCCATAGGTCAAAATGTGCTTTTAAAGGTCTTTGTCATTTCACATGGTCTAAGCTTAATTTAAGCAGTGATTTTCAAACATTTTACTTTTCCAGAACTCTTTCTTTAAATACAATCTCCCATGTAAGCCCACTACATAAAACGAATCCAGGCATGTTTGGTTTAGTAAAAAGGGCAGTGTCCTGTGCCCAGAGCCCATTGGCTACTTCCCTGTCCCACCTTCCCCTCTCATGGCATGGAGTTTGCAAACATCTTAGCTAAAGGAAGAAAAGTCCAGGTGTTAGTTTCCAACATGAGCTACATCAGAGAGCAGAACTGGCATAAGTTGTTAGTCTCTGAGGTCCTCCCTGACCCTGAATCCTCATTGCAGAGGCAGCTCTGCCAGCACGTTTGGCTGGCTTGGGACCAAGTGTCTCTTGAGGCTCCAGCTTACTGCTTTGCTGTGAGATTCTGTGTTCCCGAGGAATCAACTTTTGTTCCCAGTTTACACTTCCAGGAGACAGGTGTCCCCAGAAGTGGTATGCGTATCCCTACTGATGTCAGAAATGACTAGGGGAAAGTTTTTTAAAAAAAATATGTTACAGGGGCTTGGCACAGTGGCTCACACCTGTGATCCCAGCACTTTGGGAGGCCGAGGCGGACAGATCACGAGGTCAGAAGATTGAGACAATCCTGGCTAACACGTTGAAACCTCATCTCTACTAAAAATACAAAAAATTAGCCGGGCGTAGTCCCAGCTAATTGGGAGGCTGAGGCAGAAGAATCACTTGAACCTGGGAGGCAGAAGTTGCAGTGAGTCGAGATCACGTCACCGCACTCCAGCCTAGTGACAGACCGAGACTCCGTCTAAAATTAAAAAAAAAAAAAAAAATTCTTAAAGGGTATTAGCCCTGGTTTTCGCAAGTGATACCAACTTCCCATTTATGGTAGTGATTTACAGTTTTCATGTTGTCTAATTTAGTTAGGTTAAATTGGGAGTCAATGTAGAGAAAAATATGAAGTAAGCAATAGAGTGCTACAGATTATACATATGTAGAACACATGCAAAGGACATATGTGAATGCCTGAAATTTGGGGCTCTGAAAAAGATGTAGTAAAAATATATTATGAGTTTGTTATTTAGTGCCCCAAATATACTTTTCACATTAGTAGATCAATAGACTATAGTTATTCATATGAATTAATAGTTATAAGATTCACTTCCCCAGGTGAGCTTCAAAAAGTTATTTGCAGTAGAGTATATGCCGGCAATGAATTTTTTTTAGAAAAGATACCATTACAATAGTGCCAGATAAACACTACCATAAAAAGAGAAATTCTTTAAATATGAAACTCAATGTCGATGATGGAAGAAAATTTGATTAGAAGAGTTAGGTAGAGACTTGGTCAGAAAATTTGGCAAGATCTTCTAAGCTGGTGACTGATTTTCTCATTTCTAGCTGAATTTCAGAGCATCTTTTTTTTTATCCTAAATAGATATACTATGTGCATTATTCTTATTAGGCATGGTCAGGGTCGTTTATTGACCTACTGATGAATTGGAAAGACGGAGAGGAAAAGAAATATTTCCGGATTGGTGGATATGAATTAGAAAACAGTGAGAAGAAAAAAGGAGGTTAAAAGGATGGAGGAAAATATGCAGGAACACGATTGTATGAAGTAGTATTGACTGAGCAGTAAATAATCTTGGAAAACAGGAAAGCAACAGTCCCCTTGAGAAGGAAGAACAAGGGCAATAAAGACTAATTAGAGAGTTTTCTTTTCTTGCACAGGATAGGCATGGTACAACCTGGTTGCCAAGTTTCTGAGTCCATTTGTGCTGCTTTAACAGAATACCACAGCCTGGGTAATTTATAAAGAGCATAAATTTATTTCTCATAGTTCTTGAGGCTGAGAAGTTCGAGATCAAGGCACTGGCAGGTTGGGTGTCCGGTGAGGGCCTGGCCTCTGCTTCCAAGATGGCGCCTTGTTGCTGCATCTTCCAGAGGAGAGGAACTCTGTGTCCTTACCTGATAGATGGTGGAAGGGCAAGCCAGCCAAACTCTATGTGAAGCCTCTTTGATGAGGGCCTTAATCCCATTCATGAGGGAGAAGCTCTCATGGCCTAGTGGCCTCTTAAAGGCACCAACTCTTAACACCATCACATTGGCCATTAAATTTCAACACCTGAATTTTGGAGGGGACACATTCACATAGCAACAATTAAGGTTGTGTGTAGGTAGATAACGTGTGCGAAAGAAGGCACACAAAGAAGGGCTGTCTGGAGCCAGTGCACACTGGTTTGCTGTGGCTCGTGAAGGGCTGCTATATGCATTGTTTTAAACCTTGCACCCCCATTCTCCTAAGCAGCACTCAGCGAAGTCAAATTGGTAGCCTAGAAATGGACATGGTAGGAATACTGGGAATATTTATACCATAGAAATTGGCAGATGCTACAAATAAACGTGTTTGTCCTCAAAGAGCCTGTTGTTAAAGACTTTCCAGCAAACCACTGGAGATCACTATGCACTTTGCTGTTTGTATTTACATTCTTTAAAAACGTATGAGCTCGGCTGGGCACAGTGGCTCACACCTGCAATCCCAGCACTTTGGGAGGCTGAGGCGGGCAGATCACTTGAGGTCAGATCACTTGAGACCAGCCTGGCCAACATGGTGAAACCCCGTCTCTACTCAAATTACAAAAATTAGCCAGACTTGGTGGTGCATGTCTGTAATCCCAGCTACTAGGGAGGCTGAGGCAGGAGAATAGACTAAACCAAGGAGGCAGAGGTTGCAGTGAGCCAAGATCGCACCACTGCACTCCAGCCTGGGTGACAGAGTGAGACTCCATCCCCACCCCAAAAGAAAAAAAAAAGGTATGAGCCCAGCTCTCTCTCTCTCTCTCTCTTCATATGCCTTGTCATCCAAGGGTATTGCATCCTGGGTTGGATGGCCAACCCTTTTCTCAAGTATTGTGCTCTTAAAAATCAAGGCAATGCTAATTAGTATAATTAAAAGAGATTGTGATTTTTAAAAAGATTTCAAAACAGGGTATCATAAAGAGAAAGCTCCTATAGCATGATAGTCTCAGCCTCTTTTCTCTCAGCACTTACGGAAGCAAGAGCATGCGCTCATTAGAATGACTGTTGGATTCTGAAATCCCCCACCCCAACACAGAGGTTCTAATACTCACCATCAGCTCCTCCACTTGAGAATCCCTGCCCTAATCAATTTACTGTGACATCTGACTTTGCAAAAAATTCAATTCACATACTGCTTTCCACAACCTTATTTGGGATATAAAGTACAAACATACACATCAACATATTTTTGTGTATGGTGAGCCTCCATGAAGCCAAGGGTTCAATGTAATAAACTCTGGGTCGTCTTCCTTTTCCTTAGCTGGACAGGATTGGTTGTTTTGTGGGAGGGCCCTAGGAAAGTTATTCAGACCTTAATTTCTTCACTTATAAAGTACTAAAGTATGAAGTACTAAAGCTGGTTTGCAGGGCTTTCTGTGAGATGGTAAATATCTCATAGATAGTAAGTAGAACAATTCCCGGCACATTGAAACTACTTCCTAAATAGTGTATATTTTGAGTTCCCTTTAGGATGAATGCAGAGCTTCATCCACATACTGTAACCTAAGACCACCTGCTCTCATATGATACCACCTGATTATCTGCCCAGGACAGAACCAGCCTTTGTAAACTCGCCCTTCCAATTTAGTTTGTCCAATGCCCTTTTGCATTCCCTCTAAGTTGCTATGCAGATATTAGCATCCAGTGCTGCTGGATTTCCTAGTTTCCCATGTCAGTCACCACGAGATGACTGGTTAAAGGCCCCTTTCTTTCCTTGGTTGTATTCAGAGGAGATGGTAAGAGATTTTCCTGGCTTTGAAAACCAGCAGAACCTTGCCATAACCCATCTATGTTATGTCTCTATGCTCTGTGACTTTTTTAAAAAAATTATACTTTAAGTTCTAGGGTACATGTGCACAACGTACAGCTTTGTTTCATATGTATACATGTGCTCACTCATAGGTGGGAATTGAACAATGGGTACACTTGGACACAGGGTGGGGAACATCACACATCTGTGACTTCTTTATAAGTGCTCAGCAAGATTCTTTATTAGTGAATATTCTTCAGAGCCACCACCATTTATCAAACACCTGCATTGGTCCAATCACTGCGCTAGTTGTTTATAAAGATTCCTATTGAACTACCTTCAGCCTTCACAAGGACCCTTTAAACTGATTACAGCTCCGCCTATTTTTGAGGCTCAGAGAGGTTACAAGTGCCCAAAGTCATGCAATTGCCAAGCGTCTCGGCCAGCATTTGAAGGAAAGTCTTTCTGATTCTAAAACTTGTATTGTCTCAGAGATAGCAGCAAAGTAATTGGCAAATATTTACTACCCACCAAGCACCAGATGGAGGCTGGGAGGGCCAGGGAAAAGTCCATTTAGAGGAATGTTACAAGACAGAACTCTTCAGATCATTATCCTAGTTGTTCAGGGCTCTCCAGTTTCCATATTTCCTCATAAGAGCTAGGAAGTTTTCTGGAACCAGCCTTCTCTCTGCTTGTTGTTTTGCAGGTCTTTTACTTCCCAGGGACTAGGGCTCCACCAGGTGGGTATTAGGCTCCAGATGGGAATGCTGACCATCTCCAATTCCTTCCAGCTCTAGCAGAGGCACAGGACATCCATGTGCACCTGATACCGCTCCAGCGCCACCTGGAAGCTCTGGAGAATGCAGAATTTCCGGAGGTGAAGCCCCGGCTGCGGCCCCTGCTCCACGTGGTCTGTCTGATTTGGGCCACATGCAAGTCCTACCGCTCCCCGGGGAGGCTGACTGTGCTGCTCCAGGAGATTTGCAACCTTCTCATCCAGCAGGTGGGCTGCCCCGGGATGCCCAGCAACTGCTCCCTGGAGGCTGGTTGGCATCTAGTCACAGGAGAGAAGAGACAAGTGTCCTTTTTTCTGGGCAGGGAAATAATTATGTTCCAAAGAGTTCTTATACTTGAATTACAGTATTTTACTCTCAGAAGCCAATAATTTACAAAGACATTTTCAGTAATATTAGAACACCTGAGCCATCCTGTCTTCCTTTCCCCTCTGCCTAAGAGGGGATAAGTAGGGGTGGTGAATTTCAACCTCCTTAATGACCTATGAAGAAGGACTGGTAATGAGTCAGCAGCAAAGCCTAAGCAGTAAAGAGTGCAGCCTCTGATGTCAGGTAGAGTCAGGCAATGCTGTACCAATCCCTGGCTTTGCCACTTGGCAGCCAGCATACCACTTGTGTGCCAGGACAAGTCACTTCCTGTTCTGTGCCTCACTCTCCTCCTCTGTACAATGGTGAAAACAAGAAGCCATATCTCTTTTTGGGTTGCTGGGTGATTTGAGGCTTCCATGTGATCATGCATGTGCCCTGCACATGGTAAGAACCTGGTACCCATAAGCTATTGAGAAGCAGCTTCTTAGATTATGCACTTCATGCTCCTCCTTCTTAGGGACCCTTGTAGCACCAACCAGGGCAGCGTAAACCTTGAGGAGTGTATCTTTAAAAAGAACTAGAGGGCCGGGCGCGGTGGCTCATGCCTGTAATCCCAGCATTTTGGGAGGCTGAGGCGGGCAGATCACGAGGTCAAGAGATCGAGACCATCCTGGCCAACATGGTGAAACCCCATCTCTACTAAAAATACAAAAATTAGCCATGCGTGGTGGCAGGCACCTGTAACCCCAGCTACTCGGGAGGCTGAGGCAGGAGAATCGCTTGAACCCGGGAGGCAGAAGTTGCAGTGAGCAAAGACTGTGTCACTGCACTCCAGCTTGGCAACAGAGCGACACCCCATCTCAAAAAAAAAGAAAGAACTAGAGGGCTTAAGGAGGTTTGGGTGATCTCTCCAAACCAGTTTCCTTTTCTTCTAAGGAGCTGTTCTCTGAGAAAATAACGAACAAGCTTAATAAGTAACTAAGAATAACTAACATTTTGCAGGCTGCAAAATACTGTTACATTCATGATTTCCATCAATCATCAAATAAACCCTGCAAGGTGGGCAGGGAAGGTCTTATTATTTATTATATTATTTAAAGATGTGGGCTACTGTTCAAGGAGGTTAACTGACTTGCCCAAAGACACCCAAACCAGGACCCCAACCCAGGCTGTTTGACTCCTCCTAGGCTAGTGCCTTTCCATTACTCCATGTTTATCAGCCAGAACTCTTTTGGTTGAAAGTGTAAGAAAACCGAAACCAAAAGTAGGAGCAAAAAAAGAAAACATATTGGCTCATGTACCTTGAAAGTCCAAGGTAAGGCTGGCTTCAGCCCCGACTTGCAGTGACGCCTTAGATGATGTCAGCCAGACCCAGAGACCCACCCTGTTGTGGTGGAGGTGGCTGTCGCTACAGCTCCAGCTTTTCAGTTTTCCAGGTGTAAGCCTCTTCGAGACAGAAAAGTAATTATGGTCCAAATAATTCTTGCATTCAAATTACTTTACTATTGAAAGCCAATAAGTCACAAAAGAATACCTGGGAAAGGGCACCTGCTCCAGCCCCAGCTAGCCCAACAAAGTCTCATTCTGTTTCCTTGTCCCTGGCTACTTGCCCATTCCTGAGCCAATCACTGTAGCTTCAGTGACTAAGACAATTTGGCCGAAACTCAGGTCGTAGTCCACATGTGGAACGGAGAGCGAGGTCAGATGTTTCCTCTATTATCCTCATGAAAAATATTACTGGGGCAATGATTCAGTTCAGAGTTGGTGTTGCAAAGTTACAGGATGTCTGCACCTGCTCAGTGATGCTAATCTGTTTGTATACCAGGCCTCTAATTATCTCAGCCTAGAAGACCTGCTGAGAAGTGAGGTAGAAGAAAGTCAGAGAAAACTGCAAGTGGTCTCAGACACTTTGAGCTTCTTCAAGCAAGAGTTTCAGGACAGAAGGGAGAATCTCCACACTTACTTCAAAGAGAACCAGGAAGTCAAGGAATGGGATTTCCAGTCTTCTTTGGTCTTTGTGCGATTGGATGGCTTCCTGGGACGACTGCACGTGGTGGAGGTGAGTGCGAACCTCACCTCAGGCTGCCAGCCCCAGACAGAAAGAAGCAGTCCAGAGGTCCAAAAAGTGGAATAGGAAAATGCACAACACAACCTCATAGCCAACCCTCCATCAGCTGGAATAATCCATAATAAAGGTTCAATTGGCCAGTCACAGTGGCTCATGCCTGTAATCCCACTAGCACTTTGGGAGGCAAAGGCAGGTGGATTGCTTGAGCCCAGGAGTTTAAAACCAGCCGGGCCAACATGGCAAAACGCCTTCTCTACAAAAAATACAACAACAACAAAATAGCCAGGTGTGGTGTGCACCTGTAGTCCCAGCTACTCGGGAGGCTGAGGTGGGAGGATGGCTTGAGCCTAGGAGGCAGAGGTTGCAGTGAGTTCAAATTGTGCCACTGCACTCTAGCCTAGGCGACAGGAGCCAGACCTTGTCTCAAAAAAACAAACAAGGGCCAGGCATGCGGTAGCTCATGCCTGTAATCCCAGCGTTTGGGGAGGCCGAGGCGGGTGGATCATGAGGTCAGGAGTTCGAGACCAGTCTGGTCAACATGGCGAAATCCTGTCTCTACTAAAAATACAAAAATTAGCCAGGTGTGGTGGCACACGCCTGTAATCCCAGCTACTCAGGAGGCTGAGGCAGAGAATTTCTTGAACTCGGAAGGCAGAGGTTTCATTGAGCCACAATCACACCATTGCACTCCAGCCTGGGTGACAGAACGAGACTCTGTCTCAAAAAAAAAAAAAAAAAGTTTTAATAAATAGTTGTCATTTGGATTGACCATCACATCACATAATAGTGGTTATAGTAGAAGTTTAGGAAATCCTGATCATAGACCCATTTAGGAAGAAGGCCCAAGGAATCAATGAACTAGTTCAATTGGTTTGCAAATTGCCCATAGCCTTTGAACTGGGTTTCAAATAAACTCTGCCTAGAAAGACTGACACTGAGCAAACCTTGGCTGGGCTATAGCCATTCCTGCAAAGCTGGCTGCTTTGAACTTCTCCTCCTCCACTCCCCAATCTCCAAGGCAGCTCCCCAAAGTCCAAAACGAATGAGTCCCTGCGCAAAAGAAACATGACTTTTGCTCAAAGTTATGTCTTTCCCTCAATTATTTAAAAATAAATATGGATTTTAGGTGAAGTACTAGGGTAAGAAGACATGATACTATTTCTTTGGATTGTTTCAATTCTCAAAACTTAATATGTTTAACAGGTCTCTCAACATTTTACAGCTATGTGTTTGCTGATTGGACTTGGAAGGGAGGTTAATGGGCCTAATAAAATGAAATATAGACTTAAACGGATTTGAGAAATTCAGGGTTGAGTTTAAGATTAAGACAAGAGGCCGGGCACGGTGGCTCACCCCTGTAATCCCAGCCCTTTGGGAGACCGAGGCAGGCGAATCACAAGGTCAGGAGTTCATGATCAGCCTGGCCAACATGGTGAAACCCCGTCTCTACTAAAAATACAAAAATTAGCCGGCTGTGGTGGCGGGCGCCTGTAGTCCCAGCTACTTGGGAGGCTGAGGCAGGAGAATCGTTTGAACTCGGGAGGCAGAGGTTGCAGTGAGCCGAGATCGCGCCATTGCATTCCAGCCTGGGAGACAGGGCGAGGCTCCATCTCAAAAAAAAAAAAAAAAAAAAAAAGACAAGAGCCAGAGGGACAGGGAAGGAACAAGAATCATATTCCCAGCTGTCATGAGCAGGTTTGGAGGGAAGAGAGCTATGCTGGGAGGAAGCCGTGATGAACAGAGCAAACCATGGGAGGACAAGGACAGGAGAACGTAAGATTGGATCTGTTATCAGTTCAAAAAGTATTGGTTCAGCATCACCATGTGCCAGGCACGGAGCTAGGAACTGAGATACAAAGATGACTGAAATGCGATTTTCCTGTAAGAGGCTAGTGGACCTGCAGCCACTGCAGGAGAAGGAAGACAGACTAAAGGAGGAGATCCGGGAGGAAAGACACAGAATCAGGAAAGTGGGATATACTGACTGCCATCATAAAAGTGAGATTGGGCTGGGCGCGGTGGCTCACGCCTGTAATCCCAGCACTTCAGGAGGCCGAGGCAGGTGGATCACAAGGTCAGGAGTTTGAGACGAGCCTGACCAACACGGTGAAACCCCGTCTCTACTAAAAATACAAAAAAAAAAAAAAATTAGCCTGGCGTGGTGACGTGCACCTGTAGTCTCAGCTACTCAGGAGGCTGAGGCAGGAGAATCACTTGAACCCGGGAGGCAGAGCTTGCAGTGAGGTGAGATTGCGCCACTGCACTCCAGCCTGGGGACACAGCGAGACTCCGTCTCAAAAAAAAATAAAATAAAAAAAAAGTGAGATTGATGTGTTACTGGGAGCAAGAAAGAGGGGTCTCTAGCCCAGCAGGACTTTGACAAAAAGTGGGAACACAAGAGAAAATCAGTTGTGAAACTGGAGTGGGAATTTGCCAGGGAAAACAAAGATGGGAAGGGCATAAAGAGAGAAAATGCATGAGAGAGAAAGCCAGAAGCTAGATCTTATGAAAGGCGTACCTTAAACCCTTCATCAGGATCACAGAGACTATAAATAATTGATTATCTAGCTTTATCCTAAATGCCTCTTTTTCCCTCAGCCGTTTCCATCACGGTTGATGTACAGCCCTTCACTCCTCCTGCACTCTGTATTCCTCTCATATCCACCACCAATTCCTTTGCTGCTGTTTAGTGAGAGGTGAGGGACACTCCAGCCCCAGCCCATGCCTGGCCTGGGCTGACCACGAAGAACGAATTTCCATCACTGCCTGGCAGTGGCCATGTTTGCAGATGCTCCAGCCCTGCAGATGGCCCTGGGAATGGTAGCAGAGCATGACCCCAGGCCCTGTGCACACATGCTAATGATTTGACTTTGCATATAGACAGCTATTCTAACATCAGGGCGCCTAATCTGCAGGGTATGTTCAGTAAATATAAGCAGTGATGGCCACCAGCCTCCCTAGCGTCATTACTCTCACAATAAGTCCTTTCTCAGGCTGCTGCTGCTTTCTGAATCAAGGGCACAGGTGCATAAAAAGCAGTTGCCCCCATTTAATTAGAGGATGACGTGAGTGTCACCAAGCTCCCTGCCTTGCTGCCTCTCCTTCTCTTGCATGTCGTTCTGTCCTTGGCTCTGGTTAGCTGCTTTGCTCCTGTGCCCAGCTGCTCCTTTTCTTTTCTTTTCTTTTCTTTTTCTTTTTTTTTTTTTTTTTTTCGAGATGGAGTTTCGCTCTTGTTGCCCAGGCTGGAGTGCAGTGGCACAATCTCGGCTCACCACAACCTCTGCCTCCTGGGTTCAAGCGATTCTCCTGCCTCAGCCTCCCAAGTAGCTGGGATTACAGGCATGCGCCACCATGCCTGGTTAATTTTTGTATTTTTAGTAGAGACAGGGTCTTTCCATGTTGGTCAGGCTGGTCTTGAACTCCCAACCTCAGGAGATCCACCCAGCTTGGCCTCCCAAAGTGCTGGGATTACAGGCGTGAGCCACCGTGCCCGGCCAGCATTTCTTTTCTTGACTGTGTTTCCCTCTCTTTCCCTTTGTCTAATTCTTCCTCCTCTTTTCACTTGGTCCCCCTTTCACTTTGTTCTCCTTCTCTATTTTCTAACTTCGCTGACCTCTTTGTTTGCCCTGAATTTCCATGTGTTTTCATCTTCCCACGGCGACTCCTTGCCCCCTTTCCTCATATTTCCTCCCCTCTTTTATTTTTAATCTCCCAAATGTCTGCTTAGATGCATCGCCCTTGCCCTTTGCCATCTTCCTCCTCCCCCAGCTGTTGCCTCCTGAGCCTGTGCAGTGGAACACAGGACTATCGACTGTCCTCTGGCATATTTCATGTAGGCCTTTAGTTAATATTCTGTGTATCTCTGTGATCGATGCCTGATTGAAATGGGATTAATCTGCTCCTCTCCAGTAAGAATTATCATGAACTTAGCCTTATTCATCTTCTATTCTAATACGATCTATGGCCACTGAGATGATGGTAGCTGCAATTAATAAATACATGAAACACCAATGTGTTTATCTCTCTGCATGCTCTCGTCACGGGTTAGAGTGTGAAGGGCTGGTTTTTAATCCCCACAATTCTCCCAGATTTCATTTCTCTGATGTGAGTTGCTTTTTTATTCTTTCACTCTTTTTGCACAAGAGAATTTTGTTGTGCAGATCCACTCTTCCTCTCTGGGTGCCTGCTAAATGCCAGAGGTGGGGCTGGCTTGGAAGAAGGGGTATACATTGCCCAGTATTTTTCCGTGTCTGCAGTAAGCGGAGTAATTGCATTTTCAGGATACCACCATTCTCCTCTGCCTTCTTATCACAACCATGATACAGGTAATCTCTTAGAGATTTAACCCTTGTGGAGGGAAGAACGAGGAATAGAAAACTAAAAAATTAACATGTTTCAAGAACCTATCCCATGCCAGAGCCTGTATCCTTGCAATCATCTTAAGAACTGGGGCCGGGTGTAGTGGCTTACGCCTGTAATCCCAACACTTTGGGAGGCCGAGGTGGTGGGATCACCTGAGGTCAGGAGTTTGAGACAAGCCTGGCCAACATGGTGAAACCCTGTCTCTACTAAAAATACAAAAATTAGCAGGGCATGGCGGCATACCCGTGTAATCCCAGCCACCCAGGAGGCTGAGGCAGGAGAATCGCTGGAACCTGGGAGGCAGAGGATGTAGTGAGCCGAGATCATGCCACTGCACTCCAGCCTGGGTGACAGAGCAAGACTCCATCTCAAAAAAAAAAAAAGAAAAGAAAAGAACTGGGTATCAGTATCTTTTCTTTAACAAATGAGCATAACTAAATCTGATACATAAATGAACTCACCCATAGTTACACAGGTTGGAGAGGTGTAGCTGAGATTTGTACCCAGGGGGACAGCTGGTTCCAAGTACTGTCTTTGCACCAAACTTTGATATCCTATAGGGAGTTGTGAAGGTCTGTTTCCCTCCTTCCGTCCTTTTCTCCCTTCCTTCCTTCTTTCTTTCCTCCCACTTTCCTGGTTTGAGGATCCCAAACTGGTTTTGTGGTTTTATTCTGCCCTTATACACTCTGTTCTACTTTTGTACACTCAATTTTTGCCATATAATTTCTAGGTCTTTATATCAAAGTAAGTTACTCAGGTACAATTATAATTCCCATTTCATGAAAGGATCTTATTTGACTTTATGACTTACTAAGAAAATCCCAGAAGTATATAAAATCTTTGCAGTTTGAATGAGCCATCAAAGTTCAAAGAGAAAAAGCGTTGTTGGGTTGCCTCTTGATTCGTTCTTTCATCCTGCCTTCCTGCTTGATGCATCAGTGCACTCTCACACACACACACACACCAAGTTCATTCTTGCGTCATAGAGTTGTAGATTCTGCAGATCCCCTGTTTGAGTTTCTGCCTGCAGCCTCTTCCCTCCAAACAATGCAGTAAGCACCTTGGAGAGAACTCTCATTTCCTTTATTATAAAACTGCTATAAAGCTGTGATTCATTTGGAGACAAAATGACTTCCTGCTGAGGCTTTATGCGAAGTGATTAGCAGGTACATAGGTAATAAGCTGACCTAATATCCACACCGCGTTTCCTTTTGCTCTTTCTACCATCTCCAGCCATTCTGCAGCCTTCTTTCATTGTGAGCCTAATTGGGTATCTTCCCTTTTAGCCTGGCTTGAATATGTGGTCACATAGGAGACCATTAGCCACATAAGGTCGGTGGCGGTCGAAAGGTAAAGAAAACAGTCTTTTTCCAAATGACCTTTTGAGATTTTCATCTATGAACATCTGCTTTGTGCTCTCCCTTAATGAATTCCCAAGGTTCTTCTTTTAAGATGGGCAGTGCGGCCTCTCCTTTGAGAAGGGGGTTGCTGTTGGCAAGTCTTGCTATTACCCCTGGTTTTGATTCTTCATCTCAGGGGCCAGAGCACATATTGAATCCTCCCCGCATCCCTGCCACCTGCCACCACCATTAAGTGCTGCACGGTTTTTTCATAAGAATAGAACCTGATCAGTCCGGTAAGCAGCCTGGGACCCCAGTGTTCCTTGTTCTGTCTTGAAAGAAGCACCCAAATGTCCCTTCTGTACCCCATTACACATATAATATCCATTAACCTGATCTAATGACATCAGAGTGATCACGGTTAATTATAGTGGCTGCCTTTTAGTGAAGTCCTACAGGGAACCTTCCATAAACTTGGTAACTCCACAGCAACTTAAGTGTTATTGTTCCCATCTACAGGTTAGGAAAGTGAGGCTTAGAAAAGTTAGGTGTCTTGCTTTAAGCCACATAGCTAGTAAATGATGGAACCAGAGTTGCGTGAACTCAGGGTTTTTTGTTTGTTTGTTCTGGCCCTAGATCCTAGGCTCTTTCCACAATGCCATATGTTGTGTCTCTGAAGTGGATATTTCAGCCGGTGTATAACATGATGAATTTCGTGTTTAATACTGTGATGAATAAAAATAGATATTTAAAAAATATCATTTAAACCTCTTATTGATTTAAATTGCCTTTTATCTGTTTTGTGAGAACTTTTAAATAAACAATGAAAAGAACTTACATTTACATAATTTAAGAATCGAATTATTTTGATTCTTAAATCAAAGATATAGCCATGGTCAATGCCATAAGTCTGGTGTCTATAGTTGTAAGACAATTTCCTAGCTGCTTCAGAAATCTTTTCTGCTATGCCTCCAACATCAAACTTATTAAAACCCGTTCAGCGATGGAGAGCTCCCTCCCTCTCTTTGTAGCCCATTCTACAGCATTAGATGGTTTTTTATTAAGTGAAACCACAGGAAATGGCCATTTTTTAGGTCAAAATGATCCCGTATCAGCAATGTAATAAGTTCAACCTGTATGGCGAGGTCACATCTACTTCTTTGTCCCATTCACTCATTTGCCTTCATTCTGCCCTCACTGTAGCACCAGGGAAGGTTCCCCCTTGCACTTGACTGGGGTCCTAAGGACATTGAAATGTCCTTCCTTATAATTCTCTTCTCTTGTCTATTTTTTTTCACCAACTGCTCTTCAGATGTCAGGGTTCCTAGCTCCTCTATCACCTTGCTGCTTTTTTTTCTGGAAGTATTATAGGCAAGTCAAAGAACAAACAGCATACATTCCTTCACTCAACAAATACGTGTTCAGGGTCAGGGACTCTTCCAGGCACTGGAAATACCGAGGTACCTTTGGGGCATTTACAACTTACTGGACAGAAAATAAGCAAATAGTATAATATAATGCCAAATAATATAATTCCAGAGTGTGATAAGCGCTCTGAATAAGCAGAAGAAGGGGATAGAGAGTCTGGGGGAAAGCTGGATGGGTGGATCTCTTTCCACAGAAGGGTGAGGAAAGGCCTAAGACCTTGAGTTGAGCCCCAGATAAATCTGTTGTCTACCACGTGTGTGTTGTTACGTAAAACAATGTAAGTATCTATCTTTTTAAGTGACCAGACTTTCTCCAAAAGTAGAATAGTTAAATAAATTTTTCGCTAATATCTAGGATAAATTGAAGATCAAACACCTTCCTGTCACCTCCCTAGACCACGCTTTAAGTATTGTTGAGAAATAAAACAGTCTAACAAAATTATCTTCCGGGTTTCTGATGTAATCAAACATATCACAATGCATCTACCTTTTAAAATGGTTACGAAGTATTTCCTAGAAATTGAAATTGACATCCACAGAATTATGAAGAATGAGTACCAAGGTTGCATTTCACAGCACAAGTATGACTCTCCCTATAAAACCGATTACAACTAAGCACTTTACGAGAGACTTGAATTACTACTGAAGTCAATTTCATTTCCATAAAATTCATTTCGGTTTTCTTCCCAGTATATCAAGTTGAATCTATTTTTGAAGAAAGACTGCCACTTTTCCCACCATTAGTGGCAAAAGTCCCTCCCTGGTTTTGGCATCTGTCTTCCCTGCCTTGGCTGGTGTCTTCCCTCTTCTCTTCTCTCCCACTTCAGCTGCTTCCCACTAGCCATGCCCAAACATACATAGCTGAGCAAAAACAGGCTTGTTAGATGGCTGCCCAAATCTGCGTGGGTACCCTCCTGGCCAAGCAGGGAAAGTCAGCCATTGTCCCCACTTCCCAGCGCCTCTGTCACTGCTGCTGGAGTTGGTGTGTCCCAGCAGGAAAAAGGAGCCAGGCAGCCTGTGCTAGCCTGAAGGGTCACCCATAGCAGCAGCCATGGGCAGTGAGATTTCCTGCAGTGGTACCAGGACCTGCTGGATTTTACAGCATCGGTGTCATGGTGCACCCCTTAAACCTCCAGAGCAGAGGATCCCTCCCACAGTCCACACCAAATGTTGGCCAAAATGACACAAAGGGAACTTTTACTGTCCTCTTTCCTGCCTAAGGAATGTGCACACAAATTGGAAGTCATGACAAGAACCATATCTTGGTTTGGAGGTTTTGTGATTTTTAGGTACTCACAAGAGATAAGTTCAATCTGTCCTGCTAGACATGCTCAGGAGGAAGCTCCAATCCTATCGGAGGTGAGGCAGCTTCCGTGGACTCAGGAGGGGCTCCTCCCCAAGGCTTCTGGGTTGTGCCGTCCACCTGTCATTGGATCTCAAGTACACCTGGGACACTGCCACATTAATAACAGTGATGATACTGTGTGTGCAGACCTGGCCTAAATCCCAGGCTTGAGTTAACTGGCTTAGCACTCAGCATCATGCTACAAGGTGTTATTATTATTCTGCAGCAGATGAAGAAGTGCAGCACAGAGCTGGTAAATAACTACTCACCGCCACCTGGCTGGCAGCAGGGTGTAACATCCTATGCACGCCCAGCGAGGGCGCCCTGCAGGAGATGTGTTTGCTTGGCAGACAAGTTGCAAAGAAGGCCGGTGTCACCCTCTGGGCATGTCTTCAGGACGATTTTGCAGCTCTGTTTTTCCGTCAACATCCCTTAGGATTGCTGTCATTCTAGAACTGGATAACATGATCCATTTGAAATGAGCTATTTTAGAGAAATCAACGATAAAGCTACCAATTATATAAATAGTTTTATTATTATTACATTTTATTATTTGTTAAAGACCACAAAGACATAGAGAGGTGGAAGCATACATTTCACTAATTTATGTATGTATATATTTATTTGGGTTTAAGTGAATTTTATTTGACCATACTTTCTCTTTGCTTCGTTATCGAGTTTAACCAAGAGTTATTTTTACCAGCCCAATCTAATAATAAGGTTATGAAACTAATCAGGCTCCAGAATTTCCTAAGCAACCACCGCCCCCGTGGTTTCCAACTTTTCTCATTCACTGTTGTTATGATCATGATGATGATTTTAACTCTTTTTTTTTTTTAATACTTTAAGTTTTAGGGTACATGTGCACAACGTGCAGGTTTGTTACATATGTATACATGTGCCATGTTGGTGTGCTGCACCCATTAACTCATCATTTAGCATTAGGTATATCTCCTAATGCTATCCCTCCCCTCTCCCCCCACCCCACGACAGTCCCCGGTGTGTGATGTTACCCACCCTGTGTCCATGTGTTCTCATTGTTCAATTCCCACCTATGAGTGAGAACATGCGGTGTTTGGTTTTTTGTCCTTGCGATAGTTTGCTGAGAATGATTTTAACTCTTTTGTGAATTGTCCCCATAGGGTCTTCTGAAGACGGCCCTGGATTTCTACAAACTGGGAAAGGTGGAGTTCAGCGGTGTCAGAGGGAATGCCCTGAGTCAGCAGGTCCAGCAAATGCATGAGGAATTTCAAGAGATGTACAGGCTTTTCTCAGGATCCTCCTCCGACTGCCTGTACCTCCAAAGCACGGTAGGGTTGGGAAGGGCTGAATCGCCAGCTCTGCCTCTGTCCCAGATGCCTCTCACCTGTAGGGTCTAGGTATTTACTTGCATTTTCCCTGTG
Organism: Gorilla gorilla gorilla; assembly: GCF_029281585.2. Lineage (NCBI taxonomy): Eukaryota > Metazoa > Chordata > Mammalia > Primates > Hominidae > Gorilla > Gorilla gorilla. The sequence continues at coordinate 26,919,753 of NC_073243.2, forward strand.
TATTTCCTTTGGCTCTGTGGTCCCAGCAGTTTTGCTAATTATCCTTTGTGTTAGGAGAAATTATTATTCCTTGTGCCAAGAGAAAGATTCTAATTATTCTTTGTGTTGGGAGAAAGATCAAGGAGGCCTCTTCCAACTGTTAACTGCTCCAGACTAATGACACCAGGGTTTCAGAGATGCTGAGGTGGGTATGACATGACAGTGGAGGCAGTGGCCACCCTGTGGCTTCAAACGTTTTAAGCTCAGTGAAAGAAGCCAGACCCAGAAAGACAAATGTTGCATGGTCTCAACTATATGAGGCATCTGAAATAGTCAAAGTCATAGAAGCAGAGTGGAATGGTGGCTGCCGGGGGCTGGGGGAGAGGGACATGGGGAGGTGGTGGTCAAAGAGTATAAAGTTTCAGTTATGCATGATAAATAATTTCTGGAGCTCTAATGTACAACATGGTGAAGACGGTTAACAATACTGTATTGCGGGCCAGGTGCGGTGGCTCACGCCTGTAATCCCAGCACTTTGGGAGGACAAGGCGGGCAGATCATGAGGTCAAGAGATTGAGACCATCCTGGCCAACATGGTGAAACCCCGTCTCTGCTAAAAATACAGAAAGTAGCCAGGCGTGATGGCGGGCGCCTGTAGTCCCAGCTACTCAGGAGGCTGAGGCAGGAGAATCGCTTGAACCCGCAAGACGGAGGTTGCAGTGAGCCGAGATCGCGACACTATGCTCCAGCCTGGCGATAGAGGGAGACTCTGTCTCAAACAAACAAACAAACAAACAAAAAACTGTATTGCTTTGCTGTCTCACTCATAAGTGGGAGTTGAACAATGAGAACACATGGACACAGGGAGGGAAATAACACACACTGGGACCTGTCAGGGGTTGGGGGACAAGGGGAGGGAGAGCATTAGGACAAATACCTGATGCGTGCGGGGCTTAAAACCTAGATGATGGATTGATAGTTGTAGCAAACCACCATGGCACATGTATACCTATGTAACAAACCTGCACGTTCTGCACATGTATCCCAGAACTTACAGTAAAATAATTTTAAAAAAAGAAACTGTATTGCGTACTTGAAATTCGCCAAAAGGGTAGATCCTAAGTGTTCTCACCACGCACACAAAAAGCAAATGGTAACTGTGTGAGGTGATGAATATGTTAATTAGCTTGATTGTGGTGATCATTTCACAGTGTATACATGTATCAAAATATCAAGTTGTATATCTTGTATGTATACAATTTTTATTTGTCAATTATAACTTAATAAAACTGAGGGGGAAAAATGTTTTAAGCTTCGGGCAAAAACTGCTAAGGGAAGAACAGGCACACCTGGACAGAATTTTATTAGTGACTTGGGGAGGTATAAGTGAAGCCACAGCCTGGGTTTTCTGATCTGAACCTGGTTCCTAACAGAACACATAGGATAAGGAAAGGACCAGAGAAGCATTTTCCAGGACAGGAACAAAGAGCCCGCATCTCACCTGTAGCCCCAGGAAAGCCTCGACCTGTAAGTCCACATGCATGGGAGAAAAAAAGAAGAAAAAGGGCCAGTATGAAAACAGAGAATGGAATTCCCAGAAAAAGGAATGGCAGAATTACTGGAGAAGGAATTTTAAGAGTGTGTGCAGGAAAAGGAGAAAGAAATCAGGGCAGGAATCTGCTCTGAGCACCTTCAGACATCCAGGGGAATCTTAGTTGGCCAGACCCAGGAAGATTCTTCCTTCTAAGAATTCTGTTAGTCAAAAGTAGACCCTAAAAAGGTGGACTGTAGACTATCCTGGCTAACACAGTGAAACCCCGTCTCAATTAAAAATACAAAAAAATAGCTGGGCGTGGTGGTGCACACCTGTAATCCCAGTTACTTGGGAGGCTGAGGCAGGAGGCTTGAACCCAGGAGGCAGAGGTTGCAGTGAGCCAAGATTGTGCCACTGCACTCCAGCCTGGGTGACAGAGTGAGACTCTGTCTCAAAAAAAAAAAAAAAAAAAAGCAGACCACAAAGCAGGCTATATACAATGTATTTGCTACCCTATAATACAGTAAAACAAAGCATAATCCCAGGGATTTTGCCCAGAGAAAAAACTAAAAACTAAGAAGAAACATGCCAAAATGTCATCACGTTTGGGAAGTAGAACTAGACTATTTTTTCATACCCTTTTTTTTTTCACACACATATGCGTTACTGTTACAAAGCAATAATAACAAATAATTCCACAAATTAGAGATTGGCGTGAACAATGTTTCTCTGAAAATTGCTACATTCTAAGAGAAATACATTAGGGTTGCCAGATAAACTACACTAATTTGGACATACTAAAAAAAAATTCTTGTTTATCTGAAATTGCAATTTAACTGAGTGCCTCGTAGTTTTATTTGCTAAATTTGGCAATCTTAAGAACAAGGCTAGTTGCTGTCTTAACCAATTAAGAAGGATTTAGAAGAAATAGTTTGTATTAGTTTAATTAGCTTTCTTTCCTCCTAATGGCTAGATTAGTTTGCTGACAATGGAAAAACGGAATTCTGACTCGGGGAAGGAACGAAAGTGGGTTGTAAAGTTGAAATAGCCCCATTGCTGGGGCTGTTGATGCTGCGGCGGTTTTCAGGGTTATAAGAGCTGGTGTTATGAGTGAGAGAGAAGGGGCTTCAGGAAGCAGAACGGAGGAGCATGGAAAGGGTGGAAGAACACCAAACTCACATCTAATTCATTTCACCATCTTGCTGGAACCCTCTAGGTAAAAATGCTGCAACCACAGAGTAACTCTACATGGCTAAAAATTAAGTCATGCCATGGTGAATTTCAGAAAATTAAAATAATTCTTTGGTATAACCAGTTCAAACACAAAAGTTAGCTGTGAGGAGCATAGTGGGGTTGGCTTACAGAAAATTACGTTTTCCTTATATATATATGGTGTCTCTTCAGGACTTTGAAAATGACGTCTCTGAATTTAACCAGAAAGTAGAAGATCTTGACCGAAGATTGGGGACTATCTTTATTCAAGCTTTTGATGATGCACCTGGCTTGGAGCATGCCTTTAAGGTTTGTGTAAATGGGGCAGGAGCCACTCGGTCCTGGATACTCCCCCAGCCCTCATCAGAGGATGATATGGATACCTTTCCAACTGTTCTGTTCCTGCAACTATTAATTATTCTTATTAATCTAGTAGAGAAGGATATGGGAATCCTTCTTATATCAAGAAAGTGTGCAGAATTGGGATTCTCAGGCTAATTACTTATGCTTTCCTGAAAATGTGACAATGTAAAAATACTTTTAAGAAGAATTTCTGCAGTGATCTCTTTAGGTGCCATACCTTTAGCAGTAGGGAAAGCGTGACCATGCAATACCATGGCTATTTAACCATGGCTGCTAGGTTGATTCAATCTGGAGCAAACCTCCTCCCAGGTAATGATTGATAGGTTTCAGGCATCGATAACTGGAATAAGAAGATTTGTGCTCTTATCATATCACGCTCAGATCAGGTAGTACAAAGTGTATGGAGGAGAAGGTTTAGGACAAGGCGTAGATGATGCGTAGGTAAATGGCTGCACAGCTGAGAACGCTGCATCGTGAGACATGAAGACTCAGTGGAGCATGATGTGTCTTCCACCAAGCAATCAAGAGGCTTATTCTGTAAAGCTTTAAGGGTTCCACTAGTTGGTAGAAGTTACAAGAAGTCACATTGTGGTTCAGTAGAGGAAAGCGATTTCTGTCAAAGCTGTTTAAGATGGAATGGACTTCTTTAGCAAGTAGTTCAGTTTCTGGGCACTGAAAATGTTCAGACACAGGATCTGTGATGGGTGGGACAATTGTAGAAGAGGCTTAAACCCTGGATGGATGGATCTGTGCTATTCTAGAGTATTTGGTAACCCAAATGCGGCAGGCTCCATTAGCCATTGACCATATATATACATGTAGCCTTTAATCAATACCGTAATTCACATTGGAAGGCTTTTGAGATTCCCCTCTCCAAGCATTTGAATCAATTCCAAAGAAAGGGCTTGCATGTGTCTACAAAATGATCATGTATGCTATTAACTGACAGGGATGATTGCCTGAGCCTGCTGCTCAGGCAACTTGTGGGGCTGAAACTCCATTCGTGCACTAAGGATGCCCAGACCTACACATCACATAGATCCCTCTCTACCAGAGATGTTCAGGAGTCTTCAAGGGATGCCTCACAAGTATTCTCAAGCCACTTTGAAGTCTTTGAAATCACGACATCTGCTACATGTCTACAGACCTACTTTAAATTTTATCTGCCAAGAAAGGTGCTTGAAGGAGTCTTGCCATTGCTTTTCTTCTGATGGTCCCCACCATGAAAACATGTCTGTGTGTGCCAAGGGCATGCCTCTTTGGGTTACAAAATTCCAATCCTTGAAATTTTATGGGTTCTGGGCAGAAGTAGAGGGAGACCTTCCCTCTACTGAAGCAGCACTGCTTGTACCCAGAGTTTCAGAGGGCTCATAAAAGCAGATTATTTATCTTCTGACCTTGACTCTTCTTCTCAGCTGAGCTTCCAGCTCAGCCCTTGTGAACTAGTAGGAAAACCATAACCCTCCGATCCCTTCTGCCTACTTTGTTTGTCTCTTTTTGGTGATCTCACCAACAAGAAACTAAAACCCTTCCTTCATCCCCAAGCAAAAGCAAAATCTCCAACTGACATAAGCTCATGCAGAGAAGAACTTTTTCAAGGCTGGGGAGTAGGGACCAGAGAGAGTACCTGACTCTAGATCCCCTGTTGCTGCTGTAAGATCATCCAACTACTAGGTGGCCCCTCAGTGGACATGAATCCATGAGTACATCCAGGCCAAGGACTGTGAACAGACGGTGCAGGTTGGCCATGGTGGTCCCTCCATGCACACACCTGTACTTCCTCAACAGAAGATGGGAGCCACAAAACTGGGAAGAGTCTGCTCTCTTATGCTTCCATTGAGGCAGAGCTACTTTTTACTGTCTCCAGAGATCTGGGTGATTGTTTTCTGAAAGAAAGTGTGACCCTAGGTCCTCCCCAATGGAAGGCTTTTTAGCACCTTTACAGAGTCCTTAGAGTGCCTTGGAATCATTAAGGAAATCCAGTCAAGCTGTCAGACCTGGAAAACATCTGGCCAAGGACCCCATATTTGGCTTTTCTCCATACCTGGTCATTCTGCATAACATGGCCTGGATGCCTCAGACTTCTAGGAGCCATCTAAGATTGTGAGCTGATGCCAATCAGCTCCTAGAGCTTGCACTCCCTCCAGGATTGGGATACCAGTGAAGCAAAAAAATGGCCCAACCTGAAATAAGGAGGTAGGATAAAGAGCATAAGGTCTTAGACAAATGCAGACTGTTCAGCTTCCAGTTTTAGGACATGTGGATGTAATTTTATATCGTGTTTCTCATGTTCATTGACTTAAAGCAAGGGTTCCACATTTTTTTCTACAAAAGGTCAGAGAATAAATATTTTAGACTATGGGTACATGTGTTTTCTGTCACATATTCTTTTTCATTTTATTATTTATTATTTTTATTTATTTATTTTTGAGACAGAGTCTTGCTCTGTTGCCTAGGCTGGAGTGCAGTGGTGCGATCTCAACTCACTGCAACCTATGCCTTCTGGGTTCAAGTGATTCTCATGCCTCAGCCTCTCAAGTAGCTGGGATTACAGGCACATGCCACCATGCCTCGCTAATTTTTTTTTTTTTTTTTTTTTGTATTTTTAGTAGAGACAGGGGTTTTGCCACGTTGGCCAGGCTAGTCTTGAACTCCTGGCCTCAAGTGATGTGCCTGCCTCGTCCTTCCAAAGTACTGGGATTATAGGCATGAGCCAGAGTGCCCGGCCCTCTTTTTAATTTTTTTAATTCTTTTTTGAAATGCAAAAACCATGCACTGAGCAGTTTTGGGCAGATTTGGCTGCCCACTGCTGTACTTCGTCACCCCCTGACTTCAAGTGCTAGGTGGAGATGAGAGGTTATCATGGAAGGCACGTTTAGAAGCAGTGTATTGGTATATCCTAAATATAACTGGAGTCCTACACGGCCTCATCTCAGAAAAGCATCACAATGGAAGAAACACAGTCTAGGAGCCAGAAAGTAATTAAAAGCATTTCACATCTTGATTTTGCTGCTCCAGGAAACACTGAGGAGTTAGGGCAGTCTGAATGCACAGGAACACATCTTCAGAGAAAGGTCAGCATCACTGCCATTCTCACGGCACCTGCTCTCAGAAACTGTTTCCTTGTTCCCATTCTCAAATTTTTGCCCTTCAAATTCTCCCCAACATCCAGCCAACTTAGCTTCTTTTTCTTTTCCATCATTACCTTCTTTCTGCTGTAGGTTTTTTTTGTTTGTTTGTTTGTTTGACAGAGTCTCACTGTCGCCCAGGCTGGAGTGCAATGGCACGATCTTGGCATCTTGGCTCACTGCAAACTCCACCTCCCAGATTCAGGCAATTCCCTGCCTCAGCCTCCTGAGTAGCTGGGATTACAGGCACCCGCCACCACACCCAGCTAATTTTTGTATTTTTAGTAGAGATGGGGTTTCACCATCCTGGCCAGGCTGGTCTTGAACTCCTGACCTCGTGATCCACCCACCTGGGCCTCCCAAAGTGCTGAAATTACAGGCATGAGCCACCGCGCCTGGCCTGTTCCAGGTCTTAATTATGTAGTTCAGCTTAACCTTTCTGGTATCTTTAGTTATCTCTTTGTTTATTGGTTTATCCAGATTCTTATGCCAAGTAGAGCTGGGGGTGGGTAACTCGGCAGACAGGAATTCTCTGTTAGAAACAAAGGAGAAGAGAAAGACTATGAATATCATCCACATATGAATAATTACAGGTCCAGCTCCACAATAACACTGTTCACTCTTCTTACATTGGTAGGCATATAAAGGAAAACCAGAACACTGGATTTGTGTGACCATGGAAAGGTTTAATCTGTGATTTTTTTCCTTTTTTTCCTCCACCTTCCCTACAGCTGCTAGACATAACAGGAAACCTCCTTGAAAGACCACTGGTAGCGAGGGATACATCTGATAAATACCTGGTCCTCATCCAAATGTTCAACAAAGATCTGGATGCAGTGAGGATGATCTACAGTCAGCATGTCCAGGAGGAAGCAGAACTTGGTAGGCTTGTTAAAGGGGATTTTGATGGGGACATTCTGTTACTGGAAAGAAGCAACTCATTCCTCTTGCATTTGTTAAATGTCCATGTATAGATCCATACATTCTCAAAAAAGAGCAAGCACAACCTTCTTCCTTGAAATTCCAGACCACCTTGGGTGACTGGGGAGCTCTCTGAACTATGGCTTTCCCTGTTTCTGGGGCTGAGATTGGCAGGCTGACCCAGCGTGGTACAGTCTTGACTGCGTCTGTTCAGCTGAGACCTTGGCATTATGTATGAGTTGACCCTTGATCAGTGTTGCTACACTGACTAATCTTCAACACGCCTCCATTCGAAAATAAATGTTTACACGCCTGAGAAAAGTTTCTTATGCCTTTCAATGCCATAGCAACCATGCTTCTGGTGGGAGGAACCAGCAGGAGCCCTCCAAAGGGCAGTACCATGCCAAGGCGTGATGTCTCCATTTTTATTATGATGCTGCGTGTCAAAACAAATGCATTTCAGTTTTACATACATTTATTGAGTCCTTACTACATGCCAAGCATGCCTGTGGGTACTGTATACTGTGGTAAGTCAAGGTAAGGGATAAAATAATTAATACAAAAAGATGGTTCTTTATAGAATGTTGAGTACTGCTCGACTTGAGTTATAAAGAATGGTAACAAGCTGGAAGCGATGGTGAGAACCTCTAGTCCTAGTATCTCAGGAGGCTGAGGTGGGAGGATCGCTTGAGTTCAGGAGTTTGAGGCTGCAGGAGCTATGACCCTGCCACTGCACCCTAGCCTGGGTGACAGAGCCAGAACCTGTCTCTAAAAATAAAATAAATAAGAAAGAAATAAAATACATTCCTATAGTCAGTCGCACAGTGCTTTGCACATAGTGGGTGCTCAATAAGTCGTTATTGGACTGAATGGCCTCTGACATCTGAAAAATGATGCCATTTGGATGAAATAAATTATTAACTTCTTATTATGAAAAGAAAATAAAGAACAAGAGACTAAAACTCTTCCTTCCTCCCCAAGCAAAGATGCATTGTGGATGGGAGATTCGAGGGCAGGCTTAACAAGACAAGATGCCTCGTGACTGGGAGATTCGAGGGCAGGCTTATGGAAAAGGTAGTCTTGAGCTGAGCCCTAAAAGTTGGGAGATCAACAGTAAAGCAGAGGAGACAAAGGCCTTCAGAGCAGATATGAGAGGATATGGAATGTGATCAGCTGGGTCTGCCTATAGCCAAACAAGGTGTGCAGAAGACACTCATTCGGCCACGGCATTTGAGGTCAGCTTGGGAAGTGCTCAGTGTGCCGCCTTAAGGAATTTGGAATTCATGATCAAGGGTAGGGGAAATTATCAAAGGCTTTTAAGTAGCTGAGTAACAGGATTGCTCTGCTTGCAAGTAGGTTTCATGGTGAGGTCATCAAGAATTGCCTCCACTTGGAAGTCATTCTAAGAAAATCCGTTGGCCAAGCTTTATGTGGGATTATCCCCATGACTTCTTACGGTCAGATACAGAGTTTGAAAACTCAAATGCCTTCAGAAGCTATATCGGTAACAAATGACCACAACCTTAGTACCTTAAAACACCACCATCCATCTTTCAGCTCACACTTTTTTTTTTAAGACGGCGTCTGGCTCTATTGCCCAGACTGGAGTGCAGTGGCACAATCTTGGCTCATTGCAATCTCTGCATTCCCAATTCAAGTGATTCTCCTGCCTCAGCTTCCAGAGTAGCTGGGATTACAGGTGCCTGCCACGAGGCCCGGCTAACTTTTTTGTATTTTTAGTAGAGTCAGGGTTTCACCATGTTGGTCAGGCTGATCTCGAACTCTCGACCTTATGATCTGCCTGCCTCAGCCTCCCAAAGTGCTGGGATTACAGGCATGAGCCACCACGCCTGGCCCTCAGCTCACACTTCTGTAGGTCAGGAGTCCAGCATGGTGCATCTGGGTTCTCTACTCAGAGAGAATCCCAAAGCTGAAATCAAGGTGTTGGTCAGCCTGAGTTTGCATCTGGAGGCTCTAGAGGAAAAATCCACTGCCATCCTCCTTGCTGTTGGTAGAATCCAGTTCCTCATGACTATAGGAGTGAGGTCCCCATTTCCTGTTGGCTGTCAGCCAAGGGCCACTCTTTGCAACTAGAAGCCATCTGCATTCATTACCATGTAGCCACCTCCATCTTCAAGCCAGCAACAGGACGTTAAATCCTCTTATGCATCAAATCTCTGCCTTCCTCTCCTGCCACCAGCCAGAGAAAACATTCTGCTTTTAAGGCCTCACCTGATTAGGTCTGGCCCACCCAGGGTCCTCTTCCTCCTGCTGTATGACATATCGTGACCACAGGAGTACGCTGTCATCATATCCACAGTTTTGACCCATGCTTAAAGGGGAGAGGATTATGCAAGGGTGAGGGTCATTGGGGGTCATCTTAGAGTTTTGCCTATCATGGAGGACAAGCAGGAAATGAAAATCATGGATCTGGACTGAGCATGGTGACACTAGGGAAGGGTGGTACCCGCGGTGAAATAAAGGAAGTAGCCACTTCTCTAGTTGCTAGTTAGAAATGCCAGCTGATTCTTGCTAATCTTCTCATTTTACCAGAGAAGCTGGGAAGTGAGATTCTTTAAAAAGCGAAACCTCACATTTGTTAAATCTTGACAACCAAATATAAGCAGACAAACCCATTGCTTGGGCTAACATAAGCATATCTAGTCTGTGCTGACTCGAGTCCAGGGCTCCATAATCCACATGACCTGCCTCATTCATCATCTTACGGAATTCTCACAGAAACTCTGGAAGTTAATTAAGCAGGGAAGATATTATTCCCATTTTATAGATGTGAAAATTGAGACCCAGGGTGATTGAGTTGTCTGTTTAAGGGAGTGTTTCAACCCTGACTGTTCAATTAGAGTCATCTTGAGAGCGTTTAAAAAAAACACTCAATGGTGGCCAGGTGCAGCGGCTCATGCCTGTAATCCCAGCACTTTGGGGGACTGAGGCAGGTGGATCACCTGAGTTCAAGACCAGCCTGATCAATATGGTGAAACCCCATCTCTACTACAAATACGAAAATTAGCCACGTGTGGTGGTGGGTGCCTGCAATCCCAGCTACTCAGGAGGCTGAGACAGGAGAATCACCTGAACCTGGGAGGCAGAGGTTGTAGTGAGCCACGATTGCGCCACTGCACTCCAGCCTGGGCGACAAGAGTTAGACTCCTTGAAACACTCACGGCTGGGCCCCTCCCAGAGCAATGAAATCAGAATAGCTTGGGCAGTGGACCCAGGTCCCCTGAGGCTGGGAGTGTTCGTCTCAGGGTTACTCTTTCTTCCTCTTTAACAGAACCCCCCCAGGAACTCCAGTGTGCTCCCAGGTGACTTTAGTCTGGAGATAATGAGGCAAAAGTGGAGTACTTGGTGGGAGGCGTTTGCCGAGCGGAGAGGACTGAGGTGCTCTACACTCATTTTGGTCTGTCTGTGCCACGTCTCCAGGGTTCTCCCCGGTGCACAAGAACATGCCCACCGTGGCTGGCGGCCTCCGCTGGGCGCAGGAGCTGAGGCAGCGCATCCAGGGTCCTTTCAGCAACTTTGGACGCATCACACACCCGTGAGTATTGTGTTCCTGAAAGACAGGCTTGTCTTGGGCTGCTGTTCCTGCTCTAGAATCTGAGTGTTGTAGAAATGCAACCTGCTTAGCGAAGGCCAGAAAATAATCTTCCTTTCTTTCCATTTCCAGCAAGGGATTAGACACCTATTGGCAAAACAGTCATGATATTGTTGCATTTGGACTGAAGGGCAGGGCCCTTGGTGTTAAGTGCTGTAACTGGCTGACTCATTTTGCTCTGGGGGATTCATTTCTGGAGGACAGTGAGCCAGGGATTTTAAGCTCTGTGGAGTTATTCCACACGTCTCCCTTTGACATCATGTCTCCTTGCTGCTGAGGCCACTGGAAAATAATGAAGCCCAGTGTTTCCTCAAGTGCAGTATGAGGTCTCTGTCCATCGGGATAACTCTGGGAAACCTGTTAAAGATGCACATTCCAGGGCCTCACCTGTCACTGGCTGAATCTGAATCTGGTGTGGGCTGTGAATCTGCCCCTTCAGCAAGCTCCTCTTGTGATTCTGACGGTGACCAGGTTTGGAAACCCTCAGCTTGCTTCATAGCTGAGGTTAGAAGCTGAGATAGAAGCAACTCAGCTGCTAATTGTGATGTTGTGTTTAAGACACTGGCTGAGGAAAGGCAGTCTTTCTCTGATACCTCTTTCTAAAAGACTTAATCTTGCTGACAGCACACAGGTTTTGGAAAACACAACAGAAGGAAAGGAATCAAACTCTGGCCATTGGACTCACAGGCTTTTTGGAGTTAGGAAGAGCCTTAGAGACCCTCTGGTCTGGCCCAGGTGGGAAGACTCAACACCATCAGAGGCCAGACAAATGGATGGCCAGGATGGGGTCTGCAGGGGGCCTCCAGCATTGCCAAGCAGAAAAGCAGACCCAATGTGAGCAATCTCCTGACTGTTGGAGATAAGCTGGAAACTGGATTTTAGAGTTGGACATCCAATTTTCCAATGATCAAGGATTCCATGTTTTCTCAAACTCTGTGCAGAACTAACAAAGCATGCCTGTGAGGCAGGTCTGCCCAGCGGGTGACCCATTTGCAGCATCTGCTTGGGTGTGGGCGAGATCTTTATTTTCAGATGAAGAAATGGAGGAAATGAAGAGAGAAGGGAGGTGACTTGCCCAAGGTCCTAGAGACAGCCAAAGAAAGAACTGGAAGAAATGCCTGATTCTCCAGGCTCCTAATCCAGAATGCTTCCCGGGGACCCCCCAGCCCTGGAAGTTTGGCAGGGAGTAGATCTGAGCCCTCATGCATCTCAATCACGCAGCAGAAGGCAGAAGTGAGAAGATAGGTGAATGGGGTGGGGAGGGGTGCCAGGGCTGCCCCTAGAATGTGGACTGCCACAGCTGTCACAGGTCTGGTTCCCAGGAAGCAGACCTATGATGTGTGTGCAGGAATTTATGAGATCCTTTCAGGAACAGCACTCATGAGGAAGGGAGGGGAAACAGATCGGGCAGAGAAAGAAGTTGAGCTGCTGAGCTGCAAGAAAGTTGCAATGGGGGCCTCAGCCGGTCCTCCAGGGAGTTTGGGCCCTTCAGAGCTGTTCTGCCTCCGTACCCCTACATCAGCTGGTTGGATGTGGGCTTTCCTGGGAAGGGGCGTGACCTTTGGTTGAGGCAGCTCTCTTTGGCCAAGGCTGCTCCCAAAGAGGGAGGCAGCGGTACTTCTGCAGCAGCCAACACTCCTGGCTGGAGGGGACAGGGCGAGGCAGGGGTTGAAGCAGGAAGGTTTGGAGGTGTACCAGGGCCTGGTCCCAAGAGGCGATCTGGAAGGCACACAACAGAGACCTCTATAATTCCCGTGAAAACTCCCCCTTGTTTTAAAAATGAATTCAAATGTGTATTATGGGCCGGGCATGGTGGCTCACACCTGTAATCCCAGCACTTTGGGAGGCTGAGGCGGGTGGATCACCTGAGGTCAGGAGTTTGCAACCATCCTGGCCAACATGGTGAAACCCATCTCTACTAAAAATACAAACAATTAGCCAGGTGTGGTGGGGGCGGGGGGGTGGGGGGGTGCCTGTAATCCCAGCTACTCAGGACGCTGAGGCAGGAGAATCGCTTGAACCTGGGAGGCAGAGGTTGCAGTGAGCCGAGATTGCGCCATTGCACTCCAGCCTGGGCAACAAGAACGAAACTCCATCTCAAAAAAAAAAAAAAATGTGTATTCTATTCTATAATAGGTATTGATTGGTTATTGAAAATGTTTTAGATTCCTCACCATGAAGTGACATGGGAACTGCAGGAATTTCACTGTGCTTATTCCTGTGACTTCCCAGACCCACTCGGCCACACGCCCATGTGAGAAGCCTCACTCTGCTCTGGCCTCATTCTTTTCTAGATACAAAACTGAGACCCGGGGTTGGGGCCTGTGGGGCTTGTGGAAATCACACAGCTTGGGAAGGGAAAGCGCCCATTCGGGCTGGAGCATATTCTACCTCTCCTTGCTGTCTGGCAGATGCATCTGCTCTTTCATCACAAACGTGGACTGAGTAATCAGGGGGGAAAATAAAACGCCAGCAAATTCATTGCTTTCTCTGCAGGCGCTAGGGCTTCTGTGGAAAGCTCGAGGGATCTGGTGAAGAAATCCTATGTTGGTTTAAAGAGCAAATGGATTTTAAGGAATCTCTGCAGTAAGCTGCCTCGTTTTGCCAGCAGGTCAAATAGAAACAAACCACCACATAGTTAGTGTGAAGATTTTGAAGATTAAAGATACTTCACCAATTTCTTCCAGGACTGGACTTTCATTAGTGTTGCAGGAAGTGTCAAAACCAGTTGAGGGTAACCGTACCTCGAGCCACACTCTCTTCCGTGGTCCTTAGCATTCCTGCGGAAGCCTCCATTTGTGTGTGTGTGTGCGCGTGCACTTGTGTTTACACATGTTATATGTACGTCCATGTGCACTTTCATGTATGTGTATTACATGTGCACATGTTTCAGGGGTAAGAGCTGGGAGGGACCCTCATGTAAAAACGTGAAGAAGTGGTAGTGTTTCGGATCACGTGTTCTAGATGGATTTCAGAAAAGGGGAAACATATATATTTAAATATATAAAAAACATGTTAATATACCTGTATCTATATAGATATTTACCTGGCATATAGTGTTATAGACAATCATGTATCACTTCACAATGGGGTTATGTTCTGAGAAATATATCCTTAGGCAATTTCATCATTATGTGAACATCATAGAGTGTATTTACACAAACCTATGTCTATGGTCTAGAGTATTGTTCCTAGGCTACAAATGCCCTATGGTCTAGCTTAACCTAGGAGCAATACACTCCATGATCAACACGCTCTATGATCAATATGCTCTATGATCACTATGCTCTATGATCAATACGTTCTATGATCAATACGCTCTATGGTCTAGCTTAGCCTATGATCAATACACTCTATGATCAATACACTCTATGGTCCAGTGTATTGCTCCCAGGCTACAAACCTGTGCAGCGAGTGACTGTCCTGAGTATTGCAGGCAATTGTAGCACTATACTAAGTGTTTGTGTATCTAAACATATCTGAACATAGAAAAAGTACAGCAAAAAATAAGGTATAAAAGATTTAAAAAATGGTACACTTGTGTAGGACACTTACCATGAATGGAGCTCACAGGACTGGAAGTTGCTGTAGGTGAGTCAGCGAGTGGGTGTTGAGTGAATGCGAAGGCCTTGGACATTACTGTACACTTTTATATGATTGGCAGCACAGTAGGTTTGTTTACACCAGCATCACCACAGCCATGGGAGTAATGCGTTGCACCACGTCAACAGGCAATAGGAATTTTTCAGCGTCATTAAAATCTTTTGGGACCGCAGTCATATACGTGTATATATGTTGACCAAAATGCCATTATGTGGTGCATGACTGTATATAACATTGATGGTCTTAAATACAGAAAATTACAGTACCTAGAATTTTTTCATATCTCAATTTCCCTTTTATTCAGATTTTTGAAGGACCTCACATACCTTGTGCGTGACTGGCTCAGCTAGGTGAGCGTGCTGGTGGAGCTGCGGGCAGGAAAGGTTATGAGAGCTCTGACACTTGCGGAGCTGCCTGCGTTTCAGGAAGTGCAGATGCCCTCTAGTGGCCAGAGTAAGATGTTCGGGAAGAAGAAAGGCTCTTTCAGGGCTGTTTGGAAACGAGCCAAGGAGCTATTCACGCTCTTCTTTGGAGACTGCAGTTTGTTCCTCGGATTATTACTTTAACTTCTTCTAATTCTGTGTCACTTTTTCTCTTTTGTACGAGTAGTTGCATGGAATCTGCAGAAGGAAAGCGAATGAAACAAAAATATGAAGATATGCTGTCATTGCTAGAAAAGTAAGCAACTTCTGGCATTGCGTGGGTCTGCAGATTGCACAGCCTCCATGCTGCCTTTTGCAGCTCGGAGTTTGTGCAGATTCCTCAGTGGCTCCGAAGTATCACTCTGTGTTTTATGTTATAACCACGATATTTGTGAGTACAGTATTTCCGGGTTGCACACACACAGGGTATCTGAGGAATTCAGCTGTATTCTGGAAATAAATACTTTTCCAGTGTAGTTTTGCTGGGAGTGTGAACTAGAGCTAGGAGTGGGGTGCTACTCATGGAACTCCGAGACCGGTGTCACGGAAAATTGCAACAGCTGCTTACTCAGCAGAAAGCAACAGTGCATGCTGCACAAAGAGACAATAAGTTTTAAAAAGTACTTCCTGCATCATTTTATTGAGAAAGCATAAGAGTGAAAATTTTATATGACTTCAAAGTTGTAACTGCTTTAAAGCTGAATAAGTCTTTCAAGGGCTCAGGGTCTAGAAACAGCCATTGTCTTGATTTCTCCTTCTGCCATTTGTTCTTTCTCCTGGTTCAGGAGGGAAGAATGGTGGCTGTTGACATTATAATTGTGATTATGCTTAGCATTGTTCCAGACAGATTAATTAACAGCACCTCTAGCTGGCAAGTAACACACATTCCACCCCTTTTACCTCCAAAATAACTTCAAGTCCATCCACTCCTCTTTGTCTCCACCACCAGCGTCTTCACAAGAGACTGGAACTTCTCCAGGCTGAACTGCTGCAGTGGCTTCCTAACAGTCCTTGCTGCCTCCAGATTTGTTCCCCTCAGTACCCACATTGTTACCAAATCCAGTAATGTCACCATAGCCACCACCAGCTGGGAGGCCTTGCGGTGGTTCTCACAGCCTCCTTAACATGACATGAAAAGTCTTCCCTGAGGTGGTTCTTGCCTCCTCGTCACCACCTCCAGCCTCTGCCGTGCTCTGTAGTCCTTGTTTCAAGCATGCTGTTTCTCACCTCTACCCTTTGGCTACACCAGGAATGCTCACTCTCCCTTTGCCACCCAACCTCTGGCCATCCTCTGAAACCCAAGCAAGCATCCCTTCATCACCTCTCCTATGAAACCTTCTCTGACATTCTCCTTATCATCCCCAGCCTTCCACCTCTGCTATTAGGTGCCTGATGTCCTGTACATTTCTCTTTTTCTTTTTTCTTTTTTTTTTTTTTTTTTTTGAGACGGAGTCTTGCTCTGTCACCCAGGTTGGAGTGCAGTTGCACAATCTCAGCTCACTGCAAGCTCCGCCTCCCGGGTTCATGCCATTCTTCTGCCTCAGCCACCCGAGTAGCTGGGACTACAGGCACCCACCACCACACTCGGCTAATTTTTTGTATTTTTCGTAGAGACAGGGTTTTACCGTGTTAGCCAGGATTGTCTCAATCTCCTGACCTTGTGATCCGCCTGCCTCGGCCTCCCAAAGTGCTGGGATTACAGGTGTGAGCCACCGTGCCCGGCTAATTTTTTTTTGTATTTTGAGTAGAGACGGGGTTTCTCCATGTTGGTCAGGCTGGTCTCAAACTCCCGACCTCAGGTGATCCACTTGCCTCGGCCTCCTAAAGTGCTGGGATTACAGCTGTACATTTCTTTAGGATTGCAGTTGGGGCACTGTGTCAGGGTGATCTGTTGGCCTGCGATCCCCACCATTAACTGCCTTTACTGTCAGGTACTCATCCATCATTTGTATCCCCGAAGTCCAGCACATGTAGGTGCTTGGTCAGTGTGTCATGACTGAATGATGAACGTCCATGAGCTACGTAAGATTAGTGTGAGAGCGAATCTTCCCCAGTAACTTCTTGCAACATTTACTGAGACTAATCACAACTTCCTTATCCCCTCAAAAGATCTCATGGGGTCTTTCTCCTCTTCTCTGATTTAAGCGATGCTACCTTTAGAAATCTGTGGCTACGGCCAGGTGCAGTGGCTCAAGCGTGTAATCCCAGCACTTTAGGAGGCCGAGGCGGGCAGATCACCTGAGGTCAGGAGTTCGAGACCAGCCTGAACAACACAGAGAAACCCCATTTCTATTAAAAATACAAAATTAGCCGGGTGTGATGGCGCATGCCTGTAATCCCAGCTACTTGGGAGGCTGAGGCAGGAGAATCGCTTGAACCCAGGAGGCAGAGGTTGCAGTGAGCCGAGATCGCACCATTGCACTCCAGCATGCGCAACAAGAGCGAAACTCTGTCTCAAAAAGAAAGAAAGAAATTTGTGGTTACTCGCAGAAGCTGACCCAGCCTGGCTGGGTCAATGACTAGTAGTATCTTCAATTTATGTTACAGATCATGACCAGGCACCGGCGAGCTGGGAGGGGGCTTATGAGGTGGCTGTTGTCTCTGACCCTTGCAGGTATGAGACAAGACTTTATGAGGATTGGTGCCGGACAGTATCAGAGAAGTCACAGTACAATCTTTCCCAACCACTTCTGAAACGTGACCCAGAGACGAAGGAGATCACTATCAACTTTAACCCACAGGTCAGTTGGCTGACAGTAGCTCTCTTTTGGGTTCCTGAAGAGTTTCTTTGAACTCTGCTGATTTCAAAAGCGTAAAGACTTTTATTTTTTTGAGACGGAGTTTCACTCTTGTCGCCCAGGCTGGAGTGCAGTGGCGCGATCTCAGCTCACTACAACCCCCACCTCCCGGGTTCAAGTGATTCTCCTGCCTCAGCCTCCCAGCACGAAGACTTTTTATAAGAACATGCAAAAGATTCTCAAGATAATTTGTACCCTGGATGTCTTTTTTGGGATGAATTCTGGGGCGTAGTGTTTTATTAAGTTGTCCATGTTCACATTTTTCACTAGGGTTGCTCAATATATTTGCTTCAATTTTGCACAACAGGAAGTACTACAAAAGATCACCAATCATTTGGTAACAAACATAGCCCACTGGCCTACCTTGAACTTACCATGTCTGAAGGCCATTGACTAGATGCTGGAGGGCCAACCAAGTGCATATAAGACTTGGCTCCTGCCCTCAAGGAACCCACAGTCTAGTTGGGGGTCACAACCTTAACATGCAAAATTTTATCTTCACTAGATGGCATATGGTAAATCCCAGAGGAGTGGCTTTGGAAATAAGACTCTAGATTAGTGGTTCTCAACTGGTGGTGATTTTGTCCTCCTGGAAACATTTTTGTTTGTCAAACTAGGCGGGAGTGCCAATGGCATTTAGTGGATAGATACCAGGAATGCTGCTAAACTTCTTGCAACGCACAGGACTGTGTACCACCACAGAGTTACTTGTCAAAAATGTGAATAGTGCTGAGGTTGAGAAGCTGTTTTAGATGATCAGAAGGATGGAAGACCAGTGGGGACCGTAGCAGCCACAGAAAGTTTAATGCTGGCAAAAAATGATAACTAAAGGTTAGTTGGCATCAAAAATAATATTACTCAGGTTGAAAAAAACTGTATTGGTCACACTAAGCTAAAATCAGTCACCTACATCTGCCTTGATGGCGTATGCTCCAGGAATGCACTATAGATTGAGCTGAAAACCAAGCTGATGGCATATTGGTGTCTTTCAAGAAAATTGCAATTTAAGTAGAACATTGCTTCCTCCTCTGCAATCAAAGTCAACAAGGAATATAGAGAATTCATGTCTTCACTTTGGCAAGACGTGAGTCTGTTTAACTTACTGAACTCCTTGGATCAATTTCATTGGCATTCACTGTGAGCAATATTGAATATTAAATGCCTAAAGAGATGAATATCTGGATTACCAAGTAGGCCACAGTCTCCATGTTGTAATATAGCAATTAAGCCCTTGAGATAAGTCCTTAGTATAAGATATATTACTATATAGTAATTAAGTCCTTGGTATATAACCATACTTGGTCATGTATTGAAGATGGACCAGCCTCTGTATACTCCAAGGACAAGGACCTTATCTGCCTTAATGTGTAACACATAGGGCACACTTTATAGATGTTTGCAGGCCATAGAAGGGAAAGGAGGGAGGAAAGAAGAAAAAGGGGGGTAGGGATAAATATTAATACCTAAACTATAATGTGAGTTGGTGGGGGACCACTACAAGCTTAACAAGTCAAAGAAGAACACCATCACCCCTTGACATACAACTTCAAGCAATGTGGCCAAAGCTGGGCTATTAAGAATGAACAGGGCCGGGCGTGGTGGCTCACACCTATAATCCCAGGACTTTGGGAGGCTGAGGCGAGTGGATCACCTGAGGTCAGGAGTTCAAGACGAGCCTGACCGACATGGAGAAACCCCATCTCTACTAAAAATACAAAAAATTAGCCAGGCGTAGTGGCACATGCCTGTAATCCCAGCTACTCAGGAGGCTGAGGCAGGAGAATTGCTTGAACCTAGGAGGCGGTGGTTGCAGTGAGCCGAGATTGCGCCATTGCACTCCAGCCTAAGCAACAAGAGCGAAACTCCATCTCAAAAAAAAAAAAAGAATGAACAGTAACACACTTATCTTATTAGTCTAGAGGGACATGATCAGAAATTTGCCCCTCTGGGGACAGGATAAGAATTGTATAGGTTAATTTTTTCAAATTTATGTAAATCATTTAAATTATTTAAATGTCTTATTGTTGGGCATTTACATCATTTTACAGTTTCATCAGTCTATATTTCATTGATTCTAGGAGGCATCTTTTTACATATTTATATCTCTGAAATTGGCATGTTTTTAGTTTAATAGACTGCATGTTTTTCTTTTTTCTTTTGTTGCGTATAAAATAATAGTGAATCTTACAATTGATGACATCTTAAATTGGATAAAGCATGGTATAAATAATGCTACAACAAATATCCCTAGTTTTGATTGTATGCATTCCTGATTATTTCTTTAGGATAAAAGTCCAGAAATGGAATTTCTGGGCTAACGGGCATTCATATTTTGAGACTTTTCATGTGTATTATCAACTTGTTCTTTAGAAAAATGAAACTCAGTCATTTTCCTGCCAACAAGATACTGTTCATTTCTTCAAATAGTTTCCAGACTATTGAACTAAAAGAAAAAAACTCGATGTTGTTCAATTTGCATGTATTTGATTACTAGTAAATGTGAATTTTTATCATATATTCATTACTCATGTATATTTATTCTTCTTTGAATTGCTTGTTCATGTCCTTTGCCCATTTGCTAGTGGAAGTACCCTCTCTTCCTGTGAATTTGTTAGGATACTTAGGAAATATGTGACAGATACTAAGAAATCTGCTCCAAAAATTTTGCCAGTTTAAATGGCCAAATATGTTGGCCATTTTATGTTGATATTTTATGCGCAAAAGTTTTTATGTTTTGTGGTTTTATGTTTGGAATGACTTTCTCTACTTCCCTATTATATTAATAGCCCCACATCTTTCTTTTAATTATTTTCTTTTCACTTTTTACAGTTAAATTATTAATATCTATCTTGAGCTAAAACTAGAAGACTGAGTCCATTTCCCCACAAAATGGTTAGCATTTGTCTGAATGCTGAGTAGGGTTTGCCCACTAGCAATAAAGAATTGACCCAGAGTACTGGAAGGAGAGCTAGGAGCCAGGTGTCTTCATATGAGGGGGAGATAGGGAGAACCTGGGGCCATCTGTTCATCACTTGTACCTATGCCCATCAGTCCTCATGGGTTCAGACAGAAACATCAATAAATAAGGAAGGATGAAGAAGAGAGTGCCTGGAAACCCTGTTTCATTGGACAAATCTTTCTCCTTGGCTTCTCACTTCTTCAGTTGCTGCTGAATTTGGGACCCCACAGAAGTTCAACGCAGCCTGGATGAGTTCCATTTCCTGAACCCCTAGCATGTTAAGACACGAGGAAATGCCAGCAGAGAGTTACAGAAGTTGTGGGATATTCCAAATGATTACATTGAATAACTAAAGTTTTATTATGGGCACCTCCTCTCAATCCTGCCAGTGTCTCGCTATAACTGTTTCATTTGGAGAGAATGCCAGAAGTCTGAACTTGAGGCTTCTCATGAATGTTGGTAGCCCAGGCCAGACGATTCTCCTCCTTTAGGCCACCACCCTTGAATGGGAACTGGCTGGGCCCCTATGAGCCCATCATGTCCGCAGCCACATTGTCCAAAGCACAGAAGGCAGAGCCCTCCCCTGCTATCACACTTGTCTCTGTTCTCAGGTTTTCCTCTTCTTTATGATGTATAGATTTAGGAGCCTTGTTTCTTTCCGAGACATCTTCCTTCTGCCTGATACTTGATTTTCCTTTTCTGAGACTAGATTTAAGAAACTGATAGGAGCAGAACTTAAGAAAAGACCCAGAAGATCTTTGGGCCTCCTGGGATTGTCCAGTCCTTGACCACTGCTGCAGATTATTCATTATCACTGAACGACAGACACTTGTGTTGCTTCTTTTCTCCAGCTGATTTCAGTGCTGAAAGAAATGAGCTATCTTGAACCCAGAGAGATGAAACACATGCCTGAGACAGCAGCAGCCATGTTCTCCTCCAGGGATTTCTATCGGCAGCTTGTGGCTAATTTAGAGTTGATGGCAAATTGGTACAACAAGGTTATGAAAACTCTGCTGGAGGTGGAATTTCCATTAGTGGAGGAAGAGCTGCAAAATATTGATCTCCGCCTCAGAGCAGCAGAGGAGACTTTGAACTGGAAAACAGAAGGTAACGGGGCACCATCTGAAGTCTGACAAAAACATGGAGATTCGAGGATCTGATAAAGTTCATAGAACCTCCAATTATTCCCTGGTAATCTTATTTGGGGTTGAAACATAAGTCTGTCTTCTCCTTTGACACATATCCAAGCAGAGAAGGCAAGAAGGGTTGGTATTCCTTTTTTTCCTTTTCTATGGATATAGTTGATAAATTTAGAAAACCTTGCTGCCATGCACGTTGGGAGGCTCAGAAGTTGCATAAGATCTCCTACAGTCTCCAGCATATATTGGGTGCTCCATGAGTGAGAGCTCTTACTATATTATCTTTGTTATTTAATTTTCTTAACTAGATTGTAAGCATCTTAAAGCAGTATGCATTGACTTCTCTGGTATCTCTCAATTCAATACACTTTCATTGGCTGATTAATACGTGCAGGGTACTGTGTGACAAATTAGAGAGATTTGAGGTGTACGGGACATGGTCTCTACCCTCAAAGAGCTCACATTTAGTGGGGACAACAGACAGATATACAACATAACTTATACAGAGCCATATGATGACTTTCATGAAAAGCCATCATAGAGGTAAAAATGAAGTGTGATGAATAGCAGGAGAGGGATTCACAGGAGGGAATCACAGGAGAGGGAGATTAATTCGAATTAGGGTCCTCAGAAGTGTTAAAGTTTGAAAAAAAAAGATTATAGTTGATTCATGAAAGTCTTAGAATGCCATATTAAACAAGTTAGAACTTTATTTCATATACAAGAGGAAAAGACATTTTCAAAATTTAACACGATGAAAGTGCTTAAAACATTAAAAGAAAGATTAACCCAAATAAGGTCATCAAGTCTCACTGGTGTTTGGATATAAAATTGCATTCCCTAGCAGCTGTACCAACTTTTGTGTGCTTGGTAAGTAAGCATTACCTCTTTCTCTTCCTCCATAATCAGGATTATGGTAAGGGTAGGCTTTTTTTTTTTTTTTTTTTTTTTTTGAGACAGAGTCTCGCTCTGTCACCCAGGCTGGAGTGCAGTGGCACGATCTCGGCTCACTGCAAGCTCTGCCTCCCGGGTTCACGCCATTCTCCTGCCTCAGCCTCCCGAGTAGCTGGGACTACAGGCACCCACCACCCCACCCGGCTAATTTTTTGTATTTTTAGTAGAGAAGGGGTTTCACCATGTTAGCCAGGATGGTCTCGATCTCCTGACCTCGTGATCCACCCGCCTCGGCCTCTCAAAGTGGTGGGATTACAGGCGTGACCCACCGTGCCCGGCCAGAGTTGGCTTTTTAATACAACTAGGAGGGAGAATATTCTGACGATAATGAAGTTACCTGTGTAGCAAAGTCTTATAACACTCGCAAGTATTAAATCCCTGTCTTTCATAGCAACTAGCCCTTTAGCTATGCCACTGCAGGCTATTTCAATTAATTATGTTTCTTTTGGGGAACAGGCATTTGCGATTATGTCACTGAAATCACCAGTAGTATTCATGATCTTGAACAAAGAATTCAGAAAACTAAAGACAACGTGGAAGAGATCCAAAACATCATGAAAACATGGGTGACTCCAATATTTAAGAGAAAAGATGGAAAAAGGGAATCCCTTCTTTCTCTGGATGATCGGCATGATCGAATGGAAAAATATTACAATCTCATCAAGGAATCTGGCCTTAAGATCCACGCCCTTGTTCAGGTAATAACCCAGCCACTCAGGCGCACATACTACGAGTTTAGGGAAAGCATCAGAAAGTGTGTTTGGATGAATAAGTGATTAGGACAATCAATAAGTGCAGTGTCTTCCGAAGACAAGGATAGAAGTTTAGGCTGATAGCAAAAGACTAAAGCTAATAGACTGGGCAAATGAAAATTTGCATTTTGGTATCAATGTGTTGAAATTATTACTATCTTCATGGTGACAACACTTAACTGTCACATGACTTCGATCTCACACCTACCCCCAAGGGAACAGAAGAAGATGACAAGGGCAAAATCCCAAATTATCCACTGCACTAACCATCCCCATCCCAGCTTGCCCACACAACATATTGTGGTCCTCCAGCATCATCCTTATAACCCGGCTCCGTAGAGCCTAAAGAAATGAAAGACTACCATGGTATCCCTAACTGTGTGTGATAAGAGGAAAAAATGCAGAGTGCTACACTTCACGCTGTAAAGCTCTGCCCTGCATTAGTGGTCAGGGAAACTTTATGTCCCATCATCAAAGACTGAAGCTTCCTTGTGAACAACGGGAAAGGATTATAAATGGCCACCAGCTCCAGCCCTACGCAAGTAGCTATAGGGCCATGTCTGACAAGTTGACTCCTGTGGAAAGTCACAAGTGAATCACAGTTGTTATCTGTGGATTTTCTGTGGTTTGAAGCACAATAAAAATGTTGAGCCTTAAGCACTAATGATTACCAGAATTAAGATAATTGTCCCAATTTTGTCTTTGAGAGTAAAGAGCCGCTCAAGTTGAAGAGTCCCTCAAGTTGATTTAATTTTTAACCCCTTCTGTCCCCACATCCAGTAAATCAGCAGCTGTTGTAGAACCCAGGCATCTGCTTTTCATTCATCTTTCTTTCATCCAACTGTTCATTCATCCACTCATTCACCCATCCATCCATCAGCTGTATTTCCATAGCTATCCTGGGCACTGTATCGAATACCAAGAAAATGTAAGATATAGTCCCCGCTTTGAGGTAGAAGAAAACCATCAAACAAAAAAAGGAATTACTTAAGATTTTAAAAGTTTAAAATCTATCATCCATCTATCGCCTATGTATCTATCTATTGATCTATCACCTATCTATATGATGACAAATGCTCAAATCCATGCTCTTGAAAATCAGAATGAAAAAAAATTCAGACAATTAAATCGCAAAATCAGTGAGACAAGCACAGTGACCTAGAAAAAAGTACATATTGTGACATTTTAATTATCCAGGGGTCAACCAGGAAATAACCAAAAATGGCCACAAGCCAAAATACTTATCACAAAAGTCTCTAAAAGTTCAGACACTTTAATAATAATTCTTATTATAACACAATAATAGTAGTTGATATTTATCTAGTATCTACTATACACTACCATACAGTGCCAGGCACTGTCCTAAGCATTGTCCATTTCATGTAATTCTCATGAAAATCAGATACTTTCATTATCATTTTATTGATAAGAAAACGAAGGCACAGACAGGCTAAATTAATTGTCTGTAGCTGCCCAGTTAATAGGAAGCAGAGCTGTCTGACTGTAGCTCTGCATTTATCCAATATATTACACATAAAGGTCCCTCAGGTCAAATACAAAACTTAGTAATTAGGCCTTAAATAATGTTTGCCTTTTGATAATTTAAATATTTTTAGACAAAAACCACTGAACAGAAGCTCCACGAACAGAAAACATTTTTATCTTTTTCTGCTAATTGGTACATAGGCACCCATCACCCGAGCAGTGTACACTGACTGTACCCAGTGTGTAGTCTTTTACCCTCACCCACCTCCCACCCTTTCCTCCGAGTCCTCAAAGTCCATTGTATCCTCCTTATGCCTTTGCCTCCTCATAGTTTAGCTCCCACTTATGAGTGAGAACATACAACGTTTGGTTTTCCATTCCTGAGTTACTTCACTTAGAATAATGGTCTCCAAGTCCATCCAGGTTGCTGCAAATGCCATTATTTCATTCCTTTTCACGGCTGAGTAGCATTCCATGGTGTGTGTGTGTGTGTGTGTGTGTGTGTGTGTGTGTATAGAACTAGATAAAAGATAAAAATTTAGAGAAAAAGATAAAAATTTCTTCTGTTCATGGAGCTTCTGTTCAGTGGTTTTTGTCTAAAAATATTTAAATTATCAAAAGGCAAACATTATTTAAGGCCTAATTACTAAGTTTTGTATTTGACCTAAGGGACCTTTATGACTACCCTGGAGGTTGTGTAATATATCGGATAAATGCAGAGCTACAGTCCCCATGTATATATACACACACACACACACACCATGTATATACATACACACACACACACACACACACACACACCATGGAATGCTACTCAGCCATGAAAAGGAATGAAATAATGGTATTTGCAGCAACCTGGATGGAATTGGAGACCATTATTCTAAGTGAAGTAACTCAGGAATGGAAAACCAAACATTGTATGTTCTCACTCATAAGTGGGAGCTAAACTATGAGGAGGCAAAGGCATAAGAATGATACAATGGACTTTGGGGACTCAGAGGAAAGGGTGGAATATATATATACACATATATATACACACACACACATACACACACACACATATACATATCACAATTTCTTTATCCACTCATTGACTGATAGGCATTTGGGCTGGTTCCATATTTTTGCAATTGCAAATTGTACTGCTATAAACGGGCCTGTGCCAAGTATCTTTTTCATATAATGACTTCTTTTTCTCCGGGTAGATACCCAGTAGTGGGATTGCTGGGTCAAATGGTAGTTCTACTTTTAGTTCTTTCAGGAATCTCCACAGTGTTTTTCATAGTGGTTGTGCTAGTTTACATTCCCATCAGCAGTGTGAAAGTGTTCCCTTTTCATCACATCCACGCCAACATCTATTTTTTTTTATTTGGTTGTGGCCATTCATGCAGGAGTGAGGTGGTATTGCATTGTGGTTTTGATTTGCATTTCCCTGATCATTAGTGATGTTGAGGATTTTTTCATATATTTGTTGGCCATTTGTTTATCTTCTTTTGAGAATTGTCTATTCGCATCTTTAGCCCACTTTTTGATGGGATTGTTTGTTCTTTTCTTGCTGATTTGCTATAACTAGATTTTTAAAACAGTGTACCCAATAACTGTCTATGTCACTAATTATCTTCTATGATATCATGCATAACGTTTAATTGTGTGGATGCACCAGGATTTGACTAACTCATCCCACTGTTGGATATTTGGGTACAGTTGGTTATTCATTTATTAAAGTTGTAGTATAATATACATGCAGCACAACGTACAGACAAAAAGTATACATAGAGCTCAGTGAGTTTTTACAAATGTATACACTCAGGTAACTACCACAATACAGAACATTTGCTATCACCCTAGAAAGTTCACCTGTCCCTCTTTCCAGTCAATACATCCCCATTCTCCTGCCAGCCTCAATCACTGATCAGCTTTTTGTCAGTATAGAGTAGATTTGTCTTTTCCTATAAATGGAATTACGTAGCAAGTTCTCTTTTGTGTCTGCCTTTTTAAAACTTAGCCTAGTGTTATTGAGATTTATCCATATTGTTGCATTTGTTTCGAGTCTAATTCTTTTTATTGCTAGAATTCCATTGTATGAATATAACAGAATTCATTCATCCAGTCCCCTGATGATGGTCTTTGAGTTATTTCTAGTTTCAGACTATTATAAATAAGCTTGTATGTACAGTCTGATATAAGTTATTCCATGGACATATGTTTTCATTTCTCTTGAGAACTGCAGGGTCATCAGTAGGCATATGTTTAATGTTTGTAAGTAATAGCCCAGCAGTTTTTAAAAGTGATTGTGTAATTTATACTCCCAGTGGCAGTGTAATAAAGTTCAGTTGCTCTACTTCTTCACCAAATTGTGGGTTTATGTTGTGGTCTTTTAAATTTTTACCATTTTAGTCAGTGTGTTTTGGTATCTCACTGAAATTTTAATTTGTCTTTCCCTGAAGATTTATACTTTTGAATATTTTTTCATATGCTGATTGGCCAATTATATGAATTCCTCTATAAAGTGTCTAAGTGTTTTTCTCATTTTAAATTGGATGGTTTATAGTTCTAGCAATCGTTTACAGCTTCTGGTTACACATCTTTTGACAGATATGTGTATTGTGAATATCTTCTCCAAATTGGTGGTTTACTTATATTCTTATTGATATATGTTGATGAGAAATAGTTTTAAATTTTCATGTTGTGTGATTTCCCTTTTCTCCTCTTGTGGTTAGTACTTTTGAGTCCTAAGGAAACTATTTACTCCAAAGATTGCAAAGATATCTTTTATTTTTTTTCTTTTAGAAGTTTTACAGTTTTAACTTTTTTATTCAGGATTATTATCTGTCTTGAATTAATTTTTGTTTAGGAGGTTACAGGAATTGAGTTCATTGTTTTCCATAGTAACATCTGATTGTTCCCATACTATTAAAAATAACTTTCCCTTTTGAATTTTTTGGCACCTTTGTTGAAAATTGATTAATTGTATAAAATATTAATATAAAATATATATGGTGGAAAATACCAATGCCACTTGTTCTTGATTATTGATCAAGAGAAAATTGATTATCAGTAAGTCTGAAAATCAGGTTCTATATGTCCTGCAATTCAGTTTTTCCTTTTCAAGGTCATTTTGACTAGTATAAGTTCTTTACATATCCACATAAATTTTAGATTCAGCCTGCCAATTTCTAGGGGGAAAAAAGCTAGATGTGATTTTCATTGAGATTACATTAAATCTGTAGATTAATTTGAGGAAAATAAAGACCTTAACAATATTGAATATAGCAATTTATGAACACGGCATATCTCTTCACTTACTTAAGTCTCTAATTTTTCTCTGCAATGCTTTGTAGTTTTAGTGTAGAAATCTCACACATTTTCCATTAAATCTAGCACCATGTTTTTTATGTTTGCAGTTCTACAACAAATGGAATTGTTTTATTAATTTCATTTTCCAATTACTATCAGGTAGTGTATACAAGCATCATTGATTTTTACATTTTGATATTATATTCTGTGATCTTTCTAAATTTATTAGATGTAGTAATTGCTTTGTAAATTTAGGATGATGATCTATGTAAATAAGTCATTTGCAAATAGAGACAATATTACCTCTTTATTTCCAATTTTTTATGTCTTTTTTTTCTTTTTGGCCTTATTGCTCTGGCTAGAACCTTCAGTATAACGTTGAAGTGGTGAGAGTAGAAATGCTCGCCTCATTTCCAATTATATGGAGACACATTTGGTAATTCACCATTAAATTTTTAGCTGTAGGGTTTCGTGGATGTTCTTTGTCAGACACAGGAAGACCCCTTTTATTCCTAGTTGACTAAAAGAGTTTCATCATGATTAAACATCGAATTTTATCACATGATTTCTCTGCATCTGCTGAGGTGGTTATATAATTTTACTCCTTTTTTCTGTTAATGGGCACATTGTTCTTTTTTTTTTCAATGTTAAACCCAAATTTGCATTTCTGAGATAAATGCATTCGGTCATGTCATATTAATCTTTTCATGTATTATAGTATTTGCTCTGATAATTTTAAAAGATTTTTGTACATGTGTTTAAGAATGACATTTATCTTCTACTTTTATTTTCTTTTGATGTTCTTGTTTCGGTGTTAAGATTATGCTAGCCTTATAAAATGAGTTGGGAAGTATTTCCTCTTTTATTTTCTGAAAAAGTTTGTGGAAGGTTGGTCTTAACCTTAAATATGTGATAGAATTCACCAGGGAATACTTCTGGATATGGATGTTTCTTTTCGGGAAAGTGTTTGATAATTATTTCTTAGATAGATGAAAGACTATTTAGATTTTTTGCCTAACACCTTTATTAGTTTTTGCAAGTTGTTTTTTTCTACAAACGTTTTCATTTTATCTAAGTTATAAAACTTACTGGCAAAAAAATTGTTCATAATTATTTCTCATTATCATGATGTGTTGGCAGAAGAGCTGAGGCAGGGCTTGCTTGTCTGACATAATGTAAAAGAGTCTTGGAACATGTCCTGCTTCCAGGGTCTAAAACCCCTCGTGGCCTATGGAACACCAAGCTCTGTGCCAAAGGGTGGAAGGCTGCCCTGCTGCACTGCAATCTAAGCCCAGGGCATAAAATCCCTTGTGGCTGGGAGAGAACCCAGGCTTCAGGGCATAAAACCCCTTGTAGCCTCTGGAATGTGTCCAGACTCACTGGCCCTTGCTCCTTGCTCTCCCAAGATCATAAATTCATTGTATCTTGAATTAGAAGAACCTGTTTTCCCTTATCTCAAGTAGCAGATCATATGCTAAACCGTCACAGCTATGCTTGATGCACCGCTACCTTTCTATCCTCACATCCTCATCTGTCTACCCCTACATCAGCACGTCCTCACCACCTGCTTCTTTGCTTGATTACCAGTAAATAGTGTGGGCTCCCAGAGCTCGGGGCCTTCACAGCCTCCAAACTGGCGTTGGCCCCCTGGACCCACCCTATGTACTCTTAACTTGTCTTATCTCATTCCTTTGACTCTGCTGGACTTCGTAGCCCCCATGACCTGGTGTTGGGTCTGATTACCCCAACATTATGTGTCTATGGGATCTGTAGTGCTGCATCCTTTTTCATTCCTAATATTGGCAATTTGTGACTTGTTTTCCTTGGTCGGTTTTGGTAGAGATTTTTTCTTTTTCTTAATTTTATAAATCCTTTCAAAGAACCAAATTTTGATTTTGCTAATTTTCTCTATTCATCTATTTTCTAGTTTATTAATTTATGTTTTTTAGTATTTCATTCAAGTTACTTTAGGGTTAGTTGCTTATCTGTTTTTAGCCTGTTAGGGTATAAACTTAGGGTCTTGATTTTAAGCCTTTCTCTTGAATATGGGCTGATGGTGATACTAGTTACCCTTTTAGTAGTGCTTTAGTTTCATTCTACAAATTTGATCTACCTCATTTGCATTGTTCTTCAGTTTTAAATGTTTCTTTTTTTTTTTTTTTTTTTTTGAGACAGAGTCTTGCTCTGTCCCCTAGGCTGGAGTGCAGAGGTACTGTCTCAACTTACTGCAACCTGCACTTCCCAGGTT
Source organism: Gorilla gorilla gorilla (assembly GCF_029281585.2). NCBI lineage: Eukaryota > Metazoa > Chordata > Mammalia > Primates > Hominidae > Gorilla > Gorilla gorilla. The sequence goes on from NC_073243.2 coordinate 26,950,160, forward strand.
CAAGCAATTCTTGTGCTTCAGCCTCCCAAATGGCTGGGATTATAGGGATGTGCCACCACACCCAGCTAATTTTTGAATTTTTAGTAGAGATGAGGTTTCGCCCTGTTGGCCAGGCTGGTCTGGAACTCCTGGCCTCAAATGATCCACCTGCCTTGACCTCTCAAACTGCTGGGATTACAGGTGTGAACTGCCATGCCCAGCTCTTGTTATAACTTATTTTACTCAATGGTCACTTTGAAGTTTGTTGTTTAATTTCCATATATTCAGAGCTTCTCTGGATATCTTTAAAAATTGATATCTAATTTAATTCTATTGTGCTCAGAGAAGATACTCTGTAAGCTTTCAGTCTTTGGGAATTTTCTGAGACTTGTTTCTTGACCCAGAATATAGTCTATCTTACTGAGTGATCCTTGGAGACTTGACAATAATGTTTATTCTTCTTTTGTTGGGGGTAGTGTTCTATAAATATAAATTAGTTCAAAGCAATTGATAGCATTGTTGTGATCTTTTACAGGCTACTTGTTCATGAATTATTGAAGGTAGAGTGTTAAAATCTCCACTTACAATTTTGGATTTGTCTATTTCAATTTTAGTTCTGTTAAATTTTTTTGTCATGTGTTTGAAGTTCTGTTAAGTTCTTTTATAATAACTATAAATTTCACATTTATAGTTATAAATGTGTAACATTTTAGCACATTTATAATTATTACAACTTCCTGATTAATTGACCATTTTATCATTATGAAATTCCCTTTTTATTTCTAAAAATACGCTCTTGTTTTGAAATCTATTTTTTTCTGATAATAATATAGCCTTTCCTTTCTGATTCATTATTCTTACTTTTTGTATTTTGCATCTTTTCCCACCATTTTACCTTCAACCTATTTGTTTCTTGGATTGAAATTTCTTGTCTTAATAGTCGGCATATAACACAAATTTACTTTTTTAAGTCTAACAACTCTGCCTATTAATTGGAATGCATAGACTGTCTACATTTAATGTAAGTATTTGTATGGTTGAATTTAGCTCTACTAAATTTTGCTTTTTGTTTTCTATTTGCTTCATTGCTTTCTTGTTCCTCTACTCTTCCATTGTCACCTGCTTGTTGGGTAACTGTATATTTTTTAGTATTCTATTTTAATTTCTCAATTGGCATTTCAGCTTTACCTTGTTGCATTACAATTCTAGTGGTTGTTCTAGCTTTCAGTATGCATCTTCAGCTTATCACAATCTACTTAGACTTTTCCTACCGAAACCTTGCAAAAGTGTGGTGTAATTTAACCTCTCACCTATTTTTTATACTGCTGTTGTGTGAGATATTTATATATATGCACACACACATAATATATATTAATAGTAAAATATATGGTATCTATTAATATGCATATTGAACCCCACAATGCAGTGTTATAGTTTTTACTTTTAAAATTTAAGAAAAAATATTTAGAGTGTTTTATATTTACTCACATACTCATCATCTTCAGGCTTGTTATTCCCTTTTATAGATATAAATTACCATCTGGGATTATTTTCAGCCTGAAGAAATTTATTTACTACTTCTTCAAGTTCAGGTCTGCTTATGACATATTCTCTCAGTCTTTGTTTATCTAAAAATGTCCTTATTTCATCTTTGTTATTAAAGGACAGTTTCATTTGGTACACAATTGTGTTTATAGTTTTGCTTTCTTTTGGAAGTTATTTCATTATCTCCTACCCTCCAATGTTTCTTATAAGAAGTCAGTCATAATTTGAATCTTTGTTTCTCTATATGTAATGTATTATTTATCTCAGGCTGATTTTACTAGATTCTTTTTTAATCTTTGATATTTTTTCAGCACAGTGATAATATTCCCAAGTTGGTCTTCATTGTGTTCTTCATGCTTGGAGTTTGTAAGTTTCTTGAAATTCTTTTTCACTAAATTTTGTGAAATTATGATATTCTTATCTGCTAATTTCAATATCTGTGTTTTTTTCTCAGTCTATTTCTTTTCTCTTTTTTAATGAGACAGAAGTTTAATTTTCTCTCACATAAAATAGGTTTAATGAGTAGGCTTTCTGGGGTTAGAATGACAATTATGAAATCAGAGACCTACCCAGATTATTTTCTGAATCTGTTTTTAGTGACTGTTTTCTCTCCTGGTTAAATGGCACCTTTTTCTGCTTCTTTGTATGTCTAGTAATTTTTTTATTATGTTCTAGACATGTTGGAGGCCACTTGAATGCCACTTGAGAATCTGGATTTTTTTCCTTCGAAGAGTTTGATTTTTGTTTTGGCAGTCCACTAATTTGCTGATGGATCACCTTGATCCTGTTGAGGCTCACTTTTTAAGGGTCTAAAGAGGACTTACTCTGGAATCGAGCAGCTCTAACTTATGGTGTTTCCAGGGTCTCAACTGAATTCCTGGGTTATCTGCAAGGTTGCTTCATTATTTCTAATAGAACCCTAACATCTTCCAACACTATATGGCCTACATAATTTCCATTCAGCTTAGAGCCCTCTGCAACTATTCTTTACCAGAGGCTTGCTCTAAACATATATAGCTGATTCCTCAGTCAGACTCAAGAGGACCCAGCCCCCACAGCAGCACCAAACTCCAAATTCTGTCTTCTCTGCCTATCAGCAGGGATGCTGTAACTAAGCTCCACTAACCTATGCCATAGTTTGAAAAGGGCCTTTGGGTAGAAAGCCAGGTGGTGGTGAGGCTCACCTTGAGTATGTCCCTTCTTTCAAGGATCACATTCTTGTTCTGTCTGTTATCCAGTTACCCAAACCAATTAATTCTTTTATTATAATCAGTTCTGTGTTTGTTTGCAGAAGAGCAAGTACAATCTCACTCTCTGCTGTTGTGGTTAAAATCAGAAACCTGAACTATTTCTTCCTACTTCATAGAAAATTCCAACACGTTTGTTTCTTAGACCGCAATAGATTTGAGGCAGTAAACAAAGGTGAAAGATATAGATATTATATTGATAGCTTGACAGTAAGAGAAGATAGAACAATTATACAAAGCAGTCATAAACACTAGAAGTGATTTAATGTGGAAGCAAACAAGCATACGCATCTTAATACCCGAGAGAAACTCTGTCTTGTCACTGTGTTGTGATTTGCATGATGATGGACTTTAAGTCACGAAGAACATCTTAAGTCTACTTAAGAAAGAAAGGTGTAGGTATTGCATCTTAGAAATTGTAGAGTTGTGTTACCTAAAAGCAGAATCGTGAGATTGTTTAAATCCAGGGAGATTTATAACATGGCAATACATCCTGAAGAGGTAAATATGAATCATCTAGAAAAGTTACGTCTGCAAGTTAGTTCCTGATTTTTCTGAAGATATTAGATAACTGGAAAGTTGCTGTAAAAAGTGTTAATACTGCAAATGACAAAGAGTAAATGGGATGTCTGTACTTGGCATTGCTGAGCATTTAGGCTTCCTTTCCTTGAAGCCCAAACCTTGTTACCATGGTGATGCTTGGATGCCAATAGGTCAAGAGTGTATCATGTAAAAGAGAAGGCGGGGAGGAAGGAGGGGGGAGAGAGAGAGAGAGAGAAACATTTTTTATTTATTTGTGTGCATTTTCTAAATCACTCAGTAGGATTGAATGCCAATTGCAAAACATTTCAGCTCATTTCTAAGAATTAACCAGAAAATGCTTTGCTTCTTTGAACCTGAAATTTTTATTAAACCTTGAATCTTAATACTATCTACCCTTAGAATTCCTTCCTCTGCCTACCCTCACTTCTGCCCTGATGCAACTTCCTCCACAGTATATCAACCAGCACTTAGGAAGCACACACATTGCATCCATCAGCATTGCTTCTGAGAAGCTGGGCCAACCCCATCCTCCTTCCTCAGGGACAGGTTGTCCCCTATATTACTGTCGTGGACTAACTTTGCCTTCCTTTCAGTCAATGGTAATACTCATTAGGCAGAGTGGATTCGATACACGTGTAATAGCAAATTCTCCACAAGAGAGTTTTTTTCTCCATGTGTTGTTTTTATTTTGACTGTTGATTACACCAGTTGTTTCATGCTATTAAACGAGGTTTATATCTTTTCTTCTTCCTTTTATAGGAAAACCTGGGTCTATTTTCAGCAGACCCAACCTCCAATATCTGGAAGACTTATGTTAACTCTATTGACAATTTGTTGCTGAATGGATTCTTTCTTGCCATTGAGTGCTCCCTCAAGTATCTTCTGGAAAATACTGGTACTTACTGGCTTATGGATGTGGGTTATTATTGGAAAGATAACAACAGTAACATTTGTTGAATTATATTGAAGAGCAGCTGAGTGCTCTGTGACTTTTCCCAAAACGTTGTAGACCTTTTGTGAATGATGCACAGGAAAACAGAAAAGGTATCGAACTTCTAAATTGTTCAAAGACAAAAGATTTCTGACGCTTAAAATTAGATAATAAACCAGGCTGTAAGACAGCGGCGCACATAGCAAAAGTATAAAAGTGAATTCACTCTAAATCAAGCTTCAGTAAAGAGGAGTGACCAAGTTAAGAGGCAGGAAGCACTGTTAGCAAGAAAGGCAGAAGGCTTCATCCAAGCTTGACTTATGGCAATGTGTGGGGGACATTCTGTGCCTTCAAGCTTCATGTACTTTATCTCTGTAGACTTTTGAGAACACAAGGAGATTGTGTCCGCCAGGTTAAATGGAAGAAACAGAAGTTTTTCTGAGTGAAAGAGTCACACAAGAAGTAGGGGAGGAGGTAATTTTCAGAAGAAAAAGAAATGTGTAGAACACAATGGGCATTCTTTGAAGCTTTTAAAAAATAATTAAAGGCTTTGAATTTATAGTGGATAAACTGGGGTAAGGTACACAGAGTGAAAGATACAGAAAGGGCTAACCTTGGCTAGTAAATGATGAAATGGACAGGGCAGAAGAGTTCAGGACTGAAAGTCGAATTAAACCTTCACATTCTGGCAGATTCTGAGTTGCTTAGCAAAGAACCTATAGAAGGATTTGTCAAAATGGTAAGGCAGAGGTAAATAGTTTGAAGCTAGAGGATGGAAGTAAGATGAGAGTTTTTAAGAACTCAAGGTTTGAAATGAAATACTGTTGTAAAATAAATAGTCCAAGGCCAGTGTTCAGATATCCAGCCCATAAAAGAGACTACATGCAGACACCTACGTTGAGAATCCAGAGAGAAGGAAGGCCCAGCACTGAGTGTAGCCCCAATGGCCATCCCCATGGTCTTGATAGGTAGAATGGCTGAGGTGTTAGGCATGGTCTTTGCTTGCAGGATACAGGGGTGCTCCAAACTAAGGAAATCAACAACAGGACTCAGGAAATCCAGCATAGTTAGCAAGGTAAGAGATCATCTTCTGGAGCCTGGGAGCAACAAGCCAATGGGGCATGGAACACGGGCGCCACGTCTGGACAACTGGCTCTTACGGACCAGCACTGGTGGTGTCCACCTTAGTGAACTGACCAAGCCTCCTCTAATGCTGGAGGTTCAGGGGGCTTCATCACTAAGCCCTTCCTAGACAATCTAGGAAGATACCCCAGCCATACTTGGGTGCAGGCAGTGCACTAGAAGTGGTGCCTAAATGACTTCATCCTTGACCAATGGCTCTCTGGTTCTCCTGATCTGGGCTATCCGATGTGCCATGTGTCCACTTGTGGGAAGGACAGAGTGGGACCAGGGGATGGAGAGAAGAGATGGCAGTCTTTCTCCAAGATTACCAAAGTTTCCTTCGCTTTGTGGAAATAGGAGGACAGGGGAACACATTTTCTTCACAATATAGAGGCCCTTCGAATTCTCCTTCGAATGGGTGGGAGCTGAATTTATCAGCTGCCTGATCTGAAGCACTATAGATAAAATTTGAAAGGCACTGGTTATCTAAGGGGAAGTAAAGGAGCCTAAAGGGGCCTCTGAGAAGAAAATCATGGTGACCCCTTGCAGTGGCTCAGTTGGGTGGCTTTGTCATCCTAGGTCCACCTTACCATTTTGTCTGGTCAAACCCACAATGAATGAGGGTAAGGCCCTGGAAAGTGGTAAAGCCACAGGATGGAAGGAACCTGTCCACCAAACTGGAACACTCACCTTGCACTGTTAACCTGGAGGGGAGTAGACTTCTTTGACCTTTGGAGTCTAGAGCAGAGCAGGGGCTTCTATGACATTGCTGAGGGCATTCCCAAGGCTTGGGTTGGTTTCCCTGTCATCTCTCGACCCAAACTCTGCATAGGTTATATGCTTCCCACTCCATAGAGAAATGTCCCTCCTCCTCTTACCTAGTAAAATGATTTACGTGCACCAACACTGTGGAACCAGGACAATCTGCTTTGGATGATAATTACATTGGCATTACATCCAATGTAGAGATTACAGTCCCATGTCAACATATGGGACAAAAATCTTATACAGTCAAAACATTCTGTCAAGTCTTTTGAATTCCGTAAACTATATGCAACTTTATCTATTAATTTATAAGTACATAATATGTATATTAATGCAGAATATGTCATGAGTATATATATATAAAGCAAATTATAGGTGATTTTATAAGCTATACTATTTTATAAACTTATAGTAGTTTTTATAAACTATACCATCTTATAAACTTATAGTAGTATAATTACTTTGTTATTGGTAAACTTGTGTTCCCTTAAGTCAAATATTGGGACTCTCCTGAGTCCAATCTTGTGTTCCCTTAAGTTAAATATTGGGACTGTCCTGAGTCCAATAATGCGAATTTGTCATCCCTCCAGTTCTGAAGGCAAGGCCCTATTCTTACGTATTTTGAGTATACTGCAGTATTTTACTTAGGGTGAGTGGCTAAGCTGTGGTAACAAAAACTCCATCAACAATATGGTTTGAAGGACAGAGAAGTCTACCCTTGAAAGCAAGAGTCGAAGGTGAGTGTTCCAGTTTGATGGGCAGGTTCCTTCTGTCCTATGGCTCCACCATTCTTCAGGGCCTTGTCCTCATTTCTGGGGTTGAACTGACTCACTGCCATGTCCAGGCTCTAGTCTGGTAGAGGAGAAAGAGACTCAGTACAGAGAAGGATCACCTGCAGTCTCAAGAGTCCCAGCCCACAAGTGGCACCATCATGTTGTCCTACATCCACTGGTGAGGAAATTTCATTGCCACACCTGTCTGCAAGCAAGGCTGGGAAATCTGGTCAAATCCCAGTTATTACTCTCTTTCAAGGGAAGAAGACAACAATGGATTTCAGTGAACAGGCTCTGCCACCCACAGTATCCAGCCCATAACGGGCTCCTAAATATAACTACAATTGAAAAGTCATATAAAAATAAGTGGTTATTGATAAAAACTTTAAGCATATCTCTTGTACCTGGAACATCTTGCTCTGTGTTGTATTTTGATTTAAATTTAGCAAGGCAAGTTGACCTAGTAAGTAATCAGGGATTTGTTAATTATTCATACTGTTTTTAAAATTTTTATCACTACAGGACCACAGCAATAAATTAAGTTATTTCTTAGAAAAGGATAAGGAGCAGAATAGGCAGAATTGTAATTTCTGTTTGTGGTTCATGTCTGTACATCGTTGACAAGCCTGCCCCTGTTCACCTAGAGTGATAAGTGGAATTGCATGGCTTGTGCCTAGGAAGAAATCAGCTGCTTCCAAGAAATGGGCTTTGAAAAATCAACCTCTTGTTGGCTGGGCGCGGTGGCTCATGCCTGTAATCCCAGCACTTTGGGAGGCCGAGGCGGGCGAATCATGAGGTCAGGAGTTTGAGACCAGCCTGGCCAGTATGGTGACACTCCATCTCTACTAAAAATACAAAAATTAGCCGGGCATAGTGTCGCATGCCTGTAGTCCCAGCTACTTGGAAGGCTGTGGCAGAAGAATCGCTTGAACCCGGGAGGTGGAGGTTTCAGTGAGCCAAGATTGTGCCACTTCACTCCAGCCTGGGTGACAGAGTCAGACTGCATCTCAAAAAAAAAAAAAAAAAAAAAAAAATCAATCAATCTCTTCTCAACCAGAGGCTGGACTGTCCCCCAAGAGGCAGTTGAGAATGTGGAAGGGGAGTGGCTTGGGCTGATCAGTCACTAGGATGTGCTCCATGAAGACAAGGAAAGTAAATATCCCGCAGTACCCAGGAGAGCCCTGCAGCAGAATGGGCCTATTCAAATGTCAGTGGTTCCCCCATTGAGAAGCATTGCAAGACTATCACCCTCACATTGTATGGGATGTAAACAAAATTTTACATTTCTGTTTCCCTACAGTCTAGCAGCTTATCTAAAGAAAAGCATTGCTCTGGGTGCTTTTAAAACAGTCCTCTACTTTGTCCATTTTATCCACTCTTTGTTTTGTTTGCGTGTTTTCCGTGTTTTTCAGAGTGTAAAGCAGGACTTACCCCAATATTTGAAGCACAACTGAGTCTAGCCATCCCAGAGCTAGTTTTCTATCCATCTCTGGAGTCTGGAGTGAAGGGGGGTTTCTATGACATTGTTGAAGGTCTCATCACCAGCATTTTTAGGATATCATCTCTGGTGCCACGGCTTTCCCCACAAAACGGCTCTCCTCACTATCAGGTACTGGAGCTGCAGCCATCCTGCCCTCCAACTGTGTCCCCTCCAGCCGAATCTCGAACTTCCTGCCACACACTGGTGTAACCTGCCTGCCGTTGTCTCGCTTCCCCAGGTCGACCTGGACGGTATGCCAGATTTGGCAAACATGCGGCGCACACTCATGGAGAGAGTCCAGAGAATGATGGGCCTCTGCTGTGGCTATCAGAGCACCTTCAGCCAGTATTCGTACCTCTATGTGGAGGACCGGAAGGAGGTTCTGGGTCAGTTTCTGCTGTACGGGCACATCCTCACTCCGGAAGAAATTGAAGACCATGTGGAAGATGGCATCCCAGAGAACCCTCCCCTCCTTTCTCAGTTTAAAGTGCAAATCGACTCCTATGAAACGCTCTATGAAGAGGTGTGCAGGCTGGAACCCATCAAGGTGTTTGACGGCTGGATGAAAATTGATATTCGACCCTTTAAGGCATCTCTGCTGAATATTATTAAGAGGTGGAGCCTCCTGTTCAAACAGCATCTTGTGGACCACGTCACTCACAGGTACAATAGTTGTTTTCACTTTCTTCCAGCATGCTAGGCTGCGAGGAACACCATGTTTTTAAACTTTTTTATATTTTTTCCCCATGGGTATGTTGGTTAAATTAAAAAATTAAGACAGCTGGTTAGAGGTTCTAGGCTTTTGGACACCATGGTAACTTAAGTCCTGCCCTTTTCTTTGTTCACCAGATAAGGCCTCTTTGTTTTGTTTTCTGTTTGACGTCCAGTGTGTGAAAGGCACGTGGTTGAGTGGTAAGGAATATTAGAGACAATAATAGCAGATCCAAGCTTCCTTCACAGCTCCATGCAATCTCTTTAAGCTTGGGAAGGAGAGAGGGTCTAATGGGCCTCTTTGTTTTACTTCTACCTCTTATTCCTTGTCTCGGATTATCCAGCTGGGCAATACGGATGTCGCTAAAACTCTGTGCTCCTGACTGCCTGTCTGTGCCATTCTCACTGTGCAGCAGGCTGGATATGAAATTCTGTCTGCCCTATTGTGACCTAGACCACCCAGCCCAGCACTAGGCTCTCTAAGCCACAGCATCATCCTCTGAATGAATAATCCATGTAGTCAACAGTCCCCCGGTCACTTTACCTTGGCCTGGTCCCCAGATACCCACCACAATTAGAATCTCGACCCCCTTCTCAGAATCCCATTGGGGACCACCAGTCCCTCTGCACAGTGATCGCCCTTTGGAGTGCTGGACGACACTGCAGGGAGGCCAACCTGACCCCCTCCTCAGTTTAGTGCTGGTTTTGCTTAATGCTGCCACTGCCTTGCTCCATGATATGGAGCCATAGGCAGAAAGAAAATGGTAACATTGAGAATTTTATCTATCTACAAATAAACTTTGAGAGATTTTCCAAGGGTAATGTTCAACCACCCTAGGAAACCCCAAAAACGCTTTGTGGGGATTTTTTTTTTTTTTTAGATGCAGTTTTGCTCTTTTTGCCTAGGCTGGAGTGCAATGGCACGATCTCTGCTCACCACAACCTCTGTCTCCTGGGTTCAAGCGATTCTCCTACCTCAGCATCCTAAGTAGCTGGGATTACAGGCATGTGCCACCACACCTGGGTAATTTTGTACTTTTAGTGGAGACAGGGTTTCTCCATGTTGGTCAGGCTGGTCTCGAACTCCTGACCTCAGGTGATCCGGCTGCCTTGACTTCCCAAAGTGCTGGGATTACAGGTGTGAGCCACCACGCCTGACTGGGGATGTTTTAAATAGGGCTTCCTGTGTATTCTTCCACATTCATGAAAACTTTTCTTCCCTGAGGAACTCAGAGGCAAGAAGAGGAAATGCTGATGGGTGGTAGGACTGTGACAGATGCCCCAGGATGGAGCACTGTTGGAGGAGACAGCTGCTTTGTGGTCCCTCTTCATTGCTACGTCTGGTAATTCAAGGATAAGCAGCATGTTTCAAAATGCATGTTTTATTATTCAGGCACAGCAAGGCTACAGAGCAGTAGATGACTCCCATAAAAAGATAGGTTATTACTCACAGTTCCCAGGAGGACAGTGTACAGCAGATAGATTATTACTCACAGTTCTCAAGAGGACGGTGTATGGCATACAGGGCCACAGTGGGGAGCTCCAGGGTCCATCAGGAAGCAGAGGGGGGTGGAGAATACAGGCAGGAGCCTTTGTTGTGATTTCTGTGGGAAGGAATAGACAAGACATGGCAAGCAGGCTCAGGATTGGCGAGTTTGAACATTTCAGTAGCTCTGGGGCATAGAGGCTATTCCAAATTGTCTGGGACCTGGCCTTGGGCTGATTAGGGCAGGGGGATAATGGCCCAGAGCATGAGAGCCCCATAGAGGAGGTGGTTGGACTCTGGAATAGTTGTTGGTTTGCATATGGAAAGTGTGCTCACGGGCCAGCCACTGCTGTCTCAAGGAATTGCTCAGCCCTGTGCAGGGAAGTCCCTCTAGAGTTTCTAAGACCCCGATGTGAAAGGATCAAAAACACATGGTTGATACAGGACGTGGTAACAGCAGCTGCCATAGGCATCAACCAGGTAGGCTTTAAAGATCTAATGGGGTTGGTTTAACAGGATGAACACACAGTAGAGCAGCTAGGAGGCCTGACTTTTGTGTCCTTGGATCCCTGTTTCCTCACCTCTGAAAGAAGACAGCCCAACTGGATTCTTCTAAGGTGTCTTCCGTCTTCTAGCTTTAACAGTTGGTGATTCTAGAAACTGGCTATTGTGTTACACTTTAGAAGAAGATTTTATTGTATTCTGGAGGATTCGATAAAATAGAAATAATAAAAAAATTATTATTGTCTCCTCTGTGCCATGTAATTATGTGATTTCCGCCTTTCCTTAATAGGTCGGGATGAATCCCACCTTACGTTGCATTTTAGATACTTCATTCACTGCCAGAAGTCCAACCCCCTTTTATTACGTAAATTCTCATCTCATTCAGCTCTTCCTGCCCTAATCTGACTCAACCCCTACCTCTGCACTTGCAAAGCTTTCCCGTGCCCTTGCACCAGACCTCAGGATCTTACAGCAGCAAATGCCCACTGTCCCTTTCATCTTGTCTCATCACCGTTTTGCTCCAACTGAAACCTGGCTCCCTTCTGAGGACACTGCTTTCCCTCCAGCCCTCCCAAGTGGAGGCTGACTTTTCTCCTATATCCCTCTTACCAATAGGCCTGCAGGTGGGTGAGGTATGGTTGCTCTTCAGTGCTGCTTCCAGACCATTTCACCACCATCTTCCCTCAAAATCACCAGCTCTGCTGACGTGAATTCTCAGACAATACCAACTGCACTCTGCCTTGCTGCCATTAGTCCCTCTTGCTCACCAGTGCAGATCTTAGCGTCTGGCTCAGAGGTTTCCCTTCCCACCCTTCCCACTTTCTGCTGATAGTCACCCGCCATGACCCAGCATCCACACAATTTCCATCACACTGGCTCTTACATCGTTGACCTCCTCCCTCCAACGCCCTTCACTCTGCCATACCTCTGCTACCTACATCTCTTCTGCATTCTCAGTGGGGCTCAGAGAATGATGGGGAAGTAATTGCTCTGCCTTCAGAAGCTCAGGTTGAAGCATTCCACTCACTGGCCTCCACCTGTTATCTTTCCACCTCACTTACTTGGCAACACTGCTGCACAGAATTCTTCAAACCCATCAAGATTTCCAATTCACTGAGTCCCCTGCTTTCTCAGAGTCTATCATCCTTGGTCCTTATTCCCTCTCATTCCCACCTTGTAAAACCCTGACTGTTTAAACTCAGTGCTCCACACCTGCTCCTGAGCAATTCATCCCTGATGAAGCAAAATCAAACCAGTCTTCTGGCCAGTCGTACATTTCATTTGTGAACATATCAGGTAGGCCCTCACATTTTCCTAGACACTTCCCAATTCTCTCAGACTCCTGTTTCCTTCAAATATTTTCTCTGCCTTTATGACTCTGCCTCTCATTTCACTGAGAAATTAGTATCAATCATGAGAGAACTAATTCACCTTTTCACCAACAAATCTACCAACATGCCTGCATTTGAAGCTGGATATTCAACCACCTCTCCCATGACTGTGGATAAGCTGTCCTTGCTTTTCTAAATCCAGTCTCTTTCCTCTCACCTTAGGACTTACCTTCTTAAATATTCCCTACCTCCAACATTATCAATTCTTTCCTTTACACATTCTTAGTAGCATGTGAGCATATTGTCATATTTGCCACATTGAAAAAGAGAAAGGAGTATGACCCCACAAGCCCTTCCAGCTACAACACAATTTTTTGTATGCACTCCTTTACAGCAAAATTTCTCAAAAGATGTGTTTATATATATATATATATATTTTTTTTTGGTTTTTCACCTCCCATTCTCTCTCTACAAAAAGTTTTATGATGAAATATAACATACATACAATTTAGAGAACAATATTAAAGAGAATATGTGAATTTGCATCATCCAGCTAAGAAACAGAACATTGGCTATATTTTAAAGTTTAAATCCTTCTCCCTCCTTGCAAGATGTTACTAGTGTCCTAAATGTGACGTAATCCTTCCCAGGCTTTTCTTCATCACTTTGTGTATGTGTGTATGTATATGGATATATACACATGTGTATGCATATGGATGTATACATATGTATATGCATACACACATACCTATATGGAGACTTGCATTAAAACTTCATAAAAATGATATTATTGTATGCCATATATTTTTCTGTGTTCTATTTCTTTCACTCAGCATTATGTTTGAGATTTATCCAGGTTGACAGTATAACAGTAGTTCATTTTCCCTGTCGTACAGTATTCCCTTAGATTAATGTATCACAATGTATCTGTCCATTCCATAGTTGTTGAACATTTGGGTTGTTTCCAGTGGTTTTGCTCTTCCCTAAGGACACTGCTTCCCTTTTAACAATGTTGCTGTAAGTACTCTTATATGTGATCACGGAATGGGCAAGCATTCCTCTAGGGTGTATACTTAAGAGCGGAATTGCTAAGTCAAAGAGTATGCATATAATGCCAAGCTCCTTCCAAGATAGAGACAGCCATGGGTGAAAGCTCTTACAGCCTAGCATCCTCCCCACCTCTTAGTATTGATGAATTGTTCAATCCTGGCCACTCTGGTGGGAGTGTAATGGTATCTCACTGTGGTAAATATTTTGCACTACTCTGAGTATAAAAAGGTCCTCATCTTTTTATGTTTTTGGTGAGTCATTATGTTTCCTTTTCTCTGCCTATTCATATCTGTGGCTCATTTTTCTACTGGACTTTGTTTTTTTTCCTTTTTGAAATTATGATTAGGAATTACTTACATTTTCTATATCTAGTCCTTTGCTATTGTATGTCTTGCAAATGGAGTCTACCATTTTGTGACCTGTCTTTTCACTCCACTTATGGTGTATTCTGATAAACAAATTCTTAATTTGTGTGGCCAAATGTGTCCAACTTTTCCCTTATGTTGTTGTTCTTTTGTCTTGTTAAATAAATACTTTTTTTGCCCTGATATCCTAATGATACCCTCCTGTATTCTCTTCTAAAAGTTTTAAAATTTTATCTTTCACATTAAATAGTTCCTTATCCAGCACTCATGAATATGAAGAAATCCTAATTACTGTAGCTTAGTAACAAATCTCGATATCTGGCAGGGCAGGTCTCCACCTGGATCATTTTCATCAAGAATATCCTGACAGTTCTTGGTCCTTACCATTTCATATAAATTTTAGTCATCAGTTTGTAGAAGAAAAAAATCTTTTAGGGTTTTAATTATATTTGTAGTGACTATAGATCAATTTGAGTAGAATTGATGATACTGAGTATTCTTGTCCAAGAACATGTTGTCTCTTTGCTTATTTACATCCTTTTTATGTCTTTCAGTGAAATTTTGTAATCATTGTCTTTAAAAAATTTGCATATTTTTGTTCAAATATATTCCTCAGTATTTTGTTTTTCAGTTCGTAGTATAAATAATATTTTAAAATCATATTTTCTGTAGAAATTGAATTGATTTTGTACATTGATTTCATATCATGAAATCCTGCTAAATTAATTTAATAATTTTGATAATTCATCTGTACATTCTTTGGTGTTTGCAACGTACATGGTCATCATCTACAAATTTATGATAGTTTTATTTCTTCTTCCTTCTCGGTCTTTATGCTTTATATCTCTATCTCTTATCTTACCACTCTGGCTAGGACTTCCAGTAGAATGTTGAATGAAAGTGGGGATAACATACGCCTTTGTCTTGTCTCTGATCTTAAAAGGAGTGCTTTTAACATTTCACTGCTGAGTATAATATTTGCTGTGAGTTTTCTGTGGACTTGCTTTATCTGATTTTAAAATTTCCCTTCTATTTCTAATTTGTTAGGAGTATTTAGCATAAATGCATGTAAAATTGTATCAAGTGTTTTATCTATGTCCATTAAGATAATTCTGGTTTTTCCCTCAAGCCGTTAAAGTGGTGAACATATTTGGCTTCTAATGTTAAAACAACCTAGCATCTGAGATATGCCCAACAAAAAGTATTATCTTTTTCAATATACTCTCTGGCTTATTGTGTTTGCAAATATTTTGTTTAGCATTACTGCACCTGTTTGTGATTGAATTTGGCCTTCAATTTTCTTTTTTTTTTCCTGTCTGTATCTGATTTTTGGTTTTGTAATTGTGCTAGCTTCATAGAACAAGAAGTAATTCTTCTTATTTATTCTCCAGAAGAGTTGGTGTAATCTTGAAATTTTCTGATCTGTGAGAGTTTGATTTAAATTTCTTATTGAGCCATCTGGGATTGTGATTTTCTTTGTAAGAAGATTTTAGCCTATAATTTCTTTAATGATTATAAAGATATTGAAGTTTTCTATTCCTTCGTAATTAAGTCACTTTTAGTAAGTCATATTTTCTAGGAATGTATCCATCTCATGTAAATCTTCAAATTATTATTATAAAATGGATAAGATCCTCTCAACTGTTTAATCTCTGCAAAGCCTATGGTGTCTCCCTCTTTTCATTTCTATCCTTTTTTTTTTTGTTTTTTTTTTTGAGATGGAGTTTCACTCTTGATGCCCAGGCCACAGTGCAATGGCATGATCTCAGCTCACTGCAACCTCCACCTCCCGGGTTCAAGTGATTCTTCTGCCTCAGCCTCCCAAGTAGCTGGGATTACAGGCATGCACCACCATGCCTGTATAATTTTGTATTTTTTGGTAGAGACAGGGTTTCTCCATGTTGGTCAGGCTGGTCTCGAACTCCTGACCCCAGGTGATCCACCTGCCTTGGCCTCCCAAAGTGCTGGGATTACAGGCATGAGCCAGCGCACCTGGCCTTCTATTCATTCTTATTTGTGCTTTCTGGTTTCCTTTCTTCTTGCCAGACACAAAAACACTATCTAATAAACTCATTGATCTTATTTATTATAGTTTTATTTTTATTTCAATAATTTATTCTTTTATTATTTCCTTTACTACTTTGGATTTATTTTCTGTTCTTTGGCTAACGTTTGCTTGTTAATTTTGAGTCTTTTGTCTGTTTGAATGCTAACATTGAAAGTTATAAATTCTCTTCCAAATACAGTTTTACCTCCATCTTGCATTTTAGTATGTAATATTCTCATTACAATTTAGTTCTAAATACTTTTAATATTATAATGGGTTTAGATTTTTTAATTTTTCAAATGTGAGACTTTTCTAGTTATAGTTTTTTATTAATTTCCAACTTAATTGTGCTGTGGTTTAGAAATGATATGTCTAATAACAAGCTTCTGAAATTTGTTAAAGTTTGCGTTATTCAATATAGTATATTCAATTCTTATAAATTTCTGGGCATATTTGAAAATAATGTATATTCTGTAAGTACTGAGTGGAATGTTCTATGTATGCCTATTGTTCAAGTTTGTTAATTATTCTATTCAAATCTACTGTATCTTCACTGCCTTTTTTTAATCTACTTAATCTATCATCACTTACTAAGATAATTGTATTAAAAATCTTCCATTTTTAGTGGTATATTGTCAATTTCTCCTTGTAATTCTGTAAATTTTTGCTTCATATATTTTAAGGTTATGTTATAGGCATACAGATTTTGACTTTTTATATCTTCTTGGAACATTGAGCCTTTTAATCAAACATTAAACATCTTCTTTATCACTAGCAATATGTCTTGTACTAAAGTATGTTTTGTCTTCTATTAGTGTAGCTAAAACAATTTTTCTTTGGTGACATTTGCTTGGTGCATCTCTTTTTATCCTTTGGCTTTCAACCTTGCTGTGCCCTTACATTAGAAGACATTTTTATAATCAGCATAGAACTGATTTTTTAAATCCACTTTAGCAATATGTATTTTTTAACTGGAGGGTTTTGTTCATTAACATTGATCGTGGTACATTTTAATTTAAATCTACCATTTTATTATGTTCTTTTAGTTTGCTATTCTTTTTCTTTTTCATTGACTTCCTTTTTTGTCTGCTTTGGGGTATAATTTTTCATGTTTTCTTTTATTTTCCTTATTCCATTTTTTCCTCTGCTACTTTGAATGTCATGCCATGTAGCTCTGCTGTTCTAATGGTTACCACTGCTATTTTAATAAGCATCCTCAAAATAAGTAAATTTATTACTATTTTTAGTCTCTTCACAATCATTAAAAGACTTTAGAATAGTTTCATGTCTCCTGTTCATCCATCAAATTATATTCTATCATTCCTAGTAATTTAGATTGCTGTCTATTATTTATTTAAGCCCCACGAACTATATATATATATATATATATATATATATATATATATATATATACACCAAATGTTTGTTTATTATTATTTTTTTATTTTTTTATTTTTTGAGATGCAGTCTCACTCTGTCGCCCAGGCTGGAGTGCAGTGGCATGATCTCAACTCACTGCAACCTCTCTGCCTCCCGGATTCAAGTGATTCTTCTGCCTCAGCATCCCGAGTAGCTGGGACTACAGGCACAGGCCCCCATGCCTGGCTAGTTTTTGTATTTTTAGTAGAGACAGGGTTTCATCATGTTGACCAGGCTGGTCTTGAACTCCTGACCTTGTGATCTGCCCGCCTCGGCCTCCTATTTAGATTTACCAACATACTTACCATTATTGCTCTATAGTCCAGACATCTGACTGAGGTATATCCCATTAGAAGTTCCTTTAGTAAAGGTCTATTGATGAAGTGTTCTCATTCTTTCTTTGTCTGAAATGTATTCATTTTGCCCTTGTTCTTTAAAAATAGTTTTGTGGAGGGGAGAATTCAAGAATAACATAAATTCTCTTTGATTATTGAAAATATTATTCTACTGTGTCCTGGCTTCCATTTATGTTGCCGAGTAGTCAGTTATCAGTCTAGTTTTGTTTTTGTTGTATGTGTGCTGTCATTGTTTTAAGAAACTTGTCTTTGCTCTGAAGCTAATTTTAAGATTTTTTTTTCTTTTGGTAATCTGTGGTTTCATACTGAAGTGTTTATATGAGGGTTCCTTTATATTTATTCTGCTTGGGATTTGTTGGGCTTTCTTGATCTTACATTGCGTGTCTTTCAGCAATTCTAGAAAATGTTTAGCTAGACTCTTCTCAAATGTTGCTCTTGTTTGTTCTATTTCGTTCTTCTGGCACTTTCGTTATACTTATGTGTGATGTTTTCATTGTCTCCTGTCTTTTAATAACTTGCATATTTTTCCTTTTTTCTCTTTCTACCCTGCAGTTTAGAAACTGCTCCACGTATATCATACAGTAGTCTAATCCCCTTTCAGCTTTGTTGAAATTTAAATTGTAATTATATTTTCCATTTTTAGATCTTCTACTCAGTTATTGTATAATTTTGCTTGCTTGTTTTTGTTCTTTGTTATTTTTCACATTTTAAGCCTTCTCTTTTATTATTTGTTTTAAAATATGTTTATTAGAGTATAATCTTAAGACAGTTTTTGATTTGTCAACTTAAAAATGTTTGTTTCTTCCTGCCATATAGTAAAGTGATATAAAGGCCTACTGAAAATTATGAGCTTCTTTCTCCTGGAATTCTCCATCAACATATGATCATTTATGCATTGCCAGCAAACACCTCTTAGAAGCTTTTTCTATGCTTCTTTTCACAAAGCAATGCTATCGCAAGCCATAATTCTCATGTTATCCAGTTCATAAATTTTGCCACTTCTCTGAATCCAGCATTCAATACAAAGGTCTGCACCTATCACAGATTTTGAGTGTGCTCCGAGAACCGCTGAAATGACCTCCATTCTTGATTCTATCCAAATCACACATTACATTTAGATGTCGTGTCTCCTCCTGAGTCTCCTTCATCGCAAGATAGGCCTCAGTCTTTGCCATTCATAACCTTGACACCTTATGCAAGAGGCCATATTCTTAACATCAGAGCATAGTCTATGCAGCGTGCTTAGTCAAGTGTTGGGCATGTGGTAGGATTTTCATAATGATAGACATTTTTGTTGGGGAAATCAATACATCTGCCTTTCAAGAAGTAGAACGAGAATGGTTCCTCATGTTCTGTTTGTGTTGATTAGCTTGGCCAACCTGGAAGCGTTTATAAAGAAGAGTGAGAGCGGCTTACTCAAGAAAGTTGAAAAAGGAGATTTCCAAGGCTTGGTTGAGATCATGGGACACCTTATGGCTGTTAAAGAATGGCAGAGTAACACTGATGAGATGTTTGAGCCCTTAAAGCAGACTATTGAATTGCTGAAGACCTATGAACAAGAATTGCCAGAAACAGTGTTTAAGCAGCTGGAGGTCAGTGCATTTATGTCTTCCTTATAAAAGAAATAGAGGAAACATTTTAGGATTTCAGAATGGGGTAAAGTGGGGTACAGCAAATGAAAAACAGGGCTTGGAGCTGCAAGATCCATGTTTTGGAACTATAATGTGTAGCGTATTTGTAACATCTAGCAAATTCTGGAAACTCAGTACATATGGGAGAAGGCAATGCTGGAGATAGATGGGAGAATTAAGATGGATACTTTTTTTCCATAGAAATGAACCAATGTTTTGGTTGAGAAAAAAAAAAAAAGCAGATCTGAAATATGTTAAGATGGTCCAAGAGGTAATGTGGGACATAAAAGAAAATAACCAAGCAACCCTGAAGAATATAGAAAAGGGGAGGGGTTAATGTAGGTAGCTTCAGTAGAAATATGGTAGAAGCAATAGAAACCGAAGATTGTAGAAACATCTTCCTTTAAGAAAAATCTAAAAGTCTCTTTAGCATTCCAAGTTTTCACAAATTTAGAGGGCTTAGAGGACCAGAAGTTGAGAGCAAGAAGGTTAGTGTTGAGTGAGTGGTAGGTAGGTAATAGTTGAGAGCAGCTGCAGAAGGAAGTCGAGGAAGAGTGGGTGGAGGGCAGATTGTAGGGAATGGGAAGATGACACCACCACACCATTGTACCATCTTGTAGCACAGATGGAAGCATCTGGGCTCTGTCCAGCTCAGGACTATGGGAGAGGAAAGAGCACCTTGGGAATCTGACCACACTGAGGTTTCCTTTGCAGGAGCTGCCTGAGAAATGGAACAATATAAAAAAGGTGGCCATTACTGTGAAGCAGCAGGTGGCCCCACTGCAGGCAAATGAAGTGACACTCCTCCGCCAGAGGTGCACAGCCTTCGATGCAGAGCAGCAGCAATTCTGGGAGCAATTCCACAAAGAAGCCCCGTTCAGGTATGGGCCGAACACTGCTGCCTCTCTTTCTGTGAACACTGCAGTCTTTGAGTCATGGATAATTTTTTGTGGGGCGTGTGTATTCTTCCAGCAGCTGCAGACCAGTTAATAATCTTCCTTCCCATTTAGGACCTTTGGTTGAAACGTGGTGCTAATGTGGACTGAATCCTATCATGACCTGTATGAAAAGGCCAAGGATTGTACAAACATCTTGCCTTAAAAAGATGCATATATATCTAGAAGCATATTTGTGCCTCCAAGTTTATAAAGGGATGATAGGTGGTATAATTACTAGGATTTTACTAAACCTTTAGCATTCTAAGTTCTCACAGACTGTTCTTTTGGTTTTAAAAAGTGGCTGATTGAATTTTTAAAATTTTACAGAGCACTTCATTTTGGCAGCATAAAGGAAGGATTTAGGTGAAGGTTTTCTTCAGGGGGTTTCTCTCTGCTTGGTTCCAACACCTCCCTGCTTGTTATGACAGGTCTTTACATAAACAAAGCAACTCTAGGATCAGCAACACCATTCATCCATGCCCACACTGCACATACTTGGGCTCCTTTCTCAGGGATTTCCTCCCATGGTGAAGCGGTCTGCTTCTGGTCCACTGCTCAGCATCAACGGCTGCAACCAGGAGGCCAAGCTGGCGCTCAATGGTCCTACATCTGCTGATGTGCCAGCTAGATTGGGTGCCCTTTGCCCTAACGCTCCAGCTCTGTGATTTGTTTTCTGTTTCCTTGAGCTTCATTTCTTGCTGGGTCTCCTCTATATTGTTGGGTAGACAGACTTCAAAATCTCCAAAGTGGAAAATTCTCGATGCTTACAGTGAGGAATGTTTTCATTTTCAAAGGTTATTTGCCTACAGAAATATTAAAGCAAAAAACCAAACAAAAAAAAATACAACTTCACTGGAACGAAGTTCAATAAAAATTAAGTGCACAGATGCTAGATTCAGGTGGCCTGGGGTCTAATTTCAGGTCTTCTACTTACTTCTTATGTTATGACAAAGTTACTTAATACCTTTGTGCTCCAGATTCCTCATCTATAAAATGTAGATGATAGTAGTGTCCACCACATATAGTTGTGGGTTGAATTAAAGAGATCATTCTTGAAAGTGTGTAGCACTGTGTCTGGTACTATGGTGAAAAACTACTGGTTTGTCCAGGATTGTTCTGGTTGTTGTCTGGGAGTTTTAAAATCTCTCCAGGTGATTCTAAATGTGCAGCCCAAATGGCAGCACATTGCTTTAGAGTCATAGGTTTTATATATTTATATCTTATGTCTGTTTTACACACTTGTCCTTCCCTGTCTCTTAACATACTCATCTTACTCTCTGTAACTCCAAGCATAATGCTTGGGAGATAGCATTTTCGAGATAGCGTCTTGCTCTGTCACCCAGGCTGGAGTGCAGCATCATAATCATAGCCTACTGCAGCCTTGAACTCCTTGGGTTCAAGCAATCCTCTCACCTCAGCCTCCTGAGTAGCTGGGACTACAAGCATGCTCATGTCTTAGGAAGCACCTGTGTTCTGGGCAAACTGAATGGTTGCTCACCCAACCTGGCATGCCTATTTTTATCATTCATTCTTCAAACATTTATTAAGCAGCTGCTATCTCCCAAGCATTATACTTGGGGTAACAGAGAATAAGATGAGTAGGTTAAGAGGCAGGGAAAGACAAGTGTGTAAAACAGACATAAGATATAAATATATAAAACATATGACTCTAAAGCAATGTGCTGCCAGTTGGGCTGCACATTTAGAATCACCTGGAGAGATTTTAAAACTCCCAATATGCCCAGTGTGTCCTATATACTAATGAAGTTAGACTTTCTGGAGGCGAGACCTGTGAATCAGTATTTTGTAAGCTCCAGGAATTCCAATGTGCAGCCAAGTTTGGAAACCACCACCCTAAAGGGAAGTAATTGGTTTCCTTTCAAGCAATCATGCGGAGGAATGTAACTCCTAAGTCTGTATCCCTTTAGAATAATTGCCTTAGGAGCCACGCCCTTGTTCCAAAGAATCATCTGTTGCTCAAAATCCTTGTAGACTCCTTTGGGGACTATCTTTCAGAGTCTGAGGCTTATTCTTCTGACTCTTTTTTGGGCATGCAATTGAATTTTTGAAATTGAACACCAATTCGGAGCCAAAACTGCTGAAGGAGGTAAGTTCTCCAGCTAGGTAATACTACTTAGTGTTAACAACAACCACACCAAAGGCAACAGCCATAAAAATAAAGACACTAATATTTTTGCACCAACAGTCTCTCTCTTTTTTTGTTTTTGTTTTTGTTTTTGTTTTTGTTTTGAGACAGAGTCTCACTCTGTCACCCAGGCTGGAGTGCAATGGCACGATCTCGGCTCACTGCAATCTCCGCCTCCTGGATTCAAGTGATTTTCCTTCCTCAGCCTCCTGAGTAGCTGGGGTTACAGGTGCCCACCACCATGCCTGGCTAATTTTTGTATTTTTAGTAGAGGCAGGGTTTCACCATGTTGGTCAGACTGGTCCTGAACTCCTGACCTCGTGATCCTCCCACCTTGGCCTCCCAAAGTGCTGGGATTAGAGGCATGAACCACCACGCCCGGCCCAACAGTCTCTTAAAATAATTTCAAAAAAGAAAAAAATTCAAAGATGTTGGGGAAAATATCCTCCCAAAGAGACTTCTAAGACTGCTTGAAAGGGAAACAACATTGGTGTGCTTTTGTGTCTGTTCAAAATTTGGTATTTCTCCTTCATGGGTATATTTTGTGTATTGATCAACTCCTGTTTGTTTTTTCATTTTATTTTTATTTGATAGTTGTGTTCGTTTTTCTTTCTTTGCACTTGTATCTGCTGGCTGTGAGGATACTGCTACTCTTAGCTGGGTGTTCCAAATTCACATCTGCTAATTTGACATGCAGATGAATCCCTGGAAGAGGATGCTTTGAAAAGAACTGCTGGGAAACCAAACATTTCTGCAATTTTGATGTATTTCTCTTCTTGTCAAGAAAAACATCAGAGCTAAAATGGAACTGTAGATTTATCACTAAAGCGAATCTTAGTGGATGTCAACTTATGTGTTTTGTTTTCTTTCTTAGTTTGGTGTGTGTGAGTGTTCAAAATTTGTAGGTATTATGTGTGGCATGTGAGTTTAAATCTGGTTTCTCCACTGTTAAGTTATTTATGAATTTCTAAGTTGCAGGCCCTGGTATATTTTTCTGTGAATTCAAGTTTGAGTTTAATTCTGGTTTCTTCACTTTTAGATCGTTTATAAATTTCTAAAGTGCAGACCCTGGTACATTTCTCTGTGGATGCAAGTTTCTGCTCCTGATTAGGTTACACAGGTTAAGCTCAGTTTTGAATGTTCTCGTGTTTGAGGAGAGAAAAAAAACCTGAGTGTCTTATTAAGCCCTTGCAGTCTGACAGGTGCTGTGTGAAGTCAGGTTGCACAGGTTGAGGTTCTTCATGTCCAAGTCAAATTTCAGCTCCTCCTTTAGTTCTTAACTCTAAATTATAACACCATATTTCGGTGAGAGCCGAGCTCTCACCGCAGTAATTGGCTAAATCATCTTACTCAGATTCAAGGGCTTTGTGCAACTCTTAAAGCTGGTGATCAGTTCTCCCTCTTGAATGAAAGGAATGCCCCCATGCTCTAGTGGTGTTTCACTGTTTGGTCTTCCTGACCTTGAGCACAGTCCTCTTGACCTTAAGAAACATCACCATGACATATAGTCTTCTTGCCCACACCAAGACCAAGGTAATCGAGGGATTACTGAGCCAAAATAATCTACCTCTGTGAGCTCCAGCTCAATGAAGACCATTCGTGTTTTCAGCAGGCAACCAGATTCTATGAATGGCTGGGAGGGCTTTCTTGAAGATATCTTCCATGGGGTGCTGTCCTACATGACAACTAGAGAAAACAGCTTTCTAGATAGCCCAAGGCAGCAGTCATGAGGAAAGAAGGGCTTTTGTCCTTGTTGCACAGTGTCTGCTGTCTCTTCCATAACTGCAGAAAAGGGCAGTATTTGTCATGAAACCTCCCAGAGACATATCGGTTTCCTAAGATATGTCATTCATTCAGCTTGATCCTGTTCTTCCAGTTAATCTGACTCATTCACATGATTTAGGCTTTCATGGAGTAGATGAGGTTATGGTCTCAGTAGTGGAGCCAGCAAAAAATGATGTAGCTATTAGGATTTTGAGATAATACACCTTTCCTGACCTCAAGGACTTATAGCCTCAGGGACAATTTCAAAAATGAGCAATAAGGCATGCACATTGGGCACCAGCTTTAACCCCGCCCGGCGAGGCAGTTCACACCTCCCGTAGAACATGGTGCTTATCATGGTAAGCCAGAGCCAGTGGCAAGTAAGAGCTGTTTCGGGGGAAAAAAAAGAGTTACAAAATGGGGATATTCTGGGCAAAGGAAATAGCACATGCGAAGATGCAGAAGGATGAAAATGTAAGAAACAGCTGGAAAACTGCATGTGTGTATGGCTGGGATGCAGGAAGCAGGAGAGGAGAATGGAGGGGGCCATGTTTTGACCATAATCTCAGCCACTGAGGAGTCTAAGTATGACAAAAACATAATGTAAAGACCACCTCCTCATGGCTGCGGAGAACAGAATGGGGCAAGGTAGGCTCAAAACCGGGTGCTCAGTGGGAGAGTGGTTCCAACAGCCCAGATGAGAAGTGGTGAGGCCTGATCAGAAGCAGTGGCAGAGATGAGGGAGAGGGGAAAATAGATTACAGAGAGATTTAGGAGAATATCTGCAGGATTGATTGAATGTAGGAGATGGAGGAGAAGGAGAGTGTAAGGGGATTTTTCATCTTCTAGCTTGGACAAGTGGTCGGAAGAGCTTTTATCCCACTGTTCACTGAGGCGGGCACAGAATTGGAAGGACTGCGCCTCACAAAGTCAGGGTTGGATACATTAATTTTTTTTTTTTTTTTTTTTTTTTTTTTGAGACGGAGTCTCGCTCTGTCACCCAGGCTGGAGTGCAGTGACAGGATCTCAGCTCACTGCAACCTCCATCTCCCGGGTTCAAGTGATTCTCCTGCCTCAGCCTCCCGAGTAGCTGGGACTATAGGTGCGTGCCACCATGCCTGGCTAATTTTTTGTATTTTTAGTAGAGACAGGGTTTCACCTTGTTAGCCAGGATGGTCTCGATTTCCTGACCTCGTGATCCACCCACCTCGGCCTCCAAAAGTGGTGGGATTACAGGCATGAGACACGTTGAGTTTTATGCTACCTTGTGGGTATCAAGGACAGGTGTGACGCCGTTCATGGTATACACAGATACAGACGGTACTGAGATTCCCATTTACCAACAGCCAATTTCCCAGGAATCAATTTAGCTCACTTATTCCTCTCTCTCTAGGCTCACATCTGGGTCAGGCCTGAATCAGTCATTTTTCCACGATCAAATGCATGAGCGCCATATTTTCATTTCTTTTAATTATAGTTTTATTCATCCAAGCTTTCCAGGCATTTCTCTTTTAGAGTAAAATACATTTTGCCTTATTATTTCAACTTCAAAGACTCAACCCACCCTTTTCCCTCCTATTGCTTTCTTGTTCTTATACTGTATCATTTCCCCAGAGTTTAGAGGATGGCTTCCAGCTTTTTAGGCACGTGGACGAGGTCTATGAATATCCTGACAATTTGCTCTAAAGGTTTGAAATCATAAGAAGGCTACACATCTATGGGTTCCCTTCACAACTTAGGCCAAGTTGGTTTTTATGTGTGCTTAGCTACAGAAAATGATCACCCACAAATCTAAACTATAAACAAAAATTATGCCGCAGGGTGGATGAAGTTTAGAATAAGTTTGATAAATGTTCACCTCTTATAAATACTTGAGGAACCAACATTGATTTAAGAATGCTTATGGGTGCCAAAGGAAGAATGGTTAGCAAGATAATTTCTAATCTTCCATGTGCACCCCAAATAGCTCCTATCTTACCTAAAAAGTTATTCCTAAATGGTGTTCCACTAACAAATTAAACAGCATGTGGGCTTTTAGAATTTGTTTGAATTTTAACTAACATCAAGAGGTTCAGTTCACATTCTAAATTCACTCTAGTCAAGATAAAAAGTGGAACCTACACACACCAACGATTAGTCTTTGGAAATGAAGAATAAACACAAGAACTCCTCACCCTTGGTGATCTTTTTTTGCTGGGCCCCTTGCCATGAGCACCTTCCATTTCTTTCCTCCTAGTTCTTTCTTCCTCATAAGGGAGAAAGCTCCTCTCTCTATATATATGTAGAGAGACAGGGCCCTTTTCAACTCTGAGCACTCTGACCTTCTGTTCTGAAATATGTGGGAGCTAAATAATAGAGAAGGCATGCAAATGATAGTCCCATTCTCTTAAGATGTAAATCTACAACCATAGCACCTGAGCCAAAAACGATTTAGATTGAACAAGCAGGATTCAAACATAACGAGCGTCGAAGTTAATCTGACACTAATTTAATAGTATGCATAACTGTTATTCTGTTGCATGGCAATTAGGCTTAAGTGGTAAGCATTCAGGTAAATGACTTCAATTAGGATTACTTTCCATCTGTCAAGTCAAATATTTCTAAAGTCAACAGAGAAAGGGCAGTTGAAAAACAGGAGTTTGTATGTCATTTTCTTCTTTTTTCACTCCTTTTGTATTCTACCTACCAACACGCAAACACATGCATGCACACACAGAAACACACACACACTGTTGATGGGAGGAAACGGCCGATTCTCTAGTTAGTCATTTCCTCACAACCTTCCCTTTGATGGTGAACCCCATGATGACGTGTTTTGATTTTAGCAAAACATACCATTCTGCCTTAAGCTGTGGTGTGTCTAGTATGTAGCCCTCCAAGCACACAGAAGCAAGAAAACCTGAGCTTGAGGATGAGAGTGAGTATAATAAAGTGGGGTTGGAGGAGAAAATGAGAGGGTCCTTGAACACTAGGGCTATGAGTGCCCTTGACTATAAAAAAGCCATCTGCAGCCGAGCGGGATGGCTCATGCCTATGGTCCCAGCACTTTGGGAGGCTGAGGCAGGTGGATCACGAGGTCAGGAGATGGAGACCATCCTGGCCAACATAGTGAAACCCTGTATCTACTAAAATAAAAAAATTAGCCAGTCTTGGTGGTGTGTGCCTGTAGTCCTAGCTACTCAGGAAGCTGAGGCAGGGGAATCACTTGAACCCGGGAGGCGGAGATTGCAGTAAGCCAAAAAAAAAAAAAAAAAAAAAAAAGCCATCTGCCTACATGGGTTCCTTTGCATGTAGGGTCTTATGTTGGGGAAAACACTATGCAGGAACGCATGCTTTGCTGTATGGCAGCATAAAGTCTCTCCACACTTACGAGGATTAGAAGCAGTTTCAGGTGCATGCATGCCATAAACACTGGAGAGAAGAGGATGAGGAAATGTGAACTAAAAAGCTAGAAATGGTGCTCATAGGTGTCTAGTGCAAGCCCAGAGGCTGCCCCAGGATGCAGAAGGGAGTGGCCCAGGGAAGGGCAAAGGCAGAACGGGAAGATCAGGGACAGCTTGGAGAGGAACTCACGAAGATGAGGAGCCAGATGCAAGGCACACAGTGAAGGAAAGTGACCACGATTGTCTATCAAGGGCTTTGCAGCCGGTCTTCATGGCCGCTCACAGTGGTTCACCAGCGTGAAGTGCTGTTGCCTGAAGCTGATGCAGGCACCAGTGTGAGCTTCACCATGAATGATGACACCATCCTGGCAAATGGAAATCACCTGTGGAGTGCATCTGGGTCCCGCCCCCAGTGGTTCTGATTTAGTTGGTCTATAGAGCAGTCTGGGCATGGGGATCTTACAAAGCTTTCAGAAGATCATGACATGCAGCCCAGGCTGATAGCCACTGCCCCAGAGTGATCAATGGAGGGAGGGTCAAGGTTGGGCTCCTGAGTCCCAGCTCTCCCACTTAAAGATCGCCTACCAAGCCAGGCTTGGTGGCTTGTGCCTGTAATCCCAGCACTTTCGGAGGCCAAGGCAGGTGGATCATGAGGTCAGGAGTTCAAGACCAGCCTGGCCGACATGGTGAAACCCCGTCTCTACTAAAAACACAAAAATTAGCCGGGCATGGTGGCAGGTGTCTGTATTCCCAGCTACTTGGGAGGCTAAGGCAGAGAATTGCTTGAACCCGGGAGGCAGAGTTTGCAGTGAGCCGAGATCACGCCACTGCACTCCAGCCTGGGCAACAGAGCAAGACTCTGTCTCAAAAAAAAAATAAAAATAAAAAATAAATTTAAGAAATCGCCTATCACTAGGTTCCTGGCAAGGCCCTTGGCTTTCCAGCTTCTGCTGTAATATGACAGTGCTCTTTTGTGTCAAATGGTCTTCAGAACCAACAGCTAGATGAAGGGCAGAGTCTAAAGGGGCTTGGATAAGGGGGTATTCCCTTCTAGACCTGGGTGGAGAACATCCAAGCATAATGTTCTTGAATTGCCCTTCTTCCAATGCCCACTCCACCCCAGTCTATCCTGAGTGTGTTTTTTTTTTCCCAAAAGAAAATCCTGGGAAGAAAAGACATTCTTTGCTTTGGTGAAAAGAATGTTTTTGGTGAAAGCCACTGCTCTTTCCTAAAACACCAAGCATTTAAATATTTCAGCTGGTTGCTACCTTAGAGATGCTAGAAGATGGGCCCCTGCGAGCCATACTTACAAACGAACACACTGTGTTTTGTAGGTTTGATAGCATCCACCCTCATCAAATGCTGGATGCCAGGCACATCGAGATCCAGCAGATGGAATCCACTATGGCCTCCATTTCTGAGTCTGCCAGCTTATTTGAAGTCAATGTCCCTGACTACAAGCAGCTGAGGCAGTGCAGGAAGGAGGTCTGCCAGCTGAAGGAGCTCTGGGACACCATTGGAATGGTGACCTCCAGCATCCATGCCTGGGAGACCACACCCTGGAGGAATATCAACGTGGAAGCCATGGAGTTGGAGTGCAAACAGTTTGCCCGGCATATCCGAAACCTGGACAAGGAGGTCAGGGCCTGGGATGCATTCACAGGCCTGGAAAGCACTGTGTGGAACACGCTGAGCTCCCTGAGGGCAGTAGCTGAACTGCAGAATCCAGCCATCCGGGAGCGGCACTGGAGGCAGCTGATGCAGGCCACCGGTGTGAGCTTCACTATGGACCAGGACACCACCCTAGCGCACCTGCTGCAGCTCCAGCTGCACCACTATGAGGATGAGGTCCGGGGCATTGTGGACAAAGCTGCAAAAGAGATGGGTATGGAGAAAACCTTAAAGGAGCTGCAGACCACCTGGGCTGGCATGGAATTCCAGTATGAGCCCCACCCACGGACCAATGTCCCCCTCCTGTGCTCTGATGAGGACCTCATAGAGGTTCTGGAGGATAATCAAGTTCAACTTCAGAACCTGGTGATGTCCAAGTATGTTGCTTTCTTCTTGGAGGAGGTGTCGGGCTGGCAGAAGAAGCTGTCCACAGTGGACGCTGTCATCTCTATCTGGTTTGAAGTGCAGCGAACATGGACTCACCTGGAAAGCATATTCATTGGATCTGAAGATATTCGGGCACAGCTACCCCAGGTACCTGCTAAGGAAATCTAGAATCTCTCTATTCTCTGATCCAGGGTGAAGGG
Organism: Gorilla gorilla gorilla; assembly: GCF_029281585.2. Lineage (NCBI taxonomy): Eukaryota > Metazoa > Chordata > Mammalia > Primates > Hominidae > Gorilla > Gorilla gorilla. The sequence goes on from NC_073243.2 coordinate 26,979,934, forward strand.
AAGGTCACCCAGTTCCTGCATTGTCTAGGCTCTTTCCTTTTCTGCCTCCTTGCTTTGACTTTACTTAAAGGCACTTCCCACAGATGCTCACCTTACCTGCCACCAAAAGTTAGGCAGAGGAAAAGAGGGACAGTGAAATGCACACCAATCAGTTTGTCCTTCAATGGGTAGGAAAAAGAAAGGAGAACCTCATTCAGAAAAAAAAGTGTATATATAAGAAAGATTAAAAAAAATACTGGCTACTGCAGTTTGGAATGAGGTCCTCACGGGTTGCTTCTTGGCTCGTTAAAATTCAAGTGTCCACTGAAAGCGAGTCTCGTTTCCAGGCAAATTCAAGTTCCTTCTCAGCAGCATGCCATTCTATAAACCGCTGACCTGTGCCAGTGCTCCAACTACCAGCTGTCAGCTAAACACCAAACAATGGATTCCCCTAAAATATGTGTTCTTCTCATTATTACCTTCCCTGTGTTGGATTGCCCCTTCTAATTAGTCCTAATTAATGTGCCATTAACTTACCCCTCTCTCAGTGGACTCTGATTCATTTTTAAATTTTTTCTTTAGGCTTCCTCTATATTCTTTCAGTACAGCAAGTTCTTTGCTTACAAATTAGCTTGATTCCAAAATGTCACGCGCTGTCCAGGCTTTGGTTAGAAATTAAAGCACGTTCTGCCCAAACATAATTTTCCTGCTAATCCCAAAAAGCATATTTAGTGTAATACTGTAGATTAAAGGTTGTATATTTGCAGTGAAAAGTAATAGAAAACAATTTTCTGTATGGCAGTTGTCATTAAGTCAAATTGAATAAGCCAGATTTTATTCATCTCAAATGCCAGTGATTGAAGCAGGCAAGGCTTAATTAAAAGGGGGCCAGGACAGAGGTGGAGATTCTTGCAGAAACTTTAAGGGAGATGTTTGAGAACTTTTAATTAAAAATATTGAAGAGTTAGTATCATTAACCTCTATACAGTGCCACAGGTTTGTGTATAAAATATGTAAACACATTTACTTTCCCTGTAATAACAATGAAACAGAAACAATTTGAAAACGTAATAAAATCAGCCAGGCTCTAACACCCTAACTGGTAACTATATTCATTCATTATGAATTTCTCCCAACTTTGGTTCATGTATATACATATTTTTACATAATTGCTCTCAGTGTAATTATAATTTTCTATTCAACTTTTTTCATTTGAACATTTATGCCAGATATTTCAGATACTTCTGCAACCTTGATACTGTTTTATTTTTAATTGGAGCAAAATATCTCATTGAGGAATCATAATTTACTTTGCCCTCTTGTGTTTTTTTGTTTGTTTTTGTTTTTTGTTTTGAGACGGAGTCTTGCCCTGTCGCCCAGGCTGGAGTGTAGTGGTGCGATCTCGGCTCACTGCAACCTCTGCCTCCTGGGTTCAAGTGCTCCTCCTGCCTCAGCCTCCTGAGTAGCTGGGATTACAGATGAGTGCCACCACGCCCAGCTAATTTTTGTAGTTTTAGTAGAGACGAGGTTTCACCATGTTGGCCAGGCTGGTCTTGAACTCCTGACCTCGTGATCTGCCCGCCTCAGCCTCCCAAAGTGCTTGGATTACAGGCTTGAGCCACTGTGCCCAGCCTACCCTCTTGTTTTTAGGTCTTCTTGGGCAAGGGGCAGGATCACAGAGGGAAGGAATGGCAGGCCTGGGCTTGAGTCCTCATTCTCTCACTTGCAGCTGTGGGACCTTGGGCAGGACACTTAACCTCTCAATGCCTTGGTTTCCCTGTGTGTAAACTGGGACTAATACTAGTGTCTATTCCAGAGTCTTCATTAAAACAATGCACATGGCACATACCATTATGATTGTTGTTATGTAATAATAATACCACAAGCTCTACCACCTCACCAGGTGCCATGTATTTGGCTGAAGCGCATTGCATATATTAGTCTGTCAATCATTTCAATGATACTGTGAGTGTGTATGTCTGGGAAAAATGATGACAACGGATTACTTTTGACATCAAAGGAGTATATTTGCTGAGGGAGAATTCATTTTGGTTATATAAACTTTTGCAGGGGTCCAGAAAGAACGTTAGATCCACTATCTACTTACGAATCAAGTGTTGTATACCTGGGGCTTGGGATGGTCTCTGAGACCTCTTCAGGGAGTCCTCAAGGTCAAAATTATCTTAATAATCACATTAAGATGTTATCCGCCTTTTTTTTTCTCTCATTCTTCCATGAGTGTAGAGTGGGGTTCTCCAGAGGTCAGATGACATGTGCTATCATAATAAATTGATACAGAAGCAGTTTTCTGTTAAGTCAGATATTGTAGAGATTTGACAAAAAGTGAAATGATGCCCCATTTTCAACTGTTATTTTTGGTTTTGGAAAATATACTTAAGTATTTTATTTATGCTGACATAATGGGTTTATTATTGTTACTTTTGTTGTCGTTGAGATGGAGTCTCGCTTTGTCACCCAGGCTGGAGTGCAGTGGCACGGTCTCGGCTCAGTACAACCTCCGCCTCCCGGGTTCGAGTGATTCTCCTGCCTCAGCCTCCTGAGTAGCTGAGATGACAGGCACACGCCACCATGACCGGCTTTTTTTTTTTTTTGTATCTTTAGTAGAGATGGGGTTTCACCATGTTGGTCAGGCTGGTCTCAAACTCCTGACCTTGTGATCCACCCGCCTCTGCCTCCCAAAGTGCTGGGATTACAGGTGTGAGCCACCGCGCCCAGCTTATTATTGCTACTTTTAAAATGCCCTTTTTTTTTTTTTTTTTTTTTTGAGACAAAGTCTCCCTCTGTCGTCCAGGCTGGAGTACAGTGGCACGATCTTGGCTCTCTGCAACCGCAACCTCCACCCTCCAGGTTCAAGCGATTGTCATGCCTCAGCCTCCCGAGTAGTAGCTGAGATTACAGGCCTGCACCACCAAGCCCAGCCCAGCTAATTTTTCTATTTTTAGTTGAGACAGGGTTTCACCATGTTGACCAGGCTGGTCTCGAACTCCTGGCCTCAAACCATCCGCCCGCGTCAGCCTCCGAAAGTGCTGGGATTACAGGTGTGAGCCATGGCGCCCGGTCTAAATGCATTAATGAATATTTTAGAAATTTCTTTTAAAAAAAGCTTTAGCCTCTGGTACAGAAAATATTGAAAGATATGATAGATAGTACCTACATAAACAAAAGCTCTTTGGATTCCTAAATAATTTTTGAAAATGTAAATGGGTTCTAAGCTGAATGCAGCTTAAACTAAGGGTGTTTCCTTCGTTGAGTCTATTCTCTGTATTTGACAACCCAGGAACAAGTTTCTGCTTCTAACTGGCTCCATGGAGGGAGCTTCTAGGAACTGAGTGGAGTGGTGGTTAATTGCTTCCACATTTTTATTTGCAGGATTCTAAAAGGTTTGAAGGCATCGACATTGACTTTAAAGAGCTAGCTTATGATGCCCAGAAAACTCCAAATGTAGTGCAAACCACCAACAAGCCAGGCCTGTATGAAAAGCTGGAGGATATTCAGGGCAGGTGAGGGTCCGCCCATTACCCCTTCTCTAATAAGAAGGCATCATTTCCTTTTCCCCATCGTCTCTGAGACCAGTGGGCAGGAGTGAGTATGGGTGCCTTGCATGTCCCTTTCTTTGCCTGTGTGTTTGGGTAGCATGGGGCATTATTAGAGGTGTTGACGCCAAGGTAGACACATCCATGTATATCTTTGCAAATATCTCTTAAGTGTTTCTTGTGCTAATTTCTGCATATGTTCCGTCTATTGCATATACGTACATTTAAGTAATGTATGTGTATCCATGGGTCTAGACATTCTTAACTGGGAAATTCTATGTTCTGTGCCCTCAGATTGTGCCTGTGTGAGAAGGCCCTGGCAGAGTACCTCGACACCAAGAGGCTTGCCTTCCCGCGGTTTTACTTTCTCTCCTCCTCCGATCTGTTAGACATCCTTTCCAACGGCACAGCTCCACAACAGGTAAGCTGGAGAAGCGTCTGCAGAAAGGTCTAGGAGGGCTGAGGGGTGCCCAGCAGGAGGCAGTTTCTGGCTCCTCATCATGCCTCTTCTCTCTGGCAGGTTCTGTACTTCAGACCTGTCTGTGTTGCCCCCAGCATCATCACATACCTCGGAGCTTGCTTTCTTTCTTTCTTTCTTTTTTTTTTTTTTTTTTTTTATAGATGGAGTCTTGCTCTGTCACCCAGGCTGGAGTCAGTGGCACGATCTTGGCTCACTGCAACCTCCGCCTCCTGGGTTCAAGCCATCCGCCTGCCTCAGCCTCCCACGTAGCTGGGACCACAGGTGCATGCCACCATGCCGACTGATTTTTTTTGTATTTTAGTAGAGACGGGGTTTCACCATGTTGGCCAGGGTGGTCTTGATCTCCTGACCTTGTGATCTGCCCATCTCAGCCTCCCAAAGTGCTGGGATCACAACTGTGAGCCACTGCGCCCGGCCACCTCGGAGCTTTCTTAATCCCCATCAGTATTGCTGCTCAGCATGCCCTCTGGCCCATCAGAGGCTAATCTCTAACAAAGAACTGAGAAACTTTGAGGATGGCAAAGGTGGAAGGAGTTGAGGCTTGGCAGAGAATGCCTTCAATCTGATTCTGAAGAAAGATCCAGGAAATACTGGCCAAACTCGATAGCTAAAATTTCTATAGGGAGATAAGATTGGAAGTTATGTTAACTGAATATGGAGGTAAGGCTTATTGGCAAAAGCATGTATGAGAAGCCCAAAATGTGGGGTTCTGGCTTCTGGTTCTAGACAGTTACTAGCCATAGAGTCTTGGACATGTGACTTCTTAGCAACAAACTTTCCTTATCTGTAAAACAGAAGAAACCTGCTGTGTTCGAAGGTTTTTTGAGTATTAAAGTAACTAATTGAAGCAGTGTTGGTATTTGGAGCTACAGACACTGGTTCTGAAATTTGGGAGTGCATCAGAATCACTTGGAAGGCTTGTCGAAGTACAGATTCCTCGGTCCCACTCCCACTGTTTCTGATTCACTACGTCTGGGTAGAGCTGGAGAATTTGCATTTCTAAGAATTTTCCCAATATGCTGCTGGTCTAGGGACTGCACTGTGAGAACTTCTGCTCTCAACATTGTCTGGGTCTCAAAATGCTTGGATGAGTTCTTTTTCCTCATGTGATTTTGTTATTCATTTAAAGAATAGTTGGGCTCATTTGCTTCTTTTTGCTTTCAGTGTTAGGGTTTTTCCCATACTTGTTTATTTGATTGTTTGAATATGTATGACACTGATAGGATTCCAAAAGTCAAACTATGCAAAAAGATATGTATATACTCAGAGAGGTATCCTTGCCTCCTCTGTTCCTTTCGTGCCATAACCACCTCTGTTCCACCCCCTATAGGTAACCAATTTCATTAATTTCTGGGTTAGCTTTCCTATGTCTATCTTTACAAAAATAAGCAAGTGCATATTTACATTCATGCATGTACAGTTTCTAATTTCCCCTTCTTTCATACACAAAAGGTAGCATGCTACGCCTACCTGTTTGCACTTTGCTTTTTTCTACTTAGCTACATAGCTTGGAAATCACTCCACATCAAGTCAAAGATATCTCCCTCATTTTTTAATATTTGTATCATACTCCATGGATTGATATACCACAGTTTGGCCATAGGTTATTTATTATATTTTGTAATTACAAAGAATGTGGCATTGAATAACCTTGAACTTTGTATTGTTGGCCATCTGTCTTCCAGGTAAACTCCTAAAAGTGAGATTCCCGGCTCAAAGGGTGGATACATATGTAGTCTTGTTAGATATTGCCAAGTTTCCACCCTTTTGCTTCACCACAAGCAGCAGACAAGAGCTTCTCAAACAGAGCCAAAGGATGAAAACATGCATAAGTTGTTTTGTCTTTGACCTACCCTTTCTAACTTAGTGAAATTAGGTTTTGATTTGTTGATAAGAAGCAAGTACTAAAGAGAGATTATCCCTGATAGTTATAGCGCTTCTTTTTTTCCTATAGATGAAAATATTTCCAAAGTAGTCCAGGTGTGGTGGTGTTGAAATATTTATTATTAATGCATTAGCATTCTGTATTATAACTGTATTTTTATTCATTCTATGTTCAGATCACTGCCAGTTTTTTTTATATCTCATTCTTTTTAAAAATTAATTATTATTTTTTTAAGGTTGGATCTTGCTCTGTCACCCAGGCTGGAGTGCAGTGGCATGATCATAGCTCACTGCAGCCTCAAACTCTTGTGCTCAAGCGGTCCTCCCACCTCAGTCTCCAGAGTAGCTGGAACTACAGGCATGAGCCACCACACCCAGCTAATTTTTTAAAATTCTTTGTAGAGACGGGGTCTTGCTGGTTTTGAACTCCTGGCTTCAAGTGATCCTCCCGTCTTGGCCTCCCACAGTGTTGGGATTATAGGCATGAGCCACCAGAATAGGCCTCATTCTTAAATATTTATTTTGATTCATTTCTTATTTGAGTACATTTTTGAGTATTCCCCATACCCTAAGAGGTGAAGCATGGTGGAATACATCCTAATTCCTTCTATATCTGTGACTCTGTCATTTCACATGTGAGCAAGTGAATGGTTAGGGTTAGAATTCATGAGTCACAGTGATCACCTGTCAATCCATGCAGATATCACTCTGCTGTTGGTTGTTACAAAGAAGTCATCTGAGGCCTGCCTGCTTTAAAAAAAATTTCTAGATAGCCTAATTTCTTTCTATCTAGGTCCCTATAGAGAATAAAATTTAAATTAATTTCTAAAAATTTGTATGCTTATATACTTGTTTTGTTAATTTATCCCTAAAACATGATGAGATTTTGTCCTATCTGAAAATGAGTGCTTTTATGATCTTGAAAAAGTCTTCTTCTAGCATGTTTTTAAATAATACATCTGTCCTATTTATCTGTATATTTTTTCATTCAGGTTTATCATACTTCCGTAAGCTGAGATTCCACTTTATACATGCTATATACATTACCTTCTCTTTCATCATATTTTTATCTCTTAGTCCTCTTCCTTGGCATTTATCAGTAAGTTTCTCAAGCTCTTCCACCATATTTAATTTTTTGTGTCAATTCTGCACTTTAGTGTTGCTAATACTGCTATAAACTGTACTCTGTCATTGTTAGTCTCCTTACTTTATTTCTCTACCTCTGCCAACTCATCTTTCACCACATTTTATAGACTTCATGTTTCTTTAATGTAATTGAAAGAAAAACAAGGTGATGGTTCACAAATTGATTTGTTTCCATTATTAAAGGTTTAAAAAATGTTATATACAATTTTATGTAAAGTTATATATAATTACGTATAAAGGTTAAAAAAATATATAAAATTATGTATAATGTTACTTTATAGCATATATAGTATATATACCTATATAAAATTTAGCTATATATAATATATAATTATATATTCATATTATATTAATAATATATTATTATAATAATATTATTATATTATATTAATAATATAATAATATTATATTAATATAATAAATATTAATAATATTATTATATTATAATAATATATTAATAATATTTATTATATTATAATAATATATTAATAATATTTATTATATTATTATAATAACATTAATACTATTATTATATTATAATAATATATTAATACATTATTATATTATTATAATAATAATATTATATTATTATAATAATATATTAGTAATATATTATAATAATATATTAATAATATTATAATAATATAATAATGTATTAATATTATAATATTATAATATATTAATAATATTATATTATTATAATAATATAATATTAATATAATAGCAATATATTATATATTAATGTATAATTATATAATATATTATATATTAATAATTATATATTAGATTAGATAGAAAATAATATTAATATATTAATATTCTATATTATACATACTAATTATATATTATATATAAAATAGATATATTTTATATTTTATATATATATGCTCTTCTTTGCCCTCTTAAGTCCTGTTTTCTCCTTTTAAATTTTGGGATATTTTCATAGGTTCTATATTGTTGTTATTTTTAATTTGCATTTGTTTTTCAATAAAGAAAGGTCTATCTTGGTATTTGTACCCAAATCAGTGTGGGTGGTGTTTCCATGGGTACCTTCACAGTTTACCTAAACACTCTTAGATTTGTCCTCTCATCTCATAAGCTGGAGAGCTGGTTGTTCTAAATTTAGCATTAAAAATCAGGATACCAGCAGCTGGAGGGCCCTTTGTAATTATTCAAGAAGCTCTACCGGGGGCAGGTTCTGTTTATTCTTTTTCCTTCAGTCTGCCATTTTCTTCACCTCAGGACCACAACATAGCTCTGTCTAGCATCCCTCCTAGCACTGCAGCCCCAGGCAGTCACTGTAGAGGACCTCTACTCCTCAGATGCCACGGCTGGGAGCAGCCCGGCACAGCCAGACTTTATGCTTGCCATGAGCATGCCTGCACTGCTTGGAACCCTTCTGATGTGTGTTTGTTGAACTGAAGAGGTTTCAAGAATGGGGTGGCTATGGCCGGGTGAGGTGGCTCACACCTGTAATCCCAGCACTTTGGGAGGCCAAGGTGGGCGGATCACGAGATCAGGAGTTCAAGACCATCCTGACTAACATGGCGAAACCTCATCTCTACTAAAAATACAAAAATTAGCCGGGCATGGTGGCACACACCTGTAATCTCAGCTATTCAGGAGGCTGAGGCAGGAGAATCGCTTGAACCTGGGAGGTGGAGGTTGCAGTGAGCCAAGATTGCGCCACTGCACTCCAGCCTAGGTGACAGAGCCAGACTCCGTCTCAAAAAATAAAAATAAAAAAAGAATGGGGTGGCTTCCTCCACAGGCCACTGCCGCCACCACTGTTGACTCACCAGATTCAATGTATGTTAGCATTCTTCTACTAGATGGTCCTTTGCTCATGTCCTGTACCATGGTAGTGTTTTCTTAGGAAGAAGGTTTACAACTTGACCATCATATTTTTCTCCAATCTAGTCCTATCTATAGTAGACCAATCCAAATTTAGTCAAACCATTGTGACTTAGTTGGTTTATAGCTAGTGCATGACTCTCACTAGTTTTATTCAGTCTTCCTTTGGCCACTTCTACGGATTCATTTTATTCCTGTCCTCACATCAGCGTTGTTCCCACAGACTTCCTTCTAAATGCTTGGTATCCACCACTCTGTCTTTCACAATGATTGCCACATGGTAGGCCTCTAAACAATTCTAATAAGCGGCTTCCCGAACATGTTTTATGATCCTTTGGCCTGGTTTCCCTTCATAGGTTCAACGTCACCTCTCCAAACTCTTTGACAACATGGCCAAGATGCGATTCCAGCTAGATGCCAGTGGGGAACCAACCAAGACAAGCCTCGGCATGTACAGCAAAGAAGAAGAGTATGTGGCTTTCAGTGAGCCCTGTGACTGCAGCGGGCAGGTAACACAATAGCCCTTTCCCCTCCTTCTGCTTTTCTCTCTCAAATGCCTTCATTCAAATATGATCAGCATCAACTCTAGGAGGGCCTTTCTGACCTTGGTCCAGAGCTGCTGTCCATGCCCTCCAAGAGCCAGCTTCTTTGACTTGAACTGATGTTGGAGCAGCAGCTGGCGCCCTGCTTTCCTCTTTCAGGGAAGGACACATGTCAACATTCATATCTTTTCCTTAACCAAAGACCTGTGCAGAGGGAAATAAAATGCACATAAACAGCTACCCAAGTCAATGAGAAAAGGATTTTAAAATGATCAGCGGCACCAGAAGACGTCAACATGGCAACCCCTGGAGCATCCTCTGGGGGAATCTGGAACACTGACACCCTCCCTGGGAGAAAAATGTCCTTTTGTGAAACCAGCTGCTTTCCTGAGATGTCCCCTCTCTGCACAAATGTGCCTTAGTGTCACTTCCTCCCACAGCCTTCCCCTTGGAGAACAAACTACCACCGTGCTCCAGGAACTGCCTCCTCCAAATCTCCATGTCCAATGCAAGGGACACAAACCATGGGACCATTTACCCCTTAAGCCTCCTTCCCATCCATTAGCACCACCGATAAAGTATAAGCCTTTCTTTCTTTCTTTATTGTCCGAAATGATCCAGCAAAGCATTGCCCCTGGGGATTCTCATCTAGTGCCAAATAACAGCTGGGGTAAGGATATTTTACAGGGTTCCACCCTTATCACCTATATCTAAGAAAGCGATTCTAGTGCCAGAAAATAATCGCTTCTCAGTTATATGAGGGTGGCCCTGGGGTTTCATTCACAATACGTTCTTTCTGTAGACCCAGAAAGCATTGAGCTGGGGAATACAATCCTGGTTTGCGCTTCATACTCAGAGTGGACAAGGTCATGAGAAGCCACTGATTTATTTACACCCAGCTCAACCCAGATTTCTATTTCCTTGTATGAGCTCTGGGTGACAGCCCCCACCCCCTTAACCTGCTACTCTGTCCTGCATATTCCAAATGCACACATCAGCCTGCTGTTAATTAAGTCTGGGTCTCACTTATCACCATCCCGGATTACTTAAACAGCACATCTCTCTGCACCTTCTGGCAGCCACTTGGGGCTGTATACAATGTCTGGGCTCCCTTTCCTTCACTCCCTCAGACTGAGTGGAAGAAAATATGTAGGACTAACCAAAACTTCTCAGGCACCCAGTGTCTAACCTGAGTTGTTCTTTCAGGTAGAAATATGGCTGAACCATGTCCTTGGTCACATGAAGGCCACTGTGAGGCATGAGATGACAGAAGGTGTAACTGCCTATGAAGAAAAGCCGAGGGAGCAGTGGCTTTTTGACTACCCAGCTCAGGTATTCTCCTAATGGGATCCCCATCCTCCATGGATGGGGCTGTCTTCCTCCGCAGCCTCCCGCAGCCTTCAGCAGCTGGTAGATACCAGGCTGGCTGCATGCTTCACAGCCAGGGAGGCTTGAATCCCAGGCCACTGTGAGGGGTCAGCAGGTGGGAGCAGGGGGATTAACAATAATGACCTAAGTCAACCCTGACCTTGGGAAATCAAGGGTGATCTCTTCTTGCCCCCATTGGCTACAGAAGGGAGAAAATGTCAACAGTTCAACTCTTTGAGCCAGCCTACTTTCTATGTGCCAAGCTCTGTGCTGAGCACAGGACACACCAGTAGGGAACAAGACAATGACACCTGTCTTGCTGGAGTTTACAGACTCATGTGGAACTGAACTGCTGACACATATGACTGGTGTTTTGTTGTTGTTGTTGTTTTGTTTTGTTTTTTGTTTGTTTGTTTTTTAAGACGGGGTGTTGCTCTGTCGCCCACGCTGAAGTGCAGTGCCACGATGTCGGCTCACTGCAACCTCCACCTCCCAAGTTCAAGCCACTCTCCTGCCTCAGCCTCCCAGGTAGCTGTGACTACAGGCATGCGCCACCAGGGCTGGCTAATATTTTTTGTATTTTTGGTAGAGATGGGGTTTCACCATGCTGGCCAGGCTGGTCTCAAACTCCTGAACTCAAGTGATCCGCCCACCTCGGCCTCCCAAAGTGCTGGGATTACAGACGTGAGCCTCCGCGCCCGGCCATGACAGGTGTTTTAATAGGGGAGGCTCAGGGTACTCTGGGAGCATACAGATAGTTCATGAGGTCTGGGGACACGCCCCTGAGCATATGATATGAAAGCTGAGATGTGAAGCAGGAGTTAGCAAGCTAAAAATGGGAGCAAAGAGCAACCAAGTAGGAAAAAGAGCCCAGGCTCAGAAGACAGTGTGAGCAGGTGTGTCTGAGCCAGAGTAAGCGGAGGAGGAGCAAAGGCTGCAGGTGGATTCTGGAAGCCAGTTTCTGTAGACCATGTGAGAGAGTCTGACTTGATTCTGAGATAGAGCGGAATTCCTTATAGGTTTCTCAGAAGCGTAATAAGAGAGAAGCCAGACCTTACAAGAAATGTTTAAAGTAACTCTGGCTACAGTAGGCCACTCCTCCTTCCCTCAGTTAACAGTATAGTAGTAGTGTTGCTCTGTTTGGGGGTTGCAGACATTTAGTAGTCATCAAAGCCATAGAGTAGATAAGATTGCCCTTGCAAAGTATGTAGAATGAGAAGAGAGTGCAGAACAAGTTCTTGAGCATCATTCAGAGCCAGAGGAGGAGGAAGGAGGAACCAGTAAAGCAGAATAAGAAATAGTCTTTTGGGAGCAGAAGGAAAACCGGGAAACAGTAATCATGGAAACCAAGCAAGAAACTGTTGGTAGCAGGTAAGAGGTAGGAAATGTCAAACACTTCTAAGAGATGAAGCAAAATAAAGAGGATGAAGAAGGTACATGGATAAACTTGGTGAGGCCATTTCAGGGGAGTGGTAGGGAAGGGGCCACGTTGCAGGGGCTGAGGAGTGGGAAAAGGTAGAAAGTATTCACAGTGGCTGGGCGTGATGGCTCACGCCTGTAATCCCAGCACTTTGGGAGGCCGAGGTGGGTGGATCACGAGGTCAGGAGATCAAGACCATCCTGCCTAACACGGTGAAACCCCGTCTCTACTAAAAAATACAAAAAATTAGCCAGGCGTGGTGGTGGGCACCTGTAGTCCCAGCTACTCAGGACGCTGAGGCAGGAGAATGGCGTGAACCTGGGAGGCGGAGCTTGCAGTAAGCTGAGATCGTGCCACTGCACTCCAGCCTGGGTGACGGAGCGAGACTCTGTCTCAAAAAAAAAAAAAAAAAAAAAAAAAAAAGAAAAGAAAAGAAAGTATTCACAGTGAATGTGTGTGAATAGCAGGGAGAAACTTGGCTATGAAGAGGAGAGGAGAAAGGAGTCCACACTGCAGAGAAGAAGAGGTGTTTATTAACAGTAGGATTGGAACATCCTCTCAAGTTATCCCAGTAAGGCTGCCAATGAGGAGGAGCTTCTTTAATAAAATCTAATGGGACATAAACTCAAAGGGAAAAATGGACGAACAGAAATGGTGCTGTTTACTACGATAAGATTCTCCATTTCACAAAGGGAGTAAATCCCATCAGGCTTCCTTGTTTACCTGTATCAGAATTTTGAGACAAGAGAATGTGTTGCCTCCTCCTATTGCAGTAAGTGTCATCTAGAGTGGTGTCCCCCAAACCAAATGATACTACAGATGAGCAATGGATCTAAATTCCCCACCATGAGTAATCAAAGTTATGCGTGTTCCATACAAAGCTTTCCAGCAAATAGAAGAAATATGTATTTCAATTGCTTTTTCTATTTATTTATTTTTAACCTCTGAAAATGCAAATCATATTAACCACAATTGAATTTCAATATCTCTCATCTTGGCATTTAAAAATAGGCACTTTAAGGTTTTAAAATATCTTTAAAATGTAGTGAAAGTGTGGTTAGAAGGGCAAATGTGTGCCATAGATGATCAGCAGTGGCTCACTAAATTAGGTTGTCAGACCACAGAGGAGCAGAAGACTAGGTGTCATTGGGATGGTTGGGCAACATACTGTCATCCTCCCAAGCTTGGGAAAGTTGCTACCTCTGGGAAGTAAAAGACTGAATCATCCACGTCACAATTTCTAGAAGCCACCGGCCTTGATCAGAGTCAATCTTGGGTTCTTCTCAACCGAATGATACGTTTTTTCAGGAGCAGAAAGTGCTTTTCCCACCTGTACCGCAACAACTTCACACCTTCAAGGGTTTAGAGCATATGGTTCACTTAGTCAGTGCTGGTGGAAGAGGGAGGGATGGGGCTCATGTCACCCACACAATTACATCCTGAGCCCTTGCTGTGTGATGAGTGGGTTGGTTGGAAACAGCCATGGTAACAGCTTTACTAGGCAACTCTTGCTGCCACAGGTGGCCCTGACCTGTACTCAGATCTGGTGGACAACAGAAGTGGGCATGGCATTTGCCAGGCTGGAGGAAGGCTATGAGAGTGCCATGAAGGACTATTATAAGAAGCAAGTGGCCCAGCTCAAAACCCTTATCACCATGCTGATTGGCCAGCTCTCCAAGGGAGACCGGCAGAAGATTATGACTATATGCACCATCGATGTGCATGCCCGGGATGTGGTAGCCAAGATGATTGCTCAGAAGGTGGGTCCCAGACATCCAGGGATGCCCACTTTTGTGTACAGCTACACTGAGAACAGCACATACAGCCAAAATATGGGGGCCCCAGGGTGTGTACAGCACTGACCAGACAGCTGGGGGAGGATCACAGTGGCTGCTCCTACTTTTTTTTTTTTTTTGAGATTGAGTTTCGCTCTTGTTGCCCAGGCTGGAGTGCAATGGCACGATCTCGGCTCACCACAACCTCCGCCTCTCAGGTTCAAGTGATTCTCCTGCCTCAGCCTCCCAAGTAGCTGGGATTACAGGCATGTACCACCACCCCCAGCTAACTTTGTATTTTTAGTAGAGACGGGGTTTCTCCATGTTGGTCAGGCTGGTCTCAAACTCCTGACCTCGGGTGATCTGCCTGCCTTGGCCTCCCAAAGTGCTGGGATAGAACCCTGTAATCAGAGCAGCTTGTGCTTTCTGTGCTGTGGTGGCCACAGCATGCTTCACACTTTAGCAGCAGTCAGCAGCCAAGGCATCAGACCCCTATGTGTCTTGTGGCCAAGGGACCACCTGCTGCCTGTGACTCACCCACCTACTCTACCACTCTCTCTTTAGGTAGACAATGCCCAGGCTTTCCTCTGGCTGTCTCAGCTGCGCCATCGTTGGGATGACGAGGTCAAACACTGCTTTGCCAACATCTGTGATGCCCAGTTTTTGTATTCCTATGAGTACCTGGGAAACACACCTCGCCTGGTGATCACACCTTTGACTGACAGGTGAGCACTGGTGTCAACCACTGACAGCCTTACTGCTGTCTGGTTCAGGCCAGCTAGTGGGCATCTAGGGTCAAAGTCCCTGTCACTTGCTATTTGTCCATAGAGCTACAGGGAAAGGGCCTGACTCAACACAGCCTGTTTAAAGTGAAACTGAAAGGATGTAGGGCAGAGCCTTTCTTGGAACAAATCCCAGAGCAAATCAATGAGCCGTGACTTTTTGAGGAATTACTAAATGGTCATACACACCCGAGTTCTAACACCAGCCCTAACACATACCAGCTGTTTGATTATGAAAAAAATTGACCTAAGTTTTGGTTTCCTCATCTGTGAAATGGAAGTGGTAACTCACAACTTCCATGATTATTGTAAGGATTAAAGACAGTAACGTTGGGAGGGAGAGTAGGAGGGTGATGAAGAGAGGTAGGTTAACAGATACAAACATACAATTAGATAAAAGTATAAGTTCTGTCATTCAACAGCAGAATAGCATGACTATAGCTAGCAACAGTGTATTGTATATTTCATAGTAGCTAGAAGAGAGAACTTCAGTTATTCCCAGTACGTAAAAATGATAAATACTCAAGATGATGGATAACTCAAATACCCTGACTTGATCATTACATTCTATGCATGTAATAAAATATCACATATACCCCATAAATATGTCAAATATGTATCAATTTAAAAAGCATACTGGTAACCCCCTCACCTCCATTTACAAAACACAGAGAGGTATTTCTCTCTATATTCATTAAAGTTAAGAAATATACCATGGAATGTTATACGCACAAAGATTATAATAACTTTCTAAAATGATTCTCTTGAAAATGTCATGGTGCAATTTAATGAAGAACTCTTAAGTAAGTGAATAATGTATTTTGCTTTCCAGGCATATTTATAAAAATAAATATGGTTCATTATAACAAGCACATAAAAAAGACGGTAATACTCCTAAGGAGGTTAGTATATAAGTGCTCAGTAATCGATCCCTATTATTATTTTCTTGTCAATCAATTGATCAATTAACTGGCACATTTATTCAGTACCTCTTACCTGGGAATGCAAAGAAATAAGCAAGGTAGTTCCAACCATTTAGGAGCTTGCATGTTTTTTTAGAAAGACAGTATTTCCATCACTTACATTAATTCACACATGAATGAATTCACGCCAGACACCGAACAAGTCACTGGGAATACTAAGATGACTAAAACATTTTCTGCCCTTAAACTCCAATTCTAATGAGGGAAATAAGACATATGTAGATAAAAATTTAAATATCACCAAGGGGAAAAGTACAAGGCCATAGTATAAAATAAGGTACGAGGCCATATGCAACAAATTTCCAAGCAGGTGACTCAGCAGAAAGCCCTTTGAGCACAGAGGGCCCCACTCACAGTAGAAGGAAAAGAACTGGAAAGGCTTCAGGGAAGAGATGGTATTTGACCTGGAGCTGGAAGGATGTATTGGATTCCAGTAGGATTTAAATAGGTTATGAGATTACTGTCGAGGTGTCCATGAAATTGTATAGAAATCTGTTCACACATAACTTTTTTCTATTAAGAGGATATACAGCATTCATTAATTGTTAAAATGCTATGCATCCCCAAAAGTTAAGGAGTTACTAATAAACACTGCTGGAAAATGGCATATTGGTGGCAAAGTCACAGACATGGGAAAACTCAAGATATGTTCCTGGAAGAGGGAGTTCAGACTTTGGGGGAGGTAGTCAGCCATAAAGGAGTCAGAATATAGAGTATGAAGAATCTATTCTTTATCCAGTAAGTAGTGATAAACTATTGAGAAATTTCATCAGAGTGTGAAATCTGTACTTTATGAAGATTCATCTGACAGCACAACACAGGTAAAGGACAGTGAGGGCAGAACAATAAGTCATGATGCATGGGAGAAATGATATTTTAATTCCACTGAGATTTCTGTAAATTCTGCTGGGAGTTCATACCCTTTCCTTGTAATTCCATTGAACATTAAACCTCCTCTTCCCCAAAAGGAGTTGTATGTCTGAATAACTGGTTCACTGAGATGAATGACTTGTAGGTAATGAAGAGATTGTCAGAAATTGTGAGTTACAGTTAAAATGACCAGATAGAATCTGTGCTATTTTTTGACTTTTCTCTTTTCCTGTTCTCAGTGATATCACTTGTATTTTAGTCAAATCCTCAAATACATTTCCAAGTATTTGATAAATATTTCCAATTCAGTTAAATTGCAGTCACTGTGTTCATGGAATGAATAGGACATGGAAAATCCAAAGTAAGTACTTGAAAATCCCAGCACGATTCATAGCTCAACACCTCATAGCTGAAGCATGATGGTCAAGATGATTCCTCTGCTTTTTCATTTCTTTAATTCATTTTCCTCCCCAGTCTGGAAGGGGAGAGGAGAGTCCGACTCGAACTGCTTTCCTCTTACTCTGTATCTCTCTCTTTTGTGATATCCCTTAGAGGGCACATCACTGTCTCCAGTGGCTCCCCACTCTGCATGGACCAAAATGTGAACTCTGCATGGGACTTGGTAGTTCCCATCAGCCACCCTGATGACTCACTCCCTACACTCCAACTACATGGCCTCCTTTCTGTTCCTTGATCACCTGGAGTTCATTCCACCTCAGCACCTGCACACACATGCTTCCCTCTGCCTGCAATGCCATTCTCAAGGCCGTCTGTTCCACTGGTACCTTCTCATGCTTTTGTTCTACTCTCTGTCCTCAGAGGCCTTCCCTGACCACTGTTTCTAAAAGGCAGCCTCTCCCACCACACACACACACACACACACACACACACACACACACACACACACACACACACACACACACACACAGAGAGAGAGAGAGGGAGAGAGGGAGAGAGCAGGTAACCCTGAGCCTCTGTTGATCTTAATGTTTCCCCCATTCCGAAATGGCCTGGCTTGCCTCCTTCTTGTTGGCATTCCCCTTTGGAATGTAAACCTCTAGCAATCAAGAACCTTTGCCTATCATGTTTGCTGTTATGTCCCCAGCCCCTAGTAAGTGTTGAATTAATAATCATCAAATGAATGAATGACATTTAAATATTGAGGACCCAGATCATAAGATTAGACAGAATCAAGCAAGGGAAGTTGACTTAGGGGCAAGGTCTGTCCAGGACTCTGTCTGTGTTTCTGTGTCTTGGCTCCCAGTGAAGAAGAAACAGCTACTCTGTGTTTTGCTCTTAGCTGGGAATCCATCTTCCTCCCTACCTCAGCTTAAGACAAATGCAAATAGCACCTCTGCAGAGGGAGATGTCGATCTCTCTGTAGCTAGATGGTAAATGAAGTAGCAACTGGAGTTCGGGGTGGGGGCCGTGGAGTCTTAACAGGTGTTACTTGGGCCGATTAGTTGGAGGAGCTCATCCTGTCTGGGTTAAAGGAAAAGTGGTTCCCACCTTTTCATTCAGACTGGACTCCTCTAGTATCTGTCTTTAGGGCCATTCTCATTCATTAGCAGGAAGGAGGTCCTGTACAGTCAGTCTTCCCTACTGCAGTGAAGTCTGCCTATCTTGGAATATAAGCTAATAGTTTGGGAGTTTATACCACTTGGGACAGAATAATGAAGCCATTATGTATTTGGGCAATTTGATAAATCTATCCCCCACTCTAGACTGTATGTTCCGAGATAACATTGACCTTCATTTCTTCTCTACTCCCAGGACCTAGCACTGTGTCTAGCACACAATGGGCACTCAAGAAATACTCCTTGAGTGAATGCAATGAAATGATTCCTGAGCCTCTAGATAGGGATGTGCCTGGCCTTCAGAATATTTCCATCCTTTCCACCAACATATCAGACATTATCATTCCAAGTGATAAAAAGTACAAGATTTGTCTTTTCCCTGGGCCTTCACACTCGCCCAGGAATTGAAGATAATTACCTCTTTTGGATTTAGAGGTCTGTAGTATACTAGTGCTGAATACCTTACAGAGGGAAAGGGTAAAGTTTCGACAATGCATTATTTCTGAAATAGGGATTTATGGCCTCTACTGTGAAATGATGCAAATAAGAATTTGAAAGGAAGGTTAGCTAAAATAATGGTGAATACTATACAGACCTTCACCTTGTTTGCGCATTAGTTGCTTTTCTGACAAAGTAGTATGTAGCTGAATATTTATATGGCAAATTCCATTTTCTCATTGACTTCCATTATTATCTCAAGAAATGTTTTTTTGCACAGAAAAAAATTGGCCTCAACATAGAAAATCACATTTTAAAAAGCATTCAGCTTTTACTGGTGTGTAGCCTAAGTACATTTAATTCTCTCCTGCCCGAAGAATTAATCAAATGGACAATTGATCCATACAACCTTTGCACATTCATTAAAAGCACACCCGTTTTACAGTACATCCAAATGACTATGCCTGTTTCTTTGGAATTTTCCACTGCCTGGATGGGACTTGAATATATAAATAGGTGCAATGGTTCAGCCCTTGTCACAGGATTTCGGCACCACACTAAGTTGAAGAACTAAATGGAAATGTTTTTTCAGGCTGAACAAAAGCAATTCTCATAAGTCCTTTCTCGACCTTTGGATGATCTCCTCCTGCTTTGCTCCCCTTCCTTCACCTTCACACACAAATGCACCTTTCTGCCCTGTGCTGTGTTAAGTACTGTTTTAATCAACTGCTTATCAATGTTGAGTACCCCTTAATTTCTCAGGAACTCCTGCAAGTAGGTGAAATATAATTGATGCAAGAGTCTTTCAAGGTGATTTTCTGGGCAAGGACACAGCTAGCAAAAGTCGTATGCTTTCTCTTTAAGTTTTTCTCTCATGTTTTTGCTGGAGAAAATTTGGAAAGCTTAGTATTCTGTACAAAAGAAAATAAAAGTCACCCATAGATAGCCATTGTTAATATGTAGTTTGTTTCATTCTACATGTAGAATGTTGAAAAATGAAACTGAGATCATATCTTATATATAAAACTTCATAGATTGCTTGTTTTATTTAACATATTATGTATATTCTCTAAATATTTTTCTAAAACACTCTAATGGCTGAATTATAGTCTATTTATAAGTATCCCATAATTTATGTAACATAACCATATTATGGGTTATTTAAGTTACATCTAAGCTTTCACTATTAAAAATAAAGCTGTATGAACTCACTTATATGTACAATTTTAAGCAAAAATTTTGTATTTTTCCTTAGGATAGATTCCAAGAAGCAGAATAATTAGATGACACATACTTTCAAATCGTTCGTGAAAAACTGTTATTCCTACTCCCACTAGTAGTTTATTAAAGTATTAATTGCACAACACCCTGACTAGCATTAAGTATTACTGTTACTTTATTACTTTTATTATTCAAAATTGTATCAAGTTTGGATTTGGATGTCATTAATTGCTCATAGGTTGAACATTTTTATGTGTTCATTAGCTATTAGATTTTCTTCTCCTGTTATTTATTTACTACTATTATTGCCCATTTTTCTCTGGGATATTCTTTTATCACTTCTGTGGTTAGAAAATCCATGTTTATTTTAAGATCAATTTAATATTGCACTATATTTCATTCTAGCCTAGTTTATTTTAATTTTTCCTTTAACCTGTTTTAATCATTTAGGAAATCTTTTGATTACTGAGTAAAGTGAGTCAAAACATTTTTGTGAAAACATTTTCAGTTACCAGTGATAGAAGTGGCCGAAAAAAGACTTATCTCACACATCTGGAAAATGAGTCCAGCTTGCTGCAGTAATAACCAGCTCTGGGACCTAAACTAGGAGATATCAGGGTTTAAACTCTCTTATATATCATAACTTTGCTTCTTCTGAATGTTGACTTATTTCTTGCACAGGCTGGAAAGATGGTCTCTATGCCTAT
Organism: Gorilla gorilla gorilla; assembly: GCF_029281585.2. Lineage (NCBI taxonomy): Eukaryota > Metazoa > Chordata > Mammalia > Primates > Hominidae > Gorilla > Gorilla gorilla. The sequence goes on from NC_073243.2 coordinate 27,000,515, forward strand.
GCCTTTATAACTTCTGACTCAGAAGGAAGAGAGACCCTCTCTTGCCTGGCAGGTATAGCAAATTCCTTGAGGGAGGTCTCTGGGAGGTCTCTGATTGGTCCTATTTGGATCATGTGCCCATCTCTGAGCCAGTCGCTGCAGCCAATGAGATTGAGTATTTTGCCCATCCTGAGCCTCGTCCCCCAGCCCCAAGGATAGGAAAGGTATGATTGACAGCCCATCAGAATACAAGCTGTGGAGGAGAGATGGCTCTCCAAAGGGTGATATTCTGGGCAAAGAAATCCCACAGGAATGACAGTGGGGAGTATATAATGTTATTTCTTTTGTTTTCAAAGTGACTAGTGGGCTTAATGTTTTTTTGGTGAGTAATCAGTTCTTCTTAATGATTTATGATGTTTGCTCTACCATATTTGAAGTTCTAAGTTCATCAATCTACCTCAAAACTATGTATTCTGTTCCATCAGTCTATCAGTCCCTCTCTGTGCCACAGTATTTAAAGATGTTTGCTTTATCCTGAGTTGTAATATTTGTAGGGTAAAGCTCTGCATCAACTACCTTCATTTCCACTTTCTTTTTTTTAGCACTTCTGTTTCTTCTTTCAAATGACAAATTCAAAAATATAAACCACTGGGGTTTTTGATTGGTGTGCCTTAATACTTTCAACTTCATTTGGAAGAAACAGCCATCTTTATAAAATGTGGTATATTTCTGTTTATTCATATGTGCAATCATGTTTTTTGGAAAAGTTTATATTTTGGTTATTTCTTAATGTGATCTCTGGGTCTTTTTAAAATTGTCGTTGCTATAGAAGATTTTGTTTTTATTATATATATTTATATATTTATATATTTATATATATTTATAAATATATATTTATATTTTTATAAATATATATTTATATATTATATTTTATATATATATTTATATATATTTATATATTATATTATATATATATATTTATATATATTTATATATATTTATATATATTTATATATATTTATATATATATTTATATATATTTATATATTTATATATATTTATATATATTTATATATATATTTATATATATTTATATATTTATATTTATATATATTTATATATATATTTTATATATACTTTATATATATTTATAAATATATATTTATATATAAATATATTTATATATAAATTTTAATTTATATAAATTTATTAATATTATTTAATAATAAATATATTAAATTTATAATATAAATTTAAATTTATATAATTTTAAAAACTCCCATATTTTTTAGGTTCACTCATGGCAGAGCATGTGTCTGTAGTTGGTTATTTTTTCATTTCTGAATAATATTCCATTTTATAGATATACCACATGCTCTTCATCCATTCAACCGATGGACACTTAGATGATTTTCAGTTGAGGCTGTTATAAACAATACCACTCTGAACGTTTGTGTACAAGTCTTTGTGTGGACATGTTTTCATTGCTCTTAAGTGAATACTAGGAGGAAAATTGTTATGGTACTTTTATGTTTAACTTCTCGAGAAACTGATAAGCTGTTTTCTAAAGTGGCTGCACCATTTTACATTTACACCAACAACATGTGAGGATTCCCATTTCTCCACATCCTTGACAATATTTACTATTGTCCGTTTTATTTCTTTATAGCCATTCTGGTGGCTGTTAAGTAATATGACATTTGGATTTTAATTCGCATTTTTCTAATGATTAATGATGTCGAGCAACTTTTCACATGCTTGTTAGCCATTCATGCATCTTCTTTAGTGTAATAATTGCCCATATCTTTTGCCTGTTGTATGGTCTGTCTTCTTATTATTGAGTTTGAGAATTCTTTGTATATTCTGGATATGTTGCAAATGTGTTTGCAGATATTTTGTCCCAGTCTGTTGCTCATTTTTTTTTCTTAAAAAGCTTTAAGAAAAAAAAAATGAGTTATTTAAAAAAAAAAAACTTTTATTTTAGGTTTTGGGGTACCTGTAAAGGTTTGTTACAGAGGTAAACTCATGTCATGGGGGTTCGTGGTACAGATTATTTCAACACCCAGGTATTAAGTCCAGTGCCCATTAGTTATCTTTTCTGCTCCTCTCCTTCCCTCACCCACCCCACCAAGTAGACCCTAGTATCTGTTGTTTCCTTCTTTGTGTTAATAAATTCTTGTCATTTAGCTCCCACTTATAAGTGCGAACATGTGGTATTTGGTTTTCTGTTCCTGCATTAGTTTGCTAAGGATAATAGACTCCAACTCCATCCATGTTCCTGCAAAAGACATGATCTCTTTCTTTTTTATGGCTGCATAGTATTCGGTGGTGTATACGTACCGTATTTTCTTTATCAAATCTGTCATTAATGGGCATTTAGGTTGATTCTCTGTCTTTGCTTTGTGAATAGTGCTGCAATGAACATATGCATGCATGTGTCTTTATGGTAGAATGATTTATATTCCTCTGGGTATATACCCAGTAATGGGATGGCTGGGTCAAATGGTAGTCCTGCTTTTAGCTCTTTGGGGAATCATCATACTGCTTTCCCCAATGTTTGAGCTAATTTACACTCCCACCAAGAGTGTATAAGTGTTCCCTTTTCTCCTCAACCTCACCAGGTTAATGGTGTCTTTTGAAGTGCAAACGTTTTGAATTTTGATGAGGTTCAACTTATGAATTTTTATTTTATGGACCATGCATTTGGTGTTTTATTTAAGAAATCTTCACCTAACTTCATTTTATCTTTAACTTTCTTTTCACTTGTGTACAGGAGAAAAAATGATTTTTGTACAATATATTTATCTTCCATTCTACTCATTTACAACCCTGTATTACAAATTCTAAAAGTTTTACTCTTGATTTTCTTGGGTTTTCTAAATCACTCCTAGAATTTCTAATCATATTTGAGACAGACAAATAATGAGAAGTGTAATTATAACTACTCAAGTTTAGTTACTAGGCATGCTATAATTTTTGCTAGAGAGATGATATGGGTAGCGTTGCTCTCAGTTCTGTCACATTTTGAGAAAGACACTTACCAATTAGCATAGGCAAAGGAAAAGATGAGCACTGGGTGATGAAGAATCTCATAACCAGTTGGTATAAGGAACAGATCCTAGAATTGGGGGCATGTATGCTAAGAACAAAAAATTTTCAAAGTTTAAATATTAAAGCGTTGTCAAAGGAACGGATTTGTTTTAGGTTAGTGCAAAGGAAATTTCTATTAATGCGATTTCTCACGTTGAGCTTGAAACCTATTGAAAGCGCTGGGTCTTTTTCACGTGGATTTTCATCTACCCACATCTCCTCCAGTCTGCATGTATCCAAGTGGTTGGAAGATTACTTTACATTCATCCCTCTTAAATTGGATTTTATTGGGTCTGTCCCATCATTTTTTCACTGTTAATATTATTTAGTTCTATCATCTATCTAGTAATTATTTCTTAATTCAAGTTATGAGTGAAGACATTAAACATCAGTGAGCTGAGTATGCCTCGGGGCCTCCCTGAAGGTAGATACTGTTGCATTCATGGTCACTCCTCAGTTATGGTTATTGAACCATGTGGTAGACAGAATTCTACAAATGATCTCTAAGGACGCTCACCCTTCTATAGTCTCTTCCCTTTTGAGTGTGAGTAAAAACTGTGACTGTGATGATATTATTCCCATGGTTGTGTATTGTTATATGGCAAAGGAAAATTATTTGGGTAGACTTAATATAATTATATAAGCCCTTAAAAACAGAGCTTTCTCCTGGCTCCCCAGCCAGCAGAAGGGGAAGTCAGATTTGAGGCATGAGAAGAATTTGACATGCCATAGCTGGTTTTGAAGGTGGTAGGGGCCGTGTACAGGGTGGCAGAACAGCCTCTAGGAGCTGAGAGATCCCCTGGCCAACAGGGACCTCAGAAGTGAATTCTGCCAGGAACCTGAATGAGCTTGGAAGTAGACTCTACCCCAAAGCCTCCAGATAATAGTCCAGCCCAGCCAACACCTTGACTCTGGCCTTGTGAGACCCTCAGCAGAGGACGCACCTGGACTTCTGGCCCACAGAAGTGTGAGATAACGAGGGATGTTCTTTTAAGGCACTGAGTGCGTGGTAATTTGTTACACAGCAATAGAATATTAATACAAGCCAACTATGACTCCACCTACTCTAGCATCATCTGGACCACTTTTCCGTGATAAGCACAGGCTATTCATAGCTGAAATCAAGATATAGCAGCTTTGATATTTTCTTTATCTTCCAGTCGAATATCTGTACCAAAAAAAGAATTTATTGCCTCAAAAATAATACCTTCAAAGTCTGTCGGTTTCCTACTTTTCAAGGCACTTTCAAATATCTTGTCTCATAGTATCCTCATAAGACCCTGGTGGGGCAGATAAGAACAAAACCTGTAGAAGTTATTTGCCCAAGGAAAGCAAGACTAATTTTAGTTCGATGTTAAGAAGACCTTTCAAACAATTAGAACCAGCCCACTGTGGAATGGGCTGCCTCCTAGAATAGTAAACTGTGCCTCACTGAAAGAAAAGACTATATGATCATACTTGAAGGATTTGAAGGGGGAGCACCTGACATGGTGAAAGAGTCAAACGGCCTCACCTTTAAAACCCCTTCCAACGCTAACGTTCCTGTGTTCCCACTGGAACCAAACTAAATCAATCCATATCCATGTTGGGACTCATCGGCCAGGATCTCTCTTCCTTAAGGAGCTTTTGCCATTGTCACGATTGCCACTGCTTTTGAAGCAGCAAATTTATCTAAGTTTCTTTGTACAAAGAAAATGCAATGTCATAGATCTTAAAGATGCTTTTGTTTTTAAGGTACAAAGAAGTTTAAATAACTTGGCTGAGTCTCACAGATACTTCATAGTGAGGCAAGGTTTGAACTCATTTTGTCACTCCAGAGTCAGTGCCTGAAACAGCTCTACATGGTCTGCTGGCCCACACTCGCAAGCAGGAGCACATCAGAGGAGCTGGTTTGGGTGTTTAAAGAGAAGAGCGCTCTAACAGGACCTCAGAGAGAATCCTAGAGCAGGGATATGTCCCAAAGGACTTGCTGCTGGCTCAATGGCCCAGGCGTCATGGCAGCCTCCCTTGTGACAAACAGAAATACTGCCTCTTTCTTTTTCTTTCTCTTTTTTTTTTTTTTTTTTTTTTTTGAGATGAAGTCTCACCTCGTCGCCCAGGCTGGAATGCAGTGGCGCCATCTCAGCTCACTGCAACCTCTGCCTCCCGGGTTTAAGCAATTCTCTGGCCTCAGCCACTCGAGTACCTGGGATTACAGGTGCGTGCCACCATGCCCAGCTAATTTTGTATTTTCAGTAAAGACGGTTTCACCATGTTGACCAGGCTGGTCTCGAACTCCTGACCTCAGGTAATCTCCCCGCCTCAGCCTCCCAAAGTGCTAGGATTACAGGCGTGAGCCACCGTGCCCGGTCCTGTCTTTCTTTTTTGCGTTTTTTTTCATGGCCTGAGGGAAAGCCCCACTGATCCTGCCTTCAAACTCACCAGACTGTCCACTTTCCCTCCCTGAACCCCAGTCTCCCCATATGTAAAATAGGGAGATTAGAAATCCCTTCCATCTCTGGAGTTCTGTTCTTGTGAGGGGAAGATAATGATATTTTGACATTTCCCCCAAAAGATAAACAGAAGCTCAGCAGATGCTCAAAAAGAGATGGACCCAGTCCCATGTATTTATTTTCAGGAATTCTTAACTTTTTCTATGCAACTTCTCTTTTTGTGAAACCTGGCATTTCTGGACTCCCAAATTCCTGAGAGCCCTGCAGCTCCAGAGAAAAGAGGCCTGTGATGCACCCTCAGCCGGCAGAGGGGACAGCTATGAGACAGAAAGGCAATGAGAGGGAAGGAAGGTGAGGAGGTGAGTTGTCAGGGATTGAAGACTCTGCTAGTTCAGACAGCTTGTCCTCCTGGGAGGCAGGGGGCCATGGCAAGCCCTGAGCAGTTGTAGAGGAAGCCCAAGGCTGGGAGAGATAGCAGGCATGGGATCCACCTGGAGCCAGAAACTCAAGAGCCCAGGAGGGCAGGTTCAGGTGAGGCCACGCATAGGGCTCCATGAATATCTAGCTGGAAATGCTTGAGAGAGAAGAGAAGTGTTACCAAATGGTAACAGTGGCCAAGAAGGACAAGACGAGACCCAACTTTTCACCCTAACCCTGACTCACCTCGTCATGCCTTGTGGCAGGTCTGAAGGGCAACATTCAGCCTTTCAAAGGCTGAAACAGATAAGGGAATTTTGCACTTAATTGAAGGAGAAAAAGGGAACTTAAAGACTTTCAAAACCATCTGGGAGCTGAGCACAATGGCTCACACCTATAATCTCAGCACTTTGGGAGGCTGAGGTGGGTGGATCACTTGAGCCCGGGAGTTCGAAACTAGCCTGAGCAACATAGTGAGACCCCGTCTCTATTTTTTAAAGGGAAAAGGAAAAAAAAAAAAACATTTCGGTCCAAGGTTTAGTCAAGTCAGTAGAAACCCAGCCACCATCTGAAATAAAGATGGTGTCTTCAGAGTCTCAGAGTCTCTGATCATCTCACAATATCAGATTCAGAAACAAAGAGAATTAATTTTGGACACCCCCTCACATGGCCCTGCCTGGAAGTTGAGAGTCTATGTATTGATTTGCTAGATATTAAAAAGTTAGAACAGTGGCACAATTGTATCAGCTTTATTGAGGTATTGAGGCATAAATTACATGCTTTAAAGTTCACCCATTGCAGGTGTACAATGTACAATTGGATGATTTTTAGTAAATAGACAGAGTTGTGTAACCATCACCATCATCCAACTGTAGAACATTTCCTTCACCCTTTTTGCAATAATTTCCTTCTCTCACTCCAAACCTCAGGCAGCCGCTGATCTGCTGGCTATCTCAGTTTGTCTTTTCTGGACATTTCATATCAATGGAATGACAACATATAATCTCTTTTTTGAGACTGGGTTTCACTGTATCACCCAGGCTGGAGTACAATGACATGATCTCAGCTGACTGCAACCTCCTCCTCCTAGGCTCAAACAATCATTCCACCTCAGCCCACCAAGTAGCTGGAATTACAGGCGCACTACACCACACCCATCTCATTTGTGTGTGTGTGTGTGTGTGTGTGTGTAGATATGGGGTTTTGCTATGTTGCCCAGGCTAGTCTCAAACTCCTGGGCTCAAGCTATCCATCTGCCTTGGCCTCCCAAAGTGCCGGGATTACAGATGTGAGCCACTACACCCGGCCTGACAACATACAATCTCCCGTATCTGGCTTCTTTCACTTAGCGTAAAGTTTTTGAGGTTCGTCCATTCTGTAGCATGTTTGGTACTTCATTCCTTTATATTGCTGAAGAGTATTACACTCTACGAATTACCACATTTTGCTTATCCGTTCACTGTTGATAGATATTTGGGTTGTTTCTAGCTTTTTGCTGTTATGAATACTGTTGCTATGAGCAAGGGCTATGAACAGGTAGATATTGTGCTATGCACAAGTCTTTGTGTAAACATGTATTCTTATTTATCCTGTGTAAATTCCTAGGAGGGGAGTTGCTGAATCATATGATATGCTTTATTACTTTTTAAGAAATATAAGTCCTTTTTAATAGTACCAGAAGTAAGCTTAAAGCTGAGTTTATTTTATTGTTACTGGTAAAAAGAGTCCCAAAAGGATTAAATGGATTGAATGTGATCCATTCATTCACAGATTCATTTGTGTTTTATAAATAGTTTTTGAGGGCCTGTATGTGCCTAGAGTGTGCTAAGCTCTGGAGATTAAACAATGGATAAGATACAGCCCTACCTTCATGAACCCTATGAAGATATATACTGAAGATATATACAACATATGTCACAGGAAGTTCAAGTGGAGTACTAGCTCAGCTGAGGGAGCCTCTGCTCACTCACCCCAGTGTTGGGGGACCCAGGAACACTTAGTAGGTGAAGTCAAATGTGAGTCCTGAGGAATTAGTGGCCATTAGCCAGGCAAAGATTAAAGAGGAACATCATCCAGGTCGACTTGAAGAGTTGGGGGACGATTGGGGGAGGATCAGGGACAAGCTCAGTCCTAGTGTGTCTGGCAGATGAACGGAGCTCTATATGGCTGGACTGCAGAGGTTTTCAGCTTCAGAGGAGGGGAACAGTGAGAAACAGAGCTGGAGGAGCAAGCAGACCCAGAAGAAGAACCTGTCAGGGAGCCTCTGATGCCCTGTATGGAGGGAGCACTGTGATGGGCTTGCCCGCTAGAGAGTCCTCCCTGCAGTGCTGTGGGGAGCAGGAAAAAGGGGCAGGGCTCTTGGCTTTCTTTTCAGAAGCTATGCCAGATCTCACATGGCCTTGAGCCTTAGTCCTATCTCACTGGGCCCCCAAGAATGATGACCTATGCCCTCCCGTGTTTGGCAGATGCTACATCACCCTCACCCAGTCCCTGCACCTGACCATGAGTGGGGCTCCCGCAGGACCTGCAGGCACAGGCAAGACCGAGACCACCAAGGACCTGGGCCGCGCACTGGGCATCCTGGTCTATGTGTTCAACTGCTCAGAGCAGATGGATTACAAGGTACAGTTCCACCCAGCTTCCTGGGGGTGGGGGTGGGGGATAGGAACTCAGGGCACCAAATCAAGGCTAAGACGCATCCGTGCCACCCTGACCCAGCTTCCCCAGGTCTCGGAGCCCAGATCAGGAGGTCTCTGTTTGCTCCTTCATGGTAAAGTTGGACGTTTGAACCCTGGAGTTTTTTTGGCCTCCCTATAAGGCTTTCATGTGATGAGGAAGCACAGCCCTTTGTATTCTCATTCCACCAATGAGCTCTGACCACAGATGGCTGACTTCATCTTTTTGGATCTTTCTTTTATTACCTGCAAAATGAAGAAACTGAACATATATCCAAAGTCCTAATTTCCCTATTTGACCTAGAAACACAGAAAGGCTCACAAGTAGCCAAGAGGAAGGCACTTGTCTTCACATAAAAGCTCGACATATTTGTGCTCTTCTGTAGAAGTGGACATTCCCCAGAATATCAACAGGGGCAGAATATTCTGCAAGGGCAGGCGTGGTTTCTGAAAGCAGGCTAATCAACCCCGACTCAGAGCACAGACGCCCACAGAAGACAAGTGCAAAGCTAATATTCATTCAGGCATGTACCATTTTTTAAGAACCAATGTGTTCCAGGTTCTGAGTCACCAAGAAAAGCCAGAGAAACAAAAGGCCCATGAGGTCACTTCTTTAGCTAGAAATATTCTGCTCACAACTGAACCTTATATAGCTTCTTTTTTTCTTTTCTTTCTTTGTGAGAACTATTTTCCAATTTTTCTTTTTTTTTCTTTTTTTAATTATACTTTAAGTTCTAGGGTACATGTGCACAACGTGCAGGTTTGTTACATATGTATACATGTGCCATGTTGGTGTGCTGCACCCATTAACTCATCATTTATATTAGTTGTATCTCCTAATGCTATCCCTCCCCGCTTCCCCCACCCTACGACAGGCCCTGGTGAAACAAAAATGTAATAACAGATTATCTCCCTCTCTCGTTATTTTTGTTATATTGTATGTGTTTTTGTAAACTGCCTTAAGTCCCTTTTGTCAACAGGATGACATGCAAATAAATTTGCAGTGAAAAAAAGTTGCATTAAATAGATTAAACATTTATATATAAAAGTCATGTGCTATATTGACTGTAAAATAAATTTAATGTAGTTATAATTTTAGAAATAATGCTTGCCGTTACCACGTATAGCACTCTGTAAATGAGATTCATCCTCTATAATTTAATCATTTCTGTAGCATAATTTTGTTGTGTAGAGTTGCAGCGTCCTGTAGCACCATGTTTTCTCGTGTTAAGTAAACAAAGCAAGGATCTAGACCCAAAAAACTTGTCTTCCACATGGTCTTCATCCCCTAAATTTTAGCACAGTTGCTTTTATTGATGAACACATTAAGATAATGTTTCTCTTTAAGTCAGGCTGGAACAGAAAGGTGGAGTTTTCTCCCCCCTTTATAGAAATGACCTCAGCCTTAGGGATAATTTTATGTTCTAGATTTTTCTGTAGTTGAGCAATGGCAGCAGCACTGCTAAAGTAAGTAGAGTCTCCCAAAGGGAACATTCTGAAAGATACACTCATTTGGATGTAGAAGACGTGGTGTATTGATTGAAGAAAATCAGCCAGATTTCTTCAAAGTCATACCTAAAATAGCAAGCAGGAAATGGTGAGTTGGCTAGGGGTCACTATGGCCATTTTACTCAATTCTATCAAAACCAATTACTGAACCCTAACCCCACCAATTTTGTTAAAAGTACAGGGTGAACGGGGGAGTCCATCTTTGTTTTTTTGTTTGTTTTTTTGTTTCGTTTTTTGTTTTTGTTTTTGTTTGTTTTTCAACTATAGGCTAAGCTTCCATGGAATACAGGCTAGACACAGGTTAGAACATCATAAATAAGCATAGCCACAGTGAAACATGCCAGAAGGGAGGTGCTCCCTTCCTGGACACCAGATATCCCAGGTAACCAAACAGCCCCACTAAGCTGTTTGCAAACTTCCTCTACCTTTGTTTTCTGGCTGTTCAGAATTATTTTTTATGGTAAAACACTCTCAATCCAATTAATTTATTGAGTATTGCCTTTGCTCAGCATGTGCTGGGCATTGTGCAGGATGCCAAAAACAGATCATATGGGGAGAGAGAGGGAGAGAGAGAGATGGATAGAGGATAGATGGTAGATGGATTTTAGGTAGATAAATGATAGATGAATGATTGATGAGAGAGAGAAAGAGAGAGATAGTATAACCCAATTTTATTTGGAGGGACAAAGGATATATGATATCATCAGGGGAGCTAGTTAACACTCAGATAGCATAACCCTGGGTGCTCATGTGCCCTACAAACTTTAGGCCCTGGAATATTCCAGAGTAGGGGGAGAGCCACAGAGTGGGCTGGTCAGGAAAGACATGTGGAGGACGTGATACCCAACCAAGGCTCAGTTTTGGGGTTGGTGACAGAGAGAGAATGTGGCATTTTCCCACATTCTAACCCATTAGAATGTCAGCTTTAAAGCCATGACCAAGTTCTATGTGTGGCCAATATCTGTCCCCAGCCCTCATTCTGACTTCACCCCGTGAGCCCTCCTCACATGACCCCGCTGGGAGAGGAGAAAAAGGGTGCGAGGTCAGGAAGAGCTGCTGTGCACTTCTCCAGGGGAGATTTTGATGTGTCATTCATGACACTCACAGCAATATACTCTGTTCAGGTCTGTCCATAGTGAAAGCTAGAAATAAATGCGGAACAAGGGCTAAGCTACCTTACAGAGGATCAAAAACAGGAGATAAGGAGGGGAAGGACTGAAAGCCACTGAAAGCATCTCACCTTGAAGTGGGGGCTGCAGAAAGGAACTGCGGGCTTCGGAACTGGAGCAAAAGCATAAAGCTTGGCAGTCAGATGAAGTGAGAAAGGAAGAGACTGGAAGCAGGAATAGGTTTTGGTGAGAGCATCTCAGTCATTCAAACCAGAGGGAATGAGGAACCAGCTGATGTGGTAGTAGACATGGAAAAGCATAAGAGGCTTAAAATATAACAAGGTAAGTGATATCTCGGGAATATGGGCAGGCAGTCAGTGGTGAAGCAAAGGGAGAGGTTGAAGAGGAGAGTCTAGGCTGTGGTCAAGCACCCTTGCTATCCCCCCTGCCTTAGAAATCCTATAAGCCGCATCACCTCAGTTAGCTCATGAGGACTGGGTGTGCATTGAGCTGGGGAGGACAGGAGAACAGCGCAAAGACTTGAAGCAAAGGGAAAGTTATTGCTTTACTCTCTTATCCTGGATGGAAAACCTATAAAACCAGCCACTTTCTCTGAAAATGACTGCAGTTTCAGTGCTGAAACATCCTTTATATTATAGCTGTAATACTTTCCCCTCTTGACCTCAATTTGGAGATGCTATTGCAGGGACATCAAATGGTTCCAAACCTGAAAGTGTTTGGAATTATTTCCAACCCTCTCTGTAGCAGCCATATTGTGGATACTACACTTTTCCTTGAGACCCTACTCCCTTCGCTTCGGAAATGCTATACTTCCACAGTCCTCCTCCTGAGTCTCTGGTCTCCTGGCTTCTCGGTCTCATTTGCTGATCCTCTTTTATAATTTCCAGTGCGATGTGTATACCTATGTCTCCTTTATGAAGCCATGTCTATTCTCCAGCTTCACCGGAGTCCTAGTCCCGTCTCTCTCTAACGGGGCAGTGGGCATCTCTTGAATGCCCTTCTCTTGCATTGTGGTTAGCACTCTTCCTTTCTCCCTGCCAGATTCCCCACCATCAGGAAGGATCATCTCATTTTCCCTGAGATCCTGGTGGAAAACTTCAGGAACCTGGGTTACTTCATGTCCTTCCTTTCCTACCTCTAATCGGTCACCAGTGTCGATTCTTCAGCACCCTTCTCACTTCCAGGCCTTTGCCCTATTCTTGCCATTCGCCTAGTCCCAAAGCTCACCATCCCACAGCAAGATAATGCCCCAGCCTCGCTGACGGGACCAGGAGATATGTGGTGAGGTAAACACATGGGTTACTTTAGGGTCCTGGGGTTCAGCCACAGGCCCTGGGGTGGGGGGAGAAACGTGGGGGTGACAAGCATCCACCTGTGGCAACTCCACTTCCTTTATTTTATGTTTTGAGTTTTCATTTTATAAAAAGGGTCTGCAGTTTGAAAAGCTTTCAAAATCACTGTAAAAAATTGAATTTTTTTTTTCTTTTTTTTTGAGACGGAGTCTCGCTCTGCCCCCTAGGCTGGAGTGCAGTGGCACGATCTCAGCTCACTGCAAGCTCCGCCTCCAGGGTTCACGTCATTCTCCTGCCTCAGCCTCCCGAGTAGCTTGGACTACAGGCGCCCCTCACCACACCCGGCTAATTGTTTTTTTTTTTGTACTTTTAGTAGAGACGGTGTCTCACTGTGTTAGCCAGGATGGTCTGGATCTCCTAACCTTGTGATCCGCCCGCCTCGGCCTCCCAAAGTGCTGGGATTACAGGCGTGAGCCACTGCGACCGGCTTGTTAAAAATTGAATTTTTAAAACACCTTTTTTATTGATACATCATAACTGTACATATTAATGGGGTACATGTTATATTTTGATGCACATATTATCAATAATATTTATCAATAACATCAATAATAATTATGAATATCATTATACATTGTAGTATAATGATCGAATCAGGGTAATTAGGATAACCATCATCCCAAAGATTTATTGTTTCTTTGTGTTGGGAACATTCCAAATCTCTTCTTCAGCTATTTTGAAATATAAAATAAATGATTAGTAATCATAGTCCCCTATTGTGCTGTTGAGCACTGTAACTTATTTCTTATGTCTAGCTCTATGTTTGTACCCATTAACCAACTTCTCTTCATTTTCTCCTTCCCAGCCTCTGGTAACCATCATTCTACTGTCTACCTCCATGAGATCAACTTTTTTAGCTCTTACATATGAATGACAGCATGTGATATTTGTCTTTCTGTGCCTGGCTTCTTTCACTTAAGATAATATCCTCCAGGTCCATCCCTGTTGCTGCAAATGACAGGATTTCATTCTTTTCAATGGCTGAACAATATTGCATTGTGTGTATACACTACATTTTCTTTATGCGTTCATCCATTGATGGACACTTAGGTTGATTCCATATCTTAACTATTGTGAATAGTTAAACATGGATGTTGATTTCTGAATTTCCACTTAGTATTTGTGACACTTGGATTGTTTTGCAAATGAAGTGGAATAATGTAAGGCAGTGGTCCCCAACCTTTTTGGCATGAGGGACCAGTTTCATGGAAGACTATTTTTCCATGGACTGTGGTAGTGGGGGATGGTGTCGGGATGATTCAAGCACATTACATTTATTGTACACTTTATTTCTATTATTATTACATTGTAATATACAATGAAATAATTATACAACTCACCATCATGTAGAATCAGTGGGGGCCCTGGTCTTCTCTTCCTTCAACTAGTTGGTTCCAACTGGGGGTGATGGGAGACAGTGACAGATCATCAGGCATTAGATTCTCATAAGGAGCACCCAGCCTAGATCCCTCACATGTGCAATTCACAATAGGGTTCATGCTCTCATGAGAATCCAATGCTGCCACTGATCTGACAGGAGACAGAGCTCAGGCAATAATGCAGGTGATGGGAAGCAGCTGTCAATACAGATGAAGCTTTGCTTACTCACCTGCTGCTCACCTCCTGCTGTGCGGCCTGGTTCCTTAACAGACCATGGACAGTTGCCCAGAGGCTGGGGACCCCTGATTTAAGGCACAAAAACACAACGCCTGGAACTTCCATCACCTCCTCAGACAGGATGTCCCTGACAGCTCAATCTGAAGTCTCCATGTCACCCTCATTTTAAGACTCCAGTGGGACTTTATCACTGTCTGATTTGTTATTATTGCTCATTGTCTGTTTTCCTTATGGGAATATGAGACCCATGAGAATAGAGGCATCGTCTATCTTGTTCACAGCTGATTCTTCATGACCTAGAACAATCTCTGGCACATAGTATATGCTCAATAAATATTCGTTGAAATGAATGAAAAAAGAAATCTCTTAATTCCAGAAGCTCAGTGAAAGGTGGGTTTTATTTTTCCCTTCTCCTTCAAAGTCTGCCCTACAGCAGGACACAGTGGCTCACACCTGCAACTCAAACACTTTGGGAGGCCAAGGCAGGTGGATCACTTGAGGCCAGGAGTTCGAGACCAGCCTGGCCAACATGGTGAAACCCCGTCTCCACTAAACATACAAAAATTAGCTGGGCTTGGTGGTGCACGCCTGTAATCTTAGCTACTTGGGAGGCTGAGGCAGGAGAATTGCTTGAACCTGGGAGGCAGAGGTTGCAGTGAACTGAGATTGCGCCACTGCACTCCAGCCTGGGTGACAGAGCAAGACTCCATCTCAAAAAAACAAACAAAAAAAATTAAAGTCTGCCCTAATGTCCAACCTAGCCTATGTGGCAGTTAGACCAATCCTCTCATAACATTGCTCTGCTCATGTTCTCTGCTGCAAACCTCCAAAGATCCCTCATAGTAATTCAAGGCTTTTTACAACCATGACTTTATTTAGTAATTCAACTTTCCAATCAAAATGGCTCTGTCATTTTTCTCTGCACATATCATTATTCTGCTTGTATTTCTTCCATAATCTTCCTCCTCCTGGAAAGCCTTACCCCTTCCATTCTATCTACACAGATACTCCTATCCTATAAAGCCATCGTTTCTTGTGTGTGTCCTAAAGCATGTAGTTTTCTGTGAGATCCCCATATCCTCTGACTCTAATCTTGTGATCTTTATACCAATAATTGCCAGAGTGCATTCTGAGAAAATCAGGGGTCACGTGAAGGAAAAATAATCCTAGCCATGTAATGCAGTGAAACTAATGTTTTTGTTATAGGACTTCTTAGGGCCCTTAAATGCTAATACAAATTGTAAGTTGGCCAAAATGGGTTGAAGAATGTGTTTCCCAAATTTGCTTGACCAAAAAGCCCTTTTTTCGAAGAGCATCTTTCAGGCTTGTGGTTCCGCGGGATAAACTTTGTGAAGTACTGTTGTGCTGCCATCTGACTTTCACCTCTTTGGCAAAATTGATCACTCAGGAGCACTCTGACCCTCTCTTCTGTGAATATGACATTTGTGATCTATATTATTCAATGGAACCACTACTGATGCCGTAATTTTCCTGTTTTTATGTATATACCTTATCTCCTCTACGTGACCAAAAGTTCTTAGACTGAGCTCCCCTGTGTCCAGCACATGATCTGTGCACAGAGCTGATAGTCAGAAAATGCCCACTGAAGGCTGGGCATGGTGGCTCACGCCTGTCATTCCAGCACTTTGGGAGGCCAAAGCGGGTTGATTGCAAAGTCAGGAGTTTGAGCCAGCCCTGACCAACATGGTGAAACCCTGTCTCTACTAAAAATATAAAAATTAGCCAGGCATGGTGGTGAACGCCTGTAATTGCAGCTACTCGGGAGGCTGAGACAGGAGAATCGCTTGAACCTGGGAGGTAGAGGTTGCAATGAGCCAAGATAGCACCACTGCACTCCAGCCTGGGCAACAGAGTGAGACTCCGTCTCAAAAAAAAAAACAAAAAAAAAAACCCGCTGAATAAATGAATGGGACTTTTCCATTATTTGCATTTCCCTGGCATTTTAATGATGTCTCCTTGCCAATGACCTTGTGAGTGTCTCCCAGGAACCTATCTTTTTGGTTGCCCCATGACTTACCAGTTCATATTGAATGCCCAGGATGGTTTTTACTTTTAGGACAGAGATGCATTATTCCCTTGTAAATTCCTTCCCTGCTCTCATTTGAAAAGATTTACCTTTAGTTTGCGTGTGTGTGTTTTTGTTTTTTGGTTTTGGTTTTTGTTTTTTTAACAGATGTTATCACCCCCTGTCTTTGTCTCCAGCTCCCTCACCACTCTGGAAAACCTGGGTGATTGGGCATAGATTTAAAGATACAGACATAAATTTTTCCATCAGTGCATGACAAAGGCTGGGTGGAAGGCTTTTTGTCTGTATAGCTTAAGAAAAATCATCTTTTATTCATTTCCTGGGATTTTGAAAGCTACAGAATCAACAATAATGCAACCCTGATGACATTTTAAAGGGATTTTCATCCAAGTGTCTTGAAAAGGTTCTGTTTAATCCTGTGACTTCTGTTGACACCCCATAACCATCAAACATTTAATTGTTCTTGAAATTTTAATACAAGTTTCTGACCAGTGGTCTTTAGGGGGACTAGAAGTGCCTATAATAAAGGGGATGGAGAATGGCTTCAACATGTATTGATAAGACTCGCCCGTTGGTAATTTAATCTTTGTGCATTTTCTTGCAGTCTTGTGGCAACATCTACAAAGGCCTTGCTCAGACTGGTGCCTGGGGCTGCTTTGATGAGTTTAATCGAATCTCCGTGGAGGTCTTGTCAGTGGTGGCAGTGCAGGTAGGGGCCAGAAGTTGGTGGGAGCCTTGTGGTCTTCATATTGATTACTGTGGAAGTCTATGTCCTCTTGTTTTCTACCTCTCCTGAGCATCTACGTCCCTTTTTCCCTTGTCATTTCATGCCCCTTTCTCCATCCTCTAAAATCAGGCTCCAGGGAAGCTGTCCTCCAAAATGGGTATCCTTCTGTTACCCACCAAATTAGAACCATTTACTGGCTTTGGGACTCTGTTTCATTCTCTGTAAAATGGAGAGAAAGAATATCTGTCCTGCCTGCTTCACCTGGGCGCAGAAACATGAAGATGGCAGAGCTCAGCTCCTCGGAAAGGCCATGTTCTTTGGTTATAAACCAAGACTTAAATTTCAGTTATTTTATTTCCTATTGGAATCTTTGGGCAAGTTATTCCACCACGCTCAGCTTAATAAAGTGAGGAATATGGCATGAATCGTTTTTGAATGAAGTCACTTCTGGGGTGAGATTTTATGTAAGCATGCCCCTTGTCTTTCAAGTCATCCGGAAAGCATTTATTAAACACCTACAACCTAGTAAGTGTTATGCAAAAGACAGGTGAAGTTTCCCAGTTGAATGGAATGTGATCTCTGACCTAAAAAAAAAAAAAAACTTGAGCTCTTGAGATAGACGTGAGTACTTTCAGTGTTCTAGAGGTGACTTAAATTCTGACTGAGATGAGACTTCCAAATGCATTACATTGAAAAGATGGAGAGGATTTTGGATTTGGGTCAGGATCCCATGAACAATTGGAGCAGTAGGAGGGTGAAGGGGAACGTTTGAATAAGCTTTTGTTGAAATTCTGTACCAGGCACTTTTCGTACATCATCTTTCACATCATGAAAGATCTTTCACGTCTTTCCACCATGGCCCTACAAGCCACTATTCTCCCCATTATGTATGTGGAAAAGCTGAACATCAGAGGAGAACTGTATCTTGTCCGTGGGTAGACTTTTGGAAAGTGGTAAGGTTGGTATGTGCACCCTGTGCCCCCACCAACACTGTCCAGGTGCAGATGTGGGCACTGATCTGGTGTCTAGTGGGTAAAATGCCAGAGGAGAAAATAAGGCCAGAGAGACAAGTTCAAACCCAATAGTAGCAGGCTGAAATGCCTTCCTCAGCAGGCATCAGAGAACCCCCAGAGACATCTGGGAGGGAGATTGCCCCTCTATTTGCCAGCAATATGAAGGAGGGGCTGAGCAGTAGGAAAACTGGTGGCTGAGGGCAAGTCAAGAGTCTTTCCCAGGGACTCTTACTGCAGCTGCACAGGCTCCACTCCCCCCAGGAACCCCATCTCCAAGATAAAGCACATTGTTTGCCAGCATCTATTCCACATGTATCCCTGTAGGCTGAGCACCCCTCTTCTGCTAGGGGCGGCTGGTTTCAGAACCCCCATCCTGCCCTTAACAGAGCAAAGCAATCACAAGGGCACCATGTGATGATCAAAGCTGTGGTGAGGTGCTTGGGATAATTATGTGCCTGGTGCTCCTAGTGTGTGCCGCACACCATATAATCGAAAATGGTTTAATTTTGCTTGTGTTTGCTTTTATTTCCAAAGCAGTATGCGCACAGTACAGAAAAAAGAAAAATGTAGCTATGAGAGACTCTTTGGTCCCTACAGGTTTCTGTAATCCTTTCAGGTCCAGACAAAGGAATAAGGAAAGCGTTTAGCTTGACTGACATTTTTCTAAGGCAAGAGTGCGGGATTGAGGGGAGGGTGGCAGAAGGGGGATGGGAGGGAACATCATGCAAAAGGTCATCCCTGGCGGGGAAAGATGACTGAGCCAGCATCATCCTTGTCCCCCTCTGCCCTGGCAGGAGCCAGCTTCCATCCACATAGGTCTCACATGTGGTCACCTCTCATCCGATACCTTTTCACAGGTAGGTGTGGACGTGGGGCTGTGGGCGGGGCACTGAAGCAACCGCAAAGCTGAACAGCAGTAGGGCTCACACCATCCTCAAATCCATGCCACCTTCATCTCCAGCTGCCCTGAAAGCCACAGGCAGTCAAGGGACTCTGCTGGGTCCCTTCACTCACCACTGCTCCAAGGTGGCCTGTCTTTCCATCTCTTGTGTTTGACAGCCACTGACTCTTGTCCAAACTGTTCCTTGATGAAGCTCTGAAAGTTGCCAGAACGTGAGGCTCTTCCCTGGTTTCCAGTGGTGAAATATGGTTTTTCCCTTTTTTGGGGTTTGTTCTGTTCAGCAGCAGTTAGTAGAGGAAGGAAGACAAATGGCTAGCCTGGACACTCTTGGACTGAAACCCTTGACCAGCTTGGCTTGAAAGAGCTGGTTGTGTGCATGTCAGTGGCATCACATGAGTGTAGCTTGAAATGGGCTATGGTGAGAGTCCTTCCATCATGAAAGCTGCCAAATTCTACAAATCGAGGGCATTTTTGCTCTCCTGGAGAGCTGGTTGTTAAAAATTTACCAGCACACCTCTGCCTTGTAAGGATGTAAGCTGAGTGTTGCCAGATCTTTTACGTTTTAAAGAGAGACTGGACATCCAGATTTTTATAAGAAATCAAATGTTTCCTGGCTGCTTTCCCCTTTGGCTGGTCACTTCACAACCTGGAATAAGGAATAATGCCAGCGTTCAGTGCTGTCTCAGCCACTTACTAGCTGTGTGACCTTGAGCATATCCATGTCTCAAGGTCCACATCTGTAAAGGGAGTTAATAATAGCACCTCCTTGAGGCAGTTGTAATAATTTTTAAATGAGTTATATCTCTAAAGCACTGTTTTTTAAAGCCCTGCAGAGAATAGTCACTCAATAAATGCTTTGTTGATGATGATAATGGTGGTGGTGATGTTAGTGATGATGATGATGATGTTAATGGTGATGATGGTAGTGGTGATGGTGATAATTATGCTAATGATGGTGATGCTGATGATGATGATGGCAGTGGTGGTGGTGATGATTCTAATGATGATGATGATGGAGATGATAATGGTGATGGTGGTAATGATGATGGTGGTGGTGGTGATGATGGTGATGATGATGATGGTGGTGGTGGTGATGATGGTGATGATGATGGAGATGATAATGGTGATGGTGGTAATGATGATGATGGTGGTGGTGGTGATGATGGTGATGATGATGATGGTGGTGGTGGTGGTGATGATGGTGATGATGATGGAGATGATAATGGTGATGGTGATGATGATAATGGTGGTGGTGATGATGGTGATGATGACGGAGATGATAATGGTGATGGTGGTAATGATGATGGTGGTGGTGATGATGGTGGTGTCAGTGATGATGATGGTGATGGTGGTGATGATGATGGTGATGATAGTGATGATGATGGTGGCGGTGATGGTGGTCATGATGATGGTGGTGGCAGTGATGACGTTGATGATGACAGCGATGATGATGGCAGTGATTATAATGTTAATGATGGTGATGATGGTGGTTATGATGGTGAGAATGATGGGGATGGTGGTGGCAATGATGGTGATGGTGGTGATGATAGTGATAATGATGGTGGTGATAGTGATGAGGATGATTACCATCATTATTATCTGAACACTGCAGGAAATGGGTTGAAGAGAAGTAGAAGCCGGGATACACAGGGCAGGGAAAAAGGGTTCACATCCTGGTCTCACAGGTCTTCTCTCTTTTTTTTTTTAAATTATACTTTAAGTTTTAGGGTACATGTGCACAACGTGTGCAGGTTTGTTACATATGTATACATGTGCCATGTTGGTGTGCTGCACCCATTAACTCGTCATTTACATTAGGTATATCTCCTAATGCTATCCCTCCCCCCTCCCCCCACCCAACAACAGGCCCCAGTGTGTGATGTTCCCCTTCCTGTGTCCATGTGTTCTCTTTGTTCAATTCCTACCTATAAGTGAGAACATGCGGTGTTTGGTTTTTTGTCCTTGTGATAGTTTGCTGAGAATGATTGTTTCCAGCTTCATCCATGTCCCTACAAAGGACATGAACTCATCATTTTTTATGGCTACATAGTATTCCATGGTGTATATGTGCCACATTTTCTTAATCCAATCTATCATTGTTGGACATTTGGGTTGGTTCCAAGTCTTCGCTATTGTGAATAGTGCCACAATAAACATACATGTGCATGTGTCTTTATAGCAGCATGATTTATAATCCTTTGGGTATATACCCAGTAATGGGATGGCGGGTCAAATGGTATTTCTAGTTCTAGATCCCTGAGGAATCACCACACTGACTTCCACAATGGTTGAACTAGTTTACAGTTCTCACAGGTCTTCTCTATGCCCTTCACTCCTTCTGAGCTGGACCAACCTCGAGCTATCTTATCAAGCTTAACAATGTACTAATCAATGAGGCAGTGCCCAACAGCCATTGTTGCCCCTGGATAGTAGATAGACACTGAATTTGCTTTATTTTGAAGCTGCTCAACACAAGGTCAGCAGTGCATTCTCTAAGATCACTTAGTTCCTGTTTGTTTCTGGAATCAAATGAAATAAGTTTAACTGGGGGGTCCCTGATACTGTCACACTCTGATCTAGGACTACGCCCATCAGAGACATTTCTCAAGAAAGTGGTCTGACAACAGCCCAGGCAAAATCTGAGCGGGTAACATTTGAAATCGAATACCCATCCAAGGAGAAAATTGCACTTAATTATTCACATGGCAATCCAGGCTGGCATATTGGTTCAGAAGCCACACCAGCTGCTGACAGTTCTCCGCCACCCTCCCCTCTCCTCCTCTCCACTGCTTGTCCATCTGTGCTCCTCTTCCCAGTAACTCCTACAGAAGCGATTATGCTGCTGGTCCACAGCGTCTTTGTCAGTGGACATTCTCATGTCTCCATGAGACTGGTCAAGCAAAGTCACATAGCCACTTGGGAAGAACACCAGTGTGGCAATTCCAAAAAAAAATTACTCTGCTGTTTAAAAAATGTCTAAGATATTACTTACTTTTTTCTGGAATCTCTTCTTTACTATTGCAATCAGCTGTCTATGCTTTGAGTTATCTGCACCTGGGGACATGTGCCACAAGGACACAACCCAATGCCCTGTCCCCCTCCATGCCCTGTGGCCAGGCCTTCCTGGCACTTTCTTCTCTTCCCTGCATTACAAGCCCCAATAATGGGTTGGGCAGAGGCAGGAAGCAAGTAGAAGCAGAAGATCAGTCAGCAAAGACTTGGGAGCCCACCATAGCAGGGCTCCAAGTACTCCAAGCACCAAACAAATGCTCCAGTCTCAGAGCCGAGGGAGCTTCCCATGTAACACCCTTTAAAGAGAAGCTTAAAGTCTAATGGGGAAAAAACACCAGAAATGTTAAAATGTTTAAAAAGTGGTGAGTGGGTTGCACTTCCTGAAAGCAACAGACTTCAATCTGCCATTGCATTGGGAAGCGTGGAGCGGGCTGGGGAGGATGTTAAATAGCACATGGCATTTGGGGCAAAGACTTGAAAAGAGAATGACCACAGGGGACCACAAAATGAGCCACTCTCCTAGAATAGAAGGGCCAAGGTAGAGGGGTGACGAGAAAAAGCCAAGATCCCAGTAGCATAGGGCTAGCCCATGACCTCCTTAAAGTATGTCACCTGCACAGAAACAGCATGGCCTTAATACTTCACTGAGTGAGTCAGACACAAGACCCTAGCCTGAGTGGGAGGATACAGGGACAGAACCCTCTGTGATCAGCAGCTTCCAGTCATGAGGGGAAAGATGTCATCCTCATGCAAGAAATGCAGCTCTTATGGTCAGACAGGCACACAAGGCTTGTGCAGATAACAAGGTTGACCACTGGACGTCAGGACTGGCTTGCAATATATAGAAGTAAACCCTAGCCGGGTGCGGTGGCTCACGCCTGTAATCCCAGCACTTTGGGAGGCCAAGGTGGGCAGATCATGAGGTCAGGAGATTGACCTGGCTAACAACCTGGCTAACACGGTGAAACCCCGTCTCTACTAAAAAATACAAAAAAGTAGCCAGGCATGGTGGTGGGAGCCTGTAGTCCCAGCTACTTGGGAGGCTGAGGCAGGGGAATGGCGGTGTGAACCCGGGAGGTGGAGCTTGCAGTGAGCCGAGATCGTGCCACTGCACTCCAGCCTGGGCAACACAGCAAGACTCCATCTCAAAAAAAAAAAAAAAAGTAAAACCTAGGCAAATCATCCGAAAGATAAGGCAGAAAATAAGTTCCATCAAAGATGTGCAATTACAAGGACCATAGAGGCTGGAAAGAGACAGTAAAACCATCTGGCTGAGGGGCAATTGTGGGCCATGAAACTGGGATGGGGCAGCGTGGCCCAGTGGCAAGAACAGTTCACTGACTTTCAGGTAGGTGCCCTGCGAGTGACAGCAGAGGGTGCCAGGCATGGCTGGTGTCATGTAGCCCCACGCTATTCAAACTGTGAGCCAATAGCACCAGCATCCCCTGGGAGCTTGTTAGAAATGCGGAGTCTCAGGCCCCACCCTAGACCTGCTGAAACAGAATCTTCATGTTAACACACCCTCCAGTGATTACTATGCACAATAAAATCGGGGACTGTGCCACTCTGGCACAGTCATCTCAACCCTGGCTGCACATTAGAATGGCCTGGGTAATTCTACAAAATAGTAATGCACAGTGTCCACCCCGAAAAGATGTTGATTTAATTCCTGCAGAATAGGGCCAGTGTATCGGTACTTTCTAAAAACTTTCCACATGGTTCACACGTTCAGCAAATTTTGAGAACCAGAGCTGAGAGAGAGACTGAAAAATGAGGAAAACACCGCTGAGGACTGTAGAGTTTGGGTTCACATCAAGACCCCCAAGACTGAGGCCAGTTTGTCCCAGCCAGTGCTCTGCAGGGGCAAAGCCTCTCCAGGCCTGGTGGGGCAGAAGGAAGTGGGGGACCCAGGCTCATCTGAGAGAGGGAGAGAGGGGAACCTCTGGCCTTCTCCAGGACCCAGACTTTGTGAAGGCTTCCTGGACCCTGATCATTGTTAAGTCCCAATGATTTGCTCTGCAGACTCAGTTGCTGCTAAATCCCGTCCTGTACAAACCAGGCTAACCAAAATTTCTATGAGCACCGATGCTCCAAAGTTATCTACATCTTTGAGTCTGTTCAACACCCTCCCGTCTGAGAGAGGGAGGTCAGTATGCAGCTATGAATGGGGCCATGTGGGCAGAGGTAGGGATGAGTAGAAATGTAAGAATTGACTGGACTGCAGTGGTTCTCAAATTTCAGCGTGCATCAGAATCACCTGGAGGGCCTGTTCCGACGCACCTCATTGGACCCCATTCCCAGAATTTCTGATTTGATTTATCTTGGAGGTAGAGCTAAGAATTTGCATGGGAATTGGTTTGGACCCAAGGACACGTGGTGTGGGATGGAGGTTAAGTACCTTATATCTTCTCAGCCTCAGAGTCCTCACTGGTAAAATGTTTGGTCTAGATCAGGGCTTGTCAACCTAAGCACTATTGATGCTTTGGGCTGATCATTCTATTTTGTGAAGATCTATCCTCTTCATTGTGGATGTTGAGCAGCAGCCCTGGCCTCTACCCACTGAATGCCGACAGCAACCCCAATTCCTTGCTGTGACAACAAAAGTGTCTCCAGACATTGCTACACGACCCCTGGGAGAGAGGGATTGCAAACTCATCCCCAGTTGAGAACACTGGTTCCTACATAGCTTTCCATTTTTTTGTTTTGTTTTGTTTTTTTGTTTTGTTTTGTTTTTTGTTTTTGTTTTCCTTTTTCAGATGGAGTCTCACTCTGTCATGCAGGCTGGAGTGCAGTGGCGTGATCTCGGCTCACTGCCACCTCTGCCTCCCAGGTTCAAGCGATTCTCCTGCCTCAGCCTCCCAAGTAGCTGAGATGACAGGCATGTGCCACCAGGCCTGGCTAATTTTTTGTATTTTTAGGGGAGACGGGATCTCACTGTGTTAGCCAGGATGGTCTCGATCTCCTGACCTCGTGATCCGCCTGCCTCGGCCTCCCAAAGTGCTGGGATTACAGGCGTGATTATTTGTCTTTTTAATGGGTGGCAAAACTGTCTTTTCTTATTTTGTGGAAAGTATGCCTCTAAATTAAACATGATAGTTTTCAGAGTAAAACAAATTGCTCTGAAAACGTATATGTTTGATGAGAAACTGGTCTGTGGCTGGCACAGCACTCCTTCTGGTACAAGAGCCTTTGGGGGAAGTAGCTAAAAGCATGTGCTTCGGCACCAGATTGCCTGGCTTTTAAGCTTGAGCTGCTCCACTTACCAACTGTGGGGTTTCAGGCAAGTTTCTTTTTTTTCTTTTAACTTTTTATTTTGAACCAATTTTAGATTTATAGAAAAGTTGTAAAAATAGCATCGAATTTCTACATATCTCACTTTTAGCCTCCCCTTAATGCTAACATCTTACATAAACATAGGACAGTTTCTTAACTGCCTTCTGCCTCAGTTTCTTCATCGGTAAAATGAAGATCTGAGACTACCTATCTTAGACAACTGTTAAAAGCTTGGGATGGAATAATTCACAGAAAATACTCAGGATCGTCCCTCGTACATATTAAGTGCTCAAAAATCTCAGTTATTATTTTTTGTTATTCACTGTGGCTTTAAGATCTTCAGAAAACGATGCATTTTCAATAGAGAAACAGATCCCAATGGGTGAGATGTGCCTGGCAGCCTTAGCTATCAGTTGCCAAACGACCTGTGTGTGTACTTCCATCTGGCTGGGCTTGCATTTAATCCATACATCCCTAGTTCACCTGCTTCTCCACTTCCCCCTCCCTGCCTCCAAGCATCCTGAAAGACCCTCTGGCCTTTCCCAGGACCTGGACGTTATCAAGGCCTCTTGGACCCTGATCATTGTTATGTTCCAGTGATTTGCTCTGCGGACCGCAGTTGCTGCTAAAGCCTGTCCTGTACAAGCCAGCCTAACCAAAATTTCTATGAGCACCGATGCTCCAACATTAACTGCATCTTTGAGTCTGTTCAACACTCTCCCTCAAGAGCCCCTCTACAGAATTTTACACAAAAGCACAGATGCCTCCAATCCAAAAGTGCATCATAAATTCTTGCTGAGTGTGAGGTTTCTGGGCTTCGGTGTTTGGAGAGAGAATGCTGAGTCAGAATGAACAGCAGAAAAGGTCCCAGGCTCGTGCCTTAGTCTTCGCCCAAAGGTAGCAGAGCAACTTATAAACGCTAATTAAACTTGCTTTCCCACTCCCTAATAAGGCGAGTGCTCTGTATATTTTATGGATGGGAAGACTGGGGACAAAGGAGAGAACTAGCCTTTGCTAGTCACGTAACTTGCAGGGTGATGAAGGCTGCAAGAGGCTCCATGGCAGAGCTGGGCTGGGCTGTGAGCCCCACGCAAACCAGCAGAGCTTGATCTGTTTGGCCAGCGTCCTGGCTGCTGAAGCCTGCTTCTGCCAGGATGGCATTGATATTCTGCACGTAGAAAAGAAGTCTCAGTTTCAAACTAATTGCTGTGAGCTCAAACGCATACAGTCATTAGCGCTTCACTCTGAGAAGGGAGCTGAATCCTAATTGTAGAACTGTTGTGCATCCAGGCAAACTGTGTACTCTGGAGACAGCCGTGCCCAGTGGTAGATGGTCCAGCTCCCCCCCGCAACCCCTCCCACTGTTTCACACACACAACCCTACAGCCCCATTTCCACAGAACTAGGCTACCCTTTGCTCTTCTAGCACCCTGGACTTAGCCGACCTGCTGAGGCTCATTCAAAACCTTGCACCGGCCCCAGCTTTTGGGTTTTGCTTCCGAGAACCTGAGAGGCTGGAAATTCCCAAAGACCTTCTGGGGCCGGGCTGGACAAGGCTGTGGGCTAGCCTGAAAGTGTGTCCCTTTCATCTTTTCTCTGTTGCTGATCATTTTTGCTTACGCATTTCCAAGCACCAGGTGTGACAATAAATGGTTGAATTTCACTTCTGCCTCTCCTCCCACTGCTAGAGAGTAATCTAGAACATATATCTGACTGGGCCAAGCTTCAGGATAAATCCTCCTCTGACTCCAGTCTACATTTAAGAGAAAGTCTGATTTTCTAAAGAAAAAAGCACTAACAGCCCTCTGGGTCTGACCCAGCCTACCTTTGCTCCATCTGTAAAGGGTCACCTGTTCTGGAGGTATAGTCTGGGGGATGGCTATGAGGAGTTAAACCAAGACAGGGACCACAGTTGCGATGAGGATGGTCACATGGATATCCCTCATGTTAGCTGGTATTTCTAAGCAATTTTCTTTAGGCTATGTACTTCACAGACTTTATTTCATTTACTTAGAACAAGCTCAGCAGGTAACTATGGCATCCTCACCATCACACAATACCTGAAAGCACAGGCTCCAGGATCCATTTGCCTGGATTCAAATCCTGATGCCCCAATTAGTAGCTGTGTGGCTTTGGGCAAGTGTTTCCATCTCACCATGCTTCTGTTTTATCAGAGATGGGGATGATGTAATTGAAGTGCCCCCCTCCAAGCATGATGAAGCTCAAATGAGTTAATACATGAGAAGTGGTCAGAACTGTGTCCGGCCAGTGGTCAGCCCTAATACACTTCAGCCATTACTACAGAGAGAACCCACATTCAGGGAGTTAAACACCTGTTTGCTGTTCCCTCCCATGCTCTTAGCCACAGTGTCATAAATGTGGATGTGGGCAGCCAGATTCATTTTTTTGTTTTGTTTTGAGACGTAGCCTTGCTTTGTCAACCAGGCTGGAGTGCAGTAGCATGATCTCGGCTCACGGCAACCTCCACCTCCCTGATTCAAACAATTCTCCTGCCTCAGCCTCCCGAGTAACTGGGATTACAGATGCACACCACCACACCCGGCTGATTTTTGTATTTTTAGTAGAGACGGGGTTTCACCATGTTGGCCAGGCTAGTCTTAAACTCTTGACCTCGAGTGATCTGCCCGCCTTGGCCTCCCAAAGCACTGGGATTATAGGCATGAGCCACTGTGCCTAGCAGTGGCCAGATTTCTTTTAGACATGCAACCAGGGCCTGTCAGTAAAGGGTCTGGGGTGTGGTCATCATGCCTGTCTTTCAGTGAAAGCGTCCACAGGACAGTTCTTCATGCTGTGTGTGACTACGGGGTTCCAGCTTTAGTTATGATCCCTCCACTAAAAGGCAATTGAGGAATTTCTCGCTGATTGGTTCACCAGGTAAAAAGCATTCAAGATGCGATTAGAGATAGGAAGCAGTGGTTCAGCTTCCTTGGGGAGGAGATCAGCCTGAATCCTTCTGTCGGTATCTTCATCACCATGAACCCAGGCTATGCTGGCCGCACAGAGCTGCCAGAGAATCTCAAGGCTCTCTTCAGGTGAGTGTCAGTTCTGCCCCATGCAAAAGCCCCAAAAAAGAAGTTTCTTTCATTTTTCCACTTAAAATGTGTGACATATATTTTAAGGAAAATTTGGAACATTTGGAAAAGTAGATTTTTAACAACCTTCTTTAATGTCTTTAATGCAGTAAAATTGCTTTTTGCTTAATTGTGTTCTGTTCTCCTCTGTATATACATTTTAAATCCATACGTTGGTAGCCTGCATTTGCGCTCTACATAGTTTTGTGTTTTTTTTTTATTTCATAGTCTCTCATAATCATATCCTAAATATTTTCTTCTATTAGATATTCTTGATAAATCTCATTTCATGGCTGCATACTTTTTTATCAAGTGCATGGTTTACAATGTAATTAACTACTCCCCCATGGTTAAATATTAAGACTTTCTAACATTTAAAATAAATTTATGCATAATGCTGTAATGTACATCTTTGCATATAAATCTTTTTTTTCCGTATGTATGATTATTTTCCTTGGCTAGCTTCCCAGAAGTGGAATTACTGTGTTAATAGGTAGAAACATTTTTAAGGCTCTTGATTGATACACATTGCCAAATTGCTTTCTAAAAAGTAGTACCAAATTATACTCCTCGTAGCGACGCATGAGAGCACCTCTTTTATTTCACCGTTGCTACCGGTGGACATTGCCATATTTTAAACTCTTCTTTATTTTGATAAGAAAACACAAATACATTTCATCGCAGTAGCTGGAGGCTGCATTCTTTTTCCAGAAAAGAAAAGTTGGCCCAACAAAGAGAAAACTGAAGAATGCTTCATGGCTTCTGATCTTCTGGTTACTGAACTTTTATCTAAGTGAGATAGACTGTGGGGTGCTATGACAAAACTGTTTTGTCTCATTTTTGGACTGAGAAACACAGTCCTGTCTGTCCGGAGAGGTTGTCAACACTTTACTGGATTTCCAGAGGCATAGGAGATCGCTGGGCAGCTCCCTGAGTGCTTCACTCTCTCAGTCATGGCAAATTCCCGTGTCGTTGGAGTGACGGGGCCTTCTCCCTCTTCAGCCAGGTCCCTGTGTTAAGCAAGAGCTGCTGGAATGCCAACAAGCTGTCTAAACGGGTGCTACAGAAAACTGCATTGTTGACCATTTGTTTCCACAAAGTAATTATTAAATAAGCCTTGTGTTACAAATGATTATAGAAGTAGGTGATCACCCAGATAAGAATTCTTTCTTACCTTTTTTTCTTGCTGAATTTTTTTGCTGACTGGAATTGTCTTTGCCAGTTCAGGGTGCCATAATAAAAATACTGCAGACTGGGTGGCCTAAACAGCAGACATTTATTTCTCACAGTTCTGGAGACTGAAAGTTCAAAAGCAGGGTGCCAGCACGGTCAGGCTCTGGTGAGGGCTCTCCTCCAGGTTGCAGGCGGCCACCTTCTTGCTGTATCCTCACATGGAGGAAAGAGGACGAGCTAGCTCTCTGGGTAGCGCTCCACCCTCATGACCTAATGACCTTCCAAAGGCCCATCTCCAAATACCATCACATTGCATTTTGGGGGCACACAACATTTAGTCCATAACACATACCCATAGAAGGAAATTTGGAAATAAACATATTTTTCAAAATAGTAAGTACAAACATCTACTTTTACATTTAATTCTCTCAAAGGCCCTATGAGGTGGATAGTACTAGTTTCTCCAGTGTTTAGTGAAGAAACAGATGCATTCAGCAAATTGCTCAGGGTAGTAACCCTAGTTACTAGGGTTAGCTAGTGAACCAACTAGTAAGCGGCAGAATGCTAGAGTTTGAACCCAGAGCCCCTGCTCCTCCCCACCCCCAGTCCTGTCATCCAGGAACAATCAGTGTAACCATTTGGCATTTTTTTTTCCAATACTGCAACAGTAGCGCATTTCTTTTTCAAAATTGGGATCAGACTATATATAGTTTAGTATCCTACTTTCATTAACTAATGTTTCTTTGTGTCATTATATAATTTTCCTTTCACACCACTATTTTTCATGGCTGCATAGTGTTCTGTTGTACAAATGTATATTTTACCCATATGTTCAGGTTGCAAAATAATTTTGAGAATTTAAGCATTTGGTTGCTCCTTTGAATTTGAATACAATGTAAAATATTTCAAGAAAAAAATGTGCTCGAATGAAATGTTTTTGAAAATTTCATATCAGTATAGGGAAAATGCAATTAAAGAAATGTAACAACCTATTACATACCCAACAAATTAAAAAAATGTAAGTAATTTTAAAATCAAATGTTTTTAGTGCCAGAGGAAAAAAAATAACAAAGCCTTCTATAAATCCCTTTCTGTATTATTGTATATGCCATTCTGTGTCAAGATAGGGTTAATAAGTATTAGGTTGGTGCAAACATAATTGCAGTTTTGCCATCGAAAGTAATGGCAAAAACCGCAATTACTTTTGCACCAACTTAATACATACTTTAGACCTCATCAGTAGAAATTTACATTTGTGTTCAAACAAGTACAGGATACACCCTAGGTGTCTAGGCTTAGAGGAGACACACATTTGGAGAATGAAGAATAGGGGAACTCTCAGTTTCTTGAAAGTAATGGCAAAAACCACAATTACTTTTGGACCCACTTAATACATACTTTAGGCCTCATCATGAGAAATTTACATTTGTGTTCAAATAAGTACAGGATAAGCCCTGGGTGTTTAGGATTAGAGGAGACACACATTTTGAGGATGAAGAATAGGGGAACTCTCAGTTTGTTGTAGATACCCAGAGAAACTCAATTCCTTATTCTAAGCCTCGAATCTATTCTAGGCAATTTGCTTTACTAATTCATGCCTTGTGTAAGACACATTGAACTCAAGTCACAAGACTTGAGTGGTAGCTCCAAGTCTGCCCCTGCCTGCTAACATTATCCAGCCCCTTAAGAAGCCGACTTCATTTCCTTTATCCTTAGCTAACTCATCTCTAAGTTGAAAGTCTTCATGCTAACTGCAGCAGCACATAGAATAAATTGAAAGTCTTAGATGAAATAATGGCTCAGGTCTTTCCATGAGTTTTTGCACTCACAGATGCCTCCATGTGTGATCTCGGCCAGTGCCTATTTTCTCGCAGTCTCCTCTTCAACACTGTACTTGGGAAACTGACTGGGCCTTCTGTCTTTCTATACTCAGGCCTTGTGCAATGGTGGTTCCAGACTTTGAATTGATCTGTGAAATCATGCTGGTGGCAGAAGGATTCATTGAAGCCCGGTCATTAGCCAGAAAGTTCATCACTCTTTACCAGCTGTGCAAAGAGCTTCTCTCCAAACAGGTAGGATCTCTAGGGAGGCTGTACAACCAAGCACCATGCCTCTGGAAACGTTCTGGAACAAATGTATTAGGAAAACATACTCAAGCTTTCTCATAGAAAGTCACTGTACCCATAAGCATATCGAAACCTCTGAACACTTCCATAATAATGATCTATGTTCACTTTTTTAGCTCTGCAGTTTTCAAAATTAACCTCAAAACTCCATTTTGTAATAGAATACTTAGCAACACGTCACAGACACCAGCGTCCCATGAGAGACATTACAGTGGCCAATAAAAACCCCTGGAGGAAATGGTCTGTACCTGAAGGGACATAGATGAGGAGGGTTAGGGAAGCAGGTTAGGTGTTAACCAGCTTTGAGCTTCTCATAGTTGCTTGGCGTTACCTGTAGCTTCCACCTAAGGCAGGAGGAAATTCACAGAAAAATTGCACCTTAGCAAAACATTACCTGCAAGGTTTCTGCCTTGAATGGAGAATTTCTTTTTGTCAAGGATAGATGACCAAGCTTCCCTGGGCTGTCCCCAATGAGCTTTGGGATTATCTTGTTTTGATCACCTTTACTGCCATAACACAGGCTCTCTCAGCCATGTGGAGTCTGTCCAAGATGCAGAAAATCCTGTTTTCCTCATATTACTTTTCTCATTGTATCCCCTCTCTAGGTTCTTTCCCAACGTTGACTTCCACTTTTACGGCTTTATCCCAAACCTCACTTCTGAGCTCTAAACCTGTACATTCAATGATCTGTACCACAGCTCCCCCGAGTGTTTAAAAACTCCTCCAGCTCAGCATGTCTAAAGCTGATCTCCGTCAGCTCTAAGCCCAAGCTTCCTTCTCCTGTGTTCCCAGCCTCAGTATGCTGACCCCTCATTCACTCATTTGCTAACTCTAGGACCCTGGGAGTTACCCTGGACCATTTCCTCTTCCTTAGCCCTATATATAATTTTAAATGAACCCTTAATGATTCTATGTTCTGTCTATTTCTCAGACAAGTCTCATTTCCTTTCCCTATTCATTGCTACCACTTGAGTTCCAAGCACCCATATCTTTTGCTTAAACTATTGCAATTGCCTTTCTACTAGTTTTTCTACCTCTTTTCTAATTCCTCAGATCTGTTCTTTAGCCACTTGCTAGAGTGATTATTTAAAAACGCTCCTCACTGGTCCCAAGATAGAGACCAATGTCCTTATCACTCTCTGCTAAATACTGCAGGGTGTTCTGTCTCCTCCTACCTCAACAGCAGCGGCTCACAGCTCTCTCCCTGTCGTGTGATGCTCCATCTCCATTGATCTTTTCTGAGTTCCTTGAAATTGATTGTCTTCTCACCTGAGCCTGTGGACATCCTGTTCTCACTTGCCTTGACTGCACTTCTTTTTCATCTGTGCCTGACTGAATTCTACTCCTTCAAGGTCTTCTTTAATGCCACTTCCTTAGGGAAGTCTGATCCATATCCTGGGTACAGCCGCTGTGTTCTTTGTCATCATTGCACAGCACATTTTTCCTTGGCTGCATTTTTTTTTTTTTTTTTTGAGATGGAGTCTCCCTCTGTCGCCCAGGGTGGAGTGCAGTGGCGTGATCTCGGCTCGCTGCAACCTCCGCCTCCCAGGTTGAAGCGATTCTCCTGCCTCAGCCTCCTGAGTAGCTGGGATAACAGGCACCCACCACCAACCCCAGCTAATTTTTATATTTTCAGTAGAGACGAGGTTTCACCATATTGGCCAGGCTGGTCTCGAACTCCTGACCTTGTGATCCACTCGCCTCGGCCTCCCAAAGTGCTGGGATTACAGGTGTGAGTCACCGTACCTGGCCTCCTTGGTAGCATTTGTCATGGCTCTAATTAAGTAGCAATCTGCTACAAATCAAGTAGAGGAGCTGGGGCTTGAACAGAAGTCTGTCTGAGTTCAGACTCCGTGCTCTGTTCTGCCTACTACAGCTCCTTCCCACACCATGCTGCCACCTGAAGCCTGGTATCAGCAGTGTGGTCCACTCTCCCACAGACCCTACTAGCAGCACTGTGACCAGCTATTCTTTAAACCTCTTTTCCCATAGAATGTGAAGGCCTCCAAGGTGGCACATGTAAGCTCAGCGTCTACCATCTCTAAGAGTTAACATGGCTCCCTCCTTGACAGCCCTTCCAATTCTACCTGCTGAGTGTGCAAAGAGTAGCCAGATAGGTTTGAAAATGGTTCTGTTTGATCTCTCTGACCCCCCACATCATTTGTATGTTCTGTGTCTGCCCTGCTGTCATCACAACTTGGAAAAGTAGCAAGTGTTAGACCAGGAACTAAATTCTGGGATCATGATTTTCTAAGTCATCCCTTCCCACGTCTCTGTCCAGGCTTCAGAGGTGACCTAATGCTCATAGGATATCTATGATTCTGCAGACACTCACCCCAGCACATAGTGTTCTGTCTCTCTGTCACTTTGATCTAACACTGCCCACAGGATCACTACGACTGGGGCCTACGGGCCATCAAGTCCGTACTGGTGGTGGCAGGATCCCTGAAGAGAGGAGACCCTGACCGGCCTGAGGACCAGATCCTGATGCGCTCCTTGAGGGATTTCAACATCCCCAAGATTGTGACTGATGACATGCCCATCTTCATGGGCCTGATCGGGGACCTCTTTCCCACCCTGGATGTCCCCCGGAGGAGAGACCCCAACTTTGAAGCTTTGGTTAGGAAGGCGATAGTGGATCTGAAGCTCCAGGCTGAGGACAACTTTGTGCTCAAGGTACATGTGGTTTTTCCTCCCAGGATTTCTCTATCTCTTACTTATTGTCCAGGATAATGGGTTATCCTTCATCCATAATCCAAAGGGTTGTTTTAGATGTGCAAATATGTATCTAGTTAGTAATAACTCAATTCATTTCAACCACTCTTAACTGGGGACCCACAATGTGGAATGCATGGTAGGGAATACAAGGGAAAGTTGGAGGATCCTTACTTTACAGCCCTTCCATTCTGTTTGGTGTACCTCAGCCTGAATGCCAACTATCTGCTCACTCACCCATAAATGAAAGGACAAAGACAGAGGCCAAGATCTGGCTACATCTACAGAACCTCCACTCAATCCTACTATCCTGGATAGAGACCAGCAAAAGAGAACACCCAAAACCAGCAGAGGAGAATACCCCTCCCAGCCTCCTGGAAAACACAGCACAGCTCCTTATTTAACCTTGAGGCTTACCAGATATTGAAGAAACCCAACAACACGCAAGATAAAGACAGATGGACAGACACAGACACACACACACAACAAAAACAGCCAGTGAAAATAACAAAGAGAATATTTTTAAAGTTATAATTAGCGTCTTTGAAGGAAATTTTAAAAAAATATCCATCAAACAAGAATTAGATGCCATTGTACAAAGAAAGCACTATTGGAGAATTATAAAGACCTCTTTTAAATGTGAAATTGTATCATCTATGGCATTCAAAATTCAGTGAGAGGATGGGAAGATAAAGGCAACATCCCAGGATAAAGTTATAAGCAGTATTATGCATTGTGTGTGTGTGTGTATGGTAAAATATTCACACATGCACACACACACACAGATACAGAAAGTGCGAGAGGTGAGATGATGTATAGAGAATCAATTTAGGTTATCCAACATGTTACCAGTAAGAATTCTAGAAAAAGAACAGAAAGATAACTAGAGCTGGAAAGACATGTATCCACATTGGAAAGACAGTACTGAACAGAATGACTTTAAATGAATCTGTGCAGTGACACATCATAATGCAATTTCAGAAGTCAAGAGTCAAGAGAAAAGAATAAGTCTCCTAGTTGAGTGAGGAGGTAGTACTAGTGTATTAATACCTGAGACTGGGTAGTTAGGAAAGAGGTTTAATTGACTCACAGTTCTGCATGGCTGGGGAGGCCTCAGGAAACTTACAATCATGGCAGAAGGTGAAGGAGAAGCAAGTCCTTCCTCACAAGGCAGCAGGAAAGAGAGAGAAAGAGTGGAGGGGAAATAAAGAGCTGCAGACACCCTTTGTCTTCCTTGCACAGTACATTTTTCCTTTGTAACATTTATCACAGATCTAATTAAATAACAATCTGCTACAAATCAAGTGGAGGAGCAAGGGCTTGAAATGAAGTTTAAGTTCAGACTCCATGCTCTGTTCTACATGCTACACCTCCTCCCTGCACCATGCTGGTTATAAAACCATCAGATCTCGTGAGAACTCACTCAGTATCACAAGAACAGCATGGGGGAAACTGCCCCCATGATCCAACCACCTCCCACCAGATCCCTCCCTCGACACATGGGGATTCGAGATGAGATTTGGGTAGGGACACAAAGCCAAACCATATCAACAAGTGATCCAGGAAAGGAATGAAATTTAAAAGGAACTCAGAATCTCTTGTCAGCTAAATTGGATACTTGAGAATAAGAAAAGCAGTCCTTCAAAGTTTTTAAGGGAAATGATTTCAAGACTAGAATTCTATACAACCAAATTATCATCCATGATATTCTCAGACTCATAAATGTTACTTCTTATGCACCCTTTTTGAGTAAGTTACTTGAGGACATACTGCAGCAAAACAAGAATGAAAAACAAGAAAAATATTGTGAGATTCAAAAAAAATCAAGAATCATTAAAAAAAATCCTGAAATGACAGCCGTTAGCAGGCCTAGAAAGCAATCAATTCAAATTAGAGCTGGAAGTCAGTAGTCTCCCAGAAAAGAGAACCTTAAGAAAAGTGAATTTATTCAAAGCAAGAATAGAGTAATAAGCTGAAAGTTCTTATGTGTTTTATTGAACTTCTAAGTTGTGGGGACTTGTAAGTTATGTGTACAAAATCAATTGTTCCCTCCTCTCTGTTTCCACAGCACCTTATAAATACCTCTAAGATAGTACTTATCCTCTTACCTTAGAATAATTTGTCCACATGACTTTCTTCTCCATCACACTAAGATCACAGAGGGCAGGAGGATCACATCTGAATCCCCCTCGCCTGGCACACTCTGTAGCACTTGGTTGGTGACTAATAATTATATAACTGAATGATGAATACAGGAACAAATGAATCATGTTGCCCCTATATTTCAGACCTCCTGACATCTTGGGGTGGATAACTCTTCCTCTGTTGACTTCAGGTCTCACTTCAGACAGCAGCTGGGGTCACAGAAGAGCAGTTGGGGTGCAGGTGAGTCACAGGCTGGTCCCTCTGGCTGAATTTTCTGCCTCCTCAGGTGGTCCAGCTGGAGGAGCTCCTGGCTGTGCGGCACTCTGTATTTGTGGTGGGTGGCGCTGGTACTGGCAAGTCACAGGTGCTGAGGTCCTTGCACAAGACCTATCAGATCATGAAACGGCGCCCCGTCTGGACTGACCTCAATCCCAAAGCAGTCACAAATGATGAGCTCTTTGGCATCATCAATCCAGCCACACGAGAATGGAAGGATGGTAAGAGTGGGATTCTCCCAGGAGAAAGTCTCTGCTAGCCTCAGAGTCCCTGTGGCGGGCTTGGATGCAGTTGGGTGAATTGCAGAAGCAAACATTGGACTGATCTGTTTGGGACCGCAGAAGGAGACAAAAAAGCCAGTAGAAAGGGAGAAACCAATTTTGGCTTGCAGGGGAACTTCAGTTTTTCAGATGTTCTCCCTCCTTGGGGACCTCTTCCAGCTGCCTTTTAAAGAGTGCATTTAAAAAGGATAAAGCATGCTGGGCACAGTGGCTCACACGTGTAATCCCAACACTTTGGGAAGCGGAGGTGGGTGGATCACGAGGTCAGGAGTTCGAGACCAGCCTGGCCAATATGGTGAAACCCTGTCTCTACTAAAAATACAAAAAAAAAAAAAAAAAAAAATCAGCTGGGCGTGGTGGCGCACATCTGTAGTCCCAGCTGCTCAGGAGACTGAGGCAGAAGAATCGCTTGAACCCGGGTGGTGGAGGTTGCAGTGAGCCGAGATCATGCCACTGCACTCTAGTCTGGGTGACAAAGCAAGACTCCATCTCAAATAAATAAATAAATAAATAAATAAATAAATAAATAAATAAATAAATAAATAAGATAAAGCAATATAGGCATTCAGCTGTAGTTCACTGACTCTGGAGTACGAGCCGTGGTGTAGAGTGTTAATGCTGCCTGGCAGTAGACTTCAAGTATGTGTTGGGTAGGGAAGCCCACGGCTCATTCCCAAAGAAGTGGTGCAGTCTGGCATCCTACAAAGGGCACGACTCCCCTATTTGATGTTGCCCCAACAGTGATGGGGAAGCTGCATGCTACAGAACCTTGTGCCCATGCCAGGCCCCTGATGATTATCTGTTCAATCTCAAGAGGGCCCCTAGAGCCATATTCCTTTCTACAGTGATTCAGAGGCCCCCAACCCTGTGTTTGCTGGGTGCTGATCTCAGCCTTACCTTCAAAGAACTAAACTTCACCAATAGACCTTGTAAAGGGTCGTTTGGCACTGGAAGACAGCAGAAAGAAAGTTGAGGGGGAAAAAAAGAGGTCCCTGAGCTGATAAGGAGGACCTCTTTCTAAAACCTATGTAGTTTCTGGAATGAGGAAATCTCAGCTCCTTCCTGATGTTTCAATGTCTGACCACATCCGGATCAAACTCTCTGGATTTCTCTAATTTAGGAGCTTTCATCTGAGGTCTAGAACACAAGGATTTAACAACCAGAGTCTAATTTTTATTTTGCTGTTAATGAGACTTAGCATCTTTCCTTCTTATTGATCTTAGTAATTTGCTCTTTTGTGATTTTATTTCCTGTTTTTCTTACCAATTTTTAAGGTTTTTTTTTTGTTTTTTTTTTTTTTTTTTTTTTTGAGGCAGAGACTCACTCTGTCGCCCAGGCTGGAGTGCAGTGGCCCAATCTCAGCTGACTGCAAGCTCTGCCTTCCGGGTTCACGCCGTTCTTCTGCCTCAGCCTCCCGAGTAGCTGGGACTACAGGTGCCTGCCACCACGCCCAGCTAATTTTTTGTATTTTTAGTAGAGATGGGGTTTCACCGTGTCAGCCAGGATGGTCTCAATCTCCTGACCTCATGATCCTCCCGCCTCAGCCTCCCAAAGTGCTGGGATTACAGGTGTGAGCCACCATGACACCAGGCCAAGAGTTTTTTTAATATATCAAAGATATTAACCGCTTATCTGTCACATGCATTGCTAATGTTTCCCCAACCTATTCTTTGTCTATAGACACTTTATTCTCCCATGCTCTTTTTAACAAAGGAAATTATGCCTGTCTAGTCTTTTTAGCATCTGGGATTTCTATTAGTTTATAATTCTTCAGCTGCTGATCTAGTATCATAAATTTGGTCAAAAAAGATTCTTTTTACATTAACATTTTTTATCCATCTGGAATTTATGTTGGGGCTTAGTATGAGGCAGGGTACAGAATCAACTTTATTTCCTTCCAGATGGATAATTGATTGTAACCATACCATTTATTAAGTAAACTATCCTTTCCCTCTGAATTTAAACACCAGCTTGTCATTTACTAAATTGCATATGTATATTGAGATCTGATTCTGGGCTTTCTATTCTGTTTGACTCACCTCTTTATCTAATCCTATACTAATGTCATTTTATTTCAGTTACAATCATTTTATAACATATTTTAATATCCAATGAGGTAAGTCCCTCCTCAGTAATCTTTTGTAATTTTATTGTCTTGTCTCAAGCACTTCTTTTTTCATATTAAATATAAGCTCAATAATATAATTCAAACTTTTAAGTCTGAATTCTAGTTAAAATTTTATTAGATTTATACATTAAATTTGGGAAAATTGACAAGGAAGATATAATAATCACAAGTCTGTGTTCACTGAACAAGGTAACTTCGAAGTAAATGGAACATAGCCTTTAAAATATGTTTAGGGGCCAGGCACAGTGGCTCATTCCTATAATCCCAGTGCTTTGGGAGGCCAAGATGGGAAGATCATTTGAGGCCAGGAATTTGAGACCAGCCTAGGCAACATAGTGAGACCCCATATCTACTAAAAAAAAAAAATTTTGGATAACTTTAAAAGAATACGAATTAACAGGTTATTTTAGTTT
This sequence comes from Gorilla gorilla gorilla, assembly GCF_029281585.2. Classification (NCBI taxonomy): domain Eukaryota; kingdom Metazoa; phylum Chordata; class Mammalia; order Primates; family Hominidae; genus Gorilla; species Gorilla gorilla. The sequence goes on from NC_073243.2 coordinate 27,040,038, forward strand.
TATTTATTTATTTGTTATCTGTTTTTTATTTTCAAAATTAATTCCAGTAAACAGAAAAATAAGCACATAAAGGAATTGGCAATTATATCACCAAACGCAATATAATACAAAGTTATAGAACTTTTTATCCCATAAATAGAAAGTATTCCTTTCCTGGTTGGTTCATGTAACATTTCCAAAAATTAAAAATGTAATTGGCTACAGAGAAAGCTATAATGAATTCAACAATATCAATGTACAGGTCACATTCTCTGATAATAATGGAATAGAATTAGAAACAAATAGCAAGAAAGTCACCAAAAATGATTTTACTACTTGCAAATCAAGAAATGCTCTCTTAATTCCTGTATCAAAAAGGAAATTTAATTGCAAACCTCTCTAGGATGCAATAAAAAAATACTTCATACAAGAAAACCTATGGGCTCCATCTAAAACCTCTAAGGGAAAACTTTTTAAACTCACTTTATTATAAAAGGTAGGCTGGAAGTAAAGGAAGTTAATATTCATCATAAGAAATTGTTCAAACTAAACACCAAGAAAATGATGGAAAAGGAACTGGTAAAGATAAAAGCTGAAATTAGTCACTAGGAGGAACACAAACAGATTACATAAAAGATAAATAAATGTAAATATTGGTTCGCTGTAAAGACCAATAAGATAAGTCTATTGTGAGAGTGATTAATGGGAAAAAAGAGTAAATATACATATAATTTGGAATTAACAGACAAGACTAAAGTAGAAGAAAATATTTAATTGATGACACATACTTGAAAAACTAAAAGAAATAAATGAACCCCTAGCAAAATATAAATTAATAAAATTTCTTCATTAAGAAGCAGAAAAATTGAGTAAACTAGTGAAAAGAAAAAGTTAAAAAAGAGTAGAGCAAAAAACAGATAATTTCAAAATTATGAAAAGATAACTCTGAAATTATCTTACAGAGCAAGAATAATATTAATATCAACTTTTATGTGGAGCCAAAAAAACCCAATGTTACTCATTAATATAGACACAAATATTCTAAATAAAATATCAGTAAGGAGAATCAAACAGTATCTCAAAAATAATACCCTTTGACCAAGTAAAAGCTATTCCAGGAATGTAGGGATAGAGCAATTGTTTTTAACAGTATTAACATAAAACATTAACAAACTAAAGGGGAAAATCATTTGATCACTAAATAGATACTTAAAATGCAATTCATTCCTAATAGAAAATTCTAAGTAAAGTAGGAATAGAAGGAAACCCCTAAAATATAATAAATGCTCTGTACCTAAAGCTGAAATGAAAACAAAGTCATTCTCAATAATGATACAGTAAATTTCCATGAAAAATAAGGAACAAGTTAGGGATGCCTATTGTCAACATTATTGCTTATTGGGGTTCTAGAAAATGTAATAGGACAAGAAAATGAAATAGATGGTATAAATTGGAGGAAAGAAAAAAAAATTAGAGGAAAGGAGAGAAATTATTGTTTTGTTTATTATGCAACTTTATACCTAGAAAATGTATTAGACATTACTGAAAAATTACTAGAATTAATAAGAAAGTTCATTAAAGGCAACTGAACATAAAATAAATACACAAAATTTGGTAACTTTTCTCAATACTGGCAAGAGTCAACTAAAAATAGAAGTGCAGGAGGAGAAAATTCTTTTCACAGTAGCAATAAAAATCATGAGATATTTAGGAACACATTTAACCAAACACACATATTTTAAAATCTGTAAAAATGTATTAGGGACATAAAGCCATATGTGAATAAATGAACAGACATACCATACTATTAACTAGGGAAGTTTAATATCATAAAAATCAATTCTGCCCAAGTTAATATATAAATTTCAGGTAATGACAATTAGAATCAGATGGGCCGCTTTCCAAAGCTTGTGTTTGGCAAGATTCGCCAAGACTGCAATTACAAAGCATGAAAACTCTACCTTAAAAAGTTTGATGTAGTTTCATCATGTCATAGTTACTTGCTGTAATGATCCACTTTGTCACTTAAAAAGCTTGTACTATCAGGAGTTGTTCTTGTTCTTGCTAATGTTATGAAAAGTTAGACTAAAGCACAGGGAGAATGCACCTTGGGCATTGCCAGGTTTTTGCAAAGCAAGATATAAAACCAAATCTGCATCCTGGCCAGCATGGTGAAACCGCGTCTCTACTAAAAATACAAAAAAATTAGCTGGGCATGGTGGCACGCACCTCTAGTCCCAGCTACTCAGGAGGCTGAGGCAGGACAATCTCTTGAACCCAGGAGGCAGAGGTTGCAGCGAGCTGAGATCACACCGCTGCACTCCAGCCTGGCAACAGAGCAAGCCTCCATCTAAAAAAAAAAAGTAAAATAAAATAAAAATAAAACCAGGTCTGATCTGCCTTTGCATGTTCCACGTACGCCCCCTTCTGTGTGTTGTAGCTAAAGGGGAAAAGCTATGTTTAAGTGAAAGAGGATTAATGAAGAAATGGAAAATAAGGTATCAGTGGTTCCTTTTAGGATTGTTCTCTTCCATCATGCGGGAGCTTGCCAACATCACCCATGATGGGCCCAAGTGGATTTTACTGGATGGCGACATAGATCCAATGTGGATTGAATCCCTGAATACTGTCATGGATGATAACAAGGTATGAAATTGGGGGATATCCCTAGATCATTTCTAATCACCTGTGAAACCAGTCATCCAGTGTGGCAGGCATACTTGCAAATCTAGATTCCACATGATGGCTGGCTCAGAGTAAGGAACTATCATCAGCATCTTCACCACACATCTCTGCACTGATAAATTCCCAGTAGCAACTTTTGCTTACATCAATGGTACTGCCATGGCTCACACCAGTTTTGGCATTATTATAATTTCCATCAGAATGTTCTGCACATAGACTCTTTAGTATTTAGAGTTCAAAGAAGTCTTAAGTCATTCATTCACATCTTTTTACTTTTTCTTTTTATGCTTTACTAGAATAAGGATATTGAAGATCAGAAACATTCCAAGCCTGTCAAACATCTTTCATGGTGGCAAATATTGTTCCATTGAGAGGCTATTTTATTTTTTATAAACAATGAAAACTCTGTAGTCCCAGCACCCTGGGAGGCCAAGGCGGGCAGATCACCTGAGGTCAGGAGTTCAAGACCAGCCTGGCCAACATGGTGAAACCCCATCTCTACGAAAAATACAAAAAATTAGCTGGGCGTTGTGGCAGGCGCCTGTAATCCCAGCTATTCAGGAGGCTGAGGCAGGAGAATTGCTTGAACCTGGAGGCAGAGGTTGCAGTGAGCTGATATCGTGCCATTGCACTCCAGCCTGGGCAACAAGAGCGAAACTCCATCTCCAAAAACTAGCTGGTGGCTGTTAAGCTGGTAGCTGTTTGTAAGCTTGTTCAGAGAGCACGTCCAGATTACAAGTTTTAAAATGCCTTTAACGTTTACAGGATTGTTAGAATAAAAGTATGCTCTCCTGGAGAGACTACTTGATTGTTTTTTCCACTTTTATTTTAGGTTTGAGGGTACATGTGCAGGTTTGTTACGTAGGCAAACTCATGTCACAGGGGTTTGTTGTACACATTATTTCATCACCCAGGTACTAAGTTCAGTACCAATAGTTACATTTTCTGCACCTCTCCCTCCTCCTACCTTGTACCCTCAAGGGGGCTCCAGTGTCCTGTCTGTTGTTCCCTTCTTTGTGTTCACGAGTTCTCATCATTTAGCTCCCACTTATAAATGAGAACATGTAGCATTTGGTCTTCTGTTCCTGCATTAGTTTGCTAAGGTAATGGCCTCCAGCTCCATTCATGTTCCCAAAAAAAAAACAAAACATGATCTCATTATTTTTATGGCTGCACACTATTCCATGGTGTGTATGTACCACATTTTCTTTATCCAGTCTGTCATTGATGGGCATTTAGGTTGGTTCCATGTCTTTGCCATTGTGAAGAGTGTGGCAATAAACATTTGCGTACATATGTCTTTATAGTAAAATGATTTATATTCCTCTGGATATATGTCCAGTAATGAAATACCTGGGTCAAACAGTATTTCTGTTTTTAGCTTTTGTGGAGGCACCATACCACTTTCCACAATGGATAAACTAATTTACACTCCCACCAACAGTGTATAAATGTGTTCCCTTTTCTCCACAACCTCACCAGCCTCTGTTCTTTTATTGACATTTTAATAATAGCAATTCTGACTGGTGTGAGATGGAATCTCATTGTGGTTTTGATTTGCATTTCTCTAATAATCAGTGATGTTGAGTTTTTTTCATATGCTTTTTGGCCACAAAAATTGTCATCTTTAGAAAAGTGTCTGTTCATGTTCTTTGCCCACTTTTTAATGTTTGTTTTTTTCTCATAAATTTGCTTAAGTTCCTTATAGATGCTGGATATTAGACTTTGTCAGATGCATAGTTTGCAAATATTTTTCCCATTCTTTAGGTTGTCTGTTCACTCTATTGATCATTTCTTTTGCTGTCAGAAGCTCTTTAGTTTAATTAGATCCCATTTGTCAATTTTGCATTTGTTGCAATGGCTTTTGGCATCTTTGTCATTAAATCTTTGCTCATTCTTATGGCCAAGATGGTATTGCCTAGGTTGTCTTCCAGGGCTTTTATAGTTTTGGATTTTACATTTAAGTTTTTAATCCTCTTGAGTTAATCTTTGTATATCATGTAAAGAAGGGCACCAGTTTCAGTCTTCCACATATGGCTAGCCAGTTATCCCAGCACCATGTATTAAATAGGCTTCCCCAAATGCTTGTTTTTGTCAGCTTTGTTGAAGATCAGATGCTCATAGGTGTGTGGCCTTATTTCTGGGCTCTCTATTCTGTTCCATTGATCTATGTGTCTGTTTTTGTACCAGTACCATGCTGTTTTGGTTACTGTAGCCCTGCAGTATAGTTTGAAGTCAGGTAACATGATGCCTCCAGCTTTGTTTTTTTTTTTTTGCTTATGATTGCCTTAGCTATTCTGGCTCTTTTTTGGTTCCATATGAATTTTAAAATAGTTTTTTCTAGTTCTGTGAAGAATGTCATTGGTAATTTAGTAGGAACGGCATTGAATCCATACAGTGTTTTGGGCAGTATGGTCATTTTATGAGTTTGATTCTTCCTATCCATGAACACGGGATATTTTTCCATTTGTTCATGTAATCTCTGATTTATTTAAGCAGGGTTTTGTAATTCTTTTTATAGGGATCTTTCATGAGGTACTACTATAAAAGGAACAGTATTAATATGAAATGTAAGTTCTTTTCTTTTAAGAGTTCCATTGTTCCAATATAGTCTAGTTCATTCAAATCACCAACATCAACTTAAACTGTTTAAATAACTTTTTTTTTCTCACTCAACACACATACACACACACACACACACACACACACACACATACAGGGGTGGTGGTGGAGAGTGCATAGGAAGAAAGAGGATTATTGTAGAAAATTTAGAAAATACTATTCATCACAAAGAAGGAATATATTAGTTCGTTTTCACACTGCTGATAAAGACATACCAGAGACTGGGTAATTTATAAAGAAAAAGAGGTTTAATGAACTCACAGTTCCACGTAAATGAGGAAGCCTCACAATCATGGCAGAAGGTGAAAGGAGCGTCTTACATGGCAGCAGACAGAGAGAATGAGAGCCAAGTGAAAGGGATTTCCCCTTATAAAACCATCAGATCGACCTGGCATGGTGGTTCACGCCTGTGAGCACTTTGGGAAGCTGAGGTGGGCAGATCATGAAGTCAGGAGATCAAGACCATCCTGGCTAACACAGCGAAACCCCGTCTCTACAAAAAATACAAAAAATTAGCTGGACATGGTGGCGGGCACCTGTAGTTTCAACTACTCAGGAGGCTGGGGCAGGAGAATGGCATGAACCCAGGAGGCAGAGCTTGCAGTGAGCCAAGATTGTGCCACTGCACTCCAGCCTGGGTGACAGAGCGAGACTCTGTCAAAAAAAAAAAAAAAAAAAAAAATCAGATCTTGTGAGACTCACTCACAACCATGAGAACTGTATGGGGGAAACCACTCGCATGATTCAATTGTCTCCCACTGGGTCCCTCCCTCAACACATGGGAATTATGGGAGCTACAATTCAAGATGAGATTTGGGTGGGGACACAGCCAAACCATATGAAGGAAATAATTCTCCATAATCCCAACCAAACCAATAATAATCAGCCAAATCCCCACAGGCTGGCAAGGCACCTCCCTCGTTCCTCACTGGCATGCCCTTCCCTGTTGTCTCCAGGTGCTGACATTGGCCAGCAATGAGAGGATTCCTCTGAACCCCACCATGAAGCTCCTCTTTGAGATCAGCCACCTGCGCACAGCCACTCCAGCAACTGTCTCTAGAGCAGGTACGGCCCAAGAAGGGAAGAACCACAGAGCTACTCCACAGGGAGGTACCTCTGGCTTCACACGTAGTTTTGCTGGCTCAGAAGGAATCTCCACATGGGAGCCAGAAGCCTCACGTGCAGTCTTGTGAATTTGGAAATGTTGTGGTAATAAGAAGGGAAATGGCTTTTGAGCTGCACAACTATCCTCTGCACAGAAGTGTCTAACTTAGGCTACTTTTAGGCCAGTTCTAGCCTCCACGTCAATGGAGATGACCAAATATCACTGTTTATCACTAACTCCTGGTGCAAAATTGCAACTCTATCCCTTAAGTTTCATCTGTCTCCACTGAACAAATTTATTAACAGAGACTGGAAGATTTTTTTTTAAATTGTGTGGCAAAATCAAACTTAAAGAAGCAGGGAGTAGAATGTCAGTTGCCAAAGGTGAGGGTTGGGGGGCAGGGGCAGATGTTGGTCAATGGGTACAAAATTTCACTTCTGCAGGATGAGTAAGTTCTAGAGACCTGCTGTACAACACAGTGCCTATAGTTAGCCATACTGTAGTGTGCACTTAAAAAAATTGTTGGGCCGGGCTCGGTGGCTCACACCTATCATCCCAGCACTTTAGGAGGCTGGGTTGGGCAGAGAGCTTGAGCCCAGGAGATTGATACCAGCCTAGGCAACATACCAAAACCCCATTACTACAAAAACAAACACAAACAATTGTTAAGAGGATAGATCTCATGTTAAGTGTTCTTAACACACGCACACACACACACACTTTTGGAGGTGATGGATGTTTATTACCTTGATTGTGATAATGGTTTCACTGGTGTATGCATACGTCCAAATTCACCAAATAGTATACATTAAATATGTACAGCTTTTTATATATGAATTATACTCCAATAAAGCTGTTAAAAAATAATATTAATAATAAAAAGGAAATAAATAGTAAAAATAAAATAAATAATTTAAAAAGAGATCTTGTTTGGCCTCTACCATAATATTACGTTCCCTTTCAAGAACCTCTGCTAAAATTGCTGCACACAGGCCAGGAGAGTTGTCTCTGCCGTCCTAGGGATGCTCTAACAAGAGTAACGAATTTCCACAAACTTGGGGCTGTTAAAACAACAGAAATGTATTTTCTCACGTTGCTGGAAGTCGGGCATCCAAAATCAAGGTCAGGGCTGTGCTTCCTCTAAAGGCTTTAGGGGAGAATCTTTTCTTGAATCTCCCAGCTTGGGTGTTCCTTGGCTTGTGGGTCCATAATGCCAGTCTCTGGCTTCTTCCCGTGGCCTTCTCTTCTGTGTGTGTCTCTCCCCTCTGTCTCTTATTAGGACACTTATAAATGTTCCACCCAGATAACCAAGGATAGTCTCATCTCAACATCTTTAACTTAATTGCATCTGCAAAGACTCTTTTTCTTTTTTCTTTTTCTTTTTCTTTTTTTTTTTTTTTTGAGACAGAGTCTCTCTCTGTTGCCCAGGCTGGAGTACAGTGGCACGATCTTGGCTCACTGCAACCTCTGCCTCCCAGGTTCAAGCTATTCTTCTGCCTAAGCCTCCCGAGTAGCTGGGATTACAGGCATGTGCCACCATGCCCAGTTAATTTTTGTATTTTTAGTAGAAATGAGGTTTCACCATATTGGCCAGATTGATCTTGAACTCCTGACCTCAGGTAATCTGTCCGCCTCAGCCTCCCAAAGTGCTGGGATTACAGGCATGAGCCACTGCGCCCATCCTGCAAAGACCCTTTTTCTAAATAAGATCACATTGGCAGGTTCCAGGGGTCAGGACATGGCCTTGACTTTTGGGGGACCACCAATCAACCCACTACATACCCCCACATTCCCATGACAAGTATTGCTAATCTGTCACAGCCTTCTTTCTTCCTGAGCCTGGACTTGGCCTTGGGATTCTCAAAGCTGCTCCCCATCCACCTATCATCAGTCCGCTGGAGTTGGTCCTCAATAGCAAACCCATTTACCCTCTCACATCTCGGCCAAATCTTTTCTTTTCAGCCCAGTCTTCTGTACATTTTCCAAACAGAGAAAATAACTCCCTGGGGTGAAAAATATAATGATGTATATGGAATATTCACTAAACTGTATTCTCTGTGCTCACAGGGATCTTGTACATCAACCCGGCAGACTTGGGATGGAACCCTCCAGTGAGCAGCTGGATTGACAAGAGGGAAATCCAGACAGAGAGAGCCAACTTAACCATTTTGTTTGACAAGTATCTTCCAACCTGCCTAGACACACTCAGAACCAGGTAGGCCAAGAAATGAGGAAGATAGAGAGTTAAAGCAGCAATAAAACCATGGGTTCACACCTGGTGTCCTGCTGATGTTCTGTCCTGTCCCAAAGTCAGATGTTCCCAGAGCGATCTCCTCCAGGCATGGCAGATGGCAGAGGGGACACACATTAGGATGGCCGTGGGATGCCTGTTGTCAGCTCAGGCATGAAGTGAGGTGAGTGAAGAGGAGGAAGATTGAAAGTCCCTTTCGTGAGTGCCACGTGGATGTTTCTGAAGGAGGCTGCGGGTTGTAGTATCAGATTACAATCCAGACACTCAGATCCTTCTGTGTACAGGGCAAGCAGCTCTGCATTTGTAATAAGTAATCCACAGGCCAGATCAACAGACCTAGGGGTGAAAATGGCACTTATTGGTGACCTGTGGGACCCACTCCCTGTCCCTGGCTGTGTGTGTTCACGGCCCAGATAATGTGGGTATAATGTACCATCTGACAGTCCTGCCCTGCTGGATATCGTGAGTTTACTTTTCCTCTTATAGGTTTGTAAAAGTAAGGGCAACAAGCCCTGACCACTTATCACTAAGCAAGAGGTTAATCACTCTTGACCAAGAGGATACTTACTACAGCAAGAATACTGTGTCAGCACAGGGAGCTGCCCATGTTTGGAACCTGCTTTTGTTTTACACTCTTTTTATGGTCGTTGTTGCCATTTGATGCATCATTCTGTGAATCTGACACCCATCCCTGTAGTGGAGGCAAGAATGGGCCCCTGAGGCTGGTGCTGTGAAGGCGATGTGACTCAGAGCCCCATGAAGATGCCACAATTTAGGGTCAGGATTATGTTTCCCAGAAACTAAAGTCAATCATTGAAGTTGATCCCTGCCTCTTTCTTCCTTGGCTTGTCAAGCATGGGATATGATTGTGCCTCCAATGGTTTGCAAGCATGGAGGCCAAGGGGGAGGGAGCACTTCAGACTGCAGGAAACGATACTGCAATAGGGCTCCAGGTGCTCTCATTCCACATGCCCCGCCCCACACCCTGAAAAATCCACTCACGTTCAAAGTGAATTTTGTATACCTAAAAATTGAGTTGCAGTCAAGTAGGTGACATTGTGGTCTATTTTCGTTGTTTAATGAAACATTACTTTTGATTTCATAGTTTTTCTATTTCAGGGTCAATAATTATTATTCCAACTCAACATTTATATAAGCCTTTGAAAGGCTTTCAGTCCGTGGGTGACCCGTGGGCTCTGTGGCCTTGGGATGTAATGGGCTAAAGCAGCCCGTGTAGCTAAAAAAGTCTGGAAGTGGAAAACACTAGTTAATATCACAGATGGGCTAGGGCAGCCAAGAGTTAGAAAACCAGAGAAGGGTAAGGTTTTAGGAAAATAGTCTATCCCTGTTCTTTTTTTTTTTTTTGAGTTTTAAAATGTTTTTTAAAGTTTTATTTGTATAGATTTAGGGATGGAAGTGCAGTTGTGTTACAGGGATATATGGCATAGTGGTGAAGTCTGGCCCTTTAGTAGTGTAGCCACCACCTGAATAGCATACATTGTATCCAATGGGGGTATTTCAACCCTCGACCCCCTGCCACCCTCCCACCTTTTGGAGTCTCTGGTGTTTATTATTTCACTCTATATTTCCATATATACCTACTCTTTAGCTCCCACTTATAAGTGAGAACATGCAGTTTTTGACTATCCGTTTTGCAGTCATTTTGCTAAGGATAATGGACTCCAGTTCCACGCATGTTGCTGCAAAAGACATGATTTCATTCTTTTTTATGACTAAGTAATATTCCATGTGATATACATAGGTATATATACACACCACTTTTTTTTTTTTTTTTTTTTGGAGTCGTTGTCTCGCTCTGTCACCCAGGCTGGAGTGCAGTGGTGCGATCTTGGCTCACTGCAACCTCCACCTCCTGGGTTCAAGTGATTCTCCTGCCTTAGCCTTCTGAGTAGCTGGGATTACAAGTGTGCATTACCATGCCCACCTAATTTTTTTTTTTTTTTTGTCAGAGTCTCGCTCTGTAGCCCAGGCTGGAGTGCAATGGTGTGATCTCAGCTCACTGCAACCTCTGCCTCCTGGGTTCAAGCGATTCTCCTGCCTCAGCCTGCCAAGTAGCTGGGACTACAGGCACGTACCACCATGCCCAGCTAATTTTTTGTATTTTTGGTAGAGATGGGGTTTCACCATGTTGGCCAGGATGATCTTGATCTCTTGACCTTGTGATGTGGCCGCCTCAGCCTCCCAAAGTGCTGGGATTACGGGCGTGAGCCACCGCACCCAGCCTAATTTTTGTATTTTTAGTAGAGACAGGGTTTTGCCATGTTGACCAGGCTGGTCTCAAACTCCTGACCTCAGGTGATCCGCCTGCCTCAGTGTCCCAAAGTGCTGAAATTATAGGTATAAGCCACTGCGCCTGCCTACACCACCTTTTAAATTCAATCATCCATTGATGGAAACTCAGGTTGATTCCATGACTTCGCTATTGTGAATAGTGCTGCAATAAACATAAGAGTGCAGGTATCTTTTTGATAAAATAATTTCTTTTCCTTTGCATCCCTGTTCGGATTTTCCTGAGACACTTGTCCCATATATCCTTTAACTAAAAGTCTGCTATTTCTCACTCTGGGCATTTAGAACAAGAGATGGCAAGCTCATGTGTCTTTGTGTGTGCATGTGTGCCGGTGCATGCACAAGCCTTTGAAACAGCTTTGAATATTCTGACTGTATTAAGTCTATCCAGAGGCAACTCTCCCCCGAACTCTCAATTATGGGTGCTCGCTCTGGGTGTAATGTCTTTTGTTGGTGGTGGGTTTTTTTTTTTTTTTTTTTTGAGACGGAGTCTCGCTCTGTAGCCCAGGCTGGAGTGCAGTGGCGTGATCTTGGCTCACTGCAACCTCTACCTCCCAGGTTCAAGAGATTCTCCTGCCTCAGCCTCCCAAGTATCTGGGACTACAGGTGTGTGCCACCACACCCAGCTAATTTTTATATTTTTAGTAGAAACGGAGTTTCACCATGTTTGCCAGGATAGTCTCAATCTCTTGACCTCGTGATCTGCCTGCCTCGGCCTCCCAAAGTGCTGGGATTACAGGCATAAGCCACCGCGCCCGGCGGATGTCTTTTCATTCTCACAGCCATCCTGCCGATGAGGGAGCTGCAGCTCCGCGATGCTCCCCTGGCATCATAGCCAGTTAGTAACAGGCACTTGCTTTAAAGCCTTCCTTCTATTTTATACAGTCACAGTGTTGTAATGCCAGCTTCATGTGGCCCTGTCACTACAAAGCCGTGTCATGTCAACAGATAATAATTTTTTATTGAATAAGCAGGCCCATGAGGGGTAATTATAAAGCAGCTTTATTTTATTTCCTACTGTTCCTTTAAAACCATTGTATGTGACTAGTTCTTCTCCTGACCCTGCATGAGATCTAGGTCAAGGTCTATGACTTTTCTGTAATAAAAAGGCATCTGATCACTTCTAGTCACACAGTCATACATACACGTGTATGTTAGTCCAGTGAAAATATAAAGAAACAAACTCCATTCATAATGGAGGCTTCTGCCCCATCTGCCTCAGCTCAGGACTGCAATGGGAAAGGGGCGTGTTTTTGACTTCTTTCCTTTATCTGCCAGTGACCTACTCCCTGGCTATGACTTCTGACCCATCGCTGTAAAAGGGGGGTGGAGAGAAGAGGGGAAATCCGACTTCTTCTCTTTGATAGTTTTTGGGAGCTCCTTGGCTCCTCCCCATCACTGGAAATCTTTCATCTGTTATTCTGGAAGAAAGAAACTGCTTCTCTAGCTGGTCAGGTCCCGCTCCCACACAAACCCCATCTGCCTCACCTTATCCCTTAGCCAAGCACTCAGACAACCCCTGCTGCACACAGCCCACACCTGGATTCCAGGAGATGCTTGCCCCTTCTCTGCTTTGACAAACTGGAGCACAGGCTGCCCCTGCAAGGTACCTCCCCACTCTCCACTGGGAGATCAGCAAGTCTCGGGGGTTTTCCAGGCAAGAGTCCTTCACCAACTCGGAGTAACCCTATTGAAGCCCCTTTCCCTGGCTATTAGGGGAAAGCAGCTACCTTCCCTGTGCAGGAGGGGACACTCATTGCCTACCCAGAGCTCTCTCTAGTTCTCTGATTGCTAATTTCCAGGCCTTCCAGCATCTCCACTTTGTCCTCTGTACTCTTGAGAGGGTGAGAAGTCAGGGTTGCAAAACCCTCTGCGAGTCCCACCTAAGTTGTCTAGAATCTCTGTTTGGAATGGAAGGGCAGTTGGCACCTATCCTCTTGGTGGCATATCCAGCACTGAGCCCAAGAGAGTTGTGTTATATCCGTCTGTTACAAATAGACATCAAACAAATGACGGAACACCCATCGAGGAGTCAGTCTTCTCGTCACTCATGGAAGTAATACCTAGATTACTAGACTCTAAAACTGTCATAGCATTTGTTGTAAGAATTGCAATTAGATTCAAAACCAGCACAGATGCTAAAAAGTGAATGGCGTGCTGTGCAGCTCTCAGGTTCAGTGCTGGGAAATGACTGTTAAGGTGTCCATTGACAGTGCTGTATTTGTTATGAAAACGGACTCTGCCTCCATGCTGCCTATGAACACTTCATCCTGTGGGAGGTGGCGATGTGGGCTGAGTGTGTGGGTATGTGGTGTGCTCTGCATATACATGTGGTGTGATGAGGATACCTATGGGAAGAAAAGTATGTGTGTGTGAGCTTGTGCATGCTCCTGCTGCATGGGGCATAGGATGTCTTTTGTGCATCTCTTGATATCTGCCTTTCAATTAAGGCCTCTAAAGCCAAGATTAAAAGTGCAAACACCAGGCCAGGGCAGAGTTACAGAGGTGTATTTTCAGTTGAAGAACTCCATTCAGTTCATCATGATTGTATAAAATAACCATCTGTCCTGCTCCACTCTACTTCCCAGATAAGATCCTGGCCCCAGAAAAAGTGTTTTTGGTGTTTTCAATGGAAGGAAACCTCTGAGGTGAAGAGGTAAAAGGGCAAGCCTCAGAATTGCACCCAAATTGCCTCTTTAGGTGCATTTTTTTGTTTGTTTGTTTGTTTGTTTGTTTGTTTGTTTTTAGATGGAATCTCACTCTGTAACCCAGGCTGGAATGCAGTGGCCTGATCTCAGCTCACTGCAAGCTCCACCTCCTGGGTTCACGCCATTCTTCTGCCTCAGCCTCCCAAGTAGCTGGGAGTACAGGTGCCCGCCACCGCGCCCGGCTAATTTTTTGTATTTTTAGTAGAGACGGGGTTTCACCATGTTAGCCAGAATGGTCTCGATCTCCTGACCTCGTGATCCTCCCTCCTCAGCCTCCCAAAGTGCTGGGATTACCGTTGAGGTGCTTTTTGACAATTGCAGAAAGTGTGAAATGAGTGAAAAAGTTACTTGTTGCAGCCACCTGTGTTCCCCAGGTACTGAGAGGGGATCATCAACAGAAAGAGAAGCGGGAAGAAGAAGTGGGAGGGGGAGGGTGTCAGAGGAAAGGAGATGAGAAAGTCCTCAGGAGAGCTCTGGGCCCTTACTTCCTTACAAAGGAAGCTGGCGCGAGAACAGCTGATGAGAATAAAGGCTTAAGTGGCGCTCTGGTTATCTGTAATCCCAAAGAACTTGATGGACCATGAGTCCGCTGAAACCGAGTGGTTCCATAGCTGTCCAACAGCACCACCAGAATGGAATATCCTCTGTGTTTCAGATCCCCTCGGGTCTCTCTTTGCAGGTTTAAGAAGATCATTCCCATCCCAGAGCAGAGCATGGTTCAGATGGTGTGTCACCTTCTGGAATGTCTCCTGACTACGGAGGACATCCCTGCAGACTGCCCTAAGGAAATTTATGAGCATTATTTTGTGTTTGCTGCCATCTGGGCTTTCGGCGGAGCAATGGTCCAAGATCAGGTAAGGAGATATGTTGAGTTCAACAACCACACTGAAGTCTGTAGCAGCAAAAACTGATCCTTTAGCAAAGATTTGGAAGACAGGACAGCTAAATGTCAGAATGGACTTGAAAGCAGCAAACTATTTAGTCATCTACCTATTACTCTGCTAAAGACATCAGTTGTCCTAGCAAGACCTCATAGGGTGAGATACATGAGGTCGTGGTGTGTTCGGAGCTTTTCCTTTTTGAGCTACTGAACATATCTTTGATTTCTTGGGAACTTATACAGTGTTTGAGTTTGAACAACTGCTGGTATATATGCACTACTTTGCCAGGTGGTGTGTTTGTGGAGAGAGGGGTGGAAGGAGGCTGTGCTCTGGAAGCTTGAGTGGAAGGAAGCCCTTCAGTTTTCTTAAAAACCTCTAGAACAAGGATGTACCACTCCCTACCAGGCCAGAGTTAACCATCATATCTCCATACCCGCGAAACTCAAAGCTGTCCAGAGAAGGCTGGACCAAAGTCTAATTAGCATCTAGGATTGGAAAACCAAAGTGGAATTTATCTCATAGTGTTGACTGCTATAGTCTCATGTTGATTGGAAGAAGGGATATGTGGCTTGGAATATCCTTGCATCCTGTCCCCCAACCCTGCTTGTATTCCCAGCATTTTTCTTTACTTATTTTTCTCCAAATAAAAGACATTTTATCTAGAAAGAAAAATATTCAATATTATGCAAACCAGTGTCTTATAACTGACTCTAGCTATTAGGCATTATTGTATGACAGTTAAGAACATGGACTCTGTTAGCAAATTTTAAGTATACAATACAGTATTGTTACTATAGGAACTTTCCTGTACAGGAGATTTATTCATCTTGAACTTAATCATTTTTATAACCAAAATTTTGTACCCTTTGACCTATACCTTCCATTGCTCCCTCCCCCAGCCACTGGCAACCTCAAGTCCTCTCTCTGCTTCTGTGAATTGACTATTTTAGCTGTATCACGTAAGTGATATCATGTCAGATTTGTTCTTCTGTGCCTGGCTTATTTCACCTAGCATAACAATCTCCAGGTTTATCACATTGTTGCAAATGGAAAGATTTCCTTTTTCTTAAAAAAAAATGGCTAAGAGGGAAGATAAATCTTACATCAAATGTTCTTAGCACAAAACAACAATAACAATAACAATGATAAATAAGAGCATGGAAGGGAACTTTGAAGGTGATATGTAGGTTTATGCATAGATTGTGGTGGTTTCACAAGTGTATACTTTTTTCCAAACTCATCACATCATATGCATTAAATATGTACAGCTTTTTGTATATCAGTCATACTACAATAAAGTGATTTTTAAAAATAGCTGAGAAAAGCAAAAATAAAAATAAAAAAGAACATGAACTGTGGATTTGAATTGTAGCTCTGCCACTATTATCTGGGGAACCTTAGGAAAGTAACTTAACCTCTCTCTACCTTACTCTCCCCACGTGCACAAAGAATGATCATAGGGGTACCCAGCTCCTAGGAGGGTGGCGAGGACTAAGTGAATGCGTAATGTTCTAATCACTCAGCATGAATACATGCAAGGTACTTAGCACAACCCATGGGTGCTTATTATTAATATTCTTCTAGTAAAAATATTCAGTTCTATAGCACGTATCTGGTGTCTCTCTTGCAACAGGGGATCAGACCAAGCTGTAATTGTTGGAAAGTTATCATTTACTCTTTTCAGTCTGGATTGATTGTGAGTCTCTTTCAAAGGAAGGTAGAAAGTTTCAGCCTCCCAAGGCAAAACCATGTTCTAGAAATCCAAAATGAAAGTGAACTTGGACAAAAAAGAATTCGCAATTAACTTCTTTTTCATTCTCAAGGGCCCTGGCTGTTAACATCCGTCCTACAAACCATCACTCCCTGATGTGATGCACTTCCTTTGGTGCTCAAAATTCAGAAAGCAGCTCTCGCAGGCTCTCAGGAAGTGCACCTTTCTCTACTGCCCTCCCCAGAGACAGATGCCCTGGAGGCAGAAAGGGAAATCTCCAAGGACAGGAGGATACATGAACCAGGAGTTTGTCATCTGAGAATTTTCTGCTGTCTGTTCTGTAGTCTTTGGAGCTTCTCTGTGGACTACTCCTTTGACAGCTTTACATTTCCCCTTTGAGGCAAGGAGGCAAAGATTTCAGCAGGATGGATGAGACCTGGCTGAACTGCACAGAGATCCCGAACGCATAGGTTTAATTGCTCCCCGTCAAATGCAGTCTCTGACCTGTGGGCTGGGAAAACGTCAGACAGCGACTGCTGAGGTACTCTCTCATATTGGTGGTGCGCAGGCAGTGGGGTATCAGGATGAAAATATGTGATCAATTTTTCTAACTCTGGGTATAAAAATTTAAATCCCCTCAAGCCTTTTAAAAGCCCCGGAGAAAGCATCCCTCCAGGCGTCCTGGGCACTGGAGCACTTGAAGCAATTGACAGCCCTGCCAGCAACCTGGGAAGAGGACAAGGGAGAAAGCTTTTAGCAGCAGGGCACACCCCAGACCCCTACACTGCCTGCATTAAAAGCTAAACACCAAAAATAGTGCTGTGAATAGGAAGGTAGGAGTTTGGTCAAAATATTCACATCAGGAACAGCAATGGTGCTTACATTGAAAAAAACTGTCATAAAAGCAAAGCAGAAATACAAAATGGAGGCTATACCGGAGTAGAAGTTCCCATTTAAAAAAAAAAAAAAAAAGTCCTGGCTGAATACCTTGCAGCCCTTAGAGAGAACAATCTCTCGGAAACGTAAGGTAGAGAAAACACCAGATTGTGAGACTGACAACCTGGGTTCAACTCCCAATTCTGTTGTTTCATAAAACCCCCACTTTATAAAATGGGAGTGATTTTAAGTAACCAGGATAACCTATAGCATTGTGAAAATGAAGCGAAGTAACACTGGGTTCCCAGCTCTACCACAGTATGCCAGTAAAGTCCTCATGTCCTCCAGGTTAAAGGGCAGAGAGAAAACAGTGAACTGTCAGAGCCCAGGGGAGATGGGGACTTCAGAAGGGACCATGCTGAAGAGATACCATGGAGTGGAATTAAGAAAGGATCATTGGGCTGGGTGCGGTGGCTCACGCCTGTAATCCCAGCACTTTGGGAGGCCAAGGCGGGTGGATCATGAGGTCCGTAGTTCAAGACCAGCCTGGACAATATGGTGAAACCCCATCTCTACTAAAAATACAAAAAATTAGCCGGGCTTGGGCATGGTGGCAGGTGCCTGTAATCCCAGCTACTCGGGAGGCTGAGGCAGAGAACAGCTTGAACCCGGGAGGCAGAGGTTGCCGTGAGCTGAGATTGTGCCACTGCCCTCCAGCCTGGGCAACAGAGCGAGACTCTGTCTCAAAAAAAAAAAAAAAAAAAAAGAAAAGGAAAGAAAAAGAAAGGACCACTGGACTGGCCCAGCAGAGGTCACCTTGACTTTACAGTGTCCAATTATAGTACAAGGTGCAGTGAAGCACCAGCTTACAGGAAGGTGAGACAATGTCGGTGTGGCCCAGCCAAGGGCTTAGCTGAGAAATTGCCAGGCATCTCAAGGCAGCATCGGGGCTGAGGAAAGAAGACCCACCCTTCCTTCCTTGTAGAGGTGGCCTTCATCTCAGAGTTTCCATAGAAATCTAAAATCTGGTTTTTGTAGAAAGTTGAAGGTCTTGAAGCGTATTATCTAGGAGTTAAGAATGGGAGTTTCCTCTAGGCTTCTGGTTCCAGAGAACAATATTGGGAAGTTATAACGTCCCCTTGATCTAAATTCAAATCAGAATGAGAACATCCAACAAATCTTTTCTTATCTTACCACCCATTTCCACTCTCATTTTAAAGCAAAAGAATTCAATCCTATTTACTTAACAGCAAAATGAGGAGTGCCCTTTTTTCGGGGTTCATAGTTGTTACCATGTGCCCAGCTCCCTGGTCTGCTCAGCCTTTAAACTGTCATTGTCCTGCCCTCCATGAATATTTCCTAAAATGACCAATATGGGACTTTTTTTTTTCTTTTAGGATTTTTCTTAGTTCAGTGTGTTTAAAGAATGGGTTTGCCCTCCCAAAGAGTTGCCAGTAGTAATGGGTATGTTTTGGGTCTGAGTGTGTGTGTGTGTGTGTGTGTGTGTGTGTGTGTGTGTGTGTGTGTTTGGACACAATAAGATGGTTTGAGTACACTGGGTATACAGCCCCATGCGTAAGGGGCCCATTATCTAATAGGTATGCATGCAAATTATATGCTTCTACCTATTCCTTCTGTCAGAAAAACCAGTACAGCTCTGTCTCCCCGACTGCTCCTAGATTCTAGGATTTTAGCTCTTGCAAGAACCTGGGAAATCTTTCCAGAAACCTCATTTTGCAGATGAGGAGACTGAGGCATAGAAAGAAGGATTTGCCTGTGGTTACCTAGCTGACACCCATATCCCTTCTGAGGATCTTCTCACTGCAGCGCTCTGTGCCCCAGGTGTCAAGACTCACCATTCCATTCCAACCTTAGGCTGCCATCCTGGGAACTGCAGAGAATCTCAGGCACCGAAGAATGGGGCCAATCTATCTCTTCAGGAGTTCTTGATTCTCCCCCGTGTTCTTCCACCTCCCTCCCTCAACCCTCTCCACCCTTCAGTGGCTGTAAGACATGGCAGGACCAGGCTGGCTCAGCCGCATGGTCAAGCAAGGATGCCTGTGCGTGCCCCCTGCGTAGTCCGGCTTGGTCAGGGTTGACCCTTGGGGCAGCGCTGCCTTCCTGGAGGAGCTGGTCTAGCCGGCAGGCCCACACAGGGAGGAGCACGTTGTCCTGCCCTGACCTTCTGTCTGATGCCGTGGCCTCCTGTGTGGGCTTCTTGAGTTCTGGAGGACCTTGTACCCTGACTGTCTTTGTTTTTGCAGCTTGTGGACTACCGGGCAGAGTTCAGCAAATGGTGGCTGACTGAGTTCAAAACAGTCAAGTTTCCTTCCCAAGGAACCATCTTTGACTATTACATCGACCCAGAGACCAAGAAATTCGAGCCTTGGTCCAAGCTCGTCCCCCAGTTTGAATTTGACCCCGAGATGCCCTTGCAGGTGAGTGCAGCTGAGCAGCCGAGGACGTGCGTGCAGTTGCCCTCAAGGATCTGCAGTGGCTCCAGTAGCAGCCCCGCATGGCTATCTGAGCATTTGTCCTTGCTAGGAACTAGTCATCCCCAGCTCCATGACTTTGCAGAGGAGATGATAGGTGTAATGAAGTCACAGATTCTACTAAAGGCCAGGACATTTCCTCAAGAGAGGAGGAAATGGCAGGGGCAGAAGATTTTAAAATGCATTAGAGAGGCCACAGAGAAAGAGGCCCGGGTGGTAGAGGAGAGCGGGGAAGCTCTCTGCCTAACTGCGGGGAGCCCAGAGAGTGAGTCTGTAGAATGGTCCCACTGTGAACATCAGGGAAGATACTCCTGACCGGTGCTTATTTGGGGGGCTCCATCGTGACGGAATCCCCTGTTCTGAAATGCTTCGGAACACTGCTGGCGCATCTGTTTCTCCCTAGAGCCCACCCTTGGCAGGCTTATTGTGCTCCCGTTCCAGGCATGCTTGGTGCACACGAGTGAGACCATCCGTGTGTGCTACTTCATGGAGCGGCTGATGGCGCGGCAGCGGCCTGTCATGCTGGTGGGCACGGCTGGCACTGGCAAGTCGGTGCTGGTGGGAGCTAAGCTGGCCAGCCTTGACCCCGAGGCATACCTGGTGAAAAACGTGCCATTCAACTACTACACCACGTCAGCAATGCTGCAGGGTAAGCAGCCCAGGGCACCTGGGGTGGGGGGCATCTGGGTGGCCGTGTCACCTGACACAGAGCTGAAGCCAAGCGTCAGGTGCCTGCCTGACTTGAGTTCTGCATACCCCAGCACTGCGCACTTCCTCCCACACGCCCCTTCTCACCTCTCCCTACACACCTCTTTCTGGCTCCTCCAGCACCCCTTAGCACTGCTTCTGGTCTTTCTTTCTACATTCCTTCCTGGTCTGTTAAATTCCTCAACAGCAAGGTGTTCAACACAGAGCAGTTCAGCACCTTGATGACAAAGAGAGCTACAAGCCACGGAGAGATTTGCAAGAACTTGCAGACTTCCGGCACTGAAAGTATCTCTAGAGATCATTTAATTCATCTCTCATATGTTATGGGTGGGGAAACTGAGGCTCAGGTAAAAGGATGTGATTGCCCAAAGTCACCACCAAGTGGCGAGGCAGGCATGACACATCTGGTCTTCTGACTCCACCTGGGGCTTGCTTTTCCCTGGTGTTTACACACAGAGCTCCCAAATAGGCACGGGCCACCGGTGATGTTTTCCCCTTGCCAGAGTCTCTCTCCCCTTAACTCATTTACGACACAGTCTCCTTTTTTATGGAAACAACACATTAACTAAAAACAGCTTTGTTTTGGAGAAGCTTCCAAGCCATTCTTCCAACAAAATGAGGGGAGAGGCAGGGCTGGGGAGAAACCCTGTTCTTACTTCCCAAACACCGACAGCCTTGTCCCACTCTGTTACTTGGTCTGAGCTTTCCCAGGTGACACTGCAGTGCCTCCCCACACCTAGATATGAGCTGTTTGCAGTTGGATAAGTTAGGAGCCGTAGCTTATAATGTGAAAAGTGAACCTGGCACTCTCGTTATCCGCTACATCACCCAGGCCTTAGGCCAGCAGACTTGCAAAGCAGGCTTCGTGTGCACCACCACTTGCTCCGCCATGACCATTTTACTCAGTCTTTCCTCCATCCCTGCCTGGTGTAAACCATAGAGTCAGCCTGCGATGTTGCCTCTGCTAACACTCTACTTTCCCCAATGCCCCTGGGGGAATTCTTTCTGCAAAGTTTTGCCAGCTCTTGTAGGATTAGGGTCTAGCCAACTCAAAATGCTGATGGTGGGGAGCACCACCTCTGCTCTCTGCCCCTCAGAGCAGCTAGGTGCCTGGAGCATGTGGACAGAGATTCCGGCTTCCCCCCACCCGCCCTTCAATGGTGGAGACTTCTTCACCTATTTCAAACTCACCTCTAGACTTCATCCGCTGCTGAGCCAATCCCAATCCAGCAACTGACTGTAGTTCAGACATGAATATTAACAAGTAAGACAAAATGAAGCAACAAAGATTTACATCAGAACTTTACTAGTTTGTCAAAGATGTAAACATCTTCTATTCAAATACTGAAGGAATCGTTCTTCCATTTTTTGTGCTCTTCACAATGTCACAGCAACAAGCATGACATACTTTTAAGTATAATCTGTATTGTTAACATTTTCCTTGTATTTTCACAAGTCTACAAAACAAATCAAACGCTGGTTTGTAGTGTTTGCCAATTTCCATGGTGTAAATACTCCCACCGTGGCCAATGGTAAGCTACCAATGCAATGTCAGTGAACAAGGAGTCAGGAAGAGATACACAGTAGCACACCATTATAAGCATTTCCACTTTACAGATACAATGGATGAAAATAACCTCCAGTATACACATGATAGTAAATGTCATAAAATAAGATGTGATGAGTTTTGAATATTTATTACCGTGATTTTCAATATAATTTACTTAATTTTAAGTTTATCTATACCTATTTATTTATTTATTTTTGAGATGGAGTTTCACTCTTTGTCACCCAGGCTGGAGTGCAGTGGCATGATCTTGGCTCACTGCAACCTCTGCCTCCCGGGTTCAAGCAATTCTCTTGTCTCAGCCTCCCAGATAGCTGGGATTACAGGCACCTGCCAAGACACCCAGCTAATTTTTGGATTTTTAGTAGAGACAGGGTTTCACCATGTTGGCCAGGCTGGTCTCGAACTCCTGACCTCAGGTGATCCACCTGCCTCGGCCTCCCAAAGTGCTGGGATTACAGGTGTGAGCCACTGCAGCCAGCCTAATTTATTTTTTAATAATGGTCATGTTTAACAACCAGCTTGCACAATTCCCTTGGTTTCAATAATCAGCTCCAATAAACCACTGGCTTAGTCTTTACTCCATGAGGCCTCAACATTATCATATCTTAACCTTCCATCAAGGCCGAAGCCATCACATCAGCACCTGGCAGTGGCCTTAAGCAGACTTCACCTGTCTGGCTAATTTAAATCTTAGCACTTCGCTGTCTGCCTCATAGAATTCCTCTTTCTTGTTCAAATATGTACCCTTATTTTCAAGCCTTGAGTCCAACAACTGATCAGATTACCAGCTCTGCCCATTTACCTCAATTCTTACTACTGTTACAACTACACTACTACTACTACTAATAATAATAATAGCAACAACAACAACTGACATTTATCAAAGACTTATCAGGAGTGTGAATCTGACTTAGACTTTTACACTTTTCTCTTTTTTTACTTCTTAAATCTTGTACAGCCCTGTGAATAAGAATTTGTATTACCTTCATTTTATACATGAGAAAACTAAGGCACAGAGAAGTTAAACAAGCTACCTTATGACACACAGTAAGTTGGGGAGCCAAGGTTTGACCCCAGAGAGTCTGACTTCAGAGCCTGTGCTCTTAACCACTAGGCTATACTGCTTCCCTGCTAAGAAAATACTTTCAAAGCTGCAATAAATATTCAACATTATTACTATTATCATTAGGAGTACTATTCAAGTATTCCAGAGGAATGATTTTCTATTTAATTGATTTTCTATTTAAACGATTTTCTATTTAATTTTATTAAATAGAATAAATTTAATAATTTATTCTAAAATTATTAAAATTAATGATCTAATAAAATTAAACAGAAAAAGTGATTTAATTCTATTAAAGTGGTTTTATAATATTTTTAAAATATCCTTTAAATAGAGGGTAAACATTTGGAACCAAGGAAGAGAAGATGAGTTTCTCACACTGCCCTGACCTGTCATTCTCACTCTGGATCTCTCACCTAGAGGGCTTTCTCCTTCCCTCCTGTTAGAACACAGAGAATTCCTTTTTTTCTTTCTTGAGACAGAGTCTTGCTCTGTCACCCAGGCTGGAGTGCAGTGCGGTAATCTTGGTTCATTGTATCCTCTGCCTCCTAGGTTCAAGCGATTCTCCTGCCTCAGCCTCCCCAGTAGCTGTGACTACAAAAAAATCTCAAAATGCTATTAAATAGGGCCAAGATGAAAACTGGCTCTCACTGTAGCTGAGCATTCACCAAAACCCAACACTTTCTGTTTCTTGTTAATTCCCTAATGGCCTCTCAGTAACGTTAAATCTTGAAGCCAACCCTCCTTGCACACTAAGGGATGGAGAAAGCTACTGTTCCATAACCTCTCCTGTCCAGAGGCAACCAGGAATTGGGGAGTCAGCCAAAGCCCAGAGTAGCAGCATATATGTCACAACATTCATGCAATAAAGCTCAGATCCTTAACTCTGAAAAATGCTGTATTCCCTTTTATTCCCTTATGGGAACTTCCTTCCTCTTGCCTTATTCACAGTGCAAACAATCTTGATTATTTGGGCTTCTTAGCCCAAGACATTTTAAGAGCAACAAAGTGGCAGAAGAAAGGGTGTTACCAACGATTTAAAAAGTGACAGCTAGAAACCAGGTGTCAAACAGGGATTTGGAGAATCAGCTGAATGTAAGAGAGATGTGTAAACTCAAAAGACAGCTGCTCTGGTATCATTCAATGAAGAGGCAAACTGTTGCACCTCCTTCATGAACCCGTTAACTCATTTTGCAGCCCAGTGTCTTAATCGTTATTTGCACTTGAGACCCTGTGTATTTAAGAAAAAGTTGGATGTGAGGTGGCATAGTCTGCTTGAAAGGACAGTTAGAACACCCAGACAGATGTGCAAATTTATGTTTATAATGTGTCTGTAATGGTAAAAGGGGAGAAACAGCCTAATTGTCTGTATGATAGAATACTAAGCAATGTTGGAAAGAATGAGAAAATTCTGTAGGCACTGAGTTGGAACTATTTCCAAAATTTTGTTGAGTGAGAAAATGAAGATATAGAACAGTATATATAGCATGCTCCAAACTGTATCTTGTTTAAAAAGAAATATATAAAAATTTACTCACTTATGTGATTTTTAAAATATATATAATATATACACATACACATAATTTATGCTTATATAAAAACTTAGACAATCTCCAGAAGGACACAAAAGAAACACAGACAGCAGTTGTCCCTGGCAAGGGAAACTGACTGGGTGCTGAGGGTGGAATAGAGAATTATTTAAACCTTTTATGTTTAATTATAAAATATTTCAAACATGTACAAAAGTACAGAAAACAATATAACAGATGCCAGTGTAGCACTATCCAGATTTAACAGATGCTAAAGTGTTAGCATTATGCTAAATGGAACTTAGCCTTATGAGTGCAGCTAATAGGTGGGGCGTGGAGGCTCACGCCTGTAATCCCAGCACTTTGGGAGGCTGAGGCGGGCAGATCACCTGAGGTCAGGAGTTCGAGACCAGCCTGGCCAACATGGTGAAACCCTGTCTCTATCAAAAATACAAAAAAAAATTAGCCAGGCGTGGTGGTGCGTGCCTGTAGTCCCAGCTACTCAGAAGGCTGAGGCAGGAGAATCGCTTAAACCTGGGAGGTTGAGGTTGCAGTGAGCCAAGATCACATCACTGCTCTCCAGCCTGGGCAACAGAGTGAGATCCCTGCCACAAAATAAAATAAAATAGAATTAAAAACAAGTACAGCTAATACACCACCCCTGTCACTCCTTTCTCCTTCCTGCCCCTTATTAACTAGAGTACTAAACTCAATGTGTATCATTCCAAGTTTACACTTTAGAAACAAATATGTAGCCATAAAATACATAGTGTTGCATACTTAAACTTTAAATATGCCATACTATACCTTTCTTTGGCAACTTACTTGCATTAGTCTGTTCTCACACTGCTATAAAGACATTCCTGAGACTGGGTAATTTATAAAGGAAAGAGGTTTAATGGACACACAGTTCCATATGACTGGGGAAGCCTCACAGTCATGGTGGAAGGCAAAGGAGGAGCAAAAGCACATCCCACATGGTGGCAGGCAAGAGCGTGTGTGCGGGGGAACTGCTGTTTATAAAGCCATCAAATCTCATGAGACTTATTCACTATCATGAGACCAGCACAGGAAACCCGCCCTCATGATTCAATTACCTCCCACCAGGTAGGACACGTAGGGATTATGGGAGCTACAATTCAACATGAGATTAGGGTGGGGACACAGCCAACCCATATCATTACTATTTTAATCATTGTCTTAATACATGCAGATCTATTTCATTTATTTTCACTGCTGCATAGAATTCCATTGTGTGAATAAATCACAGCTCATCCTTTCTCCTACTGAAAGGCAGCATAGTCTTTTTACATTTTTTCTTTTCTAAAAAAAAAACTATATTGAGTTATAATCGACATACAATAAACTGTACATATTTAAGGTGTACAATTTGATACATTTCAAAATATTTATACATCATGAAATCATCATAATTGAAATAATGAACATAACCATCACCTCCAAACGTTTCCTCACGTTCCTTTGTAATCCCTTCCTCCCAACGCCCCCCACCTGCCCTGTTTCAGACAACAACTGATCTGCTTTCTATCACTATAAATTAGTTTGCATTTTCTAGAAGTTTATATAATGGAGTCACAAAATGTGCACTCTCTTTTTGCCTGGCTTCTTTCACTCAGCATGATTTTGAGATTTATCCATGTTGTTGAGTGAATCAACGGTTCATTCTTTTCATTCTTGAATAGTAAGATAAAGTATGTAAAACACTCAAAATGATTCCCAGCATACAATAAGTGCTTTGTAAATGGAAGCTGTTATTATAATCATATTAACAACATACTTCTCAAATTTAAGAATCTACATTGAACAATAATTTCTAAGCCCCAACTGCCAAAAACGAAAAAACAACAAAAGCAAACCTTTTTTGCTTGAAAAATAAATTTAACACAAGCTATGCTAAAACAGAAATAATGTTTTGGGAAAAAATATTCCAGCTTTCAAATAGACAGTAACTCCACCCAGTAGGTCAATTCCTAGAGGTCTCCAGGGGGACTTTTTGCAGCTCATTCATCCTGCCAATCCATCAGATGCTATTTTTCTCAAAATCAGATGGGTTTTTTTGTCTTTTGTTTTTTGTTTTTTGTTTTTGTTTTTTTTTTTTTGAGACAGAGTCTTGCTCTGTCCCCCAGGCTGGAGTGCAGTGGCGTGATCTCGGCTCACTGCAAGCTCCGCCTCCTGGGTTCACGCCATTCTCCTGCCTCAGCCTCCCAAGTAGCTGGGACTACAGGCGCCCACCACCATGCCCAGCTAATTTTTTGTATTTTTAGTAGAGATGGGGTTTCACCGTGGTCTCAATCTCCTGACCTCATGATCCGCCCGCCTCGGGCTTCCAAAGTGCTGGGATTATAGGCGTGAGCCACCGCGCCGGGCCAATCAGATGTTCTTTTATAGAGGAGGCAGCTGGCTGATAATACCTGCATCTCTCCTCTCTTTCACTACATCCAGTTCTGGAGTCTCCATTGTATTTCTCTAAACATGGATTTAGAACTCCTTGATACCAGTGGGGGCTGTGCTTCCGACTTACAGTGTGGATAGCACACACTTTAACGTTTACAGTTGGTCAACCCTTGTACAAAGGGCTTTCTTCACCTTAGTTCATTTAATCCTCCCCAGCCTATGAAACTATTTCAGTATGGCTTTTGACTGCAAGTAGTGGAAAATCTGACGTTAGTGGCGTAAATATTCTGTTTTTTACAAGACAGGAATTCTGAAGGCGGGCAGTTGCTAATATCAGGTTAATGACAGTGATATCAATGCTAAGATATTTGCTGTTCTCTTGGCTGCTCCTTCAGGGTGGCAGAATGGCTGCTGTATCAGCCATCACATCTGCATTCAAAAAAAAAAAAAAAAGTGGTAGGGGGAGATAGAGCCCATGTCCTGACATGATAACTCTCCAGGAACTTTATAAACTTATGCCTATGTCTTCATGTTCAAAACTGTGCCACATGACCACCCCAGCTGAAGACTGCCTAAAGAGAAGGAGGTTGGAAATGGTGTCCAGCACAGATCTGATGATAGTCCCCATTTTTACAAGTTAATTAAATGAAGCTTAGAGGTGTTAAGGACTTACCTCAAAGTCATCCTATGAGTTAACACCAAAGCTGTCTTATTTCATGAAACTATGAAGACCTTCTACTTTGATAAGACTTTAAGTCATACATCTTAATTTTCATAATAGAATGCCAACTCTGCTTCCACTCATCTGATATCCAGAGCATATGGATATCTTTTTCTGTGATAGTCAATATAATAGGCCCTTCCGTCAGTCATTGAAAAAGTCAGCCTTCAATTGACTACTGGGTAGTCATGCACAAACCACAGGTTCATAACACTGACACCTCAAGCTGAGAGAGACAGAGATCTGTGTTCATTCTCCACTCCAGCAGTTTCTCTGAACTCCACAAACCTAGCTGTACTGCTTTTATTCCCTTCATTAAATTACAACATAATGGTCCGCCCTTGGGTTTTGTTGAGGGTTACTATAATAAAAGATAATTTTAAGTTATTTTTTATGCCTTCTGTAAAATCTCAGTTGACGACCATTCTGTAGCCTGGTATCTGTTTTATAAATATCTGTGATATATGCCTCCTAGAATTTGGTGCCTGCAAAATTTTTAGAGGAAAGAAGAGATGGCTCTGTACCAGTAACCTGAGTGAGATGACATGGTTATTGTAATTAAACACAGATTTAGTTCTGAGCTTTCAGGCAAGCTGTTCATAAAGGAAAATGTGAGATAAATTTTTATGTGTTTACAGTAACTATGTCATCCTACATTACTAGTGTAATTAAGTTTCTTCTCATTCTGTATTGTTTAGCAATCCCTATTTAGTCTTTATTGTAATTGGTCTGTTTTATGTCTCTTTAAAGACTTTAAGTCTCTTCTTGTTCTTTTTGAAAATATAAATAATTTTTTAAACAAAAGAATTCATAAAGACCCACAAGACAGGATGGTTTAGAAGCAGGATAGTTTAGAAAAGTAGGAGCAAAGAGCTTGGTTAAGGCATCAATGGGCTTATAGTTTTAGTGTACAGAGAGAAGGCCAAAGATCAAGCTCATCACAGTTCTGAATTCTCTTGCCATTTGCATTACTAGCTCAACAAATATTTGAGTGCTTAATTACACTAATTATATAGAAACTCAGGTGTCTGAAACTTTGTGTAAAGTGAATCTCTGTAACCTGTTTATTATAAACCTCAAGGTTGGACAGAACCTTAAAAGATCTAATCAAATGTCCAATCTCAAAGGGCATTGTGCTTACAATTATTACAGAAAGACAGCTCTCTCCCACCTAATACCTTTCACTTAATGACACAAATCAAAGTGAAATCATCAAAGATTCATCATCTAGTGAGCAAGACATTCTACTTGGAATTGTGGAAAGTTCAAATATAGTATAATGAAACTGAAGGGGATGGATGGGGTAATACACAAGATAATAAGTAAAGATATAGGATATTAGGAGGTAACAAGTGATGTAAAGAGACATGAAGCTGGGGCAGAGGATAGCAGGTGGGGCATTGAACTTTAGGGCGCATACCAGGGAAGACCTTACTGGAAAAATAGCACCTGGGTAAATAAACACCTGCTGGGGTATGAGGGAGCAAACTGTGCTGGCATTTGGAAGAAGAGGATTCGAGGCAGAGGGTACAGCCAGAGCAAAGCCTTGGGTCAGCGAGTGACTCATGATCAGAAACAACTACTCAGGAGGCTAAGGCAGGAGAATTGCTTGAACCCAGGAGACGGAGGTTGCAGTGAGCCAAAACAGTGCCACTGCATTCCAGCCTGGGCGACAGAGTGAGACTCCATCTCAAAAAAAAAAAAAAAAAGAAAAGAAAAAAGAAAAGGGAAGGAAAAAAAAGAGAAACGGGGTGCCTGGAGCAGAGCTTGAGGAGGAGAACAGGAGAGAAAAACAAAGATGCAAGTTTAGTGGAAGTCAACAAACTGGCTTTTGCTCCAAGTGAAACAGGATGCCACTGGAGGGCATAAAACAGGGGATGGACGTGATCCAATGTACATTTTACAAGGGTATTCTTGTCTGCTGTTTTGAGAATATGGTGTAGGGAGTCTAGGGCAAAAGCTACACATCTTACCATTTGGGAAGATGTGTAGTTACCAGGTGAGAGCAGATGGACAAGGAAGGCAGCAGTGGAGATGGCGAAAAGAGATAACAAATGGGAAGCCACTTTGAAAATTAAATTGCAGGCCGGGCGCAGTGGTTCGTGCCTGTAATCCCAGCACTTTGGGAGGCTGAGGTGGGCGGATCACCTGAGGTCAGGAATTCGAGACCAGCCTAAGCAACATGGAGAAACCCCATCTCTACTAAAAACACAAAATTAGCCAGGTGTGGTGTTGCATGCCTGTAATCCCAGCTACTTGGGAGGCTGAGGCAGGAGAATTGCTTGAACCCGGGAGGCAGAGGTTGCAGTAAGCCGAGGTTGCGCCACTGCACTCCAGCCTGGGCAACAAGAGTGAAACTCCATCTCCAAAAAAAAGAAGAAAATTAAATTGCCCTTCAAGTATAAGATGGCAGTGCAATAGTATCCAGAGAATGGCCATTCACCCTGGCGCAGCAGCTGACACGGGTCTGTATGGCCAAAGACTGAACCCCAAGCTGTTCCATACGGGTCTTAAGGAGAAATTCAGCCAGAATGTACAAACAACCTTGGGCCTGGGCTCCAGGTGTGGGCTTGAGTTTCCAGGCTTGTTGAGAACAGTCAGAACCCAGAAGTGTGGTGAGAGGGTCACATTTCTTTACATGTCTCATTCGTTCAGCTCCTTCAACATCAACACTTTTCCTGAAACTCAAACCCTCTTCTTCTCCTCCAATTCTACTTGGAAACAGAGTAGCTCACTGTAATTCCATCCTAGGTGTGACATGGAGCACAGCATGGCTAAGAAGGGATCAACAATGTGCCTGTCTTTCCTGGTGGACCCTTTCTTTCTCTGGAGAATTTAGGATCATCTGCCTGAGATAATCCCGTGCGCTCCACGGCCACTTCTTGCTAACTGACATGGTTTTCTCCTCAACGATCCTTTTAAAGCATAAAGAGCTTAATCAACCCAAATTACAGGGTCTGCTTAATTCTAGGGGTTGATTTGAATATCATTGCCTTGGGAGGAGGAGAAACAAGTCTTTCTAAGGAGAGAATTTCCTATTAGAAGAACTGTTCTCAAAAGCATGTCCTTGTCAACCCATTAATTATATTTCATTTTGACAGATCTCACATATAGTTGTTATATCTTTAGGGGGGAAGAAGGTGTTGTGTGATTAATTGGTTGATAGTGTATGTTAATTGGATGCTAATTAAATTTAAATTTAATTCATATTTGAAACACTTAATTTAACTCAGGACCAGAAAATTAGAATATTCGAGCTTCTTGAAGGAACTTGTCTTTCTATCTGTCACCTTCATATGTCTATTGACACTTTCTCCTTGTTTACAAACTTGTTTTTCAAGAGAAGAAATCAGATGGTTCTTAGAGCTTCCAGCTGTAACAGGAAGTGTTGGTTCTTGCAATTCATAAATATTTCATTGCTTTACTGGAAAAAGTACAGATATCTCCACCCTATTACTTAAGTTTGTTCTAAACAAGTCCTGTCATGCTGGAAAACTGCTGTTAGATCCTTCCTTTGGCTTGATAATTGAAGAAACCACTCCAGAAAAGAGTTTCTGCACTCTGTCTCCAGAAAGGCACCAAGGTGCTCAGATAGCCAGGAAACCTGAGAGCAGGGGAGGGCACCATTCATGACACTGGAAGCATCTGGGAAATTCTCTGAGGCTGTTTTTTCTACATCCCACCAAGGAAAATCCCATGAGATGAACTCTCTGGGAACACTGTTAGCAAAACATCCACTGAGGCCTCTCTTACAGCCTCGGAGAGGAAAGGGCATCTACCCAGCCCTGGAAGGGAAGCGGCAGCCTTTATGCATTTTTGCTGCCTTTGGTAGAGAGGGCAACTCTACCCAGGATTCAACTATTCATAAGCTTCCTTGGAATAGAGTACCTGGCCTTGGGACTGTAAATATATTTTCCATTTTTAGTATGTAAACAAAGAAAACTGGGGACCACAAGTATGACAGAAGAAGCATGGTCTTTTGAGTTTTAACCACTGTGGTTTGTATCCAGCCAGTAAAGTTGCTGAGTTCTTTTGAGCCTCGGTTTCCTCATCTGTAAAATGGGATAATACTAATCTCACAGTTATAAGGATTAAATGAGATAATTAAGATGTCTAAAAACTTAGCACAGTGCACGTGGTGAGGTGTTCAGTCCCCATTACTGCCTAGTAATTTCAGTTTCACTTTCTGGTCCTGTAGAATGCCTGTTGGGAGCAGCAGTAGCTGTTATTATTGTTGTCTTTCGCGTTGCTGTTTTTTGCACACATGAAGGCAGCACCATTGCTTCTCCTTGACATCTTTGCTGTCTCAGTACTGGCATCTGAGATTTGAGCCGCCTTCCCTCACCGACTGGCTCTCTCCCCAGCTGTCCTGGAGAAGCCTCTGGAAAAGAAGGCTGGCAGAAACTATGGCCCTCCAGGGACCAAGAAGCTCATCTATTTCATTGATGACATGAACATGCCTGAGGTGGATGCCTACGGGACGGTGCAGCCCCACACCATCATCCGGCAGCATCTGGACTATGGCCACTGGTAAGAGCGCCCATGTAGAGGGACTGGCCCAAGGGAGCAGAGTCTAAGGCAGGGCTGAAGGCCAGTCTTTATTCTGCCTGAACGGCAAACCTCAGCATAGCTCTGGTGCCAGATGGGAATCTTTGTGGTAAACCACATTTCTCATTCAATTCTCTATTTCCCAGAGTGGTTCCTTCAAACAGGGGCACTAATATTCACATGAAACGTTTAGCCAGAGAAGACACTGAGCTCTCATCTAAGGAAAAAAAACCTACTTTTTGCTTCAAGACTCATCTCCGAAGTTGCCTTTTTCATGTGCCCGAAGCAGAATTAACCACTTCCCCTGCACCATGGCCCCACAGCACTGGGCATGTGCTTCAATGATAACACCTAACACACGCCAGGCGCAGTGGCTCATGCCTGTAATCCCAGCACTTTGGGAGGCTAAGGCGGGTGGATCACAAGGTCAGGAGTTCAAGACCAGCCTGGCCAACATGGTGAAACCCCGTCTGTACTGAAAACTTACAAAAATTAGCCAGGCGTGATGGCAGGCGCCTGTAGTCCCAGCTACTCGGGAGGCTGAGGCAGGAGAATCGCTTCAACCTGGGAGGCGGAGGTTGCAGTGAGCCAAGATCATACCACTGCACTCCAGCCTGGGCAACAGAGCGAGACTCCATCTCAAAAAAAAAAAAAAACTACCAAACACCCGGTACCATGCACCGTGTCTGCAGACCTTCCAGCCTCAGTGCCTTCAGAGCAGCTCAGAGGGCTGGATAGTATCTCTTGCGACAGCATAATTTTTAATGGCAAAAGTCTGAACTTACTAGGAAAAAAAAAAAAAAAGCAAGTCACTGATTTGAGACAACTTTGACTCACCTTTCTACCGCATACTGAATCTGCTGCTGAGAAAGAGTGAGAAGAGAGAATTCAGAGAGAAGAATGATAGTTAAGATGGCAACTTGAGTTGCCTTCCCTTCCTTCCCAAAATCTTTACTGGATGCTTGAACTATGGAACTGTTTGCAATCTCCACACTGACATCTGAGCAGCTTAATTTCATGGACAATAATTAGAGTCAAGCTAACTAGTTTTATTTTAGATCCATGGTCACAAACCTTAAATGGGAAGTAGAAGCTTCCTGGAAATTCTACCCTATGGCCTTAGTATGTCCACTCTCAGAAATGTCTATTTCATTCCATCTTCCCTCTCTTTGATCTTCCCACCACACCTCAGCTGATGACCTTGCCTTCTCAGAGAACACAGATGCCGCCTCCATTTCTTGCTTCCACATCTATACAACTCACCCGTGTCCCCATGCATCTCTCCTCCACCCTCCTGTTAACATCTTACCTAAGGCCAAACCTTCCACCAGCCTCTTCATTCTACCGTCTCCCACTCATCGATCGGTCCCCATCTCCTCATTACCTGCTTCACATCATTTAAACTTGCATAAACAGGCTGCGTGCAGTGGCTTATGCTTGTAATCCCAGCACTTTGGGAGGCCAAGGTGGGCGAATCACTTGAGCCCAGGAGTTTGAGATCAGCCTGGCCAACATGGTGAAACCCTGTCTCTACTAAAAATATAAAAATTAGCTGGATGTGGGGGCACATGCCTGTAGTCCCAGCTACTTAGGAGGCTGAGGCAGGAGAATGGCTTGAACCCAGAAGGTAGAGGTTGCAGTGAGCCGAGATCTGCCATTGCACTCCGGCCTGGGTGACAGAGCGAGACTCCGTCTCAAAAAAAGAATAAATTAAAAATAAAGTTGCATAAATTTATTCTATTGGGTTAAAAAATTACTTTCTAATTACTGTTCTGTCCCCACTCTCTTATCTCCCACTCACTCCTCAATCCACTATTATTTGATATCTGTTCCCTCCACTGTGCTTGCTAAACTACTATCTGCATCATTATTGCAAAATCCAAGAAATCCTTTGCAAACTTGTCCAGCTGCCTTATTTTGTTGTTGTTGTTGTTCTGGTTTGTTTTGTTTTAGGCTTTTAGCAGCCTGAAACCATGGTTTTTAGTTTCTGTCTCTAGTGATAAGTGGAAAAGAGGGATGAGGAAGGGGCATTACTGGCCCAACCAGAGACGGAAGCTAAGAACCCATGACTGCATTCTCTCCCTTAGACACCCCTGCTGAAGTCACTACCTTTGTTATTCTCTCTGCAGCCCTTGATGTGGTTGACCACTCTCTTCTTTTGAGAATACTGGCTTCCTTTGCCTTTTGGTATGGCACATACCCCTGATTTTTCTCCTATCTTTTTGTCCATCCTGCTGTCTCGTCTTCCTATGCTATTTCCTTAGATATTGAGGTACCTTGGGAATCTGTCTTATGCTCTTATCTCTTCTCAATCCCTGCCAGTGGATCTAGACTTTTTTATCACCCAAACACATGAACAGTAGGGCACATCCTACCTCACCTTGACAAAGCACTCACCTGCCTCAGTCCTCAGACACCTTTCACCTAGAGCTTCTGACTGTTCCAGGTACGATCGGAGCAAGCTGTCCCTAAAGGAGATCACAAATGTACAGTACGTTTCCTGTATGAACCCCACGGCAGGCAGCTTCACCATCAACCCCCGGCTTCAGGTACAGGAGGAGCCATGGGACCTGGGTCCTAATCCTATCTTACTAGAGCTGATGCCCCTTGATTATAAGTATAATAATTGGCCTTTTTCCCCATGCAGCCTCTCAGAATGGTAAATCAGATAGAATGCCAAATTGCATCTCTAGGGGAAAAGAGAAACTCCTAGACTTAGAGTCTCAAGATTGGAAGGGGTCATAGATTTCATCTGATTTGATCCCTCTTTCTTCAGATGAGGGAGCTTCAGAGAGATGAATGACTTTCCCAGGGCCATATGGATTCTCAGTATCAAATTCAGATTTGGACTCAGATTCTCTGAGTCCAAGTTTAGTTCTCTTCCTACTGCCCCAGGCTGCCATCTTTAACTGAAGGTGCTTTGCCTGTTATTCCCCTAGTCATTTTAGGTTCAACCTAAACTTGGGCATAGTGTGAGAGATGGGTCCAAAATATAGATTTGAAGGCTGTATAAGAATTTTCTGTTATTATCTCCAAATTCAGAACCGGTGATTTCTACTCCATGGTAATGGATGTTGAGCTCATGCCTTTGTTTCCTGTACAGCGTCACTTCAGCGTGTTTGTCCTCTCCTTCCCGGGGGCAGATGCCCTGTCCTCTATCTACAGCATCATCCTCACTCAGCATCTGAAGCTCGGAAACTTCCCGGCGTCTCTGCAGAAATCCATCCCCCCACTGATCAATCTGGCCCTCGCCTTCCACCAGAAAATTGCTACCACCTTCCTACCCACAGGAATCAAATTCCACTACATCTTCAACCTCAGAGATTTTGCCAACATTTTCCAGGTGAGTTCATTGGCTCCGAGACACCCTAGGGGCTTAGTGATTATCGAGATGCTCCGATTCTTCATAAAAATAAGTAGTTAATGCCCAGCTCATAGGCACAGGCAAAGCCACTGTTCATATGTAATCATGAACATAAGCAGGTACACACAGTGCCATGGGCTCCATGAGGAAGGCCCTCAATAAAATAGAGTTTCCTTTGCCAGTTAAATTATTTCTCAGTAAGCAGCATGCATCTCTGAGTTGGTTCCCTGGGGGCTGCAGAAGGCTCAACACCTTGGAGATAGTGTTATATAATGAGTCCAGTATGCCTGGGAAGAAAAATGGCCCAAAAGAAAGAAAGAACTATTTTGGATCTCCCATTGGTACACC
The DNA here is from genome assembly GCF_029281585.2 of Gorilla gorilla gorilla. Taxonomy (NCBI): domain Eukaryota; kingdom Metazoa; phylum Chordata; class Mammalia; order Primates; family Hominidae; genus Gorilla; species Gorilla gorilla. The sequence continues at coordinate 27,075,924 of NC_073243.2, forward strand.
TATTGATCTTGGGATGAAAAAGAATGTGCCCCAAACTGTGCAAGATACTCTGCTTCCTCAAAAAACCACATTGTCATACTCCTAAGATGCCATCTGCCAGCCTCTAAGAGGGTCTCAGTCCTAAAATTCCCAGGTTCATTTCTAGACTAAAGCTGTTTCAGATCTTTCCAACTGCTTATCTGAATAGTGATGGCATATCTCTGCCCATTGCTTCCAATTGCTTGGCTCATCACCATCAAAGTCTCCAGAAGGCCATCTAGCAAACCCAGACCCTTTCTTCTGTCTGGTCAGATGTAGTATCCTCATGTAGCCAAGTCTACAACTCTCCTATTCTGGACAAGAATCTGCAGAAACTCATTTGCAGAGAGACCTTCCCCCAAGATAATACTGAGTTATTATTGAGGGAATGATGCCTTTCACACCAAGCAGAGGCCACACCCATAAAGAAGTGTCGAAGTGATCAGGCAGTGACACCACCTTCCAATGAGAGCACATGTAATTAATTTCCCAGAGCAATTATGCAGGTAGGACTTTGAGCCAAACCATCAAAGCTCCAGACCCTGACGACATAGGGCCAGGTTGTTCCAGCCAGAACTCCTGATTGTAAGAAGCAGAAACCTACTAAACCCTGGTTCAGAGACTCAAGAGCTATGGACCAGGAAAGCTCCACCTGAAGGTGGAATCAATGAACCCCTCAGAATGATAAGTCTCTGAGAACACATCCAGGCTAGTTCAGGATACCACTCCTGAATCAGATGTAGCTCCCAAACATTAGCTCATTTTAAAAATTAAAAACAAACAGAGACCCACATAGATCACATATATTTGCCAAGGAGCACAAGGAAGCCAGTAAAGGAACTGGAATCTAGGTCTTTGGGTTCCTGGCCTGGACAACTTTCCACCACACCTTTCTGTCCTCATCTGAATTTCCAATAAGGAAAATAAGCATGTGATGGTTAAGGCAGCAAGAGAGACTCAGCTCTGGGCCTATAAAGCCTGCATCTCTGCAGGCCTCAGGACTGGACAGCAGCTTACCCACAACTAGCTCCCATTTTATGAGCATTCATTGAGAAAGACTTTTTCACCACACAATCTTTCTCTTAAATATTACTACAGCTCTATGAAGTGGGGGTGTTACTAGGTGGATTTTTCAAATGAAAAAAAAAGAAGTTAACATTGTTTGATCAAATCTACACTGCTCCTAAGTGACAGAACTGAAGGGAGAAGCATCAATTATGCTCCATTTATCAGAAGCAACCCAACCTTAGCTTCTGCCTGGAACAGTGGTCTTGTCCCCTGTACAACCTGAAATGTAATACTCACGACAACCCTTCGGGATAGACATTGTTATCCCAATTTAACAGAGGCTCAGAGAAGTTACTAGCTAGTCATTGACAGCATGAATGGTCAGGGAGGTTAAAAATAAAATTCTCGTGGAATAGCAAGTTTAGCCCAGTGGGAACGACGAGTGATATGGAAAGGAGAGATGAGGTTGGAAAGGTAACTTGAGACCAGAGTGGGTCCTACTTAACAGTTAGACTTTAGTCTGTAATAATAGCTAACACTTACTGAGCACAGTGCTAAGCCTTTTACATCTATGAATGCACTTAATCCTCACAACAACCCTAGAAGGTAAAATACTGATTATTTTCAATTTAGAGATGACAAAACCGAACCACAGACAAATCAGTCTCTTGAGCGTGACTGCATGATCGCATAATGGTAAGCAGCAGCATTGATAGAACAGCTAGAATGTTCAGCCCTGCTGTGGAGGTAATTCAGGGTGACAAAAGGCTTCCGGAGGAAAGAGTACACCTTGTGGTAGTGGTCACTGATGCAATATCAAGGAGGAACCAGACAGCAGAGACATGGGAGTGGAGATTGTTCCCCTGGCCTGTTTCTCTGACTGATTCAGTTAGCCTGAGTGGAAACCCCCTGAGGTCTGCATCCCAGCCAGGCCTCTTTGCAGCCTGCCAGCTGTCAGCTGCCCCACGTGTGGAGAATGCAACACCCCTGGAGTGCTGCCTCCCTTCTGCTACGTGGTCCCCTCACTCTCCTACTCTAACGAGAGTTTCAGGCTCATAGCTTGACCACAGTCTCCTCCTACCTGCTGTGAAAAGAAAAACCTTAGCTAAATTAAGTTTAACAGTGTTTAACTGATCAAAGAACAATTCACGAATCCGAATTGGGTAGCCCACCGGGCCAGAGTAGGCTCAGAGAGACTCCAGCAAAGCCACGTGGTGGAAAAAGATTTCTGGACAGGAAAGTGAAAGTGATGTACAGAAAACAGAAGTGAGACACAGAAACAGCTGGATTGGTTACAGCTTGGTGTTTGCCTTATTTAAACACAGTTTTAACAGCTGGCCACCTGCAATTGGGCAAAACTCAGTGATTGGCACAAGAGTAGTTACAGTCAATTTACACCTCCTTTTAAGTCATAGTTCACAATGTACAGAGCAACTTTTAGGCCATACTTAAAGCACATCAGGAGGCAGCTTTAGGCTAAACCTGATTTAACACTCCTTTCCTCCCTGAGTGTCTAACCAAAGGCCTGATCGAGCATGTCACACACCAACTCTGCACCATCTTAGATAGTTATATGTTGCACTGAGATGGGGTGGTTTAATGTCTATAGCTTGGTGTTTGCCTTATTTGAACACCAGTTTTAACAGCTGGCCACCTGTGATTGGGTGAAACTCAGTGATTGGCACAAGAGTAGGTTACAGTCAATTTACACCTCCATTTAGATTACAGGTCACAATATACAGAGCAACTTTTAGGCCAAACTTAAAATACGTCAGGAGGCAGCTTTAAGCTAAACTTGATTTAACACTCCCTTCCTCCTTGAGTCTGACCAAAGGCCTGATTGAAGGGTATAGAGGGTGGTTTAATGTCTACTAGGAGACAGGCACTGCCCAGAGAACACTGTTGTTTTCCTTTATCTGGCTTGATCCCAGGCTCAGTAATTCAGAACTTCTCTGTACTCCCCTCGCTCTGTTCAGATCAGAACAGAATTTGATAGTGCTCTCATATGGTTTGGCTCTGTGTCCCCACCCAAATCTCATCTTGAATTATACTCCCATAATTCCCACATGTTGTGGGAGGGACCAGTGAGAGATAATTGGAATCATGGGGGCAGTTTTTCCCATACTGTTCTTGTGGTAGTGAGTAAGTCTCACGAGATCTGATGATTTTATCAGGGGTTTCTGCTTTTGCATCTTTCTCATTTTCTCTTGCCACCACCATGTAAGAAGTGCCTTTTGCCTCCCACCATGATTCTGAGGCCTCCCCAGTCATGTGGAACTGTAAGTCCAATGAAACCCCTTTTCCTCCCAGTCTCAGGTATGTCTTTATCAGCAGCATGAAAACGGACCAATACATGCTCTGAGTAGCAGAAATCACTAACCATTCCCATCTCAGTGCAACACATAATTATCTTAAGATGGTGCAGAGTTGGCATATGACATGCTCACATTTACTCAGTCTTAATTGTCAACCACCCTGACTATTTGGCGATAACAAGATTTATAAACTTCAACTGATAGCTTGCCTCACTGTAAAACACAAAATTCTAAAGGTCTGGACTCCTGGTTGTTGCTTTTTCTTGTCCTCTGCATTTCATATATGGCAGGTACCTAGGAGAGCTAAGAAGGAGACAGAGGCTGCAATAAACATCTGGGTGGAGCCAAGGAGACCTAATGGAATTTCTTTTTGCTTTTAATAAACTTTTATCAAAGTGTAACATACAAGTAGAAATACACAAAAGCCACAAGCATACAACTTGGTTAATTATCACAAAGGGATCTCACCTATGTAATCACCACTCAGATCAAGAAAGAAAACATTCTCAATATATCCCTGATGGTCTCCTTTGCACCTTCCATTCATGCTTTCCTGCTTTCCTCCTCTTGCCAGCCCTACATATTGTCTAAACTTCTAACATCATAAATTATTTTGACCTATTTTTGAAGTTTATATAAATAGTATAGCCAATATCACTTTGTATCTTTGTTCAGTATTATATGTGTATCTCTATTTTTAATAATTGTTACTTTTTGACTTAAAGAGTAACAGTTATGTTTCTTTCTTTTCAATCCTTAAATTTTTTTATTTCTTTTTCTTGTCTTATTGTGCTGGCTACAACTCAAGTACAATGTTGGAGAGAAGCAATGAGAGTAGCATTTTGACACAGTCCTAATTTTACAGGGAAACACTTTTAATAGTTTGCCATTAAATATGATGTTCTCTACTGGTTTTTCTGGGTACCTTTTACCTGATTAAGGAAATATTTTTCTGTGTATAGTTTGCTAAGAGTTTTAATTATGAATATGTGTTGAAACTTAACAAATGATTTTTCTGCCATCTGTTTAATTATATAAATTTTTTCTCTCCTATTCTGGTAATATGATAAATTAATTGATTATTTTCAAACATTAAATCAACCATTCCTGGAATCAACTCATCTTGGTTGTTACATGTTCTTTTTTTAATATTTTCCTAGGTTTCATTTGATCATTTTTAATATAATTTTTGAATCTATATTCATAAGATTGTCTTGTAATCTTTCTCTAATATTCTAAGGTTATAAAGTCCTCATAAAATACTTTGAGAAGTGTTTCCTCTTTTTCTGTTCTCTAAAAGATTTAGTAAAACATTGTATTGTGCTTTCCTTAAATGTTGGAAGAATTTGCTGGTGAAACCACCTGGAGGTTTGTTTGGTAGAGGTTTTAAATTATAAATTCAAATTCTTTAATATGTATAAGACTATTCAGATTGTCTATTTCTTCATGTGTCAGTCATGTTAAGACATCCTTGTTATCAATAGTTGCTAATTTATTGGCATAAAATTGTAATATTCTCAAATTATCTTTTAAATATGTGCTGTATCTGACATTATGTCCTCTTCCTTATGTTGGGTATTAAGCGTGTCTTTTCTCTTTTTTTCTCTTCTATCATCCTTGCTAGGGAGTTAGCAATTGTGCTAGTCAAAAAACCTGAAGGGTATACCTGCATTATGCATTTGACTTTCTTACTGTCTTAATTTGATATCTGTTTTATATATTATTAATATTTTCTCTTTGCTTTATAATTTTTATTCCTACTTACCTTGGGTTTGGGGTTAGTTTGTTCTATTTCTAACTTCTTGGCATGGCTACTTATATCATTAGTTGTCATCCTTTGTCTCATCTAAAACATTCATTTTAAGACTATATAAATTTATCTCTAATCACACCATTAGCTACATCATGCAAGCTTTTATATGCTGTATTTTTATTATCATTCAGTTGATAATATTTAATTTCCACTATGATTTCTTCTTTGACTCACAGAATATTTAGAAGTGTATTGCTTTATTTTCAAACATTTAGAGATTATCTAGTTATCTTTCTCTTATTGATGCCTACTTTAATTCCACTGTTGTCAGAAGACACTCTATATGGATTTATTCCTTTGAAATTTGTTGAGACTGCTCTATGTCCCAAGATATAATCGATGTGCAGGGTTTTTTTTAATGCATTCTGCAGATATTGGGTATAGTTTTATCAACATTCCAGTTGAAGCAACCTTGTAAATCATGTTGTTTAAAAAATTCCTAAAATTTCTAGATTTATTTGTCTGCTTGTTCCTTCAGTCCCTGAGAGAGATGTTAAGATATTTCACTGTGATTGTGGGTACGTTTATTTTTGCTTTTATTTGTCATATTCACTTTATATATTTTGAAACTGTGTTATTTATTAGGTACATACAGATTTAGAATTAGTATATCTTCCTAGCAGACTGATCTTTTTCTTATTAAGTGCACTTCTTTATCTCTAAAAACGATGTTTGCTTTAAAGTCAATTTTGTATGACAGTAGTATGTATGACTATTCCATATCTTTAGTCAATATTTTTATGACATGTTTTCATTTTCTTGCACTCAGCTTTTCCATATTCTTATATTTAAGGTATATCTCCCATAAGCAGCATACGGTTGGGCTCTTTAAAGTCCCACCTGACAACATTGCCTTTTAATTACAATGTTTAGCTCATCTATGTTATTTTATATAATAATATATTTATGATTAAATCTACTTATGCTCTTTTTAATATATTCTATCTATTCTACCTCCTTTCTTCTCACTTCTTGTATTCTATCAAACTAATCATATGTTTTTATAGTTGTTCTCCCTCTTTTAGCATAGTATACATCCTTTTGCTATTCATCTAATGGTTACCAAAAGCATCATTTTATCTTTTTGTCTTTTATAAATTAGCATATTTATTAATTGCCATACAATGCAAGGATCTTGGGACAATTTACCTCTCATTGATTTTTGTGCTATCATTTATTTTAATTCTCTGTATTTTGAAAACTCACTGATATCTGTGTTTTAGTAAGTCAGCATTCCTTTAGAGTTACCCATATGTTACCTTTTCCATTGCTCTTTATTCCTGTACATTCCTGTTCTTTCACCTGGGATCATTTTTATTCTGCTTGAAGAACTCCTTTTAGTATTTACTTTAGTTCATATCTGTTGGGGAAGTAGCTCACAATTTTAACTTGACCAAAAATATATTTCTTATTTTTAAAAAATTTTAGGGGTGGCTTGGATTTCTAGGTTGGTTGCTATTTTCTTTCAGCACTTTGAAGGCTTCTTTTATTGTTTCTGTTGAGAAATTACCTTTAGACTTATCACTTACTAAGTACTAATAATACAATTATAAAAATAAACCACAACCTAAATAAAGTCTGTCAACTTCCTACCTTTGAGACACTTGCCATCACCCGGAAGAAGCAAACCTGTATAAAGAAAAAATAATAATTTGACAACGAGTGAGGTGGCTCTTGCCTGTAATCCAGCACTTTAGGAGACCAAGGTGGGCAGATCACTTGAAGCCAGGAGTTCAAGACCAGCCTGGCCAATATGGCGAAACCTGGTCTCTACTGAAAATACAAAAATTAGTTGGGTGTGGTGGTGCGTGCCTATAATTCCAACTGTTCAGGAGGCTGAGGCAGGAGAATTGCTTGAACCCGGGAGGTGGAGGCTGCCGCGAGCCGAGATTGCACCACTGCACTCCAGTCTGGGTGACAAAAAGTGAGACTCTGTCACAAAAATGATATTAAAAATAATTTGGGAAACTAATAATTCTTCTATAATCCAGATGTATACATAAAGGCTCTGTGAGGCACATGGGAGGGAATGCCGCTGGACAGAGAGGTGTCTTGGGCGACTTCAACAAGAGGTTTCAATTGAGCTAGATCTTGAAATATGAGTATGGCAAGCAAAGCAAAAGGCATGAAGACACAGAAAAGTTTGCAGGATCAGAACATAATAGGAATTTTGTGAAACTGGAATCTAGGTTTTATGGGAAGTAGTGGTAAAAGTGATCATGAGGGGCTGGGCACAGTGGCTCATGCCTGTAATCCCAGCACTTTGGGGGGCCGAGGTGGGTGGATCACCTGAGGTTGGGAATTCAAGACCAGCCTGACCAACAAGGAGAAACCCCATCTCTACTAAAAACTAGCCAGGCATGGTGGTGCATGCCTGCAATCCCAGCTACTCAGGAGGCTGAGGCAGGAGAATTGCTTGAACCTGAGAGGCGGAGGTTGCAGTGAGCCAAGATCACACCATTGCACTCCAGCCTGGGCAACAAGAGCGAAACTCCATCTCAAAAAGAAAAGAGTGATCATGAGGAAGCAGATTGTAGTAACATTGTCACCAGACTTGTATTCTATGTTAAAGGATCTGCACATTATTCTATGAATTTAAGTAAAGACCCATTAAATGATCCCTTTCCCTCTAAGACAAGAAAGCAAGCAATGAGAACAAGCACAGACATAGATGAGCTTGAACTTAGAGAATTTGTTGGGGTTATTGAGGGGCTCTAACATTGGTGGTCTCCACCTTTCAGTAAAATAAAAGAAGGTTAGGACTTTGGCTAATAGTAACAGAAAAAGATGACAGAGAAATTTGAAAAGAATGATAAATATTTGAAACCAACCCTGTGGCACATAGGAAGGGGAACTGACTAGAGATAAATAAATAGATTGCTGACCTGCCAAGGTTAGCTATATCCCTTCTAGCCCTTTGATATAGTTCTGATTTTACATAGTCAATTGTTATCTGAATCAGTTTTCAAAATGGCACTGTGGAATTGAAATATAGCAGAGAAACCACTTTTTCCCTCATTGTGGGTGATTCAAAATGGAGTGGTTACAATTCCAGGCATTATAGTTAGGAAGGCAACTTACTCTATGAAATGGGGCGTGTTTTCTCTCTGAATTCCAATCTTCACATTATACAAAATGGATTTAGTAATAATTATTTCATGGGATCATCATGAGTATTAAATGAGCTTCATCTGGCAAAGCATCTAGTCCAATGCTGGCTTCAATAGCATCTAGTCCACATAACTGGCTTCAATAAATTATAGCTGTTGCAGTTGTTATTTTTATGATGAGCACAAAAGAATAATTCCAATGTATTGAGTATGTCAAATGAACAATGCCTGTTTCCTTAGGCATATTAATTGGAATTATTTAGACAACTTTAGAAAGTCAGTATTTTTATTCCACTTTGAAAAGTGAGCAAACTAAGGCTCAGAGATGTCACATGCCTTGCCCAAAGTCACACAGTTGCTTAGTGGTTGCCCAAAGTCTCAAGTCACATAGTGGTTGTGCAAGTATTTGAGGTCAGGTCTGTCTAACTGCAACCCTTGGGTCTTTCTTTACAAGCTCCCTTTCAGCTTCTCAGTGTTCCCTCCACTAGAATGATCTGTTTAGCAAGACAAGCCCTAGACATAATCCCAGGTTAGATAAAATGCTCCAGGAAGTTTTCCTAGCTATTGTACCTCTGGATGGTTATTAACGTTATTTTTTTGTGTCTGTTCCCCTTGAAGGGCATTCTCTTCTCCTCTGTGGAATGTGTGAAATCCACATGGGATCTCATAAGGCTCTATCTGCATGAATCAAATCGAGTTTATCGGGATAAGATGGTAGAAGAAAAGGACTTTGATCTTTTTGATAAAATCCAGACAGAAGTGCTCAAGAAAACTTTTGATGTGAGTATTGCCCTATGGATTTTCTTTGTATTTGAAAAAAAAAAGATAATTATACAGATGATCACCCAAATGATAAAATCTAACTGTTTAATGGGGAAAGGCCAGAGTTTAGGTGAGGAAGGAAATTCTGTCATAATTTTGCCCAGGTAAAAAAATGCTGGGGCAAGAATAGATGCAAATTAATCCCAGAATCCCAGTGTTGAAGAAGTCCATAGAGATCATCTGATCCAAGTCCCCACATGGTACTTAGTCCCCTAGCAGCATTTCTCAGATTGGTTACCCCAGTGATGCTCTAGCATCCTTGAAATGCATCATCCCATTGTTCCCAAGGCCGCCATTTTGGGGCTGCTAATAACTGGAAATTTTGAGCAATTTTTTTTTTTTTTTTGAGACAGAGTCTTGCTCTTTTGCCCAGGCTGGAGTGCAGTGGCGCGATCTCGGCTCACTGCAAGCTCCGTCTCCCAGGTTCACGCCATTCTCCTGCCTCAGCCTCCCGAGTAGCTGGGACTACAGGCACCCGCCACCACACCTGGCTAATTTTTTGTATTTTTAGTAGAGACGGAGTTTCACTGTGTTTCACCGAGGGTTTCACCAAGGGTTTCACCGAGGTCGATCTCCTGAGTTCGTGATCCGCCCGCCTCAGCCTCCCAAAGTGCTGGGATTACAGGCGTGAGCCACTGAGCCCGGCCTGAGCAATTTTGAAATTTGGAACATTTGAAATAATTTTAAGGACTGAAAATTTGGTCTAATAATAATCTAGAAGTTATTTCTCTGTCCACTACCCAGGTCTACATGACAAACTCTCAAATATTTTAATGCCACTTATCTCACTCTTCCTGAGTCTTCTCCAGGCGAAATAGCCTGAATCCTTTTAACCATTTCTGACATGGATTGGTTTCAAACTTAAAGAACTCTGACATCCTCCTGATTGCTCTCTCACCAGTTCTCTCCTCTGAAATTGTGATGCCTGACTTTTCGTTGCACAACCGAGCTGGGGTCTGACCAAAACCAAGATCATCATTCCCCCTTTTCTTAAAGACTATAGTTTTGTTACTGTGTTTCCCAAAATGTGTCCTGCTAAGTAGTTTTACTACAAGATACTTCTTGAAGAAGAGTCTCTGTCATGAAATGAGTTGAGAAAATGTTTCATTGTATATGACTCTCTTGGAAATTCACAGTGGATTTCAGGCATTAACGTTCTGCACTTGGACACAGGAAGGGGAACATCACACACAGGGGCCTGTTGTGGGGTGGGGGGAGGGAGAAGGGATAGCATTAGGAGATATACCTAATGTAAATGATGAGTTAATAGGTGCAGCACACCAACATGGCACATGTATACATATGTAACAAACCTGCATGTTGTGCACATGTACCCTAGAACTTAAAGTATAATAAAATATATATATATAAAAGACATTAAAGTTCTGAAATCTTGAATAACTCTGATTCACATATCATTCCCCAAATGTATTGGACCCTAAAATTCTTTCCTCTCATTAAACCTATTAATAATTTACATAATGAATGGCCCATGGATTATGCCTTGGGAGGCATTGATATAGTAGCACAACCTGAGAGCGTATTCTATTTCTTAGTGTTGAAATTACCCCACAGTTAACACTGAGCCTTCTATTAACCAAAGCCCCATCTTTTCCACACATACTGCTTGTCTGTTCCCTCTGGAAATTAGAAATATTCAAATTTTGTATTTAGGTATGCTATGTTGTCCTCATACTCACCTTGTTTGGTTTAGCTCCGTATTTTTTTCCTGGTAAGATCTTGACTCTACCTCTGAAGATATCTACAGTCCATCCCAACCTATGTGACAGCCTTTTGAATGTTTACACAGCATTTTAAGTCACTTATTTTATTCTGCTTTTTACTAAGCCAGCCGTCCTAAATTCTCCCACTTCTCTCAGCATTGTTATTGGGGCCTGATGTTTGAGACCCTCATGTTAGATGCCCTTCTCTGAGCATCGTAGAGTTACCCAATTCAGGTATTCATTGTTGGCCTGGCAGATTAGTCTTCATGGTCTTTACAAGTCGGTCTGAGCTAGCACTTCAGAGTAATAACACTTGAACTCTCAAATAGAGTTCCATGTGTGGGTCTGTGTATGAAGAGCACTGCCTTTTGATCACAGACCCAGATATATGAATATTGCCATTATCCTTCCCCAACAACATTTGAAATGCCAGCCTGAAGCACCCTTGGTCACACCAAATCTCTTGGTATTGGTGTCAAGGAAAACTTGCCAGATTTTCACCAACAAAGCGATAAAATCCTGTTTCCACTATTCAAAGCTTAAGCTTCTCTGATTCATGGCCCTGTGTGATTTGGCATCACTATTAAGGAATCTTTGATTCACTGAGTTGGTTGATTTTCTCTCTGCCTTCTACACAGCATGGCTCTGATCATAAAATCGAAGACTTGTTTTGTTCCTCAAAGAGTCTTTGTAAACCAGCCTTTTCAAAACTGCACTTTAGTTCCTCCTCCGCTAGATGGTTTGTGTCAATTGACTAATATAAGAACTGATTCCCAGGACGTTAGCCCATTCTCAAACAGGGTAAATGTCTTCCCACATTACATCCTCCATCCTCATGTGTTTTCCTAATAGCAAGAATAGTCCTCCTGCACTGCGTTTACATCTTATCCAAATGTCTGAGCATTTTTGTTATTGTCTGGCAAAGCCAGAATAGTTTAAAAATTTTCTATAGTTTTTGAAATCACCTTCAAAATCTAATAACTTTTTTATTTTTAACTCTTTCCAGTCCTTTCTTCTTACACCCAGGCAGCAGCCCTGGTTTCTCTATAGATGTTACTGTCTTCCTCACTTTCCCTATATTAGGTTTGGTGAATCTCGTCCCATAGGTTACAAGGCTTACCCTGCAGTGACTTATGCCCTGGGACGTGTCCCTGCTGATAAATAACACACTGGTTACCTCTTTCCCAGGTAGGTCTTCCAGTCTGAACTTTAGGAGGAAAAAACGACAGGTGCGGACAACTGCTCATGCTGGCATAACTTCCTATTTGTGTCTTAGAAAACCTATTCTTTCTCGGACTTTTCTCCTCGACAACCTTTCCTCTATCTCAAGTCTCAGGTATTTGGGTTTTGACAGGCAAGTAGTTCCTTTTTGTCTCCACTAACATGAAAGTTAAAAAATTGGTTTTCTCTTCAGTACTTAGAGATACATTGGTGAAGAGACGCAGACTCCTTATCCTTCAAATGAATTGAGTTATACTATACTATAACCAGCCCGTATTTATTCAACATGGTAACATTTCTCCTATGGGTGAGATTTGACACACAGCCCGAAAGTGTTGTAAGTGGGGAGTTCTACCATAAATGCGTTAAGATTACCATAAATAAACCAGTCACCTGAGGGTGGCTAGTAGCGCATTCTTCAGAAACCAAGCCCTCTGGACTGAACCTATGAAGTCAGGGCTGGCAACATACTTGTATAATCTCACAGGAAAAGATGTTAGATGGCTTTGCTGCAGATTGAGGACCTAGATCTGTTGGAATGTACATGCAGAAAGTGATGTGATTGGGCCACGATCCCCTTCATTCAATACTGGTGAAAGAGCCCCCACTTAGAGAAATCCACCCATCCATCCCCATCCATTCTTCTCACAGAAGCACTCTCTTACCGTGCTTGTGAGGAGGCCCCATCCCACCTCCCGCTTCCCATCCTCAGTCCTTAAGGAATAACAAACATCACCTGAGACTTCATGGAGCTGGTAGATAGATGTTAAGCATCCACTTAAAAGGGCTTCTCAAGAGAAGGGCATGTTGGAAGTAGCACTGATGCCTAATTTCCAGGGAATGTGCACAGCAAATCAGGTGTCTCTGCTCTGTGGAACCAGCCCCAGAAGTCAATAATGAGGGCCCTTATTCCTGTGTCTCATCACCAGGATATTGAAGACCCTGTGGAGCAGACCCAAAGCCCGAACCTGTATTGTCACTTTGCAAATGGTATTGGGGAGCCCAAATACATGCCTGTACAGTCTTGGGAACTTTTGACCCAGACTCTGGTGGAGGCCTTGGAGAACCACAATGAAGTCAACACAGTGATGGACCTAGTTCTCTTTGAGGATGCCATGCGCCATGTGTAAGTGTGCTTCTCCTCTTCCTTTTCCTCAGTTGCTTCCTCTTCCCAGTGACAGGGGTCTCATTCGGCTATTTGAGGTCACTTCCGTAAAGCCAGGTAAGGAGCTCCGGCTTCTGCCTTAAAGGTCAAGATGGCTGCTGGCAGAGCAGCTGCAGCTCCTGCCTCAGACCCTAGGGGGGCAGCACAGTGCGGAGCTCAGGCAGGAATGGGTTCATTTCCAGGTCCGCCATTTGCTATCCCGGGCATAATCACAGTGACAGCAAGAACAGACTTGAGATCATAAAATGGGACCCAGAACAGCTCAGGACCTCCATCACCACCTTGTTATTAGTCCAAGGGCCATTTAAAAAAATGAGATAGGCTGGACAGGATGACTCGTGCCTGTAATCCCAGCACTTTGGAGGCCGAGGCGGGCAGATCACGAGGTGAGGAGATCAAGACCATCCTGGCTAACACGGTGAAACCCCATCTCTACTAAAAATACAAAAAAATTAGCCAGGCGTGGTGGCACGCGCCTATCATCCCAGCTACTCCAGAGGCTGAGGCAAGAGAATCACTTGAACCTGGGAGGCCCAGGTTGCAGTGAGCCAAGATGGCACCACTGCACTCCAGCCTGGGCGACAGAGCAAGACTCTGCCTCAAAAAAAAAAAAAAAAAAAAGAGAGAGAGAGAGATAGAGGGTTTGTGTTCAAGTGCATACATATTTCAAAAATTAAATATCCTTTTAGTGTTTTTGCCATCCAGTGAATCACTGAAAGTAATAACCAAGCCTCCAAGACAGTCTAGCCTCACACCAACACCATCCCTACCCTGCTTCTTACATTTCCCAATCTGAGACCCATTGCCAGCGCTCACTGCCCTCCAAAATCCTTCCACCTTCCCCCAGGGTACTCACGGTCTTAGCAACAATATCTGCTTCATTTCAACTTCTTTGAACTTTCCCTTTACTGCCAAATTCTAACTGATACCTGACTGACCCGTGAGTGGAGGAAAGCTGTTTTTTCTTCCCCATTCTATGTGCCCCAGGGCCTAGAGAGGAGTAAGTAACCTCCTTACCCCCAGTCCCCCACCCCAATGACACATTTAAGTCCTTTCTTCTCTTACCCTTCAAAACCCCAGTTCTTTTGAACACAAGTCACCTGCCTTTCCTACTCATTCTTCCTCCTTGTCACTGTTATCTGCTGACGGTCAATCACTCCCCATCATCCGCTAATGGCCTTAGTCCCTGGGCACCCTTCCTCCTCACCCATGTCTCGACTCACTCTTGGCATCTAGCTAATAATTCTTTCTGTTCCTTGGCTTGCTTGGCTCCCATGGTCTTTTCTTCTAGCCCACCTCAGTTCTCACTCTCATGTTCCTATCACAGGAACCCACCTTCAAAATCCCAACTTCAAACATCCCACTTTCTGACCTGTACCTGCCACCCTCCCACTTACCTGCTCTGGTCTTTCATTCAACTTCAAGACTTCATTCGTTGGACCAACTACTTCCCCAGACTCCGTTATCTCTCCCCCTACCATGTCTTTACTTTCCCTTTTTTAAAATTTTATTTTATTTTATTTTATTTTATTTTATTTTATTTTATTTTATTTTATTGCTTTTTGAGACGGAGTCTCACTCTGTCGCCCAAGCTGGGCGTGCAGTGGCGTGATCTCAGCTCCTTGCAAACTCTGCCTCCTGGGTTCAAGCGATTCTCCTTACTTTCCTTTTTAACCACCGTAGACCCCATCACCCCAGTGCCAGCTCGCCTAACTTTCTTGTCATTGTATCCACAAAATCTCACTCGGGCTAGACCGCACTGTCTTTTTTGTTTGTTTGTTTTGAGAGGGAGTCTCACTCTGTCACCCAGGCTGAAGTGCAGTGGTGTGATCTCAGCTCACTGCAGCCTCCACCTCCCAGGTTCAAGCCGTTCTCCTGCCTCAGCCTCTGAAGTAGCTGGGATTACAGGTGCCCACCACCAGGCCTGGCTAATTTTTTGTGTTTTTAATAGAGACAGGGTTAAACGATGTTGGCCAGGCTGGTCTCAAACTCCTGACCTAAGGTGATCCACCCGCCTTGGCCTCCCAAAGTGCTGGGATTACAGGCCTGAGCCAATGCGCCCAGCCCCCGCTATCTTCTTACTCTACCCGTGCCCCTAAGCAGCTAGATAGTGTTGAGGAAAAATAGCCCACGATGTTGATTGTTTTTGCTCCAGATCTGCATCCATAAATATCAAACAGGTCTCAACATTGCTAGAAATTGTCCTCCTCTACCCTAAGCATGTTGCTTCTTTCACCATCCCGTGATAACTGCATTACACATTTTCCTTCTCTTTTCAAACTCCCAGTGCCTTATTCCCAGTTAATAAGAACATCTCTTATTTCACTGGGATAATGAAAGTGACAAGAAGAGAATCTCACATCTTCCCGTCATCAAATCTAACAGCGTATGTGTATCCCTGCATCCCTCCCACAAGTCCTGCCTTCCCTACAACTTCAGTTCATGAACAGCCCTGTCCCTACCTAAGTCTAGTCCCTACACCTGCGCCCTGGATCCCACCTCCTCTCACCTTCTCGGTGACTTCACCTCTCACTGTAATTATCTCCTCTCTCTCTCTCTCCTTCTCCCTCTCCTATTTTCTCTCTCCCCTCTTTTATCTTACCCCATCATTAATTTCTGGATTATATGCATCAGCATACAAACATGCTATGTTATCATTTATCAAAAAATAATAAACTATTCCTTGCCTCTTACATTCCTTTCCATCTACTACCCCCATTTCTCCACTCCTATCCACAGCGACACTCATCCAAGACGTTGCCCATCTTTGTCTTACTTTCTCACTTCTGATTTCCTTCTCTGCCCACTTCTTAGCCCTTGAACAAGGCAGTGCTTATCATTGTCACCTCTGTAGTGAGGTGACCACACGTCTTGCTGAAGTCAGTTGTCACTGCTAAGTCCTCACCTATATTACATGACGCCCCTGTGGTCAATGATTAACCTCTGTCTGTTTACATCATCCACTCATCCAACATATATTTATTGATTAGATAATCTTAGTATAAGTGCCGGGATCCTAACCTCTAGGACACTGTGTGGAACCTAGCAGGTGCTCAGTAAAACTGCTTAGCATGTTATATGAGACTAAATCGTGCAGAGAAAAACAGAGAGGGAAGGGGAGTAGAGAGGACTGAGGGTGATCCTAATTATAACTAGGGTCATCAGGAAGGCCTCCCTGAGAGGGTAGCATTTAAAACGACATGTAGCTCAACATAGAACTCTCTATGTGCCTTGTGCATAGTGCTTTGCATATATCATTGCATTTAGTTTTCACAAAAACCCTGAAGAAGTAAAGTTTTGTTATTGTCTCGATATTATAAATGAGGAAACTGAGACTGAGAGGAGAGAAGTTGCCTAAGGTCACACTCCTCATAAATAGGTAGAACTTGCAATAGTGCAATCTGGCTCCAGAGTCTGTGCTCTCTACCATCATCCTATGAAGCTTCTTCAAATATTTTTTTGTATCCCCCTAATCTGATGTGAGCTCCTTGAGCACACAGACTGTCTTGCTCACTGCTGAAACCTTAGTATCTTAGACAATGCCTAGTGCATAGTAGGGTTCAGGAAATGAGGCATTAAAAGTTCAACCTGCTGGGCACGGTGGCTCATGCCTGTAATCCCAGCACTTTGGGAGGCCGATGCGGGTGGATCACCTGAGGTCAGGAGTTTGAGGCCAGCCTGACCAACATGGTGAAACCCCGTCTCTACTAAAAATACAAATTAGCTGGGCATGGTGGCAGCATGCACCTGAAATCCCAGCTACTCGGGAGGCTGAGGCAGGAGAATCGCTTGAACCCGGGAGGCGGCGGTTGCAGTGAGCCAAGGTTGTGCCATTGCACTCCAGCCTGGGCAACAAGAGTGAAACTCCATCTCAAAAAAGAAAAAAAAAAATTCAACTTTATGAAGCTCCAGTGAGTATTCTCTCTTCTCCTGAAGAGCCACCAGTATGTCTGTCATAGTCTTGGAATTGAGGCAAGTCTTTGTCCTTTAAGGGCGAATTTAATTTGAAAGAATTGTAAGTGATTCCATCAATGTGGCTTCCAGCATGGGTGATCTAACTAATATTGTTTTTAGAAAAAAAAAATAATAAGTACTGGCTACAAACACTGGCTTTCTTCCATAGGCTTATAAACAAACTCTGAAGTTAGTATCTAAAGAGAAGCCTGAGCCTCATTTAGCAATGGCAAAATAACGGGGAAAATGAACTGCCTGGAAGGGGACAATTCTGAAGAATAAAATGTATTTAGTTGTATAATTTCCCATACATTTGTTTAAAGACATCAACCACCCATTACTTTATCCTCGCTCTGCCATTCCCTCCCTTCCCTGGGGCTCATGGACCTCTCGTTGCTGCCTCTACCAACCAATAAAGCAGAAGGATTCCCCTTCTTAGATCAGAAAAAGGATACCAGGCAGTAAAGGGAGAAACACAGATAACCTAAGAGTGTGGGAAGACTCTATGGCCTCACATCGCTACACACACAGCACTCCAGAAAGGTACCACCTTCTGAGACGCAAAGTGGGAGTAGGGTGGGCACGGTGGCTCACACCTGTAATCCCAGCACTCTGGGAGACCAAGGCGGGATGGATCACCTGAGTTCAGGAGTTTGAGACTAGCCTGACCAACACGGTGAAACCCCATCTCTACTAAAAATACCAAAAAACTTAGCCAGGCATGATGGCGGGCACCTGTAATCCCAGCTACTCAGGAGGCTGAAGCAGGAGAATCACTTGAACCCAGGAGGTGGAAGTTGCAGGGAGCCAAGATCGTGCCGCTGCATTCCAGCCTGAGCAACAAGAGTGAAACTCCATCTCAAGAAAACACACGGACAAAAAAAAAAAAAAAAAAGTGGGAGTAGGACAGAGCAGACGAGGAAGGAGACTGTGTGTGCCCTCCCAGGAACTCACAGGTCCAGGGATCCAAGGCGAGAACCTATTTTTATAATAACTCCATCCAGCTGTTTGTTCTCACCACTCGAGCTCTCATCATCTTTTTTGTTAGAGTCCCCTACACCCTTCCCCAGCTTTGCTGCTCTCCCTTTCTGCAGCTTTGATGCTGAACTCAGTAACAGAGCACTGTGTAGTGGTTATGGACAAAAACCAAACCAAAGTTCAAATCCTTGTTCTGCCACAGATTGGTTGGGATGCTTTGGGAAGGATGCTTAACCCCCAAGCCTAAATATCCTCACCTGGGAAATCAGGATACTAAGAATGCCTGCATCGCAGGGTTGTTGCTATCTATGCAAAGTGCTTTGCAGTCAGTAAATATTAAAGTCTTTTTTCTTTGTGCTATTGCCTTATTTCCTTAGTAGTACCACTTTTCTACTGACTTTCGTCACCACTTCAGCAGATTCTTGTTCTGCTTTTTCTTCAAGCTTTAAACCAGATCTTTTCCCCCGCTTGTGGCATCATCTCCATTCATCTTTTTCTGTCTCTTTGTTTTTCACTCCCACATATATTTTCTTCTCTTAGAATCACTTAGCAATCATTAACAACAACAACGACAAACCCTCAGATGTACTTCTTTTGTGTCCTGAGAATCTTACCCATTCTCTAGGGGTGCGTGTGTGTGTGTGTGCGCTCGCACACACGCACATGCGTGTCTAGTCCAATAAATCAACTTCCTCCAGCTGTGCAGTGGTGCATCTTCAGCTTTTGTTTTTGATCTCTCAGAAATTCAGTAATGGACTTAACTTAGACTGCCTTGGTTTTCTGTCCCAGGAGCACTTTAGAATATTGATCTTCTTTTTAAATTTTGTAATTTAAATGCAGAGTTCTCTGCCCTCATCAGAGGTTGGTAATGAATCCCCAGCTGGAGTCCGGTGCTGACAGTTGCAGACTTAACCACACTTCTCTGGAAACTTCATCACAAACGATGCATTTCCCATTGAGATATTGAGTGGCATGGGCCATGCTAAGCTGAGTTCAGGCCTTCAGAATAGGGCTGGGGGGTTGGGTGACCCAGAGAACCCAGCTGGACTCCAACTCCTCTGACTCCTCCTCCATGCCTGCCTCTCTCTTTCCTCCACTAATCCTTTCCTGCCCCAACTTTTCTGAATCAGGAGAGAGGGCCTGGGTATCTTAGCACCATGGCTTCTCCCTTCATCAGGCACCATCTCATGCAGACACAAAGCAGATAACCCCTTGCACCCAGCATAATGAATCATTGCGTACATCACCCCAAATGTGGAGCTCGTATAAGGCATGGGTTGTTCTGTTTAAATTTAACAAAAATGTATTAGATACCTTCAATGTGCTATCACTGCAGAGAATACAAAATGAGTATATGTACTCTTCAGACATCTAAAAATTACAGTTTCATAGGAAAGCAAGAGAAGTGTAAATCTATCTGATATAAGACAGTATAAGTTTCACAATTAAATAATTAAAGTGGAAAAGTAAAATCATAAAATTACTGAATGTAGGTCAAATAACTCCTGAATATTTAAGTCAAAACATTTTAACTACATAAAATTTAGTAGTTAACCACATCCAACTTTAAGACCTAAAAATATTTGTATATCTGAAACATCTCTAAAAAACTGGAAGATAAAGGTGAGAAATTGGAGGATAATTGAAAACATACATAAAAAGGTTCCACAAATTGAGAGAAACACTTCAATTGAAAAGCAGGCAATGGGCATGAACAGAAAGTTTACAAAACAAAAATAATAAAATGCTTCATAAACATTTAAAAATGTTCAATTCCCTAGAAACCAAATAAAAATAAAAACAGTAATTTTTCCACCATTAAATTGGCAAAGATTGGCCAGGTGCGGTGGCTCACGCCTGTAATCCCAGGGAGGGAGGCCTGGCGGGTGGATCACAAGGTCAGGAGATCGAGACCATCCTGGCTAACCTGGTGAAACCCCATCTCTACTAAAAATATAAAAAATTAGCCGGGCGTGGTGGCAGGCACCTGTAGTCCCAGCTACTCAGGAGGCTGAGGAAGGGGAATGGCGTGAACCCAGAAGGTGGAGCTTGCAGTGAGCCGAGATCGCGCCACTGTACTCCAGCCTGGACGACAGAGCAAGACTCTGTCTCAAAAAAAAAAAAAAAAAAAAAGTTCTTTAGGGGCCAGGAGTGGTGGCATGCAAATGTAATCTCCGCTACTTGCTACTCGGGAGGCTGAAGCAGGAGAATTCCTTGAACCTGGGAAGTAGAGGTTACAGTGAGCTGAGATCCCACCATTACACTCCAGCCTGGGCGAGAAAGCAAGGCTCTGTCTCAAAAAAAAAAAAAAAAAAAATTAGATGTAAGATTCAGTGTCAACAAGGGTTGGGGGCCAGACTCCTACACACTGCTAGCAAGATTTCAGAGCAGCACGCGCACCCCACAGGAGACATGGGGCTATGAGGAACCACAAACGTTTAGTTTATTTATGTTAATTGTGAACAAGTCATCAGTACATACAAGAAATTTGCAGAAATAAGAAACTTCAAACCACAGAGGCTCAACACGAGTTCTGTAACTTTATATACACTCGCATGTTGTTCATGCGTTGAACCCCACCCACCAAAACCCGTGTCCAGAGTTTCTTCCAAACTGGAGCTAGCTAGAACTTATGTTGCTCCACCCTACTTAATTTGAACATGGCATTTCTAATTATAACATCATTAACACAGACAGGAGCACAGGATTGTAGCCCATGCAATTCAATCTCAAACGTATCCTCTACTCTATTTGGCCAAACTTTACCCGAGTTCTTTTTTTTTTTTTTTTTTTTTTTTTTTTTGAGATGGAGTCTCTCTCTATCATCCAGACTGGAGTGCAGTGGAGTGATCTTGGCTCACTGTAACCTGTAACCTCCGCCTCCTATGATCAAGAGATACTCCTGCCTCAGCTGCCCTAGCAGGTGGGATTACAAGCACTCGCCACCACGCCTGCTAATTTTTGTGTTTTTGTGGACACAGGGTTTCACCATGTTGGCCAGGCTGGTCTCGAACTCCTAACCTCAGGTGATCCCCCCACCTTGGCTTCCCAAAGTGCTGGGATTACAGGCATGAGCCACCGCACCTGGGCCCCAAAGAGCTTTTTATTGCTACAAATGTTTCACGCATCCAGACTGAAATCTTGAACCCTCTCCAGATGGGGTTTCACCATGTTTCCCAGGCTAGTCTCAAACTCCTGCCCTCAGGTGATCCTCCCGCCTCAGCCTCCCAAAGTGCTGGGATTACAGACGTGAGCCACCGCTCCCAGCCCGAGTTCCTATTCTCACACTCTTTTGGTCCCCAAATCACCAATACCTGTTGTCTCTTCTTCCAAAAACATTTCTCTAAAGCAGCTTGATCACTGTGTTACGTAGCCCTGAATTTGCTGACTTAACACATCCTAATTCAACTAACACGTCCAGTATATTCAAATCCTCCAATATAGCAGATCCACCTTTTGATCAATTCTACCCAGGAAAAGTACACATTGGTGCCGTCATTCTGCGCGGCAGTCTCTAAAGACTGTCTTACTGTTTGGCTCAACAGTTTTACTTCTAGAACTTATCCTGAGGATATAATCAGAGATATAAACTTAAAAAATATATACAGTGTTATTTATAAATGGAAAATGTTGGAAGCAACATACATATCCAAGAGCAGGCTATTACAGACAGGCAATTTATTCTATCCTTATTACCAACACAATGTTGGTATTCTACACAATACCATTCTACCATCAAAAGTCTGGTTTAGCTGAATTTTTAATGGCTTAGGGAAACAATCACAGTATATTGCTAAATGAAAAAAAAAGTTTTCAAAAGACTGTGTTCAGTATACAACATGAACTCAATTTTTAAAATACACATAACAGAAATATATTGACTTTTCAGGTACAAACAATGTATGTACAAACATATATATTTATAAAAATGCAGACACTAGAAAAAAGTCTAGAAGGACCTATAATTCACATCAGTAGTGTTTATTGCTAAATAGTAGAACTGTGGATTTTTTTCTGTATTGTACGCATTTTGTACAATGCAGAGCCATTGTTTTAAAGATGAGAAAAGGAGAAAATCAGGGTTCTTTTTATAAAGGGTGTAGCACCTTGCATAAGGTATATGCATACTGCCGAGAGGGATTAGACACACGATTGGAAGCGGATCCTGGAGGAGAGGCTGATGGAGGGTGGCCTTTGAGGAAGGGCTGGAGGGCAGGAAGAGTGGTTTCCTCTGAAGAGGATGAGGTCTGGAATAGTCTTCCATTGCAAGGAAGGGGGCAAGGAGAGAGGAATATGAGCACTGAGAGCGGTGAGCAGTAAGGCTGTGAAGGGAGGAATCCAGAAGCCAGGGATGCAGCTGTCTTACCTATTGATAATAAGAACCCACAAACCTTCATTACAGGGTCATCGACGCCCAGGAAGGATTGAAGGAGGGAGACAGAAGAGTTCTGTCCGGGCTCCCTGTTTCTCTCCTGCTGACTTTGGTTTGGCTTCTCTTCTTTCCTAAGAGGAACCAACTTCTGCTCCTGCCTTGTCCTCCAGCCTTTCCTGAATTTTTTAAATTGTGTGTTTTCAACTGTTTCGCTTTTTCTGTCCCCTCTTCTTGCCCAAAAGAATTGAAGTGGGAGGTGTGGCAGGGTCAGGTACGGTGCAGAGAAGAGCAAAAGCAATCCTGAGTCCCTTCCCTATTGCATCACTCATCCCCTGCAATCCTGCTCCCTTCCATGGGCTCCCCCAGGCTGTCCCTAGTTCACTAGAGGCTGTGGCTTAAGGCAAAGCAATGGCAGCTTCAGTCAGCTCGGGCAAGAAGGTGAGGCCAGGTTTAGGGACAATCTAATAAACGTTTCCCACAGCTCAGCCTGTGACGTGCCTCCAAGGAAGGCCCCTGCTCCCACTCAAGCCTTTATACATGCTTCTGACTGCAGAAGTCTGATCAAAGCAACATGTGCCTGCTTCCTTCTCTTCAGCTGCCATATCAATCGCATCTTGGAGTCCCCGCGGGGAAATGCTCTGCTGGTTGGTGTAGGTGGGAGCGGCAAGCAGAGCCTGACAAGGCTGGCAGCTTTCATCAGCTCCATGGATGTCTTCCAGATCACACTGCGCAAAGGCTACCAGATCCAGGACTTCAAGGTAAAAGGTCAGGCAGCTGCAGGGAGGAGGCTCAGCTTCCCTCCAACCAGCCACAGTTCCATCATCCTTCACTCGTTCTCCAGTTCCCCTGTCTGGAGCCTCCCCTTCAATGTCTGTCCATTTCTGTCTTAGGTTCTGGGCTGGTGATGTGAATGACTTTTCTCATTAGACTCAGCCTGAGAACAGTGGCATTTCCAAAGTCTGCCTTTGGGAGACCTCAGGCGTCCTAGTTACGTCTGTGGGCCTCCACTCTTGCTCAAATCAGAAGCACATCTGTATCAAATTCAGCACACAGCTCACTGGCAGTGGGAGCAGACAGATGGAATTCTGAAGGTCAGCTTGAGTTTCCTAAGAAATTCAGATTTTAAAAGACGGGTCAGTAACCACTGGCCTCTGGGACCTTCAGTGACATATCCTGGTTTCAGACAGCCAGCACTTGGAGGCTGGGTGAGTACTCTGGAAAGTAAAGAAAGACACTGTATACAACCTTCAAAGGTCACTGTGTCCAGTCCCCTTTGTTTTATCCATGGCCACAACAGTCTTGGTAGGAAGTCACGGTGTAACTTCTATCAGGAGGCTGCTCTTGCTCTTCGTGGAAGAACTCCAGCCAGCACTGAGCCAGTCCTACCCACTTGCCCTCATAATCTCTCAGCCAGTGACAGAAGAGGGAGGTGCTCACTTCTGCTCTAAAACCACAGCCCAGCCTCTCGACGACTGGCTGAATCTAAGGTCATACATCGAGTTCGTATTAGGTCTTTCTTTAGTGCTTCCAAAAAAGACATGATAGTGTGATAGGAATTACACATTTACAGAATGAGCTGAGAATGTGGGTCTCAACTTTTACTCTATATGGGAATCGCTGGGGATCTAGAAAGGATACTGATGCCTGTGTCCCACTCCCCAATATTCTGGTTTAACTAGTCTGGGGAATGGCCTGGGCATCACGATTTTTCAAAGCATCCCCAAGATGATTCCAATGAGAACTGAGAAACACTGTCTTAGATCACTTAGAGGATGTGGTGAGAACCATTGATCTAAAACAAAAATCAGTATATTTAAAGGGGAGCTATTTGGACACTAAGGTAGCTCTGTGGTAAAGAAATGAGTGGAGTTGTTAGAAATAGCTGTGAGTAATGTGTGAGAGAGAGAAAGGCAACATCAAGAACTGATGGCTGAGCTTGGGGAGGGTGATACACCAAAGGAACTGAGATTGATCAAGCTGGATAACTTCAGAACTTGGCATCCTAGCCCAAAATGTCATCCATCTGCAGTTTTCAATGGATATAATTTCCTACAGGTGATTGCATTTGTGTATGTGTGTGTGTGTGTGTTGCCCCAGTATATCTTTTTCAACATAAGTGTTTTGCTGGAGCTAGTCATAAGAACACAAGAGGCCGGGCACAGTGGCTCATGCCTGTAATCCCAGCACTTTAGGAGGCTGAGGGGAGTGGATCACGAGGTCAGGAGATCGAAACCATCCTGGCTAACATGGTGAAACCCCATCTCTACAACAAAAATACAAAAAATTAGCCGGGCGTGGTGGCACGCACCTGTAGACGCAGCTACTTGGGAGGCTGAGGCAGGAGAATCCCTTGAACCCGAGAGGCGGAGCTTGCAGTGAGCCGAGATGGCACCACTGCACTCCAGCCTGGGTGACAGAGCAAGAATCCATCTCAAAAAAAAAAAAAAAAAAAAAAAAAAAACTACAAGACCCTGCTAGCATAAGATATATTCATCCGCCATGCTGGTAGCCCCAAGTACCTCACTCTCAGTCAAGACAAAGAGCAATGGCTTGCCTTCAGGAGCAGGTCATTCAGTTGTTTGAGTCTTACATATAAGTAAGACGTAAGACATACTTACTTATATGTAAGTAAGTCTTCCATATATGTAAGTAAGTCTTACATATAAGTATGTAAGTCTTACATATAAGACTTGCATATAAGTAAGACACTTGTATGAGTCTTATATATGTGTAAGACAGATAAATGGGGGACCACCTTTGGGCTTTGGAAAGCTGTAACCTCTTTGCACAAAGCAGGAGCTCCAGAAGCTTTACCCTAAAGCCTAATTTCTAAATCAGTGTAAGAGAGGTACAGGAGCTAGCATGGTTGTATGAATTAGAGGCCATTGCTATGTAATTTCTCTTGCCCACCTTTATTGGCACCAAAGCCTGGGAATGAGGCATAGTTTCCTGCCTGTCAGTGCAAGATAGCCCTCCCCCAGCTTCCCATTGTCACCTTACTTTAATTCCCATTCAAGCAGTGAAGAAAACGGTTCCATTTCTAAAGAATGGGTTGGAGTTCTCTTTCAAGGAGGCCTTCTTTTCAGAGATTTCTGATATTGACCATTCCTACAGATGGACCTGGCCAGCCTGTGTCTGAAAGCTGGAGTGAAGAATCTCAACACAGTGTTTCTCATGACTGATGCCCAAGTGGCTGATGAGAGGTTCCTTGTGCTCATCAATGATCTTTTGGCATCTGGTAAGAGATTCCTTGCACTTGGTGTCACTGATAAATTCCCCCTGGAATCAGAGTTATACAAAGGTGAAGATTTCATCCAGGGTGGGAAGAGTAAGGTCATAGTAATGAGGAAGAAAACTGACACAGCCAAGGACTGGTTCATTGAGGTCCTTCTCAGCATTGATGCTGGGCCTGCTATCCTGGCTCTTTCATTCTTATTTCATTGCAAAACAGACAGTAATCGTGGAGCTCTCTTAGTGGGACTAGACCTGATGATGGGAAGAAGAGAGGGTTAAGAGCTTGGTGATGTGCTGTGGAGAGAAGGTGCTGTTCCCTCTCTGTATCCAAATCAAAGAGAAACTAGAATGTGTGTAGTACTTGAGGAAGCTCAGGCATTGGCAGGAAGATACACAAAAAGAGAGCATGAGCATGCACGCATAAAACTTACACAGTAGGGCAAGATGAGGTTACCAATGTAATTAACTAGTGATTTACAACCTCATGAGAGCAAAGTGGAAGTTCCACATAGTTTTCCTTGGTCCCCAAAAAACTTGACAGAGAGTGTGAAGTGGCCTGTGACGCTGTCTGTGCAAGATAGGACTT
Source organism: Gorilla gorilla gorilla (assembly GCF_029281585.2). Lineage (NCBI taxonomy): Eukaryota > Metazoa > Chordata > Mammalia > Primates > Hominidae > Gorilla > Gorilla gorilla. Next base: position 27,102,244 of record NC_073243.2, read on the forward strand.
CAGTGGAAAGCTCAATGCTTGCTATTGCTATTTTATTGTCCTTCTTTATTTAGGAATTCAGTACATATACCAACAATCCCCCACAAAGTGAAAACTCACAACTGTAATCCCAGCACTTTGGGAGGCCAAGGTGGGTGGCTCACCTGAGGTCAGTAGTTCAAGACTAGCCTGGCCAGAATGGTGAAACACCATCTCTACTAAAAATACAAAAATTAGCTGTGTGTGGTGGTGCGCACCTGTAGTCCCAGCTACTTGGGAGGCTGAGGCAGGAGAATTGCTTGAACCTGGAAGGCGGAGGTTGCAGTGAGCTAAGATCACGCCACCGCACTCCAGCCTGGGCAACAGAGCGAGACTCCGTCTCAATTTTAAAAAAAAAGAAAAAACAAAAAGGTTATAAAACGAGATAAAGAGGCAGGGAGAAGAGATCAGTATGCTGGATCCCATCCTCTGACCTACTCTCTTGATGTAAGTTGGGTCTGTCTCCCCAGCTCTCTTATCCAGGGCAGTGGCAGCTCTGCCGTAATTACTTTACAAACTCTCATGCCCCCAGCCAGAGATACGGAGGCCATAGGTAACTGATAGTGGAACCTGGTGGTCACATCCCTGCTGTTGACCCAGCATTCAGCTGACTCTTCCTCCTTTCAATCTCATCACTCCAACCTCAGCTGTCCATCACCCCAGAGTGGGTATGACCTGGTTTATCTGTCTTACCCATCATTGCTTTTCATATTTCCTACCTTGTCTCTACCTAGAACGAAGTCTTTCATATTTGGAGAAATCCCAATAATCTGGCAGTAAGCATCTTCCGTCAAAGGTATATTGTTCCTGGACACTGTTACAGATACGCTCTGTCCTGCTCAGAGCCAATATCTCCAATGCTCTTCTGAGGCAAGCGCGAGACTGAGACTGCAAAAGGCCTGTAATCCCAGCTACTTGGGAGGCTGAGGCAGGAGAATCACTTGAACCAGGGAGATACAGGTTGCAGTGAGCTGAGATCGTGCCACTGCACTCCAGTCTGAGTGACTGAGCGAGACTCTGTCTCAAAAAAAAAAAAAAAAAAAAATATGTATATATATATATATATATATATATATATATATATATATATATATATACACACACATACACACATACATCCAAGAATATAAGACAATATAATGCATAAATTATGCATTTATATAAATATGTGCATGTTTATATTAAAGAAAGAATATGCTTTCTTGGCTCTTAAACCAAATGCAGCATCTACAAAACCACCTCTTCATCTCAACTGAGAAAACAGTCAGTGTACAAATGTTCCTGAACAAAATTTCTGCCTCCAGACTTCCAGCATCTCAAAAGCCTTCTCTCTCTCCACACTCCATTCCCTGGCTCTGATTAAATACTGTTTAGTTTATAAGGTCCAAGGACCATGGTCACAAGTACCTTTCTCCATAGTCTGTCTAGTATATATAGATATAGTAGTATATAGTCTATCTACTATATATTGTAAGTAATATATTTTAGGATAGTTCCTGACAACCTCCAGGAAGTTCCTGGCTTTGGAATCATTGTCTGCTTCATATTTTGTGGCATTGCACCCCATGCCATCATGCTGTCATTTTCATGAAGAGCCACTGGTCCCTGGTCCAGAGCATGTACTAGCAGGCATTGTGAGCAACCTTTGGCTTCTTTCAGGTGAGATCGATGTCCCAGGTTTCCTCACGGTGCTGGCTGCTAGCGTTGCACTGATACCACCCTCATTCCCTTCCCTCCCTGCCCTGTTCAAGTTAGCTTTATATCAGAGAGTTTGCCTACCAACTCTTACACCTTTTCTCCTCCAATGCCACAATTTTTTCCTTTCTTAAATGCAATCTCTTTAACATCTCATCACCTTCTGCAATAGTGTTTAATCTACAACATAGCCTCATCTTGTATTATTCTACTAAATAATGAGAGAAGGATCCAACTTCCCTCCCACCCCAAAACTACCCTAAAGCCTGATTTCTAAATCAGTCTGAGAGAATACAGCTTTAGATATGTCGGGCGTGTTGCCAGCCTCACACCATTGTATTTCAATTGGCTCTAATCCAGCCAGGTCACCTTTTCCTAAAATAACATCTGAGACACAGAGTTGTCACATTTTCACCAATTGAAATTTTATTCCTCAATTAAGTATTGATAATTTTTCATTTAGAACACAACTTTTTTTCAAGTGCAAACGAATTTCTAAAGCCCTCCCAGTGAAAATGCAATCAGCCGGCTCCAAAGTCATGGAGTTTTAGGCCCCATTTTAAGGCTTCTATATATTCTTTAAGAAAAAAAAAGGTAAAATTTGTGTATACATATTCAAGTGGAGATACAGTTAAGATGAACACTTTTGTCTTCTAACCCACCCCCTTTTTTTCTTAACCATTTCAACAGGGAGAATTAGAGTATATCTTGGTTCTAATTTTCCCTGTCAAATAAGTAATTTCTGGCCAGAAAGTAACCGACTGCCAGTTCAGCCAAAGCTGCGGGGATGACGCAGAACCTCATTATCTCCCAACTTTTTCAACTTTGTGGAGTTATGCAATGACTCCACCCTTGGATAACATAGTAGGGACTAGGAAACCATAACTTAGACAACCTTGCAATTCACTCATCCCTCTGTAGTTATGTACAAGTCCTACGAGGTTGGATATAAAGGTATAGTGAATGCAGTTCTCTCCCAAAAACATCTCCCTTGGAAAACCAATGATCTCATGCCCTGGGCTGAGTTTCCTCTCACACTTCTTTATCTCACCATTTCATTTCTTGTTTTCCTGACACCATTTCTAAAATCAAACCATGATAGTAATTTGGCTTATGAGTCCCACTTCTGACACGAACTATAGCATTTCAGAACCCATCTTTATGCCAGTTGTATCTCAGATGGATTATAGATGGAGATGAAGAAATCTTACACAAAAAGCAAAAATATTAAATTAGGTTCCTGGTTTAATTAGCAAAAGATACATAACTGTATGAGAACTAGAGTGGCTCCCCAGGGTAAGAGCAGATGAACCACATATTTGAGTCACTTCCCTTGGCTGCTGGGGTCCTTGATAGGGGTCATGCAACTGCTGGTGAAACTGTGCATGAAATGTGAGTCCTTGCTGGATCTGAAAGGTTCATTACTTGCTATGTTCTTATTGACCTGCTATAATAATTCCTGAGGAATGTGCACTGATCATCAAACCCAGGCATTTAAGGAATTCTTACAAAACTTGTTCTCTTTTTGACCTTCACTTAAACTCAACTTCAGCAAGTCCCCACTCTAATTTAGAGGGAAAAAAAATCAGAATTATTCCCTGGCTTTCCAGGAAAACACCTCTTCCTCCAGCTTTCCAGCCTTCCAGAAGCCCCATTTTACTCTGGTGCTCCTGCCAGTTAGCACTAACCAGCTAACAAAACCTAGTCAGCTCCAAGTGTGATGTTTCTTCCGCCCCTAGCTATGACAGATTTTGTATTTTATTTTATTTTGGAATCCTATGTTAGGATTTTCCTTTTGCTTTCCAAAAGGCTGAATTGTTTTATTCAAAATTATAATTCATTTTCCTGTCCCAGGCTAGATGACTTTCTATGTATTCATATATTCAATAATCATTTACTAAGTGTGCATGCTCAGTCACTAGGTACTGTGCTCAAAGACGAATAACATGTAACCTCTGTGCAGTCTCAGGGAAGAGTTTATAACCAATGGGGTCCCTCTCTTCTAAAGTCATATTCTTCTTTATCTCTAAACCAAACTGTTCTTTTTATATATCTGTGGGCCAAATCTCCTGTTAGGATCTAGAACATAAAAAGATCCACCTCATATTCTAGGTGCTTTAGGATTAGAGCTAGGGTTGACATGTTAGTGTTCAACACACATCCTATGAGAATGCAGAGCCCAGAAATGTTTATAACAGACTTGGCATTGGATTGTTCTCCTCTGGTGGCCGTCTGGAACTGGACTTCCTGAGTAGCCATCTATGCTGTTAAATAAATTGAATTCTGGCCGTTTCCCTAGAAAGAAAAAAAACAACAATAAAGTTGGGGTAAAAAAGCAACCATCAAGCATGCACTGATCCTCTAAGACATACTTAGTGGACTCATTAGATCTGCTCACCGGCTGTGCCCTCAAACCACAGACAGTGGAACTTTAAACCAGGACCGGTTTGGTTCTCCAGCTGCAAAACAGAAACTCCCAAAGAGCAATGCAAAAAGAAGCATGAGCAATCAGACTTTTCTTTTCCTTTTGTGGTAATAAACTGTTTTTTTTTTTTCTTGTGGAACTGAAGTCCTATACAAGTTACTCAAGAGACTTTGTGTTCTGTGGATTCCCTACATTGCTAACCTCTCCCTGACCACCTATGTCCAAGAGATAATCTATTGCCACCAATTTTCCCCTTATCTATTTCTGGATCCGTATCTTCTCTATCCTCACTACCACTGGTTTTGCCTTCTTTTGCCTTGACAAATGCCAACACTCCTTAACTTATCTCTCTACTTCCCATGCTATCCCCACTCCAATCCATTCTCCTCACTCCTTTCAAAAGGGTCTATCTCAACTATAATTCCTGGCCAGGAGCAGTGGCTTACACCTGTAATCCCAGCACTTTGGGAGGCCAAGATGGGTGGGTCACTTGAGCCCCAGAGTTCAAGGCCAACCTGGGCAACACGGCAAAACCTTATCTCTATGAAAAGTACAAAGAGTATCGGGGCTTGATGGAGCGCACCTCAGGTCCCAACAACTCGGGAGGCTAAGGTGGGAAGATCGCTTGTGCCCAGGAGCTTGAGGCTGCAATGAGTTGTGATTGTGCCATTGCAATCCAGCCTGGCTGACAGAGCAAGACCATGTCTCCAGAAAAAGAAAAAAGAAAACAAACAAACAAAAACACTGTAATTTTTTTATTAGTCCCCAACTGGTTGCAGAATGAACTCTAAGCTTCTTTGTCCTGTTTCCTTCCTTCCTTGCTAGTCTCACTTCCCATCTTGTGATCTAGTGATTCCTAATTCCTTAAGGTAACACACTGTGCTACTTGCTGACATCCTTAATTGCTTATGCTGTTCCTTTTGAACCTCATGCCCTTCTTTGTCTGGATTAACTTCTACCCACAGTAGAAGACTTACCTTAGGCGTTCCCTCTCTAGAAAATCTAGAGACAGATCCACTGTCACTCTTAGGAATGAGTTTCCCCATTTTCCTGCAGCACTCGATAGCTGCACGTACCACCACTGTATTGAAACGAGATTGTAAATTTATGAAAGGGAGAGACCATTGTGTTTGCTGTTGATTAATTTACGTTATTAAACAATCCAGAAATACAAAAAAAAGAAGGATTAAATGGCTACTTCTCAGTTTAGGAAATACAGCAACACTGATATACCTATTACTCTGTGCAGAGTCTTGTTTTTCATCGTTTATACAGTCAGCTCTTAATACATCTCCCAGCCCATAATTGACATTTAGGAGGTACTTCTTTAAGTAAAGTAAGTAACAGCATGAGAATGACGTGCCATTAAATACTACTATTGGACATGTGCTTTGGAAAGTTTTCCAGCAGTGAAGACAAAGGGACAGAGTACTGAAGTAGCCACCACACTCATTTGCTTTTTCTCCTTTAAGAATAGGGAAATTTTTTTTTAAACTATCAGGTCTAGATAGGGTCAAAGTCCTTACACCAGTGTGAAGTTTAGAATCTAGCCCTTAGCTTCACCCTTTTTATCACCAAAGTCCAACTAACTAAACCACGTTAAATTATCAGGATCTCTTTCCTGAAAAGCAGCTGTGGCCTTTAAGGAGTCCCATACTAACATACAGAAGATGGCAGAAGATGGTGAATAGTCTGGCTTCCAAACTATTAGAATATTTCAATACTATTTCTAACTCCAAGTACTGCATGAAGCCTGAAAGTACTTGGAGTTACAGATAGCGTTTCCCAACTTTCGGTGAAACCTCGTATCTACTACAAATACAAAAAATTAGCCGGGCGTGGTGGCAGGCACCTCTAATCCCAGCTACTCTGGAGGCTGAGGTAGGAGAATGGCGTGAACCCAGGAGGGGGAGCTTGCAGTGAGCCGAGATCGCGCCACTGCATTCCAGCCTGGGCGACAGAGCGAGCTGTCTCAAAAAATAATAATAATAATAATAATGTTTCCGAACTTTAGGTCTCAGGAGGAAACCTCTCAAATATTTAAATAGCCTCTGCCCCTGTTCACATCACAAAATCCCCTCTGGGTTCCTGCTTCCAGCATGACTACCTACATCACAAAACAAGTGACGAGAATATTGTCGAGAAGGAATTATAGGAACAAATGTGAAAATGCAAATTTTGTTCCCTATTCAGAGGTGTTTATCTCCAGATATTCCATCCCATGGTCTTCTTAAAGGTTCTAGGGATCTTGTCACAAATACCACCATCATTTGAGCACGGAAAATGTCTCTAAGTGGCCCAGGTGCTTTCAACATCTTGGAATTAAGAGTATTAATAAACCAGGGTCATCAAGTTTTTTCTATAAAGTGTCAGGAAGTAAACATTTTAGGCTTTGCAGATCATACAGTCTCTGTCACAAATACTCAGCTCTGTCCTTGTAGGGCAAAAATAGCCATAGATAATACCTAATGATCATGGCTATGGTCAATTAAATCTTATTTATGAACAATAAAATTTGAACTTCACATAATTTCCACATTCCATTAAATATTATTATTTAAACTTTCAACACATGCTAAATATTTTATTTTCTTAGCGGTTTTCCTTCACTCCTATTTTTATCAGAAGAGGCTGAAATGAGTCATTCTATTAGTAAGATCTTGATTTTGACAAATTATAGTACAGGAATTTTATATGCATGTCATTAACTATCTCAAAGAATAGAAATTAAATAAGTTGGTACAATTAAGAGAAAACAGTAAATGATCACTTCCATGATAATTTTTTTATTTCAACCTTTTAAATGATAAAAGCTAATTAGTATGAAACTCTTAGTAGACTCCTAATTGGTTTAGTGCTATCAAACCATGAAGTCCATAATTTGCTGGAAAGTTGGCATGAGTTTCCTCCAGATACAGTAGTTCAAGAAAGTGCAGCAGCTTCAATGACTGATACAACCGCAATTACTCACACTCTGATTATTACTGATCATTTGCCAGACCGCTCACTTTGAGGATCTCACCAAAGTCCGTAAGAAAGTGGGATGGGCCGGGCGTGGTGGCTCACGCCTATAATCCCAGCACTTTGGGAGGCCGAGGCAGGCGGATCACAAGGTCAGGAGATCAAGACCATCCTGGCCAATATGGTGAAACCCCGTCTCTACTAAAAATACAAAAATTAGCTGGGCATGGTGGTGTGCGCCTGTAGTCCCAGCTACTTGGGAGGCTGATGCAGGAGAAGCGCTTGAACCTGGGAGGCAGAGGTTGCAGTGAGCCAAGATCATGCCACTGCACTCCAGCCTGGTGACAGAGCAAGACTCCGTATTAAAAAAAAAAAGAAGAAGAGAAAAGAAAGTGGGATATAAGATGGCCCGAATGACTTCTTTCATCGCTAACATTCCTATGATGCTAACATTTGTGTCAGTTACAGAAGAAGGTAAAAGCATGTGTCAACAGCTTTTAAAAAAAATTTTACAAAAGCATCCTGTTGGTGAAAAACAACTTTAAAGAAGAGCTTGTATATGATTCCAGTCCCAGATAACTTCAACAGCTACCTAAAGACTTGTTCTAGAAATGGGAAAATTTTGTTTTTCTGATACCCATTGCTTTTCTGGAGTGAACCACATTCACCTTTACATCATATCCATTGTTTTCAACTTTTTAGCTATAGTGTTTCGTTCATTCTTACCTCCCTCAGTCTCATCTTTTTCATTGAGAAAACTGATGTCATTTAGTTTGGGCCTCACAGCTACTTTATACATCACAGTCTATCTCCATTATTATTATTATTATTTGCAGTTTTCTCTTTTCCTCCATTATTACCATTCCTCCTTTCCAAGGTCAACTTTTCATCTGAGCTAGGAGCCCGCCCCTAGTTCCTAATTCAGAATTTTATTCTATTCCATCTTTTCTTTCAATTTCTGACTCTCCCTCTTCTCTGATTTCAAACATAGCCCATTATCTCCATCCTGAACGTTTTTTAATTAACTTTCTTTGACTTGAAGTGACAGCCAAGCAATAATCCTAGAACCTTCCCCAGACAAAATTCTCAAAAGAATAAAATTTATGGTTTTCACATTTTCCCTTTGTGCTTTTCTATATTTCCTTGCGAAACAATTTGGACATTACTAAAAGCAATAAAACAAACACTTGTGTAATTATGAATAATGATGCAAAATGGAAAATGTTGTTGTGCATCTGCAAGGGTTTCTTTCCAACAGGTGCCCAATACCTAGATTACTAGTTTGTCTAATGTGCACATTTTGGCTTTACCAAAAAGTGCCAAATTGCTCTCCATAGTAGTCATACAGTTTGTCTCTGGCCAGTAGTCATGAACACCTGTTTCTGTCTAACCTCACCAATATTTGGCTTAGCTGATGTATTAATTTTTGCCAGTGAGAATGAAATTAAATCCTATTATTTTCTTTTCCCTTTTCACTGGTGACACTGAGCATCTTTTCAAGTGTTTATTGGCTCTTACTGCTTCTCTTCTTTTTTTTTTTTTGTTTTTTGTTTTTTTGTGTTTTTTTGTTTTGTTTTGTTTTGTTTTTTGAGACAGAGTTTCGCTCTTGTTGCCCAAGCGGGAGTGCAATGGCATGATCTTGGCTCACTGCAACCTCCGCCTCCTGGGTTCAAGTGATTCTCCTGCTTCAGCCTCCTGAGTAGCAGGGATTACAGGCAAGTGCCACCACGCCCGGCTAATTTTTTGTATTTTTAGTATAGACGAGTTTTCTCCATGTTGGTCAGGCTGGTCTTGAACTCCCGACCTCAGGTGATCCACCCGCCTCGGCCTCCCAAAGTGCTGGGATTACAGGCGTGAGCCACCATGCCTGGTCTTACTGCTTCTCTTCTATGTGTTGCCTATTTATACAGTTTGCACTCTGGATCTTGTGCTTTTTGTCTTTTTCTTATGAATTTCAGACATTCTTTACATATTAGATTGTTTGTTCATTATATGGACTGTAAATATCTTTTGGAAGTCTGTATCTGACTTTTGTTGTGCTAATTTAGTTTTAATATTGTAATAGTCCTTTTTTCTGTGCTTTTTATACTCTGTTTCACAAATGTTGTTTTATCACAATGCCATAAAAATAATTGCCTGTGTTTTATTTTTTAATTATCATTGTTTTACTTTTCATATGTATGTCTTTATTTGCCTGAAAATTATTTTTATATAGTGATCTAATTATATTTTTTATCAATATTGAATTATCTTAACATAACTTATTAATTAGTCCAGTCCTTGTCTGCCTCCTGATTTTTTTTTTTTTTTTTTTTTTTTTGAGACAAAGTCTTGCTCTGAAGCGCAGGCTGGAGTGCAGTGGTGCAATCTCGGCTCACTGCAACCTCCACCTCCTGGGTTCAGGCGATTCTTCTGTCTCAGCCTTCTGAATAACTGAGACTACAGGTGCACACCACCATGCCCAGCTAATTTTTGTATTTTTAGTAGAGATGGGGTTTCACCATATTGGCCAAGCAGGTCTCGAACTCCTGACCTCATGATCCACCTGCCTTGGCCTCCCAAAGTCCCTGCCTCCTGATTTTTAATATCAATTTCCTGTTTATATCTGGATCCATTTCTAGGTGTTTTACTTATTGTTCTATTTATTCACCACAGTGTCAATTTCACATTGTTTTAACTAAGATAGCTTCATAAGGAGACTTGATTTCCGGTGGAACAAATCACTCTTTCTGGTTCTTTCTCAACATTGCCATTTTTCATTCTTTGCTTTTCCATATAAATTTTAGGAAATACTTGTCAGAATTAAGAAAGAAACCCATTTGATTTCTTATTGAAACTGCATTTTTGGGAAAGCGGTGATACCTCATCATCCCTCCATGAACTCAATATTTCTCTTCCTGTATTTATGGTTTCATTTATTCCTTTCAATAGTATGCTACAGTTTTCACATGAGGATCTGGCACATCCCTTTATATATTTATTACTTACCTGCTTTATGAGGGAGTTTTTGGTGTTTTAATTGATAACTTTTCTATTAACAATTTGTTTTTGCTGGAGTACAAAATGTGATTTAATTTCCAGTATTAATTTTCTATCCAACAAGCTTGTTGTCAAATGCTCTTATGAGTTCTGGTTGTTTACGTGAATATTCTCTTAGATTTTCTATGTAGAAAATTAGGTTTTGAACAATAATAGTTTTATTACATCCTTAACTATCCTTAAACATTTTATTTTATTTTTTTCTTAATTTTTTGCATGGTTTGGGGCCTCCTATATAATGATAACTAGAAAACACGATAGCAATCATTTTTTGTCATATTCTTGATTTGAAAGAGAATATTTTAGTATTTTACTACTAGGTATGTTTGCTGTGGGTTTGGGGGTGATATCTATTATTAAAGAGAAATCTCATTTATTCCTAGTTTGCTAACAGTCTTTAGAAACCTTATGCATCCATTTCAGTGTCATATTGTTTTACTTCGTTAATCAATTAATATAGTAAATTATTTTCATAGTTTTTTTTCTAGTATTTATCCTTGCATTTCCGGGACAGGGTTTAAACTTGGTCCTCATATACTAATTTATGCATATTTAGTTGGGATTTTTAAAATTGTTATTCACCAGGGAGATTTAGCATTTAATTTTACTTTCACATATTGTCTCATTAATACAGTGTTTTCATTTAACTTTCAGATTTTTGCCAATCTGATAAAAAAAAAATAAGGTGTAGTTTTAATATACATTTTCATTAAGAGTAAGGTTGACTGTCCTTGTTCGTTAACCTCATTTCTACAAACAAAAAGTAACTAAGCATAGTTTTGATATACATTTCTGTTCTTATGAGTGAGGTGAAGCATCTGTTAATATATTCAACAGAAATTTTTATTTCCTTCACCATGAACTTTCTTTTCCTCTCCTTCACCCCATCTATCTATTGAATTATTGATTTTTTTCTTTATTTGTAGAGAAATTCTTTACATACTAAGATTAACCACTTTACTATAATCTGAGTTAACATATTTTCTTAGTTTGTTCTTCGTATTTTGCTATCATCGCTATACTTTGCCTGTGATATTTTCATCATGAAATATTTTTATTTTTATGCAGTCAAATTTGTCAATTTTAGGCATTCATGAAATTTATTTTTCTTTTAACATAGGTTGATTCAGATAGAGTTAGAAAATCCTTCCCCACTCAGAGATTATTTCCCCCATTTTTTCTCTTATTTTCCTGCGTTTTTTATAGTTAAATCATTGATTCAGTTGGCATTTACTTTAGTGTGCTGTATAAGACCAAGATCTGGCCAGGCGCAGTGGCTCATGCCTATAATCCCAGCACTTTGGGAGGCCGAGGCGGGTGGATCACCTGAGGTCGGGAGTTCGAGACCAAGCCTGACTAACATGGTGAAATTCTATCTCTACTAAAAATACAAAAAAAATTAGCCGGGCATGGTGGCGCATGCCTGTAATCCCAGCTACTCAGGAGGCTGAGGCAGGAGAATCACTTGAACCTGCGAGGTGGAGGTTGCAGTGAGCCAAGATCACACCAGTGCACTCCAGTCTGGGCAACAGGAGCAAAACTCTATCTCAAAAAAAAAAAAAAAAAAATCAACATCTAACCATAATTTTTTCAGATCCCAGTTTTCCTAATGCAGTACCATATATTGAAGTTAATCTTTTTCTGGTTGATTTAAGGCGTCCTGCTTATCATGTACTAAATTCCATGACGCCATTCTGCTTTCTCCCCTTTTTCTCTCATAAACAGTGATAGCTTGCTCTTTTTAAATATATGGACCTATCTGTATGTTTGTTATGGCCCTTTTTGCCGGGGGTCTTATAGGTATTTTGGATCCTATTAGCCATGTTTCCTTCTAAATATTAAACTCCTGGAGGGCACAATACAAAAAGGGCAAAAAATACAGTAGATAGGAAACAAATGCTTTGAGCAAAAGAAAAAAAGACTGTTGAAGGCTCTTGTGTTACCAACTGTCTACCTCAGGACAAGAGAGTACCCTACACTCTGTTCCAATCATTAACATACTCGTTCTTCTGCCCTGGGTTTGGAGTAGACATGGTGTCTGTCCAGCTTCACCAGCAAGAGAGTTGGTACATGGCCTAAAAACCACTGACCTGTGTCCTGAGGTAGGATAACTTCCCATGTCTGATTGCATCATTTAACGAGATGCCAAGGCTGCCTATCTGTGCTCCATTTTTTCCCAGGGGAGATCCCAGATCTCTACTCTGATGATGAAGTTGAAAACATCATAAGCAGTGTGAGGAATGAAGTCAAGAGCCAGGGTCTGGTTGACAACAGAGAGAACTGTTGGAAGTTCTTTATAGATCGGATCCGGCGACAGCTGAAGGTAAAGAGCATTTTACTGACAGGGGCAGGCAGAGACCCGAGATGATTCATGGGAGCTTCCACTGATATTTCGGGCACAACTGTCCTTATTGATTGTCTAGAGTAGGTGGTGAGTGTGCGGCACCCTTCTCAGCCTGAGCACAGTTGCCAGGACACCCTTCTCATCTGCTTTAAGGGCAGCAGCATCCCTTGTGGATCACGCAGTCCCAGCATTTTTGATCTCTTGGCTGGTGAGGCTGGCTAACATTTACAAATATTGTCTCTGTTGGATGTGCTTCCCAATCTTCTGGGAGCTAGAGAACCCAGGGCCATATCTGCCTCTCCGTGAGTATTTCTCTGATGCCTTCCTGGTTCTCCCCACCCTTCTGACTTCTCAGGTGACTCTCTGTTTCTCCCCTGTGGGGAACAAACTAAGAGTCCGCAGCAGGAAGTTCCCAGCCATTGTGAACTGCACAGCTATCCACTGGTTCCACGAGTGGCCTCAGCAAGCACTGGAGTCTGTCAGCCTCCGCTTCTTGCAGACCACAGAGGGCATTGAGGTGAGAGAGAAAAGGAGACACTCCTAAAAGTCCTTCCCAGATGAGGGTACAATGAATTCCCTGTCCAGGATGTTAGGGTTAAAGATCAAGCTTGAAGCATAAGTTTCCACATGATGGAGGAATGGCTGGGGTGAGGGGTGAGCAGTTGCCTCCAGTCTTCAACACAAGATAATCTTTTCATTTCTTGCTCTTTGGTTTTAGCCCACAGTAAAGCAGTCGATTAGCAAATTCATGGCCTTTGTCCACACAAGTGTCAACCAAACATCCCAGTCTTATCTGAGCAATGAACAGCGCTACAACTATACAACTCCCAAGTCCTTTCTGGAGTTCATCAGACTCTACCAGAGCTTGTTGCACAGGCACAGAAAAGAGCTCAAGTGCAAGACAGAGCGATTGGAGAATGGGCTGCTGAAGCTGCATAGCACCTCTGCCCAGGTGAGCAATGTCCCGCTCCTTCCACCTGCAGGGGACTTGGAGGGAGCTGAAGCAGCCCTTTCCAGTGAACTGGAGGGATCACAATCAAGATCTGAAAAATATGTATGGTTTTCCAGAGACTCCCATGTCATCAGTATCTATTATGTTCTCATGTGTTGCTTTCATCCCTTTGGCTTTTTTCTCTACATTGTAGGAGAGCTTTTCAAGTTTATCCTTGTCCATAGTAACAGTATCCTCACCATCAGAAACAGTACCAAAAGTTCAGGCTGAGTTCCCCAGCAGAAGTGCATATGCCCCGCTCAGGTCTGATCCATCCTCTCTCATTGATGCTGGAATCCCCTGAAGCACCTCTTCCCTCTTCCTCTTTGCAATTTCTTCGTTTTCCTCTCCAATTCACTTCCCTTCCATCCTCAAAACCAAAAGAAATGAATGGTGAAAGGAAATGGGGAACAGCTGCAGGGTTATACTATTTTTGTTTGTTTTGTCTTACTCTGTTATTTGTCAAAGAGCCATTGGAACCTCAATTTTTCAAAAAGCCCTGTCTCATTTCATGCATCTCTAAGTAGTCATCTATCTCCATCTGAGTAGTTGGCCGTGGAAAGAAGGCCCCTGTCGGCCGGGCACGGTGGCTCACGCCTGTAATCCCAGCACTGTGGGAGGCTGAGGCTGGTGGATCACGAGGTCAGGAGATCGAGACCATCCTGGCCAACATGGTGAAACCCCATCTCTACTAAAAATACAAAAATTAGCTGGGCATGGTGGCGGGTGCCTGTAGTCCCAGCCACTCAGGAGGCTGAGGCAGGAAAATCACTTGAACCCAGGTGGCAGAGATTGCAGTGAGCCGAGATTGCGCCACTGCCCTCCAGCCTGGGTGATAGAGTGAGACTCCATCTCAAAAAAAGAAAAAAGAAAGAAAGAAATCCCCTGTCATCCTGTCCTTGTTATGTTTTTCTGTTTACTTCTCCAAATGGAACAGGTTTATTTCAGTCAATTTGCTCATCTTCCCTTGGGAGTTGGGGCCAACTCTTGCAGCTGCTTTGCCTCTGCTCACGCCCGTCAAATACTGCCTCTTTGATGACCCCTTTCTATTTTCTCTTCTCCAGCAGCAGAGCCAGCCTCTCATTAAGGTGGTGAAATTTCATGAATTTGCACAATTAAACTAAAATTGTGATCCACCTAATTCTTGGACATCAGGTGTTCCTGTAGTTATCTGAGCCTTTCATTTTGCCTTTGGAATTGTTCTATTGAACTTTCTCCTTTTGACTTGTCCTTTTGCCCCTCTTCAATTTCTTGATTCAGAAGTATTAAATGTACCTAAAGGATTTAAGTTCATTTGGTGGGATGCAGTGAGCCCTCGCAATCTATACACATAGATTTTCTTCTGCTCAGGAAGTGGTCCTTCTGTGATATGATTTCACTCATCAGATCTGGTCTCTCCTCTGGGAGCAATAGTCAGTTGGATGGGGTCCCCGTACCCCGTATCTATTATGTTCTCATGTGTTGCTTTCATCCCGTTGGCTTTTTTCTCTACATTGTAGGAGAGCTTTTCAAGTTTACCCTCACCAATACTAATTTAATAGTGTGTAATATTGCTTCTTCTTCTTAGGCTTGCAATAAAGACTTTAATTATGCCATTGAATTTTTAATTTCCTAACAACTCTTTCGCATTTTATCGTTTTCTTTTTTTGATGCATCCTATTACTATTTTATTTTGGCCTGTTTTTCTGCTACAGTTTCACAGAAACTGTCCTACTGATAATGCCAAACAGGTTCCTCCATGTTTTTTCTAGGTCTGGTAATGGATTGTTTTCAGTACTGTCTTCTCCTTCTCCTCCTCCCCCTCCTTCTTATTTTTCCATGCTATTCCATTCTTTGCTCTGTGGTTTTATATAGACCTTTTTTTTTTCTTTATTTACCTTCAGGCAACATGAGATCACTTCAAACTCAACGTTTGCCAACAAATGGCATGTGCAAATTATCTGTGATACCCATGTCTTTCCCTTTGTATGATGACGAAAACCTCTTCTTAGGATTCCAGTTCAGGGCATCGTAAGCTACACAGATCCCAGTCTAGGTCCTAGGAGTTTACCTTTGCTATAGAAAGGTAACATCTTTTCTCCTGATCACTTTCTGTTTGTTTCAATCTCTGAATCTGTAGCAAACAGCATAGAATACAATCTCAGAATGCAGTACTACCAGATTGTTAAAAACATCTTCCACCTCCCCATTGTGCTTCCTCTCCTCACCACCTACCACGCCCTCACAACATTTTCCACCAGCCCTGTTCTCCCTCCTATCTATTTATCCTCTGGGAATTGCTGGCCCATCTGTTTGAAGAATGGTTGCCAGGAAGTAAGGGATAGGAAAAATACTTTGATCCTCTCATGGAGCAGAACCCAGTATTCTATTTTGTACAGAGCCTGGGTCTTTGAGCAGAGACTGAAGAAAGCACAGTTTCTGTGTTACTGTTGTAGGTGATCTCTATTTAACAAGGAGATGCCTGGCTATACCATTAGGTGACTCCAGCTCTAGCTGCACATAGTGGAGAATCCTCCCAAGTCCTGATCTTGCCAGGAGCCAGCACAGGTTCTTGTCTTTGCCACACAAAAGAATTTGAAAGCAAGACCAAAGTGATAGTATGGAAGATTTATGCACACACTCAAGAGAGGAATGCAGGCATGCTAAAAAGAACAAGCCACGCCCAATGTGGTCAGAGCTCACATACTATATGGAAAAGCATAATGAAAGCACAAAATATTCTATAATGAGGGAAGAGGTTTTCTAGGAAATAGGCAGGCAATTCCCAGAATCAGGACTTTTCTTGACTAAATATGGTTAATCTGGAACTATCATGGTGTCAGGTGCATGATGGGAGTGGGAGGGTTCCCCATGGAAATTTTATGGTAATAGGACATAATGAAGCCAAGGATTGACAGCTGGTCAGGTTTTTGGCCCTCTTGGATTTAACCAGTTTCAGCTGGTTTCTTCTTTGTTACATTCTTATCTGTGCCTAAAGAAGGATGTGTGCAATCTGTCTTTATTGTTAAGCCTGTTGTAACAGTTGCTTCCTACTAGGGGGTGGGTCCTTGTGCTAACCTGTTTGGCCTCGTTTGCATTGCTTTTAGTCTCCTGCAAGTAATCAAGCGGATTCCCTGCTAACTGCCTGCCTCATTGGCATCAGATTCAGTATCGGAGACCACCACCAATGACCTTCTTAGGTTATATTCTCTACTTCAATGAATGATGCTTCTGCTATCCAATTCCCTTGGCTGGAAGCTGGGTGGGTAATTTCAGACTCTTCCCTTTCCTCAGTTCCCACATTTAAAAATTACTAAGTTCTGTATGTTTTCTTTTTCTTTTTCTTGGTTTTTTTTTGTTTTGTTTTTTGTTTTTTTTTTTTTGAGGCGGAGTCTTGCTCTGTCGCACAGGCTGGAGTGCAGTGGCGCGATCTCGGCTCACTGCAAGCTCTGCCTCCCGGGTTCACGCCATTCTCCTGCCTCACTCCCAAGTAGCTGGGACTACAGGTGCCTGCCACCATGCCCGGCTAATTTTTTTTTTTTTTGTATGTTTAGTGGAGACGGGGTTTCACCGTGTTAGCCAGGATGGTCTTGATCTCCTGACCTCGTGATCCGCCCGCCTCGGCGTCCCAAAGTGCTGGGATTTCAAGTGTGAGCCACTGCGCCCGGCCAGTTCTGTATGTTTTCTAAATATCTCTCAATTCTGTCCTCTTGTTGAGTCCCTACTTTCTTTCTTTCTTTTTTTTTTTTTTTTTTTTTGAGACAGAGTCTGGCTGTGTCGCCCAGGCTGGAGTACAGTGGTGCAATCTTGGCTCACTGCAACCTCCACCTCCCGGGTTCAAGTGATTCTCCTGCCTCAGCCTCCTTCCTGAGTAGCTGGGACTACAGGCACCCGCCACCATGCCCAGCTAATTTTTGTATTTTTAGTAGAGATGGGGTTTCACCATGTTGGCCAGGATTGTCTCAATCTCTTAACCTCAAGTGATCCACCAGTCTTGGCCTCCCAAAGTGTTGGGATTACAGGCGTGAGCCACCATGCACAGCCGAGTCCCTACTTTCAACATCTTGATTTAGACACTTCTTACCTGGATGATTTCAACAAACTGAACTCTCAATCCAGCATCACCCACTACCTCTTGCATCACCCACTATGTGAGGCCATTCTTGCATTGCTATAAAATACCCGAGGCTGGGTAATTTATAAAGAAAAGAGGTTTAATTGGCTCACAGTTCTGCTGGCTGTACAGGACGCATTGCACTGGCATCTGCATAGCTTCTGGGAAAGCCTCAGGGAGCTTTTACTGATAGGGGAAGGCGAAGGAGGACCAAGTATCTCACATGGTGAGAATGAGAGTGAGACCAAGAGTTGGGGAGGAGGTGCCACACACCTTTAAATGACCACATCTCACAAGAACTCACTAATTCTCACAAGTGCAGTACCAAGGGGATGGTGCTAAACCATTCATGAGACATATACCTCTGTGTTTCAGTCACCTCCCGCCAGGCCCCACCTCCAACATTTGACAATTTGACATGAAATTTCTCAGGGATGTATATTCAAACTATATTACCCACACAGGCCAAAGTCCTTGGGATCATCCTTGGTTCTTCTTTTTTTTTTTTTTTTTCTTGAGATGGAGCTTCACTCTCTCACCCAGGCTGGTGTGCAATGGCACAATCTCGGCTCACCGCAACCTCCGCCTCCCAGGCTCAAGCGATTCTCCTGCCTCAGCCTCCCAAGTAGCTGGGATTACAGGCATGTGCTACCACACCCGGCTAATTTTTGTATTTTTAGTAGAGATGGGGTTTCATCATATTGGTCAGGCTGGTCTCGAACTCCTGACCTCAGGTGATCCACATCCTTGGTTCTTTTTACTCTCCTCTTACTCTCACACCTACACCCAAACCGTGAGAAGATCACTATTGGCTCTGACTTCAAAATACACCCAGAATCCCACCACATCTCACTCCTTTCAAAGCGCTACTGCTGAGTCACGGATATCTTTTACCTTCATAGCCACAAGACCCTTCTAACTAGTTTATTTGCTTCTACTCTTGCTCCTCTGTAGTCTATTCTCAGCTGAGCAGCCAGAGTGGTCAATTTAGAACATAAATCAGAGGCTGGGTACAGTGGCTCACACCTGTAATCCCAGCACTTTGGGAGTCCGAGGTGGGTGGATCACCTGAGGTCAGGAGTTCAAGACCAACCTGGCCAACATGGTGAAACCTTGTCTCCACAAAAATATAAAAAATAGCCAGGCATGGTGGCATGCGCCTGTAATCCCAGCTACTCGGGAGGCTTAAGCAGGAGAATTGCTCGAACCTGGATGGTGGAGGTTGCAGTGAGCTGAGATCACACCATTGCACTCCAGCCTGGGCAACAAGAGTGAAACTCCGTCTCAAAAAAAAAAAAAAATAGTGCCCGAACAGAGTGGGCACTCATTAAATATTTGTTGAATGAATAAATTACTGAATGAATAACATTCTGTTTCCCAGACGGTATGCTGGTAGCACACTAGACCAGCACTACCCTTGCATATTTCTGCATCCTTTTCTTCCTCGGTTCTACCACACTGTACCCTAGAGTCCAACAGTACTCTTGCAGCGCCCCCAAAACTCTGCAACTGGTTCACATCTCTGTATCTTTACATGTACCCCCACCTTGTCATCACTTCCGAGACCTGAACAATTTGTTCCCCACTGCTCCAGAAGCCCTTTCTAAACTCTGAGCAGTTATGCATTCCCTTCTCTCTGGTTCCATCCTTGAATTATGTCTCCACTCCTGAATATATCAAGCTATACTGCTATTAATCCTTCAAGGGCAGGGACCAGGATTCATTTTTCTTCTAGCATCAGGAACTGACACATGGCAAGCACTCTACAAATGGGTGAATAAATGGATAGGTGAATAGATGAAGGGTGGAGAGGCAAATTAACACTGAACAATCCCAACATCACCTGCGAGCTCAGAGTGGGGGTGGAGGATAATTCTCGGCAATACTGTGCACATGGTATTCATTCCATAAACACTTGGCAATGGTTATAATAATGATTCTTCTAGTAAAAATGGTATCTATGGTTCCTAACTCTGTAATAAACTCTTAATCTGCAGTTGTTCCTTTGGTATAAAAAGACTGACGTATACCATCAAAATAGTGGTATAAGGCTCAGGACTTGAGTTATTTTGTATTGGTATCCTACCGCTTGGTTGTGAGAGGTCTTGATGCTAGTAATCTGGCGGGAGGAGGCTAAATGAACGTTATAGCCTTAGCTCAGATAAAAGACAAACCTATTTAGCAGTGATAATTGTGTTAGAAGTAGGAATGATAATTGTAATAATGACGAAAATTAACAATTATATTGTAAAGTTCACAAACTTATTTATTTACTTACTTATTTGCTTATTTATTTATTTATTTTTGAGACTGAGTCTCACTCTGTCACCCAGGCTGGAGTGCAGTGGCCTGATCTTGGCTCACTGCAACCTCTGCCTCCCAGGTTCAAACGATTCTCCTGCCTCAGCCTCTGAAGTAGCTGGAACTACAGGCGCGTGCCACCATGCCCAGCTAATTTTTGTATTTTTAGTAGAGATGGGGGTCTCGCCATGCCGGCCAGGCTGGTCTCAAACTCTTGGCCTCAGGTGATCCTCCCACCTGGGCCTTCCAAAGTGCTGGGATTACAGGCATGAGCCAC
Organism: Gorilla gorilla gorilla; assembly: GCF_029281585.2. Taxonomy (NCBI): domain Eukaryota; kingdom Metazoa; phylum Chordata; class Mammalia; order Primates; family Hominidae; genus Gorilla; species Gorilla gorilla. Next base: position 27,122,388 of record NC_073243.2, read on the forward strand.
CACACCTGGTCAAAGTTCATAAACTTTAGACTTACAATTTCATTCTTAGAGCTGATCATAAATGTAACATTATTTTTGTATAGCTGAATTCAACATGGCTCTGGATCCATCTTATTCATTTAAGAGTAGAAAGCTCTTAATATTAATCTTGCATTGCATTGTGACATAGTCACATCAAGTTAAAAACTTAGTCTTTGGACGGTAGTCAGTTCAGAGTTAAAACTCTCCCACAGGCCTGTTTCCCTCTGGAGGGACTTTTCCTCCTCCTCCTCTCTGTGGTGGACTTGGGTTTCCAAAGGCAGCTGACAAAACATCCTGGTGAACTCCTCCAGTTCTCACTGGCTCTGGTGGCCAGTGCTGGTCCTGCCAGATCTTTAGGTGGCATCTTCTGTTTCTGCGTCAATGTCAGCTGAAGTCTCTCAGCTGGTGTCATTGCTTCCTTTCTCTTGGCATTGCCAGGTCCCCCTTTCCTGAGTTAGGTTTCACTTGTCCCTCGTTGGCACTGCTCACATGCCACTGTCCTCCCAGCACCTACATTTAACTCAGGTGTAGTCATGAGGAAGAGAGGGTTGTTGGATTGAAGAAATGTTTATAAAAGACCTCCAGGCCATTGCCAATTGCCTGCATATAGGACTTAATCCACACATCTGTCGATCTGGAAACTTAAATTCAGTTTATCTTGGGGTTTTCAAATAGTCTCAGATAATCAAACTTACCTGAAGTTGACAGTTTCATAATTCATGATGATGTACTAGGATTCTTTTGGTTGTAACTGAAAAATTCTAACTCAAATTCATTTAGTGAGAAAAAATTAAAAATGAAAGGAAGGGAAGATGGGAAGGGATGGGAGGGAAAATAGAGGAAAGAGAAAATCTTGAGATTACATGATGTCGTTATCAAGACGTTTTTGATGGCAACCAATGAAAATCCAACTGAAGTTGGTTTAGGCAAAACAACAAAATAAAATAAATGAATTCGTTCGTATAACTGAAAAGTCAAAGATAGGGCTTAATTTGAACAGGGCTGGAGCTAGAGACTTGCATGATATTCTGTACATCTTGGTTTTCCCATAGCTGAAGAATCTCTGTGACTTGGATACTCTCGTTGGCCAAGGCAGGATCAAATGACAGCTGGAATAAGCCCCACTGAAAGTATAAGGATTTGGAAGGGAGAGTTCTCCAAAGGAAACTTAAACTAAGTTACCAGAATAAAGGTGAACATTTATTAGGCAGGCAGACATTACATGCATAGGTAGGACACATCTGTATCTAAAAGGAAAGCTTCCTTGAAATTCAAATTCATATCAGAAAGAGTTGGATGACTATATGGACACAGCGTAAGCAGGAAATTATCTCTAAGCTTCTGTTTTAGTCCAGTTTATGTTGCTATAAAGGAATACCTAAGGCTGGGCAATTTATAAAGAAAAGAAGTTTATTTGGCTCACAGTTCTGCAGGCATACACAAAGCATGGCACCAATGTCTGCATCTGATGAAGGCCTCAAGCTGCTTCTTTTCATGGTGGAAGGGAAAGTGGAGCTGATGTGTGCAGATATCACATGGCAAGAGAGGAGGCAAGAGAGAGAGGGGAGGGAGATGCCAGGCTTCTAAAAACTAACCAGCTCTCAAGGGAACTAATAAAGTGAGAACTCACTCACCCACCCCCACAGGAAGGGCATTTATCTCTTCATGATGGACCCGCCCCCGTGACACAAATATCTTCCACTTGTCCCCACCTCCAACATAGGGGATCAATTTTCAACATGAGGTTTGGAGGGTCAAATATCCAAACTATAACAGTCTCCGGCCCTCAGTGTAGTATTTATTGCTGCTGGTTGCCCTGGGCTGCTTCTCCTTCTTTGGCAACCAGTGATGCTATCCCATCTTTCCCCAAATCCTAGAGCTGCCTGAAGAAAGAAAGTTCTCCCCCACAGGCAATGCGGGGAAAACACTCCTTTTCAGTTCTTCTAGTTCCTTCTCAGTTTTATGCCCAAGCTGACTGGAGCACTGCAGAAACATCATGACTGCTCTCTTTAGCATCATGTGCCTGGTTCTTGAAGAAGGGAGGGTCGCCCACCACCACTGCATTGTCATCCCACTCAGTCAGCACCATTTACCACCATGGTCCCCATCACCCACCACCACTGTATTGTCACCCCACTCAGTCAGCACCATTTACTACCATGGTCCCGATTCAGGGGACCAGCAGGGCTGAGGAAAAGGGTCTCTTCTGTGTTTATGGCATGCTCCCTCTCAACCTTCCCATCCAAGTGTGGGTGTGTCTAAATAAGGAGACCTCCAAAGTGTAGCTGGGATGTTTTAAATAAGGGAGAAGAGAAAGATGTAAAGTAACCATTTCAACTTCCCATTCTATTGCAGAAAAGCCATAAAATGGACCTGAGTTATGCCCCTTGTGAAGCTTGGTTGGGGGAGCCCTAATTCTGACTGATGGGACCCTCCTGTCACTCCATGTCATGGTTTAAGAGCTGTGAAGCTCCTATTCACAGTGCTGGTGGTTATTTACCTTGGACCTGAGGTCATAAGCCATATCTGCAATCAACAAAACAAAACAACAACCAAAAAAAAGCCACTTCAATTTTCTCAAATCTCCCAAGATTTAAAAAGGAACAAAAAGTTACTGGTGTGTTTGCTGACTGGAGTGATTATGCCACTCAATCATTTTGATTTACAATTGCATCTTTGTCCCTGTAGAAATAACTCTCTGCAGCTGAACAACAGGAGATGGAAATGGATTAACCTTCCAACTTGTGAATATAAGACAAGTTCTAGGGAGCAGGCCTCCATTTGAGGTTAACACAAAGTCTCCCGTTTCAATGAATACACAAAATTAAAGAGCATTCTCTTTTTTCCTTTTCCTTTTCTTTTCTTTTGATCTGCCATGAAAAGGGAATTATCAACAGCGTCTAAGCCTCAGTTTTATTTTTCCCCTTGTGCATTTTGCATCATAAAGCACTGGAATCTGTTTGACGTGTTCCAGGAGCTCTGAAGTAACCTTTGGTTGTTGCGTGAAATAGACTGCAGAAAAATGAGAGGCAGGAGGCCATTCTGGAATGTAAAGTTTATGGGCCGTATTGCAAATACAAATAGCTTCTTTACTTTCTAGAAATAAATAGGTCTGTGTCTTTCCTTTGCATCTGAAAAGGCCATTACACCAGGCCAGTAACTCTCAAACTTAGACGGGCATCAGAGTCACCGTTAAAACAGATTGCCACCCCCAGAATTTCTGATTCAGTACATCTGGATTAGGACTTGAGAGTTTGCATTTCTAACAAGTTTCTAGGTGATGCTGATGCTGCTGGTCCAGGGATCACATCACTCTGCTGATCTGAAAGTAGATAGAAAACCATCCTTCTCTCCCAGCTCATGAGCAGAATGGAAGTTTTCTCAGGTGCTGATATTCCCATCACTTTATTACTGCCTCCAGGTGTCATATGACTTCAGAGGCTGGGCTGGATGGGAAATTCAGCTGGCCTGGGCCACTGGGATTCTTACTGTTCAACTTTAATCTGGCCATCTATTTCTAGTAAGGACTGTGTAAATAAATGGAGACCAATCACATGAGAACAATCAAAGGCTATTTATTCAGAGCTTGCTCTAGCAAGAAAGTCAGCCACCATCACTTGTGCTTAGCCACTCAAAGGCAGGCAGAAAAGTGAAAAAACTTTATAGTAAAAAGAGGGAAGGCTTCCAGTGTGCCCTGCGGTAGGCGGGCTCACTGGAAGTCTCATGTTCTATGTGATTGGTTAGGGGAGCATGTTTGGCTTTCTCTGGTTGGTCCACAGTTGGAAGCAGGGATAAAAATTAAGGAAATTGTTTATTGTTAATCAAGTCCTGGCCATTTGGAGCCACTTGCTATAGGGGTTTTTGTTTGTCTTCCTGGAATATTACTAGAGATAGAAGTCCGACTTCCTACAAGTCTGACTTAGCAAGCTGGCTTCCTGGGCTGGTTATTGTAGAAAAGGGGTTGGTTCCTAAGCAGGTTGCTTCAGATTGTGGATCAGAGGTCAGTTTTTATATATGTTCTATCATTGTCCACTTGGACATTCAGTCTTTCAAGATTCACAGTAGACATTCCCTTTTTGTATCTTGTTAAACCTTTGGCACACTCCACACTGGCCACTTTTAATTAAATTATGACTGATCTTTATTAAGGGCCTACTATATGAAAAGTATTATGTTAAGTACATGAAGCTTTATAAGCAATAGCTACCAATGTCAGTGAGAAGCAGCCTAAGCTGTTTTGGCATCAGGGAGAAAGGTCAGGGCTGGGTGTGGTGGCTCATGCCTGTAATTTCAACACTTTGGGAGGCTGAGGCTGACAGACCACCTGAGATCAGGAGTTCAAGACCAGCCTGACCAACATGGTGAAACCACATCTCTGCTAAAAATACAAACATTAGCTGGGGTTGGTGGCACATGCCTGTAGTTCCAGCTACCTGAGAGGCTGAGACAGGAGAACCTCTTGAACCCAGGAGGCAGAGGTTGCAGTGAGCCGAGATCACGCCACTGCATTCCAGCCTGGGTGACAGAGTGAGACTCCGTCTCAAAAAAAAAAAAAAAAAGAAGAAGAAGAAATAAAAAAGAAAGGTCAAGGCACATGTAATTTAGAATATTCCAGCACATTTACTATGGTGGAGAGAGGACATCGAGAGTTCCTGGGAAAGAAACCCAGGTCAGGGAGCCTGGTCCCATCTGACAGCGCAGCTTTGTACCTTTCTATCAGGAGCTGTCATCTATTCTGCTCCACAGAGTTGGGTCCTCAGGTCAAGCCCAACAGTCCAGTGACTAGTCCAGTGCCCACAGTCCCCCCAGTCACAACTCCTGATAAGTCCCGTGCTTCTCCAATGCAGGTGGATGATCTGAAAGCAAAGCTGGCCGCCCAGGAAGTAGAGCTGAAGCAGAAAAATGAAGATGCAGACAAACTGATTCAGGTCGTGGGTGTGGAGACTGACAAAGTGAGCAGAGAGAAAGCCATGGCAGATGAGGAGGAGCAGAAGGTGGCCCTCATCATGCTAGAGGTGAAACAGAAGCAGAAGGACTGTGAGGAGGACCTGGCAAAGGCTGAGCCAGCACTCACAGCAGCGCAGGCAGCTCTCAACACCCTGAACAAGGTAGGAGGACTGTCTGCCATACCTGCTCATCCCTCAGGGGCTGGTAGACGCAGAGACCACCTCGGCATTCCCAAGAGATGCAAGGACAATGTTGGGAGGGTTTAGGGTGGGCTCCAGTTGTCACTGATTTGCTCATTAAGCAAGCAAACATTTCTTAGGACTATCTGTTCGGTTCCATGAGCTACCAATGAAATCCCGGAGATGGGAATCTTAGAACCAGACAGAACGTGAAAAGTCAGCTGATCCAAACTCCTTACTTCATGTATGAGAAAACCAAGGCCCAGGGAGGAGGAAAGACTAGGTCAGACCCATAAACTTAAATATTAGAGCAGAGACTTGAATTTACATCTTCAAAATCTAATCCCAGGGATCTTCCTGCTCCAGTAACCCAGGACCATTTTGCCCTTTAGGTTCTGTGGGACACACAAGCCCTTTAAGGTTTTTATGTTAAATGTTTAAGATAAGAGAATAAAATAACATGTTAGCCTCAAAATATACTTTTTAATCTATAAAATCAAAATTGGTAAGTAATTAAGTGGCAACCACATAACTGTATGTCAACTAAATTAAACTCATAAATTTACTCTGGAAGGAAGGTGGGGAGGGCACGAGGCTTAGCCACTCTTTTCTTTTCTCATTTTTCACAATTAACTTTTTTTCCCACTTGGATAACCATGGTTGAGAGGCAAAGGTGGAAGGAAAAGAGGGGCAGTCAGACTCAAGTCATTATGAGTTGGCACCAGAGATGGACAGAAAGCTGCCCCCTTTTCTGTTGAGATGCTCACATATGTTTTTTGGAGATCCTTGCCAGTCACTGGGGACCTCATCCCTACAGATTGCTTTCTCTGCCTTCTCCCGAGAGTCTGGCAATTCCCTTTCTTCCTTCAGATGAAACACTTGGGCAAGTTCTAAAACAACCTATGGCGGCTGAGCCATGCAAATGGCTCACATCTGGTCCACTGGAGATTTCCACACAACCTTTCCCTGAACAAGCTCTAAGAGGCCCCCCATGCCGAATACTCTGCCCACATGCCTCGGAGCTAGCCCGCTATTTGTATGCACTCTAGATTTCTGGGATGTAAGTTAGACCCCAGTCCCCTGTGCCAGTCAAACTGCAGGAGAAACATATTAAGCTCACTGCGTAGTCTTTTTGAAGTCCCTCCTTCCATATTTCATGTGAAAAGGGGTAGCTGCCACATCCTCCCTTGAAGGCACAGTGGGTGGGATGCACCAGTAATCCTCATGGAAGTTTCCTCTTAATCTCTAACTTCCTGACTTTCTTATATCCTCAATTAGAGTAAAGGGTTGAAAAGTCAAAAAAGCTAATCTTCTGAAACCTTCTTGAATTCTGCATAGTCACCTCATACCTCACATTGGAATGTAGCATCTATTGCCTCAGGGCCTCAACTAGGCACATTGTAAAATCCTATTATAGATGGTTATAATAAAATTATATTTAATGTGAGATGTGAGTGCATTTTTGTATTTTTTATGATGTGGCATAAGGAAACCCTAAAAGTAAGGGTGTCCAAGGCCAGTAAAGTTCTTAAATGAACCTCTACTGCAAAGAAAAACACAAGATTTCTCCATTAGGAATTTGTTATATCATTGGGTAGGCCAGGATCAGAGGTGTGACCCGGCTGTGCCACTGTTTCTGAGCCTGAAGCTTTCCTACAGCCAAACAGGCTTCTCTCTGGCCCCTCACAGCAACACTCTGCTCACCTGTAGGCCTTTAATTAGACTGTACCCACCCCCTTCCTCATTTAGGGTCCCTCTCCATTCATTCCGTCTAAATCTTACCCAAATTGCGAAATCAACCTTACATTCCAGATCCATGCCTTCTGTTTCTGATTTCCAGAACACAAAAGATAGAACCACTTTATTTACACATCTTCATGTCTTGTTCACTGATCATTCCTTGCCAAGAAGACAAACGTCTTTCATAAGTTCTTTTGATACAGGTTTTATATTTCCTAAGACGACTATTGTTCAAATACTGGCTGCACTACTTAGTAACTTTGTAGCTCTGGGAATAATTTTATCTTCTCTGAGCTTGTGTTTTCTCATCTGTGAAATGGAAGCAATGATAATACCATTCCCATTACATTGTTACAAGGATTAGTGTATGAAAAGTAGCTAACAGATGATAGCTACACAGTAAATATTTGTTGTTGTTGGTAGTGGTGGTGGTGATGTTGTCATAACCAGAATTATCACTTCTGTTTCCACAAAACTGCAAACAAAATGAACATTTATAAATACTGTTGGTTAATTTGATTAATTGATAGATTGAAATAAATAATAGGTATGTAACTTGAGAAGTGATGGAATAGGATACTGAAAATCACACTGGATTTGAAGTCTAGACAACAGAAGTAAAATTCATTTTTAATGAGTACCTATTATGTGCCAGGTAATATGATAGATGCTGTTCTCGAACTAGTGTATAGCTTGGTACAAGTCACTGAAGTCGTTGATTCCTCAGTTTCTTTTCCCTAGTATTAGAGAGGGGAAAACAGGAATTAGCAGGTTCTTCATGTCACTTTACACTCCCATCCAATCTATTAACAAACTACTTTCAAAATATATCCAAAAATCAAATACTTTGGATCCTCCCTACTGCTACCACTCAGGTCCAAGCCACCATCATCTCTGCCTTGGACTATGGCAATAGCCCCTAAGTTGCTCTCTCTGCTGCTACCCATAATCCAACATGTCTTTGTCCGTTACAGCAATCTGAGTAATCTTTTTGTAAAACGGGTGTTTGACCATGTCATCTCTGTGTTCAGAATCTTCCATGGTTTCCCATCACATTCAGAATAAAACCCAAAGATGTCACCATGGCCTAAAAGGCACTCCATTATTTGCCTGTGCCACCTCTTCTGCATCAGTTACTACTCTTCCTTTTGCCGTTCTACTCCACCCACGCCAACCTTCCTGCTGGGTCTCAAACACTCCAAGCACAGTCCCACCCGAGGACCTTTGAACTAGTGCTTGCCTCTGCATAGAAGGTTCATCTTCCAACTATCTCCGTGGTTCCCCACTCTTCTTTCAGGTGTTTGCCCAAAAGTCACCTCATCAGGAAGCAAATAATAAAGGCATTCATTAATTTCAGAAAAAAAATTAAGATATATAAGAAAGAAATTAATCCAAAGTGAACAATAGTTATAGTCATATTCATGTGCATACTGAATGTTAATTTAACTAAAAGTTTGATATAACCATAATGGGGAGAGGGAAAGGAAGTCAGTAACGGTAACTAAATATTCACATTCTACGGTAGGAAGTCACTTGATAATGTCTTAAATGAAAAAGTAGCAGCATAAGCATGTTCTTTATCAGTAAGGAGTATAATCTAGAAGTAATGGTGCAGAAACTGAAAGTGGTGACTTCCAGAGAGACAGAACTGGCATGAAATGGGCATGTGTTTTGTTCCCAGCCTTGTAGTGGTATTACAGCTTGTAAACTATGTGCATGTGTTACATTAGCAGAAATAAAAATTAAAAAATTTCAGGGACTTGAGATCACAGAAGAAGGCATAGCGAACTGCCTGGCCAGGTAGGAAATAGGGAAGAGAAACCCCATGAAGCAGATAGTATAAAGATAAATATTTTACTAGATGGAGAAGGTGGTAGAAAAGAACATCCCAGGAAGGAACAACCTCTGCGAAGACCCAGATGAATGAAGGGTGTGGTATATCTGAGCTGTGGGTACAGAAGTGGGTGCCTTAGAAGGTGATGTGGCAGGGGAGGCTCTAAAGGTGAGTTGAATGAGACAATTAACAGTCCATCCATCACCAGGAAGTTTAACTGTAGACCGGTTCACAATCTACAGGTGGCAATGCATTACTGGGTTGCAACAGCACGTTTTTATGAAATAGAATGGTCCATAGTATACCACCTATAGTAAGGACGAATATTGCTCCATGAGCCCAAGGACTCCTCGACTGTCTTTAAACCCTTCTGCACTCACAGGACTCTGGTATTTAAGGACCATTTCTCTGTTTTCTCATTATTTTCAAAGTTAGCAATAAATCTTTAGCTAATACATAAAGAATACCTATAAATCAGAGGTGGGTAGTAAGTCTCTGCACACTTTAAGTCTCCATTTTGGCAGTTTTATTTTGTTTTTATAGCTGAACTAAAATAAATCCAGTATAACTTTTTCTGCCTTCATTTAGGAATGGTTTATCTTGCAATTTCATGGTCTCCCTCCCACCCCCTCAAAGTTACTTGGAATGGTCTATTTATTTCCCATGCATCTTTTTACAGTGAACTTATTTCTTCTTATACAAATAATAGGTAACAGCATTTTTGTTGCTGAAAATAACTCAAGGGCTGGGCACGGTGGCTCACGCCTGTAATCCCAGCACTTTGGGAGGCTGAGGCGGGCGGATCACGAGGTCAGGAGATCGAGACCATCCTGGCTGACACGGTGAAACCCCGTCTCTACTAAAAATACAAAAAATTAGCCGGGCATGGTGGCAGGCGCCTGTAGTCCCAGCTACTCGGGAGTCTGAGGCAGAGGAATGGCGTGAACCCCGGAGGCGGAGCTTGCAGTGAGCCGAGATCGCGCCACTGCACTCCAGCCTGGGCAACAGAGCGAGACTCCGTCTCAAAAAAAAAAAAAAGAAAATAACTCAAATAGTATAGAATATATAGGGTCAACAAAAGTCACCCTTACTTTCTGCTTCAGGTCCTGACCTCTCCTAGTGATGGCTCCTATAATAATTTGGAGTGTGTCTATTTCAGCAGTTTTTCTACACATTTATATTTGTATTAATGCACATATAAAACAAATCTTAAATACAAATGGAAATTACCAAATTACTTTCCCTCCTGTTTTACCGTGTGTATTTAAGGTATGATGCTTTTGATATGCATATACATAGTAAAATGATTGCCACAGTCAAGCAAATTAACATATTCACCACCTCACATAGTTATATTTATGTATGTACGGTGAGAGCACCTAAAATCTGCTTTCTTAGCAAATTTCCCATAGGCAATAATATGTGTTGGTCAAAGTGTGAAGAAATGGGAATGCTTGTGCACTGTTGGTGAAGATGCAGATTGGTACAGCTGCTATGGAAAACAGTATACAAAGGCTTCTCAAAACATTAAAAATAGAAACAGCATATGACCCAGCAATCCCTCTTTTGGGTATATACCCAAGGGAAATGAAATCAACACCTCATAGAGATATCTGCACTCCTTTATTCATTGCAGCCTCATTCCCAAAAGCCAAAATATGGAGAAAACATAAATGTCCATCGACATTATACAAGAAAGACATCCTGCATTTGCAACAACACTAATGAGCCTAGAAGACATTATGCTAAGTGAAATGAGTCAGACATAAACAGAAATACGCTGTATGGTCTCACATGTGGAATCTCGCTTTCCCTCTTGATACAAGATTACTTTATTTCATGCCAGTGCATGTATTGAAACCTCGTTTATTTAATGCTTCATAGTACTCTGTCTTCTAATAGTACTGCATTCTATTTATTTATCTATTTTTGAGCATTTAGTTTACTTTTTCCAATACAATTTTCCTTGTACATATATCTTTATTGTTTGTGTGTAAGAATTTCTCTGGGCAAACAAGAAGTACGATTGCTTGACAGAATGACGTGGTAGGCTAAATAATGCCTCTCCCCCAAAGAGTTCCACATCCTAATCTCTGAAGCATGTGAGTGTTGCCTCATATAACAAAAGTGACTTTGCAGATATCATTAAGTTAAGGATCTTGAGACGGGGATTATCTGGGATTATCCAGGTGGGCCCTAAGCAATCACAAGGGTCCATAGAGAGAAAAAAGATCGGGAGAAGGAAGTGACGTGATGACAAAGGGAGAGGGAAGAAAATATTGTGTGATATGGGGCCACGAGCCAAGGAATCGGACAACCTCTGGAAGCTGAAAAGGGTGTGCAACGGATTCTCCACGAAAGCTTCCAGAAGGAATCAGCCCTCCCAACCCCTTCATTTTAGGACTTGTGACCTCCAGAATGGCAAGATAGTACATCCATGTTGTTTTGAGTCAGGAAGTTTGTTGTAACTTGTTACGGAAACAATAGAAACCTCTTAAAATAATATGCTCTTTTTAAACAATACATTCTGCCAAATTTCTTTCCAAAATAGCTGTTCTTACAGTTCTGAACACTGCTCCTCCCACATCCTGGCCAACCTTAGATATTTTTAGTCACTTCAGTTTTACTCAATGAAATGACTTTTTAAATTCTCACTTTTATTTTAACTTTAAGTGGTTTCATTCTAATGAGACTGGGTGTTGATCAAAGAAAATGATCAAGGCAAGTCTCAATCATTTTAGGAGGTTTATTTGCCAAGATTAAGGATATGCCCAGGAAAGAACACAGAGCCACGAGAAAAATGTGGTCCATGCTTTTTCCAAAGAGGCTCTGGGAACCTCAGTATTTAAAAGGAAAGGAGCAGGTATTGAGGAAAGAGAAAAAACATTTTTTAAAGCGTGTGGGTAAGTTAAGAGGCAAATGATTGCATCCTTTTGAGTCTTTTGTTCAGCCGTTCGCACGTGAGAGGAGGGTAGGGGAACAGTCACTTATGCGTCCGTCTTGCTCAGTGAATCTGCATTTTTACATAAGATAATATAAACGTAGGGCAGAGGAAGCAATCAGACATGTATTTGTCTCGGGTGAACAGAAGGATGATTTTGAGTTCTGTCCTTTGTCCCGTACCTGTGAAGATAAGCTGTCAATTTACATTGTCAGGGTGAAATTCAACAGAACTGTTTTAGGATAAAGATCTTGGGGCCCACAAGGAATTTCCTTTGGGCAAATTGTGAGGGAAGTATGTAGCTTTTTTATCTTTGTAGCTATTTTATTTAGGAACCAAATGAGAGGCGGGTTTGCGTGACCCAGTTCACAGCTTGACTTTTCCCTTTGGCTTAGTGAGTTTGGGGTCCTGAGATTTATTTTCCTTTCACATGGGCATCTTTTCAAATCTTTAGATTTCTTTTTCTGTTCATTACCTATTCAGATCCTATGCCCATTTTCTCACAAGGTAGTTTTCCTTCTTTTTATTTCCTTCCTTTCTTTCTTTTTATGCAGTTTCTCATTATAAACTTTTGCTGTGAGTCCCTTGGTATATGTATGTTGTAATATTGTTCCCAGTCTGTTATTTGTCCTCTAACTTAATATTAACAAGTAATAAAAAAAGATTTTATAATCAAATAATTTGGGGAATTCTAGGAGAAGTCAGGGTCTTCATTATAAGCTTAATACTAAAAGTGATAGATATAGCACAAGAAAATAAAACCTCAGATTGATCTAACTTATTAATGGTGGTGTAAGATATCAACGTGAAATACAAGTAAGTTGACTTTAGCAGTTTATTCAAACAATATGCCACCAACTGGTAAAGTTAATTTAGTATATAATGCTATTTATGTATGCATACCCAAGCATATATTAAAAAGAAAAGCTTTGTAGTCACTATATTAGTCAGGTTCTCTAGAGGGACAGAACTAATAGGATAGATGTATATATGAAGTGGAGTTTATTAAGGAGTATTGACTCCTACCATTGCAAAGTGAAGCTCCACAATAGGCTATCTGCAAGCTGAGGATCAAGGAAGCCAGTCCGGGTCCCAAAACCTCAAAAGTAGGGAAGCTGACAGTGCAGCCTTCAGTCTGTGGCCAAGGGCCTGAGAGCCTCTGGAAAACAACTGGTGTAAGTCCAAGAGTCCAAAGCCTGAAGAACTTGGCGTCTGATGTTAGAGGGCAGAAAGCATCCAGCACGGGAGATAGATAAAGGCCAGAAGACGCAGCAAGTCAGCTTCTCCCACCTGCTCCTGCCTGCTTTATTCTAGCTATTCCAGTAGTGCTGGCAGCTGATTAAACGGTGCCCACCCAAACTGAGGGTGGGTCTGCCTCTCCCAGTCCACTGACTCAAGTGTTAATCTCCTTTAGCAACACCCTCACAGACACACCCAGGAACAGTACTTTGCATCCTTCAATCCAATCAAGTTGACACTTCATGTTAACCATCACAGTCACCTTGAGAAATGTCAAACTGATATTTAACACAGTTCAACATCTGTTCCTCATTAAAACTCCCAGTAAAGTAGGAATAAAATAATATTTGGCTATTTTGCTAGCAGATGGAAACCAATCCCAATCCAGGAGGAAAACATTCCATCTAATGACAGAATCCAAGAGTGATTGTCATTAACGTAGAGAAAGCGCAGTGGCAGCTCCCTTCGCTACTGTAATTCAAAAATGTGTCCTGGATTTCTAGCCAATGCAATAATAAATTTAAAACTCTTAATCACCTAAATGTTGTGAAATATCAAACATAATATTATTTATGGATGATATAAAAAATAAAAGGCAAAGTTAAGGACTCATTGCAAAATAAATTTTAAAATGCAATACCTTTCCTAATATCCACAATAGCCAGTTAGAAAATATATTTTCAAAATAACAACCAAAACATATGGTACAAATAAGTGTAAAGAAATTTGTTGAAACGGTGAAGAAAACTACATATCGTTATTGAAGGATATTTTAAAAGATATGAATAAACATATATACTTTGTGTACTGGGAGATTCAATTTTGTAAGGACACTATTTCTCCAATTTACTTAAAAATAAAATACTACTCTAATTGAATTCCAATTTGATTTTTGGCATATTCGTCTCTACTGTTATTAAAAGTTCTTATCATTTAACCAATTATTAAAGATCCAATAACCTACGTGTTCAACAATATAAAGTTAGCCAAATAAATTATGTATATTCAGATGGAAGAAAAGTGTGCATTGTTTATTTTAAATCATATTTGCAAAAATAATTGACAAGAAAAACTTTCAGATTTTATTTTCAGTAAAACACTAGGTTTGAAATTAGTATAGTGATTGATATGTATATTTGTATATATACATGTATATGTGTTTGTGTGTGTGTGTGTGTGTGTATATATATATATATATATATATATATATATATATATATATATATATACGCATAGAGAGAGAGAATAATAGACATAAAAAAGAAAGCTACTGAATGAATCATACCAGGACACAATGTTTTATCTCTGGTTAGTAAAATTATGAATCTTGTTTTTTATGTTTGCTTAATATTCCACAATAAGTATATACTCTTAATAAATGGACAAAACAGTATTATCTTGTAGAACAGTTAAGAATAATAAAGAAATAAAACTGTAAAAGAACTTGAAAACTTCTCAAAAGTTTTCAGATCAGTTTTTATGTATGTGAAAGGTCTTTCTAAATGCAGAAACAAAGAACTATATTTAGAAAAGGACTGTTAAATGTGACTTCATAGAAGCTTTAAATTTCTGTAGATCACAAAATACCATAAACAAACTTTTTTGCATTAAATAGAAGTTTAATAATTTATTATAATCTTGAAGGGAAAAGTCCAGATTGTATTTTGATATTTTGTACATTAATATATTATTACAACGTGAAGAAAGATTTTTTTGAAATTTTGTTTTAGTCATTTCCTTTGAAGCCACATCATGGTAACAGAGTCTCACTCTGTCACCCAGGCTGGAGTGCAATGGAGCGATCTCGGCTCACTGCAACTTCCACCTCCTGGATTCAAGTGATTTTCCTGCCTCAGCCTCCAGGGTAGCTGGGATTGCAGGTGCACGCCACCATGCCCGACTAATTTTTTCTATTTTTAGTAGAGACGGAGTTTCACCATGCTGGCCAGGCTAGTCTCGAACTCCTGACCTTGTGATCCACCTGCCTCAGCCTTCCAAAGTGCTTGGATTACAGGCATGAGCCACCATACCCAGCCAGTAACATCTTTTTTTATTATTTAACTTTTAAGTTCAGGGTACATGTGCAAGCTTGTGATATAGATAAACTTGTGTCATGAAGGTTTGTTGTACAGATTATTTCATCACCCAGATACTAAGCCTAGGACCCAATACTGGCGTGAGATTGTATTTCATTGCGGTTTTGATTTGCATTTCTCTAATGATTAGCTATGTTGAGCTTTTTCTCATAGGTTTGTTGGCCACATGAATGTCTTCTTTTGAGAAGTGTCTGTTCATGTCCTTTGTCCACTTTTTTTTTTTACCATCTTTATTTATTTATTTATTATTATTATACTTTAAGTTTTAGGGTACATGTGTACAATGTGCAGGTTAGTTACGTATGTATACATGTGCCATGCTGGTGTGCTGCACCCACTAACTCGTCATCTAGCATTAGGTATATCTCCCAATGCTATCCCTCCCCCCTCCCCCCACCCCACAACAGTCCCCAGAGTGTGATGTTCCCCTTCCTGTGTCCATGTGTTCTCATTGTTCAATTCCCACCTATGAGTGAGAATATGCAGTGTTTGGTTTTTGTTCTTGCGATAGTTTACTGAGAATGATGATTTCCAATTTCATCCATGTCCCTACAAAGGACATGAACTCATCATTTTTTATGGCTGCATAGTATTCCATGGTGTATATGTGCCACATTTTCTTAATCCAGTCTATCATTGTTGGACATTTGGGTTGGTTCCAAGTCTTTGCTATTGTGAATAATGCCACAATAAACATACGTGTGCATGTGTCTTTATAACAGCATGATTTATAGTCCTTTGGGTATATACCCAGTAATGGGATGGCTGGGTCAAATGGTATTTCTAGTTCTAGATCCCTGAGGAATCGCCACACTGACTTCCACAATGGTTGAACTAGTTTACAGTCCCACCAACAGTGTAAAAGTGTTCCTATTTCTCCACATCCTCTCCAGCACTTGTTGTTTCCTGACTTTTTAATGATCACCATTCTAACTGGTGTGAGATGGTATCTCATTGTGGTTTTGATTTTCATTTCTCTGATGGCCAGTGATGGTGAGCATTTTTTCATGTGTTTTTTGGCTGCATAAATGTCTTCTTTTGAGAAGTGTCTGTTCATGTCCTTTGCCCACTTTTTGATGGGGTTGTTTTTTTCTTGTAAATTTGTTTGAGTTAGTTGTAGATTCTGGATATTAGCCCTTTGTCAGATGAGTAGGTTGTGAAAATTTTCTCCCATTTTGTAGGTTGCCTGTTCATTCTGATGGTAGTTTCTTTTGCTGTGCAGAAGCTCTTTAGTTTAATTACATCCCATTTGTCAATTTTGGCTTTTGTTGCCATTGCTTTTGGTGTTTTAGACATGAAGTCCTTGCCCATGCCTATGTCCTGAATGGTAATGCCTAGGTTTTCTTCTAGGGTTTATATGGTTTTAGGTCTAACGTTTAAGTCTTTAATCCATCTTGAATTGATTTTTGTATGAGGTGTAAGGAAGGGATCCAGTTTCAGCTTTCTACATATGGCTAGCCAGTTTCCCCAGCACCATTTATTAAATAGGGAATCCCTTCCCCATTGCTTGTTTTTCTCAGGTTTGTCAAAGATCAGATAGTTGTAGATATGCGGCGTTATTTCTGAGGGCTCTGTTCTGTTCCATTGATCTATATCTCTGTTTTGGTACCAGTACCATGCTGTTTTTGTTACTGTAGCCTTGTAGTATAGTTTGAAGTCAGGTAGCGTGATGCCTCTGGCTTTGTTCTTTTGGCTTAGGATTGACTTGGCGATGTGGGCTCTTTTTTGGTTCCATATGAACTTTAAAGTAGTTTTTTCCAATTCTGTGAAGAAAGTCATTGGTAGCTTGATGGGGATGGCATTGAATCTATAAATTACCTTGGGCAGTATGGCCATTTTCACGATATTGATTCTTCCTACCCGTGAGCATGGAATATTCTTCCATTTGTTTGTATCCTCTTTTATTTCATTGAGCAGTGGTTTGTAGTTCTCCTTGAAGAGGTCCTTCACATCCCTTGTAAGTTGGATTCCTAGGTATTTTATTCTCTTTGAAGCAGTTGTGAATGGGAGTTCACTCATGATTTGGCTCTCTGTTTGTCTGTTATTGGTGTATAAGAATGCTTGTGATTTTTGTACATTGATTTTGTATCCTGAGACTTTGCTGAAGTTGCTTATCAGCTTAAGGAGATTTTGGGCTGAGACAGTGAGGTTTTCTAGATATACAATCATGTCGTCTGCGAACAGGGACAATTTGACTTCCTCTTTTCCTAATTGAATACCCTTTATTTCCTTCTCCTGCCTAATTGCCCTGGCCAGAACTTCCAACACTATGTTGAATAGGATTTAATAAGGTGGTTTTTTTCTTGTAAATTTAAGTTCCTTATAGCTGCTGGATATTAGACTTTTGTCCGATCCAAGCTTGCAAAAATTTTCTCCTATTCTGTAGGTTCTCTGTTCACCCTGTTGATAGTTTTCTTTGCTGTGCAAAAGCTCTTTAGTTTAATTAGATCTCATTTGTCAATTTTTGCTTTTGTCACAGTTGCTTTTGGTATCTTTGTCATGAAATCCTTGCTCATTCCTATGTCCAGAATGGTATTGCCTAGGTTGTCTTCTTGGGTTTTTATAATTTTGGGTTTCACATTTAAGTCTTTAATCCATCTTGAGTTAATTTTTGTATATGTTGTAAGGAAGGGGTCCAGTTTCAATCTTCTACATATGGTTAGCCAGTTATCTCGGCACCATTTATTGAATAGGGAGTCCTTTCTCCATGACCTGTTTTTGTCAGGTTTGTTGAAGATCAAATGGGTGTGGGTGTGTGGCCTTATATTTCTGGGTTCTCTATTCTGTTCCATTGGTCTGGTCTATGTGTCTGTTTTTGTACCAGTGCCATAAACAAAATTTTAAAAGAAATTTTCAACACATATGTGAAAAGAGTAAATCTTCTCTATATATGAAAAGCTCTCGTGAACTGTACTGGGAATCTCCCATTCGTTCTGCTCCCCTCCTCTTATTGCCCCCAACCCAGTTACACTTTGCCCTTCCCAACTCTGTTCTTTCCCTAACCTGAGGGACTTGATTTGCATGAATTATATCAATGGACTGCCTTTGCCCTCTAGGTTTTTGTGACCTTTGGCCATGCTGAGTATCAGAAGGTCACAGGAAGGAGAAAGAGAGTGAGATCCCGGTAGTCATTTCTTCGGCCTCCACCTGCCCTCCACTAACGGTTACAGCTCGTGTAGGGCTCCTTCTCCAGAGGGCTCTCTCTCTCTCTCTCTCCAGGTTCTGCTAACTCCTCCTCTCCCTTTTCTCCTCAAGCCCAGAGTGGAACTGGAACCTCCCCAGCTCCACTCACCCTAACATTACTAGCCCAGAGTAATGTACTCTCTCATAGGTCTCTTCAATCTACACTTTCATAAATAGTTCCTTTAGTTAACTGTCCTCAAAAGAGCTGGTGTGTTGTATCATCATTTTGCCTGCAGAAACCCTAACAATTACAGTAATCAAAAAGAGAAAGATACATAGCCCAGTAGAAATGTAGGCAAAGCACAAGAACAAACAACTCACAAAATAAAAACTCCAAATAGTTTGTCAACATTAAAAAAAAGTTTAGCATCACTAGTAAATACACATATATTTGCATAATATGCATAAGTTAATTAAAGCAATGTTGTGATCTTATTTTTAATCTATCCTTTTTTTTATTTAAATAATATTTCCCAGTGTTGAAAGGATGGGAGTGCATATAGGTTATCTCAAATACTAATGATTGGGATTGAAATTTCTGAGAAATAATAATTATTACTAATAATAATTTAATAAATTGAATAATTATTTAATAAATCAAATAATTGTTAAATAATTTAATAATTATTAATGACAATTTGTACAAAGAATACTAAAAATGTTTTTACCCTTTGACCCGGCAAATCCCACTTCCAAGAAGATTGCCGTAAGTAACTAAAATTTTCACTTACATTGAACAATGTTCAGCAAAGCATTATCTGTGAGGTAAATTCTGGGAAATGACTTACATTTTCAGAAATTAGATAAATTTTAGATAAAGTGTGGATTGTCCATATACAGACTTTTTAAAAATCCTCTCTAAAAGAACTAGTGACCTTCTCTCACACCTCTTTTTTTTTTTGAGATGGCATCTCGCTCTGTCGCCCACGCTGGAGTGCAGTGGCATGATCTCGACTCACTGTGAGCTCTGCCTCCCGGGTTCACGCCATTCTCCTGCCTCAGCCTCCCAAGTAGCTGGGACTACAGGTGGCTGCCACCATGCCCGGCTAACTTTTTGTATTTTTAGTAGAGACAGGGTTTTACCGTGTTAGCCAGGATGGTCTCGATCTCCTGACCTCGTGATCCGCCTGCCTTGGCCTCCCAAGGTGCTGGCATTACAAGCGTGAGCCACCGCACCTGGCCACCTCTTTTTAAAAGTATTCATAAGTTCTGCCTACACTAGCTCCAAAATATGTCCCAAATCCAATCACTTCTCACCATCTCCCCTGCAAAAAGCCTGGACCAAGCCACCTTCAGTTCCCTGCCTAGACGGCTAAGCGGCCTCCTGACTCTCTTGTTCCTCATCCACCCTCCCCTGCCACAGTGTGTCTGCACTGCAGCAAGCATATCTGAGAGCATAAGCCACATCATTCCATTCCCTGCCGAAAACACACCAGTGGCTTCCCAGTGAAATTAGAGTAAAATCCATACTCCTCATACTCCTTCCCATGGCCTCCGGAGCCGCTGGTGGTCTGGCCCCAACTGCCTCTCAGCCATCCTCTCCACCACTCTCTGGACTGTCCTCTCCACTGTACATCATAGCCAAGCTTGCTTCTGCCACAGGCCTTTATGCTTGCTTGCTCAGCAGCCTGGAACAGTCTTCCTGCAGTCTGTAGAGCTGGCCATTTCCCATCGAGATCCCAGTGAAATGTAGCTTCTTGAAGATGCCTTCCCAGAGAAAGAGACCTTCCTAACTAACGTGGCATCATCACATTCCAAGAATTCTCTCTCCTGAGCCCTTGTGTTTGTTTTTCTCAGTATTTAAAATATCAAAGATGTATCTCTGTGTTGCCTGTCTCCCCCACCTGAATGAGCAAAAGGACTTTGCCTTTCTTATATCCCCGTCACTCAAACTGAATGCCTAGTACATACTAAATAATATTTGTCCAATGATGACTGCACACATATTGATTCGTTCATTTATTCACTCAACAAAGACTTTTTGAGTGCTCTTCCTATGCCAGGCACTGCTCTGGGTACATGTGATACATCCATGAGGGAAGATCCCTGCCTCTCTGAAGCTTATACTCTAGCAGAAGTAAGGGGCAAGAGACAATAAATACAACTTCAAAGTGACTTATATAATGTAGTAGAGCATGACAGATGCTGTGGGGAAAAAAGAAAAATGTGGAGTAGAGTAGGAGAAGCAATGAGGCTGGGCATCTGGAGAGGATGGGTGGGAGGAGGCAGAGGTGGTAGGCCTTCTTAGGAAGGAGACGTTTGAGAAAAACTTGGAGAAGAACAAATGCATCAGGCAGATTTTTGGGGAAGAGCAGCCACACAGCTAGAACAATAGTCCTAAGACAGAAGTGGAGTGGAGCCCAGAGCGCCTGTGCCTAACAACTCCTGCCTCCTGAGAAATGTTCCTCCCAGGCTAGGCATGGCGGCTCATGCCTGTAAGCCCAGCACTTTGGGAGGCCGAGGCAGGTGGATCGTTTGAGGTCAGGAGTTCAAGATCAGCCTGACCAACATAATGAAACCCTGTCTCTACTACTATACAAAAACTAGCCAGGGGTGGTGGCGGGTGCCTGTAATCCCAGCTGTAATCTGGGAGGCTGAGGCAGGAGAATTGCCTGAACCCGGGAGGTGGAGGTTGCAGTGAGCCAAGATCATGCCACTGCACTCCAGCCTGGGCAACAGTGTGAGACTCCATCTCAAAAAAAAAAAAAAAAAATTTCTTCCAGCCTTGTGTTTCTATTAGCACCACACTGCTATATCTGCCTGCCCCATGAGAATTGACTTGAGGGCCCATGCTTAACCAAACAAGATCTTTACCCAGGGATTTTTTAAATTTTGACTTGCATTGGATAAAAAGTCTCTTTCCCTTCTCTTTCCATCCAATCACTCAACACATATTTTGACAAGCATTTACTACATAATTTCTTCTGTCCTGGACACTGGGGCTTCCATGGTTAACAAGATAAATGGAGGTCCCTGCTCTCATGAAGAGGAGGGATACAGTAAGTCAACAAGGAAAAACTGAGAATCATTTCAGGTTCTCTGAAGGAAACCATCATGGCTCTAGGATGGGAAATGACTAAGAAGGGGAGGTTGGTGGGTAGAGTCTTACAGGGTGGGGGTCGTTTAAATTGAGGTTGTTTTGTTGTTGTTGTTGTTTGAAATGGAGTTTCATTCTTGTCACCCAGGCTGGAGTGCAATGGCATGATCTTGGCTCCTTGCAACCTCCACCTCCCAAGTTCAAGTGATTCTCCTGCCTCAGCCTCCTGCCTCAGAGTAGCTGGGGTTACAGGCGCCTGCCATCACACCTAGCTAATCTTTGTATTTTTAGTACAGATGGGGTTTTCACCATGTTGGCCAGGCTGGTCTCGAACTCCTGACATTAGGTGATCTCCCTTCTCAGTCTCCCAAAGTACTGGGATTACAGGCGTGAGCCACCGTGCCCAGCCAGAATTGAGATCTTGGTGGATGCAGAGGTATCAGCCATGCAAATGTCTTAGGAGGAAGTGTTCCAGGCAGAGACCTGAGGTGGCAATGAGCTTGGCAAGTCAATACACTGAAAGAAGGTGATCACAGCTACAGCCTAGTGAGAAAAGGAAAAAGTGGGCCACAGTCAGAGAGTTAGACCGTGTGCCTTCCAACATGAAGAAACTGGGGTGTAAAAAAGCAACCCACACACAGGGAGACAGGGAAGGAAGAGAAAGTCCACAGAGCTCTGCCGACAACATTGAGAATGGGATTCCACTCATCATACTGCCAGCTCCATGCCTGCCCTTGCCAGATATTCGAGTGAGAAAATCTCCCTCTGTACTTCATCTAGGGTTTCTGTCACTAAAACCAAAAGAGTCATGATTAATTTATAGATATATATGAATATGAAAAAGACTGGAAGGAGAAGGAGTTACTGTACGTGGAAACATCGACTGTGATATATCTGGGTTATAAAATTCATTTTCATCTCTGTACATTGCTTAACTTATGCTGTTTTAAAATCATGGCATTCTTTGGTTACCTTTGTATTTTCTCACTTTGCCCTCTGTCACCTCAGGGGGCCGTGACAACAGGTGTGCTGGTATCCCTCTCACACCTGTGCTGCCTACCTCCCTGCCCTCACAGGTGTATTGGGACCAAATGTGAAATCCATTGCAAGAATGAAAGGAGCATCTGCCACAGTACTTCCATTGGGAGCTAGAAATAATTCTCTTTGTTTGTGGATCAAGAACACCTCAAATTAATTTGGCATAAGAATCTAATTTTTGAAATCAAGATTTCCCCCCACTGACAAAGTTAGCGCCATAAGCAAATGGTTTCACAGCATTTTAAGAGCCTCCAACTACATTGGGGCTCCACTGCCCTAATAGGAAGTGATAGGGAGCTGGGCGTGGGAGTCTGCAATGTACCTTTCACGGATATTTCTTTCACCTGGCAGACAGCCTAATGCTTAGCTGTCTGACCCATGACCAGGGGGTCCCTCACATGGGAAATTTGTTTATGTTGGCGGATCCCCTTGTGGCTCTTGTCCAATCCATGTCCAGTTTATGCCTGCCTGACCATCACTCTGAGCTGGGAGCTCAGCCCAGTACCTGGAGAAAACCCAGCCTGGAGCAGCCCCTGGTTCTTCAGATGGAAGGCGCAAATTCAGTATACCACCACAACAGGAAACACATTCAAATATTTTTACTTACAGATCCTGAGCAGAGAGAATGCAATGAGTTGGGAGGGTAGTGCTCTGTCCCTGGGTCACGACAGGTAGGAATGAAGAGTGAGGCAGAGAGAAAAAGAAGTGCATAGAAGTGCATGGCAACTGGCAGTATATATAAGAGATATATATAAGAAAGTGTGTGTGTGTATATATACATATATATATATATATATATGAAAGTGTGTATATATAAAAGAAAGTAGGATGTGTATATATATATAAAAGAGAGTATATACAAGAAATATATTTCTCATATTTAATATAAGATATATCTTATGTTAATATATAAGTATATATAAGAAAGTAGGATGTGGGTCACTTTAGGTTTTCAGCAAATGCCTGAATGGTCCCTTTAAAGGAAGTGTCAGGAAAGCAGGGAGCTCCTGCCTAGGAGAGATCCAAATTCTCTGGCTACTGGCTTGAGTCATTTGGGTGTGGTATAGAACTGGAAACTGTACCCAGGGTAACTGAGCCCTGCTTCTGGTATGAGAAAGTTAAACCTATATTCAGAATGGATGCCCAAGCAACAGAAAATTAGAATTCCCTACACCTGATTGTAGGCTTCTCACCGAATGTCATAGCAGGCCTTAAATCAACTTCATACGCATTTATGACACCATTTTATGTACAGAGTAGCGAGTTCTCCTGCCCCCAATTTACAGATGGAGGTGGCAAGTTCTGGAAGGTTTAAGTGATTTGCCAAGATCAACTCTTTCAGCCGTGTCTTTCTGGAACAAGCGAAACTCTGAGCAAAGGACAAACCCAGGACCAGGCAGAGCAGCTGACTCACAGGCTGTGCCTTGTTTCTGTCTGAATTATTTCTTGGCAGAAAATGCTGTTTTGCTATCAGGACAGTCAAGTGTAGTTAGAACAAGCTCGTGGAACAAAGCAGTTTAATTAAGGAAAAAAAAATTACTTGGGTTACAGTGCTATTCTCTTCAATCCAAGATGGAAATTAATTTATAATAACCTTATCTTTTATTCATAGCATGCTGCATATTTCAGAGTATGTCGGCATCCTTGTATTTCTCAGTTGAATGTGAAATAATTGTGTGTTTCTAATGGACTGCGAGTCAGTTAAAGTGCTGAAAGAACATAGCTGAGTCTTGGCTAACCATTCAGAGAAGTCTGAAGCCACTGAGGAGTAGCTTTGGTTTCCTTTTGATGAGTCATGATATTTAAAATTCAGAGGGCTGCTGCAGGCTTCAAAGCAGCCCTTTCAAACCGATCACTCCACAACCTAACTCCTTCAGTGGCGGAGGACAAAGAAAGCCCATTCATGTTCCCCTAACGACCTCCTTCTCTTTTCCCAGACCAACCTGACAGAGCTGAAGTCATTTGGCTCTCCGCCTCTGGCTGTCAGCAATGTCAGCGCTGCGGTGATGGTACTGATGGCCCCCAGGGGTAGGGTGCCCAAGGACCGGAGCTGGAAGGCTGCTA
This sequence comes from Gorilla gorilla gorilla, assembly GCF_029281585.2. Taxonomy (NCBI): domain Eukaryota; kingdom Metazoa; phylum Chordata; class Mammalia; order Primates; family Hominidae; genus Gorilla; species Gorilla gorilla. The sequence continues at coordinate 27,146,707 of NC_073243.2, forward strand.
AGGTCACCATGGCCAAAGTGGATGGCTTCCTGGACTCGCTAATAAACTTCAACAAAGAGAACATTCACGAGAACTGCCTCAAAGCCATCAGGCCGTATCTGCAAGACCCCGAGTTCAATCCTGAGTTTGTGGCCACCAAATCCTATGCGGCTGCAGGCCTCTGCTCCTGGGTCATCAATATTGTGAGATTTTATGAGGTGTTCTGTGATGTGGAACCCAAGCGCCAGGCACTGAACAAAGCCACCGCGGACCTCACAGCTGCCCAGGAGAAGCTGGCTGCCATCAAAACCAAGATCGCTGTGAGTGACCCCAGAGCCCCTCACCCTGCTAGTCCGCCTCCAATACAAACAACTCTCTTCAGTCACCATCTAACACCTAACGTTATGGTATTTAAAGAGAAGCAGGAAAACCACATTTTCATGCAAAATCTCATTTTTCAGTAGAGGCAACTTTTTACATTTCTTTCTCAAACACTGTATAGGCCAAACAAGACAATTCCACTGGACCACTGGTTTACAAGCTGTGGTGCTAAAAGGTTTTCTCCTTTTCTGAACAAAAGGTTAAAATTTTGAGACTTTTTCTCTTTCTCCTTGGAAATGTGGATTTTAGCCACCTTACCCTTTTTACCTATTCCCTTCAGTTCTAGCCAGCTATCTGCCTGTCTCACTTTCAGTAGATGGATGTGTGGAAATGTGTCAGCTATCTGCATTGTTGTGTGGAAGTTCTTTAAAGCAAGTTATACACTGTGACTTAGTGGGTGGCCCCTAGTCCATAAATATAAAACTGTGAGGGTCATTAGCTTTTATAAACTCATGTAGATATTGTTATTATGTCTGCTTCACCCAGGATTTGGAGATGGGGATGGTGATCTTGGATTCACACCTATTTGGGAGATTTTCCTTGTCAACCTGAAATAATTGAAAGGATCAGAATTCATTTTTTTTTTTTTAATCTGTAGAGGCAGGGTCTCCCTATGTTGCCCAGGTTGGTCTTGAACTCCTGGGCTCAAGTGATCCTCCCACCTCAGCCTCCCAAAGTGCTGGGATTACAGATATGAGCCACTGAGCCCAGCCCAGAATCCAGCTTCAAGAGTTGATTTAAGTGAAAAACTGGCAATGAACTCCAAAGAGATAGAGTGAGTGCTCCAAAGTAAAACGTTAAGGTGTTACTTATATAGGCAGAAAACAAAGAAATTTTCTATAATAGGCTGGTTTATGAGTTACAACAATTTAATTAATTACAGTTTTCTGTACAGCTTGTTTCACTTCCTTTCCAATTTAAAAGAGTGTATTTAACCTTCCATCTTAGATAATGTGGAGTCTTTGTGTGAGAAAGGTAAAAGAGAGGTTAATCTATAACAAAGATCAGCAATGAAGCTGGAAGGAGTCTTCCCTGGTGCCCTTTAGTCATTTGCAATGTTTTACAAGACAGTGTAGGTAAGGAAAAAGGCCAATCTATAATCAGAGAAATAAAGGTTACAACTGCCTAGGTTATAGCTGCCTGTCCTGTGACTCGAGACCTATAATCACATTACCTTAAGGCTCAAAATATTTTAAAGTTCCAACAGCTTAGATCTTGAATTACTTACTTTCATATGCTTGAACTTCACCTTTCCCATAAAAATGTATACTAACAAAGTAACAGGTAGAAATCAGAATCCTGGAAGATAGCATAGCAACTAAGACTCCATCCTTCCACATACCTTAGTTCCAATCCAAGCTGTAATATTTACTGATCGTGTGACCTTTAGAAAGGTTTCCAAAATGCCCAAACCTTAGCTTCCTGAAGTAGAATAGACACAGTAATAGTACCTGCTTCATGGGACTATTATGAGGATTAAAGGATGTGATGCGTATAAAGCATGAGACTAGAGCCCAGCCCATGATGAAGGGAGCAGCAGGAGCTGCCCCCCGCTGTGAGTGTGACTATAACTGCTCAGCCACTACTGTGTGAGCATGACTATAATTGCTCAACCGCTACTGCCCCATTTGACAGCATGTGCCGTCTACCACATGCACATCCAACCTCTTGCATGGACTCAATCACGGCTGTGATCAAGTTCAATCCAAAAAATTTTCTGGATCTTTAATTTCTGTATGTGCATTCTAGGCAAATAAGATTCTTGCTACAAATTTGTCATGATGATAAGGAGGATTTTACAAGTTATGAAAGGTAGGATTGTAGACATGCCGTATGCCACGTGAGATGGGTTTATTGATTGTTAGATTAAAATCTATGGAAAAAGGCTCTAGGTCAAAGATCGTTGAGACCAATCTCTCTATTTAAAAAGATACTTTGGGCCGGGTGCAGTCGCTCATGCCTGTAATCCCAGCACTTTGGGAGGTCAAGGCAGGAGGATCATGAGGCCGGGAGATCGAGACCATCCAGGCCAACATGGTGAAACCCTGTCTTTACTAAAAATACAAAAAAAAAAAAAATTAGCTGGGCGTGGTGGTGGGCACCTGTAGTCCCAGCTACTTAGGAGGCTAGGCAGGAGAATGAAGTGAACCTGGGAGGCAGAGCTTGCAGTAAGCCAAGATCAGGCCACTGCACTCCAGCCTGGGCAACACAGCAAGACCCTGTCTCAGAAAAAAAAAAAGAACTTTGGCAAAGCATCTCACCTCCTCTCAATATGCTTGTTTTATAATGCACATGTTCATGGACTAGTTTACTTAAAATAGATGATAATCACCATAACAATTGCTCCCTTCAAAGAACATCACATGCAAGACACCGTCACATCCCTATTCCTGAATTTATTTTTATTTTTTATTTTTAGAGAAGGGGTCTTGCTATGTTGCCCAGGCTTGTCTTGAACTCTTGGCCTCAAGTGAACGTTTTGCCTTGGCCTTCCAAAGAGCTAGGATTACAAGCAGACTACAGGCATGAGCCACCATGTCCAGCCCATATTCCTGCTTTTTGGGAGGAAAAGATCTCCCGATAATTTTTATATTTTTCAGTCTCTTCCAGAAAATATAACAAGAACTGCATTTTCAAAGACTCTTGACTCAAGTTATTTTAACTAAAGGAACAGTTGGTGCAAAGAGAATGTTTTCAAAATGTTTATACCTTTTCAGTAGCCAACATTCACATGATGGGCCCACTCAACCTGCGAAAGCAATAAGAGTATTTTAAAATTCCTTGGCTACCTTTGGAAGGCACTTCTTTTCTGCCAAAATATTTTCTGGAAAAAAAAATGTATTCTTGCTTTTAACAACCTCCTCTCCATCCTCCACTTATACACATCCCCGTCAACATCCCAGGAATGTGGGCACTCCCTGCTAATAACACAGGAGATGGGCTAACACCCATCCCTAACCTGGAGACCCACCCAGGGCAAGAAGATTCCTATATGCTGCAGGGCCATTTCCAGCCTAGTCCAATCTCACATACACACACCCAAGTCTTACTTTGAGGATTTTAGGATAATTCCAAGTAAATAATCTTATATTCAGAATACAGAAAGTAGGGGGAAGCATATTTCAAGACAGATTTCAGTTTGATTACTGTATGCAGGACATTATATAGTTTGGATATTTGTTCCTGCCCAAATCGCATGTTGAATTGTAATCCCCAGTGCCTGAGATGAAGCCTGGTGAGAGGCATTTGTGTTGTCAGGAGAATCCTTTATAGTTTGGTGCTGTCTTTATGACAGTGAGTGAGTTCTTGTGATATCTGGTCATTTAAAAGTATGTGGCACCTGCCCCCCGCAACTCCCTCTTGCTCCTGCTCTGGCCATGTGATGTGCTCCTGCTTTGCCTTCCACCATGAGTAGAAGCTCCCTGAGGCCTCCCCAGAGGAAGATGCCAGGGGTATGCTTCCTATACAGCCTGCAGAACCATGAGCCATGAAACCTCTTTTCTTATAAATTACCCAGTCTCAGGTATTTCTTTATAGCAATGCAAGAATGGCCTAATACAGAATGGAAACACACAAAAATATTAACAGTGGTAGTGATCTCTGGGTGATGAATTTTGGATGGCTGTTTTGTCTAATCTACATTTTCTTTTGTTCTGTAGTGAAGATATATTAATGTTATGATTTATAAAAATAATAGTAAGAACAAGGGAGGCATTTTCCTTGAGCATATAATCACACACAGAGTGAAATATCAAATAGTAGAGAAAGGCTTCTGATGAGAAACAAGAATCCCTTTTAATTCTTATATCTGTTTCTGGTGCTTGAGATCACATCAGAGCCTGCTACCTAGCAGCTCAACTGTGTTCCAGTTGGCCCACGCAGTCTATTTGCAGATGATTTCATTAATTGCCAATATTTAAAACAGCAGGTACTTTTACGTAAAAATCTTATTTTAGGTCAGTCTAAAAATAATCAAAAGATTCTCATATGTCATTAATTGACCCTAGAGTTAAGTAATGGCTTCCCATTCACACAGTTGTGCTCATTTTGTCATAATCCCCACCAACTTCTATTTTTTTCAACACTAGACTCATCTGACAAGTTTCCATTATCTTCCCACTTTCTGATCACTTGAATTTCTGACTTCTGTCCATGTGTTATGCTGATATCTATTTTTTGATGTATCTTATTGAGGCAGTTGACCTTCTGCTAGCTAGCTAAGGCTATAAGTTGTCCATTTCCATGTCTTCCCAATATAGTTACAGTAACCAGTTTTATTAGGTTAGCACAAAAGTAATTGTGGTTTTTGCCATTACTTTAATGGCCGGCACGGTGCCTCATGCCTGTAATCTCAGCACTTTGGGAGGCTGAGGTGGTTGCATCACCTGAGGTCAGAAGTTCGAGACCAGCCTGACCAACAATGGTGAAACCCAATTTCTACTAAAAATACAAAATTAACCCGGCGTGGTGGTACACGCCTGTAATCTCAGCTACTTGGGAGGCTGAGGCAGGAGAATCACTTGAACCCAGGATGCAGAGGTTGCAGTGAGCCAAGATTGCGCCATTGCACTCCAGCATGGGCAGCAAGAGGGAAACCCCGTCTCAAAAAAAAAAAAAAAAAAGAGTAATGACACAAACTGCAGTTACAGCCAGGCATGGTGGCTCACGCCTGTAATCCCAACATTTTGGGAGGCTGAGACAGGTGGATCACCTGAGCTCAGGAGTTTGAGACCACCTCGGCCCACATGGTGAAATCCCATCTCTACTAAAAATACAAAATTAGCTGGGCATGCTGGTGGGCACCTGTAATTCCAGCTACTCGGGAGGCTGAGGCAGAAGAATTGCTTGAACCTGGAAGGCAGAGGTTGCAGTGAGCTGAGATCGTGCCATTGCACTCCAGCCTGGGCAACAGAGCGAGACTCCATCTCAAAAAATAAAAAAAAAAAATGGAGTTACTTTTGTGCCAATCTAACAGTTAATGTAACCTTTATTTCCTGTTCTATTACATAGAGGCAGCTCCCTTGGAGCTCTCAGCTTTCAAGATGTGTTAGTCTATTCTCGCATTACCGTAAAGAAATACCTGAGGCTGGGTAATTTGTAAAGAAAAGAAGTTTAATCGGCTCACAGTTCTGCAGGTTTTACAAGAAGCATGATGCTGGCTTCTGGCGAGGCCTCAGGAAGCTTGCAATCATGGCCAAAGGCAGTGGGGAGCCAGAATGTCATTTGGCAAGAGCGGGAGCAAGAGAGAGAAGAGGGAGGTCCCACACTCTTTTAAACAACCAGATCTCCTCTGAACTAACTGATCAAGAACTCATTTACCAGCAAGGGAATGATGTGAAACCATTCATGAAAGACCCGCCTCCATGATCCAATCACCTCCCACCAGGCACCACTTCCAACACTGGGAATTGCATTTCAACCTGAGATTTGGAGGAGACAGACATCCAAACCATAGCATAAGATGACACTCTTACCCCTGCCTTCAGCTCCCTTCCTTCTACTTCCCAACTTTTGTTATTACTGCTTATCATTACTTTTGCTTTGTAATCACCAAAACTGAAAATACATTCTCTTCTGTAAACAAAATTAAGTGACCCATGCTCTGTCCATAGACTGATCTGCAAAGTTAAAAAAGCAATAATTCCATTTCTATTCTGTGAACGTGTCTATATTGTTCATAACAGATCTAGAATTACATTCTCTTGTTTTACACAGTCTCTTCACCCCCACTCCCCAGAGTTTCTACTTTCCTTTCTTGTCTCTTTCTCTTGCATTAGTTCCTTTTGCATAACATCCATTATTTCTAAACTTTCCATTTACAATTAAGTATTCTTTGTTTGTCCTTCTTTGCTGCCACAACCTTTCTCTCTCTTATTCTGCTATGGCTCATTCTCAAAGAACGTTCTCAGAAATGTTAAGGAAGAGGTAAATTTTCTGCATTGTTATTGTCTAGAAATGTCTTCGTTTTATTCGTAAACTGAACTAACAGTTTTGCAAAGTATTGAATTCTGAGTTGCTAACTTTTTGTGCACAGAACACTGAATTTGTTGTTGTTGCTTTGTGTTTTGTTTTTTGTTGTTTGTTGTTTTTTTTTTGAGACAGTTTCACTCTTCTTGCCCAGGCTGGAGTGCAATGGCACAATCTCTGCTCACTGCAACCTCTGCCTTCCGGGTTCAAGCGATTCTCCTGCCTCAGTCTTCCGAGTGCTGGGATTACAGGCATGTGCCACCATGCCCGGCTAATTTTGTATTTTCAGTAGAGATGAGGTTTTTCCGTGTTAGTCAGGCTGGTCTCGAACTCCCGACCTCAGGTGATCTGCCCGTCTCGGCCTCTCAAAGTGCTGGGATTACAGGGGTGAGCCACCGCGCCCTGCCAGAACACTGAATGTTTTATGCTTTTGTCTGGTGAGAAGTCTTGTGGACAGTCAATGTCTTGTTCCTTTGTGGATGCACAGTTTCCCCCGTTTCCTTGAAGTCTTCTAATCTTTTCCTTTTGGTTCTTGGTGTCTGAAACTTTACATTGATGTGCTTAGCTGTCATTCTTTTTTTTTTTTTTAATACTTTAAGTTTTAGGGTACATGTGTACAATGTGCACGTTAGTTACATATGTATACATGTGCCATGCTGGTGCGCTGCACCCACTAACTCCTCATCTAGCATTAGGTATACCTCCCAATGCTATCCCTCCTCCCTCCCCCCACCCCACAACAGTCCCCAGAGTGTGATGTTCCCCTTCCTGTGTCCATGTGTTCTCATTGTTCAATTCCCACCTATGAGTGAGAATATGCGGTGTTTGGTTTTTGTTCTTGCGATAGTTTACTGAGAATGATGACTTCCGATTTCATCCATGTCCCTACAAAGGACATGAACTCATCATTTTTTATGGCTGCATAGTATTCCATGGTGTATATGTGCCACATTTTCTTAATCCAGTCTATCATTGTTGGACATTTGGGTTGGTTCCAAGTCTTTGCTATTGTGAATAGTGCCGCAATAAACATACGTGTGCATGTGTCTTTATAGCAGCATGATTTATAGTCCTTTGGGTATATACCCAGTAATGGGATGGCTGGGTCAAATGGTATTTCTAGTTCTAGATCCCTGAGGAATCGCCACACTGACTTCCACAATGGTTGAACTAGTTTACAGTCCCACCAACAGTGTAAAAGTGTTCCTATTTCTCCACATCCTCTCCAGCACCTGTTGTTTCCTGACTTTTTAATGATTGCCATTCTAACTGGTGTGAGATGGTATCTCATTGTGGTTTTGATTTTCATTTATCTGATGGCCAGTGATGGTGAGCATTTTTTCATGTGTTTTTTGGCTGCATAAATGTCTTCTTTTGAGAAGTGTCTGTTCATGTCCTTCGCCCACTTTTTGATGGGGTTGTTTGTTTTTTTCTTGTAAGTTTGTTTGAGTTCATTGTAGATTCTGGATATTAGCCCTTTGTCAGATGAGTAGGTTGTGAAAATTTTCTCCCATGTTGTAGGTTGCCTGTTCACTCTGATGGTAGTTTCTTTTGCTGTGCAGAAGCTCTTTAGTTTAATTACATCCCATTTGTCAATTTTGGCTTTTGTTGCCATTGCTTTTGGTGTTTTAGACATGAAGTCCTTGCCCATGCCTATGTCCTGAATGGTAATGCCTAGGTTTTCTTCTAGGGTTTTTATGGTTTTAGGTCTAACGTTTAAGTCTTTAATCCATCTTGAATTGATTTTTGTATGAGGTGTAAGGAAGGGATCCAGTTTCAGCTTTCTACATATTCCTAGCCAGTTTTCCCAGCACCATTTATTAAATAGGGAATCCCTTCCCCATTGCTTGTTTTTCTCAGGTTTGTCAAAGATCAGATAGTTGTAGATATGCGGCGTTATTTCTGAGGGCTCTGTTCTGTTCCATTGATCTATATCTCTGTTTTGGTACCAGTACCATGCTGTTTTGGTTCTGTAGCCTTGTAGTATAGTTTGAAGTCAGGTAGCGTGATGCCTCCGGCTTTGTTCTTTTGGCTTAGGATTGACTTGGCGATGTGGGCTCTTTTTTGGTTCCATATGAACTTTAAAGTAGTTTTTTCCAATTCTGTGAAGAAAGTCATTGGTAGCTTGATGGGGATGGCATTGAATCTATAAATTACCTTGGGCAGTATGGCCATTTTCACGATATTGATTCTTCTTACCCATGAGCATGGAATGTTCTTCCATTTGTTTGTATCCTCTTTTATTTCATTGAGCAGTGGTTTGTAGTTCTCCTTGAAGAGGTCCTTCATGTCCCTTGTAAGTTGGATTCCTAGGTATTTTATTCTCTTTGAAGCAGTTGTGACTGGGAGTTCACTCATGATTTGGCTCTCTGTTTGTCTGTTATTGGTGTATAAGAATGCTTGTGATTTTTGTACATTGATTTTGTATCCTGAGACTTTGCTGAAGTTGCTTATCAGCTTAAGGAGATTTTGGGCTGAAACAATGGGGTTTTCTAGATATACAATCATGTCGTCTGCGAACAGGGACAATTTGACTTCCTCTTTTCCTAATCGAATACCCTTTATTTCCTTCTCCTGCCTAACTGCCCTGGCCAGAACTTCCAACACTATGTTGAATAGGAGTGGTGAGAGAGGGCATCCCTGTCTTGTGCCAGTTTTCAAAGGGAATGCTTCCAGTTTTTGCCCATTCAGTATGATATTGGCTGTGGATTTGTCATAGATAGCTGTTATTATTTTGAGATACGTCCCATCAATACCTAATTTATTGAGTTTTTAGCATAAAGCGTTGTTGAATTTTGTCAAAGGCCTTTTCTGCATCTTTTGAGATAATCATGTGGTTTTTGTCTTTGGTTCTGTTTATATGCTGGATTACATTTATTGATTTGTGTATATTGAACCAGCCTTGCATCCCAGGGATGAAGCCCACTTTATCATGGTGGATAAGCTTTTTGATGTGCTGCTGGATTCGGTTTGCCAGTATTTTATTGAGGATTTTTGCATCAATGTTCATCAAGGATATTGGTCTAAAATTCTCTTTTTTGGTTGTGTCTCTGCCCGACTTTGGTATCAGGATGATGCTGGCCTCATAAAATGAGTTAGGGAGGATTCCCTCTTTTTCTATTGATTGGAATAGTTTCATAAGGAATGGTACCAGTTCCTCCTTGTGCCTCTGGTAGAATTCGGCTGTGAATCCATCTGGTCCTGGACTCTTTTTGGTTGATAAGCTATTGATTATTGCCACAATTTCAGCTCCTGTTATTGGTCTATTCAGAGATTCAACTTCTTCCTGGTTTAGTCTTGGGAGAGTGTATGTGTCAAGGAATGTATCCATTTCTTCTAGATTTTCTAGTTTATTTGCGTAGAGGTGTTTGTAATATTCTCTGATAGTTTGTATTTCTGTGGGATCGGTGATGATATCCCCTTTATCATTTTTTATTGCATCTATTTGATTCTTCTCTCTTTTTTTCTTTATTAGTCTTGCTAGTGGTCTATCAATTTTGTTGATCCTTTCAAAAAACCAGCTCCTGGATTCATTAATTTTTTGAAGGGTTTTTTGTGTCTCTATTTCCTTCAGTTCTGATCTGACTTTAGTTATTTCTTGCCTTCTGCTAGCTTTTGAATGTGTTTGCTCTTGCTTTTCTAGTTCTTTTAATTGTGATGTTAGGGTGTCAATTTTGGATCTTTCCTGCTTTCTCTTGTGGGCATTTAGTGCTATAAATTTCCCTCTACACACTGCTTTGAATGTGTCCCAGAGATTCTGGTATGTTGTGTCTTTGTTCTCGTTGGTTTCAAAGAACATCTTTATTTCTGCCTTCATTTCGTTATGTACCCAGTAGTCATTCAGGAGCAGGTTGTTCAGTTTCCATGTAGTTGAGCGGTTTGGAGTGAGTTTCTTAATCCTGAGTTCTAGTTTGACTACACTGTGGTCTGAGAGATAGTTTGTTATAATTTCTGTTCTTTTACATTTGCTGAGGAGAGCTTTACTTCCAACTATGTGGTCAATTTTGGAATAGGTGTGGTGTGGTGCTGAAAAAAATGTATATTCTGTTGATTTGGGGTGGAGAGTTCTGTAGATGTCTATTAGGTCTGCTTGGTGCAGAGCTGAGTTCAATTCCTGGGTATCCTTGTTGACTTTCTGTCTCGCTGATCTGTCTAATGTTGACAGTGGGGTGTTAAAGTCTCCCATTATTAATGTGTGGGAGTCTAAGTCTCTTTGTAGGTCACTCAGGACTTGCTTTATGAATCTGGGTGCTCCTGTATTGGGTGCATATATATTTAGGATAGTTAGCTCTTCTTGTTGAATTGATCCCTTTACCATTATGTAATGGCCTTCTTTGTCTCTTTTGATCTTTGTTGGTTTAAAGTCTGTTTTGTCAGAGACTAGGATTGCAACCCCTGCCTTTTTTTGTTTTCCATTTGCTTGGTGGATCTTCCTCCATCCTTTTATTTTGAGCCTATGTGTGTCTCTGCATGTGAGATGGGTTTCCTGAATACAGCACACTGATAGGTCTTGACTCTTTATCCAATTTGCCAGTCTGTGTCTTTTAATTGGAGCATTTAGTCCATTTACATTTAAAGTTAATATTGTTATGTGTGAATTTGAACCTGTCCTTATGATGTTAGCTGGTTATTTTGCTCGTTAGTTGATGCAGTTTCTTCCTAGTCTCGATGGTCTTTACATTTTGACATGATTTTGCAGCGGCTGGTACCGGTTGTTCCTTTCCATGTTTAGTGCTTCCTTCAGGAGCTCTTTTAGGGCAGGCCTGGTGGTGACAAAATCTCTCAGCATTTGCTTGTCTGTAAAGTATTTTATTTCTCCTTCACTTATGAAGCTTAGTTTGGCTGGATATGAAATTCTGTGTTGAAAATTCTTTTCTTTAAGAATGTTGAATATTGGCCCCCACTCTCTTCTGGCTTGTAGAGTTTCTGCCGAGAGATCCGCTGTTAGTCTGATGGGCTTCCCTTTGTGGGTAACCCGACCTTTGTCTCTGGCTGCCCTTAACATTTTTTCCTTCATTTCAACTTTCGTGAATCTGACAATTATGTGTCTTGGAGTTGCTCTTCTCGAGGAGTATCTTTGTGGCGTTCTCTGTATTTCCTGAATCTGAATGTTGGCCTGCCTTGCTAGATTGGGGAAGTTCTCCTGGATAATATCCTGCAGAGTGTTTTCCAACTTGGTTCCATTCTCCCCGTCACTTTCAGGTACACCAATCAGACATAGATTTGGTCTTTTCACATAGTCCCATATTTCTTGGAGGCTTTATTAGTTTCTTTTTATTCTTTTTTCTCTAAACTTCCCTTCTCACTTCATTTCATTCATTTCATCTTCCATTGCTGATACCCTTTCTTCCAGTTGATCACATCGGCTCCTGACGCTTCTGCATTCTTCACGTAGTTCTCGTGCCTTGGCTTTCAGCTCCATCAGCTCCTTTAAGCACTTCTCTGTATTGGTTATTCTAGTTATACATTCGTCTAAATTTTTTTCAAAGTTTTTAACTTCTTTGCCTTTGGTTTGAATTTCCTCCTGTAGCTCGTAGTTTGATCGTCTGAAGCCTTCTTCTCTCAACTCGTCAAAGTCATTCTCCGTCCAGCTTTGTTCCATTGCTGGTGAGGAACTGCGATCCTTTGGAGGAGGAGAGGTACTCTGCTTTTTAGAGTTTCCAGTTTTTCTGCTCTGTTTTTTCCCCATCTTTGTGGTTTTATCTACTTTTGGTCTTTGATGATGGTGATGTACAGATGGGTTTTTGGTGTGGATGTCCTTTCTGTTTGTTAGTTTTCCTTCTAACAGACAGGACCCTCAGCTGCAGGTCTGTTGGAGTTTGCTAGAGGTCCACTCCAGACCCTGTTTGCCTGGGTATCAGCAGCGGTGTCTGCAGAACAGTGGTTTTTCATGAACCGCGAATGCTGCTGTCTGATCGTTCCTCTGGAAGTTTTGTCTCAGAGGAGTACCCGGCCGTGTGAGGTGTCAGTCTGCCCCTACTGGGGGGTGCCTCCCAGTTAGGCTGCTCAGGGGTCAGGGGTCAGGGACCCACTTGAGGAGGCAGTCTGCCCATTCTCAGATCTCCAGCTGCATGCTGGGAGAACCACTGCTCTCTTCAAAGTTGTCAGACAGGGACATTTAAGTCTGCAGAGGTTACTGCTGTCTTTTTGTTTGTCTGTGCCCTGCCCCCAGAGGTGGAGCCTACAGAGGCAGGCAGGCCTCCTTGAGCTGTGGTGGGCTCCACCCAGTTGGAGCTTTCCGGCTGCTTTGTTTACCTAAGCAAGCCTGGGCAATGGTGGGCGCCCCTCCCCCAGCCTCGCTGCCGCCTTGCAGTTTGATCTCAGACTGCTGTGCTAGCAATCAGCGAGACTCCGTGGGCGTAGGACCCTCCGAGCCAGGTGCAGGATATAATCTCCTGGTGCACCGTTTTTTAAGACCGTCGGAAAAGGGCAGTATTCGGGTGGGAGTGACCCAATTTTCCAGGTGCCGTCTGTCACCCCTTTCTTTGACTAGGAAAGGGAACTCCCTGACCCCTTGCGCTTCCCGAGCGAGGCAATGCCTCGCCCTGCTTCGGCTCGCACACGGTGCGCTGCACCCACTGACCTGCGCCCACTGTCTGGCACTTCCTAGTGAGATGAACCCGGTACCTCAGATGGAAATGCAGAAATCACCTGTCTTCTGCATCGCTCACGCTGGGAGCTGGAGACCGGAGCTGTTCTATTTGGCCATCTTGGCTCCTCTCCATTCTTTTTTTATATGGTGTTTGGCATGTAAAGATTCATTTTCTTCAGCTCTAGAAAATTATTTTGTATTATTTCTTTGGTAAATTCCCTTCTGTTTACTGTTTACTCTTATTTTCTGGAAAGCATATCTGTCAGATGTTGGACCTCCTAGATCAGTCCTCTGTTTTCTCCCATCTTTTTGTTACTGTTTGTTTTCTTATGCTTTTCAGGAAATTTCCTCAAATTCACCTTTTAACCTTTCGCTTGATTTTGTTATATTTTATATTAACAACAATAGTGATTTCCACAAGTTTTTTTTTTTTTGTTATTCTCTCTTCCTTTTAATAACATCCTGTTCTTGTTTTGTGGATGAATCATCTTGAATCTGTCTGAGAAACTGTGAAAGTTTTAACTTTGTTGTTGCAGTTGCTGTTTTTGTTGTTACCAAAATTCTGCCTCTTCTTCCTAGGTCATTTTTTTCATCTTGTTTAACTTAATCTAAGCCTGCATTAGATCTCTTCTTGTCCTTTCATGTTTACAAGAGTAGCGATCAAAAGCTAATTCTAGGTCTGCAGGCAAGGGCAGAGCTGGTTGACTGGTAGAATTTGTTTTCAAGATCTGATGAGTTATGCCAAGATGTGGCACCTTTATTCTCTGCCTCTATTGACTTTCTTACATGGTGACATAGGTGACTGGTGGCATTGCATACTGTGCATGTGGATGGAGATATGAGGGCAAGAATCAATAGGCTTCCAATTAATCCTCATATTTTCATCTTCCCCTTCAATCACACCTGACATTTCTGAGATCTCCAGTTTGTATAGGGCTCTGTGGGCTGATCAGTTTCCCCTTTGGTCAACAACAGCTAACTCTAAGTTGTCATGTCCTCTGCCCTGCTCCAGCGGTCTCCACTTCTTCAACAGTGTGGTCCTCCATAAATCTGTTGGACTCCCTCACCCTCCAAATGGCCCTCACCAATTTGCTTGGTGTAATGGGCTTATGACTATTTTAATTGCTTCATAATCATTTTAGAGAAGTCTTGGGAAGTGTAGGAGGTAAATGAGCATGGCCAGTCTGCCATCCTTAGTTGGATGGCCCACCACCTGCTTTTTAAACTGCTTGGATGTTTAAGCTTGGCCCTACATTGATTTCTCTTGTGCCTTAGTAATGACCCACAAAGCAGCCTGAACCCCAGTTATTGCACAGACCTGAGATGTATTTGGAGGTATCTGCTGTGTGTCCATGTATCTTTGTGTGTAAAAATATGTACTCAGAGGACAACAAAAGCTACGTACTTCAATTTTAAATTCTTAATACATTTTTAAATATTGAAATTATGTCTTTTTTATGTTCCTATACATTGTGTTAATGGGAGAGACTAGATGAGGTTAAGTAAAAGTTACCTTGTACTCTAGGACCTTAGAGCCAGTGGAGGACTTAGATTCCAGACAGCCCAGCCCCAGACTAGCTGCAGCAGATACTGGCAGTTGTCCTCCCTGGCCCACGTGGGTTGCTGTTGACCTTTTTCATGCTAACCCCAGTTTTGATGTGTTCTTGCTTCTAATAGCAGCACCTGCACCATTTTGTTAGGCTACTGGAACCCATTTTTCTCCAACTCAAGCAGAGGCAGAATGTATGCACCCTTCCCCCCATCCACATCCCTCACACCTCGTAGCGTTCAACACCTCGATGACTGCGGTGGTGGGGTATGAAGCTCAGCTCTCTCATCTTGGAGTAGGACATTTCTGGATGTCCACTCCACCCTCCCACTGCAGGATCAAGATGAAGTCCTTGCTAGGACCCGCCTGAGATCTTCCCCGAATGTGCTTTCATTTCCTTCTCTGCCCTGCTTTCCCTGGTCCCATAGGAATGCCCCCGCAGAGTGCTTCCTTCAGAACCACCTCCATGTGAACCCTCATCTAATGAGCACTGGTAGTTACACGGGCTGAAATGACTGACGGTCCTTGTATTCCTTCCTAAACAGCACCTTAATGAAAACCTGGCAAAGCTCACAGCCAGGTTTGAGAAAGCAACAGCAGACAAACTCAAATGTCAGCAAGAAGCCGAAGTGACCGCAGGCACCATCTCCCTCGCCAACCGCCTGGTGAGTGTAAGCCACAGCAGCCTGAGCTGTAATTATATTAGCAGGCTTGTCAAATGCCGTGGAGGTGCAAGATAGATGAGCACAGCACAGCAGCGCTTTGACTTGGAGGGAAGTATTAAAATGTGCTGAAATGCAGGAATTGAGTCCTGAGGAAAATGTGGATGCATAAACCCTGATCTGATCAAAGGAGTTTTCTTATAGACATGGTTGGGAGGATGGGAGCACTGGATCTATCAGGCAGCTCATGCAAAATGGTAACACACTTATATTCATGTGTATTGACCAGAGGAAACATTACAAGACAAAGCTAGCATTTTATAGGCAAACCGTGACATTCCTATCTATGTAACATTTCATTATAAGGGTGTGGCCAAGGTTAGGAACTGAGATAGAAACAGAAAAGAATGAGACCTACTGACCCTGAGTATTTCAGAAAACACACACACACACACATATACACACATGCCCCGGCCTTCCTGGGAAATCAAGTCTGCAGGTCAGGGCAGCAGTGCTTGTGTTATGAGTGTTTGTTTCTGCATAAAAAAATTACTGCAAAGCGTAGTGATTTTGTACAATAACCATTTCATAATATCTCACAACTTTGTTGAGGGCAGGGCTTAGCTGGCCAGGTTTTCTGCTCCATGTGGCCATGACTGGGGTCACTTGGTACATTCAGCTGGTGGCCGGGCTGGAGGCCCCTGAGACGACTTCCTTCACATGCTGGGCATCTTGGCAGTGATGATTGGAAGGGAGGGTGCAGCTGGTCCTCTCTCCCTTCCTCAGGGCCTTTCCACACACTCTCTCTAGCAGGGTAGTCGGACGTCTTACATAGTAACTCAGGACATCAAGGACAAGTGTCCCAAGAGGCAGGAAGTGGAAAGTCCCAATATCTGAAGGCCTGGGACTGAAAACTGGCACAACAGCACTTCTGCTGTACTCTATAGGTCAAAGCAGTCACAGATTAAAGGGCAGAGAGCACAGACAGCAACTCTTAATGACAGGAATGTCAAAGAATTTACGGCCTTTTTAAATCTCCTATGGCTTGTATTTCTCATCCCATATATCAGCTAAGACTCTGCAAAGCAAGTCAAATGGATATGATTTCTCTTCAAGCTAGAGACTTTACAGCACCCTCCTCACCAGTGAAGGGAAGTACACTCCACACCTGTTGACATTTATTCCAGCCACCATTGAATTACACAGCGGAGCCAGATGTTTTAATCTGGGGAGCAGTGAGTCATAGCCATCACTGAATGGAGCTGAATGTAAGGAAGACCTGCCATACACAAATGTGTGTCTGTGCAGTTGTCACTGGACCAGCTTCTGTGTGGCTTTGAGATGATCCGTTTAGCTGAACAGTTCAGTTTAGAGATAGCAACTCTTGCCAATGTGCAAGAAGTCCTCCAGATCTCCTAGCTGGCCTGCCTTCCATTCACCTCCCTGCTTGGTTTCTGAACTTAGCGCAGCCTTCTCTGCCTGGCTGGAGCACTTTCTGAGTCAGTGCTCGTGGGAGGCAGTGTGGCACTCTGCTCTAGGAGTCAGGATGTTCAGGCTCTGATGCCACCCCTGTCTCTACCGACCTAGAGATTCTGGTGAGATATTTGGACTTTCTGACCTTTGTGTAATCTGAAAACAGGCATGTGAATGACTGGGTTGGCAAATCTCTAAGGTCTGTCCAGACTCTGACATTCCATGATGTTATCATTAGAAGAAAAAATAAAGGGTCAGTCCTAACGCAGAAGCAAAGCTCCGCCATACCACTAACAGTCCTCTGTAGAAAGAATGGCTCTCCTCCCAGGGAGACTGTACCAACCCGAAGAGGGCTGGGGGGTCAGGACTTTGTACACACCCATGACCTTACCATGCTTCTCTGTGTCTCAATTAGCACATCTGTCTCCTCGCCCGCTGTGAATTATTTATGGTGCATGGACTTGATTTTGTTTATTTTCATTTCCCCAGCATTTGGAAAGGAGAAAGAAGTGGCTAATTTTCTAACATGTTCCACAGACCAGGTATTGTGCTAAATAATAAACATACGTGATTATATTTCATCCTCTCAACACCCCTTTGATTAAGTGGTATCAGTCTCCACACATAGAGCAGAGTCAAACCCTGTCATCTTTCCATGGTTCATGTGATGCATGACACAGAATGGGGGCTTGTGTACTGAAAGCTTTGCTACAGGCAGCACAAATCCCCATTGATGGAAAGGGCCATATAAGTGATATTCTGCCTCTTCCCGCTATGAAGCGTGCAGTGGGCGCTCTCCATGATGGAATCACGGCTCTATGACCTACTGTGTAACACGCCTCCTCTCCTCTCTGGCTTTTGAAATGGTAGGTTGGAGGACTCGCTTCTGAAAACGTGAGGTGGGCAGATGCCGTGCAGAACTTCAAACAGCAGGAAAGGACGTTATGTGGAGACATCTTACTTATAACGGCTTTCATTTCCTACCTTGGCTTCTTCACAAAGAAATATCGGCAGAGCCTCCTGGACAGAACTTGGAGGCCCTACCTGAGCCAGCTGAAAGTACGTATGGCCTGAATTTCTCCCGACCACATCAGCCTCTGGGCACCATTGGGAAGACATCACGGTCATAATTTGCATCCTCTGGTGTCCTCCTGCACACTCACCCCCACCACCCCCTGAGCACCAGGTGTGAAACCTGCGTACCCGTGTCCTTCCACACTGCCTTGCATTGCTGCCCACTGCCCTCCAGGCCACCTAGGGGCAGCACCTCTCCTCTGAATGCAGTCCTCCATGGGAACACTAGTCCTCTTCCCCGCGGGCTGTCTCCTAGCAATCCTTAAAGCTGTGAAACCTGGGAGATAGAAAAAGAACCATTTTCGTCTCTGATCTCCCCACTCCAGAGCCAGACTTCATAGGAGCAGTCAGGGGAAGTTCCATTTCCCAGATCCTACATTGCACCTTGTTACTGGGCCCTAAAGCTACACAGCTTGTGCCAGTGACTCACAGATATCCTTCGTCGGCTTCCGTCCTGCATAATCCCATGAACAGCTGCTCACATGCTTCTTATTTGGGCAGTTCAGCTTGTCCTCTTCGTGTGGCTAGGTGGATGTTACTCCCAACCCGTCCCTTTACATCACCCGCCCCCCACCCCCTGCAATGTAACTAAGTGGAGAAATACTGGTTTCCCATTAAAGGGGATTCAAAGCTGTACTTGGACCCGAGCATCAGAAGTCCTAATATTTTCTTGGCACTTTCGCATCACTTATAGCAACCCACAAATAATCCCTGTGTATTTAGCGTGTCCTACCACTCCACTATACAGGAGGCACACAAAACGTTCAAGACCGGGATACCTTTGGCAAGTTCCCAGTCCACTTGAGGAGATTAGGCTCATACAAGTCAGCGAGGGTGGGCCGGGCGCGGTGGCTCACGCCTGTAATCCCAGCACTTTGGGAGGTTGAGGCGGACGGATCACGAGGTCAGGAGATCGAGACCATCTTGGCTAACACGGTGAAACCCCATCTCTACTAAAAATACAAAAAATTAGCCGGGCATGGTGGCGGGCGCCTGTAGTCCCAGCTACTCAGGAGGCTGAGGCAGGAGAATGGCGTGAACCCGGGAGGCGAAGCTTGCAGTGAGCCGAGATAGCACCACTGCACTCCAGCCTGGGTGACAGATCGACACTCCGTCTCAAAAAACAAACAAACAAACAAAAACAGCCAGTGAGGGTGAAAGTCAGCCCCAAATTTCACAACATAAGGTAAAAGCTGTATTCCAGATCTATTTGTGAGTAGAACCTTAGAACAAAAACTCTTTCTGTAGTGATGATTGTTTTCTCAGATCAGCTCATAAAACCCTGCTCACCTGACAATTAGCTGAAGGGTAGTTTTTAAAATGCTAGCAAATAAACAAAAAATAAAGCAGCTGTTTGACTCATCCTAAACGCTTTTGGAAAAAGGAAATTGTTGAAGGAACCATCATTAACTGAGTGAATGAAGATGAAGAGCTCAGTAGCAGTTTAGTGAGGATTTTTCTGGCTTTGTTTGGGTTCTTAAGCTTTTTTGTGTCATGGACGTCTTTGGCAGTCTGGTGAGACCTACGGATTCTTTCTCAGAATAATGTTTTTGAGCACGTCAAATAGAATGCATGAGATTACAAAGGGAAAAATGTATTGGAACACAATTCTGGTCCCAGATAAGAATCCCCGAGGGGCTGATTTCCCTTCAGAGGTTTGCTGGATACTGTAGTACTGGCCATTTGTGCCCTTGGTAGATAGAATTAAGAGGATGGGAGATGGTTTGGAGAGGTTTCCCTGGGATAATTGGGCAAAACAAACTTCAGAGAGGAGTGAGATGAAGGAGTTAAAAGGGTATTTGTCTAAACCTCGAAAGCATTATGCTAAGTGAAAGTAACCAGACACAAAAGGTCACATATTGTAGGACTCATTTATAGTAAAATATCCAGAATAAGAAAATCCAAGGGGACAGAAAATATATTCATAGTTTCCACGAGCTGGGGGTAGACAGAAATTGGGGGGGCTGTCGAATGAGTATGGGATTTGGGGGTGATGAAATGTTTTGGGGGTAGAGCTGATGGCTGCATAATGTTATGCATAGACTAAATGCCACTGAATTGTGCGCTTTAAAATGATTAATTTATTTCGTATCAATGTTACCTTAATTTAAAAAAATATATATGGGTCGTCAATGAAAAAGATTGCCTGTAAAAAAAAATTAAGTGAGCCCGGTGTGGTGGGTCACGCCTGTAATCCCAGTATTTTGGGAGGCCGAGGCAGGTGGATCGCCTGAGGTCAGGAGTTCGAGACCAGCCTGTCCAACATGGTGAAACCTCGTCTCTACTAAAAACACAAAAATTAGCTGGGTGTGATGCCAGGCACCTATAATCCCAGCCACCTGGGAGGCTGAGGCAGGAGAATCACTTGAACCCGGGAGGTGGAGTTTGCATGGAGCTGAGATGACGCCATTGCACTCCAGCCTGTGTGACAGAGCAAGATTCCATCTCAAAAAAAAAAAAAAAAAAAAGAACTGAGTGAGCAGAGAAAGGCTAACAAAGAAGAAAAGGCAGTGTCTAGGGCACACACAGGAGCCCTGAAGGGGCATAAGAGAGGCCACAGGCAAGTTCTCAGACTGATAAATACTCGGCAGCTTCCCCACAGGCACCAGCAGGCAGGTTTGCAAGAAAGAGTCCTGCAAGTGAATGGGGTGTTTGGGGAAAAGAAAAAGAAAACCCGTCCAGCCTCTTGCAAGCTGGTGAAACAGAGGAGAGGAAAGAGTGGTTTGTGCCGGTTGGTACAGACAGGAGCAAACCCACTAGGCATGGGACCTGGTGCTGGTTCATGGAGTGTGCACAAGAAACACAGACATATAGCAGAGAAATAACACTGTTAACATGGGTGAGAGTGTGTAGGAGGTCCTAGATTAAAATACAGATAATACAGTAGAAACTTGACTTAGGTAAAGATACCGAAAAACAAAGAATCAGTCACACAAGTTGAATTTCTGCAGTTATTCATCCATGGAGGGGAAAAAAAAAAAAGCTATCAGGACTTTAATAGAACCTGCTTCCAGAAATAATCACACAGCCAGAAAGGCATTCTTCAGTGGGATATTGATCTTGCTTTTAAAGGAGTTGTGTCATTTGGTGAGTAACTGTGCATTCATCCCAGCTGAGAATGTCTGCTTCTGTTCTGAGCGTGGGGTGGCGTTTCTTCTTCACCAGACTCCCATTCCAGTCACCCCGGCCCTGGATCCCCTGAGGATGCTGATGGATGATGCTGACGTGGCTGCCTGGCAGAACGAGGGCCTCCCAGCCGACCGCATGTCCGTGGAGAATGCCACCATTCTCATCAACTGTGAGCGCTGGCCACTCATGGTTGACCCTCAGCTACAAGGCGTCAAATGGATCAAGAATAAATATGGTGAAGATCTCCGGGTCACGCAGATTGGTCAGAAAGGGTAAGTGGTTGAGCACAGAAGTTCCCACTTTAGCCATTTGTGCAGGAAAATGTATAGATCATGAGCAGATTTTAAGCCCCAGTGAATGGTTTGTACACTCCTGGTCTCTCCATCAGGCTTCTCATGTTTCTCCGTCCATTTTAGCAAACATCTCAATGAAAGATGCCTGGGTACTAAGTCTTTGCTCTTTATCCACATGAGAAATTATGTACCACAACCTCTCGACCCATTCTGGGGTCCTTTCTTCACCATCCCTTGAGCTCATCCTCCCATTGTCCCTTAAACATTTCCTCCCCAAACTTCATATCCCATTGTCACATAGCTCTGTGCTTTATAAAGTTTTCCTCACCCTTAGCTAAAGCTGCCTCCCTTATCTCTCCTCTACCCATTATTTCTACCTCTGCCCTAGAGCCACATACAAAGAACAAAACTCTCCTCCTGAGGCACAGCTGGACATTTCAGTAGGTCCCATGAAGCAGCTGAGTTAGTTATGAAACCTTCAGAGCCCTTGGTACCTGCCATGTGGCTTCGTACTTACCTGTGGGAAAGTTACCACGTGAAGGGACTTGAATGGCACTGAGAATGTCTGGCCAGCACCCACCAGGCTTCAGTGGCTTGGGCCTTGACATCCCTCATGCCTCCCTTCATTTTAGCCTTGTGGTTTCAGTACTCATCCTGTTCTATGTCATCAGGACACCTGGGGAAGCAGGATGGGGCAATGGGGAAGAGGAAGTGAGGCAGACATCATTCATTAGGAGGTTGACATGCATCAGTCTTGGTGTTAGAGGTTTTATCTCAAATGCGGTCCTTAATCCACACAGTTAATAAGGTTAGTAATCAACTGGTTAATAACCAGTAAGGTTATTGGTTCCATTTCACGTCCGAGGAAGCAGAGGTTCACAGAAGTTAAGTAATTTCCCTGGGGAGTTCGCCATTTTAAAAGTGATGGAAATTTGGCACTCGTGTTTATAGCAGCATTACCCATAATAGACAAAAGGTGAAGAGAACCCAGATAAATGGATAAACAAAATGTGATGTACACATGCAATGGAATATTATTGCCTTAAAAGGAAAACAATTCTTAAAAGAGCATAATTAGATTGTGATACAAAGGAGAAATGCTTAAGGACATGGATACCCCATTTTCCATAACGTGATTATTATGCATAGCATCCCTGTATCAAAATAGCTTATGTACCCCATAAATATATACACCCATGTACCCATAAAAATTAAAAGTAAAAAATGTTTTCAAAGAAAAAATTTAAATAAAATAAAATTGAAGTTAAAAAAAAGGGAAAAAAATTCTGACACATGCCACAACATGGATGAATCTTTAAAGTGTTATGCAGAGTAAAATAAGCTGGTGACAAAAAGACAAATGTGGTATGATTCCTCTCATCCAGGGTTCCCAGGGTAGCCAAATTCATTGAGACAGAAAGTCGAATGGTGTTTGCCAGGGAGTGCGAGGGAGAGGGGAATGAAGAGTTAAGTGTTTCACAGGTACAGAGTTTCAGGTTTTGTTTTGTTTTTTTGTTTGTTTGTTTGTTTTTTGAGACGGAGTCTCACTCTGTCACCCAGGCTGGAGTGCAGTGGTGCGATCTCAGCTCACCGCAACTTCCACCTCCCAGGTTCAAGCAAGCGATTCTCCTGGTTCAGCCTCCTGAGTAGCTGGGACTACAGGCACTCACCACCACATCCGGCTAACTTTTTTTTGTATTTTTAGTAGAGACGGGGTTTCACTATGTTGGCCAGGCTGGTCTCGAACTCCTGACCTTGTGATCTGCCTGCCTCAGCCTCCCAAAGTGCTGGGAGTGAGCCACTGCACCCGGCCAGTTTTGGTTTTGCAAGAACAGTTCTGTGAATGGATGATGGTGACGGATGCACAACAGTGTACTTAAAGCCATGGAACTGTACACATTAAGACGGCACACAATATATGTTACATATATATTACCACAATTTAAATGTATTTATTAATTAATAAACATGTTTAAAAAGTAATGGAGGCAGCTGGGCGCAGTGGCTCGAGCCTGTAATCATAGCACTTTGGGAGGCCGAGGCGAGCAGATCATTTGAGGTCAGGAGTTCAAGATCAGCCTGGCCAACATGGTGAAATCCCATCTCTAGTAAAAATACAAAAATTAGCTGGGCGTGGTAGCAGGCGCCTGTAATCCCAGCTACTCAGGAAGCTGAGGCAGGAGAATCCCTTGAACCCAGGAGGTGGAGGTTGCAGTGAGCCGAGATCGCGCCATTGTACTCCAGCCTGGGGGACAAGAGCGAAAACTCTGTCTTAAAAAAAAAAAAAAAAACAGTAATGGTGGCAGTATTTGAAGCTGGGTCATCCTCACTTAGAAACCTAAGATTTATCCACTCCAGCAAACAGCCACTCAAAGTGAGCTTTGTTGCTCTGGCCACATGCCCCAAGCATGCATGCACTGAGGTCCAGATCACCCGGGGTTGTTCAAATTGAACACATGATGTTAAAAATAATAGTTAACCAAGTCAAACATTAAATATTATAATGCATCCATCTTATAGAGCAAACTTTGTTGAGAAGTGAATGCCAAGGCATGCTATGATATATATAGATAGATATAGTGGCGCTATCTCGGCTCACTGCAACCTCCACCTCCTGGGTTGAAGCTATTCTCCTGCCTCAGCCTTCCGAGTAGCTGGGATCACAGGCGTGTGCCACTATGCCTGGCTAATATTTTGTATTTTTCGGAGAGACAGGGTTTCACCATATTGCCCAGTGGTCTTGAACTCCTGACCTCAGGTAATCCACCTGCCTCAGCCTTCCAAAGTGCTGGGATTACAGACATGAACCACCGCGCCCGGCCAATATGATATATTTTTATTTGCATCTTCAGTCACATAGTAATCCAACCCTGGCCTTCTCCCGAAACTTTAATTAAAATATTCTTTTCCAGCTGACTAACAATGCATTTTAGACAGGTGTATGTTCTTTTTGCTCATTGCAGTGTCCCTAGTGTCTAAAACACTGCCGAATGCATTGTAGGCCCTTAATAAATATGTTCAATTAATTCTTAGTTCATGTCCATTAACTACTTTCCTGTTGAATGGTTTTCTAGATTTGTTGTATATTATTTGAATACAAATGTTGCATTATATGTAATATGTATAGTCTTCTTTCTTCATATGAATGAAAATTTGTTCATCTCATTTGTCTTTTAATTTACTTTTGTGAGGTTTTACCTACTACAGTTCATTTTATTTTAGTTTTTTATTTGATCACATTTCTCAGCCATTTATCCTATAAGTGATGCCTAGAGGAGTCTTTTCTCTCCAAGAATTTTTAAAATATTCACCTACATTTTTAGTTTTTAGTTTTTTGTTTGTTTGTTTGTTTTAAGACAAGGTCTTACTCTGTCACCCAGGCTGGAGTACAGTGGTGAAATCATGGCTCCCTGCAGCCTAGACCTCCAGGGTTCAAGCAGTCCTTCCACCTCAGCCTCCCAAGTAGCTGGAACTACAGATGCGCAACACCATGCCCTGCTAATTTTTGGATTTTTGTAGAGAGGGTGTCTCACTATATTGCCCAGGCTGGTCTCAAACTCCTGGTCTCAATCTCCTGGCCTCAAGCAATCATCCCACCTTGGCCTCCCAAAGTTCTGGGTTACAGGCATGAGCCACCAGGCCTGGCCCATTTTTAAGTTTTTTGAGTTTTCTTTTTACATGGAAATCCAATCAATTTAAATATAGTTTAAGCTACTATATGTGGTACAGACTAATTTTCCAAGTGGTTAGCTATTGTTTCAATACCAAATATTAAAGTTTCCGTTCTTTCCTCAATTAATTAGACATGTCATTTTACTATATATTAAATTATTTTATTAAATAGGGTCATTATTCTTTTCTATGTATCTAATACTACACCAGCTCTTATTTACTTTTATATTTAGTAACATTTATTGTGGTGTTTCCCATTACAAAAGTAATGTATCATCACTGTAAAGAAAAATGAGAGGGCGAGGTAGGAGTTATCATAAAAAACAAAGAAATAAAAACTTCTATAATTCATCTTTCAAAAACACTGCTAACTTATTGGTATATGCTGTCCTTTAAGCCTTCTTTCTACACATCTATATTGTTGATATATATAAAATATTTAGTATTAGATAATGACTCCCTCCTCTTCTTCTTTATTGGTTTTCTCCTTGCCAGCCTCACTGTATTCTTTTAGGTTAACTTTAAGATCTTTGGTTGAGTTCCATAAAGTTTTACTGTTATTCTTTGTTTGAGTTGTATTATATCAGTCTTATAAATTATTGTTATTCTTTGAGTTGTATTATATCAGTCTTATAAATTGACTTTAAGAAAATCAACCTATTTACATATTTATTAAACTCTACATAACACTGAAAAGTTAAAAGTAACCTAAATCTTTGTTAATTGATTGATAAATTAAGGTGTATCAATATGGCCTAATACCCAGTCATTTAAAATTACATGGAAGGATATTTAATGACATGGTGAAGTGATTACAATATATTTTCTGTAAAAAAAAAAAACAGGTTATAAAACAAAAACACCATATGAATCTAATACTCTCAAAGCTTAACTTGACAATATAATATATTCAAATATACATAGTATACACCAAAACGTTAAAGACACATTATGGTTTTCATTATCTTTTTTGTGTTTTATAATTTCTCCCTATTTCTAAAAGTGTATAGAATCACATAACTATCACTTTACATAGGGAAAAAATGTGGCCACTGAAAACATTCCAAATAGCTGTGCCTCCAACTATACCACCATGTCTTAGAGGTCACGCTTGTCTCATTAAATGGTCTCGACTCCATAGCTTGCCACAGTCTCATACTCCCGGACTCATACTTGTTTCCCCAGCTACCTTCAAATCATAGAGCAGGCCCTGGAAGCTGGAGCTGTGGTGCTGATTGAAAATCTAGAGGAGTCCATTGATCCTGTTCTGGGACCCCTGCTTGGGAGAGAAGTCATTAAAAAAGGACGGTAAGACTCAGCTGTGTTGCTGACCCTTTTGGGGGAGCTGGTTCATGGCCCTGGTTAGAATCATGAAGAGGTCTGCTCTTCCTAGAATTTCCTCTCTTCAGTTCATGTCAAGTAGCTCCCTGCAGCACATCCACCTTTCTTTCTTCCAGCAGAGGTCTATTTAGTGGCCTTTGTTTCCTAGAGAAAGTTTTCTGGAGAAACTTTGCTTCCATCAGCCAGTGTCCCAAATGACTTCCTTCTAAATGGCCACAGTGCACAATTTTGGAGAAACTTGAGAAGGAAATCGGTCAAAAAGCAGACTGACTTTTAAGTACGAGCATCTTATACAAGCCAGTCATCTGAATTCTGACAACTCGGTTGCTTGTCAATTTAATGAGTCTCTGCTGCTTTGAGTGCTGGCTCATGATGAGGGCTTAGCAAGCACAAGGCAAAGCAGGGGGTGGTGTGGAGAGGAAAAGAGAGGAAGGAGACAGGCAATGGGTTCGTATGAAGGGCAGAGTAATTATCATGAAGGGGTGCTTGACTCAGGAGCCTCACCCACTGCTGGGGCCATCGTTGCCTTTACTGTCCTCAAGTTGTGCTCGTTTACTTGGTTAATCATTTTCACCCATAGATGTCATTCCCATGTCAGCCATGAGGAGAAGTAAGCCCTATTGCTGGCGTATAAAGCACCTTTGTGGAAACTGCAAGGTGGTTCACCTTCCTCCAGACACTTCACTGCCATCTGCTGGAAATTGTTCATAATGTTCTAATCTACATTGACACAACAGGCATGGCTCTTCCTAGAGTTGCACAGTACAGAACCAAACATGGCGGCCATGGGAAAACGTCTATCCCCCTCCACACCTGTTCCCAACATTAGTGCAAAAAAGAATCCCAGGGCTCATCCTAGACATACTCAGGAGGAATCCATCTGAATATAGCAATATTGTTTGAAAAAAATCTCAAATTCTGACCCCAACCAAATTTTGCAGGAAGGCACCTTACCTTCACGTGAGCCTTTATGTTCCAGATTCATTAAAATTGGAGACAAAGAATGTGAATACAATCCCAAGTTCCGGCTCATCCTCCACACCAAGCTGGCTAATCCTCACTACCAGCCCGAGCTGCAGGCTCAGGCCACCCTGATCAACTTCACCGTGACCAGGGATGGCCTGGAGGACCAGTTGCTGGCTGCTGTGGTCAGCATGGAGAGGCCAGACTTGGAGCAGCTGAAGGTGAGGACAGAAGGGAGAAAATGTTCTGCGACTAGAGCCTGCGGTGTACTCCACTCTGGGAGAGGTTGCAGAGGGGGGCTGTTTTTCCTGGATTGAGTCAGGTGGGTTCTGCTAGACTCTGGAAGACTGCTGACCCCATGTAGCAACCTGGGAATACCATACGGGGAAAAGAAGGATGGGTGAGCTGAAGAAAAGAAGCAAAAACAGTTTGAAGGCCGGGCATGGTGGCTCATGCCTATAATCCGAGCACTTTGGGAGGCCAAGGTGGGCGGATCATAAGGTCAGTAGTTCGAGACCAGCCTGGCCAACATGGTGAAACCCCATCTCTACTAAAAAAATTAAAATTAAAATTAACTGGGCATGGTGGCACTAGCCTGTAGTCCTTGTTACTTGGGAAGCTGAGGCAGGAGAATCTCTTGAACCCGGGAGATGGAGGTTGCAGTCAGCCAAGATCGTGCCACTGCACTCCAGCCTGGAAATAGGGCGAGGTTCTGTCTCAAAAAAAAAGAAAAAAAAAAAAAACAGCTTGGAGACGGGACACTCCTATGACCAAGAGCAGAGCCCAGCATGAACATGAGTGCTGCTGATCACACAGGTCCACGTGCCAGAACTAAGCGGAATGAAATTCTACAAGGGTAACAGAACTAGGTCCAACAATGTTAGGGTCCTGTCTTAGTCAGCTTGGGTTGCCATAACAAAATACCATAGACGGGGTGGCTTAAATAACACATATTTGTTCTCCTATAATTCTGGAAGTTGGAAGTCTGTGATCATGTTGGTTTTTGGTGAGGCCTCTTTTCCTGCCTTGGAGGCAGCGGCCTTCTCACTGTGACCTCACATGACCTCTTCTTTGCACATAAAGAAAGCCATGGCTCCACCCCGATGACCTCATTTAACTTTAATTACCTCCTTAAAGGCCACATCTCCAATATAGTCACGTGGGGAGTTAAGGCTTCAACATAGGACTTTTAGGACAACACAAGTCAATCCACAGCAGATAACGTGCTTTTTGTCCTCTCTTTAAATGTGATTAGATTATACAATATGGCGGGGTCGGTAGGTGGAATTCCAGTGCATGAGAGATTGAGTTCAGGGCTCCCTGGGACTCCGCTTCCTGCAATCATTCATTCATTGAACAGATACCTAGGGAGCACCACCTCTGTAACAGGCAGGATTTGAGGTATGGAGGATTCAGCAGTGAACAAAGAAAACCATGTCCCAGCCTTCATGGAATCTACACTCTAGTGGAGGAACACAGAAAACAGCAACGTAAACAAATGAACAATGCCATTCAGATAGTGATAAGAATTTTTAAGAAAATAAAACAGGGTAATACTGGAAAGCCAGAGGGCAAATTTAAACAGTGGTGGTCAGAAAAAGATTCAGTGAGGAGTTGGCATCTGAGCTAATTCCTAAATAATTGTAAAGCCTCTGGGCATAGAGCATTCCCAGCACAGAGAACAGCAAATCCTGATCTTAAGGCAGGATCAAGATATGTGGTTTTAAGAAACAAGAAAGGTCAGGGTGGCTGTGGTTGGAACCTCCAACAGGAAGGTTGTTCTTCCCACAGATCCAAAGGCTGTACAAGGGCAAAGACACTACACCTGCCTGAAGTTAGTGCTTTAGGATATGGAGCATAAAGAGAGGAAGAGATGAGATCCACTTGGATACCAGCACCCCACTCCAGCCTCGAGGAAGCTTTTACACAGTCTGCCATGGTTTTACACAGTTTAAAACTGGAAGACAGATCCTGCTGATTTTTTTTTAAGTAAGCCATAGGAGAGTTGTTCATTAAAGTAAATTGGTAATAGAGAGAACTCTCCAGAGAACTAAAACTGAACCCTAACCCTCTAGTTACATAAATAAGCTCCGTTTAGTGAACACTGATAATGCAGTGTGTTGCCCATTGTGCATTAAGCATAGCACAGAAATCCTACAAGTTGGGACTGGGATTACAGAAGAGTAAAGAGGGTAAACTGGCTCAAGG
Organism: Gorilla gorilla gorilla; assembly: GCF_029281585.2. NCBI lineage: Eukaryota > Metazoa > Chordata > Mammalia > Primates > Hominidae > Gorilla > Gorilla gorilla. The sequence goes on from NC_073243.2 coordinate 27,175,990, forward strand.
TCATGTGCCCAGAATATTGTACAGTTGGGCACCAATTTGACTCCTTGTCTCCTGCTCATGGTCTGAAGCTCTTTGCCATTCTGCCTCCAGTTTACTATCTTTAAGGCAAGGGACTCTCGCCCTATTCAGACACATCGTTAGAGCAGGATGCCTTGGGCATCTGCACCTGACTGTCTCTTGCTTGATATTTGCAGTCCGATCTCACAAAGCAGCAGAATGGATTCAAAATTACCCTGAAAACGTTGGAAGACAGTCTTCTCTCTCGCCTCTCCTCCGCCTCTGGGAACTTCCTGGGAGAAACAGCGCTGGTGGAAAACCTAGAGATCACCAAGCAGACTGCTGCCGAAGTTGAGAAAAAGGTAAAACTCCTCTGGCTAGTCTGGGAAGGCAGCCTAGGCTGGGGTCCTCCTACAGTTTTCTCTCCTCTTAGACAATGAGTCTGACTTTTAGAAAAATGTCAAAGTAACACATGGCTTTTCTGTCTTAGCAAGGTTCTTCTAGAAAGTCTACCTAGGCAGGACTCCTGAAGTGACTACCCCATATATCTTGTATTATGTAGTTCCCACCTTCTGGAAAATACTTTTGATGTCTTAACTCCATCCACAGTTGATGAACACTTAAGCCTTTGCGGGGCCTGGTATTCTGTGCAGGGAATGGTAGCTCAAAATGGATACCTCAGATAGTGTGTGGAATTGCCCTGAAGCTAAGGAATCGCACTGCTGGAAAAGCCAACTGGTTTGGGCATGATTGCATCCTGACAAAACCCACCGGACCGCAGAATCTCACAAGTCTGATCTTAATGAGAAAACTTCAATAACTTCCTAGGAAACTCAGCTCTCAAAAACTGTATCATCCTGGGAAGTGATGACACAGTGCCCTACTGTGTGTAGCTTCCTTTATTTTATAATGTTTGGAAGGCCCTCGGTCCCCACTGTGAGGACTAGAAGACGGGGTATGATGGGAAAGGGGCCCAACCCCTGCTCTGTTCCAGCATACCACCAAACCTCCAACAAGGCCTTTTGCAGTCTCAGTCTCACGCTTGCATCAGAAGAGCACTGGAGATATTGGCCCTGAGCAGGACAGAGCATATCTGTAACAGTGTCCAGGAACAATATACCTTTGAGGGAAGATGCTTATTGCCAGATTATTGGGATTTCTCCAAATATGAAAGACTTCGTTCTAGGTAGAGACAAGGTAGGAAATATGAAAAGCAATGATGGGTAAGACAGATAAACCAGGTCATACCCACTCTGGGGTGATGGACAGCTGAGGTTGGAGTGATGAGATTGAAAGGAGGAAGAATCAGCCGAACATTGGGTCAACAGCAGGGATGTGACCACCAGGTTCCACTATCAGTTACCTATGGCCTCCGTATCTCTGGTTGGGGGCATGAGAGTTTGTAAAGTAATTACGGTAGAGCTGCCACTGCCCTGGATAAGAGAGCTGGGGAGACAGACCCAACTTACATCAAGAGAGTAGGTCAGAGGATGGGATGCAGCATACTGATCTCTTCTCCCCACCTCTTCATCTGTTTTTTTTTTTTATCTTTTTCTTTAAAATCAATGAACACTTATTGAGTACCTGCTGTGTGCCGAGGGTTGTATGAAGCTTTCTTTTTCCTTTTGTTGTTCCGTTTCTTTTTGTCTTCTCTCTCTTTCTCATTTATTCGTCTCATGAACACTTACTTGAAAGCCACTGTATTCTAAGATCCATGATGAAAGTTGGAGATACAGCAAGAAATTTGCTATAATCCTAGGCTTTTAGGGCCTGGCCCTCTAAGGGAGAAAGACAAGTAAACAGGCAGTTACAAAACAGGGCTGAGGGCTGAGGCCAAGAAAGCACAGGGATCAGTGAACACACAAAGGAGAAACACTCAACCCACATTGGGTGAGAGGGAGGAGGTGCTTCCCTTGAGTGTAACTGGAACATAGAGGGGGTGGGAGCTGGAAGTGGTCACTGGCAATAAGGCATGAAAAGTGGCCTGAGTTTCCGTTGTATAGGGCTGTGTAAACCATGCTGGGAAAATTGGGCTACGTCCTGATGGGCATCAAAGATCATAAACCTCTTTCACATATTTTCCATCTCTGTTTCTTTCTGAGTTGCTTTTGTAACAATTTCCTGAGATTTCTCTTTTAATTTGCTGATTTTCTTTTCAACTCCAGTCTACTATTTAAACTGAACACTTTTTAAATTTAAATAACTATACTCTTATTTTTAGAAGTTCTAGCTAGTTCTTTTCCAGATATGCCTGTTCTTTTTCATAATGTCCATATTTTATGCTTCCTTTTGTGTCCACTGCTCTAAAACATACTTTGTTAATGGTGAGTTTGTTCAGTCATTCTCAGTTCATGAGATGCTAATCCTTCTGGGTGTTTTTAGTTTAGTTTAGTTTTGTTTTGGAAAGGGGCCTTCTGATTGTTCCCTTTTGTAATACTCCTGCAGTTTGTAATTGTTTATTATGAGAACATCTTCAATAAGGATCATTGCCTTTTCCTGTGGTGCTCCCACAAATTATCAGTAACTTTCCTCTGTTTTGGAGCATAAGGGCAGAGCATATTGAGGTTTGCTTTTAGAGGCATAGTCTAACAGAAATCTGTCTTCCTGATCCTGAGGTCTCCTTTCTTATTTTTACCTATCATAAACAATTTTCTGGCTGGGCGCGGTGGCTGACGCCTATAATCACAGCACTTTGGGAGGCTGAGGCAGGTGGATCACCTGAGGTCAAGAGTTCGAGACCAGCCTGGCCAACATGGTGAAACCCCTTCTCTACTAAAAATAACAAAAATTAGTCAGGCGTGGTGGCAGTCGCCTGTAATCCCAGCTACTGGGGAGGCTGAGGCAGGAGAATCGCTTGAACCCAGGAGGCGGAGGTTGCAGTGAGCCAAGATTGTGCCATTGGACTCCAGCCTGGGGACAAGAGCGAGACTTTGTCTCAAACAAACAAACAAACAAACAAAAATTTTCTGAAAATAGAATATTCCATTGAAAGATATCTTTGTGAAATTACATATGAACTATTTCACAAAAATTAAGAAAAAAGAAGACTATACTATGTTTCTTTCCCTGGATTTCCACTGCTTGGCATTCTAGTTCATTTTTTAGTCTTTTTTTTTTTTTTTTTTTTTTTTTTTTGCATTTCCATGAAATCTTTCTCATTAGAGATGGAGTGTGGAGGCTTTCATGGCTCACGCTTCCCAACTGGAAGAGCTGACACCTCACCCTCCGAAAGCACTAGAAGTTTACCATCTCCTTTCTCATCCAAGTTCTAGGAAGGAATACCATAGTAGCTTTTCAACTTTCTACCCATCATCCCCATCCCTCTTCACTCCATCCCCTAAGCAGACACATGTCTACTCACATAGAGGGGCCAAGTTGATTCTCAGGAAGCCCAGGTTGGTTGGAACAGTGGGCTGCTGTTTATTTTTCCAACAGGTCCAGGAGGCCAAGGTGACTGAAGTGAAAATCAACGAGGCCCGAGAGCACTACCGGCCAGCAGCTGCCAGGGCCTCACTGCTCTACTTCATCATGAACGACCTCAGCAAGATCCATCCAATGTACCAGTTTTCTCTCAAGGTGACTTACACCTGGAGTTTCTTGCCTGATTATAATAAAGCAGTATAATATTGCCAATGCAGCTCTCTGTGAGAGCTTATCCATGTAAGATCATTAGCTATGGCAGGTCTGTAAGATCAAAGCCAGGAGAGCAGCTATGTTACCTTCAGACATCTCTTACCATCCTCATCTCTTTAATTGGGTCTTACATGACTCACGGGTAATTTTGACTGGAACAGAACAGGACACCACAGCAAGTCTTGGCTCATTCAGTAGGCGCACATGATACGGTAGGTACTATGCTTACTGAATGTGTGGAAGGTGATACCGAAGAAGTCTGAGAAGTGATCCCTCTCCCCAAAGAGCTTAAAATATAATAGACAATCAAATGTGTCGCTTGTATTGATTAAAGTCCAAAGCAGGCAATAATAATACACCAACTTTAAATTAGTTTTCTTATGACCCTAATATCCCCAAAGCTGCTGCCTTATGATTGTTGAAATATTCCTAAAACCACCAAAGATGTTAGCAAATTGTAAGTGCTGACTAAACTTATCTTACTCATGAAAAAATAAAGACCTATAAATTTTTAGTGCATCTCTGAAAGTACATCTTTCCCCCCTAGGGCATTCACCAAAAGACCACAATTGAAGAGGCATTAGGAGGTAGTGAAGCATTTCTAAATTTCTTTGGTTTGACCCAACAAAGAGGACATGCATACATATACACACAGAGAAATAGGAGAGAGAGACCATATGTATATAGACACATGGAGATTTCACATACACACAGTCACACACACACACACACACACACACAGAGAGCGCACACACTTCAGAATCTGTGGAGTGCTTTCAGCTAAACCACCATGTGAAGACCAAGATGGTGGGGATGGTGATGAGCAGATGAGAAATCAGAAGGCCTCCAGTTCCTGGGGCTCATTTGATTGAAGATGGCATTTAATCATTTCCCAATCTTATTATTTTAACTCAGAGTCTCTGCAGATTGGATGAACTGTGTTTATAATATTTTATGGTTTTGTTTTTTTTTTTTGAGAGGGAGTCTCGCTTTGTTGCCCAGGCTGGAGTGCAGAGGCGTGATCTCGGCTTACTGCAAGCTCTGCCTCCCGGGTTGAGGCCATTCTCCTGCCTCAGCCTCCTGAGTAGCTGGGACTACAGGCGCCCACCACCACACCTGGCTAATTTTTTTTGTATTTTTAGTAGAGACGGGGTTTCACTGTGTTAGCCAGGATGGTCTCGATCTCCTGACTTCGTGATCCGCCCGCCTCGGCTTCCAAAGTGCTGGGATTACAGGCGTGAGCCACTGCACCCGGCCCCATATTTTACGTTTTTAAAAGAAACCCAATACTTGGCCTCATATTTAGTTTAAGGCAACATAGGAAAGAATTATAAAAATCTTTTAAAACAGCATAAAAATTGGCATGATAAGCCTAATAACCACAGGATCACCCCCCTAGTTCCAAGAGTAGTTGAAATTGACTATAGGTACCCATCAGAAGCCTGCCACAGTGACTCTCTCTGAAAACAAGAAATTAAATGAGGCCCATGACAATCTGTGTTCAAAACCATGTTGTAAGATGTTTGGCAGCAACAGTGTCCTGATATAGGAAGTTCTGAAGCTCCATTTTTAAAGTAGGGGAGATGGAGTTTGGGTCACCATACTGATATTAAGAATTGCAAAAACAGCTGTTCATTGACCAACCTGATCATTAAAAGCAGGTTAACTGCTTTATGATAAGTAGCTGAAGTAAGGGTGTTCAAAAATATCGAAACCACAATGCAGTTAGAAGCCTTCTCTGTTTTGAAGAAAAATGGGCCACTGTAATTTCCATGGTCTTGGCTTTTGTCTGGGGTTGGATCTAACAGTTCCCCTTCCTGGCAGAGAAAGAAGAGGCATTCTCAGAATATGGAAACCCCAGATAGGCCAACGTGGTAGGAACCATTCATCCTAGCTTTCAAAAGTGTTTTGAGCAGGAATATATTAAAATGTGTTTGTGTGTGTGTTTACACATGCAAAAACTCTTCAACAGCCAGGTTTTGAACTTTGAAGTTTATAATATGATTACGATGGAACTTAAGTGGCAGTAAAGTAATTTTTCTTCAAGATTTAGCCAAAGGCAAGGCAAAGGTTAATAAGACACATTCACAGGGTGCCTCAGAGTGAAAGACACCTTACTGAGTTCTCCTGCAGATTGATGGGAGGCCTAGCTTTCTGTATTGTGTGCATTCTGCAGAGAGACATGGCTGGGGGAATAACACTTCTCAAAATAGAAGAAGCTTGCATCAGATAGGCAGAGGCGAAAATAACACAGCATTGGTCTCAAATCGGAAGCCCAAGGGCCTATTGTCCTGTTTTCTTTGGTCCTTGGAGGGCTTTTCAAGTACTTTAATTGGTTGCCAACATTTAAAAATGAGGAGAAGTTATGTAAGTTCCAAATTATGGCTTCTCATGAAGGTTTGGAAGATTGACAACACTGAGCTCACATCCCACGTGGCACGATTTTGCTGGAGCCAAGGGATGCTGCCCCCCTAGATTGGCATGTGCCTCCAGTGTTGCCACAGTCCTTATGCCTCCCTATTCGGTATTAAACACCTGGCCCCTGAAGGCATTGAGTTTGATACCCTTGGTTTAGAGCGTTGCTCATACTTTGCCTAAGTTCTTTTAGGCATTGGCAGGACATAGTCATCCATCCAACAAATATTTTTTAGTGCTCACTGTATGTGAAGAGATGGGCTAGATTTGGGGAAATGTAAGAAAGTGAGTAAGGCCTGGGCCCCACTATATGTGCTCATAACTTGGTAAAAAGATGAAAAATACCAAAGATACAAGGCAGTGGATAAGGGCCCTACAAAAAAATTACAAAAGCCGATGAGTATATATGAGGGTAGTTTGAGTCAATGATAAGACCCCACGGGCAGGAGAAGGGACCTTCTGGAGGATGCTGTGGAAGTGGATCAGGCCCAGCACCAGAGCTGTTCCGACACCAGAAGTAAGAGGAAGAAGCTTTTTGGGTTTTGTTTCTTGTTTTAGGACAGAAAAGAAAAAGAGAGCCAAAATTAGTTTAATGTAAAGAAAATGCTAAATGTACCTAGGTTTTTAATTTTTTTTACATGTTTTCCTGAATTGTGAATCACTTTGTTTAAACTTAAATAACAAAGAGATTCTTCACTGATTACTGTTATTTTGATAAAGAGAGAGCTTTACGGAAAAGCCATAGTAACTGCCAGGAGAAAGCTCTCCACTCTGTCTCTATGAAACTGTTCTGGAATCTTCCCAAATTGCTCTCTGTGGTGCTGGGGGGACATTATCAGCCTCTAATGAGCTATTCTTCCTATCTAAAATCTATCAAGTGAAGGTAACCATTACAATGGATTGGGTTGAACATGGGCAGAAGATTTTGCAAAGATCATTAAAACTAAATAAGGAAGAAAGGCTGCAAAGCCTTTGTTAACAAGAAACACCCTGGAACCATGGAAGGGAGAGAGAAATTCACATTTTCCTACTTTGCAAATGAAGAGATATTGAGACTCAAATCTTATCTGGTTTCCATTAAAGTTCAAATACTTGGTGGTGTTAGAAAGACTTAAGATTTTTTTTTCTTATTGAAGCCACAGAAGGAAAATAGAGAAAAGGCTGGAAATCTGCATAACCCAAAATTGAAAAGTTCCAATTATATCTTGGCTTGTATTTTCTTTTGTTCTGTTTTTTGTTGTTTTTGTTGTTGTTGTTTTGTGTTGTTTTGTTTTGTTTCTTAGGTTATTTTGAGACAGGGTCTCACTCTGTTGGCCAGGCTGGAGTGCAGTGGCACCGGCATAGCTCACTGCAGCCTCAAACTCCCACTTCAGCTTCCCAAGTAGCTAGAACTACAGGTGTGTGTCACCATGCCTGGACAATTTAATTTTTTGTAGAAACACGGTCTCGCTATCTTGCCCAGGCTCGTTTTGAACTCCTGACCTCAAGTGATCCTCTCAGCTCTACCTCCCGAAGTGCTGAGATTACAGGAATGAACCACTGCACCTGGCCTTGGTTTTTATTTTCTTTAATTGTTTGTTCTATTCATATCACATTTAAAATGTAACATTCCAAATATTTACTTTTTTAAATAGTCAATATCTAAGTTTAAAACAATGGAAAACTGACTCACATGATTTTTATATTAGTTTATACACATAATGTGTAGTTCAGAAGATGTAACCAAAGCAGGCTACGCTCCCTGCATTGCAGGAAGGGTCCATGAGAAAGGAGGCTGCTTGCAAGGACTCGTCTTATCACTGCAGAGGTATATATGCTTATAGCTATGTAATAATTCACATGAGCAAACTAAGAAAAGATAATAGCATGTTTTCTCGTTACTATTGTCCTTGGCAGGATATTTTGGGAAAACATTTCTTTGGTTTTTTTGTTTGTTTGTTTTTCTTTTTGAGACAGAGTCACTCTGTCGCCCAGCCTGGAATGCAGTGGCACCATCTCGGCTCACTGCAAACTCTGCCTCCCAGGTTCAAACGATTCTCCCACCTCAGCCTCCCAAGTAGCTGGAATTATAGGCATGCACCACCACACCTGCTAATTTTTGTGCTTTTAGTAGAAACAGTGTTTCACCATGTTGGCCAGGCTGGTCTCAAACTCCCGACCTTAGGTGATCTGCCCACCTTGGCCTCCCAAAGCACTGTGATTACAGGCATGAGCCACCGTGCCTGGCCTTGGGAAAAAATTTCTGTGGGCTGGAAAACTATCACATTCTTCGCAGGTAAGACCACTAGTGTATAGTAAGAGGGCTGTGTACCTTACCAGTTTCCTGTCTTCTGTCCCCAGGCCTTCAGTATCGTCTTCCAGAAGGCTGTGGAGAGGGCTGCTCCTGACGAAGGCCTCAGGGAGCGGGTGGCCAACCTAATAGACAGCATAACCTTCTCTGTGTACCAGTACACCACCCGCGGGCTCTTTGAGTGTGATAAGCTGACCTACCTTGCCCAGCTCACCTTTCAGGTAAAAGTGGATTGAAGAAGTTTCCAGAAAACAGGTTATTTTTAGTGCCCAGACAGCAGGTGTTAAGAAACTTTCTTCTTTGAACATCACTTTCCACAGCATGTCCAGACTATCTGTCTTTGGATAGAGGCATCAGACAAGAGGGTCCAGCCGGGCGCGGTGGCTCACGCCTGTAATCCCAGCACTTTGGGAGGCCGAGGCGGGCGGATCACGAGGTCAGGAGATCGAGACCATCCTGGCTAACACGGTGAAACCCCGTCTCTACTAAAAATACTAAAAATTAGCCGGGCGTGGTGGCGGGCGCCTGTAGTCCCAGCTACTCGGGAGGCTGAGGCAGGAGAATGGCGTGAACTCAGGAGGCGGAGCTTGCAGTGAGCCGAGATCGCGCCACTGCACTCCAGCCTGGGCGACAGAGCGAGACTCCGTCTCAAAAAAAAAAAAAAAAAAAAAGAGGGTCCAATACGGTGTGTGCATCTGCCCCCACCATTTCCCACTTATGGCAGACATACTTAATCCATCATTGTACTTTTTCTTGCTGATCCTGGAAGATCTAAGATCTTCCTCAGCACAGCACTCCAGCAGCCACTACCAATCAATCAAAACTGGCACTGAAGATGAAACTAGATGAAACCATACCAATAACTAGATGCTTTTTGAAATGCTGTAAGAAATTTGGTAGAGTATCCATCATTGTTTATTTACCTTTAGACTGCAAGTTTACTGATGCAGCCATCCCCCGGGATAAGAAATTGCACAGGTCTTTCCACAACTGTAGCAGCCTTGGCCTTAGAAAGTTTTCAATAACGTTGGTTCTCAAGGGTTTGGGAAGCAGGGATTTCCAATGTTGCTGCATCTTTAAGAAGAAACCTTTGTCTTCTAGTTATTCTCAACATCAAAAAACCATGAAAATTTACTTCCTTTTTTTTATTTTGAGATGGAATCTCACTCTGTTGTCCAGGCTGGAATGCAGTGGTGTGATCCTGGCTCACTGCAATCTCCACCTCCCCAGTTCAAGTGATTCTCCTGCCTCAGGCTCCCGTGTAGCTGGGATTACAGGTGTGCGCCACCAGGCCCAGCGAATTTTTTTTGTATTTTAAGTAGAGATGGGGTTTCACCATATTGGCCAGGCTCGTCTCAAACTCCTGACCTCAGGTGATCCACCTGCCTCAGCCTACCAAAGTGCTGGGATTACAGACATGAGCCATTGCATCCGGCCTAATTTACTTCCTTTTACATGTCCCTGTAATCATTTAGAATTGGGATTTTTTCCAATATGTAAATTGGGAGCACAGACTAATTATCTCGAAGGCCCTTTCCTTGAATCTTCTGATCCGTAGTCAGACGCGTTATCCATTGCGCCACTGGCCCGCGGTTGAAGGCCCTTTCCAATTCCAAAAGTCAGATATCCCATCATCACTTGTGTGCTGACTCTGTTTTCACCTTTCAGGGCCTGCCTGAGTTCATGGGTGAGTGTTGCTTTGCCTCACCCCTCTCACCCCCTATATTCCCCGCTCCAGCCCAGATGACAGCTTGGCCTTTGCAAACAACAACAACAACAAAAAATGTGGGCCCCACCTCTCAGTGTGAATCATAAGCTCAAACTAAGCCAAAGGCTTTTCTCTCCCCTGTACACAGCTCACTAATTCCCCTTTCAAGCCTCTGCTTTTTCCATTTCCTACTCCATGGAACGTCTTCCCTTCTGTGAAAATATCCCCATCTCTTAGCTTCTCCAAGACCTAATCCAAAACTACTTATAGGAAAGACACATACACACGTATGTTTATTGCAGCACTATTTACAATAGCAAAGACTTGGAACCAACCCACATGCCCATCAATGGTAGACTGGATAAAGAAAAAGTGGCACATATTCACCATGGAATACTATGCAGCCATAAAAAAGAACAAGTTCATGTCCTTTGCAGGGACATAGATGAAGCTGGAAACCATCATTCTCAGCAAACTAACACAGGAACAGAAAACCAAACACCACATGTTCTCACTCATAAGTGGGAGTTGAACAATGAGAACACATGGACACAGGGAATGTCACACACTGGGGCCTGTCGGGGGGTGGAGGGGAAAGGGGAGGAGAGCATTAGGACAAATACCTAAGGCATGCAGGGCTTCAAACCTAGATGACAGGTTGACAGGTGCAGCAAACCACCATGGCCCATGTACATCTATGTAACAAACCTGCACGTTCTGCACATGTATCCCAGAACTTAAAGAAAATAAAATAAACTACTTGTACAACGTTTAGTCAAATTAGTTTCTTCCTGCCCCTCACTTGCTGGTAACTCCTCTACTCTGTAACTCCTTTAGCATTATGGATTCCTATCTGCATTTCTAGCTGCCGTATATCCATACGTCATTTTGACATTCTCCTCAGATCATGTCATTTGTATGTGTCATCTGCTCAATTAGATTGCAGAAACATACTCCATGGCATTTATGATTGACATGTAATAAATGCTTATTAACCAAGATATAGTCACTCGCTGTGTGCAGTTCAGTCACTCTCATATTTGGGGTGAAAATAGAGGGACACAGTAGTAATGGGTGTGAATATACACTTCCTTCCACTCTACGCTCATTAAACAACCAAAATTGATGGGCAAACTAGTATTAGAGGCAGTAATAATTATACTGAGTGACAACCCCTAAGATTTCTAGGACTCTGGCTACAAGCTAAAGAAATGCAGTATCATTTCTCCACATTGCAGATTCTCCTCATGAACCGAGAAGTCAATGCAGTGGAGTTGGATTTCCTGCTTCGATCTCCAGTGCAGACGGGCACCGCCAGCCCCGTGGAGTTCCTCTCCCATCAGGCGTGGGGAGCTGTCAAGGTCAGTATTGACCCCTAGAAAAAAGCCAAGCTCTCATCTCTCAGAGTTTACCTCTGACACTGGTCCCCATGAAGTCAGCAGGGCTCTCTGTTGGAGTTCAAGCATGGAGCTGTGTTAAACATAGGCGCATCCCTTTCCTTGCGTCCCCACAGTGAGCTCATCTTTCCTGGGCCTGCAGAGAAGAAGCAGGTGCATGCTGGTGTATGAGGCCTCTGCCTCCAGGGTGTGAGGAAACAGGAAGTTCCCGTGAGCTCCCCTGAGTCAGCTGAGCTGCTTTTCACCTACCAGGGCTTAAGGCTGGAACATGGCCTCCTCAGTGAGTCCCTGGGGTTGATGTGGAGAGGCTGCCACAGCATTTCCATAAAACAGCAGGTGCCAGTGCTGTATTGAGGCATCTGAATCCTAACTCAGACTCAAAGCAGGAATGCATTTCAGCCTGGGATGCTCAGCAGTTAATAACAGTTCTTATCTATTGAGTGCCTTGGAAATGCATTACCTTATTTAATTCTCTATCCACCTGGGCAATAGGTATTATTTGTTCCCATTTAACATAGGAGGAAACAGGTCCCACGCTTACCAGAAGCCCAGGACACAATTTTTGGTCTATCTGATGGCAGAGCCTATTTTCATTCCACATCATGCAGCTTAGTTTAGCTGGGATTCTATGAGTGTTGAAAAGATCACAAACTATAAGGTTCTTTCAGTAGGTACTATGCCTGCAATTCACAGATCCTGACACAATGCCTGGCAGGGAATGCTGGGTGAGGCAACACCAGCTTGCTCCAGAGTCCCGGCCTGCACTCCATGCAGGCAGTTGAGTGAACACCCATGACAGGCTTCAGCGCCATGTGAGGAATAGCATCTACATAAGATGAATCTTGTTTATGATCTCCCATGTTTATTGCATTTTATAGATGTTTAGTAGCTCAAAGAAGTATAAGAGTAAAGTAATATGATTGGCTTTCTTTCTCCTTATTTTTTTATTAAAATGGTTTATTTTGAGACAACAATTCATATGCAGTTTTAAGAAATAATACAGAGATATCCCTTGTACCCAGTTTTCCACAATGGTAACATCTTGCAGTACTATAGTACAATAACACATCTGGGAAATTGTCATTGATACAATCCAGAAAGTTCCACCATTACAAGGACCTCTCATGTTGGCCTTCTATAACCACAACAACATCTTCCCTTACCCAGTTCCCAATACCTACCAACCACGAATCCATTCTCCATTTGTATAATTTGCTGTCATCTCAAGGATGTTACATAAATGGAATTATACAGTATATAACCATGTGGGATTGGTGTGCTCATTTAGCATGATTCCCTCGATATCCATCCAAGTAGTTTTACTTTATAACTAAAACCTAGAACTTAATTATTTATATACTTGCTGTCCCCTTCAAAGGAGTCATCTCAGGAAATTCTAGGCTCATTCCATTAATGCTACCATTTCTCAAAGATAGTTTTCTAACTTCTTTTTCAGAGCCTGTATTGTTTTAACCAACTTTAGGACTGTATCTAAATCAAGAGTTGTCCCACTTTTTCTGCAAAGGGCCACTTAGTAAATATCACCATCTTCCCATCTTCACATGGCTGTCTTCCCTTTGTGAGTCCCTGTCTCTCTGCTTCTTATAAGAGCACCAGTTATATTGGTTAGAGCCCATACTAGTAACTCCATCTTAACTTGATTACATCTACAAAGACCCTATTTCCAAATAAGATCACATTCACAAGTCCAGGAGATTAGTTCTTCAGTATATAGTTTACTTTGGAGGGACACAGTTCACTCCATAACAATTATGAGGGCCACTTAGACTTTGTAGGGCAGACTCTGTAGCAACTACTCAACTCTGCCAAAGCCAGTCACAGTATAAGTGAATGGACACGGCTGAGTTCCAATAAAACTTTATTGACAAAAACAGGTGGTGGGCCAGATTGGGCCTGCAAGCTGTAGTTTGCCAATCTCTGATCCAAATAATAAAGTTGTGATTTGATTTTTATTTAATTTTATTTGTCATTCTGGGCCCAATCTGGTGAATGAGAAGGGAAATAATATACTGGGGAAGAAACAAGGGGGTACTCCATTCACAACAGAAACCCAAATTATAAAGTTACAAAATGCCTAAGAATGATTAAATAAATGCAGAGAAGTGGAAACCATCCATTTTCCTGGGCTACGTAAGATACAAATGAATAGACACACTTTAAAGTAGCACCGTCCAAAAGAAATATAATGCAAACCACTTAAGTAATTTTAAATTTTCTATAGCTGCATTAAAAAATGTTTTAAAAATGGATAAAATTGACTGGGCACGGTGGCTCACGTCTGTAATTCCAGCACTTTGGGAGGCCAAGGTGGGCGGATCACCTGAGGTCAGGAGTTCAAGACCAGCCTGGCCAACATGGTGAAACCCCGTCTCAACTAAAAGTACAAAATTAGCTGGGTGTGGTGGCACACGCCTGTAATCGCAGCTCCTTGGGAGGCTGAGGCTGGAGAATTGGTTGAACCTGGGAGGTGGAGGTTGAAGAGAGCTGAGATCACTTTGCGCTCCAGCCTGGATGGCAAGAGTAAAACTCCGTTTCAAAAAAATGGATAAAATTAATTTTAGCAAGATACTTTCTTTAAGCCAATACAGCCAAAATATTATCTCAATATGCAGTTGTTATAAAATTATTACTAAGATATTTTGTACTTTTATACTAAGCCTTTGAAATCTGGTGAATATTTTTTAAACTTATAGCTCATCTCAATTCAGATGCCAAATTTTCATCAAAAACATTTGTATTGAGATTCCATAAAATTGATTGATTCATATACCCAAGTTGTTCCAACAATCTTTAGAAGTTTTCCAATTAATAAAACAAGTCCTATTTTCTACACTTGAATTTTAAAATTAAATGCAATTAAAAATTCAGTCTCTCAGTCCCACCAGCCACATTTCAAGTACTTGGGAGTCACTCATGGCCAGTGGCCACCTCATAGGACAGTATGGTCCAGAGCTAGACAATAATTTCTCGTAGTCTGATGCTTTTATGGAAAATAAGTTAGTTCTGTAAAGCGGTTCTGAATGAACCCCTTTGCAGAACTGGAGCAATGATGGAGATGGACTAATTAACACAGGCTCTGGAGTCAGACATCCCTGGATTCAACTTCAAGTTTGTGTGTGTGGCCTCTGACATGTTGTCTTATTCCTCTGAGCCTTGGTTTCCTCATCTGCAAAATGGTCGTCATAATACCTTTCTTACAAGGCTGTGTAAGACACAGAGTAAATGCTAAACCAATGGAAGCTGATTGGTTATGGTTGCTGTATTTGTTTCCTAGAGCTGTTCTAAGAAAGTACTACAATGGAGTGGCTTAAAACAACAGAAATCTGTTTTCTCACAGTCGTGGAGGCTGAAAGCTGAAATTAAGGTGTCAGCAGGGCCGTGCTCCCTCCAGAGGCTCTAGGGAAGGATGCTTCCTTGCCTCTTCCAGCTTCTGGTAGCCCCTGGTGTCTTTTGCTTTGTGGCAGCATAACTCCAGGGTCTGTCTCCATCTTCACATCTTCACATGGCTGTCTGGCTGTCTTCTGTGTCCCTCTGCGAGTCTCTGCCTTTCCACTTCTTTCTTTTTCTTTTCTTTTTTTTTTTGAGGCGGAGTCTCGCTGTGTCGCCAGGCTGGAGTGCAGTGGCGAAATCTCGGCTCACTGCAACCTCTGCCTCCCGGGTTCAAGCGATTCTCCTGACTCAGCCTCCCAAGTAGCTGGGATTACTGGCGTGCGCCACCACACCCAGAAAATTTTTGTATTTTTAGTAGAGATAGTTTCAGCATGTTGGCCAGGATGGTCTCAATCTCTTGACCTCATGATCTGCCTGCCTCGGCCTCCCAAAGTGCTGGGATTACAGGCGTGAGCCGCCGCGCCTGGCCCTTTCCGCTTCTTATAAGGTCACCAGTCATAATAGATTAGGGTCCACACTAGTGACTTCATTGTGACTTGACTACATCTACAAAGACCCTATTTCCAAATAAGGTCACATTCACAAGTCCAGGAAGTTATTTCTTCAATATATATTTTGGGGGGACACAATTCACCCCATAACAATTATGATGACTAATCACCCAGCTATCTGGTGTCTACATGCTATAGTCGATATGGATTGTACCGCATAGAATTTGTCCAAAGAAGGAAAAACTTTCAGGAACTGTGAGTTGTGCAGTTTGGACCAAGTCCAGTTGCCTCTCTTCGTATTACCCCACAAAGCCCTCTGCTGCAAAAGTCATAAGGAATAAATGATTCACAAGCACTCTTCAGTGCTTTCATTTTACAAAGCTCAACCCAAAAGCTACGTACAATTTAGTTTCATTCCTCTTTTCACGAAATGGATTGTTTGGTTCGCTTTGCCTTGCTTCACTTTGCTTTTTTGTTTTGTTTTGTGGGCTAAGCTCATCTGGCTGTTCAAAGGCTTTTGCCAACTAGGGAAGCTTTATCTCTCTATGTGAATTTGTTAGGAAGAGCAGCAAAGTCCAGAACCATCAAACTCAAGCGCAGCACAGGATATGAGCAGGTGAAACACAATGCATTATGTAGTACTCGTTGCCAAAGCCTTTGATGAATGCTCTTTTTAAGTGTTTGGTTGGATTTTAGCCTAAAGAAACAAAATAAGTATAATTGAATAGGACATGATTTTTTAAAAAAAAATTTTAAGCATTGTATCTCGTGATGAAGACTGATTTCTTTGTTTCCCCAGAAGAACTAATAAACAGGTAATGAATGAAATCTTTGTGATAAAATACTGCTTTTATTAATATCCTTTGTAAGGGTTTTTTAGGTCCCATCAAATGCAGAACTTTCAGGTAATGGGCATGTTCTGTTGCTCATTAGAAAATCTCATCTGCGATGAAGGCCTTTGTTAGCCTTTGAAAAGGCCCCTTACTACCAGTCTGGTTGCCAATTTAGCTCAGTTGTATTTTGCTACACAGTCCAAAGTAATTAGGTTAATTAGTCATTTCCATTTAGCTTATTAGAAGGCTAGAAATCCCTTTGCCTCATTTGGAAGATTAAATGTTGCAATTGTATTCAATCTAGAGCTTCAAGAAAGTGTGTTTCAGATCCAGCCCTGGCAGCTGGGAGCACTGATCACAGTGTAATTTGCTCAGTTTTGTGGAGACGCCAGAGGGGGTTGCAGGACTGCAGAAGGGTTAATAATGATGCAAACTGGGAAGAGGGGGTGAGTGGCTGCCTGAAAGAAGATGAAAGTCAGCTCCTCAGCACAGAGAGAAATAATTACAGCAGCTGCAGCTTTCTCAGCCTGTCAAGAGCCCTCCTGCTGGCCAGGCAGATGTCAAATCTTATTAACTGAGCATTTCCTAAGTGCCAGGCACCCTGCTAGGTCTAAGGCGTACAAAGAGGCCTACAAAAGTTCTTGCCCGCAGGGAGCTCACAGTCTTGTGGGAGTAACAGGCAAGTAAACCAGAAGTTGCAATTCAATAGCCATAGGAGCCCCCCAGGAAGGAAAAGGGAGAGCTTTGTAGCCTTCAAAGCATTTGTATCTACAAAACAGTATGAGATATGGCAGACCACATGACTTGGCCTCATTTTCCAAATGAAAAAAAAAACTCACAAGGGTTTTAAAACAGGCTCCAAGTCCACTGGCTCAAAAGTGGTGGTGCTGGGGCCAGAACTGCAGTCCCCCGGTGCCTCCTGCTCCACTCCACACACCACTCCACACGACTTATCTGCACCATTGAAGGATGATTCCCTGCTGTAAGTGATCAGGGTGAAACTGGGAAGCCACAGAGCCCATGTGAAGGAATATGTAAAGCCAGGACATGTGTTCATTTCCACGGGACAAAAGCCTCTGCAAGCCCCGGTCACATGCCTCTGTCCTTCTCCAGCTGTTCCTGTCGGTGGTAAGGCAAAAGACTCCTCTGCAGCAATCACGCTGCTTCCTGTCAGGCCCCACACTCTCCCTCCTCCAGGCTTTAGCTCTTCTTGATCCTTCCCCTGCCAAAAAAAAAAATTCCCTTTCCTTCACTCTACCTCCATCTCTGCCCAGCAGAATTCTACATACCTACCAAGGCCTCCCTCATCTTCTTTTTCCCTAAGCTAGGACTGCAGGCTCCTGAAAGGCTTGTGTTTTTTTTTGTTGTTGTTTTTTATTATTTTCTTCCCCAGTATCTGGCAGGTAGTAGGAATTGAATAAATGTCAAAAGAATGAATGAATGAATTAGTTCAAATAAAAAGATTATATTGGGTGCCTAAAAACTCATGGCACTGTGGTAGATGCTTTAGACACGCAGTCTCGTCTAGCTTTTCACGTCATTGGGGAAACCAGGCATTCAGGCACAGTTGAGTAATGAAAGCAGGACTGCAGGTAATTAAGTATC
Organism: Gorilla gorilla gorilla; assembly: GCF_029281585.2. Taxonomy (NCBI): domain Eukaryota; kingdom Metazoa; phylum Chordata; class Mammalia; order Primates; family Hominidae; genus Gorilla; species Gorilla gorilla. Next base: position 27,193,770 of record NC_073243.2, read on the forward strand.
TAAGTGAGTGATGTTGATGTGGGCACTCTAAAGAAATAGAACAGACCTCCTACACACACACCCAAAATACAGTTCCAACATCAAGACTGATGATGCTGCATACATACTAAGAGGGTATGAGAAAGTTTATTACTCAGATAACATGGTTTTCTAGGAAGAGCAGAGGAGCTCCCAAGCAGACTGCAAATGGCTTGAGAGTGCCAGAAAAGGAGACTGCTTTGGGTATTATGATGCTTAGGGGGTAGGGCCAGGGTGAGGGTGTCTGTGCATGGGCAGGGGCTTGCCTGGTACAACTTCCCTCCAGCACCAAAAGAGAGAGTGCCCAGGGCAGAAGGGGAAGAGGAAAGGATGAGGTTTAAAAGCTATCAGCAGTCAAACATCTAAAAATGAAGTCAAGCTCTTTATTAAAGATGTCAACTCTGCAAGTATCTCTAAGTCAGGGGTGTCCAATCTTTGGCTTCCCCGGGCCACACTGGAGGAAGAAGAATTGTCTTGGACCACACATAAAACACACTAACACTGGGGCCGGGTGCGGTGGCTCACACGCATAATCCCAACTCTTTGGGAGGTCGAGGCGGGTGGATCGCCTGAGGTCAGGAGTTCAAGACCAGCCTGACCAATATGGTGAAACCCCGTCTCTACTAAAAATACAAAAATTAGCCAGGCGTGGTGGTCTGCGCCTGTAGTCCCAGCTACTCAGGAGGCTGAGACAGGAGAATTGCTTGAATCCAGGAGGTGGAGGTTGCAGTGAGCCAAGATCATGCCACTGCGCTCCAGCGTGGGCAACAGAGCGACACTCTGTCTCAAAACAAAACAAAACAAAACAAAAAACACGCTAACACTAATGATAGTTGATGAGCTAAAATATATATCTGTCACAAAAAAACTCATAATGTTTCATGAAAGTTTATGAATTTGTATTGGGCCACCTTCAAAGCCATCCTAGGCCGCATGCAGCCCAAGGGCCATGGGTTGGACAAGCTTGCTCTAAGTGGTTTACAAAAGGATGGGAGGTCTACATGTTCTACATTAGGAAGGATGGCCCGAGGGAGGTTGCAGGTTTTGAACTGGTCTTTCACAACCTGTAGAGCCTTAACATATAACAATCGTGACCAGCACAAGAAAAGGAAGAAGTGGAATGTGGCAGAAAAGAAAACAGGACTTTACAGATGGTGGAAGTAGTATGAACAAGGAAATGAGTTGGGAATGAGTCAGGCACATTTCCAAGGTTGGGAGCAGATATGCTCAGAGTGGGACAGAGTAGGAGGACACATGACTTACTGGACAGATTGAAGAGAGGCACCAAATGAAGAGATCTGGCTACCAAGTTATGCATTTGGACTGAATACTTATAGAAATAGACAACCCATGGGCATTTTAAGAGTTGGCGTTAACACAGAGTACATGAATAATTCTAGAAACATTTTGAGAGGTGAATTGACAGGGTTTGGTGGCAGAGTGAGTTTGAGGAGGAAAGGGAGAAGTCACTAACTTTAGGTGTCCAAGCTTCATGACCAGAATAACCATAATGCCCCTTCTTGCCCCTCTTTTCCATGTACACACCTACAGGTAGGTGTGGCTCAGTCTCTGCTGCTAATAATATCCCAAACATTTTATGTGCTAAATCTTGCATGTTATTGGGGCACTTTGCTAAGCTGCTCAAAATTCTTCCTCTTTCTTGATTTTTCCTGGGGGATGATCCAAAGCTCTAGACAAGAGTATAAATGAGACAGAATTGTGTAGGTAAGACCATCTTGCCCCTCAATCCCCCAACACAATGCAAATGACAGCTTTCTGGAGAAACTGCATTTCAGATTCTCTGAAATTTCCCAGGTACTTTCATCAATGGAAGAATTCTCTAATCTGGATCGGGACATAGAGGGATCTGCTAAGAGCTGGAAAAAGTTTGTGGAGTCCGAATGTCCTGAGAAAGAGAAGCTCCCACAGGAGTGGAAGAACAAGACAGCCCTGCAGCGTCTCTGCATGCTGAGAGCCATGCGGCCCGACCGGATGACCTATGCTTTGCGGTAGGAAACAGGGTCATGGAAGGCCCAGCATAGGCATGGGGCAAGGGCAACCTCAGGACAACTGGACCAGCAGGGCTGAGCTCCAAAGCCATGTGTATATAGTAGTTTCCTGGAGCTAGAGGGTGGGAATAGAAATTAACTAAACAGGCCAGGCGCGGTGGCTCACGCCTGTAATCCCAGCACTTCGGGAGGCCGAGGCAGGTGGATCACAAGGTCAGGAGTTCAAGACCAGCCTGGCCAAGATGGTGAAACCCCGTCTCTACTGAAAATACAAAACTTAGCCTGGCATGGTGGCGGGCACCTGTAATCCCAGCTACTCTGGAGGCTGAGGCAGGGAATTGCTTGAACCCGGGAGGCAGAGGTTGCAGTGACCCGAGATTGAGCCACTACACTCCAGCCTGGGTGACAGAGTGAGACTTCGTCTCAAAAAAAGTAAAAAATAAAAAAAAAAAAAGGAAATTAAATAGCCATAGCCATAAAGAATCTCATTGGTGTGATATAAATGTTCTAAAGCGGGGTTATGGTAAAGACTGTACAACTTGGTAAATTTATTAAGTTATTTAATAGTACACTTAAAATGGGAAAATCCTATGGTATGTCAATTACACCTCAATAAAGTTATTTTTAAAAGAAAAAAGAAGTTGTAGGCCGTGGAGTCTGTACTGGATAGGAAAGGAGTGATTAGAGTAAGGGCATGATAGAAAAATACCAGGGAGGGCCTGGGCGCGGTGGCTCATGCCTGTAATCCCAGCACTTTGGGAGGCCGAGGCGGCGGATCACTTAAGGTCAGGAGTTTGAGACCAGCCTGGCCAACATGGTGAAACCCTGTCCTACTAAAAATACAGAAAAATTAGCTGGGCGTGGTGGCGCATTCCTGTAGTCCCAGCTACTTAGGAGGCTGAGACAGGAGAATGGCTTGAACCTGGGAAGCAGAGGTTGCAGTGAGCCAAGATTGCACCACCGCACTCTAGCCTGGGCAACAGAGGGAGACTCCATTTTAAAAAAGAAAAAAGAAAGAAAGAAGGAAGGAAAAATACCAGGGAGACCAAGATACTGAAATTCCTCCATTCGTAGTGGCCCCAGTACAGGCAAAGAATAGGTGAAGTCAGGTTAGATTGCTAAGGATAAAAGGCTTGGGTCAAAGAGTGAGATGTTCCCATTTACGTATCCTAACATTTAACAAGTTTCCAAGTAATGACAATGATGAGCATGTGGCCATAGAATTAGGTTGCTAAAGGGGGAGAAAAACAGAGATCTCTTGAGCTGAGGTCACTAAGCATCTACAGGATTGTCCACATGGATGTTGATGTCACCCAGGCTGAAAGAGAAAAAGTCAGTGAAAGAGGAGAGTGACTGAAGGGGAACAGATGACATTGATGTGCAGGGGCAGTGGTGACACAGCCAGGGGAAATGAGCCTCTGAGGAGCCACAAGAGTGGGGAGGGGGCCAGGCACAGTGGCTCATTCCTATAATCCCAGCACTTTGTCAGGCCGAGGCAGGAGGATCACGAGGTCAGGAGTTCGAGACCAGCCTGGCCAACATGGTGAAACCCCGTCTCTACTAATAATACAAAAATTAGCTAGGCATAGTGGCACTCGCCTGTAGTCCCAGCTACTCAGGAGGCTGAGGCAGGAGAACCACTTGAACCTGGTGGAGGCGGATGTTGCAGTGAGCCGAGATCGCACCACTGCACTCCAGCCTGGGCAACAGAGTGAGACTCCGTCTCAAAAAAAAAAAAAAAAAAAAAAAAAGAGTGGGGAAGGAATGGCTTGAAAACAGTAGTGGGCAGTGAGCTGGATCCTGATTCCGCTTGCCAATCCTAAGGCAGGCGTAGGAGAATGAGCCCAGTCGAGAAGGCTACAGGGAAAATAGTGTTCCTGGGAGAGAATGCAAGTCTCTGTTAAGACCAGGAGCTGGGTCAGATGTTCAATAAGTGGTTATAGCTATGAAGATTTGTTCAGCATAAAATGTGACACTTTGGACAGGAACACTGGTAAGTGGAGTGAGATGAAAGAAGACAGAGAAAAATAAAACATGAGAGAATAGGCTGGGCGCGGTGGCTCACACCTATAATCCTAACACTTTGGGAGGCCGAGGCGGGTGGATCACGAGATCAGGAGATCGAGACCATCCTGGCCAACATGGTGAAACCCCATCTCTGCTAAAATATAAAAAAAATTAGCTGGGTGTGGTGGCAGGCGCCTGTAGTCCCAGCTACTCGGGAGGCTGAGGCAGGGGAATCACTTGAAGCCGGGAGGCAGAGGTTGCAGTGAGCTGAGATTGTGCCACTGCAGTCCGGCCTGGGGACAGAGCGAGAATCCATCTCAAAAAAAAAAAAAAAAAAAAAAAAAGAGAATAGCGTACCGTAGGGCCTTAAATCTTGGGCAAGGCTGGTAGATAGCAGGGAGAGAGCATATGGAGGATTTAACTTACCAGCTTTCTGAAGGTACTGGCGCTAACAGTGTCCTGATGGGTGGGGTGATGTGAGAAGCCACCAGGCTCCCCTGAGGGAGTCAGCGATGGCCTGCCTGGATGGGGCTTCAGAGGGAGCCCAGATCCAGGTGAGCAGCTCGGCAACTAGCAGCACAAGGTTGTGTGCTGACTTAATAAGCAGTGAACTTGGAGCCAGTCCTAGCTCTATAACTACCTAGCCCATGACCTTGAGCATGTTCTTTCATTTCTATAGGCCTCTATTTCTCAAATGTTACCATTTTGTGGCTGCTATATATGTATAAATCTATATGTGCTTTTTTTCTGGCAGAGATTTTGTTGAAGAGAAGTTAGGAAGCAAATACGTGGTGGGAAGAGCCCTAGATTTTGCAACCTCATTTGAAGAATCGGGACCAGCCACTCCTATGTTTTTCATCCTGTCTCCAGGGGTGGACCCACTGAAGGATGTAGAAAGTCAAGGTGAGAAAGGCGTCCTCTTGGAGCCAGGGCTGCATTTGCCCCGTGCACTTTCATTCTTGGGGTCTATTGATTTCTCTTTTCTGGATTCAAGCTTCAAATATGCAACACTGCAAATCATACAGAAGTCAGGGTCATTGCTGAAATAAAATCAGAAGATCACCCACCAGGGAGAGAAAGAGCCACTCTGGGCTGTAAAAGGCAGAACTCACAGTCCCAGTTTCATGAGGAGGCCTCGTCCCCTCCACTCCGCCTCACCCATCCCCTTATCTTAGCCAGAGCAATCTTTCTGAAATACTAGTATGATCCTTCCACAGGGCCCCACAGTGTGGCGATTCCTCAAAGACCTAGAGGGAGAAATACCATTTGACGCAGCTATCCCATTACTGACTATATACCCAAAGGAACAGAAATTATTCTATTAACATTATAAAGATACCTGCATGTATATGTTCACTGCAGCACTATTCACAATAGTAAAGACATGGAATCAACCTCAATTCCCATTAATGATAGACTGGATAAAGAAAATGTGGTACGGCTGGGCACGGTGGCTGACACCTGTAATCCCAGCACTTTGGGAGGCCGAGGTGGGTGAATCACCTGAGGTCAGGAGTTCAAGACCAGCCTGGCCAACATGGTGAAACCCCATCTCTACCAAAATCACAAAAATTAGCTAAGCATGGTGGCAGGCACCTGTAATCCCAGCTACTCGGGAAGCTGAGGCAGGAGAATCGCTTGAACCTGGGAGGCAGAGGTTGCAGTGAGCCGAGACCGCACTACTGCACTCCAGCCTGGGTGACAAGAGCAAGACTCTGTCTCAAAAAAAAAAAAAAAAAAAAGAAAATGTGGTACATATATACCATGGAATACTATGCAGCCATAAAAAGGAATGAGATCATGTCCTTTTCAGGGACGTGAATGGAGTTGGAGGCCATTATCCTCCACTAACTAATGCAGGAACAGAAAACCAAACACCAAACGTTCTCACTTAAAGTGGGAGCTGAGTGATGAAAACACATGAGCACAAAGAGGGGAAGAACACACACTGGGGCCTATTGAGGGGGTGGCAGAGGAAGAGCATCACGAGGAATAGCTTAATGGATGCTGGGCTTAATACCGAGGTGATGGGATGATCTATGTAGCAAACCACCATGGCACATGTTTACCTATGGAACAAACCTGCACATCCTGCACATGTACCACTGAACTTAAAATAAAGTTAAAGAAATAAAAATAGAATATTCAGCATGTCCAACTTCAAAACCAAAAAAAAAACAAAAATGATAAGGGGTGGTGGAGACCAAGGTTTTTTCATGCAGTGAAGCCTCCAGGTAGCAGGCTTCAGAGAGAATAGATTGTAAGCGTTTCTTATCAGACTTAAAGAGTCTGTCCTGGCCGGGCACGGTGGCTCACGCCTGTAATCCCAACACTTTGGGAGGCCAAGGCAGGTGGATTACCTGAGGTCAGGAGTTCGAGACCAGCCTGACCAACACAGAGAAACCCCATCTCTACTAAAAATACAAAATTAGCTGGGCATGATGGTGCATGCCTGTAATCCCAGCCACTCAGGAGGCTGAGGCAGGAGAATCGCTTGAACCCAGGAGTCAGAGGTTGCAGTGAGCCAAGACCACACTATAGCACTCCAGCCTGGGCAACAAGAGTGAAACTCCATGTCAAAAAAAAAAAAAGAGTCTGTCCTATCAGTAATTCCAAAAGAAAGGAGGGTGTAATGAGGCATGTCTGACCCCCCTTCCCATCATGGCCTGAACTAGTTTTTCAAGTTAACTTTGGAATGTCCTTTGCTGAGAGAAGGGGTCCATTCAGAATGGCTGGGAGGCTTAGGATTTTATTTTTGGTTTTCAAGTCTAGTATTGATTACGGAATGAAAGAACTAACAGCATATGCTTTGTGCCTCAGGGGAGGAGAGATAAAGCTAACTAGGCCCTAAAGAACGAATAAGATGTGCATAATAAAATCAGTAATAGAGAAGAATTAAAAATGAAAAGCAACAGCCCCCAGCACCAGCCCTCCAGATACGCAGTCCCCCTTCCCAGGCACTATGCTTTTGTCCATTTCTGAATTTAGTTCTTTTGAGAATTACTTCTCATTTCCTAGTAATAACCTTATATCACCATTTTTGTATTAGCAGTTTTAGATAAAGTGTCTATTCCTGATATGAAAAACAAGGATTTAGCGTGCACTGTGTTCTGTCTGTGTCGTCTTAGATTCTGTATGTGTCTGTTTGGCACTGAGGCATCACAGGGCCAAATGCATTAACTATACAGTCTTCCCTCCACATACACGGGGTGGGGACTGGGAGGTATTGGTTCCAGTCCTTGCATATCCCAGTCCCATCATCGGCCCTGCCATTTGTATATACAGGCTTCACATCTCTCAAATACTGCTGTATTTTCATCTGAGTTTGGTTGAAAAAAATCCATGTGTAAGTGGACCCACACAATTCAAACCTGTGTTGTTTAAGGGTCGACTGTACTCTCTTTTTCTATATTCTTCTAAAACAAATTTTTTAATTTACAAATAATAATTGCACATATCAATGAGACACATAGTGAAGTTTCCATTCACATAATACATAGTAGTCAGATCAGGGTGATTAGTATCATGAGCAGCACAAAGTCAGACATAACCAGATCCACGGACATTTGTGTCTTTCTACAGTATCAGTCTTTTACTGATGCTATTCCAATCATAAAAGCCACAAGCTTTACGGAGGTAATTCTTCTTAGTATTTCCCATTTACTCGGTAGTCAGAGCTGTAGGCACACAGGCTCAAGCCATTCCAAAAGTCAGTCGATATTGCAAACCATACATAATGGTATACTAAATCAATATAAATGTTACAGATTAAACATTCCACATCAAACGAAGTAACATCTAACATCAAGAGAAAGGGGATAGGAAAATGGGTTAATGAAACAGTCCAAGGGGAGCAACGTGGACAAAAAGAATCTCCTGTCCTGGTCTGGGCAGTCTTTTAACGAACCACAAGGAAGAGTCTTTGATGTGGGCAGAGCCTTCCTCGGATGCCGGGTGTTTATCACAATTAACAGCAAGACCAGTGTCTGTCAAGATGGCTGTTCTGAGCCAGTGAAGTCCTCTGGTGAGGACTGATAGTGGGAAAGTGTGCCTGGTTATGTCCTTATCTGGTTGCATGCAGTCTCTACTGATTAGGCAAACATCTGGTCCCTGTTGGTACGATGCCTTTTAAAATGTAAGATGGAGTCTTTTGCTAAGATGGAATTACTTATGCTCCATACATTAGCATATCCACCAACTCAAACATTTAATCATTTCCTTGTGTTGGGAACGTTCCATATCCACCTTCTAGCTACTTGAAACTATATAATATGTTATTGTCAACTATAGTCTTGATGCTCTGGCATTTGTGGCCTCACTGATTGGAGAGAGACTGCTGCTCCCAAAGCTAGCCAGTTCTTAGAGATCACAAAAGGCTCACCTGGGAATATGCCTTTTGTAAGCAAAATAACCATCCAGAGTCCACACTCCCAATCATCCCCTTTATCTAACTCACACACCAAGCCAACATCCCCACTGGCCTAAATCAACCCACGGCCAGGTACCAGACTAGTAAGGACAGTCCCTATGCCCCCAAACCACGAGAGTTACTCAAATTAGCCAGTCTTGAACTGTCTCCCCTGCCTTGCCTTGTGTTTCTCAGGGAAAACCCCAATAAAGACCCTGGCCTACGATTTCCCCTTGATCCTTCCTGCCTCTTGACCAACCTGGTGCTCCCCCCTGTGGCTTTGCACGTATGGTGCATCCCCTGATCTCAGGAAATGTAAGGAATAAAAATCTTTCAGTGGCATTTGCCCCTCCATGACATCATCCAGACTCCTCAATCAATGAACATCCCACAGGTACAGATGAGACACGCTGCTGCCCACCAAGACTCTCCTCGTGCTCCCAAATTTTTCAGCAGCTGCACTGAGACATAATTCACAAACCATACAATTCACCCATTTAAAGTGTGCAATTCAAAGCATTTTAGGATATTCATAAGGCTATGTGACCATCACCATATGCTAATTTTCAAAACTGTTGTTTTGAAACCCTACATCCACTAGCCATTACTTTCCATGGCATCTCACCACCTCCCCAGGCCTAGTCAGCCATCATTTACTTTCTGTCTCTAAATATTTGCCTATTCTCGGCCAGGCATGGTGGCTCACGCCTGTAATCCCAGCACTTTGGGAGGCCGAGGCGGGTGCATCATGAGGTCAGGAGATCGAGACCATCCTGGCTAATACGGTGAAACCCCATCTCTACTAAAAATACAAAAAATTAGCTGGGCGTGGTGGCAGGCACCTGTAGTCCCAGCTACTCAGGAGGCTGAGGTAGGAGAATGGCATGAACCCAGGAGGTGGAGCTTGCAGTGAGACGAGATTGCGCCACTGCACTCCAGCCTGGGCGACAGAGTGAGACCCCGTCTCAAAAAAAAAAAAAAGAAAAGAAAAAGAAAAAGAGAAACAGTTTCATATTCCACAAGTTTTAGATAATTCTTTTGACTTCTTTCTAGGTAAGCTAAAGCTTCCATTTCTCATCTTGTGTCAGCTATGTCTTTGTTTTTGCATAGTCAAGAATGAATGCATATTCATTCTACTCTGTTACTATCATTAATTTCATGCATGCCTAGTTCATGGGTTAATTTTTAAGTTGAAAGCCAATAAACAGCATATATATTCTAATATATGTAAATATATCATTCACTGCAAAGGCAAGCAATGTCTAGGATTACGCTTCCTTCTTTTTGATCAAATGTCATAATCTTTAGGGGGTCTCTAAAAGAAGAATGTTCTTAGCACAGAGGTTCAAAACATGTCAAATTTCAGTTTGCTTTATAGGTGATGATAATTTTTGTAGCTTTTAGTTTTCTTTGGAGTTGCAAGTTGCCTTTTATTTATCTCGGGAGAAGAAGTAAATGCTTCACTTATCATTGTCACTACCTTTTTATTCATTCTCTATATTGGAAAGACTGCACTTTATTCTTCTTGAAGATACTCTTCCTGGAGCTCACTGACATCTTCTTCTAATATAAATAAATTGTATTTCAGCCTTCTAGGAAGCTATCATCCTGGGACCTATTTTCTTTATATTCTAAATTAGTTCTACTGTCTTTATATCCCATGTCTTTTATTTTCAATTTTTCATCCTTACTTTGCTGGCATAAATTATCAGAAAAGACTCATGAGAAGTAAAAATTCGGAATCCTTGGGTGTCTAAAAATGCTTCAGTTTTGCTTATATAGTAGTTTGATAGTTTTTCAAGGTCCAAAATGGTTTTTCTCAGAACTTTGGATACATGATTCTATTATCTTCTAGAAGCCAGTTTTGTTCATGAGATATCATATGCCAGTGAAATTATATTCTTTCTTTGTTTCTTTGTTGGTGACCTGTTTTTATTCCCTGAAAACTTTAGAATAATCTCTCTACCTTGTGTTCTGAAATTTCATAAGCTGTGCCTAGTTGTGGGTCCTTTTCATTCGTCTGCTGAGCAGTCAGCCTGTCATTTCAAGTGGAAGAGTCACTAAAACTTTTGAGTTCTAAAAATTTTTCTGTTATATTTAGTAAATGCCACCACCATTTACCAAGTTTCTCATGCCAGAAACCTGGGTGTCAATCATCCTAGACACCTCTTCCACCACCCACACCACATTTAGTTATATTGATTCCACCTCCTAAATATGCTTCAAATCCATCTAATTGTCTCTATTTTCATGATTGCCATCCTAGTCTGAATCACCATAGTCTTTCACCTGGCTTATTACACTAGCCTCCTAGCTCATCTCCACTCTTCTTCCTCTGAAAACCCTTGCCGTTCTGCAGCCAGAGTCATGTTGCTAAATCTCAAATGTGATTGTATCACTCTTCTACTTGAAACTTTCTAGTGACTTCCCAGCTGGGTGCAGTGGCTCACGCCTGTAATCCCAGCATTTTGGGAGGCCGAGGCAGGCAGATCATAAGGTCAAGAGATCGATACCAACCTGTCCAACATGCTGAAACCCCATCTCTACTAAAACTACAAAAATTAGCCAGGCATGGTGGCACGCACCTGTAGTCCCAGCTACTCAGGAGGCTGAGGCAGGAGACTCGCTTGAACCTGGGAGACGGAGGTTGCAGTGAGCCAAGATCGCGCCACTACACTTCAACTTGGCGACACAGAGACTCCATCTCAAAAACAAACAAACAAACACAAACACACACACACAAACAAAACAAAACAAAAAACTTTCTAGTGACTTCCCACTGGTATAGTCCAATATTAACGTGACCTGTGTGGCCTGCATGGCATGGCTTTTCTGTCCAGCTTTTAGATCCTGTCACACCATGAGCCTTCCTAACCTAGGACATTGGCACAAATTGTTCTTTTTATCTGAAATATTTTCAACCATCCAATGCCTACTCATCCTGCAAATTACCAGCCATTTCTGGCCTCCCTGGAAGACCATTTGATTCTCAACTAGAAATTCTTACAGCACTCTATGTATTTGCTTCAGAGCATTTAATACAATTTTAATTTAATCATTCTGTTATAATTTTAACTTATGTTTTGCCTACCTGCTTGTCATTAACATCCTTGATGACCATGTCATCTTGTTCATTTTTTTACCACTGCCTAATAGCATAACTAGCACAGAGAAGTATTGTTGAATGAACTAACAAACGAACGAATTAATGTTAGCAGAACTGTTATCAGAGCTAAGTTATTCCTGACTTTCACACTTTATAGTCTGTGTTCCTTCTGTCCCCTGGAGGCTTTGTTCCTTTTATACAGATAAATTTAGTTTCCTCATTTTTATTCAGTATTTTCCCCTTTGGAAGCTTTCATATACCCTGTTTATGAGCAATTTCCTATTGTTCTTAGCCAATTGACCTCCAACTACTCCATCACGTAGTTTGCAGCTTCCTGTCATCTCAGGCAAACTGACCCCTCCCTGATCTATATGGGTTGTTTGTCTCAGAATACGTTATCTCAGCCCTGCCCTTGGCTTAATCTTAATGGATATTTTCTTACCAGAAGCAATATTGCTGTTCATCAACTAGAGATTACTTAGGCACCTGTGCCTCTCTCTCTCTCTTCCTTCCTCCCTGCCTTCTTGGTGCTTTGATTTATTTTCTAATTCACCCATTTAGGACATATATTCTGGTGACATCCACATTTCCCACATCTTGAATCTAATCAGCTTGCCTGATGGGCTCCTAGTCTCAAGTCTGGAATCCACATGGCTGATCTAAACATTTTCCCCATGTCCTCAAGCCCCAGTTTATTAAGTAAACTTACTGTTTTATTGCTTGTGCAGAGTCTGTGTATCACACAGTTCACTGTCTTCCTCCGTTTAGACTCTTAAAAAGCTTGGAATCATTTCCCCTCTTTGGGTAATTGATTTAAATTCTTTACTCCTTCATTTACGTATTCTTTTGCTTCAACAAGGCAGTTCTTAATATCAGGTAGAGTTTTAAAACCCCTAGATTCAGATTCAAGATTTGTTCCTTTGTCCTTCCTCCACCCCCGAAAAAAATGCACATACCCACAGACACACAACATTCTGTATACGATTTTGAGCATTTCTTCAGTCCCTGAAGTTTATCCATTGGCCAATTAATAATTAATAATTCCCTTGATTAGGAATCTATAATTTGTAGGCACTTTTATGGCACTCAGTCTGCTCCAGGATTTTTCTTCCTCAACAATTGTGAAGGAGGAGGAGGGGAAGGAAAGGAAAGTGGAGAAAGAAGAGAGGAGGAGAAGCGGGGATGGAGTGGGGAAGGGGAAAATTCCATCCACTCTTCTTGGCCTGTTTTCTATTTTTTTGTTTTGTTTGTTTTGTTTTTTTGAGACGGAGCTTTGCTCTTGTCACCCAGGCTGGAGTGCAATGGCACGATCTCAGCTCACTGCAACAACCTCCACCTCCTGGGTTCAAGCGATTCTCCTGCCTCAGCCTCCCGAGTAGCTGGGATTACAGGCGCCCACCACCATGCCTGGCTAATTTGTGTGTTTTTAGTAGAGATGGGGTTTCACCATGTTGGCCAGGCTGGTCTGGGACTCCTGACCTCAGGTGATCCACCCGCCACAGCCTCCCAAAGTGCTGGGATTACAGACGTGAGCCACCACATCTGGCTGGCCTCTATTTTAACACGAAAGCTACCACCATCCACCCTCACTGTTTTCCTTCTTGCCTTCTCTGATTAAGCCTTTAACGGAGCTTTCACTGTACTCACCTCTCTTTTCTCATCATCTTTTTCCCTAAAGGAGCCACACTTCCTTATTTGCTTGTTTATTTCTGCTTTTGCTTCATCTACTTCCCCCTTGTTCTCAATCACCCATGATACCTGCCTCCTTGGGTTACTGTGAAGATAAAAACAAAATGTCAGATGTGAAAAGGCTTTGAAAAGCCGAGAGTACAGTAGCATTGCACGGCGTTACGATGAGGATGGTGCATCTGTTCTTTGGGGCAGCTCAGTTTGCCCTTCCTTCACATCTTTTTGTCACATCCTCTCAAAGAACAGTCTCCTCCTTGGCCCTCCTCTTCTTGCCCTGATGCCGGCATCTTCTCTGGTCTTTCTTTCACTTGTCTGCAGCATCATCTTGCTTGGTCTCCATCCTTCTTTGCCCAATTACCTGGCTTTAACAAAATGAGTTCTGTCTTTCCATTTTCTGATCAGAAAGAAGCTGTGTATCCCACCTTTGTCTTCTACTGTCTCCTTTTCTCTCCAACGTTCTGAGATTTTTGTAGGCCTGCTACCAGATATGTTCAAAGAAACAGTTTTCCATTCAGTGTCTTTGCAGCCAGATTATCGAAACTTTGCTTTGGATCTTGTTTTCATTGTTCCTGACCCCACTCTGTTTTCTTGTATTTGGTTGGGTGTTTTTTTTTTTGTTTTTTTTTGTTTGTTTGTTTGTTTTTGTTTGTTTTTTTGAGACAGGCTCTCACTGTGTTGCCCACGCTGGAGTGCAGTGGCGCCATCTTGGCTCATTGCAACCTCTACCTCCCAGGCTCAAGCGATCCTCTTGCCTCAGCCTCCCAGGTAGCTGGACTATAGGCATATGCCACTATGCCCGGCTAATTTTTTGTATTTTTTGTAGAGATTGGGTCTCACTGTGTTGCCCAGGCTGGCCTTGAACTCCTGAGCTCAAGCAACCTGCCCACCTCAACCTCCCAAAGTGCTGGGATTACAGGCATGAGTCACCACACCCAGCCCTCTTTTCTTTAAAAGGCAAGTAAAAGATAGATAAGCTGAGGCAAGTACAGTCTTTAGAGAGAGGATTCAGGATTCATGGAGTATTGTTTTTTTGTGGTGAGCAAAACTGATTTGTGCATGTGCTGGGGAGCAGAAGAGTGAATAGAGACAAAGGTTAAAGATACAAAAAGAGGGCCGGGCGCAGTGGCTCATGCCTGTAATCCCAGCACTTTGGGAGGCCAAGGCACGCAGATCACCTGAGGTCAGGAGTCCGAGACCAGTTTAGCCAACATGGTGAAATCCCATCTCTACTAAAAATACAAAAATTAGCCGGGAGTGGTGGCACGTGCCTGTAATCCCAGCTACTTGGGAGGCTGACACAGGAGAATCACTTGAACCCAGGAGAAGGAGGTTGCAGTGAGCTGAGATCGTGCCACTGCACTCGAGCCTGGGTGACAAGAGAGAAACTCCATCTCAAAAAATAAAATAATAATAATTTTTAAAAAGATACAAAAAGAGATGGGATTTAAATGACAGTTAAAGTGACAGGCAGGAAGGGAGGAGGACATCTTTTTCATTGAGAGGGCAGTGTACAGAGATGCAGACAAAATGGCAGTAATGGAGGCGTGTCCACCAGAGAGCATGTTTTTTCAGGGAATTAAGACAGTAGAGCAAACTGCTGAGCATAAGAAAAGGGGTCCATGGCGGGGCGCAGTGGCTTACGCCTGTAATCCCAGCACTTTGGGAGGCCGAGGCGAGCAGATCACGAGGTCAGGAGATCGAGACCATCCTGGCTAACACGGTGAAACCCTATCTCTACTAAAAATACAAAAAATTAGCCGGGTGTGGTGGTGGGCACCTGCTACTCGGGAGGCTGAGGCAGGAGAATGGCGTGAACCCGGGAGGTAGAGCTTGCAGTGAGCCGAGATCGTGCCACTGCACTCCAGCCTGGGCGACAGAGCGAGACTCCGTCTCAAAAAAAAAGAAAAAAAAAAAAAAAAGAGGGATCCATTAGGAGACATAATAACAGAGGGAAATGGGTAACATAGCTGGCTTCTGGACACATTGAAAGAGTACCAAAGCGCTTCGAAATTGAGAATCACAAGCTGGTGATGGTGCCAATTCACCAAACATGTGAATTATTCCTTTTATTAATACTTGAACTCAGAGTTGGGGTCTTAGAAAGTTGAGTAGTAAGTGCGGAAGTAGAAGGAGGCAATGGAGTTGAGGACTTGGGCTCAAATTAAGGATTATTGGGTCCATATTAAAATAAGAGGAGGTAAAGGTGAAATTAGAAAAAAACGAAGGGACCAAAGGACTCAACATTTCAATGAAGTAGAAAAATAGGTGGGGAAGAAATAAGAAGGTAAAAAATCTAGGAAGTAGGAAGTGAAATTCATGAGTGGACATGGAAGAATCATGTTTCAGACACAGGACAGGTCTCCATGATAGGAGAGCCCTGGGTGTGGCCACTGGGAATCGGCAGCAGAAATGAAATGGAGTTAAGTTCTTTCTTTCTTTCTTTCTTTCTTTTTTTTTTTGAGACAGAGTTTCGCTCTTGTTGCCCAGGCTGGAGTGCAATGGCGCAATCTCAGCTCACCACAACCTCTGCCTCCCAGGTTCAAGTGATTCTCCTGCCTCAGCCCCCTGAGTAGCTGGGATTACAGGCATGTGTCACCATGCCTGGCTAATTTTGTATTTTTAGTAGAAAAGGGGTTTCTCCATGTTGGTTAGGCTGGCCTTGAACTCCCGACCTCAGGTGATCCACCTGCCTCAGCCTCCAAAAGTGCTGGGATTATGGTTGGAGTTAAGCTCTTTCAAGATGAGGTTGGGCACAGTGGCTCATGCCTGTAATCCCAGCACTTTGGGAGGCCGAGGTGGGCGGATCACCTGAGGTCGGGAGTTTGAGACCAGCCTGTCTAACATGGTGAAACCCCGTCTCTACTAAAAATACACAAATTAGCCGGGCATGGTGGCATGTGCCTGTAGTCCCAGCTACTCGGGAGGCTGAGGCAGGAGAATTGCTTGAACCTAGGAGGCAGAGGTTGCAGTGAGCTGAGATTGCGCCATTGCACTCCAGTCTGGGTGACAGAGCAAGACTCCATCTCAAAAAAAAAAAAAAAAAAAGAAAAGAAAAGAAAAAAGAAAGAAAGATGAGGAAACATGAGGCTGGGTGTTGTCTGAGTCATCCATAGTGACATTAGAGTTTACCAAGATGATGATGAAACAGGAACCAAGTTCCAAAGCCCCTAATACAAATGAGACTCACTGAAAAATTGGTAGAAGGCAGAGAACATAAAAGTTAGTAAATAATAAAACCAGATGACATGTGCTTTCAGTGAGAAAGGGGTTTTCGGTCGGGTGCAGTGGCTCATGCCTATAATCCCAGCACTTTGGGAGGCTGAGGTGGGTGGATCACTTGGGGTCAGGAGTTTGAGACCAGCCTGGCCAACACAGTGAAAGCTTATCTCTACTAAAAATACAAAAATTAGCCAGGCATGGTGGCGGGCACCTGTAATCCCAGCTACTTGGGAGGCTGAGGCAGGAGGATCACTTGAATCTGAGAGGTGGAGGCTGCAGTGAGGCGAGATCGTACCACTGCACTCCAGCCTGGGTGTAATCCCAGCTACTCGGGAAGCTGAGGCAGGAGAATCGCTTGAATCTGGGAGGTGGAGGTTGCAGTAAGGTGAGATCGTGCCACTGCACTCCAGCCTGGGTGAAAAAAAAAAAAAAAGAAAGGTGTTTTTTTTTTCTTTTTTATGAAGGTGGAGAAGAAATAGCCTCCAAGTAGCAAGAAAACACTAGAAAAAATGTTCCCCTTCCAACGCCAACGCCATAGGGGTATGGAACTAGGGAGAGGACTGTAGGAGTTGTGATGTCCTCAGAGAGACTAGAGGTCGGTGACGCACACCGTAAAGATGTTCAAAGAGGTTGACAGTGGGGCACAGTTCCAGGTGACACCACCATATGTAGAGCTGGAAGGAAAGTCAGAAAAGGAGAGATGAGTCACAAGCAGTAGGGGTGGAGGCATGGAAGCACCAGCATACAACAATCTGAAGGTGAAATCCTGAGACGCTGGAGGGACTTGCTCAAGGCCCAATAAGCCATCTGAGAGCCTCACAGTTGCAAAGGGAAAGACCTCGCAAGGTTACCTCCGCACCCATGAGGCTCACATGGGATGCGGCCACCTTTGGCTGGGTGTTCAGTTAGTGAGAATCCCATCCATTTTCCCCCTTCTCAATGTTTCCAAGATCATTTCTTTCTTCTCCGCCTCATTGTCATGCCTCAAGCCCAGATTAATGCAAACTGATCCCAGCCGGGCTCTGCAGTGCTAAGCTTTGCCCGTGATGATCCCTCCAGTCTGGAATTTTCAAACTAATCTTTATTAAATAACCTCTTTGCCCATATCCTTCTGTTGCTAATAAACAAAATAAACAGGCCCTTTTGTGAGCAGAAATGTCACAGAAGACATCCAAAAGTCCCAACACTTTTTATCCTGGTATTTTCTCTGGAATGAATTGTTTA
This sequence comes from Gorilla gorilla gorilla, assembly GCF_029281585.2. Classification (NCBI taxonomy): domain Eukaryota; kingdom Metazoa; phylum Chordata; class Mammalia; order Primates; family Hominidae; genus Gorilla; species Gorilla gorilla. The sequence continues at coordinate 27,211,450 of NC_073243.2, forward strand.
TCTCCCCACTTCCAAAGCCGACATCAAATGTTTTGCCAACTAAGATTTATAATTTAATAATGGTGTTTCTTGGGTTCATCTCAGTTAAGTCTCCAATATCTATTTCTTACTACAAAAAGTCATCATCTTGCATTGTCCTGTACATTTCAATGACAGTCTATACATTGTTTATATTTAAAAGAAATATTCAATATGAACACTTGTTTCCAAAAATTTTCTTGCAGAAGTATCAAACTACATCTTCACTTTTAGTTCCTCTGAAACTAAATTTTTTTTAAGTATGGATTTTTATTATTTCTTTTTCGATTTCTCCCGTTTTGTCTACTTCACCTTGCTAGAAAAATCACTTAATGATTCCTTCATGGTATTATACATTTTTATGATCCTTTTATCTAAAGAATATTATGTAATTTCTCTACACTTTATTGGATTGTGCTAAGAGCTAATGTTCTCTATATTAGGGTCATTTCTTTGTGTTGTTTCCCTTGGGCATGGAGAGCAGCTGAAGCCCATTGGTCTTGCTTCAGTGGTATGGCTGCCACATTTGTGTGTGTGGTCATTCTCTTAATCCATGTGCAACACCAGCAACCCTTATATACATCCAACAGAAAATTCACACCTACACAACTAAACAGCTTCATGTCTTGCCCCTCTTCACTCTAATTCGTGCAAAATGATGAGATAACTCTTTTCTATGTGTTGGGAATGACAGAAGAGGAGGTTAATAGGGCATGAAGTACAGGAAGCCAGAACTACCTGAATCCTGCCCCTACTGGCCACACCTCCCAGTAAAGTTCCAGAGAAGACACAATATTTATTCAGAGGACAAGGCAAGCCACAAAGGACCACACCCATATGCTTGCTACTCTCTCACCCTTCTCTCATCAGCACTCCCTAGAATGGTGGACCAATATCTGGTCTGCAGATAAGACACATAAAGAATAGCATCAGCAATCCTACCCCTCTTTGGGAATTAAGTGAAGAGGGAAGAGTGAAGTGATTTTGGTCTGAACAAGTGCTTCTTTTTTTTTTTGTTTTGTTTTGTTTTGTTTCGAGACGGAGTTTCGCTCTTGTTGCCCAGGCTGGAGTGCAATGGCGTGATCTCGTCTCACTGCAACCTCCGCCTCCTGGGTTCAAGTGATTCTCCTGCCTCAGCCTCCCTAGTAGCTGGGATTACAGGCACCTCCCACCACACCCAGCTAATTTTTTGTATTTTTAGTAGAGATGAGGTTTCACTATGTTGGCCAGGCTGGTCTTGAACTCCTGACCTCAGGTGATCCACCTGCTGCCTCAGCCTCCCAAAGTCCTGGGATTACAGGAGTGAGCCAGTGGCGCAATCTCGGCTCATTGCAAGGTCCGCCTCCTGGGTTCACGCCATTCTCCTGCCTCGGCCTCCCGAGTAGCTGGGACTACAGGCGCCCACCACCACGCCCAGCTAATTTTTTGTATTTTTAGCAGAGATGGGGTTTCACTGTGTTAGCCAGGATGGTCTCGATCTCCTGACCTGGTGATCCGCTCGCCTCGGCCTCCCAAAGTGCTGGGATTACAGGCATGAGCCACTGCGCCCGGCTCAAGTGCTTCCTTTTATATGAGAACAAAAAGCTGGAAGAAGTAGCCCCCTGTGAAGGAAAAGGGTCAGTATATGAGGTTTGGGTTATAGATTTGGGCATGCCCGTGTTTGAGGGGTGATCTGAGCGTGTGCATTTCCTTATGAACATCAAACATCCATCATTAGACACAAGAAATAATAATGACGACTCCGTCCTCCTTTTAGGAAGAAAACTTGGATACACCTTCAACAATCAGAACTTTCACAACGTGTCTTTGGGGCAAGGACAGGAAGTGGTGGCTGAGGCTGCGCTGGACCTCGCTGCCAAGAAAGGTCACTGGGTTATTTTGCAGGTATGTTCCTCTACCCTTGTCTGGGTTATCTTGACCCATACTTGCCTCATCCCACACTCACTGGGCATCTCCATCCACTCTTAGCTTCTCCCCACCTGTCCTTTCACACTCTTGTCCCCTTCATTTTTTCATCTTCTCTCTTTCCAGTTCTCCTCACTCATATGTTCTCTTCCCCAGACCACGTCCAGGAACAATCCTTCTCCCCTCACCTGCTCTGTCACTCTCTCTAGTTTAAATAGCTCTACTTATAAAAGAAACAGATTCCCACTCTAATAGGCGTTCAGGAAGTTAGCATTTACGTTGAAGGCCCTGGCAGCTGGATGCTTTCAACAGCTGGTTTCTTCCTGTGAATTTCATGGCACGTTCCTCTGCTGTGCCTTTCTTTTGGGCTGTGTGTCATATGCTCTTCGTCACGGGCATGACTAGGATATGGGAGCAACCTTAGCCTCTTCACTGAGAGCTCATGTTGGTGTTTGGAAATCTGGAACCCCTACTACTGATAATTTAACTGAACAGTTACAAGGAAAAAAAGGCTACCTCTCTTCTATCAGAAGAGAGAGTTAAATTAAAGAATTTAGCCCTCTCTATTAACCCCTATTAAATTATTTCATTTAACCAATTTTCCAATTTTCGTTTCAACAATTACTACTAACTCTTTTTTTTTTTTTTTTTTTTTTTTTTTTTTTGAGAAGGAGTCTTGCTCTGTCGCCTAGGCTGGAGTGCAATGGCGCAATCTCAACTCACTGCAACCTCCACCTCCCGGGTTCAAGCGATTCTCCTGCCTCAGCCTCCTGAGGAGCTGGGATTACAGGAGCGCACCACCACGCCCGGCTAATTTTTGTATTTTTAGTAGAGACAGGGTTTCACCATGTTGGCCAGGCTTGTCTTGAACTTCAGAACTCAAGTGAGCTACCTGCGTCGGCCTCCCAAAGTGCTGGGATTACAGGCATGAGCCACTGCACCCAGCCTAACTACTACTAACTCTTACATAGCATTTTACAGTAGACAAAACCTTTTCAAATCCATCTCTCAGGGCCGGCCTGCCTAATCCTCTTTTATGCCACTTGTATAGATGCTGGAGTTGTGGCAGAATGCATAGCTTGCTCCTCTTTTCTCCTAGAACATTTTGGAATCTTCTATTAGAGCTCCATTGCTACGTTGACATGGTTTATTTTATGACTGTATTCTCCACTAAATTTTTTAGGTAAAGAGATTTCCTTCTTTACCTTTTATCACCCAGCCCACTGCCTTGAACATAGCAGACACTGAAACAAAAGGCCGGTGGGTCAAGGAATCCATGAAGAAATTAAAGAAAGAATAAATGCAAAAGCCAGTCACTCCCATTCTTCCTGGCTTTCACTACCATGAACCTCCCCCATCTCCTGATTACTGGTGACATCACATCTTGCTGCTGGGTCTTTGTCCTTAATTATTCTGTTGTTTATTTGGAGCCTAGCAACTGAGAGATCTGCCCCTCCCAGGGCCTCCTTTTCCAGAAACATCAGGAAGTTCAGGAGAAAAGATAATAACAGCTGAGTTTCCTCCTTCCTCCCTCATGGGTCAGCACAGTGCTTGAAGGTATGACCTCCCCACCCTCTCAGGCACATTTGCCAAGAGACTTCTCCGGACGCCAGTGCTGGGAACCCAGGCACTTGTCATGGACATCAGAGTCTGTTTCTGAAACTGTGGTGCCGCCTCTGCTGCCCCCATTGTCCCCCAGCATCTATTGGCCATGCAGGGCACCAAAATCTTGTGCTGATGTGGTTGCTCAGAGCTCTCCGACACTGAACTCAATATTCCATCTTTATTTCCTGGTGACTGGACATTTCCAAAGGAAAATTGTGCCAGATAATCTGGATGCCTGCCTTTCCCCCTGAATAAAGCACTGGAGTATTGAATAGACGTAATCTGTCCAAACTGTAAAGTGCTCACAGAAACAAAAGATCCTTACTGGTTTGTGAAATCTCTTGTAGAAATCATAGCTATCTGGTTCTAAGAATTTCCTGATGTACTGAACTAGGCTGGACCAGAATCCTACCCAGCAATGTTTCCCAGCCTGTAAACCTGAGAGATTCTCTGAAAAAAAAAAAAAAAAAAAAAAGCTGGGGGGGAGGAATACACTTAACAAATTCCTATTTCAAATGTTAGAAAATACTACATACAAATTCCTTTTAAGGATATTTTCAATGATATCAATAGGCTAATGGTTCTGAGAATCCTTTGGTATAGAAATCTTATTCCATCCAGTATTTCCCAAATTCTGTTGAACACAGGCCTTCTTTTTTTTTTTTTTTTTCTTCAACTTTTAAGTTCTGGGGTACATGTGCAGGATGTGAAGGTTTGTTACACACGTAAACATATGCCATGGTGGTTTGCTGCACAGATCAACCCATCACCTAGGTATTAAGCCCAGCATCCATTAGCTGTTCTTCCTGATGCTCTCCCTCTCCCCCTATTCCGCAACAGGCCTCAGTGTGTTTGTTCCCCGCCCCATGTGTCCATGTGTTCTCATTGTTCAGCTCCCACTTATAAGTGAGAACATGCAGTGTTTGGTTTTCTGTTCCTGCTTTAGTTTGCTGAGGGTAACGGCTTCCAGCTCCATTCATTTCCCTGCAAAGGACATGATCTCGTTCCTTTTTATGGCTGCATAGTATTCCATGGTGTATATGTACCACATTTTCTTTATCTAGTCTATCATTGATGAGCAGTTGGGTTGATTCCAAGTCTTTGCTATTGTGAATAGTGCTGCCGTGAACATATGCATGCATGTATCTTTATAATAAAATGATTTATATTCCTTTGGGCTTATACCCAGTAATAGGATTGGTGGATCAAATGGTATTTCTGCTTCTATATCTTTGAGGAATTGCTACACTGTCTTCCACAATGGTTGAACTAATTTACACTCCCACCAACAGCATAAAAGGGTTCCTTTTTCTCCGAAACCTCACCAGCATCTGTTGTTTCTTGACTTTTTAATAATCGGCATTCTGACTGGCGTGAGATGGTATCTCATTGTGGTTCTGATTTGCATTTCTCTAATGATCAACGATGTTGAGCTTCTTTTCATATGTTTGTTGGCCACAATGAATATCTTCTTTTGAGAAGTGTCAGTTCATGTTCTTTGCCCATTTTTTAATGAGGTTGTTTGTTTTTTGCTTGTAAATTTGTTTAAGTTCCTTGTAGACTCAGGATATTAGACTTGTGTCAGGTCTAATTGCAAAAATTTTCTCCCATTCCATAAGTTGTCTTTTCACTCTGATGATAGTTTATTTTCCTGGGAAGAAGCTCTTTAGTTTAATCAGATCCCACTTGTTAATTTTTGCTTTTGTTGCAATTGCTTTTAGCATTTTTGTCATAAAATCTTTGCCCATGCCTATGTCCTGACTGATATTGCTAGATTTTCTTCTAGGGTTCTTATAGTTTTGGATTTTATGTTTAAGTCTTTAATCTGTGTTGAGTTAATTTTTTATAAGGTATCAGGAAGGAGTCTAGTTTCAATTGTTTGCATATGGCTAGCCAGTTCTCCCAGCACCATTTATTAAATAGGGAATCCTTTCGCCATTGCTTGTTTTTGTCAGGTTTGTCGAAGATCTGATGGTTGTAGGTGTGCAGGAACACAGACCTTCTTTATGGATCTAACATCTTTTAACATCCCATGGCACACTTTTGGGAAGTGCTGCCTGAGGACCCTGACCCAGATGAACTAGGGCTTCTCTTCTGGGAGAGCTGGCTTCTCTGGTCCTGGGTGAGAGAGCAAGGCTCACAGTCTTCCCGCTCTTCCTTCCTGGCTGTAGGAGCTGTTGTGTGGATTTCCCAACCCAAGCCCATCAACCCTGTGGGGCAGCCTCGAGGATCTCTGAATCCACCCCAGGGTTCTATACACAAGCAACAGACATTCCTTCTCCCAGACCTGCCCAGTAGCAGAACTTGGAGTTTCTAAAGGAGCAGCCAAATTACCCACATGTAGGTTGCTGGTGATGCTGGCTAAAAGGAACCCTGGCTCTCAAGTAGCCCACTAAACACTCTGCTGCAATTGATTTGATTATAAGTAAATTATTTAATTTCACCAATTTTCATCTCAACAACTACTACTGTCCCTTACATAGCATTTTACAGTATACAAAACCCTTTTATTTATTTATTTATTTATTTATTTATTTATTTATTTATTTATTTTGTAGAGATGGGGTTTCACCATGTTGGCCAGGCTGGTATCGAACTCCTGGCTTCAAGCAATCCACCTGCCTTGGCCTCCCAAAGTGCTGGGATGACATATGTGAGCCACTGCACCCAGTCCTACAAAACCCTTTCAAATCCATTTCTTTGGTTATCTGCAGCCACTCTGAAATAAGTATAGCAAACGTTATTGTTATTTCTCCTTATAGAAGAGAAGGCAGCACTCAAAGACCAAATTACTGTGGTCCAAGTGCTGGGCTCAGCTCTGATCTGTGTATTTAAGGCTTTGCATGCTTACTTACTCAAATATTTATCAAGGAGCTTTTATCTATCCATTCTAATGAAACACATTGCAATGAAGCCAGGTGACTCCCCTTACTACAGTGAAAGGTGCATTCTGCAAAGCACTGGTAAGAAACAAATGCAGGTTTTGATAGACAGCCAGAGAGCAATCAAACGCTGGGAGGAGGAGACAGGCTCAAAGACCAGACAGAGGAGCTTGGGATTAGAGAGCCTTGTTTGGTCTTTGAGCAGCAATGACTCAGTGTGTTTCAGGAAGATAAGTTTGGCAACAATTAACAGAGTGGGTTGGAGAGTGGAGAGAGAAGACTCAGGAAAGCTAGCTAGAAAGAGTTGAAATCAGTGCCTTTCAAATGTTAACGTATGTACGAATTACCGGAGGATCTCATTAAAAGGCGCTGATTCAGTAAGTTTGGGCAGGACCTTAGATTCTGCATTTCTAACTAGCTCCCAGGTACTGCCAACAATGTTGATCCATGAGCTCCAATTTGTACCATCAAGGTTTCAAATAATCTAGCTGTCAGGTAATGGGGAGTTAGACTTGGAAGATGACCATGTGTTACAGCCTTTTTTTTTTTTTTTTTTTTGAGACGGAGTCTCACTCTGTCGCCCAGGCTGGAGTGCAGTGGCGTGATCTTGGCTCACTGCAAGCTCCGCCTCCCGGGTTCATGTCATTCTCCTCCCTCAGCCTCCTGAGTAGCTGGGACTACAGGCGCCCACCACCATGCCCAGCTAATTTTTTGTATTTTTAGTAGAGACGGGGTTTCACTGTGTTAGCCAGGATGGTCTCGATCTCCTGACCTCATGATCCGCCTGCCTCAGCCTCCCAAAGTGCTGGGATTACTGGCGTTAGCCTCCGCGCCTGGCCTTGTTACGCTCTTAAATTGTGGTCTCCAGACCAGTAGCATCTGCATCACCAGGGAGCTTGTTAGAAATGCACATTCTCAGGCCCCATCCTGGACCTGCTGAATCTGAAACTCTGGGCTGGGGCACAAGAATCTGTGTTTTAAGAAGCCCTTCAGGTTATTCCCATGCACAGGCAAGTTTAAAAACATTATGCTGGAAAGCCTTAGGATAGCAAGAGATAGAGTTTAACTGCAGAATACTGGGAGGTCCTCACTACTGGGCATCCCGGAACTCTTTTCTATGATGTGATTTAAGACACTTCTGCCATTAAAAGTCATTGAGTTGCACAACATGTGAGTGCATGTAACGCCATTAACTGTCCACTCAAAAAGGGTTTGAGATGGTAAATTTTATGTTACGTCTTACCACAATTTTTAAAAATTACGTGATGCTAAGACCAGTCCCCTCTCTGGCTGCCTTCCTGACAACTGTTTACTGCTAACAGAGCTAAGCAGATGCCTGTATTGGGGGGGGCTCCTTCCTTCCTACTAGAACATTCACCTGGTGGCCAACTGGCTCAGCACCCTGGAGAAGAAGCTGGAGGAGCACAGTGGGAACAGCCACCCAGAGTTCAGGGTCTTCATGAGTGCAGAGCCGGCACCCTCCCCTGAGGGCCACATCATCCCCCAGGGCATCCTGGAGAACTCCATTAAGATCACCAATGAGCCCCCCACGGGCATGCATGCCAACCTGCACAAGGCCCTGGACAACTTCACTCAGGTACGGCCCCGGGAGGGAGGCAAAAACAGCAGCACACCTCACAGTCAGCTGATGCAAACTGGTGGGGGGAGAGCATGCAACTCAGAAGGGAGTCGGGTGCTGGTTGGGCTACGGAGCAATGCTGATGTGGGTAAAATGTTCCCACCTGATGCCCACTCAGGGCAACCCCACTCTCCATTGCCAGATAACCCCAGTGGAGTAGAGCTCAGGACATTTCTTTGGCAAGAGATGCAGGGAAGCCTTCTGCAAGTTTACTGTTACCTAATATTCCAAGATGAAGAAGGGCACGTTGTTATACATCTCATTGATAAGATACACTGGGTCACACACTGATGGGCTATCTTCAGGCAAAGAGATGACACTGTCAATCAGATGATATCACTTGACGTCTACATGAATCTTGAGTATCAAGGGTTCAAAGAATCCAGGTGTTAGGTAGTGGGGATGTGGATTTGAAATGTAACTGCATGTTAGACCCCCTAAAGTATGGCCCCTGGACCAGCAGCATCAGCATCACCTGAAAACTTGTTAGAAATGTAGATTTTTCTGTCGTCCCAGCTACCTGGGAGGCTGAGGCAAGAGAATGGCGTGAACCTGGGAGGCGGAGCTTGCAGTGAGCCGAGATTGCGCCACTGCACTCCAGTCTGGGCGACAGAGCAAGACTCCATCTCCAAAAAAAAAAAAAAAAAATTGCAGATTTTTAGGCCCCAATCTGAAACTCTGGGCTGGGGCCCCAGGAATCTGTTTTAATGAACCCTCCAGGAGATTGTTATACACAGTCAAGTTTGAGAATACTGTGCTCCAGAGAGACCCAGAATATCAAGTGTTCAAATGCAGACCACTACGTTTCCATTATGGGGAATTTAAAGGCTTATGTTGTAGCATATTTATTTGAAGCCAGGTCCAAGCCCGTGGTGGCCAACTTTGTATATGAAGTTGTACTGTCAAAGTCTGCGGCCCAGGCCTCTTTGATCTTCTCAAGAAGGCACTATTTCTTTTTGGTTCTCTCTTGGGAGTTCCACCTCCCTGGGCAGGAGAGTACCCAAAGGCCTGAATTGTAGCAGAGTGGAGGCCATCGGATCACCTTAAAATCCATCTGCCACACCACGCCTTGGTGGAATTCAAGGAGAGGGTTCCAGCCGCTGCTAGGGAGGTTTTCTTCTTGGTTGTCATCTTGTCATAGTACCAGTGCATCTCAGGTTTCCCAGAAGCCCTGCCAGCTCATATGTGTCAGATGGGTCATGCAGGTTATTTGAGATGGGCCATCCAACAGGATGACTGTGCCACCTAAACCAACATAAACCTTTGGGGTCTGGTTTAAGCCTAAAGTAAGATGAAGACCATGTAACAGTCAGAGTCTCAGAAGATTTTACTGACTGTGTGACACCCTTGTAGTGTAGGAGTCCAGCAGCCCAACTCTGGGCGGGAAGCTTCCACAAAGATTCAAGGAGCAAAACACATTCAGTACCCGCTGTACTCTTTTTCCCAGCTTAACTCCCAGGCAGTGATTACACCTGCTAAGGTTCCACAACAGGCAAGAAAAGCATGGTAGGAAGGGAAGATATTAGAGATGGTGCCATAGGATGTGCACCCACACCCCACACCCCACACCCCACACCCCGGTACACAACATTCTTATTGCATGTCACCCTGATCCCCATCAGCTACATTAGTGGACTTTATTAGCACATCCGTATGCATAAACTTGAACCCTAAACCAAACCCTATTATCACCTGAATCTAAACCTTAATTCAATGCTCAGCTAAAGCCTGACCCTTCCACACATTCCCCCCAGGCTGTAGTCTCGCTGTAACTCAAACCCAAACCAGAATATATGGTAATGTTTTCCAACACGAACCCTGATTGTAACCCCACCCTAGCCAGCCCCGTATAAGAGAAGTTGTGTGCGAACCTTAAAAGCGACATTCTCATTTCAGGACACTCTGGAGATGTGTTCTCGGGAGACGGAGTTTAAGAGCATCCTCTTTGCTCTTTGTTACTTCCATGCGGTGGTGGCAGAAAGACGAAAATTTGGGCCCCAGGGATGGAATCGCTCATACCCCTTTAACACTGGAGACCTCACTATCTCTGTGAATGTCCTCTACAACTTCCTGGAGGCCAACGCAAAGGTAAAGGCCATGGACATTCCGGGACCAGCCAGGTTGGGAGAGGGTTAAAATTATTTGATTTTGAGGGGTGAATCAGAGGGGTCTAGGATGGGGCCTGAGAATGTGCATTTCTAACAAGCTCCCTCGTGATGCAGATGCTGCTGATTCGGGGACCATAATTTAAGAGTGTAACACATGGTCATGTTCCAAGCCCCACTCCCCATTACCTGACAGCTAGATTATTTGAAACCTTGATAGTACAAATCGGAGCCCATGCATCAACATCATTGGCAGGACCTGGGAGCTAGTTAGAAATGCAGAATCTCAGGTCCCACCCAAACTTACTGAATCGGCGCATTTTAACGAGATTCTCTGGTAATTCGTGTGCACGTTAAGGAGGGCCACCTCTCACAAGGATGATGCAGTGCTATCCTACAGAAGGGGCATGAGCACACAGAAGGGCTGCACCCCACACAGGTGGGATGAGGCAGTGCCAACCCCAGGACTAACCCAAAGGCTGAGAATAGTACAACTGTGAGGTGAGAGCCATGGATGCTCAGGAAGTCTAACTAGAGACTCACACAGTGAGTCAGTCCCATGAGAGTTTGTCCCGGGCCCCACCGGACCAGGCTGGCTGTGGATCAGCAGGAAGAGACTTCACACTCGCCTGATATAAGTTCCCAAACTTCGCTAACAATCAGTGCTCTTCCAATTAAGGGAATATTCACCTCGTCAAGGTTATTCTAGTTCAGGATCCAAACACAGAGTCAACAGAGCCACCATCTCTTCCTCATGGGGAAAACGAACCAGGCCCAGATGCCCTGAGAAATCCTTCTGTCTCCAGCCCTTGGGCCTGGGAAGCCCACTCAACAGTAATCTTTCATTGCTGGCTTTCCTCCAGTGACCTCCCTCCCTAAGTCTCACACCAATGAACTTGTGGGCTTTGTTTATTCCCTTTGAACTTTCAAAGGGGACAGTTAATCTTGTCATTAAAGGCAGAAAATTAGAAAAGTACTCTGGTCCTCACTTTTCTCCATTTGACATTCACCTATTTAAAGAATTTCTAGGTAGAGCCTGCCTTCACTGTCACAGTTAAAAAGCTTGAAAGAGGGAAGGCATATATATATGGGGCGTGGGGTTGGCATCTTTCCTGTCTTCACTCTTTGATGTAATTCTTCAAGCTTTTTTTTTTCTTCTTTTTTCTGAGACGGAGTTTCGCTCTTGTTGCCCAGGCTAGGGTGCAATGGCGTGACCTCAGCTCACCACAACCTCCGCCTCCCGGGTTCAAGAGATTCTCCTGTCTCAGCCTCCCGAGTAGCTGGGATTACAGGCATGCACCACCACACCCGGCTAATTTTGTATTTTTAGTAGGACGGTGTTTCTCCATGTTGGTCATGCTGGTCTCAAACTCCCAATCTCAGGTGATCCACCCGCCTCAGCCTCCCAAAGTGCTGGAATTACAGGCGTGAGCCACCGCGCCCGGCCTTCTTCAAGCTTTTAATGAACTCCCCAAACACCCCTAACCCTGCTGGGCACTGGAGGTATGGAGAAAAATAAGACATTGTGCCCAATCTCAAGAAGCGTCCATCTCTTGTGGCTTTCTGTGCTGCCCAGATGGGAGGCCAGCCCCAACGCCTGTGTGGAGGTCTTCCTTCCTTCCTCTCTTTCTTTCCCCCATCACTCAGGTCCCCTATGATGATTTGCGCTACCTGTTTGGAGAGATCATGTATGGAGGCCATATCACAGATGACTGGGACAGAAGACTCTGCAGAACCTACCTGGGGGAATTCATTCGACCAGAAATATTAGAAGGAGAACTGTCTTTGGCCCCAGGGTTCCCACTCCCAGGCAACATGGACTACAATGGTTATCATCAGGTGAGACTCTGCTCTGTGCTTCTGATGTCGTGAGGGTGCTCACAGGGCCCTGGGTATTCCTCCCACGCCGACCTGCACCACCAGGGAAGCCTCTGCTGGGACATCACCATGGGCTGCAGGCAGGGGCTAAGGCAAAAGGGCTTAGACAGCTGAGCTCATGTCAAATCTGGTCCTATGCCCCAAGCCTGCCCTGTTTAAGTTGAGAGATACGGGATTTCTATCCTCAAATTAATAATCAAATGGAGCCTTTGGAGATCTTTCGATTCTTGATGTTTGGTTCAGTCATTCTATGTGTTGCTGTTTTCTACAAATAACATCTGGGACAGTTATTTGGTTGTTTTCACTTGGGATGTTGACAAACCCATTTTTTTTTTTTTTTTTTTTGAGATGGAGTCTTGCTCTGGCGCCCAGGCTGGAGTGCAGTGGCGCGATCTCTGCTCACTGCAAGCTCCGCCTCCCGGGTTCACGCCATTCTCCTGCCTCAGCCTCCCGAGTAGCTGGGACTACAGGCGCATGCCACCAAGCCCGGCTAATTTTATTTTTGTATTTTTTTAGTAGAGACGGGGTTTCACCCTGTTAGCCAGGATGGTCTTGATCTCCTGACCTCGTGATCCACCCACCTGGGCCTCCCAAAGTGCTGGGATTACAGGCGTGAGCCGCCGCGCCTGGCCTGACAAAGCCATTTTTCATGGAGTAAAATTTCAGGCAAGACCTTAGCCAACTTTTGGTAAAGTTTCTGTCAGTGATTCTAAATATCCCTGAAGGAGCATGGTCTTGTGCCAAGATCACTCAGGTCACTCACCCCTCCCACTCCGTGTTGGTGGCTATGAACACAGGCACATACCACATACGTATGCCACAGTTAGCATTCTCATGAAGGTTTTCTTTTCTTTTCTTTTATGAGACGGAGTCTTGATCTGTCACCCAGGCTGGAGTACAGTGGTGCGATCTTGGCTCACTGCAACCTCCGCCTCCCAGGTTCAAGCTATTATCCCTGTCTCAGCCTCCTGAGTAGCTGGGATTACAGGCCCCCACCACCACACCCGGTTTTTGTATTTTTTAGTGGAGACGCGGTTTCATCGTGTTGCCGAAGCTGGTCTCGAACTCCTAACCTCAGGTGATCCACCTGCCTCGGCCTCCCAAAGTGCTGGGATTACAGGTGTGAGCCACGACGCCCGGCCTCATGGAGGTTTTCTTACTATTACTTCGGTCTTTTATGTTACTATTACCACAGCTATGTTTAAAGTATTCATCTTTGCCTATTTCACCTTCCATGGAAAACATTCCGAAAGATTTTTTTTTTTTTTTTTTTTTTTTTTTAAGACGGAGTCTCACTCTGTCGCCCAGGCTGGAGTGGAATAGCGCGATCTCGGCTCACTGCAACCTCCGCCTCCCTGGTTCAAGCGATTCTCCTGCCTCAGCCTCCTGAGTAGCTGGGATTACAGGCGTGCGTCACCACGCCCGGCTAATTTTTGTATTTTTAGTAGAGACGGGGTTTCATCATGTTGGTCAGGCTGGTCTCAAACTCCTGACCTCATGATCCTCCCGCTTCAGCCTCCCAAAGTGCTGGGATTACAGGCGTGAGCCACCGCGCCCGGCCCGAAAGATATTTTTTAGCAGTTTTTATTGGTAGGCTTTTGAACATGCCTAGAAAAACTCTTGAATATAAAACATAAGGGAAATATTGATCACAGGAATATTAACCGCAAGCTTTAAAAAAATTTTTTTAATTTATTAAACTTAAGGGTAAATCGTAAAAGTCATTTGATCCAGAAAAATTGGACCTATAAGAAGAGATTTAAAACAATAAAGCTCTTTAAGGAAAATAAGAGGAAATGTTTTTAACTACTTCACCAAAGGCAAAAAGGCTTTTCCCGGGAAAATTGTGCAACAGCGTCCCCTAGTGTCCATGGGATAATTCGACAGGAGGCTGGAGCAAGTAACAGGCAAAGGAAGTCTGTTTCTCTTATTCAGCAAGGGTGAAATCGATTTGCACATTTCCAAATGACTGAGGTACACTCTCTTTCTTATACTTCTCTTTAATGTGTTAGTTAATAGATGGTTCTAGGGCATCTACATAGAGTCCAGGCCTGCACAGAACGCTGGAGGAAATACAAAAATGAACATACAGATCGGCCCTTGAGGAATGAGCAATTAGGCTAGGTGTTAATAACACCAAGGAATCGTCAAAATCATGTCAGGAACGGAACTTGAGGGATATTTTCCCACCATCGTATAAAGAGTCATGAAGAGGCACTCAAAACATTCAGAGCCAGGCGCGGTGGCTCCCGCCTGTAATCCCAGAACTTTGGAAAGTCAAGGCTGGAGGATCACTTGAGCTGATGAGTTAGAGACCAGCCCAGGCAACATAGTGAGACCTCATTTCTACAAAAAATAGAAATAAAAAATCGGCTTGAGCATGGCGGCATGTACCTGTATTTCCAGCTACTTGGGAGACTGAGGTGGAAAGCACTTGAGCCTGGGAGGTGGAGGCTTTAGTGAGCTGTGTACTCTACTGTACACTACTGTACTCTAGTTTTTTCAGCAGAGTGAGAGCCTGTCTCACACACACAATAAAATAAAATAAAACAAAAAATAAAATAAAATAAAACTGAGCCTTAGCCGCTGGTTAGGATTTTTAGGCATTAGGCATGGCAGACTCTAGCCACTAGCACTGGCCACAGAAAGGAGCTGCTAGGGTGACACACAGTTTCAAAATTTTTTTTATTTGAATACCTTTCACCAGGGTCGCAAACTCTCCAGTTCGCAGCCAATCTCACCTCCCTCGTCCTAAGCCCAATTCACTTATTTATTTTGCATGCACCATCCCATGTACGTGTTCAGGTTTGTCATGTCTGATTTAGATGGAGGGGAGAGAAAAGAAGGAAAGGTCTGGAATCCTAGAAGAGCTTAAGTAAAATCACTAGGGAGGGATTCGTATTTTTGAAAGACTATGAGAAGTCCTCCTCTGGTCTGCAGGAAAAAGAGTCATCAGGGAGGAGTGGGAGGCATTGGGTGTGGAGATAGATAAAGTCATCTAAGCCTCCCAGAAAAGAGAGAATGATAGAATGAATGTGGAAGTTCTGGGAAACGGGTCCGGCCGACAAAAACGGATGATGTCAAGGTGCACTAATAGGTGGAGAGGGTGCTGAAGTCAACCAGGGATGGTGAGCAGTGTCCCCTGGAGGAGGGATACTAGCCCATGGACTCCCTGCAGAGGACAAGCCGGTGTGGGAGATGGGAGGTACATGTTGGTTTCTTTTTAAGTGAGCTTGCCCTTGATTTTCAGTACATCGATGCTGAGCTGCCCCCAGAATCCCCCTACCTCTATGGCCTCCACCCGAACGCAGAGATTGGCTTCCTGACCCAAACCTCAGAAAAGCTCTTCCGCACTGTGCTGGAACTGCAGCCTCGGGACAGCCAGGCCGGAGACGGAGCGGGCGCCACAAGAGAAGAAAAGGTGTGTGTGGTGGGGACTGCCTGAGGTCGTTCTGGGGGACCCCGAGGATCATAGATGCACACCTTTCTCCTGCTGGCCATTTTGGCAGTACACAGCATAGACAACACACAAAGCACCAACCACCTGCAGCCTGGAGATGCTTGCCTGTCACCGCCAAGAGCCTCTCCCCTCCCGTCATCACCATGCTGGCCATCAGTTAAATCATAGGAAGTCCCTGCCATTGGGTTCAGCAGTTTTCTTTGCCAGTCCACCCAAAGTCCATTTTTATTCAGCTTCTCTGCCAAAGTGAAGAAAGGGCAGGGCTGAACAGTGGTGGCTTGGGAACCTTGATTGTGACTTCTTGATCCCCTGGCAAACCACGCAAGGATGGGCAAGGGGTTGCCCCTAAGCACCCCCACCTCAGTTCACCAACCAGATGCCGGTGGGGAAGAACACAGTCCTTCATAATGCAAACGCCTTCCCTTTGTATGAATGGCTTCTAGTCCGAGAGTCTCTAAATACACAGTTACCTGCTACTAAGCACAGGACTTCCTGAAATTTTAGGAAGGTGGAAGGGAATTATGGAGTAGAAAGGCAGACCAGGGTGAGGTGCGGGTTTCAGGACAACCCAAGGCAACATGGGGGCTCTGATCCTGGTGTGGGGGTAGCTGAAGATAAAGAAAGAATGGGCCTCACACCTGTAATCCCAGCACTTTGGGAGGCCAAGGCGGGCAGATCATGAGGTCATGAGTTCGAGACCAGCCTGGCCAACATGGTGAAACCCCACCTCTACTAAAAAATACAAAAATTAGCTGGGCGTGGTGGTGGGCGCCTGTAATCCCAGCTACTCGGGAGGCTGAGGCAGGAGAATTGCTTGAACCTGGGAGGCGGAGGTTGCAGTCAGCCAAGACCGTGCCACTGCACTCCAGCCTGGTGACAGAGCAAGACTCTGTCTCAAAAAAAAAAAAAAAAAAAAAAAGAATGGGCCACCAAAGGGAAATTTCTCCATGAATTTTTTTCTGAGACAAGCTAACCAACTTCCTAAAGATGTATTTGTACCAGCTCACATCCACCCCATGGTACTGCCTGGATTTTTTTTTTTAATTTAATTTTTCTAAGAGTAAGATTTCACTCCATCACCCAGGCTGGAGAGTTCAGTGGCATAATCACAGCTCACTACAGCCTGCAACTCCTAACCTCAAGCAATCCTTCCACCTCAGCCTCCTGAGTAGCTAGGACTGCAGGTGTGTACCACCACGCCCTGCTAATTTTTTAACTTTTTGTAGAGACAGGGTCACACTATGTTGCCTAGGCTAGTCTTGAACTCCTGGGCTGAAGCAATCCTCTCACTCTGACCTCCCAAAGTGCTAGGATTATAGGTGTGAGCCACTGCACCCGGTCCTAGCTGGGTTCTTTAATTTAGAGATGCCATTAGGTTTACAAGTAAACATCCTTGGGAAGATTATCAAACTTTTAGGCTCTAGAGACTGATTTTAGGAAAGCAAACTGATACTAAAAGAGTTGGACTTTTATATAAAGGTATGGAGTCATGTCATCAAAATAGTATTTCTCAAATTTTAATATGCCTAAGAATGTGCCAGAGAGATTGAAATTCTGACTCCGAGGTCTGGGGTTAGGTTGCATTGGCAACCTAGTGATTTTGATGAGGTGAGCATACTTCGAGAAAGCTGCTCCATACCACTCTACTCAGTCTATTCCACTATTTGATGTATAATTTGAAAATAAAGAGAAGAACCCACCCAGAATGAATAATGTTCCTAGATCTAAAACTGGAAAAGGCTGAGACTGTATAAGTAATAGACTTAGAATTCTTCAGTCAAGGTTCAAAGAAGGTTCTAATGCTTATCATTTCCTTATCCCCTCCCCCAGCTAACCCAAGAAATGGGGTGTGTATGTGCTTGTGTGTGTATTTCAGAAATGATATGAACTGTGATTACTTGCCATGCACAGTGCTGCGTGGGACACGTGTGCAGGTTACTGGGTGCACATCTGATTGTGCAGTATCCCAGTATTTTGGCCATGGTGGTGTTTCTCACATAGCTCACATGTTCCTGTGAGTTATGTTCCTTCCTGTCCACACCGCAGCTCAGCTCAAGATGATGGGCAAAGAGTCAAAGCCCAGAGAGTATTTTGTTGTTAAGAAGTAAATGACCGAGAGGTTGTACACTCCACATACACTCATGAACTCTTGACTCAATTCTGCTTCCATGTTTACATCCACATGAAGGGAAGCTGGGGATTTTAGTATATAGCTAAAGAGAGGGAGTGAGAAGGGAGGTCGGCATGTTAGATACATGGATGGATGGATGGATGGATGGATGGATGGATGGATGGATGGATGGATGATGGGTAGATGGGTGATGATGGATAATTGATGGATGGATGGATGGATGGATGGATGGATGGATGGATGGATGGATGATGGGTAGATGGGTGATGATGGATAGATAATTGATGGATGGATGAATGGATGGATGGATGGGTGATTGGTAGATGGGTGATGGATGGATAGTGGGTGGATGGATGGATGATAGAGGAATAGAGTTATGTACACTGAAGGGCATCTGCAGGAATATATACCAAAAAACCAATAGTTGAACAGTGTTTTTCTCCCACTGGGGGAAGAGTTAAAACTATGGGAGGACTTTGCTTCTAATATCATGTGTATCAGAAATGTTTAGATTTTTCTGATAAGCATTTATTACTTTTCCAGAAAGGAAGAAAGCAGAAGTGTTTGTCTGTGGAAATCAGGTGGACTCCGTCCCTTGGAACCCACTCCTCCTATCTGAAAGAGTCTCTGGGTTCCCTGAGCAAAAGAGGGGCCCCGCATACGTCTGTGGACCTGGGTCCTTCCCTATCAGCCCTCTCCCTCCTCAGGCCCCCACACCCTTTACAGCCTAATCAGAGATGAAACAGAACTCTGTGTCCCCACATCCTGTGTATTTTGGAACAATACCTCCAGACGATCTTTTCGTCTCTTTGTAAATAACGTCCAAATGGAAGCTCGCTGATATAGAGCTGTTTTTTTCAAACTCTGCTCCAGAGAAAAATATATATATAATTTTAGCCATTTGTCTTCTACCCCAGCAGCTGCCCTCAGGTACCATTAAAATCCGATTCCAGTTTTTGCTATGACAGCACCAAAGACCCATTCGTGACAGAGTGATTGGTTTTTACTTTCTTTTTTCTAACATCAGCTCTTTTCCTGGAGATGGCATTGTGTGTTAACAATACAAGGCAAGGTGAATATTTATCATCCTTTACACTTATATAGTTCTTCATAGCTTTCAGAGACTGCCACACTCCTCAGCTCATTTGATTTGATCTTCACATCAACTCTGGGAGTTGGGAAAGGGGACAAGTGGAGAAAAAGACACTCTTGGAAGTGTTTACCGCTGGAGAAAATTGAGGCCTAAGTAACTTGCTTACGTTCACATGGGTAATGCATGGCAGAACTGTATTAACTCGGTCAGGCCTCCTTGGCTGCAAGCTATAGACACCAACAGAGCTTAACTAGGCAAGAAATGGCTCACTCTATCAAGGGAGTCAGCCTAAGAAGAGATAAAAATCACGATGGCTCTAGAGTCCCAGGTAAAAGAAGGGTAGACCGCCCTTTCCAGGCGCCTCCATCCTGCCAGTGGTTCCTTGGATTCCAGGCTTGAGATTCAAATCACTGTGCTCCTGGGAAACATAATCTGATTGGCCTAACTTGGCTCAGGGGAAACTGGGCCCAGTGACTAAACATAAACATAAAACAATGGGGAAGACATAGTTTCACAAAGGAGATAGGGAATTGTTCCTAGAAGGGAAGAGAGATAATGAACAGACAAAAACAGATATCCACCACAGGCACCTAGAGCTCAGCTCTCAGGACTCCAGAAATGGCTGGTGCTCGCTCACTCCCTCTCTCCTTCCCCCCTCTCCCCCTGTCCCAACCTGCTGGCTGTGTGGTCTATTATGTCTGCACTTGTTTCATTTTTCTTTCTCTGCTGACAGACCTCCTGGGCTTACTCATTTATTCCAAAATGGCAGACTCAACCTCCAAGTGCTTGCCCCAAATTAACTCAGAATCTCTGAGCCTCAATTCCAATTTTCCAGGAGAGAGACCCTAATTGTCCTAGCTCCCCTGATCTAATTAGCTGACAGTTTGTGTGGGGAAAAGAATCGTGGGGTACAACAGGAGATTTACATGATAGATGAGGGTATTTCTTCCAGAACTCAAGGATAGAAACTGCAGTGTTGCATCATAGAAACTCAGAACTGAGTGGATGATCGGATAGATACATAGATGATAGATAGATAGATAGATAGATAGATAGATAGATAGATAGATAGATAGTGATAGATTAGATGGATAGATGAATGACAGATGATAGATAGATAGATAGATAGATAGATAGATAGATAGATAGATAGATAGATATTGTATATAACTGTGTATTGATATACTGTATCTGGATATAGATAGATAGATTTGTCATTGCTGCTCATCACTTCAGCTTCACATGGCCCGCAGGGGCCACCTTTTGGCCCAAGTCTGTCTTATGGCTTTCTAGTTTGATTCCCACAGCCAACTGGATCAGCCTCTGAGTTTTTCAAGTCCAAATTCTTAGAGAGCTATCTGTGTTCATCTTGTTATGCTAGGCATGCAAGTCCCAGGAACTTGGCCAGCCTATGAAGAGGTCCTACTGTGGTCAGTTAGTCCTCAGCCCTGACCTAGTTGACCTAGACAAGCAGGCAAGAGTTTGGCCAGGTCAGTGGGTGGAGGGGCAGCAGACGATGGGTGATTGGCATCTCTAGTCCCACACTGCAGGAAAATGGATTCCTTCTGGAGAATAGAGCCCTTTCTTAACGCTGTGTTTCCTTCTGTGGGGCAGGTCAAGGCACTTCTGGAAGAAATATTGGAGCGGGTGACAGACGAGTTTAACATCCCAGAACTGATGGCCAAAGTGGAGGAGCGCACCCCTTACATTGTAGTTGCCTTCCAGGAGTGTGGCCGGATGAATATCCTCACCAGAGAGATTCAGCGCTCACTGAGGGAGCTGGAGCTCGGCTTAAAGGTGAGCGCGGCCTTGTAAGGCATGGAGGGGACATTGCTAGAGGACACAGATGGACCCCTATGGGGAATAAGGAGCACTGGGGGACCTGAAAGCTGGGGAGCAGTTGTCCTGCAGCATCCTAGGTGCCCAAAAGTCATCACTCCCCAGAAACCAAAGCCTGGCCATGAGGTTGTCTACAAGAACCAAGATGTTATACAATCTTTGACATTTCTCGTCAACAAGGAAAGAGTCTACAATTTCTACTACCAGTTACTTAGACAAGTTTATTTTCCTCACCTTGAGATGATGTAAAGTGCCTAGCACAGAGCCTGTTAATTACTGTTCACCCCAATGATAGGGAAATGGGAGCTCTTGCTGCCTTTGAGGAGCTGAGGAAGGTGACTGCTGTCGATTTACATTGGCTTGGGTTTTTTTGGGGGGTTTTTTTTTGTTTTTTTTGAGACAGAGTCTTGCTCTGTCGCCCAGGCTGGAGTGCAGTGGTGCGATCTCGGCTCACTGCAAGCTCCACCTCCTGGGTTCACGCCATTCTCCTGCCTCAGCCTCCCGAGTAGCTGGGACTACAGGTGCCTGCCACCAAGCCTGGCTAATTTTTTGTATTTTTAGGAGAGATGGGGTTTCACCATGTTAGCCAGGATGGTCTCCATCTCCTGACCTCATAATCCACCCGCCTCAGCCTCCCAAAGTGCTGGGATTATAGGTGTGAGCCACTGCACCTGGCCTACACTGGCTTGTTTATTAAAAGAATTGTAAATGAACACTCAGACAAGCCCTGGAAGTCCAGGTATGGAACATGCTGGTGCCTTCATCATGTCTGTCTCTTGGGGTTAAACAGCTAGGGTACATGTGGATAGGAAAAACATACGAGTTTTTTCACATGGAGTCACATAGATGATGAAACGGACTGCAAAATCTAGGTTAGGGCTGGGCGCGGTGGCTCGTGCCTATAATCCCAGCACTTTGGGAGGCCAAGGCGGGCGGATCACAAGGTCAGGAGATCGAGACCACCCTGGCTAGCACAGTGAAACCCCGTCTCTACTAAAAATGCAGAAATTAGCCAGGCGTGGCGGTGTGTGCCTGTAGTCCCAGTTGCTGGGGAGGCTGAGGCAGGAGAATAGCGTGAACCTGGGAGGCGGAGCTTGCAGTGAGTCGAGACCGCACCGCTGCACTCCAGCCTGGGCGACAGAGCAAGACTCCGTCTCAAAAAAAACAAAAACAAAAAAATCAAGGTTAGGGTTTTTTTTGTTTAATCTCTTAATGTTCTTTCTCCTTCCTCCACTGCACCTCAACATGGGTAGAAGGAAATAAGGAAGGAGAGACAGGAGGGGAATGTTGAAGATGGACAATGTTTGGTAATGTTTCCAAATTCTGTGCCAGCTTGTAATCAAATGAAGTACAAAATTTCACAGAGTAAATAAGAACTTTGCCTGTCATGTAATGCAGTTCCATTACTGAGGTACGCAGGTATATATCAGTAACTATCTTGAGTAGTTTTGCTGCCATTTGAAAGGCTTATGGAACTTGGGTAATGTGGCACAGCCTGCTTACCCATTTGACTTCCAGTTCATTCACTCATTTTTCTTCCGAGAGCCTTTGCTGCAGTTGGTGTCATGAATCTCAGAGCTTGCCTGGGCAAAGATGCAGGGTGTGGGAGGTAGTTGTCTTTTCTTTCAGTCTGATTCAAGCAATGTTGATTGATGAGCCTCTTGGGCAAGTCTCAGCACTGCCTGCTGGAGGGTGCAAAGGAAATCGGAAAGGGAGCCTTCCCTTGCAGAAGGACAGTCTTGTGGGGAAACAGACACACACACTGATATAAAGCAGGGTGAAATTAATTAAGAGCCACATAGAGAGACGCGGGAGAAGAAAGAAGAAACAAGTATTGTGTGTGGGATAAGGAAAGCCCCAGGGAAGCAGTGGCATTGAGGGGGTTCTGGAGGAAGGGTAGGGTTGTGACAGGTGATCACAAAAGGCAGGGGCTCCTAGAGGCACAAGGCAGAGCAGCCCACGGTCTGTTCTCAGAGTTAACATGGTTTGGCTGCAGCTACGGGCCCACTCAGGTGAGCAACAGTGATAGGGTGAACTTCCAAAAGGTGACAAAACAATGATAGAAAAGTAGCTGGGACCTTTGTCTACTGGTCCCACTGCGAAATGGAAGATAAACAGAGAAATCTCCATTCAAACTTGCCGTCATGAATCCCAGACTCTCCTTAGGACCATCCCCCAAGCTGGCCTGGTCCTCAGACTCTCCAGAAGTTTTATCACATGTTCCCATCTCCACGCTCCAGTCCTACCAACCTCTAAGGGTGGGGCCTGGAAGTCCATAATGTTTCATCACCAGCCAGGAAATTCTTATGATGACTCAAGTTTGGGAAGCACAGCATGAAGGTAAGAGGCAAAAGAAAAAAAGTTAGACAGTGGTATTTGTGGCAAAATGAAGGTGCAAAGGGGATGGCAGCAGAGTTCAGAGAAGAGTTTTAAGTCTAGGGAATGGATAAAGCTGAGCTGGCCAGAAATGAGAACAGCAGGGAAAAGAGGCAAAGCAGGTGACTTGGCAGGAGGGGTTCGCAGGATGGTCTGGCCTGTGAGTGAGAGGTGGAGGGCCGAAGTGGGGCAAGTCCCTCAGATGGAGCAGCGAGGAATGTCAGCTCCGAGCTCTTCCCGGAACACTGGTGGAAGGCACGCTTGGCTTTGCTGACCAGCTTACCTGGCAGGGGGAAGGGGAAGAGGAAATTCTGCTTGAGGTTTTCCTTCCTCACTTTCTTAGTTTAACAATCACTTTATGCTGGCCTCAGTGGCTCACGCCTTTAATCCCAGCACTTTGGGAGGCCGAGGCGGGTGGATCGCTTGAGGTCAGGAGTTCAAGATCAGCCTGGCCAACATGGCAAAACCCCGTCTCTACTAAAAATACAAAAATAAACCAGGCGTGGTGGCGGGCGCCTGTAATCCCAGCTACTATGGAGGCTGAAGCAGGAGAATCGCTTTAACCTGGGATGCTATAACCTGCAGTAAGCCGACACTGTGCCACTGTACTCCAGCCTGGGTGACAGAGAGAGATTCCATCTCAAAAAAAAAAAAAAAAAAAAAAAAAATCACTTTAAAGTTCTGGGACTGTTGGAGCTAAACGATGGGAATACACAGACATACAGAGTGGAATAACCAACATTGGAGGTGGCAAAAGGTGGGAAGGAAGGAGCGGGGTGAGGAATGAAAAATTACTTATTGAGTACAGTGTTCACTATTCAGGTGACAAGTGCACTAAAAGTGAGAATTGCACTACTGTGCAATATACACATGTGAGAAAGCTGCACTTGTGGCCGGGCGCAGTGGCTCACACCTGTAATCCCAGCACTTTGGGAGGCCGAGGCAGGTGGATCACGAGGTCAGGAGATCGAGACCATCCTGGCTAGCATGGTGAAACCCCGTCTCTACTAAAAATACAAAAAAAAAAATTAGCCGGGCGTAGTGGTGGGCACCTGTAGTCCCAGCACTTTGGGAGGCCGCGGTGGGCGGATCACTTGAGGTCAGGAGTTGGAGACAAGCCTGGTCAACATGGTGAAACCTCATCTCTACTAAAAAATACAAAAATTAGCCAGGCGTGGTGGCACGCGCCTGTAATCCCAGCTACTTGGGAGGCTGAGGCAGGAGAATAGGTTGAACCCGGGAGGTGGAGGTTGCAGTGAGCCGAGATCGTGCCACTGCACTCCAGCCTGGGTGACAGAGCAAGAGTCCATCTCAAAAAAAACAAAAAAAGAGCCAGATTAGATCCCCAGTCAGCAAGCCAGACTTTAAACTTGAACAGCTTCACATCTTTAGAAACAGATTTTGTCAATCAGGAGGGGCAATCAACCACTGAAGCATAGAAAAAAAGCCTGACACCATCACACGTTTGAATGATAAAAATTACTTCCTGGCCAGCCGCGGTGGCTCACACCTGTAATCCCAGCACTTTGGGAGGCCGAGGTGGGTGGATCACAAGGTCAGGAGTTTTGAGACCAGCCTGGCCAATATGGTGAAACCCTGTCTCTACTAAAAATACAAAAAAATTAGCCAGGCGTGGTGGCAGGCACCTGTAGTCCCAGCCACTCGGGAGGCTGAGGCAGGAGGATGGCGTGAACCTGGGAGGTGGAGCTTGCAGAGAGCCAAGATGGCACCACTGCACTCCAGCCTGGGCCACAGAGCGAGACTCCATCTCAAACAAAAAAAAAAGAAAGAAAAAGAAAAAAAAAAATCTGCACTTGTACCTGCTAAATATATAACGGTATTTTAAAATTGAAAAAGGAAAAAAAATGCTTGCAAGCCAAAAAATAAAATAAAATATTCCAGGGCTGTTTCAGGTTGAGCATAGGGAGACAGGTCTACCCATGTTAGCCAACACATTAATTGGACAAACCCAAATGCTGTGCCCAGACTGGGCACCAAGGTTAGAAAATGTCTAATTTTTGAAGTCATTAAGTCAACACTGTTAGCATTCATGAAAAAGATATTGTTATTCACCTTACTTCATATTTGGCTGGATGGGAGGCCATAATGTCTACCTAAAAAGTATTAGCTATTGAAAAGCACAGCACTGAAAGCCTTGAGGACCACAGGAGCTCAAAGCACACAAAAGTGGTAAAGGAAGGCATCATCTGGGGGCCACAAATATGTTCCCATAGAAAGGAATTCTTTTGGGAATTCACCACAGTTAGACATCTGTCTCTCAGCCTCACAAGATGAGGAACCAGGTCCTGTGATTATCCCAGAGCTGACTGGAAGGGGTACTGACTCCCACTAACCAAACTCACAAAAGCCTGATGTACCAAATGCCCAATGGCCAATTTATTCTGTTTCAATAACAACTAGGCATCATTTTCAAAGGGGCATATACTGACAACAGACTGCCCAGAAATTATCTCCCTATGTAGGAAAACTACAGAAGACAAGTTCTTAGACTTTTAATGCCCAATACAGTAGCCATTAATGACAGGTGACTATTGAGCCTTGAAATGTGATAGTCCAAATTGAGATGTGCTATAAGCTTAAATTACACACCACATTTCAAAGCCATAAGACCAAAAACTATAAAATAGTCTAGTAATTTTATATTTATTATATATTGAAATGATGTTTGGTATTTCAGATATATTGAGTTAAATAAAAGTTAAATTCACCTGTTTGGTTTTTTACTTTTAAAATGTGAATTCCAGAAAATTTTTACCTACCTATGTGGCTCTCATATGTGGTTTGCATTCTATTTCATTTAGGCAGTGCATATCTTAGATGGAGCCATGGCCAGCCCAGAATCTGGGAGGGGCTGGGAACTAATTTTTTTTTTTTTTGAGACAGAGTCTCGCTCTGTTGCCCAGGCTGGAGTGTAGTAGTGCGATCTCAGCTCACTGCAACCTCTGCTTCCCAGGTTCAAGCGATTCTCCTGCCTCAGCCTCCCGGCTCCCCCACCACGCCCAGCTAATTCTTGTATTTTTTTAGTAGAGATGGGGTTTCACCTTATTGACCAGGCTGGTCTCAAACTCCTGACCTTGTGATCCACCCACCTCGGCCTCCCAAAGTGCTGGGATTACAGGTGTGAGCCACCGCGCCTGGCCAGGAACTGATTTTTATCATTCAAACGTGTGATGGCATCAGGCTTTTTTTCTATGCTTCAGTGATTGATTGCCCCTCCTGATTGACAAAATCTGTTTCTAAAGATGTGAAGCTGTTCAAGTTTTAAAGTCTGGCTTGCTGACTGGGGATCTAATCTGGCTCTTTTTTTTTTTTTTTTTTTTTTTGAGACAGAGTCTCACTCTGTTGCCAGGCTGGAGTGCAGTGGCACGATCTCGGCTCACTGCAAACCCCACCTCCTGGGTTCAAGCTATTCTCCTGCCTCAGCCTCCCAAGTAGCTGGGATTACAGGTGCCCGCCACCATGCCCGGCTAATTTTTGTATTTTTTAGTAGAGATGAGGTTTCACCGTGTTGGCCAGGCTGGTCTCGAACTCCTGACCTCAAGTGATCCACCTGCCTTGGCCTCCCAACATGCTGGGATTACAGGCGTGAGCCACCGCACCCGGCCTCCTCTGGCTCTTTATTCTGATGCACTGTGTGTTGACTTGAATAGTTCAGGTCTGGAAGGGTGGGCCGTGCTATGGCCCTTTCATCCCCACCCACTGGGCAGCTATCCTGGCCTCTATGCCTTTGGCCTTCCAGTACTCTACCAGAATACCTGAATAGAAGGCTGCTGCCAACCCAGCCTGGAGGCCAGCCTGGAAGGAGTGGGACCCTTATCACTTTCACTTCTTCCCATGTCCTCAGCTCCCAGTGTCTTAATGAAAGCTCCTCGCCAAGAACATCTTCATAGGGTAGAAAAAACAGAGAGGAGCTAAGCCTCAGGACAGGCTACAGCATGGAGCCCCTCCAGGAGGGAGGACCTGGGTGCTGCTGCCCTGTCCCCTGGCCCTCTGTGGACTGAACGCCCACTGCATGACCGTGAGCCCAGGGCAACAGCTGCTTCAGACACACCAGAGGCGCCCTTTTCAAATAGAAGTTCCTGGCCTCATTCCCAGAGGTATGAGTCCTTAGTTTGGACTACAGCCTACGAATCCAAGCTTTTAACAGGCTCCCTGACTTAAAAGAACGAAGACCTACAGGAAAAATGAGGTTTTCACTCTGTATTATGCCAAAGAAAGATTATGAAAGCATTTATTGATAGGGATTAATGAAAGGGTTAAGGTCACAGCCAGATAGCCCTCCTATCCTGAAAAGGGACCACCCAGCCTGTAGTTCTCCCAGAGTTTCATTGCAATGCCAAAACCAAGGAAGCACCTTGTAGACCCTGAAATGCAGCATTTTCTTGAGCGAAGGGTCCAGTGTTTTAAGTTTTCTTTTTGTTGACTCTTGACCTGTGAGCAAGTGTGAATATTAATCGCTGTTAAACAGGATTCAGGCCAGAGGAGTTTAGGAAACTGGTTGAATGAACATAAGTAGGTGTCTTTGCTGTAGTATAGCTTGAGACTTTTTTTTTTTTTTTTTTTTTTTTTTTGAGACGGAGTTTCGCTCTTGTTGTCCAGGCTGGAGTGCAATGGCGCGATCTCAGCTCACCGCAACCTCTACCTCCCAGGTTCAAGCAATTCTCCTGCCTCAACCTCCTGAGCAGCATGCCTGGCTAATTTTGTATTTTCAGTAGAGAGGGGGTTTCTCCATGTTGGTCAGGCTGGTCTCAAACTCCCAACCTCAGCTGAATCACCTACCTCCACCACAAAGTGCTGGGATTACAGGTGTGAGCCACCATGCCCAGCCAATGATTTTTTATTTTCTTCTTTTCCTAAATGACTCCTGGTTCTCTTCTCCAGGGCTGTCCCTGCTTCACTGACAAGCTGAGAGACAGAACATTCTTTAGAGTTCCATCACTTGCACATTCAATTAGTATGTGTAAAATTATTGTCAGAATACATTATAATCTTATTATAAGCAGATGTGGGAAATTTTTAAGAAAGCCGAGTTACACATATTATGTTCCTCTGCTTTCAAAATGATGTTAGATTTCTGAAGGGTGTTAAAAATTAAGTATTGCATATATTTTTAAATTTATTAGACCTTATTTTTAGAGTAAGTTCACAGCAAAATTGCACAGAAGGTATGGAGATTTCCCATACACCTGCTGTCCTCAAAGACAAATTATCCTTCCTCGACTCTCAAATTCCCCACCAGAGTGGTACTTTTCTTATAACTGATGAATCTATACTCATACATCATTATCACCCAGAGTTCATAGTTTACATTGGGGTTCATTCTCAGTGTTAGACTTTCTATGGGTTTGGACAAATAAATAATGACTTGTATCCACCATTATAGTATCATAAAAAGTAGTTTCACTGCCCTAAAACTCCTTTGTATTGGATATATTTTAAACTTTTTTGTTTTCAGAGATGGAGTCTTTCTCTATTGCCCAGATTGGAGTGTGGTGGTGTGATCATGGCTCAAGAGATCTTCCCACCTCAGCCACATGCGTAGCTGGAACTACAGGTGCACACAACCACACCCCACTAACTTTTTATTTTTATTTTTGCAGAGATGGGGTCTCACTATGTTGCCAGGCTGGTCTCCAACTACTGGTGTGAAACGATCCTCCCGCCTTGACCCAAAGTGTTGGAATTACAGGCATGAGCCACTGTGCCTGGCTATTTTAAACTTTTTTCAAGCACATTATCTCTTCTTAAAACTTATAGAAACAGTTTGTGTGCCTTCACGGTTTTCAGAAATGGCACATCTCTGTATGAGGGATGGTAACACAGAGTGAGCTGTTGACTTAGCCCAGGGAAATGACCAGAAACAAAGGACTTCTGAGTCCAGGGTTCCATCTGAATTCATATTATCTGCCTCGCTCTGGCCCAGTCCTCAAAGCACATCCCAAACGACCAGGACATTTCCGTCACACTTAGTCCAGTGTACCGCCAGCAGTCCACAACCTGACACCTTAGGAGTTCTGTTGAGTCATGTTATCGGGTGACTCCAGAATGGGGCCTTTATTCTCCTATCAACTCACAGGACAGACGACATTCACATGTGCAGTATCTTTCCATAGATGCACCCAAATTTCATACAACCCCAAACAATTTTGTATAGAAGCAAATTTAGTAGAACTATATTTTTCTGTATTGTTTATAAAGGCATTTTATAACCATGGAAGTTAATTGGCCATTGAAAACTTCTTAAAATTTTTATTCTAAAGGGAAAAAATGAATGCAGTATGGCCTGTTTTTTTAAAAAATATCTGTTGGACTCATTTCACTTTTGAAGTGAGTCATGACTTTTTTGACACATCTTCTTAACCAAAGGTTGGCAAGCAAGTAGTACTATTGTATGCACATAAAAATTTGTACTAAAACTGGCATTTGTAGTTTTTAATGTAAGCCAGGCATGGTGGCTCACACCTGTAATCCTAGCACTTTGGGAGGCCCAAGTGGGTGGATCACTTGAGGCCAGGAGTTTGAGACCAGCCTAGCCAACATGGCAAAATCCCATCTCTACTGGAAATACAAAAATTAGCTGGGCATAGTGGCTAGGACAGGAGGATTGCTTGAGGCCAGGAGTTTGTAGACCAGTCTGGACAACATAGTGAGACCCTATCTTGAGGGGAAAAAAATTAAAAATTCAGCCAGGTGTGGTGGCTCACACCTGTAATCCCAGCATTTTGGGAGGCCAAGGTAGGTGGATTACGAGGTCAGGAGCTTAAGACCAGCCTGGACAAGATGGTGAAACCCCGTCTCTACTAAATATACAAAACTCAGCCGGGCTTGGTGGCGGCTGCCTGTAATCCCAGCTACTCGGGAGGCTGAGGCAGGAGAATTGCTTGAACCTGGAAGGCAGAGGTTGCAGTAAGCTGAGATCACACCACTGCACTCTAGCCTGGGTGACAGAGCAAAACTCCATCTCAAAAAAAAAAAAAAAAATTAAAAATTCAGTTCCTTTTTTGCATTAGTTACATTTCATGTGTTCAGTAGCCACATGTGATCTTATTAGCACAGATACAGAATGCCTTTGCCATCACAGGAAGCTCTGGTGGATGATGGTATTTTAGGCAAAAAGGCTAGGTTTTCTGTCTGGTAATGTCAACTATTATGTATGTTTTTGCCAAAGCTATGTTACTTTTTCTTTTTTTTTTTTTTTTTGACAGAGTCTTGCTCTGTTGCCCAGGCTGGAGTTCAGTGGCATGATCTTTGCTTACTGCAACCTCTACCTTCTAGGTTCAAGCAATTCTTGTGCCTCAGCCATCCAAGTAGCTGGGATTACAGGCATGCACCATTACACCCAGCTAATTCTTTTTTTTTTTTTTTTTGGGTAGATACCAGGCCTCACTGTGTTTCCCAGGCTGGTTTCATACTCCTGGGCTCAAAGTGATCCTCCTGCCTTGGCTTCCCAAAGTGCTGAGATAATAGGCATGAGCCACTGTGCCCAGCTCTCAATTTTTAATTTTATAATTTTAATTCACTTGCATTTAAATAGCCACATGTGGCTAGTGGCTATCGTATGAGACACTGTAAACCTAAAATATATGTATTTGGGTCCTGTAATGTAAGGCCAAGGACAATGGATAAGGATTTGCCTTGTAGCTGTGTTTGCTAAAGAGACTATCAGGTAGTTTCCCCATAAAGCACAATACTTCATCCTGCCCCTCAAGGTGAATTTCAGCCCTTCTCTCCTAAAATGGCTTGTAGCCCTTAAAGGCCATTTTTTTTTCCCATTCACAGCAATCACTTTTCCCACTGACCTCTCTCCTGGTTCTCTTCTCCAGGGCTGTATGAGTCAGGTACAGCTGCTGTAACAAAATACCATAGACGGTGTGGCTTAAACAACAGATATTTATTTCTCACAGTTCTGGAGGCTGAAAGTCTAAACTCAAACACCGGCAAATTTGGTTTCTGGTGAGGGCTCTCTGCTGGGCTTGTAGAGAGGTGTCTCCTCTCTGTGTCCTCAAATGGCCGGGAGGCAGAGCCAGAAAAGGGGAAAGTAGGAGAGAGACTGAGAGATTTCTTCCTCTTCTTATAAGGCGAAAGTCCTATCAGATTAGGGCTTCATCCTTATGATGTCACTTAACCTTAATTACCTCCTTAAAGACTGTATTTCCAATACAGTCACATGGAGGGTTGGGGCTTCAACATATGAATTTGCCAGGGACACGGCCCAGTCCGTAGAGGGGGTTTTCTCACCTGTCCACCCTGCAGCTGCTGCCCACAGAGAACTTGCTGCATTAGCCTGACTTACCGTTGGAGCATCCTGTACCCAGACTCAGTGGTTCTACCAGCCACCAACCCACAGCCCTTTTGTGCTGGTCAGGCCTCAAGAGGCATCAACCTATGACATCAGTGGCTTTACCTTGCTTTTTCCCCTCATCACTCTCATTCACCTGATTCTGATTCTCGTTCACAAATGGGACAAAGTGAAGTGGTATCAAAGCTACCGGACATTAGGAGTATGTCCTGTTAATGGGCATAATCCATCATGTTTGTTAGAAAAGAAGTGCTGACAAGGCCAGGTGTGGTGGCTCATGCCTGTAATCCCAGCACTTTGGGAGGCCGACGCAGGTGGATCACGAGGTCAGGAGATCGAGACCATCCTGGCTAACATGGTGAAACCCCGTCTCTACTAAAAATACAAAAAATTAGCTGGGCATGGTGGCGGGCACCTGTAGTCCCAGCTACTCGGGAGGCTGAGGCAGGAGAATGGCATGAGCCCGGGAGGCAGAGCTTGCAGTGAGCCGAGATCGTGCCACTGCACTCCAGCCTGGGCGACAACCACTGATCTGGGGCGCCTCCTATCTCCCTAGAAGGCAACGTGCTTCAGCCACTGCCGCCTCTGCCGCAGTGCAGGCTCCAGGCTGTCTTGGCACGTGTCTGCAATAGCCATCCCCTAGCTTCTTTCCCTGGCTAAGGCTCTTTCTTTCTTAAAAAAGACAACTGCAAATGTGTCATATCTAAGCCTTTCCATGACTGATCCAACTTGACTGTGTTTACTTAACTCTTCTGTACCTCTGCAGTACATAGATCCAGCATTATTCCTGGGTTAATATGCACTTATGCCTGCATTTCTTTATAATTGCTATTAAGTTATCACCCAAGCCTTTTCCATGAATATAAACCCTGCTTCCTCAGCTAAACTGTAAACTCCTCAAGCAAAGACTTTCTCTTCTAATTGCTGTACATTTCTGGAGGAAAAAAGGCTGGTATAGCTCTCTCTCTGTTTACCATGGGTCTGAGTAAAGGGAGGGAGGTCAGATACATCGGTTCACTCCTCAGGATATGTCTTTCTGTTTAAAATTATTTGTTTGCCTACCAATGCAAATAGTCTGTAGCCTGAAAAGGATTCAATGGGCTTCCTTTTTATAAATCAGGGATTTGGAAAATTACACACACATACACTATAATCAGTCCACTAAAAGTTAGTAGGATTATTCATGGTGATTTTTAAGTTTTTGAATAATTCCTTTTACATACTTAGAGGTCTTTTTGGCCTAAACAGAGAAAGGTAAAAACTTTAAAGGTAAATTTATAATTGTGGTAGTAATCTCTGAAAAATGTTATTGAAAAAGTGCTTAAAAGTAACTCATGTGGCCTTCTGCTTATGACCAACAGGCCAGATTTACCTTTCCACCTTAAACTGCTGGAAAATTAGACAAGCTATGAAAAATATCAGTTTTCAGATTTTAACAACAGGCAGAATAAGACTATGATACTTGAGAGAAAGGAAACAAGAAATGTGAGCCCTTCATTGCACAAGCTACAGGTTACAGTTCAGGAACCCAAAACAGCCCCACAGTCTTGCTGAACTGGAAAGACGTAGAATTTGTGGAGTACAGTACCTAAGGTGGGGAGCTGCACAGAGAAAGAGCTCCAGAGATCCACAGAAGGAATCCCCTTGAGACTTTTTGGCTCTGCACATGAGTGAGAGGAAACCACCCAAGGCTGAGAAGGAACCACCAGAAAAAAATACAGAGAACAATTCTCAGAGTTCACAAAGCACTGGGAATAGTTTGTGTTCCCGCTAGCCAGAGTAGAAATAACTCAAAAAATAGGAGGTGTCAGGGAGAATTCTCAGAAGTGTATCAGCTTAGTAATGGGGCTGCATTGAACCTAGACTAATAGCTGGTCTGACCCCACCCTAACAAACTTAAATGCAAGCCACCAACAGATCCATTGATTTCAAGTAAATTAAGTGCAGGCTAAAAATAAATTCCACCACTGTTTAAAGGAGTATGACAAAATTCAGCACTCAATAATGTAAAATTCATAGTGCCTGACACATAGTGCCTGACACAGAGTAAACAAACTACAGCCATGTAAAGAAGTAGGAATACATGGGCCGGGCACGGTGGCTCACGCCTGTAATCCCAGCACTTTGGGAGGCTGAGGCGGGCAGATCACGAGGTCAGGAGATCAAGACCATCCTGGCTAACGTGGTGAAATCCCGTCTCTACTAAAAATACAAAAAATTAGCCAGGCATGGTGGCAGGCGCCTGTAGAGCTTGCAGTGAGTGGAGATCGCCACTGCACTCCAGCCTGAGCGACAGAGAGAGACTCCGGCTCAAAAAAAAAAAAAAAATGTGATCAATTGAAATGAAGCCAGAAATGACAGAGACAATGGAAGACAAAGATGTTAAAACAACTATTATAAGTTTGCACCATATATTCAAGAAGCTAGAAGAAAACAAGAGTATAATGTAAAACATGTAAGATATTTATTAAAAGACCTAAATGGAATTTATAGAGATGAAAAATACAATATTGATATGAAAAAATGAACTTCAGAGGATTCACAGCTGAGTAGGCACTGCAGGAGAAAAGATCAGTAACCATGAATACACAGCAATAAAAACATCTAGAATAATGAAAAAACCAAAAAAAGTAAACAAATTACTAGGTCCTGTAGGATAATATCAAGTGGTCTAACATACATGTAATTGGTGTCCCAAAAGGATGGGGTTGTTGATGGGGAAGGGGGGGCCAAAAAAACTATTTGAAGAAATAAGGGCCACAGTTTTGCAAATTTGATGAAAACCACAAAACCTATAGGTACAAGAAGCTCAACAAGCCCCATGCAGAATAAGCCTAATGAAAACATCGTAAATACACCTCATAATAAAACTGCTGAAACCAGGGATAAAGACAAATTTTAGAAGCAGCAAGAGGAGAAAAATAAAAATTATATTTAAAGGATCAAAGAAAAGAATGATGGCAGACTTCTTGTCAGAAGCTGTGCAAGCCAGAAGAAAGTGGAGAACTATCATTAAAGTACTAAAAGAAAAAAACTGTAAACTTAGAATTCTTTGCCCAGGAAAAAATAGCTTTCAAAAAAGAAAACTAAGCAAAGATGTTTTCAGACAACTGAAATAATTCATAGCCAACAAGCCTGTGGGACAAGAAATGTTAAAGAAATTTCTTAGAACCCGGGAGGCGGAGGTTGTGGTGAGCTGAGATCACACCACTGCACTCCAGCCTGGGCAACACAGCAAGACTCTGTCTCAAAAAAAAAAAAAAAAAGAGAAAGAAATTTCTTAGAAAGAAGGAAAATGATATATGGAAATTTGGATCTAAACAAAGAAATAATGGTCTCCACAGATGGTAAATATGTGAGTAATATGAAAGACATTTTTACTCATCCAAAATCTTTTTTAAAAAATAATAGACTGTTTAAAACAAAAATAATAAAAATTTACTGTGGGCTTTAAGCATATGTAAAACCAAAATGTATGCCAACAACAGCATGAAAAATGAGAGGAGAGAAATAGAAGCATATTGTATATGATACTTACACCATATGTGGAGTGGTATAATTTTGAAGTTAGGGTGTGATGAGTTAGAGATATGTATTGTAAATCCTACAGTAGCATGCAGCAAACTATTGGCCAACAGGCCAAATCCACCCCACAACCTGTTTTGGCAAGTAAACATTGGAACACAGCCACAATCATTCATATATACATTGTCTATGGCTATTTTTGTGCTACAATAGCAGAATTGAGTAGTGTCAGCAGAGATCATATGGCCCACAAAGCCTGTAATACTTATTTACTATTTGACACTTTACAGGAAAAAAAAAGTTTGTCAATTCTTGCCCTAGAGCAGCCAAAAAATAAATAAATAATCTACAATTATTGTAGTTACTGTATTGGTAACTACATTAAATATAAACGGCTTAAGTGCCCAGAGTACTGTTTAGAACTGCCAGATCCAATTTTTAAAAAGCAAGACCTAGCTATATGCTGTTATGTCAGGAATCCTGTCTCCAGACCACTCCTACATTTGGAGATTTGCTAGAAAGACTCATGAGTTTCAGCATATGATTGTATTAATACATATGGCTAAAATTTGTTATGGTGCTGTAGTAAGAATACACACATAGCCAGATCATAAGGGAGAAGACATAGGTGGAGTCAGGAGAAATCCATGTACAGGTTTCCATATGCTGCCTCCCTCTCATGAAGGATCACATAGAGTGCATCCTCTCTCCAGCACTGGAAATGGAGTAACATTTGTGTAACATTTCTGCCCAGGGAATTCCATTAGAGACCCCAGCACCCAAGGATTTTATTAGGAGCTGGTCACATAGGCACCCTCTGTCTAGCACATCCAAAATTCCATGCTTCCAAATGGGAAGTAGGTATTCAGTGTAAACCAAATTGTTTGCACAGTCTGGATATGGTCAACCACCCTTTTCTATTAACCGTTAACAAGGAGCTAAGTTTCTAGATGCCAGCCCACAGGCCAACCTTGCTAGCAGGCATTTCTAAGGATAGCAGTCTCAAGCTTGCCCATTAACTCTTTCAGCACAGCTGATTACCAAAACAAAGGACAAAAAAACTACGTATCCAGCTAAACACAGGTTAGAAGAAAAAGATGAGAAAAAATATAATATAAAAACACTAATCAAAAGAAAGTTGTAGAGGCTATATAAAAATCAAACTAACTATATTTTTAAATAAGCAATATTACCATGGATGAAGAGGAGTATTATATAATAAGTCAATTTGTCAAGAGGATATAACAATCCTAAGTGTATAGGCACCTCATAACAAAGCATCAAAATACATAAAGCAAAAAAATGATAGAATCAAAAGAAGAAATAAACAAATCCACAATTATAGTTGGTTTCAAAACTCCTCTCTCAATATTTAGTAGAACAAGTAGACAGAAAACTAATTAGGATAAAAAAGACTTGGCAAAATTATCAACCAACTTAACCAATTTTACAGACACTCCAACAATGTCAGAATACACATACTTTTCAAGAGTACACAGAACACTCACCAAAATCAACTATATTTTATGTCATAAAGCAATATGAGAGGATTAAAATCATACACAGTATATTAACTGACCATAGCATAATTGAACTAAAAATCAATAACAGAAAGATATCAGAAAACCCACAAGTATTTGGAAATTAAATAGCATATTTCTAAATAATTCTAACTATATTGAATAAAATAAAAATAAAAATATATAAAATTGGTAACATGTAGCTAAAGCAGAACTTAGAGGGAAATGTATAGCATGAGATGCGAATATCAGCAATGAAAAAAGTTCCCAAATCAATTATCTAAGCTGCATCTTAAGAAACTAGGAAAAAAATGGCAAAACAAACCCAAAGTAAACAAAATGAAGGAAATAATAAAGAGTAGAATTAATGAAAGTGAAAACAAAAAAATTATAAAACTTTATGAAACCAAAAGCTGGTTCTTTTTAAAAATGAATAAAATTAATAAACATTTACCAGAATTTATAAGAAAAAAGAAAAAACAAAAACTTGAAAAAATCAGGATGGAAGGGGAGATATCATCATAAATCCTATAGACATTAAAAGCATTATAAGAATATGAATAATTTTCTGCAATTAAATTCAACTACTTAAATGAAGTGAACCAGTCCCTATGAGACTCCATCAAAGCTCACCCAAGTAAAATGTATAACCTAAATAGCCCATATGTGTTTAAAAAATTGAATTCATGACTTAAAATTTCCCACAAAGAAAACCCCTGATCCACAAAGTATCCTTGGTAAATTCTACAAACATTTAAGGATGAAATAATACCAATTTTACATAAACTCTTCTACTTCCAGGAAGATGGATAGACTTATGTTTCCCTATTCCTCCTGCTAAGTATAAATAAAAACCATGGCCATTTTATATAGAAGAAACATAAGACTCTGGAATATGTAGAGAGGAATGAAGACTATCTACGAACCTCAGGACCCAAGAAGGGACATGATAGTGAGTTTCTTGGATTTTCTTTATGCCTCCTAGACCTCAGAATGGGAGAAAAAAAAAAAAGCCAGCAAGCCAGAAATACCAGTGGATGCAGACAAAACAACAACAACAAAACTGTTCTCTTCAGCAGAGAGAGATGAACCAGCAAAGAGACAGCCTAGCAAGACAGAAAACTTACAGACAATAAGCATGCTACTTCAGCCATACACCACAGAAAAAACAGGAATCCTTTTCATGATTGAAATGTTTTGTGTCTTGACTGTATCAATGTCAATATCTTGGTTGTGATATTGTACTATAGTTTTTCAAGCTATTACCATTAGGGGAGACCAGGTAAAGGGTACACAAGATCTGTCTGTATTATTCCTTACAACTATAAATATACCTATAATTATCACAAAATTGTAAGTTTAATTTTTTAAATCACCATACAAAACCTGCAGATGTTTATAACAGCATTATTCGTAACTACCAAAACTTGGAAGAAACCAAGATGTACTTCAGTAGGTAAATGGATAAACTGCAGTACATCCAGACAGTGGATTATTATTCAATGCTTTTTAAAAAATCAGCTATCAAGCCATGAAAAGAAACAGAGGGAACTTAAACACATACTACTAAGTGAAAGATGTCAATATGAAAACGCTACATACTGTATTATTCTAACTATGTGACATTCTGAAAAAGGTAAAACAATGGAGGCAGTAAAAACACTCGTTGCCCAGAGTTAAGAGTGAGGATGGCATAAGTAGGTCAAGCACAGAAAAATTTTAGGACACTGAAACAATAATGATGAATATGATACTATAATGGTGGATACTTGTCATATACTATAATGATACAACATGATACTGTATTTGTACAATACTATAACGGTGGATACATACAATTATACTGCAATGACATATGATACTAAAATGGTGGATACGTGGCATTAAACTGTAATGATACAATATGATACTATAATGGTAGATACATGTCATTATAAATTTGTCCAAACACATAGAATGTACAACACAAAGGGCAAACCCTACAGTAAACTATGGACTCTGAGTGATAATGAGGTGAATGCAGGTTCATCACTTGTAACAAAGGTACTGCTCTGGTGGGGAATGTTGATAGTGGTGGAGGTTGTGCACGTGTCGAGGCAGAAGATATAAGGGTAATCTCTGTACTTTCTGCTCAATTTGCTGTGAAACTAAAACTGCCCTAAAAAAAAAAGTATATTAAGAAAAGGCATAGAGAAAACTTCTCAACAAATTTTATGAAAACAGAATTAACGTGATACCAAATACATTATGAGCAAATGACAGATCAGCTTTTCTCATAAACACAAATGCAAAATTCCTTAGCAAAATGTTAACAAATCAAATCACACAATATAAGAATAAGATAATATATCATGGCTAAATGCGGTAATCCTAGGAATACAAGATTAGTTTTAAGATCCAAAAATCAGTCAGTGAAGTTTACCATATTAATGTGCTAAATTTAAAAATCATGTGATCATCTTCATAAATGCAGAAAAGATGTGATCATCTTCATAAATGCAGAAAAGGCGTTTGACAAAATTTAACACCAAATCTTCATTTTAAAATATCAAAAAAAAAAACAGAAATCAAAGGAAATGTCAACTTAAAGGATATCCAAAGAAAACATATTTAATTGTGAGGGACTGCCTGCTTTCTCTCTAAGTTTGGGAACAAGGCAAGGTTTTCCATCCTCATCACTTTTGTTCATCATTGCCATGAATGTCCTTGATAACGTGGTAAGGGAAGACATGGCTACACAGATGGGGTCTCATAAAACAAAGTGAATGATCTTCTTTGATCATTTATTTTGTCCTTTGCACTAAATTTCATCTTTATACTTAATGTTATTTTATTAAATAATCAGCTATTTAAAGGGAAACAATTATTACATAAGCTATACATTGCATGTAGCAATGAATTATCACATAACTACAGATATGAGGAAGACCGTATTGTCTCAGAAGCTTGATTTGGGCTCAGAGATATAAGCAGCGTATTAAACCCATTTCTCAGAAGCCTGTGTACACTAAAGCAGAGATTCCAAACAAAGGAATTTCTATTTTAACCTAATAATGATATTCATTTCAGCAGATCCTTAGGGAAATCTACCAGAAGAAACTTGCTCATCAAATTCGGGTTTGGTTGAAAGTGATAAATGTTGGTGGCACATACAGGGCTCTTTTACATCCCATGGAGCCTTGATGTGGCCTCAGATTCATCACAACACCCTGCTCTGGTCATTCACCTCAAAACATCTGGATAGATACGTGGAATGAAATCTATTTTCTATCCCTGTAATAAAGTCCTGTTACTTGGGGGAAAATGTTTGTAATTCACACTGTACTCATTCAGGCTGGTCCATCTGTCGCTGGTCTGATTAGGGATATTGGTCTTTTCTTTAAAACATTGAGGTTTTTATGTCTTAAAATAGTCCGGCCACCAGACACTACAGTCTAGAAAGTGAATTCGTAATAATTATACTTCATGTAGGAAGTTCATAAAGAAGTTACCAGTTTAGTTTATTTCTTATAAATCAGGAGCCTCTGGCTGTCACTCAGGAGACTGAAATATGTTCATCTTAAGGTAGGTATGCTTAACTGTTTTTAAGAATTCCAAAAGTGGGCCAGGTGCAGTGGCTCATGCCTGTAATCACAGCATTTTGGGAGGCCAAGGCGGGTGGATCACCTGAGGTCAGGAATTTGAGACCAGCATGGCCAACATGGTGAAACCCCGTCTCTACTAAAAATACAAAAATTAGCTGGGTGTGGTAGTGGGCGCCTGTAATCCCAGCTACTTGGGAGGCTGAGGCAGGAGAATTGCTTGAGCTCGGGAGGCAGAGGTTGCAGTGAGCTGAGATCGTGCTACTGCACTCCAGCCTGGGTGACAGAGCAAGACTCTGTCTTAAAAAAAAAAAAAAAAAAAAAAATCCAAAAGTGGCTGGGCACGATGGCTCATGCCTGTAATCCCATCAGTTCCGGAGATTGAGGTGGGCAGATCACCTGAGGTCAGGGTCAGGAGTTCGAGACCAGCCTGGCCAACATGGTGAAACCCCATCTCTACTAAAAATACAAAAATTAGCTGGGCATGGTGACAGACGCCTGTAATCCCAGCTACTCAGGAAGCTGAGGCAGAAGAATCGCTTGAACCCGGGAGGCGGAGGTTGCAGTGAGCAGAGATTGCGCCCCTGCACTCCCGCCTGGGTGACAGAGCAAGACACCGTCTCCAGAAAAAAAATTCCAAAAGTTAAGAGAAAAAGTTACATCTAGAATTCCATGTGCCAGTCTCCTGTCCCGCAGGCCAGGAGACTCCAGGCCCTACGGAGGTGAGAACATCTTACATTTTAGCAGTCTGCCCTTGATGAGACAGCCAAACGCTGTCAGGTGCCCTAACACCTGTTACAGAAACCACAACAATAGAAATGGGGTCTTCAAAAAATTGCCACAGATCATTGGCAGAGCCAAAGTTACAAAGTTTGCTTTAAAGATGGTGTTCGGTCCGGGTGCGGTGGCTCACGCCTGTAATCCCAGCACTTTGGGAGGCTGAGGTGGGCTGATCACTTGAGGTCAGGAGTTCAAGACCAGCCAGGCCAACATGGTGAAACCCTGTCTCTACTGAAAATACAAAAATTAGCCGGGTGTGGTGGCAGGTGCCTGTAATCCCAGCTACTCAAGAGGCTGAGGCAGAAGAATCACTTGAACCTGGGAGGTGGAGGTTGCAGTGAGCAGAGATTGCACCACTGCACTCCAGCCTGGGCGACAGAGTGAGACTCCATCTCCAAAAATAAAAAAAAATAAAGATGGTGTTCAGTGTAAACCTTTCTTTACAAATCCTATCTAGCTGTTGAAAGAGTGTCCCTTAAAGTTGATTACATATCCAATAGCTCGATTTCCAAAGGAAATCCCTGATTTGGGGGAATATAGATCTCTGTAGGCGCTGGCTTCTTGGGTTTCTAAGCTGCATGCAGGAGAGTCATGGAATTTAAGCTTTACGCTAGGGTCATGTGGCACTGAACCCACAAGTGGTTTAAGGTCTGCAATGGGAAGCAATTGTGTCTTTTGAAACACTGTGAGTAGACAGTTTAGAGTCTGACATCAGAGCAGGGAGGGTTTTCAAGGACCAGCTTCTGTGAGACAAACCTTCCAAAGCAAGTACTAGAGAGGACAGTCATTGTGTCACCTACCCCTGGAGTTATGTTCAAATGACATGAACAAGGATGGATAACTCTTGTCTGCCTGGGTGCCATGAGCCAGGGGTCTCTGAGGCCAGGTGTTTTCAGGGACTTCCCACCTTCTCACGCTTTCCCCCTCCCATTCTTTATCTTCAGGGGGAGCTGACTATGACCAGCCACATGGAGAACTTACAGAATGCCCTGTACTTCGATATGGTGCCAGAGTCCTGGGCTAGACGAGCCTACCCTTCCACAGCAGGCCTGGCAGCCTGGTTTCCAGACCTCCTCAACAGAATCAAGGAGCTAGAGGCTTGGACGGGTGACTTTACAATGCCCTCCACTGTGTGGCTGACAGGCTTCTTCAACCCCCAGTCGTTCCTGACTGCCATCATGCAGTCAACGGCTCGCAAGAATGAGTGGCCACTGGACCAGATGGCCCTGCAATGTGACATGACGAAGAAGAACAGAGAAGAGTTTAGGAGTCCTCCTCGGGAAGGGGCCTACATCCATGGCCTCTTCATGGAAGGTGCCTGCTGGGACACACAGGTAAAGCTTGGAATGAACCAAAGGGCATCTTTCTGGGGGCTCATTAAATACACATTGCTTCCTATGAAGTGTGACTACTAAAAGAGATATTCCTGAATCTTTTTCTCTAGGTAACCTTCTTTCCTTGAGGCCATCAGGCCATTTTTATTTAGCCAGGGGTGGTGCAAAGAGTATAAGCTTTGCAGAGGCAGTAGAGTGGAGAGGTTAATAGCAAGGGCTTTGGAACCAGACTGGCTGGGTCTGAATCCCAGCACCACCATTTATTAACTCTGTAACCTTAGATATAGTTTCACCTTTCCACACCTCACCTGTTAGATGGGAGAAGAGCGTCATTGTAAAAATTAAACGAGCTAATATGTAAGACACTTGAACAGTACCTGGCACATAGGCAGTGATCAAAAAGTGTTGGAGTCAGCTATCTCTGCTGCTGCTGCTGCTGTGTGTCTGTCACCCAGGCTGGAGTACAGTGGCACGATCTTAGCTCACTGAAACCTCCGCCTCCCGAGTTCAAGCAACTCTCCTGCCTCACCTCCTTGGTCCACTTTCCACATTCATGAGCTCTCAAAGGGCAGGAATCTTCTGCCTTTTATGTTGTCCTATGTCAGCAAAGAGGAGCCAGTAGATATCACTTAAAGTGGCATTTTGAAAGGATTCCTCATCAAAGGCTAATAAAAACGTGAGTCACATGAGATTGGAGAAGATGTTTCATCACCAGTAAGAATATGCAAATAGAGATTTACTTGGTTAAGTAGTACCCCCAAAAATTCATGTCTAGGCATAACCCCAGAATGATTATTTAGAAATAAGGTCTTTGCAGATGTAATAAGTTATGATGAGGTCATACTGGATTATCATGAACCCTAAATCCAAAGACCAGTGCCCTTATAAAAAGACCACACAGGTCGGGCACAGTGGCTCACACCTGTAATCCCAGCACTTCGGGAGGCCGAGGCGGGCAGATCACCTGAGGTCAGGAGTTTGAGACCAGCCTGACCAACATGGAGAAACCCCATCTCTACTAAAAATACAAAATTAGCCAGGCATGGTGGTGCATGCCTGTTATCCCAGCTACTCGGAAGGCTGAAGCAGGAGAATCGCTTGAACCCGGGAGGTGGAGGTTGCAGTGAGCCGAGATCACACCATTGCATTCCAGCCTGGGCAACAAGAGCAAAACTCCATCTCAAAAAAAAAAAGAAGACAACGACCACATAGATGGACACAGATATGGGAACAATAGACACTGGATTATTAGAGGGTGTAGGGAGAGGTGGGGGTCAATAAAAACTAACTATCCGGTACTATTCTCACTAACTAGATGAGGGGATCCATACTCCAAACCTCAGCATCATACAATATTCCCATGTAACAAATCTGCATATGTACCCCCTGTATCTAAGAGTTGAAATTTTTTTAAAAAAAGAAACTAAAAGAAAAAGAGATGGAAAATTTTGTTGAGACATGTTTTATAATGCTTACCGTTCTAGTGGATATAGCAAGTAAAGTCTCATGAAGTATTATTAGCAGTAGGAAATGTATTCATTCATTCCCTATAGGCTTGCAGTTAAACAAATTACCTCAAAAAAAACAAAACAAAGAAGACCATGTAGAGACACAGAAGAGAATTCCCTATGAAGACAGAGGCAGAGATTGGAGTGATGTATCTACAAGCTGAGGAATTCCAGGGATTACCAGCAACCATCAGAAGCTAGGAAAGGTATGGGATGGTTTCTGCTTCAGAACCTCCAGGAGGACCAACTCTGCCCATAATTTGACTTAGGACTTCTGGCCTCCAGAACTGTGAGAAATATGTTGTTTCAAGCCATCAAGTTTGTGGCATTTTATTATGCCAGCCCTAGGAAAGCAATTCAAGAGCCAACAGAAAGGACAGTAAAGTAGGGTAATGTTTAGAAAGCCTGAATCTTGAGAAGGAAGTTGACTTCCCTCTCTCCACCTAAACATTTGCACAAGATTCTGTCAGTGGAGATCATATATGGATTGCATTAGGTATAAGGTGGCCTAGAGCAAGCCACAGCTATTAATAGAATCCTCCAAACCACCAAAATGAGAGAAGTACCAAAAGGAAAGTAGGCAAGAAGCTCAGAAGGAAAGTCAGTGACACTGGAAGTGGGGGAATGATATCAGTTTCAATTGTCAACCTCCCATTTTTCATACCTCAT
This sequence comes from Gorilla gorilla gorilla, assembly GCF_029281585.2. Classification (NCBI taxonomy): domain Eukaryota; kingdom Metazoa; phylum Chordata; class Mammalia; order Primates; family Hominidae; genus Gorilla; species Gorilla gorilla. The sequence goes on from NC_073243.2 coordinate 27,255,618, forward strand.
TGTAAATAATAATAAAAACTTCCCCAAAATCAATACTTCTTCACCAAAAGCTGTTGTTCTCAAAGGTTTTATCCCAGAAAGATGTTGGCAAAAATGGAAGAGTCAGGACCTCCTAAAATCCTCTCCTCCATAAAACAATGAGAACATTCACAAAAACTGAGTCAGAATCAACTTTCTTAGAATTCTGGAAATTAACCAAAGGCTTTCAGCAATCCAAGAAGTGTTTATTCAAGCAAAACAGCTGAATCTCAGTAGGAAGAACAGTCTATGGCCTTTTAACTTGTCCATTCCCATCTCAACCCAACCCCTAGCTTGGAGGTTACCTATAAAACCAACAGACAACAATCACAGTGAAACCAATAGCCTGGAAACCACTGGAAGGGGCAAAATGGGGTTGGAGCACCTTCAAAGCCCTGTTCCCCACCTCCCCACAAAAAAACTGTCATTATTTTGCCTGTCCAGGGATTCTCTGGACTCACAAGTCTTTATTTCACCTGAGTTGGAACTCACCCAGGGCAACAGTCTTTTTCCCCAGGGCATTTGTTGAAGACAATCAAAGACAACTGCTTAACATTGCAGTTTGTCTGAAGCAGTAGATAATAGTGGTGCAAACAGTAGGCTAATCAAAAAGCTTAAAAGGGCAAGTCGGAGAATGAGATGGCCATAGGGGGCTTTGAAAACCCCTGACATGTTCCTGGAAATCTAGGCCATGCCTATGTGCAGATCTGTGCACACACCCACAGCTGTGGACATGCTCAAGAGAGTTAAGAAGGCTGTACACTCTAGCTAACCTTGAGGTTCTAGGAAAACAGGGGAGTGAAATCTAAGCAGAGTTTTAAACTGCCTGGCTAAGCATTGAAGGTGTGCTCCAACACTTGCACACAGCCACTCAGCCAAGACTTTGTGACTTATTGGTTCTAGGCATTTGAGAAAATCTGTCCAATTATTTGGTGACCTCTAAGCTAATAGAGCAGGCCACTTCAGTGGCCATACTTGACAAAGAATATAGACTTTACAGAATCAGTTCAGAAAAGTCACTAAACAAACCCTGACAAGAGAGAGAATATGATTTGCAGAGTGGCCACATTATTTAAAATGCCCAAGTTTTCAACAAAAAAATTATGATATACAAAGAAACAAAAAGCAATGGCCCATACACAAGGAAGAAAGCAATCAATGCAAACTATTCCTGAGGGGGATCAAATATTGGACTTGCTAGACAAAGACTTTAAATCAGCTATTTTAAAGATGTTCCAATAACCAAAAGAAACCATGTCTAAATAACTAAAGAAAATTGTGTGAACTATGTATCACCGAATAGAGAATACAGAGAGAAAAATTATATATGTTTTTAAAAGAATAAAGTAGGAACTCTGGAGTTGAAAAATACCTAAAATGAAAACTCAGTAGAGGAATTCAATAGCAGAACTGAATAGGCAGAAAAATCAGCAAATTTAGAATCAGATCAATTGAAATTATCCAGTTAGAAGAAAAAAAATGAGAAAATGAAGAGTCTCAGAGACCTCTGGGATACCATCAAGCATACCAACATATGCACAATGGTAGTTTAGAAAGGAAAGGAGAGATAAAGGGACAGAAAGACTATTTGAAGAGATAATAACCCAAAACTGCCCAAATTTGAAGAAAAACATTAATTTACATTAATTTACATGTCCAAGAAGCTCAATGAAATCCAAGTAGAACAAACTCAGAGATCCATACCAAGACATATTATAGTCAAACTGGTGAAAGATAAAGAAGAAAATCTTGAAAGCAACAAAAGTGGCTCATCACTTAACAAGGGGTTCTCAATGAGAGTAATAGCTGATTGCTCATCAGAAACCATGAAAGAGAAGGCAGTACAATGGCATAGTCAAAATGCTGAAAGAAAAAGACTATCTGCCAAGAATCCTACCTGCAGCAAAACTCTCTTTCAAAAGTGAAGAAAGTGAGACATTCTCAGATTTTTTAAGAGAGAGAGAGAGAGAATTCATCACTAGTAAACCAGCCTTACAGGAAATACTAAAGGGAGTCCTTCAGGCAAAAGGAAAGGATACTAGACAGAAACTCAAGTCCACACAAAGATATAGAATACTGATAAAGGCAATTACATATGTAAGCATAAAAGATAGTATAAATGCATCTTTTGTAATTTTTATTTCTCTTCTAATTTAAAGGACAACTGCATAAGGAAATAATTATAAATCTGTGTTGATGGATAGAAATGTATAAAGATGTAATGTAAATGATGAAAACAGCACAAAGGAGGGAGAGGGAATGGAGCTATACAAGATTAGCTTTTGTATACCATTGAAAGTAAGCTGGAATTAGGCTGGGCACAGTGGCTCAGGCCTGTAATCCCAGCACTTTGGGAGGATGAGGTGGTTGGATCACTTGAGGTCAGGAGTTTGAGACCAGCCTGGCCAATATGGCAAAATTAGCCAGGCATGGTGGCACACACCTGTAGTCCCAGCACACACCTGGGGAGGCTAAGGCAGGAGAATTGCTTGAACCCAGGAGGCAGAGGTTGCAGTGAGCCAAGATCATGCCATTGCACTCCAGCCTGGGCAACAGAGCAAGACTCCATCTCAAAAAAAAAAAAGTAAGCTGGAATTAATCTGAAACAGATTGTTATGTACATTAGAATATTTTTTGTTTTTTGTTTTTTTTAAGACTAGGTGACTTACTTTGCCACCCAGGCGGGAGTGCAGTGGCATGAACAGGGCTCACTGCAGCCTCAACTTCCTGGGCTCAAGCAATCCTCTTGCCTCAGTTCCCAAGTAGCTGGGACTACAGGCATGTGCCACCATGCGCCACCATGCCCGGCTAACTTTTTTGAATTTTAATAGAGATGAGTTCTCCCTATGTTGCCCAGGCTGGCCTCCAACTCCTGAGCTCAAGAGATCTTCCTGCCTTGGCCTCCCAGGGTGCTGAGATTACAGGTGTAAGGCACCATGCCCAGCCTTAGAATGGTAATTGTAATCCCCAAGGCAACCACTAATAATTTAAAAAATAGTAAACAAGGGAAATTAAAACGATACACTAGTGTATATCTGTTAATACAAGAGAAGACAGTAATGGAGAACTAGAGAAATAAAAAAGACATATAGAAAACAAATAGCAGATTCTACTTAATCAGTGATTACATTAAATGTAAATGGATTAAGCAATACAATTTTAAAAAGGCAGAGATTAGCTAAATGAATTTTAAAAAACAAACCATGAAACCCATCATGATCCAATTATATCATTTCCACAAAAGACACGTTTTAGATTGGAAGATACCAATAGGTTAAAAGAAAACAGATGGAAACAGATATGCCATGCAAACAGTAACCAAAAGGCAGCTGAGAGGCTATACTGTATCAGACAAAATAGACTTTATAAGGTAAAAATTGTTACTGAAAAATAAATAGGATAGAAATTATAGAGACAAAAAAAGGACATTTTATGAGAATAAAAAGATCAACCCATCAAGAAGATACAATTGTAAATATGTATGCACCTAACAAAAGAGCCCCCAAAATATACAAAACAGAAACTGACAGAATTAAAGGAAGAAGTAAACAATTCAACCATAATAATTGGAGCTGTCAATACATCCTGTTAATGGTGACTGCTAATGATTATAGAGTTTCTTTTTAGGGAGATGCAAATGTTTTAGAATTAGACAGTGATAATGATCGTACAACTCTGTCAACACACCAAAAACCACTAAATTATACACTTTAAAAGGATTGGTTTTACAGTATGTGGGGGAAAAAAAAGAGGTTCTACCTCTGTTCCTATTCCTTGCCATACACATTCATCTCTGTAGGGCAAGGAGGTCCCCACTGTTTACCTTAATTCTGTTACTCACCGTCCTTTACCTCATCAGCCTCTAAAAGAAGTGAAGAGCTACATCCTTCCCTTTAAATAAATTTCACACAAATAAACCAAACTTTGTCCATGGCATAAAGGCCTCAGAGTCACATGGACACAAAGAATCTGTGAAACACTCTGAATCAGCATTTCCCAAAGTATAGTCCATAAGGCACTAGTGCCATGGGAAATGAATAGGTTGCAAAAGAGAAAGGTCCTGTGGTCAAATAAGTTTGGGAAACACCAGGTTAAATAAACTGTTTTCTTTATTGCTAGGACTTCTTGTGTTCAGTGTGGTAGTGTATGTTGTAAAACGTCAAGTCCAGAATATGGTAAGCACCACTTCCCAAATTTATTGGACCAAGGGAGACTTTGGCTCCGCAGAACATTTCTCGGGACTAGTAGGAAAAATTGCTCTGTACAGCTGTATTGAAATAGCTCAGAAAATCATAGGGAGGCCTCATCTGGAAAGCTACAGAATAGTCAGGTCCACATTACATGAGTAAAGATAGAATGTAGCCCTCTCCACTCTAGAGGATGGAGGAGGTTGCATGTGAAACAGAAAAGAAACAGAAACAGGACATAACAAAAGCCTTAAAAGCTAAAGCATTTGCTGGCAGAAACTGTGTCTTAGTCATTTTTAAATCCCCAGCACCTAGCCTGACATCTGGCAAATATACACATTCGATATGCTCATGAAATGAATTAATGAAAAAACAAACTAGGGGAGAATCAAGCTCCAAAGGGATTCATTTGTATATGATAATAGCTTTTGGAACTCTGCTTCACCTGATTTAGGCTGAGAAAAATAGAAACGTGTTTCTACATATCAGATGCATTCCATCAAAGGCTGCTGAGAAAACCTGGAAGGGGGCAGGCATAAAGGCAGCCATGTCAGCCCAGTCTTTCCTCCCTTGGATCTGCTAACAAGAGCAAGGCTGGTTGGCTGGGCTCTGGGTCTGATCTAAGGTGCCTCTTCTCATGTTTTATCCTCAGGCTGGGATCATTACAGAGGCAAAGCTGAAGGATCTGACACCCCCTATGCCTGTGATGTTCATCAAGGCCATTCCTGCAGATAAGCAGGACTGCCGCAGTGTCTATTCCTGTCCTGTGTACAAGACTAGTCAGCGGGGACCCACCTACGTGTGGACTTTCAACCTGAAGACTAAGGAAAACCCATCCAAGTGGGTTCTGGCTGGAGTAGCCTTGCTTCTCCAGATTTAGCATCCTGCAGAGCCACTGAGAAAATAAAAAAGCTGGGCTTGGAGGCTGCCCAGAGGGACAGGTGGGTGAAGGGTCACCACAGACACTTAGAAAGGTAAGAAACCATGAGCACTCACAATTCTGTAGAATTCCTCTAGGGAACTTGGAGAGGTGTGCCTAAGGTGAGGCTGAGCTGAAGGAATGTGGGCCCAGGTTTCTTAATAAAATGATTTTACTCTTTAACTGTGTCTGGCCCAGGATTTGAGAGCTGCTGAATCATAAATGATCATGTAGAGACCAAGAGAAACAAACCACAAGGGCCCTGACCTTGTTACACAACACTATCCTAGGTGCTCTTCTTCCAGGCTACCCCACGCAGTCCTTGGACCAGTGGTATTGGCATCACCCATGAACCAGAATCTCCATTTTAACAATCTCTCTGGAAAATCTGTATGCACATTATAGTTTGAGAAACACTACCCTGGAGCAGGGGTCACCAACATTTTTCCATAAAGAGCCAGTTAGTGAATACTTTTAGTGATTTACAGGCCACAATGCCTCTGTTTGAACTTTGCAACTTTGCCGTGGTAGACCAACAGTAACCATAAATGATGAGTAAATGAAGGGGTGCGATTGCATTCTAACAAATTTTATTTACAAAAACAAGCAATGGGCCATATTTTGCTGATCCCTGCTGTAGAGGATAACGGATGTGTATACTGATATTTATCCTTCATTAATTCATGCATCCACTCAATACATTTTAATCTGACACCTACTATTTGTTGTGGATACAGTGTGAACAAGCAAACAGGAAGTATCTCCATCATCCTTTCAATCATTTAAGAGGAAGCCAAGAAGAAATCTTTACTGTAAAGCCTTTTTTTTTTTTTTTGAGATGGAGTCTCGCTTTGTCACCCAGGGTGGAGTGCATTGGGGCAATCTCTGCTCACTGCAACCTCTGCCTCCTGGGTTCAAGCGATTCTCCTGCCTCAGCCTCCCGACTAGCTGGGATTACAGGCGCCTGCCACCCTGCCTGGCTAATTTTTATATTTTTGGTAGAGACAGGGTTCCACCATGTTGGTCAGGCTGATCTTGAACTCCTGACCTCAGGTGATGTGCCTGCCTCAGCCTCCCAAAGTGCTGGGATTACAGGCGTGAGCCACCGCGCCTGGCCATTCTAAAGCTTTTTAATCTAAAAATTTTCTAGATTTACCTCCGTGGAACAAATTTTCACTGGAAGTCCAATGGGTTTAACAGTTTTGATGAGTTTTAAAAAGCTCTATGAGGCAGCTTGTTTGGTAAGAAAAGTACGGGAGGACCCAGTATTCCTTCTGTGATTATTCCCTCCTAACCTTTCAGAAACTTAATTTTGTGATTACTGTTTTGAACAGTGGTTCTTAAACTTGAACAGGCATCAGAATCCCCTGGAGGGCTTGTTAAAACAAAGATTACTGGGACCCGCCCTTCAGTATTTCTGATTCAGGAAGTTTAAACAAATTGCCAATGCTGCTGGTCTGGAGTTTGAGAACTCGTGATTTAAAACCTCAAATCCCATCATCCTATAAATCTCTGCTATACAGAATATGGAATCTGATGCTAATTCCTCTATGATTTTCCTGCTTTCTTCCTTGCAGTTCCTGCACCCCCTAAGTGGGGCCTTCTCATCTTCATGATACAAGGGAGTTAAATTTTACTGCTGGAAGCCAGGACCTCCAGCTTGGGTGTTGTCCCTCCTCTCCCATCAACTAGTAATGCACTTGCAGTTTCCTAACTATAGGTTAATCTGTTTTCAGGGAGATAACTCTGTCCACATTAGCATCATCCTTCCTGAGCCTCACCCATAGTAGTATAATAACATCAGGGAGGCCGGGCGCGGCGGCTCATGCCTGTAATCCCAGCAATTTGGGAGGCTGAGGCAGGCGGATGACGAGGTCAGGAGATCAAGACCATCCTGGCCAACATGGTGAAACCCCGTCTCTATTAATACAAAAATTAGCTGAGTTTGGTGGTGTGTGCCTGTAATCCCAGCTACTCGGGAGGCTGAGGCAGGAGAATTGCTTGAACCAGGGAGTCGGAGGTTGCAGTGAGCCGAAATCATGCCACTGCACCACTGCACTGCAGCCTGGCAACAAAGCAAGACTCTGTCTCACCAAAAAAAAAAAAAAAAAAAAAAAAAATCAGGCCTAAAGAAGGAGGTGGAAGATGATGGGAGGGGGAAGTCTCACTGTCAGGCCTCTGAGCCCAAGCCAAGCCATCGCATCCCCTGTGACTTGCACCTATACGCCCAGATGGCCTGAAGTAACTGAAGAATCACAAAAGAAGTGAAAAGGCCCTGCCCCGCCTTAACTGATGACATTCCACCATTGTGATTTGTTCCTGCCCCACCTTAACTGAGTGATTAATCCTGGGAATTTCCTTCTCCTGGCTCAGAAGCTCCCCCACTGAGCACCTTGTGACCCCCGCCCCTGCCCACCAGAGAACAACCCCCTTTGACTGTAATTTTTCATTACCTTCCCAAATCCTATAAAACGGCCCCACCCCTATCTCCCTTCGCTGACTCTGTTTTTGGACTCAGCCCACCTGCACCCAGGTGAAATAAACAACCATGTTGCTCACACAAAGCCTGTTTGGTGGTCTCTTCACACGGACGCGCATGAAATTTGGTGCCGTGACTCGGATCGGGGGACCTCCCTTGGGAGATCAATCCCCCGCCCTCCTGCTCTTTGCTCCGTGAGAAAGATCCACCTACGACCTCAGGTCCTCAGACCGATCAGCCCAAGAAACATCTCACCAATTTCAAATCCAGTAAGCGGCCTCTTTTTACTCTCTTCTCCAACCTCCCTCACTATCCCTCAACCTCTTTCTCCTTTCAATCTTGGCGCCACACTTCAATCTCTCCCTTCTCTTGATTTCAATTCCTTTCATTTTCTGGTAGAGACAAAGGAGACACGTTTTATCCGTGGACCCAAAACTCCGGTGCCGGTCACAGACTGGGAAGGCAGCCTTCCCTTGGTGTTTAATCATTGCAGGGACACCTCTCTGATTATAAACTCACATTTCAAGGGTGTGAGACCATGCAGGGACGCCTGCTTTGGTCCTTCACCCTTAGCGGCAAGTCCCGCTTTTCTGGGGAAGGGGCAAGTACCCCAACCCCTTCTCTCGTCTCTACCCCTTCTCTGCTTTTCTGGGGAAGGGGCAAGTACCCCAACCCCTTCTCTCCTTGTCTCTACCCCTTCTCTGCTTTTCTGGGGAAGGGGCAAGTACCCCTCAACCCCTTCTCCTTCACCCTTAGCGGCAAGTCCTGCTTTCCTGGGGCAGGGGCAAGTACCCCTCAACCTCTTCTCCTTCACCCTCAGCGGCAAGTCCCGCTTTCCTGGGGCAGGGGCAAGTACCCCTCAACCCCTTCTCCTTCACCCTCAGCGGCAAGTCCCGCTTTCCTGGGGCAGGGGCAAGTACCCCTCAACCTCTTCTCCTTCACCCTCAGCGGCAAGTCCCGCTTTCCTGGGGCAGGGGCAAGTACCCCTCAACCCCTTCTCCTTCACCCTCAGTGGCAAGTCCCGCTTTCCTGGGGCAGGGGCAAGTACCCCTCAACCCCTTCTCCTTCACCCTCAGTGGCAAGTCCCGCTTTCCTGGGGCAGGGGCAAGTACCCCTCAACACCTTCTCCTTCACCCTTAGTGGCAAGTCCCGCTTTCCTAGGGGGCAAGAACCCCCCAATCCCTTATTTCCACACCCCAACCTCTTATCTCCTCGCCCCAGTCCCTTATTTCCACGCCCCAACCTCTTATCTCTGCATCCCAATCCCTTATTTCCGCGCCCCAACCTCTTATCTGTGCGCCCCAATGCCTTATTTCCGTGCCCCGACCCCCCCTCCCGCTTTTCTGGAAGGTAAGAACCCCCGAACCCCTTCCCTCCGTGTCTCTACGCTCTCTTTTCTCTGGGCTTGCCTCCTTCACTATGGGCAAGCTTCCACCTTCCATTCCTCTTCCTTCTCCCTTAGCCTGTGTTCTTAAGAACTTAAAACCTCTTCAACTCTCACCTGACCTAAAATCTAAGCGTCTTATTTTCTTCTGTAATGCCGCTTGACCCCAATACAAACTCGACAGTAGTTCCAAATAGCCGGAAAACGGCACTTTCAATTTTTCCATCCTACAAGATCTAAATAATTCTTGTCGTAAAATGGGCAAATGGTCTGAGGTGCCTGATGTCCAGGCATTCTTTTACACATCAGTCCATTCCTAGTCTCTGTGCCCAATGCGACTCGTCCCAAATCTCCCGCCTGTCCCCTCAGTCCCAACCCCAAGTGTCGCTGAGTCTTTCTAATCTTCCTTTTCTACAGACCCATCTGACCTCTCCCCTCCTCGCCAGGCCAAGCTAGGTCCCAATTCTTCCTCAGCCTCCACTCCTCCACCCTATAATCTTTTTATTGCCTCCCGTCCTCACACCTGGTCCGGCTTACAGTTTTCATTCCATGACTAGCCCTCCCCCACCTGCCCAGCAATTTACTCTTAAAAAGGTGGCTGGAGCTAAAGGCATAGTCAAGGTTAATGCTCCTTTTTCTTTATCCCAAATCAGAAAGCGTTTAGGCTCTTTTTCATCAAATATAAAAACCCAGTTCATGGCTCGTTTGGCAGCAACCCTGAGACACTTTACAGCCCTAGACCCTAAAAGGTCAAAAGGCCATCTTATTCTCAATATACACTTTATTACCCAATCTGCTCCCGACATTAACTCCAAAAATTGGAATCTGGCCCTCAAACCCCACAACAAGACTTAATTAACCTCACCTTCAAGGTGTGCAGTAACAGAAAAAAGTTGCAATTCCTTGCCTCCACTGTGAGACAAACCCCAGCCACATCTCCAGCACACAAGAACTTCCAAACGCCTGAACCGCAGCAGCCAGGCGTTCCTCCAGAACCTCCTCCCCCAGGAGCTTACTACAAGTGCCAGAAATCTGGCCACCAGGCCAAGGAATGCCTGCAGCCCAGGATTCCTCCTAAGCCGTGTCCCATCTGTACGGGACCCCATTGGAAATCGGACTGTTCAACTCACCTGGCAGACACTCCCAGAGCCCCTGGAACTCTGACCCAAGGCTCTCTGACTGACTCCTTCTTGGCTTACCGGCTGAAGACTGACGCTGCCTGATCGCCTCGGAAGCCCCGTAGACCATCACGGACGCCGAGCTTTAGGTAACTCTCACAGTGGAAGGTTAAGTCCGTCCCCTTCTTAATCAATATGGAGGCTACCCATTCCACATTACCTTATTTTCAAGGGCCTGTTTCCCTTGCCTCCATAACTGTTGTGGGTATTGACAGCCAGGTTTCTAAACTTCTTAAAACTCCTCAACTCTGGTGCCAACTTAGACAACACTCTTTTATGCACTCTTTTTTAGTTATCTCCACCTGCCCAGTTCCCTTATTAGGCCGAGATATTTTAACCAAATGATCTGCTTCCCTGACTATTCCTGGACTACAGCCACATCTCATTACCACCCTTCTTCCCAATCCAAAGCCTCCTCTGCGTCCTCCTCTTGTATCCCCCCACCTTAACCCACAAGTATAAGATACCTCTACTCCCTCCTTGGTGACCGATCATGCACCCCTTACCATCTCATTAAAACCTAATCACCCTTACCCCGCTCAATGCCAATATCCCATCCCACAGCATGCTTTGAAAGGATTAAAGCCTGTTATCACTCACCTGCTACAGCATGGCCTTTTAAAACCTATAAACTCTCCTTACAATTCCCCCATTTTACCTGTCCTAAAACCAGACAAGCCTTACAAGTTAGTTCAGGATCTGTGCCTTATCAACCAAATTGTTTTGCCTATCCACCCTATGATGCCAAACCCATATACTCTCCTATCCTCAATACCTCCCTCCACAATCCATTATTCTGTTCTGGATCTCAAACGTGCTTTCTTTACTACTCCTTTGCACCTGTCATCCCAGCCTCTCTTCACTTTCACTTGGACTGACCCTGACACCCATCAGGCTCAGCAAATTACCTGGGCTGTACTGCCACAAGGCTTCACAGACAGCCCCCATTACTTCAGTCAAGCCCAAATTTCATCCTCATCTGTTACCTATCTCGGCATAATTCTCGTAAAAACACACGTGCTCTCCCTGCTGATCGTGTCCGATTAATCTCCCAAACCTCAATCCCTTACAAAACAACTCCTTTCCTTCCTAGGCATGGTTAGTGCAGTCAGAATTCTTACACAAGAGCCAGGACCGCACCCCTGTAGCCTTTCTGTCAAACAACTTGACCTTACTGTTTTAGCCTAGCCCTCATGTCTGCGTGCAGCGGCTGCCGCTGCTTTAATACTTTTAGAGGCCTTTCCTACAAGGTCTGAGAAGGCCACCACAGTCATTTCTTCCCTTCTGTCAGACATAATTCCTCAGTTTAGCCTTCCCACCTCTATACAGTCTGATAACAGACCAGCCTTTATTAGTCAAATCAGCCAAGCATTTTTTCAGGCTCTTAGTATTCAGTGACAGACTAATGGTCTATTAAAAACACACCTCACCAAGCTCAGCCACCAACTTAAAAAGGACTGGACAATACTTTTACCACTTTCCCTTCTCAGAAGTCAGACCTGTTGTCCTCAGAATGCTACAAGGTACAGCCCATTTAAGCTCCTGTATAGACGCTCCTTTTTATTAGGCCCCAGTCTCATTCCAGACACCAGACCAACTTCGACTGTGCCCCCAAATAACTTGTCATCCCTACTATCTTCTGTCTAGTCATACTCCTATTCACCGTTCTCAACTACTCATACATGCCCTGCTCTTGTTTACACTGCCGGTTTACACTGTTTCTCCAAGCCATCACAGCTGATATCTCCTCGTGCAATCCCCAAACTGCCACTCTTAACTCTTGAAGTAAATAAATAATCTTTGCTGGCAGGACTATGCTGAACCTCTGTAGGCACTCTCTAATTAGATGTCCTAGGTCCTCCCAATTCTTAGTCCTTTTATACCTGTTTTTCTCCTTCTCTTATTCCATTTAGTTTTTCAATTCATACAAAACCATATCCAGGCCATCACCAATCATTCTATACGGCAAATGTTTCTTCTAACAACCCCACAATATCACCCCTTACCACAAGACCTTCCTTCAGCTTAATCTCTCCCACTCTAGGTTCCCACACCGCCCCTAATCCCACTTGAAGCAGCCCTGAGAAACATCGCCCATTCTCTCTCCATACCACCCCCCAAAAATTTTCGCCGCCCCAACACTTCAACACTATTTTGTTTTATTTTTCTTATTACTATAAGAAGGCAGGAATGTCAGGCCTCTGAGCCCAAGCCAAGCCATCGCATCCCCTGTGATTTGCACCTATATGCCCAGATGGCCTGAAGTAACTGAAGAATCACAAAAGAAGTGAAAAGGCCCTGCCCCGCCTTAACTGATGACATTCCACCATTGTGATTTGTTCCTGCCCCACCTTAACTGAGTGATTAACCCTGGGAATTTCCTTCTCCTGGCTCAGAAGCTCCCCCACTGAGCACCTTGTGACCCCCGCCCCTGCCCACCAGAGAACAACCCCCTTTGACTGTAATTTTTCATTACCTTCCCAAATCCTATAAAACGGCCCCACCCCTATCTCCCTTCGCTGACTCTGTTTTTGGACTCAGCCCACCTGCACCCAGGTGAAATAAACAACCATGTTGCTCACACAAAGCCTGTTTGGTGGTCTCTTCACACGGACGCGCATGAAACTCACTATACAGGCAGGACACTTTAAGGCATGTAACTTGTGGAGACAAGAACAATTGGACAGTTTAGATACATGTGTTAATAAACCACTAGACAGTATTATAAACTAGATCAATGCTATCAATTTCTTCCTAACACTCACAGACAAAATGAGACTATAACAAAGGTAATTTTAAAGCATAGAGCACACTTTGGCAAAAATGACAGCCCATGTGGGATGCCAGGAGAAAGAGGGGCAGCTTGAGGCAAGAGATCAAGTGGAAGGTTGGCTCACAAAGAGGACACCAAAAACAAACTTACCTGAGATAAAGGTGTTGCCAGCACTGGCCAAGCTCCGATCGTCTGAACATTAGCCTAGGACTTTCCTATTACTGTTCTGCTACATTATGAACTTGAGGTTTATAGGGGCTGACTTTGGAGTTCAACTGCCTAGGGTCTTCTATGAAATAATGTGCTTTGAAATACAGTCAAACGGGCAGTGAACAAACAAATAAGATAGAAAGTGACTCTGCTAAGTTTATTTCAAACAAGGGACACTTGAAGTTAGTTTTTCACCCCTATGACAAAGAACACACGTGAGCTCACAGGCCCTCTATGCTCCTCCCCTTCTGGAACAGAAGACCTGCCCTAGAACCCATTTTAAGGGGCTGATCTGGGGTTCTTCCCATAAGCAATGACTACAGCTAATCCCATTAAATGCTTCCCGGAAAGCACTTCTAAAACTGGATCTCCAATTTAGACTTTTTCCCCAATGGGTCCAAAGGAAGGATGAGTGGAAACATGAAGACTATTCTTTCTCCTGAGGCAGAATCAAGAATTTAAGCCATTGTGCAATCCAATCCAAGATATCCTCCAAGTCCAAAGCCATGTCCAGATTCTCTCCTCTCCAATCCAAGAAAAAAGGAGATTAACAGGGGTATCCTCTTAGACACAATTCCTCTTGATGGAGCTGAGTATTTTTGTGACTGGGCTGAGAGACAGAAATGGGGAAAGAGTTTGGTTACTGGCTATTGAAAGGGCTTCTTTCCTAAGTGGGATCTTTGATGTTTGTCAAGGCTCGAGCTCCAGCTGAAACTTTTCCCACAGTGCGAACATTTATAAGGTTTCTCTCCGGTGTGAACCCTCTGATGTCTATTAAAGTTTGATCTCTGAATGAAACTTTTCTCACAGATAGGACATTTATAGGGTTTCTCTCCCGTGTGGATTTTCTCGTGGTGGCGCAATCCTGAGAAGTCACTAAAGCCTTTCCCACAGTAATCACATTTACAGGGCTTCTCTCCCGTGTGAGTTCTCTGATGCTTCACAAAGTCTGAACTCCGCAGAAAGGCTTTTTTGCAGATGGTGCACTGAAAGTATGTCTCTCCGGTGTGAGTTCTTTGGTGAAAAACAAGCTGAGAATTCCTATAAAAGGTCTTCCCACACTCCCTGCAGGTGGGGAGCTTCTGGGCCATGGGGGCTCTTGGCTGCCCCTTCTGGGAGGTCTCTCTCTTCTCCTCAAGCCACATGGTGGACATTTCTCCTGAATGAGGATTAGGCAAATGCTGACCTAGTTGTTTCTCAGAAATCCTTTCTTGAGGAGAGAGCTGTTCCCCTGTTCCCTCATCCTGAATGTTTTGCAGAGCCTCAGGGAGATTCTCTCCTTCTCCAAAGCATCCTGGCTCATCCTCACTGAAGAAGCCCCTCAAGGAAGCCTGAGAAGGAACCTCTCCTGAAGCTTGACAGGAAGCATGCAGGAGCTCCTGGTCCCTGTGATTCTCCAAATTTAGGTTCTCCTTGTCATTCTCTTGTCTAGCTCCTAAAAGAAGAAAGAAGATTTGAAATGGTTCAAGTGCTATGCCCTGTTTTCTAACTCATATGCCAAAGAGAGGGTCATCATAAAACATTCATTTTCTTTTTTTTCTTTTTTTTTTTTTAGGGCATTAGTAAGTGAGGAAGAAAACTACCATATGGCCCAAATGTTCAAACTTACTTCCCCTGTCCTGGGTTCAAGGCTAAATGGTTCAGCTCTGGAGCTGAGGATTTTTAAACAACACAGCAGTACTCATAAAGTGATCACTCCATAAATAAAGCCACATGTATTTCTTCAGGACCAGGAAAAACACAAGTATATTATAGGCAACTACTGCTTTTAAAATGATTTTTATCTGATTATATATAAAAGATAAATATGGTAACTAAAAAAAAAACTGGAGAGAGAGAAATATATACAGAAGAAAACCAAATCCGCCTCAATCTTACTACCCAGAGATAACAACTATGAGCATACATTTCATTTCGGTCTTTTTAATTTAACCTATATGTATGCAGGTATATGCTATTTTCTGACATAATTTGTGTCATATTGTACATACAGTTCTATATCCAGCTATGTAGCATTTAATTGTGAATGGTGGCATTAATCAATGTAATATAGAGTCTCCCTCTCCCATTCATAAGACGCCCAAAATCTGTGAAATGCACGTGTCATTTTACCACAGCTGCAGTGCAGCGGGGCTTTACTATAAAAGTGAATCCCTTGATCTGTGCTTGAATCTAGTATTTACATGCCCTTTATTAAATCACACTAGCAACCGGAAGTTTGTTTTTCTCATCGTAACTTGGGTTTTTGGTTATAGTACTTAATGATGCAAATAGATAATTTTTATTTTGGTGGTAGGATTTTCAACTTTTATAAATTATTTTAACTATATAGATCTAAAGATGCCATTTACCTTTCTCTTTCACATATTAGTGTCTTTTCAATTGTCTGCCAGGGATCTAGACATCTTCTAGAGAGCTAGATCTGAACTTGTTAAGTCAAAAAGCCTTAGAATGTCCCTGAATCTAAAAATAAAATAAAATAAAATAAAAGCCTTAGAATATATTCCTCTCAAATGGCAAAGGTACTTTCTCGTTTTTAAAAAAGCCTTTATAAATATCATTTTAAAGAGCTGAGTAATGGCCCATCAAGAAGATGTCATAATAAACATATAATTTGTTCCCCTACCATGGAAATCTAATTTGCTTATTGTGTTTTTGCTACTATAAATAATGCTGTGATCAGCAGTTTTCTTCATAAGTTTTTGCCCACATTTCTCATCAATATCTCAAAGGAATTTCTCAAAGTAGAATTGCTGTGTCAACGGGCATAAATATTAAGGCTCTTGACACCTACTGGCAACCCAACTTCCAGAACAACTCTGCCATCCTCTCATATGTGAAATTGGGCAGAGGGGGAAGTGGGTATTCAATACTTAAATATTGAATATTTTTAAACATATGCCATTTAGATGGATGAAAAGTGGTTTTCCATTGTTTTAAATTTTAATTCTTAAGTTATGAAAGGATGAATCTTTATCACATTTATGAGCTATTTTTCATACTCGAAGACTGCTGCCCATATTTTACTGGGAAAGTACATTTTTCTTATCAACTTTCTTTAACTCTTTCTATATCAACAAAAATAATCATTTATCTGTCATGTTCATGAAAACTTTTTTTTTTTTTTTGAGATGGAGTTTCGCTCTGTCACCCAGGCTGGAGTGCAATGGCGTGATCTTGGCTCACTGCAACCTCTGCCTCCCAGGTTCAAGCGATTCTCCTGCCTCAGCCTCCCAAGTAGCTGGGATTACAGGTGCCCGCCACTATGCCCAGCTAATTTTTGTAGTGTAGTTAGATGGGGTTTCACCATGTTAGCCAGGCTGGTCTCGAACTCCTGACCTCAAATGATCCCCCCGCCTCAGCCTCCCAAAGTGCTGGGATTACAGGCGTGAGCCACCGCACCGGCCTGATCATGCTAAATTCTTATATAGACCAGCATCTCTTTTCTAGGCTCCCTTTTCTGTTCTATTGATCTGTGCATCTATTTTTATATCAGAATCACACTATTTTAATGATTTTTTACCTTTATAATACAACAGACTTAATATTTTCAGATCTAACATTCATGAAACATTCTTCTTTCAAAACATTTTTTTTAAACTATTCTTGCATGTTATATTCTTCCAGATAACTACTTTAAAAACTTTAATCCTTTGGATTTTTATTAGCAGGGTAAGTATATGGCTTTTTGAGACTGCCCCCTGCTGACCTGTTTTAACTAGGAGCTGTTCTTCCATATGGTCAACTATAACAGCATATTCACTCTCTATATTGACTTTTGCCCCTGGTCTGAGTCCAGATCTGGTAAACTGGCAAACTGTTGTATTTTTCAAACCAGGCCTTTCCCATTTGGTTACTGTGACTTCCACAATTATTCTAGGTCTCCTCCCCGGACAGCCCGACTCCTGCACTGACTTCCTGCAGACTTCTCTCCTCCAAGTGTTCCCTTCCTATCTGTCCTACACGTTGCTACCGGATTCATCTTCCTAAACCTCTTTCCACATATCCTCTTTTTTTTTTTTTTTGAGACAGAGTTTCATTCTTGTTGCCCAGGCTGGAGTGCAATGGCGCAGTCTCGGCTCACTGCAACCTCCGCCTCCCAGGTTCAAGCGATTCTCCTGCCTCAGCCTCCCAAGTAGCTGGGATTACAGGTGCTCACACCATGCCCGGTTTTTTGGTTTTTTTGCATTTTTTGTAGAGACAGGAACCTATAATAGCTTTTTTTTTTTTTTTTTTTTTTGCCTATCAAGGCAGGATGACCCTTGTAGACTCCTCCCATCTGGTTAAAGGCAGTATCTAATGGGACCATGTCAGCAGAGGTGGGATGAAGGAAAAACAAACAAACAAAAAACGAGTAGGAATATAGTGAGCTATATATCGCAAATAAGATCAGACTACTAGGAGCTATATGGGAAATCTCTGTAGCTTCCATTCAATTCTACTATGAACCCAAAACTCGTCTTAAAAATAAATCCTGTCCAAAAAAAAATCCTACTGCAACAACCTCCAAAGCAATATTTTCAACCTTTTCTGACTACAACCCACAATAAGTTCTATGGACTAAACTGTGATCCCCCAAATTCGTATGTTGAAACCCTAGCCCCCTGTATGATGGTATTTGGAGATGGGGCCTGGGGCCTTTGGGAGGGATTAGGTCTAGATGAGGGCCTAAGGGTGGAGTCCTCATGATGGGATTAGTTTCCTGTCTCCTCCTCTCCCTCTCTCACCTCCCCCTCTCCCAGTCTCTCCCTTCCTCTCCGCCTCTCCTCTCCCCAACCCCCCTCTCTGCTATGTGAAGACACAGCAAGAAAAGCGAGGTCAGCAAACCATACTGGCACCCTGATCTTGGACTTCCCAACCTCCAGAAATGTGAGAAATAAGTGTTTGTTGTTTAAGCAACTTAGTCTATGGTATTTTGTTACAGCAGCCCAAGCTAAGGCAGTAATCAATATATTAATATTGAAACACAGTACATGCACACGTATTTTAAACAAATATCTCCTGAAACACTACCCACCCCTACATCTGATATTTCCTCTTCAATCTTATTGTGTTTTTTTTTAACGCTGGTTGTAACTCTATCAAATGATTTCACAACTCACTAATTGGTTATGCAATGCAGTTTGAAAAATTCTGTTCCAGAAGAAATCCTTGTGAAACGGCCTGATAAATACGTTGTGTAAAATTAAAATCAAATATCTCAGCTAATGATTGCTCTCTCTGTGGTATATTAGCAAAAGAAAATAATTAATTAGATGCCACTGGGGAGAAAGAATGGCTTGCCCTACAATTCCCATCCTTGGTCCTCTTCTTCCTCTAAGGTTCTGGGATTTACTGTATATATAAAAGTGTGTGTATGTGTGTGTGTGTGTGTGTGTGTGTGTGTGTAGGTTTCACAATTAGTTTTTACGTAACTTCAATGTTTCAGAAAAAGTGTAGAAAGCAAAGAATGACTACTTTACAAGATAACAAGTTAAGATTTCTTCTTCCCTAGTCTTAAATAAATTATTTATATGAAGTATTTGTTGATGCTGCTGTTTTAAGAAATGTTAGGTGCATAGGGATTAGATAAAACATTTTTTTCTGTTTTATGTCTAGATACTCTAACTTCTTGCTAGGAAGGGTAATAATGGCTGCTACATAATCCTTTGCAATGAAATTCTACTCTATTTGTATTGGTCTCAATTTGTGTGAATCTTAATTCTTTCAGAGAAAGAAAGCTAAAATAACAGACAAGATTAAAGGCAGCAGGTCTGATGTGTGGTCTTCCTTCCATAGTTAAATATGTGTCAACAGCCCTATAGCCAGAGATAAGTAGACTCAATCTCAATAGTTAAATCAAACCAATCAGATCATGGCTAGTTATAACCAACGTAATAGAATATTCTGCCTCCCCCAACCTCCTTCACCACCTCCCCAATCACCTCCAATTTAATGACAGGCAGTCAGAAATGATTCCAGACCAATGGAAGATTACTCACCTACGCAGGTGGGTCTTGGGATCTTCTCACTGACATGAAGGTATAGTCCTGCCAGCTCTTCCCCAAATTCTATTGAATTAGTCAGGTCAGATTTGGGATGGGAAATGCCTGCTATAGAGAGAAAGATGTATGGTGGGCCTGGATGAATAGGGAAGACTGGGAGCTCAAGCTGTGACTTTCAAAGGAGCACCCTACGCATGAGGGAAAATATGAAGGCTCTGGACACTTGCAGAAACTCACCTTAGAACAGCGTGTGGAGCTTGTAAGACACCAGTACTCACAGGATGACCTTAACAGATGGTAAAGGCCATGAAAACAAGAGTCTAGGCAGGTGGACAGAAAGGTCTGTAGACTACCTGGCAGGCTGGTGTGAGAATCATGATGGGGATCACACCAATGGTTGGTTGACAAGTGTGGTTTAGTAGAAAAGAGCATGGACTCAGAACCAGCCACAGCTGAGTTCCATCATAACTCAGCCCACTTATGAGCTATGTGGCAGTGGGTAAGTATTTGATCTGACACTCACTTTCATCAGGCTTAAAATGAGAATACCATCATCAATTTCATAGATTAAAGAAGTTACTCCGTGCAATGTACCCACAAACAGTTCCTGGCACACTGAATACTTTCAATACAAGGAAGTTCTTACTGTTAATTCTGCTAGCTCCAACTTGCCCCAGTTCCCAACTGTGTCCCTAACGATTTCCTTCACCTGGCGATTTTCAGTTCAGCAGATGTCTCCATAAGTGCATGGAAAATGCCTCACAGTTTTCCAGTCCTTCTACCTCCTTCCATCAGACTAACCCACACCCTCACCTCCTGAGACCATTTTCCCATAGGTCTCCAGCATGAGATCCCAGTATTGCTCCTTTTGAGTGGAATCCAGGTGTCTCCACTGTTCCTGGAAAAAAAAAAAAAAAAAAAGCAATACAATACCATGACTCCAATGAAGGTGTTTGAACCTGCCTTCCCTGCCTAAAGGAAAGCTGAGAAGACAGAAACGTGCCATAGGATCCTGGCCATCGCAAGACCTGAGAAATCCCAGCAGAGTGGTTCAAGGGACAAAGAGGCCAAAGGGAAAACAACAGTCCCTATATCAGTGTTTCTTTCCTTGGTGAGAAAACATCTAGGCTTTACATTCTGCACCTTTTCAGGTGAATTATTTAAAAGTGGAGAATGTATAGAGGGCAGGAGCCTTTTCCATACTATTTGTTTTTATTCGGGTTTTGTTTTTTTTTTTTTTAGATGGAATCTCACTCTGTCGCCCAGGCTGGAGTGCAGTGGAGCAATCTCTGCTCACTGCAACCTCCACCTCCCAGGTTCAAGCGATTCTCCTGCCTCAGCTTCCCGAGGAAGCTGGGACTATAGGCACATGCCACCATGCCTGGCTAATTTTTGTATTTTTAGTAGAGACGGGGTTTCACCATCAGGATGGTCTCGATCTCCTGACCTCGTGATCTGCCCGCCTTGGCCTCCTGAAGTGCTGGGATTACAGGTGTAAGCCACCTTGCCTGGCCGGTACTATTTGTTTTTTTGTTTTTGTTTTTGTTTTTTAACTCAAGTGCTTGTACTAGAGGTCTTTGAGGAGGAAGAGTCTGATAGTCCCACTATTTAATTAAAATCAGGAAATTCAAAAAGCAAAGAAAGAAGTTAAAAAGCAATCTGTTGGAAAAGCAGGTGCGAATCAGTAAGATGTAGTTAAGAGTCAACTGCATTGTAAGCTTCACCCTGAAACAAAGATTGGTATATTCAGAGAAGAGAGAGATGTTATAGCCATACTTGAAATATCTTAAAGTTCTGCATTTAGAGTCTAACATTAAATTAGTTTTCTTCCCAGATAGTGGAAAACTGGTAGGTTCTCTGGAGCAAGGTGTCCCAATCTCCAAAAGAAGCCCTGCTTTTCCTATGAAACGACAGACTGGAGACTCAAAACTGGGAATACCATACAGCTAGGGTCTGCTTTCATGAATTCAAATTTCAGTCTTCCACCAAGAAGCTGACTATTAGAAACTCAGATTGTATAGCAGAGGGATTAGCAGCCCATTTTTTGGAGTCAGACGTACGGAGTTTTAAGTCCCAACGTTGCCACTTTCTAGCTGTGCGACCTTGAGCAAGTTATTTAACCTTCCAGAGTTTCAGGCCTCACCTAATGATGGCACTGAACTCAAAAAAGTGTTGGGAGGTTTGAGATAAATAATGCAAGTGTCACCTGTTTTCATAGCACACTGTACTTTTTTTATTTATAGTATTTATCCATTTATTAAATATTTATGTGTATGTACAAATGTATGTGCACACATGTAAGTATTTGATTAACTGTTGCCTCTACTAGCAATGTAAGCTCCATGAGAAAAGGACTCTGTCATCCTCTCCATTGTATAATACCTTCCCAGTTCCCAAGACCCTGTCCAGGACAGAAGAGGCACTTGATATATGTTACCAGGGTGAAATAAAGCCCTTAGCAAACAGGTCCTCAGTAGATAATATATATTATTACCATCACATGCAGTCTCCCAGTCTCACCCCAAGGGTTTGCAGAGAGAATTAAGGGATTCTGCACACTTTCAGAAACCCCAAAGTGGATAGACATGAATAGCCAGGCTTCAGGGAATAGAAATGAGGAAAGGAACTACAAAGTCATCCTCCTACTGTACACAATATACTGTTTGGGGAAGGCACTCTCTGATATGATTTGGCTCTGTGTCCCCACCCAAATCTCATCTTGTAGCTCCCATAATTCCGATGTATTGTGAGAGGGACCTGGTGGGAGATAACTGAACCGAGTGGGCAGTTCTTTCCTGTGCTGTTCTCATCATAGTGAATAAGATAACATCCGATGGCTTTAAAAATGGGAGTTTGCCTGCACAAGCTCTCTCTTTGCCTGCCGCCATCCTCGAAAGATGTGACTTGCTCCTCCTTGCCTTCCACCATGATTGGGGGCCTCCCCAGCCATATGGAATTGTAAGTCCAATTAAACCTCTTTCTTTTGTAAACTGCCCATTCTCAGGTATGTCTTTATCAGCGGTGTGAAAACGGACTAATACACTCTCAGTCCTAAGTCAAGTCTGCCCCCTAGCACATCAAAGGGAAGTGGAAATGGCTCAAGGAGAAAAGAGATAACAAAAACTGTTCAATTAGCAGGTGCTCAGCCAAACACACAAAGGAAAGAGGGTTTGGACTTTTTTGGGTGGGAAGGATAGGAAGCTGAAAAAGCGACCTCAATATACTGAATTACACAGTCAACTATTAACTATAACCACATTTTTAATGTGAACTTTAATTTAAATTTTTTAATTTTTAAAGTATAAACAGCTAGCAGCTTATTCTGTTAATCTTCTGTGAATCCAACTATTTTAACAACCTCCTGAAAATAATCACTTGAGCAAACATTGCTGAATACAGGAGTTCTCAGTCTTTGTGGTCAGAACACATGGACCCTGGCTTCAGTGCTAGCCGAGAAAAGGATGCACATGCCAAGCACAGTAATATCTGCCTGGCTGCCTGGCTTGCTGACACAGGATCTATTCCATGAACACCAGAACAGTAACTACCAAGAAGAGTACAAGACAGAAAAGGATACAGCCACCAAAATCCCCAAGGGTCAAAATCAGCTGACTCAAAAACCAGAAAAGTTGCTTCAGGAGCACTAACAGGGTACCTCCAGCTTAAAGACACAAATTTACTCAAGGAACTGCCAAGAAGCTGGGTACTTCGAATAAAACCTCCTACTGAAGAGGCAAGACGCCAATGGCAGCCAGCTTGCCTCTTTCTCATATTTAGAAGAGACAGAAAAACCTAACTTTATATCCTGAAAGACAGACATATGGGATTTGATGGGAAAATTCTCTCTATTTTTGTGTGGAACTGGCACCATCTTGTGGGTTTATAAGCTATTACAACTGACTTGCACTTAGTTACACGCTGTTCCTTTCCTTTAAGTCTGAAAGCCGGGGAAGGTGAGTAAATGCACTGCTGGAGCCTATGTGAGGTTCCAACCGAGTCATGGTTTCCACTAATGAAATAACTACTGTGTACTGATAGTAATACCGTATCATTATTCTGGCATTATTTATGAAGTTCCTCACTTATTTAAGAGATTAGAGGGAGTGATTAATTTAAAAATTCCTTTTACTTCCAAAGGATTCCATTAAATATCAAAGTCTTTCTGATGCAAATAATTGCTGTTAGTTTGGAGGGGATATTCAGATTGGGTAGGGACAACTTTTGTTCATTTGACTTAAATGGTTGCTAACTAGTTACCATCTGAAGGTAGGGAAATACAGACACACATATATATGTAAATACGGTTGTAAAAAACAAATTGGTGCTGATGAGCATTTTAAATCTTTTGACTTTAAGTTATCCAGAACAGGTGAGGATACTCTGTACCTACTACAGAAACAACAATAATCCTCCAAGCCTGGTTGACATATTCCACAGAACACCCAAATCTTTTTCACCAAGCAACATCTTGCTTAACAATTTGGTTTCTGGGCACCTTGAAAGCAGGCAGAAGGGTACCTTTGATTCACTAAAAAGATATTTCTCTTCCCTGCCACCTCCCCATCCACCTTCCCCCAGAGTAAACTATGAAATTAGTATTCTAGTTTTTATATATCTGAGCCTGGAGAGCTGAAGCTCAGACCCTGGTCTGAAACACAGCATTACCTACTGCCTTCTCTATTTTCATATTCACGCTACAGCAGATTGCAAGGCAAGTCCCAAGAGGAGTTCCTTCAACATTTTAAATGATGTTTTAATTAATATGTATAGGTTCGTGAAAAAAATTTTTTACAAAATACAACTTTTCAAAATTGTTAACTAAATATCAACATAAATCTGTCCCAGAGACTTTTATGTACAGCAAAAATGAAGTATTAGGAATTGTTGAATTTACCTTCTGCCTGAAACAACTAAAAATGGGACAAAATGTATGAAACAATAGTTTTCAGACATTTCACATTACACAAGCAGAGCAGAACAAGATCCCTGAAAGTGGGAAAGCAAATTCAGTGAGCTCTAGTTATCCAAACTTACTGCCTAGACAGAGGATCCAGGCAGCAGCACAGGAAGGGAAACCCAGGCTGAGCCAGGCAGCCTCCCTGAGTTGAGCAGAAGGAGCTCAGAGTCTGGAAATGCCAAGATCCTTAGAGTCGACAGGGTAGAAAAACTGGAGAGAAGGAAACTGCACAAAGAGAAAGCTCCAGAGATCTACAGAGCGTCCCCACAAAGTCTGGAAAATAACCACCCAAAAGAATCAGAGGGAACAATCCCCTGAGTTCACACAGTGCTGGAAACAGTTTGTATTTCCACCAGGCAGAGTGGAAAACCTGGTATATGAAAGGGCATCAGATTACTCAGAATACTCAGAAGGGAAGTGCCTTAGCATGGAAAAAATAATACTCGACTAAATGTTTCTCTGGTGCCATGTAATAAACTGTGTCCAAATAACTGCACCCCATAGCAAAGTTCAAGAACATTTATAGTAATACAAAAATATACAGCACCCCACCAATGTGATACCCAATCAAAGATTACCAGGCACGGGCAACATAGTAAGACACACAAAAATTTAAAAATTAGCCAAGCAGTCCGGGCATGGTGGCTCCCGCCTGTAATCTCAGCACTCTGGGAGACCCAGCTGGGTGGATCACTTGAGGTCAGGAGTTCGAGACCAGCCTGGTCAACATGGTGAAACCCCATCTCTACTAAAAATACAAAAATTAGTCAGGCGTGGTGGCACATGCCTGTAATCCCAGCTACTCAGGAGACTGAGGCAGGAGAATTGCTTGAACCAAGAAGTCGGAGGTTGTAGTGAGCTGAGATTGCGCCACTGCACTCCAGCCTAGGCAACACAGCAAGACCCTGTCTCAAAAAAAAAAAAAAAAAAAAAAATTAGCCAAGCATTGTGGCACATGCCTGTAGTTCTAGCTACTCAGGAGGCTGAGGCAGGAGTATGGTTTGAGCCCAGGAGGTCAAGGCTGCAGTGAGCTATGACTGCACAACTGCACTCCAGCCTGGGAGACAAAGTGGAACCCTGTCTCTAAACAAACGAAAAAGACAAAGATTACCAGGCACACAAAGAAGCGGGAAAATACATCTCATAATGAGAATAATCATTGATCAAAACTGACCCAGAACCAATGCAGGTAGTAATCAGTAGATAAGGATATTAATACAAATACAACTATATTCCATATGTTCAACAAGCTAGAGAAAAAATTGAACACATTAAGTATAGACATGAAAGATACAATAAAGCCCCAAATCAAACTTCTAGAGGTGAAAAATTCATCTAAAATGAAAAATATACTGGAAGAGATTAACAGCAGATTAGATGCTGTGAGATGAAAAGACTAATGAACTTAAAGACATCAAAATAGAAACTGTCCTAAATGAAACACCAAGACTTCAAAAACAGAATGAAAAATATACTGGATGAGATTAACAGCAGATCAGATACTATAGAAGAAAAGATTAATGAACTTGAAGACATACAGAAATTGTCCAAAATAAAACACCAAGACTTCAATAACAGAATGAAAAATATACTGGATGAGATTAACAGCAGATCAGATACTATAAAAGAAAAGATTAATGAACTTTAAGACATACAGAAATTGTCCAAAATAAAACACCAAGACTTCAAAAACAGAAAAACAATCAGTAAGCTGTGGGACAACTTGAAGAGCTCTGATACATGTATATACATTATCATTATACACATTCCACAGGTATTATTTCCCAAGTCCTTAAAGGAGAGGAGAAATAAGTGAGACAGAAAAAAAAATGCTTTGGAAATAATGGCCAAAAATTTTCCAAGTTTAGTGAAAACCATACACCCACAGAGCTAAGAAACTCAATAAATCCCAATTACATGAAATGTGAAAATGACTCCAAGGCACATCAAAATCAAATTGTTTTAAAAAATGAGAATACACTGAAATAAGCAAATATATATATATATGTATATATATACACATTATATGCATAAGAACAAAGATAAGAGTACATTTGGCATGATTCTATTTTTACAAAACTCTAGAAAAAGTAAACTAACATATGGTGACAGACAGCAGATCAGAGGTTTCCTCAGGATGGGGAATGGGGTGAAGAGAGGCAGGAGGACGAGATTATAAAAGGTAAAAAGTTTCCTTTTCATCGCTTTTGTACGTCAGCTCACCTGAGGTGCTGCTGGGAGCAGTGAGGCTCCGAGGTCCTGGTCTCTGATCAGCCTTTCCTCCAGTCGGGCAGGCTGGGAGGCAGCCAGGGCTGAAGTGAGGAGAGGAAGTTTTCAGAATCTGGATGTCTTCCTTAACCACTCCCCAGAGGGCACAGATAACAATCTTCACAAATCAGAACAATACCTGTACTGCCATCTATATTTCAAGACTTGTGTTTATCTCCCTGACAAACTCCAACCCCCTCCAACATTCCAGTCTCACCCATATGTTCTCCCACCTCCTTCCTCAGAGCCAAAATCCAAATGGTCTGGCCCAGTCATAAAGCAGTTTAAAACACAGACTTTGACTCTCCAAACAAGAGCGGTTTATTTAGGTCTAACCTGTTTGCAAACCTCTCAGGGATACGCCAATCTGAGCAGCATACCATTTCAACTCACTTAGGCCTACTAATCACAATCCCAAAATTTCTCCAAGAGAACACCACACAGCACCATCCTCACCTAGTTCTGCTTCTGTGTCAGATTCCTCTTTCACGATGTGGCTCAGAAGCTCCCCAGGCCCTGAGGATGAATTCTCAAGTCCCAACTCCTGAGGCACCACTTCAAGATGGGGCTCCACTTCCCCCACTTGGCAGCTTGGAGATTCCATCTTCTCTGATAAGATGTCCTGTCCTAGAACCTGGATACTGATCTAGAGACCATATATTAATTAGTAATTACTGAAGAATCCAGAGTAAGGATCTCTAAAAGACACAAAGCTTACTCTCTACAACTGATCATAAGACAATTTCTAAGGATGTGGAGAAAGAGAAAACCAGCTTTTATATCTAATCCAGCAGGAACCAGGGAAAGAAACGTCCCAAAAGACACCAAAAGCTGAGGCCCGAATCAGGCGTGGGAGACCTTCAAGACATGCCACTAACGTGCTTCTACTGGATATGCGCCACCAATGAAAACTCAGGCATCTTTTAAATAACTTCTCAAACATTCTAGTCTAAAGGTGGAATGCGCTGGGAGACCTTACCCTCAATCCTCAACAGCTAAAGAGTGTTGAGAGTCAGAGAGTGTTAGAATTAGGTGAGGTATGGGGGAACCCAGCTGTGGTATAATAAGAAATACACATTTAGTCTTTGTCCCCAGTTCCCATTCCCGCAGAGCTCCTAAAACCCTGGTAATTTCCTGAGTGACAGAGGTGAAAGAAGAGGCTTTGTTATTCATAATGAGCCCTTCTCAACCACACCTGAGTTTATGCTAGGCTCCTAGATAGCTTCAGGATGGGGGCTGGTTGCCAGAGGAACCAACCTTGAGATTAAAAGGTTGGAACTTTCAGTATCTCCACCCAGCTTCTGAGGAGGGGAGGGCAGCTGGAGATACTCAATCACCAATGGCAAATGACTGTATCAAGTGTGCCAAAGCAGTGAAGCCTCCATAAAAATCCCTAAACCATGAGGTTCAGGAAGCTTCCAGGTTGGTGACCTCATGGAGGTACTGGTAACGTAGCACGCCAGGAGACGCATGGAAGCTCCACGCTCTTTCCCCCACACCTTGCTCTATGCAGCTCTTCTCTCTGGCTGTTAATGAGTTGTATCCTTTATAGTAAGTCAGTAACAGGAAGTAAAATCCTTCCCTGAGTTCTGTAAGTCATTCTAACTAATTATCAAACTTGAAGAGAAGATTGTGGGAACCTCCGAATTTATAGCCAATTTGTCAGAAGTACAGGTGGCCCCTGGGACTTGTGACTGGCATCTGAGAACAGGAGCAGTCTTGGATTGAGCCCTGAACCTCCAGAGTTAGCTTCAGAACTGAATTGCTGGACACTGTACTGGTGTTAGAGAATCACAGAATTGGCCATTGGTGTGAAAAGCCCCACCCATTTGGTGTCATAAGTGGTATCAGAAAAAAGACAACACACCTGATGGGACCAGAGAGGAGCCCTGTGTTTCACTCGCAGATCATAATACCCTCTGCTTACCCATTGCCACAGTCTCTGGGGGTCCCCCTTCAAGCTTTCCACAAGGGTCACTGCCTCTTCTCCACTTCCTGGACACTGTTTCCGCACCCACATCTGGATCTCCCCAGGCAGGATGGTCAGAAACTGCTCCAACATGAGGATCTCTAGGATCTGCTCTTTGGTGTGAACCTCTGGCTGTAGCCACTGGAAACAGAGCTTCCGAAGTTGCTTCAATGTCTCATGAGGCCCAGACATCACCTGGTAACGGAACTGCCTGAAAAGCTGGCGTGCAGTCTCAGGGCTGGAGAGTTCCTCTTGAAGGGCAGCATCTGATTCTGAGAACTGGGAGTCCTCGGCCTTCGCCAGTGATGGCAGCAGGCCTAGGGCCTGCCCCAAGTCAACGGGCATTGTCCAGCCTGGCAAGTCCTTTTAAGTAAAGTGCTTCTGCAGTGGAATTGTCTCCGGCAAGAACTAGGTCTTCACCAGGACACTAAAAAGGGAATGAGATTGAGTGCTACACAGAGGAAGGGGACACATTTTCAGAAAGAACAAATTCACATGCCCTACCCGAGAAGCCATGGGATCAACTATGGAGCTTCTGAAATTGCTCGATGGATACATGATTCTATTTTGAAAGATTATAAACTTGAAGCCACAAAGCAAACTACTGATACTGTATCTAAACAGCCACCATTTCCCTGCCCATTTTATAATGTTCTTTCTTGGTCTTCAAATGTCCAGACAAAATGAAGAATAAAATGCACCATACGAAACATTTTCACTATAGGTTTCCAGGTAAACGGCTCTTCTACAAAACACTTCTACATCTTCATCTATATATCTGCATACTAAAAAATAAAGCTGGAAAAAGATACTAATGCCCTAGGAATAAAAGCTAATGCCTACATGCTTCTGTAATAAATAGGAGGTTAAAGAGAACAAATTAAGTCTTCCAAAAGGTACCAAAAGTACTTCCAAAAGTATACCAAAAAGGTGTAATGAAACTTCCAAGAGAGGTCTTTTGAGTGCCATATTAAAATAGGTCTATTTGAGAATTTATGAAAAAAACAAGTGTCATACCTGACACTTTCAACCTTGGGGTTAAAGAGGGTGAGAAGGCTGGGCATGGTGGCTCACGCCTGTAATCCCAGCACTTTGGGAGGCCGAGGCAGGTGGATCACGTGGTCAGGAGATCGAAACCAACCTGGTTAACACGGTGAAACCCCGTCTCTACTAAAAAAAAATACAAAAAATTAGCTGGGCATGGTGGCGGGCGCCTGTAGTCCCAGCTACTCAGGAGGCTGAGGCAGAAGAATGGGGTGAACCCAGGAGGTGGAGCTTGCAGTGAGCCAAGATCGCGCCACTGCACTCCAGCCTGGGGGACAGAGAGAGAGACTCCGTCTCACAAAAAAAAAAAAAAAAAAGAGGATTGAGAAGACTAACTACCTTGAAAATACTCCTATGGTGTTGATATAAATAATCACTATTTTATGTGAATGGTATCAAATTTTAGAAGATCACAACTAAGACAGTAGAAAGAGAAATATTAAATCGCAAATAATATTATTCTAAAAAGGATCATCCACTATTTCTAGTTAACTTTCTTGCAAGTAATCATAATATAGGATTACTGGGTAAATCCTTAAATGTTATGAAGAATTTGGTGGTCATCATTTCTCCCTAAGACTAATCGCAGCAATTTTTAAAAAAAGATACCCCATCACTTGAGGATCTGGCTTAATCAGAGATCAGTACAATACTCTAGCTTTTTGTAGCTGCTTATTTCTTAAGGTGTAGGAAACAATGTCTTCATCCTTACCGTTTCACCAAAATAATTTATCCGACATTGGAAAATCATTTAAAAACTAAAAAAGAAAAACAAATTTTTTTCAAGGGCCCGAGAAAGGAAAAAGCGAGGTCAAAAGAATTACAGTTGACCATTGAATAATGCAGGAGATAGGAGCGCCAACCCCCCACACAGTAGAAAATCCATATATAACTTCTGATTCCCCAAAAGCTTAGCAGTCTATTGACTGATGCCTTAAATAGTTGATTAACATACATTTTGCATGTTACTGTATTTTTGTGATAAAGTAAGTTAGACAAAATATTATTAAGAAAATTATAAGGAAGAGGCCAGGCCAGGTGGCTCATGCCTGTAATCCCAGCACTTTGGGAGGCCGAGGTGGCTGGATTACAAGGTCAGGAGATCGAGACCATCCTGGCTAACACGGTGAAACCCCTTCTCTACTAAAAATACAAAAAATTAGCCAGGCGTGGTGGCAGGCGCCTGTGATCCCAGCTACTCGGGAGGCTGAGGCAGGAGAATGACATGAACCTGGGAGGCAGAGCTTGCAGTGAGCTGAGATCGTGCTACTGCACTCCAGCCTGGGCGACAGAGCGAGACTCCATCTCAAAAAAAAAGAAAAAGAAAATTATAAGGAAGAGAAACTACATTTACTATTCACTAAGTGGAAGTGAATCACCATAAAGGTGGTCACCTTCATCATCTTCACACTGAGTAGCCTGAAGAGGACAAGGAACAGGAGAAGGAGAAGGAAGGGTTGGTCTTGCAGTCGCAGGAGTCACAGAGGCAGAGGAAAATCCTTGTATAAATAGACCCTTGCAACCGTAATCCAATACCAAATGTTTTTTATGTGGTCCTCATCAAATTTATTTTTTGCTTAAAAAGAAACCCAGGTCTGAGCGCAGTGGCTCACGCCTGTAATCCTAGCATTCTGGGCATCCAAGGCAGGGAGATCATTTGAGGTCAGGAGTTCAAGACCAGCCTGTCCAACATGGCAAAACCCCGTCTCTACTAAAAATACAAAAATTAACCGGGCGTGGTGGTGCATGCCTGTAATCCCAGCTACCAGGGAGGCTGAGTGAGGCAGGAGAATTGCTTGAACCCAAGGGGGCAGAGGTTGCAGTGAGCTGAGATCACACCACTGCAAGAAAAAAAAAAAGAAACCCAGGCCAGGCGCGGTGGCTCACGCCTGCAATCCCAGCACTTTGGAAGCCCTAGGCGGGAGGACCACCTGTGGTCAAGAGTTTGAGACCAGCCTGGCCAACATAGTAAAACCCCATCTCTACTAAAAATACAAAAATTAGCCGGGCATGGTGGTGCGCACCTGTAATCCCAGCAACTCAGGAGGCTGAGGCAGGAGAACAGCCTGAACCTGGGAGGCGGAAGTTGCAGTGAGTCAAGATCGTACCACTGCACTCCAGCCTGGGCGACAGAGGGAGACTCCATCTCAAAAAAAAAAAAAAAAAAAAACAGTCAGTAAAGTCAAAAAATCTGAACACTATCAACCGACTTGCTCTAATTGACATTTTCAGAACACCAGACCCAAGAACTGCAGAGTATACATTCATTACAAGTGCAAAGAGTATTCATCAAAACAGACTATATGCATAATTTTCAAATGACTGATATCTTAAAATTAGCTCTAAAAATATTACGCAAAGTGATATTGCTAAAAAGCCATTAAAGCAATAACAAAAAACACTCAAAAACCCAATATCTGATAGAAAAGGAACACAAGAGAAACAAAACCAGAAAGGTCAAATGGAAAACTTTAGAGCTTCCTGGGTTCAAATATATTCTCTGATCATAGTGCAATTAAATTAGAAATCAATAACAATAACTAGAAAATCCCAATTTGTGGAAATTATTAAATAATGCTCTTAACCCATAGTCAAAGAAAAAAAATCACAAAGGAAATTAAAATATGTTTTCATACTGAGTGACAATGACAGCATTATCAAACCACCTGGAAAGCAGCTTTAGCTCAGAGGTAAACCTACAGTTTCAAATAACATCTTAAAAAATGAATAAACATATTTTTAAAAATACCTTGCTTTGTAAATCCAACCTATTTGGCTCAAGAGTTTCAAATAACAAGCGGCAAGATTTTAGATAGCAAGATACCGACCTGTAAACTTACTGCAATTTATCTGTTTCCTAAATTAAGATAGCAGTTTAGATAATATTTAAGAGAAATGACATTTTGGAAAAACTAGATTTTATAAAACACTTAAATCTTTTGTTAGTAATATTATACTCCCAGGTAGTGTGTAAGAAGAACGTCTCGATTATTCAAAATTAAATTACTTTATATAGTATTAAAAATTTAATAGAGAGTTTATATTCCGATAACCTCATGAGGAACTGCCCCCATTCGTTATGAAAAAAAAATAAGGTTATCTGTTATACCTGTTATTAAATCTTTAACAAATAGCATGAATTTTTAAATGTGCATTCTAGGTGTAATATACACACGTGGTTACATACATGGTTACATATATAAGTAACCATTTGTTAAGCACCTACTACGTATCAGCTCATTATTAAGTTCGGTTCATGTATTTCTAATTCCCACAATTACCCTGGTGTACAGATCAGGAACCTCCGAGGCTCACAAGTGGCAGCCAGATTAACCCAGGAAGCTCTAAAGCCTTTGCTTTGGGGAGAACTGCCAACGTCTGGTGATTTGTTGGGGCGTTTTCTGGTTGTCACAAGCAGCTAGGGGAACTGGCATTTAGTGCTCGAGGCCAGGTCAGCGCTGCTCATTGGATATGTATTCTCCACCATGCGCCCCCCAAATGCCGATTGCACTCTGATGAGAGAGGGAGAGACTCCAGGCATCATCCCATCGGGTTTCCTCTTCCAGAGACTCATTTTCAGCCCTTAGGGGAAGACAGCGGGGAGGAGCCCGTTTTCGGTCCCAGTGCAGAGACCCGGCCGGTCCCGCGGGGCGCAGAGGCGCAGGAATGCAGAGCCGGGACGGGGTTCACACATCCCCCCGCACCCAGGGTCCACTCCCAGCCATGGCTGCCCCGGCCCCGCACTCGCCACGTCCCCCGCGCGCTCCCAGACGCATGGGCAAGGGAGCCCGCTGGCCCCTCCGTAGCTCCGGGGTGCCCAGCTGAGTCAGGTGCGGACGCAGATAGCGCAAGGCCTGACCCCGAGCGGCCGGAGGCCGGGACCGCCCCGCACGCGCGCTCACCTCGGCCCGCGGCGCCGGCTCCGGGCGCACTTCCGGGAGCTGAGTGGCTGCGCGCGCCTCAGGCGGCAGGCGAACGACGTGCGGCACCGGGCGGAGCTAGGGGGCGGGGGCGGAGCTGATACCGAAGCTCCTATTGGCCGTCGGGGACGCCCCGCCTCTCTCTGGCGTTGCAGCCCAGGAGCCTCGGCCGACTTGGCAGCGAGGTTCCCGAGCCAACGCCATCCTTCGTTCCATCCGTCACTCACTCACTAATCACTGTTCCTGAGTTCCTTCACTTCTCACCCGTCATTTATTGCGCGCCTATGCTGTGCCAGGAACTCGGCCAAGCACTGCGAGGCCTTCAAAGATTATTTCTTTGTCTCTCCCAAACCCTTCCGCCCAGTCCCACACGCAGAGCTGCAACGCTCTGCCATTATCCCTGATTCTTAACCGCCGCCTTTCTCCTCCTTTCCGTTCTTGCCTCACTGGGCCTCCCTGAGACACTTGATTTGCCCCAACCTTCTTCCTCTGTCTTGGTTCTCCCACTCTCATCAGCTCTGCATCCCCTGGGTCCTCTCCCACTTCTCCCCATTCCGTTGGGGCTAGTCCAATGTGGTGCCATCCTCTTTCCACCTGCGTCTCTCTCTCTTCTTCTCTCTCTCTCTCTCAACAAATGTCATCCCTGACTCTTCCTTTCTCCTTCCCTTTCCCACACGCCAACAATGATTGAATCCTCTGATTTGACCTCATTGTCTCTCAGACACCTCACCCTCTCTCCCTTCTCACTACCCCTCCCTCGGCTCAGTTCCACACCATTTGTAATGGTCAAGGCCTTCTTACCCTTTCCCCAGCGTCCAGTGTTGCCGGTTTCCAGGCCATCCTGTGCTGGGCCACGACATCAACTTGTGATACTAAGTTGCATTAATGGAAGTATCATGTCAAAGTTTGGGTGTTCCATCTTGGGCAACTGTCGAAGAGGAGGGTATTCAAAAAAAGCTGCCATGTTCCCCAATAACCTATGGAAATAAAATAAATAAATAAAAATTTAAAGAAGAGCTGTCATTATCATAACATGTCCTGTACCTGTCATTATCATAACATGTCCTATAGCTGTCCCATGTTTACAAGAATTAAAGATACCTCCTCTGGAGAAATAAAGCTTGATGCGGGGATGGGATTACATCTTCATGTACCTGAAAAGTGACCAGTGGAAAAGGGATTCGACATGTTCTCTTAAGTCCCAGGGTCTGAACAAGATCCTATGTGTGAAACTACTGTTTCAGCCTAACATAGGTGGAAGTTTCTAGTCTTTTTTTTTTTTTTTTTTTTTGTATTTTTGGTGGAGACGGGGTTTCACCATGTTGGCCAGGCTGGTCTCGAACTCGTGACCTCAAGTGATCCACACGCCTTGGCCTCCCAAAGTGCTGGGATTACAGGCATGAGCCATGGCACCTAGCTGGACGTTTCTAACATTCATGTGATTGATGGCGCTGCTTTGAGTTCCTGAGGACAGCATGGCTAACAATTTACCAGGCACATTTAGAGGGATACCTTCATTGGGTATTGCTTCCAACATCAATGTGCTCTGCTTCTAAGAAAGTCAAGAGATAAGGTGGTTTAGAGGGGAAGATTATAGGAGTTTTATCTTCAATGTGTTCGCTTTTAGCTGATCAACACCCAAGGAAGATAACAGTAATTCAAAACCATTAATTCGGTTCTGACTCCTTTGTGAATCTGATGGAAGGTAAAATTTTTCCCAAGAAAAATGCACATACACATCTACATACAACACTTTGCACTTAAATTCAGGGAGCTAACACAGCCTTGAAACCCATCCTTGGAACCTACAAACCTCAGGTTGAGAACTCTAATCCTGGTAGATGGTTCTTGATATGAAAATGACACTTTGAAGTTTAATAATTTCTTTATAAACTGGCACCTTAGGAAAAGGCATAAACACTTATTTCGAAACAGGCTGAACAACCAAAATATTTTTTAAAATAGGGAGATATCTACCTCAGCTTAGGAAATAATGAAAAGGTGTCATCTATTTCTATTATTCGCTTACTCATTCAATAAATATTTACCAGATGATGTGCCCAGCACTCTTCCAATAGCTATATATGCAAGAATGAACTAAACACACAAAGTCCCAGCCCTCCCAAGACTTATATTTTGTAGGGTGAGCTGGACAATAAATAAGTGCACAAGTGGTAATTATAGGTGTTGTGAAGAAAATTACATTGGGGTAAGGAGGAGAGGTACTGTTAGAGATGGAGTGCAAGTTATATAGGATGGTCAGGGAAGGACTAACAGATAAAACAGTCCTGAATCCAGACCTGAAGTTAATTAAGACGCAAGTCTTGTGTGTATCTGTGGGAACCTCCAGGCAGAGGAAATTGCAAAAGTTTTTGTTGTTGTTGTTGTTGTTGTTTGAGACAGAATCTTGCTCTGTTGCCCAATGTAGTGCCAGAATCTCAGCTCACTGCAACCTCCGACTCCAGGTTTAAGTGATTCTCCTGCCTCAGCCTCCTGAGTAGCTGGGATTACAGGTGCTTGCCACCATGCCCAGCTACTTTTTGTATTTTTAGCAGAGACGAAGTTTCATCATGTTGGCCAGGCTGGT
Source organism: Gorilla gorilla gorilla (assembly GCF_029281585.2). Taxonomy (NCBI): domain Eukaryota; kingdom Metazoa; phylum Chordata; class Mammalia; order Primates; family Hominidae; genus Gorilla; species Gorilla gorilla. Next base: position 27,291,495 of record NC_073243.2, read on the forward strand.
CTCAAATTCCTGACCTCAGGTGATCCACCCACCTCAGTCTCCCAAAGTGCTGGAATTACAGGTGCGAGCCACCAGGCCCACCCATAAACGTTTAGGCCATGAGACAATGAGTGACAATAAAGAGAAGCGCTATAAAGACCAAGCCCTGGACCACACCAACATATAGGGTCAGGGTAATAAGAAAAATCTATTAAAGGAGAAAGAAACTGAGGAGCCACTGAGGTAGCAGGAAAACAGAGAGTGGTATCTGGGAAGCCAACTGCATAAAGTGTTCAAAGAAAGAAGGAATTGCTGGGTGTGGTGGCTCACGCCTGTAATCCTAGCACTTTGGGAGGCCGACATGGGCAGATCACCTGAGGTCTGCACTTCGAGACCAGCCTAACCAACATGGAGAAACCCTGTCTCTACTAAAAATACAAAATTAGCTGGGTGTGGAGGTGCACGCCTGTAATATATAAACTGGCACCTTAAGAAAAGGTATAAACCCATAATCGCTTGAGCCCAGGAGGCAGAGGTTGCAGTGAGCCTAGATCACACCATTGCACTCTAGCCTGGGCAACAAGAGTGAAACTCTGTCAGAAAGAAAGAAAGGAAGAAAGGAAGAAAGAAAGAATCATCAACTAATCAAATGCCATGATCAAATGTAAGATGAAGATTAAGAATTGACTGAGCAACAGGAGTATAAAGTCACTGGTGACCTTGACCTTATAAGAGTGGTTGGGAGTAGAGAAATCCTGAATTGAATAAGTTCAATAAGGAACGAGAAGAGAAGAATTAGAGCAGCAAATATAGACAAGTCATTCAAGAAGTTTTGCTATAAAAAGAAATAGCAAAATGAGACAAATTAGGAGATCTTACAGCATGCTTATACACTGATTAGAATGATCCAGTAGGGAGGAAAAATTTGTATGGAAGGGGAGAAAAGTGACAATTACTGAAAAATGTTCTTGAGTAGAGATTGATTTTTGAATAACAAGGCTTCTGGGTACTCACATAATCTAGGCCACATGGAACACTCACAGAAAACAATCTCCACTAAAGAAGAGCTTAAAGTCAAAAGTTACAAGCCACACCAAAAACAATTCCTCGTACAGAGAAAATGGGGAATAGAGAGGTGTTGATCAAAGGGTAAAAAAGTTCCAGTTAAACAAGAGGAGTAAGTTTTAGCAATCTATTGCACAGTGTGGTAACCGTAGTTAATAATAATGCATACCTCAGGCCGGGCGCGGTGGCTTACACCTGTAATCCCAACACTTTGGGAGGCTGAGGCGGGCGGATCACAAGGTCAGGAGATCAAGACCATCCTGGCTAACATGGTGAAACCCCATCTCTACTAAAAATACAAAATATTAGCCAGGCTTGGTGGCGGGTGCCTGTAGTCCCAGCAACTCTAGAGGCTGAGGTAGGAGAATGGCATGAACCCGGGAGGCGGAGCTTGCAGTGAACCGAGATTGCGCCACTGCACTCCAGCCTGGGGGACAGAGAGAGACTCCATCTCAAAACAAACAAACAAACAAACAAAAATAAAAAAAAATGTATATTTCAAAATCACTAAAAGAGTAGATCTTAAATGTTCTCACCATAAAAAATAAGTAGGTGAGGTGATGAATATATTAACTAACTTGATTTAAACTTTTACAATGTATACCTATGTCAAAACATCACATTATACCCCATAAATATATACAATTATTATTCATGAATTAAAACTAAAAATAAATTTTTAAAAATCTATTATAAATGAAAATCACTAGTTACTAAAAAAAATGAAAGCACATGCACTCCAAAATTCAGAGATAATAGAGCAATCTGAAAGATATTTTAAAATAAAAATTCTGAGTTGTTCGAAGAGGTTTAAAAAAAAGTAAAAGCAATAGAGCAAAAGAACCTTGTGGGAAAAAAAGAAGAAAGAAAGAAAGGATGAAAGGTGAGAGGGAGAAAACAAAATAAAACTGCAGGATCAAGTCTATTTCTTACAAACTTTAAAAGATATTAACTTTTTGGCTGGGCCCAGTGGCTCACGCCTGTTAATCCCAGCACTGTGGGAGGCCAAGGTGGGTGGATCATGAGGTCAAGAGATCGAGACCATCCTGGCCAACATAGTGAAACCCCATCTCTACCGAAAACACAAAAATTACCTGCGCGTGGTGGTGTGCGCCTGTAGTCCCAGCTACTCAGGAGGCTGAGGCAGGAGAATAGCTTGAAACCGGGAGGCGGAGGTTGTAGTGAGCTGAGATCGTGTCATTGCATTCCAGCCTGGCAACTGCAAGCCTCCATCTCAAAAAAATATATAAAATAAAAAAAAAAAGATATTAACTTTTTTAATTAGGGAAAAAAATAGTCTAACATTGATGAGAATCAGACATGGCAAATATCTTTGTTCCCATTGTAGAGATAAGAAAATCGAGATCCAGAGTGTGTAAGAGCGTAACTGAAAGCTGCAGACATTGTTACTGAGGCTGAATTTAAACTCTGCTTTTTCTGACTGCAGATCCCATACTCTGCCCTCTGTCTGCTGCATTTGTCCCAGGATAAAGTAGGGCTAACAGGACAAGCTGTTCAAAGAAATTGTATAAGGTTTGGGCAAACTATCATGGGAGATACTGTGAGAACTTGAAATGAATATATTGATGAAGATAAATTACATGAGATTGTTGTGGGCCAGATCAGTTATTTCAACAAAAATTCCCTGGAACTGAGGAGCAGAAAGATTCGGATTGACTCAAGGTGAAAGGAACCTGGGCATCAGTGGAGGATATCAGTGTAAGCTGTGTGGAAATGGCTGAGCACATGGACAAGGAAGGGAGACCAGAACAGAAACCACTCCCGACACCCTCCCTCTGCCATCAAGATGTAGTTTGTATCCTGTTGACTTCAATAGAGCAGAGTGATTTAACTCATGGCAGAAGGAACCTGAATTGTCTTTTAAGGACTATTGAGAGAACAGAGAATTAAACAAGATGGCAATTGCTTTTCTCTAGTTAGGAGAAATACTAACATATGTCACGTTTTATGTGGGATGTCCTGGAGGAGATCTTTAAGATGTTCAAGAGGCCAGGCGTGGTGGCTCACGCCTGTAATCCCAGCACTTTGGGAGGCCGAGGCGGGTGGATCACAAGGTCAGGTGTTCGAGACCAGCCTGGCCAACATAGTGAAACCCCATCTGTACCAAAAATACAAAAAATAAGCCAGGCATGGTGGCGGGTGCCTGTAATCCCAGCTACTTAGGAGGCTGAGGCAGGAGAATCGCTTGAACCTGGGAAGGCAGAGGTTGCAGTGAGCCGAGATAGTGCTACTGCACTCCAGCCCGGGTGACATGTGAGACTCTGTCTCAAAAAAAAAAAGATGTTCAAGAAGGTTCAGGTGGGGCTAGGAAATGACTTCCTATAGTGCCTACAAGTGACACACAGGGCCAGAAACCTGGATTAGCCCTAAAGTGCATACCTTAAAAAAGTATATATGGTGGATAAATCCTGATGCATCTCTCACCAAATGAAATTTTTCCCTGAGGCCGTAAAATGTCTTTAGACAAGGTATTCTCAATCTGAGACTTCAGGATTTCAATGACTAACTCCCCAGTATGCAAGTGTTTGTAGGTATGGGTATTTTTCTCAAATTTAAAAAGTCATTGCATACTTAGGCAGACCCCTTTGAACTTTTAAATCCATGGGCCTGGAGACACGATAAAGAAGTTAAGCTTCACTGGTATTGAATACAATGGACTGGCCAGCTCCTTAGTTTGCACATATGTTGAACAGGCTTGAGTCAGGATATAGAAGGTGCCATAAGGGAACGTGAGGAGGCCCACACCATGGAGCAGTTAAAAGTGAGGGCCTGGGCCGGGTGCAGTGACTCACGCCTGTAATCCTAGCACTTTGGGAGGCTGAGGCGGGCGGATCACAAGGTCAGGAGTTTGAGACCAGCCTGACCAACACGGTGAAATCCCGTCTCTACTAAAAATACAAAAATTAGCCGGGTGCGCACACGCCTGTAATCCCAGCTACTCGGGAGGCTGAGGCAGGAGAATCGCTTGAACCCGGGAGATGGAGGTTGCAGTGAGCCAAGACTGCGTCACTGCACTCCAGCCTGGGTGACAGAGCGAGACTCTGTGTCTCAAAAAAAAAAAGTGAGGTCCTTACATTTTCACTTATTCAACATATTGAGACACACTGAAGTTAATATGTGCAGGAATCAGTGGATTTATGGATTATATTACCTAGTTTTAACTAAACTAACCCTAGCAAAATGGACCCTAGTTTAAAGTTTCTTAACAAAATAATCTCAATTTGAAGATAACAGTAATAATGCAGGCACATGTAAAAAGCAATAAAATAGCATAGTTACACTTCTAACTTGAGTCCTTTTGCAGATACATTGGAAGGTAATGATAATGCCAATGAATCAGATCCGACCAAAGCCAAGCAAAATAATTTCAAATATTAAGAAATCTACTAGAAATGTGCGTTTATGGCCGGGCACGGTGGCTGAAGCCTGTAATCCCAGCACTTTGGGAGGTCGAGGCAGCAGATCACCTGAGGTTGGGAGTTCGAAGCCAGCCTGGCCAACATGGAGAAACCATGTCTCTACTAAAAATACAAAAATTAGCTGAGTGTGGTGGCGCATGCCTATAATCCCAGCTACTTGGGAGGCTGAGGCAGGAGAATAGCTTGAACCCGGGAGACAGAGGTTGCAGTGAGCCAAGATCATGCCATTGCACTCCAGCCTGGGCAACAGGAGTGAAACTCCATCTAAAAAAAAAAAAAAAAAAAAGAAAAGAAATGTGCATTTATATCTCTATCACTATACTGAATGACACCTTAACAAGATGTATATTTATGTGTATATTTACACTGAGTTTGTAAATTAGATTTTAAATGTTTAAATATATATTTATACACACACTAAGTTTAAATACGTGTGTATATATTTGTACCTATATATAAGTATATATAAATATATATGCATGTATGTGTGATGTATATATATTTATGCATGTTATGGATGCAGAAGTTATATATATACAGATTATATATACAGATAATACATATACACAGATACTAATATATGCATATATATTATATATATAGAACATGAAGGAAATTCAACAAAGTTTAAAGTCATATTCTATCAAGTACTTTATGAAACTTCATTAAATCAAATGGAAACTGGTGGCCTCTTTTGAGGTTCTCATATATGAAAATCAATACACAAAATATTCCGTATAAAAAGTTTTGTGCTTTTCATTTTAAGCCCATCGGTAAAAATTATGAAAATGTAATGTCTCTTCCAATTAGTTTGCAAGAGCTACTGACTCACATCAGTGACTATGGAAATTAGTAGCCACATTTCATCAAAATTTTTTGCTTAATTACCAGATGGCATTGAAAAATAAATATCATTCTTAGTATCTGCTGCCAATGATGTACTTTATCCATTTGGAGGTTTGGGGAGGTTTCTTTTTTCACTTTTGACAACCATTATAACTAAGTGTCAAAAATAAACTGAATTTAGAACCCGACTTTAAAACTCTCTGTATCACAGAGTATTAAAGATTTGCTCAAATAATGAGGTGTATTATATTTCTGGTGAGAACTTTATTCAATAAATAAGATACATATTTTAAAATATTATTTTTCCATTTTTACCATAGACTTTTTAACTTTCAGTTTTGAATATGTTTTATAATGTACAACACGTAGGCAAAATAATCCCTGTATATATTATTTATGAATAAATACATATACAAACAGTGGCTACATAGTCTCAAAATACTTTTACTAGAAAAGAATGATTGATCAAAAAAGTGTAGATCTCCCTGTTCTAGATCTGGGAGCTTCTTAAACTGGGCTGCAGATCAGACTCACATGGAAGGCATGTTAATTCCACATTATTTTGACTTCTTTCCTGAATCAGATTATCTGAGAGGTAGAGCCTGGAAGTATGATTTTTTAACAACTTCCAAAGTGATGCTTTTGGCACTGATCTGCGAGTGGCATTCAAATCCATGTTCATAAATAATTGTCTATTAATTCAAACTTCAGGACACAAACAGATGTTAGTTGCCAAAACTTATGTGGGCAAGAAGGATAATAATACAGGGAGTAATACAATTAACTGGCAATCAGGAGGCCTTCGGAAGAAGTTAAAACAGAACGAGGTTTCTGGGCTGGTTTTTATCCAGGAACTCCTAACATAAATATCCCCGATATAATAATATATTACAGCCATCTTTATGCATCTCAATTCTCCCATTAGTAAAATGAGAGATAAAAATGCCACCTAATGCTTAGGACTGTTAAGAGAATTAAATGAGACAACATATGTAAAATACCTAGAACAGTGCCTTGGCACACAGCAAAATCTAGCTGTTATTGAGATATCATAATTTGTATGTATCATCTGTTTTAGGATAGGTGATTCCTAGAAAGAATAGTAATAAAAAATTATTTGGACTGAGCATAAATTATTACCAGGGCATGGTGGTGCACACCTGTGGACCCTGCTACTTGGGAGGCTGAGGTGTGAGGGTCACTTAAGCCTTGGAGGTTGAGGTTACAGTGAGCCATGATCTCACCACCACACTCCAGCCTAGGTGCCGAAGCTCAAAAAAAAGAACTGAGCAAAAATATTACCATACTGTTTTTTTTGCCACAGTGTTTCAACAGTATCCAGATATCCCAGAAGAAAGAAAAAAGCTGTAATGATCAGAAACATGATAAAAGTCTCAACTAAATGAATTTAATTATGTAAATTGTAAGACATTCTGTAATAATGTAATAAATATCATATTTTTACCTAAAAATTAAAACCCAGAGGAATTCTGTGACTGTGGCCTCATAGAGATAGCTAACTACCATTAATGTAGTTTTCTGTGTTAGGCCAATGTTTACTGTTTTATTTTATTTTGTTTTGTTTTGTTTCTGTCTTTTTAGAGTCCTGCATGTGCCTCTGAGCTTAATCTCTGTTCTGGTAAGATGTCAAGATTCTGGCCTCCTCTACCAAGAAGGAGGTCAGGGCTTCAGTCACAGAGCTTCTCCACCAAATGCTGAGACGTCATCTCCCAGTGAAGACTCTCTCTATGTTGACCTCCCTTTTGAGCTTCAGTTCCTGCCAGAAAAACAGCTGCAGCCTTCAGATGCAGATTTGGGAAGCTTCTGAAGTCTTTAGGCTTCTTTATCTCATTAGCCAGGGATCCTTTAAAACTTAGGGAGTTCTACACAGGTGACAATCTTAGAGTGATTGTGGAAGAGGCCCCATGTCCCTTTAAACCTTCCACCACCCAGAATTCTTCTTCGGTCCTCCTAAATGTCTCACTTTGACCCCTTGTTAGCTAAATTCTGATTTTTGTACGGTCACTTGATGCTGCCCGTGGCCTCCTTCACATTCAGGTGCCTGACTCCTTGCTGGACTGATGGCCCTGCTGACTTTGGGCAGTCAGACTTTGCCCTTGCTGGGTCTGTGACATCTATCTCACCTTGAAAGCCAGGACTCCTGAAAATCCCATCAGCACTGAGCAGTGGGAAGCCCCATCTGTCCCTGCCACCTGCTGCTGGGGATGGCTAGACGCCTGCCCACGTTGAGATTTTCTCTGCACTTGGTTTTTCAGACTGAACCTTTCTCCTTCTAACAGAAGCTTCCAGGAGCATGTGGTGGCTCCTGAAGGTCTCACAGATCAATTTTAAAAAGCAAGCTTTTTCTTCCCCTGGAGAAACAGCAAGATTGGTGACACGTCTGTCACTGCTAATTAGCACAAAGGGTCTGAACACTGGGGAACACAGAGAGAGAAGATGATTGGAATTAACCAGACACCAGGGTTGGAAAAAAAATCCATAATGTGGTGGTGCTCAGAGAATGGAAAGAAAATAAAGTTAATCAGCAGCAGTGGTCTGCTGTAGAGTCTTGAGGAGGGCCACTGCAGAGTGCCTCGGGTTGCCCGTGGAGATACGAAGAAGCAGCAGCATGTAGCCAAGGCACCAAACAGAAACCCCATCTTGGAAGAGGCTGGTTACCCGGAATTAAGCAAGGAATGCATTCATTTAAGCTTACAGGGTTCTATCCAAGATCAGTTCTCTTCTCTGAGATTGATGTGGACTCTTCCAACCAGAAGTTGGAAACTGGCAGCATGTATTTTCTTTGGCAAGCACAGTTTTAAAAATTTACTTGAACTGGAATGCCTTTTAGTGGTGCATGCAATTTGCAGTGAGTCATAAGTCTGACCATCCCATTATTACTACTATTATTGTTATTATTCAGAAATGGGGGTCTAGCTACGTTGCCCAGGCTAGGCTTGAATTCTTGGGCTCAAGGGATCCTCACGCCTCAGCCTGCCAAGTAGCTAGGACTACAGGCTCAAGCCACCATGCCCAGCTTTGACCATCCCTTTAGATCATGTTCCTTTAACATACTTACAGTACCATCTGGACCCTGAAGGTATTTGAGCAAGTTTGCACTCAAATATTCTCCAGAAGGCAGAGGAGTCAAGGTTAATGATGCTCCCCTCAGAGTGTGAGCTGTAGAGGCTGCTGGGGATGTCTGAAGGCTTTGCTGGTCAGAGGGCCTAGAAGCTGACTACTGAAGATTGGGCAGGGCACTGCCCTTGCCAAATCCCTTATCCCACAGTTCACTTGATACTTACTTAATCAGTCTGTGGCCTCCACCAGATGGTAGGCCACTAGGAACTGTTGTTCCCCCGAAGATCCTTATTATTCAGGGAACTCCCAAAAGAGAAATACGAAGGAATTTGGTCAAGGTCAACAGATAAGAATTTAGTCTAGGTCTACTGTAACTATATCCCAAGAACCAAAATTTAGATACCATGGTCCAAAATTCGGAGCATAGCATTTACAATTGTGACACCCTGGCAAATTCCTGACTTACGGGCACAGGCTATACAGATATCAGCCAGTGTTCACTGGAGGAAATGAAGGGAAGAAAGGAACTCAAATCTCAAGTCCTGTCTAGGAGAAGGAGGCAAGTCTTCAGGGTTATACTCACTTATAAACTGGAATCTGGCCTTTTTCCCAGTGAAGAATCCACTGAATTATCTTAGCTTTCCTTCACATACCTGAAAACAGATATATTCGAGGAGACATGGGTTGGTGTAGACAATTTTTTTTTTTTTTTTTGCCATCCTTTTATCCCTACATGGCTGCTTCTAGAACTGCCTGCTCCACTCGGGGTTCCAGGAGGACAGCCTTGGGTTCAAGGCAGAGACGTTCTTTTATTCCAAATTGTATCATTTGGACCTCTAGAAAACAGGGTCCTATGGTCCTCCATGATCAATTTCCACCCATCTCTGTGCCATACGTTCCCGAGCTTTTTTTTTTTTTTTTCTTTTTCTTTTTTCGAGACAGAGTCTTGTGCTGTCACCCAGGCTGGAGCGCAGTGGCATGATCTTGGCTCACTGCAACCTCCGCCTCCCAGATTCAAGCAATTCTCCTGCCTCAGCCTCTCAAGTAGCTGGGATTACAGGCGCCTGTCACCATGCTCGGCTAATTTTTGTATTCTTGGTAGACACAAGGTTTCACCACGTTGGCCAGGCTGGTGTCGAACTCCTGACCTTAAGTGATCCACCCGCCTCGGCCTCCCAAAGTGCTGGAATTACAGGTGTGAGCCACTGCGCCTGGCCATTCCTGAGCTTTTAAATCATCCCTCCTTGCTCCTGCCTGCGTGAGACGTAAAAGAAACAACAAATACCCTAACTTTGCTTCTTGAAAAACCACTTAAAATACACCAAATGATCTATTAACATATATTCCTAGAATTCCAACATACAGATTTGTGAGATGGTAGAAAAAAGTGCCTAAAATATGGCTTATCTATGTAATATTAGCAGATGGTAGTTTAGAAAAGACTACAGGAACATCACCTTTTCCTTGACTGCACATGTGGCTTGGATATAACAGACCAAAACAGGGGTGAAAGCTTTATTGTGGTGCCTGTCGAGAATAGATTAGAATAGACAGTAATGGAGAGGATAGTTTCACAAGACTTTATTCTCAGGCTTAATTAGAACCAATAAAAACTTATAAGTAAAAAAAAAGTACTATCAATGAATTTCACTGTATAAATATAGTATGAAATGTTTACTAAATGAACAGGATTTTTCATTTATGTATCTTGTAATTCTTCGCTATTCTAGTTGAATCTGAGCCAAGAATAGAAACTCAGTACATTTATTTTCTGGTGACTTAAAGAGAAAAAAGGAAAAGTTTTGTGTAAGTAAAATAGAATGTATTTACAAGAACAGACTGCTTTTCTTTAAAACTGCTTCCAAAAAATTTGTTTCTGAACTTTTTTTTTTTGTTTCCAGATGGAGTCTTGCTCTGTCGCCAGTCTGGAGTGCAGTGGCACAATCTTGGCTCACTGCAACCTCTGTCTCCCGGGTTCAAGAGATTCTCCTGCCTCAGCCTCCCAAGTAGCTGGGACTACAGGCGCCCGTCACCACGCCCAGCTAATTTTTTTGTATTTTTAGTAGAAACGGGGTTTCAGCATGTTGGCCAGGATGGTCTCGATCTCTTGACCTCGTGATCCACCCGCCTCAGCCTCCCAAAGTGCTGGGATTACAGGCATGAGCCACTGCGCCCCGCCGGTCTTTTATTTTTTAAACACTTACTATGCCATGAATTCATAGGGAATATGTTCCAGCACCTCAGGCTTCTTCCCACTGGTTCTCACGAAGTGTGCTTTTCTGGGCAGTGCAGGCTGGCACTTCAGTTGAACCCAGGTACTTTTCTCTTTGTCTTCTTTAGTTTTCTGATAATTTTCCTTCACTTGTTTCAGGAAGCTATCTTGGCTCTTCACGTGCTTAACATGCCCAATACACACATTAATTCTCTTGGCAAGAATCTTGCCCTTAACTTGTTTGTTTACAACAAATGCCAACAGCATGCTGGGGAACATTGTAGACTCTTCCAGTTTAGCCATGGTGACACCTGTGGGGCATTCCTTTTTGAACAGTACTCATTCCCTTGATGTCTATAATATCACCTTTCTTCTAGATTCGCCTGTGCATGGCCAAAGGAACAACTCCATGTTTTCTAAAACTCCTGGAGAACATATATCGGGTGCCTCTCCTCTTTCACTTTGTGTTCGTCATTTTGGTGAATTACTGGAAGATGGCGGTTCCCCTGAATCATATTTTGAATGAAACTTTAAAAGAATATAAATGTATGGTAATAAATATTTGCTGTTTCATAAGAATGTTTATTTAACAACAAAAGAAAGGACATCCATCATTCCTGATTTAGTTCCATCATTTTTATTATTTTTTTTTTTGAGACAGAATCTCATTCTGTCGCCTAGGCTAGAGTGCAGTGGTGCGATCTCGGCTCACTGCAACCTCTGACTCCCAGGTTCAAGCGATTCTCTTGCCTCAGCCTCCCAAGTAGTTGGGGCTACAGGCACCCACCACCACACCCAGGTAATTTTTGTGTTTTTAGTAGAGATGGGGTTTCACCATGTTGACCAAGATGGTCTCGATCTCCTGACCTCATGATCTGCCCACCTCAGCCTCCCAACATGCTAGGATTACAGGTGTGAGCCACCATGCCCAGCCAAATGTTCTTAATTTTTTTTTTTTTTTTTTGAGACGGAGTCTAGTTCTGTCGCCCAGGCTGGAGTGCAGTGGCACGATCTTGGCTCACTTCCACCTCTGCCTCCCAAATTCAAGTGATTCTCCTGCCTCAGCCTCCTGAGTAGCTGGGATTACAGGCATGCACCACCACATCCAGCTAATTTTTGTATTTTTAGTAGAGATGGGATTTCACCACATTGGCCAGGGTGGTCTTGAACTCCTGACCTTGTGATCTGCCCACCTCAGCCTCCCAAAGTGCTGGGATTACAAGTGTGAGCCACCGTGCCCAGCAGTTACATCTTAATTCATTAATTTTCATTAGCTATTATGTTCATGACATTTACAGTCCATAAGCTACCAAAGAATATATAAAGTGTCCCTCTCAATCCTGTCCACCAATCACTCAGTTTCTCTCTCGAGACACCAACATTTTCATTATTTTCAGTATCTTTCCAAATAAATTTAAAACAAGTAACTAAATATTACATATACATTTCTCCTTCTTTAAAACAAGTAGTAGCAAACCATGGTGTTCTTCATCTGGCTTTTTAAAAGATAAGAATATATATTGATAGTCATCCCATATCACTACACAAAGAGCTTCCTCTTTTTACAGCTGGGTAGTATTCGCTCCATCTTTATTCAGTTGCCTATTAGAGGATATTTAAGTTGATTCTAATATTTTGCTACAAAAATACTATATTAAATAACCTTGGACATATATCATTTTGCAAACGTGAGAATATCTGTAAGAATACATGTCTAGAGGTATAATTTCTGGGTTAAAGGGTATATACATTTTTAATTTTGATAGCCATTGTTAACTTGTCCCCCATTGAGCTGTGCCAATGTACATTCCCACAAGCTTTGTAAAAGAATGCCAGTTGCCCACACTTTCATCAACATATTGTGTTATTAAACTTCATCTGCTAGATAACTGAGAAATTATATCTCAATGTGGTTTTAATTTATATCTTTTTTTTTAGACAAATCTTCCTCTGTAGCCCAGACTGGAGTGCAATGGCATGATCACAGCTCACTGCAGCTTTGACGTCCTGGGCTCAAGTGATCCTCCTGCCTTGGTCTCCCAAAGTGTTGGGATTACAGGTGTGAGTCAACGTGCCTGTCCGCATCTTCGCATTTTTAAAGAGACATTTATATTCCTTTTCTGTGATCCACTTGTTAATTTTCTTGGCCCAATTTTCTATTAGGTTGTTGTTCTTTTTCATGTTGATTTGTAGGAATTTTTTTTTTTTTTTGAGACAGAGTCTTGATCTGTCACCAGGCTGGAGTGCAGTGGCGCGATCTCGGCTCACTGCAACCTCCGCCTCCTGGGTTCAAGTGATTCTCCTGCCTCAGCCTCCCAAGTAGCTGGGTCTACAGGCATGTGCCACCATGCCCGGCTAATTTTTGTATTTTTAGTAGAAATGGGGTTTCACCGTGTTAGCTGGGAGGGTCTCCATCTCTTGACATCGTGATCCACCCACCTCGGCCTCCCAAAGTGCTGGGATTACAGGCTTGAGCCACTGTGCCTGGCCAATTTATAGGAAATTTTTATTAGTGAAATTAATCCTTTATCCATGTTATAAATTGAAACATTTTCCCAGTTAGCAGTTTGTCTTTTGACTTTGCTTATTGGGTTTTTTGCTAAGAGAATTTTTTAGAAATTTCATCTTTTGACTTGTGTCGTTCTTAGAAATGATGGGCTTATCTTATATCTTCATGGTTTCTTATTTTTTCTTTAATACTAAGATTTTTGATCCATTTGGAACTCATTTAGATTTAAAGTTTGAGCTATGGATTCAAGTTCACTTTTTAGCAAATGTCTACCTTTATTTGAGATCTCACCTTTAATTATACTATATTCTCAAAAGTATTTGAGTCTATTTCTAGTCTTCCTAATTAGTTTTGTCAACTAATTTAGGTTTTTTCATTCTTATGACATTTCTCTCCTGCTCATTAACATTTTTTTGCTGGGTATTCTTTATTTTGCTATTAATTCCAAATGTCAGGTAACTTAATTCTTTTCAACATTCTAAAAATAGAGAATTTCCTATGTGTCTAACAATAATTTTTCAATTATTCTATATTGCTGATAAAGTGCTTCATCAACTAGTAACAGAATTTAGTTGCTGATATCTGATGGTTAAAGTAAGACAACAAACCTGTATGGAACAATTTGGAAAACAGTGAGGCTTTCTTGAGCTTTGATTGGTTGAATTTGATGTGCTGGGACCAAAAGTGACTGACAGATGGTCACGAGAGTTCATGTTTTGGTAACTCCTCTTGAAATGAACATATATTTCATTTTTAGTTTATAAGAAATACAATGTCGGCCAATGTCCTCTTCATTGGATATTGTAGATGAAATGCCTCAAAACATAATGTTGTTCACTAGGGTGGCTATAATAGAAAAGCCAGATAATAACAAGTGCTGGTGAAATTGTGGAGAAATTGAAACCCTCATACTCTTAGTGGGAATCTGAAATGACGCAGCAACTTTAAAAAGTCTAGTAGTTCCTCAAATGGTTAAACATAGAGCTACCATAAGATTCATCAGTTCCACTCCTGTGTATATACACAAGAGATCTGAAAATATATGTCCACAGGAAAACTTGTACAAATGCTCATTGCAGCATTATTCCTAATAGCCAAAAAGTGGAAGTGACCCAAAATGTCCATCAATAGACAAATGGATAAACAAAATGTGATATATCCATACAATATAATATTATCCAGTCATAAAAAGGAATGAAACACTGATACATGGTACAACATAGATGAACGTTAAAAGCATTATGGTAAGTGAAAGAAGTTAGATACATATTGTGTGACCACGTACTGTATGATTCCATTTGTATGAAATGTCCAGAATTGGCAAATATATAGAGACATAAAGTAAATTTGTAGTTGCTGAAAGCTAGGGGTAGGGGCAGCTGGAGTCCAATGGGGAGCAACTGCAAAGGGTATAAAGTTTCCTTTTGGGATGATAAAAGTGTCCCAAATTTGATCGTTGTGATGGTTGCACAACTGTGAATGGACAAAAACCACTGAATTGGCTGGGTGCCGTGGCTCACGCCTGTAATACCAGCACTTTGGGAGGCCGAGGCAGGCGGATCACAAAGTCAGGAGATCGAGACCATCCTGGCTAACACGGTGAAACCCCGTCTCTACTAAAAATACAAAAAATTAGCCAGGCATGGTGGCGGGTGCCTGTAGTCCCAGCTACTCGGGAGGCTGATGCAGGAGAACGGCGTGAACCCAGAAGGCAGAGCTTGCAGTGAGCCGAGATCAAGCAGCTGCACTCCAGCCTGGGCGACAGAGCAAGACTCCATCTCAAAAAACAAACAAACAAACATACAAACAAAAAAACCACTGAATTATACACTATAAGTAGGTGAATTATATGGTATATGAATTATAGCTTCATAAAACTTAAACACAATGAAACAAAACAGTATTATTAAATTCAAACCCAATATTGTTACCTAATCTCAAAAGCAAAACCAAACCCACAATGCCCTCCCCCAACTAATTATTAAATTCTACAATCTTGAGTTAGCCAGAGATGCTTGTTGTGGTCTCACATAAGACCACATTTGATACATGCCTTTGCATGTGAGGCCCTTTCTTGGCTACGCCCTAGGTGATTCCTTTCTTTTAGATACATTTCAATAAGTCATTATTTTTATCAGAACCTACCCAGTAAGATTATATTAGTTGGACAAATTCAGACTTAGTTGTTGGAAGTTACAGTACTTGGTTTGTTATTTTGTTCTATTCAGTAACACAATTTAGCAAAATGTTTAACTTCTGTGTGTTTAACATTTTTAGTTTTGTTATGTTTTTTTATATTCCCTAGTATTTTATTTTAAAAAATTTCAGACACACAGTGGAAAAAAATTGTAGTTAGTAGCAGTCTATCCACCACCTAGATGTCACTATTAACATTTTATTATGCTTGTTTTAGCACATCTCTATCCATCTTTCTATCCCTCTCTCCTATCATTCAACCATTTTTTCAAAGTAAATTGCAGATATCAGCATTATGTCCTGTTAAATACTGCAGGACTCCTATAATTAGCTAGAGTTTTATATTTGTATTCCTTTTATTTTTTTTTGAGACAGAGTCTTGCTCTGTCACTCAGGCTGGAGTCCAGCAGCGCGATCTCGGCTCACTGCAACCCCCGGCTCCCGGGTTCAAGCAATTCTCTTGATACTCAGCCTTCTGAGTAGCCGGGACTATAGGCATGCGCCACCACACCCAGCTAATTTTTGTATCTTTAGTAGAGACAGGTTTCGCCATGTTGGCCAGGCTGGTCTCAAACACCTGACCTCAAGTAATCTGTCTGCCTTGGCCTCCCAAAGCGCTGGGATTATAGGCGTGAATCACCACACTCAGCCTGATATTTGTTTACAGGTTTTTCTTTTGATGTAAAATTTACATACAATGAAATGCACAAATGTTTAGCATATATTTGCTGCATTTTGACAAGTGCTTACCCTTGTGTGACCCAAACTCTTATCAAGGTATAGAATATGACCATTACCCCAGAAAGTTCCTTTTTCCCCTTCCCAGTTAATCTTCAAGCTTCCTTCCCTGTATTTTACTTATTTCTTTTTATTATTATTATTTTAAATTATTTATTTATTTTTTGAGATGGAATCTCACTTTGTCTCCCAGGCTGGAGAGCAGTGGCACGATCTTGGCTGACTGCAACCTCCGCCTCCTGGGTTCAAGTGATTCTCCTGCCTCAGCCTCCTGAGTCGCTGGGATTACAGGCATGTGCCACCATGCTCGGCTAATTTTTGTCTTTTTAGTAGAGATGGGGTTTCACGATGTTGCCCAGCTTGGTTTTGAACTCCTGACCTCAGGTGATCCACCCACCTTGGCCTCCCAAAGTGCTAGAATTACAGGCATGAGCCACTGTGCCCAGTCCTTTTTTTTTTTGTTCCAGTGAAGTTAGAGCAACAGAATACAGAGTATGTGGACAGGTTGTGGGTGTAGTTCTTGCAGAATAGAATCCTATACTTCCGTAATATGTTTGTATTTGGTCAGACCATGGTATTCACTAGCATAAATGGTAGCATGGTATTCACCTTTTGTAATGACTTAAAGTGAGATATTTCCATTCTTTCACTCTTATAAATAATGTTGTCATGAACATTTTCTTATAAATCTTTATACATATGCATGATTATTAATAGTCAAAATAGTAATATTGGCCAGGTGCGGTGGCTCAGGTCTATAATTCCAGCACTTTGGGAGACCAAGGCGGGTGGACCACCAGAGGCCGGGAGTTCAAGACAAGCCTGGGCAACATGGTGAAACCCCATCTCTACTAAAATTACAAAAAATTAGCTGGGCATGGTGATGTGCACCTGTAGTGCCATCTGCTTGGGAGGCTAAGCCATGAGAATAACGTGAACCTGGAGGTAGAGGCTGTAGTGAGCTGAGATCATGCCACTGTACTCCAGCCTGGGCAACAGAGCGAGACTCTGTCTCAAAAAAAAAAAATTAGTAACATCTTCTTTTATCTGAACCAGATGAAACTTTGGTTCTTTAATGGCATGAACTGGTCAAAGTTTCTCACAGGCCCTGTATTTCCAATTAAATTCAGTGCTCGAATGACATCCAGAAACCTGCCCAGCTTGCAGCTCTCTGCCTGAAGAGGCAACATCCGTCACTGGGTGGCCTTGTCCTGAGCCCTTGGCAATTTGAGGGTGGGCGTTTTGCTCAAAGACAATTGCTAAGGCTATATGGAATATCTGGTGACTGTTCCATCCAAATAGAGGTGTCTGACCTTGTTTCTTTCCCAGAGGCTGAAATTGGGGTCCTAAGGTGAAATCCAGTTGTAAATTACTTTTTCTTTATTTGGAATGTGAAATGAAAAATGTATTCTTGAGGCTGGGTGCAGTGGCTCACCCTTGTAATCCCAGCATTTTGGGAGGCTGAGGCAGGCAGATCACCTAAGGTTGGGAGTTCGAGACCAGCCTGAACAATATGGTGAAACCCCGTCTCTACTAAAAGTAAAAAATTAACCAGGTGTGGTGGCACATGCCTGTAATCCCAGCTACTCGGGAGGCTGAGGCAGGAGAATCACTTGTGCCCAGGAAGCGGAGGTTGCAGTGAGCCGAGATCGCGCCATTGCACTGCAGCCTGGGCAACAAGAGCGAAACACCATCTCAAAAAAAAAATGTATTTTTAGTCTCACCATTGACATATGTATCATAAAAAACAAGCAAGCTAGATTTCTCAACAAAAGTTCTCTAAGCAAGGAATACACAGATGTTACTCTTTCTCTGCAGCCTCTTTCAGGATGGGGGACTTTGATATTGCCATACATTCCTCTTAGCAATCATCTTAATTTGTTATTTTCATCTACTCTAGTGGGAAGATAAAATCACTACATGGCAGAGCCAGGAGTTTCAGGCCCATTTGGGGATTTCCTCAAGGATATCTTATAAATGTAAATTTGCTGGTTATTCATATGTATTGCTTAATTGCCTTCCCGTCTCCCCAATGATTATGCCAGCTACCACCATTATTACTAAAAAGGTTAACTTTTTTTAAGCAATTCATTTTTCTGAACTGTGTATTAGTTTGCTAAGGGATGTCATAGCAAAAGAACCAATAAACAACAGAAATGTATTTTCTCACAGTTATGGAGGCTGGAAGTCCAAGGTGTAGGCAGAGTTGGTGTCTTTTGAGGACACACTCTGTGGCTTGTAGATGATCATCTTCTCCTAGCTCTGCGTGTCTGCATCCTAATCTCTTTATAAAGACACCAGTCCTATTGGATTAGGGCCCACTAGTATGACCTCATTTTACTTTAAAGACCCTATTTCCAAATATAGTCCCATTCTGAGATGCTGGGGGTTAGGACTCCAACATGTAAATTTCGTGAGGGAGCAGAATACAATTTAGTCCATAAGAAATCATAAAACACAAATATGTAAGAGAAATGTGAGCATAAGAAAAAGTTAAAAAGCTCATACATAGCTTCCTCAGTTGGAACAAATCAAAGTGCTTTCTTGTTTTTGCCATATGCACATCTAATTATTGGCTCTTACTAGTTTACAATACCAACAGCAATGCAAGTATATGTCAGTTTTATCATAAACTCAGAATTAGGTATTCTTAAAAATAAGATTAGTTATATTTTTATTGTATTTCTCTTTTAATTCAGTTTCCCAATTTCCCTTAATTAATTTGCTAGGTTGAATGTTTTCCTATATATATATAAATATATAAATATAACTATATATATATATATATTTTTTTTTTTTTAATAGATGGAGTCTTGCTCTGTCACCCAGGCTGGAGTGCAGTGGCACAGTCTCGGCTCACTGCAACCTCTGCCTCCCAGGTTCAAGCGATTCTCCTGCCTCAGCCTCCCTAGTAGCTGGGATTATAGGTACCTGCCACCACACCCGGCTAATTTTTTTTTTTCTGTATTTTTAGTAGAGACAGGGTTTCACCACG
Source organism: Gorilla gorilla gorilla (assembly GCF_029281585.2). Taxonomy (NCBI): domain Eukaryota; kingdom Metazoa; phylum Chordata; class Mammalia; order Primates; family Hominidae; genus Gorilla; species Gorilla gorilla. The sequence continues at coordinate 27,310,556 of NC_073243.2, forward strand.
TTGGCCAGGCTGGTCTCTAACTCCTGACCTCACGTAATCCACCCGCCTTGGCCTCCCAAAGTGCTGGGATTACAGGTGTGAGCCAACATTCCCAGCCTTCTTTAATATTTGTTATTGATAATATTGGATGTGTGTGTGTGTGTGTGTGTGTGTGTGTTTAAATTAATCTTCTAGTAGTTGCCTAATCTGTAGTGCTGCTTCTAGGATTTCTATTAAAAGAATATATATTAAATTCTTATTAAAGGCCAGTCATGATGGCTCACAATTAAGATGCCCTAGGAGCAACAAGAGCTGGGTGGGCTACTGATTTCCAGATGGGAATCTGGCCATGTTTATAAGACCTGGACTTGAAGATATTGGGCAGCCAACGAGGCCCATGGAGGAGAATTCTGGCGGGCTCTCCACTTAAGTACACCTACCTGCTCTCACCTTCAATTTGCCTTTAATGCCTCTCCACTTGATGTTTATGGCTAGCCACTTTTAGGATCTGAGCCATCAAGATGATGGATGAAATTGGGTTTGGAACAAGAAGGCAGGGCTATTTTGACCCAGGACACGTTTCCAACATGCTGTGAGGAACTCTCAGCATCAAATAACGTCTGGGTGGAAGAAGTTTTGGGAAAGAAGTCTAGCTGTAGATCACACAATGCTTCTAAATGGGAGAAAATGTCCAGCTCCATGGCTTAGATTCTTTGGGAAGTAGGATAACTGGCTATTCCATTTTAGGCAAGGCTGCCTGGCCAGAAACCCATGTCTTACCATTTCGAGTACATTGTGGTTGGCTCACAAATCCTAGCCTCATAGAGAACTTTTTCTTCTTTTAGCTACTGTCTTCCTAAAATAAAAGTCTCTGTGCAAAGCAATGGAAGAAACCTCATATTGTTTTTTGGGGTTGTCATTTTATGTAACTTACAATAATGACTACGGCTCGTCTTATACAAGATGTAAAGGATTTGGGGGAGGGAATCCAGTGTGCATTTAGGGGAAGATGGTGATGTAGATAGCATATTTCAGGAGGCTGGGAAGTGTCGAGTGCTTAAATATATGCTTCTCAAATTTAATGGGCATACAAATTACCTGGTGGTATTATTAAAATGTAACCTCTAATTCAGTAGTTTTGGGATGGGTCCATGGACAGCACTTTGGTTAGTTCCCCTTGGGACTCCCCTTTCCCCTCAGAGAAGTGTAGAGGGTTGGGGTATTGGGCTTAAGAGGAGTTCCAGACTGTAACCATAGCTCTAGGTAACTCCCTTCTGGAAGTGATGTGTTAGCGACTGGAGGAGAAAGGGATCCCTGGGATCCTTTTCAGCTTTACTATTCTGATTTGGGGTTCTGAGATTCCAACAAAGTGGACTTTTGGGAGTCACAGACCTCCATGGGAATGATGAAAACTGTGTACCTTCTTTCCGCACAAATACAGGCCCACCTTTAATTCTGCAAACCACTTTAGGCCCCGCGGGCCCGCAGCCCTGGTCCAAGACAGCTGTCTGCTTCACAGGTCGCGCACCCGGAGCCGGGCGGTTCTGCAGCTCAGCATCTGGCGCGGGCTGCGCGTCGGGCTCGGGCGGGGGCGTGTCAGGAGGCGTGTCCGGGGCGTGTCGGAGGCGGGGCCAAGGCGGGGGCAAGCCGCGCCCCTCGGCCGTGCGAGAGGCCGAGCTTGCTGCATTGCAGCCGCCGCGGCGCCGCTCGGCTCTTCACTCCCAACAATGGCGGCTCCGAGCCCGAGCGGCGGCGGCGGCGGCTCCGGGGGCGGCAGCGGCAGCGGCACCCCCGGCCCCGTAGGGTCCCCGGCGCCAGGCCACCCGGCCGTCAGCAGCATGCAGGGTAAGGAACGCGGCCGCGCCGAGACCCCAGCCCCCTAGCGCGGCAACCCGCGTCGTCGCGGCCTGCCCCAGCGGACGCCCCCGGACCCGGCTGAGGAAGCCACGGCAGCGGCCGGCTTCTCCCTCTCTCCCTCCCCGGCTTCCCGCCCCGCTCCCGGCCGCCTCCGGCCCGGCTTGGATCCGGGCTCCGGCCCGCATAGGCCCCGGCCGCGGCCTCTGCGTGCGCTTGGCCCCTGGGCCCTACCGGGCTCTCAGCCGGCCCGCAGGGCCCACCTGGTCCGGGACCGCCCCCGCGGCCGTCCCCATCGCCCCCGCCGCTTACCTGGCGCCCGCCCGGCCCCCGTTTCCGGGAACGCGCCGGCTCGGGGCTGCGGCGGAGCGGGAGGGGCGTCGGGCCTGCCTCCTGGTCCCTGACGCCGCTCAGGTAGGCGGCGAAGACAGCGGCCCCGGCCGGCGCCCCTCGGCCCCGCCGCCGCAGTGGGCCCCGCTCAGGGCCATCTTGGCTGTCGCCGGGCACAGCTGGAGCCGGACCACCGAGCTGACCTCGGGCTACGGGGGCCTCTTGGAACCTGCGTTTTCAAACTTTTGCAGGGTTTCTGTGCGCTGGAAGGGATGGGGGTGGGGGGCGGGTTGCCCAGGCCTGTGCCACCTGTAAGGTAGGTAGGCTGCCATTGGCCTGGGAGAGGCATTTTGTTCCAGGCCAGGGATTTCTGTGTTAACATTGCGTGCAGGAAGGAAAAAAAAAAAAAAAAGGAAGACTTAATTTGGTTTAAATGGAGAGATAACAGGAAATAGACAGGGGTCAAAGTGATACTGTAGTGTCTGGACATTTGAGGCAGCTCTGCTAATTAATGACTTTCCCCACTGGGAATGCCTATTAGCTCTGTATGGCTTTTGACAGGGGGTGTTGTGAAAATACCAGGCCAGGCCCGAGCCTGTTAGGGACCATTTCCTTAAATTTACTGGGGAATTCTGAGTAGTAATGCTATTTTTAAAACAGGGAATCTCAGAACTCTCTTGACAACGTTAGCAAACTGCTTGTGTTGAATTATTAACAGAATAAGGGTCGGGGTACCCTTGGTAGTCAGTGTGACCATGGTTACTTTTTGATTCCATTCTTCTTAAAGGGCTTCTAGCATTTAGTTAGGTTCAACAGACATTTATTGAATATTTCATGTTTATAGAGCATGCCATAATTCAGGAAGAAGAGACAGGATTTTATTTATCTTTACATCCCTGTCACCCTCCCCATGAAATAATTTTAATATACATAAAAACCAGTGATAGATATATAGACAGGATGATGTCAGAGCTTAGAGGACACTTCTGTGCAGGCCTTAAGATAATTCATTCAAATTGAATTAGTTATTGGATGCCCACTGTGTTGCACAGCACATTATACTGATGAAGTATAAGATTGACTTCCTGACTGTACAGCTTTACAATTTAGGTGGTGGTGGTTGGGGCGAAATGAAATGGCAAAATGACAATTTAGGATTGTATTTCTTGTTCCAGATGGGTGACTTACAAAGCTTATAAAAACAAGGTGATTTGTTTGTTTGTTTTATTGGTGGGGAGGCTGACAGTTTGAAATAGCTGGATACGTTGTTTTTTTTTTGGTTCAAAAAATATTTATTGAGCATCTGCATAAAACGCTCCTGCTGAGTTTATAGAGAATTGAACATCTCTAACTGTCCTCATGGAGGTTATCCCCCTGCGAAGATGGGGGAGGGAAGGCTATTTAGCTAAACATGAAAAATTACTAGTTGGAAAAGTAATAAAGGTAACAAGCTGGGTTTTGTGATAGAAGATAATAGAGGGCAGTCCGCTTGATAAGATGGTCAGAGAAGGCTTGTCTGGAAAGCTAACCCTCTTTTACCTGAAGACGGTTCTAGGCAGAGGAACAGTGTGTATGAAGGTTCCAAAGCAGGGAAGAGCTTGGAGTGTTCCAGGAACTCCTAAGGCAGTGGTTAGGACTTTTTCTGATGCTGTCCGTTCTCCTCAGCCCTTGTATGTTGATACCCAGTTAACTAAACTTTCTGATAAGCAGAACCCGTTTTAGAAGAAAAAAGGACCTAAGACCTCTCTATGAATTATTGCCGAATTTTCTTTTTTATCAATATTGTGTCTAGTCTTGATTGATTCAGGAATGTGTTATATCTTGTTCTTGAAACTTTTTTCATTAGTCAGAATGAAGTGGTTGATATTCTCAGGATGTTGTCTAGAACAGTCTGTTATAAAGCTTGAACTTAAGCAGCAATTTAGGATCTTTCTTTTTGGTTTGTTTTGTTCTGTATCTTAATTGTGAGGCCCTTGAAGAGGAAATCTTATAAGAACCCAAAAAGAAAGATTCCCATCCAATTGTATGGGAGTCACACCTCCCATACTGTACTTCATCTACCAAGGGTCTTCTTTTGCTTTAGATCAGACTTCACAGAGTGGGCCTTAGAAGATGTTTGATGTACTTGCATTCCTTCTCCCCTAATCTAATTATACTTGCCACTCAAAAAACTTCCTTTCTGGGAGTTGTTAATGACCATGCTGTCTGAAACAGCAGGATTCAGTTGTGGAACATAAGGAATGTTTCATGCAGTAGACATTGGACATCCTCTTATGTGGTAAGCGCTGTGGTGGGCACTGGATAACCTTGAATACTTTTTCATGGCTTCATGTTTATGGCCCAAGAGTGGTCCAGGCTGGCCAATATTGTTTTCTTAATATACTGCTTAAGAACCAGGGCTCTGGAGTTCTGGGTTTGAATCTCTTGGCCAGGATTTAGATATGCGTTTTGTGACCGGGGCAATGAACTTGGCCTTTCGAAGCCTCAGTTTCTCACTTGGAAAGTAGGAATAACGCTTACCTCCCCGGTGGCTTTGAGAATGCATGTAAGCCTGGGACCTGACATGTAGTAAGGATGCAATACACATTAGCCATCATTGTTAGTAGCGACAATATTGTTATGGTCTCATTAATGGTCCCTTTTACTATTGGTAAATGCGTCCCTAACCTCTCATTATTTACCACACAATTTCTTTAGTTCATATTACTAGGTCCCACTGTTCTCTCTAACCTGTTGATTTCCCCACTTTTCATTATGGAGCAGTCCTTTCAGAGTATCCTAGATGAGATTTTATTCTACTTCAAACTCCGGATCTGTTTTTTTCTGGATCTGAGGACTCTCAAATGAATTACGATGTGAACGATATGAAACAGAAGTCTAGCTATCAATTTGCTCTACTCATTTTTTTCATAGGGGATGGGTAGATGGTTGGAATGGGATTTATAGTGAATTTGATTATAACAGTAATCAAAAGACGTAGCTTTGGTTGCATGTTTATACTAACATTTATGGCTTCTAATCTGGCCATTTTTGCCACTGTCCCTCAGATAATAGGGAATAGCTGCTAATTTTGTTATTACTCAATAGATTTGAGTGTTTTCACTCATTCTGACTCATTTTTTTTTTTCATGTTCATTCACAAACACACCCAACCTTTATAAGTTGAGTAGTTCTTAGGCTTTGGTTCTTTGATGACTAAAGCTAACAAAATGTAGATCTGTTTGCCAAGTTAGGTAAGTGGTTTTATGAAAGTATATTTGGCATTAGGATGAGTTTGCATTTGAGAGAGGAAACAATACTCAAATTAACTACTCTGAGAAATGTTTTTATTCTTAATGTTTCATCAATAATTTGTTAATGTAGATAGATTTAATAGGAAAATTTCTTGCATATTAGGGCCTCATTCTGTGGAAAAGTATTATTCTTTAGTCCAAGAAATTTTAGTCAACCTAAAGTACGGAATTGACTTGTAACATTCAAGAACCTTCCTAGCCATGGCTGGGGCTTTCTCTTGTGGCAAATCTAAAGCCTTGTGACTTTAGCTGGGTTAGTGTGAATCCTGTAAAGAGAAGATCCCGTTATACCAGGTAATTAATCTTAGATATGTATAGCAAATAGTACTAGATAGTATCATGGTTGGCATGTTAGAGAATAGCATATTCTGATTAATAGAGCTTGCCAGTTAGTTGAGAATTCAACAGCTTCTATAATGAAATTGCATAGGCAGGATGATTCCTTTTCCAGTAGTAGCTGTAGCAGCTAGCGTTCCCATAGCATGTAGTAATGTTTAAGAAACAAAAGGATGTTGAAGTGTAAAGAGCACTGGACTTAGACTCAGAAAACCATGGTTAAGGTAACTGCTCTGCTGTTTACAAACACTGAGATTTTAGGGAAATTACCTAACTTTTCTGAACTCTCTGTTCAGAAATTTCTCATCTGTTAAAATAGGGATAATGCCTAACCTGTAGGGCCATTGTAAGAATCACATTCTTAATGCATGTGAAAGTGCTTTGAAAATTATAGAATATCTATAAGTATATACAGATTGTTATTAGACATGATTATTTGCCTGCTGTAGCTACTAGTCACTTAAAATGTAATAGATTTCAAAGATCGCTTAGCTGAGAAATGTCAGTTTTCAATAGATGTTTTCTTAAAATGGTTAGAATAGAATCTATAACTGATTCAGAAAAACATTGAGCCATTTGTAAAATACTTGTTACAAGAAATAGTTAGAAAGTATATGTTGTAGGTGCCTCTGATTCTCTTAAAGTTCTGATTTACAGAAAACTTTGGGACCAGTCGAGTCCTTAGCTATTTACCCTTAGCTGAGCATTTTTATGTATCAGTTTAAGTAAAAAGATGATAGCTTGATTCTGCTTTAGAAAACACGCCCAGTACTTTAAAATGTAATGAAGTATATCTGTTAAGAAAAAGTCAAGAGATTTAAAATCAATGTAGTTATTTCTCCCAAAAATATTTGAATATAAAATGCATATGAAATGTCCTGCTTTTGATTTTATCTGTTTTTACTAATTAGTCTGGTTTTCGAGAACCATGGGAGACCTTTATCTTAATTTTAAAGAACTGAATTGTGCAGACAGTGAAGAGTTTCAAACCCCAGAACTGCTTGCCCTTCCCAGTGTGTTGCATAACATTTCTTTTACTGTTTAACATAACCTCATACAAGTTCACCTCAGCAAATTAGTCCCCCCTCAAAGCTCAGACTGCATTTCTTCTTATGTTCCCTTAAAAATTAGAGCAACCCTAGTATTGAAGTAAAAAAGTGGAAAAACATCTCACCTCACTTTTAGAATACATATTTTCTCACATTTTCCTTTAAAATACCTTACTAGCCTGAATGTGTGCTGAAACTTGTTTAAGATGGGATATTAGTTAACCCTGTATTTTGAGTCGTTTTCTTTTTTAGTAAATTTTTCTTCTTTCACTAATTTGAGAAGCTGGATTGATGTGAGCCCATAGAGTTTCCTTATTTTTAGGGGTCTGGATATCATAATCCTAACTCCATTCTACATAATCCAGGTCAGTCTCCTTTGTAGTCTCTAGGAAATGCAGATGGCTCCAATGATACAACCTGAGAAACTTTAATTGAGGCTTAAAAAAGAAAGGGAAACTAACAGTTAACAACTTTTTTCACTGTTCCTACCTAATTTGATGCTCACAACCACCCTTTAAAGGTAAGTGGACATAGTCCCCTTCATAGATGAGGGGGTAGACGTTTGTTTGTTCCGGAAGAGGTAGGTTTTAACCACCTGGGTGACTGGTAGCCTTTGCTCCTCTTACTACTCTACTGCATGGTTCTCTGAGCCTCTTTAAGTCATTTTGGCCATTCAGGTCTGAAGGAAGAATCTTTGCCAGAAGTGATGCAGATTCAGGAATAGAGGAGAGAGATTATTTTAGGTTTCAGTCAGGGGGCGGAAGCTCCAAGCAACCAGCCACCTTTTGAGATGATTTTGGAGCCTTGGTGCTCCAAGAATGGTGCACTTTATGTTACAATGTTCTAAACTTGCTGGAGGGTTTACAGTGGCATTTTGAATCTGGAGACATTTTGATTGGGAATCTCCAAGTAAGTAGAAGACTTTAATTAGAGGAAACCAGTGCAGATTTGAAAGGTAATAGAATCCTTTTAACACTATATATAAAAGGAACTCATTTGTCATAAAATTTAACAAATGTTGTCATTCCGGCTAAATTTGTAACCTGGGCAAATTACTATTTTTGCTAGTGGATGTGGGTTAGCTTCTAGCTGTTTCCTCCCAACTCTAGAAAATCTTCAGGTGTCTCTTCACGCTCGGTAAGGTTGGGAGTTTAATGTGTACTTACATTAATAGAAAGTATTCAAGTCGTAAGATTGGCCTTGCTTGTAGCTACACAGTGAAAGGGAGGTGATTAGCCAGTAGTTTACACAACTCAAGGTGGGCCTTTTGAATGAAGAAAACAATTACATCGTATGCAGCTTGGTTCTTTAAGAACAACACATTATTCTCCACCACGGAGAAAGAGGATTAAAATGGACATCACAGCAGCTTTTTCGAGCTATATTGTATTTCATTTTACCCAAAATTGCTCAAACATTGAAAAACGAGGAATCAAGAAAAGTGTTGCCAGACATATATATCTGAACATATACACACACACACACAGACACCAAATTGTTCAAACATTTAAAAAAAGAGGAATCAAGCAAAGTGTTACCAGACATATATATCTGAGATATATATATGTCAGATGTATATATATCTGACATGCCTATGTCTATTTATTGCCTGGCTTTGCTAAAGAAATCAGTGACATTAAGGAGCTCCCCTGGTGATTTTGGCAGTTTCCCTGGGATCTGGTTATGTGCCTGTCATGGGGAAGCATCCATCTTTTTGGGGTCGTTAGAGTCCTCAGGATATCAGGCTGTGCCTAGGAAGGGTTGTGGCAGAGGTGTAGAGGGTGGGGTGTGGATCTCCAGGGCTGTTTGGAGTCCTTCCCTTTTAATTCTCTCAAGGTGACTGTGAATGAAAGGAGAAAGACTGGTTTTGTGTAGGTTAAGCTGGTCTGGTGAGCACCAGAAAGATAGGGAAGGTGCCATAATCGTTGCTCCCATGAGGGAGAGAACAGGAATAATAGTGCCTGTGATAATAATAACCTGCTTTAGTCCAGGCTTTTGGTTGGACATTTTAGATATATTTTCCCATTTAATCATCACAAAGCTCTTTTGGGTATTATTTTATTTTTCACAAATGAGGAAATCGAGGCTCATAGAAGTTAGATACTTGCCCGAAGGAACATAATTGTAAGTTACTGTCTCAGTGTACTGTGCTTCATTAAACAGGCTTGAGAAGGTAATGTGGCATTTAGTTTTGTGGCCAAAGGATAAATAAGGTGGTCATTGCCCAAAGAGAGAAAAAGAGCTGGCATTATAAGGACACTTGAATTTAAAAAGTGTGGAAGGGATTTGATGAGTATTTTATCAACTCCTGACTGGTGGATGATTCTAACAACCTGGAATTGCTAACTTAGGGTGGCTCCCTTTTGATAGTTTCAGAAAGTTGACGTAAGGAAATCTGAAAGAAATAAACCATCAGGAAATAAATCTTGGGGAACTTGCTCTGAGTACAATGAAAATACAAATTTAGGGTAGGTTTAGATAACGCCTTACATGTTAGAGCCATAATGATATACTATGGGTAGCTGCGGTTTAAGGCACATGCCAGAATTTTGAAGTTGGAAGTTTGAAGGTGTCAGACAAATAGACCCTTCATGCTTGTGACAGAGGAAAGACTTTGTAGCACGGTCTTATGGGCATGACCCAGTAAGGCAGCTCTGATTTTCTTTACATTAGTGTGGGTTCATATTGTAGTTCATAATGCACTTTCAGCAGTGCAAAAATCCAGAATGTCCAGGGAATCAGAAGCAACTACTGAGGAGATAGGAAACCACTTATGTCCGGCCCCACACCCTCTCTGATTTATATTATCAACCTAGAGGAATGGAAATGGAGATAACTACAAAACCTCGTAATGGCCATTACACAAGCAAAATTAGATTTAGGCACACTGTTTTCAAACCCTTAAGATAATATTCTTTATTTAAAAATGACAAAACTAGGACTCAAGTGAAATGACTTCAGTTTCACAGTTGGAACTAGAACTCTGGTCTCCTAAAACATTTTGTTTTTTACTTTATCAAATACTATTTGCTTTTTGTTTTTATAAACACTTACACATCCTAAGCAGCCGCTTACCTCACTGTATTTGGTAAGAACAGTAAATTGTAGGTTTCAAGTTATGGCCACATAAAAGATCGTAAAATTGAGGTAAGAGGGTGAGAATGAGGGGCAAATGTGGGAACGAGGGTAGGAGATATATAGAGAGAAAAAGGAGGAGGAAAAACCCTCATGTAGCTTTATTTCTTTTATAGGCTTACTAGCATTCTGTCCTATGCATTTTGATATTGATTCATCAGTGTCAAGAATTAAGAATTTAAATTCTTAAATAAATATTATTCTTGATATTTATTCTAAGATTTAATTAAACTTGCCTGGGGCCAGGAAAAATGAAAAAGACTCAAATTTACCCCTACTTGTAATGGGGAAAATATAAATGGAGGATCATGTCAAATTAAGCCCCAGGGTACAGATAGTTCACCGAGATATAAAAAAGTGAGGCACACACGACTTAAAATGTAACCAGTTAACTATCAACAGGTTCAACGGATTATCTAGTACCTCCAGAGATAGGACTTAAAGTAAGTGAATAGGAAGTCAGAATTTCGGAGACAAGGGAGACTTCAAAAATTGAACATATTGGCCAGGTGAGATGGCTCATGCCTATAATCCCATAACTTTGGGAGGCTGAGGCAGGAGGATTGTTTGAGACTAGCCTGGGCAACATGTTGGGACTCCATCTCTACAAAAACAAAAAACAAAAAACTCCAAAAGTTAGCCAGACATAGTGGCTTGCACCTGCTGAGATGAGAGGATTGCTTGAGCCCAGGAGTTTGAGGCTGCAGTGAGCTATGATCATGCCACTGCACTCCAGCATGAGCAACAGCAAGACCCTGTCTCTAAAAAAAAAAAAAGAAGAAAGAAAAATTGAACATATGTGAGTGAATACTAGTGAATATTATATCATAACTAAGAACTTGCATTTTGTAAAGTTGAGGATATTGGAAGTTGTCCTCACTTTTCCTTCCCACCATCTTTCTTTTGTACAAGACCGTTGCTTGTCCCCTTTGCCCATCCTTACCCTTTGAGTATGAGCTAGTGGAGCTATTTGGTACTTTCCCAAATCTGCACTATAAGCACTAACTTTCTGACTTTTGCAGGTCTTAAAGATTTAGACAGACTAACTAAAAACGCTTCTTCCCTAATTTAATTGATAATGTTAAGAAAGTTACAGAATTGCTAAAGAAAAGGTGAGCCAGTGTGTTCCAGTTAATTTAGACCTTGCTTGTCAGTGGACTCTGGGCGAGTTACCAAGTATTTTCTTAGTGAGAAATAATGCGGAGAGATGGATGTTTGGATGAGACCCCAGAATTCGTTCACCTGGTCACTTCGTAATTAGATACAAAGAACAAGTCTATACTTATGCTTTGAACATTTTAATCCCCTTCCCACCTCCTTCGTAGCTACTTATATAGATTCTGTACTGGTGACAGAATTTCAGGTTTTGAGAATTTTTTAACACTTAAACTGGCGCTTAGCTTTTAATGTGTTAGAGCAATCATTGGCGACATTCTATCATTCTCAGTCACATATACCTTAAAATTTTTAATATATTATACACTTATTAAGCAATGTAACTTTTTTTACACAACCTTACATATAGATCCAACTGATTTCTTTTTCATATACCTTACAAATTTGTTTTCTTGCTCCTTTCGCCATCCATGTTACTATTTTGTTCACCTCTTCTCTCTCCTTTTCACCTCTTTCTTTAGCTACCTAGTAACAGTCAATCAGGGTATTTTGCAAAGTTGTTTGTTTCCCAGCCTCCTCTCCAGTTGTAGTAGAAGGTGAGTTTTACCTTCCCTTTTCCAGTGGGATGCGGGGAAGACTTGCCTGCTACTTCCAGAGAACCCTTTTCTTCCTGAATGTAGTCAGCTCATTTTGCGTGGTAGGAGGCCAGTGGCTTTTAGTTGCTTAGGCTTATAAGACCCATACATCTCTGTTTTTCTTTCTGAATTCTGTTCCCACTGCACATTTGGTGGGGTAGCATATTGACCTTCAGTGGTAGAGAGACCAGGGTCAGACCTTCTAGGTTTGCCCTAGTACTTCTTTCCCATGAAGTCTTCATTCTCACTTCTTCCCGCATTGTCATTTCTATGATAAGGTAGTCAGCAGTGGATTACTTCGTTGGTGCACCAAAGACACTTTTCATGTCAAAGTAGCTACATTAGCATTTTTCAGTTTTTGTACTTTATAGATGGCATCTTCTTAGAATCCTAAGAATTTTGATAACTGGATAGGAAAGACTACTTAACTATCCTTTCTTCAGTCCTGGCTCTTTTTTTCTGCGTGTTTTGATTGAATTTGTTTAAACACAAAGTTATTGTAAGCTTACTTCCTTCATTTTGTTCCCCAAAACACAAGCGTAGATAGACCACTAACAAAACCAGATATCCATCCACTCACTAAACTAGGGGTGAAAGAATATTTTGTGAAGGCTTTTGTTTTAATTGGCTTACTTTACTGGATGCATCTTATTAAAAATTATATCTGTATACAGTGTATACATAAGGTGTAACCAGATCCAACTGGATTTGAAAATGTGTTTAGGTTTCTAAGGGGAATTCACAGGTTTTCTTCTTGTAACTTCTAAAGTACTCAGCTTTCTCATTCCTAGGGACACTATCTTATTTTTTCAGGCCTATTTTAGAAGAATTTCAGCCCCTCTTCAGCAGTTCATTGTCTTATTGTTTGAAGTTAGCTAATTTACTAGGAAATGTTTTATGTGTGTGTAAGTTTCACAATTTATGAACTGCTAAAACTTTTGCATCATAGATGGTAATTAATCATGGGTAACTCTAAATCAGTAATTTAAGTTAGTTAAGTAACTCATATTCTGTATTTGTAGGTTGAAAACATTGAAAAAATGGACAGAACTATCTTAAAGGTTACTGTTAACTTCTAAGGGCTTGTAGTTCTTTTTATTAAATATATAAAAAATAAAGATTAAGACTGCAACACAATTTAAACTTGATTTCAGTTTCATTTAATGTATTACATCTACATCTGACAGAGCTAAGTTTTTAAAGAAAGCTCGTGTGTTATTGTTGTCTCTGGTGGGGGTAATGTGATTTGACCTGTTCTTGAATTCGTTTTATTCAAAATTTAATATAAAAATGCAATGTCATGTTCCAATTTTGGTTTGTTTGATTTACAGTAAATGAACTGGAACTTATCTTTTTTACTTTAGGCTTTCAGATAAACTTCTGTGAAAAGGCACAAAGGAAGCTACAAATTTTATGATATTATGCTATTTATTTTTTTCATATCCATCTTGGTATTGGGAATGTGTCCACTATTGTTTCAGCTAACCAGCCATGGCAATTTTACATTCAAAGAGCTTCCATTTTTCATTCTTCTTCCAAATATTAAAAAAATTATATTCTTGATTGTAAATTGTACTTTTTTCACTTGAAATTGAAATAGCAAAATATGTATAGGTATTTAGATGTATATAATATGGAAATACGTATTTAGGTATAGAAAAGTATATATAGGTATTCAGACTTAACCCTAATTTAAATTACAAATAGAAGAGAATTCACTTTTAAGATCATGGTGCAGAAAGTATAGAGTTATATTCAGACATCTTATGCTTTAAGATTGAATTATTATAAACCATACATTGAATATATTTTTAATTTTTTTCTTTAGAACAAAACAGTGTTTTTCTTCTGCCTCCCTCACCATCCTTATTCTGTATTAGGACACTAGTCTTCATATAATACAAAACAGACTTTCTATATTAAAAAAAAGTTATAAACCTTGTATTTTATTTATTGAGACAGGGTCCCACTCTGTTGTCCAGGCTGGAGTGCAGTGGTGCAATCATAGTTCACTGCAGCCTTGACCTCCCTCAAGCAATCCTCCTGTCTCAGCCTCCTGAGTAACTGGGACTACAGGTGCATGCCACCATGCCCGACTGACTTTAAACTTTTTGTAGAGACAGGGTCTCGCTTTGTTGCCTAGGCTAGTCTCAAACTCCTGGGCTCAAGAGATCCTCCTTTCTTGGCCTCCCAAAATGCCAAGATTACAGGTGTGAGCCACTGTACCCGGCCAAAAAAAAAAATGCATTTAAGTTAAATGTCATCTGTATCAAGTACAGTTAAAAAAATCTCATCTCAAGGAGACTACTCTCCAGTTAACATAAAAATATACCAAAATATGATATAAGTCGTTTTGTCTTCCGCTTATTTATTCATGAACTGGAGAAGAATGATGCTTTGATATGTGTCATTCTTAAGTACATTGATTCAAAGGCAAAAAAAATTAACCTGGAAAAAACATTTCTGCTATGTTTAAATTTTTTTTTGAAATGAGAATGCATAGTTTCCACTGATTGATTGTTATGACTACTTTGAAATGTAGTTAGCAAAAATTTATTTCTTGAATGGTTCACCCGCAATGTAACTGTGTATAAATAATAGAGATCAAGCAGTTAGACCCTAGGATAAAAGTTTTTTTAATTGGTTCATTACTGTTACGTCTCCCTTGCCTTAAATAACTGACTAAAAGTAATATATGATTTCCTGCTCATAGTGAACCTTTATCTATGATATATATCTATATGAAATGAAGTTACAACTTCTGTTTTATGCTTTTAATTTTGACACATTCACTGTGATAATTTTTAGCTTTGACTTTTCAAAATGTCTGCTTAATATTTAGCATGACAACGTTTAGCTTTTATTTGTATTTTGACCTAAAATCTAATTAATGAAAAAAAAAGACTGTCTTCTATTTTTGTTCATTTCAGAGACAGAGTCTCACTGTGTTTCCCAAGTTGGAGCCCAGCCTCCAATTCCTGGGTTCAAGTGATCTTCCCACCTCAGCCTCCCAAGCAGCTGGGACTACAGGTATATGCCACCACACCCAGCTCATTTTAAAATTTTTTTTGTAGAAATGGAATCTTGCTATGTTGCCCAGGCTGGTCTCGAACTCCTGGCTTTAAGCAGTCCCACTTCAGCCTCCCAGAGTGCCGAGATTACAGGCATGAGCTACCACACCTGGCCTGACTTTTTAAAAATTTTAAGTTGTACTCACATTATTGTTCTTTTATTTAACCTAGTTCTATTGTAGATATAAAATGAGAAACATTGATTATAGTAAAATTGTATATACAGTGTCTATAAGTAGCTTTGTATGTGGATTAAAAATGCCTTTGAATCTTCTAAATGGCTCTGTTTTTGTCATTATAGAAATGATAGGTTTGCAGTGCGGCCTGCTTTGATGCATATGGAAGAATTTAACAATGGAGGCTGGGACAGCGGAACCTATTAGAACTTAATTATGTGGTGGAGGGGCATATGTATTCCCACTTTGATTATTCACCTTGATTGCCCTCACTGTCTCTTTACACTGTGGCTACTTTCTGCTGGCTTTTCACATCTCTCTTTTTATTTCTGCCTCTTCCCGTTGGAAGGCTCCTCTTTATTTTCCAGTTTTGGGATTCAACACAGTTATTTATATACATTCACGAAATCACATATTGGACACCTAGAAACCATACAGTAAGCGAGATTCTTGGTACAGAAATGAATGGAATAGGCCCCTGCCGTTAGCAAGCTCATAGTTCAGTGGACTAGAGTTGATCCTACATTGATTACATAAGTGTTCAACCACCGATGTTACATACTAATTGATTTTTAACTGGAACCAGGGTGAGGATGGTGCAGGAATGGATCTGTCCTGGGCACCTTTGCTCCTGCTGTTCTCTCATGAGAGAGAATGAGCATAAAGGGTGCTGAGAGTCTCATGATAACTGCTTTCTTGATTGGACACTGTGGCCTAGGGATCCAACAATGGGCCTACCCTGCTTTGGAGTTAAGCAGATGTGTCTGTGCTGGCTCAGACCTCAGTGAAAGACTCAGGGAATGGGAGTGCACACATCAGGGAGGGGAGCTGGAGACTTGGTAGAGATGGCCAGCCCTAAATTGACAGTATTTATTTTTGTACTATCAGTACCTATATTTTAGTATAAGTTCTCAGTTGCTTACATGTATTAGCACTTCTTCTAAATCTGGTCCTGTGATTTGCGTGACTTAAAAAATTAGAAGTGCAAATCTGTAATGTTTGCAGACAGTCTGCTGGTTTGCTCTGGAATATAGACATTAACTTTATGGTAAAAGTGGTCACACATTTCTTTAAAATTGGGCTTGGGCTGGGCACGGTGGCTCATGCCTGTAATCCCAGCACTTCGGGAGGCCACGGCGGGCAGATCACCTGAGGTTGGGAGTTCAAGACCAGCCAGACCAACATGGAGAAACCCCGCCTCTACTAAAAATACAAAATTAGCTGGGCATGGTGGCACACGCCTGTAATCCTAGCTATTTGGGAGGCTGAGGCAGGAGAATCACTGAACCTGGGAGGCAGAGGTTGCAGTGAGCCGAGATTGTGCCATGGCACTCCAGCCTGGTCAACAAGAGCAAAACTCCGTCTCAAAATAAATAAATAAATAACTCCATATCAAAATAAATAAAATAAAAATAAAGGCTTGAAATCATCAAAGGGCTGATTTCTCCACTGTTGGGGCACACTTATTTCTAGAATCTCCACTTTTATTCTAAGGATATTTCAGAATTATCAGATAAACTTATGTTTAATTTATTAAAAAGAACTATGTATCATACAGTAGTTGTAGGAGGGTATGGGGCAAAGAGCATGAAATTAGATATCATTCAAGTCTGATAAGTCTGAGTACTGGCTGCTTCAAATGCTCAAATCTATCAGAAATAAAAAAGATTTATTGTAAGATGATTCTGATGACTAATGGAAGCTCTGAAGGATTAATTTTTTTCATTGACTTTCACATAGTTTTTGCTCTTTATATTGCTACGTCACTCTCTTTTAATCACTTTATTACAGTTGCCTGTTACAAGTCAGTGGAGTTTTATTGGAGATGTGTGTGTATGTATTTACATGCACAAATAGTGATTACATATTTAATTTGGGAAACAGATTTCTATAGAAATTCAATAAAAATTCACTGCTTCTCACAGTCTTCCTTTTATAGATTATAGTTCATGCATTTATCTATTCTTCAGTTTATTTTCTAAATATAAGTTTATTTTAGATAAAATAAACTTCAAGTTACATTTATTTAAGACCAGAGTGTCATGTTTCCTTTAATACTGTTGGATCATTAATTTTTCTGAAGTCTGAATGTAAGAACACTTTAGGGAAAAAATATTTTTCCATTTGTAAATGTAGAGTTATAAGTGTAGAGGTCCTGCCTTAGAAGGTTGATTAATTTATCCGTTATTTGAAGATAATGTTTTTGTACATGTAAAGGTATTTATATAATTTATGACCATATCTCACTGACTTTAATGAGCTAACCTGTGAACATAGTTGTTTAGAATACGACTTACTTGCTTTATAAAACCATTTTTTCATTTTTTATTTTTTGAGGAGGGATGAGGATTTGCCTGAAAACATTTTTTTCTCACAAGCTGCCCAACTACCAAAAAAATCATTCTTCCAAAACCTCCTGATGTTGATTCCTCATGAAGAGCAGTTGAGTTGCCCAATGTGTGCCACTCGTGACAGAAGCCCCCTTTTTTAGAAACACAGTTTTTAAGAAATGCTTTTATGAAGTGGAATTTACCTTAGTGTTGTCAGCATTCTAATTTTTTTTTTTCAGATGAGAACCATGACTCATTTAAAGATCTTTGGGCATAGGGATTTTCCTCAGAAAATGCCTAACCGAATTGTGTGCTAATCAGAGTGATAGTAGCTAGGCTTTTGGCAAATACTCTTCTGATAATTTATTTTTCACACAAAGGTGGTTTTAGCTCTTTATCACTATCCTCCCCCCCGCCACCTTTTTTTTGTAACTGTAGTATATTATCAGTTCATGGCTGAAGAGTTCTGGAGCTCTAAATATTTTGGGTAGTGTTAAGTTTCTGTAGCTTTGTCTTTTACGTTTTTGGTGGCGTTAAAAACTTTGTGCTTTTAAAAAATTGTTTAACTTGGAAGTGTTTACATAGCAACAGGATATTTATTTAGAAGATTAGATGCTCCAGAGCTATTATTCTGGATGCTACGAATTGAAATTAGAGTACAGGTGGCGGTGGTTTCTGGTGGCACTGCACATCAGTATATTTGGAGGAAAAAAAAGGAGGCATCCTGGAGACTGATTTTATAAGTATCCCTAATTGTTTTTTAAATTGGTAATAATAAAAAGGAAACCATAAAGAGGAAGAAGGATGTTTTGTGAATCTTCCAAGAAATTTGGGAAAGATACTAAGTTTACTGACCTGCTAAGAAGTGTCTGTAAATGACGATGTTTTGACTTTATTGGAGTGGACTATAGGAAAACAGGAAAAGTAAGGAGCAAAGGGGAGGTTAAGTTGTTCTGCATTTAAAACTAAGAACTTAGAAAATTCAGCTGGTTAAATTTCTGATTCCTCGTTTTATGTAGCAAAAGTCTGCAGCCAGTGACAAAAATTATATAATTTGGAAATTATTATATTCAACTGAGTTTGTCAGCAGTCCTAAGAAACAAAATGTCATTTACTGCTCTTGGAGGTTTATACAGTTTATATAAGTTTATATATATAGTTAATGAAGTTAGTTGAAAAATGAGACTTTTGTAGGATTAGCCGTAAGCCAGACTAACATCTAATATTTATTACCATTTGTGGGGACCATGATAAATTGTCAATGGGAAGTCCATCTGCTTGGAAAAAAGTTTTTATATTAGTTAAAGTCCAGGAAGTGTAGAAGTAGAAGTGATATATTCCAGAGTCAGGATTCACCTATTCCTCTCATACTTTATGCTCATACCTTATACCATTACAAAGGGAATGTTGCTTAGTTGTCTTTGACCTTGGAAATGGTGGGAACATGAATTTGTCCTGAAAATGCTTTTTGTTGATAGGAGAAGGAAGGTTTCTAACAGCTATTGCACCTTAAAATAATTTGGGGATGCTTAATGTGTGACATTTTTGATAAGAAAATAATTAAATAGTGACTTTCCCACATTGCAGAAAGTTTTCATTTATATGCCACTTGAACTTTACTACTAGCAACAAAGGGATGTTGACAGAACTTTCAGAGTTGAACAGATACAGAGTAGAAATGATATGGAACGTTTCCAGAGAGTATTCCCAACTGAATCCAGTTAAAGTGGTTTTCAATTTAGCTCATACATTTAGGGTGATGGTTTTCAGATAAGGTGTAGTAAATATTTGGATTGTCACTACATGGTTTTATGAGATCCTAATCTAGGCAAAAATGTACAGTTAATAAAGTTAATAAGATGCACTAAGAAAAACTTGTGACTTCCATCTCGGTGTTCATTTTCTCTGGGTAGAAATGCCAAATGAACGTTAATCAGAAAGGAAAATCAAGTGCATACGAACATATTCACTCCCCTTTAGAGAAGCTCTTATAAGGATAAGGAAAGAGAGGTACAACTGTTAACAGTTAACAAATCTCTATCTATATATACCTTCGATAGATAAAGATATTACCAATGATAAGAAGCACTGGGATCCTTAAAGATGAATTAAATCTAGAGCCTACTCTGAAGAAGTGTATGTTCTTTGAGAGATTGAGCATATATAGGAGCTATGTGGTAGAAATAATAACTCTTAATGTGTGTCAAACCCTGCTCTAAGCACTTTATATTAACTCCTTTAATTCTCACAGCAGCCTTATGAAGTAGGTATAATAGTTAATACAGATGAGGAAACTGAAGCACAGAGAGGTTAAATAAAATTTCCAAAGTCATATAGCTAATAAGGGGCAGAACTATGTGACCTTGGTCTGGTCATAGTTTACACGTTGTGAACCTTAGTGTTTTACTAATTCTTGAAAGCAGTTGGCGCTTATAGGAATGATTTTCTAAATCAAATGGCTTTTGAGGAGTCCTCATTTGCACTAGGTTATGAGATCTGGACCTACCATTTGTATCTTGATAAGCCATTTGTAAGGCTTATCAAGGTTATCCAGTAAGCCTTACTGAACATTAAAGTAGAAAGATTCGTGTTGCTATGAAGTTAGGAACACAGGGGATCTACCACTAGGGAAAACAATGTTTAGTGAAAACCTAAAACTCTACTGGCCTAGACAGATACAAGGAATAAATTGCTCCAGGATTCTGAAATGACTTATGTGCCTGGGTACAGCTGGAGAAGATTAGTAGGTCAGGAGACCTGTGAAGTCAGTGGACAAGGTGGCACAGCCATGAATTTTCTGAGGACAGACTGTGTACAGACTGTCGTAAGAACAAACTGATGCTTTTAGCAAAATTTTTATGCATCCCCACCCCACTTTCTTTTTGGCAGGGTTAGAAGAAAGATTTAATTTTTGAAAACTTTTAATAGTAGAAAATTTCAAACATACACAAAAACAGAGTAGTGTAATGAACCCCCATGTACCCATTAGATAGCATCAGCAATTACCAACATATAGCCAATCTTATTCTTCCTCCCTCCAGCTATCTCTGCTGAAATACTTTAAAGCAAATTCTGATTATCATTATTTTATCCACATAAATGTGTTACATGTCTTCTAAGTGATAAGGACTCTTAAGTACGTAACCTTGATACAATTATCTTACCATTAAATGAACAAAACAATATTACTAGATAGCTACTCAATGTTCACATTTCCCCAAAAGCCTTGTAAATGCTTTATTTACAGTTAATTTGTTCAAGATGAGACCTCAGCAAGGTATGTGCACACATTGTGTTTGGTTGATATGTCTCTTAAGTTTCTTTAAGTCTGTGGTAGTTCCCTCTTCTCTCTTTTCCTTACCATTTTTTTGTTTAAAAAATTGGTTAATTTATTTTGTAGCATTTTGTATATTTTGAATTTGGCTGATTGCATCCTTTTAGTGTTTAACACGTTCCTTCGTGCCCTGTTATTTACCTTTAACTGATAGTTACAGAAACTTGATCAGACTTTTGGCAAGAACACTTACTTCATAGACGGTGTTGTGTGCTTCACATCACATCCAGGTGTGTTGTTGTATCACATCAGGAGGCATATGATTTCTTGCTGGAGCTCTTGTTAAGATAAACCAGTGGGCTTAGGTGCTGCCAGTGTGATCTATATAGTGTAAAGTTCTCCGTCAGCCTTTCATCTGGTAGTTCTGGCCCATTAACTTTGCCTACATTAATTATTTTCTTAGGAAGAGGTTGACTCTCATTTTCAGACATATGTGGGCTTTGCAGATAGTAGTTGTATCCAGCCAAAAAAAGACAAAATTTGTGTTTGGGGCATACGACTGAAAGCAAATTATAGTTAAGCCGTGGTCATCTCTGACTTAACTATGCCAGTACTGAAGGATATGAAAGTGTATTTATATGCACACATATGATATACAAACATTTATTGGGATGCTCTGTATTTTGATAGAATAAAAACTGGATACTTGTCCTTTCTACCCTGGAACATGAGTTGACCCGTTCATTAGGGCTCATTAATCTTTGCGGATAATCAAAAGCCACGTCAAGTAATAAGACGTTCTCTGGTGAAGTTGAGGAGCCAATGGTTAGACAAGACTAGTCCTGCCAAATTAAGATCAATCCCACATCAGAGTCCAGCTTTTAAAATTTGTGTTCAGTGCTTAGAATGCTCAGATCCTTCAGGGCATTGCCTTCCCAATACTGGGGAATCAGATTGAGTCATCAAAAGTCAGTTTGGTGAGGATTAGAAGTGAGTAAGAGTTCTCATCCAAGATTTAATAATAAAAATCTGATGACCTACTTGTGTTTTAATTAGTAATGACCTTTTAATAACCAGTGTATTGTTGTCCGGTTGGTGTCATTTACCCTTTAGCAGTAATAATTTCTTAACCAGCTTTCCTTTTGTCCTATTCCTGTTCCATCATCTAACTTTAAATTATTAAAGTCTCTCTCTCATAATGTTCTACAACTGATTTGCTCTTTTGATTTTCTTTTTGGGTCTTTGTAAGTAACAAATTAGAAACATTTCAGTCAAGATTCTCTCATGTACTGTATGCACATGGAGTAGATAGAATGCAGCATATCTTCTTTGAGTGCCATTCACACTCTTGATTATTCTTAATTTAGTCCAACCTTTTAAAACTTTCAATTTGTAGAATACATTTATGGGCAGCAAATAGTTTTTTATTGTGTCCACTAGGAAATAAAAGTGTCATTCACGTGTTAATATTTTTGAAATTGGGAGTTATTTAATGAGGGTCAAAAGAAGCCATTTGGATGGGAAGAGGAGTATAATATTGCTAATTATTACAGTATTACCTTTGTGTGGAAGATGCCTGCTCATTTTCTACCTCTGTTATTTGCTTTTGTAGTGACATAGTTGGATTTTAATTTAAATTTGACTGTGAATTGTTACCTAACATTTCTTAAAAATGATTATATAGTGTAATGCAGTGCTGAAATGGAAAGTTGGTGGAGTATACAAAAGATCGCCACATGTCTTATGACTCATGGCAGTTAAAAATGCCACATATCTTTTTCAAAGCCAGAAGATGTCTGACTAATTTTTGTGTCATGAAGTTCTATTGTTAGCATTTTTCTACTAAAAGCTTCTGGTAACTTTTTCAGAGAACCTGCATAACATCCAGTTATACATATTTTGATTAATGAGGAAAAAAAAGAAACAACAAATTGGACCCATCAGGAAATACAGATAAAACACCCTATTGTGTCTCTTAGTGAAACTGTTTGTCCTAAAGATGTTAAATCAAACATTTGAGCTTCGATTCCTTATTTATTGAAGAAATATTTGAGTTCCTGTTAAATGACAGGTGCTGTTACGAAAAGAACTGAGTTGTCGGACTCATTAGAACGTTCTGTCTGATTTCCAATGGTCAGAAGTCATGCCGATGGAGGCTGGGCGTGGTGGCTCATGCCTGTAATCTCAGCGCTTTGGGAGGCTGAGGCGGATGGCTCACCTGAGGTCAGGAGTTTGAGACCAGCCTGGCCAACATGGCGAAACCCCGTCTCTATTAAAAATACAAAAATTAGCCAGGTGTGGTGGCATGCACCTATAGTCCCAGCTACTTGGGAGGCTGAGGCAGGGGAATTGCTTGAACCCAGGAGGTGGAGGTTGCAGTGAACCAAGATCGTGCCTGGGCAACAAGAACGAAACTTTGTCTCAAAAAAAAAAAAAAGGGTACCATGTAGTAGTAACAGGTTTTTTGAAGGCTCTCTAAATGGTCTTAATTAAAATATAAACAAAATTATGTATACGACTTAATTATTCTTTTGCCTTTCCGGATTCTTAAGGACAGATCATGGTGAAAAACAGTTATTACAGGTAAAGTGTTACATAGTGGTGTGAATTGTTTGCTTTGAGGGTAAAGTAATTGGTCAGTTGGACAAGGTAGTCAGGTGTGCCCTGGAGGGTGGAGAGAAGTCAGCTTGGAATAAAAAATTAACTGAACCTGGGCAACATGGTGAAACCCCTTCTCTACAAAAAAAATACAAAAATTAGCTAGGTGTGGTGGCCTGTAATCCCAGCTACCCAGGAGGCTGAGGTGGGAGTATCGCCTAAGCTCGGGAGGTGAAAGCCACAGTGAGATGTGATCATGCCACTGCACTCCAGCCTGGGCAACAGAGTGAGACCTTCTGTCAGAAAACAAACAAACAAACAAAAAACTGTGATTCACTATGGAGTCGAAAAGAAGGAAGGTAGACTCTCTGACTTTACTGAGTTAGGATGATGTGGACGTACATGCTCTTTCTTTGCTTTAAGAAGATGTCCTTGGCCAGGCGCAGTGGCTCACTCCTGTAATCCCAGCACTTTGGGAGGCCGAGGTGGGCGGATCATGAGGTCAGGAGATCGAGACCATCCTGGCTAACACAGTGAAACCCCGCCTCTACTAAAAATACAAAAAATTAGCCGGGCGTGGTGGCGGGGGCCTGTAGTCCCAGCTACTCCGGAGGCTGAGGCAGGAGAATGGCGTGAACCCGGGAAGCGGAGCTTGCAGTGAGCCGAGATTGTGCCACTGCACCCCAGCCTGGGCGACAGAGTGAGACTCCATCTCAAAAAAAAAAAAAAGATGTTCTTGAAGTCAGGAGTCTGCTAGGTATTTGAAGGACATCTGGCTTGATAATCCTTGATAATATTTTCATACCAGTTTGTAAATCAACTATTGATATATGATGGAGAAAAATATATTCATAAACCATATCTTCCTACTTTATCTCTAATTCACTTGGAATTTGTTTTACTTGGTTTTAGGCTTGTTTATGTATTTGGATAGTTATAAAAACCAATTACAAATATTAATGGAAATAAGGAAATTTTTATTTCATATTTCCATTATTGACACCTTGAGGTGTTTTCTGACACCAAGCAATTCTCTGACAGCAACCGTGTATCCAACAATTGAATTCATTTCTGACACTATTTACCTGGAGTTAGCATCAGATCTCACAAGTTAAAGGGCTCAGTGCTTCAAGATTCTCCTCACTTAGGATGCTAGTCACAAATGGGGTGTTTAGGATACTCATACTCCTGCTTGGATGACTTCAAATTTGGGGGTTTCCGTTATCAAACTTGACCACAACCCCCATCAAGTTTGATAATTTGCTAGAATGTCTTACGGAACTCAGGAAATAACTTTATTTACTGTTATTGGCTTTATTATAAAGGTTACAGCTCATGAACAGCCAAATGGAAGAGATAGGACCCTGTATAGGGCAAGGTATTGGGAGTAAGGGGACAGGGGAATAGCGCAGAGGTTCTGTGACCTTTCCGTGCACACTATCCTTGATTCATTTACCAATCTGGAAGCTCCCTGAACCCTATTGTTAGGGGTTTTTATGGAGGTTTTATTAGGTAGGCATGATTGATTGTATCATTGGCCATTGGTGACTGAACTCAGTCTCTAGTCCTTTTCCCCTTCCTGGAAGTGTGTGTATGGGGGCATGGCAGCTGAAAGTTTTAACAGTCTGCTCACTTGGTTGTTTTTTTCTGGTGACCAACCCCTATCCTGAAGTTATATAGGGGCCCTCTGAGAGTTACCAGACTCTTGCACAAAGTCAGGTATGGTTGAAAGGGCCACATTATCGGTAACAAAAGACACTCCTGTCACTCAGGAGATTCTAAGGGTTTTCGGAGCTCTGTGCCCCAAACCTGGGACAAAGGCAAAATACAGTTATATTTTTCATTGTACTACAGGTACTTCTGTAGCAAAATTACCTTGCACACAATTGGCCCACAGCTTTGAATCTATCTGGGAAAAAGAGTGGTAACCCTATAATGGGTTGTCTACTGGATGGCTGATTTTTCTGTCGTGAAAAGGATGAACATGGTTTGTTTCCTTGGAGCAAATGGGTACTTAGGCTAGGAAGTTGTCTGCATCTTATAGCTTTCTTTATTCTAATCTACTTGCTAATGAAGTTCATATAGAATTGAAGTGCAGAAGAGTTAATTACTTACGAATTATGACCAGTCTGGCTTTCTTGTATAGTTAATAACATTATTACTTATAACATTATAAACTTGCCAAGAAGGAGAAGTCAGATCTGATTGTTTTGATGTAAGGGAAAACTCAAACTTTTTTCCTCTGCTTTCACACCATACAACAATCAACATAGAAGACTTTGTGACCAAATATGGGGGATTTCTCCCCACTAGCAAACAAATAATCACTTCTGCAGCACATACCAGCTGGGTGTCCTCCAGTTCAATTATCACACAGCTTACCTGGAGATAGTGTCAGATCCCACCGGTTGAGGGCTCAGTCCCACAAGGCTGCCCCTGCTTCATATACCAGTTGTTAAGTCTGGGCCTTCAGAACTTCTGACTGTCGGGCTCCCAGTTGGGTTTCCCACAACCCTCCTTTGGGGTTAATTAATTTGCTGGTCTTTCTGGTCACCAGCCCTCATCCTGAATCTAGGTGCTGCCAGTCATCAGTCAACTCATTAGCATCCAAAAAATACATCACCTTGGAAATTCCAAGAATTTAAGGAGTTGTGTGCCAGGAAATGGGGACAAAACCAAAAATATATATTTCTCAATACCATATTTGGTAGCTCCTCAATTTGTGTGCTGTTGTGAGTACTTACGTGTCAGCTGAAATATGGATCCCCTTAGCCCTGTGGCCTGGGGCCACTCACTAGAGCTCTGTGTCATTGTCCTTGAGTCAAGAACAGACTTATATTTCTTTCATTGTGTTGTACACATTTTTTTTCATATGCACATATAAAAAAGGTTTGGAAGCACTGATTGAAAAAATATTGATGTTATAGTTATAAAATATGGTTAATGTTTTTATTTCACTTATAGGTGGTGAAAAGTTGTTAAAATAGGGTGGTGATAGGATGTCATGGCATTTACCAAGCAGGAAAAATAAATGTGATGTAAGACCTGTGTGCACTTGGTTCCTTGCTAGGGTTCAAGCAAGCTGTTCTTCAGAGAGTATCTGATATGTGCTTCTGTCTGTACAGTGAGGTCAGACTAGAAGCCACTCCGTGGGCTCTGGGATATAGATGGAAATCAGAACAAGCCTTATGACTTTTCTTGACATAGCTTTCATAAGTTTGCATATTCTATTCCTTATTCCATTAGTAAGATTGCTGCTAAAAAAATAAGCATCAGTTATGTGGATGGTTTTCCAGAAATCTGAGTATCTTGTTTTTGGTACATTGTGAGACAATAACTTAAAACTTTGGGGTGCTCATGAGGAGCTTAATTAGAATATTGAGTTGGATTAGGAGGCAGAGGTTATCAAAATGGCCTGTGTATTACAAAGTAAGAGACCACTGTTGACTGTTGTACATAGAAAATTTTGTTGGGGTTGATCAATTTGGGTTTGTGTTTCACTTGTCTTCATGGGATTTCTGTTGATATATTCACAAGTTCGAGGCTTAAAAACACAAATGCCCTTTGGATTTGCCAGAGATTTAGGCATCACATGGATTTAAAAATGGTCTGAGCACCTGGATAAAATGCTGAGTACCTTTACTGACTCTTGCTATGCTGCAAATGTTTCCTCTTCCTGGCTAGAACTCTCAGCATATGTATAGCAATAGTGTTTCTGTGTGAATGGAATCAGTGCAGGTATATAGCAGATTAGGCCGTTCTTATTAAGGACTGTGAAAGGTGATGGTATGAGAGAACTCTTTAAATGAGCTAGGGACGAATTAAGGATTCAGAGAACTATTAACACATTCTCTTCTCCCCTGAACCAAAGGTGGAGATAACTGGCTGCCTCCTTTTGGGTATCCATTTGGAACCTTCTCAGAGTGGTTGTGTAATTGTGAAATTCCAACTCTTAGGTTCCCATGAAGTCTACTTGTAAAATCATTGGAACATGGAGTTGGGGTTTGGGGGGTTATTTCGGATAAGCTTTTTATATTTTGTTGGTGATTAAAATGTTGTTAAATTTAGCAACATTTTAAACTACAGTAGGGCCTTCTTTGATTAGCTGGCTCCCTGGGTAATTTTTATGGGGTTGGACTAATCATGACTTGGCCAGAGAGATTTTCAATTTAGCCTGTGGAATTATATATTTGCTTGTTGGTAGTAGACATCTGGCTCAGAGTCTGATAGAAAGTGTTGCTGTTATTGGCTTTAAGTGATAGCTCAAAGGTGTGGCTGGCTGTGGAATCCCATAATGATGACACTGTGCTTAATTGATGTGAAATAACTGGAGATCAGTGAGGGGCTATTATAATCAATGGCATTGGTGGTTAGCTGAATCAGAGAATGGATGAATCAGTTATGAGTTTCTGTTAATAGGTTTAAAAGGAATTTAGGGTGTTTTGGGAGCTTCATTCCATGAAGCTTCATAAACCCCTTATTTTATTATAACTGAAATGAGTTAAATTTTTTTTTTCCTTGTTAGATGAGCAGTTTGGAAGCGAGTTTTGGGCTTTTAAGCCTTCCAACTCTCCCTGAAGGCTTTTGTTAACCAAAGAAGGACTCCATACATAGTAAGAGGTAGTCTACAAGTAGAATGCTGCTTTTGCCTTTGTCTGGTGTTCTAAGAATCTGATAGGAGCTGTTAAGCCTTTTGTTGTCAAAGCAGTACCCTTTCAGGAACTGATAGAGGAGTAACATAATCCTTCGTATTCTGGGTTAAATTTTTTTTTTTCTACCCAAGAAAAGGACTATGAATCTTTTGCCAGAGGTCGGAAATGCTGAGGGTGAATTATTTTGTTTTTTTTTTTCCTTGGCAGCAGAACCTCTGAGGCCCGAGCCTGTCAGATGAGGAAAATGTTTAATATTTAGGAATCATGGCTGTTAGTAATCTACTTTTACCCTGGTTTAGGACTTGGCCATCATAAATGTAGACAGTTATCATAATTGATAATAAAGCTGGAATGAGTGACTATCTAGCTGACTCTGTTATGCATGGTAATGCCTTTACTCCTCACAGTGCCCCTATGGGGAAGGTAATATTAATCCCATTTGGCAGGTATGGCGCTGAGGCAGAGAGGTGAAGTCATTTACCCAAGAGATATTATATAGCTAGTAAGTAGCAGAGTTGAGCTTCAAAACTAGGCCGATTGGCACTGCTAGTCTATATTGATTTTTCTGGTTTCTAGTTTAATAGAATTAGGAAGGATCCTGGATTAGGATAGGAATAGGATTTTTATGGGAAAGTGGTTTAAAACACATTTACAAAGCAAGCTGAATTCTTTCTTGCTAATATATTTTGTTGGTTTAAACGCTATCAAACAAACATTTTCCAGTTTTCTTCTCTAGAGAATTTAATAATTTCTCAATTAGGTTTTAATATGTACTTATAACTAATATCATAGTAGTTACCACTTTTCATGTCTACTGTTTGCCAACTATTATAGCATATTTAAGGTATATTAATCCTTATCACAACAGTACTGCCAAGTAGCAGACTGTTTTTATCCTGGTTTCACAGATGTGTACTGTACTAGACCACAGAAATATTCTTGTTTTTATCTTGATTAGTGTTCCAGTGGTATTTATTAGTATTTTCAGTGGTGATCATTTGACATCTAGGAAAAGAATTTTCTTTCCTATTCCTACCCTTTAACCTCCTTGTACTACATTTCTTTTTCTTTTTTTTTGAGATAGGATCTCACTATGTTGCCCAGGCTGCTTTTGAACTCGTGGGCACAAACGATCCTTTTGCTTTGGCCTCCCAAAGTGCTGGGATTACAGGCATGAGTCACCATGTCTGGCCTCACATTTCTTTTTAATTTTTTGGCAGAATGCCCAACGAAACAGTCTTTGTGGAGGGGTCAGCTACCTTATCTATTGTTCATCTCCACTGCCTGGCATATAACTTGTTTGTAATTGTGGTATTTCTGCACTTGTTGTTGTGTAAATTATTATATTGGGCTTTCTAAAAATCCATTTTACACACAAAAGTGTAAAATGTGCTAAAAGTTGCTGTTGGGATATTTACTTGATTTCTTAAACTCAGAACCATCTAGTTTCCAAAATGCTTAGCTGTGTGGATGAACAACAGTGCTTTATTGATGAGAGTTCAAAGTTCTGAGTGAGATTTTATGAATTTTTTAGTAATTGCTCACTCTTATGTATCAAAGATTGCCAGTGGGGGGAGATAGGGGCAATATAATATTAGCTGATAGCAGCTCACTTAATACATGGATATATGGAATACCTGTTATTGCGAGTCTAACATCTCTTTTTCTTTATTTATTTTTATTTATTTATTTATTTTTTGAGACGCAGTTTCACTCTTGTCGCCCAGGCTAGAGTGCAATGGCGTGATCTCTGCTCACTGCAACCTATACCTCCTGGGTTCAAGCGATTCTATTGCCTCAGCCTCCTGAGTAGCTGGGATTACAGGTGTCTGCCACCACGCCCGGCTAATTTTTGTATTTTTAGTAGAGACGGGGTTTTACCATGTTGGCCTGGCTGCTCTTGAACTCCTGACCTCAGGTGGTCCATCCGCCTCAGCCTCCCAAAGTGCTAGGATTACAGGCATGAACCACCATGCCTGACCTAACATCTCTTTTTCTTTTGAGCTTATGAAATATTAGGTCTTTCATTACCATAGTAATTTAGGGAGAAAAGAGAATGAAAGTAAGTTCTTTACTACCACTTTATTTCCTCATTTCTGAAATTGTTTGACTGTAAAGTTGCATAGTTGGAATTGTGGGTTACTCATTTCATAACCAGTGATTGCAGATAATTAAAAAATTATTCCAGGTAATCTTTCTGTTTTGAAAATGAGGTAGTAACAATGAGAGCCAAGGAAGAAATGAGAATTTAAATGACAGCTCCCCTCTCTGCGATGTGATGTTCCGAATACTTGTAAGTCAAATACCAATATTCTTGAAGGTATTCTATGAATGACTTGTACACTGCAGTTCCAGGTTTCTCTTTATTGTGTGATGGTTCTAAGGAATACCCTATGGTGTCAATGGGTGTTCCCTAAAAGGGATTGATTCAGATTGCTTTTTGATTATTCCTTCCTGGCTCCTTTCGCATGTGAGTAGTTGACTTAAAAGAGCAACTATTTAATTTTTATGATTCTTTTCATTAGTTGGGTGGTAGTTCTGTCTCACCTGAGCTTGCTTATATGTATTTAGTAGGTCTATTAGGAAGACTGGGACTGCTGGGCCTTTTGTTGCATGTGGTCTTTCATCAAGGAGAATAGACTGAGCTGCTTCACATTCAAACTCAGGGCAGCTTTCCAGGAGGGCGAAAGTGGAAGCTGCAAAGCCTCATAAAGGGCTTAGATTTGGAAGTCATACAATATTCCTTCTGCTATAATATTGTGGTTAAATCAAGCCCCAAGGCCAGCCCAGATTCAAAAGGTAGGGAAATAGACCTCACCTATTTATGGAAGGAGCAGCAAGGTCCCTTTGCAGATGGGTATGGACTCAGGGAGCTGTGGTTCCTTGGTGGTTATTTTTGTGACAATCTACCAAATAACCTACAGTGAACTCAGCATTATATCAAAAAGGTTATACTCTAGAGGCAGCTATTGTAGATCCTTCAGTGATCTTCATTACCATGAACAATGAAGTACTTTGCTGTTACTACAACAGATGTTAAACAAGGGCTATCAAATATGGTGATATCAGTGGTGTTGAAGATATGCAGATTGGCTAAAATGTTGTAGAGACGGTTTCCATTCTTACAGGCTGGGTGGGAGGATTCTAGTGATTGTAGTTCTCTGATTCTGACCATACAGGTAACAGAATCTTGCTTTCCTGTGATATAATGAAACAAAACAAGCCCATTAGATGGCAGCAGGGGACAGGGGGCAGTGAAATGTTGATAAGAAAAACAATCTACTTATAATTCTAATTTAATAAATATTTGTTGAACTGCTGTTTTGTCCGAGGTACTGTTATAGGTGATTTGCAGAGTTCAAAGATAAATCAAGATAGTTAAAAATTTAAAGCAGAAAATTGTTTACAATTTTTTGATGGAAACAGACTTGAGGATGAGAGGATGGTAAGGTGAGCCCAGTGTAAACAGTGTTTCTTCCTGAGGGACATACTGATGTTTTTGGAAACTAAATAATGCTGGCTCTTAATAGAGGAACTGACACCTTTTGCTGTTCTATAAAATGTGAAGGAGACATGCTTTTGGTAACCTAGATTGCAGAGATTCCATAGATTTTGTATTGAGTAGTGGACTCTCAACTGCCCGTGTTGAGGTTTTTGGCCAAGATTGAAGCAAACTATATGCTCAGCTTAGCTGGTTGTGGAAAGCAATGTTAAAAAGGTTTGTATTGCTTGAGAAGTTAGTGGAGGGAGAATATTCAGGGCTCTTTATCATCTTGTTTTTAAAGGTAAATAAACCTGGAAGGTGTCTTCCCTCCAACTTCAATATTCTGTGAGTTGCTCACAACTAGACAAAGGGTATTCCTAGGCCTCAGTGAATGTGGATACACTTGACCAAATCCCTTTCTTCAGGATTACAGTTCTTAATATTCTTGATGATTCCATGTTTGGGAGTGCTTTTCTCATGAGAAATTTGAGGAAGACACTGTGTGCCGATGCTGTGAAAAGCTTGTTTGAAAGGTGCTGGCTGTTCTCTTAAGGCAGAGTTTTGAAACCAGAATTTCAAGGATGATTCTGACAGATTGTTTGCCCTCAGCCTTGGAGTGGCTGAGTGGGGACAGGACTGCTCAATGCCTAGGCCAGCCTCTGGGCCAGCTGCAATTCTAATTTTCCCAGCATGTTGAACAAATGTTCTCATTTTTTAAACAAGCCATTGCATGAAAAAAGTAGGCAGTATTGCTTTGAGGGGTGGAACAGTGCTTTGGAAGTGTGATGAGGACAGGTACTGTTCCTAAGTCAGGGTTCTTGGTTGCAAACAGCAAAGATTTACTCCAGCCAATAACCATATAGGCTTAAGTTGTCTGAGGCTGTCCATGTCAACTTTATTCCCAAATCAATAAACATTTGGAAGTGTTTTCTGTATGAGGCACAGATCTAAGGTTTTAGGTATACAGAGGATCTCTTGCAGGAAACCGCTTCTGTATAAATATTTTAGGATGTTTGATGCCTCGTTTCTCTCCTGCTATAGTTAAAGGGTCAATGTTTATCTGTGTTGACTGGTTAGAAATTGATTATATGACAGTCCCACCAAAGGGGTTATTATAATCACAAATTCATAATGTTTTTGATCAGTTATTTTAAACCCTGTTGTACAAATATTTCAATCTTTGTTAGCATCTAAAAATCTTCACAGGTCATTTATAGTATCACTTCCCTCCTTTCTCCCTGTGAAAGTTGTTTCAAGTTTTTGAAAAAAATTCATATTAATGTCCTATTTGCTTGTAATTTTTTGTCATTAAAAATATCTGAATACATGGTGACAGATTGCCTTTCAGTTTTGATTTTTTTGAGGGACCCTTGAAAAAGAAGTAAAGGAGAGAAGGACCCAGCCCCAGTAGAGGCTCTAGTACTTAGAGAAAGTGAATGGGAGAGGAGAAGATGCCTTTTTAAAAAAAAAAAAAAAAGCTCATGCCTCCAGATAGCCAGAAACAGCTTCTCCTGAGTACTGTAAAAGCTATTTTTCTACTTTTCTTGAATCTCACCTTCGGTTGACATTTTGGGGCCTTCCTTTTCCTCCTCAAAACTGCCTTACAAGTTCATCTTAAACTGATCAGCATTTGAAGAGTTGGGGTACACAGATGAGACCCAGCAATGTAACTTGATCATGTGCTAAGCTCGTTGGCACTTGTTTTAGGCTTTGAGTGATCTTTGCTTGGAAAGGCTTCGAAACTTACAGAATTACTTAGTGTGTTTTGTTAGTAAATGATCAGAATATAAATTTGGACTTTTTCAAGATAATTGCAGATGTCTCTGAAGTGTAGAGTGTGTTTAAATCTAATTTATGTAACTTAAATCACATTCTCTTCATCATGGTGTACGTTTATGAAGTTAATGGCCTTCAAAGCTTTCAATTTAGTTTTTATTTAAATGTGAATGCAATGCTGAAAAAAATCTCTCTGTGTATTCAGTATAAATATTTATGTTCAAGAAAACAGTTTTAACTGTTGTAATATATTTTATTGTTTATCTGGTAAGGTTAGCTACTATTCCGTCAAATTGGGCTTTCGAAGAAAGGACCAATTTTTGTTTTTCTTTAGATAGTTTTCACAATAGTTCTTTGTTCTGTCCTTGTCTTGCATTTTATCTTAGTCTTATATTAATTTTTCTTCACACGGAGATAATGGATGATGTGCCAGATGGTTTCAAACACAGACTACATGACATATGCTCAGTTTTTGATTTGAGGAGTTTGTAAAGATTTTCTTCAAATTGTGATAGCAAAGTTCCTTAACTTAATTTTTTCTGTAAACGATTTGCCATATTAAGGTAATTAATAGGTTCAAGTTCCAGAGATTAGGAGCTTAGTGTCTTTGGGGACCACCATTCAGCCCATTACAGTCTGTTTTCTGGGCCCCAAATATTCATATCCTTCCCATGTGCAAAATACATTTACCCTACCCCAGCGTCTCCAAAATTTTGACTCATTACAGTATTAACTCAAATGTAAATCTCACCTAAATATTATCAGCTCAAAAATCCCAAATCCCATTATGAAAATCATTTAAATCAGGCATGGGTAAAACTCTGAGTATTATCCAGGACAAATTCCATTTGGTTTCAAGACCCGGGAGTAATCCTCTATCTTTAAATATTTTCTAAAGAAAAATTCTCAAGAAGTAAAAGAGCATATTTACTAAAAAAACCTTTTTTTTTGTATATTGCTGAACCTCTCACAGAAAGTTTTTCTACCAGCAATATATCTTATTAGTGATTCTTCTACCTAGCCATTCTGATCATCATGTTATCATTATGTGTATATAATATAAAACCTTCGAACTTTGCCATTTTCACATGAACAAAAGCTTAAAATGTTTTTGGTGTTAGTGTCTTTTTATATTTTCCCTTGATTTGTCTTTACTGCTCATATTCTTATCACTTTTTTTCTATTTTTCTTGATTTGTATGATGTCTTTATGTATTTAGAGCTACTGATTTTTGTATTGCAAGAGTTTTCCCAAGGTTCAATTTTTTTTAGTTTTGTTTTTTGGTGATATACTGAGCGTTTTTTTTTTTTTTAAATACAGTCATATCTGCTATTTTTCCTAGTGTACCCTTTGCACATGTTGTTTGAATGTCCTTCCTCTACATTATGTGGAAAAGTCATACTGTACTAACCTTATTTCTGAAAATGGATGTGTCTGGTCTTCGCGGGAATTCACATGATCTGGTAGAAAGGAGGCTCATCTTTGAAAGCAGATCTAGGGGCCATGGCAAGGAGCTCTGTGCTCTTGTCTCTTTGCCATCTTCTCCATCCAGTGTGGCTCCGTCAGATTTTCAGATCTCACATTTACAGTTTGAACCCTCTATTAAATCCTCATCCACTGAGGTCAGAAAGTGTTTGGATTGCAGAGATATTTTTTGAGTAGTTAATTGTATAATAAACGCTAGAGAGTGAGTGCAGGAAAAAGTGTCCCTAAGGTGAATGTGAAACCAAGATATGCTGCAAATGCTTAAAAAATTCAGTTCTGTTACAAGGTATCCTTTTAAGTCCTAAAGAAATGATTCTGTAAGACTTATTGATATAGAAAGAAATGTTAGTGAATAAAGCATTTTACAAAGCATTTTCATGGTCTGATTTCAATTGTAGTGAAAAAATACATGTCCCTATCTATGTATAGAAAAAAGTCTGCAGTAGTTAGTAAACTGATTATTTTGAGGTACTTGGATTGATAAGTTTATGTAAAATTTTAACCCTATGTATTGTATAGGTGTGTATGTAACATTTTTAATATATTTGATCTTTTTTTGCATTTTCTGCCCTTCTACCATGGTGGTTTTACTTGGGTAATAAAAAACATTGGTATCTCTTCCCTTCCTACCCTAAAGAAACAGCTTCACGGAAATAATTATTTAGAATACTTGTATTACTAACTCGAAGTTTACTCTACCGTAATGTTTTTAACAAATTTTTCAGATTCTTCACTCTGTTGTTTATATTTATTAAAATGAGGGACAACGATATTTATTAAACTGAGGGCATTAAGTATAACACTGGACAGATGGTAATATTTTTAGAATTTTTCAGTATATCTACTGAGATAATTGATTTTTATAATAGTATTTTCATTTGCAAAAGTATTAACTTCCCTGAATAATGGAAACTTGAAGTGATAGCATTCTATCTATTGTATCATAACCTAGTGAATGATTTGTAGTTAGTAACAACTTTAGATTATTTTATTTTTTCTTAGTTCGAGAAATTCCTCATTGCCTTTCAAAATATTGTCCTATATTAACTGTTCGTTAAAGCAAGTTCTCTTGCCTTTTGGTGTGACTTTCTTATGCCCTCAGAATAGTACCTGTTTTGTAGTACTTGAAACTTTTACTTTTTATTTGTTATTTCTCAGGTAAACGCAAAGCACTGAAGTTGAATTTTGCAAATCCACCTTTCAAATCTACAGCAAGGTTTACTCTGAATCCCAATCCTACAGGAGTTCAAAACCCACACATGTGAGTATTCTTGGTAATCAAAGGCTCATCTCAAGCAAAGATTTTAAAGTTACTGTATTTTATGAATTTTTCCAATTACGAGATGTCAGTATAATTTCTCTGACTAAACTCTCTGGGAATATTGTTTATTCTTTTCCTTCTGGAGTTCCAGTTAAATTGCAAGTTGCATTTAGGAAATTTGACTGTCTTCTGTCCAACTGTACAAATTTTCACCACTTAGTGACAAAATAGAGTCCCATCTTAATAAGCTAGGTTCCTGCAAAATTTCTGTGTCATAGTAAATTGAAAGAATTGTGTACATGTGAGTGTACAGATATCAGTGGTTATTTCATTTACTGAATTTTTAAACAATGGAAATGATATTGTAGCATCTTAGTGAAAATATTATTAGAGCATCTTAGTTAACATAAAGCAATACCTTCAGAACAATATTTTACATTAACCTTCAATTGAATTTAAGTGATGTGAAATATTAAAAAACCTCTTCTTATTTCCCATCCTAACCTATCATGAAAATGAAGGCCAGTGGCTGTACTTTTATAACCATGTCCATAAAAATAATTTTGAGCTAGTTTCGATATTGAGAACTATAAAGCAAGTGGTGTAAGGTATGATTAAAAAGCTGGCAGATACATTTTTTTTTAAAGTAATTTCTCAACAATTTGCATCTAGATCTTATTAGGCTTAAAATACATTTATTCTTCCCAAAGAGGCACTTTTATTGCTATTTTCTCTTCTTTCAGAATTTGGTATGCATTGTATTTACAAACAGTAACAAATTGGTAGAAGGTAGTGTCTTGCAAAAGAGATGCTTAAAATAT
The DNA here is from genome assembly GCF_029281585.2 of Gorilla gorilla gorilla. NCBI lineage: Eukaryota > Metazoa > Chordata > Mammalia > Primates > Hominidae > Gorilla > Gorilla gorilla. Next base: position 27,347,211 of record NC_073243.2, read on the forward strand.
TTTTAAAACAGCAGTGTCTAGAAGGGAGTGGGGTGTGTGTATGTATATATACACTTATACTTTCACTTGTAGCCTTAGAGGGAATGAAAGATATTTTAAATAAAAAGTGTAGTAACAATTTATTTTTCTCAAGTGTCTATTAATTTTATTAGACTGGTGTTCATAATGACACTTCTTGTCAGAGCTCAGCCTAGAGTCCCACTCTTTTTACCTTCTCTGAAACATCAAGTAGGGGCTATCTTGAGGAAGGAAACTTAGTACTTATTAATTAGTCAGAATTTCAGCAGCAAGGAAACAATTCTTAAAAGAACCTCCTTCCTTATTTCTTAGAATTTGTAGTGAAAGCTAGTGCAAAACTAATTCTTTAACATAGCCCCCTTCTGTTACCTTAGTTACTAGCTGAACCATATGTTGGAAGTCTAAGAAGGAAAGGATATAGCAGTAATCACCAAACTTATCAGATCTTTCTTTTTTAAAAGCCTTTTTGGACAAGGAGAAAGACAACCTGACTTAAATTAAAACTGGAAAAACATTCATCTATTTGTACTGTCTTCCCTCTGGAGTTTCTTTATGTATGTGGAATTCATGGAGCAAAATTTTTAAAAAAATAGTAAACACAGGGTGGAAAAAAACTTTCTTCCAAAGTTGAGTTCAGGTTTTATTTTTTGTTTTGTTCTTAACTAATGTTTTATAATAAACCTATAGCCAACTAGATTTCTCATCCTTTGTTTCTTCCCAGCAAGTATTTAAAATTTGAAAGGACATGGTAATAGGTATTTTTACCTTATGATAGAATCTTTAGAGCTTGATTCTGGTATGTAAAAATTTTAGACCCAGACTTTGTTGTAAGTTTTTTATTGTACAGGTCAATTGTTCTGGGTTAGGAATAGGTAACTACTAGCATTGTTACTGGTCAGAGATAACTGTTTTATTACTTAGAACAACATTATCTCCTCTACCTTCCGAGCCCCTTTCAAAAGGTATCCTTTTTTACTCTTCCTCTGAGTTGTTTGCCATCAAGCACTAAAAACAGTTGTTAGTTTCTGTTTAGGATGAGTACTTGCAATTAGAAAAACATAACTTGCAGTTTGTGGGAGTTTTGAAATAAGATATCTCTTAACATTTATATGTTTTTTCTCCTAAAATTTCCTTGAACTTTAATAATTACAGATGTGAATATAAAACTTGTTCATGAATTTAGGAAAAGATAAGATGGAATAAGCAAGCTAATGAAGTTAAGATATGTCACAGGATCTGGTTTCAGATCTCTTTGGCATTTGATGTCTCCTGGATGCAGGATCCTTTGCAAGATTAAAAAAAAAAATTGTAAGACAGTGTTCTTTTTTTCTGAGAACCAACAGTTTAAATAAAATTCCAAGAAATGACAATTGGCTATCGTAATTTTAGTAAGGCATAAGGTAATATGGATTGAATGTCAAATTAAAGGTGTACAAGGGGTAAATCATTTTAGAAAACCTACTTGATTAAATGCTTCCTAGAAGAACAAGATTTTACTGGATTTTGAAAGACAGGCAGGGAAGGTTGAGTGAAGACAAGGGACAATGGCATTCTGGTGAGCGTATGCACAAGAGAAGTTTTGGGAACCATGTGTAGATCTGTTTAATTGTAGCAGGGATGTTATTTATAGATTACCTATTTCTCTCTCTCACTGGAATCTTTTAGCCTGTTTTCTTTATTCTTGATATTCTGTAATTATATGAGGATAAGCCTCAAATTGCATCATCTTCCCATGTATCAGATTAACTCTTTTAGTTTCAAGATTCATGTATCTCTTTTTCTGGGAAAATTGCTGCTGCTTTCCTTTTGATACATTTCCTTCATGTTTTTCCTATCATCTTCTCCTGAAACTTGTGTTACTAGGATGTTGGACTGCCTATATCCCCTGTATCCTAGACTTTAAAAAAATGTGTTCCGTCTCATTGTTTTCTTACTCTGTATCCTGGGAGATTTTCTTTATTTTCCATCCCCTTTATGGAATCTTGGCAATCAGTTTTAATTTCCGAGAGTTGATTGTGGCATTTTCTTAGGATTCTATTCTTAATTTTGGATACAAAATAGGGAATTTAAAAATTCTTTTCTGTTGTTTGAATTATTGATTTCCTCAAGGATCAGTTTTTCTTTTACCTCTTTCTCAGTTTTTTTTACATCTTATAATTTTTTTTTCATGTCTTGTTCTTGATTGTTTCTTGAATGGAAGCTTTGGTTATAGATCATCACCTGGTGGGCTTGGCTTTACTTTTCTGTGAGTATTTTGAGAGCTAGCTCTTAGGCCAGGAATGTTACCAGTGCTAGAATTAGTAGAGCCAAAATTCACCTTAGGAAGCCTGGTTCTCTCCAGATGTGTTTGTTCTCTTTGAAGACATGCCCCCTTTTTATTTTAGGGGAAGAATAAAGAGGAAAAGTGGAATTAACTAGACCTTTCTTTCTTTTTTTTTTAAGTGGCAGAGTCTCACTATATTGCCCAGGCTGGTCTTGAACTCCTGGATTCCAGGGATCCTCCCGCCTCAGCCTCCCAGAGTGCTGGGATTACAGGCATGAGGTACTGCGCCTGGCCTAGAACTTCCTTATAGAAAGAAGTTTAATTAATTCTGGTTTCTAGGCCTTCATTTCTTCTGACCATGAATTCTCTTTGATCCAGTGTTCTATTGGGACCATGATTTGTCTCTCGTATTCACTGCATGCCTGCCTCCTACCATGTGTTATAGGTTATAGTTTTTTCTGTTTATTTTTAAACCTTTTATTATGGAAAATTGCATACCTACCCAAAAGTAAAGTGGTAGATGAATCTGTCTTTACTGTCAATCAGCTTTAACAGCTTCAACAGTTAATAGCATGGCCAATGTTGTTTTATCTTTTCCTTCAACCCCTTAATTTTAACCAAATCTCAGATGTTATGCAATCTACAAATATTTTAGTATGCATTTATAAAAGATAAGAGCTGCTTTTAAAAGACATAATCATAGTACCATTGCTACATCTAGTAGAATAAATAATTCTTTAATATCATCAAATAAGCAGATGACCTCATTAGTTTTTTTATTTTTAATAGTTTGAAGTGAGGTCTATACAAGGTCCTGTATTCTATGCCGTTAGCTGATCAGTCTTTTAAACTAGAGTTCCTTCTCTTGAAATCAATTAGTTTTTCTTTGTGATACATTTTTATCTACTCAGGCATTCAGAAATTTAATTCTTTTAATTTATTGCTTATTTCCTTAAAAAAAAGGATTTTTGGGGGGATCTTGGAGGATGAGGAGACAACCTGAACAGGAAACCTTGATTTTTAATTATCATTGATTAAAATTATAAATATTTTTGACAGAAAATGCATATTATAATAGAGACTCTTGTGCCCACTAACATTTTTTCCCTTGGCTTTTTTTTTTGAGACGGAGTCTCGCTCTGTCACCCAGGCTGGAGTGCAGTGGTGCGATCTCTGCTCACTGCAAGCTTCGCCTCCCGGGTTCACGCCGTTCTCCTGCATCAGCCTCCCGAGTAGCTGGGACTACAGGCACCCGCCACCAAGCCCGGCTAATTTTTTGTATTTTTAGTAGAGACAGGGTTTCACCGTGTTAGCCAGGATGGTCTCGATCTCCTGACCTCGTGATCCACCTGCCTCGGCCTCCCAAAGTGCTGGGATTACAGGCATGAGCCACCGAGCCCGGCCTCCCTTGGCTTTTAAAATGAAAGATTAAACTGGATAGCCAAAGAGTACAAAGAAAAAGCAAAGGAAAAACGTGTGGCTACCTTTTAAATTTTCATCAGGTTTGGATTCTACTAAACACTATAAATCTTTTTGATACTCTAGGGATATTCTTATAAATGTGGCCAGCTTGTGTTAAAATCATGTTGTGTATATGAATTTGACAAACAGAAGTAGATATTCTGTTAAACATTCTGTGTTTTCGTGATGGTGAGTTATGGTTGAGTGTTCTCAGTGTACTGAGTCGTTTAGAATATATTCAGTACAATTGTTATTCTGAAAGAACAGCCCTTTTATCTTCATAACATATAACAATTGTCAAGAAGAAACACTAGCTTAAAAGTTAACACTGGAAATAAATAGTGGTGAATGCAGATAACATTTTGGGGCTTAAGAGTTTTGGAACCACACGTTTTAAGTTTAAAGTGCTCTCTTTAGACCAGAGGATCGCTAGGATCTCCCTTATCTTTGTTTATTACATTGGAACAGACAGAGACTCAGTTGTGCTATAGAACATCTAGGAGTAGTTTAAAGAGGTTTCAAAGTCCCTAGTTAATAACTAATATTCCTCGTATTTCTTGATGAGCCTTACTCAGTAGAACTTTATCTTAAAACTTAGAATTTCTTCTTCTCTTGGTTAAATTGTGAGAACTATGTCTTATAAACATTGCTGTCTTAGAATTAATGACGAGGCCGGGCACTGTTGCTCACGCCTGCAATCCCAGCACTTTGGGAGGCCGAGGCAGGAGGATTGCTTGAGCCAAGAAGTTCGAGACCAGGCTGGGCAACATGGCAAAACCCCATTTCTAAAAAATAGAAAAAATTAGCCACGTGTGATGGCGTGCGCCTGTGGTCCCAGCTACCTGGGAGGCTGAGGTAGAAGGGTCAGTTGAGCCCTGGAGGTTGAGGCTACAGTGTACCACTGCACTCCAGCCTGTGTAAGAGTTGAGACTCTGTCTCTATTTAAAAAAAAAAAAAAAATTGTTTTTAAAAAGAAATAACAATGGGTAGAAATTTAGGAGTCTGGATTTCTATCCTGGCGTTGTCGTTATCTCTGTGACCTTGACTTTATCACTTAATTCTGATCTCAATTTAGGCATTGAATTAGAATAGCGACATATACTATTTTATATAATGAATAGGGAGGGGAGAGAATTAAGCCAGCTTTGCACTGCTTTCTTTAAATAAAGTCTCATGTACAAAACTGATAGGCTAAAAAGATAAAGGAGGAACTGTGCTGACTGAAGTGTTTGTGAGGTGGGAGAGAGCTTTGTAGCGTTGTCTGCCTTCATTCCCCAGAATAGTCCCAGGACATCTCTGGTGAATTTCTAAGTGTGAATACCTCTAATCTACATGAATTTGGAAGTTTTTTTCTATCTCTGAAATTTTTTGAAGCAATCGTGATACTGTGAAATCTCTGCATTTCTGTGGTGGACCATTTTTACAAAATAGCGGTAATGGTAGAAGTATTTATGGGTATGTATTAATATATGATGTTTAATCTCAAATGTGTTAAATACTATGGGGTGTGTGTGTGTGTGCGTGTGCGTGTGTGTGTGTGGCTGGTTTGGTGCTACTGCTGCAAATCTTTTTTCTTACTGTAGTAAATATACATAACGTAAAAATTTTTATCTTAACCATTTTAAGTATACAGTTCGTTGGGATTAATTATGTTCACATTGTTGTACATTTGTCACCATCATCCATCTCTAGAACTTTTTCATCTTCTCAGATCGAACTTCTGTACCCATTAAGCAATAAGTCCTTATTCTCCCTTCCTTCTAGCCCTGGCGCCCACCATTCTACTTTCTGTCTCTGTGAATCTAACTACTTTTTAGGTACCTCTCATAAGTGGAATCATAACAATATTTATTTTGTGTCTAGCTTATCTCATTCAAAATAATGTCTTCAAGGTTCATTCATGTTGTAGAATGTATCTTTCTCCACCCTTCTTTTTAAGGGTGAATAAATATTATTTTATTGTTATGTGTATGCAGCATTTTGTTTAGCCATTCATCTATTGTTGGACATTTGGGTTGTTTCTACCTTTTGGCTCTAGTAAATAATGATGCTGTGTTTGGGATAATCTTTAAAGCTTAGATCATTGTACTTCTTAATGTTACAGTTTAGGGATATTCAATCTTATCTTTAGTCCCACATTCCACCTCAGTGTACCTGAGGCTGTGGTACACTTCCATAAGTCAGCAATTCACTGGAGAAGTGATTCTCGACAGAGGTGGCAGTGGTAATAGGAGTGGTAGAACTGATTCTCTTTGTGGGCCCCTACCCCCTTGAGATTCACATTCCTTTCAAGCTGGATGTTTACAGCTGAGGTGGTGGATGCTAATTCTGGAATATGTATTTGCATAGATTAATGATACGTGCTGTTGAGTTGTGTGCTTTTGGTGTTATAAATCATCTTTTTTCTTGAATCAGAGACCGAGGCAGACATTAGAAGATAGCCCTGGTTTTTTAACCCACAGTACTTCTAAGTGCTGCTCCTTGAAGATACATCTGACTTCTTAGCTATTGATGAGTTTTCCAACCGTTTCTAATCAGGCAGTTATGTTTTTGAGTTCTGATTTCAATCAGAATATTATAAGGCCTTTTACCTTTGTAGTATGTATGTTTCTGGAAACTTTTATCTATTATTAAGGAAATTTGCTATATGAAGGTAACTTTTTTCGGTGTGGTTTTTTTTTAAATTATCTACAACTGAGTAACAGTATGATTATATTATTGTTCTTGAGCAAATTTGTTTTCCCCAGAGTTAATAACTGCCTCATATATGGTTCACTGTGAATCTTCTCTCAACATAGTTAAATACATCAGTTGATCACTCAGTTCTCCCCCTCTGCCCCACCTTTTTTTCTTTTTTTGAGTTAGCTATCCATCCATACTCTTGCTTTAATCTGGAGTGGTTGCACTTGAGGCCTGCTTCACGGGGCTGTTGCCATTGTTTTGTGAATGCCTGATTCTGATTCTCTGTTTCCGGGATTTCGTCTTTTTTTATTTTTCACTTTCCCACTCTCATTTTGGTAGAGTATATATTCTAAGTCTTCCTGAGATAAGAATTCTTTCTTAGTAGTTTTTAATTATTTCTCAAGCTTTTTGGGTGTTTGTATGCCTGAATATGCCTTTGTCTTTTTTCAGACAGGATCTTGCTCTGTTGCCCTGGCTGGAGTAAATGGTGCTATCATAGCTCGCTGCAGTCTTGAACAACTGGACTCAAGTGATTCTCCTACCTTAGCCTTCTGAGTAGCTGGCACTACAGGCATGTGCCACCATGCCTGGCTCATTTTTAAATTATTTTGTAGAGGACAGGGTCTTGCTATGTTGCCCAGGATGGTCTCGAACTCAAGCTATCTTCCTGCCTCGGCCTCCCAGAGTGCTGGAATTACAGGCATGAACCACTGCCTGGCCTTGAAAATGTCTTTAAATAAATAACCCTCATAATAGATTAACAGTTTTATTGGGTATAGAATTCTGGGGTAGAAATTTTTCTCCAGAACTGTGTTTGTATTTCGACAATGTTTTCTATTTTCCGTGGTTACTTTAAAAGGTTAGATGTGACTTTGATTCCTGAACCTTTGTATGTGATCTCTTTTTTCTTTTGTGATTTATTGTGGGGATTTTTCTTTTTCCCCAGGTTCTGAAATCTTGCTGTGTTTGCATTCTTCCCCCCCACCTCCCCTCTTCCCTTTTCCCAGTCTTCTCTCTCCTTTCCCTCCTCCCCTTACCTTACTTTTTCCTTGTAGTTTGCTCTCAGTGGACTCTTTCAATCTAGAAACCACTCTTTCATTCTAGGAAAGACAATTTATTATTATTTTATTCATCTGGGATGTGTGTTCTTCTGACATTGCTATATTGATTCAGTGAAATCCCATCAGACTTTTAAAATATGTGTAATGTGACATTTTGATTCTAAAATATGTATGAAAATGCAAAGGACCTAACTAAAAACAATTTGTAAAACAGTAAGTTGGGGGACTTAAAACGACCTGATTTCAAGGTTATGTGTAACACAGTCAGCCTACAAGTACAACCTGCAAGCTACAGTAATTAAGGCTTGGTGGAAGGATATTAACGATAAACAAATAGATCAATGGAATATAATAGAAAGTCCAGTAGACAAACACACATGTATAGTCAATTTATTTTTGACTATGGTGCTTATAATATTCAGTGGGAAAAAAAATAGGCTTTTCATAGTGATGTAACAAACTGGAAAAAGGTTTGAAAGGATAAATTTTAATTTCTACTTCATACCATATGCAAAAATTACCTCAAGATGGATCATTGACCTAAAAGTAAAAGCAAAAACTCTATAAAGCTTCTGAAAGAAAACATCCAAAATATATTTGTTATCTGGCATAGGCAAAAATTTCTTTGATAGGACAAAGAAACCACTAAAAAATAATAAATTGGATTTTATCAAAATTAAAAATTTCTGCTCATCAGAAGTTTTTTAAGAAAATAAACAGGCAAGGCCAGGCGCAGTGGCTCATGCCTGTAATCCTAGCACTTTGGGAGGCCGAGGCAGGCGGGTCACTTGAGGTCAGGAGTTCAAGACCAGCCTGACCAAAATGGTAAAACTCCATCTCTACTAAAAATACAAAATTAGCTGGACGTGGTGTCGCATGGCTGTAACCCCAGCTACTTGGGAGGCTGAGGCGAGAGAATTGCTTGAATCTGGAAGGCGGAGGTTGCAGTGAGTAGAGATCATAACACTGCACTCTAGCTTGGGTGACAAGAGCAAAATTCTGTCAGGGGGCGGGGGGCGGGGAGGAAAGCAGAGAGGAGGAGAGGGGAAGGGGGGGAGAGAGAGAGAGAGAGAAAGAGACTAGAAGAAAACATTCACAATGTATATATATATCTGACAAGGACTTTTGTATATATAATAAACTAAAACTCAAAACAACCCAGTTTACTTTTTTGTTTTTGAGACAAAATCTCACTCTGTCACCAAAGCTGGAGTGCATCATAGCTTAGCCTCCAGAGTACCTGGGACTACAGGCACATTACATCACACCCGACTCATTTAAAAAAATTTTTTGTAGAGGTAGGATCTTGCTATGTTGCACAGGCTCGTTTTGAACTCTTCTTAAGTGATCCCCCTGCCTTGGCCTCCCAGAGTGCTAGTATTACAGGCATTGAGCCGCTGGGCCAGCCCAAAGAACCCAATTTGAAAAATGGTTTAAAGACTCTGATAGACACTTCACAAAGAAGGCATTGGAATGGATGATAAGTATATGAGAAACAGCCATAAGAACATTAGTAATAAGAGAAATGCAGACTAAAACAAAAAGGTGATACCACTACACTTCCACCCGAAGGGCTAGAATTTGAAAGACCAGGCAATATCTTGGCAAATATGTGGTGTAAGCAGAATTCTCCTATATTGTTGAGGAAGCAGAAAATGGTACAACCACGTTAGAAAACTCTGCTAGGTTTTTAATAAAATGAAACAAGCACCTGCCCCTGACCCAGCAGTCCTACCTTTTGTTATTTGCTTAAGATGAAAATACTCTCAGAAAGATTTGTAAGTGAATGTTCATAGAAAGTTTATTCAGAATAGCCGCCAAATTAGAAAGAACCCAGAGTGTTCAATAATGGAAGAATGAAGAAACAAATTATGGTATATTATTTAACAAAATACTCTTCCTCAATAAAGTGGAGAAAATACTGATACCTGCAACCATATTGATGGATCTCTGAAAATGCTGAGCAGAAGAAGCTAGACACAAAAGAGAACATACTGATTCTATCTCTATGAAATCTAGAGTAGGCAGAACAGATCTGTGGTGATTGAAATCAGATCAATGCTTGCCTCTGGAGGAGATTGACGAGAATGGCACCAGGGAACCAGGGAATTTTCTGAGGTGATGGAATGCTCTATATCTTGCTGTATTTTGTGAAATAGAAAGGTGTCTGCATTTGTCAAAACTCATTGAGCCACATATGCTTATGATTTGTGCATCTCACTATATGTAAATGATGCCTCAATTTTAAAAGCAATCCAGAACAATAACAATTATATATATACATATATTATTATTATTATTATTATTATTATTATTGGTGTTTGTTTTGTTTTTTTTTTTGAGACGGAGTCTTGCTCTGTCATCCAGGCTGGAGTGCAATGGTGCGATCTCGGCTCACTGCAACCTCCACCTACTGGGTTGAAGTGATTCTCCTGCCTCAGCCTCCAGAGTAGCTGGGATTACAGGCCTACACCACCATGCCTGGCTAGTTTTTTGTATTTTTAGTAGAGACAAGGTTTCACCATGTTGGCCAGGCTGGTCTTGAACTCTTGACCTCAGGTGATCTGCCCGCCTCAGCCTCCCACAGTGCTGGGATTGCAAGCATGAGCCACTGCGCCTGGCCTAATTTTTGTATTTTTAGTAGAGATGGGGTTTCGCCATGTTGGCCAGGCTTGTCTCGAACTCTTGACCTCAGGTGATCTGTCTGACTCGCCTCCCACAGTCTGGGATTACAGGCTTGAGCCGCTGTGCCTGGCCAGTAACAATAAAAATTATAGTGATAGATTTTTTTACTCTCACTGAGCAGTATTTGTGGTTTTCTGTCCTTGTTCTCAACGCACCTATGTATTTCGACAATTTAGATGACTTGATAAATATATGAACACTGTGTTTTTATTGAATTCAGCTTTTATGCCTGTGGAACAATACTGTGATAAATTTTATTTCTGCCCATGTGGTTTCCCCTTTCATGATGTTTGAAAGAACCCTAGAGTGAAATTTTTAAGAAAGTTATCAAGTTTCTTTTGAGGATTATTCTAGAGTATCTGTTGCACCACATCAGGTATAGTGTACCCCTAAGTAGCTAGAGTCCCCTAAAAAGTTGAGGGGACGTGTTTTTAGTGTGCTTTAAAAATAACATTTACTATTGTTTCCTTCCTTCTTTCTTTCTTTTTTTAATACAGAGAAAGTATAAAGAAGAAAGCCAAAATGGCCCATTATCTTATCATCCAGGTAGTTCATGTTACCCTTTAAAAAATCAGTAGTACCGGCTTCTGGTAAGAGAATTCAGTTGGTGCAGAAAGTTATAAAACAAAAAATCAGCTTCATGCCCTTAATATTTATCTCCAAAGATAACCCTGTTAAATGTAAAATGCCTTGCAGAAAAGCTTATTATATGTCAGAATACATAATTTATATAGATCCTTAAAGAATATTTACACACAATAGCAGTTTTTTTCTGCACTTTTTTGTAGCTTGATTTTTTATTCACTTAGTAACTTAGTACATCTTGAAAATATTTCTGAATTAACACATACCCTTTTCCTCCTCCTCCTCTTCTTCTTCTTTGTATTTTGAGATTTTCTCACTCTTGCCCAGGCTGGAGTGCTGTAGTGCAATCTCAGCTCACCGCAGCCTCCACCTCCCAGGTTCAACTGATTCTTGTGCCTCAGCCTCCCAAGAAGCTGGGTTTTAGGCATGCACTACCACACATGGCTGATTTTTGTATTTTTGGGTAGAGATGGGGTTTCACCATGTTGGCCAGGCTGGTCTTGAACTCCTTGCCTCAAGTGATCCACCCACCTCGGCCTCCCAAAGTGCTGGGATTACAGGGGTGAGCCACTGTGCCCCACCCACATACCTATTCTTAGTTATATAGTATTCATTACATTGTGTAGGTGTATTATATATTTAACTAGTTCCTTATTGATAGCTATTTAGATTATTTTCATTGTTTAATTAAAAACAATGTTTTAGAGAACAACTTTGTGCTGGTGAAATGTACTTTTAAAAATTAACCAATGTTTAATTCTTCATAGATTGGTAATTTTCAGTCCTTTTCTTGTCATAGGAGAGACTGGAAGTAGCTGTGTCTTCTCAGCCTTGTTACTGTTGAGATACTAGATTGGAAAATTCTTTGTTGTGGGAGGCCGTCGTCCTGTGCATGGTAGAATGTTTAGTGGCGTCCCACTAGATGTCAGTAACACCTGCCCCCCTACTAGCTGTGACAGCCAAAAAGTCTCCAGACGTTACCAAATGAACCTTGGAGTGCAAATTTGCTTCTTCTTAGAACCACTGGTACAGCGGGCACTGCAGGTTTACACAGATGAACCTTTTTCCTGACTGAGGAGCTGCAGAAGTCAGATATAAGAGGTGTATTCCTTGGGGTTTGAATGGATGCCAGAAAAGGGGAATTTGGGGAATGGCTGTAGGGATATCTCATAGAGTCCAGGGAGAACATCAGAGCTTTGGGAGCAAGTCATAGTTGCCAGAAACCAAAGCAATCCAGTACGTGTTCTGTCATACATTTAGCAAATGCTTGTTGAATGTCTGCCATCTGCTAGTTACTATGGTGTGGGCATAGGTATTTCATGTTGAAAAAAGAGATGTGATTGTTACTTCATGAAGCTTGAGATTTAGAGGCAGACACAGACGTGTGTGTGTATAAAATTATAATCACCTACTTGCTATTAAAGGAAGAGAACCAGGTGCTATGAGAAAATGAAATATGGGCCTGATTTAGAAGGAGGGTGGTGAAAATGGAGTCAATGAAGGCTTCTAAACTTGAGTGAGTTTTACTAGATTTGGGGGAGGGATTGATGAGTGTTCCAAGTGGAAGGAATCGCATGTATTTGAAATTATCAAGGTGGGAAATATTCAGCTTGTCATGGAATGGAAGGAATGGCAGTTCACATGGACGGTGACTGAATGAGAAAGGAAAAACAAATTTAGATTAAGGGTGTAGAGACAGTTAGGTATGGAGAGATGGGCCACATAATGTAGGGCCTTGTAGATAAAGAGCTGGATGACATCCAAAGTGCAGTGGGGAGTTATGGAAAAGTTATAAGTAGGTGAGTGATTTACAATTTAAACTGATTATTTACAGTCTAAAGTAATTATTCTGGCTGCCATGTGGACTGTGTATTGAAAGGAGGTAAGAATATAGTTAGGGAGACCTGATAAAACTATGGTAATATAGGTAAAGCATAATAGTCACCTATTATGACTTTAATAATATTAAATTGATGACAGTAAATGTAGAGAGACTGTAAAGAAATTTTGGAAGTAATTAATAAATATTGGTGATAATTTGAATGTAGATGATGACAAGGAGGAAGGTGTTCATAGTGACTTGTAGAATTCTGGCTTGAATTAATGGGTTTAGTTGCGATTACTGTGATGGAGACTACTGGGTATGGAGCATCTGTAAATGGGGGTCATAGGGCAAGATCAAGTTTTAGATATATTAAGTTTGAGGGACCTGTGACATTTTATTGGGGATATCAAAACATACATATATATTTTATATATATATATATATATATATAGCGTGTGTGTATATGTATGTATATGTATACATGTGTTTCTGTGCTTATGTGCATATATCACATACTCTGGTGTTGAAAATGTGAGTCTGGTGCCAGAGGTGAAGTTGTAGATTGGAGATAAAAAGTTGAAAATTGCTGCCATATAGATGAAAGGGTTGCCTAGGAAGAGAGTGAGAATGTATTTTGATGAGAAAATTGTGTCCAGGGCTGAGCCCCAAGAAAATCTAACATTTAGAGGTTGGATGGAAGAGGAGGGACAGGCAAAAATTAAAAGATGCTTGATAATTAGGAAGCAAACTGGTAGTGTGTGATGTTATAGAAATCTAGCATTGTTTCGAAGTGCAGTTGGGAAGGAATTGTGGTTGGCTATGTCTAATGTTCTGAGAATGCTAGTAAAGCTACCTTGTTGGCAAAAACTCCTGAGATACACTTTAAACTACTCTTAATTTCTTACTTACTTGGGAAGAGGTTTTAGCTGCCACTGGAAATTGGGGCCTAAACAGGGAAAGGATCTCATGAAAACATGTAACCTGTAGATTTAGGGCAGTTTTCCTTACTTTTTCTTGAAGAAGCATAGCCCAGAAAAACTGTTCTAAGGGTAAACTTTGAGTACAACTGACACAGGATCAGCTCTTAGGAAACAGTCAATAGCAACATGATGCAAACGTGAATGTTTGTCTTGTCCTCTTTAATGTTACTCTTTTCTGTGGTGATAAAACATTTCTTTGTATTTCATAAATCAGTACTACTTCAGAATACTGCAGACTTATCTAATTTGTCTAATACATTCTGTTCACTAAATATGAGTATCAGAATTTGAAATTTTCTATTTAGAATGTTTGAGCCATTCTTCTGGACATTTCGTTTTTCAGTTTTTCCTTTTGCCTCATCTTAGATCACAGCAAAGATACTCATTTGTTAGTAGTGTCAGGAAGCAGGCAGTTTCCATGGTAACTGACAGACCGAGTTTACTGTGGAAATTTCCGGAATTAACAGAGCTGCATTGCAGAAGGATGCATAAAGCAGTATTCATCTAGAGATCGTAACAGTACGGACACAGAAGAACAGTTGCAGTGATGTGCAGGGTATGTCTTACCTTTATTTTCCTGTCTAAGGAAGATTAGTCATATATATATATGTGTGTATATATATATATATATATATATATATATATATATATATATATATGTGTATATATATATATATATATATATATATATGTGTGTATATATATATATATGTGTATATATATATATATATGTGTATATATATATATATATATGTGTATATATATATATATATGTGTGTGTATATATATATATATATGTGTATATATATATATATGTGTATATATATATATGTATATATATATATATATATATATATATGCGCTGAGGAGACAGTAAAACAGCTTGGGGCATTTTAGTATATGCTGGCTTGATACAGTCAAAGTTGCTTAGGAAAAAGAAGGAAGAAGTGATTTGGGAAAGAAGGTATATTTGATAGCATTGGGAAGAAGTCAAGATCAGATGATCGAGGTAGAAGAATGTGATAGTGAAATAAGAGGAGAGAACATACTTCAAACTAATTAAATAATAAAAGGTTCTTACAGATAGTGGTTCTAGGCACAAGAAGATATTTATTTATTTATTGAAGGAAAATAGTAGACATTGTCAAGTTTGAGAAATCAAGTTCTCATGTGCAGGAAAAAGAAATCTGTTAAGATAATTAGCTATTACTTGCTGAAAGATAGGTAGATATGAGAGATGTCCAAGATATTAAACAAGGAGGTTTGCTGCCATCTTAGCGTACTTACCTAAGTGATGAGAGAATCCTAGAAGGGTTTCTGCCCCTAATTCCACTCTCTGTTGATTGGTGGGCCATTTTCAAGAAAAATTCTGAAATGTATCTTGAGATTAAATTCTGGAAACAGAACTATAGGATTTGGGCAGATAATTGAAGGTGCTTATCATATAGAGCATAATTATAAATATAAAAGAGAAAAAGGATATATAAAATATGATTTAGATTATTTGCATGATAGATGCAAGTTAGGTTGCTGGATACCATTTGGTATCATTTATATCATGTAGTCAGCAAACTACAGCTCATGAGCCAAATCCGTCCTGTTTGCTTATTTTTGTAAGTAAAGTTTTATTGGAACATAGCCACACCCATCTGGCTGCATAGTTGCAGGAGACTAGTGGCTTGCAAAGCCTAAAATATTTGCTATCTGGTTCTTTACAGAAAAAGGTTGTGACTCGTGATTTAGATGGTGTACTGGATTTTTCAAGGCTTCTGTGAGATTACCACAAACTTGGTGGCTTAAAACAACAGAAATTTATTCTCTCACAGTTCTAGAGGCCAGAAATCTGAAGGTGTTGGCAGGGCCATGCTTCTCCCGAAGGTTCTGGGGGAGGATCCTTCCTTTCTGTCAGCTTCTGGTACTGCTGCTCTTCCTTGGCTTGTGGCAGCATAACTGTAATCTCTATCGCCTTCTTCCCTGTGTCTGTCTTGTGCATCTCTATCTTCTCCTTTTCTTTGTTTGGTCTCTTATAAGGATAGTTATTTTATTTAGTGCCCACCTAATCCAGAATCTCTTTTTTGAGATCTTTAATTTCATCCGTAAACATAGGTTACTTTCTGAGATTCTGGATGGACCTATGTTTTTTTTGTGTGGTGGGTGGTGTATAGTTCACCCTACTACAGATGGTATTGAAGAACTGGGTTTTGGTTTCTTAAATCACATTGTATATTAAGGATAGCCAGTTCTTAGTGTTTCCTTTGACCTGCTGGAGAAGATATTAAACTCACATTTCAAAGGCAAGGTGATAGAGGCATAGTTGAATCATAGAAGATAGCCTTTGTGACACAAACATAAGCAGTAAAGGGAGTACTAGAAAATTCATAGGAGAAAGAGTACTAAAATATTTACTGGAGACGGATGAAGACCAGTGCTTGATGCTTCATATCGTTCTCTTCTTGTCTCTTCATATTTTTCTCACCCTAACTCCCACCTCCAAAAAAACAACAAAATGAATTTGAAATTTTAATGAAAAATAGTTGGCACAAAAACAAAAATCACAGTTTTGAGGGATGGCTCATGGCTAAATTACGGCACTGGGAAATATATATATATGATTCAAAAGAAGTAGACTTAATAAGCAAGTAGAGGAGTGGCAGCGTAGAAGGTACACACCAATGTATAGACCAGTGAACCTGAGACTTGGCTTTTGTTGAGAGCCTTTTTGTCATTGTGGGAGTATACAAACTATTGGCCTAGGCAGGAGAGAAGGTCTGTGACATTTTCCTCTTCTCATATGGGCATATTTGTAAACCATAATAACAGTGGTAGGTATCTATTTGCATTCCCTGGAAGTCTCATTTACCGTATTTGGGTATATTCTGAAATGTTTAAAAAGTGATGAATTCACATGGTGAAGAATCAAATAGTAGGCAAAGGATTCCAATGTAGACGCTGGAGCTGCAGAGAAAAGCCACCTTATATTGCCTATATTCTCACCTGCGCACTTAGAAATGAAGCTTCTGATACAGACTTCATGGAGATGATCATAGAAGAATTAAATAGAAATGGTTAATCCAAATTAGGGTTCACTAAGAGTAAGTAAGCAGTTCCAAACTAGCCTAATATACTTTTTTGAAAGTGTTACTAGGACTGTAGATCAGGAGTTTGGAACAGACTAGGTGTATCTTGATTTCAACATTTATGGGCACAGGAGGAGGAACACGAAGCCCAATACAGTATTTTCAGGAAGTTTCTTAGAAGGACAAGAGTGAAGTCTGCGTTTTCTTTCTAATCAAATTCTGTTAGTCTGTGACCATGTATATTCTGAATATCAAATAGGAAGCCATGGGAGTGAAAGTTTTCTTATTTTCTTCCTTTAACAAAACATTTGAATTGTATGCCTAAATACCTTCATAGAAAGATACAAATTCCCTTGAATCGAACTACAATTAGACTTTAACTTTTAATTTTTCTGTTAGTGTCATGAGTATATGATAAGAATATCGTAAGGAACTAGAATAAAATCAGGTATAAAGCATAGATTGGGATTAAATTGAGCTGGTTGATCATAGTTCACATGTACAGGCTAAAATTTAAGCAGTATAAGGTACTCATGAATACCCTAGATTTCAGGTCCTTGTGTTATGTAAAATACACGTGTTCCTAAATGTGTCTATACATAAAATTTATTTCTATAAAATTGTTTTCCTTTTCTCATCGACATGTTTAAATAAGTGTCTCAAAAATAATAAAAGTAAGCTTGAGGGTGTTTAATAAGTAGGTGTTCAAAACACAACTCACATAGTATTAAGAATTAGCTAACAGATCACAAATGAAAAGTAGTTGAGACTCTTGGTTTTTAATTTGCTTTAAGAACTAAATTTCTGACTTTGTAAAAGCAATCTGAGGTTTGTAGTACAAAATGATATATAAGTAGCAGTGTCCTGCTAAAATATTTATTAAGAAACAAAGATGAAAATATGAAACACTGAAAATTAAGATGACTTAACTCCGTATAGGATCTGATAATGGATACTAATAGTAACACAGCCAGAATAAGGAAAATTTTTACCCAGGGATTCTTTTATAGCAGAGACTTCATCCCTTTTCATGTTCATTTCTTCTCCTGCCCACACTGGTAACTACCAGAAAAAAACTGGGGAGAGATGGGAAGAGGGAGGATGCTGATGAATTTTATCTGGGAAGTGTCATTATGAGTGAAGTGTACTAGGTGGAAGTAGAGAAGGATTGTAGTAACAGTATAGTGCTGCCCAGTATAGACTTAGGATTGTATTTTTATATTGCTGTTATCAGTCCAGAATACAGTGTTAGAGACCAAGAAAATTGGAAAGAGGAGAATTTACCATGGGAGCAGTGAATGCTCTGATTCGTAATATACTAAGCCTTAGATATCTCAAATCTGCCTTTGAACCATAGGCATGTAATGGGCAAATCTGTATCAGACAAGTAGAGTGCAGCCCAAGGATAATCTTCTTTTTCTTTCTCTCCTTCTCTCAGCAGTTTTATTGAGGTATAATTGGCATAGAATAAACTGTACATATTTAAAGCGTATAATTTGCTAGGTTTTGACATATGTGTACATCTGTGATGCCATCACCATAGTCAAGTTAACGTATCTATCATTCCCAGAATTTCTTCCTTCTCGTTGTAGATTTTTTTTTTTTTTTTTCCTGAGATGGAGTCTCGTACTGTTGCCTGGGCTGGAGTGCAGTGGCGTGATCTCGGCTTACTGGGAACCTCTGCCTCCCGGGTTGAAGAGATTCTACTGCCTCAGCCTCCCAAGTAGCTGGGATTACAGGTGCCCACCACCATGCCCAGCTAATTTTTGTATTTTTAGTAGAGACGGGGGTTCACCATGTTGGCCAAGCTGAGCTCAAACTCCCGACCTCGTGATTCGCCCACCTTGGCCTCCCAAAGTGCGGGGACTACAGGTGTGAACCACTGTGCCTGGCCTCTCGTTGTAGTTTTTGTGTTTAGACATTTGATTTGGTTATTTTTTCTGTCTTCCGCGTCTATATTTAACATATTCTATCCATCCTTTCGTTTTTTTAATATATGGAACATGGTAAATGTTTCATTGTCTTTATTCTAGTATTTTTGTCATTTCTGGTCAGTTGCAATTGATTGATGTTTTTCTCTTCACTATGGGTCATGTTTTTCTGCTTTTTTGTATACTGTGGTAATTTTAGATTGCATTCCAGAGATTATTGTGTGATGGCTGTTTTTGTATTTTCATGAATGTTTTTGAGTTTTGTTCTTTGGTTAAGTTACTTGGAGATAGTTTGATCCTTTCAGGTCTTGCTTTTTAGCTTTCGCAGATGAGACTACTCTAGAGCTAATTTTGCCTTACTAGTAAGGTAAAATCCTTCTAACTACTTTATTGGTTTCCAATCAGGAAGTTTTCCACTCCAGTGGCTAAGAATAGGAGCTGCCTTGTATGAGCCTGGGTATCATTCCTTCTTAATCCTTTTAGGTGGCTTATTCTTCAGGCTTGTATAGGTTCCTCACAATCATCCACTTATCAAGGAGGGCCCTCTGCATATCGGTGGGGTTCTCTTTCTGTGTAGCTGTCTCTTATCCTGTACTCTGCCATGTGAACTCTGGCTACCTTGGTCTCCCTAGATTCCCAGATCCTTGTCCTCAACACAAGGGTACTGCCAGGATCTTCCTGGATCCCCCCTCCCTGTATCACAGTTGGTGAACTCTTCAGCAGTAAGCTGGGGACAGTTGTAGGGCTCACCTTACATATTTCCGGTCTTTCAGTGTCTGCTGCCCTTTGTTTCCTGATGATTTCCAGTGTCTTCCAGATTGCCTATGTATTCTGTCTGTTTTTTTCAGTTGTTTTAGGTATGAGGGTAAGTCTGTCTCCTGATACTTCATAGTAGGACAAGTGGAGGTGCCACATTGACACTCACTGTGAGATGGAAACAGGAATTGTGGAACTGGGGAATAATATCTTGAAGACTTTGAGAAAGAGCATCTCCAAACAAGATATCTTGCAGGATTCAAAATAGTTTCTTACAATAGTGACTGACGTTGTTAATACAGTGAAAGAAGTCATGGCGTTTATAAAAATGGATTGGAAAAATCTCGAGGAGAGAACAGACTGGATGGATACGCAACAAGATTATAGAAAAGGGGCAGATGAGGAAAAGACATAGCTAGGGACCTGAAAAGCAGTGGTAGAGTGAAATCCCTTTTGATGCAATTGTGAATATAAATGATACTGCATGACAGCAAAAGAAAAGAATTTGAGGGCAGTCATTGATTTGAATGAATTTTTAAAAATTACTGCATTTTTTTAAAATGTAAATTCATAAACACAAGGGAAGGTAAACAACAAACTGGGAAAATATTTGCAATGCAGGACAAGGGTTGATGGTGTTAATAGGTAAGGAACTTGTTAGTAGAAGCAGCGATAACAAAACAAACACCTGGACCAGGAAGGCTCAGGGGCGCTATCTCAGGCAGTTAATAATAATACAAAAAAGACATATTTGTTCACCAGATAGCTTAAGAATGTTCAACTCTAGCAGTTGAAAAGAATGATCTAACCCTAACACCTTTCAAATTGGCATGAGGAAAAAGGTGCTGTTGACTAGGTACAGTGGGCACCTTTTGGCTGATGGTACTCCTAAATCAGTGCAGACTTGGTACACAGCCATTCCAGTAGTGATACCAATTATTTAATGACTGTGTTAAAATATATTAAGTGAAATCTATAAGCAGTAGGTATAATATGCTGTTTTTGCAACCTATTCCCATAGTATAGAAAGATACAAAATAATATGTACTAAATTGTTAATAGTGGTTTTTTTCTGGATTATGATTGATTTTTCCATTTTCCTTTTTATCTTCTACCTTTGTAGCTTTAGGAGGGATTTTAGATTCGGTGTCTGGTTGGAAAAAGAGGTTCAAGTACTGGTACTGCTGCTGAATTTGCACAGCAAACACACTGCATCTAATAGAGGGTGGGAGTGAAGGTGGAGGATGTGGCTAGAGCTGTCCTAATAACCCTACTTGACTGGCCACTGTGTTTCTTTACAAAACAAGGCCACCTGCCTGTATATGAAGTTCCAGGCAGCTTTATTAGACATTGTATAGAAATACAGCTTTTCTCAGTGTCCAGTCTGATTAATGTTCTGGGACATTATGTCACAGTTCTTTGTGTGTGTGTGTGTGTGTGTGTGTGTGTGTGTGTGTGTGTGTTTAGTCTGTAGGATTTCAGAAATTTCAGACTAGTAGATTAGTCTGGGTCAATGAAGGGACAACAACTAAAATACAGTAGTGTTAATTCAGTATTAAATTAAGTTAACAGATAGATTTGTCATTTCTATCCAGAAGATAAATTAATAATCGGGAAGGACTTCACTGCAAACATGTAGCCTCAAAAAATTAGTTTTCAGATTTTAATCTAACAAGATAAATCTCTGATATCAAAATATAATTTCTGTACATTGAGTTGTACTTTTAATAAGGCCTGTATTATATGAATTCATGCCCTATATTAAGTATTCTATCTGTAATCTTGCATGTTTTGCAAAAGTTAGGACCATTCATATTTCACTTCTTTTGAATGTCTGTAACACCTTTGGCAGTTTTTCTGGGTGTATGTGCGTGTGTTTTCTCTAGAATGTGGAATTGTTAAGTCTCTGGGAACCAAGAATTATTAGATGTGGAATAGTAAGGCACTGAAATCAGGGACACCAGAGTTACGGGTTTTTTGTGTGTTTGTATTTTGTGTGTGTGTGTATTTTTTGTGTGTGTATCTTAATCAAATTGTATTGCTTTATTCATGTGTTTTTTGCAGGGTACTGTGGTATGGACTAGAGAACTTGGAATGACTTATGAAGAAACCTTGGAATGACACATGAAGGATGATAGGAAAGTCATTCTGAGGCAGGATGCTTTACTGAATTGTTTTTAACCAGGGTATCAAACATCAGGAATGAATTCAGAACGGAAACATCTTAGGTGCTCTGCATGTTCAGAGAAACTTCTCTAGTAATGAACTATAGAAATGACCCCTGAAAGTATAGTCTTAAAGTTAAGATTCTATTCAAGGAAATACTTTCGGCCTGTTGCTGGAACTGCTCCGTGGATTTGGAGACAGTTAGCATCATTGGCCCCCAGCCACTAAATGCTACTTGCACTTCCCAGTGATTGGGATGACCAAACTGCTGCTGATGCTGGAGGTGTCCGGGCACTACCTCCTTTGAGAATCCCTGGGAAATAAAATAATGCTAGGGGCTGTATTAATTAAAATTAAGTTTGTTTGCATCTAAACAACAACAAGGATAGGAACAAATAGTGGCTTAAACCAGATAGTTTATTTCGCTTTTCCATAGAAAAGTCCAGAGATAAGCAGGCTAGGGTTGGTGTAGTAGCCTCATTGTTGTTGGAGTCAATGCTATTTTCTGCTCCATCATTCTCAGGACATTATTTCAATTCTGCAGGGCATTGAGGGTGGCTGGAGCTCTAGTCATTATCTACATTCCAGGCAACAAGAAGGAGGTTGGAGGAAAAGAAAAAGAGTCTTTTTTCCAACTGAGTTGGCTCCTTTTAAGTACTGTGTTCCTATTTTCCACCTCTAAACTGCAAGGAATGTTGGTGACTTAGCTCGGGCTGCAAAATACCACACACTAGGTGGCTTAAACAACATAATTTATTTCTCACAATTCTAGAGACTAGAGAGTCCAAGATTAAGGTGCTGGCAAGGTAGGTTTTAACCTGAGGCGTCCTCCCTTGGTTCATAGGTGGCCACTTCTCACTCTGAGCTCAAGTGACCTCTTGTGCATATGAGAAGAGAGTGAACTCTGTGTTCTCTCTTCTTGTAAGGACACTAATCCCAGTGGATTAGGGCCCCACCCTTCATTAACCTTCATTGAACCTTCATTATCTTCTTATAGGCCCTGTCTTCAGTACAGTCACATTTGGGGTTAGGGCCTTAACATGTGGATTTTGAGAGGAAACACAGTTCAGTTCATAGTAGTTGGGAAATGTAGTCTTTTAGCTGGGTGCATTGCTGCCCCACATAAATGAGGATCCTGTTAGGGAGGATGAAGAGGAGAGTGGATGTTGGGTGACAGCTGATAGTTACTGCCACAGCGGCTGTTATCTGAGTTTCCCAGGTTGGTAATGAGAACCTTGGGGTTGGAACCTTATGTAGTGTTCATTGGAGGCAGGTAAGGGTGATCTGTATAAAATAATGCACAGAAAATTATGAAGGGAAAGATGAGGGATATTTAGGAATTTTTTATTTTGGGGGGTACATGGTGTATATATTTATGGAGTATGTGAGATGTTTTGATATGGGCATGCAATGTGTAATAATCACTTCGTGGGAAATTGGGTATCCATCTTCTCAAGCACTTTTCCTTTGTGTTACAAACAATCCAATTGTACTAGGAATTATTTTTGATAAAATATAGTCCCCATTCTGAAGAAAGTGATATCCCAAGGAAAAGTCAGGGAACTTTTTTTTTCTTTAAGAGTATAATTGTAGGCAAATATTTATCAACAAGTAAGGGCAACTTTACATCTTTATTGGTTTGTATTTTTCACCAGTCTTCTCATTGGGTGTGTTTTCTACTGTTTATGTTCTTTCTTTCCTAGGCCTCTTACGTAGTTTAGGACAGAAATTGATTGACTCCAGAGTTTAATGGAAAGGTTCTGGTCAGGTTCCTGTATCTAGTCAGTCCAGTGCTGTATCTGTGTATAGTCCTTCTGTGGAAGCCATTGTGGTTGTACCTACTGTTAAAGCAATTGCTGTGAAATGGACTCAGTTTTGCTGGAAAGATCGCTAGCCCAGTATAAAGACGAATGTATGAACATGCCTTGGTGATGTCATAACTGTGGCATGTTTTTCTGTGTTTTTTACAGCACTTTTTCTTTCTAAATGAGAAACTTGGAACTCTGGGTAGGAATCACATTCTCCTCTTTTAGGCAGCTTTGCTGAGATGTAATTCACATATTCTGCAGTTCACACATTTAAAGTGTATAGTTCATTTGCTTTTAGTATATTTAGTATATTTACAGAATTGTGCATCTGACACCTTATTCAGTTTTTGGATATTAGCCCAAGTAGGTACCCTGTATCACTTCGCTTTCAACTTATTCAGTTTTAAAAAGAAACTACAATGAGCTAAACTATTAGTAGAGATATTCCATAATACTAAAATTTGATCTTTAAAATAATAGAGATAATACTGTAACTGTTTTCATTCTGTAATTTCTATATAGTAATGAAATATCTTTCATTTCAGTTCTCAAGAATGCTAGCATAAGTATTATATAGCAATGTAGTCATGAGAGTCATATTATATCATCTTTACCATATTCTCTTGGTTAGAGGCAAGTCACAGGTCCCACTCACACCCAAAGAAATATGCCTACACAAAAATATGAACACTAAGAAGGTGGGGATCATGAGGACTTCCTGGAGCCTGTCTGTCACAGCCCTTCAAGTAGCGAACACTGTAAAAAATTTTGCTTCCGATTTACAAGTAATTTTAATTAACTTTTTTTCAGCTTCCCTCAGTGGTACATTGGTGCTATATATTTCACCAGTGATTTTGCCATTGAGATAGTATTTACTTGCCAAAGATTATAGAACAATAATCATTATACATGGAACTTCTTCATGTTAGAACTTTTTTCAGGCTTAATCTGTCTACTTCATGAAAAAGATTACCAAGAAGAGTTTCCTATTTTTGCCTAGACCTGATTTCCATCTTAAAAGATCAGTTCCAGCTTCATCTTCACCTGAATGGTCACTTATGCCACTGATTTCCGGGCTTCTTGTGATTCTGGATGCTAGAGTATCAAATAATATGGGTGAAAGGACTTTGAACTGAAAAGCACTTGTATGAATGAAAGCTTATCACTTAGTATGATTTGAAAGTCTGTTATTTGGAACACTGATTTAGTAAATTGTTATTTAGACCAAGTGTATGAATCTTTGTAGTGTAACTTTGAACCTTAATATTAGTACATACGATTATTCTCAGGGTGGGGGTAGATTTTAAAGTTCTAAGTTTTTTGGGAACCTTAAAAGTTGCTACAGAAAACCATTCTACTAATTGGAGAAAACATTCCTAAATTTTGGAAGAAGAAAAATAATGACCAAGCACATAAACTTTGCTTGTTTGCATCATAGGATCAGAGTTTAAAAGAGATCCTAATCATTTAGTATGAAACTGAAAAATGTAGTTGATATTTGATGAATTCTTTCGTTGTGTGTATGGTTGATAGTTTGTTCCGACACATTGGGGTTTGGTGTGTGTGTGAGAGAGAGCAAGAGAGAGAAACAGACTGATTTTACATTTTTCATTGGATTTACTTTTTTACAAAGCATGGTTAGAAGTTGTTAATACTTTGATCTCCAGGTTGAGATTTTGGAGATGATTTTTTATTTAATGGAAATATGTAATGAGTGAGCTCTTTTGTCTACGAGCCACTCATTTTTTATCCCATTGCTTTATCGAACGAGGGCTGAAAATTTCAATTTTGAATAGCACATGGCAATTTTCCTCTTAGAGCCAGCTAGCTATTCAGTTAACTGTTCTCCCACCTCAGGATGGTATTAACAAGAACAGGACAGTATACTAAGGCACTAGTTCCCAAACATTACTGGAATCATCTGGGGGTCTTTAAAAATACTGTTTTCTGACTCCTGTCCCTGGATAATTCAGATTTAATTGCTATGGGATGATACCTGGGCATTGAGATTTTTAAAATCTCCCCCAGGTGATTGTAAGGTACAGCAAACCTTGGGAATAGTTGTACTAACTGAAGACTGAGGCACTGGAATAACTAATGTTGGGTAAGATAGGGTAAGAACTTTTTCGCAATAAGGTTTGCAGCTCTTGGGATTCTGACTTGATAATGCTGTTTGGATAAATCATCATCCAAGTTTGAATAAGATCTTATATTTAGAAATGAAAACTGATCTGCAGAATTAGTTTAATCAATAAATGGGAATTTTAAAAAATCTTCTTGGCAATTTGTTTTTATGAATCCCATTGAAGCTGTGTCTATTGACTACCTAAATCTAGATCATTCTTAATCCAGTGTGTGAAAAACCAGGATGACACAAATGAAAAACTTCAAAAACCTGGAGGTCAGACTATTTTAGTAATTTAGAAAACATTTTTCCCACACATTAATCAGTACTAAAAGAAAAAAGTTAAAACCTATTTAAAATGTGGAAAAATTGCTTCCCAATATTTTAACAGAGAGAGACTGAGAACACACAGCATTGAGTCATCAGGAAAACTGAAGATCTCCCCTGAACAACACTGGGATTTCACTGCAGAGGACTTGAAAGACCTTGGAGAAATTGGACGAGGAGCTTATGGTTCTGTCAACAAAATGGTCCACAAACCAAGTGGGCAAATAATGGCAGTTAAAGTAGGTGATGCCATGATTATTTTTGGTACTTTAATCCATTAGGTGAAATTTCATGGTGCAGTAATACCACTGTTGTTGTGTTCCTACTTTTGTGGTAAATGTGGGTGTTTAAAAAATTGTTTCTCCAACTCCTTTGAGGGTGTTCTGTGTAGAGGTTTCTTATTGGTGGCACATTTTCTATCTCTTTGGAAACATGAGTGTATGAAGTGTGCATGTTGATTGCATTTTTGGCATGATGCATTAACATGTTTTAAACTTCAGGCCCTTCTACTGCCAAGGTGAGTTCAGGCTGGGCGGCTGCACCCCTGGGAGCAGGGCAGTGCTGCACTGAGCCAGGCGGGAGCTGGAAGAAGACGCAGCACACTGGGTTGGGCAAGGTGCGGGGCTAGGGCTAACAGCAGTCTTACTGAAGGTTTCCTGGAAACCACGCACATGCTGTTGCCACTAACCTCAACCTTACTCGGTCCTGACCGGCTCGGCTTCTGTTTGTTTATTTCATCTCTACTCAGTACTGCCCTGTTCCCTGGTTTTAAAGTTGTACTGAAATGCATACCTTGTGATAATGTCACATTTTGTCCTTACTGTGTCATGCCACTTAATATGTTCATTAAAAAAAAAAATGGCCAGAAACAGAGATTTGATCCATACACAATACCTGGCAAGCTTATGCTGGTACCTGTAAAGAACTGGTGGTTTCCATCTGACTCCTAGTTTCATGTAATTGTAATTTATTCATTTGTTTGTTTAGATGTTTAACAAATCTTTGCTGTATGTAAGATATTTCAGGAAAATCAGCAACAGGGGGAACAACTTGCAAAAACAAAGGAAAAAAAGCTAGCTGTGGCCATACCCTCTCTGAGCTTAAAATTCCTATGGGAACAAAAATGTTTCAGTTTACAAGAATTCAGAATGGATTTGCATATAGTCCAAGCTAATCATCTTCCTATTAGTGTCCTATTTTGAGAGTTTGTCAGAGTGGTTGATAAGAGTCCTTAGTTTTTTCTTGACATTTGAGAATGAATTTAAATTAAAATAAAATGCTTTCTGTGTGGAAGTCTGTTGTGAGCCAAACCTTACTGTAACTATTTTAGTATCCTTCACTGTTGAGCATTTCTTTTTGCTGGGTCATATGAAAGTAATGTTAAATTAGTGGTAGGGAAAATTTTTATGATTCTCTCTGTGGGTTCCTAACATTGTTTTTGGCTGTATTTTTAAAATGTGGTGAGAACTATAGACTTTTCATAGACAGATGTATATACACAACATTTTGTATACAAACCGTAGACCTCTAAAGATGCACAGGTGAAGAACTCTGCATTATGTGTTAAAATAAAATGTTTTATTGGAATGTGAAATGATTTCTGTATTCCTGTTTTGTGCCACTGCAGTGTAAGTGGAAAGAGTCATTTTATTTAGACTCCTGGATGAATGTTGTGTTGTCCTTTTGTGCTACCTGTGTGTGACATCCAGTTTTAGTTGGCTGGATCTTAAGGGAAAGGTTTCCTATATAGTTAAAGTTGTAAACTTTTCTTTCAGGTACTAGGGAAAGTAATTTTAAAAAATTATTTCCTGCTTTTTACAGTTTGTGTTATGTGTGCTTCAACTTTGTTGATGAACATTATTAACCATTTTAGTAATACGGATTGATTTTAGCCATTGTTAAAAAGGTCATAAAGGTAAAGAGGGTACTTCCTTTTGACACTTAAAAGTTTTTCTCACTGATTAATTTGATAATATTTTGGGTTGTATAATGCTTACTCAAGTTTTGTAGGAATTCAAGAATGAAAATAGGAAATTGTTGTCCATCATTTGTAATGTTACATTATCAGTGGCTACTGGCTACTGTGACAGTTCCAGTTGGGATGCTATTAAAAATCCCAGCTGTACTTGAAGAACTTTCAAGGCAGTCATGAGACCTACAAACTGGTTGCTGTCACATGTATACCCACCACATGGTACTACCTAGCTTCGTTTACCATCTCGAATTCTTGAACAAGCATAGCAGTTGGGGATGGGAGAGGATGGCAGTACAACACATCAATTAACATATAGTTGAGGAGTACCTTTGGATTCCATGACTTCATTAATACTGGAAGAATAAGTGTTTTTGCATTAATATGCATTAAAATTTGATACCAATTGATGACTGATGTATGCCATCTCTGAATTAAAGAATGCATTTATTATTGGTTTCTTCAAAGAAGAATAGTCTTTCATCACACTTGAGAGAGTTCATTCATTCCTCATTTAGGTACATTGACTGGATTGACAGGCACAAATATACAGAATCAATGTATGATTAAGGACGAGTTTGATTTGAGACTTTACAGTTTTAAAGGAACCATGAGACGGTGGTTCACACAGCTGAGAGCTTTCCATTGCTGTTGGTGAAATGAGAAACATGCTTGAAGTAACTCTGTGCGCACTTTGAGAATAAAGAAGGATTGCATTATTAGATGTTAAGCTGGAAA
This sequence comes from Gorilla gorilla gorilla, assembly GCF_029281585.2. Lineage (NCBI taxonomy): Eukaryota > Metazoa > Chordata > Mammalia > Primates > Hominidae > Gorilla > Gorilla gorilla. The sequence continues at coordinate 27,375,671 of NC_073243.2, forward strand.
TGATCCTTAAGATTTACTTGCAATATCTGTAGAAAAGTGAACTGTGATATTAGCTTGATTTTTTTCTTTGTATTATTCCTCATTTTTAGTTCTGAGGAATTCCTTCCCCAAATTTATTTTGCCATATATAAGAAATATTTGAAAAAGGTGACTTCTTAGTAACCAGAGGTAATTACCCCAAAGACTTAATCTAAAAATCAGTTTTGATATAATCAGATTTAGTGAGGTAACATTGTAAGAGTTATACTTAAAACAATTTTTTGATGTTTGGTTTGAGGACAGTCTCCCAAGCTATCGGTGAGTTTCTGCATTAGGACCTAAGATGTGAACATGGTTTACCCTTTAGTTTTAATTGCACATGCTTGGGAAAAGGGTCTTGCTCTCCTGTGAGTGGGAGTAATTTGTATACTTGTGCCTGAATGACTAGTCTTAGGGCTGCCTAGGGCAAAGCCAGTGTTGCCTCTGGGGTTTCTTAAAGCTCAGGGAGAACAACCTTCAACTCTTACCAGGGATTTACTTCTGACTGTGATCAGTATCCTTTACAAATAACATTTATTTAGTGTCCTGTTTTGCACGGTGGTGGGGTAACCACTGAATGAAAACGTTAGACATGAACAGTCACTGTCCTCTACATAAAGTAGGAGCCTGCTCAGCTCTCTGGCAGGTGGGAATGGGAGAGGATGGCAATACAACACATCAGTTAACATATAGATGAGGAGTACCTCATCTATATGTTAACCAGCTCTCTGGTTAAATGTAGCGGGGTAAAGCCCAGAGTTCAGACCAAATGTTTGAAGAGGCAGTTAGGATTAGGTTTCTGAGCTAGGGTAATTCAGATCTGGGAGAAACACCTAGCATCATCAGTCAGAATCAGGATGCCACAGAAAATCTAGGGACACAGGAGAAAAGAGAAAGAGTAAATGAAATGTCACAGCTTAGACCATGGGCTTACAAGCTCAGATGGCTGACAGAGGGAAGAATGACTGTAAGCCTCTGATGCCTGACAGTATATTCTCCACCTGACTCTGCCTGCAGTGTAAAAAATCCTGCATGCCTAGAGTACTAGCTTCCCTGTTGTTTTCTAGCAGACTCATGTCCAGATTGACTTCTTGAAGGTATGCATGCCCTTTTCATGTTTGTAGAATATGTGCGAAAAACCAAAGAAACGTGAAAAAGTAAGAATGAAAATGAGAGGGAATATAAGGACTGAAGTACCTGTCACTAAAGATGATGGCAGGCAGTGGAATCTGAATTGTTGTGTGAAGGGTTAATACTGTAATAAAGCTGTCATCTCATTGAAGAACTGAATAATATTGAGCAGGTAGGTGGGAATAAGAATGTGTCATGTTAAATTTGTCATTGTGGATCATTATGGTGACTTTTCAGTCTTCTGCTTGAGAAATTATCTGGGTTAATCAGGAAAAACAGATCTGTTGTTTGAGGGTGGGTGCATAGGCCGGACTGAGTTAGCAATGTGACCTGGTATGCAAGAGTTTCAAGTGTTTTCTTTCTGTTGGAGATCTGCCTAACTTGTCTTGTTCTTTTGAACCTCAACTCTACCCTTTCAACTCTACTGTTTCATTGATGTGAGTCTTGCTGATTCTGGCCTGTTAACCTGATTTTGATTCCTGCAATCCTGCCTCTCCTTGATTATTTGGATTTTGACTTCAGTGTCCTTGACCTGGGATTGATACCCAGCCTAATCCTGATGCTTGATAGTAAGGACTAGAGCCCTCTGCTGACAGTATCAGCAGCCCACAGCTCAGCTGTTCCCTGAGTAGAACGGAACTTTAATCTGCTGGTTGGGTAGGCCTCCCTGGTGTAGATAGTATGGCGAGTATGGGAAGTCAGGTATCAGAAAAGTGTGGCTTGGCTTGTTTTCCTGCCACTGGAGAGACCATGCCACTTCTGTCAAAAGTTCCATTACCAAATTATTTCAGTGGGGATTATAATGATGAATAATGATTTGAGGAGGTTCATTTTAGTGTTTAAACATTGGTCTTGCATGTTCTGAAAGGACTAGAATGATACTGGGATGGCCTTCAATTGGAAAAGTTCCTTTTTGATGGCATAGAGTGCTTTGTTAGGCCATTTTATTCACTTCCAAAGGGCCGCAGTGATCATATTTGATTATCCAAATCACCTATGGGATGCAGATGTCATGGCTCTTTTGTTTAGAATTGAGACTGTAGTCTAATATCTTAGGCCGTCGTTCAGTCAGATCATGTGACTTACTTAAGGCATCTGTGATTGAGCTGTATTCTTTTATGCTTCCTAATATTGCTTAAAAGCTGTGGTGGTCATATGAAAAGTGTAAGTAGAGCATTTCCAGGAGGAGACATATTCAAGGGGTGTGGCAGGGCTGGCCTCTAGGCAGCCTTGATTTTGAACTCAGGTTGCTTATGTAGATGGGGTTGGAATTCCCAGTATACATGTGTGTTTGTTTTGCTGTCACTCCAAGTTAATGTTTTTCAGACTGTGGGTTTGTTCCATTAACAGAATTGTATGTGCAACCCAAGAAATAAAACAGCCAAAATCAGTACTGTTCGGGGTTATGTGAGGGTGGGAAGTAGAGACTCCACCTGTAGCCATATTGGAAGCCCTTGGGGCACCAGCTCCGAGGAATTAATAGGGGTACAATTAAGACAGTTTGGAAATAGTTGCTCTAGGTGAATTTTAGTCAATCATTATGTGTTTTTGAACATTCTAGAGATCTGGTTTCTGAAACCTTCTACCATCACTTGGTTAAACTGAATGAATTTTGACATTGGACTAAATCCCAGTTTACATAGTTATCTGGAGAAAAACCTTTTTTTTTTTTTTTTTGTTTTGTTTTGTTTTTGAGACAGTTTCACTGCGTCGCCCAGGCTGGAGTGCAGTGGCACAATCTTGGCTCACTGCAACCTCTGCCTCCTGGGTTCAAGCGATTCTCCTGCCTCAGCCTCCCAAGTAGCTGGGACTAAAGGCACGTACCACCACACCCGGCCAATTTTTGTATCATTAGTAGAGGCGGGGTTTCACCATGTTGGCTAGGCTGGTCTTGAACTACTGACGACCTCAGGTGATCTGCCTGCCTCAGCCTCCCAAAAGTGCTGGGATTACAGGTGAGAGCTACCACGCCCAGCCAAAAACCTGTCTTACCATACCTCACTCTGCGTGGGTGTCATTTGAACCAGTATGTGGTATATTTCCTGCATATTTTCTATCATTCTTTGTCATCTTATGGCTATGCCTCTGAAATTTGTTGTATATGTCAGATTTCTACTGTTACCTCACTTTATTGTCGTAAGTACTGAAATGATGATCTGTCATTTATGGTCTTCAGACCCTTAAAACTTTCAGTGCTAAGATTGACATTGTTTCTTTAAATGTGGATGATGTGGTTAGTAAAGAGGAAGAAGATGATACCACTCTTACCAAGGCATGTCAAACTTGTTCCATTAACTTGGTCCTCGGGGCAGCTCTTCCCATAATGTAATATAACACATGCTTTTGGAACTGAACTCCCAGGTGCTCTGATAATACGTAGCAGAAGGTAAGGTAAAAGGAATTAAGTGGATCTCAGTATCCCCAGTGAGAAGAATGGGATATTACTATTAATTAATTAATTAATTAATGGGGCTAAGATACAACTGAGAGTTTATTAAATTGATTTTAAAAGACTTGAATGATTTTTGCAATTAAGAATTAGCATTCTTCTGCCCGTAGTAAAATCATATATGCTTTCACAATTTAAAATAATTGACTTAACAGACACTTATTTTTTCACAGGAAAGAAAGATTTACATCTGTGATCAGCATTCTAGATAATTTGCTTGCTTCTTTTACTGTTTGTTTTGGTTAATGTTGCCATCTGCTTTGACCTTATTAATGATGGCTTTGTGAGATATCATGGCCATTTTCGTGTGTGATCTATTTAGAAGACTCTGGCTGATAAGGAGGAACTCGTACCACAAATTAGGAAAATCAGAATACCCAAGATTTTCTGCAGCCCAGAGGAAGGTGATAGGATATTGATGTGCTGCTATGGTTTCTAGGATTTTCCAACTTTGGTTTCTAGGATTTTCCAACTTTGTATTACAACTGAGTTCTGGACATTTTTGCTGGGAAAGCAGCATATTTGTAGGGCTCAGAATAGTAGGGACACTGGAGGAGTGTGATCCTTGCTCTCCTGTCCTCTACATCACTGACTTTGGTTGATCTGATGTCAATCATTGACTAGCAGTGGATTCTCCTTCACATTTTATTTATAGACAGTAACCTTAAGAGGGATCTTTAGCAAGGATTACTTAATGAACAATGAAGGGTATGTTTATGGCATAGCAGTATTGGTGTTTGTAGATCACAGAAACTGGATGCGTTTTCAAAATATTACAACTGTGTTGTAATATTATATATAAATTATATATATTACATATAATATTATATATAAATTATATATATTACATATAATATTATATATTAAATATATTAAATATTAAATATAATATTAAATATTATACAATATTAAATATATAAATTATATATAATATATATTATATTAAATTATATATAATATCTAAAAGATTAATTAAGATAATCTTTGTTCTTTTCTTCTTTTGATTTTTAATGCTGAACGTTTGCTATATCACTCTTTATTTTCTGTGGAGAGGAGGTCCCATGTGCTGTGTTTGCTCATGTACTAGTTCTAGGATTTCTGCATGGGTAATTAAATATTTACTAATATCTACCTGGTACAAAAGGTGGACAACTGTCATCATAGGGAGCTTTCGATTTGCTTCTTGTCTTGGGTGTGGTGGTTTTAGCCATCATATAATTGGACAGGACAATTGGCAATTACTTGAAATACAGAATACAGAATCTTTTTTTTTTTTTTTTTTTTTTTTTGAGACGGAGTCTTGCTCTGTCACCCAGGCTGGAGTGCAGTGGCGTGATCTTGGCTCACTGCAAGCTCCGCCTCCCGGGTTCACGCCATTCGCCTACCTCAGCCTCCCCAGCAGCTGGGACTACAGGTGCACGCCACCACGCCTGGCTAATTTTTTTGTACTTTTAGTAGAGACGGGCTTTCACTGTGTTAGCCAGGATGGTTTCGATCTCCTGACCTCCTGATCCACCTGCCTCGGCCTCCTAAAGTGCTGGGATTACAGGCGGGGGCCACCCTGCCTGGCCTGGAATACAGATTCTTTTGGTAACCTTAGATGATAGTAGGTGCTTATGTAGGGGAACAAGCCCCCTGCACTGAAGTATTGGCTTTAGCTAACCTAGTTATAGCAGATTCCACATAGATTGCTGAAGAGTAAATGCCTTCTGGTATTCTGATTTTGGTTGGTGGTAAATTGGAAATGATGCTTTGCCTTGCTAATGGCCAAATTACTAGTAGCTTGCATTATTTTATCTTGTGTCTATTTGTTTTAATTGGTGCCTGGAAGAATCTCTAAAGCCCTACACTGATTTCCTCTAATGATTGAATTCGTCACCTTGCTGAGTTTCGTTGTGTCTGAGTCCTAATTTCTGATCCAGGAACTCACCTGTCTTTTACTTTGGAATACTCTGCCTATTCCTAACTTCTCTAAGCAGCTACAGGTGTACCTGTGCAGCAGGGAGATGTATCTCCTACTCTGCTCTTACTGTCTTTTTATACTGCCCTCTCGGACACTCAGCTGAGCCATACAAACACCTGACAAGAATTTGTCATGTGAGAATTTAGAGATCTGCCAGGACTGATGGTCATGTCCTTCCATGTCAGTTTTCCCATTTCTTATGCTCCTCACATCTCATTCCTCCATGCATTGTCTCCATTTCAAAACAAAACAAAAATAGCGTCAGTTAGAATTGATAGCCATCTTGTAAGTTTATTTGATAATGTTGCTGTTTTCAAGTGTGTCTGTGGCACCACTGCTTTCTAAAGTCATTTTCTGGACTCCTCCGTTCTTGATTCCTTACATGTTTGCTGATGACTCATATCCTTTTTGCCTAGAATGTTCAGATCCTAGGAACTGACATCTGTCATGTCCTCTGTAGAACTTCTGTTTATGAAGTGCATATATGACTTGTCATCCAATCCTTTTTTACTCTTGAGTCTTTTGAGTATATAATGACCTATTATTTTCCCTTTCTCCATGCAGGAATGGGATCAGGTAACCCAGAGTGCCTCTTCACATACATTGTTCAAGAGCTTGACTTGGTAGGAAGGAAAACTGGGTTATTTGGGAGAATCAGTAGTTGTCACATCAGGACACCAGCAGTCACAGAATGGGTCATTTCAAGGCAGGCCCTGGTGCTTTGGGATAAGGTGTGTGCTGACTTCTCTAGTAACTGAGATACCTTTGAGCACCCTAACATGGAGATGTAAGGGTTAACTCTGAATCAGGGTGACTGGCAAGGACCACTATCAGAATCAGCCAGGTATTTATTGAGCATCTAGGCACAATGCTACTTGGTGACCTGCTTCTTAGGAACTACAACGTGAGCCTTTATTTTGCCTCGTCTGCAACTCCATCCTTAGCCTTTGCGTTGTCAGCCTGCCTTCCTTTGCCACATTTGAGTCTTCCTAACCTTACCCCTTAATAGCAATCACTTCATCATCATGCGCTTTCCCACTATCCCTTCTTCCTGTCTCTTCCCACCCATGAAAACAAATTTAGAAAATGAAGGGAAACAAACAAACAAACAAACAAAAAGTCACCATTATGATGGGATTGAGGCATAATATCTGAGTAAGAAGGGAATAAATTAGTTTTCCTTGACAGTATATACTGCCTGTTTCTGTCCATCCTCTTATTTGCTTCTTTTTCTTTGCTCTTCCACTCCAGTCCTTAAGCGAGTTTAGTTTTATTCGTTCCTCTTGTCCCTTTTCATGATAACAATGTGTCATAGTCTGCTTTAAAGTTTTTCATACTTACCGATGTTAGTTTTATTGCTAGTCATTCATCCCTGATGAGCACCAACAAATTGTATGTGAGAGATGGATTTGGTAGGGTTTGGATATGAGGCTGGAGAATTGTGTCACTGTGAAGAGAGAGCTCCCCTGGAGATCTCAGTGTAAAGTTGGAGGACACCTAGAACAGCACCACATTTACATTGTTCTTCAGTATCAGTAAAAGAGTTATTTATACTTTAAATTCAAGTTGTTAAAAATGGAGGCATTCCACATGAGGCTAAATATTATTCAAGATTTTGGTCAATAGATGTTATAAGCTGTCAACGTTTAAATCTACCAATGACTTCCAGGTGCCATGTTGCACGAAAAGAAGGAAAGCAGCCTTTCAACAACTTGGAAGTTGGAACATTTCTATATGATTGGGACTGTTCACCAAGTGGATGTTGCTGTGTTTTGTGACGAGATGGAGTAGAGGACAAGGGGATCATTTGTAACTGAACATTTTTAGCTTGTCCTATGGGACTTGTTAACTTTCTATTACCGCGGCCTAATCCATACAGAACTCCCAACAACTAAATTTGTGGCTGATCCAACCAATGGCATGAGTTGGACTGACAGTTTTAGAAAAAATAAGCTCTTTGGAATTTTTTTTTAGTTGGACAAGAACCATGCATAATATTAATAGTCTTAAAGCCAGAGAACTGGGAATGTAATCTTTTTTTCCTGTGTCTCTAAGTGACTCTCAATTGGAGTGATGTTGGCATTTCTGACCTGTATCTACCTGCTGTTTTTATTGGCATTTACCTGCTTTATTGGGCTTATACGCAACCTTGAATACAGATTTGGACACCAATTTAAAAAAATTAACTTCAAGTTTATAAATTTCTTTACTATAGAAAACTACTTATATATGTAGAGTGGTACTTTTTGTTTTGATTTTCAATGTTTTCTTTATGTTATATTCCAAATAAAGTAAAACTTGAAATAATCTGAAAATACTTTTTATTATTGGGAAAGAGATGTGGATTCTTTTTCAAGAAACACAATTTAATTTGTCCTGGAAGCGTGTAATAACTTAAGCTAAGTTAGTAAAGTAGTGTTAAGTAAAAGAGCTCAGTAACCCCATAATGAAAAAGAATGATTTTGAAAATAATATTAAAAACTTAATGTTCTTGAGTTGATTTTCTTAAGTATTTTATGGTTTCCTGTAGTTTTCATTCTACTATTTACTGCCAGGGAAAAAAAGGTTTGCTGAGCTCAAGTAAACAGCCTTATCTAACTTTTAAATTTATATAAATAAATGAAATTTTCCTGCTATTCAAAGTTTTTTATCAATGGTTGTTGCTTCTGAACATTGTGATTATGAGGATTTCAAGTCATATAATTGGTGTCACCTTGTTACTTCCATTTTTCTGTGCTCTTAAGGACAGCTTTATGAAGGGAAGAGAAGTTTGTTCTTATTGATGTTCAATTTTTAGGTAGTTATGCTCCTTTAATGTTAGAAGATCCTGGACTCACTTGATTCAAATGTAGAAGTCTTTCCCATAGATATTGTTTTGATGGTTCATTAGAAAAACTTTCTTGGTAGTAGCTTTAGTCTCTTAAGTATTCTCTAATTTGAATTGTTGATTGTCATTATGTATTCTACTTGAGTTATTTATTGAGTTATTAAAATCACTAATTTGAAGTTACTGCTATTATAGGCATGTGTTTGTAGTTGATCCCCTTTTGGGGTCCTTTAGGCCTTTTGAAATAGTTTATTAATTGCTCACATATGATAAATGTTACAGTTCAACCCTAAAACATTAGTATAATTAAGAGTTAGCAGATCGGGCACAGTGGCTCACGCCTGTAATCCCAGCACTTTGGGAGGCCGAGGCAGGCGGATCACGAGGTCAGGAGATCGAGACTATCCTGGTTAACACGGTGAAACCCCGTCTCTACTAAAAATACAAAAAATTAGCCAGGAGCGGTGGCGGGCGCCTGTAGTCCCAGCTACTCGGGAGGCTGAGGCAGAAGAATGGCGTCAACCCAGGAGGAGGAGCTTGCAGTGAGCCGAGATCGTGCCACTGCACTCCGGCCTGGGCGAAAGAGCAAGACTCCGTCTCAAAAAAAAAGAGTTAGCTGTACTTGTTCAATTCCAAACAATTCAGATGCAATACCAGCAGCTACTTTTCTACCTACTGCCAGATACTTAGACAAAATGTTCAGAGAATATGGGGAGGTGTTGATCTATTGAAAAGCACAATCAATTTCATGTTAGACTAGTAGGCCATTCAGCTGCTCTGTGTTCTATTTTGTACTAGAAGTGACATTAAAGAATACTTACAGATGAATAGGTTTTCCTGCCAGTGCTGATGATCTCAAAGATAGAGCTGTGCTAGGAACTCTCTACATTCTGGTTAGTAACAATTCTGTCAGAGATTGTCTCAGTGTTAGGTATCAGTAAGATGTTGGAACTTCAGTTAGGCCTTTAGATCATGTAGTCCATATATCCTTTCTGTAGCTACAGTAGGGTTTTTGGACACGGGCTCGCTCCCAAAAGTCAGTTATTGATGATAACTGTTGAGGTTTTGACTGTAATATCTTCCTAGTTGAAATATAAATATTTGTACAAATGTGTATTTAGCATACCACACAACCAGTTTTGTGAAACAAAAGATAAACTAGTAAAGAGGACACCTTTTAAAAATAGTAGTTTATGTGTGTTAGTGTATATCCATTTGCCAATATATTCATACTAGTAAAAATAGAAAAAAATACATTTGTTAACACCTTTTAATAGTGAGAGTTAGGTAGAAATCTTCCCCAACCAAAGGGTTATTTGATTTTTCTTCTCTACTTGTCTCTAATATTAAACAACTCTTCGTCTGTTTTAAATTTAGATATATAGGATTATTAAGATTCTTTTATAAATAATTACCTTCCTGAATTAGCATTTTCACAGCTACACTTTTAGAGTTATTTTTTAAAAAACAGGTATAAAGGTAAAATATTTACAAAAATTATTACATCATGCTTTGAACAAATACAGATCACATCTCTGGGCTATTTTGACTTTTAAAAATATCCTTTCTGAGCAAACATGCTGAAGTTGATTTAAAAGTAAGATTATTAATCCATAAACTATGAAAATAATCAAAATGAGAAAGAAGGGAAACTTTCCTTAACATTAATAGAACTAGTCTTATTTTGTTTCCATTTTTCATTCTTACTTTAGTCCTTGTTTGTCTGAGCATTGATATTTAATATAAAAGTTGTAGGTAAATCTGTGTCTGTAACATAGATGCCAGTTAATAAATTTTATTTGCTTATGAAATTAGGTAGCAAGCTGTAAATTTTAAGTAGCAAAATTAAATTTGTTTGGAATATATGGAATTCCTCAAAAATGAAACTGAGAGAACCTACTTCTGTTCCTTAAACAACTGTTTATTCTCATGTCACATGAAATACATCTTTTATATCTCTTTGTGCCTCTGGCTTCTTTTCTGTAAAATGGGCTCAAGAATTTAATTGACTGCCTTCATCCCTTTCAAGAACATTTGACAGATACCTCGAAGTCTTTGGAAGACAAAATGCCACCTTGTGTATTTTTTGATACTAACTTGCCTTGTAAGTACATACTATGTATTGTACACAGTGGCGTGATGTGACATTGTGAACTTTTTTATGAGAACAGAAGTTGTTTGCATGCTTTGATGTTAAACTATAATTTTATTATTAATTTTTTATAATTTCTGAACATGATTCTTTCCTATATTGTCCCTCCCAACACCTCTGTGTTCTATACTGTTGCTGAATAAGAGGTGGGAGGTGGGGTACTTAATGTTTTCTGGCAGTCTCTTAGAAATGTGCAAAGAAATTGTTGTACAGCTTGGTTAGGAATATATCCATGGTCTGCAGTATATGGAGGAGCGCTTTAGCATCTTAGGAATAGACAACAAGAGCCCTCTGTTTCCTCATTTTTAGGTTTTCTTCCACAGGTTTATGCTGCCCTACATGCTGACTCATGGGTTGGAGAGTCAGGTAGAACTTTTTGTTTTTAATATATAGAAAGTGCAGTTAAAGGACAGAGTCCCAATCTAGGATTTTGGAGACCTGGATTCTTGCCTGGTGCACTGCCCCTATACTAGTATTCACTTTATCCGGTTCTGGACTATTTCCCGTCTTTATGAATGAGGACACTGTGGTATGGGTGTCCTCATGAGTGAATGAGTGAAGAGGGATGTTCTTGCATTGAATGCCTAGATTGCATACAATTTTGAAACGGTGATTAAAAGTATGTATACAGCTACCTATAATTATTCGTATGAAACTGTTAAAACTCATTATCATTTTCTTTATATTTGCATGTGGGGGTTAATTTTTACTGCCTAAGAGCTTTGTTGCATAACTCCCAACATTATTAGTAAATGCTCATGGTTAAATTGCCCTGTCTCCTTTAAAGGATTTCTAAGTGCTGTTTGTTAAACTTTCTGTGATTAAAGTAATTCTTGTGAAGTATAAGGAAAGATGATAATTTTCATATCTGGTATTTGTGAAGTTTGCTTGGTAATTTTTAGTCTTGTAATGGTTTTTCTCTACCATGAGACTAAAAATTATTGGTGTTTTTGACAAAAATTTTTTTTTTTTTTGACGTCTTTTGTCATTCTTTTCCAGAGAATTCGGTCAACAGTGGATGAAAAAGAACAAAAACAACTTCTTATGGATTTGGATGTAGTAATGCGGAGTAGTGATTGCCCATACATTGTTCAGTTTTATGGTGCACTCTTCAGAGAGGTAGGAATAAACTGGGTTTTAGCTGACTAATGAATATCTAATTGGGACAAATGAAGATGGCAGGATTCGATTCTATTCTTAAATGCCATACATTAGTAATAAGTTAATATCTCAGTATCTTAGTGTTTAACCATGATAATCTACATATTAACTTCTGACTCTTTTTGCGGTGGTGGGTTAGGGGTGAATCACACGTGTCTTTGTGTGTGTGTGTGTGTGTGTGTATTTTAGCATTGGTGGCTGTCATTTGTAAATCTCATACAAATATTTTCTGTTCTTTAAGAACCTGAAAAATCAGCTGACTTCTAAATATCAGCACTTTTGCTATAGTTTTAGATTTTCATTGGGCCTAGAGCAACGCCCCCCCCCCCCACCCCCCGCCAACTTTATATTTTAACTTTTACTCATCTGTCATCAAGTGTATGTCTGCATTTAATATAAACACTTATGTGTCCCTGCCCATAATCCTGAAGTATACCCATCAGACGTGGAAATTAACAATTACAATATAAATTATTTTTTTCTAATTCTCTTATCCAGATTTTTGTGTAGAAACTAAAGCTCTAATTTCTTGGTCTCATAATCATGTTTCTTCTTTTGGCCTCTGGTTATTTTGTGTCCCAACTTGAGTTATCATTTCTGCCTCCAGCTCTCAATCCACTTACTCATTTCCAGTCATCTAGTTGCCTAAAATGTGGAAGTGAGTTTGGGCTAGGGGTAGATCTGGAGCTGTAAGTGAATTAATACATTATGGTATCCTAGACCGCCATCAAAAATTGTGATACTTAGTTGAGTAGGACTTGAACTGAACTGCTAAGCATTTCAAATACTCTCTAAAAAAATACCTTTCTCATTTTGCAAATGTTAGGATGAATAGCTGAGTTGTTATAAACTGGTAAGAAAAACCCTCCTGCTCTCTTCTTTTTGGGATGGGATTATAGAGTGTATCCTTGGGGTTTTTGTTGTTATTGGCTTTAAAATTAATATATATTTTTGAAACAGGGCTGAATGTAGCACTGAGTAGAAGTATATGCAATCTTATAATTGGAAACAATGTTAGAGGTTAGTTAATTCTAAACCTAATTCTGAAATTTTTGTTTGTTTTTCTGGGCTCTTACTAGGTAACTAGTAACAACACATTCTACTTCATGACAGAGCCCATTTCTTTGTTGAATCACTAATTGTTAATTCTCAACTCATGTAGTTTCTTTCTATTCCTGTCTTTACTTTTTAATAATGAGAATATTCATTTTTATGACCAGATATACTGAATTTATCAATTTTCTTCCATCATTTCACATCAGCATTCCGTTACATCAGTATACAGTCATGTATTCATGTGCATGACTATATCTTGGACCTAAATATTATGTAATGTTATTCTAAATGTTTGGAACTTTCTTCATGTTGCACAAGAATCTTACCATATCCTCCTCCCTTTATTCCCAACTATGAACTTTTCTTCACAATCATTAAATCATCACACCATATGCAGAACAATGGTTAATTAGGGACTGAACTAGATTTTCTCTCCTAACTAGATTCTGTGGTCAGCTTTTTCAGTGCTGTATTCGTTTTCACTATAGACTTTCCCCAGCTCTACCTGAACCCTAAATCACCTCCATGGTGCTGGAATATACCAATTTATTTCATTTGTTCATTTATTTAATCATTCAAGTACCATTTACATACCTAGCCTTGGGCTTGATAGTGTGGGAGTCTGATTGTATGAAAAGAAAGCAGAGTAAGTCATATTCATGATTGACAAAGATGTGGAAACAAAGCACGGAAGCTTGGAGTAGTGTCTGAACAATAGTCCCATGGTTTTGTTATCATGGATAGCTGAGTCACATTTGGTTTTATGTCTCAGAAAGGTTGAAGGGAGTTGACATATGCAGCTGTAAACACTAACGTCTGTTGAATGCTTTGTCGTTTTCACATGTTTTCTTCCCAGTAATCTTCGGGATTTGATGGTATTATCTATCCCCTTTTTCCAGATAGGAAAGTGAAATTTAGTGTGTTTGACAAAAGTTACACAGCCAACAAGTGGCAGAGATGGGATTCCAGAGACAGAAATCTTGCTGTTCCTTCTATTTTATTCGAAGTGGTCCAGATATGAAGATATATATATGCTTTTTAAATAAGATTTTTGATAGGATAAGATGTGTGATAAGGTGAAGGCTTAGGAACTACACAGTTAAGCTGTACAAAGACACAAAATACCTAAGTAGATGAAACATGAACTTTCCTCCCAAATTAGAATGCAATCTGTAATAGGTACTTTCTGAATAATAAAAGTTTTAGAAAACAGAAAGTAACAACTTCTACAATAGTATGTTTTACAATAAAAATATAGTTTTTCAATAGTTTTACAATAAAAGCGTAGTTTTACAATAAAAGTGTTACTTTTATTAGTCACCTTTAAAGAGTGAATAGTAAAAGTGTATTTCCCGAAGTTACAAAGGTTAAAAATATTAAAATGGCCGGGCACGGTGGCTCAAGCCTGTAATCCCAGCACTTCAGGAGGCCGAGGTGGGCGGATCACGAGGTCAGGAGCCTGAGACCAGCCTGGCCAATGTGGTGACACTGCATCTTTATTAAAAATACAAAAATTAGCCAGGCGTGATGGCACATGCCTGTAGTCCTGGCTACTTGGGAGGCTGAGGCAGAAGAATCGCTTGAACCCAGGAGGCGGAGGTTGCAGTGAGCCAAGATCATGCCACTGCAGTTGCCAGCCTGGGCAACAGAGCGAGACTCCATCTCAAAAAAAAAAAAAAAAGTATGTGTGTATGTATATATATATATATATATATATTTTCATATATATGTAAGTAATAAACAGATTGAATAAGACTTTAAAGAAACATTTTTGTTTTGCAGTTGATGACTTACATGCATCTTTTTTGGTGACATGACCTTCAGTTCCAATAATAGACACAAAATCTGAGTTCATGAAAGGAAATAGTAGAAATGAATGTATGTAGTCAGGACTTTTTAGCTTACCTTACTATCACTGTGAGAGAGACAGTGCTTTCAATTCCTGTTACTGTGAGACACCCTCCAGGGATTTCATTTCACCTAATTTATACAACCACTAGACTTCAGCTCTTGGTTTGGTTCAGTCAGCCATCCATCAAGGAGCTTATGAGATGTTCCTTTTCTCATTCTTGCAGCAACTATTTATTTATTTAAATTTAAATGTTATTTAAATTTAAGGGGTACAAGTGCAGTTTTTTTTATATGAATATATTGAGTAGTGGTACAGTTTGTGTTTTTAGTGTATCCATCACCCAAACAATGTAAATTGTACCCATCAAGTAATTTTTCATCATCCACCCCTTTCAACTCCTCCCTCCCTTGTGTGTCTCCAAGGTCTCCCGTTCCGTATTCTGTCCATGTGTGCACATGATTTAGCTCCCCCTTATAAGCGAGAACATGCAGTATTTGTCTTTCTGTTTCTGGTTTGTTTCACTAAAGATAATGGCCTCCAGTGTATCCGTGTTGCTACAAAAAAAAACAAAAAACAAGATTTCATTCTTTTTTTAATGGCTGTCACTGTTCTATTGTGTATATATGTCACATTTTTAAAAATGTGGACATTTAGGTTGATTCCATGACTTTGCTGTTATACATAGTGCTGCCATAAGCATACCAGTGCAGATATCTTTTTGATATAATGATTTATTTTTCTTTGGGTAGATACCCAGTAGTAGGATTGCTGGATCAAATGGTAGTTCCACTAATTAGAGATTAATCTTGCTGTTGGGTAATACTGAGCTTCTGAAAGTTCCGTCACTTATTCAAAGCAGTGAATAATACTTAATACTGAAGTTGGTAACTTCTATGTTGCCACTATTTTCAACCATGCATACTTCTTTCTAGGATGGAACCAACCTCAAAAAGAAAAGTCCAAAGTACAGCTTGGATTTGGTTTAGATAAGTTATTAGGTCACTCAATTGCACAGGTTCCTAAAAGTCATTTTCAGGCTTTGTAGGTAGGTGGAAAAAAGAGCTTGATAATAATTGAATAATGGAAGTAACTTTTAGCCTATATTTTACAAAAAAGACGTACCATTTATCTTAACAGTGCTGAAACCTAGTGTCACTTAAAAAGTTTTCTAATACATAAAATTTGAGAATTTCATAGCAGGTAAACTCTTATTTTAAACATCTTTTGAGGTTGGGCAATAAATTCTAGTGCAGAAAGCACTGTTCTGAGTAACTTGTGAATGTAGAAGTTCATCAGATTATAGAAGGCAGTGATGCTGGCTGAAGCAAGTTACCTCCCCCTTTTTTATCCTTACTTCCACCCCTCTTCTCCTTTCCCTCTTCTTTCTCCTTGCAAGTCTTAAATGCAGCTTATGGAGGTAAAATTGACATCTGATAAACTTCCCATATGTAAAGTGTACAGTTTGATATGTTTGAACAAATGTATACACCTGTAGAATTATCACCAAAATCAAGGTAATGAATATGCCCATCACTCACGAGTTTCCTTACACCACGTAGGTAATACCTGCCACCTCTCTGCTGTCCCCATCTTCAGATAACCACTGACCTGCTTTATGCCATTATAGATTAATTTGTATTTTTCTGGATTTTATGTAAACAGAATCTTACGGTATGTACTTCTCTTTTTCAGTTTGTCGTCTTTCATTCAGTATAATTATCTTGCATTTATCAGTCGTTTATTTCTTTTTATTGCCGACTACTATCTGTAATGTTCCATTATGCAGATCTATCAGTTTGTTACTCATTTACCTGTTGATGGCCATTTGGATTGTTTTCAGTTTTTGTCTGTTACTAATAAAGTTGCTTTGAGCATTTATGTACAATTGTTTGTACATAAGCTTTTATTTTCCTGGGGTAATTACATGGGGGCGGAATGGCTGGATCGTATTGTAGGTGTATGTTTAACTTTTTAAAAAAATGGACAAACTTTTTTCTAAGGTAGTTGTACCATTTTATACTTTCACCAGTAGTTTTTGAGAGTTCAGCTTCTTCCATGTCTGTTCCGGCACTTAGTGTGATCTGTTGTGTTAATCTTTAGCCGTTCTAGTAAATGTGCGGTGGAATCGCTTTGTATTTTTAATTTGCATGTTTCTAATGACTAACAGTGTTGAATGTCTTTTCATGTGCTTATTGTATCTTCTTTGATGAAGTTCCTGTTAAAATCTGTTGTACATTTTTATTTAAATTGGGTTTTTTTGTTATTCAGTTTTGGGAGGTTTTTAAAAATGTGTTTTGAATACAAGTTTATTATCAGACCTATGATTTGCAGATACTGTCTCCTGTGTGTGCTTATCTTTATATATATATATATTCTTAACACTGTTTTTGGAGAGCAAAAGTTTTTAATGTTGATATAGGCCAATTTTTAAATTTATGTATTGTGCTTTTGATGTTGTGTATAAGAGCTCTTGTCTAACTCAAGCTCACTTAAGATTATCTCTTATGTATTCTCCTAGCAGTTTTATAGTTTTAGGTATCACGTTTATACTTATCCATTTGGAGTTAGTTTTTATATATATCGAGAGTTATATATTGATGATTTTTTTTTGCATGTGGATATCCTTTGCACCTTTATCAGATATCAGTTGTCCATACAGATGTGTGTCTGTTTCTGGAGTATCTGCTCTGTTCCATTGATCTGTTGTTTTTCTGTCTTTGCACTGATCTCACATGGTCTTGGACTACTCCAGCTTTATAGAAAGTCTTCAGATTTGAGAGTGTTGGTCCTTAAACTTTGTTCTTTTAAAAGTTGTTTCGGCTCTTTCATATCCTTTCTGTTTTCATGTGGATTTTAGAATCCACTTGTCGATTTCTACCAAAAAACCCGAAAAAAACCAACAACAAAAAAACAACCTGCTGAAATTTTTATTGGGATTTTGCTAAATTTGTAGGTCTACTGGGGGAGCATTGATATCTTAACAGTATTAAGTCTGTTGACCCTTTACTGTGGCATCTCACTTTATTATTTTACATCTTCTTTAATTTTTCTCAGCAATATTTTATAGTTTTCACTGTATAAGTCTTTCATGTTTTTGCTAGAGTTGCCCTTAAGTGTATAATATTTTTAATGCTAATACATATTTTTAAATTTAATTTTCTCATGTGACTAATATGCACAAATATCATTTGATTTTTTTATATTGATCTTGTGTGCAGCAACCTTGCTAAACTCAAATTCCAGTAGCTTTTTTTTACCTGCCTTCAGATTTACTACATAGATCATCATTTTGTCTGTGAATAAAGAAAGTTACTCCTTTCTTTCCCAATTAGTTCCTTTATTTATTTTTGTCTTGCCTTATTGCACTGGCTGGAACCTTCAGCATGCTGTTGAGTAGATACAGTGAGAGTAGACATCCTTGTTTTTTTTCCTGATCCTAGAGGGAAAGCATTCATGTTTCCTTCATTAAATATGATATTAGCTGTGGACTTTTCATATATATATATATTTTTTTAATCAGGTTAAGAAAGTTTCTTTTTACTCCTAGTTTGCTGAGAGATTTTGTCAGGAATGGATGTTAGATTTTGTCAAATTCTTTTTCCAGATCCTTGAGATGTTTTTGAGATGTATGGTTGGTTTGTTGTTTTAATAATGGTGAGTTATATGAATTGATTTCAGATATTAAACATAGCTTTTATTTCTGGGAGAAATCCAGTTGGTTAGGATGTTTTATCTTTTTTATCTATCATTGGATTCAATTTGTTAAATTACTAAAATTTAGCTAATTTGCTAAAATTCATTTAACATTTTTGTATCTATGAGAGACATTGATGTATAGTTTTCTTTTCTTATTTTTGTCTGACTTGCATCATTGTAAAGCTAGCCTCATAGGATGAGTTGGGAAGTATTTCCTCTTCCTGAATTTTCTGCAAGAATTTATATAGAATTGGTATTATTTTTTCTGTAAGTATTTGATGGAATTTACCAGTGAAGCCACTTGAACTTGGCAATTTCTTTGTGAGAATATTTTTGACTGAATATCCAGCTTCTTTCAAAGATATAGTTCTATTCAAGTTACGTATTTCTTGTCGAGTGATCTTTGGTATTTGTTTCTTTGAAGAAATTTATCCCTTTCATCTAAATTATCAAATTTATTGGAATAAAATTATTCATAATATTTCTTTTTTATTATTTTAATATTGGTAGAGTCTGTAGTGTGTTACTTCTGTCTTCCCTGTCTCCCCCTCCCTCCCACTTGTTTCTGATACTGGTAATTTATGTCTTCTTTTTTTCTTCCCAATTAGTCCAGCTAGAGGTTTATCAGTGTTATTGACGATCTCGATGAACCAGCTAGCTCTCAGTTAAATGATTTTCTTTTCTTTTCTTATCGTAAAAAAAAAAAAAAAAAAAAAAAAAAAAGTCAGGGTCTTGCTCTGTGGCCCAGGCTGGAGTGCAGTGCAGTGGCATCATCCTAGCTCAACCCAACCTTAAACTCCTGGGCTCAAGGGATCTTCCCACATCAGTCTCCTGAGTAGCTGGGACTACAGGCATGCACTACCACCACCCTGCTAATTGAATTTTTTTTTTTTTTTTTTTTTTTTTTTTTGGAGGTGAAGTCTCACTTTGTTGACCAGGCTAATCTCAAACTCCTGGCCTCAAGCCATCCTCCCACCTTGGCCCCCTAAAGCATTGGAATTACAGGTGTGAGCCATGGCGTCTGGCCTCAGTTACATGATTTTCTATATTGCTTTTCTATTATTATTTTTTTTGACGGGGAGCGGTGTTCGTTCTGATTGTGGTTTCTTCCTTTTACTTATTTTTGCTTAATTTGCTTTTTTTTGTTTGTTTCTTAAGGTGGTCCATGTTCCTTTTAAACTGTGAAATTTTTTAAACATAGACTAAATTACAGAGGAGAAACAGCTACGCAAATCCTATATTGGCATATTTACTCTTTATATGTCTTCAAATATTATAAATAGAATTAAAGCCCTCATCACATTTCCCTTTCCAGATCTCATCACTACCCTGAGTGTTTCCTTTAACTTGTTTGTTTAGGTCATCCATATGTGCATTTTCCCCTACATTTTACATAATATCGCTTTATGTATTTTCACATTTAAGTAAATGGAATCCTATATGCGTTCTCTATTGTACATTTTATTCAACATAGTTTTATTCAACATAGTTTTCAAGATTTATGTAAATATAGATTCGTAATATACAGATTTAGTTAATTTATTTTAACTGTAGTATTCTTATGATTAAATACACCTTTTTATTTTATTTTTTAGAAATAATCATAATGTAGATTGCTTCTCATTTTTTAATAATTATAAACAGCACAAAAATGAAGAATTGTTTTGCATGTCTCTTTGACAACTTAGGTTACAGATTATTTAGCATATGTCCCTGGAAATACAGTTGCTAAATTTAATGATACAAATGTCTCCAGCTGGACTACCGACTTAAATTTCCACCAAAATTTCTATATCAAGAATTGTATTTGGTATCAGCCATTCCTGACTGTTAGTAGCTTGCTTACTTTATAGTTTCAGTTGTTAAGGTTACCTCATGATCCACGTTGGCTCCTAGAGTTCAGCTATCATGTCCACACGAAGGAAAAGAAAAGGGAAGAACTAAAAGGATTTTCCTGGAGTCACAAACCAGTGGTTTTGTGTTGATACCTCTTTGGCTGCCTTTCTTTACATTTAAAGACTGGGAAATGTAGATTTTAGCCACATACATTGTACAGAGGAAAGGGGGAATGGTTATTTAGTATGCCATCAGCATTTACTCTCACAGATCTCCTTTTACCTGGTGTGTACTAACATTTGATAATAAACGTTTAATTTTTGGCAGTTTGAAATGGTATCTCACTTTTAAAATTGCATTTCCTTGCTTGGTGAGATACAGAATTTTTTACATGTATTTAGGCTTTTTTTAAAAAAAATTGCCTTTGATATAATTCTTCTGAGTTTGGTCTTTCCCTAATTAGTTTAGCATAACTCTTTATTATTCAGGATACTGATCTTTTGTTTCTTTACATCCAAATAGATGTTTTTGTCTCTTATTTTTAAACTTTTGGTATGTTGTCCTTGTTTATACACAAGTATTCATTATTATGGGGTTAAATTTAACAGGTCTTATCCTTTGTGATTTGTTGTTTTTATGTGTGTTCTTGGGAAAAATTTTTTTCCTATATAAAAGTCATGGAGAACTCTTAGAAAAAAAGTTTTAAACTTTTGCTTTTTGCAAAATCCATTTGGGAGTTTTTGTATATATATTTGTGAATGATTTAATGTCAGAATTTAATGTTTTTCTATATGGAAGGCCAGTTGTCCCAGCAGCATTCATTGAATAATGCATTCTTTTGCTATGATCTGCTTTGTTAACTTCTGTCATATATCAGATTTCTGTCTGTGCATGAACTTTTGCATCTGTTTCTTTGGTGTATTTATCTTTTATTTGTGATTGCTTCATAAAAAGTCTTTGTGTAGTAGGTCAGTATCTCTTCTTTAAAATTATCTTAGTTATTCTTGGCTCTACTTTAATATAAGCTTTAGGGTCAGCTTGTTCAGGTCCTTGAAAATTTTGATTAGAATTTAACTGAATTCTTAGATTAATTTGGGAGAATTTGACGTGCTTCTCATCTTGAATCTTCACATTTGTAATCATGGTCTGCCACTCCATTTGTTCAGGTTATTGTTATGTCCTTTAGTAACATTTTATATTTGTTTTCATAAAAGTTCTGCCTATTTTATTAGATACATTTCCTGGTGACTTAGTTTATATTTTATTGAGAATGATATCTTTTTAAGTTTATTTTCGAATTAGTTATTGGTATATGTTATTGGTTATATACGGATCTTTAGGAACCCTTCCTTATGTTACCTTAGTAGTTGAGTTGTTCATCGTTCTCCAGCTTTTTTTCCCCTAATAAACCCACATTTATTCACTTCTTCTGCATTTCAGACCTGTGGTCATCCTGTTTTCTGCTTGAGCATGACAGTCATGCTGCTGTCACTACCTTTTTCAGGCAGCTCAAAGCATTTCATTTTTTAAATACAGCTCATTGCCATTGTCTTGCTTGTATGACCAAAAGGAACTGTCAGAGAGATAAGAAGGTTACATTAGGTTATGTTCCTTAAAAATTACAAAGACCTCTCTATCTCATTGCTCTTTTCTGTCCCCCCTTCTCATCTTCAGTTCTCGGTTTACTTGTTACCTTTATTCTCCCACTCCCATGTCCATCTTTCTCTTTTGTTTGCCAATATTTCCCTTCCTTCTCCCTTCCATTTGGTAACTATAGTTTTTAGCACCTGCCAGGCACTTAGTTTGTGCTTTGCATATGTTAACTCATTTGCCCTTTATCACAGTCCACTGAGGATGGTGGGGCAGTCTCATTTCATAGATGAGGATGCGAGGAGGCCCAAGCTTATATAAGTAGAAAGTAGGAGAGCTTGGATAATGTCAGGCTTTTCAGACTGCTAATGTCATTTTTTTTTCCGCTTTGCTATATTATTGAGGTTGTTTCTTTCTACTGTTTTTATAAGTGGATGAGGTAAATCTCTAATAAGATTTTTTAGTAAACCTATTTAGATAGTGTCTCTAAAATAAAGCTGTGTCTGTTTTGGGTGGGGGGTGTTACTCGATCTTTCATGATAGCCATTCTCATAGATCACTCTAAAGAAAAAGAGATTTACAGAGAGAAGAAAGATTTAAATGCAGAAATAATAAGTAAAATTTACTACGTCAAATATGCTTTACAAAAATATTATGTATAGCCATGTATCTATGTGAATGTTCTAGAAAGTGGTCCTTTTGTAAGAGTGCATTGCAAACGTTGATAGAAGAAACACATTAGGGACAGTGGATTCTATTCATGGGTAGTGTATTGTTCTGGGCAAGTAATTTTACTTTTAACAGGCATTAATCTCCTATATAATCCAAGGACAGGATTGATTATATAATTATTATATAATCGAAGGATAGGAGATTAATGGGTAGAAAATCTTTGATGATACAGCTGTATTTATAAATAAGTAACAACATACAGAACTGTATAATTTTTTAAAAATCATTTTGATAGTATTTTCATTTTTGTAAGGTAGTTTGTAGTTCTTGTTCATCTGTGTATCCTGTACTTTTACAGTTATAATCATGGTATCTACTTTTATTTTTTATTTTTTCATGACTCATGCATCTCTCTCATGAACTGTATTCATTTTCAAAAAAATTGATTTTAGATAATCTCTTTAATGTTGTTGTATTCCCTTTTGTGAGATAGTTCATCGGTTTCTAGTTTTGTTTTGTTTTTTCTTTTTGTAATTTATGGAACATTTAAGTTACATTCCCAGTCATAGGATGATTCTATAAAATGGTATCAACACATTTATTTCTGTTTTATTGTCAAATTGCTTTCAAATTGGTTTAAAACAATCTATAATGCAAGAAATGTTTGAATGATTCAGTTTAATTATAGCCAGCATCCAGTCATTTAACAAGTGTTAATATATTGAGTCTTTGTTCTGGCAGAGGTTACATTCTAGTAGGGAATATATGAGACAAACATAATAAATAAGTAAATTACACTTTATATTAGAGGATGATGAAGGCTTTACAGAACAGAGCAGGATAAGGGAGTGCCTGATGGGATGACTTGCTCTTTGCATCAGTTAAAGTAGGCCTCACTGAGAAGGTGGCATTTGTACAGGGTCTTGAGGCATGGGATTTACTTTATGTATTTTTGTCTTTTTCCTTTTTTTTTTTTTTTGGCTAATTTAAGAAGTTTATGTAGTCTCTTAAGATTACTGTCATCTATTTTCATTGTTAGAATGGTTTTCTACACATTTCCTTTTTTTTTTCTATTTTGGCAAAATTTGAAATTTTAATGAAAGTACAGAAGTTTTCTGTGTAAGCCTGTCCCTGTCCATACAATTAAAGAGTGGGGAAAATTGGCTTTAACTACATTGTTTATGTTTAAACCTGAGTAGAATATTCTGCTGAAGGCTTTAACAAGAAAACAAAAATTATTACTAGTTTGACATTTGAAATAAGCAAGAATAAGATTGCTCCTTTCTATTGTATTTCCATTTTAAGTAAAGGCAAGGTGATATTTAAGATGTATAAGAATAACAGATATTTGTTATTTTATAGGGTGACTGTTGGATCTGTATGGAACTCATGTCTACCTCGTTTGATAAGTTTTACAAATATGTATATAGTGTATTAGATGATGTTATTCCAGAAGAAATTTTAGGCAAAATCACTTTAGCAGTAAGTACCTGGTCTTTAAATTATTCATTGTGTATATAGTTATATAGAGATGCTGCTGGAGTTTTGAATGCACATATTTGAGTGTCACTCACAGTACCTTCCTGAAAATAATTCATAGTTAATAACCAGAGACAAAGTCACTTCTGTGGGGTAGTTAACACAATAGGTCATAATGGTCTCGATAAATACTGCCAATGTTCTTTCCCTTTGAATCTCAATGAGTCATAACAGACTGTTCTGTAAATAAAGCTAGGAAAAGCAGTTTTCTGTTCATTTTTTCCTGTTGCTTTAACTATTTTTAAATAGGTTATATTACCACAGTTATCCCGAAATTAATCAGAATCACAGCAGTCTCCTTGAAGCCCCATAATTGAAGCCCTTGGACAAAGTATGTTTACTGTGATTTAAGATTTTGGTTACTCCATAATTGAAGCCCTTGGACAAAGTATGTTTACTGTGATTTAAGATTTTGGTTATTCAGTCTAAACTATTTAAAATTTTGACTAGCAGTTTCAGGGGCCAGTGTTACTACTAAATTTGGTTAACTCACTTTTACCAGAGTACCAAAAAAGAAAATAGGTACTTTTTTACATATGTGTTTATAGTTTTGAAAGTGAATTGATCACTTTGTTTCTTGCTCTGAATCTTTTGTAAATTTTTTTTCCTAAAGGAAAAAGATAATTTACTTTTTATAGAGCAAAATTCATAAGATTCTTAGAAACTCCTGAGAATCTGAGCTAATGGCATGTTCTAGGTTAGTTGATATATAAACTAAATCATACAGGAAATTGTAAAATAGATACTTTGGTTGCATGTAATTTCCTAGCTCTTCCTTACCTGCATACTCCCCCTCCAATGTAGTTCACCAAGATATATACTCTTTCAAATAATTTCATAAAAAGATTTTATGAAATCATTTTATTTTTAAATTTTATAAAAATAATTGTATAAAAAGAAGCTAACTTAGACTAGAAACTTATTATTTAGCGGGGTATATGAAATTTTACAATGATTAGTTTAGCCATCTCTCTCTAATATATTAAACCCGTGTTATCTTGAAACTTACTATTCGTAATAATTATAATAATAGAAAAATGATAATAGCTAATGGTTATTAAATGCTTATTTGCATCAAACTATTTGTGACATTAAATCTTCATAGTAACTCTCTGTGGTAAATAGTGTTACCTCATTTTTATGAATGATAAATCTGAAGCATAGACAGATTAAATAATTAATGTGCTTTGAAGTGTATAAGTGGTAAATAATCTAAATCCAGGCAGCCTGATCCCAGAACCCTGCTCTTAACCGCTGTATAACAGGGTGACCATGAAATTAGAAAACAGAAAATTATTTTATCATATATTGCAATATAAAGAATATATACTGTAAAAAATGATTTATTCCATATTTGCCTAAGTCAAGACTTGGTGATCACTTTATATATATTAAGCGCACATGTAAAATACTTTGTGTTTAGTCTCTTCTTGCTAATTAATAAACCAGCAAACAAGCATAGCTATTCACAACAAATTTATGTGTTCTACATTTCTTGTACCTAGCAGCTTGACGTCAGCAAAGACGTCACCTTACAGCAAATAGTTGGCCTGTTGTTTAGTTCTCTTTTAGTTTGAGGTTGTGTCTCTCTTCTTTCCCTTCCTGAAGAAATGTGTAATTTTCTGATCATGATCAGTGACCAGGCAACAGGATAAATTCCCACAGTGGTGAACAGAGTTTACACTAGCTCTTCAAAAATCACCTTGAAGGCTTAGCATCCAATGAAGGTGGTTGATGATGAGGAACTGAGAGTTTAGAAAACTTTTTATTTACTACTGGACTTAGAAATTGAAATCAATTTTGCTGCAGGTTATTACTCTTAGTTGAAATGGAACCAACTCAGTGATCATTGTTGTCCTGTTTTTATTTTTGAACATTTTAGAGGCCAGGCACAATGATTCATGCCTGTAATCGCAGCAGTTTGAGAGGCTGAGGCAGAAGGATCGCTTGAGCCCAGGAATTTGAGATCAGCTTGGGCAACATAGTGAGAACCCTGTCCATACTAAAGATGTAAAAAGTTAGCCAGGCATGCATCTGTAGTCCCAGCTACTTGGCAGGCTGTGGTGGGAGCGAGACCCAGTCTCAAAATAAAAAGGGGGGAAAAAAAAAGGAAATTTTAGGTTGGAGATAGAAAAAAAGATAAAATTTTAAATGAATTATTAAACAAATTATACGTTACTGGGTTTTTTGTTTGAGCTATCAGGGAACAGCATATAAAGGCAACTAAGCTTTTAGATCTAAAATTATTCAGTATCTTTGGTTAACAAGAAATGACAAAATATTGAAATATTAAGCTTAAAATGTATGCAGAGGACTACACGGGATATTACTTGTGATAAACTGTTGTGCTGTTTGAATAAAAAGAAACAAGTTGTTTATCCCATCTCTCCTTTTTCTCCCTAGACTGTGAAAGCACTAAACCACTTAAAAGAAAACTTGAAAATTATTCACAGAGGTGGGTATGGATTGGTATTTTTTGTAATAGAAATTAACTTTTTTCTCCTAATTGGTGAAACGGTTATTGAAAATTACAGTGTCACTGTATAAACTTTCCTAAAATATTTGTATTTTTAGCAAAAAATGCTTTATGTACTTTAAAACTCTATTACTGCTATTTTTTTCTTTGGGATTCAATAAATTTCAGTCTATCTTAGTATGTTGGACTTAGAAACTGAAATAGATTTTGCTGCATGTTGTTATTATTATTAGTTGAAAAATAATTATTCATTTGCCTGATAGATAATGTTTTTCTGCATACAAATAAGGCATCGAGGTGGTCTTGTGGGCATTCAAAGAAGAATCTGAGGGATAGTACCCTCAAGCATTTTAAAGGCACGCTATCCCTGTCTGTTGTTTCTTCTTCACATTAGAGGATGTTTCTAAATTGAGAGAAATCTTTTAATTAGTATTATAAGTTGAAATTTCTCTAAAGCATGTTGTATTTGTGTAAACAGTGATCTTGCCTTTATTAGATACATATTCAAATGAAGCATTTGATGTAGTTGAAGGCCAGACCTAGAAAAGTAGTAACCCTGTGGGAATCCTGAATTTAATCCAGCAAATAGATGAAGTGCTTGCTTTACTTATTACTGTGCTAGACTCAGGGTAATGAGGTGCTGGCTTTGAGGAAACACACCGAATCACTACCCCTCAGCAAATTTGTGACAGAAAAACCTAAGACAGTAAGTGGCAGTGTGTGATTTAGCCTGACAGTAAATAGGAAGGAAAGTAAAGGGTCAAAATGAAGAGAAGTGAAAAATTTCTAATTCTGGGAGACAATTTCTAGTGGTTAAAGAAATTAGTAATTGGGCCATTTATTTAAGTTCTTTTGTTTGTGGTTGACACTAGGCCACTGAAATTAGTGAACCTTGAACATCAGTAAACTTTATTTAATTTTGTTTGGCTTAATGCTTGTTAGAAATAATATCATTTTTTCTTTTGGCCTAAAATTATGTAGAGTTAGGTCCCTAAACAAAATTCTTTGTTTCTCTTGTATTTCTTCTTGTTCTTGTCTTGATTTTTTTTTTTTTCCCTCTTTGTTAGCTGTGTTCTGTAATTATGAGAGTAGCACCTTTGAGGCATTTGATAGTTACCTTAGGGATATTTACTGATCACAGTAAAGCACCAAGGTACTGCCTGGGGAGTAGTTGAATAAAATAAAAAAACTTCAGAAGTAACTTTTATTGTTCTCTTACTAAATAAAGTGATGAGTTTATAGCAGTCTTTTATCAGTTAGGATCAGTTAGCTTTTTTGTTGGAGTCAGTGCTTTTGATTACAAGTAATAGAAAATCCTGATAACTCTCTTTAAACTTCAGGGAAATTCATTATCTGTCATAATTAGTCCAAAGATGGGGTGGCTCAAAGCACAATATGACTAGGGGTCAAGTTGCTCCTCTTGCTTCTGTCCTCCTTCATGTGTTAAGTCTGTCCTCAGGGTAGTAACAACTAGAGCAGTTCCCGCTATCATGTCTATATGTGGCTGCCTCGTGAAGAAGAGGTGCTCTCGTGCTGTGCAGCTCTGTAGGGAGTATGGAAACTTTTCCCACGTCTCTAATACCTTTTCTTGGCTCATTCACCAGAAGTGCCTCATGCCCTTAAACCAGCTACTATCAAGAAGCATGAGACTACCCTTATAAAACTTATACCAGCCAACAGCCAGGTTTTCGAGGTGTGGATGTTGATGAGAAGAGATACTTCAATAAAACACAGGTTCTGTTAGAAAGTATGGATGGGGCTGGGTGTGGTGGCTGACACCTGTAATCCCAGCACTTTGGAGACCAAGGCAGCCGGATCACTTGAGGTCAGAAGTTCGAGACCAGCCTAGCCAACATGGTGAAACCCCATCTCTACTAAAAATACAAAAATTAGCCAGGTGTGGTGGTGCATGCCTGTAATCCCAGCTACTCGGGAGGCTGAAGCAGAAGAATCGATTGAACTTGGGAGGCAGAGGTTGCAGTGAGTGGGGATTGCGCCACTGCATTCCAGCCTGGGTAAAAAAGAGTGAGACTCTTGTCTCAAAAAAAAAAAAAAAAAAAAAAAGCATGGATGGTTAGGAATGGATGTTTGATAGGCCCACAGCTGTTTCGATCATGGTAAGAGATCTTTACTGAGTTTTTTTGTGGATCACCTTCTGAGTTACATTTAGATGTTTTCTGCATCCTATATTTTAAAACCTTATTTTTTATTCATTGAGCCAGGATAGTGACAAGGACGTGGATAAAAGGACTGAGCTATGGATAGAGAATTAGTTGACACATACTGGTAGTGACTTGATTGTCAATGAGAAAGGGATTTGACATTCCTTATATTTTGACTGTTATGCAATGAATCTGGACTAAGTAAATGAATTTGTAAGCCTCTTGAAAACAATTTAATGCCTAAATTTCTTGTGAAAATTTTTTTTGATATTCAGTTTTTAAGCACTGGCATTCAGAAAATTGTTTTCCTTTCTCATTTTCAATAGAAGAAAACCATTGTTTTTTCTGTGTTTTATAAATATGAAGATGTTAAGAGAAAAATCAATCCCCATCTATATCTTACAGATTAATGTTTGTGAAATAACTTTTACTGTTACATTTACACAATTATAGTTATTAAAGCTACATGTTTAAAACATGAATAATTATTGTATGTGATAAATGAAGATGTTTTACTTCTTATATATCTTAATTTAAGGACTTGACCACTTATGTTGTCTAAGGTTTTTCAATATTTTTGCTTTAAGTGAAGCCTTATGTAACTTAGGAAGAAGCTAATTGTATACTGAATGATATCTATGTCTTGCAGATATCAAACCTTCCAATATTCTTCTGGACAGAAGTGGAAATATTAAGCTCTGTGACTTCGGCATCAGTGGACAGCTTGTGGACTCTATTGCCAAGACAAGAGATGCTGGCTGTAGGCCATACATGGCAGTAAGTGTTAAGTCCAGGCCTTCTTGCTTGATAGTCATTGCACAGAGAGCCTGTGCTCTTTTGTGCTGGCCATCAGTCATACGGTTTTACCATGAAACTGCTAGAATATTTCCCTTACCCTAAGGCCCAAGCTCAGGTCCTAGCCTCTCCATGAAACTTTGCTAAATTATCCCAGTCAGCTCCTGTTTTCATTGTCTTGCTTTATTTCTCTTACTTGGTATTTAGCAGTTGTGGTCTTCTCTGATTATTGTTTTTTCATTATATTGAACTCAACTCATTAAACAGATGGTAACTTCTCAGAAAGTTCCCACCATCCCTTAGTGAGACAAATGGGAAGCCTTGAGTTCATTAGCAGAATTCACTATGTATTACAGAGTCTGAAGCTGTATGTTTTGAATATTGTTAGTCCTTTTTTTTAGGGGTAGATGAAGCACACCAACAAATGCAAAGGTAGAGGCCTTCAGTATTTTGCAACCTGGAGCCTCTTTTCCTGCAAAGAGACAGATGTACACTATCCATCCATAGATATCACACTCGTCTTACCCCAGTATATTTGCATACAGTGTTCCTACAGCCTGGATTTTGATCTGTATTTGAATGAAAATGTAGTGTCTGTATTTCAGACATTTCCCTAGGTGTTAATGTCTTTCTTCAATGTTGCCATGGTTCTTTGGGGACCAGCACACTACTAAATGTGACACATAAGGTTTTGTGGTTGTTTCTTGAGGCCTTCCTGCCAGCAGCGTTTCTTTCCATCTTTGTAGACTCTTTTAAACTAAAGATAAGCTTAGAATTGAATAAAGTTGTTCTTTCTTGGTTTCCTCCTTGATATATATGTTTTCAAACCTAGTGCTATAAAAAAAAAGTAAGAGTCACAGGCTAGATATTATAGGTGTTCTAGATTATTTATGAATGGATAGGCTTAGTGCTACTACAAATTCAACTTACTGCATTTTTCAATCCTCTTTTGGTTTTGTTATATCTTCCCATATCACTTTTTCTTCAGATGAACATGTAAAAGGGGTGTGTGTGTGTGTGTGTGTGTAGACACCTAACCTGTGTGGTAAGACCTTTTAAACTTTTGGTTTTGTGGATGTTAACTGGCTGGGCAGATTTCTTGACTCAGTTTGGAAGATCATTTGTTTATCATGATAACTAGGGATAAATGGCACAATAGTTTCAAAGGCAAGAAATAAAAAAAATTAGACATGGAGTATTTGGGAAATATGATTTACATATTTATTAAGGATACCCCGAGAATGAACTGAAATTGTTATCTACAGTTTTAGGGCTTGTCTCGATACTAACAGTGACTAAATGTTTTTGTTGTGTGACACTAAGAATTATATTTGATTGAAGCAGGCTTTGAAAATGCAATTGCAGCCCAGATAAAGTAGAATATTTTGAATTCAGCTTTCTAAGAAAGACTCAGACTTTCTTTAAAACAGACTTTCGTCATTCTTGTGCAGAGATATGCTTTGCAGGCCCAGGAGATGTAAGACTTCTGTTTTCCTGCTGACCTTCATCTGTGGAACACAAAGGCTGATAAACTCTTGGCCTCTAATCTTTACTGGACCAAATGAAATTCTTCTGTCCATTCTCATCTTTCAAAGCCTGTTATAGATAGACAAGAACTCAATCAATGTTAATTTTAAAAGCCTTCAAGTGGTTTGACTTTTCTTCAGATATTGACAAAACCTATTGGAGGTATATCATTTTATTTGAGATTTATAATTGTCTTTAGTCTACAGGACTTAGGATTACTCATTAGATTGTGCAACATAAAAAAGTAAATAAAATTTAGAGTTTACACATAAATTTTCCCGTAAACTGATTTCCTGTAAACATTTTCCCAACTCCATACCCTCATGTAGGTACAGTCTTATGTTGCTTAACCGTGGGAATATGTTCTGAGAAGTGTGTTGTTAGGCAATTTTGTTGTGCAAAATCATAAGAGTGTACTTACACAAACCTAGATGGTATAGCCTACTACACACATAGGCTATATGGTACAGCCTGTTGCTTCTAGACTACAAGCCTATACAGCATGTTACTGTACTAAATACTGTAGGTAATTATATCACAACAGCAACTATTTGTGTGTCTAAATATAGAAAAGGTACGGTCAAAATATGGTATAAAGGAGGTAGAGGTGATGGGCCGGAGGAAAGATGGAAGACTACCAGGCTGCGGAGGAGACTGCTTTTGTTGTTGATGAAGTGAGCAAATTGTAAAAGAGGCTATAGAAAGCACAATTGGTGGTAATGCTTATCAACACAGCAAAGTGAACCAGTGGAACACAAATGTAGTAGAACAAACTTCAAGCCAACTCACCAAGCTGGGAAAACCACTTAAATACATTGTGACCTGTGTAATTATGCAAAAGAATGGAGCTGGATTACACATGGCAAGTTCCTGCTTCTGGGACAGCTCTGCTGACAGGAGCTGCACCGTGCGATGGGAGAATAAAACCATGTACTGCATCGTCGGCACCTTTGGACTGTGTATTGGACCTCCTAGTCCAGCCTGTGACCTTCCTCCGGTAGTTCATCTTCTAACACCAGCTATGAATTGAGTGAACTCTTTTCTCGTTCTTTTTAAGTCTGTTTTGTGGCACTCTCAAAATGTAGAGAAAAAAACCAAATGACCGCACTGTTACATGAACTGTGCACTGAAGTCAGGTGAGTATCCCTGTAGGTCGCCTGCAGCCTGCATTGCCACTTGTAACTCTGAATATTTCTTTTCAAAGGTGCTAAAATCTGAAATCTGCTAGTGTGAAACTTGCTATACTGTCTGAAATGATTCAAATACACTAATTTTCCATACTTTATACTTTTGTTAGAATAAATTATTCAAATCTAAAAAAATATGGTATAAAAAATAAAGAATGGTTCACTGGTATAAGGCACTAATCATGAATGGAGCTTACAGGACTAGAAGTTGTTCTGGATGAGTCAGTGAGTGAGTGGTAAGTGAATTTGCAGGCCTAGGATGCTACTGTAGACTTTATAAACACTGTACACTTAGGCTACATGACATTTATAAAAATTTTTTTCTTCAGTAATAAATTAACCTGAGTGTACTGTAACTTTTTTACTTTATACACTTTTTAATTAAAAAATTTTTTTTTTACTTTTTTGTATTAACACTTAGCTTAAAACACAAACACACTGTACAGCCGTACAAAAATATTTTCTTTCTTTATATCTTTATTCCATAAGGCTATTCTGTTTACTTGTTTATTCTTTTTAAGCTTTTTTGTTAAAAACTAAGACATCATTCTAGGCCTGTACATGGGCGGGATCAATCACTGTCTTCTACATCCACATCTTGCCCCACTGGAAGGTCCTCGGGGCAGTAACACGCAGGGAGCTGTCATCTCCTATGATATCAATGCCTTCTTTGTAATACCTCCTGAAAGACCTGCCAGAAGCTGTTGATAACTTTTTTTTAAATAAGTAGAAGGACATCAAGTATAGTGTACTGTACATAATTGTATGTGCTATACTTTTAAATGACTGGCAGTGCAATAGGTTTGTTTAAAACAGCATCACCACGAGCGCGAGTAATGTGTCACTCTATGTTATGAGGGCTATGGTGTCATTAGGAGATAGGAATTTTTTGGCTCCCTTATAACCTTATGGGACAACCTTTGTATATGTGGTCTGTCGTTGACCAAAATGTTGTTTTGCAGCACGAGACAATTTCTGTATGTGGGTATGGATGTGCCAAACCACCTGAAAGTTAGTTGCAGATATCATGCATTTTATTCTAAACACTTCAGTGCATATCTCCGAAGAAAAAGACCATTCTTCTACATAACCACGATATCATTACCACACCTAAAAAAAACAAACAAGAATGTCATCTTTGAGCATCCCCATTCCAAAAATTCAAAACCCGAAATGCTCCCAAATACGAAACGTTACCAACACTAGTATGACCCAAGTGGAAAATTCACCTGACCTTATGCGATGGGTCACGTTCAAAATGCAGGTGCACCACATCTTGTTGATTCAGTGTTCCCAAGGTAAAAAAAAAAAAAAACCCTTGTGGCCCCCTTTAGCTGCAATATATCTTTTCCACACATGCCCAGATTTTCCCCACATAAGCATGCCTACAAAGGGTAATAAAATGGCATGTATGCAGGCAAGATGTGCTAATGACAGGTTCCACACTATACCTCACATGGGGCCAAGACCTACCTGCATTACTCACTGTATTTTTTTGCTCATTTTTTGCTCAGTAGCTTAAAGTTAATGTTGAAAATGTCAAAGAGGCCTGCAGATACCCCTAGAGAGACAGCAGTTTGTTAAAGGGGATAAAGGGGAAGTGTTTATGTTTATAGCACAGAAAGTCAAGCTGTTAGAGAAACTGGACAATGGTGTAAATGTGAAATGTCTTACAGAAAAGTGTGGTGTTCGTATGAGCACCATATATGACCTGAAGAAACAGAAGGAGGAACTGCTGAAGTTCTGTGCTGAAAGTGATGAACAAAAGTTACTGAAAAATAGAAAAACACCACATAATAGCTAAAAATGAAGATCTTGGTAATGTATTAAAAGAGTGGATCTGTCAGACTCACAGTGAACACATGCCATTTGATGGTAATGCTCATCATGAAATGAACATCTATCATGAAGAACTGAAAATTGAAGGGAACTGTGAAGATTCAACAGACTGGTTATAGAAATTTAAGAAAAAACATAGCATTAACTTTTTAAAGATTTATGGTGATAAAGCATCTGCTGATCATGAAGCAGTGGAGAAATTCATTGACGAATTCGCCAGGGTTATTGATGATGAAAATTCAACATCAGAACAGGTATAGTGCTGATGAAACATCACTGTTTTGGCATGATTGCCCCAGAAAGACACTACAGCTGATGAGACAGCCCCTGCAAGATTTAAGGATGCCAAGGGCAGAAAAACTGTGACGGGATGTATTAATGCAGTAGGCCCGTAGAGGTATAAATCTATAGGAGGCAAAAGCCTGCATCCTTCCTGTTTTCAAGAAGTGAATGTCTTACCAGTCCATTATTATACTAATCAAAAGGCCTGGATCACTCGGGATACCTTTTCTGATTGGTTTCATAAACATTTTGTACCAGTGCCTTATGCTTATTGCAGGGAAGCTGGACTGAAAGAAGAGTGAAAGATTTTGTTATCCATTGACAACTGTTCTGCTTATGCTGCAACTGAAATTCTCATAAAAAATAATGTTTATGCCATGTACTTTCACCCAAATGTGACTTCATTAATTCAGCCATGTGACCAGGATATCCTTAGATCAGTGAAGGGTAAATATAAAAACACTTTCTTGAACATCATGCTAGCAGCAGTGAACAGAGGTGTGGGTGTGGAAGGTTTTCAGAAGGCGTTTAGCATGAAGGATGTCATACATGCTGTTGCCAGCACTTGGCCAACAGTGACTAAGACACAGTCATGCCTGCTTGGCATAACATCTGGCCTGTGACTATTCAGTGATGATGATGATGATGAACAAGGTAGTGACTTGGATGGATTCCATATGTTAAAGTGAGAAAAAAATGATATCTGACCTCCTTTTATATGCAAAAAATACATCTTTAGAGTCTGTCAGTAAACTGAAAGAAGGGGATATTAAAGAAGTTTTTATTATCAAATTAATGAAGCTTCAGTTTTTCATTTATTGACCAATGATGAAATAGCTGAAATGGTTCTGAATCAAGGTAAACATGATACTTAGTGATAATGAAGATGATGTTAACAACGAGGAAGAAATGCCCATAGACAAAGTGCACATTCTGCATATCAAAAGAAACTATCAACAGAGTAAACGGACAATCTGCAGAATGGGAGAAAATATTTACAAATAACTATGCATCTCACAAAGTTCTAATATTCAGCATCTATAAGGAACTTAAATTTATAAGAAAGAAAACAACCTCATTAAAAACTGGGTAAGGACGTGAACAGACACTTTTCAAAAGAAGACATGCATGCATCCAACAAGCATATGAAAAACACAATGTCACTGATTATTGGAGAAATGCAAATCAAAACCACAATGAGATACATCTCACACCAGTCAGAATGGCTGTTAAAAAAAGTCAAAACAACAGATGCTGGTGAGGTTATGGAGAAAAGGGAATACTTATATACTGTTGGTGGAAATGTAAATTAATTCAACCATTGTGGAAAGCAGTGTGGTGATTCCTCAAAAAGCTAAAAACAGAATTGTCATTCAACCCAGCAGTTCCATTACTGGAAATGGGTATATACCAAAAGGAATAGAAGTCATTCTGTCATAAAGACACATACACACATATGTTCATTGCAGCACTATTCACAATAGCAAAGACATGTAATCAACCTAAATGCCCATCAGTGGAAGACTGGATAAAGAAAATGTGGTACATATACACTGTGGAATACTCTATAGCCATAAAAAAGAATGAGAGCATGTCCTTTGTGGGAACATGGATGGAGCTGTAGGCCATCCATTAATATCTAAGGATACTTACTTAGCAAACTAATGCAGGAACAGAAAATCAAATACCACATGTTCTCATAAGTGGGAGCTAAATGATGAGAACACCTGGACACAAAGAGCAACAAAACAGACACTGGGGCCTACTTGAGTGTGGGAGGTGGGAGAGGATCAGAAAAAATAACTATTGGGTACTAGGCTTAGTAACTGGGTGACCAAGTGGTCTGTACAACAGACCTCTGTGGCATGCGTTTACCTATATAACAAACCTGCATGTGTAATCCTGGGCCTAAAGTAAAAGTTTAAAAAAAATAAAAATTAGGCCGGGTGCGGTGGCACATGTCTGTAATCCCAGCACTTTGGGAGGCCAAGGTAGGCGGATCACTTGAAGCCAGGAATTCAAGACCAGCCTGGCCAACATGTGAAACCCCATCACTACTAAAAATACAAAAATTAGCCAGGCACAGTGGCACATGCCTGTAATCCCAGCTACTCAGGAGGCTGAGGCATGAGAATTGCTTGAACCCAGGAGGCAGAAGATGCAGTGAGCTGAGATTGTGCCACTACACTTCAGCCTGGGCAACAGAGCAAGATTCTGTCTCAAAAAACATATATATAAATAAAAAGGAAAAAAACTAAAAAAAATTTAAAAAAAAAAAAGGAAACAAGCTCCCTCATCCCCCCCCATAAAAAAGAAAAAATGCTCTTGATGAAAATGTGTAATGGACTCATTAAAGGATTAGAGCAGTATGCATTCATAACACAACAAGAAATCATGTTAGTTTATAAAACTGAAGAGAGACTCCTAAGACAAAAACCATTGTTAGTGAGGCAGATGACTTGGGAGGAAACATTTTACAAAGCCATCTAGCAGAATGCCTCCTCATTACTAGAGGACCCACTTCTGGCCCCTCAAATGCTTCTGATGTTTCTTCTCACCTAAAAAAATAAAATACAGTGTACAATAGCCTTTTAATCAAAACACAGCATTGTAGTTGGAGGTTGAAAGCTTGTAGCTGTTTGTTGTTGCTGCTGTTTAACAGTTGATGCAGGTATTCTGGCGATGCTACTGTGCTGCTTAGTTCCCCAGAACTCATTGTTTTTCACTGTATTGATGCGTCATATTTTTTACTGTTAAGTATTTGTGTGAACAAGTGTAAGACAATGATTGCCTATTAATAGCATGTAAATTCCGAGTCCGGAATGATGGTGATGCCCAGCAACCATAGATTGTCTACCTGGGTGGCTGAGATAGTGACACTTTTGCTTTTTGGTGCTTCAGTGTACACAAACTTTGTTTCATGCACAAATTTATTTAAAATATAAAATTACCTTCAGGCTGTGTATATAGTTGTATATGAAACATAAATAAATTTCACATTTAGACTTGGGTCCCATCCCCAAGATATATTATTATGTATATGCAAATATTCCAAAATTTGAAAAAATCCGAAATCGAAACACTCAGGTTCCAAGCTTTTTGGATGAGGATTTTGGATGAGGAATACTCAATCTGTATTATCTAATACATAGTTCATACTCACATTTCCCATATGTCAAAAAAACTATCTTTTAGCTGTCAATCCAGGGTCACATTAAGATTCCATACCAGCTACTCAGGAGGCTGAGGCAGGAGAATGGCGTGAACCCGGGAGGCGGAGCTTGCAGTGAGCCGAGATCGCGCCACTGCACTCCAGCCTGGGTGACAGAGCGAGACTCCGTCTCAAAAAAAAAAAAAAAAAAAAAGATTCCACATTGATTTTAGTTGTTACATTATTTTAATATATACTGGGCTTGATCATTCTTTTTGTTTTCTGTGACATTGGTGGTTTTGGAAGTGTTTTCAGAAAGTCTCGCATTCTTATAATATCTGATTGTTCCCTCATGATTAGATTCAGACTACAACTATTTTTAGACATGCATACTTCATGTATGAGGAGTGCTTTTTATTGCATAACATTGCAAAGCACATAATGGTTACTATTTGTAATGTTTACAGACATTCCTTTTCTTTAAGCAGTTAAAACAGTTGCAGAATAGAAACTGGTATGTTTATTCATTTAGGTCTTCTTGCCATCTCTCAGCAATGTTTTGTAGTTTTCAGTGTGCAGCTTTTGAAGACCTTTTAAATTTATTTCTAAGGAGTTCATGGTTTTTCGATACTGTGAAAGGAAAATAAAAACTTGGGACCCCAGTTTACTATGCCAAAACAAAAAATTCAGCTGAAAGCTGAGTGATGTAAATAAAAAACTGCCTTTCCTTTTGTTCTTAAGCAGATAGCTACAGATAAAGTTTTAAATATCTCCACAGGTAGCTATTCCGTTCACCTTATCTTATTTAAGTGCTAACTTACTGAGGATGAGAGGAATACATAATCGACTATTCCGTACTTGCTCCTTTTCTCTTGTAACATACGGATTCAGTAATGTGACCACACCCTCCCTCGTCCCCCTGCTGCCTGCTTTTCCCCTTTAATTATTGAAGCCCTCAAAATCATATTTGGAGAAAGGCACAAACTTCCCTTTCAGGCATGTCCTTAACCGTGGCAAGATAAACTTCTAAATTGATTGAGATCTGTCTCAGATTTCTTTTTGTCTTAGAATACTGTTATTGGGAGTGGAATTAAAAATATTTTCCAATATCTTGCTATTATTATATAGAAATACGGCTGCTTTGCATGTGTTAACATTGGATCTTGTGACCTTGCTAGTTTAGTTTTACTGTTAGTTTCAGTAGGAATTTTCTGTGTCTGTGAATAAAGGTAATGCTTGTTTTCCCCCTTGCCTTTCTATGCTGGCTGGGTCCTCCAGTAGAATCCTGAATAGTAATAATAATAGTAGGCGTATTTGCCTTATGCCCAATATTAATTAAAAAGAAAGTGTTCTATATTTCACCAGTAAGTATAATGTTAACTCTTGGTTATTTTAGATGCCCTTTATGGAAATGAAGATGTTTTCTTCTCTTAGTGTGTTGTTATTTCTGTTGTTATTAGTGGGTTTTACATTTTGTCAGATGCTAATTCTACATTTATTGAGATGATCACATTATTTTCTTCCTTTCTATAAATAATGGTGCATTGCATTGATTTTCAAGTATTAAGTTAGTATTGTATTCTTGAGATAAACTCTACTTGGTCATGATACATTACCTCTTTGTATGTTGCTGGATTAGGTTTGCTCATATTTTGTTATTTTTGTGTCTTTCTGTACAAGGGCTATTAATTGTCTTGTAATGACTTTGTCAGGTTTTCAAAAATCGTTATGCTGGCCTCATGAAATGAGTTGGGAAGCGTACCATCTCTCACTTTTTTGAAAAAAAAATTTGTATAAGGCCAGTGTTATTTCTCACATATTTGAAAAGAGTTCACCAGTGAGCCCATCTGGGTGTGGACTTTTCTTTCTGGGCAGGTTTTTAATAACATTCATTAAGTAACATAGTTTAAAGGTTATTCACACTTTGATATTCTTTTTGGTAGGTTTTCATTTTCAGAAAATATTTCTGTTTCATCTATTTCTGTAAGAACAGTAGTAATGGCCCCTCTTTCATTCTGATTTTAGTAATTTGAATCTTTTCTTTTTCTGTGGGTCAGTCTAGCCAAAGGTGTGTCCATTTTATTGATCTTTTCAAAGTACTGTTGGTTTTCTTGACTTTTCTCTATTGTTTTTCTATTCCTGTTTTACTTGTCTTCAC
This sequence comes from Gorilla gorilla gorilla, assembly GCF_029281585.2. Lineage (NCBI taxonomy): Eukaryota > Metazoa > Chordata > Mammalia > Primates > Hominidae > Gorilla > Gorilla gorilla. The sequence goes on from NC_073243.2 coordinate 27,415,190, forward strand.
TTTACTTTTTCTTACGTTCTTCCTCCTGCTTGCTTTGGATTTCATTTGTTCTTTTTTTTTTTTTCTAATTCTTTAAGCTATAAAGTAGGTTTGATTTGAGATGTCTTCTCTTCTAATGTATGCATTTTACACTATAAATTTTCTTCTGAGCACTACTTCTATATCCCACAAATTTTGGGAAGTTGTAATTTCATTTTCATTTAGTTCAATTTTTTAACTATTTCTTGAGACTTTTTTGATCCATTTGTCATTTAGAGGTGTGTTGTTAAATCTTCAGATATTTGAGGACTTTGCAGATATCTTCCTGTTACTGATTTCTAATTTATTTATTTTGTGATCTGAGAACATGCTTTGCATGCTTTCCATCTTTTAAAACAAGGTGTGTTTTATGCCCCAGAATGTGGTCAGGATTAATCAGTGTTCCATGCTAGTTTGGGGAAAATGTTGATCTTGATGATGTTGGATGGAGTATTTTTTCTCTTGGTTGAATATCTGGGATTTTAATGTGTACCTTATCAGGCAAATACATGTATTTACAACAAAAAAAAACAAAGTAAATAGCTTACAGTGAATTTTATGCAGCACAGTACTCATGCTCAAAGCAATATACAGATGTCTTTAGTTGATGCTCACAGGCAGAGAATGTAATACAGTCAACTATTATGCTTCTCTGGGCATTTCTTTCAACAGCAGTTACTCTCAGACTTAGCGAAGGATCCATTGTCAACTCTGTGCCAACAGGACCCTCTCTCTCTCTTCCCTTTTCCTGACACATCATTTAGATGGTCCCTAATTTCAAGGAAATGTAAAGATGTTCTTTCACAGAAATTACTAAAAATGATTTCTGCAGTACATAGGATAATATATTACTGTCTTGGCAGTGCTTTAATTTGGCTACAAATGACTAACAGACAAATATCTTTACACATATGTGTAGTGATAAATTTAGCGTTATTGTGAAGTATGGGTGGAATAATTGTGATAAATTTAGCTCTTGTTTTGCTTTTGTGTCTCAAATATATTGTGGTATGGCCTCATCCACCGAACAAAGTCTTCTAAAAATCGAAGACAGTCTTTTTTGTTTGTTTGTCACTCGTTGCCACAAATTTGACCTAATTCTTTTTTTAAAACCTTTTTATTTTTTAATTTTTTTTTTGAGATGGAGCCTCGCTTTGTTGTCCAGGCTGGAGTGCAGTGGCATGATCTCGGCTCACTGCAAGCTCTGCCTCCCGGGTTCACGCCATTCTCCTGCCTCAGCCTCCTGAGTAGCTGGGACTACAGGCACCTGCCACCAGGCCCAACTACTTTTTTGTATTTTTAGTAGAGATGGGGTTTCACCGTGTTAGCCAGGATGGTCTCGATCTGCTGACCTCATGATCCACCCGCTTCGGCCTCCCAAAGTGCTGGGATTACAGGCGTGAGCCACTGCACCTGGCGACCTTGTAATTCTTTATGTTTTCCAGTTTTCTTCCTTTGTCTCCCTCTTCCCTCAGCTTCAGCTTTGTAAATGCTTTTGAGTCTTTGAGGGGAATAGTTAAATGAATTGCTTAGTGTTCTCTTTATGGAAGTAGCCATTAAGTTTTTTGTTGTTTGTTTTTATGATAATGATGACTTCCTATTACTTCCATTCTGACGCTAGACATGGATTCCTCTAGGAATATACTGGCATTTTGGCTGTCTACCCAGCTGTTGCTTCCATTTGCCTATTCCTTGAGTGTAAGGCAATTAATAACTTACACTTGTCTTTATGTTCCAGCCTGAAAGAATAGACCCAAGCGCTTCACGACAAGGATATGATGTCCGCTCTGATGTCTGGAGTTTGGGGATCACATTGGTATGTTTATGCTGATTCAACCTTGCCACAGTAGCGTAACAATAAGAAATTTAGAAGTGAAATAAAACTTAATCAGACTTCCCCGTTCGTTAAGAACTATAATCACAGACACTATGGTTTTAAGTTGCTGAAAAAAAAAGTATGTATTTATTTACTTTAAAAATCAAATCAGACTTGATTATTTCCCTTGAAGTTATGTGAAGTGTCTAGAGCCCTTTAATGTTTTAACTGGATCTCTTGGCCACAGATAATAGGAGTCAACTATTATCTGCAACTACACTAAGAATGGGAACAGGACAAGCCAGCTTACCTGCAGTCAATTCATTGATGAAGGCACATAGGCTTCTCCCATCTCAGGCAAGGTGTAGTATGTCCAGTAATACTGTATATAGTGTGTATATTAAGTATACGTATTTTTATATGTGGAAAATAGTTTCTACTTGCAATATTCTATTCACTGAATAGTAAAATCACAAGTGAATGAGCTGAAAGTAATTTAGTTTTTGAGGGACAATATATCAGTCCATTCTCACACTACTGTAAAGAACTACATGAGACTGGGTAATTTATGAAGAGAGGTTTAATTGCCTCACAGCTCCACAGGTCGTACAGGAGCAGGGGAGAGAGAGAGTGAAGGGGAAGGTGCCAGACACTTTTAAACAACCAGGTCTCATGAGAACTCTATCATGAGACAGCACTAGGGGGATGGTGCATTAGAAACCACCCTCATGATCCAGTCACCTCCCACCAGGCCGCTCCTTCAACACATAGGGATTATAATTCGAAATGAAATTTGGGTGGGGACACAGAGCCAAACCATATCAGACAAGAACTACCTAGGTGATAATTCTAAATGAAAGTTCTACCTTAGAACAACACTGAGAAAGAATAATAAGAAAGCTACTTAATTTGCAACAAGCAAGTGCAATTATATAAACTCTTCTTTCTTACCTATGGACTGTATTGAAATTTTGGTTTCATTTAAAATATCTGTATTAGTTCAGGCTGCTCCAACAAAATGCTGACCTCTGGGCTATAATCTTATCAAGAACAGAAATTTCTCACTGTTTCGGAGGCTGGGAAGTCCAAGATCAAGGCACTGACAGATTTGGTGGCTAGTGAGGGCTTGCTTCCTGGTTCATAAACAGCCATCTTCTTGTTGTAGTCTCACATGGCAGAAGAGGCAAGAGGGCTGTCTGGGGTCTTTCTTACAAGGGCACTAATTAGATTAATGAGGGTTCCACCCTCGTGACCCCATCACTTCCCAAAGATCCACCACCAAATACCATCACATTAGGGATTAGGCTTCAACATATGAATTTGGTGGGGGGTGGGGACACACAAACATTCAGTCTCTAGCAGTATCTTTGCTCATTTCCTTTTTACCAAATTTTGTTTTGAAGTCTTAGGTTTATTTTCTTGTGCTTGCTGTTCTACCAGGACTTGCTGGGTTTTTCTGATTTGGGATAGCTTCTTTAGCTGCTTCTACATTGAAGGTGAATTTTCTATCCCTAGATGAGGCTGTCCTGTAGTCCTGTAGGTAGGCAGGCCAATCCTATTCTTTCATTTTCTCCCATTTTCAGTTTTTGCTACCTAAGACTCTATAGCCCAGAAATACACAGGTTCAGAGCAATGGGCTTTTTTTGTAGCTTATTAGATAATCTTCATTTGTTCATTGGTATTACATGTTTCTAGGATCTTCTCTGTGATCAGAAGCACATAACCTTGTTAGTTATTCTTGATGAATCATATTGCTAGGCCTAGAGAATTCTTCGTATAGAGAGTTGAAGGCCAACAGCTCACCTCTGCAGAGGACTTTGATTTACTTTACTTTGTGACCAAATATAGGAAATACCTTCTGGAATCTTTTCTCATTGTGAAGCCAACCAGCTAAAGAAGAGATTCTTCTTTAGACAGGAGAGAACATGGATCTCGGGCATCTTTTAGGTTTGGCAACTGGTCCCAAAGACTGCAGCAAGACCTAGAGCTTCCAGCTGATGCAACTATTTGCATACACAGGATATTTACAATTCAGAAATACTTATCTATGACTAAACAATTATGTTTTAAAAGCAAGTATGTACTTCTTTACAGAAAGAAAATTTTGTTTTGTGAAAGGTTTTAACAGAAAATTTTTTAGCAAGTTTCTTTTAGTACTTTTAGCTAAACCTTGTTGTTTAAAAGGTATTCTGTACTTACAGTTGGTTCATAATTTATTTTTCATAGGGACAATCTTATAAAAATTGTGAAATGTATGAAATTAATTTCTAAGATCCTAAGTCCTTTATTTTATGATATGCAGCCAACTTTTCCTTCTATTATTAAAACACAAGAAGGAATCTAATGAAGTTATTCCTAATTCTGTGAATAACCAGGAAGGTTTATGTCTTGAAAAGCATTTATAATTTTAACAAAAAGAAACTTCAGCTAATGGAATACATTTTTCTGTGTGTGTATGCATGCATGCCTGCTTACTTTTGTGCACACGTGTGTAATTAGAAACAACAGTGAGCTGACAGAGGCATCCTTTAGGGAGGAAACGGAATCAGTGTTCTGAGAGTTCTCTCTCTCTTCCTGTATGCCATCTTCGTCTGTAATATGTTTGGAGCCTCATCCTCATGTATCAGTCACCTGTCAGTGCATGTAAAATGGGATTCATTATGCCATGGTGCAGATTTAAATATGTTTCTTGGAAAAAGCAAAATTTGTAGGTTTTCTTTTCTTTTTTTTTTTGAGATGGAGTCTCTCTCTGTACCCCAGGCTGGAGTGCAGTGGCGCAATCTCGGCTCACTGCAAACTCCGCCTCCTGGGTTCATGCCATACCCCTGCCTCAGCCTCCTGAATAGCTGGGACTACAGGCACCTGCCACCATGCCCGGCTAATTTTTTGTATTTTTAGTAGAGATGGGGTTTCACCGTGTTAGACAGGATGGTGTCCATCTCCTGACCTCCTGATCCACCCGCCTCGGCCTCCCAAAGTGCTGGGATTACAGGCGTGAGCCACTGTGCCCGGCCTAATTGGTAGGTTTTCATTATTTTTCAGAACAGAAAGGGAGATAGATGAGAATACGAGTCACTGGTTATTAGAGAATATTTTTTTTTTGACCCTTGATAGGATTGGGACATACGTAAGACTCTCAGATCTCTTCTGGTGTGGCTTAGAGGTACTGTCCTGAGCCCTTTACTGGGGCTTCAGGATGCAGGGTTTGACCCTGACTTGATTTCTTCACTACTTGTAAAATCTGGTTGTGGTTGAAATTGTAGTGTCTACAGAATAGCTGTAGAGCAGGATTTGCACATTGTTTCCTCCAAGCTCAGATTAGGCTTTTGTTTGTTGGATATTCTTTTGCCTTAAAAAGGAATCTAACCACGATTATGGACCAAGGCCTTCCTCTAAGATGGCTACAAATTGTGCGTATTCTATAGTAAAATAGTTCTAAAACCAGTCTTCCAGACTTTCTTATAAAGAAGTCAGAACCACAGGCTGCCCTGGAGCATGCATTGTAGGGACATTGTCTAGGCTTAAGTTTTGTGTTCCCATGTATTCCAAGTCCTTGAATTTGGTTGATTCAGAATTCTCTATATTATCTTGATTTCTAAATATAACTTCTACTTAGCCTTTATGATTCTGAAGATTCCTCCCCAAGCTAACCTGTGTTTAATTCAAGGCTTTACAAGAGTTTTGCTTGTAGTTTAGATTTTTTTGTGGCCATTCCAGTGGGGAGTAGTAAATGATGCCCGGTGTATTTTGCTCTTTCCTCTTTGTTCTCTTTAGTATGAGTTGGCCACAGGCCGATTTCCTTATCCAAAATGGAATAGTGTATTTGATCAACTAACACAAGTCGTGAAAGGAGATCCTCCGCAGCTGAGTAATTCTGAGGAAAGGGAATTCTCCCCGAGTTTCATCAACTTTGTCAACTTGTGGTGAGTACCTGATTTATGAATGGTCGAACACGCATGGCGAGAATAGTGAGATTTGCTTGGTCTTAGCAGCATTGGTACTTTACATGGAGGAAGGGGCCCCTTGGTCACATCACCCTACTTTTCAAGCTGGGACTCTGGATCACTGTGGCTGTATGGAAGGTTACAGCTAGCTGGGAGAGGCATCACCTTCTTATTCTGCTACTCAGGTATTGGTGAAAAACAGCCATGAGTGGTGGAGAAGCTGCTGTCTCCAGACTTCCAGTACCTGGTACAAGAAATACCAGGTTAAACTTCTAGGTGAGACTGATCATCTTACTCTAATGTGGTTCTCACAATACAATTGCACCAAAATCACCTGGAAGCATATACTGAATCAAGAGCTTGCCAGAACAGACTTTCAGGGTTGGATCTCTGTTCTGACATAACATAGAAAACAGTTGGTTATATGTAGTAGGGTCACATCCACATGCAAAGCGTAGTTGGTAGAACTGTATATCTTTGCTCTCTGAAACCTTACTCCAAGGAAGATGTGAACCCCACACCTGTTGTTATTGGTCTACCTTTTCAATAGTTTGTTGTGCGTTTGTGTATATGTAGCACCTAAGAATAAACATACGCAGATATGGCAGTAATATAATCATGCTTTATACTGTTTTAGACTCTTTTAAATAAAATCTTTTTGTGTTATCATTTGGATATTTTTGACATTTATTTTGTTTATCCAACATGATTTAAATATAAGACATGCTATGAACAAAAAGCCTCAGAGCATTTTGTGTATCTTCTGTTTATTCCTGAAAATACCTTTTGGTTTCTCATAATTTTTTCCTGCTACGAATGCGGTTTCTCTCTACTCATTTTAGGTCTTATAGACTTAAATCAGGGTCTAACATTGCCCTCCTTTGTATGAAAAATTAAAAAATATTTGTTTGACTATAGTTTTTAGGTCTCTTTCATCTTCTGTAACCAAATTCTACTTTTGTGTTGGTTTTTCAGAGGGGAGAGGAATACTTCAAGATTTTCTAGGTAGAAGAAGGACATAAGGATGACTCAAATTGGCTGCTTCCTCCTTTTAAAAAACAATCAATTCTGTACTAATTTGCACACAGTATGGATAGTTTATATAATTGCATAAATGTGATCATTTTATGTATTTCATTTTTATGACATATTTGCTTAAAATGATCTGTGTAAGTCATAGGGTATAATATCTAAAATGATCACCTGTGAACCTTCCATCAGGGTTTCTTTTTAATTCCTTGATCTCTTTATTGGTTTTGTTCTGTATGTGTTGGTACTTGTACATGTTTATTTCTGTTTCCCTTGATGCCATAATAGAGTGACAGTTTTAGACATTGGAGTCCCATTGTTTTCCCTGAATAGGTTCATAGTTCCATGCAATTGCAAATCATTAAGGTCTACATTGAAGTGTACTTATGTTCATAATATGCTCATATTAGCTCTCCACATTTGTCCATTCTTTCTGCCACTCTTTGTCTTGGACATTGCCTGTAATCTCTAACCTGGATCATTCAGATTTCTCATAATCCAGTATTGATTTTCTTATAATCCAATATTGTCTTGTTCCAAATTATTCCCCTTTTTATTAGAGTTGTATTTTTTATGATGTATATCTGATCATGTTACTTCTCTGTCTAAAGTATGCATTCTTAGCAGGGTGATATTGACCCTAAGGAGACAAAAATTGATTTTGGAGAAATGAAAATCTTAGGTTGTATAATGGTTTTTAGTCCTCCAAAGGGCCATAGAATATAAACAGATATGCACTATATCTATCATATTTAAATTTCATGATGGGGAGGATAAATAATGAAAAAAATACTGAGAGATACTATTCTAGAGACTTCCTCTTGTCATTAAAATTAATTAATTTAGGCTTTCAGAACCATTATGATCTGGACTTAGTTTATTGCTCTGGTCACATTTCTTTTTTTTTTTTTTTTTTTTTTCTTGTTTTTTGGAGATGGAGTCTCAGTTGCCCAGGCTGGAGTGTAATGATGCGGTCGCAGCTCACTGCAACCTCCACCTCCCGGGTTCAAACGATTCTTCTGCCTCAGCCTCCTGAGTACTGCTGGGATTACAGGCACCTGCCACCACACCCAGCTAATTTTTTTTTTTTTTTAACTAGAGACAGTTTTCACCATGTTGGCCAGGCTGATCTCGAACTTCTGACCTCGTGATCTGCCTGCCTCGACCTCCCAGAGTGCTGGGATTACAGGCATGAGCCACTGCGCCCGGCCCGCTCTAGCCACATTTCTCATGACTTCCCTCTCCTTGAATGGTTTCTGCCAAACTGAATTTCTTCAGTTACATAAATTAAAAGCACATACAGGATAATATGGGAGAATGTTTTCATTACGTTTGGGTAAAGATTTCTGAAACAGAACGTAGAAAGTAGCCAAACCTAAGAGAAAGATTGATTAAAAAAATTGGATTTCATTAAAATTAAGAACTTTCATTGATTAAAAGACAGCACTGAATGACATGCCAAGCCACACAGTAGAAGGAGATATTTTTCAATATTCGACCAAGGACTTTTACACAGAATATGTAAAGAATACTTAAAAATGTAAAACACTTATGAAAAATAACAACCAAAAATAGCAAAATACTTGAAAGGCACTTAAAAGATGATATTCAAGAGGCCAGTAAACATATTCAATTTACTGCATTCATTCTGCATTATTAGTAATCAGGAGACATGCAGGTCAGAACTACAGTGAAATACCACTATAATTACCAGAATGACCACAGTTTAAAATACTGACAGTACCAAGTATTGGTGAGGATCTGAAGCAACTGGAAGTCTCATACATAACTTGTAGGAGTATAAATTAGTACAGTTCCTTTGAAAAACAAGCAGTATCCAGTATAGCTGATCTAATATGGTTGATGTATACACCATGGTTCAGCAATTCAAGTTCTGAATATATACCCAACAAAAGTGTGGACATAAATACACTAAAAGACGTATGTAAGAATGTCCAGAAAAGCACATTTATAACCTACAATTAGAAACTCTCTCCACAGTAGAACAGATAATAAGTTGTAGCATTATGTATACAGCAGTATATAGCATCAGAGAAGATAGAACCATTGCTTCACTCAGCAACTTCAGTAAATCTCACGAATGATGTTGAGTGAAAGAAGACAGAAAGCAGTATGTATGGTTCTATTTCTATATGAAAGTTAAAAGCAAACAATATAAGGTATTGGAAGTCAGAATATTTTTACTTTTATTTTAGTTCTGCACTTAGGAGTTGTGTTTTCTGTATGTCTGCTTCGATTAAAAGTTTTCCTAAGGAAAAAAAAAAAGGATAAGACTTAATGGCTCAAAAGGAAGACCTTGCCGACTGAGGTGTCTGAGCCCTCGGCATTGGGAAATGGTCGACTCGTGGGTTGATAAAAAGAATTTACAGACAACAGTATAGGTTTGAAAAAGGAAAGTTTATTAGAAAGAAAGTATGCTGCAGAAGAGTGCAGAAGGGTGCTGAGCGTGCCACAGTGGATTTTTCCTTAGGGGTATTTATGGACCTTAAAGCTTGAGGATAATTTGGACCATATTAGCCATGTAGGTAACAATAAATGATTACATTTGTAGTAATTTTGGTTCCTTAATGTCAGCAAGTGTTGCACAGTGAATTTCGACATGGCATTCTGGAGATGTATAGAAATTCTAGTTACTTATAAAGTTTTTTTGGGGAAAAAATCTGGAACCAATGCCTGCTTTAGATAATAGGGAAGTCTGATTACTTCTTGGGTTTTGTTGTTGTTGTTGTTGTTGTTTTTAATATGGAGCCTTGCTTTGTCGCCCAGGCTGGAGTGCAGTGGCGCGATCTCAGCTCACTGCAACCTCTGCCTCACAGGTTCAAGCGATTCTCCTGCCTCAGCCTCCTAAGTAGCTGGGACTACAGGCTCATGCCACCATGCCTGGCTAATTTATGTATGTTTAATAGAGATGGGGTTTCACCACATTGGCAAGGCTGGTCTTGAACTGCTGACCTCAAGTAATCTGCCCGCTTCAGCCTCCCAAAGTGCTGGGATTACAGGCATGAGCCACTGCGCCAGGCTGGGAAGTTTAATTACTTCTGATTTTCCCCAGATAAGGAATTTTGCTTCCAGATTGCCTGTTGGATAGTCATCGGGTGGTTTTTGCTCCCTTCTAAATTCCTCAGATAAGGAATTTTTGTCTCTAGGGCCTGTTCAGTGGTCACCAACTGATTTTGCTCTCCTCAGATCTCAGCCCATATTTTAAACTGTTTCCCAATTTAACTATCTATTGAAATCACCAATGGAATTTTTTTTAAGGGGAAAAATTCTTTATTTGTCCTGGGGGGAAAAAAACAACAAAAAATGTTATCCTTGAGGAATTTTTGTGAAACTCTGGATGTGGATAAGACTGAATTCAGGGATGGATTGCCTAATCCAAAATTTATCGAGTGCAGAGGGGAATATAAAAAAGTCACTAGGAGGATATAAGACCCATATACAACTCTGTAGCTTGGGCAGCAGACCTGGAAGAAGAGGCAACTTGTGGGACTGCCTAATTGTGCAACTAATTAGGCAGTAAAGCTCGATCCTGAAATGTCTTGAGGAAATGCCTTCTGTGCTAGATCTCACAGGCAGCTGGGACAGTGTAGTAGTATCTACTCCTGCCTTTCTCTTAGCAGGCAAGACCTGTAAAGAAAAGCTCAAGCTTTGCTGAAATAACTTCTAACGACAACGCCTGTGTTGGTTAGAGGGCGGGAGCACAGTGCACGCTGTTAGAGCAAATGCAAAAATTAAATCCCTATAGTAGGTGATGATGCTGCAGTGATGGCTCTCCACCTAGGTGATGATGCTGCAATGATGGCTCTCCACCTAGGTGAGGATACTGCAATGATGGCTGTCCACCTAGGTGAGGATACTGCAATGATGGCTCTCCACCTAGGTGATGATGCTGCAATGATGGCTCTCCACCTGTTTCTCAGAGTTAACCTGAATCCATAGCTGAGATTAACTGTGATAAAGAAAAATCACTAACAGATGAAAACTTTCAGTGATTCGGAGAATTGTACCTATCTAAGAAATCTAAACAAATATTTCCTTTAAAATGTCACAGAAAAAAAATCAAGGTAAAAAATTGTAAGCAGGGAATAATTTGAATTCCAGAAACGTTATCTTCCAATAGTAAACATGATTCCTGAACTGAATGGGGGACAATGGTGGCACACAGCAGATTGAGTATTGCAGGTTAACCAGATCTGTAAGTAACACCCTTTAGTTAATCTTTAAGAATAAAGGGATAAAAAGATGAACATGAGGTAAATGGTAAGAGAGAAGAAAAATCCAAAATATTCTATTTAACTGATTGTAGACAAAGAATTAAAATTAAAATTCCTTCTACTTGAAGAATAACTCAAGTTCTTAGATTAAAATACCAGGCCAAATTAAACAAGAGAGTAGAGGGAAGCCACATCTAGATGTATTCTGAGAAAAGATAAGACTTGACAAGTTTTCAGTTAAAACACATGCACACAAATGTACACAAAACACCAAGTCAGCAATACCTGAAGAGCAGAGAAACAGCTATAACAGGAGGAATGTGGTCACTTCACATTACTTTGGTGCATTAGATATCTTGGACAACACTTGCACTGAAACTACTAAAATGCTGGATAAGCGTTTTATTTTATTTTATTTTATTTATTTATTTATTTATTTATTTATTTATTTATTTATTTATTTTGAGATAGGGTCTCACTCACTCTGTCACCCAGACTGCACCCAGTGCAGTGGCATGATCGCAGCTTACTGCAACCTCAACTTCCCAGGCTCAAGCGATCCTCCCATCTCAGCCCCCCGAGGAGCTGGGACTACAGGAATGTGCCACTACACCTGGCTAATTTTTGTTTTTTTTTTGTTTGTTTTTTGCTTTTTTGTTTTGAGACGGACTTTTGCTCTTGTTGCCCAGGCTGGAGTGCAATGGCATGATCTCGGCTCACCGCAGCCTCAACCTCCCGGTTTCAAGTGATTCTCCTGCCTCAGCCTCCAGAGTAGCTGGATTACAGGCATGCACCACCACACCTGGCTAATTTTGTATTTTTAGTAGAGTTGGGGTTTCTCCATGTTGGTCAGGTTGGTCAGCTCTTGACCTCAGGTGATCCGCCTGCCTCGGCCTCCCAAAGTGTTGGGATTACAGGCGTGAGCCACTGTGCCTGGCCCACCTGGCTAATTTCTTAAAAAAAATTTTGTAGAGACTGGATTTCACTGTATTACCCTGGTTGGTCTTAAACTCCTAGGCTTAAGCAATCCTCCTGCCTCGGCTTCCCGGAGTATTGGGATTACAGTGGCGTGAGCCACTGTACCTGGCCTGGATAAGCATTTTAAAGTGCCATTTATTTATTTAGGACAGAGTCTGGCTCTGTCGCACAGGCTGGAGTGCAGTGGCATGATCTTGGCTCACTGCAGCCTCCACCTCCCAGGTTCAAGTGATTCTCCTGTCTCAGCCTCCTGAGTAGCTGGGACTACAGGCACGCACCACCACTCCCAGCTAATTTTTGTATTTTTAGTACAGACAGGGTTTCGCCACGTTGGCCAGGCTAGTCTCGAACTCCTGACCTCAGGTGATCCGCCTGCCTCAGCCTCCCAAAGTTCTGGCATTACAGGGGTGAACCATCGTGCCCCACCTAAAGTCCCTCTTAAAATGTAAAAGAGTTGGTGCAAAACTGAGGAATCCGTGGAGCTCTGAAGTTGACTGAAATTCAGGGAGGGAGATTATGGGAGAGAAGGAAGAGTCAAAGTAAATTAAAGGATAACCCAAGCAAATGTAGATTTGCCATCTAAATTCATATTGAATATGGTAAAAATACTTAGAGAATTTAATTTTAAGAAAAATTACTTTTCAGAGTCCCTGGTTAGAAAGATATGCTCCTCTTGCCCCCAGTTGATGGGCAGAAGCAAAAGCAAATCATTCAGCCTAGGACTAAATGATTCCAAAAAATAAAGTCAAGTGGAATATATAGTCCACAAAAAAATCTCAACACTCGCAAAAGAAATGAGAATCAGAAACAATGGATAGTAGGAATAGATCTGCAAAGGCTTCAAATATTGGAATGAAAGGAAACTAAAAAAAATATAAGTTTAAAGAAAAAGGCAGCTTAGAAATATAAGCAGGGAACACATTTATAAAGAACCAAATAGAAATTCTAGAAATAAAAAGCATAAATTAAAACAATAGCTGGATTCAACAGATTAGATATCATTGAAGAGAGATTAATGAACTAGGAGATAGAGCTGAAGCTCTCCCAATAAAACTTTCTGAGATGCTGGAAATGTCCTATAATCTGCTCTGTCTAGTGTGGTAGCTGCTGGCATTTGAAATGTGGCTAATGTAACTAAGGAAATACATTTTTTATTGGAATTAATTTTGCTAACGGCTACCTTATTAGTCTAAGGGGAGCTAATATAATTATTGATAACATTATTAATGTCAGCTGTAATTCAGAAACAGAAGACAGTCAATGTTAATAGTTTAAGATTTCAACCCAAATAGCATCATAAGTTTATACACTGACATAATTTTCTGCTCCAGTAGATGAAATAGAAAAATATAAAACCAGAAAGGTATGGCAGCTTTACAAAGAAGGCAAACCTCTGTGTGGGTGAAAAAATGCAACAAAAATACTTACAGAATGCTGTGTAGATCTGACGCCATGGACTTGCTGTATTCCAGGTCATTTTTCATTCTGGAGAATGAAAAAAATGATGTCAGTTACTTCCTGGGCCACAGCTTTAAGCAAGCTATGGTACTACACAATGACAAGGCTTTAGATACTGGTTTTGCAACCAGAGGACTGGAACTGTAATTATCCTAATACCAACATATAGGAGTGGAACTTGAAAGGTCCATTACAGGACCCTGTTTGATACTGGTGGCCCTGTGAAATAGAGGCAACTGTAAAACTGCTCTATGTGTGTATCCCTGGCTCCCAGTTCAGTTCATAGTGATTAGTGGGGCACTCAGACATATGTTGAACAAATGAATGGATATGCATGGAGGGTAAACATGTTATTTCAAAATGAGTCTGCAAATCATAATTCTTGAATACTGAAGTGTAATGCTAAGAAAGCATTTAACAAAATGGAACAGAAACTTACTTTAAGTTGAAATAGATTTATGAAATTGTCTGAAATATGCTGTAAAAGAAAATCAGTATATTTAGGATGCTCAAGGAAATAAAGGTATAAATTCAGTTAAAACTGAGGAAGAAATAAAGCGGTTGGAAATAGAAGTCTTGGAAATGGAAAAATCATAGCTGTTGATATAAAAGACACAACAGACTTGATGTTCTCTAGACTGGAAATAATTGAAGACAAAATTAGGGAAATAGAAGGTGGAGCTGAGACTTTCCCCCAGCATGGCACAGATTATATGAAAAGCAGTGAAGAATCAGAACAGATTGCAGAGTTAGAGGTTCTAAGATGCATGTAATGGAAATAAAGAAGGCAACTCTGAAATTGGAGAAGCAATATTTACAGAGATCATAGGGGAAAGAAAACATTTGAGAACTGATTTAGTATAGGTTTTCAGATTGAAAGTGAAGTCTCTTTATCATGTAGGATAAACAAAGGTATAAGCTTAAAGGTAAATTTAAATATAAATTTAAAAGTAAATTTTAATTGATATTCTGCAGTTTTGCTTCAGTGCATAAATGATGATAAACAAAGGTATAAATTTACCTTTTAAATTTATATTTAAATTTACCTTTAAATTTATACCTTTGTTTATCATCATTTATGTATTGAAGCAAAATTACTGAGCAATATCAGGAAGAGAAAACAGATTATCTGTTAAGGATTGATAATAAGACTGACAGCAGATTTGTTCCCAGCCACAATAGTTGCAGGAAAAAGTGGAGTCACAGCACCAGAGTGCTGAGGGAAAATAATTGTCAGCCTGGTCCTAAAGTTTTAGACTCAGACACTCAAATATTCACAGTAAGGAAGAAATACAGTTTTAGGAATGGGAAGACTGAGCACTTAAAATTCATAGACTGCTTTGATCCTTGAATGGTGTGGAGGTTAGGGATGCTGACCCCCTGTACAGTCAAAAATCCGCATATAACTTTTAATTACCCCAAAACTTGACTACTAACAAATAGCCTACTGTCGACCAGAAGCCTTACTGATAACATAGTTAACATATATTTTGTATATGTATTATATACTGTATTATTACAGTGAAGTAAGCTAGAGAAAAAATGTTATTAAGAAAATCATAAGGAAGAGAAAATATATTATTCATTAAGTGGAAGTGGATCATCATAAAGATCTTCATCCTTGTCTTCACATTGAATAGACTGAGGAAGAGGAGGAGTTGGTCTTGCTATCTCGGGTGGCAGAGGCAGAAGAAAAATCCATGTATAAGTGGATTTGTACAGTTGAAATCTGTGTTGCTCAAGGGCCATCTGTACTTGACCAAGAAGAGAAGTTAACCCAGAAGAAGGATGTCACAGGTTGGATGCCTGGAAAGCAGGCTTTTGAGACAGAGATAAGAGTGTAGGAAGTTGACTAGGTAGTGATCTTGGGATCAACACTACCAATGAGAAGGAAACGAGATTGGGCAGAAGAAGTTCAGTTGCAGTGCCGTGTCATTGAAGGCCTCAGCCAACTCTGCGTTGACCTGCCTTGGAATGAGGGTCTTGGATTTTTATTCACTTTTGTGGATCAGTCATTAGAGATGGACTGTCCCAGGAGGGCTAAGGTGGCTGTCTTTAGCTGTGGTAATCCTGAAGAGGCCGATAGTGAAGGGTTGTCTGCTGGCAGCATGCCCCACAGTGGAAGAATAAGTCCTTCCTTCTTAAAGAGGGAATCTACATAGCACATTGCAGTATCCATTACAGAAGGTGTGGGATATGGAAAACAGCAATGAGTTTAGAAAGAGGTGAACTATGTTACCCATATTAATTCATGTTTGATAGTAAAATATTAATTGAGGTTGGAAGGGAATGGTGATTAAGATATGGGCCAAGGTAGATGAGGTAAATATAAACAAAATGAAAATACTTTTGGCAGCTTTAATTAGGCAAGGTAGAATTCAAGGAGAAAATGTCAACAGAGCAGACATTTTTATATACTGATGTAGTCTTCAGCGAAGTTATATTGTTTTAAACTTTTGGACCAAAGAACATATCGAGATACAGAGTATAAACTTTTTTAAAACAAGGATAAATTGATAAAAATGTATATGTAATTTATCTCCCAGAATTACTTGATTGCTGGTTTCTCTTGGGTAGTGTCTGCATAAATATCTGTCTACTTATTTATTTACACTTAGAAAAGCATATATGTACACAAATAATTTTATACTTCTAAAACATTTGTATATTTAACTGTAGTATTCTGTGTAGCTATGCCATAATTTAGTCAATTTTCAAGAATTAATATTTTTTCTAATTTTTAACTAATCATCCTACACTGACTATCCTAGAGATAAATCTTCAGATTATAGACTGTCACAATTTTTTGTATGTGCTTTTACTGTGTTTAGCAGGCTGTCTGCGTTGTTACTTTGGATCTGAAGGAAAGAACTATTTCATTATTTGTAATATTTCATCTGTGAAAAGAAAAATACTTAGGCAAATGAATCTACATTTTAATAATGTTATTTTTATGTTATTTTAGCCTTACGAAGGATGAATCCAAAAGGCCAAAGTATAAAGAGCTTCTGGTGAGTGTGGGACTGTGGGGATTGTAGGTACATCCTCACCCCGGAACTCTCTTAACATGCTGGTTCACTTAGCAAGCAGTGGGCCTCTCTGTCATAAACAAACGTCTCAACTTTATTGAGTGTTTTTTGTGAATGTTTTTAAACAAAGATTTGGAAAGAGAAAATTTGCAGTTATAATTTTTCTACTAATACTAGCTAAATTCTCATGGAAAATTTTGGTCTTAACATGTTATAAAAATTACCCCCAAAGAATTCTGACTTTAAGAAGCCATTTTCCACTGCATAGTCTATTTATATGGGATGCAGCCATAAGAAAAAAATTAGTGAAAAGTTTCTGTTTATTCTGCCTTTATAAAATTCATGCAAATTTACATCGTATAGCCTATTCCCATTTCTTTGAAAGTTCTCATTCATCCCATGGAACTTGGGTGTTTTAAGCAGTCTACTGGGTATGGCATTGGTGGGGCAGGGAGAAAGTGTTGTGATCTAATAATGTGGGAATATTTTAAGAAAAGATCCATTTGTTTGTCACATTTAACTACTAGCTCTTCAAGGATGTTGTGACAAACTTATATCACAGTCCACCAGTGACTGTAAAAATATCTGGTCAACATACTTAGTCTGTAAAAGAAAACTGCTGCTAGGGATGGAGTTTTAGAAGGTGGGTTAGTGAAGCAGGTACTGGGGCCCTGGCTCTGGAGGGTACAGGGAAGAAGCTCCTGGGGCAGATTTCTCTTGGGCCTCTTTCGGTCAAAAGAATTACAGCCTTTTTGTTAAAAGGTCAAAAGAAGAGGTCAAAAGGATTGCGACCTTTTTGTAAAAAGGTCCTCCTGTTGTATATAGGAGAAATGGAGGTTGAGATTTATATTGGTGTCCCAAGAGGAATAGCGACTGGCATTTGCGTCATTCTTCTTAGCTCTTAGATGGTGTGGTGGAGGCTCCAGCTATGTTTTGTGCTGAGTGACAACTTGGCTGTCTTCCTCAACAAACCCTCCCTGGTATACAGATAAGTTTCCAGACCTCACTGCCAAGGTGGCACCTTCAAATCATTACCACGTATCCTCTCTCTAGGCATGCCCATGCCCATTAGCGTATCTGCATGGAATAAAGGCTGTACTTGCCTCTCTGAACTTGTAGTGTTGCGGTATTTCACAGCTATGTGTGGTTGGGAGCCTGGAGTTCTATGTTCTATAGAAATTGGAAAATGTTCAGTTTGGGCTGTCATACAAACTTTTGACTTTTTTGTTTTCAATTTTCTTGCAGAAACATCCCTTTATTTTGATGTATGAAGAACGTGCCGTTGAGGTCGCATGCTATGTTTGTAAAATCCTGGATCAAATGCCAGCTACTCCCAGCTCTCCCATGTATGTCGATTGATATCGCTGCTACATCAGACTCTAGAAAAAAGGGCTGAGAGGAAGCAAGACGTAAAGAATTTTCATCCCGTATCACAGTGTTTTTATTGCTCGCCCAGACACCATGTGCAATAAGATTGGTGTTCGTTTCCATCATGTCTGTATACTCCTGTCACCTAGAACGTGCATCCTTGTAATACCTGATTGATCACACAGTGTTAGTGCTGGTCAGAGAGACCTCATCCTGCTCTTTTGTGATGAACATATTCATGAAATGTGGAAGTCAGTACGATCAAGTTGTTGACTGTGATTAGATCACATCTTAAATTCATTTCTAGACTCAAAACCTGGAGATGCAGCTACTGGAATGGTGTTTTGTCAGACTTCCAAATCCTGGAAGGACACAGTGATGAATGTACTATGTCTGAACATAGAAACTCGGGCTTGAGTGAGAAGAGCTTGCACAGCCAACGAGACACATTGCCTTCTGGAGCTGGGAGACAAAGGAGGAATTTACTTTCTTCACCAAGTGCAATAGATTACTGATGTGATATTCTGTTGCTTTACAGTTACAGTTGATGTTTGGGGATCGATGTGCTCAGCCAAATTTCCTGTTTGAAATATCATGTTAAATTAGAATGAATTTATCTTTACCAAAAACCATGTTGCGTTCAAAGAGGTGAACATTAAAATATTGAGACAGGACAGAATGTGTTCTTTTCTCCTTTACCAGTCCTATTTTTCATTGGGAAGACTCAGGAGTCTGCCACTTGTCAAAGAAGGTGCTGATCCTAAGAATTTTTCATTCTCAGAATTCGGTGTGCTGCCAGCTTGATGTTCCACCTGCCACAAACCACCAGGACTGAAAGAAGAAAACAGTACAGAAGGCAAAGTTTACAGATGTTTTTAATTCTAGTATTTTATCTGGAACAACTTGTAGCAGCTATATATTTCCCCTTGGTCCCAAGCCTGATACTTTAGCCATCATAACTCACTAACAGGGAGAAGTAGCTAGTAGCAATGTGCCTTGATTGATTAGATAAAGATTTCTAGTAGGCAGCAAAAGACCAAATCTCAGTTGTTTGCTTCTTGCCATCACTGGTCCAGGTCTCCAGTTTCTGAATCTCTTTCCCTTCCCCTGTGGTCTATTGTCGCTATGTGACTTGCGCTTAATCCAATATTTTGCCTTTTTTCTATATCAAAAAACCTTTACAGTTAGCAGGGATGTTCCTTACCAAGGATTTTTAGCCCCATATCTCTCATATTCGCTAGTGTTTAAAAGGCTAAGAATAGTGGGGCCCAGCCGGTGTGGTAGGTGATAAAGAGGCATCTTTTCTAGAGACACATTGGACCAGATGAGGATCCGAAACGGCAGCCTTTATGTTCATCACCTGCTAGAACCTCTCGTAGTCCATCACCATTTCTTGGCATTGGAATTCTACTGGAAAAAAATACAAAAAGCAAAACAAAACCCTCAGCACTGTTACAAGAGGCCATTTAAGTATCTTGTGCTTCTTCACTTACCCATTAGCCAGGTTCTCATTAGGTTTTGCTTGGGCCTCCCTGGCACTGAACCTTAGGCTTCGTATGACAGTGAAGCAGCACTGTGAGTGGTTCAAGCACACTGGAATATAAAACAGTCATGGCCTGAGATGCAGGTGATGCCATTACAGAACCAAATCGTGGCAGGTATTGCTGTGTCTCCTCTCAGAGTGACAGTCATAAATACTATCAAACAATAAAGGGAGAATGGTGCTGTTTAAAGTCACATCCCTGTAAATTGCAGAATTCAAAAGTGATTATCTCTTTGATCTACTTGCCTCATTTCCCTGTCTTCTCCCCCACGGTATCCTAAACTTTAGACTTCCCACTGTTCTGAAAGGAGACATTGCTCTATGTCTGCCTTCGACCACAGCAAGCCATCATCCTCCATTGCTCCCGGGGACTCAAGAGGAATCTGTTTCTCTGCTGTCAACTTCCCATCTGGCTCAGCATAGGGTCACTTTGCCATTATGCAAATGGAGATAAAAGCAATTCTGACTGTCCAGGAGCTAATCTGACCGTTCTATTGTGTGGATGACCACATAAGAAGGCAATTTTAGTAGTGTATTAATCATAGATTATTATAAACTATAAACTTAAGGGCAAGGAGTTTATTACAATGTATCTTTATTAAAACAAAAGGGTGTATAGTGTTCACAAACTGTGAAAATAGTGTAAGAACTGTACATTGTGAGCTCTGGTTATTTTTCTCTTGTACCATAGAAAAATGTATAAAAATTATCAAAAAGCTAATGTGCAGGGATATTGCCTTATTTGTCTGTAAAAAATGGAGCTCAGTAACATAACTGCTTCTTGGAGCTTTGGAATATTTTATCCTGTATTCTTGTTTGAATTCCTCCTCTATTTAAGATATATACATGGAATCGAAGTGTTTATGTAATAGTTCTATCCTTTTGCCTGCAGGTCAGTTGTAATAAATCTAGGATGTGATGATGACTTTGTAATTTGATTTTCTGAAATCAGACCCTGAGAGGGAAAAATCTTAAATTACATTAAATTATCTGTGCATTTCACACCGGGGAAAATGACCTCCTTTTGGAAGTGTTTTATGGCTGCTTTCTTTTTCTTCTTCCTTCCCATGGCTACCCTTTTTGCTTATCCTTCTTGAAACCACAGATGTATCTGTTAAGCACAGCTTTGCTTGAACAGGTGTCACAGTCTCTTGAGTTTCTTTGTTTGTTGTCCTGACCTGCCCCAGCATTCTTAATGCTAAAGGAAGTGGGTACAGTTCTTCAACCTGTGTCATGGTGGAGAGGTACAACTTGTAAGTCTATCTGGGCCCCGTGTATGGTTTCCAGCCATGCTCTCTGCTCTTGGTGCTACAGCTGCCAGGTGAGCATTAGATGTCAGGTTAGATACTGGGTTGGAGTCACTCACTGTTACCTTAGAAGGGTAGGGAGGATTGTGGGTAGAAGACGTCTGGGGGTCAGACATGGGAGGTTTATGGATGAGAGGACAATGGAAGTGAACAAACAGCCATGGGAGCCTGAAAACTGTTGGAGAAAAGCACTTTGCGGCTCCAGCACTGAATGTATCTGCTGTACTCTACCTCCTACCAGTGATTGATCAGATAACAGATTCATTGATATTATGGTGATTCAGCACCTTACCCTTGTGCCTGCTCCTAACTGTACCTGAGATACTATTACAGAGCCAGATGTGGTATCAAACATTCCCCTGAGAGGGGTGTGAAAGCAGGAATTCTGGCCTCTCCAGCTAACCTCAGCTGCTAAGGGAAAGGGTACCCATTGGGTTTCAATACTGGCATGAGAGAGAGACTACACACTCCATGTTTCGTAGGACACTGCCTTGTATTTGTTCATCTCATTTGATTCCAAATGCATCCCACTAAAATCAAGTGGCTGTATCCCCTTTTAGATATAAGAAAACCAAGGTACGAAGAAGTGAAGTTCTGGCTCAAATAACAGTAGGGAGCAGAGCTGAGATTCAAATTCAAGGCCGTAACACGTACCCTAAGAGGTTACATTAATTTAAAAACACTGCTATTAAAGAATTGTTGTGGAGTTGAGAAGTAGAAGAATGAATATAGTTGAGGATACTCTGTTCATAAACCTGACCAGGGCCTGCTTTGTTGTTTTCAAAATGAGTTGAAGGCAGAGGTTCTGGGGGCCACAGTGGGGCTTAACATACAAAGGGATCCATACAAAGGCAACTGTGTAATTACCTTAGAATTAACTAGAGGAACTCTAGGTTGTAATTCTTAAGTGCAACACCTGAGAATTCAGTGTCATGGACTGAACGTCTCCATTAGCATGATAATGTTAATGTGGCAATCACTGAGAATGAGTAAAGTGCCCTTTCATTTATTTACTTTATTTATTTTTTATTTTTTGGACAGTTTTGCTCTTGTTGCCCAGGCTGGAATGCAATGATGTGATCTTGGCTCTGCAACCTCTGCCTCCCGAGTTCAAGCAATTCTGCCTCAGCCTCCTGAGTAGCTGGGATTGCAGGTGCACACCACCACACCTGGGTAATTTTTTCTTTTCTTTTTTTTTTTTTTTTTTTTTTTGAGATGGAGTCCCACTCTTGTCACCCAGGCTGGAGAGCAATGGCGTAATCTCAGCACACGGCAACCTCCGCCTCCCAGGTTCAAGCGATTCTCCTGCCTCAGCCTCCCAAGTAGCTGGGATTACAGGCGCCTGCCACTACACCCAGCTAATTTTTTTTTTTTTTTTTGTATTTTTAGTAGAGATGTGGTTTCGCCATGTTGGCCAGGCTCATCTCGAACTCCTGACCTCAGGCGATTCACCTGCCTCGCCCTCCCAAAGTGCTGGGATTACAAAGAGCCAGCATGCCCGACTTCCCTTTAATTGATTCGATCCAACTGTCTTAGCTGCAGGAGGATAGAGAAAGGACACATAAGGTCTTGAAAGTACCGTTGGGACACTGGTTACTTGTCTTGGCAGTGTGTAGTGATTATGTGTCTCCATCTCTTGTGCAGGGCTGTCTGCACCAGTCACATCCATTGCTCCTGGGCTTATTGCTTGGGATGTGAGGGACAGAGAATCTAAAGGCTTGGTCTTAAATGTACTGGCTTGGTTTTAAATACCTCATTAAGTGATTGAGGGAAAATGTAATCTGCAGTAATAACTCTTAGGATGAACTGTAAGAACCACATCATGGAAAATTGACACTAGACAACATTATAGAAGGAACACCTGTAGAATGGGAAACAGCTTGTCTTCTGGTAATTTAGTACAGACTGAAGTTATCTATATATCTTGGTTCTTCCCATCTTTTCGATACGTGAATATCCAGAAATTCTCATCTCAAGCCTTGAAATCATAAAGATAGTGGTTCAGTATCTGCTTTTGATAACATTTTGTTTTGTTTTTCTGATATGCCAAAGTGTATTTATACATCTTAAATGTAAAATGTAGTCCTGCTATTTAAAACTTGTTAACCCATATAGCATATAGTCACAATTCAGTAATTGTAATGCAAATTTCTGTCTGCATTTGAAATTTCTATCTACATATGCATTTTGCTAAAGAACAGTATTAAGACTTCCAGTTTTTCCTAATTCTTATACAAATTTAATGTGAACACCACTCTTCAAGGAGATAGGAAGGGTATTCTGTTGCTCCAGTCCTACACATGCGTAACAGTACTAAATAATTAGGTAATTTGCCTAAGGTAATACATCAAGAGGGTATATAGAGCTCAGGTCTCTTGATGGCTTATTGGGATTCTTTTTGTGTATGTGACAGGGTCTCACTCTTTTGCCCAGGCTGGAGCGCAGTGGCACGATCTAGGCTCACTGCAGCCTCTGCCTCCCAGGTTCAAGCAACTCTCGTGCCTCAGCCTCCTAAGTAGCTGGGATTACAGGCACCTACCACCACTCTTGGCTAATTTTTTGTATTTTTAGTAGAGATGGGGTTTCACCATGTTGGCCAGGCTGGTCTCAAACTCCTGGCCTCAACTAATCCACTCTCCTTGGCCTCCCAAAGTGCTGGGATTACAGGCGTGAGCCACCACACCTGGCTTGTTAGGATTTTTATGAAACTGTGCTTCCTGTTTGACGATGAATTACAAGGTTTAAAAGCAAAAGCTTGTTAGTTACATATGATTCCTGCCTGCTACACTTATTCTAACCCCTGGAACCATTTTCCTTTGGAAAATTGCCTTTAGCACATCATTAGAAGCAACACTACTGATCATCTGCTCACTTTTAATCCTAAATGGTATTTCACAGTTTAATTTCTTAGTTCATAAGACTTGATCTCAACCCACTTTGTTTGTAGAAAGTAAATTCATTTTCAAATCATGAACAATAGTTTCATTCAGAAGCAGAAAATGTTAAGAACTTGTTAGGATCAGTTTTTGTTCCTGAAGGTGTCAGGGCCTTTCTTTAAAACTTGCTTTCTGATAAGTCCTTTCTCTTTCACCTTCCACTTCTAATTAGGGACCAAGTTCTTTGATTATGTTTCTTAATTTTCTCTAATTCATTTTATTCCTGTCTGTTTCCATTGCCACTATCCATTCATTCCTCACCTCTGGTTTTGCTCCCTTTGGACCCATCCCCACTACTGTCCTTAGCCTTTCTAAAGTACTACTCTCATCATGTTCTTCTGCTTAAATTCCTTAATTATTCCCTGGGATATGCAAAATGAAGGCCAAACTCATGGTTTTATATGTAGTGTTATATTTAATCCTGAACACATAGGTAGGACTTATCTTCATCTTAAAGATGAGGAAATGGGCTCACTGTGATTGGTAACTTGCCCACTATTTCACAGCCAAGGAGGAATCTTGAAGGATCAAGAATAGGGCATGATAATCAATGAGTGGATAAAGAAATCGTGGTGTGTATATACCATGGAATACTACTCAGTCATAAAAAGGAATGAAGTAATGGCATTTGCAACAACCTGGATGGAATTGGAGACCATCATTCTAAGTAACTCAGGAATGGAAAACCAAACATCATACGTTCTCACTCATAAGTAAGAACTAGGCTATGAGGATGCAAAGGCATAAGAATGATACAATGGACTTTGGGGACTCGGAGGAAAGGGGAAAAGATGGGAGTAGGGTGAGGGATGAAAAACTACACACTGGGTACAGTGTACACTGCTTGGCTGATGGGTGCACCAGAATCTCACAAACCACCACTAAAGAACTTATTCATGTAACCAACCACCACCTGTTCCCCAAAAACCTATTGAAATAAAAAAACTAATAAAAATTTCTGTTAAATGTGAAAAAAGGAATAGGGCATGAATCTGAAAAGGTAGTCATATAGGAAATGGTGCGTTGTGCCAATAATGTTGAAGTTTATCTCTTAAGTGCTGGTGAGCCATATGGGATTTTAAGCAAGGAGATGGTTTGATCTGATTTGTATTTTAGACAATTCATTTCAGTGACTAGCCTAAAATGGAAGTGGGAAGACTTGGACACCAATTAGAAAACTTGTAATATTTTAGGCAAAAAATGTAAAAAGAGAGGTAAAGTGGTAGAACTGGGAATGGAGAAAAGAGAATTTTATGAGATACTTTATTGGTTCCCAATCAAAAGTGCGGGGTAAAGAAGCCTGGAATAATGTTTTCTGGTTTGAGTGGTTTGAGTTGTTTTATACCATCTGTTGCACCATTCATAACCTTTCATGGTTTACCAAATCTGCTTTGCTCTTTTATGCCTTGTTGCATAAGCTGGTTCCTTTTGTCTGGAATTCTTTTTTTTTTTTAACTTGCCTTTTGAAAGCACCTACTCACCTTTTAAGACCTTAGGTTAATGTCAGACAGTTTAGGAACCCTTTCCCAAGTCTATTCTTTGAGCTCAAGAGAACAGAATATGTATTTCTACATATATTTATGTTACATTTGATCATGTTGAGTTATGGTCATTCATACGTTTCCTTACTTGTTGGTAATTTGAAGTCAGTCTTAGTCATATTTATGATCCAGTCCTCTAGTCAGCCTAGGCTGTCATATTATGATACTGATTTTCTGTTAGAAAGGCCACATACACCTGATTTTATCACATTTGTTGAAGATGGCATTTTATTCTATTTAGCTTAGATGATTTTCCCCTAGAATGCAAAATAAATTGGATTAATGTATCCATGGCATACTTCTGTTAAATGCAAAGTGAATATGGCTTGTAATTGGGGCTATCCTACCACACAGTCAAAGGTTAGCAATCAAATTTTAGGTATTGTGTAAACAAAAGTAGTCAATTGTCAGTAGCCATTAAGAAAGTACTAGTGTGTTCCATTTCTGACAGAATGCTAGGTTATATAGTATTAACTATATAACTATATAGTTATATAACTATATAGCCGTTACTCCCAATTGGAGTAACTACACTGGCAATTACAAAATAAAAATATTTATTTTTAAATGCTTTTCTGAGCTGGCACAAAAATAAGGAATCTGTCAAGCTCCCATATAAATAGAAGCAGGGACTGTGAATTCCAACCTGCTTTTACTTTTTTCTAGAAAGTAAATCCATTTCCAAAGCATGAAGAGTTGCTTCAATTGAGGACAGAGAAAAGTTAAGAATTTGCTAGATCAGCTTTTGTGTCTGAAGATGTCAGCGCCTTTCTTTGAAACTTGCCTAACCAAGTGCCAACAAGTAAGTCTTTCATGCTGAAAGTTTCTGCTGAACACTGGGAACCTTGAGCTTTGAGGGATATCTAATAGGAAATCCTCCAATAAAGCTGAGACCCCAAAGGGCTCCATACAAATTGTAAAATAGGAAAATAAACGTTCAATTCATCTCCAACGAAAATCTGTTGGAGATGAATTGAAACATCTTTGCCTTCATCTTGGCGTATGTTGGAGGAAATTTCCAAGAATCCATAACCACAAGTCAACTTCCATGTGGGTTCATGGTTAAATTCACTATCTCTGTGGTTCAAAACCCTCAACCAGAGAATTTAAATGGACCTAGGTTGGTAGTATGTAGGTGGCCGATAGAAGCAAATAAAAATTATCTTCTGAGAAACTCTCCTTCAATTCAGGCCTCAAAGAATACTACAGGTAAGTTTCAAAGGGAAATGAATAGCTCACAGTCAAAAATCACAAACACAGAGAGAGGCCAAGATGGCTATTTGAAGCAGCTGCTGTCCATGGCACTCATGGAGAGGAATGAAAGCAGTGAGTGAATTCAGCCCCTTAACTGAAATCGCCAGGTTCTCACATTGTGACTGACTAGGCAAACAACCCACGAAGAACTGAGGAAAGAAGGGTGAGGCAATGGCCCACCAAGGAGTGGCACAGAGCCAAAGGAACCCCAATCCCCAGCCAAGGGAAGCAATGAGTGAATGTGCGACCCTGCCTGGGAAATCATGCTTCTCCCATGGATGTCTGCAATCCATGGATCAGGAGACCTGCTCATGAGCCCAGGCCACCAAGGCCTTGGGTTCAATACACAGAGCTGTGTGGAGTTCTGGCAGACTGGCCACTCAGGCACACACACAGAGACTCAGGAGTTTTACATCTGTTGTCCCCAGGATCCCTGGCAAGGTGGGAAACCCGTTTGTACATACCCTGGGGAAAGGGGCTGAATCCAGGGAGCCCAGCAGCATCATTCTGTGAGTCCAACTTCCACGGCACCTCACAAGTTAAGATCCACTGGCTTGGAATTCCAGCCCACCAATGGCAACAGGCTGGAGTCTGCCTGAGTTGGGACCATGTTCCCTGAACGGAGGGAGAGCCGCCATCTCTGCAGTTTGGTTGACTCAGCCATTTCAGCCTGATGGCTTTGGAGAATCCAGATGGTCCAGATGAGTAAGGGTCCCCCACAATACAGCACACCTGCTTTGCCAGATTGTGGCCAGACTGCTTCTTTCAGTGGGACCCCAATTCATTTCTCCTTACTGGGTGGGGCCTCCCTGCAGGAACTTCAGCCACTTTAGCCAGGGTTATATAGACAGAGCTCTGATCTCTTCCTGGGATGGAGATTCAGGGGGAGGGGTGGCCACCATCTCTGCAGATTGATCAACTCAGCTGTTCCAGCCTGATGGCTTTAGAGAGTCCAAGTGGTCTGGGCAAGGAAGAGTCCCCCCAACACAGCACACCTGCTCTACCAAAAAGCCGCAAGATGGTTTCTTTAAGTGAGTTTCTGATCCCATTCCTCCTGACTGGCTGAGACCTCCCAACAGGGGTCTCCAGACACCTTCTACAGGAGCGTTCAGGCTGACAACAGGTCACTGTTCAACTGGGACAGAGCTTCCAGAGGAAGGAGTAGGCTACCATCTTTGCTGTTTCATAACCTTCACTGGTGATACCTCCAGGTATGGGGAAAAACTGAGGCAACTAGGTTCTGGAGCAAGCCCCCAGCAAACTGCAGCAGTCCTATGGAAGAGTGGCCTGACTGTTAAAAGAAAAACAGAAAACAACAATATCAACAAAAAAGACCCCACAAAGATGCCATTCAAAGGTCAGCAACCTCAACAATCAAAGGTAGATAAGTCCACAAAGATGAGAAAGAATCAACACAAAAACACTGAAAACTCAAAGCTAGAGTGCCTCTTCTCCTCCAAATGACCACAACACCTCTCCAGCAAGGGCACAGAACTGGGCTGAGGCTGAGATGGCTGAATTGACAGAAGTAGCCTTCAGAGGTGGGTAATAATGAACTTTGCTGAGCTAAAGGAGCATGTTGTAACCCAATGCAAAGTACCTAAGAATCGTGATAAAACAATACAGGAGCTGATAGCCAGAATAGCCAGTTTTGAGATGAACATAACTGACCTGAAGGAGCTGAAAAACACAATACGAGAACTTCGCAATGCAATCACAAGTGTCAATAGCAGAATAGACCAAGTGGAGGAAAGAGTCTCAGAGTTTGAAGACCATTTTTCTGAAATAGGCAGACAAGAAGAGAGAAAAAAAGAGTGAAAATTAATGAACAAAATCTCTGAGAAATAGATTATTTAAAGAGACTGAACCTATGACTGATTGGGGTACCTAAAAGAGAGGGGGAGAATGGAGCCAAGTTGGAAAACATACTTCAGGATATCGTCCAGGAGAGCTTTCCCAACTTAGCAAGACAGGCCAACATTCAAATTCAGGAAATGCAGAGAACCCCAATAAGATACGCTGTGAGAAGGTCATCTCCAAGAAACATAATTAACAGATTCTCTAAGGTCAAAATGAAAGAAAAAATGTTAAGGGCAGCCAGAGAGAAAGTCCAGGTCACCTACAAAGGGAAGCCCATCAGACTAACAGTAGACCTCTCAGTGGAAACCCTAAGCCAGAAGAAATTGGGAGCCAATATTCAACATTCTTAAAGAATTTCCAATTCAATATTTCATATTTAGCAAAATTAAGCTTCATAAGTGAAGGAGAAATAAGATCTTTTTCAGACAAACAAATGATGAGGGAATTCATCACCAACAGGCCTGCCTTGCAAGAGATCCTGGAGAAAGCACTAAATATGGAAAGGAAAAACTGTTACCACCTGCTACAAAAACACACTAAAGTACAGAGACCAGTGACACTATGAAGCAACCACATAAACAAGTCTGCAAAGTAACCAGCTAGCATTAGGATGACAGGACCAAATTCACACCTAACAACACTAATCTTAAATGTAAATAGGCTAAATGCTCCCATTAAAAGACACAGAATGGCAAGCTGGATAAACAGCCAAGACTCATCAATAGGCTGTCTTCAAGAGACACACCTCTCATGCAAAGACATACATAGGCTCAAAATAAAAGGATGGAGGAAAATTTACCAAGCAAATGGAAAACAGAAAGAAGCAGGGGTTGCAATCCTAGTTTCTGACAAAACAGACTTTAAACCAACAAAGATAAAAAAGACAAGGGCATTATATAATGGTAAAGGGTTCAATTCAACAAGAATTGAATATATCCTAAATATATATGCACCCAATACAGGAACACCCAGATCCATAAAGCAAATTCTTAGAGACCTACAAAGAGACTTAAACTCACACATTACTAGGGCTAGACTTTAACACCCCATTGGCAATATTAGACAGATAATTGAGACAGAAAATTAACAACAATACTCAGGACCTGAACTCAGCTCTGGATCAAGTGGACCTGATAGATGTGTACAGAACTCTCCACCCAAAAAAACAGAACATACATTGTTCTCCACATCACATGGCAGTCACTCTAAAATTGATCACATAATCAAAAGTAAAACACTCCTCAGCAAATGCTATTAAAATAGCTGAAATCATAACAGCAGTCTTTCAGACAACAACACAATCAAATTAGAACTCAAGATTAAGAAATTTACTCAAAACCACACAAATACATAGAACTAGAACAACTTGCTCTTGAATGACTCGAGTAAATAATGAAATTAAGGCAGAAATCAAGAAGTTCTTTGAAACTAATGAGAACAAAGAGACAATATACCAGAATCTCTGGGATGCAGCTAAAGCAGTATTAAGAGGGAAATTTATAGCACTAAAATGCCCACATCAAAAAGCTAGAAAGATCTCAAGTTAACAACTTAACATAACTACTAAAAGAACTAGAGGACCAAAAGCAAACAAACCCCAAAGCTATCAGAAGACAAGAAATAACCAAGATCAGAGCTGAACTGAAGGAGATAGACACAAAAAAAAATCCTTCAAAAAATAAATGAATCCAGAAGCTGGCTTTTTGAAAAAATTAATAAAATAGACTGCTGGCTAGACTAATAAAGAGGAAAAGAGAGAAGAATCAAATAGACACAATCATAAATGATAAGAGGGATATCACCACTGACCCAACAGAAATACAAATGACCATCAGAGAATACTATAAACACTTCTATGCACATAAACTAGAAAATCTAGACAAAATGGATACATTCCTGGACACATATACCCACCCAACACTGAAACAGGAAGAAATTGAATCCCTGAATAGACCAATAATGAGTTCTGAAATTGTGGCAGTAATAAATAGCCTACCAACCAAAAAAAGTCCAAGACCATATGGATTCACAGCTGAATTCTCTCAGAAATACAAAGGAGAGCTGGTACCATTTCTACTAAAACTATTCAAAAAATTGAAAATGAGGGATTCCTCTCTAACTCATTTTATGAGACCAGCATTATCCTGATACCAAAACCTGGCAGAGATACAACAAAAAAAGAAAACTTAAGGTCAATATCCTTGATGAACATTGATGCAAAAATCCTCCATAAAATGCTGGGAAACTGAATCCAGTAGCATATCAAAAAGCTTATCCACCACTATCAAGTTGGCTTCATCCCCATGATGCAAGGTTGGTTCAACATACGCAAATCTATAAATGTGATTCATCACATAAACAGACCTAAGACAAAAACCACATGATTATCTCAATAGATGCAGAAAAATCCTTTGATAAAATTCCACACCCCTTCATGTTAAAAATTCTCAAACTAGATTGTGAAGGAACATACCTCAAAATAATAAGAGCTATATATGACAAACCCACGGCCAATATCATACTTAATGGGCAAAAGCTGGAAGCATTCCCCTTGAAAATCAGCACAAGACAAGGATGTCCTGTCTCTCACCACTCCTATTCAACATAGTATTAGAAGTTCTGGCCAAGGTAATCAGACAAGAGAAAGAAATAAAGGATATTCAAATAGTAAGAGAGGAAGTCAAATTATCTTTGCAGATTACATGATCCTATATGTAGAAAACCCCATTGTCTCAGCCCAAAGTTTCTTAAGTTGATAAGCAACTTCAGTAAAGTCTCAGAATACAAAATCAATGTGCAAAAATCACAAGCATTCCTATACATCAACAACAGACAAGCAGAGAGCCTAATCATGAATGAACTCCCATTCATAATTGCTACAGAAAGAATCAAATACCTAAATATACAGCTAGCAAGGGAAGTGAAGGACCTCTTCAAGGAGAACTACAAACCACTGCTCCAAGAAATCAGAGGGGACACAAACAAATGAAAAAACATTCTATGCTCATGGATAGAAAGAATCAATATCATGAAAATGGCCATACTGCCCAAAGTAATTAATAGATTCAATGCTATTTCATTAAACTATCATTGACATTCTTCACAACATTAGAAAAAGCCATTTTAAAATTCATATGGACAATCCTAAGCAAAAAGAACAAAGCTGGAGGCATCGCACTACCCAACTTCAAACTATACTACAAGCCTACAGTAACTAAAACAGCATGGTACTGGTACAAGAATAGACACATAAATCAATGGAACAGAATAGAGAACACAGAAATAAGACTAAACACCTACAGCCATCTGATCTTTGACAAAGCTGACAAAAACAAGCAATAAGGAAAGGATTCCCTATTTAATAAATGGTGCTGAGAGAACTGGCTAGCCATATACAGAAAATTGAAACTGGACCCCTTCCTTACACCATATACAAAAATCAACTCAAGATGGATTAAAGACTTAAATGTAAAACCCCAAACTATAAAAACCCTGGAAGAAAATCTAGGCAATACCTTCAGGACATAGGCACAGGCAAAGATTTTATGATTAAAACGCCAAAAGCAGCCAGGATCAGTGGCTCACGCCTTTAATTGCAGCACTTAGGGGGTCCAAGGTGGGTGGATTACCTGAGGCCAGGAGTTTGAGACCAGCCTGACCAACATGGTGGAATGCTATCTCTACTAAAAATACAAAAATTAGCCAGACGTCATGGTGGGCACCTGTAATCCCATGGTGGGCACCTGTAATCTCGAGAGACTGAGGCAGGAAAATCACTTGAACCTGGGAGGCAGGGGTTGCAGTGAGCAAATATCATGCCACTGCACTCCAGCCTGGGTGACAGAGCAAGAGTCCGTCTCAAAAATAAAATAAAATAAAATAAAATAAAATAAAATAAAATAAAAATAAAATAAAAAAAACACCAAAAGCAATTGCAACAAAAGCAAAAATTGACAAATAGGATCTAATTAAACTAAAGAGCCTCTGCCCAGCAAAATAAACTATCATCAGAGTGAAAAGACAACCTACAGAATAGAAGAAACGTTTTGCAATCTATCCATCTGACAAAGGTCAAATATCCAGAGTCTACAAGGAACTTAAACAAATTTACAGGACAAGAAACAAACAACTCCTTTAAAAAGTGGGCAAAGGACATGAACAGGCACTTTTCAAAAGAAGACATAGATGTGGCCAACAAACGTATGAAAAAAAAGCTCAACATTGTTGATAATTGCAGAAATGCAAATCAAAACTGCAATGAGATACCATCTCATACCAGTCAAAATGGCTACTATTAAAAATCCAAAAAAACAGCAGATGCTGGCAAGGTTGCAAAGAAAAAGAAACACTATTACACTGTTGGTGAGAGTGTAAATTAATTTAACCATTGTGGAAGACAGTGTGGTGATTCCTCAAAGACCTGGAGGCAGAAATACCATTTGACCCAACAATCCCATTACTGGGTATATACCCAATGAAATATAAATCATTCTATCATAAAGATACATACACATGTATGTTCATTGCAGCACTATTCACAATAGCAAAGACATGGAATCAATCCAATGGCCCATCAACGACAGACTGGATAAAGAAAATGTGGTACATATTAGTCAGGCATGGTGGTGCACGCCTGTAATCCCAGCTACTCTGGAGGCTGAGGCAGGAGAATTACTTGAACCTGGGAGGTGCAGGTTGCAGTGAGCTGAGATCGTGCCACTGCACTCCAGTCGAGACTCCATCTCAAAAAAAAAAAAAAAAAAAAACAAATGACAAATGCACAAGATACCATGAGTGAAAACTAGCAGAGCAAATAAGCAGTAATAGTTTCTTGAATTATCAGATACAGAATATAAAATGAATGTTTAATATGTTAAAATAAAAGGAAAGCTTGAAAGAGCCAGGAAAAGGAGACGATCAAATCTATTTAAAAGAAAAGAAAAGGATCAAATAAAACTTCAAGAACTGAGCAATATAAAGATTGAAATAATAAACTCAGTGAATGATGGGATGGTGACTCCCATCACCTCCACCCTGACACACACACAGAATTTCCCTTCTCATTTTAGCAAAGAAAGAATAAAAACATGAGTTTTATGTTGGTAAGCAGTTGTCTAGCTAGTGACTCTTTCCTCTCTTGCTTTTACTTAGATATTTGGTTAGTTAATACATTATATTAACCAATAATAAAGCAATGAACTCCTGTGAAAACAGAAGTTATAACTTTAGCAATAACATATATCTAACCATACATTTTACTCAGTATCTCATTTTCCCACCTTTCCTGACAAAAGGTAATCATCCTGAATCCAGGTGGTAAGGGTTTGCTTGCTTTTCTTCCTAATTAGTTTGTTATATCTTTGCCCCCCTCCCTCCCCTGATAGATGAATGAATGGATACATGGATATATTTTGTTGTCGATACATAATAATGTACGTATTTATGATGTACATGTGATATTTTGATATTTGCATACAATGTATAATGATCAAATCAGGGTAATTAAGATATCCATCACCTCAAATATTCATCATTTCTTTGTGTTCATAACATTCCAGATCTTCTTTTCTAGTTATTTAAAAATATACAATAAATTATTGTTAACTATATGATATAGTTTGTATATTTGTTTCCTCAAATCTCGTGTTGAAATATAATCCCTAATGTTAGAGGTGGGGCCTGGTGGTAGGTGTTTGGATCATGGGGCAGATCCCTCATGAATGATTTAGCATTATCCCTTTGGTAGTGAATAAGTTCTCGCAACATCTGGTTGTTTAAAAGAGTGTGGCACCTCCCTGGCCCTAGACCTTGCTCTTGCTCTGGCCATGCGACCTGCCTGCTCCTGCTTGCCTGCCACCATGAGTAAAAGCTCCCTGAAGCCTTCCCAGAAGCCAAGCAGATGCCAGCACCATGCTTCCTGTACGGCCTGCAGAACTGTGAGCCCATTAAATATCTTTTCTTTATGAATCACCCAGTCTCAGGTATTCCTTTAGAGCAACATAAGAACAACCCAATACAGTGTGTTACCCTATTGTGCTGTCAGGCAGTAGAACTTCTTCCTTCTAACTGTATTTTTGTACACATTACCCAACCTATCTTTGTCATCCACCTCACCCTTCCCAGCCTCTGGTAACCATTATCCTACTCTCCACCTTCATGAGATCAACTTTTTAAGCTCCTGCATATGAGGGAGAATATATAATAGTAGTCTTCTGTGCTTTGCTTATTTCACTTTTTCACTTAATACCTCCAGTTCCATCCGCGTTGCTGCAAGTGACAGAATTTCATTTTTTTATGGCTGAATAATATTCACTGTGTATGTTTACCACATTTTCTTCATCCATTCATCCACTGATGGACACTTACATTGATTTCATATCCTGGCTATTGTGAATAATGCCGCAATAAACATGAGAGTGCAGGTATCTCTTGAAGATACTGATTTTCTTTCTTTTAAATATATACCCAGCAGTGGGATTGCTGGATCACATGGTAGCTCTATTTGTAGTTTTTTTTGGGAATCTCTATACTGTTTTCCATAGTGGCGATGCTAATTTACCTCCCTGCCAACAGTGTATGAGCCTTCCCCTTTCTCCACAGCCAGCATCATTATTTTCTTTTTGATAGTAGTCATTTTAACTGGAGTGAGATGATATCTCACTGTGGTTTTGATTTGCATTTCCCTTAGGATTAATGATATTAAATATTTTACGTATTTTTTTTCAGATCATTTGCCCATTTTAAAAATAGGGTTGCTTGGTGTTTTTTTGTTTTTGTTTGTTTTGTGTTTTGTTTTGTTTTTTTGCTATTGAGTTGTTTGCATTTTTTATATATTCTGGTACTATCCCTTGTCAGGGGAATAGTTTGCAAATATTTTCTCCCATTCAGTATAATATTTCTTCTTTCTGTTGATTATTTCCTTTGCTGTGCAGAAGCTTTTCAGCTTGATGTGATCTCATTTGCCTGTTTCTGCTTTGGTTGCCTGTGCTTTTGAGATCTTGCCCAAAAAATCTTTGCCAAGACTAATGTTCTGAGGTGCTTCCCCAATGTTTTCTTCTAGTAGTATCATAGCTTCAGGTCTTACATTT
The DNA here is from genome assembly GCF_029281585.2 of Gorilla gorilla gorilla. Lineage (NCBI taxonomy): Eukaryota > Metazoa > Chordata > Mammalia > Primates > Hominidae > Gorilla > Gorilla gorilla. The sequence continues at coordinate 27,450,594 of NC_073243.2, forward strand.
ACGTCTTTATTGTTTTTTTATTTGATTTTTATATATGGTGAGAGATAGGGATCTAGTTTCATTCTTTTGCATATGGACATCTGGTTTTCCCACACCATTTACTGAAAAGACTGTCCTTTCCTCACTGTATATTCTTGGTACCTTTGTCAAAATGAATTGGCTATAAATGCGTGGATTTATTTATGGGTTTTCTACTCTGTTCCATTGGTTTACACATCTGTTTTATGCCGGTACCATGCTCTTTTGGTACGATAGCTTTGTGGTATATTTTAAAGTCTGGTAGTGTTATGCCTTCAACTTTGTTCCTGTTGTTAAGGATTGCTTTGGCTATTTGTTGTGTTTTTGTTTTTGTGTTTCTATACAGATTACAGGATTTTTAGAAATTGCTGTGCTTGGTGTTTTGATAGGGGTTGCATTGAATATGTAGATAGTTTTGACTGGATATTTTAACAATATTAATTCTTCCAACCCATAAGCATGGGATGTCTTTTCTTTTTTTTTTTTTTTTTTTGGTTCCTCTTCAATTTCTTTAATCAGTGTTGATCATAGTTTTTGTTATAGAGATCTTTCACTTTTTTGGTTAAATTTATTCCAAGGTATTTTTTTGTATCTATTATAAATGGAATTCACAATAAAGAAAACTTACTACAAAGATTTACAATTAAAGGGATTGCTTTCTTAATTATTTATTTATTTATTTATATATTTATTTGTTTGAGATGGAGTCTCACTCTGTCACCCAGGCTGGAGTGCAGTGGTGTGATCTAGGCTCCTTGCACCTTCCGCCTCCTGAGTTTAAGTGATTCTCCTGCCTCAGCCTCCTCAGTAGCTGGGACTGCAGGCATGTGTCACTACGCCGACTAAGTTTTATATTTTTAATAGAGACGGGGTTTCACCATGTTAGCCAGGCTGGTCTGGAACTCCTGATCTCAAGTGATCCATGTGCCTTGGCCTCCCAAAGTTCTGGGATTACAGGCATCAGCCAACGTGCCTGGCCGTTTTTTTTTTGTTTTTTTTTTTAGGTTGTTCACTGTTGGTGTATAGAAATGCTACTGATTTTTATATGTCGATTTTGCATCCTGCAGCTTTATTGAATTAGTTTGTCGGCTATAACAGTTTTTTAGTTTAGGTTTTTCTAAATATAGGATCATGTTGTCTGCAAAGGAGGATGATTTGACTTCTTCCTTTTTAATTAGGATGTGCTTTATTTCTTTCACTTGCCTAATTGCCCTACCTAGGACTTCCAATATTATGTTGAGTAAAAGTGATGAAAGTGGGCATCCTTGTCATGTTCCAGACCTTAAAAGGAAGTCTTTTAATTTTCCCCATTCGTTGTTATATTAACTATGGATTTGTCATATATGGCTTTTACTGTTTTGAGGTATGTTCCTTTTATATACCCAGTTTGTTGCATGTTTTTATCATGAAGGAATGTTGAATTTTATCAAACACTTTTTCAGCATCTATTGAAATAATCATATGGTTTTTGTTCTTGATTCTGTTAGTGTGATATATATTTGAGTTTAGGTTCTATTTTTATATTTTATGAAAAAGCTATATCTATAATATTTTGGGATATTCCCCCTTAATAACCTTTTGGTAAGCTTCATGTTGTTTTTTGTAGATGTATAATATTTCATTACATGTTGTTTTTTTGAAAAAATCCACTTTCCCATTGATGAACATTTTGGTTATTTCCAGATTTTTCTCTAGTGAACTGTACTACTATGAACGTTCTTGTATATGTGTCCTGCTATACAAGTGTCAAAGTTTCTTTTGATATAGGAAACTGCTGCTATATCATCACATTGCTGGATCATAAAGCATGTGAATGCTCAACTTTAAAAGGTAATGCCAAACGGTTTCCCAACTGGTTACACCAATTTATTCTCCAGATCTTCCCCAACATTTGATATTTCAGACTTTTAAGTTCTTCCCAAGTGACACAGTTTAAAATAGTATTGCATTGCGATCTTGATATGACTTTTCCTGATCACTAACGATGAGCAGCCTATGTATGCTTATTGGACAGATATGTTTCCTCACTCAAGTTTCTGCTCATCTTCCCATTAAGTTATTTATCCTTCCCTTATTGATTTGTTATTGTCATTTATGTATTATCGATCCAAGTTGTTCATAGGTGTGTATTGAAAATATCTTCTCTTAGTAACTTTTCATGTTTTTGAAGATATGTTTTGATGAACAATAGTTATGAACACCACTTATTCAGACATTAGTACTTATAAAAATTAATAGATCTTGTATCTTATTTAAAGATAAAGGCCGGGTGCAGTGGCTCACGCCTGTAATCCCAGCACTTTGGGAGGCCGAGGTGGGCAGGTCACCTGAGGTCGGGAGTTCGAGACCAGCCTGAGCAACATGGAGAAACCCCACCTCTACTAAAAATACAAAATTAGCTGGGCGTGGTAGCAGGTGCTGGTAATCCCAGCTACTCGGGAGGCTGAGGCAGGAGAATCGCTTGAACGTGGGAGGCGGAGGTTGCAGTGAGCTGAGATCGCACCATTGCACTGCAGCCTGGGCAACAAGAGCGAAACTCCGTCTCAAAAAAAAAAATAAGATTTCAATACTAAGATTTAAAAATATTTACCTCATATTTTATTTATTTAAAATTTTTAAAATTTCAACTTTTATTTTAGATTCAAGGGATATATGTGCACATTTGTTACAAGGGTATGTTGAGTGACACTGAGATTGAGGGTATAAATGATCCTATAACCCACATAGTGAGCACGGTACCCAATAGGTAGTTTTTCAGCCCTTGCCCTCACCATTAGTCCTCAGTGCCTGCTGTTCCCATCTTTATGTCCATATGTACTCAATGCTTGGCTGTCAGTTATAAGTGAGAACATGTGGTACTTGGTTTTCTGTTCCTGCATTAATTCGCTTAGGATAATGGCCTCCAGCTGCTTCTATGTTGCTGCAAAGTATCTGATTTTATTATTTTTATGGCTATGACTATTTCATGGTGTAGTATGTACCACATTTTCTCTATCCAATCCACTCTTGATGGGCATTTAGTTTGATTCCATGTCTTTGCTATTGTGAATAATGCTGCAATGAACATATGAGTGCATAGGGCTTTTTGGTGGAAAGATTTATTTTCCTTTGAGTATATACCCAGTAATGGGATTGCTGGGTCAAATGGTTCTGTTTTAAGTTCTTTGAGAAATCTCCAAACTGCTTTTTACGGTGGCTGAACTAATTTACATTCCCACCAGCAGTGAATAAGTGTTTCCTTTCCTCCACAGCCTCATCACCATCTGTTTTTTGTTTGTTTGTTTGTTTATTTGTTTGTTTGTTTTTTTAGACGGAGTCTCGCTCCCTCACCAGGCTGGAGTGCAGTGATGTGATCTCAGCTCACTGCAACCTCCACTTCCCGGGTTCTTCTGCCTCAGCCTCCCGAATAGCTGGGATTACAGGCATGCACCAACACGCCCAGCTAATTTTTGTATTTTTAGTAGAGACGGAGTTTCACCATGTTGGTCAGGCTGGTCTCGATCTCGTGACCTCATGATCCATCTGCCTTGGCCTCCCAAAGTGCTGGGATTACAGGCATGAGCCACCGCACCCGGCTTCTGTTATTTTTTCACTTTTTAATAATAGCCATTCTGACTCATGTGGGATGAGATCTCATTGTGATTTTGATTTGCATTTCTCTGATGATAGTGATGTTTAACATTTTTTCATATGTTTGTTGGCCATGTGTGTCTTTTCTTAAGAAGTGTCTGTTTATGTCTTTTGCCCACTTTTTAATGGCGTTATTTGTTTTTTGCTTGTTGAATTGTTTAAGTTCTTTATGGAGTCTGGATATTAGACCTTTCTCAGATGCACAGTCTGCAGGTATTTTCTCCTGTTCTGTAGGTTGTCTGTTTAGTCTATTGATAGTTTATTTTGCTGTCCAGAAGCTCCTTAGTTTAATTAGGTCCCATTGGTCAATTTTTATTTTTGTTGCAATTGCTTTTGAGGACTAAGTTATAAATTATTTCCCAAGGCCAATGTCCAGAACGGTATATCCTAGGTTTTCTTCTAGGATTCTTAGTTTGAGGTCTTATATTTAAATCTTTAATCCATCTTGAGTTAATTTTTGTATACAGTGAAAGGTAGGGGTTCAGTTTTATTCTTCTGCATATGGCTAGCCAGTTATCCCAGCACCATTTATTGAATAGGGAGTCCTTTCCCCGTTGCTTATTTTTGTTGACTTCCTTGAATATCAGATGGCTGTAGGTATGTGGCTTTATTTCTGGGTTCTCTATTCTTTATCATTTACCCTGTATTTTATACTGAGAGTTTTAAAGTTCTATTCCTGAGTTTAAGCCCTAAATCCATTTGGAATTGATTTTTGTAGACGGTGTGTGGTAGGAATTCAATTTCAAATTTTCCATGTGAAAATCATTTTTTCCAGCTCGATTTGTTAAACAATCAACTACTTCTTTTCATATCGATCATGCACTCCATATTTATCATATGAAAATGTTCCTAACATACATGCATTTTTAGGCTGTCAGTTTTATTCCATTGACCAATTTATTTATCCCTGAACTAATACCACACTGTCTTTATTACAGCTCCATAATAAATCCTCATATCTGATCCCCTCTCTCTGCTCTTCTTAACAGGTATCTTGGTTATTCTTGACACCCTTTTCCTCCATATGTATTTTAAAAATAGCTCTGTTGAACTATAATCCACATACCACATAATTCAGCCATTTAATGTGTACGATTTAATAGTTTTTAGTATATTCAAAGATATGTGCCACCATTGCCACAGTCAATTTTAGAATGTTTTAATTACCTCAAAAAACTCACATACTCTGACAAGCTCTCTCTCACTCTAACCCTGCCCAGTCCTAAGTAACAACTAATCTACTTTCCTTCTATAGATTTCCCCGGTCTGGACTTTCACACAAATGGGATTAGATAATACGTGGACTTTTATGTTTGGCTTCTTAATGGATTTTCAGAGTTCATGTAAGTACCATATATTAGTACTTCATTTGTTTTTATGACTACATAATATTCCATTGTATGAATATGAATATGACTAAATAATATTCCATTACATGAATATACCACTTTTTAAATCCATTTATTTGTTGCTTAACATTTGTGGTGTTGTTTCCACCTTTTGGCTATTATGAATAATGCTGCATGAATATTTATGTGTGGATTTCGGTGTGGACTTATGTTTTCATTTCTTATGAATATTCCTAGAAGTGGATTTTCTGGGCCATATGTTAACACTATGTGCAACCATGTGAGGAACTGGCAGACTGTTTTCTAAAGCAGCTGTACAATTTCACATTCTCACATCGCAGTATATGAGGATTTTGATTTCTTTACTTTTTTTGTTCTCCCTAAGAGTTTTATAGTCTAAAACTATAAAGAGCAAAACTCTTACACTTATATCCTTGACTCATTTTGAGTTACCTTTGTATTTGATGTAAAATAAGAGACCAACTTCATTCTTTTGTATGTAGCTATCCAGCTGTTCTTTCCCCCACTGAACAGTCTTGGCACTTTGCTGAAAATCGGTAGGCCATAGATGCATGGATTTATTTCTGGACTCTCAAGTTTACTCCATTTATTGATATATTAGTCCTTGTACTAGTACCACATTGTCTTGATTATCATTGTTTTGCAGTAGGTTTTGAAATTGGGAAGTATGAGTCATCCCCCTTTGTTCTTTTTCAGGATTATTTAGTGTATTGGTCCATCTTATGTTGCTATAAAGAGATACTTGAGGCTGGGTAATTTATAAAGAAAAGAGGTTTAATTGGCTCAAGGTTCTGCAGGCTGAACATAAAGGAAGCATAGTGCCAGCATCTCCTTCTGGTGAGGCTTTAAGAAGCTTATAATCTTGGCAGAAGGTGACAGGGAGCAGGGAGCCAGCATGTTCCATGGCAAAGGGAGAGCAAGAGACAAAGGGGGAAGGTCCCAGACTTTTAAAAATAGCCAGATGTCATGTGAACTCAGAGTAAGAGTCCATTTATCACAAAGAGGATGGTGCCATGCCATTCATGAGGGATCCACCCCCATGATCCAATACCACCCACTAGGCCCCACCTCCAATATTAGAGATCACATTTTAACATGAAGTTTGGAGGAGGCACACATCCAAACCATATATTTTTCCCCTGCTCCCCCTAAATCTCACATCCTTTTCACATTGGAAAATACAATCATTCCTTCCCCAAAGTTCTTCAAAATCTTAACGCATTCTAGCATCAACTCACTCAAAAGTTCAAAGTCCAAAGTCTCATCTGAAACTGAAGTCAAGTTTCTTCCATCCATGAGCCTGCAAAGTCAAAACCAAATTATTTACTTCCAAGATACAATAGTGGTGTACAGGCATTGAGTAAACATTCCCATTCCAAAAGGGAGAAATTGGCGAAAAGAAGAGGGTAAAAGGCCCCATGCAAGTCTGAAACCCAGCAGGGCAGGCATTAAATCTTAAAGCTCCAGCATAATTCTTAACTCTGTATCTTGCATCCTGGTGCAAGGGATGGGCTCCCAAGGCCTTGGGTAGCTTCATCCCTGTGGCTTTCCTGGGCACAGCCCATGTGACTGCTCTCATGGGTTAGAGTTGAGTGCCTGCAGCTTTTCTGGGCTCAGGGTGCAAGCTGCAAGTGGACCTACCATTCTGGGGTCTAGAGGGCGGTGGACCCTTCCCACAGCTCCACTAGTACAGACTCTGTGTAGGGTGCTCCAACCCCACATTTCCCCTCAGCATTGCCCTGGAGTTTCTCTATGGGGGCTCCAACCCTGTAGCAGGCTTCTGCCTGGGCACCCAGGCTTTTCCATACATCCTCTGAGATCTAGCTGGCAGATGCCAAACCAAGATTTCCTTCATTCTTGCATTCTGTATTTCTACAGACTTAACACCACATGGAAGCTTCCAAGGCTTATGGCTTGCATGCTCTGAAGTGGGAACCCAAGGTATACCTGAAGTCCTTTGAGCCACAGCTGGAGCTGTAGCAGCAGGGTTATGGGGTGCAGCCTCTTGAGGTAGTGTAGAGCAGCAGAGTCCCAGTCCTGAACCTTGAAACCATTTTTTCCTACTAGGCCTTTGGGCTTGTGATGGGAGGGGCTGCCTTGAAGATCTCTGAAATGCCTTTGAGACTATTTTCCCATTGTCTTGGATACTAGCAGTTTGCTCCCTTTTAGTCATGCTAATCTCTCTAGCAACTGGTTGCTCCACAGCCTGCTTGGATTCTTTCTCTACCATAAGACCAGGCTGCAAAATTTCTAAATGTTGACACTGCTTCCCTTTTAAATATAAGTTGCAACTTTAAGTCATTCCTTTGCTCCCACATCTGATAATAGGTTGTTAGAAACAGCCATACCACTTCTTGAACACTTTGTTGCTTAGAAATTTCTTCTATGATATTCTGAATCATCACTCTTAATTTCAAATTTCCACAGATCTCTAAAACATGCACACAATGCAGCTGAGTTCTTTGCTAGGGCATAACATGGATAACTCCAGTTGATAGGGCATAACTCCAATAACTGGAGTTATTTCCTCATTTCCATCTCATCAGCCTGGACATCACTGTCCATATTTTTTCAGCATTTTAATCACAATAATTTAATCAGTCTCTAAGAAATTGCAAACTTTCCCTCATCTTTCTATCATCTTCTTGAAACTCTTCCACCTCTGCCTATTACCAAGTTGCAAAGCCACTTCCACATTTTCAGGTATCTTTGTAGCAATGCCCCACACCTTGGTACCAATTATCTGTATTAATCCATTCTTGTGTTTCTATAAATAAATACCTGAAGCTGAGTAATTAATAAAGAAAAAATTAATAAAACTTCTTTATAAAACTTTATAAAACTTATAAAGAAAAGCTTAATTTGCTCACAGTTTTGTAGGCTGTAGATGAAGTATATCAGCATCTGGTGAGGCTCATCAGCTTCTGGTGAGGCCTCAGGAAGCTAAGAATCCTGGTGGAAGGTGATGGAGAGCCAGCATGTCACATGGCAAGAGCAGGAGCAAGAGAGAGAGAGAGAGAGTCGGAGAGGTCCCAGACTCTTAAACAACCAGATCTCATGTGAACTCAGAGCAAGAGCACATTTATCACCAAGGGGATAGTGCTAAGCCATTCATGAGGGATCTGCCCCATGATCTACACCTCCCACTAGGCCCCACCTCCAACACTGGAGATCTCATTTCAACGTATTTGGATGGGACACACATCATATCTTTTGGCTATTCTAGATCACTTGCAATTTTATACAGATTTTAGGATAAAATTTTCAATTTATACAAAGAAGTCAGCTGAGATTCTTAGAGGGAGTGTGTTCATTCTTTAGATCAGTTTGGGAATCAGTTTATCATTTTAACAATGTTAAGTCTTCCAATCCATAAATATGGGATGTTTTTCCATTTATTTAGGTCTTCTTTAATTTCTTTCAACAATATTTTATTGTTTTTAGGGTATAAGATGTGCACTTTTTTGGATAAATTTATTCCTAAAGATTTTATTTTATTTATTGTTTATTTTACTTTTTTATTTTATTATTTCATTTTATTTTATTGAGACAGAGACTTGTTCTCTCACCCAGGCTGGAATGCAGTGGCATGATCTTGGCTCACTGCAACTTCTACCTCCTAGGCTCAAGCAATTCTTGTGCCTCAGCCTCCCAAGTAGCTGGGATTACAGTCATGCACCACCATGCCCAGCTATTTTTTTGTATTTTTGGTAGAGATGGGGTTTCACCATGTTGGCCAGGCTGTTCTCGAACTCCTGGCCTCAAATGATCCTCCTACCTCGATCTCCCAAAGTGCTGGGATTACAGGCATGAGCCACCGCATCTGGCCTTATTTTATTTTTTGATGCTATTATGAACAGAATTATTAGGTCCTTCCTTCCTTCCTTCCTTCCTTCCTTCCTTCCTTCCTTCCTTCCTTCCTTCCTTCCTTCCTTCCTTCCTGCCTTCCTGCCTTCTTGCCTTCCTGCCTTCCTTCCTCCCTTCCTCCCTTCCTTCCTTCCTTCCTCACACTATCACTCTGTCACCCAGGCTGGAGTGCAGTGGCACAATCAGCTCACTGCAGCCTTCTCTTCCCTGGGCTCAAGAGATCCTCCTGCCTCAGCCTCCTGAGTAGCTGGGACTATAGGCATGCACCACTACACCTGACTAATTTTTTTTTATTTTTTGTAGAGACGGGATTTTGCCATGTTGCTCAGGCTGGTCTTGAACTCCTGGCCTCAAGTGATTCTCCATCCTCGGCCTCCCAGAGAGCTGGGATTACAGGTGTGAGCCACTGTGCCTGCCCCAGAATTGTTTTCTTAATTTCATTTTCAGATGTTCACTGCAAATGTATAGAAATACAATTGATTTTTATATAGATACTGTATCTTGCAACCTTGCTGAGTTCATTTATTAATTCTAATTCTTTTTTTAAAAAATAGATTAATTCATATTTTCTATATACAAGATAGTTTACTTCTTCCCTTCCTATCTGGGCTTTTTTTGTTTTGTTTTTGTTTTTTTTGAGACAAAGTCTAGCTAGACATAGTCACCCTGACTAGAGTGCATTGGTACCATCTTGGCTCACTGCAACCTCTGTCTCCTAGGTTCAAGTGATTCTCCCACCTCAGCCTCCTGAGTAGCTGGGACTCAAGGTGCACGCCACCACGCCCAGCTAATTTTTGTATTTTTTGGGGTTTCACCATGTCAGCCAGGTGACATGGTGTTCTCAAACTCCCAACCTCAAGTGATCTGCCCGCCTTGGCCTTCCAAAGTGCTGAAATTACAGGCATGAGCCATTGCATCTGGCCTTCCTTTCCTTTTCAGATGCCTTTTATATATTTTTCTTGCCAAGTTTCTCTGGATAAAATCTCTGGTAAATGTTTTAGTAGGGATGGGGTTTCTCCATGTTGGTCAGGCTGGTCTCAAACTCCTGACCTCAGGTGATCCGCCTGCCTTGGCCTCCCAAAGTACTGGGATTACAGGTGTGCGCCTCCGTGCCTAGTCATGTTTTTTTTTTTTTTTTTTAATACCATAAAGGCCTGCTGGATTTTGTCAAATGCTCTTTGGGCATCCATTGGCATGATTGTGTGATCTTTATTCTATTGATATGTATGACATTAACTGATTTTCAGATACTGAAATAACTTACATTCCTGGGATAAATCCTAGTTAGTCATGGTGTGTAATTCTTATATGTTGCTGTATTTGATTTGTTAGCATTTTGTCAAAAATTTTTGTGTACGTATTCTTAAGAGATAAATAGTTTTATTTTCTTGTGACGTCTCTGTCTGGTTTTGTCATTTTATTCTAAAATAATTTGGGAAGTGTTTTCTCCTCTTCAATTTTCAGAAGAGTTTGTGAAATAAAGAATTGGTATTAATTCTTATTTAAATATTTGGTAGAATTTATAGGTGAAGCCCTCTGGGCCTGATATTTTCTTTGTGAGTAATTTTAAAACTACTAACTCAGCCTTTCTATGTGTTATGGGTCTATTCAGATTGTTTATTTCTTCTTAAATTAACTTTGGTATTTTGTGCCTTCCTGGGATTTGTTTATTTCTTTTTTTTTTTTGGCATATAATCATTAATTAGAATTTCTTTCTAATACTTTTTATTGTTGTAAGTTTATAGTCCTATATCCTCTTTCATTCCTGATTCTAGAAATCAGAGTCTTCTGTATTTTTATTAGGGTCAGTTTAGCCAAGTTTGTTAATTTTATTGATGTTTTCCAAGAACAAGTTTTTTGTTTTATTGATTTATCTCCATTGTTTGTCAGTTCTCTATTTCATTTATTCTCACCCTGATCTTAATTATTTTCATACCTTCACTTGCTTTAGGTTCAGTTTGCTCATCTCCTAGGGTCTTAATATATAAGATTAGGTTATTGATTTGAGATCTTCATATAGGTATTTACAGCTATAAACTTTTCTCTGTGTATTGCTTTGGCTGTATCCCATAAATTGTGTCTTCATTTTTATCATCTCAATGTATTTTATGATTTCTATTTTTATTTCTTCTTTGACCTATTGGTTATTTAAGAGTATGTTATTTTATTTTCACATATTTGTAAGTTTCTCAATTTTTTTCATGTTATCAATTTATAATTTATTTCCTTTTTATTCAAAGAATATTCCTTGTGTTATTTCTGTCCTTTCACATGTATTAAAATGTTTTATGGCTTTGTATATGGTCTACCCTAGATAATATTTTATGTGCATTTGAGATAAATGTATATTTAATTGTTGAATAACAGACTCTTCTTTCTTACAGAAGTTTTGCAGGTTTTCTTGAATAGATGATTCTTCATTTACTCTTTGCTGTCAGAACCATTTCTAGAGGCTGTTTTATTAAAAAAGTAATTTTTACTCCTCCTAACTAAAATGTTGTACACTTTAACCAATAACTCCCCATTTCCTCGCATCTCCCCTGACCTCTGCTAAACATTTTCCACTCCACTTCTATGAATTAATTCTTTTTAGATTCCTTATATAAGTGAGATCATGCAGTATTTGTCTTTCTGTGCCTGCCATGTTTCACATAGCCTTATGTACTTGAGGTTCATCCATGTTGTCCCAAGTGAGAGTTTTGTTCTTTTTAAAGGCTGCGTAGTATTTCATTCTGTATATCTACCACATTTTCTTTCTTGCTTGCTTGCTTGCTTTCTTTCTCTTTCTTTCTTCCTTTCTCTCTCTCTTTCTTTCTTTCTTTCTCTCTCTCTCTCTCTTTCTTTCTTTCTTTCTTTCATCTTTCCTTCTTTCTTTGGAGTCTCACTCTGTCACCAGGCACCATCTCAGCTCACTGCAACCTCTGACTCCCTGGTTGAAGCAATTCTCCTGCCCCAGCCTCCAGAGTAGCTAGGATTACAGGCACGCATCACCATGCCCAACTAATTTTGTATTTTTAATAGAGATGGGGTTTCACCATGTTAGCCAGGATGGTCTTGATCTCCTGACCTCGTGATCTGCCTGCCTCGGCCTCCCAAAGTGCCGGGATTACAGGCGTGAGCCACCGTGCCCAGCCTACCGCATTTTCTTTATCAATCCATCTGTTGATAGACACTCAGATGGATTACATATTTTGGCTATTATAAATAATTCTGTAATAAATTAGGAATTGTACATATCCCTTCAACATATTGATTTCAGTTCCTTTGGATATATTCACAGAAGTAGAATTGCTGGATTATATGGTAGTTCTATTTTTACTTTTTTTGAGGGACCTCCATACTGTTTTCCATAATGCTTTACTTCAGTTTTTTCTTAATCCTTGAAAGTCTTTATTTCTCCCTCATTCTTAAAAGATAACTTTTATTGATATAGGATTCTTGGATGACAGTTTTGTTTCTTTCTTTGAGCATTTTAAATATGTTATCCCGCTGCATTCTGGTTTCCACAATTTCTGTGAAAACATTAGCTGTTAATCTTATTGGAGTTTCTTTGTAATTGATGACTCATTTTTTTCCTTGCTGCTTTCAGGATTTCTTCCCTTCCTTCTTCCCCCAACCGCTTATTTCTGTTTTGAATTGCAGCATTTTTACCATCATGCATCTGTTTCTAGATTTGTTTGTGTTTATCCTGTTTAGTGTTCATTGAGCTTCCTGGATGTGTAGGTTATTGTTTTTCAATAAATTTGGGAAATTTCTTCTCACTATTACTTCTAATAATCTTTCATATTCTTTCTCTCCTCTTCTTCTGTTACTCCCGTTACATAAATGCACAGTGTCCTACATTTCTTTGAAGCTCTATTCATATTTTTCATTCTGTTTTTTTTCTGTCTTTTTCTGGCTTGCATAATCTGTTTGATCAGTCTTAAGGTTTGCTAATTATTTCTTACGCCAGTTCAAATCTACTGTTGAGCTCCTCTATTGAATTTTTTAAAATTTCAGTTGTACTTTTCAACTTTATAGTTTCCATTTGTTTCTTTTTAATACTTTCTTTTTATTGATATCTTTTATTTGACGTGACTTTGTCATCATACTTCCTTTACTCCTTTAGTTATATTTTCCTTAGTTCCATGAACATATTTATAATGACTATTTTGAAATCTTGTTGTGTTAAATCTAATATCTTGTTGTAATCATGGGAAGTTTATGTTGCCTGTTTTTAATTTTATTTTTCTGTTGTATGGTTTATACTTTCTGATTCTTTACATGCCTTATAAGTTTTTGTTGGAAATTGGACATTTTAGATACTGTAGAAATATCAGCACTCATCCTTCCCCTCTGGGGTTTTTTATTAGCCTGTTTCATTTTTAGCAACTGGTTGGATAAGTTTAGTGAAGTTTACTTCCTTTGTACCATTCCCCTGCCCCCGACACAGTGTGTTAAGCCTCTGATGCTGTTCCTGAAAAGGTGCAGCGTATAGTGGCGTACCCAGCCACCATAGCTCACTACAGCCTTGAACTTCTGGGCTCAAGTGATCCTCCCACTTTGGCCTCCCAAAATATTCTGGGACCACAGGTGTGAGGTACTGCATCCAGCCCTGCTTTAATTTTTTATAGGATGATTTATGAAATTAAAAAATTTCTTTTGCATCGGTTTTCATGTTAATTTCTCTATATCATCTAAGTTGTTACATTTGTTGGCATATGAATATGAATACTTTTTTTTTTTTTTTGAGATGGAGTCTTGCTCTGTCACCCAGGCTGGGTGCAGTGGCACAATCTTGGCTCACTACAAGCTCTGCCTCCCAGGTTCACACCATTCTCCTGCCTCAGCCTCCCGAGTAGCTGGGATTACAGGCACGTGCCACCACGCCTGGCTAATTTTTTGTATTTTTAGTAGAGACGGGGTTTCACCGTGTTAGCCAGGATGGTCTCGATCTCCTGACCTCGTGATCCGCCCGCCTCAGCCTCCCAAAATTCTGGGATTAAAGGCGTGAGCCACCGCACCCAGCCAATACTTTTCTTTTTAATACAATTCATCAATTCTCTTTTTTCATTAGTGATATTGTTCTCATCTTCTCTTCTTTTCATTGATTAATCTTACCAGAGATTTGTCCACTGTGTTAGTTTTTTTGAAATCACCTTTTGCTTTGCTTTTCTATTTTATTTGTTTCTGCTGTTATTTTTATTACCTCATCATCTACTTTCTTTAGGTTTACTGTGTTGTTATTTTTCTAACTTCTTAACATGGACATTAGACCCAATAATTTTGAACCTTTATTCTTTTTTATGTAAACATGTAAGGTTATACATTTCTAAGAATGGGTATTGAATCATACCATACATTTCAATATATAGTGGTTTCACTATATTTCTGTTTTAGGTTTCCTTCAAATTTCAATTGTGATTAATTTTTTGCTCCAGGGGTTATTTACCATGATGTTTTAATATTCTCAAATATATTTTGTTATTAAATTGTCACTTAATTATATTGCAGTCAGAGGTATTAGTACATATAGTATTTATTTGAAATTGAAATTTTTTAGGAATAATAAATGATCATTAAAAAAATTTTCTGGCCAGGCATGGTGGCTCACACCTGTAATCTTAGCACTTTGGGAGGCCTAGGCTGGCAGATCACCTGAGGTCAGGAGTTCAAGACCAGCTTGACCAACATGGAGAAACCCCATCTCTACTTAAAAAAAAAGAAAAAATTAGCTGGACATAGTGGCACATACCTGTAATCCCAGCTACTTGGGAGGCTGAGGCAGGAGAATTGCTTGAACCTGGGAGGCGGAGGTTGTAGTGAGCTGAGATCGCACCATTGCACTCCAGCCTGGGCGACAGGAGCGAAATTCCGTCTCAAAAAGAGAATTTTTTTTTTCTCAGTGCTTGAGAAAAATGTGCATTCTCTAATTGTTAGGTTCAGAATTTTCTGTGGGTATTAGATCAAGCTTGTTTACTTTGTCATTCAGATCTTTTATATTTTTGCTGATTTTTGTTTGTTTAATGGCAAAGTAAATTTAAAGAAAATATCGAGAAGGACAAAGAACTTAAGAGTTGAGCTACCATTCAACAGGGCAATCCCACTACTGGGTATATACCCAAAGGAAAATAAATCATTTAACCAAAAGGACACATGGACCTGTACGTTCATTGCAGTACTATTCACAATAGTACGCCATGGATGCAGCTGGAGGCCATTATCTTAAGTGAACTAATACAGAAAGGAAATCAAATACTTCATGTTCTTACTTATGAGTGGAAGCTAAACCTTGGGTACATATGGATGTAAAGATGGAACCAATAGACAATGGAAACTGCTAGAGCGTGAAGAGAAGAAGTAGGGGAAAGACTGAAAAACTACCTACTGGGTACCATGCTCGCTACCTGGGTGATGGCTTTGATCATACCCCAAACCTTGCACCACATAAAATGCCCATATTCCAAACCTGCACATGTACCCCTGATTCTAAGATAAAAGATGAAAAAACATTAATTGTAATAAACTGATTCACTGTTCAATTTATGCTCTATGCCTTGCAACAAAAGGTTTGTAGACATGAAAGGAAGGAGATATTACAGTTTTGATTTTGTTAGAGACAAGGAAACATCATTGTTTTGGAGGAAAGGTGATTCCCTGACATAGCCATAGCCACATGTCTGTTAATAGGTAAGCCTTCTCATCTCACTCTGTACCCTTTCTTCATAATACTGACCTGTATTGAAAGAATAGGCTCTTGATAAATATTTTTAAATAAATGAATGAATAAAAAGTAAAAGAAAAACAAAAGAAAATAGAAGGAAGTTTTTAGTAGTAGTAGTAGTAGTATTTTTTGAGACAGAGTCTCACTGTCGCCAGGCTGGAGTGCAGTGGCACAATCTTGGCTCACTGCAACCTCTGCTTCCCATGTTCAAGCAATTCTCCTTCCTCAGCCTCCTGAGTAGCTGAGATTACAGGTGCCCACCACCACACCCAGCTAATTTTTGTATTTTTAGTAAAGACGGGGTTTCATCATGTGGCCAGGATGGTCTTGATCTCCTGACCTCGTGATCTGCCTGCCTCAGCCTCCCGAAGCGCTGGGATTACAGGTGTGAGCCACTGCGCCCAGCCAGAAGGAAATTATTAATCGCAGAAATAAAAGAGGGAGAATCCAATGACAAAATTTAATAGGGAGGATCAATCAAGAAAAAAATGTATTTATCTGGAAGGGGTGATGAAAGGATAAACCATTGGTAAGATTTCTATTTCTATGTAAAGAAAGAAAAGGTGCAAACCACACTAGGGTTGAATAGGGGTCCGTAACTAGACTTGCTGCAGAGACTAAACAGTGCAATGTTAGGGAAAAAATGTATGCTGATAAACTTGCAAACTTAGTGGAAATAAAAAAAAAAACGAATAGAGAACTATAGTTTACCAAAACTTATTCAAGGAGAAATAGAAAACACTAGTTCTACAATTATTAAAGTCAATGAAACATAATTTTAAAATATTAAAAAACATACCATACCTTAATGCTTGGTTTTAGTGGTAGTTCTACCAAATATAGTAGAACAGATAATTTCAAATTTTCCCAAATTTTTCAGAGAATAGAATAAGAGGGGGACATGCTGTGACTCTTCCTTTTTTTTTTTTTTTTTTTTTTTTTGAGACAGAGTCTTGCTCTGTCGCCCAGGCTGGAGTGCAGTGGTGCAATCTCAGCTCACTGCAAGCTCTGCCTCCCGGGTTCAAGCCACTCTCCTGCCTCAGCCTCCCGAGTAGCTGGGACTACAGGCGCCCACCACCACGCCCGACTAATTTTTGTAGTTTTAATAGAGATGGGGTTTCACTGTGTTAGCCAGGATGGTCTCGATCTCCTGACCTCGTGATCCGCCCACCTCAGCCTCTCAAAGTGCTGGCATTACAGGCGTGAGCCACCGTGCCCAGCCCTGTGAGTCATTTTTTTTATGCAATTGAATAGAACCACAGAAATAAACTCATGCATGCATAAAAAACTTGATTCTTGGCAGAGTGGAAATTCTCTGTGGAGAAAGGTAAATTAATGGTTCTGTGCCAATAAGTCTTTCAAATGGAAAAAATAAAGTGATCTTAGAGACCTAATTTTATAGCATATATGAATATTAATTATATATAGATTTAGAATGAAAATGTGAATGGCAACATTTTAAAACTTTAGAAGACAACGGAAAATATTATCTCGAAGGCTTGGGACACCTAAAATATATATATATAGAAACTCCTGTGAATCAATAAATGAAATACAAACAAATCAGTAAAAAAAAGTGTAAAAACATTTATAGGCATTTTTTTTTTTCTTTCTTTAAGATAGAGTTTTGCTCTCTCACCCAGGCCGGAGTGCAGTGGTGTGATCTCAGCTCACCGCAGCTTCTGCCTCCTGGGTTCAATTGATTCTCCTGCCTCAGCCTCCTGAGTAGCTGGAATTACAGGTACGTGCCACCGCGCCTGGCTAATTTTTGTATTTTTAGTAGAGACGGGGTTTCGCCATATTGGCCAGGGTGGCCTCGAACTCCTGACCTCAGGAGTGATCTTCCTGCCTCGGCCTTGCTGGGATTACAAGCGTAAGCCACTGTGCCTGGCCCATTTATAGGCATTTTAACAGGAGACTAATAGGATATGAAAAGATGCTTGTTCTTATTGATAGGCAAATTGTAGATACCATTTTCATACTCAACTATTTGAAAATATTTTAAAAGCTAGGCAAAACCAAAGTTGGGAAGGATGTGGAACTGTGAGAACTCTCATCTCCTATTGTTGGGAGAGTCAACTGATATAAATACTTTGGGGAGAAAATGTTGTAATCGAATAAGTCTGAGAATAATAATACTTTATGACCCAGAAACCTTCCCTAAGTATGTACGCCAGAGAAACTCTTGCCAATATATGGGAAGTATGTACAAATGTCTATATTGCTTATAAAAACAAAACCCAGAAATACTAAAATGTCTACTAACAGTGGAATGGATGTATAATTGGGCATCTATATGTGTATAATTATACATATATTATAGAATATTAACAAATGTATAATTATACATATATAGACATATATACAGACATATATATACATACAGAATGTTGTAAGGAATTAAAAATGAAAAAAAAATCCCTCCACACATCAACATAGATGAACCTCCAAAAAATAACATTGAATATAGGAAGCAGGTCATAGAAGGCTATATAGCTATGAATCCATTTATATAAAGTTCAAAATCAGGCAAAACTAAAATATATTTTAGGAATACATTTAAAGATATTAAAACTCATAAAAAGCAAAAGAATGATTAACTCAAAATACAAGATGTTGGTTTTCTCTGGAGAGAAAGGAAGAGAGGGGCATAGAGGAACTTGCCTCTAAGAGAGTATTAGAGTTTTAAATCTGTTTCTTGTTTTTTGTTTGCTTGTGTTTTCGAGATGGGGGTCTCACTCTGTCACCCAGGCTGGCGTGCAGTGGTACGACCTCGGCTCACTGCAACCTCTGCCTCCCAGGCTCAAGCGATGCTCCCACCGCAGCTTCCCAAGTGGCTGGGACTACAGGTGTGCCACTACACCCAGCTAATTTTTGTATTTTTAGTAGAGATGGGGTTTCGCCATGTTACCTAGGCTGGCCTTGAACTCCTGGGCTCAAGTAATCCACAGGCCTCAGCCTTCCAAAGTGCTAGGATTACAGATGTGAGCCACCGTGCCTGACTAAGTCTGTTTCTTAAGCCAGATGGTGGTGGGTACAGTGATGTTTGCTTTATTTGAAAAACCGTACATATATCTTTTATATATGCTTATTTATCTGAAATATTTCACAGTAAAAATTTTTAAAAGATTCTAGAGAGGAGAAATCTGAGAAGATGAAGGAGTAGGAAGCGCCAGGGATCTGTCTCCCCAGCTAGACAACAATTGCACCATCAGAATCTGTAAACAGGCTGGCCCAGTGGCTCAGGCCTGTAATCCCAGCATTTCAGGAGGCCAAGGTGGGTGGATCATCTGAGGTCAGGAGTTTGAGACCAGCCTGGCCAACATGGTGAAACCCTGCCTCTGCTAAAAATACAAAATTAGCTGGCATGGTAATGCATGCCTATAATCCCAACTACTTGGGAGGCTGAGGCAGGAGAATCCCTTGAACCTGGGAGGCGGAGGTCGCAGTGAGCCAAGATCGCGCCATTGCACTCCAGCCTGAGCAACAAGCGTGAAACTGTCTAAAAAAAACCAGAATCTGTAAACAAAACTTTTACATGCACTGGAAAACCAAAAAATTTGTAGGGCTCACTTTATTGCAATATTGGCTTGGCTTTATTGTGGTTGTCTGGAACCAAACCCACAATATCTCTGAGGTATGCCTGTTTGTTTGTTTATACACAAGGTGTCACTCTGTCGCTCAGTCTGGAGTGCAGTGGCGCCGTCGCAACCACCGCTCACTGCAGCCTCGACCTTCTGGGCTCAAGTGATCCTCCCACTTCAGCTTCCCAAGCAGCTGGGACTACGGGCACACACCACCACATCTAACTAATTTTTAAATTTTTTGTAGCGATAAAATCTCCCTATGTCGCTCAGGCTAGTCTCAAACTCCTGGGCTCAAGCCATCCTCCCACTTCAGTCTCCCAAAGTGCTGGGATTACAGGAGTGAGCCACCACGCCCGGCCTCGCCTGTGTATTTAATATCACTGAACTGTACACTTAAATATATGTGAATTTCATGATATGCATATTTTACCACAGTAAAAAATTATGAGAAAAAAGCTGTTAGAGAACAACAACAACAACAACAAAAATAGTAGAGGAAGAACCTTGACAGTTCTAATTATTCTCGATAGGGCGATGACAGGAACAACCTCAGGCCGCCACAGAGTAACAGGTGACAATACCTTCTACCTTCTCCGGCTGGTTATAACTTATTGGACCATGGAGAATTAATTGAGCCATAGGCGAGGCTATGACAGGGCTGATGGAAAATGATGAATGGACAAATTATTTATTCTTTGTCAGTAATTTGAACTGGGAAATATTGAGATAAGCAGGTGGCGGTGGGAACTGAGGCTGAAAGAAAACAGAATTACGGAGCCCCTGAATAGGGGAAGCATGATGTATAAGTCATACATAAGTCAAATTCCAAGGGAACAGAAGCCATTTGTGAGCAGAAGCTACACGGTAGAGAATGTTCATAGAACGGAAAGCCCATTCGTGTAGGAAGAGAAACGGACAGACTTCAGGCCTGGAGGCACAGAGTGAAATTCCTTCAACTGCCCAGGCAACCTTTGCTGAAGGCCTTAGATCTGAGCATCCCTGAAGGTTCCATCTGAGCCCCGGGGCTACCTGGCTCGGGTTCCTGTTTCCTTTTCCTTGGGACCCCTTCATGGACCAATCCATGACCTGCTCCCCAGCCAGTAAGGAAAGTTCTCTCTTCCTTACATACTAAGCCCAACTACTATACAAACATATTGTTCTTTCCAAAATGTTAAAACTATCTAGAGGGCTCCGGGGCTGGCAGAGATGCAGTAAGCCCACTTCAACTATCTCTCCCATTAACAACAACTAAAAACTCCAGGCAGAATACAAGAGGCCACACTCCCTGAGGGTGCTGAAAAGTTAACTATAGTGGGTGGATTGGGGAAAGAAGTCAAAAGTTGAAGAAATGGCTATGCTTTGTCAAATCTCATAGAAATGTATAGCGGAAAGGGTAAATTTTACTGAAGTTAAAAATTGTTTTTAAAAATAGCAGGTGAAAGAGGAAAAAGAATGGGATACGGGTCCAGAAAACCTGGATTCCACAGGCTCAGCTAATTGTTAGTTGCTTATCTTGGTCACTTAACTAAATCTTTTTTTTTTTTAATTTTATTATTATTATACTTTAAGTTTTAGGGTACATGTGCACAACGTGCAGGTTTGTTACATGTGTATACATGTGCCATGTTGGTGTGCTGCACCCATTAACTCGTCATTTAGCATTAGGTATATCTCCTAATGCTATCCCTCCCCCTCCCCCACCCCACAGCAGTCCCTGGTGTGTGATGTTCCCCTTCCTGTGTCCGTGTGTTCTCATTGTTCAATTCCCACCTATGAGTGAGAACATGTGGTGTTTGGTTTTTTGTCCTTGCGATAGTTTGCTGAGAATGATGGTTTCCAGCTTCATCCATGTCCCTACAAAGGACATGAACTCATCATTTTTTATGGCTGCTTAGTATTCCATGGTGTATATGTGCCACATTTTCTTAATCCAGTCTATCATTGTTGGACATTTGGGTTGGTTCCAAGTCTTTGCTATTGTGAATAGTGCCACAGTAAACGTACGACTTTACTAAATCTTAAAACCAAAAGCCTCCCCTAAACTACCTGAAGGCAAACAAGCAAAGCAAGGCAAGTCAATTTCTATTCAGTTTCTAATTGTGCTATTGAAGACGTTGATCTAAGGAAACTGCCTGAGTAGAAGAAGCTTCTTCCAGTCCTGATGGATTTTAGAAGCCTGCCTTCTTTCCTATAGCACTGGGGGCCTGGACAGCATGGATAGCAGTATTTTTTCAAGGGGACTTCTATTGGCTTCTGAAATCCTTTCTGACGTCAGGAAGTGAGAAGACAGCCAGCCAAGTCTCTCCACAGGCGGGTAGCCATTCATAACCTCTCCAAGTCAAGGGCCAATACCCCAAAAGCTTCTCCAGCCTTGGCTGTTCATCCATTCTTACCCCTGAACAGTGACTTATACTGGAGAGCTTAGTTGTTAAGAGTTTACATTCTGGATTTAGACTGCCTAGGTTTCAATCCCGGATCGTCATTTCCTGTTGCTATGTGGAATCCTATGTCTCAATTTCTTACAGATGAGGATATACACACAGTAACTGTCTTATAGTGTTCTGGTGAGAATTTAATGAGAAAATGCACCTGAAATGCTTACTACAGTGTCTGACACGTGATGAACGATCAATAAATGAACTCAATTATTAATAACCACTGCATAAAACACAAGGCATTCATTTCAGTTACATTCATTTCATTGGCCACTTGGGGGAGCCATACAGCTGTAAAACGAGCAGGTTTCAGGAAAGGTTTATTTTAGAAAAGATTTTAGTTGCTGACTATGAAGAGACGGAGAGTTAAGGGTCATCTAATTCCACTCGCTTACTTTTACATACAAAGAAACAAAGGTTCAGAGAGGAGAAATGATTTGTTCATAGTCATACAAATAACTGGTCGTGTGAAGGCTAGAGACCATCTTTCCCAATTCATTGACAAATTACTGAATAAAAATCAAGTGTAGTTAAATGCCTACTAGGTTCCAAGCACAGCTAGACTTGGTTTGCTGTGTGTCTGTGTAGAGTTTAAAATAATCCTGCCGTTCTCAAATTCTCTGCTGATGAACTTGTGTTGTGCTTTTTTATTTTGTTGAGGCCTGTGCTTAACAAGTAGCAGGGTAACAGATACGGGTAATACATATCACGACATTTGTTGCCTTGTTGTATGTAGAGTTCTTATGAAACACAGGCACACAGGCATTGTTTTTAAGAAACTTACTTATACGTTGAAATAAGGACACACACACACACGCACACGTATATACTCGGTTGATGATCACATTCAATTTCAAAGCTTTCAGTGGCACCTGTAAGAGAATAATTCTCAAATTTATATTGGCAACCTGGATCTCTCCCCTGAACTTCTAGCTTATTTATCTAACTTCTTATGCAACATTTCCACTTGGAAGCCTATGAGACATCTCATGTTCTCGATATTTAAAGCCAAGTTCCTATCTTCTCTGGTACTTGCTCCTGCAACAGATTTTCCCATTTCAGGTAATGGCAACTCTGTTATCCATTTACTCAGCCAAAACCTTTGTGTTTCCCTTAAACCTCTGCTTTCTCTCATACTCCACATTACATTCAGCATCAAACATTTGCCTCTAGATTCAGAATAAATCCAGGATCCACCCACTTCTTGCTGCCTCCATCGCTCCCACCACCATCTTACGATGGTTACTGCAACAGCCTCTTAACTGGTCTCCCCTGATCTAACCTTGTCTTCCCTGCACAGTGGCAGAGTGACGCTGTTAAAAATCTTAATAGGGCTGGGCACGGTGGCTCATGCCTGTAATTCCAGCACTTTGGGAGGCTGAGGTGGGCGGATCACAAAGTCAGGAGTTCGAGACCAGCCTGGCCAACATAGTGAAACCCTGTCTCTACTAAAAATACAAAAAAAAAAAAAATTAGTCAGGTGTGGTGGCAGGCGCCTGTAATCCCAGCTACTTGGGAAGCTGAGGCAAGGAGAATCGCTTGAACCTGGAAGGTGGAGGTTGCAGTGAGCTGAGATCTCCCCACTGTACTCCAGCCTGGGCAAAAGAGTGAGACCCTGTCACACACACAAGAAGAATTCTAATAAGCCATCAAGAGACTCTGTCTCAAAAAGAAAAAAAATCTTAATAGTATCAGGCAGCCTCCTGCTCAAAAGCCTGCAATGGCATCTGCTATAGTCTGAATGTTTGTGTGTCCTCCAAATTCAGATATTAAAATCCTAATCTCCAACATAATAATATGACTAGGTGGAGGCTTTAATAGGAAATTAGGTTATAAGAATGGAGCCCTCATAATGGGATTAGTGCCCTTATCAAACAGACCTTGGGAAGATCCCTGGCCCCTTCTGCTGTGTTAGGACATGGCAAAAAGATGGCCATCTACGAGTCAGGACGTGGGCCTGTTATACATGCGGCCTGTTGTTGACTGAAACGTTGCTATGTGATCCATGACTGTATTTCTTTTCTTGTCTAGTTGCCTTGGCTAGAACTTCTGGTAAAATATTAAGTAGAAATGGCTAGAGTGGACATCCCTGGAGGGCAGTGGCGTGATCTCGGCTCATGCGACCTCCGCCTCCCAGGTTCAAGCAGTTCTCCCTGCCTCAGCCTCCTAAGTAGCTGGGATTACAGGTGTGTGCCACCACGCCTGGCCAATTTTGGTATTTTTTAGTAGAGACGGGGTTTCACCATGTTGGCCAGGCTGGTCTTGAACTCCTGACCTCAGGAGATCCGTCCAACTTGGCCTCCCAAAGTGCTGGGATTACAGGCATGAGCCACCACGCCCGGCCAGGAGCTGTGGGTTTTTAGATGTCCTTTATTAGGTTGACTTCTATCCCTAGTTTGTTTAGTATTTTTATCATGAAAGCATTTGATTTTGTCGTATGCTTTTTCTGTGTTAAAAGAAAAAACTGTGTCTTCTACACTCACGTTTCTGACACCAAATATGTGGAGGTTTTCCTACACTAAGCCATTCTCCAATGCTCCAGGTACCAACAGGTGTCCTACAGTTCAATGATGACACTGATTACTCAAAGTTAGCACAGACCTCCACAGGTTAAGGGATCGCCTCCACAAGACTGTCCCCAGTTCAGATGCCAGTCTCAAGCCCAGGTTGTCACTCAGACGTCTGACCAATGAGCTAGAAATTGAGAGTTCCCATAATCCCCTCCTCATGTTTAATAATTTTGATAGAATGAGTCACAGAACTAAGGAGGGTGCTTCACTTACGTTTACTGGTTTACTAGAAAGTCTACTCAGGAACAGACAAATAGAAGAAATGCACAGGGTGAGGTTTGTGGGAAGGAGTGTGGAGCCACTGTGCCCTCTTTATGAAGGCCACCCTCCCACATCTTTCTGTGCTCACTTACCTGGAAGCTTTCCAAACCTCATCATTTAAAGTTTTGTTTTGTTTTGTTTTTTGAGACAGAGTTTCGCTCTGTCGCCCAGGCTGGAGTACAGTGGCGGGATCTCGGCTCACTGTGAACTCCGCCTCCTGGGTTCAAGCGATTCTCCTTGCTTCAGCCTGTAGTTGGGACTACAGGCACGCACCACCATGCCCAGCTAATTTTTGTATTTTTAGTAGAGACGGGGTTTTGCCATGTTGGCCAGGCTGGTCTCAAACTCCTGACCTCAGGTGATCTGCCCACCTCAGCCTCCCAAAGTGCTGGGATTACAGGCGTGAGCCACTGCACCCGGCCTCGTGGAGGTTTTCTTACTAATGCTTTGGTCTTTTGTGTTACTATTACCACAGCTATGTTTAAAGTATTCATCTTTGCCTATTTCACCTACCATGGAAAACATGGGCTGGGTGCCGTGGCTCACGCCTGTAATCCCAGCACTTTGGGAGGCCGAGGCAGGCAGATCACCTGAGGTCAGGAGTTTGAGACCAGCCTGGCCAAGATGGTGAAATCCCGTCTCTACTAAAAATACAAAAATTAGCCAGATGTGGTGGTGGGCACCTTTAATCCTAGCTACTTGGGAGGCTGAGGCAGGAGAATCGCTTCAACCTGGGAGGCGGAGGTTGCAGTGGTCCAAGATCATGCCACTGCCCTCCAGCCTGGGGGACAGAGCAAGACTCTGTCTCAAAAAAAAAAAAAAAAAGTTTATATGGAGGCTTCATGACATAGGCATGATTGGTTAATTATTGGCCACTGGAGATGAGGTCAAATTTTCACCCCCACTTCCCTCCCCAGAGGCTACAGTTGGGGCTAAAAGTTCCAACCCTCTAATCACATGGTTGGCTCCTCTAGCAACCAGCCCCGCTCCTCCGAGGGTCTCCTGATTAGCATCAATTCAGGTATAGTTGAAAGGGGCTTATTATAAATAGCAAAGCTTTATTTTTACTCCTATCACTAAGGAAATTCCAAGGATTTTAGGAGCTCTGTGCTAGGAACAGGAGATGAAAACCAAATATACGTTCCTTATTATATCACAATATCACATGTATCTATTGAGATAATCATGTACTTTTGTCCTATATTTTATTAATGTGATGTATTATCCTAATTGAATTTGGATGCTATGCCAACTTGCATTGTGGGGATAAATCTCACTTGATCATGGTGTATAATAACTTTTATACATTGCTAGGTTTGATTTGATAGTACTTTTTGGGAGGGAGATTTTTGTAAGCAATTTATAAGGTACATTGATAGATTGCTTTCTTTTCCTGTCATGCTTTTGTCTGGTTTTGGTATTAGGATAACACTGATCTCATTGAATAAATTGGGAAGTGTTTCCTACTCTTATTTTTTGGAAGAGTGTCTCTCTGTGTGTGTGTGTGTGTGTGTGTGTGTGTGTGTGTGTGTGTGTTTGTATTTGTATTCTTGGGTCTATAACATATAGAAATATAATATATTTGACAATAACAGTACAAAGGAGATGGGTGATAATAAAACTGTATTGATATTAATTCTTTAATTATTTGGTTGAATTCACCAGTGAAATAACCTTGTCATAAACTTTTCCTTTTGAGAACTTTTTTTGATTACTAATTCTATCTCTTTACCTGTTATAGGTCTACTCGTATTTACCATTTCTTCTTGTGTCAGTTTTTATAGCTTGTATCTTTCTAGGAGTTTGTCTATCTCATCGAAATGATGGAATTTGTTGGCACACATTGTTCATAATATTCACCTATAATCCATTTTATTTTGGTAATGTCATTGGTAATGTTGTTTCTTTTATTCCTGACTCTACTAATTCAAGTCTTTTCTCCTTTTTTAAAGTCAGTCTAGTTAAAGGTTTGTCAATTTTGTTGAACTTCTAAAGGGCGAACTTTTGTCTCATTGATCTTTCTCTGCTGTTTTTTGTCTTTATTTGATTTGATTGGGCTCTAATATTTATTATATCTTCGTATCTGCTTGCTTTGAGTTTGGTTTGATCTTCTTTTTCTACTTCTTAAGGTGGAGGCTTAGGTTATTGATCTGGTATTTTTCTTCTTTATGAATATAGGCATTTACAGTTACAATTTCCCTTTAAGCCTGGCTTTAGTTATGTCACATAAGTTTTGGTATGTCATGTTTTTGTTTTTATTCACCCTGAACTGTTTTCTAATTTGCATGGTTTCTCCTTTGACTCATTAGCCATTTAATAGTGTTGTTTATTTTCCATGTACTTAGGCATTTTCTGTCTCCTTATGTTATTGATGTTTAATTTCATTCCACTGTGTTCAGAAAACATGCTTTATATGATTTCAATTTTCTTATATTTAATGAAGCGTGTTTTATGGGCTACCATATGGTCTATTCCGGATAATGTTCTATGTGCATTTGTGAAGAACATGTATTCTGCTGTAGCTGGATGGAGGAGGGTTCTATAGATGTCTAATGAGTCTAGTTGCTTTGTGTGTTTTGGGGCTCTGTTAGGTGCATTGTAAGTTTATAATGGTAATATTTTCGTTTTGGATGGATGCTTTTATTATTGTAAAATATCTTGTTTTATCTCTAGTAACATATTTTTTTAAAGGCTATTTTATCTGTTATTATGTGGCTACTCCAGCTCTCTCATGGTTGCTATTACATGGTGTATATTTTTTCATTCTTTTGTAAACTATTTGTATCTTTGAATCTAAAGTATGTCTCCTGTGGTTGGATCATATAGTTATATCTTGTTTTTTAAAAATCTAATCTGGCAATCTCTGTCTTTTGATTGAATTGCTTAATCCATTTTCTAATTATACACTTATTAATATAACTTAATTTATGTCTGATATTTTTCTTATTTTTATTTGAGACAGAGTCTCACTTTATCACCCAGGCTGGAGTGCAGTGGTGCAATCTTGGCTTACTGCAGCCTTGACCTCCCAGGCTCAAGTGATCCTCCTGCCTCAACCCCCAAAGCTGGGACTACAGGTGCGTGCCACCACACATGGCTAATTTTTGTATTTTTTTGTAGAGGCAGGGTTTCACTGTGTTGCCCAGGCTGGTCTCAAACTCCTGAGCTCAAGCAATCTGCCCACCTCAGCCTCCCAAAGTGCGAGGAATACAAGTGTGAGCCACTGTGCCTGGCCTTATTTTTATGTTTTATTTTTGTGGGTACATAGTTGGTCTATCTACTTATGGGTTACATGAGATATTTTGATACAAGCCTGCAATGCATCATAATCACATCAGGGTGAATGGGGTATCCATTACTTCAAGCATTTATTTTTTGTGTTAGAAACAATCCAATTATATTCCTTTAGTTATTAAAAATGTACATTTAAATTAATTTTGACTATAGTCACCTTATTGTGCTTGCAAATACTAGGCCTTATTTATTCTTTCTATTTTTATACCCAATAACTGTGTCTGATATTTTGTGTTCTATATATTTCATGTATTTTTCCTTCTTATTTCTCATTTACTGTTTTGTTTTTCATTGAGTGAATATTTTCTATTGTAACATGTTAATTTTTAACTGACTTTTAATCTATAATTTTCTGATATTTTCTATATTTTATATCTATATTTTTGAGATATTTTCTTAATGCTTACTCTCATGCTACAATATAAATCTTACATTATCAAAACCTACTTCAGATTTCTTCTCTTTTAATTCCAGTGAGATATAGAAATATTACACCTATAAAGTTCCACTCCCTACTCACTATTTGATGCTATTGTTACATATAGTATGTTTATATATGCTACAAACCTATCAATACATTGTTATAGTTATGATTTTCTATAAAGTATGTCTTTTAGAGAAGCTAAGAGAATGGAAAAGAGCAAGTATATATTTACAAAGTTTATATTAGTCCTCTTATTTAAATTTCTGATTCTCTTCATTTTCCCTGTGGATTCAACTTACTGTATGGTCCTATTTCCTTCCTACAATACAGTTTTATTATTACCATCTCCTTTGTACTGCTATTGTCAAATATATTACATTTCTATGTGTTACAGGCCCAACAATACAAATACGCACGCACACGTAGACACACAGACATGTGAACACAATGATATGCAATTGTTATTAAGTAGTTAAGAGAAGAAAGAATACATATACACATATACTGTATTTTATATTTACCTGCATAATTACCTTTAGCAGAGCTTTTTGTTTTCTCTTGTGAATTTGAATTATTATTTTGTGTCATTCACAAGAACCTCCTTTACAATTTCTTGTAAGGTGGGTCTGCTAGCAATACATTCTCTCAGTTTTTGTTTATCTTGGAATGCTTTAATCTCTCTCTTGCTTTTGAAACATAGTTTTGCTGGATATAATACTTTTAGTTGACAGTTTCTGTTTTCAGTACTTTGAATATGGCCAGCTCACTGCCTTCTGGTCTCCGTTGTTTCTGAAAGAAGTCAGCTATTAATCTTATTGGAATTCCTTTGTATGCAAGGAATTATTTTTTCTCTTGCAGGTTTCCTAATTTTGTCTTTGTCTTTGAACATGTTGACTATTATGTATCTTTGTGTTTATCCCACTTGGAGTTTGGTAAGCTTCTTGTAAGCATATATTAATTTAAAAAACATATTTGGGAAGTTTTCAGCTATTATTTCTTCAAATTTTTTTTTCTGGATCTCTCACTCTTTTCTTTCCTTCTGGTACTATCACTAGGCGTATGTTGGTGTGCATAATGTCTCATATTTTCTCCAAGGCTTTATTTATTTTTCCCTAGCCTCTTTTTCCCTCTTTTGATTTGATTCTTTCTTCTGACAGCTGAAATCTACAGTTCAGCCCCTCTAGTGAATTTTTCATTTTGGTTTTTCTAGTTTTTAATTCCAAAATTTCCATTTTGTTCTTTATTAAATTCTACCTTAATTGCTATTTTTGATGTAATGTGACATTGTTATCATATCTTCTTTTAATCATTTAAGCACTGTTTCATTTAGTTATTGAACATATTTATAGTAGCTTGTTTAAAATGTGTATCTACCAAGTCAACATCTGGAACTCCACTTAAAGGCAGTTTCTTTTGTTTGCTTTTATTCCTATGAATGGATCACACTTTCTTACATCTTTGAAAATCTTATTTATTCTTTCTTTTTGAACACTAGGCATTTCAGATAATATATTGTAGCAACTCTGAATACTGATTTCCTGTCTACCCCCACCCCCACCTCAGGAAGGGCTTTGTGGTGTTGTTATTTGATAGTTTATTTGTTTAGTGACTTTGTTGCACTAGTTTAGTGAAGTTTATTTTTCATGCAGTATGAAACCTTTAATGTTTTTCCTCAAATGGCACAGACTTGGGCATTCTCATTTTTAGGGATGACAGTGATTTTAGGCTCTCCTTGACTTTCTCTTTTTCTGATATTCCTGTAAGTCTCTGGCTGGTCTGCCTCTATTGTTCTCTACCATGGCTAGCTGATCATTCTATTGTTTTTAACAATGCCCCTGGGCATACATTGCTCTACAGTCTGATCCAACTAAGGTCAAGCCCTGGAGGGATGAGTTTTTGAGGCCAGTCTTTGAGGCTTGTATTACTCCCACGGTGGCTCTTCTTAGCTGTCTCTCTGTCTTCCCTGGTTCTCTCTGGTAAACTAGCTGATCTACTATTTTGCTTATTTATTGCTATTCTGGAGCTACCAGCTTCCTCTAAGTGCTCACCAACAAAATCCTTCTTATTAATGATGCAAGTGCCCTTAGGCCTGAACTTCCATACCATCTGCTGAAGAAAAAATCAATCTCCTCTGACAGAGGTATGGAGTTCAGCTCTCTGTTCTTATGGCCTGCCTTACCCACTGGGCAGAACCTTTGCATCATTGCTCTGGAGCTGGGGTTGGGGATTGTCTTAGTCCATTTGTGCTGCTATAACAGAATACCACAGACTGGGCAGTTTATAAAAACCAGAAATCTATTTCATAGTGCTGGAGGCTGGGAAGTCCAAAATCAAGGTGCCAGCAGGTTAGGTGTGGCGAGGGTCCAGTTTTTGCTTCCAGGATGGCACAATGAACACTGCATCCTCTAGAGAGGAGGAATGCTGTTCCTCACATGGCAGAAGAGTAGAAGAGAGACAGAGAGAGAATCCACTCCCACAAGTCCTTTTTATAGTAACATTAGTCCACTCACTCGGGCAAAGTCCTCACGACCTGTAGACCTCATATAAGGCCCACCTCCCAACACTGTTGCATTGGGGATTAAGTTTCTAACACATAAATTTTGGGGGACACTGTCAAACCATAGCAGGGCAATGGTCCACTTATCTTGGTGCGATACCCCTGCTTTATGAGCATAGCTCTGGGCATGGGTGGTAATCTCTGGTTTTCTTGGCTCATCTCCTTCACTACAGAGTATGGACTCCATAAGTGAGCTAGAGTAAGGGTGATCTGAACCATGTATTTTTGGCCTGTTGTGTCTAGCTTTCACCCTATACATGTGGGCTGGATGGAGGAAGGAAGCCCCAGATCTCTGGGTATTATCCTCCTTCAATAGAGTTTCCAAAACATGGAGCTGGGGGAGAGGGATGAGAACTGCTGGCAATATGCTTCTCCCAGGGGGAACTGTACCCCTGGACTGACAGCTGGGGGAGAAAGAGTTCTGTTCCTGGTGGCATCTGCCCAGAGTTGAGCTTTTGTCACACTGAGTTGCAGGGGGAGTGGCCTCTAAAGAGTTGAGTTGCAGCTAGGCCGGGCACGGTGGCTCATGCCTGTAATCCTAGCACTTTGGGAGGCCGAGGCGGGCGGATCACGAGGTCAGGAGATGGAGACTATCCCGGCTAACACGGTGAAACCCCGTCTCTACTAAAAAATACAAAAAAAATTAGCCGGGTGTGGTAGCGGGCACCCGGGTCCCAGCTGCTCGGGAGGCCGAGGCAAGAGAATGGCGCGAACTCGGAAGGCGGAGTTTGCAGTGAGCCGAGATC
Source organism: Gorilla gorilla gorilla (assembly GCF_029281585.2). NCBI lineage: Eukaryota > Metazoa > Chordata > Mammalia > Primates > Hominidae > Gorilla > Gorilla gorilla. The sequence goes on from NC_073243.2 coordinate 27,482,056, forward strand.
GTGCCACTGCACTCCAGCCTGGGCGACAGAGCGAGACTCCGTCTCAAAAAAAAAAAGAAAAAGAGTTGAGTTGCAGCTAAAATACCAGATTCTCACTGTTTTACTGATATTTAGTAGATTTTTTTCTAAAGAAATGTTTCTCCATTTGTTTTTAGTATTATCTCTGGAGACTTTAGTTGGTTGTTTTATAAATTTCACCCATTATGGTTGTTTCATTGGGAGGAGGTCCTGTGGAGTTTCTCAGATTGCCATTCCAGAGTGGTTCTTGAGTGCTGTTATGTTTATGTGCTGATCTTGTGTCAGGAAATCTTGCTGCATCATCTTATTCATTCATTCATTTTCTCATTAATTCAACAAACATTCATTAGTTTGATTGTTTTGAGATTTCTAAGTAAATGAATTCAAAGAATTGCAACTTTTACAATCATTCTGGGCCAGTCATGGTGGCTCATGCCTGTAATCCCAGCACTTTGGGAGGCCGAAGTGGGCAGATCACTTGAGGCCAGGAGTTCAAGACCAGCCTGGCCAACATGGCGAAACCCCATCTTTACTAAAAATATAAAAAATAGCTAGGTATGGTGGTACAAGCCTATAATCCCAGCTACTTGGGAAGCTGAGGCCCAAGAATCCCTTGAACCCAGGAGGCAGAGGTTGTAGTGAAGCAGAGATCATGCCACTGCACTCCAGCCTGAGCGACAGAGAGAGACCCTGTCTCAAAAAAATAAAAATAAATAAATAAAAAATAATTCTGTCTTCTGGAAGCTGAGATTTTTAAACAATTTAAAAAAATTATGTCTTTAAATAATTGCAAGTTTTCTCACTTTTTTCTATCTTTTACTTTTTCTTTTTTTTTTATTTTAATGAATTAGACAAGACCTTTCAAAGCTTGGCAAAAGTAGTGATTGCAACAAGTATATTTGCTTTCTTTTCTATCTTCTAACGTGTCCATTATGTGTGTTTGCTATAGGGTTTTTGTAGGTAGGCTTTATCAATTTAGGAACCACTTTTATATTCCTGTTTTATAAGAGTTTTAAATGAGAATGTATTGACTTATAAAAATGCTTTCCATTGTCTACTAAGAAAATCTTCTGAGTTTTCTGTGTTACTTTATCTTTGTGAATAAGATTTATAGATGTTCTAATGTTGAATCCTCCTCTAATATCTGAGGTAAAGTCTGATCGTGATGGCTTATTTTAAAATATATGTTGGATTTTAGTAGTAGTCAATATTTTATTTAGGACTCTCATTTATATTCATAAGTAAAATTGGCCTATAATCCTCTTTCTTTGATTTTCCCCTGTATGGTTTTGCTATCAAAGTTATACTTTTTTTCATACGAGTGAGACAGCTTTCCTTCTTTTTCTGTTTTCTTTGTGTGTGTGTGTGTGTGTGTGTGTGTGTGTGTGTGTGTGTGTGCATGGCACAACTTGTTTGACATAAAGATTAGTTTTTATTTGAAAGTTTGGTTGCAAACCTGTAAAACCTAGACCTGGCTTTGTGTGGATATGAGGTTTAGAGAGAAGTCTTTTTATTACTTCCTAAATTTCTTAAGCATTACTGGTATAAATACATTTTCTATTCATTTGTATTAATTTTTTTTGCATTTTGTACTTTTAAAATTATTCATTCATTGCTTCTGGGTTTTGACATTTGTTGGTGTTTACTTGTTCATAATATTCCTTTAAATTATTAAAACATCATTTGTATCTATAGTTATTTCTCCATTTATATTCTCTATTGTGTTTATTTGCACCTTCTTTTTGTCCCTTGATCATTCTTTCCAAAGTTTTATCTTTATAAGCCTTTTCTATAAACCAACTTCTTGTTTTGTTAGTTGTTTATAATTTTCTTTGTCCTGTGCCTTGTTGACCTTTACCTTTATTATTCCTGTTCTCCTTGTTTTTTTCAGGTTTTGAAGAATAGTCCGTCATTAACACACAGCCGATGAGGTCATCAGACTCTTTCATACATGGACAGGTTTTGAGATGTGCCCCTTGTTGAAGAAAACCACAGATGTTTTAGAGCACTGAATTGTACGCATGCTTAGAGATGATTTATTCCATTAAGGGCAAATATTTAATGTGCTCATTTTGAATGCATGGTTCACGTTCATTTCCCCCCACACTGAGGTCAAATGCATCCTGGTATTCCCAATACTGTTGGAGATAGCACTGCAGGTGAGGATTCTTTGCCATCCATAGTTCCCCCTACTTAAAGTGTGGCCCACATTGCAATCACCTGGGAGTTTTTTTTAGAGATGCAGAATATTGGGCCCTAGGCCAGGCCTACTAAATCAGAATCTATATTTTAACATCTTCAGATGAATCATTAGGCATTGAAGTTTGAGAAACACTTGGTCTAACACCATTATTTTGCAGGTGAGAAAACTAAGAGCCTCAGAGGTAAGGTAATCTACCCAAGACTATGTAGAAGAAGGAGGTTTTCATAGCAAAATTAAGCAGGGGAAGAGGGGGAAAGAAAGAGAAAGAGAGAAAGGGAGAGTAAGAAAGCCAAGAGACAGATGAATGCAATGGAAAATGAGAAACATGAGTGAGGAGAAGGCAGATGGGGAGGCAGTCTTCCCCCAGGATACAGTTCATCTGAGGCCAACTTCTGGGCATGCTGAGTAGCCAGAAGTTTTATTCACCATAATAGAAGCTTTTCTCAGTGTCCTTGGTATCAGGCTTGAATGACTGTCAGCAAACACACTCACATTTCAATAAAACTCAAGTTCTTTTTCTGGCAGTGGAAGTAGCAGTAAAAAAGGCTAGGAAATGAAAACATCTGTCACATGGCTTTTGAGGTGCCAGGTGTCACAGCCCTGGGGCCAACTGTCCTTTTGCAACATGGCTTCCTTGGACCTCCTACCTGTCTTGTAGGCCTCTGCCCTGGGCTGTGGATAGCCTGCTACCTCAAGGATGCAGTCATAAATCTGCAGTGACCCTACCCTGTCTGTTCACAGAGCTCCTTTCCAGGAAGACCAGGAATTATTTATTGCAGCCCATAGAATTCTCTGTAAGGTTTCACCCCCAGATGCAGGAGATGCATGTTCTGTTTCTGTTTGACATCCCATGTCAGAACTGAGCCCTGGAAGAGGAGTAAGTAATTCAGCATTATACACAGAGAGTAAAGTTATGTGGTTATATATCAACACAAGGCACTGGAAGTCCTTCGAAATCAGGAGAGTATAATTTTAGAATGAACGTAATGAAAATGTCAAAGGAGATCCATTTTTCTCTTCTACCTCTAAGATGTGCTAAAAATAATTGAGACAATTTTCCATGTGTGGATGCATGCCTTATACCACAGTTGCCGCCTGGGGAGGACACTGAGCTGGGAGAACAGACCTCTAGGTCACCAGCCCTGATCTCTTTGGACTTTCAAGACCTGAATGTCCAGCTGCTTCTCAAATGTCTTCCCAAGACTGTCCTGACCATAGCACCTCAAACTCAACATGTTAGAAACTGAACTCATTATTTTTCCTTCCAAATTTCTTCTTCTTGATTTTATCTTTCCTTTTGTGCAATGCACCAAAGCAAGATCATCTCAATTTCATAGCCAGGTTATTGGCATCATGCAGTTCCCTGTTGCTCAAGCTCCAACAAGTTGCTATCCTTGACTTCTCCCATTCCACCACTTCTCTATCCAAAGAATGGGTGGATCCTGTCAATTCTGCTTCCCGAGAGGTCCTCAGATCCATCTTCCCAGTCTGGCTGCAGCTGTTCTAACCCAGGTCATTGTTTTTCACTGTATTATTGTGTATTGTGATGACCTCCAAATGTTAGTCTCTGTCCACACCATCACCAGGTTCATCTTCTGAGAGCATCAACACAGCCCGTTTCTTGCCTCCTTAGAGGCCTTCTCTCTCAGTCAGAATCGAGAACTCACTTAGATACTTGCACACGCATTTTTATAACAGCACAATTCGCAGTTGCAAAAATATGGAACCAACCCAAATGCCCATCAATCAATGAGTGGATAAAGAAACTGTGGTATATATATATGAAGGAACACTACTCAGCCATAAAAAGGAATTAATTAATAGCATTTGCAGCAACCTGGATGGGATTGGAGACTGTTATTCGAAGTGAAGTAACTCAGGAATGGAAAACCAAACATCTATGTTCTCATTCATAAGTGGGAGCTAAACTATGAGGATGCAAATGTATAAGAATGACACAGTAGACTTTGGGGACTCATGGGGAAAGGGTGGGAAGCAGGTGAGGGATAAAAGACTACAAATTCTGCTTGGTGTGTTTGTACAGCGTATACTCCTTGGATGATGGATGCACGAAAATCTCACAAATTACCACTAAAGAACTTACTCATGTAAGAAAATACCACCTGTTCCCCAAAAACCTATGGAAATAGAAAAAATCTTTTAAAAAGAACTCACTTAGAAGCATCTCCTGTTTTCCCTGTGAGCTGGCCCCATCCACCTTCTCCATGCTGTCTGTCACCATGCCCCTCCACACAGCTTTGGCCACGCCAGCCTGCCTGTTCTTCCTTCATACACTCACACCTTAGATCTTTGTGTATTCCCATTGCCAAGGCCGGCAATGTCCTTCCCTGCCTCCTACATATCAAAAAAATAACTGTTTGGATAGTGCTACTCTTTCCTCCTCAGCTCTCTGGGGATAATGTATCCTCTGCCTTTTGATGAAATCTTGGGTGTTTGAGTCTGCCAGCTCATTCTTCGGAACTAAAAAGTCCTCCAGTCATTTTTTTTCTTTACCACACAATAATTCTTATTTTAGTAATTAATATATCCAGCCCAAGGCAACGTTTAAGGAAAAAAAGGCACCCAACTTTATTCAAGGTAAAATGTTTTGTCCCCTCTTTCACTCCAGCTATGCCTATTGTCGAAGTTATAGTGTGTGTGGATGTGTGTATATGTGTATGTATGTATGTGTATATGTGTGTATGTGTGTTTATATATGCAGGTATGTATGCCTAGGTATGTGTGTGTAGGTGTGTATGTGTATTTATGTGTATGTGTTTATGTGTAGGTGTATGTGTGTGTTTGTGTGTCTATGTGTATGTGTGCAGGCATGTGTATACTGTGTGTGTGCATGCATGTGCATGTGTGTTTGTGTGCATGCATGTGTACATATGCACGTGTGCGTGTGCATACATGTGCATGTTCATGTATGTGTGTGTGTATGGTATATGAGTGTGCACGTGCATGTCTGCACTGGGTCAGATGGGGAGTCGGAAGTGAGTGGGAAGCTTCTTTTCTGTTTCCCATCTTGTGTTTTCCTTCCTCCTGCCCTGCCACCAGCTTATTAGCTGAGGTTGCTGACCTTCCAGGTCAGAATGGGGGTAAGGGAATGGGGATAGGTGAGGGCCAGGAGAGGTCTAGCAGAACTGGTATTTATATAAATGCGAGTTGACTACTTCTGACCACAGCAAATTAGTAGATGTAAAGCTGCCTCCATTTGTTGGAGTACATTTGTGGGCCCTTTGGGGTCTTCACTGGGAATGTTTGACCAAGTTGCTTATAGTATATGCCATTTCTGTTCTCTGCTGCTGTTCTTAGGAATCCAGGTCTAGCGTTCCACCCCAGGCTGGGGTCCTCATTCTTCCCCAGGCAGATTTCAGGTCCAGTATTTGAGTGTTTTACAGATGTCCAGTCTCTCCTATGGCCCATACCTGATCCATTAGAAAGAGTTGTGCATCTTTGCCACTGATGTGGGTGGACATGTCTACCACTTCTGACTCATAGTGACAGCTTCTCCTATTTAGAAAGAGACACCATTGTAGGGAGGCTGAAAGTTCCTGAGAACAGTCCATTGTGCTAGCCAAACTCCAGGATGTAAGGGAAGCATCCAGAATGGTGCCTGGAATTCTTTTTTTTTTTTTTTGAGATGGAGTCTCACTCTATCGCCCAGGCTAGAGTGCAGTGGCGCGATCTCAGCTCACTGCAAGCTCCGCCTCCTGGGTTCATGCCATTCTCCTGCCTCAGCCTCCCGAGTAGCTGGGACTTCAGGCGCCTGCCACCACGCCTGGCTAATTTTTTATATTTTTAGTAGAGATGGGGTTTCACTGTGTTAGCCAGGTTGGTCTCGATCTCCTGACCTCATGATTCGCCCGCCTCGGCCTCCCAAAGTGCTGGGATTACAGGTGTGAGCCACTGCGCCCGGCCGGTGCCTGGAATTCTTACTAGGCTTAGGTGAAGAGAAAATATCCCTCCAACAAGGGACCTCACCACCCCATCTCAAAGACCATTTCTCCAACTTTTCCAACTTTAACTCTAGTTTTTGGGTAGGTCAAGGTGGGCTATGGGCCACAAGATCATTCCATTACTTCCTTTGTAAGTCCTGCAGAGTTGGTCAAAGGGAAAGCCTGTGTTTGCTATTTTGGAGCACCTGCTGAAATTGATCCTGCATTGATGTCTGTCTACACTGTCATTCAAGATTTTGCTCAAGTGTCTCCTCCTTAGAGGACAGTGAGGCTTCTATCCTCCTCAAGTATGAATGATGATAGTGAAGTAGGAGGTGGGACTCAACTCAGGAGGTGGGACCTGACTCCGGAGGTGGGGCTTGAAAACTAGACCAAACTGAGGACTAGCTAAAACAGGGACAGAGTGGAAGCACCTTTTCATAAGACACGCCCACCAGTGTGCCATGACAATTTACCATTGCATGGCAATACTTGAAAGTTACTGTCCCTTTCCAGGGCAACGACCTGATGGCCTGAAGTCACCACCTTTTCTAGAAATTTCTCCATAATCCACTCCTGAATTTGCATATAACTAAAGGTGAATATAAATAGGACTGCAGGCCAGGTGCGGTGGCTTATGCCTATAATCCCAGCACTTTGGGAGGCTGAGGCGGGTGGATCACTTGAGGTCGGGAGTTTGAGACCAGCGTGGCCAACACAGTGAAGCCCCATCTCTACTAAAAATGCAAATATTAGCTAGGCATGGTGGCAGGTGCCTGTAATTTCAGCTACTTGGGAGGGTGAGGCAGGAGAATTGGTTGAACCTGGGAGACGGAGGTTGTGGTGAGCAGAGATCGCAGCATTGCATCCCAGCCTGGGTGACAGAGTGAGACTCTGTCTCACAAAAAATAAATAAATAAATAAATAAATAAATAAATAAATAAATAAAAATATGACTGCAAAACTGCCTCTGAGCTGCTAACCCCTCACACTGCCTAAAGGGTAGCCCTGCTCTGCAAGAGCAGTGAAGGAGCTGTAACACTGCTACCTCAATAAAGCTTCTACCACTGGCTTACTCTTAAATTTTTTCCTGAGTGAAGCCAAGAACTCTCCTGGGCTAATCCCCAGTTTGGAGCTTGCTTGCCCTGCATCAGTGGCAGAGGGTTTCCTGGCATGAACCAGAAGTTACTTTTTCCTAAAAATGCCTGGGAACTGAAGAGGGGTGCCTTTGACCAGTGGAGCTTCAGCCGTCTTTTAAAAATTATTTTCCAGGCCCGGCACTTTGGGAGGCTGAGGTGGGCGGATCACTAGGTCAGAAGTTCGAGACCAGGCTGACCAATGTGGTGAAACCCTGTCTCTACTAAAAATAAAAAAAATTAGCCAGGCGTGGTGGCAGGTGCCTGTAATCCCAGCTACTCAGGAGGCTGAGGCAGGAGAATTGCTTGAACCCACGAGGCGGGGGTTGCAGTGAGCTGAGATCATGACACTGCACTCCTGCCTGGGCGACAGAATGAGACTCCATCTCAAAAAAAAAAAAAACAAATATATATATATATTTGCCAATATCTACAAAGATACACATGTGCAAGGAATACACACCCAGGAATGATCTGTTCCCACATCTGTGTCCTTCCAGCTTCACTCTGCCTTCTGAGCACTAGCTGTCTCTGAAGGAACAGGGCTGTCACCCTGGAATATTAGAGCAAGATGGGATATTTGTTTGGGATCTGAGCCTTATCTTGGTGCAAGGAGAGCCAGATAAAAGTGACCCAGTTAGTCATTCAAGAAATATTTGTGCACCTAATATGCCAGGCCCTTGGCTAAGTACTGGGGATTTAATGATTAAAGGAAAATAAAAAGAAATAGTTCCTACCTTCATGGAAGGTGGGATCCCCAAATAATGGAAAGCTACTATCATTTGTAATATTTTTCCAGACCAGAGCTAGTTGGTGACCTAGAAGCCAAATCCAGGTCATTGATGTGCATTTTTGCACATTATTTTAGAATATTCTAAAATAAGCTGCATTGGTTGATGACATTTAATAATTGAGAGATTTTACATAACAAAATCTGTTTTTCTGGCTTCTCCCGAAAATCAGCAGATCTGATAGCCCTGGGTTCTGATTTTCCCAGAGCAACAACCTGCTGGAGTTGATTACCAGCTACCTTTTAGAGGAAGCATGCACGTGCCGGTTTGCCGCAGTCCCCACCACTCCCTTTTGTACGTTCCTCAACCTGCTTTGCTCATTTAGGTTACCGGCCTGCCCCTGTAGAGGTTTGATTTTTGGATCTGGCTCTGATCTAGCAATTTTCAAGTTTTATTTTTTTTTCAAGAAAATGCCTTTACAAAAAAACAAAAAGCAAAATTTTATGCAAACCCAAATATATCAAATACTTGAAACCATAGCTGCTTTCGTTGGAGGAAAAGAGAGCAGGGAACCTCATCTTCCCTCATGTCCACTGAGGGGAGTCTTGGGGCTCTGAAGTATGTATTAATAGTTTGGAATCCCTTGCCCCTTGTTCAAACTCTGACCCTGTAGCCACTTGCTGCAACAATCTACAACCGTAGTAGCAACCAATAGACCTTCAGGTTTGCCCTGTTCCCTTTGCTACCTGGAGCCCCGTCTAGCTCACACCGCCCTCTTTGCTCTGATGGGCTTAACAACCTGTGTGCCTGGGTCTGAGTGGCCTCGAGGCTGATGTGGTCAGAGCGGGACTTGCCAGAAAGCATCTTCACAGAGGGCTCCACTGCTCTTTGTGCCTCCTTTAGCATTTCAGCAAACTATTGGATTTCACTGTGACTTCAGCCCCTGTCTGATGAGTTTAAACAAATGAGGCAAATATGAATCAAATCCTCACCTATAATAACAACAATTCAAGAGGAGGGCCCTTGGTCTTTGTATATATACAATAGTCCCCAACTTCTTGTTTCCTAAATATTTGCAACTCTGTATGCCAAAGGGTGAGCCCACAAGTGAAGAACGTGAGCTTGGAGGGTAAGAAAATTGTCTTCCTTTGCATTTAAGATGTTTTGAGACTAGGCCAACATGAGGCCCTGCCTTAGGTTTGGGCTTGGACAATTCTGCCTCTGTCTTCCTAAAGACTTCTATTTTAGAAGGAAAAGTTGCTCTTTTTCTTGGTCTGTCCCATATGTGTGTCTTGTCAGAAGGTCAGATGCTAGGTCAGGGGTCTTCATGTCCTCACTTTCCCCCCAGTTTGTCTTAGAGACTGTGGGAATTCAAAATTTGATGACCACTTTGGAAAACAGTTTGGCAGTTTCTTGTAAAGTTAAACATTTTCCTACCTTATGAATGGATGTTTACTCAAGTGAAAAGAAAACATGCTCACTCAAGGGGCTGTACCTCAGTGTTCACAGCAGCTTTTCTCATAATTGCCAAAATCTACAATAATCCAGGTGCTTATCAGAATGTGAATGGATAAGCAATTGTGGTATATCCATACCATGGAATACCACTCAGCAGTAAAAATGAACAAACCCTGAAACATGCAAAAACATGGATGGATCTCAAAGGCATTATGCTAAGGAAAGAAGCCAGGTACAAAAGACTAAATCCGTATGATTTTACTTCATGTGACATTCTTAAAAAAACAAGCAAAGCTATGGTAACAGAAAGCAAGCAGATAATTAGCTGTCTGGAGTTCAGGCTGGGGGAAGAGGATTGACTACAAAAGGGCATGAGGGAATGTTTTGGGATAAAGTTTTGTGTTTTAGCTTTTGTATTTAGGTCTGTGGTTTATTATGAGTTAAATTTGGCATATAGTGTGAGGTAAGGATTAAAGTAGGTTTTTTTTGGTTTTTGTTTAGTTTTGTTTTGTTTTGTATGTAGATATCTGTTGTTCCAATACATTTGTTGAAAATGTTCTCACTTTCCCATCAAATTCTTTTTGCATCTTCCTCAAAAATCAATTGGCCATATGTATGTCTGCGGATTGTAATTATTTTTCAAATGATAGATTTTACTTTAAATTTGCAGTTAAAAAATCTGACTTTCCCTCTAGCTGTAGACTCTGCCTTTGACATGACTGCTTCCTAATAGTAATAACTGGTGTCATAATAGCTAACATTTACTGAGGACCTACCACCTACCTAGCACTATTTCAAAACTTACATCTATTAACTAACATAACCCTCACAACTACCCTGTGAAATACGTTCTATTATTTCCATTTTACAGAGGAAAGAACAGCTCTGTAACGTTAAATAATTTGTGCAAGTTCCAAAGCTAAAATAACAAAGCTGGGATTTGATCCAGGCAGTCAGACTCTCACGGACCGCTTAAATTCAGCCCTGCAACTGTCTCTCTGTCTCTCCCCAGCTCCTGGCATGTAGTAAGTGCTCAACAAGCATTAATGGAGTCAGTAAATAGAATAATAATTTATAACACCAATTTGTGATTATTTACGTGTTTATCATTGCAACTTGATGGCGTGCTCCTTTGTTACAGAAGGAAATGTACCGTTGACTAATTCTAAAACATTTAGTGAGGCTTAGTAATGTGTTAACCAGTGTGCCAGATGGGAGAAACACAAAGATGAAAACATGGACAAATGATTAAATGAATGAACAAACACATTGGCTTAACCTGGTAGATTCTGTTCCCAAAAGGCTTGACTTAACTTACAAAACTATCCCTAGGATGTAGATTTGGAGTGGGAGCCCCACTGCTTGCCGTAGCTCCAACTTTCTGATCTTCAGTTGGATCATCCATGGCATGGGGCTAATAAAACCTGCCCTGCATACCTCTTAGGGTTATTGTGAAGTCAAAATAATACTGCCCATAAAAGAATTTAGTAAACTGTACAGAGCTAAGCAGATGTCAGAGGCTGTCACCTTGACTTTAAACTTGTTCCAGGTGGTGCAAGGCCAAAAAAATATGTGATCTGCTCATGTGTATGTTCTGCAGCCTCTTTCTCAGGGCAGCAGAATGGGTGCAGATTGCAAATCCACCAATAGTGCACAAGAAACCAGAAGGTAGGAGCTGACTCCAGCCTGGAAAATGTTCAACAGATTCTGTGCTGCTCATGAGGGGCACTGACAGTTTATCCTCACATCCTGGCTTCTGGCCTGAATAGAATCCCCACAGATTGGAGTACTGGGTGTAAGCATGTGTTAGGTGCCCGTGTGCCTGCTCTTGCATGGCAGGGCTGCACAGAGAAAAGCCCTGATGCAGGAGATTGACAGAGAAGACTGGACAGAGGCCTTAAAGTCCTTTGGATGTTGGGGATGAGCGTTAACTTTGTCAGTATCAGGAAGCTGGGAACTTCTCTCTCGATAAGAAAGAATGGAAAAAGAAAATCTATCTTTTTATTCAATTCAATTCAATAAATGTTTATTGAACACCTACTGTATGCCTGGCATTGTATTAAGTACTGTGGGGACCCTAAAGATGAACAAGATCCTAACCATGTCCTCTGGGAGCAGGTGTGCCCTCAATAAACCGAGGTACGAAGGACATGACTTGTAAAGAAGTCAACCCACTGAAGGTTGTCCTCTGAGCCTCATGGGCTCTCTTGGTTTTGGCTGCATCTGGATTTCCACACAAAGCTCATCTCCTTCCTTGGCCTCCACTTGAAAATTAAACACTCTAAGCATGCATTGCTGAGTGTCAGTGAGCATGTCTGATGCTTTACTGGAGCTGTGGCATGTGATGGTGGAGGGGTAAAATTCTCAATACTTAGGGTTTACCGAAAACATGCCAATTCCACAGTTTTTCCCTAATCTCCCCTCCCAGCCCCAGCCATGAGGCCTGAACCTCTTCCATCCTCCCTCTAGGCCTCTCCCTTACTCTTGCCATTTTCCTTTGGCAGATTCGTTTCCTTCCCTAGAAACCCTGGGTTCCAAACAGGACTGGGAGGTTCTTTCTCCTTCCATAGACCCCTCATCGATACCAAGTGTCTTCTTTACCAAGAAGCTCTTTCCCTGCAAAGGAACGCTAAGAGCAGCACTTGGAAAATATACACAGACATAGGATTTACCAGTTGCTATGGCTGTGTACCCGCAAATTCACATGTTGAAACCTAACCCCCAATGTGATGGTATTAGGAGGTGTGGCCTTTGGGAGGTATTAGGTCATGACAGCAGAGCCCTCATGGATGGGGTTAGTGCCTTTATAAAACAGACCCCAGAGAACTCCCTTGCCTCTTCTGCCATGTGAGGACTCAGCAGGAAGGCATCACCTGGGAATCGGGAAACAGGCCCTCCCCAGACAATAAATCTGCCAGCAACTTGATGTTGGACTTCCCAGCCTCCAGAACTGTGAGAAAGAAATTTCTATTGTTTATCAGCCACTCAATTTATGGTATTTTGTGATAGCAGCTTGAATGGACTAAGACATGAATTAGTTACTAGTTTTTTTTGATTGAGGTAAAATATGCATACGTAACGTAAAATTCAACATTTTACCCATTTTAATGTGTGTAATTCAGTGGCTTTTCGTACATTCAAAATGTTGTGCATCAGTATCTAATTCCAGAACAATTAATTTCATCACCCCCAAGAGAAACCCTGTACCTGTTAAGCATTCACTCCTCATTTACTGCTCCCCCAGCCACCGGTAGTTATTTGTGTTGACAAAACTGGTTCCATTTACATGGCTCTATGGTTTGATTTTCTCACTTGAGACATCAGAAACATCCCTTTCAGTTTAAAAGTCGATTTTTATTTTCATGGCTGCAATGCAATTTTGTGACTTGCCTATACCACAACTAGTAGACATTTTCCTGTTGATAATCAGTTGTTTCCCTGTCTGAGCCCCTTCAGTGATCCTTGTTTGCATGTTCTCAGGTTCTGCTACTTAGTTTTTTATCTTATTTTATTTTTTTTTTAATCACTCTGTCACCCAGGCTGGAGTGCAGTGATGTGATCATAGCTCACTGCAGCCTCAAACTCCTGGGCTTGATCTATCGTCCCACCTCAGCCTCCCGAGTAGCTAGGACTACAGGTGTGCACCATCACATCTGGCTAACTTAAAAAAATTGTTTGTAAAGATGAGGTCTCCCTTTGCTGTCTGGGCTGGTCTTGAACTCCTGGCCTCAAGCAATCCTCCTGCCTTGGCCTCCCAAAATGCTGGTATTACAGGCATGAGCCACATGTCTGGCTTGCTACTATTAGTTGTTGTTGTTGTTATTTTTCTTTGAGATAGGGTCTTGCTCTGTTGCCCAGGCTGGAGAGCAGTAGTATTATCATGGCTCGCTGCAGTCTTGACCTCCCTGGGCTCAAGTGACCGCCCACCTCAGCCTCCTAAGTAGCTGGGACTACAGGCGTGCATCACCACACCTCGCTAATTTTTGTATTTTTTGTAGAGATGGAGTTTTGCCATGTTTCCCCAGCTGGTCTTGAACTCCTGGCCTCAAGTGATCCTCCTGCCTCAGCCTCCCAAAGTGCTGGGATTACAGGCGGAAGCCACCGCAGCCAGCCCTATACTACCAGTTTTTAAAAGTTGAGTCCCCAAATGAAACTGCTTTGCCAAGGGCCTAAGAATTTTTAAATGTAATAGATATTAGAATATTACTTTCCCTAAAGGTTCGTACAGTATTTTTTTTTGCATCAATGACATTTTATTCTCTGTTCAGAAAGACCTTGCACATGACTCCAGTGTCACACATCCTTCAGTCTCTGCCTTTGTATGATCTTCACTTTCATATATTTGAGGAGATCTGGGCCCCTAACGCACTTGGAGCCAGGATGAACAAGAAGGGTTTGCCCCCAGGGACCTGTTCCCTATGCTCTGGGCTTTTCTGTATACTCTCCTGGGGCAGATGAGATTGGCAATGACTGTCTGTTGATTTTCTAATTTTTAGCATGTTCAACTGTGGTGGTCCTTTCTGTTCTTCAGTAACAATCAATGACACAGCAGGCTGGCAGAGGTTTTTTTTTTTTTTTTTTTTTTTTTGACGGAGTTCTGCTCCGTCACCAGGCTGGATGGAGTGCAGTGGTGCGATCTCAGCTCACTGCAACCTCTGCCTCCTGCGTTCAAACGATTCTGCTGCCTCAGCCTCCCGAGTAGCTGGGATTACAGGCACCCACTGCCACGCCCAGCTAATTTTTGTATTTTTAATAGAGACAGGGTTTCACCATGTTGGTCAGGATGATCTTGATCTCTTGACCTTGTGATCTGCCCACCTCAGCCTCCCATTTTTTTCTTTCTTTTTTTTTTTTAGTAAGCATTTTCTTTTAGAGCAGCTTTAGATTTACAGAAAAATTGTGATGATAGTGCAGGGAGTTCCCATATCCCCCACACCCAGTTCCCCCATTAGGAACATCTTACACAGGTGTGGTACATGCATTACAATGAATGAACTGCTATTGATACATTACTATTAGCCAAGGTCTATCCTCTACTCAGATTTCCTCAGCTTTTATCTAATGCCCCTTTTCTGTTTCCGGTTCCCATCCAGGATACCGTATTAGATTGAGTTGCTTTGTCTTCTTAGGTTCCTCTTGGCTGAGACAGTTTGTCAGATTTTCCTTGCTTCAAATGACCATCATATAGCACTTTAAAAGATGAGATTTCAGCTGGGCACGGTGGCTCATACCTGTAATCCCAGCACTTTGGCAGGCTGAGGTGGGCGGATCACCTGAGGTTGGGAGTTCAAGACCAGCCTGACCAACATGGAAAAACCCCATCTCTACTAAAAATACAAAATTAGCCAGGTGTGGTGGCGCATGCCTGTAATCCCAGCTACTCGGGAAGCTGAGGCAGGAGAATCACTTGAACCCAGGAGGCGGAGGTTGCGCCTTTGCACTCCAGCCTGGGCAATAAGAACGAAACTCTGTCTCAAAAAAAAAAAAAAAAGAAGAGAAGATTTCTTCTCTATCATTAAAGGCATTATATAAAGACCAGCGATAGATGAATTCTGCCTGGGATGGTGTGAGAAGGCTTCTTGGAAAATGCATGATTTGAACTGGGCCTTAAAGGGTGGCTTTGTAGGCAGAGATGCTGCAGAAAGCTTCTGGGCAGAAGCGATTATGTGAGTAAAACCACAGCCATGGGAATGTGTTGATGGGCTCTGGGAGTGGGAATTAGCGCAGCAGGGGTAGGGCATGTGGGGGCCCTGAGAAATGCATTTAGTGCAGTAAGTGGGCCGGTCAGGGCACGCAGACATGGCTAGTTTAGGAAGAGCTCTCACCTGCTTTCCCTATTTCTTTCTTTTCTTTTGTTTTTCTTTTTTTTTTTTTTTAGACGGAGTTTCGCTCTTGTTGCCCAGGCTGGAGTGCAGTGGCACGATCTCTGCTCACTGCAATCTCTGCCTCCTGGGTTCAAGTGATTCTCCTGCCTCAGCCTCCTGAATAGCTGGGATTACAGGTGCGCATCACCATGCCTGGCTAATTTTTGTATTTTTAGTAGAGACGGGGTTTCACCATGTTGGCCAGGCTCGTCTTGAACTCCTGACCTTAAGTGATCCACCTGCCTCAGCATCCCAAAGTGCTGGGATTATAGGTGTGAGCCACTGCACCCGACCTTCCCTACTTCTTTCTTATCTCTTTTTCTAGCATGACAAAAGAAATAGCTTATCAGAGAAAGAAGAGACCCCTGCCCAACACGGCCTGAGGGTGGTGTCTGTTGGAGGGACTTGACACACAGATGTAATCTGACCTTGCCAGTCTCAGGAATCAAGCTCCCAGTGTGTCTCTCTCTATTATTGCAGATGTCTGTAGCCTTTGTGGGGTTAATAAGGGACACCATTTCTAAACTATTTTAGAGATTACTTTACAAAGTCATAAAAACGCACAATTCTACCAACATTATATTACGGTTGCTAAAAATATCACATGACCATTGGTTAGCTCACAGCAATAGACATCCCACAGACTAATTTAATCATTGGCAGGAGGCCACGCAGTCTCCAGACAGGATCAGAATCAAACTGGGGGCTGCTAAATTTAGAAATATAAATTTGGGTTTGTTTAGAATGATTTGAAAACTGAAAGAACACATAAGCCAGGATGCAAGTGTGGTTGTCTGCTCCGAAGGCAGAGCCCTTGTGGCCTTCCTTGATCACCTTGCACTTTGGTCTGTCCTGCAGGCCCAACCCTGCTTTTGGCTTTTCATTGGAAATATTAGGTCAGGGACCCACGTTTGAAAGTCAGAGCAGACCTTTGATGTCGTCTGGGCTGGACCTACATTATTCTTCTGGATATGATGCCATTGTCATTGGCTTACTGTGAGGCCTCTATGACAGATTGATTTTAGCATGACTATAACAATTCTCCTGTTCCTCTCTTTGACGTTGGGTCAATGCTACCTACTTTTCCCACCCAGATGTAAGAATGAGTGTCTGCAGAGTCACCTTGAGGTTTCATCCGGGGCCAGGAGGCTAACAAGTCCCGTAGGGAATGACTGAAAGGGAAAGATGGATAAAGAAAAATTGTGCCCTACACGCTCCTCTTGTTCAGTGTTTATTGTGAAGAGGATTTTTTTTTTTTTTTTTTTTGAGAAGGAGTCTCACTCTGTCACCCAGGCTGGAGTGCAGTGGTGCTATCTCGGCTCACTGTAAGCTCTGCCTCCCGGGTTCATGCCATTCTCCTGCCTCAGCCTCTCGAGTAGCTGGGAGTACAGGCGCCCACCATCATGCCTGGCCATTTTTTTTTGTATTTTTTAGTAGAGATGGGGTTTCACTGTGTTAGCCAGGATGGTCTCTATCTCCTGTCCTCGTGATCTGCCTGCCTTGGCCTCCCAAAGTGCTGGGATTACAGGCGTGAGCCATTGCACCCGGCAGTGAAGATGACCTTAAGACACAAATGTCCTTAGCCACAGGAACTCTGGGTAGGTGGGGATTCAAGTGGGTGATGGCCAGGTATGGAAAGGGGAATGGTGAAACTCACTCATGTTACTATTTGGGATGTTGTCCCTAAAGTCACTGAGGAAATCAGCATGGTTGAGTCAAAGGGCCCTTGAGTACATATCAGCATAACCAGCCCGCTTATCCAGCCCCAAGTACTTCTCATGTGGCCTTCAGGGTATCTGTGACTCCCCTCTTCCTTGCTCAGGATGCAGGAGGAAGAGGTCTCACCCATTGTCACTACTTCCTATTACATATCCCTCTTGCTGTCCTTCAAACATGCCAAATGCTTCCATGTCCAGGCTTTTGTCTTTACACCCTGCCTGGAATGCTCTTCCAGCAGATACTTCCATGAGCTTCTTCTCTCTTTATTTAGGGGTCAGTTCAAATGTCACCTCCTCCAAGAGGTCTTCCTGGAAGTCATATCTACAACGGCTCTTTTATAGCCCCATTCTCTCTTCCTGCTTTATCTTCTTAGATATAACCCATTACTGTGTATTATATATCACATCATATTGTGTATATATATACACACACACTATATATATATGATGTGATGTTGTATATATACATAAATTAAAAAATATATATATATATTTTTTAGAGATGAGGTCTCCCTCTGTCACCAAGGCTGGAGTGCAGTGGCATGATCTCAGCTCACTGCAGCCTTGAACTATCGGGCTCAAGCAGTCCTCTTGCTGGGACTACAGGCACACATTATCATTCTTGGTGAATTTTTAAAATTTTGTTAGAGACAGGGTCTTGCTGTGTTGCTCAGGCTAAATATTATACACTTATTTGCTTATTATCTATTTCCTCCACACAAATGCACACTACATAAGGATGCTCAATAAACAGTTGTTGAATGCATAAATGAGTGAATGAGTGATGATAATGTCCATTCCTTATACTTGGATAAAACTTTACTACAAATATGGCTGTACATTTGCATGCAAATTCAATCAGGAATTCACATCCTCATTTTTTTAATATGTTGCTTATTTCTCCCTTGGTATTGTAACCACCCTTGTAAATGTGTAATTACCGACTGAGATACAGGCTCTGAAGGGAGGCCAGATAGACTAAGGCCTCCCAGAGAGAATATCCTTTGAGCTGGGAACTGAACGGCAGTAGTCTATTGACTGGGTGAAGTGCAGGGAAGAACACTGCAGAGAAAACGGTATACACACTGTAGTTCCTCAATGTTATGGCACATATTTCTTCAGCTCTTCACCTTTCTGACTTTGGAATAGCCTTAGAATCAATAGCCATCTCACGATCACTTTTGGTCAGGTGGCAGCCGTGACATATTGTCATTGCCTGGACTCACGAGATCTCTACTGTTGTTGGTGATGGCATGGCTGGACAACAGAAGAGCCATCTGAGGGAGGCTTATCAGTCTCAATTGCCTTCTGAAAAACTCCCACTGACACCTTCTGGTTAGGCCAAGAAAGTGCCAACATCAAAAATTTGAGAATGCCTGTCCAGGCCTCGGGAAAAAAAAAAATCTAGAAGGCAATAGAGGAGCTGGGAACTGAAGATACTGAGTCATCAACACTCTTGAGGGCTCAGAGAAAGAAAGCTCGGAGGATGTGAAATAACACAGACATCGATGCCTCAGAGCTGAAAGCGATTCAGAAGTGCCAGACTCTCAACATGAGGAGATTTTGGAAATACCGTAATCAATGAGTTCAGCATGTATTTTCATTTTTATGTAGGCACAAGAGCAATAAATGATTCAGTCCTATGTCTAAAGAAGGCTACAAGAACTCTTTTGAGAAGCATAAAATAACAATTCTGAGCATTAATCATTAAGAAAGCATAGTGTCAAAATTTCATCGGCAGAGATTTTTATTTCTTAAAGTTACATAAAGTAGCAGTACGTCTTGGAATTGGTGAGATCTTGGATTGGATGGAATACAGTAAGATTGGTTTGAGGATCTGAGGGTTGGGTTGGACAGTACCAGGGTACGTGGGCAAGCGGGTGGTGAGAAGCACCCATGTTGGTCGGAGGAGGCTGATCAGTGGCCCGTCACGGTGTGCCCTGAGAAGGGATAGCTTCTTCGAGATTGAACTAATGGGCTATTTTCTGCAACACCAATGCATTCTCATATTAATAGCCTTCAGCACAGTTTAAGTGTAAGAATTACTTTGTTACTGACATTGAGAAGAAACATATGGCAGATAGACACAATACTCATTCTCCAAATCACCCCAAATAAATAGAAAAATCCCAAAGGCACCCTTAGGGATATATAGGGAAGAGAAAAGGCAAGGCTGAATTAACATCTACGGGCCAGGAAGAGGAGGTCAGATGTCTGTGGAAATACTGTTTAGCTCTCCAGGTCATTCAGTATTTGCAAGCCGTAAATGAAATTGTCCAAATTTGTTTCCTCATGAAAATGTCAGCTTGAGAGCTTAAAGTGAGTAATTCTTTTCTTATGGTCTGAAAAAAGAAGCCCACTTTATTTTGTTGCCCTCAAGACAAAAGAGGCTTTTTGTTCTTGTTCCATGTTTCCAGTTTGCTGGTACTTTTCAGATTTTCTTACATAGAGTGATGATATAAATTTTCAGGTGGAAGAAACTAGATGCTGACATGTTTGTTTGGTTTAAGCCAGAGCTGTCATCACCAATCTGCCGGGCCTGGAGGGATGGGGTTCTTGGTTCCCCCTTTCCCTGTTCCCCAGGTGAGATCTGTGACCCACAGATGACTCTTTCTTTGCAAGACACGTTAATAGGATGGTGCATAAAAGGGATATGGCTGCATAATTCTTGTTAATAAATGTCCTGTTTAGTTACCTCATGTTAATTAATCTCAAAGCAAAGACAGCTGTCAGATTTTGTTTGGGTTCAAGCCTGAAAATAACTTGTAGCTTTTAAAAAATACCCAGTTTTTCTTTTTCTCTCTCTTCCTCTCCCTCTCCTCCTCCTCTTCTTCTCTTCGTCTCCTCTTCCTCCTCCCTTTCCTCCTTTTCCTCCCCTTCCTCTTCTTCCTCTTCCTTCTTCCTCTCTTCCCCTTCCTCTTCCTCTTCTTCCTCTTCCTTCTTCCTCTCTTCCCCTTCCTCTTCCTCTTCTTCCTCTTCCTTCTTCCTCTCTTCCCCTTCCTCCTCCTCTTCCTCCCCCCACTCTTAATGTTTCTTTTTCAAAGAATAGAGCAGAGACCAATATGTAGTCATCTGGCTTGTGAGGGAATCATCAGCTGTCATAGGTGGAAAGGATGTCAAAGTGCACAGAAACTGGTGGTTTTCAAGCTGCTCTGAGGAGCTGAAGGGTTTTAATACCCAATCTATGGGATGAAACTGGAAGGCCTGATGGGCGGGGCTTCCACCCCTCCTCTGATTCAGCCACAGTGCCTTGTTTTTCTTTTTGATTCTACATATGTGATTTCTGTCTCAAGTTTTGCAAGGAGAAGAAGATTTGAGTCTTGGAAAGGTCTGAAAGCTGCTGGTGCAAATCAAACCTCTCACTTACAGATGAGGAAGCTCATGTCCAGTAACGCAAAGTGATTTGCCCAAGGTCGCAAAGCTTCTTGGTAAGGGAGTTGGAGCTAGGAGTCCTTTAGTTTCCCTGTTGTCTGGGGCTGAGAAGAGAGAGGTATTATTCTGAGAAGCAGAGAGAAAATGGAACATAGGAAAGTGTACTGTGTTTCCATCTCTCTGGGATGCCGAGTAAGACAGGTCTCTTGAAACACCCCTAGGGTGACAGAAGATGGCATCTCCACGATGATCAACAGGAACAATTCATGTGTGAATCACTTCTTTGGCTTTTGGCTGAGATCAAGTGCAATGCACGTGTGACCTCTCGTCCTCTGGTGTCTCTGATGATTAGAGGAAGACAGGTAAGTCTGCTATAGAGTCTTCAGAGTTTGTGCTGTAGAGCTGCTGCCATTTCCCAAATTCACTGCTAATACAATTTTTCTTCTATACTCTTTGGTTTATTTTTTATTATTTTTGGTGGATTCCTAGGAGAGATTTATAGAAATATGCACCAAGTCAGCCATATTTCCCAGGAAGATTTACAGTTGAGTCATACTTTGATGTATTGACCAAGGGAAAGTTTTAAGGTAAATAATTAGACATAAATAAAAACATTCCATATATTTATTATTTTATTTTTATTATTATTATTCTTTTGAGATGCAGTCTTGCTCTGTCGCCCAGGCTGGAGTGCAGTGGCACAATCTTGACTCATTGCAACCTCCACCTCCTGGGTTCAAGTGATTCTCCTGCCTCAGCCTCCTGAGTAGCTGGGACTACAGGTGCCTGCCACCGCACAAGGCTAATTTATGTATTTTTCATAGAGACAGGGTTTTGCCATGTTGGCCAGGCTGGTCTCGAACTCCTGACCTCAAGTGATCAGCCCACTTCAACCTCCCAAACTGCTGGGATTACAGGTGTGAACCACAGTGCCCGGTCAAGATATTTATTTTTTAAAGCAATGTCTTTGTTATTACATTAAAACAGTGAAGATTTTTTTGAGAGGTTATACAGCATTGTAGTGGGAGACTGGTAAACTATCTCTGCTCCTTGCTAGTTATGTGACACTGGGAAAGTTACTTACCCTCTCTGTGCCTTGAATTTCCTCATCTGTAAAATGCTAATAATAATAGCTCCTCCATATAGGGTTGCTATGAGGATTAAATGTGTTAATACATAAAGCTGCTATAACAATGCCTGGCTTGGGATTCACTGTGCTTTGTTAATCTGAGTATTGGTATCTCTCAACAATTCAGGGAATTGCTTTAAATGTTGTTTCTACCCCTTCTGACTGCTATAGACTGAATGTTTAGCAAAAATTAATATGTTGAAACCTAATCCCCAGTGTGATGGTATTAGGAGAAGAGACCTTTGGGAGGTGATTAGGTCATGAGAACAGTAACCTCATGAATGAGATTAGTGCCCTTATAAAAGAGACCCCAGAGGCTGGGCATGACGGCTCATGCCCATAATCCCAGCACTTTGGAAGGCTGAGGTGGGCAGATCACCTGAGGTCAGGAGTTAGAGATCAGCCTGGCCAACATGGTGAAACCCCGTCTCTACTAAAAATACAAAAAATTAGCCGGGCATAGTGGCACTTGCCTGTAGTCCCAGCAACTTGGGAGGCTGAGGCAGGAGAATCGCTTGAGCCTGGGAGGTGGAGGTTGCAGTGAGCCAAGATCAGGCCACTGCACTTCAGCCTGGGCGATGGAGTGAGACTCCATCTCAAAAAAAAAAAAAAAAAAAAAAAAAAAAAAAAAGAGACTGCAGAGAACTCCCTTGCCTCTTCCACCGTGTGAAAACACGGCAAAAAGACAGTCATCTATAAACCAAGAAGTGGGCCCTCCCCAAGAGCCAAACCTACCAGTACCTTGATCTTTGACTTTCCAGCCTCCAGAACTGTAAGAAATAAATTTCTATTGCTGATAAGCCACCCAGTCTATGACATGTTTGTTATAACAGCTGGAATAGACTAAGATACAGCCTATTGACCTCCTCAGGACTCATCTCTTTTTTATTTCTATTTCTTTGTCTCTGGAGGAACTTCTGAATAATTTTCTTGTTTCTAGCCTTTAAGTTATTACTATTCTGATGCACTCTGTCCAATATGCTTTGAGATCTATTTGTGATGGAGACAACTTGCTGAACACAACAGTCCATTACCTCCTTCTTTTGTATTAATGATATTGTAGTTGGACACCTGAATACTAAGCTAGGTGACATTTCTCAGACACCTTTGCAGTTGCATGTGGCCAGGTAACTAACGCTTCAATAGAATGTGACTGGAAGTAATGTGGGCCACGTTAACAGAGCAGGTGCATCTCTTCTATAGCTTTTCTCCTTCTTGTGAGCTAGAATAATGCTATCCTAAAGTTGTCTTCAGAACACAGCAAGTCCTTAAACTGTCACTGGTTTGCAATGGGATAAGTTGGAAAATGGAAAGAAAAGCACTCAGAAACACGGCAGTAATTCAACATTGTCACAATACCCAAATGTAGTCATTTTTCTGATAATTCATTTTATTACATTTTTAAAAAGGAATGGTTCAAAAGCATTGAAAAATAAAAACTATCTTATCACCTGCACCTGTGACCAGCTGAGATTAATGTCCTAGGGGATAGTTGAGAAAGAAGAAGGAAGGAACTTGCATCCCTCAGTGACCACTCAGTCTGCCTGCTGCGATGTTCACCTCGGACTTTACATGAGAGGGAATTAAACCATCATCTTTTTAAACCTGTTGAATGATTATTAGGCCTCTTTCTGTGGCAGTCAAACCTTACCTCATCACACATCCATCCCATTTTAAACCCCAATTCTTACATATTTTATTTCTAGAAATTGTATTTGATTATTTTAAATATCTCTTAATATTTAAAAATAAATTCTCATTCCTTGATCATATTTGCAAGCCTCTGTTGTTTTTTAATCTTTCAACAGTTGTTAAAACAAAGTCTTGTTTCAGCACCAAGCTACAACAGACACGAACTTTCAAATGGAGGTGCCAAATGTCCACATGCAGATATTCATCAGGAATTTCTGAGAAACTTGCTCTGAAACACTGAGACTCTCTCAACTACTTGAAGAATAGAAACCCAATCTCTACTAAAAATACAAAAATTAGCCAGGCATGGTGGCACATGCCTGTAATCCCAGCTACTTGGGAGGCTGAGGTGGGAGAATCGCTTGAACCCAGGAGGCGGAGGTTGCCTCCTTAATCCAAAGGATTAAGAGCATGGACAAGAAAAGATTTTGGTGAAGAAGATTTCTTCAGGAAAATTGATACTGAGATCTCCCTCCTGTCTTCACCTCAAAGGCGATCCTGCACCAAAGTTGATGGGAGGCAAAACCAGAGCCTGCCCTGGGGACAGCCAGTGTCTGGGTAGACCTTGACTAACTTAAAAACTAGTTGGAAATATCTTTGTTTTACTTCTCTTTCCTTTATTTGGTTGAGGTTAAAAATTATAAAAATAGTGCATATTACCACAATCTGGGTGCTGTAAACAACAAAAATTTATTGTCTCACAGTTCTGAAGGGCAGAAGTCTAAATTCAGGGCATTAGCAAGGCTGTGCTCCTTCTGAAGCCTCTAAGATCATTCCTTACCACTTCTGGCTTCTAGTAGCCCTAGGCAGTCCTTGGCTTGTGACAGCAAAACTCCATTTTTTCCCTGTGTCTTCTTGTGGCTGTCTTTCCTCTGTCTGTGGCATTCTCCACCCTGTATATGTCTGTGTCCAAATGGCACTCTTTTTTTTTTTTTTCAGATGGAGTCTCACTTTGTTGCCCAGGCTACAATGCAGTGGCATAATCTTGGCTCACTGCAACCTCTGCCTCCTGGGTTTAAGTGATTCTCCCACCTCAGCCTCCCAAGTAGATGGGATTACAGGCATGCGCCGCCATGCCCGGCTAATTTTTGTATTTTTAGTAGAGATGGGGTTTTTGGCATGCTGGCCAGGCTGGTCTCGAACTCCTGACCTCAAGTGATCTGCCCACTTTGGCCTCCCAAAGTACTGGGATTACAGGCATGAGCCACCGTGCCTGGCCCAAATGTCACTCTTCTTATAAGGACACCAGTTGTATTAGATTAAGGGCCCACCCTACTCCGGTATGACCACGTCTTAACTAATTATTGCATCTGCAACAACCTCATTTCCAAATAAGGTCACTTTTTTGAGGTGCTGGGGGTTAAGACTTCAACATATACTTTTTTGGGGAACACAATTCAACTCATAGCATAGGGAGAGAAAGTAAAGGGGTGGGGGTAACGAAAAGGTGAGAAGTCCATCTTGTGAGGTCCATCTTCCTAAAACCCCTGTTTCTGTTCGACTCAGTTGGTCTGTATGCTTACTTCCTTTAGGAATAGTATAGCATTAAACACATTAAGCCTGTTAAATATTTACATCCCGATTCAATACATTTATACACTTTTGTTGCCAGAAAATAATACAGTGACCTTTTATTTCTGTAACAATACTCACTCTACCCAAACCTAGGAGACAAATAAATCTACCAGTTATTTACAGAAAATTTAAAAACTGTATGAATCTGGAAAACTTACAGCCCTCAATTCAACTTTCTAAAATTCAGGGTTTCATTTTTTTCCCCCAAACACACGAGCCAGTCTAAATTTTTTTTATCGGAACACATTGTCCAGATACATCTTGATCCATCCCTTTCATGAAGGAATGCAGCCAAAAGTTTCTTCCTCCCTGAAAAGCAATTCTCTAAATCAAGACCAACTTTTTAATGATTCAAAGTCAAAGACGCATTTTGGATGTTGCAAAAAGCCGTTTAGCCAGAAGACCACGCTTCTCATTTGCCCTAATGAAGCAGTGGCTTAAGGTTTGGGAAAAGTTCTTTGGAGATTATGCACGACTATAGCTACAGATACATAGAGCCATTCAAAGTAGAATTTTGCAACCATATTTTCAGGCGATCACAGAAGTCTCTCATAAAATCAATTCTTCATTTTAAAAAAAGTTATATTATTTAAAGTACAATCTATGTGTACATAGACTAATAATTTGGCCAGAAATGTGTGTAGCCTGTTTGGGACTCAGGAGTGCAGTGGTGGTTTGGAAACAGATTGGGGTTGGCTGGTAGCTGTGGACATTCACTGGTGGCACATTTGGTATCCATTTCCTTTCTGCTTCCTTCCCCTTTGGAGGAAGCATCTGCCTGCATTTTGTGGCTGCCTTGCATTTTGTTTGGAGTTCCAGGGTAAGCCCTGCTTGGAATAAGCACATCTAGGAAATCCCATCTCGTTTGGATTAGCCAAACAGGCTGCTATGCTCTAAATGTTTGTGTCCTCCCAAAATTCATGTTGAAATCCTACCCCATAAAGTGATAGTATTAACAGGTGAGGGCTTTGGGAGGTGATGAAATCACAAGGGTAGAGCCTCATGAGTGGGATTAGAGCACTCATAAAAGAGGCCCGAGAGAGACCCCGTTGGCCCTCCCGCCATGTAAATGGGCCCTCACCAGACACCACATTTCCTGGCCCATTGATCTTGGACTCTCCAGGCTCCAGAACTGAGAGCAAGAGATTTCTGTAGTTTAGAAGCTACCCAGTCTATGGTATTTTGCTAGAGCACCCCAAAAGGACTAAGACACAGCCCATAGCTTTCCTCTGGCCACAGGGATTGGCTCAGAGTTGCTCGGGTAGCATAAAAATCAGGGGCCGGGCGCGGTGGCTCATGCCTGTAATCCCAGCACTTTGGGAGGCCAAGGGTGGGGGGTGGGGGGTGGGGGGGGCGGATCACGAGGTCAGGAGTTCAAGACCAGTCTGACCAACATGGTGAAACCCCGTTTCTACTAAAAATACAAAAATTAGCCTGGCGTGGTGGCACGCGCCAATGATCCCAGCTACTCAGGAGGCTGAGGCAGGAGAATAGCTTGAACCCCGGGGGGTGGAGGTTGCAGTGAGCAGAGATCGCACCACTGCAAAAAAAAAAAAAAAAAAGAAAAAAAGAAACTTAGGACTTCTGTGGGAAATGGCTCTGTTTGAGGAATCATAAAGCCCTAGTTTCTGCTGCTGGTAGCGACTTTACCATCATGATGAAGGCAAAGCTGATATGAGCTAAGACGAAAACATGAGCGAATTGCAGAGAACTCTTGTGGTGAGAGGGGGGAACAGTGGAAGGAGGGAGGAGACAGTGAACACAAACAAATAAATAAATGAGGTGAGCATGCAAATAAATGAAATGGGGTCATATGATGTGTGGTGAAGAGAGGATGCGAGCCTGCCTTTGATGGGCTGGGCAGGGAGACGTGTGCCACAGCCCCATTGTGGACGCCAGGAAGCTGAGCTAGGGGGATTTCACATGAATGAGGGCATCGGCCATGTGTCTTTGCAGCAGACTTACAGTATGTATGTGTCGATTCCTCGGGACTCGGTGGACCTGAGCCTCTTGTGTCCTTCCTGGCCTCTGGTGTCATAGATCCTGTGCAGTGTCTTGCTCACTTCAGTGGGTCCAAGTTTAGGTTTTTGCAGTTTCGCAAAGGGGTGTATGAACAAAAGGAAATAAACACATTTGTGTCTTACCCTTAGACTGTGTCTACTGAAAGAGAAGGAGACAGATTTTACCTTGGAGCATCCCTCCCGGAAGACTTGCCAAGGAATGCACTTTGGACTGGAAGAATTTCCACAGCTGTGTGGAGGAGGGTGGTGTTCTGATGGCCAGGCCCCAAATGATGTTGTTGGCCCATGTGGAAGACTTGATCTTTGCAGGGAGGTCAAGGAAACCTAGCAAAAATGATGGAAGGTAAGAAGGCAAGAATGGTAGGAGAAATATGAAAAGAATTGGAAGTTTTTCTCCTTGAGCAGAGGCACCTAAAAGCAGACAACTTTTACATAGTAGCTTGATTTTGAGGAAGTCCTTTTTCTGGGCCTCAGTTTGCTCATCTGGGAAATGAAGGAGATTAACAATATGATCCATACAGTTGCTTTCGGCCCTAAATTCTGTGATTCGAGGAAAAATTACATATATGAAATATTTTTATGCATAAGCAAGGGTCTGTTTTCCAACTCCATTGCAACAAAAGAGGAAAATATGAGATCTGAGGCAGAGCTTCTTGACTTTGAGAATTTTTTCTCTAGGAGAAAACAATGGACGTTTTAAAATGCCAGTTTCTTGGAAATTTATAAGGAAATAATACATTGCTATTTTTTTTCTGGGATGAAATTATCTAAAGGATCCACCCCCTAAAAATGTGAATTTGAATTTGCATGGAAGTTAATATATTAAAATGTAAATGCCAGGTTCTAAGTTCTTAAAAAAAGTTCTTGCATGCCAGCAGGGGAGGTGTGAGGTGACTTCTTTAGCAAGTTATTTGTGCATTTTTAGCTGTATGAATTCCTCTTAAAGAGGAGATACTTTCTAAATTGAGCAAGTGCGTTTTATAATCCTGAGATGGACACAGAGCAAAATTTGGAAGCATTAGGTTTTAAAAAAATATTATTAAAACCATGCTCTAAGTTTAAAAAATGTGGAAGGCAGAGTAACGTATCTTCCATCTCCCCAAGATAGCCAAGTGCTTATCCTAGGAGTTTGCAATATGTTAATTTACAGGGCTAAAGAGAGTTTGCAGATGTGCTTAAAGTAAGGATTTGAGATGAGATTATCCTGGGTTGCCCAATGTAATCATAGGAGCTCCAAAAAGATGGAAGAGGGAGGCAGTGAAGGAATGTGTCCACAGAAACAGAGCCTGGAGTGATGTGATTGGCGGAAGGGGCATTAGCTAAGGAATTCACCAGTCTGCTAGAATCCAGAAAAGGCAACAAAACAAATTATCCCTCAGAGCCCCTGCAGGCAGCATGGCCCCACTGGCACCTTGATTTTGGCCCAGTGAACCCATTTCAGGCCTCTGATTTCCAGCACTGTAAGATAATAAATGTTTGTTGTTTTAGGCATTATGATTGTGGTCATTTGTTACAGCAGTTAGGAAATTCATACAAAAAGAGAAGGCAAAATGAATTGATGCAGGAAAAAACAGTTAAGAAAAGGAGCAGGAGAGTCAAGATGAACAGGAAACAGGAGACGCAAAACTGGGCTCCGGAGGAGCCAAGGGTGCTGCTGCCAGGGGCTGTGGACCTGGGCTGCTGATCTCCTGGAAGCAGGTGGAATGTGTGGGGCCAGAAGAGCTAAGAGAGGAAGAAGGTGATGGGCTGTGAGGGTAGTCAGAACAACGTTCCCTGCCTAGTTGTCCCAGTGATGCGGCTTCAATGGCTGGAGGAACACCATGGTTCTTAGTCTCGCACCGATTTTGATAAAACGACACGGACACACGTGGAGTGGTTTTAAGGAGCGAAAAGTTTATTAGGCAAGAAAGAAGGAAGGAAGGAAGAAGAAAACAGCTTCCCTGTACGGAGACAGAAGGAGGGAGGATTCGAACAAAGAGAAAACCCTGTGTGCGGTGGAAAAGTGGCTGCTTATATTCCTATGCTGGTGGAGGTGATGTCTGATTTGCATAGGGCCCAGGGGATTGGTTTGACCAGGTGTGTCATTTACGTAACCCGTGAAAAACCTTGCCCTCCAACCTAAGCCCTTTAAATACGCAAATGTGGGTTGCCATGATGTTCTGAACACACGGTGTTATCTGGAGGTGGCCATGACACTTGGTACACCTGGCGATGAGAGGTGACAGCGTGCTGGCAGGGCTCGCAGCCCTCGCTCGCTCTCGGTGCCGCCTGGCCTCGGCGCCCATTCTGGCCGCGCTTGAGGAGCCCTTCAACCCGCCACTGCACTGTGGGATCCCCTTTCTGGGCAGGCCAAGGCCGGAACCGGCTCCCTCAGCTTGCAGAGAGGTGTGCAGGGAGAGGCGCGGGCGGGAACCGGGGCTGCGCGCCCCGGCGCTTGCGGGCCGGCGCGAGTTCCGGGTGGGCGTGGGCTCGGTGGGCCCCGCCCTCGGAGCGGCCGGCTAGCCGCGCCGGCCCGGGCAGTGAGGGGCTTAGCACCTGGGCCAGCAGCTGCTGTGGTCGATTTCTCTTCGGGCCTTAGGTGCCTCCCCGCGGGGCAGGGCTCGAGACCTGCAGCCCACCACGCCTGAGCGCCCCCGCCCCCCGCCGTGGGCTCCTGCGCGGCCGGAGCCTCTCCGACGAGCGCCACCCCTTGCTCCACGGTGCCCAGTCCCATCGACCGCCCAAGGGCTGAGGAGTGCGGGCGCACGGCGCGGGACTGGCAGGCAGCTCCACCTGCAGCCCCGTGCGGGATCCACTGGGTGAAGCCAGCTGGGCTCCTGAGCCTGGTGGGGACTTGGAGAACCTTTATACCTAGCTAAGGGATTGTAAATACACTAATCAGCACTCTGTATCTAGCTGAAGGTTTGTATATACACCAATCAGCACCCTGTGTCTAGCTCAGGGTTTGTGAATTGACCATTAGGCACTCTGTATCTAGTCAGTCTGCTGGGGACTTGGAGAACCTTTATGTCTAGCTAAGGGATTGTAAATACACCAATCAGCACTCTGTATCTAGCTCAATGTTTGTAAACACACCAATCAGCACTCTGTGTCTAGCTCAGGGTTTGTAAATACATCAATGGACACTCTGTATTTAGCTAATCTAGTGGGGACGTGCAGAGCTTTTGTGTCTAGCTCAGGGATTGTAAATGCGCCAATCAGTACCCTGTCAAAACGGACCAATCAGCTCTCTGTAAAACAGACCAATTGGCTCGCTGTAAAATGGACCAATCAGCAGGATGTGGGTGGGGCCAGATAAGGGAATAAAAGCAGGCTGCCCGAGCTAGCAGTAGTAATTTGCTTGGGTCCTCTTCTGGTGTGTGGCAGGTTTGTTCTTTCGCTCTCTGCAATTAAATCTTGCCGTTGCTCACTCTTTGGGTCCATACTGCTTTTATGAGCTGTAACACTCACCACGAAGGTCTGCAGCCTCACTGCTGAAGCTAGCGAGACCACGAACCCACCGGGAGGAACGAACAACTACAGCCGCGCCGCCTTAAGAGCTGTAACACCGCGAAGGTCTGCAGCTTCGCTTCTGAGCCAGCGAGACCACGAACCCACTAGAAGGAAGAAACTCCGGACACGCCCCGTTTAAGAACTGTTAACACTCAGCGCGAGGGTCCGAGGCTTCTTTCTTGAAATCAGTGAGACCAAGAACCCACCAATTCTGGACACAGTGGCAAGGAAAAGACAGCGGTAATTGCCGCATTGAGTGAACCAAGTTTCTAAGTGGCAGGCATTTGCATATTAAAGGTTGCCTGCCCGGCCCTTCAAGCCACCTTTTCTGTTAGAAAAGAGATGGTTCGGGGGCTGTTTTTTTATTACAGGAAAATTTCCGCCGAGAACCTTTACCCTGAGTAGCTGCCTGGAAATTATTTCTTAAGAACACCTGTATCACCAGCCTGCATCTCCCTCAAAGCAGAACCTGAGATAAAAAGGCTTCTGTGTGAGTGTTTTTTCTGAGAATGAGGGAAATAGAGAAAGAAGGTGGATGTGGGGAAGAAAAGCTCTTAAGAGTACGCAGTACTGAGATGGTCCCTGCCTGCAGGTGGCTGGTTTCTGACCAGGGTAGGTGTGCCGCCAGGCCTGGTGAGAGGGGCTCTTGCTTTTCTAGACACTGCCTCCCTGTGCTCTACCATGCTGCAGATTCACTTCTATTAATGAGTTGCTCCGTCAATATGCAACTCACATTTGGTGACAATTATTTTGATTAAATAACCAGATGAACAGCCTCTCTGAGTATTTGAGTAAAGAACAAAGGCCGTTTTGGGGGAAGTCGGACCTGAATGGGTCTTGGTGCACAAGAAGCTGAGAAAGCAGGAGAGAAGAATCCAGAGGAAAAAGAGGGATTCACACAGGAGGTAGGTGAATTCTCCCAAATACACTTTTCTAATGTTTGTTTCTTCTTTTCTTTTCTTTTTTTTTTTTGAGATGGAGTCTCACTCTTGTAGCCCAGGCTGGAGTGCAGTGGCGCGATCTCGGCTCACTGCAACGTCTGCCTCCCAGGTTCAAGCGATTCTCCTGCCTCAGCCTCTCAAGTAGCTGGGATTACAGGCGCATGCCACCACGCCTGGCTAATTTTTGTGTTTTTAGTGGAGACGGGGTTTCACCATGTTGGTCAGGCTGGTCTCGAACTCCTGACCTCAAGTAATCCACCCACCTCGGCCTCCCAAAGTCCTGGGATTATAGGTGTGAGCCACCATGCCCGGCCTAATGTTTGTTTTTCCTTAGGAACTTTGGTGGCAGCCAGTGAGCTGATGCCTAGACCTGGGTATTAGAACTCTTCAGTGTTACTTTCATCGGAAGCCTGGCCTTCTCATTCCACCTCACCTCCTTCTAGCTGTGTCCTTTCTGGGGTGCACACATCTCTCGAGAGCAGGGAACAATCTGCTGACTTTAGGGAATGCTATTGGCCTCATGATGCTCACTGGTATCACAGGGACAGTTTAAATATTTCAAATTTGAGGGCTAGGAATCCCTTTGGGCTCTCTGACCCTTATCACCATTGTGGCATTTTAATAATTTCATCTTAGTCATCTACTCACTGCTCTCCACTTAAACCATTCATCATAATTTGTGGTTGGCGTTATCTGGACAGGTTGGGGGAATGAGCTGCAATTGTGACTTCTGCCCCCAATTCAATGATATTTATTCTGGGTAGGGTCTTTCACCAATCTCATTTTGTCTTAGTGGTCTCTCAGCATTTTTGAAACACGTGCCCATGAGCATAGGAAAGTCCCCAAAGAAGGGGGAACACTTCCAACTACTCAGCAAGAAGGACCTTTTCAGATTCCCCCGTGTCCTTCTTGGATTACTATGATCAGGACCCAGCATCAGTCTGCAGGGAAAGTGCTAATAGTGCATGCATTTTACTGACTAATTGGAGAAAAAGGAGGAAGGGAGACCAATGTTCTGAGACTAAAGGGGATGCAGATCTCCCCATGTGGCTTTGTCCCATCCATAGATAAGGAAATCCAGGATAGGTCCTACATCCAGGAATAAGCCTCGCCCAGGAGCGTTTTGGTCCCCTTCTTAAAGCCTCACTATGGGGAGTCAGAACTCTTGGAAAGTAGCTCCTCCCACAGGCTCTTATTGAGACAAATGTTCTAGGCTCAAGCCTTGGATGTTTCAGGGCTCCCTGATTTTGTGTCCTATTGAGGTGGAGACAATGCCACAGGTGCACTTGCTTTGTTTCTTCCTTTCCCTGGACACTGGGGAAGACTGTTACTTCCAGCCTTCCTAGCAGATGGGTTGGGAGCATGTGACTAATTCTGGCCAATGAGTGAAATGGAAGAGACACGCATCACTTTTGGGCTGAAACGTGGCTGAGTGGGAAGGAGGTCTCCAGGCTTTCCCATCTCGTGCAGAGACTCCCACCATCCCCCTCTGGATGTGTAGCATAAGGGAGAAGTAAATCCTCACTGAAATTTGGGACTAACTTGTTACCACAGCATAACCTCGCTGATCCTGACTATTAGCAAGGATAGCCCGTGTAATAGTTTGGACATTTGGAAATTTTCTTTCTCATTGAAATTTCCCACATTTTTTTTTCTTTCCTTCTTAATGCATTTAAGTGCTTATTCTATATTGAGAATATAATGGGAGGACACAAATAATTCTTAAAAGGAAAGAGAAATTGCAAAACGGGTGATGTTTAACTGGAGTTGTTTCATGCTTGGTACCCTGTGGGGGTATAACTCGGATGGTGGAGTAAATGTAGAGTGACACAGATTTTGGTCAGATAGAGCCATAGGGAGTGATGTCTGGGGCAGGGCGTATTTATGCTATCAAGATGGCATTTCTGGTCACAGCGGCCCGCTTTCCTTTTAATAGTTTCTATATTCCTACTCTATATAAAACTCTGTGTTTAAGTGTGAGCACAGAGCCACAGGTCATATTTGGCCAGGATTGGAGAGAGTAGGGGAGGAAGAATTCATTGGCAGATGAGGACACAGCACAAATTTGGATTTTGGCATGCGTTTTCCAGCAGTTGCATGAAGGAAACCCGATCTTCCCTTCAAGACATCTCATTTTTGCCTTCCACCTGGACTTGTTCTCAGGGATCAGCTTTCCAGGCCAAAGGGACCGTTTCCTTTCTGTCCCTCAATGCCTGTGCTAGTTGTTATTTGCCGTGATGTCTGTTGCTATCGTTCCTTTATTTCAATTCCACTCCTGGGCCTGGCCTTCTAGGAGGCTCTCAATGCTCCCAACAGTTCTCTCCCCCATAACTCCCTGGCCATTAACCTGTTTTTTTTTGTCATGGTTTGATGGTGAAAAGTTGCTCTTTGCTTTCCAAAATGACAGCTAGCTGATGCGTTTGTCCCATCCCTATCATTGTGGGCACTTATGTGGATGGCTGATTTCATAGGAATGGGGAGGAATATGGATTCACTTCTTCCTGCCAAAGTGGGTAAAAATATACCACAGTCCTTCCCCCAAAGAGGTAGATATTTGAGCCAGTTCTTTATCTGCCTCAGAGCAAGGATTCTCAGTGCTGGCTGCAAAGTCGAACCACCCGCAGGGTTTCACTAATACTAATGTACAGCTCCGTCTTCATATAAAGAGATCGGTTTTTTCTTTTTTGGAGTTGGGTGTTGGTGTTCATTTAATCATTCACTAATCAACAATCAACAGTGATTGATGAATGATGATCAAGTGATGTCTTAGGCTATGGACTATCCTAGGGGCTGGGGATATAGCGATAAGAAAGACAAACCCGCTTCCCCATTCCAGCGGAGGTTACATTATAGTTGAGGAGTGAGGACAGGCACTAAATAAGCCTCACAATAAGTAACCAGAGTAATTTCAGACGGTGACATGTGCTGTGGATGAAGGTAGGGAGTGTAATGGAGGGAGCCTGAGGCAGGTGTGTTGTTCACTTAATATGGATGCTTCTGGAAGGTTCACCGAGAAGGTGACAATGAGGCTGGTATTTGAAAGGCAGGAGGTGACCTGTCATGAAATGTCTGGGGCGGAGTGGTCAAGGCTGAGGGAACTGGGGATTCACCTGTCCTCAGACAAGAATTGGCTTAGGATACTTCAGGACTAATAAACAAGGCCAGCGTGCCTTGAGGAAGAAACTGACGGCAGAAAACCAAGGTAGAGAAATGAAAAAACGCATAGACATAGAGTCAGATCTGCAGGGTGCAGGCTTGCTGGGAGAAATGATTTGCTTCCATAGTAGTGATTTCTAAAGGTGAAAGCAGGCAGCTTCTCACCACCAGCCAACTACCCACGTGTTCTGAGGCAGCCAGGTCTACAGGCAGGTTCCTCTCACGCCCCCCATCCTTCCCTCCTGTTTCTGGGACCTGTTGGGACCACTGTGCAGGTGGGACAGGTTGCTGTGGCAGTGCTGTGTCCTGCTTTGCCTGGGGCCTGAAGTCCAAGTCTTCTCTTTCTTTAAGAGCAACGTGGATCAGGTTATGTCTTTTCTGGACCTCAGTTTCTTTATAGGATGTCGTGAGGATGAAAGAGTAGCATATGTGAGGTTGCCTCCCGCGTCTGATCATCTGAGACACAGAACACACTTGGGGAATGTTGGTTTCCATTCCTCCTTCTCTGAAATAGCAAAAAAGGACAGAGAAAAGACACTTTCTTTTCCCAACAATTTTGAATGACAGTAACAGAACTCTGTATCTCTTACTGAAAACTAATTTTATTGAGGTTCAATTGATATATAAAAAGCTGTACATATATAGGGCAGGATGCGGCAGCTCATGCTTGTAATCCCAGCACTTTGGGAGGCGAGGCAGGTGGATCACCTGAGATTAGGAGTTCGAGACCAGCCTGACCAACATGACAAAACCCCGTCTCTACTAAAAATACAAAAATTAGCTGGGCCCCTGTAATCCCAGCTACTCGGGAGACTAAGGCAAGAGAATCACTTGAACCCGGGAGGAGGATGTTGCAGTGAGCTGAGATCATGCCACTGTACTCCAGCCTGGGCAACAAGAGAGAAACTCTATCTCAAAAAAAAAAAAAAAGCTGTATGTATTTAATATATCCAACTTGATGAGTTTAGGGATAAGAATAAAGCATGACTCATGCCTGTAATCCCAGCACTTTGGGAGGCTGAGGCGAGTGGATCATGAGGTCAGGAGATCGAGACCATCCTGGCTGACACGGTGGAACCCCCGTCTCTACTAAAAATACAAAAAATTAGCTGGGCCTGGTGGTGCATGCCTGTAGTCCCAGCTACTTGGGAGGCTGAGGTGGGAGAATGGCATGAACCTGGGAGGCAGAGCTTGCAGTGATCCAAGACCGCACCACTGCACTCCAGCCTGGGTGACAGAGTGAGACTCCATCTCAAAAAAAAAAAAAAAAAAAAAAAAAAAAAATCATGAAACCATCATCACCAACAAGGCCATAGACATACTCAACACCTTTCAAAGTTTCCTCCCATCCCCATTATCATGATTATTATTGTGGTAAGAACAGTTAAGACAAGATCTAGTCTCTTAACATCTAATTATACTATATACTAATTATACTCCCTGTGTTGTGTGTTGTATCTCTTACGTAACTGGAACTTTGTACCCTTTGACCATCTCCCCACTTCTCCCACTCCCCAGCTCCTGGAAACCATCGTTCTACTCTCTGCTTCTATGAGCTGAACTATTTTAGATGTTACATATCAGTGGACTCATGCAGCATTTGTCTTTCTGAGTTGGCTTATTTCACTTAGCATAATGTCCTTTGGGTAGATCCATGTTGTTGCAAATAGCAGGATTATCTTCATTTGTAAAGGCTGAGTAATATTCCATTGTGTGTAGATGCCAGATTTTCTTTATTCATTCATCTGCAGAAGGACATTTAGGTCATTTCCATATCTTGGCTATTGTGAATAACACCACAATAAATCTTGATGGAATCTCATTGAGAAATAAACAACGTGTAACTATGATTGCTTTTAAACCTGAGGAATGGCTGCTGCCCAGACTGAAAGAAAATTGAAAATACTGTTGTTATCTGACTCCCAGAATAGCCGGCTCCTCCTCACTTAACTCTTACAGTTAATCTCCAGCCCCCAGAGGTGGGCCTCTTACACTTCCTTATCAGGGCACAGAGCATTTCTCAGGCGCTCTTTCCATACACGAAGGACCGTAGTTTTAGCTGCAAGATCTGAGTTTATGTCCAGTTTTTATTTAACAAACAAATGTGTTCTAAGCTGCATTTGGCTTTCTACTTCCTGAAGTTAATAACTATTCTCATTGCGCACTCCTTTCCCAGCAAAAAATTGTGGGACTTGAATAATGGAGTATTTTCCTGTCTCCAGTTGGATGACAAGAACTTAAAATTATTTTTAGAAACACAGTTGCCCAGAGTGAGTGTAATTCTAACAGGATTGTCTCCACTCCCTGTTTGTTTTAGCTGGTTCTCACTATGTTTGAATGAGAGTACAGGCCAAACCACAGTCAACTCTGAATCCTTGTAAAAAACCTCCATTCAGTACCTTCTCCCTAGCTCGGCTGTTGAGGAGTGCTACAGGTAATACCCCGTTTTGATGGTTTCCTGTTGTGTTGTCATTTGCCTATATACATGTCAGTCACATATTAAGATTCTCCAGAGAAACAGAACATCTATATCTATATCTTTATCTATCTATAGATATGTCTCTAACTCTAGATATGGCTGTATCTACAGATATCTCTGTGTGAGAGGAGATTTATTGTAGAAATTGGCTCACTTGGTTATGGAGGCTGAGGAGTCCCACAATCTGCCATCAGCAAGCTGGAGAACCAGAGAATCCAGTGGTGTAATGTTCAGTCTGAGTCTGAAGGCCTGAGAATCGGGCGGTGCAGTGGTTTGAGTCCCAGTCTGAGCCCAAAGGCTCGAGAGCCAGGAAGGCAGAAGCTGGATGTCCCAGCAAACATGGCAAGAATTTGCCCTGTCTCTGTCTTTGTGATCTGTTTGGGCCCTCAGTGGGTTGGATGGGCCTACAGTGAATTAGATGGACCCTCAATGGATTGGATGGGCCCGCAGTGGATTGGATGGGCCTGCAGTGGATTGGATGGGCCCTCAATGGGCTGGATGGGCCCTCGGTGGATTGCATGGGCCCACAGTGGGTTGAATGGGCTCTCAGTGGATTGGATGAGCCCTCAGTGGGTGAATGGGCCCCCTGTGAATTCGATGGGCCCTCAGTGGATTTGATGGGCCCTCAGTGGATTGGGTGGTGCCAACCCGCATGGGTGAGGATGGATCTTCTTTACGCGCCCCACTGGTTCAAATGTTAATCTCTTCCAGAATCACCCTGACAAATACACTGAGAAATACTGTTTTATTCCTTAGCCCAGTCAAGTTGACACATCATAAAATTAACCATCACAGTCACAGAATATTGTCCTATACTCAAGTCATAACTTGTCATGTAGACAAGTTAGCATCCATAAGGTACAGTGGTCATAGAATCTGAACACTTGCCTGGGAGTCATGGCTTTGCTACTTTCTAACCATGTTGCTCTCACACCTTTAAATGGAGAGAGGACCGCACCATACTCAAAATGGAATCAACCTCTTGTGACCTTTGTGAGAACTGAAATCTGGGTTTTGCAAACTCTGAAAAGTCTCTGAATACCAGAGGTTCCTGAGAGTCTTCCTACAGCTCAGGAGTGTGCTCAGTTGCCAGGAGGGAGGCTGAGCTCTTGGGACATTCAAAGTGAGAGGATGTTCCTAACACTTCATTCTAGCAGCTCCAAGGAGCTAGACAGAGAAAAGAGAAAATGAGAAGAGGCACAGTCTTGAGTTGGTGTGAGGCAATGGCAGGGGGAGGCAACAGCTTGTGAGGACAGGGAGGAGAAGTAGCCCTTCCAACATTTCCTAGACGATAGTGCCTGGTGTGTGGTCTGGCCTCATCGCTAGCTTGGCGCCTTCCTTGCTTCTCTTTTAGCCGACATCGGAAGTTGCTGCTTCTCCCTTGCTCAGGGCCAGGTGGCCTGTGAGGCTCACAAGGCTCTCCAAGAGGGGAACTTGCCTCCTCCCCTAATTGCCTTCATTCTTGTGTCATCATGTAGAAAATCATTTACACTGAAGTGGAATTTAGCCTGGCTTAGCTGTGAGTATCTGGATTTCCACTTTCATAGAATACAAAGGCAAATTACAGCATCACCGTTAACAGTGGCTGGACCCTGGGGACCTCATGACTTTCCAGGCTCCTCACTTGCTGGTGTGCACTGTGTTAGGGCTGTGGCGAGGGTTAAATGTGGCCATGCACCTGTCATTGGTCAGCCCCCAGTGTGGTTCAGAGGGACGTGATACAAGAATTATGTACTTTCAGAATTTCAGCCTCTAGTTTATAGATGAGACCATGAAAATGATTTGTCTACGCTCATACAACTCATTAGTGGCTGGTCTGGGACAAAGCTCCAGTCCCCTGATAGCCACTCAAGGTGCTCTTCTCACTTGTGCCTGGCTGAGAACACAAGGAAAGGAGAACTTGCCTCATCTTTATGGCTGGGGCTAGAGCAGAGTGACATCAGTGTAACTGGGTTTATGTTTCCCAAAAGACGAGGGCTGCTAGGTAAAATACAGGATGCCCAGGTCAGCAAAGGCTTTTTGGGATGTACTTACACTGAACATTTATTTGCTGTTTATCTGAAATTCAGACTGAACTGGGCATCCTCCATTTTCATTTTCTAAGTCTGGCAACCCTGTGAGAGATGAAATTCACATTAAAACTATTTAGCAAACCAAACGATGGCTGTGTAACCTTGTCTTGGTCTCCACTTAGAGGCAGAATCTCAGTGCTTTCTGAAAGTTCTTAGGAGGCCTGTAGCTACATCTGCAGTGGTGCCAAATCTCCATATGAAACCAGAACAATTCAATCGCTTATTCACAGTCTAGATGTTTGCACCGGGTAGACAAAATATTGAAATGTTTGGCAGAATTGCTCAATTGTCCTTTGGAAGTCTGGCATCTTGCAGCTGCAGCCTTGGAGTTCATCCTGTGCTGGGACAGTATCTACAGCCCAGCTCTCCGATCTGTGATGACCCTGTAGTGTCTCTCCCCTCCTTTCTTAATGAGGCTGGGACATGCTACTAGAATTTTCAAGGATTTAGCTGAAGTCTGGACATGCTTTGCATTTTGTTCATTTTTTGGCCCGAGACTCACATGTATGTACAGTTGTTTTACTTCAGTCTGCTGATAAAGCTCAGACTTCTGCAGACTTCTTTTTCTTAGTTTCTGTTAGGCAGGAAACCCAGAAAAAAATTCAGACTTTTTTTTTTTTTTTTTTGCCCCAAGAGCACAATGAACTGCAATAAATCCTGTACATAAAACAACACTTTGACCTCGTTAAGAAGATGGATGAAGAACAGTGATTTCAAACAGCACTGGAAGCCCCTAGCAGCTCAGGGCTCCTTCTGGAGGAAGGTGCATTCATTGATTCAGTTATTCATTCATTCAACTGACTTTACTAACCCTGTGTGGCATAGGAGAGAGATGAGCAGCTGGGGAACACAGCAGATAGAAACACAGACTTGATGGCCAGTAGGCCTGGGTTCTGTTCTTGGTTCTGTCACCTATTAGTTGTGTAATCTTGGCCAGTTACTTCATGTCTCTGCACCTCCATTTGTTTGTTCATCTGTAAAATAGGATGAATAACAGTTCCTACTTCATAGGATTGTTCTGAGGATTAAATGAGAATTCATGTAACTGCTTAAGAACAGCGTCTGACATTTAGTAAGTACTTATAAATGTTAGCTATTGTGTTGGACGCATAGCTATGGAGATGCTTTGATCTCAGAAGGGCAGGCTCTTCTCCCTAAAGGTGAAATTCAGAGTTATTGTCTGGCAAAGCTGGCTCTGAGTCATGGCTGAGGAGCCTTGTGCTGTGTGTCACAACTAGTTGTCTCATTCCCCTTGGCTAGCAATTGGTCTAGGAATGGCCCTGATCCCTAGTTCTGGCTAATGGGATATAAATGAACACTTTCTTGCTTTTCTGACCAATAAAGGAAAAAAACAGAAAAGAAAAAGAAAGGTCCCTTTGACCTGGAAGCTGGTTATGATGCTTGGAGATACAGCAACCATTTTGTGACCTTGAGGTCACAGCTTAAGGACAAAGGTCAATGTGCTAAAGGAGGTAAAAAGAAAGAACCCAGGTCTCTAAGGCTATTTTCGACTAACTTCACCAGATAGCCTACCTCCAGACCTCTTATTAAGTGATGAAAATTAACACCTATTTTTTTAAACCACTGTAACCACATTTTCCATCATTTGCAGCTAAATGGATTTTTCCTTGGTAAAACCAAATAAGCAAAAAAGCAGTCTCTTTCCTCAAGGAAATCACAGCCAAGTACAGGCAAAAATGCCATGTATTCTAGTACAATAAAATGAACTAGCAAAGTAAACAAAGTGCTCTGTGCACACAGAAAAGAAACAGTTAGTAGGCAATGGGGGTATTTTATTGGATTATAAAGATCCAACTCTGCATGATCTCAGTGTATGACTTATCACCCATCAACTGGTTCTCAATCAGAATACCCTTCCACAGAAAAAAGAGGCAAAATCCTCCACCTCAGGGACAGATGATGATCACTCAACTTTGTGCTTCCCAGGTCAATGCTGAAGCATCCTTTTCTGTTTCCTTCTTGGTCCCAGCTCTCAGGACACTGACCCTCACTGTGTGGCCTGAAATCCTGCTGCTTTATTCTTAACACTGAAGTCTGGCATATCTGCTTGCCATCTGTTCCTCCTGCCTACTTCCAGCCTACAGTCCTTGCTGGAAGATTTGTTGCTTGCGGTCTGTGCTTGGTTTGGGTCAAAGACAAAAGGACAAAAGGATTTGTAGAGAGGAGAAGAAGAGTCTGGGGGCTAAGGATGTCACAGAAAGCATCCTAGAGGGAGGGAGGAGCAGAGAAGTTGGTTGGAGAAGAAAAAGTGAGTTGAAGAACGAGAGATGACTCTGGAGTGGTGAAGAGAGGCTGATGGAGTGAAGGTTTTGGATGCTAGCAGAATCCAGACTTGATGAGACTAGCAGTAGGGAGTCACTCGAGGTCCCGAAATGAGAATGTAATGATTGTGGAAGGTTCTTTTGGCAGTTGTGGAAAGGCTAGTTTGAAACAGTATTGACTAAGGAATGAAGGAAAATCTGTCAAAAGATTTGCAGTCATGAAAAAAGAGACTGGGTGCGGTGGCTCATGCCTATAATCTCAGCAATTTGGGAGGCCAAGGCAGGCGGATCGCCTGAGCTCAGGAGTTCAAGACCAGCTTGGGAAACATGGCGAAACCCTGTCTCTACAAAAAATACAAAATTTAGCCTGGCATGGTGATGCACGCCTGTAATCCCAGCTACTTGGGAGGCTGAGGTGGGAGGATCGCTTGAGTCTGGGAGGTGGAGGTTGCAGTGAGTGGAGATTGCACCACTGTACTCCAGCCTGTGCGACAAAGAAAGATCCAATCTCAAAAAAGAAAAAAAAGAAAAGGGAGACTCTTCCAAATAATTTCAGAGGCATAATTGACCGTTTAAGTTATATATGGACACTGTACAAAGGCTCTGAGCTGGGGGCTCCACTTTGCTGTCTACAGCATTAGCCTTGCTATCACAACTCATTAACAAGGATTTGCTGACAACAGCCGATTGAAAAGTGAAAACTTCAAGCAGTCAATGTTTTGGCCACAGATTTGTTTTTTTTTCACTTAATTGGGAAGTGGTTTCTGTGTCTTAGAGACACAGCCTATGAGAAGACTTCTTGCTAGATTTGCCTGTCTCTGTTAGAAGAAAGTCATGGCAAATGAAAAAGTTGGAGGTATTGGGTAGTACAGCAGTTCATATAGAATCAAAAAAAATTTTATTACAGCGTTAACTGTGTGTCAAGCCGTGGTTTAAAAGCTTTACATATTTGAACTCATTTAATTATCTGAGAAACTATGAGGTTGGCACGTAGCATTCTCCCATTTTACAGATTACATTCTCGTTTCAGGACCTCAAGTGACGCCCTACTGCTAGTCCCATCAAGTCTGGACTCTGCTAGCATCCAGAGCCCTCACTCCATCAGAGGAAGCTGAAGCTGAGAGAGGCTAGGGAGATTGCTCAGTATCATATACCTACTAAATGGTGGAGGCAGCTTCTGAATCCATGCTATAGAGGCTGTCATCTTAACCACCACACTTGACAGCCTCCCATTTTTTAAGCCACATCGCCCAAC
Source organism: Gorilla gorilla gorilla (assembly GCF_029281585.2). Lineage (NCBI taxonomy): Eukaryota > Metazoa > Chordata > Mammalia > Primates > Hominidae > Gorilla > Gorilla gorilla. Next base: position 27,524,591 of record NC_073243.2, read on the forward strand.
AGTAGGACTAAGTCCCTAGGGCTTATGATGGCCATGCCAAAGTCTAGATGTTCCCTAGAAAATAAAGGGAGCACTGATAGAAAAATGGTCCCTCTTCTTCATCTCATTATTGCTGGTCCAGTGCTCATAGGTTTCAACTATGAGCCCTATTGATGAAAAGTGACCCAGGGACCTTACCGAGTACTTACAGCCAGTGAGAGTGACTTGCAAATCCTAGTACGCTGACAGAGCCCATGATGAAGAACCGAGTCACCTCCCTTATAACAAACCAACAATTGAGGGAGAGGCACTAATCCAAAAAGGACATTGTGTAACACTTATGAGAGTTTTTGAAAATAGTAGAAGGGCATGTGAAAGTCAAATTGACGCTTAAGCCTTTTGCATATGGGTGCAAATTATACGGCAGTACAATTAAAAATATCTAATTTGACACTCAAGTCATCTTTGAAATTTTTAGGGTTAACAGAGGCTGTTTTAGGTGAGATAGGGAATGGCTTGTAGCTATGAAGGGAAGGGATGGACGCTATTCAGCGTGGAACTTTTGGGGGTGTTGCCAAAGCAAGTCTTACGAAGTGTCGTGATATACCATCTGTAGGAGAAAATCCACAGTGATCACATTTTGATATGAAAGTCATCTCTTGGCTGGGCGTGGTGGCTCATGCTTGTAATCCCAGCACTTTGGGAGGCTGAGGTGGGCGGATCACTTGAGACCCAGGAGTTCGAGACCAGCCTGGCCAACATGGTGAAACCTCGTCTCTACTAAAAATATAAAAAAAATTTAGCTGGGCATGGTGGCAGGTGCTTGTAACCTCAGCTACTGGGGAGGCTGAGGCAGGAGAATCACCTGAACCCAGGAGGCGGAGGTTGCGGTGAGCCGAGATTGTACCATTGCACTCCAGCTTGGGCGACAAGAGTGAAACACCATCTCGGAAAAAAAAAAAAAAAAAAAAAAAAAACCCAAAAAGAAAAAAGTCATCTCTTTTAGGTAGATAAGTGCAAACTTAATGAGAATAAATGGTAGCAGAAAAAGTTGTTTTTAATATGGATGAACTCACTGTAATTCCTTTAGAGTGAACTATCAAGTTGCGTGCCTATGATGAAGGGCATGGTGCTTCAAGTTACAGTTTAGTTAAAGGACTCTGAAGTCATTGTTTATTGTGACCTGAGCTTGTAGTCTATTGTTAATTTGGGCAGTTAACAAAGGGTTGTTGCAAAGCGTTTTGTTAATAAAACAAACAGCTACATCTTAAATCGACACCTGAACACTGTATACAGATTCTATTACACCTTAAGAAAGAAAAATTGGATGGAAAGAAGATCGAAAATATATGTGGATGGTCAAAAGGACAGAACAAGATAGGGATAGAGAGTCTACCTTAAAGTCAGGCTGAAATGAAAAGACCCCAACCCTTCAATGGGGGGCATGTTCAAAATCTGTAAATCCGCCCACAGTGTAAATCTTTTCCATTTACTTCCCAAAGGCCAGTGTAGCAGGTGTGATTACTATTCCACCAACTCAAATTAAAATCAACATTGAGCCTCCTCCCTCCTGGGGGGCAGAGTTTCCATCTCAGACAGAATTGGGGCTCTCTCATCTGCCCCATTCCCTCTACCATACTCAGGGACTTCTCAATGTTCTGAAGGCCTAGCACAGAGGAGAGTGTTGGCAAGGCCTCTATGGCTTTTGGTCTATGCTTATTACTGTCGAAGTACCTGTTGTTCAAACTAAAGTGGTCCTTTGATGTTTGATAGTTTTGCATGTTTCTTAGCCATGAGAATCTTTGCTGAAACCAGGACTTCAGAGTGTGGGGTTTAGTTCTCTCAACTGTACAACTCAGCCTTTTATGGCAAGGTAGGCTTCCTTCAAATACCCACACTTAGGTACTCCTGTTGATCATTGATCTGAGCATAATAGGCTGCATTAAAAGACAACATTTTTTTAGAAAGGTAAATATCACAACTGCCATAGAAACATAAAATTAATATATATAAAATATTTCAGTTAACTGTTAATGAGAAGACCAGTAAGATGATTAAACCAGTTCAAAGGAGAACTCAAAGAATGCACACACACAGTCAATCAAATACTAAAATCAATTTTCTAATATATGCAAAACTGGTTAATATCCACTGAGCAACAACCAACTGCATCTCTAGTAGACAAATCCATTTGTATTTTTATGGACAAGAGTCATCTGCATTACTATCAGTTTTCCACAACTTGCATAGCAGTAAGATTTCTCAGTAGCAACAAGGCACAGATCTTTGTAGATCAAGTAACTCAGAAGGTTGTACCTAGTATTTGATTGAAAGGATACCCAGTAAACATTTTTGCTTATTTTTTTTTCAATTGATGCAGGTCAGTAATTTTTATTGCAACTGGAAGACAATATGTCACAGAAACTTTATGGTAGGTCTGGGGAAAAGTTATTTACAATAAGTGATGAAATAGTTTGTCTTTGGCAATATGATTACATATGAAGAATGCAAAATGCAGGTATGGATGCCTTCCAAGCAACACCATCAAGTCCCTAGGGTTGGGCTGATGGCGCCTGCCTCCACATTGTTTCTTTAGGTTCACACGAACATCACTGAACATCACATTCTTTCTCCTTTATGGTCTTCCCTTTCTATTTATGATATTGGCAGTTTCATACAGAAAATACAGAAAAAATTGGTTTTTGAAAAATTAATACTCTTGTAAATTAATTTGGCCGTGTAGGTCTATTGGCCAACCAAGGTCAGACGACCCTAAGCATCAATAATAAACCTCTTGGTCGTCTGATTGCTTTATCATGTTTTTTTTTTTTTTCTGTAAAACAAAACTCAGAAATGTTACAGAATCAGAGTATTAATTTTTCCTCCACATTTTTACTATGGCAGTATTAAGTAGCGAGTGTGAATGATGCAGCATGAAACTGATTACTGAATCAGCTATGAGCTCAGATGGCCTCAACATACATACTCAAGAAATGTTGCATGTTTAAATATTGCATGTTTAAATAACTGAGAGTATGCTAAATCTCATCTAAAAAAAGGAGGAGAGGGGCTGGGGAACTCAGGCCACAGTCGTGAAAGGATGAATACAATTTCTAGGTTTAATAGGTTCACCATATCGAAGTTTTTGAGAATCCAATATGGAATATCAATTATTTTGCAAAAGGTAGAGAAAGCAGTTCTCAACTTTCGCAAATGAAATACGGTGGAAAAACACTGTTGTATATATCCCAAATAAATAGTCTTGATTTCAACACTAACAAAACAACCGGAAGGGTACTCCTGATCATCTCACGGTTAAGTCAGAAATGATCGTTCACACAGGTCTGATTTCACAAGTACAACAGCAAGATGCAGCACCATACACACATCGGTTTCGGCTGTTAAAAGATGGATCATTTTAAAAACTGTGTTTTCCTTCCTTAATTTTTGGTCAGTGAAGCTAGCACTTGTTTGCTGAACTGTGGAAGAACTGCAAGGTCACACACATTATTCATGATAAAGCAACCAAGCTGATGAGTCTGTGCTTAATTATAGAATAACCAGTAGGAGAGAGAGAGAACACAAGGAGTTCACCACCACCGCAGGTGCTCTCAAAGGAAGAGGGGTTAACAGATGAATTCACAAAGGCAGATCTATACAGAATACTGAATGCCATGTGTAAATCCTCATGAAACTCCAGAAACAGGAACACCACACAATGCATAGACTTTGATTTACACATTCCATTACAAAGGAAAAAAAGACACCATTACAACTTTGTATGTAACTGCATTAACTGCGATATAAACAAAGTCCAGAGTTTGGCAGGTAACTAAAAGAGGGTTATCACTTAGGTTATATAGCAAAAGTGTTGATGTATATTATATAGAGTAGTATAAATAATAACAAAGTATTTAAATTAGATCACAGTGCTGCATTATGTGCATAATAGTGAGATAGGGACCTACGACACTAAGGACTTAACTGTTAACACTGGGAAGTCACAATCAAGAGGAAACACAGAGTTCCAATGTTTTCTTTTCGTGGCAAAAAAAATCCTGAAGATGGCCGGGCGTGGTGGCTCACACCTGTAATCCCAGCACTTTGGGAGGCCAAGGTGGGTGGATCACGAGGTCAGGAGATTGAGACCATCCTGGCTAACACAGTGAAACCCCGTCTCTACTAAAGATACAAAAACCCCCCCCAAAATTAGCTGGGCGTGATGGTGGGCACCTGTAGTCCCAGCTACTCGGGAGGCTGAGGCAGGAGAATGGGGTGAACCCAGGAGGCAGAGCTTGCAGTGAGCCGAGATAGCGCCACTGCACTCCAGCCTGGGCGACAGTGAGACTCCGTCTCAAAACAAACAAACAAAAAAAAAACCTGAGGATGAAAGAAAAATACTTCTCTACAGAAACATAAAAATCGGTTGCAACATCTGGGCAGCTGTGATCCAGCAGAGAGAAACGAGTCCCAACCTGAATTAAAGGGAAAAAGAAACCACATGAATTTAATCCAGTCTCATCTAGAAAAGCTTCCCATTTAGGTCACTTGTATGGAACTCCAATTCCTTCTCCAAGAGCCCTTCCAGGAGAGGCGCAAGGCCCCCCCCACACAGAGTGGAATGAGTGGAACTTGCGTCAGTAGCCCTTGGCTTAGGCAGTCCTGGCATGGTGCAGGACTCTGAGCTGGGCACAGAAGGTGTCCACCTGGTTCTCGCTCTACAGAGGCCACTGCCTGATGCCTTCCCTCAGGCAGGAGCCTCATTCAACACAGTGGTCCCTCCCAGAAGACTCCTTGGTAGTAACTGCTGTGGCCAGCAAGCACTACACACATTGAATGCCTCTGCATTTTTATTTTAAAGTCACTTTTTTCTTTTTTTCTGATACTTGCCTACATATACTGAATCAAAATGTGGGTTTCAGGCAGCAACCCAGCAACTAAGTAATTCTTAATGACTAAAGGTTGATAGTGAAAAATGAGTTGGCTCTGATTAATGAGATTAGCTAGCTGGTCATCTTAGAGAATAAAGGGGGTCATGTTGTGTCCAGAACTGGTGGGTTCTTGGTCTCGCTGACTTCAAGAATGAAGCCGCAGACCCTGGCAGTGAGTGCTACAGTTCTTAAAGATGGTGTGTCCGAAGTTTGTTCCTTCTGATGTTCCCACGTGTCCGGAGTTTCTTCCTTCTGATGGGTTCTGATCTTGCTGACTTCGGGAATGAAGCTGCAGACCTTCGCTGTGTTACAGCTCATAAAGGTGGCGCGGACCCAGAGTGAACAACAGCAAGATTTACTGCGAAGAGTGAAAAAACAAAGCTTCCACAGGGAGGAAAGGAACCCCAGCGAGTTGTTGACCCTTGCTCTGTGGCCTGCTTTTATTCCCTTATTTGGCCCCACCCACATCCTGCTGATTGGTCCATTTTCACAGAGTGCTGATTGGTGCATTTAGAAACCTTTAGCTAGACACAAAGTTCTGATTGGTGCATTTACAGTCCTTTAGCTAGACAGAAACGTTCTTCAAGTCACCACACGATTAGCTAGACACAGAGCGCTGATTGGTGCATTTAGAAACCTTTAGCTAGACAGAAAAGTTCTCCAAGTCCCCAACCAACCCAGAAGCCCAGCTGGCTTCACCTCTCAGTGTTAAAGAGAGCCTCTACTGCCGGGTATGTGCAAGGGAGAGAACGGATTGGAGATTATATCCGGATGACTGTATCAGAGGTGCCGGTGGGGTCAGGGGAGGAGTCCTGAAATTGGGCATGTTTTATTGAGGTAGTTTAAACAAGAGACTGGTTTTGATGTGAGGGTACCAGAAATCCTGCACTTTTCATAGAATGGTTTTAGGATTTGCCTTGATGAAAATTTACAGAGGAAGAAAAAGATAAAAGAGAACACTCACTAGAAGTAGTTAGGGGTTGGGTCCCTAAATTGGAGTCTGATTTTGGTCTGATTTCCCGAAGTTTTCATTCTTTCATAGGGGAAACTCAAATACTACTCTTAATCTTCTTAACCTTAGGTGGAGTTCCATGCCTCCAGCGTATCAGCTTCCCCTGAAATCATGGATGGGAGTTTCTTAGAGCGTAGTCACACCCCACAGATCCTATAAGCATCTAGGCCACAGACTGTAAATTTTATTTTTTGCCTTACATCTCCACTGTATCTATTGAGATTATCATAAACATTTTCCCCTTTAACTTTTTATTTATAGTTTTAATTTCGAAATAATTTTAGATTTACATAAAAATTGTAAAGATAGTTTAAAGAATTCCTGGATACCCCCCACCCAATTTCGTATGTTACCATGGTACATTTGTTAAAACTGAAAAACAGACATTGCTCCATTACTATTAAATTAACTCCAGACTTTATTTGGATTTCAACGTTTTTTCTATTAGTGTTTTCTTTCTATTCCAGGATCCAGTTCAGGATACCACATGATACTAAGTTTTCATGTCTTCCCAGGCTTCTGTGGTCTGTGAGTTTCTCAGTACTTTTTTTTGTTTTTAATGACCTTGAGAGTTTTGAAGAGTACTGGTTGGGCATCCCGTAGACTGTCCCCCAGTCTGAGTTTGTCTGTTGTATTTTTCTCCTAATTCGATCCGGGTTATGGATTTTTGGGAACGCAGCCATAGACGTGAAGCGCCCTTCTCATCACATTGTATCAGAGGGAACCTTGGTCACTTAGTGAAGGTAATGCTGGCAAGACCTCTTCATTATAAAGTTACATTTTTGTTTTTCTTCTCTATTCATTGGAATTGAGCCATTAGGTGATTTGTGATTTCTAGTTCCATCCTTTAGAATGACTTAGACATTTTTGTTTGTTTGCATGAAAGTTCCAAATAATTCACTGATTACACCATCTGGGCCTAAAGTCTTTTTGGAGGTAAAATTTTAAAAACCTTTTAAAAGAATTTTCATGATTTCTTCTGGGTGTGATGGCTCAAGCCTATAATCCCAGGGCTTTGGGAGGCCGGAGTAGGAGGATTGCTTCAGCCCAGGAATTAAGGCTGCAGTGAGCTATGATCATGCCACTGCACTCCAGCCTGGAGGACATAGCGAGACTCCGTCTCTTAAAAAAAAAAAAAAAAGCAACAACCAACTTATAATTTCATGTCTATAAAGGTCTTCTACATCTTCTAAATGTCAGAGTTTTTGGTAATTAAAAAATATAATGATCAATTTCATTGTGATTTTGAAATTTAATAGATGGTGTTTTGCCTAGCATATTTTATTCTTGTATGTATATTTGGTATCTTTTTTCTGGATTTCTAATACAGATGTACATTTTCTTTTCATGAGTAGGCATGCTATTTATGTTGTTTAATTTGTGGAGGAAGTGGTAGCGCCTTCCAGATTTGTAAGTCTAATGCAGAAATGGGAATTAGTAAGGTATATGTGTTGCAACAGTGAGGTTTGCTGGAGCAAAGAACACTGGAGCCCAGGGGCAGATTCTTGGGTACTTTGGGCAGGTCTAGGTAATGGTGGGCCATTAACATAGAAAACTAGGCTTATGCCTACTTCTCTTAGAAGCTCTTTTTGGTAGAGATTCTAGTTTGGAAGTATAGAGGCAACATGGAACTCTGGGAGAGATAGAGGACTATTGTTTCCACCCTCCAGTGCTACTTCTTAGACTGCTTTCTGCTAATAGCTACACAAGATTTGGTTATGCCTCCTGCAGAGGGCTTCTGCCCAGCTTGAGATTTACAGCTGTTTTCACCACTATACCAGTAGGATCAGGTATTTTTGGGTATTTGGGCAGGAAAAAAAAAAATCATAGAATGTCAAGTCTGTGTAGGACCTCTAGTTCAAAGCTACCTTTCTTTTTCCTCATTTTTTTTTATTATTTCTCTCTCTCTCTTTTTTTTTTTTTTTTTTTTTTTAACAATTTTACTTTAAGTTCTGGGATACATGTGCAGAACACGCAGGTTTGTTACATAGGTATACACGTGCCATGGTGATTTGCTGCACCTATCAACCTGTCATCTAGGTTTTAAGCCCCGCATGCCTTAGGTATTTGTCCTAGTGCTCTCCCTCCCCTTGCCCCCCACCCCCCAACAGGCCCCGGTGCGTGATGTTCCCCTCCCTATGTCCATGTGTTCTCATTGTTCAACTCCCACTTATGAGTGAGAACATGCGGTGTTTTCTGTTCTTGTGTTAGTTTGCTGAGAATGATGGTTTCTAGCTTCATCCATGTCCTTCCTTTCTCCTCATTTTAAGGATATGAAAACTAAGGTTAAGTAAGGGCAAATGGATGTTCTAAGGCCACAGAGAAAATCAGTGGTGAAATTAGGACTTGCACCCAGATTTCTTTACTCCTGGTTTAGTGCTCTCTCGTAATGTCCCACTGCCCTTGGTTTTGACCTAACAGGCGTAGAGGCCATACACATAGAGAAAAGGCAATGATCAATGTGGTGGAGTTTAAACACTCTAAATCCAGGGAAAGTTCCATAGCGTGGGTGCTTCTGGGCTCTGTTGTGGAGATATAATTGCAGCGGGACCTGTCCTAGTCAAACCACTCACAAAGGTTTGACCCTGCAAATCTCCATCAACTGAGCTTTACAAATCGCCAGGGAAAACATAGGCATATTTAATGGAGGAGTTGCTTTATCTCTTCAATCTACTTGTGAAGTAATCCTGAACTTTTAGAGCACAGCCAAGGGCTGGGATACTTGCCAGTCCATATACGGTGTCCATCTGTAGGGATAGACTAGAATTCAGGCTAAATGGAGATTCCCTCTTTTGGCTGCTGTGTGCTGTCTCAGACTGTGTATCTTGAAGCAGGATCCACATTCTTGGCAGGTCAGCTGTGAAACGTGTTTGACATTGGTGGAAAAGGGCAGTTCTCAGATCCAGGAGCCTTGCTGCTTGTCTGTCTGCACTCCTGAGGAACCCTTTGGCAGAAGCCAACTTCTTGCGAGTCTGTTTGGCTTTCTCTTTGACACTGATGGAGCAGGGTAAGCTGACTCCAGGCTCAGAAAGGTCCCTTCCCTCCACTTTGTGTAGAACACATACAAACCTGCCTATGTGTCAGACGGGTATGTTCAATGCCCATTTGAATTCCCTCGTCGCAAGGAGAGTAATGGGAAATGCAAAAGCGAATTAAGGTTATGCTGTGATGTTATGGGGTGACGAGGATTTAATGAAGGGAAGATCATTTATTCTCTTCTCAACCTCTAGGACCCAGGCTTGTTGATTTGTTTATACCACTTTCCAACTGTCTGTAGAATCACGGTACAGTGGGACAGATATTAGACCTCAAATTCTGGGATCTTGGCATTAAGCCCAAAGGAGATCTGGGATTTCCCTACTGCTTTAATAATTTCTGCTGGCCCTCCTGGAGTCATCTTAAACTGTTCCCAAGGTAAATAAATCAGCTGCCCTAGAGTGGAAGCATCCCATTCATACAGACACAAACCGAGAGACAACAAACAAAGGTAAGAAAATGCCTTCCCCTGAGACTGCGCCTATACTTTGTAAAATCGATTCCTGGGGACGCTGTGAATGGTATTCCCTCAAATCATGCCCCGTGTCCTCTTCTGCCCTGGCTAAGACAAGTTGACTGACGGGGTACACTGCAGTCTTGAGATATGCAAGAGAGGGCAGAGGCCACACTGCATGAAGCCAAACCACCTGCTTTAGAAAAGTATGTGCACAGTTGAGTGAGTGAAGGGACAGGTAGGTGATGAAGCAGCTGCCTCTCGTGACAGACATTCAGTGTAGCTCAAAGGAGCTGTGCCAACCAGGTGGGTTTAAATCCCTTCCTCCTTCCATGCAAGCAGTGACGGATACCTGACAAGAGGCTACCCTACCTTTGGTGGCTTCCAGAAGAAATGGAGTGAGGGTGGGGCAGGGTAGATAAGGAACATAGGAAAAATGCAGAGAAATGAGATGTTTGTAAAATTTGATGTTTATATTTTCCATCTCCAGGTATTTTTTTTTCCTGATTTCAGACTGTTTTCTGTTTCTCCTCTAGTTTTATAGATGCAATTTGCTCTTCACTCTCATTGAGATTCTACTCAGAGGCGGTTAGTTTACTTACCTTGGGAACAGAAAACAGTTCTTGTTTTTAAATTTTTTTTGAGCAAATTACAATGATAACTGGTAATTTCTGGGAAGATTACAACTATGCAATTTTCAAATTATGAAACTTCCACTGGTCGGAGGCCTTACTGAGCAGCTTATTCAGCTAATATTTATACAGAAAAAAAGAAAAATCTGGAAGGCTCTAGCTTTAAAAGTTCTATCATCTCTTATCTAGTCTTTTTTTTGTACTTTTTATAAATATAGAAGTTCAAATCTGCACAAAGATGTATGTTTTCATGCTGACATCTTTGACATTCTTTGATCTTTTCATGCCTCCATGTATATATTATTTGAACATGTGTAAAATCTTGCAAATTAGAGGGGAACCAGATTATTATCCTGTATTCAAAATTCTGTCATATCTGCAATTTTAATTTGAAATTGCAACTGTGAGAGAGACTTCAGGGAAAAGTATTAAGATAGCTTCTAAAATATTTGCTTAATATTAATTTTAGAATTTTTAGAAAACACAAGAAAGAAAAATTAAGAAATTAAAAGTCATGATTGTATCATTTAGACTTTAACACTTTGGTGTACACAGTTCCAGTCTCTTTTTTTGATATGTATAGATATGTTAAAACAAAATAGAATTTTAAAAAATATAACTTTAAAAGTCCCTTTTACATATTTTAAACGTTTTCTTTTATTATTTTTTCTAGTATATTATCTTAATGGGTATATATCATCCCACCATATAGCTATACCATAATCTATTTAATGAATCTCCTATTGTTGGAAATTTAGATTATTTTCAATAATTCACCATTACTGGCAGTACTATAATGTTAACCATTGTAGCTATATCTTTGTGCACAGTCATGATTATTTCCTTATGATAAATTCCTGGAAGCAGAGTTGCCAGATCAAAATGTATGCAAAAATTCTAAGACACAAAAAGATTGCCTAAAAGTTGTATAAATTTATCTTCCCACCACCTATTTGTCAGAAGGCTCATTTCCCTCTATACTTGGCAATAATTGATAAATTATTATTTTTTACTAATTTATAAATATAAATACTACACCATTGTCTTATTAAGCACTTATTTTATAACTAGTGATGATACATTTTGTATGTTTACTGTTAATTTAACTTTCATGGTTTTAAATTAGCTTTTCATGTTTTTAAGTTTTTTTGCCTTTGTAAATAGTCAACTTAATTGACTCATCTTATTAGTTGAATAATGTCTTAGTTCTTGCTTTTAGATGTTTTTGAGCAAATTACAATTATAACAATGGTAATTTCTGGGAAGATTACAACTATGAAATTTTCAAATTATGATAATTCATTCCTTTGTTTTAATGTTTATACTTTTCTTTTTCTTAGTACATTGGCTGAAACTTCTGTTTGTTCTTTGCTTCAAATCCTTGGAGAATGTCTTGAGCTGGTGTTAATTCCCTGATTAATTGTCTTCAGTACATAATATGCTGCTCATTACCTCCACTGTGTTTTAAAATTTGATGTTTGTATTTTCCATCTCCAGGTATTTTTTTTCCTGATTTCAGACTTTTTCCTGATTTCAGACTTTTTTCTGTTTCTCCTCTAGTTTTATAGATGCAATTTGCCCTTCACTTTCACTGAGATTCCACTCAGAGGCAGTTGGGAACAGAAGTTTAAGATGAGACTGGAAATGCCAAGACATTTTCCTAAAAGTTTTCTCTTATTTCATGGACTAATACATGTTTTTAACTTATTAGTTCTCTTCTTTTGAATTGCTAGATGTTTTCATTTTATTTAGTGATTTTTCTTTGTTTATTCTTTTTTTTTTTTCCCTTTTCTTTTGAGACAGTCTTGCTCTGTCACCAGGCTGGAGTGCAGTGGTGCCATCTCGACTCACTGCAGCTTCCGCCTTCCTGGTTCAAGTGATTCTCTTGCCTCAGCCTCCCGAGTAGCTGGGATTACAGGCACATGCCACCACACCCAGCTAATTTTTGTATTTTTAGTAGAAACGGGGTTTCGCTATGTTGGCCAGGCTGGTTTTGAACTCCTGACCTCAAGTGATAGACCTGTCTCGGCCTCCCAGAGTGCTGGAATTACAGGCGTGAGCCACTGTACCCGGCCCGTTCACTCTTACAGTAGCAATGTTATGTTTGTCCAAAATGAAGAGTAGAGATGGCGTTTATCAAATACAGAGTGGATGTTTATTCACACTCTTTAGTCCTGAAGTTGAGAGCCAGCTTGACTGTGTCCCCATTTTCATTAGTGTGCTCTTGGTGTTAACTGTGAGTTGTAGAGTCTGCATGTTTCTAACTCTTGCTAGTTTTATCAGAGAAGCTGATTAATATTGATCCTTCATTGACTGCCCCTGGCTTGCCCGCCCTACTAGCTACCATGGTAACTCAGACTTAGGGGCCATCTAAAGTGACTCCTGCTTTCAACATTTTCTTTTTGGCTGTCTCTTAAATGTCAAGGTTCTGTGGACCCTACCTTTGTCCTCTTTTCCCCTCATTCTCTACACTTTCCATTGTTTCTGTCGCCTTCATACACGGCTTCAACCATCTTTTATATGCAGAAGACTCCCCAAGTTAGTATCTCCAGCCCAGACATTCCTTTTAAATATAAAACTGGACATCTCCATGTGGCTGTCCCTCAGCTGATCAAACAGAGCATGCAAAAAAATGTTTCACTGCAAAAGAAGCAGTCTTAATCAAGCTTCATTACCCAATTTCTGGGTTGAACAAATTCACGCCATCCTCTCTGTAAGTCACAGTGACAATGGCAGCAGAGCTCTGCTGAGCTCTGGTACCACATCTACCCTTCTGTTTCCACCGGCCTGTGCTCCGCAGGAGTGAGTGTGGTTACTCTCAAACTTGGTTATATAAGTAAACCTGGTACTAAGACTTGTCCTGTAAAATAATGAAATTTGAATAAGAAGGGCGTTGATGCTCTGAAAACCATATTGGAAGCTTTGTAAAGAATTTGATAAAGTGAACTTACTTAAAAAAATGCTGCAAAACTGGATATAGTTTGGTTAACTTTAAGAGCGAAGGATTAAAACAAAGAAACAAACAATCAACAAACCTCTGTTAAAAAACCCTGAGAACTTTTTTTTTTTTTTGAGACAGAGTCTTGTTCTGTCGCCCAGGCTGCAATGCAGTGGTGTGATCTCGGCTCACTGCAAGCTCCGCCCCTGGGTTCACGCCATTCTCCTGCCTCAGCCTCCCGAATAGCTGGGACTACGGTGCCCGCCACCACGCCCAGCTAATTTTTTGTATTGTTAGTAGAGACGGGGTTTCATCGTGTTAGCCAGGATGGTCTCGATCTCCTGACCTTGTGATCCACCCGCCTTGGCCTCCCAAAGTGCTGGGATTACAGGAGTGAGCCACCGTGCCCGGCCAAAACCCTGAGAACTTTTAATTTAGATTGCTTTACAAGTATCTATAAGTTTCCACTCTACTTCAAAGATATCAAAACTGGGAATTATAGATGATTCATTATGGGTATTGCTTCTGTGAGAAAGGTGAGGTAGAACTCCCCACTAGCTAACTTGTTCAAAGGCCTTGGCCCTATATCAAATGATTGGTGATTGATTGATACATTTGAATGTTAAGATAAAATAAAAGGTTTAAGACATGCATATTCCATTTTCAGAAATTATTCTCTTTTTTTAATTTTTATTTTTGAGACAGAGTTTCGCTCTTGTTGCGCAGGCTGAAGTGCAGTGGCACGATCTTAGCTCACCACAACCTCTGTCTCCTGGGTTCAAGCAATTCTCCTGCCTCAGCCTCCCAAGTAGCTGGGATTACAGGCATCTGCCACCATGCCAGGCTAATTTTTGCATTTTTAGTAGAGACGGCATTTTACTATGTTGATTAGGCTGGTCTTGAACTCCTGACCTCAGGTGATCTGCCCGCCTTGGCCTCCCAAAATGCTGGGATTACAGTCATGAGCTACCATGCCCAGCCCAATTTTCAGAAATTATTCTCCTATCATTGATCTCTTGATCAATTATGAGTCCTGATTTATCGAATCAGAGGGCTTGTATTATTTGTATCTTTTATTCCCAACATCCTAGCAGAAAGCCAGGATGCAGTCCAAGCTCTATGAAACTTGAGCTGCTGAGCTGGTGTGCCAATGAGCTAGCTGCAAAGGCTGGCTTGGATCTGTACTGTAATGGCTCTATATAATTCTCTAAGATTCTCTTGCAGTTTCTGCAGACACAGAAGAGGGGGCATCTTTGGGGAAGTTTCCATTTTTAGAGAAGGTTGTTGGTAAAGCCTTTTTAGCTCATAGTATTTACACTTTCTACTTCATTAAATGTCCGTATTTGTCATCATGATTCCCAAGCACTTGTTGGTTCCTTTCGGTAGGGGCAGTACATTTGGCACAGCTTAGAGAACTACCCTTCATTTTCCCCATTAGCTATAATCTAAGACAGAATCATCCACATGGACACAACTTTGTAAAGGGCAAATAGACAACATATTAGAAATATTAAATATGAAATAGTACTAATATATTAGTAAAATATAAGTGTACATACCCTGTTTAATCACTGGCCTGAACTCAGTGGAATTCTAATGGAAATAGTTTTTTATTTTTTGCTCTAAATGATGCCTCCAATCTGACTTCCAGCCTCATTTTTCTGTTTTTTAATAAATCTTGAGCACAGACCATAATTTTCAGGTGATTCTTCACTGTTAAAATTAAGTCCACGGGGCCAGGTGCGGTGGCTCATGCCTGTAATCCTAGCACTTTCGGAGGCCAAGGTGTGCGGATCACGAGGTCAGGAGTTCAAGACCAGCCTGGCCAGCATGGTGAAACCCTGTCTCTACTAAAAATACAAAAATTAGCTGGGTGTGGTGGCAGGTGCCTGTAGTCCCAGCTACTTGGGAGGCTGAGGAAGGAGAATCACTTGAACCGGGAGGCAGAGGTTGTAGTGAGCCGAGATCGAGCCACTGCACTCCAGCCTGGGTGACAGAGTGAGACTCTATCTCAAAGGAAAAAAAAAAAAAAAAATTAAGTTCAGGGACGTCTGCTCTGGCCATGATGGAGTAACTAGTACTAGATTTATCCTTCTACCAGAAACAACTAAAAAATAAGAGAAAATATATGAAACAAGGGTTTTTGGACATTAGAAATCAGGTAGCAGAGGACAGGGATCAGAATGGGGGAAACAAAAAAGGGTGAGCCCTATGATGGCCCCAGCTTACTGCCTGGAGAAAGTCTCCAGGCTGCAGCACAGGGAAAGGAACTCGGGCAGAGCTGATGGTCTCCTTGTGTTGAAAAGACAGAGATGGGAGTGTGGGAACGCAAGGCAGCTGGATATCATAGGGCATGTATACAAGAGAGAAGAGGGATTTATGGAGAGAAAGCCCCAGAGATCTGCAGAGGGTCCCCCTTGAGCCTTAGGTGAGAGCTGAGTAGCTCATGTACGTGAAGAAATGTCCCCAAAGCTGGGGAAAGAACCACCCGAAAGGAGTAAAGGAAACAAATTCCGGTGTTCAGGATTTGAGGGTATATTAGAGATACAAAGGAAGATGCGGAAAGACCAGGGACTCTGGGCATCAGCAGGACATGGATGAGGAACTGGGTTGTGGAGGACTCGTCTTTGGGCAGAGATCTTGCTCCATTGCCCAGGCTGGAGTGTAGTGGTGTGATCATGGTTAACCACAGTCTCAATTTCCTGGGCTCAAGTGATTTCCCTAAATAGCTGGGACTATAGGTGCATGCCACCATACCTGGCTTAATGTTTTTAAATTTTTGGTAGAGACAAGGTCTCACTACGTTGCCTAGGCTTCAGTGTCCTTTTTAAAAATAGATTTTATTTTCATTTATTTTTTTTTTGAGACGGAGTCTCACTCTGTCACCCAGGCTGGAATGCAGTGGTGCAATCTCGGCTCACTGCAGCCTCTGCCTCCAGGTTCAAGTGATTCTCCTGCCTCAGTTTCCCAAGTAGCTGGGATTACAGGTGCCCACCACCACACCTGGCTAATATTTTTGTTGTTGTATTTTTAGTAGAGATGGGGTTTCACCATGTTGGCCAGGCTAGTTTTTAACTCCTGACCTCAAGTGATCTGCCCGCCTCGGCCTCTCAAATTGCTGGGATTATAGGCGTGAGCCACCGCGCGCAGCCTAAAAGTAGATTTTAAACTGGAATGCAACATACAAATAGAAATGTACACAAATCATAATGTGCTCATTGAGTTTTCACTAGCACACTTGTGTAAACCAGATTATGAAATAGTTCTCCAGAAGCTCCATTTGCACCCCTCCCAATCATTAACACTGCTCCCCTAAAGGCCACTATCGCCTCCCACCCCCCGTCCATCATCATCACCAAGGCAAACCTTCCTCCTCAGCTGGGCCCATTTACAATCCCCTCTGGAGTTGCTGCTTCTCTGGCGGACACTGCCTGGCTTAGTGCTGGGTGGCAGGTATCCAAGTGCTGGCTGTCTTAGGGGTGCTGCTTGAGTTCTTTGGAAGACCCTGTGGGGTCTCCCCACTGCCCAGTTCCCTGACACAGGCTCTCTGGCTCTGGACTGATGTCCGTCCTTCGTCAGCTCCATTATTAAAGTCTGCTCGCCTGGCAGGCAGCCCTCTTGGTGGGGTACTGGAAAGATGGCTTGAGCCCAGCTACATTCCACAGTGTCCACTCAACCATGGGAAACTCATGCATCCTGGCCATGCCAGTGGGCCAAAGGCTGCTCCACGACCCCCTCCATTTCGCTCCACTTCTCTTTTCTCCTGTTATTAAGGCTATGATGGATGGAGATCTCCAACTGGAGAGTGGAATGCTGGTGCCAGTACCCCTTCCTGCAGGCCCCCATCATTACTGTAGGAGATGATCTTGGATAATGCCCCTCGCTTGGCTTTGGGGAAGAGTGAGGAAGGCCACTGCTTGTCACGAGGCTGACAACGGCCTGTGCGTAATCAATTTTCCTCCACTCATTCTCCTTTTAAAGGGGGGCAAGGTAGGGAGTGTCTGTGGAGCAAGGGCAGTGTTCTAAGGGTACCTAGGATTTATTTTACCTTGGTATGGTAAGACACACAGACGGGGTAATGACTGTCATGAAAACAGTTTTTATACTCACAGATCTGTAGAAGCAGGGGGCACTGGATGCCATGTAGGGCCACACAGGGAAGCACCAGGTGGGTCAGGAGGCAGAGGGAGAGGGGGAAGTGTAAGTAAGGGCCTTTACTGGGGTTTCCACAGAAGGAACAGGTGAGGCAGGGTGAGCAGGGTTACGATTGGCTAGTTTGCATGATTTCAGCAGGCTCTGGGGCATGGGGCTGTCCCTAGTTGTCTGGGACCTGGCCCTGGGGGGATTAAGGGCAGGTGGAGTGTGGCCCAGAGTGTGAGTGCCCAATAGAGGAGGTGGCTGGGGATGGAGGCTCTGGATTGGTTGGTTCGCATTTGAAAGACATGCTCAACCTGACTCATTTACTGTATCTAGGAATGAGCTAACCTTGGGAGGGGCAGTCCCAAGGGTCAGCAAAGTCCCAAGAAGCCAGAGCAGCCAAATGCAGAAAAAGACACAATTAATAAAGCCAATCTGATTATCTCATAGTGAGCTCTGGGGGGCCAGGGGTGGGGGTGGAGGGGTTCTGGTTGTTGTTGGGTCTTTTTAGAATGTATGTTACTATTTACCTCTTTGTCCTCAGCTTTGGTTGCTGGCTGTTAATTCCGAGACAACAGGAAATATCTCAACATTCTGTTATATAGTGATTAGTGAAAACATGACATTGCATACTATCTGACTTTCCTATTAGAAATTAAAGCAGCAAATGCTGAAATGGTCTACACTGTTGACTGGGGCTCAGGGTCCAAAGATTCTTTGGTTGCAAGCAATGGAATTCGACTGGTTGATATCAACAAAACCACAATCTGTGAAATGTGTGTAGAGTAGCTCAAGGGGAAGGAAAAGTGACTTTCAGGCCTCTGAAAGGCAGAGAGCTACTGTTGGCTTCCAGCTGCCACAGCATTTTGTATGCCCAGGAGTCAGGTTCCAGGGAGGGAGGATCCTTGGCCAGAGGCTTGAGGTTGGGGGGGATCTTTGATTGACATTCTCATCAAGACTGTGTCATAAAGAACGAGGAGTGGTTTCCCAGAGGAAAATAAAGGGCTAGTAACAAAAGAAGAGGCTATGAAATCTGGGTTGGAAAAACCAAAAGATGCTCATTACAGGTAGACAGGTGCACATAAAGAGTCCAGATCTAGCTTCAGAAAAGCCATATTTGAGCTCCTTCTCTGTCACTGATTATTTTGGTCATGATTTTTATGGACTTCTTTGTCCACCTATAATATACAGGGATTTAATACCTACCTTACCATATTGTTGAGACAAGTAACTATAAATGCTATAAAAATGACAAGCCGCTATATGATTCGTACCACACTAGTACAAACTACGTCATTCCTTCTGTTCCTGAGTTGCCATCATCTCATAGATGGTGTGTGTTCTTGTCACTTTGTATGGATTCCCTATGAAGGCACTGATTTGATAGTAAAGCATAAAAACTTTAAACGTCCCGTGGAAATGCAAGCATGTTCTAGTCTAATACATTTTTAGGCTCTGAATCCCCACATGGAGCCAATTTGACATCCAGTTGTACATCTAAAGTACCGTTAAAAACCCAACCCTTTATTTACCTAGATTCTCGATTTATCTTGAAATGAAAAGCATTTGCATGGAGAGAACTTCGTGCTTTTCAGCATGCAAAATGTCAAACAGATCTTATCTGACCTGTTGCTGCCCCCGTGCACAGCCCTGAGTGGCTCCAGGATCTGTGTTGACAATATTCCAACGTGTTCAGCTGATGTGCCAAAACCTATTGAAAACCCTAGGCCTGGATTGTGCTAACAGCACCCTTTCAGATTCTTGAAATCCAGGCACATCCTGGGAGGAAAGAGGCCTGCGAGGTGTCTCACTTCTCTTACAAGAGGGATGGGTGAGAAATGAAACCTCCTGGGATCCAGACAAAGCCTTGGGTATTGCTAGGGACATGTGTTTTGCTAATGGACAGACAATTTTGCATAGAGACATTCCAGCTTAACCTGGAGCTGTGTTCTCTGCTGGGATGCTGGCCCTTTCCCATGGGGGCCTTTGCTTGAGAGTCTAAGGACTTTCCAGTGAGAAAACTGATTCTGAGTGAGTACAAGGGTCAGGCACATTCTTCGTTGCCTTTAATAGTTGTTGGAGGAATGAGTAATTGTGAAAGCTGAGTGTGTTATTTATATTTATTTCCTAGCCCGATCTCCCCATGGTTGAGGGGTACTGGGGGGAAAGTGTGGATTTCTAATGTGGGTTGTGGATGTGAAAGAAATCTCAGTGACCTATAGTCTTAAGGAAGGCAAGACACAAATGGCGTGGCTTTGGTGCTGGAGTGAAACAGCCAAACGGTGAAGCAGAGAGAGGCTGTTTCAATGATCTGTTTCTGTGGGACAGTCTATTCCAAAACAGTGGCTTAACACAACCACCATTGTATTAGTTCTCATGGTTTTGTGGGTGAGGAAGTTGCGCAGGCCCCGGCTGGGTGATTCTTCTGCCTCAAGTGGCGTCTGTTGGGCCATGTGATGGTATCTAGCCAATGCTTTTCTAGGCTAAGATGCCTTCATTTACATCCCCGGCACACTGGCAGGGATGGCTGGAATGCTTGGCTCAGCTGAGTCCTGCTTCTTCTCTGGAGCCTCTCTACTTGGTACTGGGAGGATACTCAGCTTCAACCTGGCAGCTCAGAGCTTCAAGAGACCAAGGCAGCAGCTGCCAGTCCTGTTCCAGGCTGAAATGGAGTGACTTTCACATTCTCTGTTGGTTAGAGTAGTTGCAGGCCAGCCCGGATTCGAAGGCAGAGAAAGTAAGCCCAGCTTTAGTGAGAAGGAGGGTCAAAGGATTTATGGTAATCTTTTATTTTCCATACTGGCATTGTCTCTCCTTCTGCAGGCAGTTTAGAGTAGCTACGGCCTAGGGTGGGTTCCTAGGAAAGCAGTGTTGTCCCTGAGATGGTAGAGCCTGGTTGTTGAGTATAGACAGTGCCCTGATGAGGTAGCTTGCCTGTATGTGACGCGGGGTTCCCCTCATGCAGTGAGGGAGGGAGAGTGGCCGACGCAGGTGTTAGCTGACTGGACTTGGGTGTATCACATGGAGACACCCTTTGGGAACTCCCAGAAGTACTTGGCGGGTGGGAAGGTTGTTGTACAAAAGCTCTGTACACCCTCTGCCTGGACCTTGATGTACAAAAGCAGATGAAGGCAGCAGAGTCTGGGATATTGCTGTTCATGTCATACTCCATCAATATATCCTCTCCACCTTACATGCACACCCACAGGCAGATATGGTTTGTGCAGAAGTTGATTATGTGTGTTGAAGATTCAGCGCTAGCCTGACAGTTTCTTGAAGTCCTGTCCCTCAGAGGGCAGCAATGCTGTGCAGGCATGGCTCATCAGACCCCAGTCTCACCTCCGTGGTGACATCACCCGGGATGTAGTGAATCCCTCATGAACACCAAGCTTCTTTTATTGAGGGCTCACTCCTCCATATTGCACTTTCCTGTTTAGTTCTCACAGCTCCATTGAACTACGGAATTCAGACTCTCATTTGTACAGATGAGGAAACAGAGGCCGAGAAATGTTAAGTGATGTGCCAAGCTCACAGAGGGCAGGCGGATCTGAATGTCTGACTGCAATTGTCTTTCTTGAAGGACTCACCTCACGAGGAGCCCTTCCAGGCACCAGCACTGTAAGCTCTTTAAGAGGAGTGTGCTTATTTTTCCTCTGCTGCCAAGGTGTCCTCTACCCAAGCTCACAAACCTGGTAATGGCGCCCTTTCACTTTCTTTTTTTCGTTTGTTTGGAGACAGAGTCTCACTCTATCCCCCTCCCCCAGGCTGTACTGCAGTGGTGTGATCTCAGCTCACAGCAACCTCCGCCGCCTCCCGGGTTCAAGCGATTCTCTTGTCTCAGCCTCCCAAGTAGCTGGGATTACAGGCACCTGCCACCACGGGTAGCTACTTTTTGTATTTTTAGTAGAGACGGGGTTTTGCCATGTTGGCCAGGCTGGTCTTGAACTCTTGACCTCAGGTGATCCACCCACCTCGGCCTCCCCAAGTGTTGGGATTACAGGCGTGAGACACCGCACCCAGCCCCCTTTCACTTTCTTTAGCCAAGAATCTGGTGGAGTTCCTGCAAGACAAATGCTCTTTGCGTGTCATGTTTCCTAGTCTGACATGGTCCTGCCGGGTTTCAGCAGGTCTCATCCATCGTGAGATGATGCTAAAGGAGATCGAAGCAGGGTCTTTTGGTTTCTAATTCCTTTTGTTTCTAAAACAGCCTCGCTTAAGTTCTCCCACTGGTGGACTCCCAGGAAAAAAGGTTGGTTTTTCTGGCTTTTGATTGAGCTTCTGATCATAGATTCTGCTGCACACATGGGAATTGTGATGGGGACGTACCCAACTGCTGACTGGTGTCTTTGCCCCACACAAAGATTTCATCCCTATTGTTTGGGGCATTCTCTATTTTTAAAAACTGTCATCCCTCAGATGGCACATCTATTGCTATTTCTTCAAAATCCATTTGAAGAAGTAGTTTTTAAATGTGTTGGTGTGTGTTCAGAGTTCAGTATCCTCCAGAAATCAATTTTGAGGAATTCCACCTCCAAATTCTACCTCCAAATAGTTGGAACAGGTTGGAGCTCCAGCTATTGCCTGGCAGTGCACATCACTGGGCAGCTGACAGCTGAAGGCTGTCATCAAACCTTCCGCTTTTATCCCACCCTTCCTTCCTCTCTCCCTTGCCTTCTCTTCTTGCCCCTCCACATACCTTACAATACCCACAGAAGTAAAACTCTGCAAATGTTCGGGGTCCTGGTATAAAGTGAGAATGAGCTCCTGTCATGTGCCATCCAAACAACCAAACTCAGTCTCCTCTATCTTCCCTGCTTTCAGCCGATTGTTCTTGCTGGCGCACAGCTGTGAGATACAGTTTCTCCACTGGAAAGCCTTCCCCATTGCATATGGTGGACAATCCATTGTGTTCACGTGCATTCAAGGATCTTCGCATTCCCACTCCAGCTTGTCTTTCAAGGCTCACCTCTCCCATGTTAGGACAAACCAGACTATTCACCTTCTTCACAATGCTTTCGACCTCTGTGCCTTGCTGGTATTATTTGTCTGTCTAGAATGCCCTTCTTTACCATATTTCGTTTTCAAAAGCTAACCAGTTTCTCTAAGCCATGCACAAATTTTTGTCTTCTCAGAGAATCCTTCCTTGAATTTCACAGCCTGAGTAAATCTCATATTTCTCTATGTTCTCATAGCATTTTCTAAGTAGCTTTTTTATAGGCCTTCTTACATTCTTACACACAGAGGCTGGCATGCTTGGAAATGTTTGCTGAGCTGTGAATCAGTTATTTGTGTGCATGACTAATTAATTACTGATGTTCAGGTTTGTAATTTTAGTTCAGAGACTATGCTCTTGCTTATCTTTGGGGCCTTTTCTGAAAACCAGTAGTAGGTGCTCAATAATTGCATAGAGTTAAATGATACTGGTTAGCACACATATTTCTTTCCTTCTGGAATTGATTTAAATTTTCTTAAAATGTTTATAATTTTCAGTCATTTAAAAAAAGAGACAAGTTTTTGCTATTCAAAAGTAGACAATCCCTGGTTTACATATTTGTTGAATAATTGGCCTATGAATCTGAGGCACGAATTTTTATTTCAATGTGAGCATGGCATTTACTGCCACTTGGTGGCAGTGTACCCCAATTACAAGACTGTCTAAGTGACTACTAGACCCTGATAAGTGCTAAAATTACAAACCAGAAGTTACAAAGTGACAGTCTGTAACAACTCACATCTAGATTCTATTTTAGTGACAGAGATTCTAGTACAATACCATAATACTTAAATACATCCTAAAATTAATATCTTCGGGTATGTCACTATTCTCCTGTTGAATATGTCTTAATTATCTTGTACTTATGGATATAGAATAGAGATGTAAATCTTATGGAGAATTGCCAGAAAATTAACCACTGGCAACGTTTTATGAAGGATGTTTTAAATGTTTAAGATAAGGTGTTCGCATATGGCTACACAGGTTTAACCCCTCACTGTGATTTACAAAATCTGTGCAGAAGGAAGAGTTCTATGTAAATTTTCTACTCCTCCAGAAAGTAGTGCAAATATAATTCTGAAAGTAACAAGGAACATTCTGGAAAAATCAGCCCACAAACCCAGGAAGCATCAGCTGTGGGAGTGTTGTCAGCAGGGGCAGTTTGATAGTCTGTGGGAGGAAGCAAAGGTGATTTTGGAAGCTGGGTCTGGATACGAGTCACATTTTCTAAACTCGCATTTGTCCTTGCACATGCTAGGTCATGTCACTCAGGTTGTAACCAGAAAAGATGAAGCCGTGTTTTGCATTTGAGGGGAGTGGTGGAGAGAAGCAGCAGCAGCAAGATCAGGGACCTGGAGAATCAAGAAGCTTCTCTTGGATGAGGAACTAGGTCTCTGGGGACTCGTCCTTGGGCAGAGTGCATATTCTTGGTGTCTCCTTTTATGTAAAATTTTTGCTACTGCAGAGGTAAACGGAGCTGCTTAATGGCGCCTTTATCTGCAAACCTAATTTCAGAGCTAAAGTTGGGAAGCTTGAGTGTCGTGGGAACACTGGGAGTGGCAGTCATTAAGCACTGCAGGGTTACCGAGAGGCTTGTCTTCTTTGTTCAAATGACTTAAGACAAAATAGGGAAAGAATATGACTATATATTTGATGCTTAGAGGAATCTGATTGCACAAAACTTTATTGATAATCAAAATTTATTTATAATTATATATTATAATTTAAATATATTATAACACATTTTATAATTCGATTATAATGATTTACATCTTGTAATTTATTTATAATTAAGAGGGCACCTTCATGTGGGGAAAGTTGGCGTCTTGTAAGGAGAACATTTACTAAGGCCATATCGTATCAGCTGCAAGACCTGCTTTGAGCTCAGCATCATTTAGCACCATTAGTCCAGAATCCTTCTGGCTAATAGCTCTTGCACTGACAAATGAAATAACAAACAACACAAACTGCTACTCTTACAGAACCAGCGGTGTGATTACCAGACTCTTATGGGTCCTATTACATAGTGAGTTCACTTAATCCTTCCAACACCTGTATGTGACAATTGTGATAATCTCTGTTATAAAGATAAATAGCACGAGGCTCAGAGAAGTTAAATAACCTGGTTAAGCTCAGACAGCCAGCCAGCTGTGAAACTGGGACTCAAATAATTGTTTCTGATCCAGCCTTGGTTTTCCCAAGGTGATCAAACTTTGGAGGACAGATGGGCCACAGGAGGAGGCGAGCAAATGTCTGTTGGCACGCCAACCACACTGCACAAGTCCGAGAGATGCCATTCAGATAGGATATCACTGCGCATGCTCTATTCTGACTATAGTACCCCTGAATGGGGCAGCACCGTGAGTCTGTTTGTTTGACTACCTTCTGATGTTGTCAGGCATAATTCAAGAAGCTACCATTTTTGCATACTATAAATTATATTGTCAGAGCCACAGTAAATAATTATGTCCACCTCTCTGGAGTGTTGAGGTGTTTCCTTGATCGGTATCTTGATTTTATCTACCTGCCTGGCTCCTAGAAACTAAACCATTTGAGATTTTCTTAGTCAGAGTCTACAGTGACCTTCCTTGCATATGCAGGCACCAAATAAGAATAAACTTAATGGTTAATGTGGAATAACTGTTTATTACATGCCAAGTGCTTTCCATACACTGTCTTATTCAACCATCGCAATGAGTTTTTCCTTAAATCTTTGTTTTATGGGTGAGGAAATGGAGTCTTAGAGAGACGAACAGGCTGCTAAATGACAGAGTCAGGGCTTGAACTCATGACTCCACAGCCCATCTCTAATCAGTACTCTCTGCTACATTGGTTAATGATGCAATTTTACTTCAGGGGATGGAGATAATATTGTCAGAAAGGACTTACTAGCTCAAGGGAAAGAAGTCCATCTGGCTTAGAAAGTCCAGCTTAGACAATTTTTGAACCATACTAAACTGTATAACAATCTGTTCACTACCAGTTGTATGATCTTAAGTACATTATTTAATTTTCCTGTGCCTGTTTTCTCATCTGTAAATTAGGGATAATAATAGTAACTACTTAATATTACTGCCAGGAATAAATGAGATAATGTACGTAAAACACTTAGCAAAATGCATGGCATATAGCATTAATAAATGCATTAATAAAATGCTTAATAAATGTTAGCTATCAGCAGCAGCAGTGGCATTGTCACCATCATCCTTATCATTAGGTAAAAGCTACTTACATTTTAGCTACTGTGCTCAAGAGGAAGCAAGAAGGTAAAAATGATGTTAAGTCAATAAAACCAAGATACAAAGACAGTATCTTTTGAGATTTGACATGTAAACAATGAGCCTCTTCAGGAAACAGAAATGGTTGAACACCCTAAAGACCAAAGTGTCCCAAGGACCCTACTTGGGGAAGGTGTCTTTGAGTTCAGCTGCAGAACTTCCTGAGCATTCTGGAAGTTCCTCTCCATCGCTGCATTTGGACCAGATGACGTGAGAGTCTCAGGTATTCCTCGCCTAATAGGTGTTTGCTGTTGGAAAGCTCATGTATACTTCCACTTAAAAAGTTTGTTGTGTAAATCCAAGATCTTTCTCAGAGAGAACAGTATCAGCAGGAGAAAGCTATCCTCAAGGTTTGAGCTCATTCGTTCACCCATTGAATTTATTGAGCATTTTTTCTGGGCACTACAACTAGGAAGATTAAGAGATGGCCACATTCTTCAAGGAAGTCACAGACTGGGAAGGGAGAGAAATGTTATTAAATAATTACAAAATAGTGTCATGCCAGCAATGTGCTAAGGAAGATGGTGGGATAAAGCAGGCAGAAGGCCAGGTTTCCTCCTGGGCTCTGGGAAGGCAGGATCTCAACAGTGTACGCTCCAAAGGCCTTGACTGTTGCGCGCTACACTGTTAGCCCTACAAGTTTCCCCCATCTGCTCCCTCCAGAAGACAGGCTGCCCTTCTTCTCCTAGGTTGCTGCAAGAATAGCCATGCTCTCTGCCGAGAGATCCGCCCTCAGTGCTTTCCCTTCAGGGATCTAAGGGGGGCCACCTGGAGCTACAGCCTTTGCCAGATCTTGGGGTTCTTGGAAAGGGGGCACACGTGGTAATTTGGCCAAATCTGGGCAGCAAGGTGGGCTTCCTAGACCTGGGAAGCGGGAAGCTAAGAGCCAAGCAAGGTCTCTGCTGTGTCTTAGTTGAGGTAGCAGCATTTTCCACTTAAGGCTGACTCAGATTCTCTCTTAAGCCAAACTGAAGTGTGTGACTCCTTTAAGAGATGTGAGGGCCCACGGGTGCCTCGGGGAAGTGAGTGACATCTAGTTCAGAGAGGAAAGCCCAAACTCCTGCCATGAAAGATTTTGCACACACTCTTTCTCTCTCTCTCTCTTTTTTTTTTTTCCTTTTTTTTGAGACGGAGTTTTGCTCTTGTTGCCCAGGCTGGAGTGCAATGGCATGATCTCGGCTAACTGCAACCTCTGCCTCCTGGGTTCAAGCGATTCTCCTGCCTCAGCCTCCTGAGTAGCTAGGATTATAGGCGCATGCCACCATGCCCAGCTAATTTTTGTATTTTTAGTAGAGATGGGGTTCCACCATGTTGGCCAGGCTGGTCTCGAACTCCTGACCTCAGGAGATCCGCCTGCCTTGGCCTCCCAAAGTGCTGGGATTACAGGCCTGAGCCGCTGTGCCTGGCTGCACACTCTCTTTGGTGCATCTTTCCATTCTTTTCTTCCATCAGTTCTTCATGCAGACTGTTGGCACCAGCTACACAGACTTCCAGGCGTCCCCAAGCAAGCTTCACCCTCTCCTGCAATTCCTCTTCCTGGAATGTGTGGCTCCATAACACCCCCACCTGCTGGACTTCTACTTGACTTTGGAGGTCCAGTCAAGCTACCCAAATATGTATTCATCTGTGATGTCTTTTCTGCTCTTCCTGATCTCAAATTATTTTTATTTCTGAACCCAACATAAAAAAATTAAAATTGTGTTGAAATACAAATAACATAAAATGTATCATCTCAAAAGGGTCCAGTTCAGTGGTATTAAGTACATTCATAATGTACGTAATGGTGGTCTGCAGCCATCAGCACCATCCATCTCCAGAGCTTTTTTATCTTCCCAAACTGAAACTCTGTGCCCAGGAAACACTAAGTCTGCATTTGCCCTATTCTCAGTCCCTGGCAACCACCTTTCTAGTTTCTGTCTAATAATTTGACCACTTTAAATACATCCTATAAGTGGAACCATACAGTATTTTTTGTTTTGTGACTGATTTGTTTAATTTAGCATAAGGTCCTCAAAGCTGACACATATTGTAACGTGTCAGAATTTTCTTCCTTTTTCATATATATCACATATATGCCTAGCTACGCAGACTTCCATGGCTCACCATATACATGTGGCAGAATATTTTATATATATATCTCATATATTATATATCCTATTCAGATATATGTGATATATATGTCATATCACACATGATATCTCTATCATATCACACATGATAGCTCTATCATATGTCACACATGATATCTGTATCATATATCTCCACATGATATCTCTATCATATCTCACACATGATATCTCATATATCTCACACATGATATCTCATATCTCACGTGATATCTCATATCTCACACATGTGATATCTCTATCATATCTCACACGTGTGATATCTATCATATATCTCACACGTGTGGTATCTCTATCATATATCTCACATGTGTGATATCTCTATCATATCTCACATGTGTGATATCTCTATCATATAGCTCACATGTGATATATCTCACACGTGTGATATCTCTATCTTATCTCACATGTGTGATCTCTATCATAT
Organism: Gorilla gorilla gorilla; assembly: GCF_029281585.2. Lineage (NCBI taxonomy): Eukaryota > Metazoa > Chordata > Mammalia > Primates > Hominidae > Gorilla > Gorilla gorilla. The sequence continues at coordinate 27,552,534 of NC_073243.2, forward strand.
ATCTCACGTGTGATATCTCTATCATATCACACATATCTCTATCATATATATCACACATATATCTATCATGTATATCACACATATGTCTATCATATATCACACATATCTCTACCATATATCACACATATGATATCTCTATCATATATATCACACATGATAGCTCTATCATATATCACACATATCTCTATCATATATCACACATATCTATCATATATCACACATGATATCTCTATCATATGTATCACACCTGATATCTCTATCATATATATCACACATATATCTATCATATATATCACATATCTCTATCATATATCACACATATGATATCTCTATCATATATATATCACACATATACATAGCACACATATATATCACACGTGATCTCTGTCGTATATATCACACATGTGATATCTCGTATATATTACACACGTGATATCTATCGTATGTATCACGTATATATCACCATATATTGACGATGGTTAAATTATATTTATCACATATATAAATGGTGGTGGAATTATATATATATCACATATATATAAAATGGTGGTGGAGTTATATATATTACATTTACATATAAATGGTGGTGGAATTTAACTTCTGTGATGAAATAGGCTAAGCACAAATGCCATCGATTCTGAGAAAAGTGCAGGTGGTAGAGTAGTAGTAAAAATATCTCCCTGCAGGGAGCCCCCAATTCAGAATAGATTTAGTTCTTCTAAGATGGTTAGGCTATCTCTCTTTTAAAGACGTGCCTTTTCTATTCCTGTATGCACTAATCAAATCTTTATTGGGAGTCTTCTGTGTGGTGTACAAGGCACTGGGATGAATATTTAAAAGTGCAATGACTCCATTTTTCATAGCTTTTATAATTTAGAAATAATGCTGAGAATGATGGTTTCCAGCTTCATCCATGTCCTACAAAGGACATGAACTCATCATTTTTTTATGGCTGCATAGTATTCCCTGGTGTATATGTGCCACATTTCTTAATCCAGTCTATCATTGTTGGACATTTGGGTTGGTTCCAAGTCTTTGCTATTGTGAATAGTGCCACAATAAACATATGTGTTCATGTGTATCGCAAGGACAAAAAACCAAACACCGCATGTTCTCACTCATAGGTGGGAATTGAACAATGAGAACACATGGACACAAGAAGGGGAACATCATACACTGGGGCCTGTTGTGGGATGGGGGGAGGGGGGTGGGATAGCATTAGGAGATATACCTAATGTAAATGATGAGTTAATGGGTGCAGCACACCAACGTGGCACATGTATACATATGTAACAAAGCTTCATATTGTGCACATGTACCCTAAAACTTAAAATATAATTAAAAAAATGCAATAATAGTAATTAGTGCAATATGGCATGTAGAGAAAAACAGTGGCCGAAGCAGATGTGATTGAGTCCAAGGTGTGCAAACACTGTGACCTTTGCATGCTGAAGAGGGAGAGCCTTTAACTCAGATGCATTCTGGGAAGGCTGCATGGAGGAGGGAACATGTTGCGTTTGGATTCTGAGGAATGCCCTTTTTTGAGAGTCTGTACTGGTATATTTCTTTGTTAGACATTTTGATGATTTCTCAGCCAGGAAAAGAAAAAAAAACATGACATTTCACTCAAACTAACTGCTGCTACAACTGGGGTATGGGAGTTGACATTCATCATTTTGACTTTAAAATCTGACTTTCTGAGTCCATTTAGATTTAAGGTTTCATTTTCCCAGAATTGTCATGGAGGGGAGGAACGAAGCCACACACTTGCAGTACAGTTGAGAAGAAACAGTTATGGAAAAAGGCTTGCAACATTTCTCTTTTTCTTCATCAAATTTATATCAAAGTATTTTCTTTGCACCAGATTCTCATCTTTGAATCTTAATCTGCTAATCTTCAGGGAATTTAAGAAATGAAGGGGCTGGTGCTCCAGCAAAGATGTGAGTGGAGAGTTTGCAGCAAAGGCTCAACTTACATAAAAAATGAGAACGGAAGCAAGAAAATCACTTGACATCCATACAGTATGGGTGAGAGAGGTGGTGGGTTTTTTGTTGTTGTTGTTTGTTTTTTTGGGGGGAACCATCGGTTAAAGATTCAACAGGAATAAAAAGGAAGTACTTGAGACTAGTTCGCTCACACGATGCCTTGTAGCACAATTTAAATTAAAAATAAGGGAATCGGCCGGGCGCGGTGGCTCACGTCTGTAATCCCAGCACTTTGGGAGGCCGAGGCGGGCGGATCACCTGAGGTCGGGAGTTCGAGACCAGCCTGACCAATATGGAGAAACCCTGTCTCTACTAAAAATACAAAATTAGCCGGGCATGGTGGTGCATGCCTGTAATCCCAGCTACTCGGGAGGCTGAGGCAGGAGAAACGCTTGAACCTGGGAGGCAGAGGTTGCGGTGAGCTGAGATCGTGCCATTGCACTCCAGCCTGGGCAACAAGAGTGAACTCCGTCTCAAAAAAAAAAAAAAAAAAGGAATCTTGGACGCCTTTCTTTTTTTTACGAAACAAGGAAACCGCTTCATGAAACAATCTGGAAGCCCGGAACAGTAGGGATATGACTGCTTGTGGAAGGCTCATCAGGCCAATTACTGAGGAGTATAGAAAAATACCGAGGCTGGGTAGAACATAAAGTATGAAAGGAAATGTGTTTTTCTGTTTCTCAATGCATTTCTCTTATTCATAACGTCATAGTGCTCGGCTCAGTTCTTCACACAGACTAGGTGGCCGATTTCTGTTGAAATAATTCATTCATTACCTTATTTAATTATTCAACAGATATTTACTGAGCATTTCCTAGGTGCAGGTAGGCAATTTTCTAGGCTCTGGGAATATAGCAGTATAGAGATACCCTGCTATATATGGTCCAGAAAGAATTTACCAGCCCCAAATACTCTCTCCCTCTCTTTCTTTGTCTTTAATATATCTATTCAGAGAGAAGAGAGAGAGAGAGAGAGACAGTTCTCTATATAAAGAGAATGTAGTCTCTCCTATCTTCTGTAAGAAAAAAATTCTTGGTGAAGGCAGTCAATAAACAAAATAAAAAGTATCAGCTGGGTGTGTGGGCTAGAGGAAAGAAAGAAATCTGGGAAGAAGGATTGTATTACTTTGCTTTGAGATTGCTGAAACAAATTACCACAGATGAGGTGGCTTAAACAACAGGAACTTACTATGTCACAGTTCTGAAGTCTAAGATCAAATTCAGCAGGGCCACACTCCCTCTGAGGCACTGGGAAGGGATCTGTCCCAGGCCTCTCTCCTGGCTTCTGGTGGTTCCTTGGCTTGTGACAGTGACAGCATGACTCCAATCTTCACATGACATCTTCCCTGTGTCTCTGTCTCAGAGCCCCAATTTCTTCTTTTTATAAGGACACATGTCATATTGGATTAGGGCCCATCCTAATGATGTCATCTTAATGGGAGTATCTGCAGAGATCCCATTTCCAAATAAGGTCACATCCAGAGATACTGGAGATTAGGACTTCAACATTTTTGGGGGAGACACAATTCAACCCATAGGAAAGGTTAAGTGGTTGTGGGTTGCTGTTTTATAGGGGTGGTCAGGTGAGGCCTGATAAGGGTCATCTGACCATGGACCTGAAGAAATGGAGGGAATGAGCCATGCAGATATCTGAAGGGAGAGCCATTTGGGCAGAGAGTGGGAGAATACTCTGCATGTTCCAGAAACAACAAGGAGGCCCATGTGGCTGGAGCCAGGTGAGAGAGAGAGAGAGAGAGAGAGAGAGAGAACCCAAGCTCAAGAGATTATGAAGTTTTTCCTCTATATGAGATGGAGAGCCCTTGATGGGTTTGAGTAGTAGCATGTCATAATCTGTTGTACATTTTGAAGGGCCCACTCTGATGGCCATCTAGTGAATAGACTGAATGGGGTGAGAGCAGAAACGGGGGGCCCATTGCAAGAGAGACTTGACAGTGACCTGGAGCAGAGTGATGAGAGGCGATTGGACTTGGGACATATCTTCAAGGAGGAGACAACAGGATTGGGGGGTAGATTGGACATAGGATATAAAACCAATAAGTGACTCAATGACTCTTAGGCTTTTGGCTTCTGCAACTGAAAAGATGGATTTGCTGTTTATAGAAATGGGGAGAATAGGTTTTACTGGGACAGAAACAAGAGTTGAATTTAAGTTATGCAAAGTTTGAGATGAGTTTTTACATCCAAGTGGAGATAGCAAATAGGTGGTTGGAGATACGAATCCAGCATTCAGGAAGTCATTGGTATAGACGGTTTGGGGTTTAATCACCAAGGGAATGAGTAGAGCTGGAGAAGGAACTCCAGGACTGCTCCTTGTGTTCTCCAGCATTTAGAGGCTGGGGAGGTGAAGCAGAACAAGCAAAGGGGATAAAAAATGCATGGGCAATGGGGTAGGAACAGAACAAAGAAAAGAGAGGATTCCGTGGAGTTAAATGAAGGGAGTGTTTGGAGATGGGGCAGAGAATCTGCATCATGTACAGTAAGGACTGGATACTGACCATAGGATTTGGCAATGTGGAAATAACTGGTGACTTTGATATAAGGATTTTTAGGGAGCAAATGGAATGAAAAATAGATTATAATGGGTTCAATAGGGCCACATTCATCATCTCCAACTCCTTTAAAAATTGCCTTTACAGGAGAGCAGAGAAATTACCATAGCTAAAGGTGTATATAGGGCCAAGGGAGAAATTCTTTTTTTAATGGATGGTAATACAGCATTTTATATTCTGATGGACATGATGCAACAGAGTAAAAGTTAATGATGGGGAGAGATGGCGGGATTGGTGAAGCCATAGCTTTGACCAGGTGAGAAGTTATGGGATCCAGCATCAAGTCCAGGAGCACAGGCAATTAATCTATAGAGACAGGAAGGCAGCAAAGGAAGGAGGTTCCAAAGGGCAGCCTGGTAGAGAGGGTGGTAAGAGCGTATGGAAGGTTTGCTGTTGTGACTTCTGTTTCATCAGATAGATTAGAAGTAAGGGCACTTGTGAAGAACGTAGGGAGTTCTTTAAGACTTGAAGACAGAGGTGATGTTGTGAAAGAGTTTCCCAGGTGCATGGAAGAATGACTGGTTTTGAGAAATACAGTCAGATGGCTGAGCAGCTCTTGCTTGAAATTGGCAGTCATTGATTGAAAAATGGACTCAGGTCAGCATGATTGGATAGATTTCTGCAGCCATGTTGAGCTGCACAGGTTCCGGGTCAGAGAGGGGAAAAAGAGTGATAAATGGAGAGAGGAAAAGGAAGGGAGTTGAGGGAAGATACAAGTGATGACAAAGATAGATTCTGGAATCTAAGCTGGGTTAGAGGAAATGAGGATGAGAGAAGGGTGGAGAACAGTGGGCGCTGATTGGATAAGTGGACTGAGGCCCTCATGGGGTTGAAGGATGCTGCAGTTGGGAGTCATTCAAAAGAACTAGCTGAGAAAGTAGGTGGCAGTCATGAGAGAGTTGTTAGGTGCCAGCGATTGGGATGGTGCAGTAGTGGGTGCAGTTATTGGTGATAATCAAGTCCAAAGCATGACCATAAAGTGGTGGTTGGGAGAAGGCAGAGGACAATATAATTAGAGGCAAGAATAAAGATTTGGGAGGCCAGGCTTCTGGAAGAATCATTGACTTGGATTTTAAATAACCAGGAATTGTGGCAGGAGTATTATTAGAGAATTAAGAACTAAATCTTCAAGAAATGAAGAGGAGTCTACTGAAGTCTGTGGGTAACTAAAGCATGGAGGGCCACCCTGTGGTGACATCTGAAGGCATGAACTTTGCAGTCGAGCATGTTGGGGAGGAGAGAGGGATGGTGGTTTGAGAATAGCTGTGAGGAGCAGGGAGGACAAATGCCACCTTCAGGTCCAGTGGCATGAGAAGTGAGAGGGAGAAGCAATAAGCACTTCAGAGATTTGCAGGGAAAACTGTGTCCTTGGGGTGAGCCAGGTTTTAGTCAAAGCAGGGCGATGGGAACATTCAGAGGAAGGTTCAGAATACAGGGAGTCTGCTGATATTGGATGAGTCCAGAGAGGTAAAAACGTGTGAGAGATGTCCAGAATGGCAGTGACAAGGGATGAGCAGAGAACCTTGGGCTTCCCATAGTGACTGACTTCAACAGGGATACAAACCATGTGGCTTCCAAAGCAGATGAGGCTGCTGGAGCGTCATGGGGCCCTGGAGGGGGGCTTTTGTCAGGAGCAAGAGGGGTGCTGGTCCCCCCCATCTTCACTCTGCTTCTGGCATTTTGCAGCCTGGAGGGGCAATGTCACATCTGGAACTCTGGAACCCTCCTGGTGTTAAGGCCATGGAAGGAGGTCGCCAACACATCTCAAAGTTCTGCAGATACCACATGGAGCAGCCTGAAAGAGGAGGAGAGACACCTTAAAATGAGATGGTTTGTTGAAAAGGAGTGATGATTGGCTAGACCACGAGGGAAGCTCGCAGGCACTGTGTGTCAGGCCTGATGTTTAGTTACTGCTAGTTGTAACTGGGCTTGGAGATTCTGTTCAGTCAACTAAATAGAGCCTAATTATCCAAATAGATTCACAATTTTGTTTCAGTATGTAAAGATAAAAGACCATTTTTCTCTAATGATAAACAAAAAGAATGTTTTCTCAGCTGAATAAAAGGTTAAGCTGTTATTCATGATGTTTTGTCTGAAAACTTTTGATAGGCGAAACTTTGGTTCTTACCATTTATAGCTACATAAAAAAGATAGAGTTTTGGGTAAGTAAGTATAGTTTATGAAAGGAATTTCAACACATATGTGATCTGAACAGAAAAAGTAAAAGAACCAGAGTCAATTCCATAGAAGGGCTGAAATACCTCTTTGGTTTTGTTTTGTTTTTAATTACTTCAGAGATGAGAATCACTGCTTAATTCTAGAGTAACAAAGGGAAGGGATTGTGAGAATATGACTTTTGAAATATGCCTTTTAGGATGGGAAACATTTAGGAAGGTGCCTGGAGTCATGTGAGGAGAACAGTGGGCAGAAGAATTTTAATAGAGAGCTAGAAAGAGAAAACGTTTTATCAAACCTCTTAACAGCAAGTTTATATATACACTTCATGTATTTTTCTTAATAGAAAAGCAATATGTGGAAGACTTCCCAACAAAATGGCAGATCTACCTGACTTGGACGAGACATTCCTTTCCTATCAGGAACACAGAGAAATTCTGGGTCAATTATTTGCAAATGATGTTTTATAATCCCTCCACAAGTTGAAAGAAAGAAGAGGATATCATAAGGTGACAGAAGTTTAAGAGATAGATCCAGGCCAGGAGAGTAAGTGGGAACTGATGCTACACCTGCCCTCTGAGGATGTGAGACTCATACCGAGGCTCCTGGGGATGCGGGCTGCAGGTTTTGGTTGTTTGTGATTGTCTGCTCGCTAAGCAGATGAGCTAGAGCAGACCTTCAGGCATAAAGCCTGGAGCCTGCAATTGCTGCTCCTTTGTTAAAACCACTCCAGCTACTAGTCTAGAGAAAGCAGCAAGGGAGCTGGGCCCTTGGGTGGAAGAAGCAGAAAGTCACCCTTTCTGTTGGCCCATGGGTGGGAGAAGCAGAAAGTCACCCTTCTGCCTGGGATTCGAGTTTCAAATTCAATACTGCTCTATAAGGGTTAGTTTTCCAACTCAGAGCACAACAGAGGAAAATATGAAGAAGGTTACACTACGGAAGGGAGTTTGCGTATACTTTTAAAAACATCTGTATTCACTCCCTAGATGACGTCATCAAGTATTATTGAAATGTCCTCTTTATACTGTTGATTTCTGCATTTATATCTCCAGTCTGAACCTCTCCCCTTAATTCCAGATGGTTCTCAACTCTAGATTATTTTCAAGATTGTGCCTCTGAGGAGTAATAAGCATCTCAAATATAACGTGTGTGTTAGCCAGCCTCCCAAATGGCCCTCAGGAATCTTGGGTCCTGCTGTTCACATCCTGTGTAGTCTCTCCCACGGTATACTAAGGGTTGGTCTGTGTGATTGATGGAGTAGAGCAAAAGTGATATCAAGTCCTTTCTGAGATTGGTTTATAAGAGATGCTGTGGTTTTTATTTTGGTTGCCCTTGACCTCGTCCTATCTTGGATCACTTGCTCTGTGGAAGCCAGCTACCATATCTTGACATGCTGGCAGCCCCACGTGGAGAGGAACTAAGGCCTTCAACCAATAGCCAGCAGGAACTTGACAGGCATGTAACTTTGGAGGTAGATCCTCCAGCCCCAGTTACATTTTCAGATAATGGCAGCCCTGGTCTAAGCTTAACTGTCATCTCACGAGCTGTCCTAGGCAGAACCACCTGGGTAAACTGAGGTCAGATTCTCAACTCTTAGACCCATACAATAACAAAGATTTGTTGCTTAACCTGCTAAATTTTGGGATAACTTGTTATGCAGAAATGGATAACTAATACAATGTGTCCAAAAAGGCTCTCTGCATCTTCCCCGAAGCTCTCTCTTCCTGCAGTTTTTCCTGTCTCTGTAAACGGTGACTCTATTCTCCCAACAGCTCAGGCCAAAAACTATTCTTGTCTGTGTTTCTGACATTTCACATCCAAGTTTTCAGCAAATCCCTGTTGGGTCTACCTTCATAATATATCTGACTACTTCTCACTACCCCAGTTACTCTCTTGCTGTAAGCTGCTATCATCTCCTGACTGTTTTATTATAATAGTTGTTTTGGCCTTCCTAATTTTGCATTTGCTCAATTTCAGTCTATTCTCAACAAAGTAGCCAGAGTTATCCTTTAACAATGAAATCAGATCACGTCACTTTTCTAATCAAAGCCTTTGAATGGCTTCCAATATCACTTAAGGTAAACCCCAAGTCTTTACATGGGCTCTGTTGCCCTTCATTATTGTCTTCTCTGATCTCATCTTTCCTCAGCTCTCTTCCCTCCGGCCACACTGGCATCCTGTTGTTGCTCCAACAGGCCAGGAATTATCCTGTCTTAGGGCTTTTGCACTCATGGTACCCTCTGCCAAGAATGTTCTTCTCTTCGGTAACTGTAGGATTTCTTCGCTCATTCCCCACTGGACACAGGTCTTTTCCGTGGCAGCCCTATTTAAAAATTCCAGCCTCCCTTTATTCCCTCCACATTTCCTGGTTTATTGTCTCCATAGGTTTATCATCATCTGTCATCCTATACATTTTACATATCTTATGTACTGTCTCTCTTCCTCCACTAGAATGCAAGCCCCACGAAGGCAGAGAACTTCATGGGTGCATTCCAAATCCCAACAGCAATGCTTGACATCTAGCCAGCCACTCAAATCATTTTTTTTTTTTTGAGACAGAGTCTTGCTCTGTCGCCCAGGCTGGAGTACAGTGGCACGATCTCAGCTCCCTGCAAGCTCTGCCTCCCGGGTTCACGCCATTCTCCTGCCTCAGCCTCTCGAGAGCTGGGACTACAGGCGCCCGCCACCACGCGCGGCTAATTTTTTGTATTTTTAGTAGATACGGGGTTTCACCATGTTAGCCAGGATGGTCTCCATCTCCTGACCTCGTGATCTGCCTGCCTTGGCCTCCCAAAGTGCTGGGATTACAGGTGTGAGCCACCGCGCCCGGCCTCAAATAGTTTTTGAAAAAGCAAGTATTATAAACAGGAGAAGTAACATAATATTTAGACAAGATGGAAAAATCTAAAAGATACTATAAAGTAAGTGTGTTTAAAACTATTAGAAGTAAAAGAAGTAAAAAAAAAAATGAATGCACTTTTAAAACCATTCAGATGTGAAAACAACCAAGTAGAACTTCAAGAAATGAAAAACATAGTAGGCAAAATTTAAAAACAAACAGCCAAACAGAGGATCAGTTAAAATCAGCTTGATTTAGAGGGAAGATCTGAGGACACCACCTTGAACATAGCACAGAACTATGACAAGATTAAAATTATAAAAAATAAACTAAATGACTTGGTGTGAGAAGGCCCGGCGTGTATTTTGTAGGAGCTCTAAAAGGAGAAACCAGCGATAATGAAGAAGAGGCGATATTTAAAGAGACAAGGGCACACAATTTTCTTTCTTTCTTTTTTTTTTTAATTTTACTTTAAGTTCTGGGATACATGTGCAGAATGTGCAGGTTTGTTACATAGGTTTACATGTGCCATGGTGGTTTGCCGCACCTGTCAACCAGTCATCTAGGTTTTAAGCCCTGCATGCATTAGGCATTTGTCCTAATGCTCTCTCTCCCCTTGGCCCCTACCCTCTGACAGGCCCCGGTGTGTGATGTTCCCCCTCTGTGTCCACGTGTTCTCATTGTTCACCTCCCACTTATGAGTGAGAACAAATGGTGTTTGTTTTTCTGTTCCTGTTAGTTTGCTGAGAATGATGGCTTCCAACTTCATCCATGTCCTTGCAAAGGACATGAACCCATTCTTTTTTATGGCTGCATAGTATTCCATGGTGTATATGTGCCACCTTTTCTTTATCCAGTTTATCATTGATGGGCATTTGGGTTGGCTCCTATTATTCCCTATTGTAAATAGTGCTGCAGTAAACATACGGGTGCATGTACCTTTATAGTAGAATGATTTAGAATCCTTTGGGTATACATCCAGTAATGGGATTGCTGGGTCAAATGGTATTTCCGGTTCTAGATCCTTGAAGAATTGCCACACTGTCTTCCACAGTGGTTGAACTAATTTACATTTCCACCAACAGTGTAAAAGTGTTCCTATTTCTCCACAGCCTCGCCAGCATCTGTTGTTTCCTGACTTTTTAATAATCGCCATTCTAACTGGCATGAGATGGTATCTTACTGTGGTTTTGATTTGCATTTCTCTAAAGCCAGTGATGATGAGCTTTTTTTCATAAGCTTGTTGGCCGCATAAATGTCTTCTTTTGAGAAGTGTCTGTTCATATCCTTTGCCCACTTTTTGATGGGGTTGTTTTTTTCTTGTAAATTTGTTTAAGTTCCTTGTAGATTCTGGATATTAGACCTTTGTCAGATGGGTATGTTGCAAAAATTTTCTCCCAATCTGTAGGTTGCCTGTTCACTCTGATGATAGTTTCTTTTGAATAGCAAACACTTTTCTAGGTTTGAAAATAAGACATAAATTATTGGATTTAAATTATTGGATTTTTGGATTTAATGGCGTTGTAGAGTCTCAAGCAACATTAAAAAGTAAGCTCTACCTAGAAACATTAGGTTAAAACTGTCTAACATTGAAGACCAAGGAAAAAATCCAAAAACAATGATAATGAAAGATGAAATACCTAAAGAAGGACAACTATGAGATAAGCAGACTTTTCATAAGCAATATGCCAGCATACAATGTAATTATGTCTTCAATGTGCTAATGGAAACAACCATTACCCTAGAATTCTATACCCAGCTAAAAGTATCATTCAACATCATGGCCAAATAAGAACATTTTCAAAAGAACCCTCACTGACTCTTGCTGAAATAAATACTAACGTATCAGCTTCAGAAGGAGGAAATTGAACACAGAAGACTGGAGTGGAATTGCAGTTACACTGGTACGAAACAAATTGGCGAACATTTTGATAACTTGAAATAAACAATGATGTATAAATAAGGTGCTAATTTGGAGGAGAGGATTAAAAACAAGGAAAAGCTGGGCACTGTGGCTCATGCCTGTAATCCCAGCACTTTGGGAGGCCGAGGCGGGTGGATCACGAGGTCAGGAGTTCGAGACCAGCTTGCCCAACATCGTGAAACCCTGTCTCTACTAAAAATACAAAAATTAGCCAGGCACGGTGGTGTGCGCCTGTACTCCCAGCAACTCGGGAGGCTGAGGCAGGAGAATCGCTTGAACCCGGGAGGCAGAGGTTGCAGTGAGCTGAGATCGCATCACTGCACTCCAGCCTGGGTGACAAGAACAAAAACTCCGTCTCAAAAAAAAAGGAAAAATTAATACGTTAAACATAAAATGGTAGCTTGGAAAAGGAGATCAGAACTGAACTGTTTCTGGTCTGGAGATTTTGATTGGCCTGATTTTCTTTTTTAATGTCAAGTATGCGTTTTAAATATCCAAAAGAATGAATTAGAATGTGTAGTTTTCAAGCTTGTAGGAGGGAAAAGTAGAATGAAAAAACCAAATCAATTTAATAAAATGCAGGAGAGAAGAAAAAGGAAGCAAAGAAAAAGTACATTAATCTTAAATGCAGAATAACATAATAGAAGTACAGTTGATCCTTGAACAACATGGGTTTGAACTTTGTGGGTCCACTTATATGTGGATTTTTTTCCACCTCTCTCACCCCTGAGACAGCAAGACCAACCCCTCCTCTTCCTCAGCCTACTCAATATGAAGACAAGAATGAAGATCTTTATGATGATCCACTTCCATTTAATGAATAGTATATGTTTTCTCTTCCTTATGATTTTTTTTTTTTTTTTGGGACGGTGTCTCACTGTTGCCCAGGCTGGAGTGCAGTGGCGCAATCTCGGCTAACTGCAACCTCTGCCTCCCAGGTTCAAGCTATTCTCCTGCCTCATCCTCCTGAGTATCTGGGACTACAGGCACACATCACCACGCCCGGCTTTTTTGCATTTTTAGTAGAGACGAGGTTTCAGTATGTTAGCCAGGATGGTCTCCATCTCCAGACCTCGTGATCTGCCTGCCAGGCCTCCTAAAGTGCTGGGATTACAGGTGTGAGCCACTGCACCTGGCCCATGATTTTCTTAATAACATCTTTTCTGTAGCTTACTTTATTGTAAGAATACAGCGTGTAATACATATACAAAATATGTGTTAATCAACTGTTGAAATGTTGTAAGTAAGGCTTTCAGTGAAGAGTACGCTGTGTGCAGTTAAGTTTTTGGGTGGTTGATTTTGGTATGTGGATTTTTGACTTTACGGGGTTGGCATTTCTAACCCCCATGTTGTTCAAGGATCAACTGTCATACTAAATATACCAGCAATCATAATAAATATAAATAGCTTAACTTATTAGTTAAAAGAAAACTTTTCAAATTGGATTAAACAATTTTAGTTTCATATTATTTATAAGAGAAATTATTAATTGGTTGACTTAAATATTGATTTCAGACATCATGGCTCAAAAGTTTGAAAAAGAAGTCGACAAAAATATGTACCAGGAAAAACAAAACAAAGAAAATTTGAGTAGTGAAATTTTTATTAGATGAAATTGATTTTAAGACAAAATGCATTGGTGTGGATAAAAAAGCATTACTAGTAATTAGTAAAAGCATTCATGAGAAAGCTACAGAAATTCTAGTCTAATGATATAGACTTAAAATATAAGGGAAAATGGGCTGGGCACGGTGGCTCATGCCTGTAATCCCAGCACTTTCGGAGGCCAAGGAAGGTGGATCACTTGAGGTCAGGACTTCAAGACCAGCCTGGCCGACAAGGTGAAACCCTGTCTCTACTAAAAATGCAAAAATTAGCTGGGCATGGTAGTGCGTGCCTGTAATCCCAGCTACTCAGGAGGCTGATGCAGGAGAATTGCTGGAACCTGGGAGGCAGAGGTTGCAGGGAGCTGAGATTGCACCACTGCACTCCAGTATGGATAGCAGAGTGAAACTCTGTCTCAAAAAAAAAAAAAAAAACAAAAAACAAAAACCACACACACACATACATATATTGGAAAATGAACAGAACTATAAAGAAAATTAACACATTCATAATTATCGATGTCAATATATCTCTATCAGAAACTAGTACATCAAGAAGACAAAGGAAGACTCGATGTCTGTTCTTATATATCCATGAACAACCTTTCCAATGTTTTTTTCAAGCATACAGAACAGTTATGTTTACTGACTACAAAGACCACATAATTGATATTGTACTGAATATATTCTTTGACTACCATACATTAAAATAGGAAACCATTTTTTAAAAGTAATCAATAAAAAACCCCTATTCTTTTAATAGGTACATTTCCAAGAAGTAGTTAAAAAAGGAATCATGTCAGGAGATCTGAAATACTTAGAATCACACAACAATCACAGCAATATATGTGAGATAGAGATTTATATGCTAAAAAAAACAAGAAGTTGAAAAATCAACGAATTAGCCATTTGACTCAAAAAGTTAGTAAAAGAGAAAACCTAAACAAAGAAGACATTGTAATAAGAAGAAATTAAATAAAAAAAGAAATAATAAGGAAGGTAAACAAAAGTAGTGCATATATGTTTATTTAATTAATTAATTAATTTTTTTTGAAATGGAGTCTTGTTCTGTCACCCAGGCTGGAGTGCAGTGGCAGAATCTTGGCTCACTGCAACCTCTGCCACCCAGGCTTAAGCGATTCTCCTGCCTCAGCCTCCCAAGTAGCTGGGACTACAGGCATGCACCACCAGGCCTGGCTAATTTTTTCTATTTTTAGTAGAGATGGAGTTTCACCATATTGGTCAGGCTAGTCTCAAACTCCTGACCTCAAGTGATCCGCCTGCCTCAGCCTCCCAAAGTGTTGGGATTATAGGTGTGAGCCAATCACGCCCGGCCAGTGGTGCATTTTTATTAAAACAGAACAATATACAAAGAAGACATAAAACTCACCATACATCTCATTCTGTGCCAATGTTTTCTATTAACACTTTTGTGCAAATCCTTCCTGTTTTACATAGAGAGATGGAACAAATAAATACTCATGCTATGACAAAGATTGAGGAAGAGAATTGCTGTCTTTCCAAACATAGACTGAATTTCTGAAGCAGGAAATGTGGTTTGCAAGAGGCAGCTGGGAGAAAGGAAGACTCCTACTCTATTTCTTGGTCCTGGCATTTGGGCGTGGGAGGAATACACCAACACGAGAGAGTTGCAGAAGTCTCAGCGGACACCTGGGTTTCCACTGGGTAGGAAAGAGGCAAGGCCTTTCAGAGAAGAGATTGAGGATATAGGGAAGCGTGCTGGTCATAATCAGGAATTCCAGAGATCACACTGAAGGGGGTTAGAGGGCAAGGAGATGGTGATGAATTGGATCAGTCTGGAGAGAGTACAAAATATAGGGAAGAGAGTTCCAGTGATAATGGATCATTTTAGCACAGTTGGACACCTGAAAGGGACTGTGATCCACAGGGAGGAGGGGTGTGACATGGTTGTTCCTGTTGGTCTTTTAGAGAACTGATAAGTAATCAGTTGAAACTGTGGTCTTCAAACTTGAATAAGATGGTGAGGGGGTCTTAGAGAGCGAGATCTTTCCTAAAACTCAAGAAGGTTGCCGGGGAAGGGGATGAAGGCAGAGGGAGGCTGCTCTACTCACCATTTAGTCACCCTTGCGGTTTCTCTTTCTGTATTTTCTACTAATTTCTGGTCTACTGAGAACACCTCTTTTTATTGTTTAGTATAATTATGCACTATTGTATTTAAATGTTCTCCTGCCAATTCTAGGCATGGGGCAGGAAGAAAAGGTTGTGACTTGAGCTCAGTGTCCCATCTAGATCTGAAGGCAAAGCTTCAGTTTGGTCCTTATTTTCCCTTGACTATGGGGTTCAAGTTCTCCTTTCTGCTTAGCTACTTCAAAAAAGAATTTTCTCCAAAGTTCACAGTTCCTGATTAAAGCCGACTAAGATGAACAACAGAGCAGGGCAGGATATCAGAAAAAAAATTTAAATGAAGAGCGTTGAATTAAGTTACATTTGTCATTCTATCAATCATATTTCCCATGTCACTTCTGAAATGTCCGTTGGGCTTGGCCTCCACAAGACCTGCAGGAAGAGGTTTATTTTTCCTCAAGACCTGAATGTGCTCTCTGTGGCCCCAGTAGGAGTCCTTACACCTATTGCTGCCACCTTCTTTGATTAAAATTCATTTCTATATCTCAGATGACTCAGGCAGGACATGCCTGTGTAGTTTTACAGGTGACAGTTTTTCCGAGTGCTCACAAACTCTGTGTTTTACAAGTACATTTGTTCCTTGCAGACTTTTGGCTGCACTATAAGCTCAGGCTGAGAAAGAATAGTTGATTCTGGTTATCAAAGCTTTGTCTAAATAAACGAGGACCTCACTGTATCTCTCTTGGCTATAGAGCTAGGTATATGGACAATCCATCTTGGAGACTCTCCAAAGTGAGAATAGTTATTGAAGTCTAAAACAAGGACTCCTTATAAGGAAGTTTCACCTAAGAAGAAGGCCCCCAGCGTTGGCTTAGCAAATAACATTCTAGTGTAGCTCCAGGATATTGGAGCCAAATATGATTCTCCCTGCCCTCAACCAAAGACCCAGCCTGGTTTTTATAGGCCAGACATAAATCTGAGAAAGTGTTTATAAAATAGACTGGGTCTATCTGGAAGGCTTGAAAAACAACTTTTATAGGTTCATTCTTAGGAAATCGATTTGAGGATATTTAGAGAAGTTGCTCTTGTATGAAATGGAATCCTTCTCACCTTATCTCCCCCTGTCCAGCTGGGGTGCATGATTCATTCAACAAAACAGCACTATTAATTTCAGGCTCCTCATACTCTTATGGGCAAGGAGACTTGCCTTACTGAGCCCACCATTAAAAGGCAGAGAGAACCTTTATTAAATATTTATTGGTGGACCTCAAATCTCAATGCTTGCCTTTCTACCTGATGACACCATTTCAAGTTTGTATTCCCACTTGGTATTCCAGGATCTTATCCATAAGAAATTTTGTGCTATAAGTTCCTCTGAAGCAGATTGTGCTAAACCTGCTGATTTTATAGTTGAGGAGGCTGATGATGACCTGAGAAAAGGACCCTCTTCTTTCAGTAAACACCAAAACATGATGCTTGACCCTTTGTGGGATACAAAAATACATGGGTCAATGTCCTTGTCATCAGTGATTGTTACTTACAGGTGTAAGAATAATTATAATATGTAATTGTAATATGTGATGTGATAAGAGCTGTAAATGGGCTGGGTGCGGTGGCTCACACGTGTAATCCCAGCACTTTGGGAGGTCGAGATGGGTGGACCACGAGGTCAGGAGATTGAGATCATCCTAGCTAACATGGTGAAACCCCATCTCTACTGAAAATACAAAAAATTAGCCGGGCGTGGTGGCGGGCACCTGTAGTCCCAGCTACTTGGGAGGCTGAGGAAGGAGAATTGCTTAAACCTGGGAGGTGGAGGTTGCAGTGAGCTGAGATCGCACCACTGCACTCCAGCCTGGGCGACACAGTGACACTCTGTCTCAAAAAAAAAAAAAAAAGCTGTAAATGAAGGAAAAATACAAAATGCATTTTGTATTTAGGTAGAAATTAGCACATTTTGAGGGGGCAGGGTAGCAGGAGAAGCAACCTGGTAATTGTTATTTTTTATTTCCCATTTTTTTTCTTTTAACTTTTATTTTAGGTTTGGGGTGCATGTGCAAGTTTATTATGTAGGTAAACTGGTGTCACAAGGGTTTAGTGTACAGATTATTTCATCATCCAGGTACTAAGCATAGTACCCAATAGGCTTCTTAAAAAATCCTTTGCCTCCTCCCAACCGCTACCCTCAAGTAGGCCCCAGTGTCTGTTGTTTCCCTCTTTCCATGTGTCCATGTGTTCTCATTATTTAGCTCCCACTTATAATAAGTGAGAACGTGCGGTTTTTGGTTTTCTATTTCTGCATTAGTTTGCCAGGGGTAATGGTCTCCAGCTCCATCCATATTGCTCCAAACGACATGCTCTTGTTCTTTCTTACAGCTGCATGGTATTCCACAATGTATATGTACTACATTTGCTTTATCCAGTCTAATGCTGATGGGCATTTAGGCAACCTGGTAATTACTATGATGTACTTCGCATTTAAGGGCAGTTGGGTGAATCTTGGGATTTTTGCCCTCTGCAGATGGGAGTTACAAGTAAATCTACTGTATTGAGAAATCCTCCGGCATGGAAAGGAAACGCTAGGAAGTTCAGTTTGGTCAGAGGGTAGACCAAAGTAAGAAAAGAATAATAAATAAGGTGGGAGAAATGGATTGGGACAAGATTACAGGTGAAAAAGAATGGCCAAGACATATTGAGCAGGAGCCAAATTTCAGGGGGCTAAGCAGTGAGCGGTTGATGAGAATACCGAGACAGACAATGAAAAATCCTTATGAGTCATTTGCTAATAGAGAAAAATAAAGATTAGTAGGAGTTTGTGGGAGAAAACAATGTCTGCAGGAAATAAGCATAGGTAGAGGGGGAAGTTGCAATGAAACTAGTTGCATTGAAAGCCAGGATTTTCTGATGACTGGAACCCTAGTGAGGGTGCATGCTCTGCTCCTGAATGCATTGGTATGGCAAGCATTTCCCAGAATCTAAAAACCTGAAGGTGCTATTTCATGTCTCATGTCATCACTAAGAATCTTGAATTTAGAAATCTAGAGCTGAGCTGATCGTTATGATGCTGAGAATTGCCCCCAGGTGAGTGGGACGCTTGGATGATGTACAGACTGACAAACTGCACACCAGGGTGGGCTCACAGCTCTGTACTCATGCGTCATCTGGGGACACTGAGGCTGTGCAGTGTCATGATGGGAGGCATTCACAAGGTTCTGCAAAATATAGTGAATAGCCATTTGGATTACCCTGACTCTGCAGATCAGATCAAAGGAGATTAAGTTGAAGTGCAGCCCTCTTTAGTGAAGCACTTGGCAAATGTCTCAATTCTTTTAGAGATGATTTTGAGTTGTGTAGAATTAAGTCTTTTTTTTTCCCCCAAGCATATTTCTCCCAGTTTTCAAAAGGTTGGTTACTTGTGGGAAATTTAATCCACATGTTTATGATTCACTTCGACTCCACTCCTTTCAAATTTATCTTTGGAGCATGAGTTGGTACTTGAGAAGTGTTTTAAAGTTCAGGACTTTTTAGAACTGGAGAGTTATTTTGCTAGATGTGTCTCGAAAACACATATCAAAAATTTTCGTAAAATCAAAACTCAGAGTTTGGAGGGTGGTCTGAATGTCCCAAACTCCCAACTCTTGGCAATGTATTTCCAACAGCTGATCTGTAGGCAAAGGACAGTGTAAGTGTGAAAGGAGCTCCTTCACGGAGTGGTAAAGGAAGGGTGTCTGTGTTTACAGGAGTGCCATCCCAGTCTCTTAAAATATTCCCAGAGACGGCCAGGCGCGGTGGCTCATGCCTGTAATCCCAGCACTTCGGGAGGCCGAGGTGGGCGGATCACGAGGTCAGGAGATCGAGACCATCCTGGCCAACATGGTGAAACCCCGTCTCTACTTTATATAAAAATTTAAAAAAATTAGCCAGGCGTGGTGGCGGGCGCCTGTAGTCCCAGCTACTCGGGAGGCTGAGGCAGGAGAATGGCGTGAACCCGGGAGGCGGAGCTTGCAGTGAGCCGAGATTGCGCCATTGCACTCCAGCCTGGGCGACAGAGCAAGACTCCGTCTCAAAATATATATATATATATATTTATATTTATATTTTCCCAGAGACAGCAGGCCTGGGAAGCATCATGACATTTGTGTCCTTCCTGGTAGGCAGTCTTGCTTTTTATTATAGTTTCTTATGCCTAGATCCTTGGGCTGGCAGAACAATTCTAGATCACCTTATGTCTAATTCAACCTCTTCATTTTACAGGTGAAACTCAAAAAGATTCAATGTCTTGCTCAAGGTTTCACACAGTTTAGTGTTAGAATCTCTTCATGTTTCCACCACGTCCATTTCATGCCAATAAGCAGAAACTTTGATAAGAGTCGAGGTCATTCCACAGGGACTAGGGGTGGAGTGGTGGGCAAAGTGGTGGAGGCAGTTTTTGGTGGGTGGAGAGACATTGAGCACTTCCTTCCACCTGCTCTGCCCTCTTTGAGTTTCTTTCTCTTTCAGATTATCTGTTTGCTTTGGGTTGCTTCTCCCCTTTGGGAGATGGGGTTTCTGCAAAAGGATACTGATGGAATGGGGTTCTTAAAGTCTGACATCCAAAGAGGTGTCACATGGGAAAGGGTGGAGTACTCCATTGTGAAGTCCTGTTTCTGCAGTCTTATTTAAGGGATACTGGGATCCAGCTGATTGCTCTGTAAACAAATGCCTTCACTGCTCAAATGGATACATATTTCCTGTTCCAGAACACTAATGCTTACTTGATGAGTCAATGGGTGACCAGTCTAAGTATGTTGGATCCACTCAGTCACTGCAGGGGAAATCTATTGACCTTGGATACACACTTTGGCCCAGAACGGCTACACTTGGTTATTTAATTTAGTTGTACAAAATGTGGGAAATAGATGCATATCAGCAAAGGTCTTGGTCTTTGTTCAGCAAGGAAACTAGTGAAATTTATGAAGGGTTTTTATCAGACTGAGGTCAACGGAACATATTCACACACATGCCATTTAAAACAGCATTTATTTGTTTTATAAATGATTATAAAAGTACTATATGTTCATTGTGGAAAACTTGAAAAATGCCAAAAGTATAAAGAAGAAAAAATGAACAAATCACTTACAATTTCACTACTTAGAGATAACTAATGTTAACATTGACATTGGAGAGTTTCCTGGGTTTTTTTTAGTGGATTTACAGATTTTTAATATTTTTTTACAAAACATACATTTTTCATAGGTTATAAACTGTTTTGTTTTTTGGTTTTTTTTTTTTTAGTTGTAAAGATCAGAAAGAGAAAAAGATGTTTCATAAGCCTAGTCTAAAACCAATAACCATGGGTTTATTGGGTCTCTAGGACTCGTATGAGATCCAGTGCATTTTGGGCCCTTTGCAGGGCCTGAAGCAGATGAAATTCATAGATTTTTTCTCTAAAGCTCCCCCTATTAATGTAACTCACTTATTCCGCCTAGGTTGCTTTCCTTTCTGTCTCTTACTTCTCCTCCCACCACTACTAACCAATCTCCATTTTCTCTACCTGGTAGCTTCTTCTCATATCATAACTTCTCATTTCTTGTATTTTTGGTTTGCTGTGACTCACACACAGCCCCGTTCTACCTCATGGCCTCTCTTTCCACATATCATTTGTCTGACATTTTCCAGTTCAAACGATTCAGAGAGAGAATCTGATTTATTCAGCTAACGACTCTTTTTCTCTATTTGAGTACATCTCGCACACAGGCTCGGCCGTAAGTTGCTGTCCAGTTGAGACAATTACTTCTCTAACCCATTTAGGTATGGGCAGATGATGAGGAAGTTCAGCTAACATTTAGCAAATTATATAGAAGACAGTAAACATTTATCCCAAATCCTGCCACTCAATAGTGACTACTGTTAATACTTTTGTGATTTTTTTCTTTGAGACGGAGTTTCACTCTTGTCGCCCAGGCTGGAGTGCAATGGCGCAATCTCGGCTCACTGCGACCTCCGCCTGCCGGGTTCAAGCAATTCTCCTGCCTCCTACTCAGTCTCCCGAGTAGCTGGGATTACAGGTGACTGCCATCATGTGTGGCTAATTTTTGTATTTTTAGTAGAGATGGGCTTTCACCATGTTGGTCAGGCTGGTCTTGAACTCCTGACCTCAGGTGATCCACCTGCCTCAGCCTCCCAAAGTGCTGGGATTACAGGCATGAGCCACCACACCCGGCCAGTCATTTTTAATGTAATTATGTATGTGCCTATATGTGTATGCATGTGTGAGTATATATTTTAAAACTTGATTACATTTTGTTTTTTAGCCGAACATTATAGCTATTATAAAATATTACATTATAATATTTTATAATATAAATATAAATATAAAATATAAACTATTATAAAATAGTTTCTTTTACTTTTAGCTATTTTTCTAAAACCTGACTTGTAGTGGTGTACAATAGTCAATTTTATGAGCATAGCAATACTCTGTTTCACAATTTCAGTATTACTAGGTACTTTCTGGTGTGTGCCGTGGGAAGAGCCTGCATCCTATGTCATATAATGGCAACATTTCCTAACATTGGAAAAGGTATTCCGTTTCTAGGTGGCCAAAAAATGCCAAATATCTACGATATGGTCATAGGTGGACAATGTAGTTTTATGATAATGAGGACATGTGTTCTGTCTTTTTTTTTTTTTTTCAAATTTATTTTCTCAGACCATATGACATCTATTTTGCCATATAGTGTCAGGAAGTAATTTAACCTTAAACATTTTTTTTTCTAAAAGTTTAACCTATTGTCCTAGAACCATTTATTCACTTAACCATTCTCTCTCAGTTGATTTGGAATGTCGTAGGATTATTTCCTTGATTCTCAGATGCAAATGACTGTGAGATTCACCCCTGACTTAGAAACCACAGCAAGTTGAAATTCTTTTTTTTTTTTTTTTTTTTTTTTTGAGATGGAGTCTCCCTCTGTCGCCCAGGCTGGAGTGCAATGGCATGATCTCGGCTCACTGCAACCTCCAACTCCCGGGTTCAAGCAATTCTCCTGCCTCAGCCTCCTGAGTAGCTGGGATTACAGGTGTCTGCCACCATGCCCAGCTAATTTTTGTATTTTTAGTAGAGAGGGGATTTCATCATGTTGGCCAGGCTGGTGTTGAACTCCTGACCTCGGGTAATCCACTTGCCTCGGCCTCCCAAAGTGCAGGGATTACAGGTGTGAGCCACTGTGCCGGCCAAAATTCTTGAGTCACATCCTGATTTCAGAAATATTAAAATGAAGACAATGTGGTACTAACTTGTCATACCAATCTGGGTGTTTCTCGGCTTTCTAGTCTCTTGCACTGACCTATTTTGAAGCATATTATTTATCTGCTTATAATATTTATGTTTGTTTATTTATTCTCATTTATTCCTCTACCCCATCTCCATTCTCTTTCTTTCCAGCTCCCATAAGCAACTATTTTAACATTTTAAATATGCATTTGTTTATTTGACTGTATCATTTTGAATGTGTATTATCGTGTGGCCTATACTGTTATTTTTTTTCTGTTGTAGATCTCACTCTGTTGTCACTTTTTAGACTACATCCTATGTGTCTAAGAGCCATTGTGTTGCTGTTTCTGATAGCCGGGTAGCACTTTGTGGTGTGTTCACAGATCTCATCTCTTCAGGGTTTGTATCATGTTATGCCAGGTCCACCAAATAAATTTTGAGGTTTTCCACGTTTTGTTTTTTAATATGTTGGCAAACTTTAACATGCACAGAATACGTGTTCCTTGAAAGTTTGAAAAATTTAATCTGTAAAACAGTTTGCCTCTGGTGCCATTTGGGGAATAGTTGTTAAAATTCCACACACGCACACACACACACACACACACACACAAAACAAAAAAACACCCCATCATCCTTTCTGTCATTTTTGATTTATTCAAGTTTTTTTCTTCTTATAGGGAAATTTTTAAGAATTAATATTTTTGAGAACATATACTTTTCAAATCTAGTAGCCTATAGTTACTAATAATTTTTTTATGAATTCAGTGTAATCTCTTTTTTTTGATTGTGGTTACATTGTTCATATTCCTAATGCTTCATATTTGTATTTTTGCACTGGCTTTTTAAAAAGTAACTTCACTTTTTTTCTGATATAAAAGTAATATATGCTTATTTAATAAGGGGTCTTTAGCCATTCCCTATGTGTGCAATTAACCTTGTCCAGAACTTGTTCTATTATATAATTTTTATTAAAAAACCAAGTTTTTAAAATCAATTTAAATGCTTTTTAGTTTTACTAAATACATTTTAAAAATAATTTTATCTTCGTCTATTCCCTCTACCTGCATTTTTTAGATTTATTTTTTGTTCTATTTTAGCTTATTGAATTGGATACTTCATTCCCATAGTTTCTGTCTGTCTTGTTTAATAATAAAATCTCAGTGCTATTAATTTTCCTCAGTATATCTTTGGCCACAGCCCCTATATTTTACATGTTCTGTTCTTCTTTGTCATAATTTTTTAAATAAGCTGTACTTGTAGTTTTTATTTCTTCTTTGTCTCAAGAGTTATTTAAGAGCATTTGACATTTCTAGTGTTTTTAAAAAATTCTTCTGTTATGAATTTCTGGGTTTATTACATTGTGGTTAGAGAATGTGAGAATGCAGTCTGCATTGTTTCTACTTTTTGGAAAATAGTAAGATTTTCTTTGTGGCTTAATATATGAACATATTTTGTTAATGTTCCACGGCACTTGAAAAGAATACGTGTTTTCTGAGTATATCTGAAGTTTTATATACATCTATTAAATCAAACATATTAATGTGTTATTCAAATTCTCTATATCTTTTTCTCTTCCTGCATACATGTATATGTGTGTTTGGTCTATTTGAACTGGAAAAGCCTGAAGATGTTATATCAATGACTCCCACTGCAACTATAGTTTTGTCAGTTTCTTCATGTGTTGCCAAGTTTTTTGCTGTCTCTACTTCATTGATGGAATTGATGAAGCATCTCCCTACGTTTCATTAGTTGTGTTCTCTAAAATGTTGAAAGGACAGGCACATCAGGAAGCAAAAGGTGTCTCCATTTTACCTAGCCTGGTTTGATTGGTGTTGTAGGGGAAATTTTGGCCCTATTCTAACATTAATTCAACCTTGGTTATCATTGGTAGGTGAGTTCCTATTTTTCTGTATCTTTGTATCTTCCTTTATATACTCTTCAATATGTATTTATGGAAGACTTCTTCCATCTGTTTTCATTGCACACTGACTATGTATTTATTGGAAAACATTTTAAATTTTGTGTGCCCCTCCCAGTGAGAGGATTATTTGTTCTCACCTCAAAGAAATCTGGTTCTGCCATGTGACTTGCTTTGGCCAATAGACTGTGATCAGAAGAGATGTATGCCACATCGAAGTGTCTTGCTTACAGCATCATTGCACAGTCTGTCACTGTCCTTTTCTCTGCTCTAGGAAAAGCATGTCCAAATAGGGGCCACTCTCTCATCCTGGTGCCTGAATGAAAACAATCCAGTGTGTCAGCCAAAACTCAGAGAGAGCTGACTAGTATGGACATGCACTGTGTACTGGGTCCTGTTTTAGGCATTGCAGATCTAATCAGAATGGAAACCAGCATGACCCCTGTTCGCCTAATGCTTATGGAAAGTTGGAAGAGTCTATGAAATGCTGCTAGCCACTATTTTTACAGGCCTCAGTCATATTTGATAGTTTTCTTTATATGGAATCTATATACTTCCTATTTGGCATTTCCAAAATATTTTTTGTTACTGTGAATATAATCTTCTTTGTCATGTTATTTAAGAACTCGTAGCTGCTATATGGGAAATCTATAGATTTGTATTTTTACTTATATTATCTGGACACATTATTAAGGTCTCATAATTATATAGTTATTTACTAGATTTTCCAGGTATATAATCATATTTCAAATCAATTAGTAATTTGCTTTTTCTTTGCAATGATTATAAACCAACTTCTCTTTTATATCTCATTTAATTGGCCAGATTTTCATAAAAGTGTTAAATAATGTAATAGTATTTTCCCTGATCTTATTAGGAAAGTGGCCAGTGTTTGACTCTTAAGATATGACTTATTTGTTTAAGACAAATCATCTTTGCCATGTTGAGAAGATCATTTTTTGTTTCCAGTTTTCTCTGAGTTCTTATTCTGAATATGTGTAGCATTTTAACAAATGCCTTTTTAGTGTCTACTGAGATTTTTGCATGCCTATCTGTGTTTTGTTAATAGATTTCCCAATATTAAAATACGTCAGCATTCCTCGGATAAATCTAGTTATTATGATGGATGGTCTTTTAGTATACAATTTTGTTCAGTTGTCGTATATTTTATTTAGCACTTAAACATTTGTGTTCATAATTGGCTTTTTCTATAGGTTTTTTTTTTGTGTGTGGGTACTATCTTTGTGAGATTTTGCTATTAAGATTATACTTCCTTGTAGGAGAGACTTTAGATTTTATTTTTTTACTATTCAGGAACAGTTTATATTGCATGGGGATTATCTGTTCCTTGAAAGTTTGAACTGACTTGATAATAAAACTGTCTGGGTGTACATCTCTTTAGGAGTAATACTTTAGTAATTTCCTCGGTTTCTTTGATGGTTTTATTTTTCAGATATGTATTGCTTTAGTCAGCTCTGTGGTGGCTCCTTGGACTAGGAGTTGGTTCAGATCTGAGCCTCTCGCCTAATGGAAGATTACATCACCTGATCAGACTAGATGTTTAACAGAATTCAGCCTCTTGCATCATAGTATTTACCTTGAGTGAAAATTTCATGTTAAGCACTTGTTAAATTGCCTAAAGCACAGAGAGCTGAGACTTCAAGTTGTGTGTCTGTTTTTGTTTCTCCCCATTAGCCCATATTTTTATGTGTGCTAGAATTTGATTTGAGATATGCTTTCATTGTAGCAGATATCAAGAAATAAAACTGGTTGGGGTACAGCACGCCTAGGTCCTTCCTAGATTTCTAATTATTGGAATTTGCTGGGTATTCACAAAATAAACTGGAAGTTATGAGCAACCCAATTGGTTTGGGTTGGTGTGTTCTCAACAGTCCTTTTGCTGCCTATGAGTGGAGTTGGCAAAGGAGTATTCTGGCTGCCTCTAAAGCATTTCCTGCACAGTGAAGAAAGAGCTGCCATTGGTAGTAACCTTAAGGACCCAAGTGAATTGTTTTTTTGGAGCTGCCATAGCAAAGTACCACACACGGGGTGACTTAAAACAACAGAAATTCATCGTCTCACAGTTCTGGAGGCCAGAAGTCCGAGATGAGATAAAGATGTTGGCAGAGCTGGTCCTATCAGTGGGCTGTGAGGGAGAATCTGTTCCAGGCCTTTTTCCTAGCATCTGGTTGTTCTGATGGAGATCTTCAGTGTTTCTTGGTTGTAGATGTATTGCTTCATATTCACATGCTTCTCCCTTCTTCCTGCATCCCTTCACATCATCTTCCCTCTGTGCACATCTGTCTCAGTGTCCCAATTTTCCCTTTTATAAGGACAACAGTCATTGAATTAGGGCCCACCGTAAAGGCCTCATTTTAACGTGATGACTTCTTTTAAGGCCCGATCTCCAAATAAGTTCACAATCTGAGGTTCTAGGGGTTACGACTTCCACTTATCTTTTTTCAGGGAATGCAGTTCAGCACATAGTTCTGAGTAGGGCTGCCTAGAGAAGGGAAGTCAGAAGGGCTTTCCTACTGTGCTTGGACTGATGGCAGCGTCTGTTCATGCAGTGAACGTGAGTGGGCAGACCATCAGCTGTCTTTTTTTTTTTTTTTTTTTTTTTGTGATGGAGTCTCGCTCTGTTGCGAGGCTGGAATGTAGTGGCGCAATCTCAGCTCACTGCAACTTCCGCCTCCTGGGTTCAAGCGATTCTCCTGCCTCAGCCTCACTAGTAGCTGGGACTACAGGTGCGCACCACCCATGCCCAGCTAAATGTTTTTACATTTTTAGTAGAGATGGGATTTCACCACGTTGGCCAGGATGTCTCGATCTCTTGACCTCATGATCCACCCACCTCAGCCTCCCAAAGTGCTGGGATTACAGGTGTGAGCCACCACGCCCAGCCCATCAACTGTCTTTCTTACCCACTCTACCAGCCATCTCAGTAGATAGTCCTTTCAAAATCTATTAATGGATGGTTCCAACGTTCCCAATGTTAACTTTCCAAGAAATCTTCAGCTTTGGGATTTTCTTTGTCTTTAACATTGTTTTACTGGGAGGAGGAGAGGGGCCATAACAGGCCCTGCCAGCTAGGAGTCAGTTAAACCACAAGTTGTTCTTTCTCCTGGCTCTATTTTCCTTTCTTTTATTTTTTCCCTGTCCAAGGATCAGCAGGTTGCCTCTCCCAGGCCACACCTCCAAGAGCATCCTTGCATTGGGGTGCCCTGCTGATTGTGGCAGAGCTCGAAACTAGGGAGGCATCATTCACTTGGACTGCAAAGACAAGGGCTTGTGTGGGAGACCATTTGTGGGTTTGGAGCCGCTCTTCACACTTGGGATATCATACTGATGGTCTCTGTGCAACCTCTGCAGGGATCCCCAGCTGTCTTTATTGCTCACAACTTTATTATCTTCTGAAGGCTTGGAGCTTATAAAATAGCTGTTTTGGCCAAAGCTGTACAATAAAGAATCATATTTGACTCTCACATTTCACCTCCTCTCTTGCTAGCTAAATAATGTGACATTTTGAATTTGGAATCTTCAAGTTTAGCTTACATTTTTGGCTTTTACTAATTTTATCAAGGTCTTGCTGGGATGCTTGTCAGTTTCCAAAATGCCTTGATATGATCTCATCTTATTCTCGCAATAAGTTGCTTTTTCTGCTCATTTTTCATGGCAATAACTCACAGAAGTTACTGGAGGCACGGGGGCGACTTGGCCGAAATCACACAGATAGCAGTAGAGCCAGGACTCCAACTCAGGTCTGCTGACACTCAGCCCGGCTCCTTTCCATGAGGTCATCCTGCTCTCCTGCTACCTCATGGTCCAGCCAAGTCTCAGCTCGCACTCAAGATCCCAAAATACCACCACCTCCCCCCCAGAGCCTTCCCAGATTAAGCTAATAACTGACAGCTTTCCATTATATTGCTCAGTCTATCTAGAAGAGGGGCTGGCAAACCACTGGCTCCTTGCCCTGGTGTTGCTGGTCTACAAATGTTTTTTACATCTTTAAATGTCCATTAAAAAAAAAAAGAATAAAAATATTGTGGCAGAGACATAAGTGACCCTCAAAGCCTTATGACTATTTACTATCTGACCCTTTACAGAAAAAGGTTGCCAGCCCCTGGGTTAGATAAATGTACCTCCCTTTATCTGCTTTTAAATGTCTCCTACTCTCTGCTATGGAATGAATAGCCGTCAAAATTCTTGTGTTAAAACTTAATACCCATTGTGGTGGCATGAAGAGGTGGGTCCGTTTGGGAAGTGATTAAGTCACGAGGGCAGAGCCATTAATATGGGTGGATCAGTGCCGTATTAAAGGGCAGGAAGGAATTATTGTAGCTTCGGCCTTTTGCCAAGTGAGGACGCAGCAACAAGGCACCATCTTGAAAGCAGAGCACGGCCCTCCCCAGACACCAAACCTGCCAGCGCCTTGATCTTGGACTTCCCAGCCTCCAGAATTGTGAAAAAATAAATGTCTATTGTGTACAAGTCACCCAGTCTCAGGTATTTCATTATAGTAGCCTAAATGGAGGAAGACACTGCCCATTTATATTTATTAAACCAATTTTTGTGTCTGTTTATTTATTTACTGTGAACCGAGGATTGTTGCTTTGGAATGTTCCAAGTTCCTGCTTCCTCTCCCCTGATATTTTTCTTCACCCCTCTATCAGGCTCTGAGGGATAGATAGATACAACATGAAATAGAACATCCTCTACAGCTTATTTGGAAAGGGAGGCAGGGAGGGCCTTGGCATCAAATACGTGTTGGATCCTGCTAGATGCCCATGAGTGGTATATACAGGAAGAACACATGTGCGCATCAAAGGAGAGGAAATGCTTGAGGACTGGAACGTAAACCCCGCAGGAATGTATCTTTTTTGTTTACTGCTATCTCCAGTGTTCAGCATAGGTGCCTGAAAAAGATTTGTTGACCAATGAATGAGGCCTGAATTACCTGAGGAAGATTTGGGTAGGAAATTGGACTTCACACACTAAGATGTGAAGAAAGGGTAAGACTTGAATAAATAAATGAAAGTGAAGGTTGTCTTTTGGGCTTGTTATAAGAAGATATAGCCCATCGTATGTCTTCTTTACAGATTCGTTGCCACTGAAACCAATGAACAGTTGATGTATTTAATTATTGATTCAGCAGGAAATGGCAGGCCCCCTGAGTGGAGGGACCTTGGCTTTTTCACCGTGTAGGCCCACTTCTTAGAAAAGTGCCTGCAATTTAACAGGGTCTTGATGGCTCTCTGTTAAAAGGAATAATGATTTATAAGACTATGACAGCTGATTAGAGCCTTAGAGTGGGGAATCTTCCATGCCAGGCCAATCACCTCGAAATTTATCCTTTCTATAGTCCAGGGGTCCACAAACTACAACCCGTAGGCCCAGTCCACACATTTGTTTACCTATTGTCCATGGATGCACTTGCACTACAGTTGCAGAATTGAGTGGCTGAGACAGAGATGGCATGTGGCCCCTTGGCCTACACAGGTTAAAATACTTGCTGTCTGCCCCCAGACAGGTGAAGTTCACCAACCTGTGCTGAACTTTGGAGAATGGCACAGGAAGTCTGATGCTTTCATGAGGTTGGTGCTGGGTTCTCATGGTTGGCAGGCTGAAATTGTATAGCGCACAAATCTACTAATGCCCTCAGGTCCAACTCTCTCATCTCTTCTTCGATCCAGAGACTTCTTGGGGATTCCAGTCTTGGCCTACAGTTCTCATGGGTTCAGGGAGGCCTTTGATTCTGAGGAAACATGGTGAGCTTTACTGGTGTCTAGATAGCTCTCTCACATCCTGCACATTTGCTAAGTTTATAATTTATAATGAGACGGATCTAGCAAATGATTTCCTTGGGGATTCCCCAGCCTTCTCTATTGCTCATAACTCTCTTAGCTTCGAAGGTTAGCAGTTTTTAAAATGGGATGCTTTGGCCAAAGTTGCATAACAAAGAATTGCACTGGCCTGTCTGCTTCCTCCCCTTCTCAAGGTAGCTGAGGAATATGGCATTTTGAAATTTGAGTCTTCATGTTTAGCATATATTTGCACCTTTTATTTTTTTATTTTTATTTTTTGGGATGGAGACTGTTCTGTCACCCAGGCTGGAGTGCAGTGGTGCAATCTCAGCTGACTGCAACCTCTGCCTCCCAGGTTCAAGCGATTCTCCTGCCTCAGCCTCCTGAGTAGCTGGGACTACAGGCACATGCCACCACGCCTGGCTAATTTTTTTGTAGTTTTCGTAGAGATGGGGTTTCACTGTGTTAGCCAGGTTGGTCTCAATCTCCTGACCTCATGATCCACCCGCCTCGGCCTCTGAAAGTGCTGAGATTACAGGCGTGAGCCACTGTGCCTGGCCCTCCAATTTTATTAATAAATTATCACCCAGGCAGCGTCTTAGGCAATTTTCTGGTTGTTTATTAGACACTCTTTAAGCTCAGAATTTTAGGCCATAAAATATAGTTCAAACGATGCTATAAAGAGTTAAGAGAGTTTCCAAAGAATGTTGGGTAGACCTTGAGAAACTATTTAGCCCAGGCGTGCAATGTTTGTGTGACTCCTGCTCAGCTGTGCCTGATACTCTATAAATATGCCTTATTTATCTTCTTCATATTTTCATTATTTAATGTTCTTCTTTAAACATACTTTTGGGACTCCTATATTGCCCAGTTACAGCTCTTTAAGTTTTTATGTTCCAATATAACTTAAAATGATTTCAGGGCCTTTGGTAATCAATAGTTTTATCAAATTGGGGGGATAATATATGAAAAATGTGTGAATTATCCAGTAGGCCAAGTATTGAAGCATGGGCTTCCATGGGACAGCAGTTATTAGCCCATCAGGAGGCAAAAGCCATTGTAACTTTCCTTATGCTTAGGGAATCCTGAGTCTCATCTTCCCTTATGCCTGTCCTACTAGAATTCTATGGTTTATATCATAATCTTCCTCAAGAAGATTGGGCCTTTTTGCTCAAATTTCTAAAATTTGAAAACTTAACATCCATAGGACTGTTGTTTAAATGTGAGGATTTTGATTTGAGTGGACATGGGTAATGGGGTATTTTCTTTGGGTAGGATCCAAGAGCCAGACACCTCTAGGTAGGGCAGTTGATCTCATTCCCCAACCTTCTGATCTGAATTGGGCTGGGACGTGGAGCTACTTTGACTCATTTGCATAGTGACTGAGGGTTCTACCTGGGGATCTAGAGGCTGGAGATTAACCCTACTGAGTTTTATGGGTATAAAAGCGTTTGGTAGATTGGAGTAGGCTCAGCATGAGACCAGATTACAGGAAAACAAAACAAAACAAAACACCAGAGGCTCTGAAAGGGAACGAACCCTAAGGCAAGAGGGGATCTGAAACATGAACTGGAAGGTTCAGCAGCAGAAGGACCCTGTTGTTTCTGGGCATAATCTATAACTGAGACTAGAATCTTCTGCATCTTTGGGACTAGTAGAGCATTCATGTTTGGAAAAAGTGACTTAACCATAAAATAAAACTCTACCTGAATGGCCCAATATTTGTGTGACCTTCTTACTGTGTCTTTAACATAAAACAGAGCAATGCAGTTTATTTCATGAAAATACGAGGTCTAGCTAGGTTGAATTGTATACAGTTCTATTCAGAGGCGCAACACGCATTGTAGCTGATCTTATTTTTCCCTTGAGTCCCCACCACTTTCTTCTTCAGTGGCTGGAAAAGAAGCCGTATTTTACTTTCCCTTTTTGGATGGTTACTCTTTTTCCTCTCATGCTTTCCTGCCTCTTATTAGTCTCCTGCAGCAAGATAATCTGGTAATTTAAATAAGCGAATAAATGTATATGTTTTATATTTTTCTGTAGACACATATAATTAAAAACATTATATATGTACTAATAAACATACACATGCACATATATATTAAGGGGTTGATTTTTAAAAATTGGGATACCATTAAACACACTTTTCTGCATCTTGATTTTTTTCACTCAATTATGCCTAAATGAAAATCCTGCATCAATACAATCAATCTAATTTGTTTTCTGTGGTTGTGTCATATTCCATGGTGTAGATGGATTACAGTATATGAAGTTGTTTTTTAATGGAGTTGCATACACATTTTTCAATTTCTTTCCTCAGATATTGCTACAATAAACATTCATCTTATAAATGAATAAATCAGTTTCCAGCTTGGGGTTGAAGAGTGGGGGAAGGTGTAGACTCTAGAAAATGCAGAGATGTAGACTCTAGAGAAATTCTAGGAATAATATCTCCTTAAGTTGGGTAAATTAAGCTAAGTCTAAAATAAGCCAGAAATTAAAGTTCCCCATTCAAATATCAATCCATTCTTACAATCTGATTTATACTTACCATTAAGAAACTATATTCATTCCTTTGTTTATTTTTCCTTTTGTCCATGTATCCATCCATCCATCCATCCACTCAATTATCCATTCATCTATCCAAACATGAGCTGAACATCTGCTACGACCTAACACTGTTCTAAGGGCAATGGGAGATATAAAAGATATATATGCTTATAATATAGTTGGGAAGCAAGCCATATCTATAGGAATAGCTGTTTAATAGTAGTGGCTGCCAAAGGTTGGACTGAGATTCAGGACACTGACCAGAGTCCTTACTCTGCCTTTGCTTTCTTCTTGTTCATTCCGGGACTGTGAAGAAGTCAGTTTACCATTCTAGGCTTCGGTTTCCTCATCTGCAAAATGGCAGAGTGGACCTCGATCATAATTGAAGCATCAGGGGACCTGCAAGCCAAATCCACCCCATAGCCATCTTGTCTGGTCTGTCACAGTTGGAAAAAAAAACCCAGCATTTAAAAAGCAGTAAATTTCATATAAAAGTATAGATTTTTGGCTTCTTTCAAAAAACAATGGGAAGATTTGTTAACACAGTATCTACATGCCAGTCCCACAAAGCAAAGATTGGCTAAAGCTGGGAAATGTTTGCCCACTTCTCTTTTTGTTTGTTTTTGTTTGCCCCCTTCAAACAAGAAACTCATTCTCCATTTCACCATAGTCCCTACCATGCCCTAAGGTTGCCCTCCCATGTGAGCTGTCAGTAGCTAATTACCACTGTGCTAGCATGGCTGATTCTTCTTTGGTAGAAAAATGCATTGCTTGCATCTATGTCAAAAGTAGGAATACGAAAGATCTACTGAGAAGCCTTCACATTTCAAGAAAAGTGGGAGAGATTATACAGAGAGAGACAAAGTGAGAAAGACTCTTAGGTGTTTCAAACTCGAACAGAAACTGCATTGAAAACCACACCTGGAAGTCCCAAGGCTGGCTTTTGCTGAGTGGCAGCCCACCCCTCCCCCACCACTGCAAGCCCTTGTCACTGCCTGTTAGACTCAGCATGTCAAGCTGCACCAGAGGAGAGCCTGTTTGGAGCCAGCTCTGCACGGGAAAAAAAAGACAGAAGGAGAACAGGCTCTGCTATTTAGAGAAACGTCCTTTCTTCTGCAAAGACTGTCTTGGAAGGCTTATGGTCTCTGATTTCTATATGGTTTTTGGCACATCGTTTTAATCAAAAGAAGAAAAGGAAACACCGCGATGCCTTCAAACTCTAAACACAATGAGCTGGCAATGGAGGATGCAGTTAAGTCATTCCAATAATATGCCAGGCTCCGAATAACAACATCTGTTCCAGCAGGGCAGCTAGCAGAGGATAAAAAACAAGAAAGAAACCTTAGATTTTAATGCAAATAGATTTACTGACAGGCGGCATGGAACGTCTTTCTATTAGACAGGTCAGAGTTACTGTCAATAGCATGTCTTTGCCTAATTGTAGGCTGCCTGGGGCTAGGTACAATGGTGAGTGAGTTGGAGAGAAATGACCTCTGACCTCCATAGTTTAAAATCCACGTACAGAAACACTTTGATGCATTACAAAGTGCCATGCACAACTATTATATATCAATATTTTAAAAAAGGGCCATGGCCCTGGTGGGAGGTCATCAAACCCTAAAAGATTCCCTTGGCTTCATTTAGGAGAGGTTCTGAATTCCCCTGTAATAAGTAGATCCACAAACATTTGCCCTGGGTATCAGTGCAGCAGACAGCTCTAAAGCACTCCCTTTCCTGGTAATTTTTCAATTCTTCTGAGTCCTTCCGAGAGAGATCCTCAATTAGGTGTTAATGATTAATGTCTATTTTCCCTCACACCCTAGGGCAAACCTTTCTGCTTCCAAAAAATCTAGGATTGTAGAAGTGACAAATTTGATATCATAAGATCTTTCCATGACCATTCTCCGAACCCCTTCTGTGCTCCTCTAACTTACACCACAAGTTTCAACTTCCTAGATTCAAACCCAAGATATGCCAGAATCTTGGCCATTTTGTGTGTTTTCCTTTTTCTTTCTTTCTTTTTTTTTTTTTTTTTTTTTGAGACGGAGTCTCGCTCTGTCACCCAGGCTGGAGTGCAGTGGTGTGATCTCGGCTCACTGCAACCTCTGCCTCCCGGGTTCAAGCAATTCTCCTGCCTTAGCCTCCCAAGTAGCTGAAAGTACAGGCTCACACCAACATGCCCAACGTTTTTGTATTTTAATAGAGACGGGGTTTCACCATGTTGCTCAGGCTGGTTGTGAACTCCTGAGCTCAGGCAATCAGCCCCCCTCGGCCTCCCAAAGTGCTGGGATTACAGGCGTAATCCCACTGCACCCAGCCCATTTTGTGTTTTAACCGTCATCTCTTCCCAGAACACTTACCCTCTAATATATGTCATTCATCCCTCTACCTGGATCACCTGTGTAACTCCTGCATATTCTTTAAGGATCACTAAAAGGTCACCCTCTCGCTAGGACTCAGGCTCCCTTCTCAGACTCAGGTAAGTTCCTCTCCTATGCCTTCCTTTGGCGCTTGCTGTTTGTGTGTGTCTGTACACGTAATACATGGCAGCATAGAAGGTAAAGTCTTCCACCATCTAACTGTGATAGATACCATTTAAAGGTTAATGAAAAATATGCAATCATTTGTTCAGCATTTACTGGTTTGTTTGTTTCTGATATTTGCTTTAGGGGCAAGTAATAAAAAACCAGATTTCCTCTCTGTCCTCAGTGGATAGGGGAGAAAAGCCACATCCCCCAATCATCACAGGATCACGGGCATTCTATTGCCCAGTGCAGCCTAAACCACAACATATTGAAAATGAATTAATTGACCTAGTAAGTCAGGAACCTTTGTTAATTTCTTCGGCATCGTTAATGCTTCCCTTCCTAGTCTTTAGTTTCTTGTAAAATGAGGGATCCCTAGATCCCTTTTAACTCTCGGAGTCTGAATTCTTGAATCACTCTTCTAGTTGTCCTCCACATCTAACATCTGGGCAGATTTCTGCACATTTTCCCTACTTATGGTAGAAAGGTTTTGCTGCTTCTGTACATGGCTTGGTCAAGGGTCTAAACTCAAACTACTCCGTTTAACATCGAAAGTGCCTTTCCTTTCCCAAATAGTGTGTGCTTTGGTGTTAAGCAAACCTAGATTTGAATTGTGTCTTTCACTGTAGTTAACTAGGTGACCTCAGGTGAGTTTCTTAATCTCTCTATGCCTCAGTTTCCTCATTTGCAAAATGGAGATAACTCCACACAAGTCACGGAGTTGTTGAAATTATCAAATAAGATAAAGCAAATCCTTAGTACGATACTTAGTACATGGGTAGTGCTTACTAAATGTCAGCTTTTTATTAATTATTGTGACCCCTCACTTATTCACTTGATATGAAACAATGGCTTTATTAGTAGTATAACTGTGTCATGTAAAAATATTTTAGCATAAATATTGTGATATGTAAGAGTGAGTTATTTCTATTTGACTTCTTAGGGGCTATTAGCCTGTGAAATATTCTAGTATGAATTAATACTAGGTTTGTCAAATTACTATAAAAATAGAAGTAGTTTTAGAGTGATGATATTAATGGTGTTTAAGTTATATGATTAAGGAGAAGCAGTACAACAGTGTCCACCAATCTTGCACAAATAAGGTAGAAGGAACTAGCTAACTCTGAAGTCTATGCCAATCCTGCCAGTTGTGCAGCACTGGCCCTACACCTGTCTATATCAATGGCGGCCCTGCTACCTTCCCTGCCTACCTGGGCCTGTGAACACTTCTTCATCCTCTTCCAAGGGAGATTGTTCTGCAAGGGACTGGTTGGGGGCACCTGAGACTGCCTTTCCCAAGCTACGGAAACTTACGGTTTATGCCTGCTTGCTAATAGAGATGTCACATTTTGTCTGAGACTTGATTAGAACTGGTAGTAAGGTTGCAGGGAATGGAAAGATTATATCACTTTCTCCAACCACCAGCCTGTATAACAAGGATCTATCATCCCTGGATGCCAGATTGGCTTAGATTGGTTGCTTCACCAAGCATTTCCCCCATACCTTGCCCAGTACTTGCTAATTCTTTTCTCAACCAGTTCTTTTGGTTCTCACCTTTCTTAAGTCTTAGGTGGAAATTTTAGCTTACATAAGTTTTCTTTATTTGCTCTATAAATAGCCAAGTATCATACTGATGGGAGGTACCTTATGCTGTCATTAAAAATAAGAGCTTAATAATTTTTGAAAACCATACTGAAGATATTACACATGATTTACTGACTTTAAAATTAATAAAAGTAATATTTACACTATACATTTGTTGGCAATACCAAGATTCCATGTTGCATTTAAAAAAATTCTATTATAGTAGAAATAAAAAGAAGAGATTTTCCCCCCCACCTTGTAAGGATCTGTTTGAATTAATTGTAACTCATAAATAAATGCGATTTCCTACCTCAAACAGGTAAACAAATATAGAATGAGGGATAATGAAAATATAACAAGCAACCATTGTACAGTAGTTAAAGTAGAATTTCACAGGAAAGTTTCTTGTAAACAAACTACTGAATTTTATGATGACAAGACACAGAATAAAGTATAAATATGGCAAGACAGAGCCTTCACAGGACTTGGCTTACTGTTTAAATTCTTTGTAAGTTCAAGGTGAATGTCTTGCCTTTACCATTATCTATGTAACAAGGCAAAATGGCTCAGTACGTTATATTTTCGGAGCTTCATGCCAAAATAGCTCCACCTTTCTCAGTCTTCTGGTATTATAAATTTGGTGGCCTTTGGCATCAATTTTAACTTTAATGGTGCTAAGTTAAAGAATTTGTATCCTGTAACTTTATGGTCTATATTTTTCAGTAACAAAGTGCATTTTACAAAGTAATGTCCATTTGCCACGTTCCTCCTCTTCCCTACCCCCATCTCCTACTCCAAGTGAGGCTTCCCGAACCTCCCTGGGAGCAGGGGCTGAGACCAGGGTAGTTTTTTCCTCTATGTGTTTATAAACTTTGCATTCTCTTGCCTGTTCTGGAAGTCACAATTTCGAGCACTGACTGTTTCCGGGTCTTCTCATTTTCATACCTATACTGCTACTTTCCTCAAGGGAAATAGGAGTGTGTAGAAAGGAGGGCACCAAGATGACTATTTCAAGATTTTCTCCTGCAATGCACCTCGTCTCATGTAATCCTCATAACCACAACGGGTGTGGCATATTACCCAGTATTATCTGCATTTCATAGCTGAAGATGCTGAGGTTCAGAGAAGCTGCATGGCCTACATAACAGTGACAATATTCACTCCTACCACAATTTTCTTCCGTATACACATTGCACAGGAGCCAGCAAGCCAGGCCCAGCGTGAGCCTCCGTCTTCAGTCTCTGAATCCCATGCATCTCTATTCTATCTCACCGCAGAAATGAATCAGAGAAGGTGTGATGGTTAATACTGATGTCAGCTTGATTGGATTGAAGGATACAAAGTATTGATCGTGGCTGTGCCTGTGAGGGCGTTGCCAAAGGAGATTAACATTTGATCAGTTGGCTGGGAAATGCAGACCCACCCTGGGTCTGGGTGGGCACAATCTAATCAGCTGCCAGCACAGCTAGAATATAAAAAGGCAGAAAAATGTGAAAAGAGAGACTGGCCTAGTTTCCCAGCCTACATCTTTCTCCCGTGCTCATGCTTCCTGCCCTTGAACGTCAGACTCCAGGTTCTTCAGTTTTGGAACTCGGACTGGCTCTCCTTGCTCCTCAGCCTGCAGACGGCTGGGACCTTGTGATCCTGTGAGTTAATAATAAACATATATATATATATCTCCCATTAGTTCTGTCCCTCTAGAGAACCTGACTAATACAGAATGGCACACTGTGGAATGGGGATTTTTACCAGAAGCTAGGATCCACCGATCTTCTATGACCGGGGAGCCATGTAAATGCCATTTGGGAAAACATATATCTACTCGGGAGGCTGAGGCAGGAGAATGGCGTGAACCCGGGAGGCGGAGCTTGCAGTGAGCCTAGATCGCACCACTGCACTTCAGCCTGGGCGACAGAGTGAGACTCCATCTCAAAACAAACAAACAAAGCATGTGAACAACGGATACAACAAATCACCAAAAGGACCAGGGAATCTAGACACAGACTAGAAATTTATTTCACGTGAAGCCCAGCTAATATCATGGTGATAGCTCTCAGACTTCAGGGGAGGATGAGTTTTCGGAGGCTCTTTCTTCAAGGCCCTCCCTGTTAGCCTCTCCGTTTTGCAGCCTTCCCCATCCTTCTCTTTCTCCTTATGTTTCTGAAGCCTGCTGTTCTAGCGTCTTTGCCTTTGCTAGTCAGCAAGCCCAGGATTTTGTTTTTTCAAGCGTCTAGTATTTTTGATCGTCATCACAAACTCTTCCAGAGCTCTGAATACAACGTTTTAAAATAGCCTCCAGGATCCCTGGGGGTTATTAACTGACAGTGTGACAGTTTAGTCACCCTGCACCCCTCCCCATGCCTACAAATTTTTTCACAGTTCTATTTTCAAACAATAAATAACTATGTGGTGAGCATCTTTCCTGTAGTATCCTATTCCATGGAGAGGCTGTAGATATGTCTGTCTTTTGGGCAAGCTGGGAAGAAAGTGGGCTGAGGTAATTGAGTTTAAAATGAGTTGGCTGCGGTCTTTTTTTTTTAATTGTAGTAAAACGTGTAGCATAAAATTGACCATTTTCATAATTTATTTTTTTAATTTTTATATTTTTGGAGACGAGTCTTGCTCTGTCGCCCAGGCTGGAGTGCAGTGGCGTGATCTCGGCTCACTGCAAGCTCTGCCTCCCAGGTCACGCCATTCTCCTGCCTCGGTCTCCAGAGTAGCTGGGACTACAGGCACCTGCCACTACGCCCGGCAAATTTTTTTGTATTTTTAGTAGAGACGGGGTTTCACCATGTTAGCCAGGATGGTCTCGATCTCCTGACCTTGTGATCCGCCTGCCTCGGCCTCCCAAAGTGCTGGGATTACAGGCGTGAGCCACTGCGCCTGGCCCATTTTCATCATTTTTAAGGGTGCAGTTCAGAGGCATGAAGTTCATTCACATTGTCTGGCAACCATCACCACCATCCATCTTCAGATCTCCAGAGTAAGTTGTGTTTTAGGAGGGCCTGGCCCCCTGAGATAAAAAGTGGGACTGAATTAGTCTGCTGAAGTTCCCATAACAAAATACTACAGACTGTGTGGCTTAAACAACAGCCATTTATTTCTCACAGTTCTGGAGGCTGGGAAGTCCAAGATCAAGGTGTGAGCAAGGTAGATTTCATCCTGAAGCTCCTTCTCTTGGCTTGTAGGCTGCACCATCTTGCTGTGTGTTCCTATCATCTCCTTTTTTGTGTGCCTGTGAAGAGAAGCAGCAAGTTCTCTGGTGTCTCTTCTGATAAGGGCACCAGTCCCATCACATGAGGGCCCCATCCTCGTAACCTCAATTAACCCTAATTACCTCCCTAAAGCCCCATCTCCAAATACCATCAGATTTGAGGAACTGGAGGTTAGGAATTCAACAAACGAATTTTGGGGAGACATAAACATGCAGCCCCTAACAGTGATTTATCTGATGATTATGAAGGACTCATTAGAAACCACTGGGACTGGTAGAGTCCCAATGACATTGACAGAAAAACATTGCATAACTAGGAATGGAGCTGTTCCAGGGGAGAAGAAGTAGACCAGCAGGTGTTGGGAAAGAAACAGTTGAGAAGCACAGGCAGCCCCTCAATCCACACTGGTCCTTCTGAAACACATGGAATAAATAAAGCACCCAGCAAATTAAGAGTCAGCCGATGGTCTGTGGGGACACTAAAGTGGCCATGTGTAGACTACATCACATTTTAGTGCCCAGATGCTGAAAGCTTCTCTGCTGAAAATTGACCCAGAGAAGGAAAAATAGGGAATCCACAACAACAAAATATGACTAGAAGTCAAACAGTAATTTTGCAAGCATGAATTTAAGAAGAAACACAGAGCACTTATTATATTGTAGATTTCCATTTTTTTAATGCTTTTTGAAGTTGCCATTATTTAGTATAATAGTATACTCAGATTTAACTATTGTTTGGGCATATATCCACCCAAACATCTTTGTTTATTTATATTTTTGGCAGCTGTTTTCATGCATTACTTTATATTTAATACATGTACATGGCACATAATTCCAAAGGTACAAAAGGGTACACAGCAAAATATAACACTCCTTTCCATCCTGACCCTCCAGCCATCCAAAGACAGCTCTTATTTCCAGCTTCTTAAGTGTGCTTTTTGTGTGTGTGTGTTCATGCATGTGCATAAGGAAAATTTTTACCCAAATAGCACATGATATTACCCAAATATACACATGGTTCTGCACCTTGCTTGTTACCCTGTTATATCTTGGAATTCATTTCATATCAATATGTATACAACTGCTTCATTTTCTGAAACAGCTTTAGAGTATTCCATTGTTTGTATCAACCAGAATTTATTTTTTTTGGGTCTCTTTTGTTTATTGTCTGCCCCTCACCAAAGGTTTCTTCCATGAAAAGAGCGATTTTGTTGTGTTTCCTGCTGTATCTTTAGCAATTATAACAATGCCTGATAA
Source organism: Gorilla gorilla gorilla (assembly GCF_029281585.2). Taxonomy (NCBI): domain Eukaryota; kingdom Metazoa; phylum Chordata; class Mammalia; order Primates; family Hominidae; genus Gorilla; species Gorilla gorilla. The sequence goes on from NC_073243.2 coordinate 27,593,840, forward strand.
ACACATAAATATTTGTACTCTGGGGTGTTGACTGACTACGTAATTTCATACCTGAGTAATTTGAATTGCTGGAACAAGGGGAATGTGTAGTTGTCATCGTGTTAGGATCCATACTGCCCTCCATGGAGGCTGTACCAATGTATTCTACCACCACTAAGGTTGGAGTATATCTGTTTTCCCACACCTGTGCCAATACCTATGGTAACACTCATGCCTACCAACATAGCGTGCTGCCAAGGTTCATTTTTTCCTGTCTGATAGAGGAGAAATGGTATCTTAAGATTTTATATTTCTGCATTTATTTTTCTTTATGTTTTTGCATTTTTTATTATAATTGAGTTGCACATGTTTAAAAGCATTTGTATTTTCTCATCCATGATTTGTGTGTGTCGTTCATTGAGAAAGGGATTTCTCCCTTTGTCTGAGACATGTTTCAGCAGTTTTGCCCCAGCATGTCATGTCATTTGAGGTTGCCTGTAGCCCCATTGAGAACTTCTGACATGTATGTTTTAGAGCTTCTCATTTTGATGAAGTCAAATTTATCAATCTTTTCTTTTGGGGCTTCTTGGCTTTTGGGAGGGGGATGGTCATAATTAGAAAAGTCTTTCTCAGTGTAGGATTATTTTAAAAAATGTTCGCATGTGTTCTTTAGTACTTTTTCTAGTTTGTAAAAGTTTAAATCTGTGATACCTAAATTTATTTTAGTATTGGGAGTGAGGTAGGGATCTTTTTTCTCTTTCCCTAATTGGTTATGAATACCACTTGGTGAATGGCCAGCTTTCTTTTTCACTGACTTGTTGTGTTATCTTTATTATTTATGAAACTCCCAAATATTTGGGGGTTTATTGGTGGACTCCTTTATATTTTCCATTGATTTATTGTCTATTCAATCATGAGTGTCACATCATTGCAATTACTGCAGCTTTTAATATTTTTTCAGTGTGGTAGTACTGGCTCCCATTTTTCCTTATTTCATAAATGCCCCAAATATCATTGGATGTTTATTTATCTATATACATTTTAGAATAAATTTCTCTATTGTTTTGAAAACCTATTTGTAACATCTGCTGCAATTACTATAGATTAGAAATATTTGAAATCTTTATAATATTTAGTATTCTTATTCAATAACTTTCTTTTTTAATGGAAATTTAATTTATTGTAGAGGTGACATTACTAATCATTAGGAAAAGTGATGGGTGACAGAATATGTGAAGCTGGTACAATTGCTTATCCCTGTAAAAATAAGTTTATTATCTCACAGTATAGATAAAATAAATATCTTCCTGGGGCATTAAAATATAAATGTTAAGAAAAAAACTTTAAAAATTTGAGACTAAAATGTAAGAGAATATCTTTATGATATCGAAATAGGAAAGGGTTTCTTTTTTTTTAAAGTTCAGATCTCCTTTTTTATTATTATTATTAAAGTTTTAGGGTACATGTGCACAATGTGCAGGTTAGTTACATATGTATACATGTGCCATGCTGGTGTGCTGCACCCATTAACTCATCATTTAGCATTAGGTATATCTCCTAATGCTATCCCTCCCCCCTGCCACCACCCCACAACAGTCCCGAGTGTGATGTTCCCCTTCCTGTGTCCATGTGTTCTCATTGTTCAATTCCCATCTATGAGTGAGAACATGTGGTGTTTGGTTTTTTGTCCTTGCGATAGTTTACTGAGAATGATGATTTCCAATTTCATCCATGTCCCTACAAAGGACATGAACTCATCTTTTTTTTATGGCTGCATAGTATTCCGTGGTGTATATGTGCCACATTTTCTTAATCCAGTCTATCATTGTTGGACATTTGGGTTGGTTCCAAGTCTTTGCTATCGTGAATAGTGCCGCAATAAACATACGTGTGCATGTGTCTTTATAGCAGCATGATTTATAGTCCTTTGGGTATATACCCAGTAATGGGACGGCTGGGTCAAATGGTATTTCTAGTTCTAATGGTATTTCTAGTTCTAGATCCCTGAGGAATCGCCACACTGACTTCCACAATGGTTGAACTAGTTTACAGTCCCACCAACAGTGTAAAAGTGTTTCTATTTCTCTGCATCCTCTCCAGCACCCATTGTTTCCTGACTTTTTAATGATTGCCATTCTAACTGGTGTGAGATGGTATCTCACTGTGGTTTTGATTTGCATTTCTCTGATGGCCAGTGATGATGAGCATTTTTTCATGTGTCTTTTGGCTGCATAAATGTCTTCTTTTGAAAAGTGTCTGTTCATATCCTTTGCCCACTTTTTGATGGGGTTGTTTGTTTTTTTCTTGTAAATTTGTTTGAGTTCATTGTAGATTCTGGATATTAGCCCCTTGTCAGATCTCCTTTTTTCTTAAATAATCTTAAAAAATTTTTTTTCAATCATGGGTTTTTTTTAAAAACTTGGTCAGTTTAACTTTAAATTTTTCTTGAGATATATTTTGCAGATTTTCATAACTTTTTAGTCAGTTTATTCTTTTTATTGCTGTTGTAAGTGAAATAATTTTTCTATTGTATTTTCTAACTTCCTGTGGTTTTTATATAAAAGGCTATTATTTACATTTTTACTATTTATATTAGTTTTAAGGCTAATTCTTCTGAGTTTTATAGGCATACAATTACGTAATTTGTAAATAATGAGATTACTTCCTTCTATGTTTTATAACCTTTTTATTCCTTTGTCATATGTAATTGATTCAGTTAGTATCTCTATGTTAAATTAAATAATGACAGTATTAGCAGACATCCTTATTTTGTTCCTTTTTTTAATGGTAGAGTTATTAGTGTGTTTCCATTAAGTGTACTATTGGCCTATGGATAGGTATATAGCTTTATCTATTTCTATTCCATTTAGTTTTTTATTTGGTCAATAACAGATATTGAATATTATTATTAATAGATGGCTTCTAAGTATCTTTGAAGAAGCTCTCAGGATCTTTCACTATCGAATAAAATATATTAATCAATTTCTGATATCAAATTATCTTTTGATTATTCTTGATTATAATTACTGATATTACTTGAACTTGGACATTGATTTTGAATATGCCTTTGTAGTCTCACATCTTATGTAAGCTTTTTTAACATCAGTATTTACAAGTGAAATTTACCTATTTTAGTAATGTTTAGTTTTCAAGTGTCTGGCTTCATAAAAAGAATTGGAAATTTTACTTATTTTTCATGCCTTGAACAATTAAAATAGAATTGGAATTAAACCTTAAAGGTTTGACACAGTTATTTTGTGAAATTATCTGGAATATTTTATTATGGAAAGCAGGTTTTATTTATTAACTGTATCTGTGATTTCTATTACAATTGTTCCATTTTGATTTTCTTTGTCAGTCAGAGCAATCTTGTAAATGGCAAAATTGGATACTGCTCTTTCCTTCCTTCTTTTTTTCCTTCCTTCCTTTTTTCCTTCCTTCCTTCCTCCCTCCCTTCCTTCCTCCCTCCCTCCTTTCTTTCTTTCTTTCTTTCTTTCTTTCTTTCTTTCTTTCTTTCTTTTTCTCTCTCTTTCTCTCTTCTTTCTTTTTCTTTCTTTCTCTTACCTTTTTAAGGCAGTTTATTCTTTTTGTTGCTATTGTAAAGTGAAATAATTTTCCATTGTATTTTCTAACTTCTTGTGGTTTTTATATAAAAGGATATGATTAATTTCTTAATTTGTTTCTCCTCCCTCCCTCTCTCTCTTTCTTTCATCTTTCTATCTTCATTCTTCCTCCCTTCCCCTCCACTCTGCTCCCCTCCCCTCTCCTCTCCTCTGCTTTTCTTTCCTTTTCCTTTCCTTTCCTTTCCTTTTATTTACTTTTCCTTTCTTTTCTTTTCTTTTTCTTTCCTTCTTTCCTTTTTTGACAGGATCGCACTCTGTTGCCCAGGCTGGAGTGCAGTGGTGCAAACATGACTCACTGCAGCCTGGACCTTCCAGGTTCAGGCGACCCTCCTGCCTTGGCCTCCTAAATTGTTGGGATTATAGGCATGAGCCACTGCACTCAGCCTCTTCCTTTCTTGAGAGCATTAGTTTTTCATATCTTTAGGCTCTGAAGTTCAAGGTAAAATTGGAACTCTTTCCTTGGGTTTACTAGGCTTTCACGGTTCATTTCCATCTCTCCAGATTCACCTCTTGCTGCATTTCCACCAACATTCTACTTCATGATGTGCTTCTCCCACAAGTTACTTCTTCTACTTCTTCTGTGGTCATATTTGGTCATTCCTACTTTTCTATTAAAACAATATGTCATCTGGCTTCTTAAGTATATTTGCATAGTGCTGAGCAAAGTACAATGGTTCCTTATTCTCTTTATTTTCTCTGCATTTGTGCATATTTCTGTATTTAATTTCTTATTTTGTGTATTTACATACTTTTTTTCCCAATTAGGGTAGATAATATCTCTTTTTGCCTTATTTTTTAAAAAACCACTTTTGTTATTTATTTATTTATTTTACTTTTTATTCTTTTTTGAGACAGTTTCCCTCTGTCACCCAAACTGGAGTGCAATGGCGTGATCTCGGCTCACTACAACTTCTGCTTCCTGGGCTCAAGCGATTCTCAATCTCCTGAGTAGCTGGCATTACAGGCATGTTCCACCATGCCCAACTAGTTTTTGTGTTTGCAGTAGAGATGGGGTTTCATTGTGTTGGCCAGGCTGGTCTTGAACTCCTGACCTAAAGTGATCTGCCCACTTCGGCCTCTCAAAGTACTGGGATTACAGGCATGAGCCACTGTGCCTGGCCAGAAACCACTTTTGAATTTATCTGTTTTACAATTTTTCCCTTTATTCTATTTTTCTACTTATTTCCCCTGACTTAGCTAATTTCTTATTTCTGTTAATAAAGTTAATTTTGTTGTTTGTTTCTAGCTTCTGGAGTTAAATCTTTAATATATTTAATTTTTAAAAGCTTACATTTTTATAAGTAGTAAGGCTATGATTTTTCCCCTGAGCACTGTTTAAGTTATAACCAACAGGTTTTGATGGCAGATGTCTTTATTGCTGTTAACTTCTATGATCTATACTTTTAGTTTGGGTGACTCTTAGACCCAAGAGCTGTTTAGAACTTTTTTCAACTTTTATTTTAGGTACAGGTACATGTGTAGATTTGTTACAAGAAAATATTGTGTGATGCTGAGGTTTGGAGTACAGATCCATTTACCTTGATAGTGAGCATAGCACCTGATAAATAGCTTTTTAACCCCCCTCCCATGCTATAGTAGTCTATAGTGTCTGTTCTTCCCATATTTATGTCTATGAGTGCTTAATGCTTAGCTCCTACTTTTAAGTGAGAATACGTGGTATTTGGTTTTCTCTTCCTGTGTTGGTTTGTTCAGGATAATGGCCTCCAGCTCTACTCATGTTGTTGCAAAGGACAAGATCGATTTGGTTTTTATGGCTGCACCATATTCCATGGTTTATATGTACCACATTTTCTTTATCCAGTCTACCATTGATAGGCATTTACATTGATTCCATGTCTTTGCTATTGTGAATAGTGCTGCCATGAATATACGTGTGTACGTGTCTTTATTATTAGATAGGATGGTTTATATTTCTTTGGGTATATACCCAATAATGGGATTGCTAAGTCAGATGGTAATTCTGTTTTTAGTTCTTTGAGATGTCTCCACATTGCTTTCTACAATGGCTGAGCTAATTTACACTCCCACCAGCAGTGTATAAGCATTGGTTTTCTCCACAGCCTTGCCAGCATCTGTTATTTTTTTATTTTTTAATAATAGCCTTTATGACTAATATGAGATGGTACCTAATTTTGATTTTGATTTGTATTTCTCTAATGATGAGTGATGTCAAACATTTTTTCATATGCTTGTTTGCTGCATGTATTTCTTCTTTTGAAAATTGTCTGTTCACGTCCTTTGCTCACATTTTAATGCAGTTATTTGGTTTTTGCTTGTTAATTTGTTTAAATTCCTTATAGATTCTGGATATTAGATTGTTGTTGGATGCATAGTTTGCAAATATTTTCTCTCATTCTGTAGGTTGTCTTTTTACTCTGTTGATAATTTCTTTTGCTGTAAAGAAACTCTTTAGTTTAATTAGATCCTATTTGTTAATTTTTGTTTTCGTTGTAATTGCTTTGGTGTCTTTGTCATGAAATCTTAGTCAGGGCCTACATCCAGAATGGTATTCCCTAGGTTACATTCCAGGGTTTTTATAGTATTAGGTTTTACATTTAAGCCTTTAATGCATCTTAAGTTGATTTTTTTGTATATAGTGTAAGGAAGCAGCCCAGTTTCAGTCTTCTGCATTTGACTAGCCAGTTATCCCAGCACCACTTATTGAATAGAAAGTCCTTTCTCTAGTGCTTGTTTTTGTCAACTTTGTCAGACACCAGATGGTTGTAGGTATGTGGCAGTATGTCTGGGATCTCTATTGTGTTCCATTGGTCTGTGTCTGTTTTGGTTACTATGCTGTTTTGGTTACTGTAGCCTTGTAATTTAGTTTGAAGTCTGGTAACATGATGCCTCCAGATTGTAATTTAGTTTGAAGTCTGGTAACATGATGCCTCCAGCTTTGTTCTTTTTACTTAGTATTGCCTTGGCTATTCGAGCTCCATATTTTTTATTCCATATGAATTTTAAAATAGTTTTCTTGAATTATGTGAAGAATGTCATTGGTAGTTTGATAAGAGTAGCACTAAATCTGTAAATTACTTTGGGCACTATGGTCATTTTAACAATATTGATTCCTCCTATCCATAAGCATGGAATGTTTTTTGTATCATGCTGTTTGTGTCATCTCTGCTTTCTATGAGCAATGTTTTTTATTTCTCATTGTAGAGATCTTTCACCTCCCTTGTTAGCTTTATTCCTAGTTATTTTCTTCTTTTGTGGCTATTGTGAATGGGATTGCATTGTGATTTGGCTCTGCACTTGGACGTTGTTGGTGTATAGAAATGCTACTGATTTTTGTACATTGATTTTGTATTTTGAAACTGCTGAAGTTGTTTATCAGATCTAGGAGCCTTTGGCAGAGACTATGGGGTTTTCTAGGATAGAATCATATTATCTGCTGTAAAGAGATAGTTTCACTTCCTTCCTTCCAATTTGGATGAATTTTCTTTCTCTTGCCTGATTGCTCTGGCTAGGACTTACACAGTACTGTATTGAATAGGAATAGTGAGAGTGGGCGTCCTTGTCTTATTCTCATTCTCAAGGGGAATGCTTCCAGCTTTTGTCCATTCAGTGCAATGTTGGCTGTGGGTTTGTTACAGATGGCTCTTATTATTTTGAGGTATGCCTAAGTTTGTTGAGGATTTTTAACATGTAAGGATGTTGACTTTTATTGAAAGCCTTTTCTGTATCTATTGAGATGATCATATGGTTTTTGTTTTTAGTTTTTTTCTATGTGATGAATCACATTTATTGATTTGCATATGTTGATCCAAACTTGCATCTCAGGAATAAAGCCTACTTGATGGTGATGTATTAGCTTTTAGATGTACTACTGGATTCGGTTTGCTAGTATTTTTTTGAGGATTTTTGCATCTATGTTCATCAAGAATATTGTCCTGAAGTTTTGTTTTTTGTTGTTGTGTCTCTTCCAGGCTTTGGTATCAGGATGATGCTGACCTCATAGAATGAGTTAAGGAGGATCCCTCCTCCTCAACTTTTTGGAACAGTTTCACTAAGAACAGGACTAGGTCTTTTTTATACATCTGGTAGAATTTGGCTGTGAATTTGTCTGGTCCTGGCCTTTTTCTGGTTTGTAGACTTTTTATTACTGATGCAATTTTGGAACTCGTTATTGGTTTGTTCAGTGATTCAATTTCTTCCTGGTTTAATCTTGGGAGTATCCAGGAATTTTTCCATTTCTTCTAGATTTTCTAGTTTGTGGGTGTAGTCTCTTAGGGTTTTTGGTATTTCTGAGGGGTTAGTGGTAATGTCTCCCTTGTCATTTCTGATGTGTCTATTTAGATCTTCTCTCTTTTTTTCTTTATCAGTCTAGCTAGTAGTCTGTCGATCTTATTTATTCTTTAAGAAAACAAACTCCTGGATTCATTGATCTTTTGTATTTTTTTTGCATGTCAGTTTTCTTCAGTTCAGCTTTGATTTTGGTTATTTCTTATCTTCTGCTAACTTTGGCATTGCTTTGCTCGTTTCTCTAGTTCTTCTAGGTGTGATGTTAGGTTGTTAATATGAGATCTTTCTTTCTGATGTGGCCATTTAGCACTATGAACTTCCCTGTTAACACAGCATTAGTTGTGTCCCAGATATTCTGGTATGTTGTATCTTTGTTGTCATTAGTTTCAAAGAATTGCTTGATTTCTGCCTTAATTTCACTGCTTATCCAAAAGTTATTCAGGAGCAGATTGCTTAATTTCATGTAACTATGATTTTGAACAATTTTCTTAATATTGATTTATATTTTTATTGTGCTGGGGTCCAAGACTGTGTTTGGTATGATTACAGTTTTTAAAAAATTTGCTGAGGATTGTTTTACAGTTCATTATGTGGTCAGTTTTACAGTATATGCCACGTGTGATGAGAAGAATATATATTCTGTTGTTTTGGGGTGAAGAGTTCTGTGGATTTCTATTGGGTCCTTTCGGTCAAGTGTCAAATTCAGGTCCCAAATATCCTTGTTAATTTTCTGCCTCAGTGATCTGTCTAATACTGTCAATGGGGTGTTAAAGACTTCAACTATTATTATATGGTTATCTAAGTCTCTCTGTTGGTCTCTAAGAACTTGCTTTATGAATCTTGGTGTTCATGTGTTGGGTACATTTATATTTTGGACAGTTAAGTTATTGGGTATACATATATCTAGAACAGTTCTTGTTGAATTGAACCTTTTACTATTATGTAATGCCCTTCTTTGTCTTTTTTTAAATCATTGTTTTTTTAAAGTCTGTTTTGTCTGAAATCAGAATAGCAACACGTGCTTTTTCTGTTTTCCATTTGCTTGGTAGAATTTTCTCCATTCCTTTACTTTGAGCCTGTGGGTGTCATTGTGTGTGAGTTGGGTCTCTTGAAGGCAGCATACAGTTGAGTCTTGTTTCTTTATCCAGCTTACTACTCTGTACCTTTTAACTGGGGGCATTTAGCCTCTTTACATTCAAGGTTAATATTGATATGGGTGGATTTGATTCTGTCATCATGTTGTTAGCTGGTTATGCAGACTTGAATGTGTGGTTGCTTTATAGTGTCAATGGTCTATGTACTTAAATGTGTTTTTGTGATGGCCAGTAATGTCTTTCCTGTCCCTGTTTAACATTCCCTTAAGGACTTCTTATAAGGTGGGCCTCTTGGTAAAAAATTCCTTTAGCATTTGCTTATCTGAAAAGGATCTTGTTTCTCCTTCACTTGTAAAGCTTAGTTTGGCTGGATATGAAATTCTTCATTGGAAGTTCTGTTTTTTTTTTAAGAATGTTGAATATAGGCCCCCAATCTCTTCTTGCTTGTAGGGTTTTTGCTGAAAGATTCATTATTAGCGTGTTGGGATTTCCTGTGTAGGTGACCTGCCCCTTCTTTCTAGTTGTCTTTAACATTTTCTTCTTTCATTTTAACCTTGAAGAATCTGATGAATATGTGTCTTGGGGATGGTTGTCTTGTATAGTATCTCATAGGTGTTCTCTGCATTTCCTGAATTTGAACATTGCCCTCTCTAGTGAGGTTGGGGAAATCCTTATGGATGATATCCTTAAACATGTTTTCCAGGTGGTTTGCTTTTTCTCCCTCTCTTTCAGGGATCCCAGAGAGACATAGAATTGGTTGTTTTACATAACTCCATATTCTTTGGAGGCTTTGTTTATTCTTCTTTATTCTTTCTTATTTATTTTTGTCTGACTTATTTTGGAGAACCATTATTTGAGCTCTGAGATTCTTTCCTTAGCTTGGTCAATTCTGGTGTTAATATTTGTGATTTTATTATTAAATTCTTGAAGTGGTTTTTTTTTTTAGCTCAATCAGATCAGTTTAGTTCTTAAAATGGCCATTTTGCTTTTATCTCTTGTGTCATTTTCTTGTATTCCTTAGATTCCTTGGATTAGGTTTTGAATTTCTCCTGAATGTCAGTGATCTTCATTCCTATCCATATTCTGAATTCTACTTTTGTCATTTCAGCAATTTCAGCCTCGTTAAGAACCATTACTGGGGAACTAGCACAGTTGTTTGGAGGTAAGAAGAAACTGTTACTTTCTGAGTTGCTAGAGTTCTTGCACTGGTTTTTTCTCAGCTATGTGGGCTGATGTTCCTTCAGTCTTAGAAGTTGTTGTCCTTTGGAATTTTTTTTGTTTTGTTTTTTGCTTTTATCTTCTTTGATTCCCTTGGGGGTTTGATTGCGGTATAAGGTGGGTTCAGTTGACTGGATGTGTTTCTGGGAGATTTTAGGGGGTCACGGCTCAGCTCTACACTATTGGTCTGCATCCTGTAACTCTGGGAAGCTGATATCCGGCCCCCAGCTTTGTTCTCTGGCCTCTGGAGGTTAGGAACCTGCTGTGCTGAAGGGACTGAGGCACTCTGGGTCTGCTGGCCACCCACTCTATTGGGTGGTACCAGCCAAAGCACTTTGTTGGGGTGGTAGCAGCCAGATCTGTGCTTCCTCGTGTGTGTCAGCACAACGGGGTGCATGTGTTGGCTGGGGTGGGGTACCATCAGAAGTGGGGTTGCAGCATTCCTGTGCACACTCAGTCTGGTAGTGGGTCTCAGGCAGGGGTAGGGTTGCTGGTGTCTGTGTTTGCACTCACACCAGTGGCAGCGGCAGCAGGGTGGAGTGCTGACGGGTGCTGGGCTGCTGGTCTTTGCATGTGCTTTTGCACCGGTGGTGGTGGGAGTGTGGGGGATGGGTGGGGCAGCTGGCATCCAAGTACTCGCTCGTTTGCACTGGCAATGATGGCAGCACTGGGAGGTAGGGGGTGATGGAGGGAGGGACAGGGTCACTGGCATCCGTAACATTTTTTATATGCTAATAGCTACTATAAGCTCCATGAGCTCCCTGTTCACTCCCATATCCCAATATTTGGGATTTGTTAAACAAATGCTTCTTGGTGGCTTGCATTTCTTCTTAGCTAAAATTCATATTCATGGTCTTGCTCAGTCTTGTCTATTGGTTGTATTACAACATCCTGTTTTTCCCATCTAGTATATTTGCTATAATTTTTTTGCTTATTATTATTACTTATTAATTTTTGGTAATTTGTGATACCCAGAAGTTTAATTTGTGATACACACTTTTTTTTTCAGGCAGTCATAATTTCTTTCACAGTTTTTTCCTTTCATTTTGTGCTCAGTCTTTCAGTACCTTGAGATCAGATGAATATTCACCAATATTTTTTCTTTTTGTTTTAAGGTTTATGTCTGACTCTAAATCTTCTGTAATTTATATCAAGGGTATCCTTTGTCATCGGAACTCTAAGTTTTAAAATATATTTTATTATTTGAAAAATTATTTTTTGGTGAGAGCTGTGATGAGACTGTGAAGTGGAATATACTCAGTTTTTTTTTCCATTTAATATTTTCCAAAGTAACCTATGACTAAACAATTCAATTTTGGCACTAACAAAAAAAGAACCAGCATGTTAGACAAAATTGTAGGACAAATTAAATAGAACACCAAACTAGCTTCATCCAGTGAAATTTGAAAATCTCTCACTGAAGACTTAGAAAATGGGTTATATTTTGGAAATTAACACAAAAATGAATTTCACCATTTGCTGTGAGACAGAATAAAAATAAACCAGGTTCCAAATTCAGCCCAGCAACCTTCACATATGGCTTTAAGCTAATTAAATATTTTTCTTGACAACTGAACTAAAACTAAGAAGCTAAGTAATAATTATACTCATTGGTCTTCCTACATTATGGCTTTAATCAGCATTTTGTTTTAGTTTTAATACACATGAAATGGGACTCAAAATAAATGACTCTTTTTTGAACCAAGTGAGCGTTGTTCCATTCAGTGCTGTCACTCATCCTCATAAAACTGCCATCATTGGGGACATCTCTCAAAGTTGTCTTGTAAAATTGCCTTCAGGGCTGACAATACATTCCATTTGCAGTCCTCAGTATACTTCCAGAGAGGATATAAGTTTTGACAACAGTCTAAAGAAATCTGGATTAAAGCTTGGAGCATATGTTTGCTGGGTATGCTTGATTAATAAAAAATGAGACTACAGTGTTGTATCACTTACAACATTGTGTTCAGCTTCAAATAATAGAAAAATCCACTTATGGTAGCTTAAAAAATGAATTAATTTTTCTAACATATTAAGAAGTACAAGGCTTGTGACATGGGGATAAGTTGCTCAGTGATGTCAGGGCTCGCATTGCTGCAATTCTTTTGTCTTTTACTCATGACTGCTGCCTCAGGGTCATAAGGTGACTGGTCTACTTCCAGGCATCACTTTTATATCCATGGAAGAAAGGGAAAGAGCAAAGAACATGGCCAGTGTTTTCCCCATTTATTAGGGCAACCAATGATTGCTCCAGTGTCACTGGTCAAAACTGGGTCACACTGCCATCCCATCAGCAAGGGCACTGGGAAAGCTGGGAATAGGCTTGTCATTATTGCCTTGGACCAAGCATAATCCATAGCTTGGATTGGAGTACAGTGCTTTCCCAGACAAAATGAGGCTCTGACGACAAAGATGAGATGGGAATGGGGTGGTCACCAACTGTGTTTGTCACAAGTATGAATGGTTGTAGACTGGCTATGAAGACAGTTCTAAAAAACAGTTGCAAAGTAAACTGTGGATGTCTCTTTAGATTTTTTGAAGAATACATTGATTTGGTCATGTGTGCTCTGTCACTTTATTAGAAAAATAATAGTAGTACTTTCATTCACACTTTCCATATATGTTTTGTTAGTATTTTGGTTTTGTATTTCTTATTAGGTTGCATTTTTCCTTAAGGTAAGGACTATGTTTATTTTTTATACTACTATGTATTTAGAATTCCATGTAATTTCTGGGCACTAGGGACATGTCTATTTAGTGATTAAATGTAAGTCAATCAATTGAATTCCACATTTATTAATGACTGAACTAAAACTAAGAAGCTAAGTAATGGTTGTACTCATTGGTCTTCCTATATTATGGCTTTAATCAGCATTTTGTTTTAGTTTTAATACACATGAAATGGGACTCAAAATAAATGACTCTTTTGTGAACCAAGTGAGTGTTGTTCCATTCAATGCTGCCACTCATCCTCATAAAACTGCCATCACTGGGGACATCTCTCAAAGTTGTCTTGTAAAATTGCCTTCAGGGCTGATGATACATTCTATTTGCAGTCCTCAATAAACTTCTAGAGAGGTTATAAGTTTTGACAACAGTCTAAAGAAATCTGGATTAAAGCTTGGACCATATGGTCCAAAATGCAACATGCTATGCTTGATATCTTACACATTCATGGACAGTTACACATGTGGCATGCATGATTGCTAGGGGACTTATCCCAACTCAGGACATGCCAGGATGTTCTTAGCAATAGGGTTTGGCTAAAAGTCTCAGGATTGATCAGAAAACTCTGAAATCATAGAAGCCTCAGAAATACTCAAAAGCTAACTTTATTAGTGCTTTTGACTAAATATTGAACAAAGAATGAGAAGTTTACTAGCTAGAACCCTTCAGCTTTATCTCAATAAGGAGATGTTCCAGATTCCTGCTTTTGACATTTATTTTTGTAGTGTTGTGCTTCAGAGTATGAATAATCCAGGGAGTTATACAGGTGTACAAACAAGCATGTGTACTCCCATACCCAGAAAAATGAAGTTTAGGGTTGGATAGCATGAGATTTGTGTGGTAGAAGTTCCCGAGTTAAGTTAATTCCTGAGAAAAGAAACAAGGTAAATAGATGGTAGACTTGGGAGCATAAATTATTAAACGTGGGTTTTAGGCAATTGCACAGAGATCCTCCCTTAGCAACATTAAATGATAAGAGAACTAAAGAACAGTAGGACTCTGTGCTATAAAAGTCCAGAAAATTGGTGAATGATCCAGGATTCTTTTCTTACAAAATGGCAGGTAACCCAATCCAAACTACTCTTGTAAAAGAAGTAATTAATGGGCTAACATAATTGGTAAGGCCAGGGTCCAGCTGGATGCAGAGGTGCAAATATCTTCATTAGAATTGGATTCTCATAGTCTCCAACTTGGTTCTGTTTTCCTTGCTATATTGGTTGCTTATCACCTAGGTTTTTTTTTTTCATGGGAACAAGATGGTTGTCTCAAATCCTGGTGTCACATTCTTTGAGCCTCATATCTACAAGGAAAAGAAGCAGCTTTCTCTCCCAATAGTGAAACTAATGCCCAGAGCCTGGCTTATTGATCTGAGTAGGGTCACATGGCATTGTATCACCAATTCCTCCCAGCGGTCAGGAGGGTAGGACATACTGGTTAGTTTCATCCACCAGTATCCACTCAAGCCCCAGGACTATCAGTAACCCTCACACTCTTTTCTTTCCAAATCATGTCAGAATATCTGCTCCTATACACCTTCTGCAGCATGCCTAGAACAGTGGATCTCAAAGCGGGCTCCTTGGACCAGCAATATCAGCATCACCTGGGAACTTGCAAGAAATAATATTTTTGGCCCCACCCCAGGCCTGCAAAGTCAGAAAACCTAGGGATGTGACTCTATGTGTGCTTTCTCAAATCTCAAATCTTAAATTTCTCAAATGTTTCTGGTGCACATTAAAGTTTGAGAACCATCAGCTTGGAGAAACAGATTCCTTATGAGAAAGAGGACTCGTTTAAGGGCAGAATACATTTTCATAGCAATAATGGCAGTTTAGCCAAAGGTCAAATTAGATAAACTTCTAGAACTATCAAATGCCAGAAAAAGAGAGAGGAGAAAAATAACTGCAAGAGAGATTGTTGTGTGCTGTCTGAGCATGGCTATTTTGACCCTGAAAAAATGCAAATGCATTTTTGTTCCCTTAGCACACGCTTTGCAGTCCAGTAATAATGCATTGTAAACAGACCATATTAAAACAAACAGTTCTCTCTAGATCTTTTTTCAATATTTTCTCTAAATAGTTATTTGGTAATACACATTTTTCTGTTTTGTAGAGTCCCTAAATAGCAGAGGTCTCAGTTCAGAAGAGCCAACTCGTGCCTCCGAGTGCCAGAATGTTCGTGGAGTTTTCTTTTTACTAAATAAAGAACTGGAGCTAATGTCGACCCTGTGGTGGCACTGGGCCCTCAACCCAGTAGGAAAAATAAGGAACTCCTAGTCCTCTTCCCTTCCTCAACCCAGAGCTGGTCTTAGACTAAATGGCGCCGAAAGGGAATCACATCCTCTGGTTTCCCATTTCTTCCTTTCTAGGCATTTGTCTTTAGAATGCTTGGATTGATGGACTTTGTCACAAAATTGGACACATGTTTTTAAACATCAGATGACAATGCCTTCATTTATGTCACATAGCTAACAAATTCTCCTAAAGTTAAGGTTTTCCTGACTGGGTATGGCGGCTCATGCCTGTAATCCCAGTGATTTGGGAGGCTAAGAAAGGAGAATTGCTTGGGCCCAGGAGTTCAAGACCAGCCTGAGGCAACGTAGCAAGATCCCATCTCAACAAAAAATGCAAAAGCTAGCCAGGTGTGGTGACATGCGCCTGTGGTCCCAACTACTTGGGAGGCTGAAGCAGGAGGATCTCTTTATGTGATCCAAGAGTTCAAGGCTGCAGTGAGCTGTTATCACGCCATTGCACTCCAGTCTGGGCAACAGAGCAAAACCCTGTCTCAAAAAAAAAAAAACCAACCAACCAACCAACCAAAAAACAAAAACAAAACAAAACAAAACAAAAAACAAAACAAATCAGCTTTCCAACATAACACTTACCTGAAAGGTTAATATTAAAAAGATAATTTTAACAGAAGCTGACAACGTTCTGAAATTAACTGTATTATTTGACACCAGATCACCAGCTTTGGTGATTTGTTCTTCATGTTTATTCCTATAGCAGCTTTCATTAGCTGCCTGTTAACCCCTCATTTCCTTTGTCTTGGAAGTGGGACCACCAGGTCCCTATGAGTTACTGGCTTTTGCACTCTGGGCCTCACAGATCCATGATCTTAGAGGTAGAGAGGACTTTGGCAATTGATCATTACCTGCTGATTTCCTCTGAGGCAGACTCTGTGCCCAAAAGCCACATGATCCCTTAGGATTCTAGTCATAGAGAAGGAGGCCCTCTCTCATCCATGGTTTCTGGGGGCTTGTATTTCCTATCTGTGCCTCAAAGCACTTCTTGAAGGATATTCTCTGCCATTAGAACTATCCTGAGTTCCCCTTCCCCTGACTGTCAGATGTAGTATTCTGCAAGAGTTTGCTTAGTGTTTAAGCATGTGGGCTCTGGAGACAACAGATGTTCTAATCCCTACCAGGCTGCCTGCTGGCTGTGCTACTTGGGTAGGTAATTAACCTCTCTGTTCTTGACTGTAAAATGAGTATTATAATAGCACAAGAGGGTTATGGTGAGCAAGAGAGGAATGAATAGACATAAACTGCTTAGACTCATGGCTGGCGCATGGTGAGCACTCAACAGAAGCATTAGCAATTGTTTGTACCTTCCTGTAGTTGTGCTTTTCTCTCTCTGCCTCATATCCCGAGTTGGAAACATGACTCATGCTCCCCTACGGGATGGGAAGGATCGTGTCAAGGGCAGGAGCTGTATCTACTCATCCTTCAGCATCTAAACCTCAGCATGGCATCTTGGGCTTACTAGGAGCTCAAGAAATGAGTGACTTGAAACTCCTCTGCCCTCACCCTGAGCATATTTGGCAAATCCCAGAAAAACAGGCATCTGCTGCTCTTCTCTTTCACCTAAAAGTGAAGTTCTCCGATGTAATCTCCTGCAAGATCCTTGCCAGGATTTTGATTCTCTAAATTTCTTTCCCCAAATCATTCTTTTCACCCTCCCGGCTGCCCACTGCTCACTTGTTCTCTCCCCTCCTCCTCAGCCTTCCTGGAGTCCCCCTGCCCAGCCTGCCCTGGTGTTCTAGTGCAGTTGGTTGACTACCGTGAACCACAGACTTCAAAACAGCTAGAAGAGGATTTTGAATGTTCTCATCACAATGACAAGTGTTTGAGATGATAGATATGCTGATCACCCTGATTTGATCATTATACCATGTATACATCTATCAAAATGCTTTGAAATAAAATATGCAGCTGGTTGTGGTGGCGTGCACCTGTAGTTCTAGCTACTTGGGTGGCTGAGGCAGGAGGATTGCTTGAGCCTAGAAGTTCAAGATTGCAGTGAGCTAGGATTGTGTCACTTCAGTCTGGGTAGCGGAGCAAGACCCTGACACTCCCCTCCCCTCAAATTTACACTGTACCTCAGAAATATACACAATTATTATGTGTCAATTAAAAACAAAATAAAATTTGAAAACTAAAATAAGAACGGACCAGTCCCTCATTTTGGTCATCTGATAAGATGCTTTTTCCGTTGTACTCAGGGCTTTTAAGTTTTTAATCTGGAAGTGTGGCTAATAGAGATGAAGGGCGGAGGGTTGGACATGGAACTTTTGAGTTCTTTATCATGCCCTGTCAGTAGTACAATTATCCTCTTTTATCTCTTTTTTTTTTCTTTTTCTTTCTTTCTTTTTTTTTTTTTTGAGACAGAGTCTTGCTCTGTTGCCAGGCTGGAGTCCAGTGGCGCCATCTCGGCTCACTGCAATCTCCACCTCCCGGGTTCAAGAGATTCTCCTGCCTCAGCCTCTTGAGTAGCTGGGACTACAGGCACGTGCCACCATGCCCGGCTAATTCTTTTGTATTTTTAGTAGAGACGGGGTTTCACCATGTTAGCCAGGATGGTCTCGATCTCCTGACCTCGTGATCTGCCCCCCTCGGCCTCCCAAAGGGCTGGGATTACAGGTGTGAGCCACCGAGCCCAGCCTCTTTTTATGACCCTTTTGGTCCCATCCCCACTTTGAAACTCACTTTCTCATTCAGTAGCCAAAGAGCCACCAGGTGAAGAAAAAAGCCGCCTGAGTGCTCTTCAGGCCACACCCACAAAGGTCTATCCATCACTCTGTGATTCTGTTCTAGGTCCCCAGCAAGCCTTCGTCTCTGGTCTGCTGTGTATTTCTGATGGAATGACAAAAGGCCTGATCAGTTAAATAGGAGGGCAGAAATAAATTAGATGCCAATGCAGTGTACTGTGAAAAAATGTACTCATTGGTGAAACCTTGACCAACTGATATTATCCATTTCTTTTCTAAGTTTTCACTGCTCTTCCCTACTGTTGGTCTGAGGAAGTATTGAATAGCCTGAGCGGTGGATAGGTGTGTTCATTCCCTAGCGTTGCTTCTATAAACACGGTAAAATGGGTGGTTTACAACAAAAGACACATATTCTCTCAAAGGTCTGGGGACCAGATTTCTGAAATCAAGATGTTGTCATACTCTCTCTAGGGCTCTAGGGAAGAATCTTCCTATGATTTTCTTGTAATTTCTGGTGCTCCTCGGCTTGCACATGTCATATCTCCAGTCTCTGCCTCTGCCTCTTTCATCATGTGATGTTCTTTCCCCGTGCCTTCCCATCATCTTCTCATAAGAACACCAGTCATGTTGGATTAAAGGCCCAACCTACTCCAGGGTGACATCACGCTTTGGGAAGCTGAAGCAGGTGGATCGTTTGAGGCCCAGGAGTTCGAGACCAGCCTGGGCAACATGGCAAAAGCTCGTCTCTACAAAAAATACAAAAATCAGCTGGGCATAGTTGTGCATGCCGGTAGTACCTGCTACTTGGGAGGCTGAAGTGGGAGGATCGCTTGAGCCTAGGAGTTCAAGGCTGCGGTAAACCGTGATCGCACCACTGCACTCTAGCCTGAGTGACAGGGAAAGACCCTGTCTCAAAAAACCCAAAAAACCAAAAACCCAAAACCAAATTTCATCTGCAACAACCGTATTTTCAAATCATGTCACAATCTGAGGAGTCGGAGGTTAGCGCGTCAGCATATCTCTTTTTGGGGTATGCAATTCAACTCATTACAGAATAGGAGATGCTTTGATGTAGTTGTGCGATCAAAGTTTTGGTATCAGTGTGAACTGGGGTTTTTAATATTTAAAGATAGGACTGTTCTGTAAAATCTGAAAATGACTGGAAGAAACTATTGCTTCTTCCTGAAGGAAAAGAAGGTAGATGTATTGGGGCAGGTTTGAAGGTACTGATGGAGAAGAAATGAACCCACTGCAACCACACCGAATCCAGTCCACTTACGCTAGAGACAAACCACCAAACCCTAGGAAGTATAGAGCCTTGACACAAAGGGATTAAAACAAAACAAAACAAAAAAAAACCCCTTTTTTTAATCCCAGCACTTTGGGAGGCTGAGGCAGGTGGATCACGAGGTCAGGAGATTGAGACCATCCTGGCTAACACAGTGAAACCCCGTCTCTACTAAAAATACAAAAAATTAGCTGGGTGTGATGGCATGTGTCTGTAATCCCAGCTACTTGGAAGGCTGAGGCAGGAGAATTGCTTGAACCTGGGAAGCAGAGGTTGCAGTGAGCCGAGATCGCACCATTGCATTGCAGCCTGGGCGAGCGAGACTCTGTCTCAAAAAACAAAACAAAATAAAACAAAACAAAACCCTCCCGTTTTAGTTTTCCGTAGTTCACTCTGTTCTCTCATTTACAATGGAAGAGAAATGATCTCTTCGGGTAGATGTATTGTAGAAATTTCAATTTCTAATAGGAGGTAGCTTCCAGTCAGATTTATTGGTCAAGACTCCGTTGAAAATGAAAGAAACCCATCTGAAACTGAAGTTTCATGTAATTGAAAAGTTCAGGGGCAGAGCAAAATGAATGCAGATGTGCTTGATCCCAGGGTTCCAAAGATTTCCTCAGGAGCCTGCTTTTCTCCATCTCTTAGTTCTGCTCTCCATTCTGGCTTCGTTTTTAGTCACTGCGACCACTTCCTCCCCAAAGGGAACTGACCCATTGTCCTGACTTATATCACCATTGATTAGTTTTGCCTGTTTTTGAATTTTATCTAAATCAAATCATACTATGCACCTTTTATTGTCTGTTTCTTTTACCTGATTTAATCATTGCACAATGTATAGTATTGTAAGAGTTATCCATTTGTGGATGCCGTCCACATGTTATGTTTATGAGAGCCATGCATTCTGTTGAACATGGTTGTAGTTCATTTTCAGTGCTATTTGTGTACTGTGCAAATATACCACAGTGAACAATTTGTTTTACTGTAGATGGACACTTCCCCCCCAAGTTTTACTATTACCGATGATGTTGCTGTAAACATTTATATAAACATATATAATATTTTATATATAAATGTTTTATATATATTTATATATAAATTTATATATAAAATGTTGCTGTAAACATATATATATATTTTGCATATAAATACATATATCTTAGAAGTAGAATTGCTGGGTGAGAGGATTTGCATGTATTCAACTTTATGTTTATTTTATTTTATTATTTTATTTTATATTTTTCTGAGGGTCTCACTCCCATCGCTCAGGATGGAGTACAGTGGTACAATCCTGGCTTACTGCAGCCCTGGCTTTCTGGGCTCAGGTGATCTTCCCACTTCAGCCTCTCAAGTAGCAGGGACTACAGGCGTGTGCCACCACACCCTGCTATTTAAAAAATATTTTTAGTAGAGATGGGGTTTCTCCATGTTGCCCAGGCTGTTCTGGAACTCCTGGCCCAAGCGATCAGCCTTTCTTTGCCTCCCAAAGTGCTAAGATTACAGGCATGAGGCACCGCACCCAGCCAGCTTGCACTCAACTTTAGAAGATAATGCAAGACAGTTTTCCTAAGGCGATTGAATGAATTTATATGCCCACCAGCTCTTTATGAGAGTTTCATTTGCTCCACATCAGTCTTTTTTAAATTTCATTACTCTCATGGTGTGTTGTGATTCCCCATAGTAATATAATTTGATTTGCCCTGATTTGCAAAAAGGTGAGGGCTTTTCAATATGTTTATTTGCCACTTAATAAGTGCCCTGCTTTCTAAGGAACCTGTTCAAATCTTTTGCCCATTTTTGAGAGGTTTTCTTATTGATATGAAGGTTTTTAAAAATATATATTCTGGATACTAATATTTTTTGGGATATGTGTACAAAAATATATTTTCCCACTCTGAGTGCCTTCTTATTCTCCTACAATGTCTAATAATGAATACAAGTTTTTAATTTTAATATAATCCAATTTACCATTGTTTCCCTTTGGAGTTTGTGTTTTTGCATCCGGTTTAAGATGTCTAAAAGCTTATTGTTTTACTGTTCTTATTTAGATGTATTATCCATATGGAATATATTTTTATGTATGATTTGATTCATTTTTTTCCATATTGATATCTGATTGACCCAGTACTGCTTAATGAAGACATTGGTCTTTCTCTAATGCTCTAAAGTGACACTTTTGTCATAAATCAAATGTCTCTCTGTGTATATATGTGTGTGCATGTATACATTTCATTAATTTCATTGTCTATTGTCTGTCCTGTATTAATACTATACTGTTTTAATTATTCTAGTTTTATAACACACACTGACATCTGGTAGTGTAAATCGGTTCTTCTTCAAGATTGTCTTGACTTTTAACATTAGAATCACCTCACCAGCTTTCACATACATACAAAACCTACTGAGATACTGAGTAGGACTATATTGAATCTATAACTCGGATTGGGAGAGTACATATGCAATATATATAACATTGAGCCTTTTAATCCATGAACATCATGTATCTCTCTATTATTTAGATATTCTCTAATTTCTTTCAATAATGTTTTATAATTTTCTGGGTATATGGCTTTTTACATCTTCCTTTTGGTTTATTTTCAGGTATTTGATATATTTTTGGTTATGTTGTGTTACTATTTTTAGTATTTCATTTTCTTATTTTTATTGCTAATTGTATTTGTCTGTTCTTATGCTGCTAATAAAGACATACCAAAGACTGGGTAATTTATAATTGACTCACAGTTCTTCATGGCTGGGGAGGCCTCACAATCATGGCAGAAGGTGAATGAAGAGCAAAGTCACGTCTTACATGGTGGCAAGCAAAAAGGCTTGTGCAGGAGAACTCCCATTTATAAAATCATCAGATCTCATGAGACTTATTCACTACTATGAGAACAGTATGGGGGAAACCTCACCTACGATTCAATTATCTCCACCTGGCCCCGCCCTTGACACATGGAGATTGTTACAATTCAAGGTGAGATTTGGGTGGGGACACATCCAAACCATATCACTAATGAATAAAAATACAATGCATTTTTGTGTATTGAATTTCTGTCTATTGACCTTGCTAAGTTCGCTTATTGATTCTAATAAAATATCTGTAGATTCCTTTGAATTTCCTATACACATAATCTTGCCATGTGTGAGGAATGAATTTTTTTTCCCTTTCAGTCTTTAACATTTTTGTTTCTTTTTATTTTGTTTGCTGTGCTGGCTAGAATCTTTAGTACAATGTTGAATCGAAACTGAGAGTTGGTGTCATTATTCTCCTGATATGATGGGAAAATCTTTTATTATTTTATTATTGAGTTATGATTGATGTAAATGCTTTTCTAAATACCTTTTGGCAGGCTGAGAAAATTACCTTCCATTTCTAGTTTACTACATTTTATCATGATTGGATATTGAGGCTTATCACATACTTTTTTTGCATCTTTTCAGATGATCATATAATTTTTAAAATTCCACTGATTGATTTTGAAATGTTAAACTAACTCTATATGGCAGGGATAAGCCACTCTTTCCTTTGATGTATTGTTTTTGTATTGCTGAATTTGATTTGCTGTTCTTTGGTTCAGAACTTTTGCAACTTTGCTCATGAGAGATACTGGCCTATATTTTCCCTACTTGTAACATACTTGCCAAGTTTCAGTAATAAGATTTTATTGGTTTCATAAAATCAGTTGGGAAGCATTTCCTTTTTTTCCCCAGTCCCTAGAAGTTTTGTTCAAAATTATTATTTCTTCCGTAAATGTTCAGTGGATCTCAGTGATGAAGCTCTCTGAGATTGGAATTTTCTTTGTGGGGAGGTTCAAAGTTATAAATTCAATTTCTTTATCAGGTATAGGATTATTTAGATTTTTTGTTTCTTCTTATGCTGGTTTTGTAAACTGTATTTTTCTAGGAATGTCATGTCATCTGAAATTTTAAATATATTTGCATAAAGTTGTTCAAAAACACATGTATTTTTTACTGTTTCTTGATTATCCATAGGATCTGTGGTGATAGTCTCCTTTTCAGATCTGATATTGGAAATTTGTACCTTCTCACTTCTTGACCAGTTGTATTACTTTTTTGAACAGGTAATTTAAAAAAAAATCAGTTGTTTTGGTCTTTCTAAAGAAATATTTTTTGACTCTGTTAATTCTATTTTGTATTTGTTTTCTATTTCACCAATTTTCCTCTTCTAATCATAATTTTCTTCTTTTTAGTTTCTTGAGTTTGTTTTTAAAAATCTTTATGATATTGAGATGGATACTTAAATCACTGTTTTTTAGTCTTTTTCTAGTGCATGTATTTAAGGCTATAATTTACCTCCGAGTACCACTTTAGTGATAGCCTAAAGTTTTGATATGCCATATTGTCATAATCACTCTATTAAAAGGGTTTTCTAGTCTATTTCTATTTATCCTTTTACCTATTAGTTATTTAAAAGCATTTTAAGCATTTGAGCATATTATATTATCTTTTATATTGATTTCTAATATTATTCCACTGAACTCAGAGAATATACTCTGCATGGCTTCAGATTTTTGAAATTTATTGAAACTTACTGTAAGGGTTGGCATATAGTTTATGGGTTAACTTTAACTTCGTAATGCTCCATGTGAACTTGAAAAAATGTGTATTCTGCAGTTGTTGAGTTCAGTGTTTTTTCTGTCAATTAGGTTAAGTTTGCTCACATTTTCTATATTTTAACTAACTTTTTGTCTGCTTATTTCATCAGTTACTTAAAGAAATGTATTTAAGTCTCCAATTTTGATTGTGGCTTTATCTATTTAAAAAAAATTTTGCTTTAGTGATGAATTAGCATTTTTTATTATTCCACTTTTTCTCCTTTACTGTTAGCTATATATTCTTTTACTCATCTTTTAATGATTAATGTTAGTGACAAAAGCACACTTCCTTGACATATAAGTGTGTAAACTGGTATTTTTCTTGATTTCCTCATAAGGTTTCCCCACCTTTTGTGTTTTTTAAGTATTTTACATGCCTTTTAAGTCCACAAGGAATTGTTATTATTCTATTGTACCTCAAAAATTTATTTAGATTTACTGCATATATACTCTTTCTCTTGGTCCTCATTCTGTCTTGCATTTCTGGGATTTCCTCTTAGGTAATTTCCCCCACTTTTTTTCCCCCGAAGAACTTCCTTTAGTATTCCTTTTAAACCAGTTTTGTTGGTAATTGGTTATTTAATATACTTCATCTCACTTTTGGTTTTTTAATAGAATATTTTCACAGGTTAGGTAATTGGGCTGCCAATTATTTTCTTTCAGCATTTTAAAGGATGATGTTCCATTGTCTCCTGACTTCTATCTTCTTTGTTACAAAGTCATCTGTAAGTCTTATTGATCGTTTGAAGTAAAGGTTATCTTCTCTCTCTATTGTTGCTTTTCAGCAGTTCTACTATGATATGCTAAGGTGTAATTTTTCTTTGTTTAATTTTACTTGGATATGATAGTGTTTCTTAAAACTATGGCTTGCTGTCTTTCTCCAGTTTTGAAAATTTTTCTTGTTATTAACTTTTGAAATAAAATTTTATCTTCATTTTCTTTCCTCCTAGGATTTTAATTACACATTTATTACCGTCTTTACCATGACCCATATGCCTCTCGTATGACTTCCTGTACTTTTCATTGTCTTTTCTTGCTGCACCTCAGCCTGGGAGCACAGCTATATCCTTTCTTCAGCTGTGCTTAGCCTGCTGTTAAATCCACTTATTGAGTTATTAACTTCATGTATTCACTTTTCAGTTCTAGATTTTATATTTCATTCTTTCTTACAGATTTAAATTTTCTACTAAATTTCTCTACGTTTTATATATTTTAGTGAACATATTAATGTTAGTTATTTAAGAAGCCATAGAAGATAACTAATATCTGTATCATCTGTGAGTCTGTTTCTATTACCTTTTTTCCCCATCTTGATATTTGGTCTTTTGGTTGTATGTCCTTGTATGTCTGATATTTTTTGACTGGTTGTTGGATGTTACATATAAAAAATAATATAGGCTTTTAGCCCTTTTCTTTGGCTAATTAGCCCAAATTAGCATTTTAAATTATTCCATTGTTTCTCCTTTATTAATTGTTACTTATCCTTTTACTCTTCTGTGAATGAAGAAATTCGAATTTCAGCACAATGGTGCTTATAAAGTAGCAAATGCTTTGAGTCCCTTCTCTGTCTGTGATTTTGGTTTAGCTCCTGTCTGTCTTGTTATCTCTGATTCCTTTAAACACGTATTACTTATGTTTTTCTTTTTTAGAAAACCTAGTTGTTCTAGCTGTTCTCAGTGGGAGATACAATGTAGCTTGTCATAGCTAGAAGCAGAAATCTTCTAGAAGTCTTCCTCAAGTTGTAAAACCCTTTTCTCTAAATATCTTAGGCTGCTGAAACCATAGGCTTAGCCTCATTCTATTGTGCTCAAAGAAGACTGTGGAGGTTACATATCATAAATAAAATTACACTTATTTCTCCTTATTATACAGTGTATTGGTTCTCTTATAGGACGTTAAAGAAATAATTTTTAAAAAAACTCTTGCTAAAAAATTCTCCTAACTTTGAGTCTTTAAGGGATGAAGTCTTTGAGTCTTTTCACTCCTCTATGCTAGTAGAAGACTTATTCGTATTTCCCAGATTTATCTGTAGTTTAAAAACATTATGTTACGGATGTGGATCTTGTGGCTTCTATTAATGAAAGAAAGTGGTCGCTTTCACAGTGCTTCAATAGGTGGAAAATAACAGGTTGTTGGAAGTTTTGCTATGCTGAATTATGTAGAACTGTAGGCAGACAGACTCTGTTTCTGAAACTGGCCTTAGACTATGTAATGTCCTGTTTGAGTTTGATTTTGATTTTGAATTTCTTTGTGGGAATATGTTGGATTCTACATTCTTGACACATCTCTATTCATAAAACAAGATTCCCTCTGTATAGGATTGTAATCACTTATCAGCTTTTTTAGAAGGTAAAGATTACTAGTATCTAGTAGCAGTTCAGAGCAAATCCAGGCATTCCTTGTCATTCTGGTGACTAAAAGGAGGCTGCAGTTTTTATGCAAAATAAGGATGAGCATTGCAATTCCCTGAATCATGATTAACTTTAGATAATTAATTCAAAATTTATTAAAGCATTGTTGCCCAAAATGTCTGTAGATACTACCTTCTGATGTGATCAATATGTTCAATGGTAAAGATGTGGAGTGTGGGGTTCCATGAAAGGGAAGGGATCCTGGATTAAAAAACAAAGTTAAAAACCAAGTTTATTTACTGGTCACTTCTCAGGGAAATCTGTGTCTTTGTAATACACATTGTGAGTCTCCAAGGTGGGAATATAGAAGTGCAGCACTTCCCAAATGAATCTGAACTGTGCCTAACCTTAACTTTTTGCTAGTTCACAGAAAACTTACATTTTTGTTATAAACCCTAGGTTTCGTGATAATGCTGGGAGAGTAGGAGTGAGGAAATGTTGAACTAGAACTAGATGATATGATAAATTTCTTTCTACTCCTTATATTCATTTTCACTGTTGTCATGTTAGGAAATGTTTCTTGTTTGTATGGAGTGTTTTTGGTACTGACTTTAAGCTCTTGGCAGGAAAGTTTCTATAGAAACTAAGCAGTCAGCCAGACAGAATGCTGAAAGCTCCTCCTTTCCTTTGAGAATTAAGTGTAGGTGATGGAAAGAAGACAGAAGTAGTAATAGCTCCTGGGGGGAGGTCCCCTTGGTTGATACTGGACACCTCTTGTCTTTTTATTTTTACATTTCAAATTTTTATTTTTCCATAAGTTTTTGGGGTACAGGTGGTATTTGGTTAAATAAGTAAGCTTTTTAGTGGTGATTTGTGAGATTTTGGTGCACCCATAACCTAAGCAGTATACACTGCACCATATTTGTAGTCTTTTATCCCTTGTCCCCCCCATTCTTACCCCCAAGTTCCCAAAGTCCCTTGTATCATTCTTATGCCTTTGTGTCCTCATAGCTCAGCTCCCACATATCAGTGAGAGCATATTATGTTTGATTTTCCGTTCCTGAGTTACTTAACTTAGAATACTAGTCTCCAATCTCATCCAGGCCACTGCAAATGCTGTTAATTCATTATTTTTTTTTATGGCTTCTTAGTATTCCATTATACTCATTTCATTACAGTTTCTTTATTCACTCGTATTCCATCATATATATTTCATCACAGTTTCTTTATCCACTCGTTGATTGATGGGCATTTGGGTTGGTTTCACGATTTTGCTACTGTGAATTGTGCTGCTGTAAACATGTGTGTGCAAGTATCTTTTTTGAACAATGACTTTTTTTCCTCTGGGTAGATACCCGGTAGTGGGATTGCTGGATCACATAGTAGTTCTACTTTTAGTTCTTTAAGGAATCTCCACACTGTTTTCCATAGTGGCTGTACTAGTTTACATTGCCACCAGCAGTGTAGAAGTGTTCCCTGTTCACTGCATCCACGTCACCATCTACTGTTATTTGATTTTGTGATTATGGCCATTCTTGCAGGAGTAAGGTGGTATGCCATTGTGGTTTTGATTTGCATTTCCCTGATCATTAGTGATGTTGAGCATTTTTTCATGTGTTTCTTGGCCATTTGTATATCTTCTTTTGAGTATTGTCTATTCATGTCCTTAGCCCACTTTTTGGTGGGCATTGTTTGTTTTTTTCTTACTGATTTAAGTTTGTTGTAGATTCTGGATATTAGTCCTTTGTCAGATGTACAGATTGTGAAGATTTTCTCCCACTTTGTGGGTTGTCTGTTTACTTTGCTGACTGTTCTTTTTGCTGTGCAAAAGCTCTTTAGTTTAATTAGGTCCCAGCTATTTATGTTGGTTTTTATTGCATTTGCTTTTGGGTTCTTGGTCATAAAATCCTTGCCTAAGCCAATGTCTAGAAGGGTTTTTCCAATGTTATCATCTAGAATTTTTACAGTTTCCGGTCTTAGATTTAAGTCCTTAATCCATCTTGAGTTGATTTTTGTATAAGGTGAGAGATGAGGATCCAGTTTCATTCTTCTACCTGTGGCTAGCCAATTATCCCAGCACCATTTGTTGAAAAGGGTGTCTTTTCCCCACTTTATGTTTTAGTTTGCTTTGTCAAAGATCAGTTGGCTGTTAAGTATTTGGGTTTATTTCTGGGTTCTTTATTCTGTTCCGTTGGTCTATGTGCCTATGTTTATATCAATATCACCTGTTTTGGTGACTATGGCCTTATAGTATAGTTTGAAATCAGGTAGTGTGATGCCTCCAGCTTTGTTCTTTTTGCTTACTCTTGCTTTGGCTCTGTGGGCTCTTTTTTGGTTCCATATGAATTTTAGAATTGTTTTTTCTAATTCTGTGAAGAATGATGGTGGTATTTCGATGGGGATAGCATTGAATTTGTAGATTGCTTTTGGCAGTATGGTCATTTTTACAATATTGATTCTACCCATCCATGAGCATGGGATGTGTTTTCATTTGTGTTGCCTATGATTTCTATCAGCAGTGTTTTGTAGTTTTCCTTGTAGAGGTCTTTCAACTCCTTGGTTAGGTATATTCCTACGTATTTTATTTTTTTGAAGCTATTGTAAAAAAGGTTGAGTTCTTGATTTGATTCTCTGCTTGGTTGATGGTGTATAGAAGAGCTACTGATTTGTGTACCTTAATCTTGTATCCAGAAACTTTACTGAATTCTCTTATCAGTTCTAGGAGCTTTCTGGAAGAGTCCTTAGGATTTTCAAGGTAAATGATCATATCATCAGCAGACAGTGACAATTTGACTTCCTCTTTACCGATTTGTATGCCCTTTATTTCTTTCTCTTGTCTGATTGCTCTGGCTAGGACTGCTGGTACTGTGTTGAAGAGGAGTGGTGAGAGTGGGCATCTTTGTCTTGTTCCAGTTCTCAGAGGGAATGTTTTCAACTTACCCCATTCAGTATTATGTTGGCTGTGGGTTTGTCATATATGGCTTTTATTACATTAAGGTATGTCCCTTGTATGCCGATTTTGCTGAGAGTTTTACTCATAAAGGGATGCTGGATTTTGTAGAATGCCTTTTCTGCATCTGTTGAGGTGATCATGTGATTTTTGTTTTTAATTCTGTTTATGTGGTATATCACATTTATTGACTTGGGTATGTTAAACCATCCCTGCATCCCTGGTATGAAACACACTTGATCATGGTGGATTATCTTTTTGATATGTTGTTGGATTCAGTTAGCTAGTATCTTGTTAAGGACATTAGCATCAGTGTTCATCAAGGATATCTGTCTGTGGTTTTTTTTTTGGTTACGTCCTTTCCTGGTTTCAGTATTAGGGTGATGCTGGCTTCATAAAGTGAATTAGAGAGGGTTCCTTCTTTCTCTAGCTTGTGGAATAGTGTCAAAAGGATTGGTACGAATTAGTCTTTGAATGTCTGGTAGAATTCTGCAATGAATCTGTCTGGTCCTGGACTTTTTTTTGTTGGTAATTTTTAAATTACCATTTCAATCTTGCTGCTTGCTATTGGTCTGTTCAGGGTATCTAATTCTTCCTGATTTAAGCTTGGAGGGTTGTATTTTTCCAGAAATTTATCCATCTCTTCTAATTTTCTAGTTTATGTGCATAAAGGTGTTCATAGTATGAATGATCTTTTGTATTTCAGTGGTGTCAGTTGTAATATCTCCTGTTTCGTTTCTTAGTGAGGTTATTTGGATTTTCTTTCTTTTCTTGGTTAATCTTGCTAATGATCTATCGATTTTATTTATCTTTTCAAAGAACCAGCTTTTTGTTTCATTTATCTTTTGTATTTTTTGTTTGTTTCAATTTTATTTAGTTTGCTCTGATCTTAGTTATTTCCTTTCTTCTTCTGGGTTTGGTTGTTTCTTGTTTCACTAGGTTTGGTTTGTTCTTGTTTCACTAGTTCCTTGAGGTGTGACCTTAGAATGTCAGTTTATGCTCTTTCAATTTTTTTGATATAGGCATTTAGGGCTATGAACTTTCCTCTTAGCACTGCCTTTGCTGTGTCCCAGAGGTTTTGATAGGTTGTGTCATTACTGTTGTTCAGTTCTAAGAATTTTTTAATTTCCATTTTGGTTTCGTTTTTGACCCAATGTCATTCAGGAGCAGGTTATTTAATTTCCATGTATTTGCATGGTTCTGAAGGTTCCTTTTGGAGTTGATTTCTAGTTTTATTTCACTGTGGTCTGAGAGAGTACTTGATATAATTTCAATTTTCTTAAATTTACTGAGGCTTGTTTTATGGCCTATCATATGGTCTATCTTGGAGAAAGTTCCATGACTGTTGAATAGAATGTGTATTCTGCAGTTGTTGGATGAAATGTTCTGTATGTATCTGTTAAGTCCATTTGTTCCAAGATAGTTTAAATCCATTTTTTTGTTGTTGTTGTTGTTGTTGACTTTCTGTCTTGATGACCTGTCTAGTGCTGTCAGTGGACTATTGATATCCTCCACTGTTATTGTGTTGCTATCTCATTTCTTAGGTCTATTAGTAATTGTTTTATAAATTTGGGAGCTCTAGTGTTAGGTACATATATGTTTAGGATTGTGATATTTTATTGTTGGACAGGGCCTTTTACTGTTATGTAACAGTGTATATCTTTGTCTCTTTTAATTGCTATCACTCTGCTTTGTCTCTTTTAACTGCTATTGCTTTAAAATTTGTTTTGTCTGATATAAGAATAGCTACCCCTGCTTGCTTTTGGTGTCCATTTGCATGAAATGCCTTTTTCCATCCCTTCACTTTAAGTTTATGTGTGTCCTTATGTGTTAGGTGAGTCTCCTGAAGACAGCAGATGGTTGGTGAGTTCTCATTCATGCTGTGGTTCTGTATCTTTTCAGTGGAGCATTTAGGCCATTTGCATTCAATGTTAGTACTGAAGTGTGAGATACTGTTGCATTCATTGTACTCTCTGTTACCTGTGTACTTCAGTGTTTTTGTTTTTGCTTTTTAACTCATATTTTTGTTTTGTACGTCCTGTGTGATTTATGCTTTAAAGAGGTTCTGTTTTGATATGTTTCCAGGATTTGTTTCAAGATTTAGAGCTCCTTTTAGCAGTTCTTGTAGTGGTGGCTTGGTAGTGGCAAATTCTCTCAACATTTGTTTGTCTGAAAACGATTTTATCTTTCCTTCATATATGATGCTTAGTTTTTCTGGATACAAAATTCTTGGCTAATAATGTTTTATTTGAGGAGGCTGAAGATGGGGGTCCAATCCCTTCTAGCTTGCAGGGTTTCTGCTGAGAAATCCGCTGTTAATCTGAGAGGTTTTCCTTTTTAAGTTACCTGGTGCTTCTGTCTCACAGCTCTTAAGATTCTTTCCTTCATCTTAACTTTGGATAACCTGATGACAATGTGCCTAGGTGAAGATCCTTTTAAGTGAACTTTCCAGGTGTTCTCTGTGCTACTTGTATTTGGATGTCTAGGTCTTTAGCAAGGACAGGGAAATTTTCCTTGACTGTTCCCCCAAATATGTTTTCCAAGCTTTTAGAATTCTCTTGTTCCTCAGGAAGACCAATTATTCTTAGATTTGGTCGTTAAACATAATCCCTTCTTGGAGGCTTTGTTCATATTTTCTTTTTCTTTGTTGGATTGGGTTAATTTGAAGACCTTGTCTTCAAGCTCTTAATTTCTTTCTTCTACTTGTCCAATTCTATTGCTAAGACTTTCCATAGCATTTCACATTTCTAAAAGTGTGCCCAAAAGTTCCTGAATTTTTGATTATTCATTCTGTAAGCTATCTATTTTCTTGAATATTTCTTCCTCCATTTTTTGTATCACTTTTTGGATTTCCTTGCATTGGGCTTCACCTTTCTCTGGTCCCTCCCTGTTTAGTTAATAAGTAACCTCCTGAATTTTTTTTCAGGTAAATCAAGGATTTCTTCTTGGTTTGGATCCATTGTTGGTGAACTAGTGTGATTTTTTTGGGGTGTTGATGAGCCTTGTTTTGTCATATTACCACGGTTGGTTTTCTGGTTCCTTCTCATTTGGGTAGGCTCTGTCAGAGGGAAGGTCTAGGGCTGAAGGCTGTTGTTCAGATTCTTTTGCCCCACTAGGTGTTCCCTTGATGTAGTACTCTCCCCCTTTACCTATGGATGTAGCTTCCTGTGAACCAAACAGCAGTGATTATTGTCTCTCTTCTGGGTCTAGCCACCCAGCGAGTCTACCCAGCTCTGGACTGGTACTGGGGGTTGTCTGCACAGAGTCCTGTGATGTGAACCATCTATGGGTCTCCCAGCCATGGATACCAGGGCCTGTTCCAGTGGAGGTGGTGGGGGTGGGGGGTGCAATGGACTCTGTGAGGGTTCTTAGCTTTGATGGTTTGATGCTTTATTTTTGTGCTGGTTGGCCTCCTGACAGGAGGTGGTGCTTTCCAGAAAGCATCAGCTGTAGTAGTATGGAGAGGAACTGGCAGTTGGCAGGGCCCTAGAACTCCCAAGATTATATGCCCTTTGTCTTCCGCTACCAGGGTGGATAGGGAAGGACCATTAGGTAGGGGTGGGGCTAAGTGTGTCTGAGCTCAGACTCTCCTTGGGTGGGTCTTGCTGTGGCTGCTGTGGGGGATGGGGGTGAGATTCCCAGGTCACTGGAGTTGTGTATCTGGGGGGGTTATGGCTGCCTCTGCTGAGTCATGCAAGTTGTCAGGGAAGTGGGGGAAAGCCAACAGTCATAGGCCTCACCCAGCTCCCATGCAAACAGAAGGGCTGGTCTCACCAGCACCACATTCCCTGCAACAGCTCTGAGTCTGTTTCCAGGTAGAGGGCATGATGGGCTTGAAAACTTGCCCTGCGCTATCTGCCTCCAAGCTGCGAAAGAAAAGGGGCTTGGTTCTTCCCCCGACTGTGGAGTCTGCACACTGGATTTGCTCCCTCCCCCGAGTTCTGGCCAGAAGGCTTCTCACCCCATTCAAATTGTTACAAAGTTCAGCTAGAGATTTCCTTCTCCCTATGAAGTTTTATGCCCTGCTCCTCTGGTCACCCTCCTGATGGATCTCTGTGGTGCCAGGCAGGAATGGTCGGCTAGGGGATGCAGCAAGCTCCCAGGGCCTTTCTATTGCTTCCTCTTCCCTTGTATTTCACTTGGCTCTCTAAATTGACTCAGCTCCAGGTAAAGTCAGAAACTTCTTCTGCAAACAGACCTTCAGCTCCTCCAGCGGGGGTATGTGTTTGGGAGAGGAGGGTCTCCCTTTCCCATTTCTGCAGTTGGGGCACTCAGTATTTAGGATGTCTCTGGGTCCTGTAGAAGCAGTCTGCTTCCTTCAGAGGGTTGGTGTGTCCTCTCGGGATTGCTGCTTTGTTCTTGCAGTCGATTTGGAGCTAAAATTCACAATGTGAGTTTCTGCATGCTACTCTGTCCAGAGCTGCAATCCAGTCCTGCCTCCTCTCTGCCATGACGATCAGAAATCGACACCTCCTATCTTGAATTCACCGTATAGCTTGGTTTCCCAGCGGTGAGTTGGTTTCCCAGTGGTGATTTGGTTACTAGGATTCACAGTGGTGGATGAGAGTAGGATGAACCTGAGATACCCTGAGTCCTCTTTGAAAGAAAACCGGGGCAAGCCACATCTTAGAGGATGAATTTTAAGGATAAGCCATCCCAAACCATACCTTTATGCCCATCCGCTTATTCAAGGCAATCTGGAGGAGAAAAGCGGCTACTGAGTTATCCTGGGAATAGTGCCTTGTTATTTATGTCACCAATAAATCTCTTTTGAAACACCATCTGATTGTCTTCTGGTTTTCATGAGACCACAACATTTATGAGTTATTGAATACCTATCACTGGTGTGTTGTGCATGTGTGTGTATGTATATGTGTGTGTATATATGTTGGGAGGCTGGGGGATGTATGACCCCATACTTAGTCCCCCCAGATCCTGCACGGAATAACAGCTCCTCATAGCTATAGGGAGTCAGAGGAAATCTTGCATTCTATTTGGCAACAATAGTGTAGCCAATTCTTTAAGGTGCATTGGAATAAAGGCAGAACTTAAGAGTGCTGGGGAGATAAATTGTAGATAACAACAGATGACAGATCCCTTGCACGAAACCCACACCACAGTACCTGGGTCGGCTGTCCCTGTCACTCTAAGCAGAGCTGCTTCAAATAGCTTTGGTGGTAATGGTGGTGGGATGAGGAGGGGAGCTTGTTATTTTCCTTGACTCTTCCAGAGAAATTTCATAAATAGTTTACTTAGTGTGTTAATCTGTGCATCTGGGAAGCATAATGCGTCCTTGGCACCACAGCCCACTGTGATGTTCGTCGATTGCCTCTTGCAGAAGGAGAAGGGGTTGAGTCCATCTATTTAGAGTATTGGGACTTTTTGGTGTCTATTATTTAGAAAGTTGTGATTGGAATCTCTCTTCAAGCTGAAATTATTTTTGTCCCCAAATAATCAAAGCCAGACTCCCCACAGGAGGTTGTAGGGTGGTGGCTGGTGCACTTGAGTAGAACCAATTGCTGTTGTGCAAATCTCATCACTGCATTAGTGAAAAAGAAGGGGATTTGTACTATGAAAATTGTTCTGGAGAGGCTTGGCCTTATGGTTTTGATATATGGTAATTCTGTGAATACAAGTATACTTTCTCTAGGATAAACAACATAAAACTGTAGCTTCTTTGATGATGTTTTGCCTTGATTTTAGAAAGGGAGATGACAAATTAGACATCGGGGTTAAATTATAGTCAGTGGAACCTAGTTTTCAATTTGTCTTCCTACTCTACTGTTGAGTGTGTCATTTTTGCAAGACTTTAACTCTCCTTCTGATATAGTCACTTATTTTTTCCATCCAAATCACAGATTTGAGAGTACCTATGCCAAATGCTATGAAGATAAATTTTGAAAAGTAAAAGACTTTGACATATGGATTTTCTTCCTTCTTCTTCCTTCTTCCACTTACCATTGTCATAGCAATCATCCTCATTGTTATCATCATCATCTCCTAAACAGTCTTATCGATGCTGGTATTATTAACTCTTACACCTTGTCTTCGTCATTCGCTCTACACATCATTACCAGATTCATCTTCCTGAGACAAGTCTTTGATCCTGACATCATACTAGCCCCACACCTTCACCTGGTCAGTGTCTTTGCAGCCCTGTGCTCCAAGTCTAGACCCAACCTTCCTCTCTTGCTTCAGCACCCCATGCTGCTGTGAGACTGACCTCTCCTTGTTTTCCATGCACACTCAGGACTCACTTGTCTTTGCACATGCTTTTCCTCCATCTCTCTCTCTCTCTTTTTTTTTTTTTTTTTTGAGACGGAGTCTCACTCCGTCACCCAGGCTGGAGTGCAGTGGCATGATCTTGGCTCACTGCAACCTCTGCCTCCCAGGTTCAAGCAATTCTTCTGCCTCAGCCTCCCGAGTAGCTAGGACTACAGGTGTGCACCACCATGCCTAGCTAATTTTTGTATTTTTAGTACAGACAAGGTTTCACCATATTGGCCAGGCTGGTCTCAAACTCCTGACCTCGTGATCTGCCCATGTAGGCCTCCCAAAGTGCTGGGATTACAGGCATGAGCCACCGTGCCCGGCCTCCTCCATCTCTTTATGTGTAAATGTCACTCGACCTTCATGATGTAGCTGAAATGCTACTTTCTTTACCCTCCCCCATGGCATCCTTCCTCTTCTAATTTCCTTCCACACTTAATTTGTTCTTTTATTGTGTCACCCCATTTTCCTTACAGTATAGTTATATATATATGTGTGTGTGTTTGTGTGTGTGTGTGTGTATTATCATCTTGAAAGCTGAGTTCGAATCTTCTTGAAGCTCAAGTTGTTCACCTTGTTAGACTTGCGTGTCTAGCACAGTGCAGCATAGAGTGGTATATATTTATCTTAACTTTATCCGCACTTATTTCCCAGAGGGGACTATGTAAGTTGTCAGTGTTTTGCTGTACTAATTTGTGAAGCAAGTCAAACGGCCCTGAGTTGTTCTTCTAAACATATTGTACTAGAAATCACTTTTTTGCATCTAGAGAAAAGGAATGGGGCAGGCCTGGGTAAGATGCACCTTAATGGGTC
Organism: Gorilla gorilla gorilla; assembly: GCF_029281585.2. NCBI lineage: Eukaryota > Metazoa > Chordata > Mammalia > Primates > Hominidae > Gorilla > Gorilla gorilla. The sequence goes on from NC_073243.2 coordinate 27,630,021, forward strand.
TCTTCAGTATGGAGCAACAAGAGCACCATTCTCTTCCCACTGCCAACCCCCTCACTCCACCTCCCCTCACCCACCAGTCCCCACACACATGCTGGGCTTTCCAAACTGCTGTCAATCATTTCAATCTCATGATAGCCTCTCCATGAGGAAAGTAGAACTGGCTGTATAATCATCCCAAGTCTGATGGATGGTGAGGAAAAAAGTCACAGAAAACCTTAAATGACTTGTGGAATTGCATAGCTTGTTGGCAGCCAAAAGAGGGAAGGACCTCAAAACCTCTTAAATTCTCATTCCATGGATGCCTACTAGATGAGCTGGTGATTCCCACCCCTGCCTTTTTTAGAGACAGGGTCTCACTCTGTCACCCAGGCTGGAGTGCAGTGGGAGGATCATGGCTCACTGCAGCCTCAACCTTCTGGGCACAAGTGATTCTCCCACTTCACCCTCCCCAGTAGCTAGGTCTACAGGCATGTGCCATCACACACGGCTAATTTTTATTTTAATTTTTTTGTAGAGATGGGATCTTGCCATGTTGCCCAGGTTGGTCTCAAGCTCCTGGGCTTAAGTGATCCTCCCATCTTCGCCTCCCACAGTATTGGGATTACAGGTGTGAACCACTGCACCCAGCCTGATTTTCCCTTTTTCTTAGGACACAGTCATACTGGATTAAGGCCCACCCTAATGATGTTATTTTAATTTGATTACCTCTTTAAACACCCTATTTCCAAAAGAGGTCATATTCTGAAGTACTGGAAGTTAAGACCTCAGTATATCGTGCTGGGAGTGACACAGTTCAACCCACAACAAGACCCAATTTGAATTCCATCACCCATGACCAATTTGATTCCATATGGATCTTTCCTTTAATCTGATTCCTTTTCATGTGTCCAGAGTCAAGAGCAAAAGGCTTTACATTTCACGTGGAGGGATTCCCTAGGTCTTTCGGAAACAGCTTGTGCTCCCCTCACATTCACAATCTCTTCAAGCTGTCTTCTTCACCTCCTTAAAGCAGACCAATTCACTTTCAAAAGGAGGGTGCTGGGTTGTCCCCAGTAACTCTAGCTAGGCCAGGTCAGAACGTCTGAAAGGCACTGTGGGAAACTTCCAGTGAACGCCATCCAATCACTGAAGCAGTGAAGAGGGGAATGGGGATGTGGCAGGAAGCAGGAGGAACCTGGCACCCACTGTGGGGGTTGGGCTGGGTGGGAGGCAGGGCTCTGTCATCCTCTCTCAGCCCAGGCTCCTCCTCATTTGCTCGTGCTTTTTCCCACCTGCACATCACACATCTGCAGCTGTTTCCTTGGGCTCCTTGTTGCTGGAATTATGAAATAAAGTTAAAAATGGATAAATAGAGAAGGAAATGGGAGGGACCAGAGACTCACTCAAGGCTCAGATGGGCTCTGGTTGGAAGAAACCCACATGTGTTAGCTTGGGTGGGTTGTGGTCAGGGTGGAGTGAGGGGCAGGGAGTTGTGCACCACGGGGTGGGGCTGGGGGACCTGCTGTTACTGTGAATTGAATATTCTTGCAAAGAAGAGGGTATGGGAGGGGTGCCTGGATGAGGAGAGATCAGAATTCTCAGCTGGTGTTTCTTCTCCTTCCTTTTTTCCGTCCTGAACTCCAGCTTTTCTAAAACTCTGTCCTTCATCTTTCTGCTTTTCTGCTGGCGTAGCCCAACCACCTCTCCCTGAATCTCAGCACCATAAAAAGAAGCCAAATCCCTTTCCCTGAGTTCAGCGCATATAATAATATCAGTGACTATAAAGACGACATGTATTTGTGTGGTGCCTGGAGGTTTACACAGTTCTTTAATTTATATAATCTTATTTTATAATTTGATAAGGCAGACCTTTTACAAGTAGATCTGTATGGAAGAACTAGGGCCAAGGGAAGATAAGTAGCACCCCCAGTCCTAATAATGACAGGAGATTTCTTGTGTGGAATAAGGAAGACCTAGCCACAGAGAGGCTCTGCTAAACTCAGTCCTTTCTGGGGCACTGCACTCTCTGGGGGTATTTTGTGAGGCTGCTTTTAGAGACACTAGACAAGTCCTTCCTCATACTTTCTAACATCCACCCTTTGGTGGCCGATGACTAAAAGGAAATTCACTTAAACACTTCCCTAGTATCTACTATGCACTGGCTCCTCTAGGGATATTGGAGACAGGACTGATGGAGGAGGTAAAAAGAGAAGCAAAATGTGGATTGTTTCTTCAGGGCAAACATTTGACTGAGAATGAAGAGCTGGGCGAAGGAAGAATTTATTGTCCCAACAGCTGCATGTTCTGGAGTGAACCTCCTGAGGACTGGCAGAGGGGGCATGGTTGCAGGGGATGGGTAGAGGAAGCAAATTTCCTGATGGTCCCTATCTGTGTGAGAAGGCGTCATACCCATGGCCAGACAAAGGGACATTTACTTGAACTGACATTCATGACACACGGGCCCCATAAGGGTGTGTGTGGCCAAAACCGTCTTCTACACTTCAGTCTGTTCCTCTTTTCTTTGTAAGATGGGCCAATCCTAGAGCCTCTGTGTTTTCCAGGCTCCCAGGTTGGCCGGCATTAGGCCAGGGTCTCTCAGTGACAGCCTCAAGAGTGGAGGCAGAAAAGAGAGGTCAGGGTATTTGTCTCCTTCCCTCTCCACTTCTGGAGGCTTTTCAGCAGCACCTGCCTTTCCTCCGTGGCTCTAGCTACCACCAAACAGGCTCCTGTGGGTGAACCCAGGACTCCTGCGACTCTGCCTCCTCCCCCAATCCCTCCAGCAGGGGGCAGTAGGAACCTCTAGCTTTTGCTAATCTTGGGGTTGAATCATCATCTTCCACTTGGCATCTTAGCTCATCCATCACCTGGAAATCCAGTTTCCTGCATGAAAGCCCCTCTGTTGTAAATATTCAAGTGGTTTTGTTTCCTGGTTAGATCCTGATTGATAAAACCTTCTGATAAGAAACAGCCAGAACTCTTGGGCATATCTTTGGCAGATGGCTTGGCAAAGCCCCTCCCTCCAAAGCCCAGCACCCTCCACAGAGCCAGGGCCCGCAAGCTCGGGTTAGCCTTTTCTTGGATCGAAGGGTTGGAAAATTGGGCTCTGTGATTTGTTGGACACATGTTTATACACAGAGCCTGCGCAGTCCTACAGATTTCATGACTCCAAGACGTTAACCGACTTCCAAGTTTTATATATTTGAATGTTTAAAAAATAAATTTGGCTCAAAGATGAAAGGGCTGGAAATAATTTCCATGTCCTCATTTGTGTGCTTCAGATATTGCTACTGACATTTTATAAATATTTTAAACCTTTCTTCACCTTCTATATGTCAAGATAAAAAAAGACATTTTAGATAATAGCTAGGTTTGTGGGTAGTGCTTCTTTCTTGATTGAGGATGGATGACCCACGAAAATAGTAAGCAATAGGCACTTTATGCAGCAGAGTTTTCCAAAGCACACAGGAAAGACACAAAGGAATATGTGTTCAGTGGTCATAGCATTCAGTGGCATGAAGATTTTTTTTTACTCCAGATTCTTTCTGTGCTGTATCCTCCCTTTCCCACTGCCTCCAAGCCTGTGATTTATGCCCCAACATTCAGCACAAACTTCCTCGGCTCCCTACCCTGACTCTGATTCTTCATCCAGCTTCGTCTCTCTTCTCCCTCCTTCTCTACAGGCCCAACGCTCTCTGCTTCTGTTGTCTCTGATGGGAGCACATCAGGAATTTTTAAACCTTTTTTTTTTTCTTTGAGCAATCTTATAAACTTGGAAAAATCTCATAAAATTGAGGACCTTCTGTAGGGTCACCCGCCTTAAACATTATATACAAGTTCCACAGGTTAATACTACTAAAAGCCATATGTGGATCACAGTTTAAGAGATTCTACTATATAGTCAATATCTTTTATACCAGAGTTTTTAAATTACCTGCTAACTAAATTGCTGTTCCTTTGTTACACACACCACTCCTCTTAGGAGCCTCTCTCTCTCTCTTTTTTTTTATTTTTTTTTTGAGACGGAGTCTTGCTCTGTCACCCAGGCTGGAGTGCAGTGGCACGATCTCAGCTCACTGCAACTTCCACCTCCCAGGTTCAAGCAATTCTTCTGCCTCAGCCTCTTGAGTAGCTGGGATTATAGGTTCATGCCACCATTCCTGGCTAATTTTTGTATTTTCAGTAGAGATGGGGTTTTACCATGTTGGCCAGGCTGGTCTTGAACTGACCTCAAGCAATCAGCCCACTTCGGCCTCCCAAAGTGGTGGGATTACAGGCGGGAGCCACCGCGCCTGGCCAGGAGCCTCTCTTATAGAAGCCCTTAATTGAATTCGATTCCATTCAATTTCACTCTTAATTTAATTCCATTGTGGTCAGTTAACGTACTTTGTAGAATTTCAATCCTTTTACATTTATCAAGGTTTGTGTTTTATGGTTTACCCTGGAGAATGTTGCAAGTGCTTCTGAGAATATTCTGTATTCTGCTGCTGATAGGTAGGGTGTTCTATAGATGTCTATTAGGTCTAGTTGGTTTACTGTGTTAAAATAGTCTATATCTCTGTTGATTTTTTACTTGTTCTACCCATTATTGAAGGTGGAATATTGAAGTCTCCAACTATTGTCGTTGAACTATTGTTGTTGAATTGTGTCTTCCTGCAATTCTGTTAGTTGTTGCTTTATGTATTTTTGGGTTTTGTTTTCAGGTGCATTTATGCTTATAGTTCTTGTATCTTCCTGACAGATTAACTCTTTTATTATTATAAAAACATCCCTCTTTATTGCTAGTAACAGCTTTTCTTTTAAAGTCTATTTTGTCTGATATTATTGGTGTAGCCACTGTGGTTCTCTTATAGTTGCTATTTTCTAGTGTAACATTTTAATTCCTTTAATTATTTTTAGCTATATTTTTGAGTTATTTTCTTAATGGTTTTTCTAGGCCTTACAATACACATCTTAACTTACCAGAATCTACTTCTGATTTAAACTAACTTAATTTCAGTGAGATATAGAAACTTTACTTGTGCATAGTTGTATTTCTTCTCCTTTCCTTTTTTAGTAGTATTATTGTCATATGTATCATGTCTATGTTATGAACCCAACAATACATTGTTATAATTGCTAATTTATCAAATTTTATGTTTTTTTAAGAAGAAAGGAGAGCAAGAATGTGTTCATAGAGTTTGTTATATTAACTTATTTTTTCCTGTGAATTTGAGTTAATTCATTACATTCCATTTGATTTCTTTCCTACCTGGAAGATTATTTTCGTAAATTTTGCTCTTGACATTTTAAAAACAATTGAGAAGCTACCACTGCCCCTCAAAATCCTGTCTCTTTGAAAATCCCTTTCATTCAAATGACTATCTCACTGTCATTGATAGTGGCTTTCCAAAGTCAAAATAGCTTTCCTCAATGAGTTCATCCCCTGGTTCAGTCATCTTTTGTGCCATCTTTCTTGGTAACTTCTGATAACACATTGGTCATTGTTCTAGATCTCTTCGTTAATAATTCCTCAACTTCTTCAATTCCCAGTCACTATTTCTGTGCACTCTGACAGTCACACTGTACACCTAACCATTCCTCAAAGGACTTTCCTGATAAAAATGCTGGCTCTGAGCGTGCCTTTTCCAATCACCACAGCGTCTCCCCACCCCTTGTTGAAGGCTGCTGAACCTGGACTTTCTTCTTATGGAAATCTTTGTGTCCCAAATCTTGCCTGGTTTTCTTAGTCCAAAACACCCTTTCTGATTTTTGTGCTTTCTTCCCAAGGAACCCAATGTACAATGCACTTTCTGTTAGTACGTTGAATCCTTTTATTTTTTAAAAAAACTCTTTGTTTTGCTAATTCTAAACTTTAGGCTCTACTGCTTACTTGTTGAAGCCTCTATGATGATCATTTGTTGGTTTTGATGGTCCAGCACTCATTTACTGTACTTTCCTCTGAGTAACTCTCAGGCCAGTTTGCTGCTGCAGTAAATTAGATTCCACCTGAGCTCTAGGGGTAGACTTTAGACTTAGACATAGCCAAATAGAACATCACAGATCCCTGGCCACAATGTTTGATTGAGAGATTGGTACTACCAAATCAGAAACAGTGAGATGCAATGAGAACTTGAGTGGGATTGTTGGTAAAGAGGCACAAGCTCTTTAGACTGGATGCTGTCAAGACCCCTCACATGGAACCTGTAGAAGGCAGGGTCGAAAGAAAGAGACATATTGAGTCTTATGGCAGTGTTTGAGGCTCTTGATCAAGCCACACCTGAAGCTAGAAGAACTTGTAGACATTTTTACTATAAGACTAATAAATTCCTATTTTGTTCTTTTTGCTTTGGCTAGCTTGAGTTGGATTTCTGACTTCTGCTACCAAAAGAATTTTAACTGATAGATATACTTTCTTTACAGCTAGACATTTTAGGATACAACAAAAGTGAGACATCTGGATGAATTAAAAATCTTTAGATTCTTATAGTGATTTCAAGTCCTCAGATAACCTCTATCTCCCTCATATACCGAAAGATATATGGACAAAGGGAATGGTTAGGCAATTCATAAAAGAAGTGAATCAAATAGCTAGTACACAGAAGAAAAGTTTAACCTTACTGTTAGTCAAGAAATGCAAATTAAACCAAAAGATACATTTTTTTGCATGTAAAATTGGCAAGGCATGACCAATAATAATAATTCTCAGTAAACATATATTCTTAATAATTGTTGATGGTACTGAATAATTTTTTTTTTAAATTTAGAGGCTGAGTCTTGCTATGTTGATGAAGCTGGTCTCAAACTATTGGACTCAAGCAATCCTCCTCCTTTAGTCACCAGAGTAGCTGGGATTACAGATGGCTGCTGCCATACCCAGCTAATGGTACTGAATATTACTGCAACTTTTTTGTAGGTAATTTAGAAATATAAATTTAAGTCACAGGCATTTTACATACTGTTTAATCCAGATATTTCCCGGATAGAAGTAATTAAGAATGCTCACAAAGATAAAACTACATGGTTGTTCTTTTCTGTATATATAAGCAAAAAATTTGCAAGAACAAAAATATCCAAATTATAAAAGATTTTGCCCAGTAATTAAGTAATGACTTTGTACTATTGTTTCAGTTGGTTAAGAATATTGCCTTTCAGTGGACTAAATAGTTCCTTAGGACTGGCTTTTAAACTATTATTTTAATTTAATAAAACAAACTTTTGAGTGCCCATTATAAAACATAAACCCGACTAGGCTTGAGAGCCATGGAACATAATTCCTAACCTCGAGAAACTGAATCCAATAGAAAACAACCACTGATGACACACATAAAAATGTTAAATGCCAGCCAGGCACGGTGGCTCACGCCTGTAATCCCAGCACTTTGGGAGGCCGAGGCAGGTGGATCATGAGGTCAGGAGATGGAGACCATCCTGGCTAACATGGTGAAACCCCGATCTCTACTAAAAATACAAAAAAATTAGCCGGGGATGGTGGTGGGCACCTGTAGTCCCAGCTGCTCGGGAGGCTGAGGCAGAAGAATGGTATGAACTGGGAGGCGGAGCTTGCAGGGAGCCGAGATCGCGCCACTGCCCTCCAGCCAGGGTGACAGAGTGAGACTCCATCTCAAAATAAATAAATAAATAAATAAATAAATAAATAAATAAATAAATAAATAAAAAAGCTGGGCCTAGTGGCTCATGCCTGTAATCCCAGCACTTTGGGAGGCCGAGGTGGGTGGATCACGAGGTCAGGAGATCCAGACCATCTTGGCTAACATGCTGAAACCCTGTTTCTACTAAAAATACAAAAAATTAGCCAGGCGTGGTGGCGGATGCCTGTAGTCCCAGCTACTCAGGAGGCTGAGACAGGAGAAGGGTGTGAACCCAGGAGGTGGAGCTTGCAGTGAGCTGAGATTGGCCACAGCACTCCAGCCTGGGTGACAGAGCCAGACTCTGTCTCAAAAAAAAAAAAAAAAAAAAAAAAAAAGTTAAATGCCATCATTCCTGATAATAGGTAGAAAATCATAAGGGAGGGCAAGATTCATTCTAATAGGTGGAATCTAAAAAGGCTTTGTGGAGGAAATGACATTTGAATTTAGCTTTGTCGGATCATCAGGACGCTGAAGAACCACAAGGCTGTTGGTTTGTACATACCTGCTTCGATTTCGTGGTAACAACTGAAAAGAGGAGAACATGTGATGGGAAGCGAAGCTCCTATCCCTCACTGAGGCCACCCTGTGGGCCTGGTGGTCTGCCCACTACCCTGAGAGCCCCCTTCTCTCCAGGGAGCACTGGCCCAAAAACTTGCCAGAGGTCCTAAGTGTGTTTGGCTCTGTGGTGTCATTCCTGCAAGTTCAGCTTGTGGTCTGAGTGTATTTTCCATCAGATTTTTCTTTGCAAAGAGTCAGGGGTTAGAGGCACGGAACAGGAAACAGGGAAGTTCTTCTAAAAGAGAACTCGATGAGGTCTTCATGGGTCTATATGTGAGCCATGGACTTTCTGGCCCAGTACAGAGCTATATGAAAAATTCTGTAGAGATATTATTGCATTGCCCCTCTCACATTGTCTTACAATTTGCACTAAGAACCATGGCTCTGAGATAATTAGAGCATGTGAAATATACGACCTATTATGGGCTTGAAATGGCCTGGATAAGAGCATAGTGACTCGGCAAAATCTGGATGAGGTAAACAAAAGGAGAAGTAACTCAGCAATTCCCATCCAGTGAACACTCAAAGACCCAGGGGTTTGTAGGCATCAGTGCAGCACAGAGCATGTCTCTGGTCCTGATCCTAACAGTTTTAGTGCAATAAGATTAAATTAGAAGATAAACTGTAGGACACAGTGAGATGTTGGCAGTCTAGCAAATGGCTTCATAAAGTTGAATTGATTTAAGTGAGTAACATATCATAGTCTAGATTCTGGCCTCAGGATCCTAATTTTGTCAGTGTACTTAATGATCTTTCTTAGGGCTGAGTCACATGAATCAAGTGTTTTTGAGATCAACAGGTAAAACTAGAAGGATATCTGTGCTCTTCAATGCGAAACAATACACCAAGATCATTCTTGTTACTTGCAGTATCTTCTGCCTGACACATTTTCCCATCTTTCCTCCTGCCCACAGTCTTTGCACAGCTATCTACTTCTCATCATTTAGGTCTAAGGTGCTATTTTTATTAAGGTAATTCTGTAGGACATAAGCCAAAATGATGTATAATAGCTCAAGCCTAATAGAAGATCAATTTTTGCTCATGTAACAAATGAGGAACAAGGAAAGAGGTCAATGGGGGAGATTCTGCTCCATGGAGTCATTCAGAGATCCATGACAACAATGGTTCTTCTACTTTGAGACATTGTTTTCAAGGTCATCTTAGAAGTTGTCTTCATTCAGCCAAAAAGAAAGAGAAAAAAGATGAAGGAATATGTGTGGGAGATGTCTATGAGCTAAATCTGAAAGTAAACACATCACTAACACTTTCATTCCATTAGGTAGAACTCACAGCTAATTGCCAGGGAGGCTTGGAAATATATCCTAGCTATGAGTCAAGGAAGAAGAGTAAAACATTGATTTTGGTCAGCATTTCTTGCCATTGTAGTTCTGTTTGAGTGGATACTATTTTTACATAGACTGTGTTATCAGTGGTGCCCCTGGACTTGTATAATACGGTGGGCCTGTTATTGTATTCCTGGTACATAGAAGAGTGAATGTTGATAGCAGGTCATAGCAGGTGATCACTGTAACATAGACTGGAATGCCTTACACTGGCATAGTTAGCATATGCTCTCTTTGTGTGCAGAATTTCAGGGCAAGCCAGATTGTAGCCGATGGTTTCTTTGGGATGTGGGCAGTTACTTGAGGATTTAATGAAAACAAGATAAGATAGTCATATTGCTTCTGTTCCCGAGATAGTTAAATTATTGCTCCAAAGTCTGGGTAAGTTGAGGCCTTGAGTCAGGGCACTCTTTCAAGCAGGTAATATTAGGATGGAGACTGCAAAAATTTTCCGCCATTATCTTTACTTTCTACTCAACAACTGACTCAGTTTTTCAGAGCTATGGTCTAGGAGAATATGCCAAATTATGACTGAAAATTATCTGTTTTGATTTACTGCATGAATTTTTACAGTTGAACTCAGAATGATCTATCGAGGAGGCCTCACCCAACCCAAGTAAGGCCCACAATTAGCAATTACAAGATACTTTATCATTTACAATGCACTTGTTCTTAAAGTATGCCATTGGATTCTTACAACAATGCTGGGAGGAAGATCAGGCAGCTGTTGTGGCCACAGTTTTACAGATGAGCTCAGAGAAGTGTGAGTTACCCCAGTTCACACAGGAAATGGCACCATTGAGATCCCCATTCCTCCGCCATGCCTTCAACCATTTCCTCTCTACTGGCTGCTTAACCTCAACATAAAGATATGCTTGGCCGGGCGCGGTGGCTCACGCCTGTAATCCCAGCACTTTGGGAGGCCGAGACGGGTGGATCACGAGGTCAGGAGATCGAGACCATCCTGGCTAACACGGTGAAACCCCGTCTCTACTAAAAATACAAAAATTAGCCGGGCATGGTGGCGCGCACCTGTAGTCCCAGCTACGCGGGAGGCTGAGGCAGGAGAATGGCGTGAACCCGGGAGGCGGAGCTTGCAGTGAGTCGAGATCGCACCACTGCACTCCAGCCTGGGCGACAGAGCGAAACTCCGTCTCAAAAAAAAAAAAGAAAAAAAAAAAGATATGCTTACGTTTTATTTATCTTACGACAAAAGATAAACTCACCTCTTAATCCTGCGCTCCCTTTAATTTCTAATAGCCACAGGATTTCTTGCCTTTTCTTGATATCCAAGCTTCTTTCACTCGACATCCCTTTTCTCCTAATTCCTCCTCAACCCATGGTAATCTGGCTGCTGCTGCCATCACGTATAGGGACCTCCTCGTTCCCAGCCAGAGAACCATTGTTGACCACTCTGTGCTTTTGCTTGACTGTTGCCACTGCATCTGTCTATAAATCTGTTTCCTATAAACAACAGGAATTTTGACACACTATACTTCACATCATTCTCATCAAATAAGTTAAAAATATATAGGATGGGCCAGGCGTGGTGGCTCATGCCTATAATCCCAGCACCTTGGGAGGCCGAGGCAGGCAGATCACGAGGTCAGAAGATCGAGACCATCCTGGCTAACATGGTGAAACCCCGTCTCTACTAAAATTACAAAAACAAAATTAGCTGGGCGTGGTGGTGGGCGCCTGTAGTCCCAGCTACTTAGGAGGCTGAGGCGGAAGAATGACGTGAACCAGGGAGGCGGAGCTTGCAGTGAGCCGAGATGGTGCCACTGCACTCCAGCCTGGGAGACAGAGCGAGACTCCATTAAAAAAAAAAAAAAAATATATATATATATATATATATGTATATATACATGTGTATATATATGTGTGTGTGTGTATATGTGTGTGTATATATATGTGTGTGTGTGTATGTGTGTGTGTATATATATATATATGTATATATGATGGATTACTATTTTTCTGACAGGAGAAAATTTTGGTTTGGACCAAGTGTTCAAAATAATGAATCCTCTTACAATTTTGCATATGTAAAGACAGGCGGGATTTTTGCCACACATTTCAAACCTTATTTTTCTTCACTACTCATATTTCTGGTGTCAAGATTTGTAGGACAGAGATATACCATGATACAGCCTGTGGTCTCACACCTTCATATTATGATGCTGAGTGAGTCAGACAGTAGGCAGTAGGAATATTCCTAAAAGCCATTCCGATGCCAGGATGGTAAGCAATAATTTAACTCTGTTTGGAAATGACCTTGGACCACATAAATATATACCTCTAAGTGAAAACAAAATGTATCCACAACTAAACTTCTTTTAGCCTGATTCTAAAAATCCCACTCCAGTGCCAACCATCGCCAGGGTGTGATAGTGGAGTCGCATAGAGATAGTAGTTGTGGCTGATTGAGTTTGCATTTTTATAAAACAGGCAGCCAGGTACACACGTTGCTAGGTCTTTTGCTAGGACCCTGGAAGGCATCTTCTAGATGATGGTCTCTGGTCTTAGGCTTCGTTAGCCTCCTGGGGAATCTGTCCACTCTGGTTTGGTACAAGGCCATTGAGAACTAATGGAAAAGAGCAAAATTGACCTAACTGCACCAAGTACAGTGGACTAAAGTTGATTTAGTATCTAGCCAATCCGTTTCATAAGTGTTGAAAGCCAAAAACATAAAATAGGCTTTTGTTGCTAAGGCCCTGTGCCAGGACTGGGCCTGTCTGCCCTTGGATCCATTCCTGGTCCTTGGCCTGCTCCCCTCCGCATCACAGAGTGGCTGACCCCCCAGGCTGACCCCTCTTCTAGGCTCCAGCTCTCACTGGACAGGCCCCTGGCTTAATCAGGTTCCCCTGCCCCGTGAGCTCCCATATCACTACCTTCTCCTGTGTCCCCTCAGCTAGGATGTGCCCTGGCCTCCTGCTGTTGCCAATCCCCAGGTTAACTCACCTCTGTCACATTGCCGCTGAATTTTTTGCGGTAAATTCCCTCTGCTAATGCACTTAAAGCGGTTTTTGTCTTCCTGTTTTGACTTTGACAGGGAAGGTCCTGTTTCCTAAGATTTTAGAACTGTTGACTTTGAGATATAGGCAGGTTGCTCAGAGCTGCATGGTTCGAGCAAGGCAGTTATTGAAATGCTGTAAAGAATGCTCAGTGAACTGGGATGCACATGCTCAGATGGTCCTCACAGGAGGCAAGAGAATTCCACACAGTCAGAAACCCTTTTGCTATTAAGAGTGACATCCGGCCGGGCGCAATGGCTTATGCCTGGAATCTCAGCACTTTGGGAGGCGGAGGCAGGCCAATCACGAGGTCAAGATATCGAGACCATCCTGGCCAACATGGTGAAACCCCATCTCTACTAAAAATACAAAAATTAGCTGGGTGTGGTGGCACGCGCCTGCAGTCCCAGCTACTTGGGAGGCTGAAGCAGGAGAATTGCTTGAACCCGGGAAGCGGAGGTTGCAATGAGATGAGATCGTGCCACTGCACTCCAGCCTGGTGACAGAGCGAGACTCCATTTCAAAAAAAAAAAAAAAAAAAGTGACAGCCCTAGGAAAACAATCAGTTAAGGGTGATGTAACATAATAAAGTTAGCTTGTTTTATAGAAATATTAGAGAATACATATTTAAAATATATGTGATATAAATCAATGTTTACATAAATATGTATGAGATATATGGAAAAAATACTAAAAATTCCCTTTTAACAGTTGGACAGGAAGCATAATTCTCTGATAAACATCACAATTAAAGTGTTTGGTCAGTGACAGGAAAATAAAAGGGCTGGAGAAGTTGCATGGGAAGGAACATGGCAGTGGGAAAAATGAGAAAAAGAGAAAAGACAAATACACAATATCATGATAAAGAAGAATAAACAACAGTTGGAGGAAACTAAAATATACTGTGCTTAATATATAAAAATATTTGAAAATCTAGGTAGTCCAGATTAGAAAATTAGAATCAAGATGCATCAACCCAAGTTGATATCTGAAATAACAGGACTAAAGCCATTAATGAAATTTTACATGGAGTCAAATGTCCGAACCAAAATGGCATTTTGGAAAAGTTTTCAAGTATTCTATGAATAAAAAGTTTCTCACTCATGCAGTGATTCCAAAGCTTACTAAAGTGGATATACTTTCAATAATACCAAAATCCTAATACCAAAAACTTGAAAAACAAGCATAGCAATAACCAGTACTCTGTTTCATTTATAAATCATCCTTTCAAAACTCAAATCAAATAAGTACATTGAAAATGTGAAAGACAATATAAGAAAAAAAAAGTGAGAAGAGTATTAAATATTAGAAAGAAGGAATTTTCGTTGCTTTGCAGGTAGATTCAATTTACAGGAAACCAAAGCAAATCAATGAAAAACAATTACATTTGTGAAAAGAGTTCAGTAAAGTCGTCAGTTATAAAATAACTATAAAAAGTCAATAGCTTTCCTACATGTCAGCAATAAGCTTTAGGTCATAATTGCATTCCCAATAGCAAAAGAAACATAAAACAGATAGAATTAAATTTAAGGCAGGAATATCCAGGATACACAAAAAATATGACCACCCTTTATCAAACAAAAATAATTGATTTTACTACCTTTAGAAATATCATATTTCTGGAATGTGCAGTATAGACATTACAGCTTAAATTAACTGGTGTATTGAATGTAATTCTAAAAAAAACTGAATTAAATTTAAGGCAGGAATATCCAGGATACACAAAAAATATGACCACACTTTATCAAACAAAAATAATTGATTTTACTACCTTTAGAAATATCATATTTCTGGAATGTGCAGTATAGACATTACAGCTTAAATTAACTGGTGTATTGAATGTAATTCTTAAAAAACTCTAATAATATTTTTTAGAGCTTGACAAAGTAGCCAAGAATCTTTTGAAAAAAAAAATTAGTTATACGTTTTCACTATCAGAAACTAAAATAGGTTGCAGATTTACAATAAGTAAAACAGAATGAAAATCACATGAGATCAGTTGAAAAAGGATAAGAAATTGGGATGTGATTGTGTCATTAAACTTCATAGATTATCTGATAGTGGTGTAATTATTTCTAAAAATAATTGCTTACTATTTCTTATCTCAAAATAAGGTAAATTTCAGATGGAAATTAAGATTTCAGTGTAAAGAATTCTAAAAGGAGATTCTCAAAGGAGATATCAGAGATGTGGGCTAAAATTTATCTTCAAAAATCATCCCCAAAACATTTTTATAATGGAGAAAAAAATTAGTAACTAAATGTCCAGCAGTAGGGTATGGATTAAGAAATAGTAAAGAATTCTTAGGATAGACTACCATACAACCACGGAGCATGTTATATTTATTTATATGGAGAATTTTTCATTTTATATTGTTAAGTAAAAATATAATTTAAACACTATGTACACCTTAAGCCATTTAAGAATATATATATGAAAAAAATACTAGTAAGACATATACCACAATGCTTATATATGTTTCCTTCTCTCCTTTTCTCCTCCCTCCAAGATTAGTCCCCCATCCCTCCTCCCTACTCCAGTGCACAGTTCCAGCAAATTCATACAGACAACAGGTAGATGGGAAATGAGTGATTCCTCCAGCATTTAATTTGTTGTATTAGTCTGTTCTCACACTGCTATAAAGAGCTACTGGAGACTGAGTAATTTATAAAGAAAAGAGGTTTAATTGACTCACTTCCACAGGCTGTACAGGAGGCATGGCTGGGGAGGCCTCAGGAAGCTTACAATCATGGCAGAAGGGTGAATGGGAAGCAATCATGTCTTCACATGGCAGCAGGAGAGAGGGAGCACAGAGAGAAGTGCTCTACACTTTTAAACAACCAGATCTTGTGAGAACTCATTCACTATCATGAGAACAGCAAGGGGGAAGTCTACCACCATGATTCAATCACCTCCCACCAGGCCCCCGCTCCAATACGTGGGGATTACAGTTCAACATGAGATTTGGGTGGGGACACGCGGCCAAACTGTATCATTAGTCATTTTGCATTTTTAAGTGGAAATAATTTTAATGTGCAAATGCGGGACCTAAGTTACTTACAGGGAGGTTCACTAGGTTGTGAGCATTCAGAAAAGTGTCAGCTTCAGTAAAGTCGGTTAAGTTATGGGAGAACTCTTGATTTTTTTTCCCATTCAGATTAAAGATCCTTGATGGGAAATGACTGGAGGGAGTTATACTGTACCACCAGCTCTTTATGTGCTTGGATCAGGCTTCTCACACTTGAATGTGCACACAAACCACCTGGGGATCTTGTTCAAAGGCAGATTCTGATTCAGGAGGGCTGGAGCATGGCCTGAGAGTCTGCATTTGTGACAAGCCCCCAATTGATGTTGGTCCATGTTGAGTAGGGAGGGCTGAGCCGATTCCGATACATCTTTTTAGTTTGATTCTAAATGATTTTCATTTTTACCATGATACCACACAAAACAATAATCTCTCTATATTCATTTTCTTTCTTCTGGGGCCTGACCTGTTTGTTTTCCATTCCTGGGAATGAGTGTTCTACCTGGGGTTTGAGTCAAATGTGGAGTTAATGCCTCATAGATGCCAAGAGCAAATAGAGAATAAAAAATGCATGGAAAAAAGAATATTTTTTTATCCTAGGCAAATACTTCAGTCAGATAAAACAGAAAATATCTTTATGAAACTATTAATAAATCCCTAAGACATCTCAAATTAAACAATGGCAAGAAATGTTATGTTTGTAGAAATACATAAAATTCATTTGAGGTCAGGACATTTTATGGTGTCAGCCAATAAAGCAGATGGGAGATTCCACTCATTTGAATGGGTCTGGGATAAAGCTGTCAGTCCCTGGAGCCAGGAGACTGGGAGTTCTGTTCTGGGCCAGGTAACTGAGGGGCAATTGTGGCAGTCACCCTTGGTGGTTGGTCTGAGCAGTGGGTTCTTGTGTCCGGGACATCTGAAGAAGTATAAAAAGACATAAGGTAGAATGACTGAAATGCTGTTATGTGAGAGGCCCAGGGAACAATGAATTAAAGTGACTCTGAGAGTGGGCCTGCACAGACCCATGGCCATGGAGTTGTATTAGTTAGGATCATGCTAGATGCTATAACAAACAGACCCCATATTGTTCAATGGCTCAAAGACAGTAGAAGTTTACTTTCCCTCACATAACAGTTCAAGGTGGTTGTTTCCAACTGGTGGGCAGCTTTACTCCATGCAGTGATTCAGGGTCCCAGGCTGGTTCTATCTTGCCATCTCAATCTAGCTCACACAAAGGGAAAGAGAGCAGAGAGGTGGAACATCTGATTTTTAATTTGGGGGGGTCTGGATGTGGTCAGTTGAGTATCACTCACTTTGTATTGATGAGAACCCAGTCACAGAATCACTTTAACTACAAGAAAGGCTGCTAGAAAATAGAGGCTGGTTGTGCTCCAGATGGAAGAGAAAACTGGTGTTTGGTGAGCATGTTTGCCAGAGTTGACACCTACTGGGCATGAACAGGTGATCGCCTAAGCCCCCAACCAAAAATCTCAGACTTAAAATAGAAAGGACAGTTTAGAATGTTACAAAAGGAAGCATCCTATGGTTCTTCTTGGTAAAAGTGTTATGTACAGCAAATTGAGTGGTAGGGGGAAAATGGTGAGAATGATATTGGGGCAAGTACGTTTTGAGATTTATTGGGAGATAACTCATTTCCTCTGAGGTACTTTGTTTATAATTAGGAGAAGCTCCTATTAGGTGGTACTGAGGCTTCAAGCGTGGAGAGATTGTCATTCTTTTTTAAAATTTTATATTGTTTAAAGTTTTGTAGATTTAGGGGGGTACACGTGCAGCTTTGATCAATCGGTATGTTGCACAGTGGTGCAGTCTAGGCTTTTAGTGCACCCATCACCTGAATAGTGAATTTGGTACCCAATAGGCAATTTTTCATTCCTCACCCCCCTCCCATACTCCCACCTTTTGGAGTCTCCTGTGTCTATTATTCCACTCTGTATGTCAAGCATTTCTTTATAAAAGAAACATTATGAAAGTTAAAAGCAGAGATCTCAAGACCTGCCATCATAGAGCTCCCCAGACAGTGGGCTAAGGCATGAATGGTGTGGTACAGAGGTAGCAGAGAGCTGCCAGGATACTGATTGTCAGCTTTTAGAGTGGTGGCAGGGGCCCAGGCTGCAGCTCCTGAGCTTGTTGCCTTTGTCTGTGTGAATCCCATTGTATGTAAGTCACTGTACTATTATTTTGCCATTAAAAGTAATGGCAAAAACCGCAATTACTTTTGCACCAACCTAGTATTATTACCCATGTATGCCTTGACATGAAAATGTTTGGAAAGCATTTCTCTATATAAAAATATGCAAAGCATTTTCCAAAA
Source organism: Gorilla gorilla gorilla (assembly GCF_029281585.2). NCBI lineage: Eukaryota > Metazoa > Chordata > Mammalia > Primates > Hominidae > Gorilla > Gorilla gorilla. Next base: position 27,647,903 of record NC_073243.2, read on the forward strand.
ATGTTACACTTTTCTAGTTAGAATTGGCTTACTATAACATCATTTATCTTATTCTCGAGCTTCGACCTCTCTTTCATTCAACATTTATTGAGCATCTACTGTATAGCAGGCACTGTTCTACACACGGACTCCTGACTTTCAACCTTCAATGTCATGTTGGCATCATGAGCTTTTACACTGCTTTGATTTTCTTCTTCTAGCTATCTATATTGTTTTTCTCTTTCTTAGCCATGGGTGCATTTTTCCATTAGACTGATAAAAGTAAGTCAGAGCAGACACTCACTGGCCCTTAATTATGCTCCCGAGTTTTTGAGATCGCCTGTGCATTTTTTTCTGAGCTATACAAACCAATCACATGACAGTTAGAAAGATGGATCTCTATACTGAAAAAAAAAAATGAACCTCACTGACAATGTTTTTCCAATCAAAAGAGAGGAATTTTCCAACCAAAACAAAGGGAAAAACCTCCATCTCTCGGCAGGTAGATACTAAGTAAAAGCAACACACAGCTGCCAGGTTTTTACATTAAACACTTAAGTTTCTGTTTAATGTTTTCTTTATCAAGATTCTAATACTTCATCAGACACACTCGGCTTCAGTCAAGGACTTCTTCAGAACTGATTTCTAAGAGCCTGCCTCCCTTCCAGAACCAAAGATGTTTAAACAACATTTAAACAAAACAAAACAAAACAAAAAACTTAACAAGGATTTTTAAACAGAGATTTATAGTGGTTTCATCACAGGCTCATTCCTCCAGAGCTCTGCCCCGGGTGGCCAGCCTGCGCTGCCAAGGCCTGTGTGGCTTGCTCTTGCGCCTGGCCCTTCTCCGACGACGGCTGGCCAGTCTGAGGACGCCCAGCACACGCTACTCAGAGGACACCCAGCACACGCTACTCAGAGCAGCCCAGGGTCCTCTGTGGTTGTAATGCTATAATCACCAGTGTATAGACACAGCTGCTGCTATTTGCACTCTTAACAGACACTTCTTGGAGGAAATGGCTTCAGGCGAAGCCCAAATTTCAATATCTCAAGTTCCACCACCCAAGGATCTAGGAGTTTCCTCTCTAAAGATAGTGAAGATTGCTAGTTGTGAGACAGAAAATATTGTATTATAGTAGGTGGAAGTCTCGGAGGTACAAACTAACCCTGTAGTATTATTATTTGAACTTGTTCAGTGTAACTTAAGGCGTTAGTGTAGATCTAGAATGTTCAAGTCGGCCTCAGGCGGACCTACTTGCTTCCTCACACTGAGCCTCGGGTGGCTTCTTTCTTTCTTTCTGGACCACAAATCCACCCCTCTCTTCCAGGTTTCAACTGTCTCTCTGTGGTAGTCTAAATATTGACATAATGCTTCTCCCCCCTCTTGACTGACCCTTCTTTATCAAGCCCCTTTCTTTCCAGGCTCTTGCTAAGAAGCTGGGCACACGCTCTCAGTGTCTGCTCCAGTTCCCAAGCGTTTTGTGGTTGACCTTTGAGTGGTCAGTCATGTTTGATGTCTCAGCGCCCTACAGCATCCTCACTTGCTGCATTCCCTGTGGCCCGTTTCATGATGGATTGTCATTTCCTTTAATTCCCCTTCCTTGCCCCTTTCCTTTTCCTCTGCCAGAACAATTGATCAAGAATTCTGTCTCCCCCTCAAATAATAATAACATTACTTTTTCTAGGGCTCACATTTACATTTGAAAACAAATTTTAAACAGGAAACCAGTGCCATCCAAAATGGACATTTAGGAAAAGGGTTTCCTCACAGCCCTCAACAAACACTGTATTCCCTTCTTTTCATTTGATAGCTGCTTTTCTTGCCGGGGGAAGAAAGGACATTATAATTTGGCTACTTCTCTGTAAGTCCAAAACAAGGAGCCAGATGTAATTCAGTAGATTTGAAGCAGGTTTAACAAAGGATCTAGTTCAATGACTTGTTTTGCAATAAACTGTGTGCAAGATTTGGAAAAACCAGCAAATTAAAGACTGCTCGAGTTTCATTTCTTTCTGTTTAGAGAATACCTATTAGACGATGTTTTGAGAGGATTTATGCATGGGGCTGGTACTGAAATGAATTAAAAGACTAATAATACTGGGCTTCATAACACTGGAGCCTGTGGAAAATATCTGAGCTGCTCCTCCTGCCTTGGAAGAGCTTATAAGCTGAGTGGAAAAGATGGGCATGGGTGGTACAAGGAACAGTTGCAAGAAAGCAGGATGGCAAGATGCCCTTAACCGATGTGGGCTGTGGGACAGCTCACTCAGATTACCTGCTGCTTGTCTCTCACTCTGTCCTACTTCACTGTATCTTACTGTGTGTGTGGCCAATCCGACTGAGGTAGGGGTGTGTGTGTGTGTGTGTGTGTGTGTGTACATGCATGCATGTGTGTTATTTTTTTCTCTATTTGTTTCTTGCAGGTTAATTCCCTCCTCATTCCCCTGCTCCCTGCCTCCAAGTTCTTCTGTCCCGAGTAAATATACAGTTCTCTAGATAAGGGGCTATGCTACTTTAGTATTTCTTATAGTCCAAGTAAAATCCTAGGCACTTCTTAACCTCTCAGTAAATACGCATTGATTGATTGACTAAGCATGACCATTGTGACGGCAGTAAATGTATAAGAGGAGGACCAATCGACATTTTAAGTTCCAGAATCATCCATCTGCTGGGTCACGTTCTCCATATGTGTGGGTGGTTCTGTTTCAGCAAATGGTCTTTTCACTAGCCCACATCAAGACAAAGACATGTTCTGAACTGGAGATGATGCCAAGCCTGGGCTGTGAAGACCACCCACAAAGGCTTCAGTGGAAAAGAGAGAAGACACTGGAGAGGCAGGAAACGGTTCGAGGATGAAGAGACTGGACAGATGGATGGAGGACCATGAGGTGACCCAACCAGGGGCAAGAAGGAAGAGAATCGGCTGCTGTAGGTCTTGGGCAGCAAGAAGTTTACATCGATCAGTTTATACTGTTGGATTAATACTGTTTGGCTGGAAAAATAGTGTAAATAAGATGAATATAAGCCATCTGGCTGGTATATTGGTGCAAAATGATGACCCATAAGTAATTGAGAGAAATCTTCAAAAAAATAAGAAATGTGTTTTCGCTTTTTGAAGAAGAATTAGTACAGCTTTGTTATTTAAATTTTGGGGAGATTTACTGGGTCACTACCGTAGTGATAATCACATAAATAGCAATAAGTGGTCTGAAGCATTTGGACTCATCTTGCCATTACAATCACTGTTCTCTGAAGTTTCTCAAAGTTGGGAGCAGATGATAATGCCTCAGGGACAGCCAACTGTGATGTCTGAGCACAGGCCAACCGTTTTGTGTTGCAATTAATTAAAATTTACAACAGAGTTAATCTGGCAACATCCACATATTTAACAAAATGGATAATTGTTATTGTGCTGGGAGGCTTTTTCGAATGAATGGTGACCAGATCACGTAAATGCCTGTAATTTGTGTTTCTTTACACAGTTAAGCTGAGCCTTTACAGATTTTTCTCCTCTTTGTTAGGGCTCCAACAACCCAGAAACAAAGCCAATGTTAACAATTTTCTCTGACACTGAATTAATCCTACACACACACACAGACACACACACACACACCTTAAGAAACAAAGGTCTTGGATTGATTCCTTGGCAATAGGATCTCCATGGCCTGAATGCCCACCCCAGAGTCAGGGCCCAGGACCCACCCTCTCTTTGCTCTCTACATCTGCCTCATGCCTTCTCAGACTCATTCCTCATCCATCAAGAAGTCTGAGGAACCTAAGGTCTAGGCCCAGCCTGGCTATGGAGTAAAAGTTCAGGAGTCACTCTGGGAAGGTCAAGGAAAATGGAACTCTGGGCTTCAGAGAGAGGACTGGCCTGGGACACGGCAGGCAGATGAGCAGGTGGGTTTCCAGCCCCTGAGGGTCTTGGGAAAGAGAAGAGAAAGGTGAAGCATTACTCTCTAAAATGCTTTGTTTTTTTTTTAAATTTTTTCCTACATGATAAATTCATGATTTTTGGAAAAATTAAACAAATAAGGTCACGTGAAAAGAAGAAAATAAATATGACATGCATTTGTAGCACCAAGTGATAACCACTTTTTTTGTGTTTGCTTGTTTGTTTGAGATGGAGTCTCGCTCTGTCGCCCAGGCTGGAGTGCAGTGGCGCAATCTTGCCTCACTGCAACCTCCACCTCCTGGGTTCAAGAGATTCTCCTGCCTCAGCCTCCCAAGTAGCTGGGATTATAGGCATGCGCCACCAGGCCCAGCTAATTTTTGTATTTTTCGTAGAGGCAGGATTTCCTCATATTGGCCAGCTGGTCTCAAACTCCTGACCTCATGTGATCTGCCTGCCTTGGCCTTCCAAAGTGTTGGGATTACAGGTGTGAGCTACTGCGCCCGGCTACTAATCACATTTAACTGTAACTTGTCTATGCCTATATGCACACAGAGATAGTTCCCCCAAATAGGATCATACTGATTTGACATATCCTCTGAATATATCATGAATAACCCAAGTTATTTTATATACATTAGAGGCATGATTTTAACAATGACATAATGATAATCATTAATTATATTGTGTGCCTGCTTGGTATTGGAGGACTTATGGAAATTTACTTTATAAGAAAGCGATTTGACATCACAAAAATAATAAGAGAGGGGCAGCTCAAGTATTACAAAGTTTTCTACACTGCAAAAGAGGAGAAAGAGATTTTTTAAAAATCTAAGTGAACATGAATTTTTTAGGGACAAATGATTATGCCTATCCAAAGCTTCTGGCACTCATGGGAATTTTCCATATTTTTATATTTAATAGGTGTTTCTGAAAAGATATGGAGCATGGGGTCAGACATGTCTCTAAGCATCTACTCTTTTGGAATCACAAGCTTATTCCTTTGACGTGTGTTTTGAGACCCTCTAGTTAAATTGGATCTCCAGTACCAGAGTGGCTAGCAAGCCTGCCCTAATGGGAAGTGATGGGGAGATGGGCGTTGGAGTCTGCAGTTTGTCTTTCACGGATATTTCTTTCACCTGGCAGACAGCCTAATGCTTAGTTGTCTGACCCATGACCGGGGGTCCCTCACATGGGAAACTTGTTTTTACTGGCAGATGCCCTTGTGGCTCTTGTCTGACCCATGTCCAGTTTATGCCTGCCTGACCATTGCTCTCGGCTGGGAGCTTGACCTCATGTTCTCTTCAGCGTCCTGGGGGAAAACCTGGCCTGGGACAGCCCCTGGTTCTTCATGTGGAAGGCACAGATTCAGTACACCACCGCAATAGGAAACATGTTAAAGGATTTTTACTTACAGATCCTGGGCAGAGAGGAAGCAATGAGTTGGGAGGGCAGTCCTCCCTCCCTTGGTCACAGGAGGCAGGAATGAAGAGTCAGGAAGAGAGAGAGAGAGAAATGCATAACAGTTGGCAGTAAATATGAGGGAGCAGGATGTGGGTCACTTGATGTTTTTGAACAAATGCCAGATGGTTCTTTTTTTATTATTATTTTGAGATGGAGTTTTGCTCTTGTCACCCAGGCTGGAGTGCAATGGCAGGATCTCGACTCACTGCAACCTCCACCTCCTGGGTTCAAGTGATTCTCCTGCCTCAGCCTCCCGAGTAGCTGGGATTACAGATGTGCACCACTGCGCCCGGCTACTTTTTTTTGTATTTTTAGTAGAGACATTTCACCATTTTGGCCAGGCTGTTCTCAAACTCCTGAACTCAAGTGATCCACCCACCTCAGCCTCCCAAAGTACTGGGATTATAGGCATGAGCCATCACGCCAGGCTGAGATGGTCCTTTTAAAGGAAGCAGTGGGAAAGCGGGTAGCCCAGGCTGATAGGTGGAAGAGATGCTGCTGAGTTCTTATGTCTGGCACTGGTTCGAGCCATTTGGGTGTGATGTAGAACTGGAAACTGTCGAGGTGACTGAGCCTGCTTCTGCTATGAGAAAGTTAAACCTGTATTCGAAATGGATGTCCCAGCAACAGAAAATTGTAAGAATTCACTTTCTGATATTCAGAATACTTCTTTGAGGGGAATATATCATAACACCACCAAGTGTCTGAGGTTTACACTCATCCATTAATATATTCTTTCTTCCAATTTATAAAACAAATAATCACAAAGTTAGCATTTTTCTTCTGTACAGTAGACAGAGAGGTGCTGAGAAGTCTATGCCACAAAACATGACTTATTGCGTTAGTTTGTTCTCACACTGCTATAAAGAACTACCTGAGACTGAGTAATTTATGAAGAAAAGAGGTTTATTTGACTCACAGTTCCACAGGCTGTACAGGTGGCATGGCTGGGGAGCCTCAGAAAACTTATAATCGTGGCACAGGGGTGAACGGGAAGCAAGCACATCTTCACATGGCAGCAGGAAAGAGAGAGAGAGAGAGAGCGACGGGGGAAATGCCATACACTTTTAAATCATAAGGTCTTGTGAAAACTCACTATCAGGAAAACAGCAAGGGGGAAATCCACCCCCATGATCCAGTCACCTCCCACCAGATCCCTCCCCCAACATTGTGAATTACAATTCAACATGAGATTTGGGTGGGGACACAGAGCCAAACCATCTCTCTTATCTATCATTCCCAAAATAAATAATAAAAATGCAGGGCAAATAGCTGAGAACAGAGAAAGCAAAAGGTGGCCTTGAACAGAAGAAACATGATATATATCAGTTAGCTACTGCTATGTAACAAATCACTCCAACAGCCAGTGGCTTAAAACAACAAACATTAATTCTTATTCACATATCTGTGTGTTTGTTGGGAGTTGACTAATCTAAGCTATATCCAGACTGGCCCATCTGGGCTGCAGGTTACAGTTAGGTCTGTTTTATATATGTTCACTCTGGGACCTAGGTAGAAAGGACAGCAGCTACTCAGAGGAGGAAAGTTCTTTTCATAGCAATGGCAGAAGTGCAGGAGCTCAAATATCACCACCTAAACATATTTCAAACTTTGCCATGTCATATTTGCTAGAATCTCATTGGCCAATGCAAGTTGCTTGGCCAAGCCCAAATACAAGAAGTGGAAGAGTCTAATCCATCCCAGTTTCCAGGGACTTCGCTGGTTTTTAGCACTGAAAGCCTCATCCTGAGAAACCTCTCAGTCCTGGGAAAACCAGGATAGTTGGTCATCCTAGGGGAAGCATACTCTGCCTTTAGTTGAAAGAATTGCAAAGTTACATAGTCAAGACCATGGTTGCAGAAAGGCATACAGGATTGGGATTAATAATTCAATCTACTGCAGGATGGGCACTGTGAGTCTAGAGCTATGAATTCTGTATCTGTGTGTTGGAAATAGCTTCAGATCCTACGTGGGTTTGTGGTCTACCTCCCTAACATTTGCACACCACTTTATATATCCAAAGTGTGCTGGCACTCTCATGTGATTCTATAAGCCTGTGAGATGGGCGCAAGGGGCATTTTAGACAATCTCAGTTGCCAGTGGAGGACACTGTGTGTCCAGGGCTTGCATGTCTTGGCCAAGTTGGAGCAAGACTGCTGAGAGCCTTGGTTAGTAAAGGGTGAAGATAAACCTCAAGTCGAGTTCTTTTGATGCTCAGCCTCCATTCTTTACCTTCTTTCTAATAAGTCATTCTTTTTGATAAAAATTTGGGGTCAATGCCTGATAGGTTAAGTTGAAAAGCCATGTGTTGCCCTTTCAAAGCCTTGAATTCTAGCCCTGTTTGTAACTAAGGTCACTCGCTTTCCGCACAGTTAAGCAGCAGAGAAGGGAGGCACACATTACTGCTCAGTATGGGATACGAAGTGCCTTCCCCAAAGTAGCTGACAATGAGAATGTCTGCCCTTTATATCTGAGGACTCTTGAGAGCAGCCTGTGAGAAACGTGGTTTATGAAGGGCTCTGAGAGTAGAAAGGAGATTTGAGTTTACTTACTGATGGCAGAAGCAATAGGAAAAGTCTATGGCAACTGAATGACCCCAGGAACATGGTCCACGCTGCCTTTGCCTTTTCTACCCAGGGCTTAGTGGCCTAAAGAGGTTCTGTATCTGTGAAAGGCAGTGCCCTTGTCCCCTTGGCAGGCTCTGAGGCTTACTCGAACTTGTCTGGCACCAAGGGACTGAGAGATTGCAGAGCTGGTACCCTGTGCGCATCCAGCCTCTGACTCAACATTTCAAGGAAGTCAAATGCAGCAGTGGGTGGTTATTTATAAGGACTGATGTAAGTTGCTCCTTACAAATCATTTATTACTATTTAACTGAAAGTGATGAGCTCATGCCTGAAAAAAAAAAAAAGGCCTTCACGAAATGATGGACCTTTGGGGAGTGCTTCTCCTGGAGCCAGTTTGTTCTACATGGAGGAGGGAGGGAGGAAAGGAGAGGAGTAAGCCTCATATTCCCATTCCAACAAATCTACCACAATCTTATAAAATAGGGGGTTTCAGCTGCATTTTCCAGTAAGCTTGGTGACTTCATTTACATGGCAAAGATTTATGAAACAAGTTCACTACCATAGATGTCTATGACATTGAGTCTCTTGACCTCGCAAGAATTCTTCCTCTGGTTGAGATTGTTTTCTAAGTCTGAAACTCTGGGTTTTAAAGGCATGGTCCTATTTAAGGAGGAACCATGTCTATGAAGTTTGAGTATAATGTGAAATGAGTTTCATGTGGCCAGAGCTCAAATACTCATGATTCCTCGCAAATATCTGAGACCCAGAAATAATTTTGACATCGTTTAAATCAAGAAAATGACCTGTCTGTTTCTGTTTTCCTGACTGAACTCCCCAACTAACATGTTTATAGATTAACAAAAAATCAAACTCTGAGATGTTTCATATGGCACCTTTCTTGAAGTTTCCTGAAACACACACACACACACACACACACACGCACACACTATTATTGCTCAGAAAAAAAAGGCAACATAGTTTTTCATTTTTAAAAGTCAGAAAATAAAAATCATAAGTTTTTTTCTTTCTTTCTTTTCCTTTTTTTCTTTCTTTCTTTTTTTTTTTTTTTTGTTAGATATGAAGCCTCTGTCTGTCGCCCAGGCTGGAGTGCAGTGGCGTGATCACCGCTCACTGCTGCCTCAACATTCCTGTACTCAAACCATCCTCCCACTTCGGTGTCCCCAGTAGCTGGGACTACAGGCACGTGCCGCTGGGACTACAGGCACGTGCCACCATGCCCAGTTGATTTTAAAAATGTTTTCTAGAGATGAGGTCTCGCTATGTTGCCTGGGCTGGTCTCAAACTCCTGGGCTCAAGCGATCCTTCTGCCTTGGCTTCCCAAAGTGCTGGGATTACAGGCGTGAACCACCACTCCCAGCCGATAAGCAGTTTTTCAAGCTAAGCATTTTAACTAGAGAATCGAGAACTAAAAAAAATTGTAACAGGTAGTTCATGCTATATTTAATTCAATACTATGAACGATTTAGAAGACTAGATCATCAAGACAACACTGACAACTGTGGAAAAGAATGGTGTGCAGTGGAGAGCAGACTTACGGAAAAGCAGGAAAATAAAAGAGATGAAAAGATTCACTGTCCCTGGATCCTACCTAATTCATCTCAATGTCTACTCTATCAAGGGCCTGTTAAAAATCTGTCCCTGTAAGCATCTGGGTTCTTTGAAATTCTCACAGGCCAGCCTCGCTTCTGACCACATAAAAACTGGGGACATGTTGGTGAAAGGGTGCAGACTTTCAACTACAAGATAGATAAGTGCTCTGGATCTAATGTACACGTGGTGACTATGGTTAATAATTCTGTATTGCTTCTTTGAAATTTGATAACAGAACAGATTTTAAGTGTCCCTGGTGAGCACCCCCACAAATGGTAACTATGTGTGGTGATGGATGTGTTCGTCAATTTGATTGTGGCAATCAATATACAAAGTATACATGTATCAAATCATCACCTTGAATATTTACCATTTTATTTGTCAATCAAATATTTTAAAATAAAACTCTGTTTGTAAAATATACACATATATCACATACCATACAATCGACTAATTTAAAACACGTATAGTGTGCAATTCAATGTTTTTTAGTATATTTCCAGAATTATACAACCATCACTACAGTTTTGGAACATTTTCATTACTCCCAAAATCAAACTTATTTGATGTCTTTTAAAAAATAGTCTTTTTTTTTTTTAATTGGCTCTGGAGTCTTTTACAACTTGTTCCTCAAATTATTTTTGGAGTAGCTTTCCTACTGATAATATATTAATAGAAAAATCTAAATTTAAATTGAAAAAATGACCTGCTTCTAAAATGGAAAAAACTTATCACCCTTTTCCCCCTTCTCCGCACCCCTTGATTACATGTTTCTTAGGTAAAATTTGTTCTGTGAAATGCTGCATATCTGCAACAAACAACCTCTGGAGTTTTTTCTGTTGTCCCATTTGCATTTCCATTTGCAAAAAATCCTTTTTATTGCATGGAATGGTTTATTCAAAGCTTCTGGCATTTTTGATATTCATCTCACATTTTACAAAGCGATTACAACAGCTCTAAAGTTTCTTATATTAATGAGTTTTAACACAACCATTCTTTTTTTTTTTTTTTTTTTTTTTGAGGCAGAGTCTCGCTCTGTTGCCCAGGCTGGAGTACAGTGGCATGATCTTGGCTCACTGCAACTTCCACCTCCCGGGTTCAAGCAATTCTCGTGCCTCAGCCTCCCTGAGTAGGTGGGATTTACAGGTGTGTGCCAACATACCTGGCTACTTTTTATTTTTTATTGATTTATTTTAGTAGAGACAGGTTTGGCCATGTTGGCCAGGCAGGTCTCAAACTCCTGGCCTCAAGCGATCCACCCACCTCGGCCTCCAAAGTGCTGGGATTATATATAGGTGTGAGCCACTGCACCTGGCCTCCTGTTTTTTTCTTAACTGAACCCCAATTATGGTTCCTCTCTTGGGACTTGAGTAACCTTTGTGAAGGATCTTTTTTAGGATATCCTGTCAAAATAGGATACTGAGTTTTATTGTGAAGTTATCCATATACCAGAAAGCCAACTCTCTTGAGAAGAGGTCTTATTTTGTACAATGGGTAATCTTCTAAAATTCCCAAGACATTTGGACATAAAATGTTCATATTTCATTTATTTAGGCAAAAATTGGCTTTAATAGGGGACAGTGTGTTAATTTTCTTATTTGGACTGTGACATGTTTTCTAGAATTAGACTGAAAGCTGGGGTGTGGTCCAGAGGCTGGAGGCTCTTTCTCTAATTTAAATTGCCCTGAGAATTGTTTATGAAAGCTTCTAGAAGTGGAAAAACCAACAACAACAAAGGGACAGGCAGAATAAGAGCCACATTTTATTTTTCTAAGTCAGTTATATATATTTCCACAGGGTTTAGTACTAGAAAAATCTGAGGAAACTATGTGTAATACAGTCACTAAGAGCCAAGTGACTTTTATTTACCTAAAAAAAGGTCTCCTTGAGAATGTAGTTTCCAATATAGTTCCTATTCTTGCAGTCCAACTTTTTTTTTAGCATTCTAAAATTAACCAGACAAACCTGATCACTTGATTCCTGGGAGAATGTTTATTATCTTCTCAGTGCTTACAGCGTAAATGAAGTTATAGTGATTGAAATCAAGCTGCAGGTTTAAAAATCTTCCAAAAATCAGGTAAATCCCTTGTGAAACCACAGTCAGCATTCGAAGGTGGATGTGCTGTAGCCCCCAATTTTCTTCTTTCCATCCTTCCCTACATCATTGTTAAGCATTTAATCAACACCTGCTCAAATGTACCACTCATGGAAACCTCCCCTGGCTCCCCAGGCCTGAAGAATTTTCCTCATCCTGCTCTATCTCTTGATCCTGCTTGATTGCTCATGCTAATATTTATTCATAACTGAATTGGTTTTTTTACTCTTTTCTTTATTTTCTGCCTGCTGTACTAGATAGTACCTCTGTGGGGCAAGGAAAATTGCTGTTTTCGATGTCTACAATTGTGCCTGGATATCCTAGCAGCTCAATGACTAGTTACTGGCAACTACTAGCTACAGCATACTAGTACAGGTTGAACATCCCTAACCCAAAAAATCCAAAATGCTCTAAAATCCAAATCTTTGAGTGTTCACGTAGAACCATATGGGTGGCTGAGGTTGCCTTCCGATGGTCTGATGTACACAAACTTGGCTTCATGCACAAAATATAATTTAAAATATTTTATAAAATTACTTTCAAGCTAGGTGGATAAGGTGTATATGAAACACAGAGGAATTTTATGTTTAGACTTGAGTTCCATCCCTAAGATACCTTATTATGTATATGGAAGTACTTCAAAATCCAAAATTGGAGATGCCTCTTCTCCCAAACATTTGAGATAAGGGATAATTAACCTGTAGGGTACGTGTGTGTGTGTGTGTGTGTGTGTGTGTGTGTGTGTGCGCGCGTGTGCATGAGAGAAAGGGAATATTATAATTTCAGTTAAAATCATCCAATGTTTGATTTGAAGAACAGATTTTAAGGGGGCTGGAGAAGATGTGGAAAAGCAGCTGAGAACTTATGACAGTCCAGATGGGAAAGGATGCAAGCGGTGGCAACAAAGAGACATAGCAGATGATTTGAGAGAGTTAAGATGTAAAATCAACAAGACTTGACGATGGTGTGGCCGTGGAGAAGCAGAGCGAGGAAGGTGTCAGGTGCATGTCTTTGAACTGATGTAGAAAAATGAAGTCAGGGATTTGGGGTGGGGAAGGACACTGTAGCAGTCTGCACTTATCCTCTGGGGATACCTTCCAAGACCCTCAGCAGGAGCTTGAAACTATGAATAGTAACAGACCCTAGCCAAAGTCACATTTTACTTAAAGGAAGCTATTTATTTATTATTATTATTATTATTATTATTATTATTATTATTGAGACAGAGTCTCACTCTGTTGCCCAGGCCGGAGTGCAGTGGCGTAATCTCGGCTCACTGCAACCTCCGCCTCCCAGGTTCAAGCGATTCTCCTGCCTCAGCCTCCCGAGTACCTGGGATTAAAGGTACCAGCCACCATGCCCAGCTAATTTTTGTATTTTTAGTAGAGATGAGGTTTCAGCATGCTGGCCAGGCTGGTCTTGAACTCCTGACCTCAGGTGATCTGCCCGCCTCAGCCTTCCAAAGTGCTGGGATTACAGGCATGAGCCACCATGCCCAGCCCAGGAAGCACTTTATTATTTCTCTTTGGGATATCCAAATTGCCAGCATCACCACTCTTGTGCTTTGGAGTCATTACTAAGTCAAATAAGGGTTGAGTACAAGTTCCATAATATTGTGGCAATAGATCTGATAACAGAGAGGGCTACTAAGTGACAACTGCAGAAAGAGAAACTTTGAATAATGGAGGACTAATGTATAGTCTTTTCACAGAGCAGAACCTACCCCTTCTCTCCAATTCCCTCTTTTATATAACACTGGTCCTGACCTGAACTATTACAATATAGACTGTTAATACATCATACTGCCCATTTGTGTTTGAATCCGTACTCCCTTCAAATGAATATCCCTAAAATAGAACTTGGTACATTTCACTGTTCTATAGAACACTGGGCCTGATCTGAACTGTTACAATATAGACTGTTAATACATCATACTGCCCGTTTGTGTTTGAATCTGTACTCCTTTCAAATGCATATCCCTAAAATAGAACTTGGTACATTTCACACCCCTGACAAAAATGTCAATGGCTCCCTGTGCTGGCAGGATAAATAACAGTCTTAAAACTGTTTCTTAATTCTGTTACTCTGAATTTTGTGCTTCTGACATCCCCTCCTTGGGGAATGCCTTCCTCTTTGATTTGTAAATGGAAATGATGCTGAATCTAACCTCTTTTCCCATGCCTGACCAATGCAGGCTTTAGTGAGTTTCTCTCCTCTGAAACTGTAGACTGTTTACTGCATAGACCATTCATTTGGCACTAAGCATTTAGTTCAATTGAATGAACATTTACTGGCCACCCACCACAAATGTGGAGACTTGCACTAAGTAACATGAAGGTAGTAATCCTTACATATAAGGGTACTTTGAAAAGTTTGCGGAAAATAAAATTAAAAGATAAAAATAAAAAAATACAAACTTTATTTCTGAATATAAGCTTCATCATGTTCAAGACACTTTTTAAAGTGCTGATACCAGCTATTTAGTCCATCCCTAAGGAGCTGAGGATCCTGGATATTTAAGCATGTCCATGCAGCCTTTTTTACATTATTAACTGAAGAAAAACAGGTGCCTTTTAAAGATTTTTTTTTAATTGGGAAACAAAAAGAAGTCAGAAGGAGCCAAATCAAGACTGTAAAGTGGATGCCTAATGATTTCCCATCGAAATGCCTGCAAAATTGTCCTTGATTGATGAGACAAGCGAGCAGGAGCATTGTCGTGGTGGAGAAGGATTCTCTTGGGGAAGCTTACCTGGGTGTTTCTCTGCTAAAGATGTGGCTAACTTTCTCAAAACACTCTTAAAATAAGCAAGTGTTATTTTTCTTTGGCTCTCTAGAAATCAGCAAGCAAAATGCCTTGAGCATCCCACAAAACCCTTGGCCACGATCCTTGCTCTTGACCTGTCCGTCTGCTTCTGCTTTGACTGGACCACTTCTACCTCTTGGTAGCCACTGCTTTGATTGCTTATTGTATTCAGGATAGTATTAGGAAGGCCATATTTGATTTCCTGTTACATGCTTTAAAGAAATGCTTCAGCATCTTGATCCCACTAATTTAGAATTTCTATATAAAGCTCTGCTCTTGTCTACAGTTGACCTAGGCACAATGGTTTTGATAGCTATTGAGTGAAAAGTTTGGTTAACTTTTTCAGTCAGAATTATATAAGCTGAACCAATTGAGATGTCTATGGTGTTGGCTCTTATTTCTGCTGTTAATCATCAGTCCTCTTCAATTAGGGCATGAACTAGATTAATTTTTGTTCTCACAAATTGATGTGAATGGTTTGCTGCTGCTTTCTTCATCTTCATAATTGTCTTGTCTCTTCTTATAGCAAGCTCTCCTACGTAAACTGCTGTTTTCTTTGGGGCATTGTCCCCGTAAACTTTTCATAAAGAATCAACTATTTTTCATTATTCTTCTACAAAACTTTACCGTAAATTTGATTTTGTTCTTGCCTCAATTTTAGCAGAATTCATGTTGTTCTGATAAGGACTTTTCAAATTGATGTCATATTCATCTTAGTGCCTCATAGTAGATCTTATTCAGACATGTTATAACAAGTTAGTATGAGTTTATCGTGGTGCAAAAAAATTTTGAAATCCATGCAAAGTTTTTTCATAATATGCATTTTCATGAACTTCTAAAAGACCCCTCACAGCATTTTATAATTTACAATTAAAGTAAGTTTCCTTTATTAATAGTTTTTATTTCTATTTTTATTAGTTATCGTGTGAATTTATGATTGCCTTATGACTGTTGAGAAAAAAAGTGTGGCGCATTTAATTATTGTATTTCTTCTTATTAAATCATTTATGTCCTTTAGCTAAATCTTGTTAAGAGCATTCTTTTAATATTCTGATGAATACTTTTTCTGAGTATTTTATTGAGGATTTTTTAAACTTCATACATTAGAATGGCCTATAATTTCTCTTTTCTGCTACAATAATTAGTTTTTTAAAAAATTTAAATAATGGATCAGGACCCTGAAATGTTTATATAGTCTTAAATATTTTTGGTCTTTAGTACATTGGCTCTCTTCTTGACACATTTTTAGCCCTGAATCTTGTTAGATGGTAAATTCTTTGAACATCTTTTCAGTTCCTTCTAATCTATTCAGGTTTACAGGGCTTTGGGGAGAAACATTTTAGTGATTTCACAGTTTTCAAATCATGATGAATTTCATCAGTTAGAAATCATATGGATTGATTGGAATGTGATATTTACTTACCCTCTGCATTTGTTACTGTGTTCCATGTCTTGATTTTAATTTTACTTTCTTTAGTTTTGCTTTTTTCCCTGATTGCATTTGCTAGAAGTTTGCCTATTTTATTGTTTCTTCTTACCCCCAAATCAAACTTGTTGATTTATTTATTACTTTTCTTCTAGTTCTATTTTCAAATAAATTAGCTCTAATTCTTATCTGCACTAATAAAAGCATTTAGGGCTATTAATTTTCCTTTCAGCATAGCTTCTACAGCTATACATATTTTGGTATGATATATTCTTTTTTTTTTATCCACCTAGCTTGTGTTTTCAATTTTGATTTCCTATTTCTTTGTTCCAAGAGTCATTTAGAAGTATGTTTCCTAATTTCCAACTATTAAAGGTTTTTTCCACTCATATTCTTTATTTCTAACTACGTTTATTCGATTATATTCAGGTAATATAGCCTAAAAACACTCTGCCTCTTTGAATTTGTAAGCTTTATTTGTGGCCAATTATGTAATTGATTTCAGTAGAGGGTCTATGGACATGAGGAAAAATGTATATGTCTTTATATATTCCTTAGTTATTTTGTGCCCAAATAACTATATATATATATATATATATATATTTTTTTTTTTTTTTGGTATACCAGAACCATCTGATTCAGAAGGAAAAATCATTGGAACTGTTTCATGATAGTTGTTTTTTAAGCCAAAAATTATTTAAACTCTAATAATATTGTATACTCAGGTGCTATATTTTTATAGGACATGCAGGTTTATGATTATTGTTTCTTCTTCATAAATTGTCTTTTATTATTACACAATGTTCCTCTGTATTTTGTTTAGTGCTTTTAACCTTAAGTTCCACCCTGTATGATATTAATACTGTCATTCCTGCTTTCTTTTTGTTTGCATTTGGTTGACATCTCTCTGTTAATCCTTTTATTTTCAAAATTTCTTTTCCATTTTTAAGAATTCTCCTTATAAACAGCATATATCTGGGTTTTGTTTTTTAACTCAATATGACAGTCTTAGTTATTTAATGGGATAATTCATTCTATCCACATTTACTTTAACATATGATACTTAATTTTATTAGGCCCATCTTTATGTTTAATATTTATTTACTTTGTGATTCTCCTTTATTTAGTTTTATTTTGTAGCTGATTTTGTCATTCATTCTATTTTTTTCTTATCTTTTGAAAATACGACTGTATTTTTTTCATTCTGCTAGTGGCATTTCATGTTTTGATTCTCCTAATCATGTATATTTTCCACTATTCTACAGAAGTACAAAACTCCCACCTTTCCCCATTAAGATGCTTTCTTACTGACCTACTTCCCCAATGCTAATTAGAATATTTTTATTTTCTCCCTCCACCCTGTCCTCTAACTCCTATGTTTTAAGACATAGTTTAGAACTTTAAATTTCAGGTCAATATTAGATTTTCTCTTATTGTTTGTCTGTTTTTCCCCAAGAATCTTTATTCAGTGCTTTCTAATATTATGGCAGGTTATGTTATTAGGACCAATTCTCCTGCTAAAACCTAAAATTTATGGAGAACATATTCATTAAAAATTATGCTTAACAGCATCAAAGAAATGACCAGGTTGTAGGAGATTAGGAGGCCACAGTCTAAAGGATCTGAGAGAGATAAGCAGAGCCTTGAAGCAACGTTATCCTTGAGGGCATTTGGCAAATAGGTAAACATTCTTTGTAACTGAAGGGTATTCAAACTAGAAACAACAAACAAACTCAAAAGACTGCTCAAAGTGCACATCTAAGAGAAGATGCTTCTATCATAAAATGGGAATCCCTAAGAGTCAAACCCTTAAGGGAAAGTGAATTAGATGTAAATTTTCCACTCTAGTTCCAGGGGACTGCAGGGAAATGTTTGTTTGTTTGGCATTGAACAGAACAGGTGAAAACTATCCGTAGGAAGTTGTAATCACAATCTTTCCCTTGTGTGGATTTCCCAAACACATCCAAAACACCTGGTTGTCAATTACAACTTGATTTGCTAATTCATTTAAAAATTGTCCAGAATTATTTAGTAGTGCCCCCAACACCTGGCTGAGGCAAAAGCAAATTATCTCTTCCTCCATTTCAAAGAAGTTTCACAAAAATTTTTCTAAGGAAAATGAGTATTTACAACAAAACTAACTGAGCACACCAGGAAATATGGTACCATGACCAAGAAGCAGCAGAAATAACTGATGGTGTAGACTCAAAAGTGTTTAGATATTGGAATTACCAAAAAGAGATAATAAAACAACTGTTCTCTACTATATATATATTTTTTAAAAAGACATGATTAGAAGTATCTTCTTCTGGAAATAAGCAACTCTTAAAAAACTGATCTGGCAGTTTCAAAGATGAACCAAGTAGAACTTCTGGAAACATAAAAGGTAAAGTAATTGAAATAAATTAAATCAATGAATTAAATAGCAGATTAGACATGACAGAAGAGTTTGCAAACTGTTATAAATCAGATCTTAGAAAAATGTAACATAGTGGTAGTAACAAAATCAAAATCAACTGTCACCTGAATAAAATTTTTATAAAAAGAAAGGAAAGGAGAGAGAGAAAGAAAAAAAGAGAGAGAGAGACAGATGGGGTGAAGGGGGAGGGGGGAGGGGGGAGGGGGGAGGGGGAGGGGGTGGGGGAAGAAATGGGGAAAAAAGAAAAGAGAAGAAAATTCAAATTTTTCCCTAGAGAAATACCAGGAAAGTAATTTTGGATAGCATAAGCTACTGTGAATAAACAGAAGCCCCAAATTTAGTGACTTCAGCATGATGAAAGTTTTCATTTGCTCATATAACCACTCAAGTTAGGTATCCCTGGTCAGCAGACAGCTCTCTTCCATGTAGCAAGTCAGGCCTCTTCTCTCTTATGACTTTGTATCTCCATCACTGTCTGCGTTTAGCTGCTGAAAAGGAAAAGATGGTATGCGGAGGAATACTTGTTTTGTTTCTTGAAAATCTTGGCCCAGAGTGACACTTATCCCTTTGTTTATTAATGAAAACCAGTTGTGGTCAGAAAGGCTGCAATGGAGGCTGGGAAATGTAGTCCCTAGCTGGCCGTCAGTTCTGAGCTTGATCTGTGTACCCATGAAGGGGAGTGCAGGTTTGCTTGACAGCCATCTTTGCCACCTTTGTTTCACCAGGAGATATAAAGACACAGTCTCAGAAAGCCCCCCTTAGGCATAGTAGAGGATAATATTGAAAGGGGTATGACAAATGTTGTAATTATTTTTTAATAAAATGTTTAATTAGAGTGCACCAGATGTTGCAGAACTTTCTCCTTAGTTCAGCTAAAACCAGGCTCTTGTCACATGGCCAGGAAAGATGAGGCTCGCAGACACATAGAAGGGTGAGGAAAATGAAATTTATTGGGCAAAAAGGAAAAAAAAAACAAAACTCTCAGTAAAGCGAGACAGAGTCATGCTAGCAGGTTTCCTGCCTCACAGATTGAATCCCAGGTCACCACACAGGAACAGGCCAGGCCAGGCCAGGCCAGGCCCATTCCCATCTCAAATGGCATGAACTTCCTGAGGCTCCACCCCATCCTCCCAGTGTGCAGGTAAGCATTATTCACAAAGAATCAGTCCGGAAAGGGCAGGCTTCATCCAGGACCAGGAGTCCAGTTTTTCAGTCGTCAGGCTGTTTTAGGCTTGAAGGCAGGGTTTCGCCGGGGACCCTTGACTGCTTCCTGTCTCTATCACACACATTCAGAAAAGTATACCAGTCCTCAGTGTACACAGCTTAACCCTTTTCTCGTTTTTCCCAAGAATACTACCAGCGGCACTGGCGGCTGCAGCAATTATCCTGAGATAACTTTGCCACAAAATATCTTGCTTTTATTATTATTATTGCATTGCTCTAGTGTATCAGCTTTGAATACAAAATCATTGTATTTATAGCTTCTGTTTTTAGTAGTGATATTTCCATTTAGAAAATATAGTAATTCTCAGTCACTGAAAATGTCAAATCCTAGAAAATGTAGCATTCCTACGTGTGAGGTTAACATCATTCTCCAACACTTGCTGGCCGAAGATTCATTTGATGAATCCAATTTTTCCGAAATAGATGATTCTCCTGATTCAGACAGTTCTGATGTTAATTCTGTTTAGAAACAACTCCAAGAAGAACAGTTTTTATATTTTATTTTTCTATTGAAAATCAGTCAGATTTGTTTCAGCCTCAAAGAATGTGTTTATGTAAAATTCAAAGAAGGCTGGCAGGAAGCTGCACTTTTTTTTCTTATCAGAAAAAAGGGTTAATGAATGATCACAAAGTGAAGGAAATACCCATGTAAATACCAAACAGACCAATAAATAGAATATTGCCAGCACCTGAGAGGCCCCCACCTGTGAGCCCTTCCCATCACTATCCTGAACTTTCTCCTCAAAGATAACCACTATCTTGACCTAAAACACCACAGACTAGTTTTGTCTGTCTGTGACCTTTTTTTTTTTTTTTTTTTTTTTTTTTTTTTTTTTTTTTTGAGACAGAGTCTCGCTCTGTCACCCAGGCTGGAGTGCAGTGGCACCATCTCAGCTCACTGCAAGCTCCGCCTCCCAGGTTCACGCCATTCTCCTGCCTCAGCCTCCCAAGTAGCTGGGACTACAGGCGCCCGCCACCATGCCCGGCTAATTTTTTGTATTTTGAGTAGAGACGGGATTTCACTGTGTTAGCCAGGATGGTCTCGATCTCCTGACTTTGTGATCCGCCCGCCTTGGCCTCCCAAAGTGCTGGGATTACAGGCGTGAGCCACCACACCTGGCCTGTTTGTGAACTTTATATAAATGTTATACTGTATGGTTTCGTTCCTGTCTGGCTCCTTTTGCTAAAAGTTTTCCTGGTAAAATTCATTTGTAGGAGAACAGAGAATGGAGAAGATCAATGTTGAAGCTAAAGTACTTGGTCCATCAATTCAAATGTTAATGTCCTCTGGAAACACCCTCAGAGACAGACCCAGAAATAATGTTTAATCAGACATATGGACATCCCATGGCCCAGCCAAATTGATGCATAAAATTAACCATCTCAGCAAGGGTGTATTGCTTACTATCTTTGAATTCAGAGTGCTCTGGGAAGCCATTAGTATACTTTAGGGGGAATAAATGGTGTTAGTTAATCTAGAACACTGGCTGGGTGGACTTTGGTTAAGGGAATTCTTACTCACCATGAATCCATCCGCCAAATGTTTATTGAGTGCCTACTGTGAATCACCTGGTAGAGGCTCACATTTGTCACAGACTGGTAAGAAGGTAGCTTACTATTCCAATCTGCACTTTGATTTATGCCTTTGCACATTCTCTTCTGCCTACTTGGTGTCTTTTTTATGCATTTTTCATCACCTGGGAAATTTCTGCTCATCCTTCAACATATGCCTTAAAAATCACCTTCTCAGGGAAGCCTTCCCTGCCCTCTAAGCTTGACTTAAAAAGGTTTGCTGTTTTGCTTTATGCATTCTTCCATAATAGCACCTATCACTCTGTATTGTAAGAAATAGTTTCTAAGTCTCTTTAAGCTGTGGCCACAGTCCTTAGTACATAGAAAGTGCTCAATACATGTTTGTTAAATGCACTTGATTTTTATATATTAGTCCTATATCCAGCAACTCTGCTGAATCCAGTTTCTAATTTGGGTAGTGAAGCTGTTGATTTTTTGAGACTTTCTAAGTATAAAGTCATAAGTAGCCTTTTTCTTCCTTTCTAATACGTATATCTTTTTTGTCCCTTTCCTTATTAAGTAGGATGGTCACCAGCAAAATGTTGACAGATATGCCTGTTCATGTTTTGGATTCTAGATGAATGTTTTCAATATTTTACCATTAAGTGTAATATTTGCTGTAGATTTTGATACATACCCTCTCTTAGATTAAAAAAATTTCCTTCTGTGCTTACTTTGCCAAGTGATTTTTTTAGTATCATGAAGGAATATTGCATTTTATCAAATGTTTTCTGCATCTATTATGACTACATAATTTTCTAAATTATTATGCTAATGATGTGATTTAAATGAATTTATTTTTAAATATTAAACCAACCTTGCATTTCTCAAATACACTCAACTTGGTTATAATGTATTATTCCTTTTTATATTGCTGTTTACTTATTTTTTCTTATATTTTATCTAAGATACTGTATCAAAGTTCATGAATGATATCAGCCTATAATTTTCCTTTGTGATATTGTCCTCATCTGCATGAAGGTTATGCTTGTATGATTTTAAAAGTTACAAAGTTTCAATTATCTGGAAGAATGTATAAGATTGGTGTTATGTCTTTTTTTTACATTTTTAAATATTAGATGCTAAAGCTATCTGGGCCTGGATGTTTCTGTGCTGGAAGATTTTTAGTTACAGACTGTAAGCCAAAAACAAAATTCTAAGCCCCCCAGCTGACTGAATGGATCATCCTTTCAGCTAAGGGGGCCCAACTAAACCCAAAAAACTAGTTCAGACCACGAGGAGAATGGGATATGGTCAGACATGCCTCATTATACTCGCCTCCCTTTGGAATTCAGGCACATGACCGAGCAGCACTAACATTAAAATGGAGATCCTAAGACAGAACAGGCTCTTTGTAGCAATAAGACACCAAATTCCAACCTAACTCTACTCAGTCCATCTAGCATAACAGTCCGTCTAGCATAATAGATGCTATCACATGACAGATAGCAGGGCCCTAAAAGAAACCAAAGTATTTTTCCCCAAAATATATTTATTTGAATATTTTGAAACGGTCCTGCAAAGTTGTCTCTTGTGGGGAAAATTTACACACTATAGAGAACCCCCTTCCCTTTCTAGGTCTTTTTCTGATCCTGAAGAGATTGACTGAGAGTCTCGCACCTTTTAAAGGTCTGAATATAAAACATTTGCCATCTACTGGCAGCCTCAGAGGGATGGCCACCTCTGAGACTGTATCCACATAATAAGAACCTTGGTCTCCACAACTCCTTATCTTAACTCAAACATTCCTTTCTATTGATTCCTGGTCTTTAGATAATAACTTAATTCTTTTAGCCAGTTGCCAATCACAAAATCTTTGAATCCACCTATGACCTATCACCCCCATTCCTCCACTTTGAGCTGTCTTGCCTTTCCAGCCTGAATCAATATATGCCTCACATGTATTGATTGATGTCTTAAACATTTAAAACCAAGCTGTAACTCAACCACCCCAGGTGCATATGCTCAGAACCTCCTGAGACTATGTCATGGGTCATGATCCATAACTTGACAAAATAAACTTCTAAATTGATTGACATCTGTCTCCGACACTTTTTGGTTTACAATACTCAATTTCTTTGAAAGATACATAATTTTTCAGATTTTTAACATTTTTATAGCTATTTGATAGGTTTTCATTTTACCCGGAATTTTTCCCTTCTATTGAATTTTTATATATAGGCATAAAGTTTTTATAATATCATTTTTTATACTGTGCTTTTGGACTTTTTATCTTCTTCTGTCTTTATCTTAACTATTTCCAGTCTTCCATTTTCTCTGAGTTGAGGAAATGGAGTTGTCTTTTTTTTCTAGCCTTTTGAGATGAATAGATAATTGATTTTAGCCTATATTTTTTCTAATTTATGTATTTAAGGTTATACATTTCTGTCCTGAGGTATGTAGAGTGGAGCTGGAGGAAGGGGCGCAGGGGTGCAAGGGTTCTGCACGGTTGACTCTCCCCTTAAATGGTTGTATCTGTCCTTGGTTTATTCATGTTTGGTTGGTTGGCTCTTCCCAGCTATGACCAAACCAGAAAGGAAACAATGATTACTGGGTTAATAATTTTGTTCATTGCGTCACTGGCTAAGAGACTTGCAGAGTCCTTGAGACCTTATCATTGTACAACTTCCTTACTACTTTCTACCTAAATTGCTCCTTACTGGGATAGTGGTGGTAGTGGGATTGTTACAGGAAAGAGGTCCTGATCCAGACTCCAAGAGAGGATTCTGGGATCTTGTGCAAGAAAGAATTCGAGGTGAATCCATCAGGTGAAAGCAAGTTGATTAAGAAAGTAACGGACTAAAAGAATGGCTATTCAGGGCCAGGCATGGTGGCTCAGGCCTGTAATCCCAGCACTTTGGGAGGCCAAGGCAGGTGGATCACGAGGTCAGGAGATCACAACCATCCTGGCTAACACGGCAAAACCCTGTCTCTACTAAAAATACAAAAAATTAGCCCAGTTTAGCCAGGCGTGGTGGCGGGCACCTGTAGTCCCAGCTACTCAGGAGGCTGAGGCAGGAGAATAGTGAACCTGGGAGGCGGAGCTTGCCGTGAGCCGAGATTGCGCCACCGCACTCCAGCCTGGGCAACGGAGAGAGACTCCATCTCAAAAAAAAAAAAAAAAAAAAAAGCATTCCACAGGCAGAACAGAGGCACGGGCCACTGTTTGCCCAATTTTTATAGTTATTTCTTGGTTATATGCCAACTAAGGGGTGGATTATTCATGAGTTTCCTGGGAAAGGCGTGGACAATTCCCTGAGGTGAGGGTTTCTCCCCTTTTTAGATCATATACGGTAAATTCCGAACACTGCCATGACATCTGTAAACTGTCATAGTGCTGGTAGGAGTGTCTTTTAGCATGCCAATGTATTATAACTACTGTATAATGAGCAGTGAGGACGACCAGAGGTAATTTTCATCGTCATCTTGGTTTTGGTGGGTTTTGGCCGGCTTCTTTACTGCAACCTGTTTTATCAGCAAGGTCTTTACGACCTGTATCTTGTGCCGACCTCCTGTCTCATCCTGTGACTTAGAATGCCTAGCTTACTAGAATGCAGCCCAGCAGGTCTCAACCTTATTTTACCCAGCCCCTATTCAAAATGGAGTCACTCTGGTTCCAACACCTCTGACAGGATGATGGAAAAAAGAATCCGAATTGAGGGCTATCAAAGGAAGATTTGGCAGAATTGCTTCATGGTATTTTACTTATTCAGTAAACATTTACTAAGGGGCTAAGATATACAACATACTGTGGGGATGGGGGTTGTTGGCAGCATGAATAAGAGAAAATAAGTGTCCTGGTAGAGGTCACAGTTTCATGGGGGACTGACATGTTTACATGACTCCTACTGTTAAGAAGTGATAAACCAGGTCCTTAACAACAATATTGTAAAAAATAGCAACATAAGGACACTTTCCAAGAAGGACTGTCTCTGTCCATACTTTTATTTGTTCCTGTCACATCATGTTTTTGACTGAAGGCAAATTATTTAATGTGTTTATTATTTAATTTGCCTCAGTTTCTTCATCTGTAAAACACTTTCCTCATTTCTTAAATCACATAGTTTTGGAGAAACATAAATGAGAAAATTTCAGTACAGTCAGCCCTCTGTATCTATGGGTTATTCCACATCTGCAAATTTAATGAATCTCAGATGGAAAATATTTTTAAAAGAACAATAAAAATAACAATACAACAATAAAAACTAATACAAATAAACAATACAGTGTAACAACTATTTATATAGCATTTACATTGTATTAGGTGTTGTATCTAAAGATGATTTAAAGTATATGAGAATGTATTAATCTGTTTTCACAAGGCTATAAAGAAACACCTGAGACTGAGTACTTTATAAATAAAGGAGGTGCCGGGTGCGGTGGCTCACGCCTGTAATCCCAGCACTTTAGGAGGCTGAGGCGGGTGGATCACCTGAGGTCAGGAGATGGAGACCATCCTGGCTAACATGGTGAAACCCCGTCTCTACTAAAAATACAAAAAATTAGCCAGGCATGATGGCGGGTGCCTGTAGTCCCAGCTACTTGGGAGGCTGAGGCAGGAGAATGGTGTGAACCTGGGAGGCGGAGCTTGCAGTGAGCCAGGATCACACCACGGCACTCCAGCCTGGGCAACACAGCGAGACTCTGTCTC
Source organism: Gorilla gorilla gorilla (assembly GCF_029281585.2). Classification (NCBI taxonomy): domain Eukaryota; kingdom Metazoa; phylum Chordata; class Mammalia; order Primates; family Hominidae; genus Gorilla; species Gorilla gorilla. The sequence goes on from NC_073243.2 coordinate 27,673,604, forward strand.
AAAATAAATAAATAAATAAATAAAATAAAAAATAAAGAAATAAAGGAGGTTTAATTGACTCACAGTTCTGCATGGCTGGAGAGGCCTCAGGAAACTTATTATCATGGTGGGAGGGGAAGAAGGCACCTTCTTCACAGGTAGCAGGAGAGAGTAGAGTGAGAGTGACAGTTGAAGCCAGCTGGACTTCCTGGGTCCAGTGGGGACTTGGAAAACTTTTCTGTCTAGCTAGAGGATTGTAAATGCACCAAACAGCACTCTGTAAAAACACACCAGTCAGCACTCTGTGTCTAGCTAAAGGTTTGCAAACGCATCAATCAGCACTCTGTAAAAATGCACCAATCAGCGCTCTGTGTCTAGCTAAGGGTTTGTAAACGCACCAATCAGCACTCTGTAAAATGGACCAATCAGCAGGATGTGGGCAGGGCCAAATAAGGGAATAAAAGCTGGCCACCTGAGCCAGCACCAGCAACCCACTGGGGTTCCCTTCTGTGGTGTGGAAACATTGTTGTTTTGCTCTTCACAATAAATCTTGCTGCTGCTCACTGTTTGGGTCTGCACTACCTTCATGAGCTGTTAACACTCACTGCGAGGCTCTGCAGCTTCACTCCTGAAGTCAGCAAGACCATGAACCCACCGGAAGGAAGAAACTCCAGACACGTCTGAACATCTGAAGGAACAAACTCCAGACACGCCATCTTTAAGAGCTGTAACACTCACCACGAGGGTCCGCGGCTTCATTCTTGAAGTCATTCAGACAAAGAACCCACCAGAAGGAATAAATTCTGGACACAAGAGTGCAGGAAGAACTGCCATTTATAAAACCATCAGGTCTCGTGAGAATTCACTCACTCTCACCAGGACAGCATGGAGAAAACCACCCCCCATAATCCAATCATTTCTCTCTTTGGATATGTGGGGATTACCAGCCTCTCCCTTGACATGAGGAATTACAATTTGAGATGAGGTTTGGGTGGGGGCACAGAGCCAAATCATATCAGGGAGAAATGCAAATACTACACCATTTTATACCGGGGACATGAACATCCTTGGATTTTGGTATCCGTGGAGGCTCTAGAACGAATCCCTCTCGGATTCTGAGGGATGACTGTAATGTGCCCATCATGTTGCCTGGCACAACCCAGATCAGATATTATTGTTATCTCCTACAGTTTTTCTTTATGCTTTCCCCCCCTCCTATTCTTTAGGTGTCCCTTCCGTTTTTCCCTACCTTCTCTTTTTCTTCTATATAACTGACCATAATAAACAACAAGATAATTATTTTCAGTGTTTTAAGAAAATTTTTCAAAAAGGTAGTTTTCCTGTTCTTGATTTTAAAATCATATGCATGAGCTGTCATTGAAAAAATCTAATAAAAAATACCAAAAATATTTTTAAAAATTTCGTGGTGTAGGGAAGACTTACACACATTTCCCCACCATACAATTATTTTTGTATCCCTCTTTAGTACGTATGTCCTTTTATAGCCTAACCTTTTTGAGGGCAGATATGGTGTCTTAAAGTTTTGGTATCTTTTTCAGCTACAAATATTAGCTACCTAATAAATACTATTTTTGAACAATGGCATGCAAGAATAAATGCAGAGTTTTAGGTATAATTTACCAAGGAAGAAGAGAATGCATTGTCACAGAAGAAGAACACTGTGGAAATATACTAGATCATCTGGTAACATTTATATTCATGTCTTGCCTTCCCTGTGCTATATATATGGCAGGTAACATTTGTTTGGCTCTTTTAACTCCAATTAAAGCATTTTTATGTGTGCTTGTGTGTGTGTGTGTGTGTGTGTGCAGAAATCCCACATATACATTTATTCTTTTTTCCTCAGAGGCACGCACACATATTTATGCACTTGGAGACAATGAAAACTATGATTTTCCAGATGCCAGAAAAGAGTTGCTTTGACACGGAATTGTGAGCTGCAGTGTTGAGTTCATGTTGGAATTCATTCCCACTGCACCCTGAGTGTGCCATCAGATAGTAACTCAGCGCTCCCACTCAGAGACAGTGACTGAAGGGGGAAGCCTTGAAGCAACTTGTCATCAGTTATGATGTTGCTTTCTAGCTGTCAGAGACCATGTAGACATCAAACCAGAAGGATTCAGCACGGTATTAATGAGCGTTTTCATGGAGATCTGACTTTTTCTCTGTGAATTGCCCAAATATTGAGACCACAATCAAAACAAAAACCTTGGAGTATCCCAGTAGAACTCCAAGGTGTGTATTGTGGGGGCGGGCGGGGAATCAGATTTTAAAAAATGTAATGTGGCCAGTCTGTGGTCTTCTTTTATTACCCAAAGATTTATCACATTCATTGTATAATTAAATCTCTACATCTGTGGGGCACAAATGTTTTATGTTTCCAACATTTATGGTTTGACATCGGAAACATCTGTGCAGGCCCAGTATACAACATCTGGAAGACATTTCTGAGCTTTTATGACATGCAGAGTGATCTTTGTTTTGGAACAAGTGTGTGGTTTTCTCCAGTAGCTCTTCCTGCTGGTTATGTCCTTCTAATTGGCATTTTGCTGGGGGATTGAAAGAAGCCTGGCTTCCTGACCTCCTGCTGGGTGTCAGGAGATGCTTCAGAAGAATCTTCACATGGTCAAGATTCACAGAGGGAGAAGATGCTGAGTCATGAATTTAGCTGGCTTAAATCCCTGATCAAGGGGAGCAGGTTGAGAGCAGAGAAGGGAACATGCATTATCGGGCCAGAACAGTCCTAGTTGCTATCTTTAGTTGAAGGCATTGATGGCAAAATGAACGTCATTGCTCCGTTTACCAGTGAGGAAACTGAGTCTCTGAGAGGTCAGTTCACTTAAGATCACCTGGCTTATAAGTGGCATATCTGAAATTTAAACTGAAGTTTGTCTAACTTTGTATTGGAACATGGTATTCTCGCTCTTGAAGAGTGGGCAAGGTAGTTTAACATTCAACAAATACTTGTTTAGTATCTATGAGGTGTTAGGAAATGTTCTTAGTACTGAAGATGGATCAGTGGGGAAAAAACAGATAAAATTCCCTGTCTTCATGGTGCTTAAATGTGTGCAATCAAATAGTGCAATAAAATCATGCAACTAGATTATCTAGTACGATAGAATGAAAATAAACAATAACACAAGTAACATTGTAGATAGGAAGTTGGTGGTTGCTACGGAAAAAAGATAGAGCTATGTATGGGTTTCAAGAATGTTGTGGAAGAGTTTATTCTGGTTTGGGTTCCCCTAAGCAGAGCCTGAAACAAGGACTTGAAAGTGGATAGTTTATTTGGGAGGTGATCTCAGGAAGCAAAATAAGGGAGCGCAGAAAGTGACTCAAGGTGAGGAGAAAGGACAAGAATGGACATGTTAAATAATTGATTACCCTGGGGCTCAGTTCCCCTGGGAGTCCTCCGGGGGCCATGTAGAACACACCCTAGCATTGTCCTGTGGCAAAATGGGGAGCTTAGGCCTTTTATCCTTCCTTGATTAAAGGTTGCTAGTGAGGAACTTCAACTCTCCTAAACTATTCAGATTGTGTCTACTAAGCATGAAGGATATTCTTTGACTTCAAAGCAGCAAAACACAGAGATGTCTGGGCACAGGTGGAGCCTGGGGCACTGCAAATGTTGCCAGAGCACACTGAATTCAATGGGCAGTTATGCCACATTTGACCTACAGGTGTTTGTAAGGCTGCAGGCATTTGTGTCATATACCCTAAGTGTCCGCTATGGGGTTAAAATGTAAAGTGATGAGGTCATTGTAGGCTTCGCTGTGTAAGTGATGTATAAACAAAGACTTGAAAGAGGTTGGGGTGGCTGTCTAGAGGTAGTGTCAGTGCAGAGGGCCCTACATAAGGCAATGTCTAAGGACATCTGGCATGGTCAAGGAGCACTGAGTAGACCTGAGTGGCTAGAATGGAGTAGGCATGAATGGGAGTAATAAAAAATGAGGTCAGAGTAGCAGAGGACCAAATCACGTAGGCTTTGTGAATTACTGTAAGGAACGGTGAGCCATTGGAGGGTTTTGAGCAGAGGAATGCCATGATTTGACTTACACTGAAACAACCCATTCTGGCTCCTACATTGATAATTGACTGGAAGGAGGATGATGAGGGTGTCTGAGCCCAAGGTGGTGGCAATGGAAGTGATGAGAAGTAGATGGATTCAGGATATGCTTTGAAGGTGGAGCCAATGGGATGTCCCAGTAGAGTGGATGTGAATGATGAAAGGAAGAGTTGAATGAAGGAGGAATATAAGTATTTTGGCTTCAGAAATCTGAATAATAGAGCTGCTATTAAGTGAAACAGGAAAGGCAATAGAGGGCACAGATTCAATGAGAGAGGTCAAGAGTTTAGTTTTGGACATTTACAGTTTGAGGTGAATATGAGACATAAAAGAAGAGATGCCAAAGTAGGAAGTAGGATCTGAGTCTGGAGTCCAGGGCTGAGGCCTAGGCTGGAGATGTAACTGTGGGAATCCTCAGCATACAGACATGCTTCAAAGCCGTGAGACAGAATGAGATCACCAGGGGAGGAATGCCGAGGGAGAGGAGAAGCGCTCCAAGGACTGAGCCCTGGGGCCTCCAACATTTATAAGTCAGGTAGAAGAGGAGGCCCACAGAGAGGATGGAGGAAAAGTGTTCAGTGAAGAGAAGGAAAGCCAAGAGAAAGTTGTGTCTGCGAAGCCAGATTGGATCAGATTTAAGAGAGAATTGGAGGAAAGTAAATGCAGACAGGGAGGAAAAACAACTTCTTTGAGACATTTTGCTGCAAAGAAGAGCCGACAGTAGAGTAACAGCTAGATGGGAAGTGAAGACAAGAGAGGTGTTTTTTCCTTTAGTTGTGAGAAGTAATAGCAATTTGCTGGCCGATGGGAATAATCCATCATTTCCCTCCCTAAGCAGAGAAAACTTGAAGATTTGAGAGAGAGGATAATTTCTGGATCCCCAGCCTACCCTACCGTAGTCAAGAAGTGATGGGTATAAATCTCCATGGGTATTTTAGCCTTGGATAAGAACAAGTACAGGTCATCATTTTAACAAAGCAAATATGGGTTATAGAATCTAGTAGATGTGGAAATGCGTTGGTGGGTTTTTGTGGAAGTTTGTTCTGATTGTTTCAAACTTCTCAGTACAGTGGGACACAAGGTCATAGTGTTGGGTGTTAAGAACAAAGAGTTGTAAAATATTTACCTAGGAGAAGTAGGAAGAGAATGAAATAGTGAAATATTTTATCATGGCCAGGAAACACCATTAAGGGACCTATTTGAGGTTCATAGTCATAAACAGTTTTTAGCAAGACCCATAAATCAATCATTAAAGAATGACAGAGAAGAGTGAGGTCAATGTTGCTGGTAGTTTAGGATCCCCTGCTACATGATCCCATGGACATTTCTGTCTTACCCCTCCCCAGATACTGTGAGGGAGCAGGGAACAGGGCATTCTCCTACAAAATTGATGGCAATGAGAATTGATAGAGCCTTCTTGGTGAACAGTTTAAAAATGTCAAATTTGTAAAATATGTGCACCCTTGCATCCCATAATATTGTTCAAATACCCCTCCTCTGCATCACTCAGGTACTCAGGACCCCACCTCTCAGGACCCCACCATCACTCAGGACCCAACCTCTGCATCACTCAGGTACTCCTTTCTCTGGCTGCTGAGAGTGCTGACACCCTCTGCTGAGTTGCTCTCTGGGAATTAATAAGAGCTGTTTCTGTAGTTCGGAGCAGTCCACATCTACCAATTGTGCAATGTAGACTGGGTAAAAAGACCCACCTGTTTGCCTCAGGCTGGGATCATTCTGAAAGGCCATTATAGTTCCAGAGCTCCCTGTGAGATCTGCTGAGGCGCCTTTGTTGTAGCTACATTACAGCTGAACAACTATTTCTGTCCAGTTCTTTTTTTCTCACTCCTCAATATCCAACAGGTGATGATGTTGAGGCCATTACAACAATTTTTCTTTTTTCTTTGTTTTTGAAATGGAGTCTCGCTCTGTCATGCAGGCTGGAGTGCAGTGACACGATCTTGGTTCACTGCAACCTCCACCTCCTGGGTTCAAGCAATTCTCCTGCCTCAGCCTCCCAAGTAGCTGGGACTACAGGCACATGCCACCATGTCCAGCTAATTTTTTTTTGTATTTTTAGTAGAGACAGGGTTTCACCATGTTGGCCAGGCTGATCTGAAACTCCTGACCTCAGGTGATCCACCCACCTCGGCCTCCCAAAGTGCTGGGATTGCAGGCTTGAGCCACTAGGCCCGGCCCCCAACAATTTTTCTATACTAAAATCATTATCTTGGTCTATTTCCAGGGAACCAACCCATGACCCCTCTGATTCAGAGATTCTACCATTAGGAATTTATCCAGAGGCAATAATAAGGAGGCAAAGATTTTGCTGATGTATTGTCTATAATAGTGATAAATAGAAATGACATTGATTGTAGGACACATTGCCTAAATTATTTATGGTACATCCATATTATAGAGACATCGATATGTCATATATGCATATTTAAAGACATGAAAAGATTTTCACAATATTTTGCTGAGTGGAGAATGTCAGTTATACAGCAGTAAGTTCAAGTAGGACCTCGTTAAAATGATCTACATAAATACATGTGTGTAAAACATATGTGTAGTAAGAGACTTGAAGAACAAGCATCGACGTCTTTAATGTGGTTAACTGGGTGCTAGAATTATAGGTGCTTTAAATAGTTTTTTGTTCATATTGGTTGTCTAATTTTCATAGGCTGATCATAAGTTGCTTTTGTAACAAGATGAAGCAAAGTATTATTTTAATTTAAAGAAAAATGTATTAAAACTGATCTAGCTTCTGAGTAAGAGGAACAGATGTAGAAAACTTCCAGAACAGGAAGAGGAAGGTTGGCCACATGCACTCCGAAAATGAACTTGGATTCTAGACCTCACTGGAAACTTGCCATGACTTCATATGAATGTGTCTACATTTCCAAATTTCAGGGCGCACAGTCTTTTAAAGGATGCATGTGCGGCTTGACACATCTGTCCCAGAGGTAGTCTCAGAATAATAGTTTAGTTGCTGAAATGTCTAAAGTTCCAGGACACTTCAGGAATGTCTGGAAATAATAAACAGAATATTTGAAATCAAGATATTAAACAAATCTAGCCTATTCGATCACCATAAATGTGGATATTTCCACTCTTATCACAGAGGCCATTTGATAGATGCCAACATTATGCTGCAATTTTGGACAAAATTTATGTCCATGCTTCCGAAACTTCAGTCATTTTTTTTGCCACTTTTTTGATTTTTTAGGTACGCACCATCTGTAATATTGCTTATTCAATGCTTTTCCTTAAATAGACTCTTTGTTGAATTTTAAGAACTTCCCTAACTTGATTCAAAGTGATAGTATTCAAGATAAACTGACTTAATTTTCTAGTAATAATTTTTAGATACACATTAAAATGAGTACATAACTGTCAAAATAGAAAACATTTGTCTGTGTGCCTCTGAAGAATCATCTCTTGTATTTATTTGTACCATGCTTTGGGAACACATTGCACTAGGTTGTCAGAATCTGAAAGAACAGACATTTTTGGGACCTACGGTAACTTGCTGAACTAGAGGGAGAGAAGGAAGGCACTCTCCAACGTTTGGCTTGGTCTGTTCACAGCACAGGCAAACCCTGACTCCTGCTAAAAATTTATTTGTAAGTCAGTCATGTGGAACAAGAACATATTATATGTTAAATGGATTTTTATGGGCTGGTGGGAGAAGGTGATTGCCACATAGAAAAATGCAAACTTTTATGGTCTTTTTTTCTCTGAGGCTGCTTGGATGCCACCACAAACATGATTTATGTATTTATTTTGGCCCAAGGACAATTTACCAGTTCCTGACGCCTAGTTAATGGATGTAGATGTTTCTTGAATTTAATTGATTAAAACTGTTTAAAACTTTGTCTTCAGCATCCGGGAAATTTCAGAAAGAGAATGATTCTTATTTGAAATCAAAAGGAATTCAGAAGCCACATTGGGACAAGGGACAGAAAGTGAGGGTGGAAACATGTACATAAGTAACCATGATGGTTTGCTAACACTGTAGTATGGGGTGCAGGAAGGAGGCTGTTGAGAAGATCTTTGATCTCTGTTGGAGGACTGTTGTCTCACCCTCCAAAAATAGGTTGTGGCAATTCACATAGGTACCAAGCAATCAAATTCTTGACTTTAGTTGCGAGGCCTAATATCTGGGAAACCTCTTATGCATTCGCATGTCCTGGTTCAAAGTCCGACACTTGGCTTTGATTTAAAAATGCCCAGTGTGGGGGAGACTGCTCTTCATTTTCATTTCCTAAAATCATCACTAGCTGGACTTCTTTCTTATTGGAAACTAAAAAATTCAACAAGAGACGCTTTTTTTTTTTTTTTTTTTTTTGCCATTTTCACAGAGTTTTCATTTCTGATCCAATGTACCAACCCAGCACACTTTTCCATATATAATTCTAGGAAAGTACTACTAATAGTACATGTATATTATAGTTCCATAATATGTCATATACAAATACTTTTATACCTGCCAGGTAGGAGCCTTCTAAGATTAGTCAAGTCAGTTGAAAGATAGTTATTAATAGCCTATCTAGTCACTGGATATTTATTTATGTGTGAGCATGGAAGCTTGACTTGGGGAGGAAGGATTTGGATTTGCTAAGATAATCACTTAGTAAGCTTTTAAAATTCTATGCAGATATAAGGAATAATGATTATTATTCATCTGCTTTATTGGTCACGTCCTCTTCCCTCTCTCAGTCACTTCTTAGTAAGTTCTCTATTTATTTATTTATTTATTTATTTATTTATTTATATGTATTTATTTATTTTTTGAGATGCAGTCTTGCTCCGTCGCCAGGCTGGAGTGCAGTGGCACAATCTCGGCTCACTGTAACCTCCACCTCGTGGGTTCAAGCGATTCTCCTGCCTCAGCCTCCTGAGTAGCTGGGACTACAGGCATGCACCACCACACCCAGCTAAATTTTTGTATCTTTATTCGAGACGGGGTTTCACCATGTGGCCAGGATGGTCTTGGTCTCTTGACCTCGTGATCCACCCACCTCAGTCTCCCAAAGTGCCGGGATTACAGGTGTGAGCCACTGCACCCAGCCTCTCTATTTATTATACACCACTTCTCTCTCTGATTTTGAATTCCAGTTGTGGTAGACTGCTACTTTGTGGCTCCTGGCGTTCATGCCCTAGTGTGCACCCTCTCATTGAATCTGAGCTGCGCTGTGATCTGCTTTATCCACGAGCTCGGGGAAGTAGTGGCCCTGATGTCGTTCTCCACTTAAGTCTTCAGAATCCCTGGAACCTTTTGCTTTCATGTCAGGGGGAGCCATTTACCATGCAAGAAGTTCTGCTACCCTGAGACCTTCATGCTGTGAGAAGCCCAAATCAGCTGAGCCGAGAGTTCATGTGGAGGAGAAATGAGGCTTCAGGCAACAAATTCAGCCGTTTCCCAGCGAGTTGCCAGCACCAACTCTTCAGCCATGTATGTGAAACCATGTTGGAAGTGGATCCTCTTGCCCCTACTCAGACCTCCTCAGCTGATGCCACATGGAATGCAGGTGAACTGTGTGTACGTTTTCAAGGGATTCTGTAGCAAAGAAACACAAATTAGGTGACTTAAAACAACAAAAACTTTTTCTTTTACAGTTCTGGGGGCGAGAAGTCTGAAATCAAGGTATTAGCAAGGCCGTATTCCCGTTAAGGCTTTGGGGGTGTATCCCTCCTTGCTGCTTGCAGCATTTGGTAGCCCCAGCTATTCCTTGTGTCAATAAAGCCAATCTCTGCCTCTGTCTTCACATGGCCATCTTCCATCTATGGCTGTGTCCCAAGTTCCTTCTTATAAGGACACCAGCCGTTGGATTAGGGCTCACTCTAATGACCTCATCTGAACGTTATTACATCTCCAAAGACCCTATTTCCAAATAAGGTCACATTCATGGCGCTGAAGATTAGGACTTCAGTATATCTTTTTGGAGGACACAATTCCATCCATAACAAACTGTCCACATTGAGCCCTGCTTTTTAATTGAAGAATTGTGATCAAATAAATAGAATGACGTTTTTGGCCCCTGAATTTTGAATTACTTTCTCACGTAGCAGTGAATAATGAACACAGCAAGTTATGGCCCTTTGATGCCTCCACTGTAAAGGCGCTGCCATTTCCTGCCCTGAATTGCAGGAAATCTTTCTTTCTATCAGTTTTTTTTTTCTCCCCAGGCTATTTTTTTGTGTAGTAAATGTTGGTGTATACAGTTTTATTTCTTTCTCATTTTTATTCACTTCCAATTTTCTCCATCTCAAGCAACGTTTCACTGGGAGTTACGTTATCTCTCTAGTATGATTATTCCAATATGACTACAAAGTCTTCTCTTCTGTTTTCTCAAGTCCCAGTGTTTTCCCTGTTGCCTCACATTTTTAGATCTCTGTTGAATGTCTGGCCCTACGATAGCTACAGACATTTGGTTGATCTCTTCCCTTCATCAGCATGCACTTCCTCCCTCGCTAGAAGGATTTGACACTGGGTATTCCCTTCTCTCACAGACCCAACTCCCTTTCTTTTTATTGGCTTGGGCTGAGGACAAGGCAAGTGTGATCTGAGCCACCTCTTAAGTATAAGGAATGTGGCTTTTAAAAATGCATGCACCCAGGATTATTCTCAATTCAGATTACCTTAATTGGTGGTAAGAATTGAAGCTGGAGTTGGGTAGTTAATGAAGATGCCAGCTGGGAAGGAGTGAAATACTGGAGCCCGAATGAACCTATGGAATAATTCTTGTTAATCCATATTTTATTCCAACCTAACTTCTTTGTCACTCTTATACATCCAAATCCTGGCTTGTATCATTTCTAGTTCTGAAAATTACCTCCTTGTGACTTTTTATATTTACCCACATCATCATCTCCTTAAAGACCCCAGCCTTGAACTCACTTCTCTTTCTCCCCACTCTTCAATCACCTTGAACCTCTGGCATTTCATCCATCTGCCCCATGCATTATTACTATATCACATCAGTCCCCAACACATACCCACATACTCACAGAGAGAGAATCTGGTGCCTCCAAAGGCTGATTGGTTGATCCAAAATACTACTGCTTGAAGATATTAAGAAATGAGGGTAAGAAAGAAGTGCACAATGATCCCCTAAGTCTCAGGACCAAAGGACATTCAAAAAGCAAGGAGCATGGAGCAAAAATGCAAAGGCAGGTACCTTCAATACACATTGTTCTACAGCTTTATAGGATCCAACTTTCCAGAAGGTATTATGTTTCATGAGTTCAGAATGCAATTCTCTCTTATAAACAAACAGTTCAGTAGGCCTTGCAGTACCTGATCAATGCACCAAAAAGAACAAATAAGGGTAGAAAGAGGAGCTTAATTTCCAAGGAAGTTATATCTATTCATGTGTAGCTTATGAGAAAACTACCTTTTCCTCAATTGTATCTGTATTATCACATGTGCCCACTTTTGAAGTGGAAGAATTCTATTACAGGGTGACACTGAGATTGAGTTTTAAGGAAAAAGAATTATTCATATATTTATTCATTCATATCAACTGCTTTGTATTTGGTGCTAGATGTCTTGGGTTTGGTTTCCCAGGAGAAACTCTGAGTCAAGGATTTTGGGCAAGTTTTTTTATTAAGATGGTTTTTTTCAGGATAACCTGAAAAGGTAGTTGGATTCTGGCACTCCCTGATAAAGTCAGTGGAGATTATAGAATTCCCCAAGCCAGGAAGTTTTCTTTGTGTTCTAAAGAGGCAAGGAGAGAAATGGACAGAGTCAAGAATCTTGGTCCAAGCTCTAGCTCTGGCTCTAACCAGTGGTGGGTTAAGTTAGTTATCTCAAAAGCTTTCCAAAAAGATTATGAAACCATTAAACAAGGTAACATACAATTTTAACGAATGGTCAGTGACAGCCTTCTATAGGGTAAGAAGATAAAGTTGCAGAACTGAAGGCTCCTGTCCTTGGGAGATTCCCAGTTGTGATAACCAGACTGGATTCTTGAGTCAGTGCAGCTGCCACATCCATCCAGTAGGGGCGCCAACTAACACAGGATTGAGATGGAAACATGACTGCTAATTCATTAAGGTTTCCACGTATGACTTTTTACATAATGGAAACGTGCTTCCTCTTGGGCTGAGGAAGATAGAACTCAAGCACAGAAATCTCTCTGATCCAGCCCCTGCCCCAGCAAGATGAGTGTTATTGAAAGAACCGAAAACTGGTTTAAAGGAAGGACCTCTAATTGCCTGGCTATGGCAACAAATAGTTGGTTTGTCCAAAGCTTTCACGTGTTTGGACCTAGCCTTATGTGAGAAAATTTCCACTAGTGGGGAGCAGCTACAGCTCCAATGCATAACAGTGAGGGGCTCTAGGAAATATGAATGTTGAATTGTTAGGGAAAAAATTCTGCACCTCATCCGTCACTTCTTTGTTCACTCAACAAATATTTACTGAGTTTCTGCCAGCCGCCAGGCATTGTTCTAACTAAGCCATGCGGACTCGGCAATAACTAGAACAAATATAATCCCTACCCTCTTGGAACTTACATTCTAGAGGGAAAGAGACGTTAAGTATAACAAATAAGGAAACATAACAGTGTTTCAGGTGATGATAGCGTGATGGAGAAAAATTAGTTCAGGTATGGAGTAAGGTTGCTTTTTTGTACAGGGTGGTCAAGGAAGGTGTCAAAGATAAGATAGTGTTTGAGATGAGCTCTGAAGGAGGTGAACCGTGCACCTCTTTTAGTGTGTGTGTGTGTGTGTGTGTGTGTGTGTGTGTGTATGTGTGTGTGTGTGTGGAGTGCTCAGAGAATCAGCTAGAGTGGCTGTGGGGAATCCAGCAAGGAGGAGAGTGACAGGTTGTAGTGGTGGGGCGGGTGGTTGGAAAGGGCGGGTTATGTGGGACAATCGTTCTCAAACTTTGCTGCACGTTAAAACCACTTGTGAGGCTTTTAAAAATCCCAATATCCAGGCCTTACGCCAGATCAGATTCCCTGGGGTTGGGACCCTGAGATCAGTGGCTTTTAAAGCCCCCCAGGTCATTCCCATGTTCAACTGGGGCTGAGGACCAGCAATGAGGGGCTGTAGGTCATTGCTAGGATATTTGCTGGTTAATTGTATGTACCAACTAGGCAGAGGTCGTGGTGCCAAGATAGGTGGTTGAACATTACTCTGGACCTTTCTCTGAGGGTGTTCTTGGATGAGGTTAACATTTGAATTGGTGGACTTTGAGTAAAGCAGGCTGCCTTCTGTACTGCAAATGAGCCTCATCCAATCAGCTGAAGGCCTCAATAGAACCAAAGGCTGAGCTCCCACAAGTTAAAGGGAATTCTGCGGCAGACATCGTTTAGACTTGAACCATAGCATTAGCTCTCCCCTAGGTGTCCAGCTTGATGGACCACCCTGCACATTTGGACTTGCCAGCCTCCATAACTGTATGGACCAATTCCTTAAAATAAACCTCTTGGCTGGGCGCGGTGGCTCAAGCCTGTAATCTCAGCGCTTTGGGAGGCCGAGGCGGGTAGATCACAAGGTCAGGAGTTCAAGACCAGCCCGACCAATATGGTGAAACCCCATCTCTACTAAAAATACAAAAATTAGCCAGTGCGGTGGCAGATGCCCGTAATCCCAGCTACTCGGGAGGCAGAGGCAGGAGAATCGCTTGAACCTAGGCAGCAGAGGCTGCAGTGAGCCGAGTTTGCACCACTGCACTCCAGTCTGGGTGACAGAGTGAGACTCTGTCTCAAAAATAATGAAATAAAATAAAATAAACCTCTATCTCTACATATATGTAATCTGTTGGTTCTGTTTCTCTGGAGAACCCTCACTGATACAGGAAGGTTATAAATAGAGGTGGGATAGAATCTGCTTTAAATACATCTCTGGTTGCTGAGATAAACTTTTTGTAGAGGGGTACTATGATTTGGATATGGATTTCTTGTGTCCACCAAAGCTCCTGTTGAAATTTGGTCTTCAGTGAGTGGTGCTGGGAGGTGGGGCCTAGTGGGAGGTGTTGGGTTTGGGGGCGGATCTCTCAAGAATGGCTTGGGTTGTTCTGTGATAGTGAGTTCTGGCTCCAGGATTAGTTCCCACAAGAGTGGGTTGTAATAAAGCCCAGAGACGTGTCAGGTTTGGCCCCTCTTTGCCTGTGTTCAATTCCCCTTTGGACTTCTTTACCATGTTTTGATACAGTTCAAAGTCCTTCACCTGAAGCCGAGCAGGTGCCAGCACCACGCGTCTTGTACAGCTTGCAGAACCATGAACTAAATAAACCACTTTTCTTTATAAATGACCCAGCTTCAGGTATTCTTTTATGGAAACGCAAAACAAAGTAAGAAAGGAGGTCGAGGGTCAAAATGGGGAAACCACTTGGGAAGACATTGCAATAACCAGTCAAGAGTTAATGGTGGCCTAGACCCAGCTAATAACAGGAAGTGATGAGGAATTGTAGGATTCTGTATTCTCTATTAAGGTTGTGGCATCAACATTTGCTGTTGGATATATGACAGGTTTGCTGCAATTTATTTTGGAGATCTAGGGCTTCATCAAATCAACTGTTAGTTTAGTCACTTGTTTTATTTGATTCAGATCACATGAAACCAGGGAGAAAAGGGCCGTAAGTGTTAACAGACACATGCAGCAAAGCGAAAGTCTGATCCTTAGAGAATTCTGGCCTCAACCAAACAATTCAAACGTTTTCAAACATGCTGGAATAAGCAAGAAACAAAACATACTTTGACAGATAATTTATTTCTAAACTATATGGATCTGAAGTGTAACTGAATCCAGCTGTTTCTCCTCCTTTGCTCTTTCTCTCTCCCATCTCTTTGATGAGGCACTGACAGCCTCAGAACACGTCAAGTGTAAAGTTTGCACAGTGGGACAAAACGTTTTGTTATTCACAATGACTCTGACCTCAGGAAGGCTGAGTTTTCATCTATAAATCATCACCCAGACATCCAAGTGCTGCAACAGTTGGCAAGACCCTCTATCCAACTGCAACAAGGCCAAAGTCGGGCATGCCCCAGGAAAAGCCTTTATCTCAAGGTAGAAGAGAAGGCGCTCCATGACTGCTCTTCGTCTCTTCTCTTTTTCAGCCCTGCCTGCACTAATTCTCAGGTCCAGAAACCTGCCTTCTGTCTTTCACCGAGGAGTCCTTGCAGAAGTGTCCCCTTTATCTGGTGGCTGTTTCTTCCACCTGCTTTATCCGCTTGAACACTCGATCTTTTCTGAAGGGCCTTTGCAAAAGGTGAGGCAGATTGTGTCTCCCCAGCCTCAACTTAAAGGCTACTTTTGTACTGAAGCCTTCCTTAAGTCTTCCCAAACGACCTGACCTTCCCTTGTTATTGGCCTTTGTAGTCAGTGCAAGTGCTGTGATCTGAATGCTTGTGTTCCTTCCAAACTTTATATCCTGAAATCCTTATCCCCAGGGAGATGGTTTCAGGAGGTGGGGCTGTTGGGAGGTGATTAGGTCATAGGAATGAAGCCCTTATGAATGAGATTAGTGCCCTTATAAAAGATTCGTGCCCTTCCACCATGTGAGGTTGCAGTGAAAAGATGACTGTCTATGATGAATGGGCCCTCACTGCGCACCGAATCTGCCAGCATCTTGACCTTGGACTTCCCAGCTTCCAGAAATGTGAGAAATCTGTTGTTTGTAAACTTCCTGATCTACTGAATTTTGTATAGAAGCTTAAATAAACTAAGGCAACTTTGAAGATCCACGTTTTCAGCACCTAGTATATATGTAGGCATCCTTCTAATGTCTGTTATATCCTCTATGCACTGAAGCAGTGTTAAGAATAGCCCCAAGCCTGCCTGATTCACTCCTGCATGCCCAGCCTCCAGCAGTGTGCCTCAGACTCGAGCATTCAGTTAATAACTGAAAAATTGCTGTGTGCCTGGCACTATGCTAGGCTCTGAGTACACACCGATGCTCGACAAAGATTGGGTACCATGTGATGAAATTCAGATGTAAACATGTTCTAAATTCTTTATTATTTTACTAAAATGAGGTCTTATGTCCAAATTTCTAGTATCGAGAAAAGGTATCATCATTATATCTCTAAATCTCCAAGGTAGAAATGTTACTTTCTCCATTTTTTTGTATGAAGTACCAAGTCTTATAGTTTACTTCTTTCAAATAGTGCTTATAGTCACATTTTCTTTCATTTTTCTTACACTAATTTTTGGTCCTTTTCATGCCTGAATTACTAAAATAGCTATTTCATTCTTTCTTCTTTCCTGGAGGTAATCTGGTATATAGCATCATAAATCTGGTGTGTATTCAAATACGTATGCGTATTCAAATTCTATACTTTTGCTATTATGTGTGTAATATATGTATATATGTATGTATATATACACATACATATATAAATATGTTTATATATGTTTATATAGTACATATCACACACATGCACACAGATGTACTTAATATGTGTATGTATATACAATTGTCCTTTTGTTTCTGTGGAGGATTGGTTCCAGGACCTCTCATGGATACCAAAATCCACAGATTCTGAAGTCCTTGAAATACATAGTGTACTATTTCTATATAACCTTTGTAAATCCTCCTGTATACTTCAAATCATCTCTAGATTACTTGTAACATCGAATACAACATAGATGCTATGTAAATAATTGTTATACTACTTTTTTAGAGAATAATGACAAGAAAAAAACGCCTGTGCATGTTCAGTACAGGTGCAATTTTGGGGAGGGGGATATTTTACATCTGAAAGTTGGTTGAGTCCACAGATGTGGAACCCACAGATACAGAGGGCCGACTGTATAAAATAGGTTTATGTGCTTTTAAACATTTACGTGAGTGATGTAATATTGTGTGGAACATTCTGTGGCATGCATTTCGTTTGTTTTGTTAATTTTATCTTTTATAAAATATATATGACTTTTTATAATAATTTTTAAAATAAAGGTTATTATAATGAGGGGATTGGGAATTCCTGTTTCAAAATGGTAATCTAAAGCCATTTTTATTTTTATTTTCCTCTTAGCAAGTCTTCAAAAAATAAGAAAGGAAGCAAAATCACAAATTCACCTGGATAAAGCTGAGTGCTATCTATAACATATATAACTGCACTAAAATAAATGATGCAACTATAAACCAAGACATTGTGATGTTAAAGTAGAATTCAAGGCAAGAAGTATATGGGGCAAATATTTCTTGTTTTTAGTGAAGCTTATAAAGAAAATATAAATCATAAATATTTGCACCTTCCAAACACCATTGAAATAGATAAATCAAAAACTTGCAAATTGCAGGAATAATTGCTAGAACACAGGAACTTTTGTGACATTAAGTATTTCTCTTAGTCATTATTAAACAGGATAAACAAAAGGAGAAAGGATTTAGAATTTAAATGATACAATTAATAAGGTGGATTTAGGCCCGGCACGGTGGGTTACGCCTGTAATCCCAGCACTTTGGGAGGCTGAGGCGGGTGGATCACGAGGTCAGGATATCGAGACCATCCTGGCTAACACGGTGAAACCCCGTCTCTACTAAAAATACAAAAAAAAAAAAAAAAATTAGCTGGGTGGGGTGGTGGGCACCTGTAGTCCCAGCTACTAGGGAGGCTGAGGCAGGAGAATGGCGTGAACCCAGGAGGTGGAGGTTGCAGTGGGCCGAGATCGCTCCACTGCACTCCAGCCTGGGTGACAGAGCAACACTCCATCTCAAAAAAACAAAAACAAAAAAATCAAAATAAGGTGGATTTAATAGACATGCCATCTATTAAACAGAAATTGTATGGCACATGAATTCTGATTATTAAGGAATGCTACTAGAAATAAATAACCAAAACATAATAATAAAGTAATCCGTCATCTGAAAATTTTAATGCAGTGTCTTAAGTATGTCTTGGAAGAAAAGAAAACATCAGCCCTTCAATTAAATTATATTTAGAAATCAATGAGAATATGAACACTATAAATTAAAGCTTATGAGAAATAGCTAAGAAAGCACTGTTCAAAGTTAACTCATAATCTTAGGTATTTTAATGACTAAAGTGAAATCAAAATAAACTGTACTAATTCAAGAAATTAGAAAAAAAGGAAAGAAAACAAAAAATAAATCAAGAAATAAGGAAAATGAAATAGGAAAATAAAATAATATATTGAATAATATAAAAATGAAAGTTAGTGAATTAGGATTTACAAATAATACAGTAATAAAATAGTAAAATATTTAGCTTGTCTAATGAAAAAATAGAGATCACTCAAAAACATACATTTAGGCATTAGAAAGTAATATAATCACAGATATGAAGTAGATGAAATACTAAAAAATGATAAGGCGCACGCAAAGCTATTAAATTTGAAAACTTTAGACAAATATAAATTAGAAAAGTTTACTGAAGTAGAAAACTTGAAATAAATATTTAGTCAAGGGAAAAATGGAAAAAAGTCAAGCTATTACCAACAATAGAGGATCCAATTCTAGACACTCTTATAGAAGCATTCTTTCAAACTTTCAAGGAACAGATAATTTCTATGATGTAAAAACTGTTCCATATTCTATCATTTTTTAAAGTTTATGTTGGAAAAACACTCAAACTCTCTGAACTCAGTTTCTTAGTTAATACAATTATGGTAATAATAATAAATATGCTTGACTATAAAAATGTAAGGAATCAGAGATACACTTAAAATATTAGAATTGATAAGAAACTACAGTAATATGGTCAATTATAAAATAAATATTAAAAAACTCAACTCCATTATAATAAAACAATTATAATTTGAAAAGGTAACAGAGAAAACATGCTATTCACACAAGTAATCGAAAAACCACAATAAAAATAATACAATATATACCAATTTACTGAAGGATATAAAAGAATACTTGAATACATAGAGACATAGATTTAGAATTAGGGGAAGCTTGTCATAATTTCAATTGTGGAAAATATGAAGTACATTGGCAGTATGATTGTTTACATAATTTTTATAATTTTTCTGTAAAATTAACTTTTGCATGTGTAGTCATTTCTGTTAAAGTCTTGACCAAAATATTTTCTATGATTTTCAACAAATAGGAGCATCTACTCTCCTATGATTCTCTAGCTTATATTTAGTTTTCTACTGAACACTAGCGAACAAATACATTTCCTATGTTTAATTTGTATTATTGGTGGGGTTGCTTCTATATTCCAGAGAAATTACTTATCTTGCCCAGATGGTGACTCACATAAATACATGAGGATTCAGGGACTAATGATTAGATCACCAAGGAGGTATGAGGGACCTCCCAAGAGGCCAGAGCAAACAAGCATCTCAACCACCAGACTGGCACTCAGGGAAGGGAAGGGAGGACATTTGATCAGACCTAACACATCTCTGAGAAAGCCTAGGATGAATCTCCATTCCCAGGGATCTGTTGGAAATACTCTTCTACCTTGGAATTTGGTTTGGAAAAAGGGGCTCCAGAGCGAGTTACTACTGAGAGGATCTTGGAATTTTTCCATATAACAACTTCCCACAGGCCAGAACATACCATTCGAGTCAATGGACAAAGTATGGGCAGGTTCTTCAGAGCAGGCTAAAAAGAATTTCACGCACAAATTCTCCATTTGTCTGTCTTTTTACATCCTCCTCTTGATTCATCTCCCTCCTATGTTTCAAAGGTAGATTTTTTCCTTGTCTAAGTTCATGTGATACCTAGCATACGAACAATCTTTTCTTTCAACAATTCTTTCTTCATTGCAAAAAGACACTTATTGAGCACCTTCTATGTTCAGGGAATGGGCTTGGGAGCTAAAGTTATACAAACATTTAAGATATAGTTTCTGCTGTTGAGTGGTTTACAATCTTAACTAGGTAATCTTGATTTTAAAACAGTATAACCCCAAACTCCCCCCACACTCCCACCAGCTGCAAACACACACTATAGCAGAACTGCTGCTGGGGAATGTGGCTTCCTGCTCCTGAATTTAAGATGCTCTCGTTGGGTGCCCAGAGAAGGTTCTGGACAAAGAAACTGGAATAATAGGCTGTAAAGGCCTAAAATGTAGGCAGATAATCGTATCAGAGGGGTTGGGGATCCTGTACTGCACCACCTGGTCATGAGAAATGAGAGAGAGGTCACAGGCTCAGGTCTTTAAATCTCAGCAAACCTCCCTGCCAGCAACCGATGACCGCAGATGTTGGAGCTCTGACTGGTTTCCACCCCTTTCTCCTACAGTCTTTTACAGTCGGCACCCAACTGTCTTAAACTCAGGAGCAGGAAGCCACATACCCCGGCAGGGTTCTGGTTAGGCTGGTGCAAAAGTAATTGCGGTTTTTGCTATTGGTTTTAAACACAATTACTTTTGCATCACCCTGAAATTTGCAGCAGATGAAGTATGAGGTGGGAAAGGGGTTTGGGTGTATTTGCTCAGCTACTTATAAGGCAGCACTGTATTTCCCATTTCTCCTAGGATGTAGGTGCCCTTGCCTGCCTTCCCACCTTGGCATCTCCAGTTGCCCACTCCCCATCTCGCTTTCATTAACCCCCAATTTCCTCATCCCCAAGGCACTTTAAGCACTGTGGTCCTCAACATTCACTTAGTCCTTGGCTTATACTGCTTTACCCTGGCAATGTTTGAAACTCATAGTTACTAATACAGAGGCTGAAAATTGGATTTTGGCTCTGCCACTCCACGGTTTCCTCACCTGTAACCTGGGGAGGTAGTTAGAAAACCTCACCCAGGGTAAGAGCAGGGTCATCGTAGGGGAAGATGAATTTGCGATTGGTCTTGAAGTTAGGGTAGAAGGTCTATAGTTAGAAGTGGCCCAAAGGAAACTATTCTAGAAAGGGAGAATAATGTGAGCACATCCTTGGAGAAGAGAAATCATGTGGTTTGTTCAGAAAGCATAAAGAAAGCCAGTGTTGGAGGGTGTAGACCATGAGTGAGAGGACTGTGGGAAGGCAAGCTTTGAGTGTTCAGCTGAGGACACTCATTGAGGCATTATGCAATACATATATTCAGCCATATCCCTATCCTCCAGTGCACTTTCAACTTGCTTCATTTTTTTTTTTTTTGAGATGGAGTCTCGCTCTGTTGCCCAGGCTGGAATGCAGTGGCACAATCTCGGCTCACTGCAAGCTCCACCTCCCAGGTTCACGCCATCCTCCTGCCTCAGCCTCCCTAGTAGCTGGGACTACAGGCGCCTGCCACCACGCCCGGCTAATTTTTTTTTTGTATATTTAGTAGAGACGGGGTTTCACCATGTTAGCCAGGATGGTCTTGATCTCTTGACCTTGTGATCTGCCCGCCTCGGCCTCCCAAAGTGCTGGGATTACAGGCGTGAGCCTCTGCACCCGGCCTCAACTTGCTTCTTAAAGAGTGGTCCATAGGCCAAGATGGTGAAACCCCATCTCTACTAAAAATACAAAAAAGTAGCTGGGTGCGGTGACAGGCACCTGTAATCCCAGCTACTCGGGAGGCTGAGTCAGGAGAATCGCTTGAACTCAGAGGGCAGAGGTTGCAGTGAGCCAAGATCGTGCCACTGCACTCCAGCCTAGGCGACAGAGTGAGACTCTGCCTCAAAAAAAAAAAAAAAAAAAAAAGTGGTCCACGGGCCAGCAGCATCAGCATCATGCAGGAGTTTGTGAAAGTGCAGAATCTCAGGCCCCATTCCAGACCTTTTGAAACAGAATCTATATTTGAGGCCAGGGGCGGTGACTCACGCCTGTAATCCCAGCACTTTGAAGGCCGAGGTGGGCAGATCACTTCAGGTCAGGAGTTTGAGACCAGCCTGGCCAACATGCCAAAACCGCGTCTCTACTAAAAAGACAAAAATTAGCCAGGCGTAGTGGTGGGCATCTGTGGTCCCAGCTACTCAGGAGGCTGAGGCAGGGGAATCACTTGAACCTGGGAAGCGGAGGTTGCAGTGAGTGGAGATCGTACCACTACACTCCGGTCTGGGCAACAGAGCGTGACTCCATCTCAAGAAAAGAAAAAGGCCGGACGTGTTGGCTCATGCCTGTAATCCCAGCACTTTGGGAGGCCGAGGCGGGTGGGTCACGAGTCAGGAGATTGAGACCATCCTGGCTAACACAGTGAAACCCTGTCTCTACTAAAAATACAAAAAAAAAAAAAAAAAAATAGCCGGGCGTGGTGGCCTGTAGTCCCAGCTACTCGGGAGGCTGTGGCAGGAGAATGGTGTGAACCCGAGAGGCACAGCTTGCAGTGAGCCGAGATCATGCCACTGCACTCCAGCCTGGGCGACAGAGCGAGACTCTGTCTCAACAACAACAACAACAAAAAAGAATCTCCATTTGAACAAGATTCCCAGATGACTTGCGTATACATTAAGACTTGTTCAATCACACAGTTGATTAAAAGCACAAGTGTCCTTGGAAGTCTAAGGCAGGAACAGAAGGCTTTGAAATGTACCTGACAACTGGCCTTTAAGTCATTACTTCGAACCTTCATTTCTCCAGCAGCTCTCAGCATCATCCTTGGAGATAGTATATCCCAAGCTCTCAAACTTCAACAAGCACAAGAACAACCAGACATTAAGTGTTCACAGGCAGATTCTTGGGACTTACACTCCAGTTCTCTTAGGGATTCTGATATCAATTATCCAGAAGCTACAATATGAGAAGCACTAGGCTAGAAGGACTGCTTATCATCATCAAGTAAAGGATTCTGGAAAAAATGGGGAATTTGAAAATGTTAATTTTTTTGCACCAAAAAGCTTTGGATTTGCTGTATTGGTCTGTAACTTGCCCCAGCCCTGCTATAACTGGACATTTATCACAGTTAAAGTAGAAATAACACCATTAGCCTTTCAAGCAGTGATAAAATTAGCAGTGTAAACAAAGCAAGTAAATGACCTTAGTCAGATTCCTTGTTGACTCTGACCCAACACCTACCAAGATGATTAGTCAGGGCAAATGAGAACAGGGTGAAGAGGCCCCTGTGAGGAGAAAGATCCTCTCCCTGTTTACTTCCTGAGGATCCTCCAGCACACAGGACGGTTCCTAAAATGCCTGCAAATGATTAGGGCTCTGAATGTTTAGCGCTTTGGCCCCAATTCTGTGCCAAACTCTGTCATGGTTATTTTTTTCCAGGAGGGAAAGTTCCTTCCAACTTAGAGTCTTACTGCTGTGAATATTCTGGCTTCCTGAGAAAGGAGTGTTCTCTCCTAGAGTTCCAGCGAGGCAGAATTCAGGGTGGGAAATGGGCCACAATAGTCACTTCCATTTTTCAGAAGATGGGCCCTGCATTGGGTGGATGGAAACTGTGCTGGTTGGTCCGAGACAGACATGAATATAAACCTTGTCTCTTCCCGCTGGCCTTCTCAATTAGCCAAATTCAAAGTGAGCTCCTCTTCTTCTAAACTGCTTGTCTGTGTTACTGACTTGGGCTCCTTCTGCTATGTTCTGTTTTTGATTGGATTGTTTCCTCTCCTAATTGTTAAGTTATTGAGGGCAGGGGCCCTGCATTATACTTCTTTTTGTCTTCCTGGTATAAAAAGTCCAGGATCTGACTCAGAGGGCCTGTCTTGCTGTCCTGGTTTTAACATTGCTGAGGAGGGAAACAGCCCTTTTATCAACTCCACCTAACACTTCCCAGGAGAACAAAATCTTAATATATTTCAGATGACAGATACTAGGGGCTAGTTTGACAGGTGAGCCATGTGTTAAAAGGTCCAGGTTTACAGGTGAGAGTGTGTACGTGTGTGTGTGTGTGTGTGTATGTGCATGTGTCTATGTATGTATGTGTATGTGTGTGCTCATGTGCATGCATGCAGGTTTGTGTGCATACACACATGTGCATGTGTGTTTATGTGTGTGTTTACATATGTGTTTGTGCATATGTGTGTGTGTGCATTACCCTGTTCCTTCCTCCTCCTACACAGCTGGAGCAGTAACCTTAGCACCTGAAGGTGTGGGAGGGGTACCCTTCTCTTTGCATTCTTATCCCCTACATGCCCACATGGATGTGGCCAGGAGCTCATTGGAAATTAGGCCAAGCTAGTACTGGTTATTCATGGCAAATGTAACAAATAAATGTTCTTCCCTGGCTGTCTGGGCTCTCTCTGGCTCTATTCTCCTCTTTCACTCCATGTAAGCTAGCCTCAGTATCATGCTCCAGCAGGGTAGAGCAGAGAACTCAGCATCAGGAATTAAGCTTACAGCCCATCTGCCAGTGCTTTGCGCATACATCCTTCTCTTGGGAAACCTAGGAGGAAGAGTATCTTAGGTTTGGTCTCCTGGTCTGTTGCCATCAATGAGCCTGTGAATCCCAAGTTTTCCCTCACTCTCTGCTCTGTTCCAGCACTGTGCCTTCTCGTGCATGACATAAATGCTCTGAACCACAGTTTTTGCCTCTATCAAATGGACGTAATGGCATTCATGATCATGCTCACAGAGATTTAAACGCAATAACTTGGTATATTCTAGAAGCGTATTCAAAAGGAACTTTTTTATTGTCTTGTTCCTCAGGATTGGTATGATTTCTTGATGGAGTGGAGATGATGAATCCTTATAGGATGGCTGAACAAATAAGATGTGATTCTCACCTATACCAGCTGAATTAATGCGTCTATTGAGAGGTGATTTTCTATTTTTAAAGAAAGTATCATGCAGCAGAACTACCTGGCGAGGGCATACATATCAAATGCAATTTGGCTTTAGGAGATTCATTAGCGTCTGTTCTCTAAGAAGTGAATCTGTTGGAGTAGCTGTTTGTTTTTTTGGAAACAAACAAAAAAATCTGTTTTTTGTTTGTTTCTTTATTTTAGGACTTAATTTTTTGAGACAGAGTCTTGCTCTGTGCCCAGGCTAGAGTACAGTGGTGCGATCTTGGCTCACTGCAACCTCCCCATCCCAGGTTCAAGCCATTCTTCTGCCTCAGCCTCCCGAGTAGCTGGGACTACAGACGCGAGCCACTACTCCCAGCTAATTTTTGTATTTTTATTAGAGATGGGGTTTCACCATGTTGGCCAGGCTGGTCTCAAGCTCTTGACCTCAGGTAATCCACTGGCCTCGGCCTCCCAAGGTGCTGAGATTACAGGTGTGAGCCACCACACCTGGCCTGGAGTAGCTGTTTTTGAAGAGGGCTCTCTTAATTAAACCAGTATGGTTTGGCCAACTCGTTATGGTTGCTCTAAGCAAATTTTGATTGACTTTTATGCTGTATGTGTTTACAGAGAGCCTGACCTGCAGAAACATGTTATCCATATGGAAATAAGGGAGAAACACACTGATGTATCCGTCTCACATCAGAAGAAAATCTAGGTCTTTTGTCTTGTCTATTTTGTCTTCTGTACCCAAGCTTGCAGAAAACCAGACACTTACAATGAGGACAGTCCCCTGATAAAAAGCCCTCAAGGAAGCCTGCTGTGCTCTGTGTAGTGTCATTGCACTGTGCATGGGGCAGCTGATTCCAATCTTGACTCACACACTTGACTGCAAAGTGAGGTTGGATAAGTGCAAGGTCTTACGTGTACTTGTACATCGTTAGAAATCAAAACTGGTCGAAGTCTCTGAGAATTTCAGTCCAACCTCTTATAACTCTATCTTTCTTAGTTTCTTCTTTTCTGCCTGCAAGCATAGTCATATCTCTTGTCTACTAAAACAAAAACAAATCTAACAAAGCAAAATAACTTTTCTCTTATCCTACTATCATACCGTAGTGCTGCTGTTTGTCTTTTGTTTTCATGTATCTGCAGAGGATGCTACATTATCAGACAGTTTGTTTCTTAAATAAATTTTACTGGCCGGGCGCGGTGGCTCACGCCTAAAATCCCGCACTTTGGGAGGCCAAGGCGGGTGGATCACGAGGTCAGGAGTTCAAGACCGGCCTGGCCAAGATGGTGAAACCCCCATCTCTACCAAAAATACAAAAAAATTAGCCAGGTGTGTTGGCAGGTGCCTGTAATCCTAGCTACTTGGGAGGCTGAGGCAGAGGATTGCTCGAACACGGGAGGTGGAGGTTGCAGTGAGCCAAGATCGCGCCACTGCACTCCAGCCTGGGTGACAAAGACTCAAAAAAAAAAAAAAAATCTACTGTGTGGCCGGGCGCGGTGGCTCACGCCTGTAATCCCAGCACTTTGGAAGGCCGAGACCAGCAGATCACCTGAGGTTGGGAGTTCAAGACCAGCCTGACCAACATGGAGAAACCCCGTCTCTACTAAAAATACAAAATTAGCTGGGTGTGGTGGCGCATGCCTGTAATCCCAGCTACTCAGGAGGCTGAGGCAGGAGAATTGCTTGAACCTGGGAGGCGGAGGTAGTGGTGAGCCAAGATCGCGCCATTGCACTCCAGCCTGGGCAACAAGAGTGAAACTCTTGTCTCAAAAAAAAAAAAAAAAAAGAAAAATTACTGTGTATATTTGAGGTTTACAACATGATGTTATGGGATATATAGAGATTGTAAAATGGTGACTAGTGAAGCAAATTAACATATCTAACATCTCACTTAATTACTTTTATTTTTGTAGTAAGAGCAAGTAGAATCTACTTATTTTACAAAAAGCCCTAACAACAATAAAGTGTTATTAACCATAGTCCTCATGATGTACATTACATATCTAGGCTAGTTCATGCTACATATCTACTACTTTTATCCTTTGACCCTCATCTCCCCATTTTCTCCCTCTCCTCCCTGCCCGTTTTTTTTTTTTTTTGGAGTTGGAGTCTCGCTATGTTGCCCAGGCTGGAGTGCAGTGGTGCGATCTTGGCTCACTGCAATCTCTGCCTTCCGGATTCAAGCAATTCACCTGCCTCAGCCTCCCGAGTAGCTGGGACTACAGGCACACGCTGCCACACCCAGGTAATTTTTTTGTGTTTTAGTAGAAACAGGGTTTCACCGTGTTGCTCAGGCTGGTCTTGAACTCCTGAGCTCAGGTGATCCGCCCTCCTAGGCCTCCCAAAGTGCTAAGATTACAAGCGTGAGCCACAGCGCCCGGCTGACCTTTTTTTTTCTTTGAAAGATTCCATGTACAAGTGAGATCATGCAATATCTTTCTTTCTGTGTCTGGCTTATTTCACTTAGCATAATGTTCTCTAGGTCCATCCATGTTGTGGCAAATGGCAGGGTCTCTTCTTTAAAGGCTGAAAAATGTTCCATTGCATATATATCTATATATACCACATTTTCTTGATCCATTCACCTGTCAATGGAATCTTAGATTGTTTTCATATCTTGGCTATTTTAATAATGCTGTAAGGAACATGGGATGCAGATATCTTTACAAGGCGGTGGTTTCATCTTAGACACTATTTATTCACCCACTTCTTAATCCTTTCTGCCCTGACCACCCTGCCCGAATTACTTCCTAAAAGGGCTCACATCAGCTACTTGCCTGGAAAATACAATACCTATTTTTTATTCCTTGGTCCTCTTTGCAGCATTTGATATTATTACATGTTGTTTTCCATTGTATTCACCATGTCTATTTTCTGGTTTTTGGTGCTTTGATATCTGTGGCTTGCTGAGCCTGGATGATGGTTCCTTCCAGGACTTGCCAATCCCTAGAGATAGAATATAATTTTCCCTGCAGCATGCCTTTCAATTCCAACCACCTCCTCTCCAGAAACCTCAAACTCAGGGCCAATATTCCCCTCTCCTAACCATCCCCGGGCCAGGTCCCAGACATCTGGGGATGGCCCTTATGCCCCAGAGTTCACTGAAATTATTCAAACCACCAAATCCTAAACCTGCTCACCCTACCTCGCCCATTTCCCGATGGAAATCACAAGGAAGGAAAGCTCCTGCCCACATGCCCCACTGTCCCTCTGCCTCCTGACCAGCCCTGGTACTTCTCCTTGTGGTCTTACGTCGAGTGTAGTGCTCTTGTTTCTAGGGATCTGTGAGTATAAAATTGTCTTCCTTTCCATGTCTGCATGTCTTACCATACCTAACTGAAACAGATCCCAGGTACTTAAAATATATCTACTCTTATTTTTGGAAAGTATCAGCTTCCTTGCCTTTGGAACCACTCTCTCTTTGACTTATTTCATTTTTCTGTTTTTGTTTCTGATTTACTTATTGCAGCTCTAGAATCAGAGTCATCCCTACAAGCTAAGGGATTTCTCACTGTGAGATGAAGAGGATGGTAAGTTAAAAAAAAAAAAAAAAAAAGGCAGGGCCGGGCATGGCGGCTCACGCCTGTAATCCCAGTACTTTGAGAGGTTGAGGTGAGCAGATCACAAGGTCAGGAGTTAGAGACCAGCCTGGCCAGCATGGTGAAACCCCGTCTCTACTAAAAATACAAAAAATTAGCTGGGCATGGTGATGCGCACCTGCCCGGCTACTTGGGAGGCTGAGGCAGGAGAATAGCTTGAACCCAGCAGGCGGAGGTTGCAGTGAGCCAAGATCGTGCCACTGCACTCCAGCCTGGGTGACACAGCAAGACGCCATCTCAAAAAAAAAAAAAAAAAAAAAAAAAAAAGGTTTTGTGTTTGTTTTCCTTAAAGGGAATAGGGAGAAAGAGTTTAGGGAAGACAAAGTTTAGAACAAACTCTCATAACACATGCATTGAACATGCACTCCTGTAAGAAGAAATCGGAAAGCATCTTTATTTTAACTCTCGCCGTCCCTTTAAAGTTGTGCTTGCCTTTGGATGAAAATGGCAAGACCCAGGGTTGTGCACTGTGATTCTTATGCTAATCTGAATTCAGTTATTAGAATGGCCAATTCCATGTAGTCACCAAAACTCCAAACCTGACTTAGCATTGTCTTTCCCGCCTCCCCCCACCCTCTTTTCTAAGAATGGCTTCAGTCGACTCGACCACCTGCTGCCTGGGAGGAAAGTTGTAGTCAACTTTTTCTTTCTTTCTGGTTGATCTCTACCAGCATCCTGCTAACTTTAGCATTCGTTCCTTCCAGGGCTGGAACACAGGAAGAGAGGAAGAGAGAAGTACTGTGATTTCTCGCTTGACTGATATTGTCACAAGATGGCTTTGCTCTCGTCCTGAGAAGGACAAAAGCTGGCTCTTGCCCCAAAGAGGGCATCTGTGGCTCTGCAGAGATGCTGCTGCTGTGGGGCCTTGCTAACTTCAAACCCTGGACCTTTCTTTTGGCTGTCCCTCTGGGGGACACCCTCAGCCCCTGGATTTCTGGTTGTCCTCTCTGCACAACATTTGCTCTGTGGAACTCTTTCAAGCAGTCTTCTAGTGCAGGATTTAAAATAGCTCTAGGACAGCATTCTTTGTTGTTGTTGTTGTTACATGAATAAGTTCTTTAGTGTTGATTTTTTTTTTTTTTTGAGATGAAGTCTCGCACTGTTGCCTGGGCTGGAGTATAATGGCACGATCTCGGCTCACTGCAAACTCCGCCTCCCGGGTTCAAGCGATTCTCCTGCCTCAGCCTCCTGAGTAGCTAGGATTACAGGTGCCCGCCACCATGCCCGGCTAATTTTTTGAAAAATTTTTTTTTTTTTTTTTTGGAAATGGAGTCTCGCTCTGTCACCCAGGCTGGAGTGCAGTGGCACAATCTCAGCTCACTGCAACCTCCGCTTCCTGGGTTCAAGCAATTCTCCTGCCTCAGCCTCCTGAGTAGCTGGGACTACAGCTTCATGCCACCACACCCGGCTAATTTTTTTGTATTTTAGTAGAGACGGAGTTTCACTGTGTTGCCCAGGCTGGTCTTGAACTCCTGAACTCAGGCAATCCGCCCTCCTCAACCTCCCAAAGTGCTGGGATTACAGGCATGAGCCACCGCGCCCGGTCTTTAGTGGTGATTTCTGAGATTTTGGTGTACCCATCACCTGAGCAGGGTACACTTTACCCAAAGTGTAATCTTTTATCCCTCACCCGCCTCCCACTCTTGCCCTCAAGTACCCAAAGTCCATTGTATCATTCTTATGCCTTTGCATCCCCATAGCTTAGCTCCTGCTTGTGAGTGAGAACATACGATGTTTGGTTTTCCATTCCAGAGTACTTCACTTAGAATAATTGTCTCCAATTCCCTCCAAGTTGCTGCAAGTGCCATGATTTTTTTCTAGGACAGCATTCTTATTTAAGACCTATAGGTGATCCCTTTCCTTTGGGGAGAAGCCCAGTCACTTCTAGATGTTGACCTCGCCACTGCTGCCACTCGCCGCTTTGCCTTTCCCTGTGTGATTCTCGGCCGTGGTGCTGCCTACCTACAGGAAGCACATCTTAAACCCGGTCAGGAGGTTTGAGGCTGGTCAGGAGGCAGAGGGACAGGGGGGCATATGGGCAGGAGCCTGCCTTCCTTGTGGTCTCCATCGGGAAATGGGCCAGGTAGGGTGAGCAGGTTTAGGATTTGGTGGTTTGAATAATTTCAGTGGACTCTGGGGCGTAGGGGCCATCCCCAGATGTCTGGGACCTGGCCCTGGGATGGTTAGGAGAGGGGAATGTTGGCCCTGAGTTTGAGGTTTCTGGAGAGGAGGTGGTTGGAATTGAAAGGCATGCTGGGAAAAGTTAACCATTTCACCCCCTCTCACTAGGCTTGTGTTTAGAAGGAAGCACCACCCACACGTACGTGCCCTCTTGGTGGGCAATGAACTTCAACACAAAGACATTTCTTTCTCAGGAAATATTTTTCCATTTCTTTGGAGAAGAGCTTTGGAAATGCTCCCCCTGGAACATTCCTGGGTATCTTTTCTATCTCCTCCAAGTTCCACAATCAAAACTTCCACTCTAGCATCACATAACACATTTTTTAAGAGTTAAGGAAAAGTGAGAAGAATTCTTCAATGATTTTAGTATACCTAGGTTTTTAATGATCTTCATTTAAACAATGTCACTACAAATATTTAAAGTTATGTATGCAAGACAGGCATTAAGTATGATGTTTCTCCTTACAAATGTAAAGAAAAATCAGGCTAGACTCTCTAACACTTGGTTTTCTATGCCTGTGTAAAATCTCTCTGTTTGGACAAAGCCATGATCTATATCAGTGGTCCTTAAACCTGGCAGTACATCAAATATAACCTGAGGGACTTATTTAAAATTCAGATGTCAGGCTCTATTCCAGACCTACTAAATCAGCCTCCAGGCCATTGGTGCTCTTATCAAACTGCACTTTTGATGCTCTTGCACAAGTAAGTTCAATGATCTCCTGGTGGTGGCTGGTCAGAAATACTAATGCCACCTTGAAAGACGTACACAGCCCCTGATGGGCAAGTCTCGTGAACTCAAACTTAAAAATTTCAGTCTCCCCAGTAGTTCTATTGGGAGTAAATTCCAGCCAAGTCTTATTTTTATTTATTTGTCAAGAGGGCTTCTCTATCTCTGCTCCTGAATAGTGAAACCCCACCTCCAGGTCTACTAGTCAGCGCTCTGTTGAGTCCATTGTTATGGAATGTCCCTGTTTAACAGGGTTGCTAGGAAAGCCTGACTCACAACCTTCAACCCCATGGTTTCTATGTTCCGATGCTAAGTCCTTTATTAACCAGTTTATCCACTTGTTCTTTACTAGGCTTGACTCCTTGGGTCTCTGCTGCCAACTCTCTTGTTTTGTGTCTTGGTAGTCTTGGGGATTTTAAACATTTCACTCTTTTCTCTTACTCCTTAATCAGAGAATGGAAGTTCTCCATGGCCGTCATCAGTAACCTCTGGGTATGAAAAATTGCATCAAAAGTTCATGGCCATTCAAATGTTTTCCTGGTCTGCTATTTTGATTTTGTCTTCTACCAGTGGTAAAAAGCTTTCTGTCCTAATTCACAGTTTCAGCTTTGATGCTGAGAGTTATTTGGGAAATGCTAAGAGAGGTAGGTGGTGATTGCTAAGGTAGAAGACATGTGGCAGGGAGGTTCTAGGATGTTAGTCAGAATTTATAGCTCTCCCCTTCATCACTCTAAAATCTGGACAACTGAAATCATTCTGACTCTTCTCTCTGCTTCCAGTCTCCCTCAGACTTCACCTCCTTTTACTTTCTTAGTCACACAGCTACTAGAGTTACTCTTATAATTGAGATCACCCCAGCCTAATTCTTCCCTACCTCACCCCATTCTTCATGGTTTCCTGTGATCCACAGTTTGAAGCCCAGAATGGCTTGGTGCTTTTGGGGGCATTTCCAGTTTTGACTTCCATTTCTCTCAGCTATAATCCTAAGTTTTTCAACTTTCTCATGATCCTCCAAATATGTTGTCTTAGCCTATTCTGGCTGCTATAACAAAAGTATCATAGACTGGGTAAGTTAAACAGCAAACATTTCTTTCCCACGGTTCTGAAGGCTGAGGAGTCCAGGATTGAGGCTGCAGGTGATTTGGTGTCTGGTGAGGACCTGCTTCCTTGTTCACAGATGACCCACTGTCCTCTCACTGTGTCCTCACATGGTGGAAGGGGACAATGAGCTCCCTAAGTCCTTTTTTTTTTTTTTTTTTGGAGATAGAGTCTCACTCTGCTGCTCAGGCTGGAGTGCAATGGCATGATCTCGGCTCACTGAAACCTCCACCTCCCAGATCCAAGCAATTCTCCTGCCTCAGCTTCCCAAGTAGCTGGGATTACAGGTACCCACCAACACACCTGGCTAATTTTTCTGTATTTTTAATAGAGACGGGGTTTTGCCATGTTGGCTAAGCTGGTCTCAAACTCCTGACCTCAGGTGATCCACCCACCTCAACCTCCCAAAGGGCTGGGATTACAGGCATGAGCCACCGCATTCAGCCCTTAGTCCTCTTTTACAAGGACATTAGCTCCATTCACGAGGGTTTGACCCACATGATGGAACCACTTCCCAAAGCCCCACCTCCAAATACCATTGCATTGGGAGTTAGGAACTAAATGAATTTAGAGAAGACACAAACATTTAGTGCATAACATATTTCATGCCCTTTCTTGTAAACATGATTTTCCCCTTGATGTTTTTCTGGCTGAAATTGGGAAAGAAAATAGAACTCATTTGTTGAGTCGCTACCACACTCCAGGCACTGCAACACATATCTTTACATATACATCATTCGTTTCTCACAGTAACCCTCTAAAATAGTTACTTGCAGCCCTATTTTATAAATAGGGAAACAGATCATTTAAAATATCTCGTCCAGAATTGCATAATTATAAGGCTCAACCTGGAATGAACCTGCATCTGTCAATGCCAAGGGCCACCTATTCACCCTATGCCTTCCTAATATCAATTCTTCCCAAGCTGGGCTTCCATGTCACTTTTTCCATGAATTCTCTTTCAATGTCTTCCCAGTTCATTGCTCTCATTCCCTAATTCATAAGTAAGTATGTGTTGAGAATGTACTTTATGCCAGACACTGTGCTGGTTCCTAGGGGTAGAGGCATGAATGAGACAGAGTGGATTTCTGCCCTCCAGGAGCTTACATTCTCATGGGGGAAATAAAGAATAAACAAGCAAACAAAGGCCTAAAAAGATAAAGAATGTGTAAGTACTGTAAAAGTGATAAATAAGGCAATAGCAGACAAGAGTATCTGGGAGGGATCTATTTAACATATAAAGGATTAGAAAAGGTCTCTAAGACCTGGTATTTGAACTGTGACTTGGAAAATATGACAGAGCCAACTAAATAAGGTGCTGGAGAATGAGCACACCATGCAGCGAGAGAAGCAAGTGCAAAGGACCTGGGGCAGGAAATAGCTTTGCACATTTGATCAGCAGTTTTTCTGGGCCATTTGTGAGTGGTAGAAGATTAGCTTGAAAATTAGTAGGCACTTGGTCATGTAGAGCCATGAGAACACTTTGAGTTTTATTCTAAAAGCAATGTTAAACTTTTGAAGGATTTAAAAAATGGCTTTATGGAGGTATAATTGACATGCAATAAACAACATATTTGAAATACACAATTTGATATGTTTTGACATATTGTGTTAGGCTATTCTTGCATTGCTGTAAGTAAATACCTTAGGCTGGGTAGTGTATAAAGAAAACATGTTTATTTGGCCCACAGTTCTGCATGCCTTACATGAAGAATGGTGCTAGCATCTGCTTCTGGTGGGGCCTCAGGAAGCTTGCAATCATGGCGGAAGGGGACAGGGAACCAGTATGTCACACAGTGAGAGCGGGAGCAAGAGAGAGAGGGAGGAGGTCCCAGACTCTTTAAACAACCAGATCTCACATGTAGTAACTGAGTAAGAACTCACTCATCACCCAGGAGATAGCGCTAAGCCATTCATTAGGGTTCCACCTCCATGATCCGATCACCTCCCACGAGGCCTCACCTCCAACATTATGAATCACATTTCAACCTGTGATTTGGAGAGGACAAACATCCAAATCATCTCACACCATGAGATGATACCAAATTATACCCCCGTGAAATTATCATCATGATCAAGATAATGAGCATATCCATCATTCCCAAAAGTTTTGTCATGGTCCTCAAAACCCCACTCAAAACCCTGCCTGACCCCAACTCCAGGCAACCACTGATTTGCTTCATGTCCCTGTAAATTAGTTTCTATTTTCCAGAATTTTATGTAAATGAAATCATAAAGTATGTACTTGTGTAAGTGTGTGTGGCTTGTAGGTTTTCATAGATTCTTTTTATCAGGCTAAGCTCTCTTCTATTCTTAGTTTGCTGAGTGTTTTCATCAGGAATGGGTGCTGTATTTTATCAAGTGCTTGTTCTCTATCTTTCCAGATGATCATCTTGCTTTTTTTTTTCTTTTTAAGACTATTAGTTGATTGTTTGGAATGTTAAACTAAACTTACATGCCTGGAATAATCCCTACTTGATCATGATTTATTATGCTTTTTATATATTGTTGAATTGAATTTGCTAAGATTTTGTTTAGAAAATTTGCATGTATGTGGTTTTTTATTCTTGTAATATCTTTGCCTGGATTTGATGTCAAAGTAATGCTGGCCTCATAAAATGGGTTGGGAAGCATTCCTTCTCTTCCCTATTCTTTAAAAGTTTATTCTAACTGGTATTATTTCTTATTAATGTTTGGGTGACTTCACTAGGGAAGCTGCCTGAGGCTGGAGGGTTTTTTGTTAGAAGGTTTTAAACTACAAATTCAACTTTAAAAAATAGATACAGGATTATCTATTCAGGTTCTCTTTCTCTTCTTAAGCAAACATTAGTTACATGTTTTTCAGGGAATTTGCCTATTTTTCTAAGTTCTCAAATTTATTGCCATAAGGTGGTTCACAATAAGCATTTATCATCCTTTTACTTTCTGTATAATTTTTAGTGAGGTCTCATTTTTACGATCTCTCATTTCTAATATCTTTCATTTGCATCCCCTTCACCCCAAAAGTTGATAAGTCTGGCTGGAGGTTTATTAAATTTATTGAACTTCTCACATAACCACCCTTTGATCTCATTTATTTTCTCCACTATGTTTTCTGTTTCATATCTAATTGGATTTTGCCCTATTTTTATTATTTCCTTTTTTTATTTGGAGTTTAACATGTTCTTTTCTAGTTTATTTAAGAAGAAAACTAAGGTCTTTGATTTGAGGCCCATCTTTAGGTCTTCCACTCCGGCTGGTGGAAAGAGGAATGATTCCCAGTCTCATGTGAATTCTAAAGAATTGTTCCCTCTAGGGGCGGGGCCTGGTGGCTCACACCTGTAATCCCAGCACTTTGGGAGGCCGAGGCGGGCGGATCATGAGGTCCTGAGATCGAGACCATCCTGGCTAACACGGTGAAACCCCATCTCTACTAAAAAACAAAAAATTAGCAGGGCGTGATGGCAGGAGCCTGTAGTCCCATCTACTCTGGAGGCTGAGGCAGGAGAATGGCATGAACCTGGGAGGCAGAGCTTGCAGTGAGCTGAGATTGCACCACTGCACTCCAGCCTGGGCAACAGAGTGAGACTCCGCCTCAAAAAAAAAAAGAATTGTTCCCTCTAATCTTTTCAAGTAGTGCTTTCCCTGGCCTCTGTTTCCTCACAGATATGCATTGGGCAGCACTCAGCACAAGACTTGAGGGGACCCTGTGTAGGTCTCAGGAGCTGTCTTGCAGCTCTCTCTTCTCCAGCGCTCTCCCCTGAATCCCACAACTCTGACTTCCTTGGCCTCCCAGACTACTAGTATTGTCTCCTCAGCTCCACAAGGCCACCAAGCCCTGCCTGGTTTCCCTAGAAATTCTCTTCAGACCAGGCGCGGTGGCTGGAGCCTGTAATCCCAGCACTTTGGGAGGCTGAGGCGGGCGGATCACCTGAGGTCGGGAGTTCGAGACCAGCCTGACCAACATGGAGAAACCCCGTCTCTACTAAAAATACAAAATTAGCTGGGTGTGGTGGCACATGCCTGTAACCCCAGCTACTTGGGAGGCTGAGGCACGAGAATCGCTTGAATCCGGGAGGTGGAGGTTGCGGTGAGTCTAGATCGCACCATTGCACTCCAGCCTGGGCAACAAGAGCGAAACTCTGTCTCCAAAAAAAACAAAAACAAAACAAATTCTCTTGGGGCAGTAGCTGGGGCAGTCGAAGGACTCTTCCTTTGTTTTGAATCTCGGTTGAATGTTTTGTATACCATTGTTTTATACTCTTTGTGTAGTGTTTTAGTTATTTCATACTAGAGCATAAGTCTAGTCCCTGTTATTCCGATGCTATCAAAAATGGAAGTTTCATCCTTTTGGGGGATTTCAAGTGGAGGAGTGGTGTTATATCATCCAAGGGTTAAGAAGATCACTCTTCTGCTGTTCCATCTCAAAGCAGATGGGAAGTGGACGACAGGTCTGCTATTGTAGGAATGCAGGCAGGAAGTGCTAGGAATTGAAGAGGGATTTTTTTTTTCAAGGGCCATGGAGGCAGAGGGTGGCCCCAGATCCACTTGGAGGTGGAATCCAGAGAACTGGCTGATAAACTGGATGTGGTGTGGGTCGGGGGGAAAGGGAGTTAAAGCTACCTCCTGGGTGTTTCCTAGAACAACTGGGCCAATGGGGAAAGCCAGGGAAGGAAGTGGGCATTGTGGACAGGCGGAGATCAGGAGTTACAGTTTGGATATAAGCTTGAGATGTCTTTTTAATCAATCACATGGATCTAGTCAAACAGGAAGAGGGCTATAAGAAGGTAGAGCTACAGGGAGGAGTCAGAGTTGGAGACAGAAAAACGGAGTCATCAGTGTAGAAGTATTCAAAGCTCTGGGCCTGGAGGAGATCACCCAGGGGAAGAGTGTAGACAGAGGAGAAAAGAAGGCCTAGACTGAGTCCGTGGGACCTTCAGCATCTAGATGTCAGGAGAGCATGAAGAGCTGAGAAGGAGATGGAGGAGAGGCACCTGTCTTCCCAGGAGACTCAATTCCTTTATTTAACCATGTGTTTTTCAGTTTTATAATTACCTGTTTATCCACCTGTCGCTCAACTTGCCTGGGAGCCCTTGAGGTCGGATGCCCTGTCTTATTTTGCATTGCCCACATCTAACACGGTGTCTGGCACCTAGATGGACCTTGAATGAATGAATGGATGAATGAATGAATGAATGAAGACTAAGGGAGTTAAGAGATTACTGGTATGAGGTCAAAAGGACAGAGCTTTTTTGTAGTCCAAGGGACTGCAAAAGACAATTCTGGGAAAGTTGAGCTCAGAAAAAAAAGAATCTAACAGTCCAGAAACATCTTCCTGAGTGCCAGTTTCCTGATCTGTCAACTAAAACGTCCTGGAGAAGTGATCTTTAGAGTTACTTCTGTTTACATGCTGCACACAGATGGGAATGCTCCATTTGGCTTTCTCTGCAGAGTCCACAGGGAGACAAAACAATGTGTTAAAGTTGCGCTTCCTTGGTTGATGTTTCTATTCTTTTGGTCTTTTGTCTGTTTTCAAACAGATCAAAGCACGTCTTGTGAAATGTTCTGGCCCCAGATTAGAATTTAAGATGCACAAAGGGCATGAGTAGACATTAATAAAAAACTCATTTTGACCCTTTCAAACTGGCGGCCACCATGGAGGTCAGAAGAGGGCAGGTAGCACCCTAGAGACATAAAGATGTCTGCCCCGAGGAATCAGGCTAGGGATTAGTGACAGGCTCCATGCCTGGCCCCTGCCACACTGGACAGCCAAACCTCCTTCTCTTGACTTACAGGACTGGCAAAGACAGTGACAGGGGCCTGGCCGTGGAGCCTGGCTGAAATCCGGGCCCCAGTGAAAGCCCCACAGAGAGCTGCAGAGAAAGGCAACCTTCAGAGGCTGACTTTGATATTTACACTTCCCCAATTTCTACGGAGAGCCGTGGTCTCGTGTTTTACACATTCAGCAATTGCACAGGCCCTGAAAGGTTTTAACTGTCCAGTTGAAACTATAATAAAGTTTACTGTGGTTAAAACCTGAAATGAGTCTGAGTTTGGATTTTTCAGCCCAGTGGCTTTGTGTAAACAGTTTACTTAACGTCGTTTTTGGCTCTTATTCAATAAACCACCATGATAATCCCATTCACAGACAAAACAGATCACAGATTAGCAGACAGGCTGCTGTAACAAAAGCAGCGCATTACCTGCTCTTTGTGCAAAAGGTAAAGCTCCGTTTTGCAGAAAGTATTCGTCTATCTTTGTTTTCATAGTTGAAGAGAAGGAACGTTACATTGTTTAGCTCCTTTTTATACCACAAAAATAGATTTTAATTAAGCACATAAAGTGAGCTGGGCTTGGAGCTGTTATTTTCCAGAGAAGGCATGCTGGCTTTATTCAAATTGGAAGAGACCCCAGGCAAATGCCAAAATCACCTATTGCTTACATTTCATTTTAATGTGCTCAAGTTCAATAAAAGTTTATCATCTCCATTAAACCAGTACCTATTGGAACTGATTTAATCTCGTTAGCACAAAGAACCACATGAAAGAAACCAAGACCCCAGGACAAGATTGTACATAGCACAGTTGCGCGGGGGTAGAAATTACATAAAAGAAATGAAGCATCCACCGATGACAGAGTGCCTCACCTGCTCTTATGTGTGTGCGCTCGCTTGTGTGTGTACGGAGTGTACTTGTGTGCACGGATCCACACACCCTGCAGTGCAGGGCTCTGGCTGTCTGCCACAGTGCAGCATGCTGGGGAGGCTGCCAAGTGCGGGAGTCCTCAGCTGCTCAGTGTCACAGCACCGCCACGCTCCCACATGGACCCTGAATTGTGTGACATTTGAACAAACACATGTCACGTGTAGGGGTGCTGGTCAAATGTCTACTGGCAACAGCACAATGAGGACATATATCTTGATTCTAGCCCCAGAGAGCACACAGACTCACACACTGTCACACTCACTCACACACACAAACATAGGCCTTTCTTTACCGGGAAGAGTCAGTTTGCTCTCCGCCTTCAGTATTCTCTTTTCTGTCAACTAGAAAGCCTCCAAGAGCTCATGGCTAGACGTGAGTGGGGTCCAAGAATTCAGGGGTGTTAGATCTTTGATTCAAGGTGTGGCTTGACATTAGGACTTGGTCCCAGGGGACATAAATGACAAGTTGGTGGCACCCACAGGTGTGTGCTTACCTGAGACGGATGCAATGAGGAGGTGGATTTAGTGGATGATATCAGGGGCTGCAGGCAGAAGCTGAAGGATCCATTTCCTTAAAAGACTCAGCACTAAGGCACCAGTGGGATTTCTTAGGACTCCCAGTGAGAAAAGCGCTGAATGGAAGAAGTGATTTTCCCCAGTTCTGTGCCTGTAACTAACTCAGTGGCATCTGCAGGAAGCACAGCCTCATGTTGGCACCTCAGTGGCTTATAGCTTTGGGAACAGAGGGTTACTGTCGCTCTCAGCCTGTCGTAGCTACAGAGACAGTGGTGGGGCACAGC
The DNA here is from genome assembly GCF_029281585.2 of Gorilla gorilla gorilla. Taxonomy (NCBI): domain Eukaryota; kingdom Metazoa; phylum Chordata; class Mammalia; order Primates; family Hominidae; genus Gorilla; species Gorilla gorilla. The sequence continues at coordinate 27,713,281 of NC_073243.2, forward strand.
TTTGAAAGTGACTTGGCAAGGGACAGAGCCTGGAGTGGAAGAACATGCCGTGGCACTTTTGGGATGGCTGTGAGACTCTCTCAGGATCTCCTGAAAATACCTGGTTAAAGTTTGAGTGGGAGATTGGAGGCCTTTCTTATACAGGGTGGCATGAGCCATTGAGGACTGAGGGAATGTGAATTATGGTCCTCTGCCTCCATTACTCAGTTATTGAAGGGAATTTATATATCTTCTGTGGAGTGCCAGACACCCTAGTAGACCTGTATCAGCCAGCTTGGACTGCTATGCCATAATGCCACAGACTGGGTGGCCCAAACAACAGAAATTTATTCCTCAGCATCGTGGAGACTGAGAAGTCCAAGATCAAAGTTTTGGCAAGGCAGGTTTTATTCTGCAGACTCTTCTCTTGGCTTGTAGACAACCACCTATTGCTGTGTCCTCGTATGGTGAAGAAAGAGAGCGAGAGCAAGAGAGCTCTCTGGTGTCTCTTCTTATAAGGGCACTAATTTCATCATGAGGGCCCCACCCTCCTGACCTCACTTAGCCTCAAGGCCCCATTTACCTCCCAAAGGCCTCATTTCCAAATACCATCACATTGGGGGTTAAAGCTTCAACATATTAATTTTGGGAGATCACATGCATCTAGTCCATAAAAAGACTCTGTGGGAGGCCATGGACCTTCAAGATGCTTACACAACAGCCAGGAAGAAAGGACCAAAAACTACCCTGCAGAGGTCACCTGGCTGCAGCCTGCTTCTCCCCTCTCTCACGTTAGCTCAGAGAGCACCGCTCAAGTTGCCTCGTGTGTGTTTCTCAAACATGCTAAGTTCACCTGCTGTTCTTCCATCCTGGAATGACCTTGTGCTCTTCTAAGTATGGCTGGCTTTCTTAGCCCTTGGCTGGTGGTCACCTCTTCACAGAGGGCTCTGTCACATCCCATGGAAACTTCCCTCTAGGCCCCAGTTGCTCTCAATTACCTAACCCTGTTTTATTTTCCCAATACATCCAAAACTAGTTAAAGGTATTTTGTGTATTTGTTTCCTTGTTTATCATTGAGATGTCCCCTGTCCTTGGTACTACGAACTCCATGACAGTAGGGACCTAATCTCTCAAGATCATTTCTGTGTACCCCAAAACTAGGAGAGTATCTGGACATAGTAGGTATTCAATATGTATGTGTTGATGAATCATAAATACCATAGAGAGGGTGAAAATAATATTTTGTGGGCATCTGAGGTGGGTCTTGAAGGATGGGAAGGATTTTGACAAATGAACATTTTGAGTGAGGAGGGAAGGCAGCCCATCCTTTAGCTTTGGAAGGACCACATTTAGATTAAACTTTTTTTTTAGTGCAAACTCATAAGCTTATTTAGAAAGAGCTCTTTAATGGTCTTATTTAGCGTATCAGAACTTAGACCATCAGGAAGTTCTTCTTGAAGTCTGACCTAAAAGCTGAACTTCTTCCTTCACTCATTTCAGCCCACCTTTGTCTCCCATTCAGTAGAAACGCTACAACCTCTACTCATCATCCATTCTAAATCTTCACATTTGGAAAAACAGACTCTGCAAGTGAAAACCAGTAATGCTTGTATTTTCAATGTCATCTTTTCTTTAAAATGATGTTAAATGATTCTAGGAGTGCAGATTTGTGTTTTAGGTATATGGATGGTTCCGGATATCTGTTAGGTATACTCTCTGGGTTTTCATGGGATGAGAGACAGTAAGAAAAGTATAGCAAGAAAGCTTTGGAAAGAGCCATTTCCCTAGGTATTGTGTTTGCAAGCATCATAACCTGATTCCTGAGGGCACAGGCACTGTATCTGAAAGCTTTGCTGTGCAGACATCCATTCAGCAAACATTTAATGGCAATGTCCAGGGGCCAGGCGTTGCACTTGGCGCTGACTCATGCATATAGGTGAATGAGACATGGTCCCACAGGCAAGGCAGGTGATGTGAAATCAGAGTCCTGTGGGTGGTGCGCAAGTGTGTAGAATGATACATACAAAGGTGGAACAAGAAGGTTGCAAAGGAGTGCCAAATAGAGTCCTCAGAGAAGCTCCTTTTCAGGATGCACTAGAACATCAGATTCAAGTTAAGTCTAGGGCACACCATGTCTGAACCAGGGCCTTCTAAAACTCATAAGGATAATATCATAGGGACAACTGCCACTCTCCTGCCAGGCATAGTGGCTGCTCAAGCAGAACAGGAGGTGCCCACTGTCTCTGCAAAACTCACCCCAGCATTTCCCTAGGGCCATGCTCCTGAGGTCCCGTTGTTGGGTTAAGGTCTGGTCTACTCTCAGCATACAGACAACATAAATTCAGGTTCAAAAGCAGGACAGCAGCTAAGAAGAGAGCTGACTTTGAAGTTTAGAGCCTTAGGTTGAAGGGAATTCTCTTGGCTGAGTTACAAAGAGAATAAAATGCTGTCGTAAGGAGAGTAGCTTTAGATTTTCACTTTATCTTCAAAATAAAAGATTAGGGACACAATTCTGGTTGAGATGGTTAAGCGGGTGCCTGTATAATTGAATTTCATGCTCATTATTTCTCTCTGAAGTGGTGTACACAAGCAGTCATTGGAAAGCAGGTTTAGCAAATATATTGGTCAGGGCTTTGCTGAACTTTCCAGCTTTCCAAAATGTCCAAGTTCCTTCAGTCTTCTTCATGTGCCATGCAAGATGTACAAGACGACACTGATGGAGCTAGTGAGCCAGGCAGTTTCAAGACAAGCTTCTCTTCCATCAGCAAACTTGTCATAGGATTGGAAAGTTTTCTTTTTTTCCACAAGATTAGACATGGTCCAAAGAATACTTTATGCCGCTTTGGATCAGCAATCTGCCTGCACCTTTGACATCTCATAATTGAGGTATGTCAGGGTCCAAAGTAAGAATACATGAGAGCTCTGTGTATGATACTATCATGGTGGGTTCATGTGGTTATACCCTTGTCCAAACCCATAAGATGAACAGCACTAAGAGTGAGCCCTAATGTTAACTATGGACTTTGGGCAATAATGATGTGTCAATGTGCGTTCATCAATCATAACAAGTGTAGCACTGTGGGAGAATGTTCATAATGGGGGAGGCTGTGTATGTTTGGAGCAGGGCATATATGGGAAATCTCTGCATCTTCCTCTCAATGGTGCTGTGAAACTAAGACTGCTCCAAAACATAAAATGTTTTTTTTAAAAAGAAATATACCAAAGGCATAGTTGTGATGAAAAGTGAGGGAGTTGGCCTTCAGTGTCCCCTACAGGGAACCCTTGTTTCCTCTTTGCTACTCAAAGGTTTTTTTTTTTTAAATGATGCCTAAATGAGGTAGTTCAATGCAATTGATCAAATTGCCTATAGTGAAAATCCAGGATTCAGTGGGGAAAAATTCTCAGCTCCTTGGAAATGACCACATTAAGCAGTTGGCCGTCTGGATCTGTAGCTTCTTCATCTGCCAATTCAACCAATCCCTCGAAAATATTTAAAAAATAATGCAACAATAAAAAATAACCCAAATACAAATAAACAATACATACAGTATAACAACTATTTATGCAGCATTTATATTGTATTAGATATTATAAATAATCTAGAGATGATTTAAAGTATACTGGAAGATGTGCCTAGCTTATATGCAAATACTACACCATTTTATATAAGGGACCTGAGCATCTGTGGATTTTGGTATCTTCAGGAGGTCCTGGAACCAATCCTCCATAGATAGGAAGGATGGCTATATTAATGAAAGCTTGATTTGGAGCAAATATTGTCTATGAATCCCATGGGATGGGGCCCCTCCTAGGGTGACAGAAGAGTGGCTTCTTACTTGGACCCTGCTGGGTTCACAATCAATTTGGTGACAAGCATCACAGGCACATCTTTCCTCCCAGAGACTCCAAATGCAGCATGTTGGTAGGGCTCATCCTCATATTTTCTGTTGGAGTGAGATAAGAATTTGGTTCTCGTGTATTGACTGCAGGATTCTGAGTCTTGGAAACAGAGGAATGGAGGGACCAACCTTTCCTGAGCACTTACAATATGCCTCTCCCTGCTGCATAATGGGGGGGATGGGAAGAAGATGTCCCCAAGCCCCCTGGTCCCCCGTAGAAGGGATGAGGGGAAGACTCACGTACGTTCTCTGAGAGAGGTAGATGACATCATCCGTACCAGTGCTTCTGGAACTTTCTCTAGAGAAATATGTGGGTTTTGTTGTTGTTGTTCTATGTTTTTGCTTTTTCCTTCCCTATATTGTCACACACGTGTATTTTGGTCCATATCCTGTTCAATGAGACAGGTCCAAGGATCATGTGCTTGGGTGTTGCAGCAATGTCAAGCTGCTAAAAAGGTTTCAGGGTTTCAGGGTTTTTTTGTTTGTTTTGTTTGTTTTTTTGAGATGGAGTCTCTCACTCTTTCACCCAGGCTGGAGTGCAGGGGCATGATCTCAGCTCACTGCAACCTCCACCTCCCGGGTTCAAGCGATTCTCCTGCCTCAGCCTCCTGACTAATGGATTACAGGTGCATGCCACCACGCCCGGCTAATTTTCGTATTTTTAGTACAGACAGGGTTTCGCCATGTTGGTTGTTGGTCTCGAACTTCTGACCTTGAGATCTGCCCGCCTTGGCCTCCGAAAGTGCTGGGATTACAGGTGTGAGCCACCGCACCCAGCCCAGTTTTTTTTTTTGTTTTGTTTTTTGTTTTTTTTTTTAAATAGACTGTGGATCCCTCTGTCACCCAGGCTGGAGTGCAGTGGTGGGATCATAGCTCACTACAGCTTTGAACTCCTGGGCTCAAGTGATCATCTAGCATCAGCCTCCAAGTAGCTGGGAGTATAGGTACTCACCACCATGCCTGACAGCTTTCAGTTAACATGCTTCCCTCGGCATGGCCAGTGATGCACAGTGCACGGCTCAGCACCAGTCTGTGCAGCACGCATCATCTTTGGGCAGCAAGAGGTGCGTGACCATCAGAGAAGATAAGTAACCTGCCCAGGGTCATGCAGCAGGTAAGACCTGAATGTCCACTGTAGGTCAGAATAACTCCAGCACCTATGCTGTAGGCCTAGAAACTGCCAAAAAGGCTGTGAAAATAATTCTGCCAAAGTTACTAGATTTCAAATGAATTATCTATGGAAAGAGAATGGAAGGAAGGATAACCCTTACTTCTCTCAACTGTACTGTCCTGATTCTAGTCAAAGTAATTAGGCCTCTTCCTCTCATCCCTTCCACGGGGGACCAGGGGACTTGGGGACATCCTCTTCTTATCCTATCCTCTGCTGCAGCTGGCCCTTACTCACCCCTTCCCATTAACTCCCTCAGCATAGAACAAGGAATTCAAAAGTCGGGGCAGAGCGGCATCAGAACAACGAAATAAATCATAGTGTCCAAAGAACTCTCAGGAATCTAAACATAGCAAAATTATTATGTTTAATGTAAAAATTGAACTTAAAATAATTCTGCTCTGTGTTTAATAACAACAGGTATGGCTAAACTAAGCCAAGTCAGCTAGGTCCTCCCGGCCAGGCAGGCTGTCTTCTCTTAGCAAAAAGATAAAGCAAATGAGAGCTCTTGAAGGTTAATAGACTCTATCACCTCCTAAAGAATGCAAACTGTATAAATATTCAGGTTTTAAAATAAAATCCCCCAAAGCCAGCCTTGCAAAATGAGGTCAGCTTGGTCTGACTGGGCCTGTTGGCTTGCCTTTTAGCTGCATGGTGGTGTGTCTTGTGACCAGAACATCCATGACATATAGATACAGTCTTGCCTCCACGTTGTATATTGAAACTGTGAAAGTAGAACTCCCATAGCTCAAGTTTATAGAAATACGTGACAATGTTTGAAGTAGCTTAGCTGAGACTAAAACAGTCTGACATCACAGCCTTGGGGAGGATGATGGAAATTTCTTAATTTCTTTGAAAAATTTAAAAAACACAGACACATTCTTTTCAGGTACTTGATTGGCCACCCAAGTGTTCTTTTCTGGTTTTAGAAAATCACACAGAAATACAGAGACTCTGCACAAGGCATCCCCCATTCTAAATCTCCTGTGTTTCACGAGGCATCTTGGTGTCATTCTGTGTATCAGACTATGCTGGCTTTTCTCCATTTACCCAATGGATCCATTTACCCCGTGGATCCATTCTCTTTCTTTCTGCTCCCTGGAAGACTGATTCCGATGGATTACATCACTTGGGCTCCCCTCACCTCTGACTTTCCACTGGATTTGACCGATGGGAGCCATAAGCAAGAGACAGGAGGTAAAGAGGGGAAGAGACAGGTCACCTTACAGGTGGTGCCTCTTCCATACCTCCACCTTCTTCATCCTCTCCCACACAATTCCCTCCCATTGTCCCTTTTGGTCAAGAGATGTTAACAGCTTCTCACTGTTGCTGGTCTCCAGGTGACTCACCTTCTCCATCTCCATTTTTTTTTTTTTTTGAGACGGAGTCTCGCTCTGTCGCCCAGGCTGGAGTGCAGTGGCACGATCTCAGCTCACTGCAAGCTCCACCTCCCGGATTCACGCCATTCTCCTGCCTCAGCCTCCCAAGTAGCTGGGACTACAGGCGTCCGCCACCATGCCCGGCTAATTTTTTGTATTTTTTTAGTAGAGATGGGGTTTCACCATGTTAGCCAGGATGGTCTCGATCTCCTGACCTTGTGATCCACCTGCCTCAGCCTCCCAAAGTGCTGGGATTACAGGCGGGAGCCACCGCTCCATCTCTTAATCCCGCTGATGGTCCCATCTGTTTCCTATTGGTATGTGGGGTGCTATGCAGACTTATCCCTTAGCTTTAAGTTCCTGGTCAAGAGCTTCTGTTTCCTCATTCTTAATTTTGTATTCTCATACTATTCTCATCCTACAATATATTGATTGTGCTGAGGATAAATGAGGCAAGCTTATGTCATTAAGATCAAAACCAACATTTCTTCCTGTCTCTTAAGCTTTTTTTTTTTTTGCATTTTGCTTCCTGTCATCTGTTGATGATGGAAGAAAACAGTGCTTATTTTTTTCCTGTTTCTGAAATAATCTACCTTTAATCATCATCTCATTTTTTTAGCAAAGTCGGACATTTACAATCTATATTTTCCATGTTTCAGATCATTCTGTATATGCGTATCTATACCTGTTTTTGAGTTTTTATTGCCACTGCTTACGTTGGGAGGATTTAGGCAGCCCTTTTCAGTTAAAAGTGAGCTCTTTGGGGAAAGCGATGTCTTCCAACGTTTTCCTCTTCATCTTCTTACAACTATCTTCACTTCTCTCTTCTGGTCAACTTAACATATGGGAATAATGGGAAGTTAATGGGTCCTCATGGCAGTGAGACAGGGGGCCTTGAGTCTATAATCATCTCTGAACCCAAGGTGGTCTCTGCCCTGGCTTGACTGATCTGGTCTAATCCCTGGGCACTCACATCCATGTCTACTCACACAGTCCAAGCCCATCTGGCCTTTTGCAACAGCATGCTCACATTGACTATTGATATCTTGCTCCTCAACTTTGCTCTTGAAGGTTTTGTATTCTGTTCTGGCCCCTCTGTTAATAATCCACTGGTATTTCCAGCCTCTTTAAACCCACTCATTCACAAGAGCTTCTGAGACACTCTAAATCTCCTCCACGCCACATATCAAGTATGGAAGACCCAAAGTCTACCTCCAAGCCCCTTGCATAGATGCCCACCTCAGCTCCTGGGCTCCACGTTGCTCTGGCACCCAGTTAAGTATGAAGCATTTTAAATGAGGCTTAAAATGGTCCTAGTATGTGGCCAGAGAAGTGAGGAACAAAATGCCCTGCTCTGGAATTCCCCTCAAAATTCACCTTTTTTTCCCCTATTAATTCTTTGATGATCATTTTAAACTCAAGAGGATGGTCGTGACTCATATGTCTGACTTTTTGTTCCTCTCCTTCCCTGCACTCCTTCCACCTGCAGCTGTACACCGTTTCTTCACTTCCTCCTTAGACAGAGCGGGTACTTCTCTCACAGAGTATTGAGTTTTATCTACTCATGAATTATAGTAAAACTTGATATTTGAATCTCCAAACTCTGCCTTTAAAATGTCAGAGGAACTTTTGGCAGTTTGTAATCTTTTTTATTTCTTAACAAAGACTAGTTTTCAAGACTCTCATTTCTCCAGGAAGAAGAGCTTATAGCTGGAGGCCTCCTATGTTTCTTAGTTCTTTCTCTGCCTTTCTTCTTTTCTCTACTTCTTTCAACAAATATTGATTGAATGCCCACTATTTCTTCTCCAAGCCTGTTTTAGTTGGAGTAGAGAATAGTGTTCATTCACTGTAAAATTTTGAAAGTGGACTTACGTGTACATTAGCTGTGTTCTGCTAGGAAGGACAAGACTAGGATAAAAAATACTGTCAGGCTGTTTAGTAGAACTTTTTTTTTTCTCCCTCTCTCTTTCATAAGAGCCAGATTCTGTGTTTAATTTAACTACAACTTATAGTCACTGTCTTGCCCCTAAATTGGATTTTGATTGCTATGGTTATTTAGCTAGTTGGTTAGAGGCCAAAGTCATAGTTTTCATTCAAGTCTAAATTGAGCCTGTAAATGTTTTCATTATATTATAGACACACAGATTTTAAAAACATGTGTTTAGGTCCAAGAAAAGAGAAAAAATAATTATTAAAATCTGCTGGGGGAAAAATATTGTAAATACAGGATGTGATGACAGTCACTTGGTGTGTCGTTGTCAGAGAGTGGACAGTACTGCTGTCATCTTGATAGCAAACCCATAGTATATATCCCCTTCTCTTCTTCCTGTGGGCACCTCTGGGGCTCAGCCCCTCAACCCCTTGCTTGTCTTCATGACAGCAGCCTCCTAACTTCTCCCTTAACCAGCCTCCAGTCATTCCCCACCAATCTATATTCTGTTGTGCAACCAGAATCATCTGGGGAGAAGGATGAGCCTAATTTTAGAATTTAGCTTGGACCTTATAAGTAGTCATTTTACAACTCAAACCACATTTTTGAAGCTAAGAGTTTGCTATTAAGAGATATGAGACTCAGCAAGGGACCATTGTCTATTCCTTGCCAGTCTCCAGGAATACAATATAAAAGGGAATGAGAAAAAGGATAAGCAAAGGACCGTATCAATTCTGTGCAACAGTGGAAAGTACTAACTCCATTGTGAGTGGTATAGCCTTGCAAACTTAGAAGGAGATGGGAAAATAGCTCTCCTCCACCTTTGGAATAAGAGTAAGGCTAAAAAACTCAGCCACTTGCAGAGGACAGGTAGGTAAAGTCAACGCGCATTGCAGGCTGTTTTCAGATGAAAAGGAGTGGCTGAGACCATGGCATGCTGCAGAGAGCCTGGCTTACGCAAAGGGGCTGCCACTGCTTAGCTCCAGGACAATCAACATTTTTCATTTTTTTCTGAGGCATCTGGAAATCTAGATTTTCACGTGCAATTTTATAACTTTTTCATGCAAACTGTGTGTTGGATTTGGCCAAGGGACTTCCAGTTTGTGATTTCTGGTTTCGACTGTAATATATCTGAGAGTTAATGCTTGTTCTTGGGAGCTGGTGCTAGTTTGTGATGGTAGTAGTGGTGGTAACGTATGTGATTAAATAGTTACTTTCTGGAGGCCGGGCTCAGTGGCTCATGTTTGTAATCCCAGCACTTTGGGAGGCCGAGGCGGGCAGATCACGAGGTCAGGAGATCGAGACCATCCTGGCTAACACGGTGAAACCCCGTCTCTACTAAAAATACAGAAAATTAGCCAGGCGTGACGGCGGGCACCTGTAGTCCCAGCTACTTGGGAGGCTGAGGCAGGAGAATGGCGTGAACCCGGGAGGCGGAGCTTGCAGTGAGCCAAGATCGCACCACTGCACTCCAGCCTGGGGGGCAGAGCGAGACTCCATCTCAAAAAAAAAAAAAAAAAAAAAGTTACTTTCTAGATAATTAGAGGATGAAAAGAAAAGTCTATGAGTCATCTTGGAAATGAAAGGGCTAGAGATGCTTCCTCTATCTCCAGCTGTTCCTTCTTGATTATTATTATTATTATTATTATTTTCATTTTTATTATTATTGAGACAGAGTCTCGCTCTGTCACCCAGGCTGGAGTGCAGTAGCCGAATCTTGGCTCACTGCAACCTCCGCCTCCTGGGTCCAAGCTATTCTCCTGCCTCAGCCTCCTGAGTAGCTGGGACTACAGGCACATGTCACCACGCCTGGCTAATTTTTGTATTTTTAGTAGAGATGTGGTTTCGCCATTTTGGCCAGGCTGGTCTTGAACTCCTGACCTCAGGTGGTTCACATGCCTCAGCCTCCCAAAGTTTCAGCTGCTCCTTCTGAAGTGCCCTTCACCCTTGCCCATCCCCTCCTCCGTATGCATACCCATAAGAACAGACTATTCTGCAGGACTGGAAGTGTCAAGGCTGTGAAATGTTTGCTTCCATCCCCTGGAGCCTTTTATAGCTTGAGTAACTTAGATTTGAAGACAAGTGCTGCTGGGGAACAGGCCATGACTTTTGGCATATGACCAGTCTGGGTGGATATGGGGTGGTGTATCTAGAAAGCTTGATATAAAGGCTCACAGTGGAGATTTGAGTACAAATTTATTTTTTTCTGAGAAAGGTAAACATGAAGTTTGAGAAGCAAGGGGAAGAAATGGAACTTTAGGAAGCATTTCATTTGGGTTATGAGAAAACTCATACTGAACATACAGTTCTGAGGGTTCCCCCTGTGTTATCGTTTCAGTCTCATTGGAAAGACTGATTTTTTAAAAAAAAGTTTGAATGAATGAGGTAAGTGCAGAATGTGATCCTAAGAGAGTGTATGCACAAGAGAAACTGACTTCGATTTGAGGCAGGTGGGCAAGCATCAGAGTGGACCTCCCCAAGAAGTGAGGAAGATCCGAAGGATGGGACAGGAGGAGAGGAGATGGGAAATCATTCCAGGCAGTGGGGCCACAAAAACAAAGCATGTGGCAGGAAGAAACGTGGGGCATCCCAGGACCTGGCAGGAGATTGGAGCAGGTAATAGATCAAGAGCAAGGGTGTAGCACAGTGGGAGGTGAACTTGGAAAGAGGTGGAGCCACACTGGGCAAAGATTTTCATTCCCTAAGCACAAGGAGAATGCCAGAAAAAAAATTAAGTAAGGCAGACACTGAGTCAAAACTGACATGGGAAAAGAGCATCCTGGCTTCAGTGCAGAAAATGGATTCAAGCAGGAAAAAAGTGGAGACAGTGGAACCTTAGAAAGCTTATTTGGGCTAATATATTTTTATCTCTTACTATGCATTAGAGACTGTTCTAAATTCTTTTTAGCATTGTGATGGCTAATTTCATATGCTAGCTTGACTGGGCTAAGGGATGCCCAGATATCTGGTAAAATATTATATTTGGGTGTGTTTGGGTGTGTCTGTGAGGATGTTTTTGAAAGAGATGAGCATTTGAATTGGTAGACTGAGTCAAGAAGGCCTATCCTTGCTAATATGGGGAGGCATCTTCCAATCTATCAAGGGCCCTATAGAACAAAAAGGCTAGGGAAGGGAAAATTCACTCTCTCTTCTTGAGCTGGGATGTTCATCCTCTCCTGGCCTTGGATATTCGTACTTCTGGTTCTTGGGCGTTCAAACTCAGACTGAATTACACCACTGGCTCTCCTGGTTCTCCAGTTGCAGATGACATATTATGGGACTTCTAGGTCTTCATACCATGTGAGCCAATTCTATAATAAATGTATTCTTATACATATCTCTCTATTGATTCTGTTTCTCTGGAGAACTCTGACTAATCCAAGCAGAAATGTATTAAATCTTCACAAAGTTCTTTGAGTTAGGTGATGTAATTTGGATCTTTGTCCTCTCCAAATCTCATGTTGAAATTTGACCCCCAGTGTTTGAGGTGTGGTCTAAAGGGGGATGTTTGGATCATGGGGCGGATCCCTCATGAATGGCTTGGTGCCATCCTTGTGATAATGGGTGAGTTCTCATTCTATTAGTTTTTGCAAGAACTGATTGTTAAAAAGAGCTTGGCACCTCCCTCCTCTCTCTTCCTTCCTCTTGCTGTGCGATGCTGGCTCCACTTCACTTTCCCCCACGAATAGAGGCATGCTGAAGTGTACCCTACAAGCAGATCCTGGCACCATGTTTCCCATACAGCCTGCAGAACCATGAGCCAAGTAAACCTTTTTTGTTTACAAACTACCCCAAACCTCAGCTATTCCTTTATATCAATACAAATGATCAAAGATAGTAGGTAGTATGCTACTTTATATATGAAGACACTAAGACACAAAGAGTATGACTTTCCCAAGTTTATACAGCAGCTAACTGGCTTGGGTAAGGTAGTGCTAGTGGAGAAGGTGAGAAAGGAATATACCTGAGAGATATTCAGAAGCTAAGACCAGGGCCGGGCGTGGTGGCTCACACCTGTAATCCCAGCACTTTGGGATGCCGAGGCGGGTGGATAACCTGAGGTCAGGAGTTTGAGACCAGCCTGGCCAACATGGCGAAACCCCATCTCTACTAAAAGTACAAAAATTAGCCGGGCATGGTGGCGCATGCCTGTAATCCCAGCTACTAGGGAGGCTGAGGCAGGAGGATTGCTTGAACCGAGGGGGTGGAGGTTGTAGTGAGCCAAGATCGAGCCAGTACGCTCCAGCCTGGGCAACAGAGTGAGACTCTGTCACACATACATAAAAAAGCTAAGACCTGCAGAACTTGATGGATTCGAAATGGGATATGAAAGCCAGGCATTAGAGAAGTGTGTGCTAGTGGATGGAGGGTGGAAATATTCCTTAACATTGAATTGCTGAGGAACCCCAGGTCACACAGCTAATAAGAGAAAGAGGAGGAATCCACCTAGGTATTCTAGCTCAAGGGTCCCTACTCCCTAACCAGTACATTATATCACATATTTTAAAAAATCACTCCTGGGAAGACGGAGGAGACATAGCATAGCTCCCAACAAACAGCGTAATTAAAGTCCTCATTAGACAATTTTCTTTCTTTTCTTCAGTTCATATTGGACCACCAGCTGCCAGTCTTCTGACCCTGGACCCTTGCCCTCCACAGCCTTCCTGCTACTCGAGGGCTGCCGTCCACCATCCTGGCTCAGGATGCCTCCTCATCTCTCTCCCTTTTTTTTTTTTTTTGAGTCAACTTATTTAATTCTGGCCTGAGTCATTTATTTTCTCTATAACCTCACATCCCATGCATACCAAATCTTGCTGCAAACTAAGCTCTCTCAGGTTACTAAAATGTGCTTCATGAGGGACTAGAAATTATATATACAAAGCATAAACACACACACACTTATATACAAACATATATACATATATGTATACTTATATATATGGATGTGTATATATAGAAATAATTTACAAATACATAATTTTCTAGCAAAAACCGATATTTTTCTATTATAGTGCTTTCTTTTACTCTCATTAAATTACAAAATAATTAACAGTTAATGGGTCCTCAGGGAACATGTAGTCCAATGCACCGACTTCACAGAAGAGAAAATTGAGTCCTAGCCTGGGGAAGGGGCTTGTCCTAATCTACCCTCATCCCTTTGTGATATTGCACCATCGTAGTCCTTCCTTTCCCAAATCTGTTTATTCCTCAGTCCATCCCAAACACCACTGCCAGATTTTTCATCATCTGACTTTCTTGGTCAAGCATCTCAGTGGTTTCTTCTGATCCTCAGGGTAAGTCTAAGTGTGACAGTAGGAGGCTCTAATCGTAACTTGGCTCCTGGAAAAAGCTAACATGATCCCAAGTTTACGTGGCCATTGGGTGTGTGACTTGGGCACTTGATTCTTCTCTATGCCTTAGTTGTCCTCATCTATAAGTAATTTTTTTCGAAAGGATTAAATGAATAGATAGATAAAGATATAGAAACAGATTTAAATAAAGAAATAGCTATTAGCTGTTTATAATAAGATCTGGTACACAGTAAATGCTATGTGAATTCTTGTTATCATTATTTCTGTTGTTGATAATATTAATATTTGTTTTTACTCTGGTACTTCTGGGCTTCTGTACTTGGTTGTGCTGTTTTTTTTAATACTCCACCCACTTCCCTTGTTTCATTTCTGAAGAATGTTAATGTCTGCTCTGTGTACCCCATTTCCCCCACCCCCACTGGACCTTGTATTAGGACTCCTCATTTTATGGGGATTGTTTGTAAACTTCTGCATGTTGGTTGTCAACAGTCGAAATGCCCTGAGGGAGGTCTGACATTGTGGGTCCAGTTTCCGTCTAAATTGTTAAGCTATTTCAAGTGCCCTGAATCTCTCTTGACTCAGAATCTAGGAGAATAGTTATTTCTCCCTGGTTTCACAATCAACGCAAAAATGTAGGCATCAAATCAGTTTTTATTCATCAAGTCCTGGGGTTAGTGCCTTGTTTTTTGTGCCTGGTGATCCTAAATCCATGTATTTGTTGATCCAATAGATGCAATCGAGGAGCATTTTTTGTATGTAAGCACCAGATCCTTTGCTAGGCAGATTGTAGGGAAAAGATGGTTAAGACACAAAGTCTGGTTGACACAATAATATTATACACTCGTGAGACCTTGAACACATACTTAAGGATAAAGGAACAGGGATGTCATAATTTGCAACGGTTGTCTATTCCCTTTGATTTTTTTCAAAGACATAATCGAAATGACAATACTTTCATTTACTTTTCATTAATTTGCATTAGCTGACATCTATTGGATGTGTCACAAACTATGTTGAACTGTGTATTTTATCTCATTTGACCCTAAAGACGAGGCTATGATGTAGGCATTTTTATTATATCCACTTTAAAGATAAGAAAACTGAGGCTTAGAGATGTTAAGACTTTCCTAATTTCAGAAAGCGTTGGAATAATTGAGATATTAATTTGAATATTATCTTTGAGGCCAGCAAAGTTTCCTCATCGTCATTTTTCTTTCTTCATTGTTGTTCTTTGTTATCAGCATTTCACGGACAGTGAATTTCTTTGGCAGCTTTACTTTAGCTTAGTCGCTGTGTCCTTGATTTTCACCATAGTTTTTTCCTCCATGAAACTGTTTCTTCGCCACTCAATTATTTAACATATATTCATTAAGTATTTCCTCTAAGTGAATTAGTGTTTAATTAAAAATAATCAAAGTAAGTAAAAGTCCTTTGGGTGCCCTTAATTTGAGCAAATCCCAGAACTATTATACTAGAAAAACATGGCTGCTTAGAAGCAGTGTTTGTAAACTTTCCTCTCCCACTCCAACAAAAGAACAAAATGTACGTTTTTGAAATATAAAAAAAATAAGTAGCCCTCATTTCAAAGAGTGGGTAGTCTCACATCCATAATCTTGGAAAGTGTCATTGATATATAATGATGCTTTGTGATCTTAAATGTCTCAAAATGGAGTCACTTATGACAAGTGACTCAGCCTCCAGTGAAATTGCTGACCCCTCAGAGTGATAAGCACATGTATGGTGATAAGATGACACCTGCTGTGGCCAGACACCCTGGAGACCTGACAAGAAAGTAAAGCCAAAAGGCAGCCGAAGATAATGGCTTTAGACACTCCTGAAAAGGGCCATAAAAACGGCAAAGAAACTGACCATGACCAGATGCCTCAGGAACTCCTCCCAAGAACTCTGAGGCCTTCTATCTGCTGCAAGCTCTGCTGGGAGAAGACCAGTGACCCCTATCCCGGTTAGGGTGAAAATCTCCTATTTGGTGAAAACCCAGACTTTCCCATCGGTCTGTCGGCCTGCTGATCTCCTCAGTTCCGCCCTGTGCTTCCTTTCCCCCCTCTCTTTACCACCTGTGTGTATTGAGTATATTTCCATGATTGCTGGTGTGTGAAAGTCTGCCAATAAACCGTGAATTTGTAAGTACTTAATTGGCTATGGAGTCACTGTGAAACCTCCCAGCCCCCAGTCTGAGTTAGCACAACTAGGCCGCGGATATCAGATGTTGATTTCTCTTGAAACAGAGAAACCGGCCACTGATAAAGCTCTGATGAGTGCTCTCATCAGACACCAGGGCTCTTATATCACCCCGAATTGGATAAAACAACACAGACACATGTGGAGTGCTTTTAAAGAGTGGAGAGTTTAATAGGCAAGAAAGAAGGGAGAAGAAAGAAGGAAGAAGCTCCCCTGTACAGAGACAGAGGGAGCGGGACTCCAAAGCCAAGAGAGGAAACCCCGAGTGTGACAGAAACGTGGCTGCTTATATGCGGGTGGAAGAGGTGGTGTCTGATTTGCATAGGGCTCAGGGGATTGGTTTGACCAGGCATGTAACCCACCTAGCCCAGGAAAAAACTGGCCCTCCCACCCTAGCCTTTTAATATGCAAATACAAGGCGCCATGATGTTCTACACACTTAGGGATATGTGGAGGTGGCCATGTTGCCAGGTGCGTGTGGGATCAAGGGCAAGGAGAAGAGGGCGGAATTGCCATGTTTGGGTGGCCGCAGTTTCTAATGGCCGGCATTTGCATATTGAAGGTTGCCAGCCTGGCTCTAAGAGCCAGGGCTTTCATTCTAGATAAGAAACATTTCTGGAGCTGCTTTAAAAAGAAACAAAACTTCCCAAGGACTCCTTTTCCTATCTGCCTAAAATAATTTCTTAATAACTCCTGTAATACCACTATGGGAGTCAACATCTGACAACCACACCTTAACCATATGGAGGGAAGAAGTAACAACAAAAATAACAACAACAATAACAACAAAATATCACGAGTATGCCCCAAACCACAGAAGTTCATTAAGAAGAATAAAAAGGTGATCTAGATGAAGAATAAATCAACCAACTAAGCATGAAACAAGTTTCTTCAGAATGGAAGTTCTTTCTGACTGCCATGATGAAACTGTGAATCAAGAGAGATTGACAAAATATAACTGCCAGGATTAACTATGCTGTTTTTACCTGGATGGGAGAAGGGCAGGCAAATCTCCCAGAGGTAATTATTTCTCACAATGAACTGAAATTTATCAGAATGCAAAGAGAAAAGAAACAATTCAAGAGCCATGGAAGAAGTGCCCATGCATGTGAAAAACCATTTGCAAAGCCCTCTGCAAGTTAACCTGTTCATTAGCAGTGCAAGTCAACACCAAGACATTTCTCCCACCTTTTCTGCCATTTGCCTCTTAAGGGAGTGGAAGTGGCTCCAGTTATGAGAAGAGGCAATAAACTGATAGAGGATATGCTCAGGATTCTTTCTATCTGAGATGAAGACTTGATGGCATTTGCTAAATTGGGGAAAAAATTCCCAGGCATAAGGGTACCGTTGATGGACATGAGCTGTCTCCCTAACTAGATAGAGGGAATATTAGCATAGAAATTTTTACAAATGTATCATAAAAAATAACAGACACTGAGTTCTCTTACGGTCAGTGGTGCCAGATAATTTTCCCCTTCTTCTTCCCACCACCAAACCCTGTCACCAAGCAAATAAAAAAACACACTTCCACATTAGAGGAAGTCCACACGGAGCTTCCTAAAGCCAAGGTGAATAAGATGAATAGAAATCACATTGGTGGCCAGGCAAAAACACAGTGAGTTTCCCTACCCCTTACACCCACAAAAGCTATCTAGCCTGAAAAAGGCTGATGAAAAATCCATTCCAACTTGTACTCAAAGAAACATGACTAAAATTCTGCAACAAATTCTTACTCCTCTAAAATAATTTAAACAGACCAAAAAAACTTGTGAAACAAGGAATAAATAATGTAATAAAACAACAAGATTAGATAAAAAGAGGAAACTGCAAACTAAAGAAATACGTGGGGGATTAAAAATAAGGGTGGGAGAACCACTGGAAGACAATAAACAAATTACAAACAGAAAGAAAGATAGACATAGCTGAAATGGAATCACTAATATAAAGAAAAAGAAGAGGAAGTCCTAGCTACAGTGATTATATAAGAGAAAAAAAAAAGGACATTTGAATTGGAAAGGAATAAATCAAATTATCTTTGCTAATGTTATGAAAAAACCTAAAGACTCTACCAAAAAATGATAAGAACTGATAAATTCAGTCAAGTTGCAGGATACAAAATTAATACACAAAATCAGTAGCGTTTCTATGTGCCAACATTGAACAATCTGAAAAAGAAATTTAAAAAGTAATCCTATTGGCCGGGTGCGGTGGCTCACGCCTGTAATCCCAGCACTTTGGGAGGCCGAGGCGGGTGGATCACGAGGTCAGGAGATTGAGACCATCCTGGCTAACACGGTGAAACCCCGTCTCTACTAAAAATACTAAAAATTAGCCGGGCGTGGTGGCGGGCGCCTGTAGTCCCAGCTACTGGGGAGGCTGAGGCAGGAGAATGGCGTGAACCCGGGAGGCGGAGCTTGCAGTGAGCCGAGATCGCGCCACTGCACTCCAGCCTGGGCGACAGAGCGAGACTCCGTCTCAAAAAAAAAAAAAAAAAAAAAAAGTAATCCTATTTACAATAGCCACAAATAAATACCTAGGAATTAACTTAACCAAAGAACTGAAAGATCTCTACATGAAAACTATAAAACACTGATGAATGAAATTGAAGAGGACACAAAACAATGGAAAGATATTCCATGCTCATGGATTGAAAGAATCAATACTGTTAAAATGTTCATACTACCTAAAGCAATCTACAGAGTCAGTGCAATCCCTATCAAAATATCAATGACATTCTTAGCAGAAATAGAAAAAACAATCCTAAAATTTATATGGAATCACAAAAGACCCAGAATAACCAAAGCTACCCTGAACAAAATGAACAAAACTGGAGGAATCACATTACTTGACTTCAAATTGTACTACAGAGCTACAGTAACCAAACCAGCATGGTACTGGCATAAAGCAGATACATAGACCAATGGAACAGAATGGAGAGCCAATCAACAAATCCATACAACTACAGTGAACTCATTTTTGACAAAAGTGCCAAGAACATACATTAGGGAAAAGACAGTCT
The DNA here is from genome assembly GCF_029281585.2 of Gorilla gorilla gorilla. Classification (NCBI taxonomy): domain Eukaryota; kingdom Metazoa; phylum Chordata; class Mammalia; order Primates; family Hominidae; genus Gorilla; species Gorilla gorilla. Next base: position 27,732,166 of record NC_073243.2, read on the forward strand.
CTTTAATAAATGATGCTGAAAAAACTGGATATCCATGTGCAGAAGAATGAAACTAGACCCCTATCTCACACCATATACAAAAATGAAATCAAAATGGATTGAAGACTTAAATTGAAGACCTAAAACTATGAAAACTAAACTAAAACTTCAAGAAAACATTATATAATATATAGTATATTATAATATACTATATAATATTATATATTATATAGTATATTATATATGTATATAGTATATGTAATATATATTATAATATATAATATAATACATATAATATGTAATATATATTATAATATATATCCTTGAGGAATCACCACACTGTCTTCCACAATGGTTGGACTAATTTACTCCCACCAACAGCATAAAAGCGTTCCTATTTCTCCACAGCCTCACTATTGTAACTGGTGTGAAATGGTATCCCATGTGGTTTTGATTTGCATTTCTCTGATGACCAGTGATAATGAGCTTTTTTCCATATGTTTGTTGGCTGCATAAATGTCTTCTTTTGAGAAGTGTCTGTTCATATACTTTGCCCACTTTTTGATGGGGTTGCTTTTTTTTTCTTGTAACTTTGTTTAAGTTCCTTGTAGATTCTGGATATTAGCCCTTTGTCAGATGGATAGATTGCAAAAATTTTCTCCCATTCTATAGGTTGCCTTTTCATTCTGATGCTAGTTTATTTTGCTGTGCAGGAGCTCTTTAGTTTAATTAGACCCTATTTGTCAATTTTGGCTTTTGTTACAATTGCTTTTGATGTTTTAGTCATGAAGTCTTTGCCCATGCCCATGTCCTGAATATATGCAGCCATAAAAACAAATGAGATCATGTCCTTTGCAGGGACATTGATGAAGCTGGAAGCCATCATTCTCAGCAAACTAACACAGGAACAGAAAACCAAACACTGCATGTTCTCACTCATAAATGAGTTGAACAATGAGAACACATGGACATAGGGAGGGGAACAACACACACTGGGACCTGTTGGGGGGTAGGGGGCAAGGGGAGGGAGAGCATTAGGACAAATACCTAATGCATGTAGGGCTTAAAACCTAGATGATGGGTTGATAGGTGCAGCTAACCACCATGGCACCTGTTTACCTATGTAACAAACCTGCACATTCTGCACATGTATCCTGGAACTTAAAGTAAAATAAAAAATATGTAATTCACCAATAAATTCGTAGAATATGACATCACAACCAAGTGCATTTCATTTTAGGAAAATAAGGATGGTTCTCTATTAGAGAATAATAAATTCTCTAATTGAATCATCATTTTAATTAGTCAAAGGGGGAAAAGTATATTATCAGATAAATTAATGCCTAAAATATATTTGATAAGATAAACATACATTTTTAATAAGAACCTTTTGGTAAAATAACAGTGGAAGGATAGTTTCTTGCCACTATTTTACACATACACTCCCTAAAACTTATCCAAATGCTTAACCAAGCAGTTGTAGACATATGCCCATTTTCATGAAGATTGAGTTCAGGAACAGAAATGAGATGCTCATTTTTACTTCCTTTACTTAACATTGCTCCAGAAACTCCAGACAATGCAATTAGACAAGAAAATACAATGGTGAGGAGATACTAAAAAAGAAGGAAATAAAATTGCCATTTGAAAATTAGATACCAGGAAAACATAAGAGAATCTACATGGAACCTATTAAAAATAATAAGAGAATTTAGACATATCCAGGCTTTCCTTCATACATATGATAGCTTTTTAGAAGATACACGAATGTTAATCATGTTAATGACTAACATTTTTGAAATGCTTCCTATGTGCCAAAGTTCTTGTAAATGCTTTCAGTGTATGAACTCATTTAATACTCTAAACAATCTTACAATGGAAAAAAAATCCCATCTCTTAAATAACAAGAAGATAAATGCCCTAAGAAGCAGTGTGATGCAGTGTAGGAGAGACTAAGAGTCCCAGCTACCCAGATTGGCTCCTGTGGGACCTGGAGCAAGTTAACCTATTTGTCTCTCTGTTTCCACATCTGTAAACTGAGAATGTCAGTGTACTTATTTCATCATGTTGCTGTAAAATGAAATGAGTTAACACATGTAAAGTCTAAGAACAAAACACTATACAAGTGTTGGTTACCATTATTGTTAAAAATAAACCTAGCAAGAAATGTACTTTGCCTAGATGAAGAAAAATTTAGAATTTTACGAAGAGCTATAAAAACTTTGTCCTTCCCTTTTATTCAATATACTTTAAAAATTTTTTATTTATTTCTTTCAACCCTTGCCAAGCACTGATCTTTTTACTGCCCCCATAGTTTTGCCTTTTCCAGAATATTATGTAAGGAGAATCATACAATATATAGTCTTTTTCAGATTGGCTTCTTTTATTTAGTAATATGCATTTATGGTTCCTCTATGTCTTTTCATGGCTTATGTATAGCTCATTATCTTTTAGCACTGAATAATATTCCATTGCTTGAAATACCACAGTTTATTTACCCATTCATCTACTGAAAGACATCTTGGTTCTTTTCAAGTTTTGTCAATTATGAACAAAACTGCTATCAATTAGTCTTCAGGGCTTTGTGTGAAACTAAGTTTTCAGTTCATTTAGGTAAGTGACAAAAAGTAGGATTGCTGGTTCATACAGTAAGAGTGTGTGTATAGTTTTGTAGGAACTGCCAAACTGTGTTCCAAAGTGGCTGTGCCATTTTACATTGCCATCAGCAGTGAATGCACATTCCCATTGTCAAGGTTCTGGATTTGGGCCATTCTAATAGATGTGTCATTGCTGTTTTAATTTGCATTTTTCTACTGACATACGCTGTGGAACATCTTTCCTTTTGCTTATTTGCCATACATCTTTTTTGTGAGGTGTCTGTTCAAATCTTTTGCCCGTTTTAAAAATTGTATTGTTGATTTTCTTATTTTGTTGTTTACTTTTCAAAACTCTGACATTTTGTATGAGCTCTATATTAGATGTCTTTTGCAAATATTCTCTCTCAGTCTGTGTCTTGTCTTTTCATTCTCTTGATAGTATCTTTCACAGAGCCAAAATTATTAATCATAATGAACTCCAGTTTACCAATTCTTTTTTTCACGGATTGTCTGAAGTTGCTGGGGAGGGAGTCTGATGGACTAAGCCTTTAACCTGTGAGGTCTGCATTAACTTCAGGTAGTCAGTGTCATAAATGAATTGTAAAACACACAGTTGGTGTCTGAAGAGATGGTGGATTGCTTACTGTGAGGAAAAATATCCACACATTTGACGTCAGAAGCGTTGTGAGATTAGAGAAGCAGTCTTTTCCCCCTTTTTAATTCCTAAATATATTTTCCTTTTTGATACTACTTTAAATGGAATTGCTTTCTTTATTTCCTTTTCTGATAGCAAATTATTAGTGTATAAAAATGCAACTGCTTTTTGTATGTTGATTTTGTGTCTTGCTACCTTATTGAACTCATTTTTCAGTTATTAAAGATTTTTGGTAGAATCTTGAGGGTTTTCTGTACATAAGACCAGGTCATCTACAAACAGATAATTTTAATTCTTTCCAATTTGGATGCCTTTTATTTTTTTCTTGCCTAAATGCTCTGGCTGGGACTTACAATGAAGTAAGGAGAGTGGGCATACTTGCTTTGTTCCTAATCTTAGCAGAACAAAGCAAAAAAACCCCTGATCTTCAGTTTTTCACCGTTAAGTATTATGTTTGCTGTAGGCTTCTCATATATGACCTTTATTATGTTGAGGTGCATTCCCTCTATACTTAGTTTCTTGAGCATTGTTTTTATGAAATGATGCTGAATGTTGTCAAATGTTTTTTCTGCATCTACTGAGATGATTCTATGATTTTTTTTACCTTCATTCTGTTAATACAGTGTATTACTTTAATCGAGTTGTGTATGTTGAACCATACTTGGTATGTTGAACCATTGGTATGTTGAACCAATGGTATGTTGAACCATTCAATCATATATCACTTGATCATGATATATGATTCTTTTAATGTGTTGTTGTGTTTGGTTTGCTAGCATTTTATTGAGGATTTTTGCATCTATTTTTTCAGGTATATTGGCCTGTAATTTCTTTTTTCCTGTGGAGTCTTTATTTGGCTTTTGTATGAGGATAATTCTGGCCTCATTAAATGAGTTTGGGAGTGTTTCCTCCTCTTTAGTTTTTGGAACAGATTGAGGAGTGGTACTAATTCTTCTTTAGCTGTTTGGTAGAATTCATCAGTGAAGCCATCTGGTCCTGTATTTTTCACTGTTGGGAGATTTTTGGTGATTGATTTAGTCTCTTTGCTACATATGGGTCTGTTCGGTCTTTTTATTTCTTTGTAATTCAGTCTTGCTAGGTTGTATATTTCTGGGAATTTACTAATTTCTTCTAGGTTTTGCAATTTGTTGGTGTATAAATGTTCAAAATAATCTCTTATAATCCTTTTTATCTCTGTGGAATTAGTTTTAATGTCTCTTATTTCTGATTTCTTTATTAAATCTCTCTTCTTGGTCTAGTTAAAAGTTTGCCAACTTAGTTTATCTTTTCAAAAAGTTAACTCAGTCTAGTTAAAGGTTTGCCAACTTAGTTTCTTTTCAAAAACTTAATTCAGTATTTTTTATTTTTCTATTGTTTTTCTAATCTCTATTTTGTTTATTTCTGCTATTTATTTATTACTATATTTATTGTTTTCTTCCTTTTGCTAACCTCAGGCTTAGTGGTTTTTTTTTTTTTTCTAGTTCCTTGTGGTAAAAAGTTAGGCTGTTTATTTTAGATCTTTCTTCTTTTTTAATATGGGAATTTATCCCTATAAATTTCTCACTTAGTAATGTTTTTGAAGGAGCCCATCAATTTTGGGATATTGTATTTTCAGTTTTATTTTTAAAAGATATTTTCTAATTTCCTTTTTGATTTCCTCTTTGATCCATTGGTTGCTTGAAAGTATGTTGCCTGATTTCCACATCTGTACATTTTCTCACTTTCATTCACATGATTTCTAGAAACTAGAAAGAAATCAATGATTTCTAGTTGGATTCCATTTTAGTCAGAAAAGATACTTGACCAGATGTTAGTATTTTAAAATGTGTTCAGACCTGTTTTGTAATCTAAAATGTGCTCTATCCTGGAGAGGGTTTCATGTGCACTTAAGAAGTGCTGCTGCTGGTGGGTGGAATATTCTGTATGTCTGTTAGGTCCGTTTGGTCTGTAGTGTTGTTCCAGTCCACTGTTTTTTAGTTGATTTTCTGTCTGGTTGATTTGTTCATTATTGAAAATGGAATATCGAAATCTCCAACTATTACTATATTGCTATCTATTTCTCCCTTCAGTTCTATCAATATTTGCTTTATATATTTACATACTTTCATATTGGGTAAATATATATTTATAATTGTAAATGTTCCTGTTGAACTGATGATTCTTCATTATATAAAGTCCCTCTGTATCTTTTGTGACAGTTTTTGACTTAGAGTCTATTTTGGCTGGTATAAGTATAGCCACACTGCTCTCTTTTGGATTCTGTTTGAATGGAATATCTTTTTCCACCTCTTCACTTTCAGCCTATGTGTGTCCTTAAATAGAAGGTAAGTTTCTTGTAAACAAACTATAGATGGATTTTGTTTTATTATCCATTCAGCCACTCTATGTCTTTTGGTTGGGGGACTTTACTCATTTACATTTAAAATAATTAGTTGAAAGGAAAGGATTTACAGTTGTCATTTTGATAATTGCTCTTTGTCTATCTTGTTCTTTTGTTCCTCTTTGCATCTGTTGCAGTCTTCCTGAGTGTTTTATTCTTTATTTCTTTTGTGTAACTCTCATAGGTATTTTTGCTTTTTTGGTAACTTACAGTTATAACAGGGTATTTTAAGCTGATAACAACTTTAATTATATACCAAAACTCTACACTTTTACCTCTCATCCCTCACACTTTGTATTATTGATATTATAATTTACATCTATTTGTATTGTGTATCCATTAATATATGTTTTATTTATAGTTATCTTAATGCTTTTAGTTTTAATTTTTATATCAGAATTCAGTTACCCACCACCATTACAATAATATAGTATTCTGTATTTGTTTATGAATTTACCTTTCTCATCAAATTTTAGATGTTCTTAAGCTATTGTGTTGCTTTTTAGTGTCCTTCCTTTTTAACTTGAGGAACTCCCTTTAGCATTTCTTCTAAGGCAGGTCTTGTGGTGATGTACTTCCTCTGCTTTTGATTCTCTCGGAAAGCCTATCTCTCCTTCATTTTTGAAGAACAGTTTTGCCAGGTATAGTATTATTGATTGGCATTTTTCCCCCAGCACTTCAAATAATTATCTCATTCCCTTCTAGCCTGCAAGGTTTCTGCTAAAAAATATGCACATAGTCATGTGGGCATTCCCTTGTACCTAACAGGTCCCTTCTCTCTTGCTGCCTTCAAAATTCAAATTTTTGAGTTTTGAAAATTTGATTATAATGTTTCAGAGTGGATTTCTTTGGGTTCAATTTTTGGGGGCATTTTGGACTTCAAGGGTCTGCGTGTTCATTCTCTTCCCAAGATTAGGAAAGTTTCAGTCATTATTTACTTGAGCAAACTTTTTAGTCTCTCTCTCTTTCTCTCTCTCTCACTCAAACTTATATAAATCTGTTTGACGATGTCCCATATGTTTCAGACTTCCTTTATTCTCTTTATCTTTTCATTTTTCTCCTCTGACTGAATAATTCCCAATGACCTGTTTTCAACTTTGCTGATCTTTTCTTCCATTAAGTCTAATCCAGCGTTGAATTCCTCCAGTGAATTTTTTAGTTCAGTTATTGTATTCTTCAGCCCCATGATTTCTGATTGGTACTTTTTAAAGTTTTTTATCTCTTTTTAAAAATTCTCATTTGGTTCACATATTGCTCTCCTGACCTTGCTGAGCATCTTTAGGATGGTTACTTTGAATTTTCTGTCAAAAAAATCCATATATCTCTATGTTATGAGGGTCAGTTTCTGAAGTTATCTTGTTTGTTTGTTTGAAGAATATTTCTATGTTTCTTCATTTTCCTTAATACTCTGTGTTGGTGTCTGCACATTAGACAAAACAGCAACCTCTCCTACTCTTCACAAACTAACCTTGTCCTCGAGAAGACTACCAATCAGCCTGATCAGAGATTCTGGAGATCTCGCAAACCTTTTTGCTAGTCCCTCCTACTTTCTTCTTAGTGGCCCTCAGACTTCTAGAATATACCAAATCTAATTAGTGTTCTGAAACAAAAGCCAATTCCTCAAGCAGGTCCCACATAGTTGGGTATTTAGATGCACAATGTACCTCTTTTCCTCCCCAAGTAGAAGCTAGGAGCTGAGATTTTTATCTGCTCATTCTGTGCTAAGCTGGAGGGAGTGGCTATGGCACCTGCCAGCCTCAATCATGATCTCTGCTCTTCTTAATTTTGGGTGGCTAGAGCATGCCATGTCCTGTCAGCACTCTAACACAGGCTAGACAGAAATGGTTATCTGGCTAGCCCTCAGGAAAGCCTTGTTGTTAAACATGGGGTACCTCTCTTTCCCTTCCCAGGGAGAAGGCGGGAACTGGAACTCTTTTACTCCTAACTCTGTGCTGAGCTAGGGAGAGTGACTTTGGTAACTGCCAGCCCGAAACATGATCTTTGCTCTTACTGGCCTTGGGCAGATAGACTATCCCATGTCCTATGTCTCCTCAGTGCCCTGAAACAGGCTAGACAGAAGCCAGTCTTCTGGATAGTCCCCTAAAAGTTGGGGTGTTGGATGTGTAATACACCATTTTCCTGTACCAGGGAGAAGCTGAGACCTGGAAGGCTTTGTCCCAAATGTATGCCATTTTGCTGAGGGGAAGAATTGTGGCAAGAAGATATCTCACATTTTTCTGTCAACTTCAGCATAGCTGGGATTGTACTCACCAAGGGTGCAGGAGCTTTTAACTAGTTTCTGGATTCCTCAAAAAGGGAATCTGTCTGTGAATTGTTATTGCATTAGTGTATTCATGGGGGGTGGCGAGGAGGATCCAGGGCTTCTTATTCTGCAATCTTGCTCATGGTATTATATTTTAGACTTCAGATTCCACTTTTTCATTGCTGGTATTTAGAAAAGTGCTTGTATTTTGTATATTAATCTTGATCCTGCAAATTTACTATAATTGTTTATTAGTTCCAAGAGGTCTTTCGTCAGCTCTTTTGGATTTTCTGCAAAGATAATCATGTCATTAGCGAACAAAATGTTGTACATCTTCATTTTCAATATATATACCTTCTAATTTCCTTTTCTTGTCTCATTGCTTTAATGCTTTCATTTTATTTCCTTTTATGCTACTTTGAGATTGCAAAAGTTTTAAATTCTTTTATAATAAAATGTGTATTTTGAGTTCTTGGAAAAAATAGCCTTCAGTTTTCAGTAAGTCATAATATTGCAGCTTTCTGTGCAATATTTACATTTTTGTAACTATTGGATCTTTTTTATCTTTGATATACCTTCACACATTGTTTTTGCTATGATACATTTGCATGACCATAAATTTTGTATTCTTATTTCATTACTTTTAATTTTCTTCATGGATTATCACGTTCTGCTTTTTTTCTTAATTTGAAAAATCTAACAATAAATTCTATTTTCTATCCATTTTTATGAACAAGAAAATATTAAAATCTTATTATTACTTCGTAGAGATTTGTCAAAAATTACTTACTGGTATTGTAGGATCTTGACTTTGGACCAACTCTTAGAATTTACTAACTTCAAGTCTCTCATCCAGAGAGAATTACCTTCAATTTTTCATCCCTAAAAATTGCTATCAAACATTTTTTTTTAATTTCTTACTTGTTTTGGAACTCGATAAGTCACAGAAAGTTTATTTTATTATTAGGGATATCTTTTTATTAGAAGATCATCACTCTGATGGTGCTCTAATTAGATCATTAGTCCTTCATCAAACCAACCAAGATCTGCCACTCTGAAAACTTTACCTCCTGACATTTTGTTCTCCAGATTGATAAAAAAAGAAGTTCCATGTATCTTCCACCTGTTCATGGAAGCCACTACTTGTTTATAGCTCTTCGTGTGTTTTTAAACAACTATCATCTTCCTTCTTTAATCTCTCTTTTTGAATTAAACATGCCAGACCTTGAAATATTCCTGGGAAAAGATGACTTCTCAACCTCCTTATTACTTTGGTTCTTCTACTCCAGAAATCCATTTTTAATTCTTCTTTTAAAATATGAACACCATAGTGTGTGATTACTTGAGACAAACTGTCTTGGCCTGTGGGGATAACTGCAGTGTTAAGGATACCTGACTAAGGGTTGATAGATAGTAAATAGCTCCCACCAGGGGAATAAGTTTTGAGAAGCAACTAAGTGAGTCGTTGTCTTTTATTTCCTAGGATGGCTCACTCAGACAGGATCACACACCAAGGATTGGAGGTTGTGTTCAGAAAGTTTTCTAGTCTGCATCAACACTCAAAACGCTTGTAGATGGCAAACCCTCAACAAACAATGATTTATACATGCTCCTGATGGCATATTGCAATCTTACAACGGACCTCTGAATTTGGGACCTGGTTTATACTCAAGACTTGTATGCCACCCACTTCCCTGCAGAATGACTAAAACTAGACAAAGAAGAAGCTCATTTGGGAACTTGACTTACAAAAACCTTCCTCCTCTGATGTGTGTAATAACCTTGCTGCACCATGTTTGTTGACATTTTAAGGCAAATTTTGTTCCCTTTTTATATGTGGTGGTTGTTATTATACCACTCATAGTGTGATTGAGAACATAAATTCTCCAAAGAACTACAGAATATGGGAAGAAATATTAATGTTTCAACCCCTCTATTTTACAGATGATAAAATGGAAACTTGGAGAGATAAAGGGACTTGGCTCAAGGTCCCTTAATTGTCTATCCTCAACGGACTCAGGCTGGAGTGAAATCTAAATCTGCCATTCCCTCTAAATAGTTTTGATGTGGAGCAAAGTGATGGAGAAATTAGAAACCAGGAGACAGAAAAACAGCAGCAGCAGGGAGTAGGCAAGGAGCTGGAGAATTCAGTGTTTTATAAACTTTAAATTCCCAACTGCTACACTATAATTCTGTCTTGAGAGTCCATTATAAGGAAGTCATTTTGGTGACTTGGATGAGGTCCATGGAAGATGTGTCTCAGCATCTAATTTGTGAGTGTGTTATAGTGAGATGCCATTAAGATTCTCACAGCCTCTTTGGAATGTGGGATGGGAGGATATGTTTATTTTATAGTTCCACAGTTAATTCTCCTGGTGTCTAGAAGCTTTCATTCATTCATTCACTCATTCATTCAAACACATTTGATGAATGCTCATATTCATTTTGTATAACACACTATGCTAGATGTTTTGCATTTAAAGTTGAATAATTCAAGCCTTGAATTAAACCTTTAAGGTAAAGAAAGCAGCTCCTCACTGCAAATTAAGAAGGCTTGCTTTTAAAACTAGCTCATTTTACATCGATTCAGAACATCAGTTAATTGAAAAAATAACTCTTTTGCCTAGGAATTCAGTGTTCCTGTACAGTTATCAAGAAACAACTTTAGCAATTCCTCTTCTAGGAATTTATCCTAAAGATATACTTGCACGTGTTCAAAGATTTATATACAGAATTATTTTACACCATTGTTTGTAGTAAAAAAAAAGATTAAAAACAAACTATTCAGTAATAGAGAACTGCTATCCACATAATGAAAAAAATGTAGGTGTAAATCAGAACCTGTTCACATCTTATGTATGATAGAGACTTTAGAGAGTTATTTCCAAAAGATATGATATTCTCTTTCTATCTTTTTCTACCTCCCTCTCTCCCACCCTTCTTTCTTCCTTTTTTATCTCTTTCTTTCTCCCCTAACTTTACATTTGGAAAATTTCCAATATACAAAAAAGTTGTAGAATTGCTATTATAAATATTATAAATATATCATATACTTTTCATCTAAACTCAGTAATTGTTAATTACAGACACATTTTGTGGAACTATTGGAAAATAAATGTTAGACATCATGGCCTTCATCCCTAAATACAAAGCTCCAGCACCATACTAAAGAAACTTAGCGTTGAAACAATAGTATCACTAAATGCAATTCAAAATAAAAAGCCACAGCCCCATCCTAAAGAAGCTTAGCATTGAAATAATAGTATCATTAAATACAGTTCAAATTTTCTTAGTTATCACAAAAATATTATTTATGACTTTTTTTTTCCAGATCCAGGGTTTAGAATTTGATTACCATGTCTCTTTAGCTTCCATTTGTCTAGTTTGGTCCACCTGGCTTTTTCTTTCATAATAATGATCTTTTTGAAGCATACCAGCAGGTTGTCTAGTAGAAATTTTTATAATCAGGATTTATCTGATTGTTTCCTCACAACTGGATTCAAATGAAACATTTTTGTGAAAAATATGACAGATATACTCTTGACAATGCTAATGCTTATTTGGTTCAGATGGTGTCTGCCAGACTTTTCCATTGTAATTCCCTTTGTATTTAGGAAGACATCTATTATGAACTAAATTTTGTCCCCCCAAACTTTGCATGCTGAAGCCCTTATCTCCAGTACCTCAGAACATGACTGTGTTTGGAGACAGTCTTAAAAATGGTAATTAAAGCCTGTAATCCCAGCACTTTGGGAGGCCGAGGCGGGCGGATCACGAGGTCAGGAGATCGAGACCATCCTGGCTAACACGGTGAAACCCCGTCTCTACTAAAAATACAAAAAAAAAAATTGGCCGGGCGTGGTAGTGGGCGCCTGTAGTCCCAGCTACTCGGGAGGCTGAGGCAGGAGAATGGCGTGAACCCGGGAGGTGGAACTTGCAGTGAGCCGAGATCGCGCCACTGCACTCCAGCCTGGGCGACAAAGCAAGACTCCGTCTCAAAAAAAAAAAAAAAAAAAAAATGGTAATTAAAGTTAAATGAGGTTATATAGGTGGGCTCTAATCCAATCTGACTGGTGTCCTTATAAGGAGAGGAAATCTGAACCCACAAGAGATACCAGGGACATGTGCCACTGAGGGATGACCATGGGGAGAGGCAGGAAGAGGATGGACAACTGTTTTGCTAAGGAAAGAGGGGTCAAAAGGAATCAAACCTATTGGCACCTCGATCTTGGACTTCTGTCCTCCAGGACTGTGAGAAAACAAACTTCTGTTGTTTAAGTGACCCAGTCTATGACATTTTGTTACAGCAGCCTTAGCAAACTAATACGTCATCTGAGGTGTGTTTCGAGACCACATAAATATGTTAACATTTCACTCAGTAGAGTCTGATTGCTACTTCAAGGAAATTTGTAAAAAATTACTAACTTGAATGATAAGATCTTAGATTTGGACCAGCCCTGCGACCTTACAGCCTGCAGTCTCTGTTAATTCTTGCCTTAATTAATTAATTAGTACAATGGATATGGAAAAATAGTCATTTTCTAAATCTAACCTTTCTAATCTTATTATTTGGTGTTCTTCTGAAAGAAGAGTCCTACTCTCTCCCTTTTTTGACTTTATACACTAATTGATTTTAAATGTTTAATATCCATTATTATATTTTGGAGGCTGTAATTACTCCACATCTGATCATCAGAAGCCCCTTCGACTGGCTTCTGTGTACCTTAGAATGTGTGTATCAGTCTTTGAGTATTTCCCTACTTTCCGACACAATAATAAAATGTTCCAAGACTACTTTTTACTTTCTTTGCTTTTGACCTAGAAACAGCCATTTCCCCAAGATTTCCTAACCCCTTTTAGTGAATAAGAGAGTTTAGAAACGAAGATCTAAGCACTCATAAGGTGTACTCATTACTTCTAGCATGGACACAGTCCTGGACCTTGTCTGTGCGTAGAGCTAGTTTATCTTTATAGTCTTCATTTTAATTCGTCAACACAAGGTTCACTGTTATCTCACCCATTTGAAAATTTCCCTTCTCTCATATAAGAGCCCTTGATTCCTGACCATATTCAATTTTCCAAATTTATTTTTCTCTGTTCTGTAATACAGTCAAAATAGTTTAAGAATAACTACCCCCATATTACCAAACAACAAATAAACTAAGAAAAATTCAGATTTCTTTATAGTTCTTTTTATCTTTAAAACATATCACACCAAGGGTATAGAGTCAGAATATACTGAGTTCACAAGGTACTTGAATTCATCCTTTTTTTCATTCTCTGCACTTAAATGACAGCAATTTGAGATAGAGTTACTTCACTGGTTTCCACATGTGTCCAGTATTAAAGTTTGATCTCAAGCTCTATTTCAACTGAAAAAGGCAGGGTGCATCATAGTTTGAATAGTAGGTTTCTATTTGAATTGAAAGGATGAAAAATTAATACAATTTTTATTATTCCTTTATTTGCTTGCATTTGCATAAAAATATGCGTGGATGAATACACTAGGAATTGATCCGCAACTCTGGGAAGGGAATTGGGTGATTAGGAGAAGAGCTGGAGGTATACTTTTCACCGTGGGATATTTTTACATTGTGTTGCTTTGTATTTTTAAATTTTTGAAACATGACTATATTATCCACTAAAAATAAATTAAAAACGTAAAAGAAAAGAATCTACTTTTGCTTCCTCTATTCTTCCCCCTCACAGGCCATTACCCAAGTGTGTTGATACTTCAATGGAGGCACAACTTGGAGGATTTTATCTGATCCCAAGAAACTCCCAATTACGGTTACCTTGACTGCCTGCTGTCCCCTCCACTGGTGAATTATCCAAGCAAGGAGGCTGCATTTTCCAAGCCGTTTGAATCACATCCCCAGGATGTTTCCATGAGCCAGCCAAGTGCATTCTTGAGCTGTGCCTAGATGTACTTGTTAAGTTTCTTAAGAATTTTTAAAATGATTCAGTGCATGCTCTCTCTGAGCTGCATTTTGTCACTTGGAACATTCAACAGATGTATTTGGCTCATGTGCAGTTTTTGATTCTCATAGATGAGGAATTTTTCACTCTCTCTGTGCTTGGTACTTGAGGCATTTTCACTCAAATGCTCTCTGTTGTCTCTCCCTCTCTTTATTCATTCTCTCTCTCTCTCTCTGTCTCTCCATTTCTCTCTCCATTTTTAATTTCTTCAGTCTTCTGGGTTCTCAGTTGAGCCCCAGGGACCACAGGTAACCCTCTTTAGGACAGTAGCATCTCTGGAAACCTAGCATCACTGCCAAAGTGGAACAGAATTCAAAATAAAAACAGTCTGTGGGCTTGGACATTCTTAATCATGCTTTTTTCCTTAGAAGTTCTTTTAGTCCAAATTACATGGATTATTATTTCTTTCAACTACCTTATGCCATAGCTGACCTAATTATACATTTGTGGTTCTATGGTTTGAATATAATTTGGCTCTGCCAAAACTCATTTCGAGGCTTGGTCCACAGTGTAGCAGTGTTGGAGGTAGGGTCTTTAAGATGAATTAATGTTTTTCTCATGAAATTGCGTTAGTTCTTAAGAGAGTGGGTTGTTATAAAGTGGGTCAGCTTCCTTTGTGCCATCTCTTTCCACACACTTGGTTCCCCTTCTGTTTCTCCTCCATCTTTTGATGTGGCACGAGGCCCTCACTGGAAACTGTCAGACGCAGCTGCCCAGTTCTGAACTTTGCAGCCTGTAGAACCATGGGCTAAATAAGCTTCTTTTCTTTATAAATTGCCAAGTCTCAGGTATTCTGTTATAGCAACACAAAACGATTTGTGCACATACACGTGTGCGTGTGTTTGTGTGTGTGTGGTGGTATTTTAGTACAATGATGATTGCCTGCTATCTGTTGTTCCAGAACTTAGAAATACAAACTATTTTAAAACACAGAGAAGAAAAACCCAGACACTTTCCTGGGGGTGTGGGGTGGAAGATAATTTTTAGAGGTCTGGCTGGGGGCAGGGGTGAGAGGAGAGCTGAAAGGAGGTATGATGTAAACACAAAGAACCCTATGTCAAGTGTCAGGTTACCTGTATTTGCAACCTGGCTTTCATCATTTTGCTTTTTCATTAATACACACATGCTTTTGCTCATTTATTCAACATTTATTATCCACCGTATGCAAGGCATTCTTTTGTATGGCCTTAACTAAGCCATTTAACCTCTAAGACATATATTCATTTTTTAATAGATTTTATTTGTTGGAAGAGATTTAGGTCACAGCAAAATTGGGCAGAAGATACAGAGATTTCCCATATGCTCCCTGCCCCCACACATACATAGCTTCCTCCATTACCAATATCCACCAGAGTGGTACATTTGTTACAATTTACTGACAATTTATTAACACATAATCACCCAGAGTTCAGAGTTGACATTGGGGTTCACTCCTGGTGTTGTACATTTTGTGGGTTTGGACAAGTGCATAATATGTATCTACAATTACAGTATCACAAAGAGTAGTTTCTCTGTCCTAAAAATCCTCTGTGCTGCACCTGTTTGACACCCTCACCCAACCCTTGGCAAGCACTGATCTTTTTACTTTCTCCATAGTTTTGCCTTTTCCAGAATATCATGTGGTTGGAATCATAAAATATTTAGTCTTTCAGACTTTTTTTTTTTGTGAGACAGAATCTCGCTCTGTCACCCAGACTGGAGTGCAATGATGGGATCTCGGCTCACTGCAACCTCTGTCTCCTGGGTTCAAGCAATTCTCCCTGCCTCAGCCTCCCAAGTAGCTGGGATTACAGGTGCCTGCCACCACACTTGGCTAATTTTTGTTTTTTTTTTTTTAGTAGAGATGGGATTTTGCCATGTTGGCCAGGCTGGTCTTGAACTCCTGACCTCAGGTGATCCACCTGCCTCGGCCTGGGATTACAGGCATGAGCCACTGCGCCTGGCCCAGACTGACTTGTTTCACTTAGTAATATGCATTTAAGTTTCCACCATTTATTTCCATGGCTTGATAGCTGTTTTTTTTTTTTTTTTTTTGCACCGAATAATATTCCATTGTCTGGATGTGAGGTAAAAGGTGGGACTCGACTCTAGAGGTGAGGCTCAGACTGCAGACCAGATTGAGGACTAGCTGAAATGGAGGAAGCAAAAGCACCTCTCCATAAGACATGCCCACCAGTGCCACATCAGTTTATCATTGCTATGGCAACACCCAGAAGTTACCTCCCCTTTCCATGGCAATGACTTGATTATCTGGAAGTTATGCCCCTTTTTTTTTCTGGAAATTTCTGCATAATAGACCCGTTAGTTTGCATGTAATTAAAAGTGGATATAAATCTGACTGCAGAGCTGCCCCTGAGCTGCTGCTCTTGATACACCGTGTAGGGAGTGGTTCCTCTCTGTAGGAGCAGTCACGGAGCTATAACACTGCCACCTTAATAAAGCTGTTTCCTTCTACCATCAGCTTGTTCTTGAATTTTTGCCTAAGTGAAGCCAAGAACCCTCCAAGGCCAAGCCCCAATTTGGGACTTGCCTGCCATGCGTCAAATGTTCCGCAGTTTATTTATCTAGTCACTTACTGAAGGACATATTGGTTGCTTTCAAGTTTTTGGCAGTTATGAATAAAGCTTCTATAAACATCCATGTACAGATTTTTGTGGAGATGATGTTTTCACCTGGGTTGATAACAAGGAGCATGATTGTTGGGTTGTATGATATGAGTATGTTTTGTTTAGTTTTGTAAGAAACTACCAAACTGTCTTCCAAAGTGGCTGTGCCATTTTACGTTCTCACTAGAAGCAGATGTGAGTTTCTGTTATTCTACATCCTCACCAGCATTTGATGCTGTCAGTGTTTTGGATTTTGGCCATTCTAATATGTGCATATTTGTGTCTCATTGTTGTTTTAATTTGCAATCCCCTGATGACTTGTTATGGAGTATCTTTGCATATGCTTACATGCCACCTGTATATCTTCTTTGGTCAGGTGTCTGTTTAGATCTTCTGCTCATTTTTCATTCAGGTTGTTTGTTTTCTTATTGTTGAGTTTTAAGAGATCTTTGTATATTTTATATGAGTCCTTTATTGGATGTGTCTTTTGCAAATATTTTCTCCCAGTCTGTGGCTTGTCTTTTCATTCTTTTGACAGTATCTTTTGCGGAGCAGAAATTGTTATTTTTAATAAAGTTCAGCTTATCAATTCTTCCTTTCATGGATATATATTCATTTTTAAAATGGGGATAGTATTACCTGATTTACATAACTCATAGTTCTTTGTGTGATAGGTGTGGTATTAGGGTGCTTTCTTTCTTTTTTAAGAAATGTGGTGGTGGTCCACGTCTCTGTTCCATCAAATTCTATTAGCATGGTCATATTTTAGTCAATGAAATGTGACGTATTAATCCAGGTGTAAGTTTCAAGAGGCAGCATGAACTCTTTATTTTCTGTCACAGATGCTGGCAATGTTCCATGGAGTAGATACTATATATCAGCCTGAGTCCCAGAGTAAGAATATCTTGGAACACAGCCCTTGGCCCTTCTACAATGGATACATAGCATGAGCAAGAAATAAACTCTCATTACTTTAGGCCACTGAGAATTTGAGGGGTTTTGTTATCTTAGCAAAACCCAGCCTATCCTGTCTGCTACAAAGAATCAGGAAGATATGATAACTTCAGATGATGTGGAGTGCTGTGAAGTAAGGGCGTGAAATTGAGTTGACAAGTGAAGTGAGCTTGGGCCCATGTTGGCTAGATGAAGACCAAAACCCTCTGTAGTGGCTCCCACTCTTGCCACAAGATGTGAAGAAAAAATAATGAGACTGGAGTCCTCTGGGGCACTGGCTCTAGATGCTAGTGCTATCCAGTAGGTTATCTAAGTGAACAGATAATGCTGAATTTCTTGGATGGTTTACAGTCTAATTTTTAGGGTATAACATAACATGGAAGTCAACTGGAACCAGAGGAAATTTTAGGAGAAATTCTGCTTTCTTCCTTTAGATATAAAATGGTTTTCATCTCAAGGAAGGTTATTTCCATTCTGATTAAGTAAAAGCAAGGAATCATGGCCTGAAAGTAGTATATTAATTATTTAAACCTTTGAGTAATTAATTTCTGATCCCAGGTCCCAAAGAGCTCATTGTGGGGCACTGCATTTCTGAGAATGATGAGGATGAGAAGGGAGAGCATATTTATTAAGCATATATTATGTACTAACTTTCATTCTAGGTTTTTACATGTATTGTCTCTTGCGTCTTAATATCAGAACTCTGATTCTTAGGAAAACAAGATGCAAAACAGTTAAACACTTGCTAAAAACTTTATCTAGTAAATGACAGAGGAGGATTCAAACCCAGGTCTAGGTGAACTCTAATTCTTCAGCTTTTTGCAGTATCCACTTCTCCTACTCCATAAGTTGTTACTTAGGTCTAAAAAGTGCGTGGTGGCGGGCGCCTGTAGTCCCAGCTACTTGGGAGGCTGAGGCAGGAGAATGGCGTGAACCCAGGAGGCGGAGCTTGCAGTGAGCTGAGATTGCGCCACTGCACTCCAGCCTGGGCGACAGAGCCAGACTCCGTCTCAAAAAAAAAAAAAAAAAAAAAAAAAGTGAAGAAATTGAAATAGAAATTAGATCTAAAGAGGCCCAGAGGAATGAATTATTACTTGAAGTTTTAAATAATTAATATACCACTTTTCTGAGCACTTTAAAAATTCTGAATCTAGGGGGTAGAGTTTGCTTCCCTGAAACCGAATGTTGGGCCTTGAAACAGTCCTCCAGCACATTGCAGAGAAGCCACTGGCAAACTGAAGTGTGAGAATGAGGATGACAAATATGTGCATGGCTTTATGGTGGCTTTGCTGCAGGGTGCAAAGTTATCTTCTATGACCTCTTTGGACCACACTGGATGATGAACACCCAAGCAAAGGTAAAACTGGCTCTCCTATTTGTCGGGCGACTATGTGTAATGGTGTTATTCAACAAAAAAGAGACTAGACTAAACTGCACTCACTCATCAGGATAATCATACAAACTTCTGCTAGACTTCTTGGACAATATGCCAGCAAGCATTCTTTGGGGTCAGGTTTGTTCAACAAAGTGTTGCCTGATTTAAAAAATAATAATAATAAAAGTAAGAGGGGAAAAAAAGGCCCTGCTGATAGTAGATTCATGTCTTAGGCCAATAAACACATTTGTTAACATAAAATAACAACAAAAAGGCAGACTCATGAGGCTAGAGCCTCTGAGTGGCCTTGTAACTTCTCAGTAATTGTGTAAAGGCTCATCAGTTCAGCTGAGGGCTGAGATAGAAACCAACAATCGCAAACACAAACCTCTTGGAAGAGCTTAAAGATTTAGCAATGGAACATCTCCAATTTTCCATCTTTTATTTAACTCCTTTGGACTCCCACTAATTTCCAGGCAACACTTGGAATTCCATTTTTAGCTTTGCCTTTTGAATTATTATTTTTTTCCCCTTGGTGTGGTGCAAATCTGTGTAGGAAGATGGTCTTTCTATTTCATCAATTTTTTTTTTCTTGATTGTTGAGGAATGTTCATTGCCAGAATGATTTAAAAATAGAGACTAATTTGAAGAAGAAAATAAAAGTGATCTGTAATCCCACCATTCAGAGGCAAGCACTATTAAGGTTTTGGTATATTTCCAGCTGGGAATTTTTTTTTTTTTTCTAAATGTGTGTGTACTTTTTTTTTTTTTTAAACACGACTGACAATATGCTACTTAGAGAGTTTCTTGCGGAGGAGGAAGTCAGGAGCACAGGCTTTGTGTCGCTTGCGCCTGCATGCAGAACCTGGCTCTGTCACTTAGTGACTTGTGGGACACAGGACAAGCCATAAGGATCTGTTAGCTCAATAGTGTCTTGAGTACTAATTGCTTATAGGTATATTGAAGGGTAAATGATAAAATCAATGTAAAGCCTTTAAAAAAGGTGGCTGGAATTTACTGAACACTGAATAAATGTTAGCTATTACCATCATTTCATTTTTGCCCTTAATGGCCTGTTATAAAACTTTCCCATTAAAGCTTTTTTTCACAATCATGATTTTTTTTTTTCTTTCTTTGAGACAGAGTCTCCCTCTTTCGCCCAGGCTGGAGTGTAGTGACGCGATCTCGGCTCACTGCAACCTCCGCCTCCTGGGTTCAAGCAATTCTCTGCCTCAGCCTCCCGAGTAGCTGGGATTACAGGCAACTGCCACCATGCCTGGCTAATTTTTGTATTTTTAGTAGAGACAGGGTTTCACTATCTTGGCCAGGCTGGTCTCGAACTCCTGACCTCGTGATCCACCTGCCTCGGACTCCCAAAGTGCTGGGATTACAGGTGTGAGCCACTGTGCCTGGCCCTGCAATCATGATTTTTAATGGCTGCATTAAATTATATTTTGTAGATATACTAGAAGTTAATTATTCGTCTCTTATTTGAATATATATATTTGGCTTCTGTATATCATGTTGCAATGAAGATCTTAATAGACCAATCTTATTTTGGTGTACTATTTCTTATGTTCCTAAGATTGTTTCTTGTGAGTGGAATAACAGGGTAAGAAGAGTGTTACCATTTCAAAGTTCTTAATACATATGGACAAGTTGTACTTATTTGCATTCTCACCAGGACTGTGTTAGCAGGTTCACATTCACTGTGAGGGTCAACCTTGAGTATTTTCACGCAACCCTATTAATATTTTTACCTTAAACTCCAGACTACATGTTAAATAACCTTTGCATTTTGTACATTTTTATCGTTTTAAAGGAGGTTGTATTTAATTTGCAATTACATTTATTTAGTTAGATTTTGAAATCACATTTATTTGGGTGAATCATTGCTTTTGACAGACAACATCCAATCTTTTGTACTCTGATTTTACCAGTGTCTTAGTTTGGTTTTGCTGCTGTTAAAAAAAATACCTGAGACTGGATAATTTATAAAGAACATAAATTTGTTACTCACAGTTTTGGAGGCTGGGAACTTCAAGGTCAAGGTGCCAGCAGGTTTGGTGTCTTGTGAGGACACCTCTCTGCTTCCAGGATGGTGCCTTGTTCTGTCTCCTGCAGAGGGGATGAACGCTGTGTCCTCATATGGACTCACCACTTCAAGACCTTTTATAAGATGCTAATCCCATCCATGAGGGCAGAGCCCTTGAGCCTTAATCGCTTCCTTAAGGCCCCACCTCTTACTACTCTAACATTGGTGATCAAGTTTCAATTCAGTATGAATTTGCGAGGACACATTGAGACCACTGCAACCACACTAGGATCTTTAATTTTCTTTGTCACTCAATCAGTCAGAACATGTTAAACTATTGTGGGTTTTTTTTTTTTTTTTTTTTTCAAATAAAGTTCCGGGATGGTAAGATTTCCTAAGTACCTTGTTTTTGTTTTGTTTTTTTCACACATGAGAGGCAACTTGACTTGACGTAAAATTCTTGGGTTAAAACCACCAAAAATGATTTGTCTCTAACATGCCACATTATATGGTAGAATAAGAAAATGTATAAACAAACAGTTGCTTTTTCTCCCCAAGAGCTAACAGAATTCATACAACCCTAGAACAGGGCTTTCCAGTACAACTTTCTGCAATGATGGAAAGGTTCTCTAGTCTGCACTGTGCCGTAAGGCCACCAGCCCAGTGTAGCTACCGAGCACTTGAAATAAGGCTAGTACAACTGTGGGACTGAATTTTAATTTTTAAATTTTAGTTAGTTTAAATATAAATACCCACATGTAGGTAGTGGTTTCCATATTGAACAGTCCAATTATAGAAATATAGAATGGAAAGGAGCCTTAGTGGTTCATGTTAATTTTGCTACCTTGAGGATGTCATATTACCTTTCCGGACACTGGTTTCCTCGTCAATGAAATGATATAACTTTCTCAACGCTACATAATAAGTTAATGTTAAATCTTAGACATGAGTCTTACACAACCCTTGGCTCAGTATTGTTTCTTTCATGTCATGGTGCAATTGATTTGTTTAAACTCTGAGATATGACGCTGAACAGTAAATTAGGTTGAATTTTTGTTTTTTTGAGACAGGGTCTTACTCTGTCACCCAGGCTGGGGTGCAGGGACATGATCATTGTTCACTGCAGGCTTGAACTCCTGGGCTTAAGTGATCCTCCCCGTTCAGCCTCTCTAGTAGCTGGGACTACAGCCGTGTACCACCACACCTGGGTAAATTTAAAATTTTTTTGGTAGAGATGGGATCTTGCTATGTTGCCCAGGCTGGTCTTGAACTTCTAGCCTCAAGCAATCCTCCTGCCTTGGCCTTCCAATAGTCTAGGATTATGGGTCACCATACCTAGCCTGAAACTTTTTTTTTTAATTCCCAAAACTTCCAAGTTAATAGCTTTGGTATACCTGGCCACCCTACCTCAAATGGTATTCTTAGTTATTCTTTATTCCTATAACCTGATTAATTTTTCTTTATTACTACCTGAAATTATGTGAAGTATTTATTTAAACATACATTTATCTGTCCTCCCACTAGAAGGTCAGCTCCATGGATGCAGGGATTGTGCTTCTTACTGTATCTCCATTGTCTATAGAGGGCTGGATGCATGGTGGGTACTCAGTACATCTTTGTTAAAGTGAGTAGATAAGTGAAAAATATCTATTAATCAAGTTCAGTAGGGGAAGGTTTACAGTTGGAACTATGTGCGTAAGGGAGTCACTTTCTCCAATCAGATAGAGTTTTTAGTTTGCAGTTAGCAGTTTTAATTTGAGAGTTTATCTTTGTGAGCTCTGCACTTGTAACATTGGGTAGACATGCTATCATGCAGAAGCATTTTCTCTGCAGTGAAACCGTCAGTTTCAGGGGACAGCTATACTTTAATTTTTATTATTCCCACTACATTTGGGTCAACCTTAGAAGAAGATGGTGATGTGTTCATCTAATGAGGTGACTGAGGCCTGGCCTAGGAAGACCTTTTATTTCCTAGAATCATTTTCAACTGTGTGATTTTGTAAAATGGGGGCAGTACTAACTCCGTAATATTATTGTCACAAAGAATCAATGAGATAACATATGAAAAGCATTCAGTACAATGCCTGTCAACAAGTGTTGTCTACTCTCACCTCCCTATTCTGACCCTAAAATTATACTCAAGTAAGTGGAGGAGCAGTCTTAAATCTGGACTTTCTATCTCAAAATACTGGGCTCTGTGTCTCTCACCAGGCTTGGTCCTCAGCTTATCTGCTTAATCATCATTCAGCATAACTAAGTTAGAGGGAAAGTGGAGTTAAGGGTGGGATTGATGATGCTGATGGACTGTTGCAGGCCAAGTCTTCCAAATCCTGTCGAGCTTGCACATTGTGTATAGGCAAGGCCCTAACCCTAATCCTAACCTTAACTGCCTGACTAGGCAGGCTTTGGTCAGTCTGACCCAGCACCTTGCCTTATCTAGCTGCGTGTCTACTCTGAGAGTCTATAAATGCGGAGGAGGCCTTACAATGAAACCCTTCACAATGGAGTGCCTGGATTTTATTGAGAAAAGCCAATCCCCTCCCATCTGTCATTTGGCACTTAGCACTGTAGTTATTCTAGATGAGTGAACACTTGTGTTATATTTTCCAATAGCAAAACTGGGGTCACCAGGGTGCCTGCTGTTTTAGCCGAATCCAGATGGGGTTTTCCTATAAACAAGTGCACATGGAATATTTATGCTGCCCGTGGCACCTGACGCCTTAATACTTAGGACTTCTATGTAGTAGCCACTCTTCCTATAAGTCACTTTAGCACACTAAGTAAATATTTTAATATAGCCATGTCACTGTTTATTATAGAATGGCTTGCACCCAGATCTTGCCTAATGCTTGGTTAAAAAGTCAGTTTATACCATCCTTTAAAGTGAATCAAAGAATGCATAAACGCCACTCTTTTGTTACTCAGAACTCTGTTTACTTTACTTTTCTGTAAACCTTGTGAAATGCTTGCTTACAAAAAGCTGACAGATGCCAGATTTGCTCATTAACTGGAGGTGTTTTCCAAGTCAGGAAGGCGAGGTGTGAATGTGGGAGGTGGATATCTTCTCCGAGGTCATCTCCTGGTGTCCCTTGTCCAAGAGGCCTGCTAATCTGTTGACCCATAACCGCCAGGCAGTAAACGGGACTGAGAAATACCAAGTAAGAGTAGTGATTTATATATCAACCGTGTCCTTTGCCTTGGGACATGTATACTACAATAAGGACCACTTGGACTGTTGGAGACCTGGAAGGACTTTGAAAAACTGGAGGTACCTCTGTCAGGTATTCATTTAAGACAAGTGATAATACTCCTTGTATAAGAACTTTGTGATATTTACCAACTCTCAGTAGCATTTGATTTCTAAGCCTTCCACTGAAGATTGGGACTTTTCTTTAACTGGTAAGGCCATTGAAGTTTTAGTTTCTGGCTATCTGACACATTTAGTGCTTATGCTCTTGGTTAACCAATGAGTGTGTAGTGGATACTTTAGTGCATAATATAAAGTCAATTATAATTTTTATATTAAAATTAGTGTTTAATAAAACAAAATTATGAATCGGTTAACTTTGACGAAGAAACAAACAGAGATACAATCTATGGCAAGATTTAAAGGAATAGAACTTTTTAAGAATGGAGTAGTAGGCTCTTCTTAGCACGTTGTCAGTCATTTCCTTGAGTGTCCACCCAGAGCAACATTCACAAAAGATGCAATGAAGCTGTTTTGGGCAAACAGGAGAATGGCTGCATCCTAGTGGTAATTTCCATTGGATTCTTATTTATTGTTTTTTTTTTTTTAGTCAGTACAAGATGTCACTTTTGATTTGTAAAACTCTCTTCGTGAGTACTTAAAGTGCATCTCCATGGAAGTTCTGTTTATATGAAAGTCATGTTAATTTGCATTTGTTGTACCAGCCCTGCATCCCAGGAATAAAGCCTACTTGATCATGGTGAATCAACTTTTTTTGATGTGCTGCTGGATTCAGTTTGCTAGTATTTTTTTTTTTTTTTTGACATGGAGTCTCGCTCTGTTGACCAGGCTGGAGTGCAGTGGTGCAATCTCGGCTCACTGCAAGCTCTGCCTCCTGGGTTTACGCCATTCTCCTGCTTCAGCGTCCCGAGTAGCTGGGACTACAGGTGCCCGCCACCACGCCTGGCTAATTTTTTTGTATTTTTAGTAGAGACGGGGTTTCACCGTGTTAGCCAGGATGGTCTCGATCTCCTGACCTTGTGATCTGCCCACCTCTGCCTCCCAAAGTGCTGGGATTGCAGGCGTGAGCCACCGCACCCGGCCCACTTTGCCAGTATTTTGCTGAGGATATTTGCGTCTTTGTTCCTCAGGGATATTGGCCTGTAGTTTTCTTTCTTGTTGTGTCTCTGTCAGATTTTGGTATCAGAGTGATGCTGGCTTTGTAGAATGAGTTATGGAGGAGTCCTTTCTCTTTATTTTTTGGGAATAGTTTCAGTAGGATTTGTAGCAGCTCTTCTTTGTATATTTGGTAGAATTCGGCTGTGAATCCATCTGGTCCAGGGCTTTCTTTGGTTGGAAGACTTTTTATTACTGACTCAATTTCAGAAGTTGATACTGGTCTGTTCAGGGTTTTGATTTCTTCCTGACTCAGTCATGGGAGTTTGGGTGTTTCCAGAAATTTATCCATTTTCTCTAGATTTTCTTGTTGTGCACAGGGGTGTTGACAATAATCTCTGAGGATCTTTTATATTTCTGTGGGATCGGTTGTAGTGTCACCTTTTTCATTTCTGATTGTGCCTATTTGGAACTTTTTCTCTCTTTTTATTTTATTTTTTAGTTAATCTAGATAGTGGTCTATCTATCTGGTTGATTCTTTCAAAGAACCAGCTTTTGGTTTTGTTGATTCCTTGTATGGATTTTTGGGTCTCAATTTCATTCAGTTCTACTCTGATTTTGGTTGTTTCTTTTCTTCTGCTAGCTTTTGGGTTAGTTTATTCTTGTTTATCTGGTTCCTCTAGGTGCAATGTTACATTTTAGTTTGAGACCTTTTTAACTTCTTGATGTATACTACAATAAAACAATATGGTACATATTGTTTTGGTTACTATAGCCTTGTAGTATACATCAACACAACCATCTGCCATAAAGACACATGCATGCATATGTTTATTGCAGCACTGTTAATAATAGCAAAGACATGGAATCAACCTAGGTGCCTATCAATGGTGGACTTGATAAAGAAAATGTGGTACATATGCACTATGGAATACTACACAGCTATAAAAAAGAACAAAATCGTGTCCTTGGCAGCTGGAGGCCATTATCCTAACCAAATTAATATAGGAACAGAAAACCAAATATTCAAATATGCTAAACATCGTGTGCACATGGACATAAAGGTGGGAAAAATATATGCTGGATTCTAGGGGCTACTAGAAGGGGGAGAGTTGGAAGGGGACGAGGGTCAAAAAACTATATATCAGGTATCAGGCTAACTACCTGGGTGACAGGTTCATTTATACACCAAACCTCAGTGACACCTAATTTACCAACGTAACAAACCTGCACATGCATCCTCTGAACCTAAAATTTAAGATGAGAGAAAAAATTATTTTAAATAATGTTTATTATTTTGTGCCATTTGTACTGGGCAGTACAATGTCCCCACACACAGATGTCCATGTCCTAATGTGTGACATCTGTGAATATGTTACACTACATGGCCAAGGGAAATCAAGATTAAAGGTTGCTAATGAAATTAAGATTATTTGTCAGCTGACTTTAAAATAGAGAGATTATCTTGGATTATCACGGTGGGCCCAATATAATTGAAGTATCCTTAAAAGTGAAAGAGGGAGGCAGAAGAGGAGGTCAGAGTGTTCTGATGTGAAAAGGACCCAACCTACTGTTGTTGGCTTTGAAAAGGATCAGAAGCCAAGGAAAGTGGCTAGCTTCTAGAGGCTAGGAAACACAAGGAAATGCAGCCTCCCCTAGAGCCTCCAGAAAGGAACGCATCCCTGCTGACACCTTGGGCTTAGTCCAGTGAGATCCATGTAGGACTTCCATCCTAGCAAAATGCAAGATTACAGGTTTGTGTAGTTTAAGCTGCTACCTTTGTGATAATTTTTTACAGTAGCCATAGAGAAGTACTGCATCATTTAAGAGAGAAAAGATGTGCATGTTAGGAAATAGCAAAATGTATATAGAATATAATAGAAATTACCATTTTGAGCATGCACAAAGATATTTAATGAATGTATCTTCAGTTCTTTTTCACTTTGCACACGTTATTCTGAAGAATATAGTCACTTTATTGCCTCGTCTACTTTTATCACCTAGCATTATACCGTGAGCATTTCCCCATTTCACCTTTTAAATATTATAGAAAACATATATTCTGTATTATGAATGACACACAATTTGCCTAGCCAATTACCTAAATTTTATTTCTATGACAAATATATTTGTACATTGCTGATAATTTTTAAGTAAAAATTTCTAGAATTAAAATTACTAACAAAAAAGAATGGATACTATTAGTTTCAAAAAATATATATTATCACATTGTCCTCCAGAAAGACTGTATTAGTTTGCACCTCACAGGCAGCAAATAATTGTATCTGTTGACAAGCACTGGGCATTGTTAGTTTTGAAAATCCACGTTGAAAGGTGAAAAAGAGGGCCTAATTGGTTTAACTATTATTTATTTGATGATACATGAAGTTGAACTCTTTACTATATAATGATGATCTATGTGTTTCTTGCTTTGTGAATTGCCTGCTTATGTCCTGTTGTTTTGAAATGTTCCATTTTCATATTGGTTTGTAAGAATTATTTATATAGTAAGGACAGTAATTCATTGCCTATACCATATGGTATAAGTAATTTTTTCCTGATTATTTGCCTTTTATTCACTTACATTATTTGATGATGTATTATTTGATCTCTGTGTATATTTACACACATCTAAATATACATTATTTACACTAACACTTTCTTAAAAATACTATTGGAAATTGCACATCATAATCTTAGGAAGGAACCACCATTATATATGTTGGCATCTATTTGAACAGACTGTTTCCTTGTTTTCATACACACACACACACACACACACACACACACACACACACACACACACTTATACGTATATGCATATGAATATGTAAAACATAATCATATGTACCATTCAGTGATCTTTTTTAAACATTTGACACTCTAGATAAATTTTTATGTAAATAAATCTTGATCAGTATTTCTCACGATTGCACTAAGTATTCTAGCTTATTAATATACCTTATTTAGCATTAATATACCTTATTTAGTATTTAATGAATCCTCTATTAATATTTCATCTGCTTTTGATTTTTCAGTACGATTACTAATACTATAACAAAGCGCACTGGGGAAGGCAGAGAAGAGAAAAAATGTGTAACAGTAGCTATTGCTTAGGTGCCAGGCACTATTGTTAGCACTTTATATTAATGTATATTAACCCATTTAGGCTGCTACAAAGCCCATTTTGGTATTTGCTGGGTTCCTATTTTTCTCTTCCTCTTTTAACACATGAGGCAGTGAAGTCATAGACAGGCGAAGTCACTGCCCAAGGCTTCCCTGGGTTACCTAGACTGCAGGCAAATGCAGCATTGTCAGCCAGATCATCTACTTGCTCTAGAATAGACAGTTCGCTTGTGTGCACTCTTAGACAGGAAGATGAATTGCTCCATAGGAAATGTTCAAAGGCAGAGGACACTCAATGACCATCAGGAACAACATTTTTAGATTTTACATATAAAAGAGATCATGAGGCTGGGCACGGTGGGAGGCCGCACTTTGGGAGCCCAAGGTGGGTGGATTACTTGAGGTCAGGAGTTCGAGACCAGCCTGGCCAACATGGTGAAAACCCATCTCTACTAAAAATACAAAAATCAGCCAGGCATGATGGCAGGCGCCTGTAGTCTCAGCTACTCAGGAGGCTGAGGCGGAGAATCGCTTGAACCTGGGAGGTGGAGGTTGTAGTGAGCCTAGATTGTGCCATTGCACTCCAGTCTGGGAGACAGAGTAAGACCCTTTCTCAAAAAAAAAAAAAAAAAATGAAAGAAAGAAATAAAAGAGATCATATAATATTTATCTTTCCCCTTCTGACTTATTTCACTTAACATAATGCCCTCAAGATTTATCCATGTTGTTGCAAATGGCAGAATTTGCTTTTTAATAGCTGAATCATATTCCATCGTGTATATACACATATACATCACGACTTCTTTACCCATTAGTTCATTGGACATTGTTTCCACATTTTGGCTATTGTGGATAAAGCTGCAGTGATCATGGGAGTGCAGATGTCTCTGTGTGCTGCTGATTTCATTTTCTTTGGATATATACCCAGAAGAGGGATTGCTGGGCCGTATGGTAGTTCTATTTTTAATTTTTCGAGAACTCATAGGAACAGAAAGCAGAACGGTGGTTACCACAGGCAGAGGGTTAAGGGAAAAGAGAAGATGTTGGTCAAATGGTATAAACTTTCATTTATAAGATGAATAGTTTTGGCTGGGCACAGTGGCTTCTGCCTGTAATCCCAACACTTTGGGAGGCCGAGGCGGGTGGATCACCTGAGGTCAGGAGTTTGAGACCAGCCTGGCCAACATGGTGAAACCCCATATCTACTAAAAATACAAAAAGTTAGCCAGGCATGGTGTTGGGTGCCCGTAATCCCAGCTATCTGGGAGGCTGAGGCAGGAGAATCGCTTGAACCTGGGAGGCGGAGGTTGCAATGAGCCAAGATCATGCTGATGCACTCTAGCCTGGGTGACAGAGCGAGACTCTGTCTCAAAAAAATAAAAATAAAATAAAAGGATGAATAATTTCAGGACATTTAATATACAGCACAGTGCTTATAGTTAATGATACTTAATTGCATACTTGAAATTTGCTTAAGTGGTCTCACCACTTAATAAAAAAAGAGTAACTAGATGCAGTAATAGATGTGTAGGTATGTTAAGTAACTGGATTGTGGTAAATCATTTTACAAGAGATATGTATATGAAATCATCACATTGAATACCTTAAAATCATAGAATTTGTCACTTTACTTTAATTAAGCTTGAAAAAAATTGGCAAAAAATCTATGAGAAGTAAAATAAGCCAGTCACAAAAAAGACTGAAAAAAAAGAACGACAATATCTAATATTCAGTGTTATTTTGTCTCCTGCTATTGGAAATTGCACATCATAATCTTAGGATAGAACCACTATTATATATGTTGGCATCTATTTGAACAGACTGTTTCCTTGTTTTCATACACACACACAGACACATATACACACACACACTTATACACATATGCATATGAATATGTAAAACATCACACATACCATTCAGTGATCTTTTTTTAACATTTGACACTCTAGATAAATTTTTATGTAAATAAATCTTGATCATTATTTCTCACGATTGCACAATATTCTAGCTTATTAATACACCTTATTTAGCATTTAATGAATCTTCTATTAATATTTCATCTGCTTTTGATTTTTCAGTACCATTACTAATACTATAACAAAGCGCACTGGGGAAGGCAGAGAAGGGAGATAATGCGTAGCAGTAGCTATTTCTTAGGTGTCATGCACTATTGTTAGCACTTTATATTAATGTATGTTAACCCGTTTAGGCCGCTATAAAGCCCATTTTGGTATTTGCTGGGTTCCTATTTTTCTCTTCCTCTTTTAACACATGAGGCAGTGAAGTCATAGACAGGCAAAGTCACTGGCCAAGGCTTCCCTGGGTTACCTAGACTGCTGGCAAATGCAGCATTGTCTGCCAGATCACCTACTTGCTCTAGAATAGACAGTTCACTTGTGTGTGCTCTTAGACAGGAAGATGAATTCAAATAGCCTCAAATATTCAGGAAAATAAATTCACACAATAATTATATGTGAGTTGTGCATTGAGGAAAAAGGAGAGGGTGGGTGTATTTCTATTTGGGGGGAGAAACAGAGCAGAGAGAGCTGCTACAGTATGGAGAGGCATCCAGGAGTGAGGTTGGGAACAGTCAGCATGATCAGAAAGAAGTTATGGGAAACACACGTGCTGCAGGATATCTTGATATTTACAATCAGAAGGAGGACCAGGAATAATGGAAGGCTTGAAGGTATTGAGAAAATAATTGCAATGGGACATGAAGATGTTTTACTCCTGGTGATTTTTGGAGCTATATAACGAGACATACTTCTCTAACATACCTACTTCCTTTATAGCTGCAGGCAACATGCTTATAGTTAAATCACCCTAGATACTGATCTCTAGAACCATTTATGTTTTTCTATTTTACCTAAATAGGGCCTCAGCTAAAAATATGAGGTGCTAGTTGAGGTCCAGATTTTAAATCCTGTCTTCTTGGTTTGGTCTTCTTTATTTCTTCTTTTCTTTTAATATTAGCACTTTTTTAGCTTAAACATATCATTGTTCATCTTTTATTTCTATATTTTCACCCTAAGCCCACTTTCTCCCTCAGATTGTTAGTCTTATTGCATGGAAACCATGTTTTTTTGCTCTCTTGAGTGAGGGAAATGGAAAATGAATCCAGCCCATGGCACAGCCTCAGGGATTTGGAGATCTGTGTAGAATAATTTCATTCAGTTTACATTTACTGGCATATATTTATGTGTTTTGCGGTTTCTTTTATGAATTAAGTTACTGACCACAGTACTGGTGTAGGACTGTGTACAAAGTCCTGGTGTAGTTTCTAGGTAAACTCCTATGGCCACTGTATCAGCTTCATTGAGACAGCAGAATTCAGGGCCAGAGGTCACCTCGTATCAAGACATGACTCTGTCCTGGGTCACCCAGCACCTGAGGATTGACATGTCTCAAACCAAAAGTAAGTCTATGGAAAGTTCTTCTAAATCTCACAATGTGAAAGAAACATTATATAGATTTCCCAAATGTATAACAATCTTAATAATTTCTATAATATTACTAATGTTCTTGGGAAGCTAAAAGAAACTTTTAATTGTCATTATTTGAAAAGATGACCAAAGAGTGTACAGTCAAGAAATGTAGGGAAAGTATCATGATAGGCAGTTAATTATTTTTAAAATATTAAGCACAATTTTTGGGTGTTTATGATGTTTGCTGTATTGGTCAATTTTCAAAATTTTTAATCTGTTGTGATTTATTTTCTCACTCTAAACAAAAATCTCATTTGTGGCTAAGTTTATATTCTTTTACCTAAAGAAGGTCCAAACATTGTATAAGTTCCAGACTCAAGATAACCTGGATATGCCTATCTAGTGGGTTGAGTTCCTCCATCTCTGAGTCTGGGGCCACATTTTGTGGGACTTCAGAGAGTCTGATCTCTTCTTGAGGTAGATTCATAGATCTCTTCTTGAGATAGGTTCTTCATAAAGCAAAGATAAGCTGCATCATAAAAGTAGGGCCTGCACAAGTTTTTCTTCACCTAATTCTGTCTGTCATATAAGAAACCCAGTTCTTTCCATGTCTCGGCATTAAGTTCTCTATAAATTTTATTTGTCAACCAGACTGTGAAGTGTTTTTCTTGTTTGAGTCTTGTTGCGATTTTAGTGAGGACCTGGGAGATGCTACCTAGGAGGATATTCCTTAGATACTCTTTGAAACCAGAAGTCTCACTGTAATCTTAAGTCCCAGTTGGAACATGCATAAGACATCTTGTAGAATTGTGTCCTGTTTCCAGAAATACCAATTTCCTAGGAAGACATTCGTTCTGCTTATCCATATCAGCACTTGTATTCTGAGCTGTGGAATCCTTTTCATAGATCTGGTGGTTTTCTGTCTCATTAACCTGAGAAGGAACAGGGGTTGGGAGGAAACACTTATTTACTCCTTTTGGTTTTCTTTATTGTCTTTGTTTTTGAGACAGGTCTCACTCTGTTGACCAGGCTGGAGTGCAGTGGCGTGATCTCAGCTCACAGCAACCTCCGCCTCCTGGGTTCAAGCAATTCTCCTGCTTCAGCTTCCGGAGTAGCTGGGATTACAGTCGCCTGCCACCATGCCTGGCTAATTTTTTTTGTATTTTTGGTAGAGATGGAGTTTCCCCATGTTGGCCAGGCTAGTTTCGAACTCCTCACCTCAAGTGATCAGCCCACCTTGGCCTCCCAAAGTGCTAGGATTACAGGCATGAGCTACCATGCACGGCCCTTATTTACCCCTTTTGGACATTAAAATGGGTCCTTTCAGAGACTGATGTAAATCCTGGTTAAATAGTTCCAGTCCAGATGGAAGAAGAAAAGAAATGTTGAGGTTTTTAACGGTTTAGGTTTCGGTCGATGGTAGTTTTGACTTTATAGATTCAGAGATCCAGAAGCCTGGGGAAGAGGAGGGTGACCAAAGCTGGAGGCAACGTCTCAGGAAATGTCACCTCTTCCAAGGAATTGTTTTGCTGTTTTTTTGTTTGTTTGTTTGTTTTGCTTTTTTTTGCTGCAGCAGTCAGCAGTTACCTGGAACAGAGACCCCATTATTGGCAAGGCATCATCTTCATTCTCATTGGGATCCAGCCATTATAGTGATCCTGTTTTGTTTTGTTTCTTTTTGTTTTTGTTTTTGTTTTTCTGGTATGTCAGCCAAGATCAAGGGTAAGGAGAGATAGTACCATTATGAGCTTCCCATCCAGGGTCAACTTCAGTGCCAAGGAACTGGAGATACATCCCAGATGTGGCCCTTGACTGTCCCCTGGCTATCCTTCACCTTCAGCGTGCCCCCTCTAAGTCATGAAGCTTGCAGTAGATCTGCTATGAGTTCTTCCCTTTTCCTCCATAAATGCTGCAGTTTATACATCAGATTGGCTTTGTTTCAATATAGACTCATCAACCTTCTATTGTAATAGCAATTCCTCAAAGTTTCTGGCATGTATTAGATTTTCTCTTGTTTCCGGTGCTTATTCATTGAACCATTCATTCACTCATTCATTTGAGAAGCTTTTATTGAGCGCTTACTCTATGCCAGTCAATCTCTGTTTTATAAGCTTGGGATGCAGAGATGAATTTGAGGAATAAAATAAGTCCTTGCACTCATAGAGCTTACATGCTTGTGGAGGAAGGAGACAATAAATAATAAACAATGAGTGTATATCATATTTGATTTATTCTAAGACAGTTTCATGTTTTAATATCTCTGAGATTGGGATGTATTTTACAATAATGACATCACACCACTACTGGCAGATAGGCAGCAGTCATGCAATTCTCACTGCATTCATGTGTGCAAACTTGGCTAAAGCTATAGTAGTGTCATCAGTCCAATTGAGTTACCTGTGTATATTTGCTGGTGCCGAGCTTCATTGTCTTTGAAAATGACTTCAAAAAGATTACCTTATGATTTAGCTTTGAAACGAAAAGTGATCATGTAGACAGAAAGATACTACATTGGGGCAGAAATGTGACATTCGGAAAGCAAATATTCATTGTTGGAGGAATGAACGCAGTTTTATATTTTCTTGCAAAACAACAGCCAGGCTTTCTGGGGCCTAAGGGATAAAACATGTCCATAAGTAGCTAAAACCTTTCCTAATTCAAACAATGCAATTGAATGTTAAAGAAATTGCCCAATTGTCCAATACAGATGAAAAATTTCAAGGCCCTGTGAAACTGATATGAAGATGATAATGTGACATAATGGATATGTTCATTAGCTGGATTGTGGTAATCATTTCACAGTATCTACATATACAAAAACATCACAGTGTACACAGTAAATATATACAATTTTTATTTGTCAATTATACCTCAGTAAAGCTGGAGTTGGGGGATAGAAAACATTAGGGTGTATATAGATGCTGACAACCAGGTTATACTCCAGGAGAAAGAAACTGATGATGCAGGAAGGGAGGGTAGTTGTAGGTTGGGATCTTCCCTCAGTATCCTGGGGGCTTTTATTGGAAATATGAAAGGGGTTTGGAAGACACCTGTATTCTCATGTGTTCTCATTTTCTTGTTACCTGCAATTCTATTTCTGTTCAGAATACAAGAGCTTTGTGCCTATTTCAAGCTGCTTGGCTCTCTTCTACTCTGATTCCCCTCTGCAGAACTCCACATTGCTCTAGAACGCAGTGCCTCAGTGCCTGGAAGTACCCTGTGCTTGTCCCCATGTTTAATCCTATTTCTCTTTAGCTCTTTAACCCTAGAAATAAACATGTAATTGTCATGGCAAATGAGTTCTGAGGAAACAGAATGTTATAGTTCAGCAAGAGGCAATGAGTCACACATTTATCCAGCTTTATAGTCTCCTTTCAGGTTGAGCCGTGGTCCCTGAAGTCCTCAAAGATGTTTAACACCCCCTTTTTTTGAAGGTGAAGTAAATAACTGGCAAAATAATGTTGCCATAGATCTTCTCTGAGGAAATTGCAGCACAGATTGAGTATCCTTAATTTGGAAATCCAAAATGCAAAACTTTTTGAGCAATGATACGACACTCAAAAGAGATGCTCATTGAAACATTTTGGATTTTGGATTTTCAGATTTAGAATGCTCAACCAGTAAATATAATGCAAATATTCCAAAATCCAATATCTGAAACGCTTCTGGTCCCAAGCATATCAGATAAGGAATATTCAACCTGTATAACTTTTATCTTAAAATTATTTTGCTGAACTCAAAGTCGAGTTTCAAAATATACTGTAGTGCTCAACAGGTCCTGTTCTCCCTTTCATCAACCATATTGCTCTTCTCCACTTTTTCTCTTC
This sequence comes from Gorilla gorilla gorilla, assembly GCF_029281585.2. Taxonomy (NCBI): domain Eukaryota; kingdom Metazoa; phylum Chordata; class Mammalia; order Primates; family Hominidae; genus Gorilla; species Gorilla gorilla. The sequence goes on from NC_073243.2 coordinate 27,767,673, forward strand.
TTTTCACATTCTGTGAAAGAAAAAAGCATGTTTGGACCAAGTATACCTGTGAAACATACAACGAAGGAAGCACAGGTATTACAATTAATAATGAGAATAACTCTATCTATTTGTAATATTTATATAATGAGAATAAATGTGTGTGTATATTTATATGTATGTATGTATTTTTATCCACATGTGAGGTTTAATACCTGCTCAACTGAATTACAATTTTGATTGTGACCCCAGCGTTCATATGATTTGAGTGACTGATATGAAGAAAGACTGAAATGGTTAACTACATACAGTTAGACTTCTTATTTCATAACTTATGAACTGACCACTGTTTCTCACTTCCAATGCCTTAATCCACAGCAGAAAGTCTGCTGGGAGTCCAGGCCTCCCCACCCACCCCTTCCCTTGCCACACCATTGTAAATGGCTCCCTCTAAGCCAAGAGAATGTGCTTCTTGGCATAAAAGAGATGCCTCCTTCCAGCTAAGCCATCCTCCAAACGTGCTGCCAAAGAAGACCATTGAGTTCTTTCACCACTATTTCAGGCCTAGAAAGAAGTACAGGGTCCAGACCACCTGGAGAATGACTACTGGAGCTCCAAGGGCCCCAGGGGGCAGGACTGGTCTCTGTTTGAATTGGGAATTCTGGAACACTGGAGTTCAGAGCCAGGAGCCACTTGTTCCTCTGTTCCGCCCTTTTCCTCACTTCTCCCTTTCACTCTCCTCCACCTTGCAGCCCTTCAGTGTCCTTTCTCTTCCAGCAGTTTCTCCCTCCCACCATCTCACAGCAGGACTCCTCTCTGTGCTGAAGAACTTTCCAGTCTTTTATACGAACTCTTCCCCAACCTGACACAGCTTCACCATTTCAACATTCCCATGCTGTGTGTCATCCTGTCATGTGAATTATCTTTGTTGAGAGACAAGGGTGTTAGGGGCTGACACGATAATGGCTGGTAATGTGTTTAGTGTGTTACCCTTCTAGGTAAGATGTTTATGTATTAACAGTCATTTTCTACAGAAAACAAATGAAGCCGCTTTTTTTTTTTTTTTTTTTTTTTTTCTCAACTCCCTAGGAAATACAATGCACTGACTTTGACTTGAATAGTGGTTAGAAGCCTACTCAAGTCTCTGACCCAGGGACAGAGAACTGTGGGTTTGATTGACCACCACACCATTTATACTAGCTGTGGGAGCCTGGGCAACTTTGTTTATTCACTCGTTGACTCCACAAAGGACTTTTGAGCTTGAACTACATGCGAGCCTCTGTTCTAGCCACCGGTGACACAGATTCACAAAACAAAGTCCCTGCCCTTACAGATCTTACACTCTACGGGGAAGATGGACGACTAAAAAAAAAAAATCATTAAAATATTGAACTCATTGTGTTTTCATTCCTGCATAGGTTGAATGTGAATAATAATAGTACTTCCTTCCTACTGATGTTGTAGGAAACAAATAAGAATCCAATGCATTACATTAGGTACGTATTCAATTACATTTTGTATATATACAGTTCTTAGCAGCAACAGCAGTTACTATTCAGTGACTTTCACCCTTGGACAGGAAGAATGCCTATCCTTAAAGAGGCTTTTGAGGACTTGAGGCAGCTGTTGTTTTGTGTGTCTAGCAAGCTTTCCCATACATCGTGTCACTTCTCTGCATAATAGCGTCTATCCTCATCTTCATCATATGACCAAGTCCAATATCCCATCTTCTTAACAACCATGTTGGGTTGCAGAGGTGAACACACAACTCAAACAAAGCCAACCTGAGTCCTTCTGGATCTACATATAAACTGCAAGTGAAAGAAATTCTCTCTTTTGGGAATTCTAAGCTGGAGGACTTAGAAATCTGCCACTTGAAGAAGGCCTATGTATTAGTAAGGGCTCTCTAGAGGAACAGAACTAATAGGACAAATTTATATGTAAAAGGGAGTTTATTAAGGAGAATTGACTCACACAATCACAAGGTAAAGTCCCACGATAGGCCATCTGCAAGTTGAGGAGCGAAGAAGCCAATGGTGGATCAGTCCGAGTCCCAAAACCTCAAAACTAGGGAAGCCGATAGTGCAGCCTTCAGTTTGTGGTCACAGGCCCGAGATCCCCTGGCAAACCACTGGTGTAAGTCCAGGAGTCCAAAAGCTGAAGACCTTGGAGTCTGGTGTTTGAGGGCAGGAAGCATCCAGCTCAGGAGAAAGATGAAGCCCGGAAGACTCAGCAAGTCTGCTCTTCCATCTTCTCCTGCCTGCTTTATTCTAGCAGTGCTGGCAGCTGATTAGATGGTGCCCACCCTGATTGAGGGTGGGTCTGCCTCTCCCAGTCCACTGACTCAAATGTTAATCTCCTTTGGCAACACCCTCACAGACACACCCAGGAACAATACTTTGCGTCCTTTAATCCAATTAAGTTGGTACTCACTATTAACTGTCACAGCCTCTCTGCAAAAGGGAATGAGCTCAACCCACAAAGAAAAGTAGAAGCCAGTAAGCAGAATTGTTATTAATAGTGTTTTAATTCCATATCAAGCATAAACTTAATTCTCTTAATAACTCCTGAGATAAATACAATGAAGAAACTGAGGCACAGAAAGCTTCAGTAACTGTCCAAGGTCATAGAGCTAATGAGCCACAGGATCAGTAGCTGAACTAGGCATTCTGACTGCAGAATCTTTACATTTGACCCATGTCTCGCTCTTCTCTGGCTGCTTAGAGTCCAAGGGTAATAATAATAGCTCAGGTCCTGGATCCCTCAGCCTTTTCTTTGGTTTTATGAGTAATAACAAAATCCTCCCCATGCATATGAGATTATCTGCATCGAAACTTGTATCTAGTTTAAACTGAAGAGTTTCAAGTAACAAAAATAGGTACTCCTTGTTGGGAAGAAATCCCCTAGGTCAATTCTAGTTTGCCTCTCATCACACTACTCCATCACTCTCTATTTGACAATCCCCACCTTAATATAATTTTATTTCTATAAGTAGGCTTTTTAAAAAAAATAGAGCCACTACTTAGAGATGAGTGTGTGGGTAATTGAAACCAACTTGGAATTACCTTCTGAGCTGATTTTGATTTTGACCCTCATGGAACCGTGACCGTGGACTGTTGCCAAGCTCCTCACATAGAAACTACCCTGAAGGGTTTTATAATATCTATCGTTACTAACAATTAATGTTATTTATGGAACATTGCTTACAATTGTATTAATATAAAATACTATGTATGAATTGTTACTTATATGATTAACTCATCAGCTTGATTCACATGCAGAATTTCATTTTAAACTTAAGAACTCACATTCCTTTATGAGAATCTCCTGTGAAGCTTCCATCTTCATGCTTGAATTGTCCAAGAACCTCAGTCTAAAAGAGTTCCTATGTTTCTAAATGAGAGGCAGAGAAAATACTAGCACTTTCTTCTTTTTCTTTTTAGACGAAATTCACTCTGTTGTCCAGGCTGGAGTGCAGTGGTGATCTCAGCTCACTGCAACCTCCGCCTCCTGGGTTCAAGTGATTCTTCTGCCTCAGCCTCCTGGGTGGCTGTCACTACAGGCACGTGCCACCACACCCAGCTAATTTTTGTATTTTTAGTAGAGACGGGGTTTCACTGTATTGGCCAGGCTGGTCTCAAAGTCCTGACCTCGTGATCTGCCCACCTCGGCCTCCCAAAGTGCTGGGAGTGCAGGCATTAGCCACCGCTACCAGCCAATACTCGCACTTTCTGACTACTGTGGTCTGCTGTTTCTCTTCATCCTACTAGTACTGCCACTGGAAACTAGCTCTGCATACTTTGATGAGTCTCTGTCCCCCTTGGAATGATAGCTTACTGGTTTGTATCACTATGCCTGCTGAAACGGTTTTTCCACGTGTAAGTTCCCAAGGTTATTGTTTCTTTTAATTTATTGTGTATAGTTCAGCCTTGTTCCCAATGCACTGACATCATTGAAAAGTGGCTGGTTACAAAGAAGCTTCAACTTCAACTCCATACTAGAGCAGAATCAGACATTCCAGATCATCTATGAGACTTGGTGTCCTTTACTGCCTAGAGACCCCAATAAAGGAACTCCATATCCTTGAAGCTATACAGTAAATAGAGGGCTCTGCCCCTGCTCTGCAGTTCCAGCAGCTGTGAAGGACAGATATCATTGCATGAGCTATGGATCACCTACAGGAGGAAGGAAACTCATTCCAGTAACCAAGGGAAGAGTTGTGGTGAATCACAGACTCTTACTGAAGGAGAGAATTGTGTATAAACCCTCTGAGTAAGTTAAGAAGGAGACTGTATTTCTTAGATGGCAAAGAGTTGTGGAAGAATGTTACCTGCAAAGATTCACCAGTCCCTCAGTTGCAGGTGCAGAATCAGATGTGAATGAATCAATGCCACAACTAAAAAAAACCTGAAAGGCGTTTCTTGCCATGATAAACTTCAGGCTAGAAAAATGGAAGCATCTGTGTGCACAGGTGGTATTTTTCAAGATAAAGAAGTGAATTGCAGCTAAGTGACTTGAATATTTACAAAAGATGCAAAGTGACCTTGGTATATCAGAATAGGAGTCTACCAAGGTTTGCAGTGATTTCAAAAGGCCTATGCACACAGCATTTGTAAGATGCACAAAAATCACTCAAGACCTGGGCTTTCTGTACATAAAAAAGAAAAAAAAACCACTGAGATACAATGCAAAATCAGTTTCTTAGGGTGACAGTAATGCGAAGATTGCATTCACATTTGCACATGAATATAATATGGGAATTCATTGGAGATAGTATCTGTGATCTCAGCTATCTATATATGCCAACATAAACAGTGTAGGAAAATGCAGTATGTTCCAGAAAGCTCAGAAATATATATCACAAGCATATTTTGTGTTATCTGAAGCCATTTTTAACACTTGATAAAGCTTATTTTATTTGAACATATAATGCTTTTTGTAAGAATCAGATCAAATAGAAGGACAAGATGAATTGCATTCTAGGGTTTTTAAAGACATACTGATTTATTTAAGAAAATATTAAGCAACTACTAAATTCTACTCAGTATGCCAAATACTGGGGATTAACATATGAAAAAACAATCACTCTTGTCTCTAAACAATTCAAAATTAAATGGGGGAGATTCACGTAAGTTGATCATTATAATGGAAAGTCATATGGTCAAAAGAATAAAGGAATAAGTAAAATCATTGTTGAAATATACTGTGAATGGCATGGCCAGCCTGAAGAGTTGCAAACAAAATTTGCAAAATTGGCACAGAGGCAACATATTGTCATGATGGAAACAGCTCGCTATGCAACTGATGAACGTCACATTTAGTAAAAAAGCTGAATAATGACAACATTTTTGTACTGTGTTGCTGACAGTAGAATATTAAATTTGCAAGAAGTAATTCCATTGATAAATGTTGATTAAACAACATTGTGTATAAGATTCTGTCCTAAGCACAGCCTAGCACATTAGAATGTAATTTTTAAGAAGGAAGAAGTAACTGTCAATGTGAAAGTCACAGATAATTTAGGAAAAAGAAATCATAACAACTCAAAATGTCTAATGTTATATAAAATGATATATTTAAAATGTATTCTAGGAAATATTGACATCAATAGGTTGAGAGAAAAAACGCAATGAACAGGAGCCATTCCTGAGTATGCAGGGAAGAGAAGATCTCTTTTTCATGCTTAGTCATTTATTTGTATTTGTAATATACCTTGTTCTCAGCGTTTTTGAAAAAATTTACAAGAATACATTTACTGAAATAAAAACAGAAAATCAGACAAAGGAAATAAAAACACAACAATGACAAACATAAGTCAACCCATGTGCCGTATTTACACTCTGAATTTAAGTCTTCTTTTGTCCCATGAAAAAGAAGACATGATTTGATTTGTTATCTCGTTCCCATGATCAGATATCAGAGGAACACTGAATTCTACAATTTCTTTGGACCATCAGCATTAGCATCTGTTGGAAGTGAAAACAATTAGAATCTGCATTTAAACAAGATCCCAGACGATATATGTGCACATTAGTTTGAGAAGCAGTGTTCTAAAAGTCATCCTTCAGCGGGGATTTCATACAGGAAATCCTGAGTGATATAATCGTCCATGTAATGAATGACATAAACAATACATGTTTCCTATAGAAATTTTTGAAATGACAAAGGATATGATAAAACTAAACCCAGGGCAAAGAGTTCTTGGACATGACCTTGCAAATGCAATTCATAAAAGAAAAATTTGGTACACTGGACCCCATCAACATTTAAAACTTTTGCTCTGAGAAAAAACTTAAGAGGATGAAAAGGCAAGATACAGGCTAGGAGAAAATATTTTCAAACTATACATGCAAGAAATGACTTGTGTCCCAAATATATAAAAACTCTTATTTATTTTTTATTTTTTGAGACAGAGTTTTTCTCTTGTTGCCCAGGCTGGAGTGCAATGGTGCAATCTCAGCTCACTGCAACCTCTGCCTCCCGGGTTCAAGCAATTCTCCTGCCTCAGCCTCCTGAAGTAGCTGGGATTACAGGCGCCTGCCACCACGCCCAGCTAACTTTTTTTGTATTTTTAGTAGAGACGGGGCTTCACCATGTTGGCCAGGCTGGTCTTGAACTCCTGACCTCAGGTGATCCAGCTGCCTCGACCTCCAGAAGTGCTGGGATTACAGGTGTGAGCCACCATGCCTGGCCTAGAAAGAACTCTTAACACTCAACAGCAAAACAAACAAACAATTGAATTCAGAAATGAATGGAAGACACTGTTATGGGCTGAATTTTGTCCCCCGTACCCCAATTCATATGTTGAAGCCCTAGCCCCCAGTATCTCAGAATGTAACTGTATTTGGAAATGGGAACTTTAAAAAGGTGATTAAGTTAAAATAAGACGGTTAAGGTGGCTTAATCCAATCTGATGAAGTCCTTATAAGAAAAGAAAATTAGGCCGGGCAAGGTGGCTGACGCCTGTATCCAGCACTTTGGGAGGCCGAGGCAGGCAGATCACCAGGTCAAGAGATAGAGACCATCCTGGACAACATGGTGAAACCCCGTTTCTACTAAAACTTCAAAAATTAGCTAGGCGTGATGGGGCGTGCCTGTAATCCCAGCTACTCGGGAGGCTGAGGCAGGAGAATCGCTTGAACCTGGGAGGCAGAGGTTGCAGTGAGCCAAGAGATCGGGCCACTGCATTCCAGCCTGGCAACAGAGTCTCTGTCTTGAAAAGAAAAAGAAAAAGAAAAGAAAAGAAGAGAAGAGAAAGGAGAGAAAGGAAAGGAAAAAACAAAAAAAAAAGAAAATTAGGGCACAGGAGAGGCCCCACAGGATACAGCAGAGACCCTGGGGATTCACAGAGGAAAGACCGTGTGAGACACAGCACGGAGATGGCCAACTGCAAGCCAAGGAAAGGTGCCTCAAAAGAAACCAAACCTTGTTACTCTGATCAACACCAACACCTCTGTTTTGGTCAACCAAACCAGCACCTTAATCTTGGACTCCTGGATTCCAGAACTGTGAGAAAAGTATTTCTGTTGTTTAAGCCATGCAGGCTGTGGTGGGTTATGGCAGTCCTAGCAAACTAATAGAAACATGAACAGACTTTTCACCAAAAAGAGATATAGACAGCAAATAAACTCGAAAAGATGTTCCACTGAGAAAGTGTGAGTTAAAACCACAATACCATATCACCACCCGCCTATTAGAACAGCTGAAATAAAAACCAATGCTTACACCAAATGCTGGTGAGGATGTGGATAAACTGTATCTCTCCCACACTGCTGGAGGGAATGTCAAAATGGTACAGCCACTATGGAAATTAATTTGGCAGTTTCTTATCAAAGTAAACATGCACTTACGTACAACCCAGCACTCACACTCCTGGGCATCTATCCCAGAAAAATGAAAAGTTACGTTCATGCAAGAACTTGTACACAAATGTTCACAGCAGCTTTATTCATAATAGCCAAAAAGTGGAAACAACATAAATGTCCTTCAGCAAGTGAATGGTTAAATATAGTCTGGTGTATTCATACAATGTAATAGTACCACTCAGCAAAAACCAAACAAACAGAAAAAGGAACTATTGATACACACAACTGGGATGAACTCAAAGGCATCTCAAAATATATACTGTGTAATTTCATTTATATAACTGTCTCAAAAAGAAAACATTATAAAGATGGAAATTAGATTTTTGATTTCCATGGACAGAGACAAGGGAGGGGAGCTGGTGTTTCTATAAAGGGATAGCCTGAGGTAGTTTCTTTGTAGTGACTGGACAGTTCTGTCTTGGTTTATGGTGGTGGTTGCACAAATCTATAAATGGAATCAAATTGAATAGAACTACACACACACACATACACACAAATGAACTTACGTAAAAACTGGTGAAAACTGAATAAGATCGATTGTCCAGTGAGCAGTATTGTACCAATGTCAATTTCCTGCTTTTGATTTTGTACTACAGTGATACAAGATGTCACCGGATGGAACCTGGGTAAAATGTATTAGGGGATTCTATGTACTATTTTAGCAGCTTCCCAGGAGTCTATAATGATTTCAAAAGAATTTAAAACATAAAAGATCATTATAAACCCAGATGACAATGGAATCTTGCAACCAAGTTATCATGACACACCTATAATTCACTTATCCCATTATCACCAGAAGTAGCATCAGCAACAAAAGTTGGAACAAAGGGGAAACAACAAAAATTGGTACTAGAAAACCTAGTGGGGGAGCTTGCAAAAATTTAGTTCAGATCCAGACATTGATGATAGAAATGAGAAGACTGACTTCAGATCTAAGTTGTGATGGTTAATATTGACTGTCAACTTGATTGGATTGAAGGATGCAAAGTATCATTCCTGGGTGTGTCTGTGAGGGTGTTGCCAAAGGAGATTAACACGAGTCAGTGGACTGGGAGAGGCAGACCCACCCTCAACCTGGGTGGGCACCATTTAATCAGCCGCCAGGGAGGCTAGAATAAAGCAGGCAGAAGAACATGGAAAAACTAGACTAGCTTAGTCTTCCGGCCTCCTTCTTTCTCCCGTGATGGACACTTCCTGCCCTCGAACATCAGACTCCAAGTTCTTCAGCTTTTGGACTCTTGGAGCTTCGACTACAGATTGAAAGCTGCAGTGTTGGCTTCCCTACTTTTGAGGTTTTGGGATTTGGACTGGCGTCCTTGCTCTTCAGCTTGCAGACAGCCTGTTGTGGAACTTCACCTTGTGTGAGTCAATTCTCCTTCATAAACTCCTCTTTATATATACATCTACCTTATTAGTTCTGTCCCTCTAGAGAACGCTAACATATAAGTGTTGAAAAATATATTCAGTATCCAAAGGTAAGTGATACATTCAAGAGAAGACCAGGGACCAGGCACGGAGGCTCGCGCCTGTAGTCCCAGCACTTTGGGGGTTGAGGCAGGCAGATCACCTGAGGTCGGGAGTTTGAGACCAGCCTGACCAACATGGAGAAATCCCATCTCTACTAAAAATACAAAAAAATTAGCTGGGCTTGGTAGCGGGCACCTGTAATCCCAGCTACTTGGGAGGCTGAGGCAGGAAAATCGCTTGAACCCAGGAGGCAGAGGTTGCAGTGAGCCGAGATTGCACCATTGCACCATTGCACTCCAGCCTGGGCAACAGGAGTGAAACTCTGTCTCAAAAAAAAAAAAAAGAGACAGAAGACTAGGGTGAGTCTAGCTGAAATAGCATCAGAGGCATCCTCCCTGGCACTGAATGGCTCTATTCTGTGGTGGTGACTCTACTCTGTGGGCATCTTGAAGGCACTGTGTGGCCTAATGACCTGAGAAATTAAAGAAGGGAATAGGAAATATTTGTTGATATATCTGTCAATTCAATCTTTAAAAAATACTTACCAGACAAAAACTACTATACTGTGAAGAAGAAAATAAGATGATAAGCAGGCTCTATTCAGCGATGCTATTCCAAAATGATATGATATAATGGAAGAAAGACATAGCACATTTGACATTTACAGTGATGGTGCAGTCTTTTACACATTGCTGGTAGGAATGTAATTCAGTGCAAACACTCTGGAAAATAATTTGGCATTTCTAAAAATTTAACATGCACTTACTATACAATTCCACAACCATAATGTATGGGTGATTCCATTAAATATAATAGAGAAAAGATCACATTAAAGAAAAATGAACCGGGAGTGGTGGCTCACACCTGTAATCTCAGCACTTTGGGAGGCTAAGGAGGGTGGATCACCTGAGGTCAGGAGTTCAAAACCAGCCTGGTCAACATTGGCGAAACCCTTTCTCTACTAAAGATACAAAAATTAGCTGGGCATGGTGGCGGGTGCCTGTAATCTCAGCTACTCGGGAGGCTGAGGCAGGAGAATCTCTTGAACCTGGGAGGTGGAGGTTGCAGTGACCCGAGATCATGCCACTGCACTCCAGCCTGGGTGGCAAGGAGAAATTTGGTCTCAAAAAAAATAAATAAATAAAAATAAATAAAAAAGGAAAATGAGACTAAGATAAAGTTTAAAACTGTGCAAAATGTGTTGTGTTACATTTAATGCTGTCCCCAAATAGCTTGGGCTATTAGAATTGCCTCTATTGAGGTTAACTTGAGGCACAGCACGAATAAATGCTCCAGAAAATAATTTCACTTCTAAGCAAAGCACTCGTACATCTTATTTGTCAGTGTGGATTCAGGCTCACCTAAGTGTGTGTTCTCATAGACATGGCACATGCGCCTGCAGTGTGAGAGCGTTGTTTCTAGAATTACTTCCTTTATAAGTACATCCATGTTTCTATTTCAGAGAATTTGAAACTACCTTGGTAGGGTGATCATAGCATGATTAGAGATGAAACACCGTAATACATCCTTTAATTCTATTTCACAACATTTTCAGATTTGATCAACAAGGCTAATCAACTCACGATTTTATTCACATTTCAGTTTAAAGCTTGAGAAATTATGAAATCCTATTTTCAGTCCTTGTCCTCTTGACTTTTTCAGAAACTGCATTTTCCATGTGGGGCTAGTGGGGCTCTGTTTGACAGCATGAAGCTTCTTCTTAATAAATCTCCTCCTTAGACCGAATACACTGAATTTATCCACTCTAAACTCACAGTGGGGAGGTGCTGGCTCTGGGCGCTCTCCCTAAGCTCTTCTCTGATGGCTGTTTGCTTAGTATTCTATTGTACAGAGTCCCTGTTTATTGGAAACTGGTTTCTGGACCTACTCATTTGAATGCCACCACCAGCCTGGCAGATTTCACCAGGTGGAAATGAATGGATTTTCCATAATGTAGGACCTCATCACAGCATGCCAGTTCAGGAATTCCATTGTTTAACCAATACCTAAAGTCATAACCTTTTGGAAGGTAAATATTTAATCTTCTAGCTCTCTATTACAAATTATCAACGCCCCCCCAAACCCCAGCAAACTCCCTCTGTCTTTTTAAAAATAGATGAACGTATATTGGTAGAACTGGACAGATATCAAATAATGAATGAGCTTTTCACTTTTGTAGTTTAAACATCTGAAAAAGACCAGATCATGTAATGGGGAACTTCAATGTTCCAGACTATTTTCTTTGGCTGAGTTTTGGAAAGAATGCAGTGTAGGAAAAGTTTTGAGGTAGGTTTTAGATGACATGACTAGTGACAAGCTCTATTTGGTTAAGTCACCCCAGTTATGTGTGTAATGTTTCCTATTTCTGAGGAATCATTAAAGAAGGCGTAATTCTATCTAAGTTAGAATATTTGCTTAGTTCTAACCACCTTGAGGTTAAAATGTGCTGATTTGTACCATCTAGACCTCCCTGCTGCCTTCCCTCCTGACCTCAACCCCTTCTCTTTTGTGTTGTTTTTCTCTCCTTCCCTCCTTCTCTCATCTCTTCCTCTCTTTGGTTTAAAAAGAACAGTTTCATATTTCACACAGCATTTTACTTGTCTTTCATGTATAGGACAGGAAAATCAGGTATAGGCTATGGTTGAAAATACATTTTCTGCACCTGCAGTGTTTGCAATAATAAGAAAAAAAACCTTGAGATGAAATTGACATAACATAAAATTTACCATTTTGATGTGATAAGTCCACAGCATCTAGTGCATTTATAATGTTGTGTAAGCACCACTTTTATCTTGTCCTTAACCATTTTCATTTTAAAGTAAACCCCCATACCAATCAAGCAATTTTTCCCAATTCCCCCTCCCCTCAGCTACTGGCAACCAATAATTGGCTTTTTATTTCTCTGGATTTACTTATTTTGAATATTTCATATAAATGGCATCATACAATATATGACCTTTTTGTTTGGCTTCTTTCACTAACATAATGTTTTTGAGATTCCTTCATATTGTAGTAGGCATTAGTACTACATTCCTTTTAAAGACTGAAGAATATTCCATTGTTTATATATACCAACAATTATTTATTCAGTCAGTCTTTCCGGTAGCCTCTAGACAGGTTAGAATATACCCACAATTTAATTTTTAAATAAGGTTTGCTCTTTTCGCTCCATAACCAGGGATCAGAGTTCCATGCTGGAAACACGAGCTGCTATCTTCAAGGCTGCTGCCGAGAGGGGAGTACGTGGGGCAAGGACAAGGCAAAAAATGCCACAAAACTCTCCTACCATTACTACATTAACTTTTTTTTCCTTTGATTTGTTGTTTAGTAAGTTGCTGTAAAACTTTTGGTTTGTTCTTCTGGTTCACTTTGAGCTTTGTCCATTCACTCTCTCTTTTGAGTTTTTATCGTTAAGAAATACTTAAATTTTGAAGATCTTTGGATACTTTTTAAACAAATGAAATCTCTTCCTGCCTCTCACTGATGATATTAGAAATATCTACTTTAAAGTCCTGGCGTGCTTAATTTCCTGTTTCTTCAACCATTTGCTGGATTTGGTACCTCCCTTTCATGGGCCGGGTGCTTGGCTCTGTTTAACTGTATGTGAATGATTTCCTGTGAGTCTATTTATGACAATATTGTCGTTACCCACCACTTCCCTTGAGCATTTGTCAGAGAGGAAAGGCTACTACCAGGCTGGGCACCCTGCAGCGTGTCCTTAGCGCCTGGGGTGATGAGTCTCAAGAGAGGTGAGCCAGTGTGCTTCCCAAGAGTGTGGGCTCCCTTCCCCCTCAGGTGTCCCGCGTGTCCCAGAGTTACTCCCATTGCGCTTTATTTAGACCAAGTGCCTGCACTTCTGCTCTTTCTAGCAAGCAGACATTGGTGTTGGGTAGGATAGTCAACCTGTCTCATTGCCCAGAAAACCAGAATTCCACCCAGCGTGTCCCATCTACTCCAGAGTCCCTCCTGCTCCTAATACTTACTAATGAGTAATTACGGTGAGGGAGCACCCGGAGTGCTTTTATCTTTTGGCAGCTGCTCTCTCCTGCTCCTGTTTTTTTGCCTATGGTTTTCCTTGTTTATCCTCAATTCATCTTCCAAAGACTTTTCAGGTCTCCACCATCAGTCCATTGTATTTTCTCTTAGTATGAGTCTGAACTCATTGTGGATATGATTTCTGCCATTTCTGGGAACTTGAGAACAGTGGAGGAATAGGTTGTAAAATATTCTTAATCTACCTTTTGAACTCTTTCTACCACTCTCTTTCCTACTTGGCCATATTTCCTGACAGTGCCGACAGCATTTCCTTCCTCCACTCTCTTTGCAGAGATTGTTTTTCTCTGTCTTCCCCTCAAATTTGTCCAAATAGTATTCTTCTCTACTTCTTCATCTGGGCTGGGCAATGTTTCAACACACTTTTTTTTTTTCCTTGATATTGCTTCTCTTTGAGCAGAACGATAAATGTGGCATAGGTTAACAAAGAGTTCACAAGAATGCTGTCAGAGAGAAGACAGAAAAGTAGAGACACTGGTGTGTTTTACAAATGAGGCTGTTTTCTAACATACTTAAGCATTCTTCCCATAATTAACAATGGCAGATCTTGCCTGGCTGCAGCAACATTGAAATTTACGTTGGTTTTTAAAATGTTTTATGTTGAAACTCCCAAGACTCCCATATCTCCCACCTGAGTGAATATTAATATTTTCTGGCTATCGTATATTTCACTTCCAACCTAGCGTGTAATGCACTTCATACTTGTACATTCTTGTGTTTATGTAAATATCAATGTAGATTTCTGGAAACAACATCCATGTCAAGTGTGGCTTTAATCAGGCACATTCTTTTAAGAAGAAACTTTGGAAACACAATCAAAGCACAATCAACTTGAAGACTTTGATAAGGCTAAATTATGTCTTAGCTAGTTATTTGCTATCATTTGATGTTTTAGAGTGGACTGATACTGCTTATGGCTTTTTTCATTCAGAAATGCAAAACAGTTTTTTATTTCAAATGAACAAGAGTACTTCAGAATTAAGACTTCAGATAACATAGGATGACCTAAAAGCCAAACCAAATTCTATCACCTAAGTATGGCCTTTTCCCAGTGCCCTAGAGTGAAGAATAAACCATCAGATAAGTCAGATTTTGTAATTTTGCTCAATGTAATAGACTAGTTTTTACCTTCTAGTTTGTTAACCAACCATAAGCATTCTTTCTCTACTAATCAGTGAGTTGTCTGAGAAAAGTCTGAGGCAATTTGATTTCAAAATGTATTGTCTTCTTTTTATCCCCTTGATGATTATATATCCCCCTAGAGAGAACCAGTTACTAAGTTCATTCCGACCTACTGAAAATGTATTTAACTTGAGTCTGAGTTTTCTTATTTCTAAAACAGCTGTACCAATTCATGAAGAAGACATAAAAATTCTAAATGTTTATGCACCTAAACACCTTGCTTTAAAAAAATGATGTGAAACTTTTCTAAAAGGGCAAACAGAAAAATCCACTATTATAGGTGGGGATTTTAACATTCTTCTCTCAGTAATTGAAGGATGTGAATACACAAACATATCAATGTGAGTATAGAAGATTGAAATAAGTTTAACCAAATTCACTTAATTGACATTTGTAGAAGTCTACCCTAAAATCAGAATATACATTCTTTTTACTATACTGTGGAATATTTCGTGAGATAGACTATATGCTGAGTTATAAAGCAAGTACCAATACGTTCAAGAGGATTGATGTCATTGATATGCTCTCTGACAACAATGGAAGTAAATTAGAAACTAATAAAGAAGGCTGGGCATGGTGGCAAACACCTGTAGTCCCGCTGCTTTGGGAGGCCAAGGCAGGACCTGAGCAACATAATGAGGTCCTCATTGTTACACAACAAAACAAAATAGCTGGCATTCACTCATGCCTTTAATCTTAGCTACTCAGGAAGCAGAGAAGGAAGGACTGCTTGAGGCCTGGAGTTCAAGCCTGCAGTAAGGAAAAAAAAAAAAAAAGAAAAGGAAAAAAAAAGATAAATAAAGGAATAATACCTGGAAAAATCATTTGAAAATTAAATAAGTAATTTTATGTAATCCATGAGTCGAAAAGGAAAAGTTACAAGATAAATCAGAAAATATTTTGAATGAATGATAATGATAGCACAATGTATTCTTGAGATTCTTAAATTAGTATATACACAGAAAACTAGCTTTAACTATTGTATAAGAAAAGGAGAAAGACTTAAAATCAGTTCTCTATACTCTTACTTTGAAGAACCAGAAAGAAAAGAGCATATTAAGCCTAAAACAAGCAGAAGGAAGAATATAATAAAGGTAACAGGAGAAGTTGAAACAGAAAACTGATTTAAAAAAAAAAACAGAAAAATTAGCAAAGCCAAGTTTGATTCTTTGAAAAGATTAATTAAATTGATGACTCCCTGACAAGACTGGTCAAGTAGAAAAGAATACCTAAATACAAACATAAGGAAACAGACACCACTACAAATCCTACAGACATAAAATGTATCCTGCAGACATAAAATCCTACAGGCATAAAGAATGAAACATAAGAATAATGAAAAAATAAGCTATTAAATTTGACAACTTAAATAGAATGGTCAACTTTTTTGTGAAAACAACTTACTATAACTAACACAATAATTAAAAGCAAATCTAATAGTAATTTATCTTTTACAAATAGTGTAATTAAATACTTACCTATGAAGAAAACCAAAATCCTAGATAGCTAGGATTTTGAATATCAATTCAACATAGATGATTTCAGAAACTAGAGGAGGACTGCTTGCTTTCCAATTTATTTCATAAGTATAACCCTGGAAACAAAACCAGGCAGGGGCATTACAAGAAAAAATTATTACAGACCAATATCCTTCATAAACATAGACATAAAATTTTTACCAAAATATTAGCAAATAAAATTTGGCAATGTATAGAAAGATTGATATATCATGGGCAATTACAACTTATCCAAGGCATATAAAGGTGTAACATCAAAAAATCAATCCATATATCTATATATGTGGAGATAATGTATTGTACTAGATACTATATCATAAGAACATTTTATATTACATATACCACAAACTAAAAATTGAGTCCAATGATCCAATGAACAGAGTTAAGTTCTTATATTGCTTTTTGCAAACAAAACTGGTTCTAAGCATTAGGTATATACAATGATGTCTAGCCATCTAGAATATTAGATGTTAAAAAAAAATTCAACATCACAACATTGCTTGTCGCAAAATGTATGACAATATCCACCAGCAATAGGTTAATGTTAAGAGGTGATTTCATAAAAGACTCCTAGGTTTGATAAATAAAAGACTCCTAGGTTTGATAAATAAATTCAGTAAAGTCTCAGGTTTCAAAACTAACGCCATTAGGGCATTGACAAGATAGATATCTAGTGTAATATGTCAGTGTTTTTCTGACAGATGCAACATGGTAGAAATGTCATTGAAAATGTTGATTTGCCTTTGTTTATCATTTTCAAATGTATTTGTATATACATATACACAGTTATTCATATAACAGAAAAATGCCACATATGGTCAAACAGCCTAAGTTAGAAAAGTTTCCATTTGCCAGTGGAATTTGACTTTCATCAATAGTAAATTGTTTTGTATTTAAAACGTTTCTCTTTGTAGAATTAATTTAAAAGTCTTCACGGGGATACTAGCAATAGTAGCACAGATGAATTCTACCAGACATTCAAAGAAGAATTGGCACCAATCCTACTGAAACTATTTCAAAAGATCAAGAAGGAGGGAATCCTCCCTAACTCGTTCTATGAAGCCAGTATCACCCTGATACCAAAGCCAGAAAAGGATATAACAACAACAAAAAAAGAAAGAAAACTACAGACCAACATCCTTGATGAACACAGAAACAAAAATCTTCAATAAAATACTAGGAAACGGAGTCCAAGAGCACATCAAAAAGAAAATTCACCATGATAAAGTGGTTTTCATTCCCAGGGATGCAAGAATGGTTCAGCATTCACAAGTCAATAAATGTGATTCACTACATAAACAGAAAAAAAACCAAAAACATTATGATCATCTCAACAGATACAGGAAAAGAATTTGATAAAATCCATCATCACCTTATGATAAAAACCCTCAACAAATTAACCATAGGAGGAACATATCTCAAAATAATAAAAGCCATATATGACAAACACACAGTTAACTTTATACTGAATGGGAAAAAGTTAACAAGCATTTCCCCTAAGAATTGGAATAAGACAAAGATTTCCACTTTCACTACTTTTATTCAACATAGTACTGGAAGTCTTAGCCAGAGCATTTGAGCAAGAGAAAAAAAATAAAGGGCAACCAAATCGGAAAAGAAAAAATCAAACTATCTCTGTTTGCTGATGATAGAATCTTATATCTAGAAAATCCTAAAGACTCCTCCAAAAGACTCCTAGGTTTGATAAATAAATTCAGTAAAGTCTCAGGTTACAAAAAAAGTTTACACAAATCGGTAGCACCACTATACACCAATAACAACCAACCTGAGAATCAAATCAAGAAGTCGATGTCAGTTACAATAGCTGCAAAAATAAAAGATAAAAACCTAGGAATATACATAACCAGGAAGGTGAAAGATCTCTTAAAAAAAAAAACTGTGAAACACTGAAGAAAGAAGTCATACATGACACAAACAAATGGAAAAACATCCCATGCTTATGAACTAGAAGAATTAATATTGTGAAAATGACCATACTGCTCCAAGAAACCTACAGATTTAATGCAGTTTCTATCAAAATACCAATGTCATTTTTCACAGAATTAGAAAAAAATTCTAAAGTTCATGTGGAAAAAAAGGAGCCCAAATAACCAAGCAATCCTAAGCAAAAATAATAAATCTGGAGGCATCACATTACCCAACTTCAAATTATACCACAACATTATAGTAACCAAAATAGCATGGTGCTGCTATAAAAGTAGACACATAGACCAATGGAGCACAATAGAGAACCCAGAAATAAAGCCAAATACATAAAACCAACTGATCTTTGACAAAGCAGACAAAAACAGACACTGGGGAAATGACACCCTATTCAATAAATAGTGCTGGGAAATTTGGATAGCCACACATGGAAGAATAAAACTGAATCCCTGTATTTCACCAAATGCAAAAATTAACTCAAAATGGATTAAAGACTTAAATCTAGGTCCTGAAACCACAAACATTCTAGAATAAAATTTAAGAAAAACTCTTCTGGACATTGGCCTAGGCAAATAATTTATGACTAAGACCCCCAAAGCAAATACAAAAAAACCAAAAATAAATAAATGGGACCTAATTAAACTAAAAAGCTTTGGACAGCAAAAGAAATAATCAACAAAGAAATAGACACCTACAGAATGGGAGATAATATTCACAAACTATACATCTGACAAAGGACTAATATCCAAGCAAGATATTCAAACAAATCAGCAAGAAAAAAAACCAATAATCCCATTAAAAAGTAGGAAAATGACATTAGCAGACATTTCTCAAAAGAAGATATACAAATAGCTAGCGGATATAGGGAAAAATGCTCATCACTAATCATCAGGGAAATGCAAATTAAAAACCACAATGAGATACCACCTCCCTCTAGGCAGGGTGGCCATGATTAAAAGTCAAAAACAGTAGATGTTGGCACAGATGGATTGGAAAAAAAACACTCACTGCTAGTGGGAATGTAAATTAGTACAACCTCTATGGAAAACAGTATGGGGATTTCTCAAAGAACTAAAAGTAGATCTACCATTCAATCCAGCAATCCCACTACTGAATACCTAACCAAAGGAAAATAATATCATTATATCGAAAGGTCACTTGCATGCGTATATTTATCACAGCACAATTCACAGTCATAAAAATATGGAATCAACCTAAATGCCCATCCAACTGATGAGTGGATAAAGAAAATTCTGTGTATGTATATATATTTTATAATATATAATGTATATATAAAGTATATATGTGAGTGTATATGTATGTATATATACACATAAACACACACACATTTTCTCTATCCACTCATCAGTTGATGGACATTTAGATTGATATATATCATATATATGGCTCAGTATGTGCACACACACATACGCACACACACACACCATAGAATACTACTCAGCCACAAAAAAGGTGAAATAATGTCTTTTGCAGCAACTTGAATGCAACTGGAGGTCAGTATCCTAAGTGAAGCAGCTCAGGAGCAGAAAACCAAATACCACATGTTCTACTTATAACTGGGAGCCAAGCTATGGGTATGCAAAGACATACACAGTGGTATAATGGACGTTGCAGACTCAGAAGAGGGGGTGTAAGGGGGATGAGGGATGAAAAATTATCTGTTGGGTACAATGTACACTACTCAGGTGATGGGTACGCTGAAAGCCCCGACTTTACCACTATACAATTCATCCATGTAACCAAAAACCACTTGTACCTTTAAAGCTATTGAAATAAAAAAATTTAAGAAGTCAATCCATGTCATCCACTACATTAACCAAATGAAGAAAATCAAATGGTCATGTCAATCGATGGAGAAATAGCATTTGGCAAAGCTCAACATCCATTTATGATAAAAGTTCTCAGCAAATTAGGAATAGAAGGGAACTCCTCCAATTTGATAAACAGCACACAAGAGAAACATGTGGCTAATATTATATTTAATGGTGAAATACCGAATGCTTTTCCCCTATGATCGGTAGCAGAGGGAGGATGTTCACATTTACTACTTCCGTTAAACTTTAGGTTTGAGGTCCTACTCAGTGCAATAACATAAGAAATAAAAGACACAAACATTGGAAATGGGGATGTAAGACTGTCTTTATTTTCAGATAACATACTTGTATATATAGTAAATCCAAAGGAATCTATGAAAAATACAAGAACAATTAAATAAACTCATGTTTGTAAGATACATGGTCAGTATACAAAAATCCATTGTTGGTCTGTAAAACAACAATGAACAGATGGTAACTGAATTTTTAAAATATTATTCACAATAAAATAAAAAACCTAAGTAGTCATACATTTAATGAAAGGTACACAAGATCTCTGTACTGAAAACTACAAGACATTGATAAAAATATGACCTAAATAAATGGAGATATTTGTCATGTTCATAGTTTGGAAGGCTTACTGTTGTTCAAATATCACTTATTCCCCTCCCCCAAACTGCTTTTTGAAGATAATACAAAATTCTAGGGTAAATTAGCTATAAACTAAGAGACTGATGAGTCGCCCACAATTGAAGTATAAGAAAATATGGTATCTATTTTGGCTACATCTGATGTTGTTTTAATTTTTTTTTTAATTTCTGGGGGTTTTTTTGTTTGTTTATTTCTTTTTCTTCCTGGTTCTTGTTCCAAATGGTTGAATTTGTCAGACAAGGCATTTCAGATAATTATACAATTGTTGTTTTTAAAACAATATGACACACTTCAAGGTAGAAGTTTTCAGAATATTCATTCATTCATTTATTCAACAAATTATTATGGAGAACCTACTATGTTTTGGCCACTGTTCTCTGTGCACTTGGATATATATACCAGGGAACTTGAGGCCACACCAAGCCTGTAGAAGAACTAAAGTCAGTAAGTCAGAGACTAGGATGTATGGTGCTTTCAGAGTTCCCACAACGAGAAACGATATAAGATATACCAAATGTAATTAACAAAGTATTTATTTTAAAAAATGCATCCATAGTATTTACTAGGTACAAACCTAGAGGTAGAAATTGACAGCAATCCAATATTAAGGAGGAGTCAATTGTTTATATACAAACTTTAATGTTTTAAAACATCTGGCTTCCAATTTACTAAGCAGGTTTTGGCGAACATGTGGTACAACTGAAACACACACGTGGTTGGAGGGAGTGCCAAATGGCAGAACCATTTTGCAAATCTGTTTGGAGTTTCTTCCAAAGTTACATATACAGACACCATATGAACCTGCTCTTAGGCATTTACCCAAGGGAGATGAAAAAGTCCATTAAAAAAAAAACTTGTTCACAAATGTGCTTAGCAGCTTTATCCATAACAACCCCAAACAGTAAACAATCCAAAGACCCATTCACAGGTGAAAGAATAAATAAATTATGCTATATTCATACAATAGAATACTATCTCACAATTAAGAGGAGTAGCTGATAAATGAAAACACAGGGATGAAACTCAAAGACATTATATGCAATGAAAGATTCAGACACAAAGAATATACACTTTATGAATCCATTTATAGCATACCTAGAAAAGATAAATCTACTCAATAGTGGCAACAGAGACCAGTGGTTGCCTTCAAGGGATATGGAAATATTATAGATCTTGTGATAGTAGTTTCATGGGTCTATATATTTTTCAAAACTCATCAAACTGTACACTGTAAATGTGGTACATTTTATTGTATGTAAATTATGCCTTAATAAAATTGACTTAAAAAGAAAAAAAGTAGGAAAAAAGAAAACTCACCATATAAGATTTTCTATTTTGACCAATGTCATTAAAGCAAATCAAAGCCCTGGAATATCCACTGTGGGTAAAATACTTATACCTCCCAAGAAAGACAAGTACACATTTTGAGTGGTAAGTTGGAAATGATCAAACATTAAAATACATGACATTTGAATGGGCTGATATTCCAGGAATAATCGAGGAGCTAAAGGGAAGAGAAGCCACATCTGGCACGAATTCCTCCATGGCCATGAGTTACTCTACTTCTGGCCCCGAAGTGGAGGATGTTGGTCCCTCTGAAGCCTCATGCACATTCGGGAAGGGAGCAAATATCTACAGGACACAAAGGGACCCGAGACACAAAACCCTCTGTGTGGCCATGTGCAGAGGAAGGGAGACAGGGCCTGATTTGTGTCTCCATCTGCTCTGGGCTGGCAAGAGCCTTCAGTGAGAGAAGTGCTCAGCAGCCCAAATGTGCTTATGATTTGTAAATAAAATAAAGTCAAACAACTGCAAGCAAACAGTGTGTGTGGTGTTCTTCTGCCCGAATTCAACCGTCGAGTCAGTGAAGGCTGGGTGTGTTAAGAAAGCAAATGTCTCTGGGGTCAGTGTAGCATTCTGGTTTAGAAATCGAGGATCTTGGCCTTCACTTTGAAAAAAAAACTGTTCAATGTGCAAAACCGGACTTAACATAAATAATGCGGCAGCTCTTATAGAGAGGCCTTTTCGATGCTGGTGGTCTCCAGACACTCACAGTCTGGCATTTCATGTTACATTTCAAAACCACGAATCATTATAAGTCACATAAATCTGTCACATCACTTGAATTTGTACATCACCAAATCCCTGTCTAATTTTTCAAAGACTATCCCCTGCCCAAATGAAGTTGAGGCTCTCAGATCCGATGGGGTTTACTGCGTTGGCATATCACCCATGTCACAGCTTGTATTTCTATTATGTGAATGAAAATTTTCCAAGAATGTTGAACAGAGTTCAGTGTTACTAATAGTTGATACAATATTTAGGCAACCAAGTTATATTAGACATTGCTGTAAAACTCCTTTCTCACAAATCCACCTAAAGGAAGGCATGGCTGTTCCATATTGTTTGCCACTGTCATCTTAGTTACAATTTCAGAGCAGGCACAGCATAATCCAGCACTCAACTTGTGTTTCTGGGCTTCTCACCCATGCTTCTCCCTGGAAACTCAGCTTCTCTTTACTTCCCTCGGGATTTATAAAAATCTCCTCGAGTTTGTTCTGTCCGATTTACCCACTCTTGTCACTCCTCACTCCAATTACAAGTCCCCCTTCCCCAGATTGTATTATTGCCTATTGCATTTAAATAATTTAATTATATTATTAAAATTATTTTATTAAAGTATCACACACTAATGACATCAATATTATAAGGAAACATTTGATTTTTAAGGGGAAGGGAGGAATTTTCCATATTCCACATTCACATGTTTTAATCTCTTACCATGATCCCCATCACCATGCATACGATTGTTTCATTAGCTGCACCAAAAGTGAAAACGTTTTTTTAAGAACTTATATTTGCCTGTAATTCCAGCACTTTGGGAGGCCGAGGCGGGTGGATCATGAGGTCAGGTGTTCAAGACCAGCCTGGCCAAGATGGTGAAACCCTGTCTCTACTATAAATACAAAAACTAGCTGGACGTGGTGGCGGGCGCCTGTAATCCCAGCTACTCGGGAGGTTGAGGCAGGGAATTGCTTGAACCTGAGAGGCGGAGATTGCAGAGAGCCAAGATCGCGCCACTGCACTCTAGCCTGGGTGACAGAGCAAGACTCTGTCTCAAAAAAAAAAAAAAAAAAAACTGATATTCATCCCTTCCTTTCTTCCTGTCATCTTTTCATCAATAAGGCTTCAGATCCCAGAAAATCCACTCCGACTATGTTATGGTGGTGTCTCTCCCATGTTTTCATACATGAGCTAACTGATCAGTTGCCACCTGGAGCTTACCTTTCCTTCTCCCTCTTCTTTCCAGCCCCAGATCTATTGCTACCAGGCACTTATATCCCCCACGGGGTTCCACTATCCTCTGCCTATCATCTGCTGGATGTTACTATTACATGGTAGCGCCTACCACCCTACTGTGCACAAGCATCTCCTGCCAAGCACCACTGTCCCCCTTGTCAAAGTACTAGTGCTGCCTAAGGTGTAGAAAGAAGTGGAGGAGGCTGCACACGGTGGCTCACGCCACCCAGCACTTTGGGAGGCCAGGGTGGGCGGATCACGAGGTCAGGAGATTGAGGCCATCCTGGCCAACATGGTGAAACCCCGTCTCTCCTAAAATACAAAAAATTAGCCGGGGTTGGTGGCGTTCGCCTGTAGTCCCAGCTACTCGGGAGGCTGAGGCAGGGGAATCACTTGAGATCACGCCACTGCACTCCAGCCTGGCAACAGAGCAAGACTCCATCAAAGAAAAAAAAAAAAAGAAAAAGAAAGAAGTGGAGGGAAGGTCTAGCCCTCTTTTGAGTTACCCTCTGTTGGCAGTGACCTGATCTGTGACTCTCTGTGCTCCATTTTCTCAAGAGATTATACTGAACTGGCTCATCCTCTTTTCATTTATTGTTCCCCTATTCAAAAAAAGACTTGAACACAGGACTGATGGCATACCTGGTTTGGCTGAGTGACAGACAAACTGCTAAACTCAGAATGACCCTGCTCCTCCAGGCCCTGTCCTGACTTAGTACCTTTAAAAAAAATTAATGAAAGGAGCCTATTTTCCTGTTTCTTCTTTTCCTTTAAATGACCTCTAACTCCACGAGCTTCTCCTGTCTTCAGGAAAACTGACATCTGGTTGACCCACAGGAGCATGTCCTGATACATATGAGCTCTGGGGGTTAAAGCAGCTTAGACTAAAACTGAGGCAGCCACTGTACCTCTCTCATCAATGAAATTTACAATCTTTTGTAAAACTTTCCACTCAAACATCTTATGAAATTAGTTGATATAAAAATGAGTGATGCTGTTTTTCTGAATGCATTGAACCATTTTTAAGTCTTGACTTAAATAAAAATCAAGACTTCTTAAGTCTTGATTTTTATTCCAGAATTTGGTCCACATATTTGATAACTTTATCAGGAATTTTTTTTTCCTAAGAGTGATGAGAAGTTTTTTGAAATGATTTAGGCATGTGGTTAAACAATATCAGATTTATAGCTCTCTGGCTGCCATGTGAGAATCCAATTAAGAGGAGGGTTAACATGTATATAGCTGTCCAGGAGAGATGATGGAAGATTGGACTCCAGTGGAAACAATGAAAGTGGATAAAGGATCTAAGAAATTTAAGAGATATTTTGGAGATGAGACACAGACTTCATTCACTTTAGGTGTCTTTGTAAGCTTGGGTTGCCATAACAAAATACTGTAGACTGGATGGCATAAGCAACAGAAATTTATTGTCTCACCATCCTGGAGGCTGTAAGTTTGCGATCAGGGTGCCAGCAGGGTTAGGTTCTGGTGAGGGCTCTCTTCCTGGCTTGCAGATAGCAGCCTGCTTACTTTGCCTTCACATTTCCGAGAAAGAAGAAGAGCTGTCTAATATATCTTCTTGTAAGGGCACTGACTCCATTATTAGAACGCATCCTGAGGAACTCATCTGTACCTAATTACTTCTCAAAGGCCCCCTCTCTAAATACTATAACATTGGGAATTAGAGCCTCAACATATGAATTTTGGGGGACACAGTTTTCGCCGTAGCAGCATGTGTACACACACACACACACACACACACACACACAAACACAGAGACAGACAGAATGTACGCCTGGAATCATGGTGACCCAAGTGGCCACAGAATCTTCACCCATGTCTACTTGGGGAGAAGTTACTCTCTAGGTTTCAAAATCAACCTGGGTGATCTGTGATGGTGATGTCTGCAGCTTAAGATTTACACGTCATTAGCAAGTTAAGTTACTTATCCTCTTCAATCTCGGTTTTCCCATCAGAAGACTGAAATTATTAAAATGTACTCTGTAGAAGCTTAGAAGTTCGAGATAGTACATTCTGAGGGCCTGTCTGAGATCCTGCTATATTTTAAGACAGAAATGGTTGTCAGATTTTAAAGCTGATGTTCTGCGTGTTTTCTAGAAAACAGAGTCAGAGAATAAGAATTTATTAGTGTTTATCCAACATTCTCTTCAAGTCAGTAGACATGAGTCACCAGAAGTGTACTCTGCATTTAAACACTGGTGTTTTCTGTAACTTTAAAAATGGTCAAAACTATGTATGTAGTCAGGAGTTCTATACATTGAGGACCAGCTCTGTGCCAGGTACAGTGCTGAGGACTTGGGACCTAGCGGTGAGCCAAAAAAAAAAAAAAAATGTCTTGGTCTCAGCCTCCCTGGAGCTCGCCGTCTACTATGAATATAGATTTTGAATAAGTGGCTGTAAGTTAGAGGGCTGTGAAATGGGAAGTCTGTGGTGGATGGGAGCAGGTAACAGGGGGAGCTAAACCAGTCTTGGCGATCAGTCAAGCCGTCTTTGAGGAAACAACCATTGGGTTGAGATTTGAAGGATGAACAAGAATGATATAGGTGAAAATGGGGAAAAAGCATATCAGGCAGAGAACAGTTTGGAGACACAAAAGAATATGGCTCCTTAGAGAAACTAATAGAAAAAGTGGTGCACTCAAGAGTAGAGTGAGCAGGACACAATGGTCCAGGATGAGGCCAGGGCACCAGACAGAGGACAGAGCGTGGAGGGTCTTATAAACCTTATTAAGATTGTTGGATAGTTGTGAGGACAAAAAATAGAAAGCTAATGAAGAATTGCAATGAAATATCACACAGAGATTTTCTACCCTCTAATCAAGAAATAGTAGTAGCAAGAACTATGACAGAGTAAAGGATACCAAAAGGCATCACAAAGAATAGTGACCACCACGAATTTTGAGGGATTCTGTCTCCTTCTTTAAGAAAATGCCGAGCAGTAACTCTAAGAGGCAGCTACCAAGAGATATTGGTAGAAAGAAATGGAAGGTATTTCTGGCCAGACATAAAGACATTTTTAGGCCTACAAATAAATAAGATTAACACAACATCCTATGACACTAGGTAAATGGAGTGAAAATATGTCTATTGGTTAAAAATTATTATGTTGCAAATAACAGAAAACCCAATACTCACAATAGCTTGAGTAATTAAATTAATTGTCTCAAATAATTGGAAATCCAGAAATAAGGCAACTTCCAAGGTGAGCTAAAGCTGGATTCCAGATCTATTTCTCTGCATTTCTCTTAGCTGTACCCTTCTCTGTGATGGCTACGTTTTCTCCTGGTGGCAGGCAACATGGCTAGGGTACCACATACACCACCACCCAGGAGACGAGAGAGTGCTTCTTCCAGTGGGCCTCTATTAAAAGCAGAGAAGCTTATTTCCCAGAAACCTTGAGCAATCTTTTCCTCATATGATTCAAATTAGGTGCCATAACCATTTTTGAAAGAATCTCTGTGATTGGGAGGGTTTCCTTGTGCTGAGCGGCTGAGACCCAAGCTCCTGTTCCAGTTAATGTGGCAAGCTCGATGGGACCCCCATTGGACAGGTCAGGCTCATCCCCACCAATGGGGGACAGTGATCACCTCTTGAAACACCTGAGATGTATGGGGGAGAGATCGAACATAGATAAATCAGGATCTTGTTAGGAAAGAGAAAGCGAGGAATGGATTCTGGGTAGAAACCAACAATCGCTTACCCCAGGGATGGGCAAACTTTTTCTGTAAAGGGACAGATAGTAAACATTTTAGGCTGTTGCAACTACTCCACTCTGTCTTTGTAATGGGAAAGCAGTTGTATAGACAATACGTAAATGAATGAGCATGGTTATGTTCCAATAAAACTTTATTTACAAAAATAGGTCAAATGTGGCTCCCAGGCCAAAAGTTATTGACCCTTGATTCATTCTATCCTATATTAATCAGCACATTTTAGCTTTCTCCTCTAGATTATTTTCCATCTGAAATTAATCTTGTTGTGAATTTTCTTGTTAATTTTTACCTTATTTCATTCATGTATAAAATTGCTGGGGCCAGCGTGCAAGTGGCAATGAGTGGTTACAAGACAGCAAGGTAAAGAATGTATTTTATCCTGGAGTCCTGCACTCTGTGGGTAGACTCCTATAGGGATGGCTGCTTTGTCATGCTGTGACATTTTCAGATGGTGTTATTTGAAAAGCTTTAAACTTAATCCAAATAAAGAATGCAGACCTCATTTCATATTCATTGCCTTGCACACTAACAAAGCTTTAGAAATTTTGCTAAATGTGGACTTGGACATGAGTCATATGATTTTTACTAGTGGAGTCATAGCTAAATTAGAAAGACAAGACACAAAGACATTAAGGGACATTAAAGGTGACAAATATGATATGTTACTGGGACTGAGGAGCCAACGCTTGTATGCTCTGCCTGGTCTTTGTCGATTTTGGAATAGAGATTGGGAAATTAAATTTCCAAGAAGGGGAAGAGAAGCATTTACTTTCAAGTTGCAAGGAGCAAAGAAAGAGTAAATACTTTCCCACTGAGCACGATACTGCTCATTTTCTGGCACCATGTTTGACAAGAAGTGATTTCTGACTCACTTGCAAAATAATCTCTTCAGATTTCAACTGAGGAGACTTGGATGAAGTCAAGAGTTGCAAAATGGACGCTTGGAATCAGAAGAGCCACTAAAACCAGGGAGGAAGAATGGGGTGGGTGAAAAAGGAAACATAAGGCAGAAAACTGCAGATATCAGAAAAATGTTACATATAAAAGATGCAATAATACCGATCAATCATGAGACATCATTACTGGCTGGAAGGAAACAGTTGAGATGTGTCACTTCGAATTTTTGTGAGTCTGAAAGGCACCAATAAAGAATGAAGGAATAAGTCACATTTGCAAAAATCAAGAAATTATATTTTGTATAGTTTCTAAACCCATTGACAAATTTAGGTTTGACAGAATATGGTGGAGCTGTTACCTTTGGCCGGATAACCATGAGGAGGTGTTATCGATCCAAATTGCCTTGACTGAATCTTTGTTTACCCCTCACACTGTAAAGGTTTCTTTTTTTCTTTTTTCCTTTTAACAATATAAAGAATTAGAAGTTAGGTATCAGTCCTCAAAAATCTTTCTTTGTGCTCTTGTCCAATTCAAATGTTTACGAAGTTGCATCATGAATAGAAAGTTGTAGAAGGCTTGCAGCCTCCTGTGAATACGCAAATAAAGATAATAATTCAGAAAAACATTGAAAAACAACTTGACAAGAGGATAGAAGTGTGAACATAGCATCAGTTGGGCCGGGCATGGTGGCTCATGCCTGTAATCCCAGCACTTTGGGAGGCCAAGTCGGGTGGATCACTTGAAGTTAGGAGTTCAAAACCAGCCTGGTCAACACGGTGAAACCCGTCTCTACTAAAAATACAAAACAATTAGCCGGGCATGGTGATGCGCACCTGTAATCCCAGCTACATGGGAGGCTGAGGCAGGAGAAGTGCTTGAACCCAGGAGGCGGAGGTTGCAATGAGCTGAGATCGTGCCACTGCACTCCAGCCTGGGCAACAGAGCAAAACTCCATCTCTAAATAAATTAATAAATTAATTAATACAGGAAACTAGCTGGCCTGCACAGGGAAGACTGGAGTGGCCTGCTCTATCAGGGGGTGCCATCTCTCAGAGTAAAGTGGGAATGAAATCAGGAAAGATCTCAAGAGCTGTGCATTCCGAGGATTTTTGCTTTGCAAGCACTGCATCAGTTCAGAAACCCAAGAACCAAGTGGTAAGGAGGGATGGAACAGGGTGCTCTCATAGAAGAATAGAAACATACACGTGACAACCTGCTGGAAGCCAGAAATTAGACTAGAGCATAAAAATACTTTATAAGCTCTAGAGTTTGGAAGTGGATTTACCATAACAGAGTGTACAGATAGTAAGACCAAGATCCACCCTTTCACTTAATCTCCATGTGGGAATTGAGTCTGGATGGGTTTTTCTTGTTCAAGGATGTGAAGTTTGTAACATCGCCAAAAGTTTAACAAGGAGTTCATTAAAACTA
This sequence comes from Gorilla gorilla gorilla, assembly GCF_029281585.2. Taxonomy (NCBI): domain Eukaryota; kingdom Metazoa; phylum Chordata; class Mammalia; order Primates; family Hominidae; genus Gorilla; species Gorilla gorilla. The sequence goes on from NC_073243.2 coordinate 27,797,527, forward strand.
TACTTTAGCACAATAGAAAAGGACAGCATTTTGATGGTTAAGAAGAAGCATCTGAATATTATCTCATGCAGAATCCATGTGGAAATTCAGACAACTATTTAGCTTTCGCAACTTGGTTAAAGACGCCATACTCTGCGTGCCTCATCAGAAAGACTGAATAGATTGAGATAAAGGCAACTTGAGTTTGAGCAATAAAATTTGCGAAAGAGAAGAATATGGAATTGCTTTCAAGACATAGAAACTGGGATATAGACAATCTGCAAGAAATTAAAGACGTAGTAGCAGAATTAAAATCAGCCTCCAAGGCAGTAAAGAGCAATAAAAAATGATGCCATAGAGGCCAAATTTGCAAATTTCCCAGCAAGGGCGTGGCTCCAATATATTTCTTTAGCTTTTAGCCACTCACCCCTTGATCCCTCGTCTTCAGTCACAGGTTTTCTTTTCTTTCCTCAAATACATCAAGCTTTTCCCCTCCAGGAACTGTCATTACTTCTGGCTTGAATGTATTCCTCTGTCCTGTTCACTAGGCTGGGTTTGAATCCCAGCTAAGGCAATTTGCCTGATGTCTTGGAGACTCTGTCTCCTTATCTGTAAACCCAATTAACGCCGTATCTTCTTCACTCTGCTGTCATGAGAATTAAAGGAGAAATTACTCTTTTAATGACTATCTTGCAGACGAGACTAACAATAAGCTCCAAAATACCAAATATTTGCCTTTTTATTTGTCCTTGTATACTCTGTACCTAAAAGACATAGCAAATGTTATAAAAGTTAAAGTTGAAGCTGTAGTAGAAGAACATTTCTAACTTTTTTTGTGTTCAGTGAGAACACTTATAATCTACCCTCTTAGTAAATTTCAAGTATACAATATTGTTAACTGTGGGAAGACATCTTCTGAGCCAAAAGAGTTATCCATACAGAATAATGCTCAGTGTGTTTCACTCAGATTTACACCAAGACACAATCTTTATAAAACTCTTTAACTATATAGACAAAGAAAATTTCAACTTCTACATAAGAAAATAGTTTTAAAAGTAATCCATCAGTAGGTAAGCAAAAGTTAGGTTGATTCATCTAACTTCTTGGCCTTAAATGCCAGAAGACAACAGGGAACCTCAAAGCAATTCTGAGAAGAAAAGGTTGGGATACAAGGATTTTATAGTGTTAAGCTGTGTTTTTATATGTGAAGGCAACAGAAATACACCCTCAAAAGAAAGGAGTCAGAAGATACTAGGCATATACTCTTCCTGGAAAAGAGTTCCTTGAAGAAGTATTGTAACCAACTGTAAACTCAAAATCAGATGTTTGAAGCTGGGAAAAATAATCATAAAAGTATTGGCAGTGTGCACTGAAACAAGTTAAGCTGAAGAGAGATCCAAATAATTGTAAACCTGTCATAAAACTGAATGCAAATGACCATTGTCCTCACAAAAGAAGATAAAATTTTTTAATGAAAAGTGATATGAATAATCTCAATCTATAAAACCATATTACATTAACAAAGACCAAGATGTGAATGGAGAAAAGAAAATGTAAACATATGTTAAATATTTTGCTTATATTAGGGTGACTGAAAAAATACAATTTCCTTAATTCTAATAATTTGCAAACTGATAGGTTAAAGAATATATTTTAAAAGCCTAAAGATAATTCGTCAGAGAAAAGGAAATTTTTTTCTTTTTTTAAAAAAAGCTTTGTCTGCTTAAGAAAGAAGAAGGTAAAGAGAAATCTCAAGATGCAAAAACAGAAAGGAAAGAAGACATAGACAAAATATAGTATTTACCAGAGTAACTAGAAATGAGATAAACTCAGTTATTCTAGAGGAGATCCTCAAATTTGTATGTTAATAAAGCAAAGTCCAGTTATCGTCTATTTACTTAAGACATACCTAAAACAAATTCATATCAAAATGTAACAAGGCAAATGCAAGCAAAAAGAAAAACATGAATTGTAATATTAATAGAGGACTATGTAGAATTTAAGAATGAGAGCATCAAATGAGACTGAGGTGAAGGACACTATTTGAATGTGTAAAAACTAGAAGTTTGTGTGGTGACAGAGCACCAGAAAACCTTTCTGTGCCAAAATCAGTGCTTAAAATGTACGTAAAGCTAAAACTCTTAGAAGTACAAGGAGAAATTTATAGAGATGTGTCTATCTCAAAGTAATTAAATAATAAGGAATAATTTGGAAACATATTAATAAAAGTAATAAGGTTTATTTAAAAAATACATTTTGAACTATGAATTCTACAAAAAGTGAGTGTACCCCCTCCCAGAAAATAGGGGACTTTTTAAAAAGTACTGTGTATTAAGCTTCAGGTGAAATCTCCAGCTTCAAAACATAGAGATAAAATAAATATAAGAAGCCTTTCCCTATTTACCTCTAAGAAGTATTTAGAAAATATAGTAGAAAAAGATCCTAATCACTAAAGCAATCACAAATATAAACTGCCTGGGAATAAGCTTCAAAATAAAAGTACAGATGAAAAAAAAAAAAACAGTACAATTTCTTGACGAGCTTAGAGTGAAATGGAAATCCATGGAGAAGCACATCCTGTTCAGGGGGTAGCAGGACCTAATAGTGAGAAGACATTTGTTCTCCCCTCAGATCTTGAATTTCAATGCAATTTCAAGTAACATTGAAATGGAATTTAGGAGAAACCTAGATTTCCTCTTTGGGAAAAAAGTGTGAAAATAGCCAATAAAACTGTGAAATGAAAGAGTAATTTAAAAAGTATAATGCTATTGTGAATGTCTGAGGAAACTAACAAGTACTTCCTAAGTGCAAGTCACTATAGAGGCAACCAAAGTGTGTAGGGAAGAGAAGCCACCTTCAAGAGGAAGAGTCTGGGACAGTGGTTCTAAGTGTCGTCCTAAGACCAGCAGCTGAGGCATCACCTTGACACTTATTAGAAATGCAAGTTCTCAGGCCCCACCCCAGAAGGTGGGGCCCAGGAATCTGTTTCAATGTACTCTTTAGAAAATTCCACAGTGAAGTTTGAGAACCACTCATCTATGTATAGTATACTCACTTATCGGAACCAGAAACTTGGTTGCAGAGTTATGGTAATGCAATGGAAATTAACAGAATGAAAATAATTCTAGATGGCAGAATCAGGAGGATGAAAGAGTAAAGGGAATCTCCTATTAGTGCAGACTAAAAAGTCTAGGACTGAGAAGTTACTTAACAGGAGTCTCAGGTCTAGGTCCTTACTCTTTTATAACACAGCCGGGTGACCTTGGAGTTGTTGCTTCATGCTTCACCTCACTTGTGGCCTGCATTCCTTAGATCCCTTGTCTTTGTGATGACGGGTGGAACGTGGTGACATGGGAAGTCCCTTTCCATCCTAAAATGCTTCTGAATTTATAATAAAATTGTACATCCACAAAACTCAGCTGGAAATGTACAAAAGATCCAGCTTTATTTTTTCTATAATTTAACTTAGTTTCTATCTCAATACTCCATTTCTTCTGCTGGCAGAGAAAAATAGAACTTCGTCATTTCTCAGAAGATCCATTTCAGTATAAATCACTTAATCCTGGATTTCAGACCTTCCTCTGTCCTTGGTGGCACTGAAGTCCTGAGGACTGCACATAGAAGAACAATATGGGACTAGAGTGGAGGTGCATCTGCCCCACACCTTTCGTCTGTCCTAAGCATGGCATTCACTGGAATGTTCTATGCTTCCTGGACATCCCTCCCTGTGGGTGTCTGTTGTTCTAATGATCCCATCCAGCCTCCAGAGCTACACAGAGCTATTTTCTGTAATAGCATCTTCTCCTACTGGCAATGAGACCCCTTTAGGTCCATAACCTTTTACCCAGCTAACTCCAGTGCCTCTCATTTCACCTGGAGACCCTAGGACTCTGAGAGGCTGTTGAGATACTCTCTGCACCTTCTATCGCACAAAACCATGTGTCCTTTTTCTGCTTTATCATGGTTGTTGAGGTTGCCTGAGAGGTTGCACTTGGCTGTTTAGTGCTGTTCGGTTTCTGATCCACGTAGATGTTTACATGGTTGTGGAGCACAGATACATGCTTTCTAATTCAAAGGAGTTCCCCCACCCCCAAGTTTCTAGAAGTAAAAAAGATTCTTTGAAATTAAAAACTCACCAGGCAAGTTAAATTCTAGACTTGACACAACTGAAAAAAGAATTATTGAATTAGAAGATTATACTAAGAAAATAACCTAGAATGCAGCATCAAAGTCACTTGAAAACAAGAAAAGTTACAATGAAAGAAAGGTGACTGAGGGGTTTTAACATGTATCTAGAGAGAGCTATTGTATAAGGAATAGATGGGACGGCCAAGAAATAACATTCAATGAAACATCCTTTGTTGATCAACAAATTATAGATTTTTGTAAATGTTCCATGCATACTTACAAGAATGTATATCCTGCAGTTGCTACGTACAATTCTGTATATTGTCCATTAGGTCAGGGTTGCTGCTCGTGTCCCTCAAATAGTCTATTCCTTATTAACTCTTAACCTGCTTGTTCTAGGACTGTGAAATAGATGTGTTTTTTCTCCCATATGGCTGCATAGAAATCCAGAATTATCTCTTTCTGATGAACTGAAATATTTATCGTTATGAACCGTCCCTCTGCACTCTAATAGTACTTTTTGTCTAAAAGAAGAATCTGATATTAATATAGCCACACCAACTTTATTTTGGTCCGCGTTTTGCATGACATACCTTTGTCCATCTGTCTTCTTTAAACCTGCCTGTGTCCTTCTGATTGGATGGGATTCATTTAAATATCATCAAGCTTTTATCTAGTATGATAATCTTTTATTTTCAGTTGGAACATTTAGTCCAGTTACAATTAGTGATTACTGATGCATGTGAATTTCAAACTGCCATCTTAATCTGTGTTATTTGTCTTGTTCTATTTATTCCATTTTAATCCTTGTTTTATCTTGGAGACAAGAGTTAGTGGTTACTCTACGGATGACATCACATATTTATAATTTATCAAAATCTAATATTAACTGATATTTTATTCCCTTCCTGGACAAGGCAAAAACCATTGAACCCTTTAACTATTTTAATCCTTTGACTTATATCCCATTATTGTCATGCATTTTGATTCTTTCCAAATTTTGAACTTCACCAAAACATTGTTAATATTTATTGATAGAGTCAACATTTATATAAATTTACCCACATACTTACATATACTTTATCATTAAGAAGTTTTCCATATTCACATTCAAATATCTACAGATCTGTTATATGTTCCTTTGGGATAAATGGATGAGGCAGTGTGGCTTCAAAATTTTTAACAATGTTTCATAATCTCTTCGGTTTGCAGTCTAGTCACTGTAGACATTTCCTGAATGAAAACTCAGAAGCCTGCAGCCTGGTGCGTGCTATGACAATGGGCCACCAAAGTAGTAATTAGAATGACTCAGAAAATCAAGTACGTAGGAAGGCTTCATCTGGAATAGTTTGATTTATTTTAACATGATCCTACCCTCAACCACTTCATATATCCTAATTACAGTTCTAAATTAAAATGAGGTTTCTGTGGCCCTCCTCTGAAATGACTGGAAAAATTCTGGCTATGGCAAGTCCAATGGCAAGAATTACGTAAGTGAAATAAACCAGTCGGCTCAAATATTTGACTGAAATGCAATATTCTCCTGGGATTCTAAGTGAGATAACCCGCTCAACTTCAGCAGAGATGGTTAAGCAAGCAGGGTTGCTAGTGAGGGCAGGAGGTGGCCTATCTGGGAGGGCAAAGAAGTATTTCTGAGGTCGGGCAAATTATGTGAGCTAATGCCTTTCAGCAGTTAGTCCTTTTGGAATCCCAGGACTGAGATCCCAGGGATAAGGTTCCATTTTGCCAGATAAATGACAGTAAATAGAATGCTTGGGAAATCATCTTTTACTTGTTACTTGGAGAGTTCTGTGAGGTTTTCTGGGCTCTGTGTGTCCGTGGGTACAGAACAGGTTACTTCCCCACTTCCACTCTGATTTCTCATAAGTGACTTCCCCACTTTCAAGCTTAAAATGGGAAGAAGTGTTGGGGGCATGAAGATCGCAAGTGAATTCTTAGGTCTTGTCCAATGTGATGTTTTCACTACAGAGAGAATCTTCTGGCCATCCCCAGATCTCTGGCCATGGTGAGGAGAAGATCATGGTACTTTTTAGTATTGTGATTCTTTCCCCCGTCTTCTTTCAGTATAGGTCCTATGACAGTTTAAATCTGTCTGTCTGGTTCTGATCCACCAACTCCTGCAGCCCGGCTGCTACTAAAAACTCATTTCTACAGTAACACATGACTTCCACCCATGACAGCATGTGGACGCAGAGAAAAGTCTTAAATGCAAAGGTATAAGCTGTACTGTTTTCTCTGTTTTCTTTCATCTCTACACTGCACAGAGACCTAGAAGAATTTAGGTCTTATCCACAAGTGAAGACGGCAGTACAAAGGCAAGATATGCATTGTTATTTACTGTTAAACCAAGTTTAGGCCAAAGCTGCCTCCTTATGTATTTTAAGTTTGGCTTAAAGGTTCCTCTGGACATAGAGAGCTGTAACCTAACTGGATGTGTAAACAGACTGTAACCTACACTTGTGCCAGTCACTGAGTTTTGGCCAATCAAAGGTGGCCAAGTGTTCAAACTGGATTCAAATAAGGCAAACACAGAGCTATTACCAATCTGGCTGTTTCTGTGCCTTACTTCCATTTGCTATACATCACTTTCCTTTTTCTGTTCATAAATCTTCTCTCTAATTTTCTATAACCCTTGTTTCTTAGGGCTCCAGAGTTAGCAAATAAAAAATGTAGGACACCCTCGTATTGCGTGGGAGATACTTATCCTAAACAAATGATTCACTGTTTATTTAAAACTTTAAATTTAGCTGTGCACCCTCTATGTTATCTGGTAATAGCTTTTTTTGGCGTCTTTTGGCACTGCCTTCTCTTGCTCACTATCTGTTGTGTGTTATACGTTTTGCTCTACAAGCCTGTAAACTCTTGGGAATTGCCTCTAGTCCCTAACCGCACTTGATTCAGAGCTGAATTTGAATTATGACTGAATTAGCATCAGATGAATTTGGTTGAACATGGATTCCTTCATATCACTCTAGATAACAGGTTTAAAGTTGTCGAGAGTATAAGAGGACCCCGCCCATAGGATCGAAAGATGTTCACGTCTGGCCCCATTTCCTAGGTATCTTTTTCCAGAAATGATCCTGCAAGCAATGCCTCTTCTTTTAAATCAGCAGGGGTAGCAGCAAGATTTAGATCAGTGCACTCCAACAGAAATACAATGTGAACTTCATGCATGATTTTAAATTGTTCTAGTAGCCACATTTAAAAAACAAGAAGAAATAGATAAAATTAATTGTAATTATGTATTTAACTCAATGTATTCAATATTGTCATTTTATCAGAGTCAATATAAACTATTAATAAAATATTTTACAGTTTTTCATACTGAACCTTTAAAATCCAGTGTGTGTACATTCGTTGGACTTCTCAATGTAAGTGCTAAATTTCATCAAAAATACTCAATTTGTATTTATTTTTCATGAAATGTCATAGAAGTAGACTGGGACATACCTAAGCCAAACAAAAAACACTTGAAAGTTTTCCAGTAATTTAATTGATACAGTTTTTATATTTAAATTTAATTTTATTGACAGTAAATTAAAAAATTGAATTCATTATTCCCAACTAGCCGCATTTCAAGGACTCAGTAGCCACAGCACAGCCCTACATGATGACTAGAGCTTCTTCTAAAATCCTCTTAACCCAACCAAACAAACCAAATAAAACAAACCTGCAAGCGACAATATCTCCCCAGGGTATGGAATCAACAGCATTCTAATTCCCTCTCGTGTCTAGTAATTCCTCTTTGCAGCCATAGCAAATCTCCCTGAGCAATTTTTTTTTTCCCTGTGACAAAAATCATACTATGTAGTTTTACTCGAAAGCCACAAAAAGACCTAACACCATCCATGCTGCGTGAATTTCTTGATTTTTTTCAGGTTGCTTTCCAGATGATGTTTTAATTAGGGAAGCCCATTCGAGAATCTTCCTAAAGACATATAACATCCTCAGCCATCTGAAACTATCTGAACCAGTCTGAAAATCTGAATGCCAGAACCACCCCTGCAGTCCAAACAGTTTGTGGACTATGTCTAAATAGTCTGTTGCACTAACCACAACTGAGGAATTTATGAGGGCATTAAAGTACTGTAACCAAAATGTTGTCATTCAAAGGCTCGCCTCGGGAGGAGTGGAGTATTCCGAAAGCTAGACGCCGGGGCTCTGGCAAGACTCCAGGCAAAGTGTCAGGATCCTGGGATCAAAAGGTGATTGAGAGACATCTAATTGAGGAGTGCCGCCCTGATATTTGTGGTTTCCTTTCCAGCAGTGGAATTTGGTGCAGATCTTTGAACAGCTCCACAGCCAGCTCTGGGGCCCTGCAGGAACAGGCCAGGGTGGATTCCTGGAAATTACAAATAATGGGGGTTGGGCACTTGTCTGCATCTCTCTGGGACTAGACTCGTCGTTTTTAATTGTCTTTACCCAAGACAGGACATTCTAACCAGTAGCTGGGATCTCGCAGTGTGATTTAATTTATACTTAAGGCTGATGCGAGTGCTCAGAAAAATTAATAAAAAGAAAAGCAAAAAGATGGTGAAAACACACAAATGTGTACATTTGGGAAAAAGGTCACAAGCTGTTAATACAGTCATGCATTACTTAACAATGGGGATACGTTCTGAGAAATTCGTAGTTAGGCAGTTCCATCATTGTGAGAGCATCATAGGGTGCACTTAACACAAATCTAAATGGCACAGCCATACTACCCACGTAGGCTATATGGTATAGCCTATTGCTCCTAGGCTGCAAACCTGAACAGCGTATTACTGTACTGAATACTCCAGGCAATTGTAACACAATGGTAAATATTTGTGTATCTAAACATAGAAAAGGTAACAGTAAAAATACAGTATTATAATCTTATGGGACCACCATTGTATATGTGGTCAGTCGTTGGCCTAAATGACGTTATATGGCATGTGACCGTATAAATGTTAAACCATTAATCATCCAACTCATTATATGTATAATTTGTATAATACGTATAATTTGGATTTTTGGCACCTTTTTGGCTATCATGATTAGTCATTTCATTTGATGTCTTATGCAAATACATCTCTTTAAAGTACTTTCTTGTGCTTGATTAATTTCCCAGACTGTTAACATGTTTTCAGTGTATATTTTCTGGTGCTTAACATTATACATAAAGGTGGCAGGGGACATAAGGGGAAGAGAAAAGATAAAGTGATTCTTTCCTTTACGCCTAGAAAACATTGGAGTCTTGATGAAGGGAAAAACATTTGTTTGGTCATTTAATCAATATTAACTGAGCACTTAATATGTGTGGAACATGAGGGGTACAAAAAGATGGAGGGAGGTGGATCATTATATAAATTCCAGCTTTACGACCTACTGGTTATGTGACGTTAGGCCAATTATTTACATTTTTTGAGGCTGCTTCCTCAATTTTTAAATGAAGTTAATAATAAAATGATACAGGAGAAAAATTATGTAGATTACTAATAAATTGTGTCTATTATAATCGCGATTATTAAAGATGAGTCATCACCTCCGCAATCACCAGTAGACTTTTTTGTTTTGCTAATTTGGGTTGCCAGGAATATGTTGTTATACCTAGACAACAGGCCACCATCATTTAGATTTGGTGTAGATCATTCATTGGCTAGTTTACATTCTCACTTTTTTGAGGTTCAAATGCCTACATTTCTTGCCTAAATCAAAACTTACATTTATAAAAAAAAATACCTTTATATCCCCAAGGGAAGAAGATAATGTGACCCAGGAAAGGCTTTCTTGTTGTAAAATTAACATTTTAAAATGAACTATGTAGAAATCCAGCCACAGAATCCTAACATTAGAGAAACACAGGGTAGTACACATGACTTAGAACTAAGTTCCTGCTTTCAGGTAGCGCAAGAGGATGAGATGCAGGCATGCTGGGGTCACGTGAGCTCTCTTTTGAAATTGATTCCACAGGTCACTGTGAAATCCAAATATGCTTAATTTTAAGTGTCTTTGCTGCACTGAGACATTTTACCTTATTTGTATGCAAAGCCATCCCAGCTTTACATATGGCCACCTTATCAAATTATCTTATTAATTCTGAAATTTTCTTAACTTTCAACATATGCAATTGCGTCATTCCTAAATAATGATAACTCTACCTTTTTATTTTCATTATGTACTCTTTCATCATGTTTTTCTCTGTGTAATCCATTAAATAAAAATTCTAAAACCTTCCCCAGCAATTATTGTCATTGGAATAGCTTTATACATAATTATTTTACTTTACATATTATGCTGTCTTTAGGTAAATACTCACTGCTAATTTGAAGAACTTTTACTTTTTTAGCATTTCTATTAGGAATGAGACTTGATAAGAGTGATCGACATTGACTTTACAAAACCAGATTTGGTTTTAGTTGTCATTTCCAGTGGGGTTTTTTTCATATATTATTAATTTTGTCTTTATTCTTTTAATTCTCCTCTCCAACTTTCTCTATGTTTATTTTGATTTTTTAAAATAATAATTGTATTGAGATATTCACTTACTATAGAGTTCACCCGCTTAAAGGGTAGAATTCAGTGGTTGTTAGTATATTCAATAGTGTATTCACAGATATGTGGAGCAATCACCATAGTCCAACTTAAAAAGAAATGTCAGGCTGTTTAGCTATAACCTCCAAACTCCTATTGCCCCCCCAACCCCTAAGGAACCATTCCTCTACTTTCTGTTTCTGTGGCTTTCCCAATTCTGGTCATTTTATACAAATGGAATCACATAATATGGAGTCTTTTCTGACTTGCTTCTTTCACTTCACATGTTTTCAAAGCTCATGCATATTGTAGTAAGTATTGGTACTTCATTCCTTTATATAGCTGAATCATATTCCATTGTACGGATATACATTTGTTTATCTACTCATCAAATAAGAAACATTTGGATTTGTGCCACCTTTCTGGCTATTCATAAATAATGCTATTATAAACATTCATGAATATGTTTTTCTGTGGCTATACATTGCCAGTTCTCTTCGGTAGATGTTGCTGGATCATAAGTTTGACCACTGAAGAACTGCCAAATTATTTTCCAAAGAGGTTGTACAATTTTGCAGTGTAAAAGGGTTCAGGTTTCCCCACAGCCTCACCAATACTTATGGCCTTACTCTCAGATTCTAGCAATCTTAATGAGTGAGTGTGAAGTGAATCTCACTGTTGTTTTGATTTGTATTTCCATGTTGACTAATGAAGTTCAGCATCTTTTCAGGTGCTTATTGACCATTTGTTTATCTTTTTTGGAGAAATGTGTCTTCAGTTTCTTTGTCCATTTAAAAAATTAGACTCTTTTTATGATAGAGTTATAAGAGTTCTTATACATTCTAAATGTGTCTCTTCTCAAATACATGGTTTGCAAATATTTTTTCCATTCTGTAGACTGCCTTTCATTTTCTTGATAATAATATCCTTTGATAACCAAAGTTTTTACACATTTTGATAAAGTCCAATTTATCTATGTTTCTTTTGTTGCTTATGCTTTTGATATCATATCTAAGAATGCATTGCCAAATCCAAGGTCATGAAGATTTGCCCCTTATAATTTTACCTCTTACATTTAAGGCCTTGACCCATTTTTGTTTGTTGTTTTGGTTCTTTGTTTGTTTTTCAGACAGAACCTCACGCTGTCATTTAGGCTGGAGTGCAGTGGTGAAATCTTGGTTCACTGCAACCTCTGCCTACCTGGTTTAAGCAATTCTTATGCCTCAGCCTCCAGAGTAGCTGGGAGTACAGGTGTGCACCACCATGCCCAACAATTTTTTGTATTTTTAGTAGAGATAGGATTTTGCCACGTGGGCCAGGCTGGTTTCAAACTCCTGGCCTCAAGTGATTGGCCCTCTCCGGCCTCTCAAAGTGCTAGGATTACAGATGTGAGCCACCGTGCCTGGCCTTGATTTGGGGTTAATTTTTGTATAACAATGCGAGGTGAGGGTCCAAATTCATTCTTTTGCATGTGGTATCCAGTTGTCCCAGCACCATCTGTTGAACAGAGTATTCTTTTCTTATTCAGTGGCCTCAGCATTCTAGTCAAATATCAGTTGAGATAGATACGTGGGTTTATTTCTGGACTCTCAATTCTACTCCATTGGTCTGTATGTCTATCCTTATGCTAGTACCGCATCATTTGGCTACTGTAGCTTTGTAGTAAGTTTCAAAGTCCAGAAGTCTTCTGACTTTGTTATTCTATTTCAAGATTGTTTTGACTATTCTGGATCCCTTGCAATTCTTGCAATTTCAAGTAATTTTCATATTCTATTTTGATTTCCTTGTACTTTTTTGTCAAAATAACATCATAGCTCATTTAATTTCAATTTATTTTTATAAATAACAAAAACAAAACACCATAAATTTTTTTTCCAAATAAAGTTTTAGCTATAAATCACAGGTGTTAATACAAAGAGTTTTCTTTTTCATTAGCTATATATTGTTGGGTTTATTTTATCAAACACAGGCATTAGAATTGTGTTCTTTAAAATCCATGGATTTTTTTTTTGACGAGGTCTCTTCTTTTTTTTTTTTTTTTTGAGACGGAGTCTCGTTCTGTCGCCCAGGCTGGAGTGCAGTGGCACAATCTCGGCTCACTGCAAGCTCCGCCTCCCGGGTTCGCACCATTCTCCTGCCTCAGCCTCCCGAGTAGCTGGGACTACAGGCGCCTGCCACCACGCCCGGCTAATTTTTTGTATTTAACATTTTTTATGTTTATTTCATGTTTTCTTGTATGATAGTCACGGATTTTGTTCTTTAAAACTGTACAGTCTGGAATGTGTTAAGGGTTTCTTTGAAACCAACTACATGATCAAAATTCATAGATGTTTATGGGCATAAGAAACCATATATAATTTTCCATTTGTTACATAAGAAAGGTCTATACTATCCATCTTGATGATTGTATTTTTCCAATATCCTGTTTATTTTTTTTATCTACCATCAAGTTTTGAAAAGGTTATATGTACATATATAACTATATGTATGTAGTCTCTGGATCATGCTTTTTTAACACCATACTTTTTTTTTTTTTTTGAGACGAAGTTTTGCTCTTGTTGCCCAGTCTGGAGTGCAATGGCACAATCTTGGCTCACCACAACTTCTGCCTCCCAGGTTCAAACGATTTTCCCCTCAGCCTCCCAAGTAGCTGGGACTAGAGGCATGTACCACCATGCCCGGCTAATTTTGTATTTTTAGTAGAGATGGGGTTTCTCCATGTTGGTCAGGCTGGTCTTGAACTCCTGACCTCAGGTGATCCACCCACCTCAGCCTCCCAAAGTGCTGGGATTACAGGCATGAACCACCATGTCCGGCCACTCAATTTTTGTTTTTTAAGATTCAATCATGTGTGCAGCTCTAGCTTGTGCATTTTCACTGCTAGTTAATATTTTTTAATGGTAATGAACTATGATGTTTTTAACTGTTTGCCTGTTGGTAGAGATTTGAGCTATTCCTATTTCATTTGTCCTGGTGAGACATTCTTGTTCACCTCCACTGAGGCACAGGAACAAGAATTTCTGCTGTATATACAGCTATGAGTGGAAATAATTACATTTGTAGTATTTGTGGCAAGAAAGTGTGGATTTTCTTACTCAGGCTCTTTGAATTTTTGTAGAATTACTTGATGCCCTAGTCCATGATTAACTTCAGAAAATAAACCATGTGTGCTTGAGGAGAATGTATATCTCAGGGCTGTTGGATGCTGAGTTCTACTTAAGGGCATCAGTACAAATTTATAATTTGTGTTGTTCAAACCTAAATATTGTTATTGACTTTTTTATCTATTTGATTTATCCATAATTGAGAGAGATATGTGGCTATTTCTGACTCATCTTACTCTGAACATTTCAGTGTTCTTATATTTCTTATGTTTTAGTTGTGTCTCTTCCAAATGCAATAGAGTTTGATATTTTTCTTAATCTAACCATTCAATCTCTGTTCCTTTTTTTTTTTTTTTTCTTGAGACAAGGTTTCGCTCTGTGACCCAGCCTGGAGTGCAGTGGTATGATCTTGGCTCACTGCAACCTCCGCTTCCTGGGCTCAAGTCATCTCCCACCTCAGCCTCCTGAGTAGCTGTGACTACAGGCGTGGGGCACCTATTCTATTTTCAGTAGAAACCGGGTTTCACCATGTTGCCCAGGCTGGTCTTGAACTCCTGAGCTCAAGCAATCCACCCAGCCTCCCAAAGTGCTGGGATTACAGGCGTGAGCCACCATGCCCGGCCTCAATCTCTGTGTTTTAGAAGGTGGATTTAATGAATTCATGTTTTTGGTGATTATTTATATATTTGAACTAGTTGCTACTATTTTACTTTCTTATTTCTACTTGTCCCACATTTTTGGACTAAGTTTTTTCTTTATTTTTTATTACTTTATTAAAATTATACTTTATTTTAAATGTTATTATAATTATGTAAAATATTCACATATAAAGAACACACAAAAAACAAAATGTACAGCTCAATTATTTAACCTCAAAATGAACCTCAAAACTACCACAAAATCAAGAAATAGAAAAAAAAAGCCCAGAAACCTCAGCCATGTCTTCTATTAATCATTAGTTCCTTTCTCCTCCGCTATTCTGACTTCTTGCATACTGATTAGTTTCGCCTACTGAACATTATAAACAAGGAATCAAACAACACGAATTCTTTTGTATTGTGCTTATTTAATTCATTTGTGCATTTTGTACCAATAATATTCCATTGAATATCATATGTAACATTTCACTGAAGAACATACGACAGTTTGCTCTAGATTCTACCCTTGGTGGACATTTGGTTTGTTTCCAATCTGAGGTTATTACAAATAGTGTTGTAAACATTCCTGCACAGGTGTATGCATTTCTGTGGGGAATATACCTAGCAGAAAAATTGCTGTGTCATTGAAGATACACATATATTCATCTTTTGCAGCCAGATTATTTTCAAGGTGGTGATACCAATTTACCCTTTTACAATTAATTTATGAGAGTTTCTATTGCTCACTAATACTTGGTATTGCCAGTCCTTTTCATATTAGCCAGCTTTATGTGTATTCCACTGTGATTTTTATTTGCATTTGTCCAACGACAAAGATCTAACACCTCTCCCTGTGTTTACTAGCCTTTTAGATATGCATTTTTGAAGTACCTGACCAAGTCTTGTGAACATTTTTCTGCCAGGTTGTCTAGTGGTTTCTTATTGATTTTTAGGAATTCTTTTTACATTTGGTGGCAGGCCTTTCCAATTGCTTAATGGCATGATGTTAGCCCTACAATGCATATTGTATATATACTTGTTACATACTATTTAATAAGATGCTATAAGACATCTTACAATACTCATTTATTATTTCACAATTCTGTAGGTCAGAAGTCTTGGAGAATTTGGTGGGGTTCTCTGGTCACGGCCTCACAAGGCTGAAATGAAGGTGTCAGGCAGGATGAATTCTTATCTAGAGGCTGAAGGGGAAGACTTTTCCTCTGAGCTCATTTAGGTTGTTGGTAGAGTACAGCTCCATGTGGTGGTAGATCTGAGTTTCCCTTTCCTTACTGCCACCGGCATTCCATCTCAGATGACTCCCTCCAAGTTCAAAGGCAGCAATTGTGTGTGTAGTGTTTCTCACTCCTCAAATCTCTCTGACTTCTTATGCCTTCTTTTTCTGCCACCAAAATTTCCCTGCTTTTAAGGGTTCACGTGATTAGCCCTGGATAATCTCTGTTTTGACAAATGAACCATGCCATATACCATAACACAATCATAGGAGAGATATCTCATCGCATCCACAGGTTCCAGGGATTGGGGAATTAAGTCTTGGGGATGGAGCATTTTAAAAATTCAGGCACCCACAGAAATATTTTGATGAAGAGAAATTCTTAATGTTAAAATGGTAAAATTCATTATAATATTTTATTGTATTTAGAGTGTTTTGTATCCTGTTGCAAACACTGTTTTGTGACATGGTCATAAATATATTCTATATTATCTTCTAGAAGCTAAGTTGTTTTGTTTTTCACATTTATATTTAAAACTCATGTGGAATTGATTTCTGAGGTAGAGGTCATTTAATTTTTTCTGTATATATATTGACCATCGTTTGTTGAAAAGGCCATCCCCAGTATGGTATTTCCCCACTATGCTATAGTTTTGTGACCATGCAGATCTATTCCTGGACGCTATTATTTTCCATTGCTCTGTTCAGCTATATTTGCAACAAGTAGGAGTATTTCTACACTCTTAATTATTGTAACTTTATGATAAGCCTTAACATCTGGTAAAGTGAGTCCTTTGACGTTGTTCTCTTTCAAGAGTATCTTAACTATTTTTAACATTTTCTTAACATCTTCATACAAATTTTAGAATCAGTTTGTCCAACTTCACACTTAAATACAAAGCTTGCTATGATTTTCATTGAAATTGCATGGGGGAGACTTTGTATTTATAGAAAATAGAGTCATCAAATCCATGAAAATAGTATACCTTCCTCTTTCTACCTCTGGTAGAATTCGGTTGTGAATCTGAATCTCTCTGGTCCTGGGCTATTTTTGGTTGGTAGGCTATTAATTACTGCCTCAATTTCAGAACTTGTTATTGGTCTATTCAGAAATTCAACTTCTTCCTGGTTTAGTCTTCAGAGAGTGTATGTGTCCAGGAATTTATCCATCTCTTCTAGATTTTCTAGTTTATTTGCATAGTGGTGTTTGTAGTATTCTCTGATGGTAGTTTGTATTTCTAAGGGGACAGTGGTGATATTCCCTTTATCATTTTTTATTGTGTCTATTTGATTCTTCTCTCTTTTCTTCTTTGTAAAGTGTTCTTTTTATCTGTTGCAATGCTTTATCATTTAACAACTACTTTGTCTAATATAAATATAGTTAACACTTCCTTCTGTCTAATTCTGTGATAAACGTTTATCCACCTTTTTAACTTCAATTTTTCTGTATTATGTTAGACATGTCTTTTTAAATAAGCAGATAGGTTGTTATGGTTGTTATTTAATCTTCCACACAGTCTATTTTTAAGGAAAATTCAGTGGATTTACATTTAATGTTATTACTAATAATTTAGACTGGAGTCTATCATCTTACTGTTCTTGCATTATTTACATTGCTCACCTACTTAATGTCTTTTCTCCCCTTTATTAATGGCTTTAATTTGATTAAAAAAATTACTCTGCATTTGCTTTTGTTAGTATAGTAATAATATACTCTTACTACCCTGGAAGTTACAACTACAGTCTTTACTTATCAAAGTCTGAAATAAATAAATAATATTATCCTTTTTCTAAACAATAAGTTTAGGCCCTTAACTCTCTTAGCTCTATTCAGACTTATTTGCCATTTTTTGCCATCTGTTTAATTCTTCAAACTTTAAATGTCACAGACATTATTATTATTGTTGTACACATTCAATAGGCATTTAGATTTACTCACATGTATATCACTTGTATATGTATATCTTGTACATGTCACATGTGTATGTATATATAGTCACACATATATGTATATCTTGATTTTTCCTGCCTCTTTCAGATTCTATTTAGATTTATAATGGTGTGCTTGAGAACATCTTTTAGCTTTTCCTTTAGTGTGGTCCTGATGGGAATACATTCTCTCATTTTTGTCTTGTTTGAATACATAAATGTATACTATATTATTAAAAATTAGTTTTCAATTTGTAGAGAATTCTAGAAACGCAGTATTTTTATTTATTGTGAGATAACTTAATTAACTTGTAGCTTCCATTGTTTAGGTTGACAAATCTACTGTCTGTCTAAATGTTTCTTCTTTAATCTTCAACTCCTTTTAAGATTTTCTCCTTGTATATTTTTAATAGTTTGACTATGATGTGTCTGTAAATGAATTTAATTTTGATACTTAGAGGCAGTACAAACAGGGCTTCTTGAATATCTGACTTGTCTCATTAATTTTGGAAATATCTCACTCACTTTCTCTCTAAATATTGCTTCTGTTTCTCTTCCTGCCTTTCTTCTTCTTAGATGTCGACAGTACATTTGACTTTTTCTTTTACTCTATGTAAAATACTTTTAATCCGATCATTCATTCCTAGCAAGCATGCTATTTTTTTGTTCAGTAGTTTGGTTCTCTTTTAAAGCCCCAAATATATTATTATAAACCTTACTGTTTCTCCAAATGTAAATACTTGGCTTAAATTTTAATATCTGATTATCTTTTCTTTGTACACTTCAAGATGTTTTCCTGACATCATTTTTTTTCTTTTAAACGATATCATCTATAAGTTTCCTAAGTGCAAGTTGCTTGGTTTTAAACTCTGTCTATCTCTACAAATATCTTTATATTTACCCTCATTCTTGAAGGTAACTTTCTTGGCAACCAGTTCTAGGTTGATTGTTACTTTCTCTTATCATTTCAAAAATGTTATTCCATTGTCTTCTGGCTTTCATATTTGCTGTTGAAAAGGTTGTTATCATTTATTTATTTTTTTTTTCCATTCCTGTGTATGTGGTGATCTTCCTTACTTGCTTCTAACTTTTTTTTTCTGCTTTTCAGTTTTGCTCTGGTATATCTAGAAATTTGTTCCGTTTAATGTACTTGTTTTTTGGCATACTTTGTGCTTCTTGGGTTTTTGAGTTTATGGTTTAAAAAATAATAATTTCTAAAAAATTACAACTACTACCTCTTAAAATATTGCCTTTCCTCTGTTCACTAATCTCTACTTTGGGTACCCAATAAAATGTACAGTAGACTTTATTATTCCATAATTCATATTTCTTAACATCTATTACATGTTTTCCATCTCCCTGTTTCTCTGAACTGCATCTTTTTTTAGTTCTTATCTCCTATTTAATCTAACTTTGAAAGTTTTTGTTTCAACAATGATATTTTTCATTTCTAGACCTTTTGTTTCTTCAAATCGGCAAGTACACACTTACTTCTGGTTTACAATTATACACTGCTAAAGCACATAAAGCACCGCATTTGATGGTCTCTTGTTGCATTCTCCTCTTTGTAATAGCATCTTTAATTTTTGGAACATTTGAGATATTCATTTCTGTTTTGTATTTAACAGTTCCAATATTCGCAATACTTGTGGATCTAAGTATATTGTCTGTTGTTTCTGCCAAATGCCATTAATAGTAGCTTCACTTGTAATATGTTTGATAATGTTGATCTTTGATGTAAGCTTATTGCTTAATCTTAGTTTCTGGGAATCATTTGGGCCTCAACTGGGGAAGGTTTTATCCTGACTGAATTTACTTCTGCTTCTGCTGGTAGCCAGATTTAATTAACCTTGCTCATCTTCAGTTCTTCAGAGGGTCTTTATTCGTGAGTGAAAATACCTCGCTGTGAGAACTTAGCACACCAATAGCATTGCTGCTGTGGGCAACTGAATTCAAGCAATTACATTCTCCAACATATTCACTGCTCTAGTCTGGGCTACCTACTAAATGGGAAACAATTTACTTATTTTCATGGCTTCCTCACCTCTTTTGACACAACTAGTACCTCAGAAATTGTTTCTATTCATTACATTGTTTTTATGAATTGTGTTGGGGGAATTTCTGAAAGCATTCATCAAATTAACCATATGTCTGAAGTTGAAATTTGTATTCCTTCTATAGTTATTGCTTTTCTTATATTTGACCTTTTTTTCTTCTTCTAGAATTTTCCTTATTTGCATATTAGGTATATTGTATCTATCCTCTAAGCTTCTTCTTCTTCTTCTTCTTCTTCTTCTTTTTTTTTTTTTTTTGATGGAGTCTCACTCTGTCGTCCAGGCTGGAGTGCAGTGGCGAGATCTCGGCTCACTGCAACCTCTGCCTCCCAGGTTCAAGCAATTCTCTGCCTCAGCTTCCCTAATAGCTGGGATTACAGGCGCCCACCACCATGCCCGGCTAATTTTTGTACTTTTAGTAGAGATGGGATTTCCCCATATTGGTCAGGCTGGTCTCGAACTCCTGCCCTCAGGTAATCTGCCTGCCTCAGCCTCCCAAAGTGCTGGGATTACAGGCATGAGCCACTGTGCCTGGCCTCCTCTAAGCTTCTTCTATTTTCATTTATGGTTTTAATTTTTTTATGTTCCTTGTAAAATATTTTTTTCATTTGATCTTGCAGACCATCAAAGCATTTTCTCAGCAGTAGCTAGTCTGTCAATAGTTTGATTGCATTTACAATTTATACATATTGTTTTCAGATCCAGATGCTACGCTTTGTGCTCTCTTCATCTTTTTGAGAATTCTTACTATAATGCTTACTGCAGAACCTTAGACCATCATGCCCTTAATAATGGATATGATGATTAGTTTTCTTTTGGAAAACTAAAAAATTTTAAACATATTGGATATTTTTCAGAAATATCAGAAATATTTTAAAATCACGGATATGGTGATTACTTTTCTTTTTGACTGAAAATGACCATCACTGAGTTGTCACAGAGGCTTTCCTTTCATTTTTTAAATTTTTTTGAGACGGCGTCTCACTCTTGTTGCCCAGGCTAGAGTGCAATGGCGCGATCTCGGCTCACTGCAACCTCCGCCTCCTGGGTTCAAGCTATTCTCCTGCCTCAGGCTCCTGAGTAGCTGGGATTACAGGCTCCCACCACCACACCGGGCTAATTTTTGTGCTTTTAATAGAGACGGGGTTTCATGTTGGCCAGGCAGGTCTTGAACTCCTGACCTCAGGAGATCCACCTGCCTAGGCCTCCCAAAGTGCTGGGATTACAGGCTGAGCCACAGCGCCCGGCCAGAGGCTTTCCTTTCTATAGTCCTTGCAAAAGAAAGCTGCAGCAAGTTGAACAAGCTTTGAACAGTGTACTTCAACCCCAGGATTTAGCTAATAGAACCAGCATGTATATGGACCCATGAGAAAAGAATACAAAGGCTCATATCACCTTGTGATCTGAATTAGTGCCCTGTTTTTTTGTTTTGTTTTTAAAGTGAGTTAGACAATGGACTCTTTGTCTCAGGAAGTTGAACAAAATTTATAGAAGGATTGCAGCTGCCAAAAGAGGCTGAAGGCAGGAGGATATGGGCTAGAGCTAAGACCATAGGGAGAGTGATAAACCAAAGCCAGGAGTGAGATAGATGAAGTTAAGAGAGAGCAATAATGTTGAGTACACAGAGAAGCCACTGCTCATCCATTCCAAGTAAGCCCCAGTAATCACTCCCTTTTAGCCATTCCTGTGGCATCCTTATTCCTTGGTTTTGAACACACCTCAATAAAACATTTTCTCCTGCTACTGAGCAGCTGGAACAAAATCATTGCCATAAAACTCAATAGGGTGCCGATCTCTGATACCCAAGGTTTCTAATGAATAGGGTACTGGACGGTGGCAATCTTTGTATATAAAATCTGGGGAAAAAAGAAAATTTTTCTGATTGTTTACAATAACTGTATAACCTTTCCTCCAACTTATCCCAAGTCTTTGATTCTCTGGAAAAAAGTATAGGTGCTGCTTATGATGAACAGGCTTTAGTGTACCCATATCATCCCTGTCTCTTGGAGTCCATGCCCTTATGTAATTCTCTCTCTTTGAGGGTAGGCAAGACCTGTGACTTGCTTCTAACCAATGTGGCAAAGATAATGCATGATTAGGTGGTATTAGATGCAACGATAGGTGGTATATCTCATGATTAGGCAGTATTATATGCAAAGGTGGTGGGATGTGATGGCCATTATTACATTACTTTATATAATACTCCATCCTAGTAGATTGAAACTAAAGTCCCTCCTTAGAGGCTTAATGAAGTAAGTGGCCAAGTTGGAGAAGCCTAATTGGCAAGAAACTGTGGGTGCGCTCCAGGATCTGCTGTCAGCGCCTAAGATCTCAGAGCAACCTTCAGTCAACAGCTAGCAAAAAGCCATGGCCCTCAGTCATGCAGCCACAGGAGATTAATTCTGCCAACATCCTGAATAAGCTTGGAAGCAGATTCTTCCCCAGCTGAGCCATTAAATGAAAATATAACCTGACCAACACTTTGGTTACAGCCTACTGACTCTGAAGAAATCACTCAGCTAGGCTATACTCAGTTTCCTAACTGTGAAATAAATGTGTACTGTTTTAAGCCACTATGTTTATGGTCATTTGATACGCAGCAATAGAAAACTTAGGCACTATCAAAGCAAGGGATGTAAGAAAGCACAAAACCGGCCAGACGTGGTGGCTCACGCCTGTAATCCCAGCACTTTGGGAGTCCGAGGCGGGAGGATCATGAGGTCAAGAGATGGAGACCATCTTGGTCAACATGGTGAAACCCCATCTCTGCTAAAAACACACACACACAATTAGCTGGGCGTGGTGGCGTGCTCCTGTAGTCCCAGCTACTTGGGAGGCTGAGGCAGTAGAATTGCTTGAAACCGGGAGGCGGAGGTTGCAGTGAGCCGAGATTGCGCCACTGCACTCCAGCCTGGTGACAGAGTGAGACTCCATCTCAAAAAAAGAAAGAAAAGAAAAGAAAGTACAAAACCAGAAGGCTAACTCCTCCCCTGCCTTACCCTTTTCAGTGTGGCCTGACACAGGCAGAACAATGCCACGTGCTGTTTCTCCACCCGGGTTACTACATTGCTTTATGATCTATCCTTCCTTAGGCATTTGCAAGACTCCAGTGTACCATGAGAAAATGTTATCAGGCTATGATTAAGTGTGTTTATTCACCAAGGTAAACTGGCTGTGGAAATTGTTGAATTACACTTGAGCAGAACTTTAACTAGTTTTAATATGTGTTTACCCACATTACCTCACTTGATACTCATTATAATCCTGCACGATGTGTAAGTATTCTGTGGAAGCGGAGAGATTAAGTTGTTTGCTCAAGTTTCCCAGCGAGTAGTGGCAGAGCCAGAAGTGAATCTAAGTCTTCTAAAACCAAGGCCAGTTTTCTCCTTTATGTGAAAACCACCTCTTAGAGAGAAGGCCTTACCTGAACCTCCAGAATAATGTTTAATTATGACAATATGGTCTCAGTTCTTTCAAAAGTAGAATAAAATTAGAAAATGGAGATCAGCACTTCCTGTAAAATTGTGGAGGTCATCTGGTATAGAGTAGGCTAATGAAAGAATGTAGATGTATCATATGTGATGGAATTTCTCTGTCGTCATCAAAGAACATTAACAGTGGACACGTGTACTCTCATGCATATGCCCTTGTGTCAAGTGTTGAATCTATACTGACTAATGTACTCAAAGGAAAACTTCAAGTACAGACATTATTTGTACTCAGAGGTTAGAAGTCAAAAAATCAAAAGTCTACTGTAGGCTTTGGATAGAATAATGAAGTCTTGCTTATCTTTGGAGGAGGATAATTATCCCCTTTGACATTCTGAAAAAAAAAGTTTGTGTAACTTAAAAGTCTTGGAAGTTTGGTATAAGAATGAGCATGTCCAAACTGTTCTGTTACTTGAAAAGTGATTGTCAGGCCGGGCGCGGTGGCTCATGCCTGTAATCCCAGCACTTTGAGAGGCCGAGGCAGGCGGATCACGAGGTTAGGGATTTGAGACCAGCCTGGCCAACATGGTGACACCCCGTCTCTACTAAAGACACAAAAAATTAGCCAGGCATGGTGGCAAGCACCTGTAATCTCAGCTACTTGGGAGCCTGAGGCAGGAGAATCGCTTGAACCTGGAAAGCGGAGGTTTCAGTGAGCCAAGATCACGCCATTGCACTCCAGCCTGGGCAACACTGGGCAACAGGGTGAGACTCCATCTCAAAAAAAAAGAAAAGTGATTGTCAGGTGAAAACAAAGGCAAAAAAGATGAGTAAGGAACTTACTCTTACTTCCAACTAGTCAAAGACGTCTTCCAGAATCAATAAGACTTCTTACTTTACAGTAAATTCTAGTTTACGTGGTAATATTAACGTGATTCCTGATCCAAATCAGTTTTCCAAATGAGGTTTTAATAATTGTATTTGATGACTACAGATGTGCTCTATGCTCGGTGGGAAATGCAATGGTCTCGACCCATTTTCTAGGTGCAAGTATGTGGTGATAACTCATAGACAAAGATGGTAGCTAGAGATATGATGAGTCAGATTCTGCCAACATCCTGAATAAGCTTGGAAGCAGATTTCTTCCCTAGCTCAGGGAAGGATAGCCTGACCAATACCTTGGTTACAGCCTAGTGACTCTGAACAAAGCTTTCGACTTTGAAAACAGAGAGAGCATTTGATCATGTATGGAATTTGAGAGAAATAGGAAGAGTCAAGGTTAACTAGGTAATTTTTTAGCTAAAGCAACTGGAAGAATGGAGTGTATAGGAATTCAGTTTGGGAAATATAAAATTTAAGATATTTTATCAGACATTCATGTGAAGAAGTTGAATAGATAGTTGGGCAAACAAATGTGGAGTTCAAGAAAGAGATCTGGCTGCAGCTCTAATTTTGTTAACCAAATAATTTCTCCAAGGGATTGAATGAGGCAGAGAAGAAAAGAGACCAAACATTAAGCCCCAGGAAACACTGGAATTAAAAGGTGAGGCAGAAGAAGTAGAACAGCAGAGATGACTGAGATGACTGACTCAATATATTATCAGTGAGGTGAAAGGCAAGCTAAGAAAGTGTTTGGTGCCTTGGAAACCGGGTGAAAATGTATCAAAGAAGGAAGGAATGATCAGTTGAAAATATTGTTGATATGGCAAAAAAAAAAAGTGAGAACTTAATAATTGACATTGGATTTAGCAACATAGAGCTTATTGGCAACTTTGGTAAGAGGAGTAGTTTGGGTAAAGTTTAACCTTGGGTGTTTTGGGTAAAGTTTAATTAGAATTAATTTAAAAGACAATGGGAGGAAACAAATCGGAGACATTAGGATTACATAACTTTGTTGCTGCCGTTGTTGTTACAAAAAGAGTTTTGCAGCAAAAAAGAACAAATAAATTGTATAATAATCAATGAGTGAGGTAAGGCCAAGAGAAGAGGACTTTTTGATTTTGTTTATTTTTAAGAAATAGTGGCATGTTACTTGACTGATATGGTAAATATCAGTACCATATTATTCCTATCAGTCAAGTGGCATGTTACTTGACTGATAGGAATAAAATGGGTGAAAAGAGTTCATTGTTGAATAAGCTTCCTCGTGTGAGCAAGGGGTCAGGAGCCTGGTGCCTTCGTACAGCTGTTGGCCTTAGATGGGAGTGTGGATGGTTTTTGCGTAGGACCACACAGAGAGACAGAACGTGTGTGTGCAGACGCCGGCAGGTGGGTAGATGTTGTGGTGGACATCTGTGGAGGTACTCTGCTGATTGCTTTGAAGATCTCAGTGAAGTAAGAAGCCATATGTCTAACTAAAAATAAGAATGGGGAAGGAGGTATTGGAGGTTTGAGCAGAGAGGGTAGGGAGTTAAATTGTCACTCAGGAGATTGGAAGAGAATTGTCTAGGCAAGTATGTACAATTGCAGACAGCATTAAGGTCCACTTGAGGGGGATAATAATGAACTTAAATTGAAGCCAGTGTGTTTGTACGAATTTTTCCACCTATATTCAACTTGAGTGCAGCAGCAGGAGAGGCAGAAAGTTGAGTTTAACCAACGTTCTGCTTTCGCTAAGTGAGAATTATAAAGTTAGGGAAGGACAAAGGAGTTGGGGGTATGTCCAAGGGAACAATTAATAATTATCGACCTTGGAATTTCAGCTGGGTGAGAAGGAAGTAGGACATCAAAATGTGAAAAACATTGAAAAATGCTTTTTAAATGGAAAGTCCTAGTGAAATTGAAAAATTTCAGGGTCAGGATACCAGGTGCTCTGAGTAGATAAGTCAGAATGAGACGTAAGAGATGACGGTAGAGAGGGCTTTGAGTTATTGGTAAAAGGTCTAGGTTACGGGCAGCTGAGGTATGCATGGTCTATTATCATGATCTAATCACTTTATTATCTTGGGATTTTCTGTTATCATTATCATTATTTCAGTCCTTTACTATGTGTTAGCAATTAAGTATTCAGCGATGTCAATTTTATTTCTTTCTACTAAATTTGTTGTATATTTGTGCAATTTGGGCCCTCAATTCATCCTCTCCAATCATTTTTCTATTTTATTCTCTTTTTTAACCATATCCTTTTCAATGTCTTTTATCATTGAATGTATGCTATTCTTTTTTTTTTTCTTTCTTTCTTTTTTTTTTTTTGAGATAGAGCCTTGCTCTGTTGCCCAGGCTGGAGTGCAATGGCATGATCTCGGCTCACTGCAACCTCCGCCTCCTGGGTTCAAGTGATTCTCCTGCCTCAGCCTCCCAAGTGGCTGGGATTACAAGAGTGTGCCACCACACCCAGCTAATTTTTGTATTTTTAGTAGAGACAGGGTTTCACCATGTTGGCCAAGCTGGTCTCAAACTCCTGATCTCAGGTGATCAACCGCCTCAGCCTCCCAAAGTGCTGGGATTACAGACATGAGCCACCACACCCTGCCCGAATTTATGTTATTCTTACACTGCTCCTGGAACTTTCATAATTTGCATGGATTCTTTTTAAAATGAGACATAATCTACATACAGTGATGCATACAATTTCGATCTGTTTTGACAAATTACACCTGGGTAAGTTTCTCTCTCTCTCTCTTTTTTTTTTTTCTTTTCTTTTCTGTCTTTTTTTTTTTTTTTTTTTTGAGATGGGGTTTCGCTGTGTCGCCTAGGCTGGAGTGCAGCGGCGTGATCTCAAACCTGGGTAACTCTCTTATCAAGACAGAGAATACTTAGTTTATCCTAGAAATCCCTTGTGCCCTTCCCCAGTCATTCAACCTCAGAAGCAACCACTATCACCATAGATTAGTTTTGTCCATTCTAGAATTTCATGTAAATGAAATAATGTAGCACATATTCTTTGGTTTCTGACTTTTCACCCAAAATAATGTTTTTGAGATTCATCCCAACTGTCAGATGAAGCAGTAGTTTATTCCTTCTTACAATTGAGTAATACTCCATTGTACAATGTATCTGTTCTTCAGTTGATGCTGATGAATATGTCAGTTTGGGATTATTAAGAATATGCTATGAATATCCTTGTACAAGTCTTTTTGGGAACACATGTTTTCATTTCTTTTGATAAACACCTAGAAGTAGAATTCTAGGTCATAGGATAAAGGTATGCTTTTAAGAAACTTCCAAACAATTTTCAACGTGATTGCACAATTTTACTTTCCTACCAGTAATGTATGAGAGTCTCAGTTACTTTGAATCCTTTCCAGTATTTGATTTGATGTGATCAATCATTTTCTTTTTCTTTTTTTTGCCTTTTTATTATTTATTTATTTATTTATTTATTTATTTATTTATTTATTTAGTGACAGGGTCTTGCTCTGTCACCCAGGCTGGAGAGCAGTAGTGCAATTATATCTCACTGCAGCCTAGAATTCCTGGGCTCAAACCATCTTCCCACAAAGCTAGTGCTGTAGGTCACACCACCACAACCACACCTGGCTGACTTCAAAAAAAAGGTTTTTGTGGAGGCAGGGTCTTGCTGTATTGCCCAGGCTGGTCTCAAACTCTTGCCCTCAAGCAATCCTCCCACCTCAGCCTCCAAAAGCGCTGGTATTGCAGGCACGAGCCACCATGCTCAGCCCTAGTATTTTCATTCTAATGGTGTGCAGTAAAATCTTTTTGTGGTTTTAATATGCATTTCCCAAATCACTGATGCTGATGATGAAAACTTTCTTACGTATTTTTGTCTATTCTCCTGTCTTCTTTTGTGCAGTATCTCTTCAAATCTTTGCTTTTTTTTATGAGGTCATTTTTCTTTTATTATTGAGTTATAAAAGTTTTTATATATTGTGGATACGGGCCCTTCACAAGATATATGTGTTGTGAATATTTTCTTCCAGTCTGTGGTTTGCCCGTTAATTTTCTTAATGGTTTCTTTGATGAGTAAAAGTTTTAAACTTTGATGAACTTCCATCTGTCACTTTGTTAATGTTTTTTGTGTCCTCTCTAAGGAATCTTTGTATCTCTAAGGTGAGAAGATTTTTTTGCCTTATGGTTTCTTCTAGAAGTTTTATAGTTCCGGTTTTTACAGGTAGCCTGTGATCTACCTCAAATTAATTTGTGACTTGTTGTGAGACAGGGATTGAGCTTCTTTTTACCATATTAGATTCCATTTGTTCCAGTATCATTTGTTGAAGAGATTTTCCTTTCCATTGAATTGCTCTTACATTTTTTCAAAAATCATTTGACTGTATGTAAGTGGGTCTATTTGTGGGCTCTGTATTCTGTTCCAATGATAACTTGTCCATTTTTGTTGTTGTTAATACAACACAGTTCTGATTATAGTCACTTAATAGTCTTGGCCAGGCGCGGTGGCTCATGCCTGTAATCCCAGCACTTTGGGAGTCTGAGGCAGGTGGATCACCTGATGTCAGGAGTTTGAGACCAGCCTGGCCAACATGATGAAACCCTGTCTCTACTAAAAAATACAAAAAATTAGCCAGGCGTGGTCGTGGGCGCCTGTAATTCCAGCTACTCGGGAGGCTGAGGCAGGAGAATCACTTGAACCCTGGAGGCAGAGGTTGCAGTGATCTGAGATCGTGTCTCTGCACTCCAGGCTGGACAACAAGAGCAAAACTCCATCTCAAAAAAAAAAAAAAAAAAGTAAGTCTTGAAGTTAGGTGGAATAAGTGCTCCAACTGTGTTTTATTTTCACAGTTGTTTCGCATCCCTTTGGCATGCCCATATAAATTTCAAAATTGTCGATTTCCACAAAAAAGAATTCTGCTTGGTTCAATCAGTTAGGTTTGGGGCAATTGTTATGTTAATAATATTGAGTTTGCAATCCATGAACACAGCATATTGTTTTTGTTGTTTAGGTTAAATGTAATGTCTCAGCAATAACTTGGTTTTTTTAGACAGCAATCTAACATATCTTTGTTCATTTTATCTCTAGGTATTTTATATTTGGGGATGTTTTGTAATTGGTTGTATTAGGCCATTTTTGCATTGCTATTAAAAATACCTGAGGCTGGGTAATTTGTGAAGAAAAGATGTTTCATTGGCTAATGGTTCTGCAGGCTGTATAGGAAGCTAGTGCCAACATCTGCTCCTGGTGAGGCCTCAAGAAGCTTCCAATCATGGCAGAAGGTGATGGGGAGCCAGTGTGTCATATGGAGAGTGAGAACAAGAGAGATGGGGTGATACACACTTTTAAACAATCATATCTCTTGTGAACTCACAGCAACAGCACACTCATTACCATAGGGAGGGCACCAAGTCATTTGTGAGGGGCCCATCCCCTTGACCCAAACACCTCTCAGCAGGCTCCACCTCCAACATTAAGTGTTATATTTCTGCTGGGTGCAGTGGCTCACGCCTGTAGTCCCAGCACTTTGGGAGGCCGAGATGGGCAGATCACGAGGTCAGGAGATCGAGATCATCCTGGCTAACACGGTGAAACCCCGTCTCTACTAAAAATACAAAAAAATTAGCCAGGCGTGGTGGCGGGCACCTGTAGTCCCAGCTACCCGGGAGGCTGAGGCAGGAGAATGGTGTGAACCCGGGAGGTGGAGCTTGCAGTGAGCCCAGATCATGCCACTGAACTCCAGCCTGGGGGACAGAGGGAGACTCCATCTCAAAAAAAACAAAACAAAACAAAACACCAAAAAGAAACAAAAAGAAAACAAAACAGAAATTAGCCGGGTGTGGTGGTGTGTGCCTGTAATCCCAGCTACAATGGAGGCCGAGGCAGGAGAATTGCTTGAACCCGGGAGGCAGAGGCTTGCAGTGAGCCGAGATCGCACCACTGCACTTCAGCCTGGCAACAGAGTGAGACTCCGTCTCAAAAAAAAAAAAAGGGTTATGTTTCAAAATGAGACTTGGAGAGGATACATATCCAAACCATATCAATGGTATTTTAGTAAATTTTTAAAATTCTGAATAGTTTTAGATTTATAGAAAAGTCGCAAAGGTAATACAGAGTTCTCCCATACCCCTCATCCAATTTCCCTTATTGCTAATGTCCTACATTATCATGGCATATTTGCAACAATCAAGAAAGCAACACTGGTACATTACCGAAAACTACATTCCACACTTTATTCAGATTTCACTGTTTTTTTCCAGTAATGTCTTTTTTCTGCTCCAGGATACCACATGACATTTTGTCATTGTGTCTCCCCTCTCTCCTTTTGTCTCTGACAATTTCTCAGTCTTTCCATTTTTTTTAAATGACGTTGACAGTTTTGATGAGTCCTGGTCAGGTATGTTGTAAAATTTTCCTCAATTTTCTCACCGTTAGACGGGGATTATGGGCTTTAGGGAAGGCTGCCATAGAGAGGAAGTGCCTTTCCTATCATATCATATCAAAAGTTCATGCTACCAACTGATGACATTAACATTGAGCCTCTGGCCAAGGCAGCGTTTGTTGTGTCTCTCCGCTGCGGAGTTACCGTTCTTCATCCCTCTTCATATGCTACTCTTTGGAAGCCTGTCACCTCCTGGAGAGAGCAATATTTACATCAATTATTTGTTGGCCAGGTGCGGTGGCTCATGCCTGTAATCCCAACACTTTGGGAGGCTGAGGCAGGTGGATCACCTGAGGTCGGGAGTTTGAGACCAGCCTGACCGACATGGAGAAACCCTGTCTCTACTAAAAATACAAAATTAGCTGGGCGTGGTGGCGCATGCCTGTAATCTCAGCTACTTGGGAGGCTCAGGCAGGAGAATTGCTTGAACTCAGGAGGTTGCGGTGAGCCGAGATTGTGCCATTGCACTCCAGCGTGGGCAACAAGAGCAAAACTCTGTCTCAAAAAAAAAAAAAAATTATATGTTATTCTTCTGTAAGGGAAGACTTGTCTTTATTTTTATTTTTATAATAAGATGCTACATTATTTATTTTGTTGCTCAGCTTGTTCCAGCTTCAGCCTTTGGGAGGTCTTTCAGGTTGGCTTATAAGTCCCTTTGACATGCATGCCCCCCATCAGTTTGATTTTTGAGCATTTTCTTACTTTCTCACCCTACAGGATACTCCAGGCTCATTTTTGTATGCTTCTTGCACCAGTCCTGGAACCAGCCATTTCCCCAAGGAGCCCTGATTTCTTGATTGGAGAATAGTAACTGAGATCAGGGTACTTGGCAGGCTTATTGTTACACAGGTGTTACTGCTTCTAGGCTTCTAGACCTAAGAACTGCCTGAGTATACACATGTACCATAAGGAGTTCTCTATGTATGTATTACATATATATAAACCTAAACCTGACTTCATGCTGATGTCTCTCATCTAGGACAAACTGTTTCATCCTAGCTTCCTACCTTTGCTTTTCTATAACTTTCCTCTTGAACAGCAAGAAAACTGGCTACTGTCCTCCACCATCCATTTACTTATTTACTTGTCAAACCTGCTATGCATGGAACACAGTTCTGGAATTGTTAACCAGTAATCCCAGGAGAAACAACATTACCAACTAGAATACATTGTATAGGTACAGCTGCTTTTGTGTTTAGCCTTCAAGTTTTCAGTCAAAATGCTGTTTTCCAAAGTTACTTAGTTCAATCCTTCCCTCCCTCACCCATATCCTGCAGTGAGGTTGTGTCGTACATTGTAACACAGTTAGATTCTTCTATCACATTCTACATTCTTTTCTGGGGTCCCCTAACATCCTGTGGCTTTATTATTTATTTTTTTACTTTGCATACATTGAAATTCACATTTTGTGCTATAAAGTTTTATGGATCTCGACAAGTGCAGACAGTCATTAATCCTCTCCTACTTTGCCACACATATAATGGTTCTATCACCCTAGAAATTCCCTTCTGCAGCCTCTTTGTAATCAACTACTCCTCCTTCTCCAAGCCCTGACAATTACTGATATAGGGTTTTCCATTCTTTGACAATTACTGATACAGGATTTTCCATTCTATAGCTTTGCCTTTTCCAGAACATCATATGAATGAAATAATACAATATGTAGCTTTTTAAATCTGGCTTGTTTCCCTTTTGCACACACGAGAGAAGTAGACATATTTTTGAATACATCATATTTTTATGGATGAGTAGCCCTGCAGGAGGATTAAATAAATTAATAGACTTTGTTTAAAAAAACAAGTGTTAAATGCATATAAAGTCCAGTCACTGGCTACAGTGCTCTGGCTGGCAGCTACGCAGAGCGGAGTAAAACACCTGGGACTATTGGGTAAATATGTGAATTGTGGAAAAGAATCACTGCCACTTAGTAGCTCTGTTATCTTCGCTAATTTTCTCCCACTCACTAAACAATTGTGGAAGAGTTTGTTAGGGGAGAATGAGCTTTCTTTGGGCATCAGTGCGGTCCGTTTTGCAATAGCATTCAATTGGTTTCTTGCTTTCTTCTTTCTCTCTTCTGGGAAAATGTGGCCATAGAGCTTATTTTCCTTTTGCATCTGTCTCAGTTATTTTTCATGGATGTTGCCCGCCATCCTACTCCATGAGTGTCTCCAGCTAACACCCGCCCCCGTGCACCAGTCATGCCCTCTTGCCTCTCAGCTCCATACCCATCCTGCAGCCTACGCCCTCATCTGCTGACTTCTTACGTTCTGCCAATAGGTGGTGCTAGAGAGAGAATGGACTCCTACTTTTCGAATTTAGTGTTGCTCAGAGAGAGGCAGCTGCCTGGAACTGGGCTTTTCTGGAGCTTCCAGAACCTTCTATGCCCTGTAGAGCCGCCATCAGCAGTGGCTATGCCCCTTCCTCAGAGATCTGAGCACCATTGCCTCAACAACTTGCATGTTTTTCTTTTGTTGCGTCAGCTCAGGGGTAGTAGCAAATTTCATATCTAATTCCTGGGACAGAAGAAATGACAGGGCCAATAATTTATAAATGATGTAGGGATGCATGCATGTATGTACAAATTAATATATGCCTATTTATTTTCTTAAAGTTTGCCCTGTTTTCAGAGAAGGAAATTGAGGTAGTTTATAAGGATAGTCATTTATCATATACTGCTTAATAGCATATAATTTTATTTGTGGAAATGACTGTTTGGTTATTAAAGGAAACTGAATAACCAAACTTCCTCAGTATTCCTTTTGTGCTTCCAGTCTACCAACACCTGAGGAATCATTCTTGTATTAAATCCTGCGTGTTCGAAATTCCCGATATCGTTTCTCTTTCTCTCACTGTATCCTGACTGACAAAACCAGTTAAAAGTCCAGTCTTCCCACCCCATTCTTGTGGCATCTTACTCCTTTAGAAGATTTCTCATTCAGGCCAGGTGCGGGGGCTCACACCTGTAATCCCAGCACTTTGGAAGGCCGAGGCAAGCAGATCATCTGAGCTCAGGAGTTCAAGACCAACCTGGCCAACATGGTGAAACCCCATCTCTACTAAAAATACACCAATTAGCTGGGCGTGGTGGCGTGTGCCTGTAATCCCAGCTACTCAGGAGGCTGAGGCAGGAGAATCACTTGAACTCGAGAGGTGGAGGTTGCAGTGAGCCGAGACTGTGCCATTGCACTCCAGCCTGGGCAACAAGAGCTAGACTCTGTTTCAAAATAAAAATAAAAATAAAAATAAAAAAAGTGAAGAAGATGTCTCATTCAGTGCTTCACATGATTCTCTTTTTTGAAGAAAACCTCCTGTAGATGTCAGGACATTTTATAAAGACTTTAATATCTATACTTTACAATAGGGGGAGCATGTTTACTGCTCTCAGGAGCATCCCACAAATGGAAGGCAGTGCTTTTATTATTCTGAGATGAAGTTTCAATTTCCTTTAATGACCAAACTCTGTCATTTCCACAAATAAAATTATATACTATTAACCAGTACATGATAAATGAGTATCCTTGTTAACTACCTCAATTTCCTTCTGTGAAAACAGGACAAACTATAAGCAAATAAATAGACATATATTAATTTCTGCATACCTGCATGCATTCCTACATCGTTTATAAATTATTGGCTTCGCCATTTCTTCTGTCCCAGGAATATGTAATTTGGTTTTTTTACACACGTAAAACCAGCAAATAAACAAAAGAAAATTGAAAACAATAGTAACGAGGAGAGTATTTACATTTTCAGCTACTCCATTCCCCAGTGTGCTTGGGGTCTAGAGCTCTAGGTTATCACCATTTTACACATGAGGCTTAAACAACAGATTCAAAGAAATTAGTGACTTGCCTCAATTATCCAGCTAGTAAGTAGCAGCTCAGCCAGCCTCACTATCCATGATTGTACGCACCATTTTCCTAAAGCGTAATGGTCCTCCTACTTCCCAGGTCCCTGACGGTATGCAGTATCCTTGAAAGAATGCGGCTGTCCCTGTCAACCTGGATGGAGAGTTCAGCCCCTGGCTTGGGAAGTTAGGCCTCTGACCATGAGTTTTACTCTCCCTCCTTTAACTTTTCCCTCCCATGAAGAAGAAAGTTATTTTCAAACCTCCATCTGTTTTGTGTTTAACGTGCAGAAAGGTTGCACATTTTCAGGGACCTTGTTCATAAGCAGTAGATCGTACAACAGTTTATTACACAAGTGGAGGTTTTTATGGCTGGCCTTTGTTGAGTTGCCAACTGGGAGAAAGAACATAACGTGCTTAGTGGTCCCTATCAGGAAAAATGAGAAAGCATTAAATACCAGTCAAATCGTCAAGCATTGGAAAGCTGGTAATCAAATCCAGAAATCCCTGGAGTATGGTTGATGAGGAGGGTTTTCTCATCACATTTTTACATCCATAATTGTTTTCCAAGTCACTTGTGTCACAGGCAGTATCCCAAAGCATTATGTGAGAAGTGCCTCAATGGCGGAATAAACGTTTGACCTAGAAAGACTCATGTCCACTTTGAAATCTGGCCCTGGTCAATGCAGGGCATGAAACTGGCACCCCAGGAAGAGCTTTATATATTTTTAATTACATTATCATGTTGAGGACATCAGCTACATAGAAACTTGCTCAAGACTTACTAGGCTTCTTTCCATACCCAGGCCATATTCTCTGTATTCCTAGGAGAGAATGTAATTTACTGGTGGTTTGTCCCCAGCCATGAGACAGAGGGTAGAAAACTCCACAAAGCATCCTAGTAAACATTGCATCAGAACAATTCCAATTGTAACCAGCCAATGCCAATAGTAATGGATCACTCTTGCCCCTTCCTTTTTAATTTTCCCAAAAGCTCAGACCATCACAGAGGCTGCCCAATAAAAGTCGGTAGAGACCTCAGAAACATTCCAGTCTTCCAGCAGTTCTCAGCCCAGGCTGCACGTCAGAGTCCCTGGGGCAGCCTCATCCCAGCCTAATTAAATAAAATCTCTTGGAGTGGGCGAGGACATTGGTACATTCTCCAGGTGACCCTAATATGCTGCCTGGATTAGAAATCACGGGTCTAGTCTAGCTACCTAATTTTACTGGTGGAGGAAATTGAGCCTGGAGAAGTTACAGTCCACAAAACTTGATTCACACTGCCTTGGTTCTTTCCCAGGGAGGCGTTTTCTCACAATCACGCTGTAACTCTGTAACTTCATGTCTCACATCTCCTAACTCTGTGTTTATAAAAGCGACGCATTCAAACCTAACCCAGTCCGCTTTTTGCTTGTGCACAAATACCGTGCAGTAGCTTGTATGAGCAGCACCAGCAGCTCTGTGTTCCCCGAGGTATATGAAGAATAATGTCAGGACTGTGGAGAAAATGCAGGTGAAGAACCCACTTTTTTCTCCAGATGGTCCATGGAGAAGGGATTTAAGAAGTGGTCCTTAAACATGAAGGAGATTCAACTTCATTTTTCTTATTAGTCCCTTATTAAATCCTTCTCTGTTTGTGTTTGAAAAAACAGTTGTGTGTTGTGTGTTTGAAAAAACAGTCCTACTTTATTCCTGATGTCAATGTTAATGGTCTCCCCATCAAGTCCCAAAATGTTCTAAGATGGTTATTAAATTTTATGACCACCCAACTCTAGATGAGTCCCACCAAAAGTGTCACACTTGCTGTTATTGAAAGATCCTTCCTTTTTCAGGCTGAGAATCTCAAGCCTTTTTCCAACCCACAGGCCACGTTCTAATTGCTTTCTTCCTGGGAGTCTGATAAACAGTGTTCTCGATCTGATAGACAGCTAATACCCCGGGGGGACATTGCTCGGTAGCCTTGGACTTCTCAGCTTAATCGCCCTAGCTTTAATGCCACTTAAATCAGAATGTAAGCACTGAAAGAATTTCAGGAATCCGATGATATAAATTGTATTTTTAGAGCCGTGAATGACTTGAGCGAGTGAAACAGTGCAGTGGCTTAAGATAGTTCTCTTTAGTTTTCCCATGATTTATCAC
This sequence comes from Gorilla gorilla gorilla, assembly GCF_029281585.2. Classification (NCBI taxonomy): domain Eukaryota; kingdom Metazoa; phylum Chordata; class Mammalia; order Primates; family Hominidae; genus Gorilla; species Gorilla gorilla. The sequence goes on from NC_073243.2 coordinate 27,833,815, forward strand.
AAGCAAGTTCACAGCAGGTTAAAATAATTGAATGCGGTGATAGCATACATACTGGCATGATTTTATGAGCCGTCATTCATAACATATTTGTCCCAAAGCATAATTTCCATGATAGAACTCTGATTCACATGTAATTTTTTTGCAGCGACGACACAGTTGAAATAACTCCTTCGTGGAGGCTGGCTACATTTTCACAACGTCTGGTCCCAAGCTAGATCTTCGGGAAAAGGGATCAAGGAAATGACTATTCCTCCAAATAAAATGTAAGTATATCCTGATAAAATGTTCACTTTTTTGGAGAATAAAGAGAAATGTTCTTTCCGGGAGAATTGTGACTCGGAGGTTATGCCTTGCGATCTCTACCTATTTCTCACTACTTCTTTTATTTTTCTTTTTCCTTCATTGTTTATTTTCCACTTTTCTCCTAATGTACTTTTTCTTCTACTTATTAGCTGTGTCCCCTGGGCAAGTAATTTTTCCACTCTGTAATCAAATGCTATAATATGGGGATGATAAAAAATAACTCCACAGGTCATTGTGCAGAATAGAGATAATGAATGTGTGGGTACATATGGGCCCCAAAACTCAGCTGTGTAAGAAAAGCAACTTTCTTTTTATATTTTTATAACTCGACTTAGTTTCTATTTTGAATCCCTATTTGGCTTCATCGTGGAGATGTAATCTCAGTCAAAGCAGGATGCTCTCATCGAAAACTACATGACATCTACATGGATGTCACATCCATGTAGCTTTCCACCTTCAGCCCTGCCTGGATGTTCCACCATTGCCCTGCCGGTTAGCCAGGCTGCAGGCAGGTGCTACACGCTAGGACTCCTTCCTGGGAACTCAACCATCACGTCAGGTTTCTTGGCTTCCCTGGATCTCCTTCTCAAATTTGAAAAGTCTTGTCTGGTCTGGAGAAAAAGTTTCCCAGCTTTTCATTTAATCTTCCAAATCTTTGGTTTATGACCAGAACCTGCCATTTGAGACTCAAAAGCTAAAAATATGACTCCTCTGTTATCTTTGTTTCACTGGTTTTCCCTTCCCTGAAGCTTTACAGAAGGCCTAGCTGCCTGATGGGGAGAAACACAGGAAATACCAAGAAAAACATATGGGCAAATATCTCCCAAGAATTTCCCACCACTTGTATGAAGCACGAAGAGGAAGGCCTGACATACAGTAGGAAGCCAGCAAAGGTGACTGCACCTTTATATGAAGGTTCCAAGTCAGGTTCCATGTTTCTGGGCTCTGTGTCCTTGGACAAGTTGTCTTTCTGTGCCTCAGTTTCCCCACCTGCAACATGGAGATGATAATAGTACTTACCTCACAAGGTAGTATGTGTATAAAGTGTTCAATGAATTAGTTATACTATTAGTGTTTTTTTTTTACCACTAGTACAAACTTCTGTCCTTGAAAGCCATTAGCTTAATACTATCGGCAACCATAATAGTGTTGATGCAGTTGACACATAGAGTGCATCCCACAGAGGAGAAGGTAAACATATCACAGGGAAAGAGGGAGCTACTGGTCCCAAGTATGAAACTGGGATGAGTTTCCTGGAAATGCATCCTTCTGGGTAAAATCTGGGTATAATGATGCTGAGTGGTGAGTTAAGAAGCAATCAGCCAACTTCAGTCAAGGCAGTTCTCAGGTGCTAGCAAGGAGAGGCAGATTCTTGAGGATCTAGAGTCTGAATCAGAAGATGGATCCAAGCTTGTAACCCAGGGGACAAAATGGAGTCAGAAGAAAGGGATGAGGAGCAAAGTTAGAGAAAGGCAGGCTAAGCCAATGTGAGAAATAGATCTGGTTGACGATGGCCAGCAGTTGTTGGAGAACAGAATACGCGTGGGGCCTCTCCTGAGATATGAGGCCACTGAGGGGTTTTGCTGAGGGAGGTACCACTTCTGTCAGCAAGGACAATGAGAGGAAACTGCGGGAGAGAGAATGGTCCACCAGTCCCAAGCTAAATAAACCTTTTTCTCTGGCCCATCCAGCTGATGAGCATGAGAATGAGAATGTGGGACCTCCACCCCTGCACCTGCCTACCCTCCAGTCCCAGAGCCAGTTTGGTCTATGTCTTTCTCAACCCACATTCTGCCAGGACAATTGAGCCCGAATGGGACAGTGGAAAGGGCATCGCATGGGAAGTCAGGAGACCTGAACTCCAGACCCAATCAATGACCAACTAGCCTGAGACTTTAGACATACTCCTTCACCTCTCTGAACCTTAGGGCCCTCAATGAGGAGGTGGGACCACATAAGAACAGAGCTAAATGGGCATAGTTAGCGGTATGGGAGCCAGAGGGCCAGTGATATGAATTCTGTCTTTGCCATTTACCAGATGTAGGTCAACTAATTTAATCTCTCTAAACTCCAGTGTCTTCATGTATAAAGATGGGGCTAATAGCACACCCCTCACATGATTAATTGGAAGATGAAATTCAAGAGTGTCTGGGACATGTTTAGTAGTGTTGTGAAACACTATGCGTACTCAATTGATTGTTGCAAATATCACTATCACGATTATCAGTGGAACCCAAGAGCTCTATTAGGTCAGGGGCAACTAAGATAGTTGAGTGGGAGAATTCAAGACGGCAGACCCTGCTTCATTAGGAAGAGCAGAAGCGTTTTTCTCTGTTTTATTTATCTCTCTCTCTCTTTTTTAACAAAATTAAGTATTTCTCACTGAATAATAATAATAATGTTATAAATCACTGGACTAGGCCAAGGGTTGGCAAGCTTTTTTTTTTTTTTTGTAAAGGACCAACTAGCAAATATTTTCAGCTTTGCAGGCCACATGTGGTTGTCCACTGCATATTCTTCTGGTTTTATTAGAATTAGGGTTGAGTTAGGCTTAGATAGAGAATAACAGCATCTATTAGGGTAGAATAGTATTATGGTAACTATTATAACACAAAACCCTTACCTGTGTGTAACAGAAATCTCAGTGCCTAAACAATCAAAACGTATTTCTCACATCACAGTAAAGCGTGAGTAGGGGGTTAGGTTGTCTATGCCACATAATCTTTTGGGGATCTAAAAATCCTTCCTTCTAGTGGCTCTGGAAACCTCTGGATAGAAGGAATGAAGAGACGGGCCCACATTCAAGAACATTTTAAAAATGTAAAAGCTATTCTTAGCTCAGGGTCTGTACAATCATGCCCCGTCAGCCGCTTTTGGCCTACGGGCCCTAGTTTGCCCACTCCCGGATCAGACCATCTCTCAGGTCCTTTCCAAAGATGACCCAAACTTCACTGTGAGCAATCTCTTTCTTTCTCCATCAAAGTAACCTGGCAGTGAACTCTATAACATCTCCCACTATCTTTCATGTGATAATATTTTTCATATTTACAACAGTTGTCATATTGTGTTTTTGTTACATTTTATGTGTAATGTTACACAGAGTTCCTTCGTGAACAGTTTTCGTAAAGGTGGTGTATTAATTTTCAAGGGCTGCTGTGAGGCAGTATCACTAATTGGGTGGCTTAAAATAGCAGAAATTAGCCGGGCGCGGTGGCTCATGCCTGTAATCCGAGCACTTTGGGAGGCTGAGGCGGGCGGATCACGAGGTCAGGAGATCTAGACCATCCTGGCTAACACTGTGAAACCCCGTCTGTACTTAAAATACAAAAAATTAGCTGGGCGCAGTGGCGGGCGCCTGTAGTCCCAGCTACTCGGGAGGCTGAGGCAGGAGAATGGCGTGAACCTGGGAGGCGGAGCTTGCAGTGAGCCGAGATTGCGCCACTGCACTCTAGCCTGTGCCAGAGAGCAAGACTCGGTCTCAAAAAAAAGCAGAAATTTGTTTCTTTACAGTCTGGAGGCCAGAAGGCTGCATTCAGTGTTTGAAGGGTTGATTCTTTCTGAGGGAGAATCTGATCCATGCCTTCCTCCAGCTTCTGGGGATGACCAGGACTCCTTGGTGCCCCTTGGCTTGCAGACACATCACTCGGGTCTCTGCCTCCATCTTCACACTGCGTTCTCACTACGTCTCTGTCTTCACACAGCCCCTTGGATTGGGGCCCACACTGATGACGTCATCTTAACTTGGTTAAATTTCCCAAGACCCTATTTCCAAATAAAGTCACATGCACAGGTACTGGGGCTTAGAACTTCTATCAGTCTCCTTGATGGACACGATTCAGCTTATAACAGGTGGTGAAAAGCATGGGGTTGCCTATTCATAACTAAGAACTGTTAAATATTAGAAATGGAAAGGACTGTTGGTTCCCCTGTGCTGCTGCAGGGATGAGTAAGATTGATGGCGTGTCCAAACAGCTTAAGTTTTACCCTTCACTGTAAATGGCAGAGAGAACAGTACTACTGCTGCTGCTACCTTGAAGAATGTAAAATTTGCCTTTTAAAAGTGTTTTTGTTTTATGGACATGGAACAATGAACTAGAAAATATGGCACATTCTGTACCCTTCTTCTGCTTTTAACTTATAAATGCTGTATTCAAAATACTGGAACCGTGTGGCTTGCGGTTACTAACAAAATTAAAAATAAAAGCAAAAAGCCCCTTTGCATCCATGTCACCCACTGAGGGAAATGCAGCTTGGTGCCCTGGAGAAGAAATGGACTTTCTGGTGAATTCTCACCCCTTTCTGCAGGGGTCAGGATTTGAAAATTACTACCAGCTGGTTGTAATTCCATCCTATTTTGAAACAGATGACTTAGACTGCTAAACCATCATGGGGCTAAGATTTATTTTCCCCTACTTGGACTAAGTCACAAAGACCCAATTTTCACAGTAGAGAAAAGGAAGAAAATATTTTTTTTTGGTGAGCTCACCTCACCTCTGCCAGTGGAAAACCTACCAATATCTCAGAATTTGCACGAGTGAATTGGGCCATGCCACGCCATCTCTGATATTCCAGAGCAGGAATTACTTATCTTTTCCAAATTTTCACAGCACTTTCTGTCTCTGCACCTCTTCAGTGGCTCTTATTGTGAGACTTATGTCCCTTCCTAAAGTGCAAACTCTCTGAAATCTTAGTAATTACTCAAGATGGAGAGGAAGGACCCTGTGGACAGGGAGTGACTTGAAATGCTGGAAAGGAAAGAAGAAGCACAGGAGCGAATCCTTCAGGAACCAAGAAGGATGGGACAAGGTTCCAAACTGGAATAGTCTTCCCTGCATAGGAACACCAAGCAATTGGGAATTTCCTGTAAGCTTCACTGGAAGCCAGCTAAGCCTGTAAGGGCTTCTGTTGGAATTCAGCGTCAGGCATAGAACTCCAGTGAATGTGCCTGAAGAAAATCCTATCCAAAGTTTTTGGCATAAGCAAGTCACTTAACTTCTCTATGCCTCAGGGTTCTCATCTATGTGATAGGATTAATCATAGAATCTACCTCATAAAATTGTTGTGGGAATCAACTATCATAATCAATGAAAAGTACTGAGCACCTAGCCAGCCTGGCATACTGTTCCCCAACCTTCCCAAATTTATCCACTAGGAATTGTAATAGAGTAGATTTGAGTTGCAGCCTGGGAGTCCATGTGTTCAGCAAGCATAGTTAAGAAGTTCTTGTTTTCAGGGAAATTCGGGAAGCAATGCTGTAGCAATAGTAATAGCTCAATAAAGAGTAGTTATTTTTATTATGCTACCTTCATCATCATTAACTTATCGTTATCATCATCATCACCACCACCACCACCAGGAATTGAAGATAATGTTAGGGAAAAGATTCAGCAACAATAACAGATTCTATAAGCATCATTGAATCAGTTATCTTGACTTTGGTCTGATATGATGTTATTTTCACTGTTTGTAGAACCAGTAGACAGGTAACCAACTCCAACTCACTCCCAATTTGAATCTCAAGGCGATTATTTCCATTTTACTCTTATTTAGGTGAGGAGGGATCTTAACTTAGAACAAGAACTTGGGCCTTGCTCAGTAAATTCAGTGGCTATAAATCTAATCCATGATTCATTTCCATTTTTACCCTGGGGATGAACACAGAGGAGTCTACGCAGTGCTAATTACCACGTTTTGACTGGGGCACCCCAAAGAAGGAAAGAATCACAGGACCACTCCTTAAAGGGACTGAAAAATCTCATTGTCCAATACTTTTACGTAGGGGCTTCTGCCCCTTTTAACTACTGAAACTACCATGTATCCATTCTTAGACAGCCAGGGCAATGCTTTTTATAAACTCCTATCTGTATCTGATTGCTTTAGTGGTTCTCAAAACTCCTTACTATCAGTTACACTTATTTTATTTTCTATTTTATGTGATGTTGTTTTCTTGTTTTTTTTTCCCCAATCCTTACACCTGACTCCTACGAAGAAGAAACCAAATCGTGTTATTCATTGTACTTACTCCAGTGTCTAGCATAGAATTTCTTTCTAGTATCAGTGAAAAGATTCAATTGTATCCAACTATAAGGTGTCTTAATTTAAACTTCTTTATTTTGAGTGTACCTGCCTAAAGCACCTGACTGTTGTTTTTCTACTTCTTTACATATTTGTTGTTAAAATAATAACAACAGTAGATTGCTCTAAGGGGATGCTACATTAAGATGGCATCGAGTCCAAAGGGCCTTTAAATAATTGAATTTCCTTCATCTCAGGGGTGCCATCTTTTAAGGGGAAAAAATGAATAGGGAACAGTGGTGAGGAAAAACAAAGCAACTATTTTTAGCTGGTCCTCTGGCCCAAAATATTTATCTAGAGCTCCCAGAAGCTGGGCTGGATTATGTAAAATGCTTTACCTAGCCCCAGCTACCATATGTCTTACCACCAAAGCACAATCTAAGGTCTCAAAACTTGCTACTCCCATTAAGTAAAAATTACATTCTGTAGTGCCAAAGAAAAAGCCCCCAGAAAGACAGAGAATAACAGTGTCTTTTACTTAGGATAGGGCGGCTCTATATCAAAGAGTTACAGCTAAGCAGGATTAAGGCTGATTTCTCACATCAAAATACGATGCATGAGTTGGTAGAAGAGGACTCTTCTCCATGCAGTGTTTCAGGGATCTATAATTCTTCTAATGGCTCCCCCATCTTTTAAGGTTCTGGAGGCCACCCATGAATGGAAGGAAAGATGTATCATGGAGCAATGCTGGGGTTGAGATAGTATAGATCACTTGAGACCACATTCAAGAATCCAGCCACAGGACAACCCTTTGTTATAAGAGTGGCACCTCGCTGTGTGCTCAGGAGAGAAAGAGAAGTGTCTTGGAGAACTCTTAGCCAGTCTCTGTTACAGACAGTGAGTACATGTGCCCCAAACCTATAGAGTAGCTGACCCAACCATGTACTCAAGGTTGTTGTAGAAAGTGTGGTGTCTGCAAAAGGGAAAATAAAAGGCAATGTTTGGAAGAAGACAGAGAAAACTGATTCCCACACATCCTGAACTTTCAGTCCTAGTAAAAGTGGCCAACCCCAGTATTCTGGGATCTGAATTATTAGATCAATATTCTATTTTTTCAAAAGAGTAACAGAATTAAGAGCTTGTGGGTATGAGGCAGATAAGTTCTTTCTTCAGCTAGCAGAAAATGCTTGGTTTCCCTCAAAATCTGTGTTCTTAATGTAATTTCTCCCTATTTCTAATTTGGCTTCCCATTGAATACTCAGGCACAGTTCTAGAAGCGAGAAATATTATCTATGGTATATATACCGTCATAATAAAACTATGGGTTTTCAAAGTACAATTTTGTTATTTTCTTCCCTAGGGACTATGTCTTCAATTCAGATAATGTGTCACCAGGTGGACGATAATGGTGACAGTTGATAGCCAGCATCTACCTTTATTTTATGCCAGAAACTATTCTAGACATTTCACAGTTACCTACTTCATTCCTCTAACAACCTATAAGGTAGGCCTTATTACTATTTTCTGCAGCTTACAGCTTTGGAAATTGAAACACAAGGTTAGGTAACTTGTCCAAGGTCACACAGTCATCACTGGGGCCAGAATTCCAACCAAAAAAAGAACTAGGTCTTAACTACTGCATTCAACCACTTTGGTGCCAAAAGCTGAACATCCCTTAAGGGTATTTAAGAAACATAGATAATCGTGATTTTGTACTCAATTATTTTTTTCTATCAAAAATAGAGCTTTTGAGTTTATCTAATCAGCAAAGCATAACACTAGTGTTACCATAGCATTACATTTTTAAAAGTTTAGAGCAAGATATACAAATCTAATTTTCTAGATACAAGTAATCACCTTTCCCACCAATCCTAACAAGAAATCTTAACCCTTTCCTTCTGTAGTTTATACTGATTTAAAACAAGAACTTTTTGTTCCTTTTATTTCTTATTTATGGTACTTTTTAATTCTTTCATTCCTTAGACGTTTACTTCATGAAACTTATAGCATTACATTTCTGAAAATCACAGAAAAGAATTTAACTCCTTTATTTCTACTTTCTATCAATAACCTCTTAAATATGGAATACCCTATAAAATTTTTTCTTCCGCAGGAAAAAAATAATCAGAGCACATTCAAATGCCTTGCATATTTTCATTATTTTCCTTTCATTCAGAAGAATTTCCTCCATTGATCAGTTGCTTTACTTCATTATATCTCTATGTCGTTTGAGACCTAAAGCTCCCATGTTTCCTGTTCGTTATTTGCCATTGCACTAGTGAGGACATGCAGTGTACTGCGAAAGGAAGAGGACATCACTTTCCTTACTCCAGATCTTCTGGGAAAAGCATTAAGTGTTTCAACCATTACTTATTATGTTAGTTTAATGAATTTTTTTAGATGTTCTTTATCAGACTGAGGAAGTTCTTTTCTGTTCCTAGCTTGCCGATAGTTAATATCATGAAGGGATGTGGAATTTTGTTAAATGGCTTTTCTATGTCAATTGAAATGATCATATGATTTTCCTTCTTGAGACTGCTATTGTGGTGGATTACATTGACTGATTTTTGAATATCGACTTATCCTTACATTTCCAAGATAAACTTCATATAGTTGCAGTGCATTCTTTATTTTTTTACACATTGTTGAACAAATCTGCTTTTTTAAAAAATTCAGAATTTGTGCATCTATGCTTATGAGGGATATTAGTCAATAGTTTCCTTTTTTTTTTTTTTTTTAGACAGAGTCTCACACTGTCACCTAAGCTGGAGTGGAGTGCAGTGGCACAATCACAGCTCACTGCAGCCTCAACCTCCCAGGCTCAAGCACTCCCCCCACCTCAGCCTCCTGAGTAGCTAGGACTACAAGCACGCACTACCATGCCCAGCTAATTTTTGTAATTTTCGTAGAGACAGAGTTTTGCCATGTTACCCAGGCTGGTGTCAAACTCCTGAGCTCAAGTGACTGTGCAACTCAGCATCCCAAAGTGCTGGGATTATAGGCATGAGCCACCACGCCTGGCCCAGTCTATAGATTCTCCCTCCCTTCCTTCCTTCCTTCCTTCCTCCCTGCCTCCCTCCCTTCCCCACCCACATTCCTTCCTTCCTCCCTTCCTCTCTTCCTCCCTTCCTCCTTTTCTTCCTTCCTCTCTTTCTTTCTTCTACTTGTCTGGTTTTAGAATCAGAGTTATGATGATCTCATAAATTGAGTTGGGAAGTGTTTTCTCTTCTACATTTTAGAAGAGATATTGTAGAATTGATGTTCTTTTAAAATGTTTAATAAAATTGTTCATAAATCACATGGGCCTGGAGAATTTTGTCAGATAGTCTTAAACTGCAAATTCAGTTATAGGGCTATTTAAGTTGTCTATTACATTTTGAGCGAGTTTAGGTAATTTGTGTTTTTCAAGGAATTGATCCCTTTTGCCTAACTTGTCAAAAATGTGTGTATATAATTATTCACAGTATCCCCTATATTCCCCTATTATTATTAAATGCCAGTGGGGTCTGTAGGGATAAACTCTTTCAGTCCCGATACTGGCAATTTATTCTTGCCTTTTTTTGTCTTTGTCCTTGCTAAAAGTTTATGGATTTTACTGATCTTTTTAAAGAACCAGATTTGAGTTTCTTTGAATTTCTCTATTATTTTTCTGTTTTCAATTTTCTCTATTTCTACCACTATATTATTTATTTTCTTATTTTTGAGTTTATTTTGCTCTTCTTAAGATGGAAGCTTAGATAACTTGTATAAGGCGTCTCTTCTCTAATATAAGCTTTTAATGTTATAAATTTGTCTCTAAGCACTGCTTTAGTTGTAGCTCACAAATTTTGGTATATTTTATTTTCATTTTTGTTTAATAGAAATTATTTTCTAATTTTTTCTTTTTGACTCAGATTATTTAGGAGCATGTTATTTAATTTCCAAGTGTTTGGATATTTTTCTCTTATGCTTCCTGCTATCCTGTTCCTGATTTCTAGTTTATTTTTATTATGATTCAAGGAAAATACTTTGTCTGATTTTAGATTTTATTTTTTACATAATTCTAACTTTTCGTTAATGTTTCTTTTATGAACAAGATATGGTCTACCTTGACTATTCCATGTACTTCTGAAAATATTGTGTGTTCCACTGTTATGGGTAGAATGATTTTTTAATACTATTTAGATTTAGTTAGTTGATGATCAGCTCAATTCTTCTGTATCCTTGTTGGTTTTTTATAAGTTCTGCATATTACTGAGAGAGGAGTGTTGAACTCTCCAAATATAATTGTGGATTTTTAAAATTTCTCCTTTCACTTTCATGAATTTTGCATCATGTTTTTGAAAGCGTTGTCAGTAGGTACACACATATATTGGATTATTATTTCTTCATGATGAACTGACCCTTATATCATCATATAATGTCTCTCTTTATCCCTGGTCATCTTATTTACTCTGAAATCTATGTCTGATCAGTTTTCTTTTTGATCAGTGTTTCCACGGTATACCGTTTCTTTCTTTCTCTCCTTTCTTTCTTTCTTTCTTTTTTTGTCTTATGATTTCTGTTTTAATGTTTGGGTTATTTTTATTTTTTTTTATTTTAGTAGGTTTTTGGGGAACAGGTGGTGTTTGGTTACATGGGTAAGTTCTTTAGTGGTGATTTCTGAGATTGGATGCACCCATCACCCAAGCAGTGTAAACTGTACCCCACATGCAGTCTTTTATCCCCCTCCCACCATTTCCCCTGAGGCCCCAAAGTCCATTGTATCATCCTGATGCGTTTGCCTCCTCATAGCTTAGCTCCCACTTATGAGTGAGGACGTATGATGCTTGGTTTTCCATTCCTGAGTTACCTCACTTAGAATGATGGTCTCCAATTTCATCCAGGTTGCTGTGAATGCTATTATTTTATTTCTTTTTATGGCTGAGTAGTATTCCATGGTGTATATATATATACCACATTTTTTTATCCACTTGTTGATTGATGGGCATTTGGGCTGGTTCCATATTTTTGCAACTGCAAATTGTGCTGCTATAAACATGCGTTTGGAAGTATCGTTTTCATATAATGACTTCCTTTCCTCTGGGTAGGTATCTATTAGTGGGATTGCTGGATCATACAGTATATCTACTTTTAGTTCTTTAAGAAATCTCCACACTCTTTTCCTTACTGGTTGTACTAGTTTACGTTCCCACCAACAGCGTAAAAGTGTTCCCTTTTCACCACATGCATGCCAACATATATACATTTTTATTTTTTTATTGTGGCCATTCTTGCAGGAGTGAGATGGTATCACATTTTGGTTTTGATTTGCATTTTCCCTGACAGTTAGTAAGTTGAGCATTTTCCATATGCATGTTGGCCATTTGTATCTTTTCTTTTGAAAATTGTCTATTCATGTCCTTAGCCTACTTTTTGATAGAATTGTTTGTTTTTTTCTTGCTGATCTGTTTGAGTTCTTTGTATATTCTGGCTATTAGTTCTTTGTTGGATGTGTAGATTGCAAAGATTTTCTCCCATTCTGTGTGTTGTCTGTTAACTCTGCTGATTATTTCTTTTGCTGTGCAGCTTTTTAGTTTAATTAAGTCCCATCTATTTATATTTGTTTTTGTTGCATTTGCTTTGGGTTCTTGGTCATGAAGTCTTTGCCTAAGCCAATGTCTAGAAGGGTTTTTCCAATGTTATCTTCTATAATTTTTAAGGTTTCAGGTCTTAGATTTAAGTCTATGGTATGTCTTTTTTATTTATTAAGGCCTAATTTACTTATTATTTTGCAAATGAGTCTTGTAAATAGCATGTCATTGGATCATTCAAAAAATATATTTTGACAATTTCTGTTATTTAGTTTGTATGTTTAGATCATGTACATTTAGTGTAATTCTTTATGTTTAAATTTAGATCTATTATTTTACTATTTGTCTTCTGTTTAGTCTCTGGTTTTTGTTCCTCTATTTTCTCATTTTCTCTTTCCTATCTTCTTTTGGTTTTTTTTTTTTTTACATTATTTAGCATTCCATTTTAACTTATCTACTGATTTTTTACTCTATTTTACACATATATTTCTTTCTTTGTGTGTGTGTGTGTGTGATTACTACATATTTACCTTTTTTCACTGTCCAGTTTTATAGTGGAATGTAAAAACTTTACCATTATGTAGGTCCTTTTATGTTGTAACTGTCTTGTGTATTATATCTACATACATTGAATACTCCAGCTGACAATATTGTCATTGTTTTCTTTTAGCCATTTAATATATTTTAAACTCAAGAGGAAAAATAATCTCTTTTATTTATCTAGTTATTTACCATGTCTGTTCCTCTTCTTTTAATCCTTGATATTTTGAAATTTCTTCCTAGTATCTCTTTTCTTCAGTTGCAATGGCTTCATTTAGCAATTTGTTTAGAGTAGATCTCCTGACAATTTTATCTCAACTTTTCTTCATGTAAGAATGTTTTACTTTCACCTTCATTTCTGAAGAAAATTTTTCTGGACCTAGACTTCTTAGTTGATAGTTCTTTTCTTTCAACACTTAAAAATTTCCACTACCATTTGGCCTACATAGTTTCTAAAGAGAAATATATTCTTATTTGAATCTTTGTTCCTCTAGTTAGAAGTAGTATGCCATTTTCCTCCGGTTGCTTTCAAAATTTTTTCTTTGTTTTTAGTTTTCAGAAACTTGAGATACCCCTAAGTGCTCATTTCTTTAATTAATTCTGTTTGGGGTTCTCTACACTTATATCTCTAGGTTTATTTCTTTTTTTCCAAACTTGGGAAGTTTTCAGCCATTGCTTCTTCAATTTTTTTTTCCATGCCATACTCCTTCTCCTTCTAGGACTACAGTGACATGAACATGAGATTTTCGTTATTGTCCCACAGGCCCTGAGAGTCTGTTCTATTTTTCCAATCTTTTTTTCTCTCTCTCACTCAGCTTGGATTGTGTTTATTGATTTAGCTCTATCTTTTTTTTTCTAAGTAAAGGTATCCTTAGATTTCATGAGATGGTGATAAAAATCCCAATTGATAGACAGGCTGATTTTTAAAATTTATATGAAAAGGTGAAGGAACAGGAACTGGAATAACCAAACAGTATTGAAAAAAGAAAACTAAAGTTAAAGAAATTGGTTTTTCAATTTCAAAAATTTTGTTATAAATCTACAGTAATCAAGACTGTAGTATTAGAGAAAAGATAGATAGAATGATCAATGCAATAGAATAAAAGTCTAGAAACAGATCCACGCAAATATGGACAAATGATTTTTCACAAAGATGTGAAGACAATTCAACAGAAAAAGGACAGTATTGTCAACAAATGGTGGTGAAACAATTTAGCATTCATGTACAAGAAAATAAACCTCTAACTAAATCTCACACCTTATTCAAAAACTAACTGAAAATGTATCATAGATGTAAATGTTAAATGTAAAACTATAAAACTTTTAGAAGAAAACAGAAAAAAAATCTTCATGACTTTTGGTTAGATGAAGAGTTCTTAGATACAACACCAAAACCATAATCCCTAAAAGAAAAAAAAATGATATACTGGAATTCATTAAAATTAAAATTTTGCTCTGAGACAGACACTAAGAGATGAATAGACAATCTACAGACTTGAAAAGAATGTTTTAAAATCACATACCTGACAAAGAACTTGTATCCCAACCGTATAAAGAACTCTCAAAATTCAGTAGTAAGAAAACATCATCTAACTGAAGCAAAACATGGGCAAAATATTTGAATAGACACCTCACCAAAGCGAGTGTACAGAAGGAAGAAATAAGCACATGGAAAGATATTCAACATCATTTGCCATTAGGACAATTCCCACTGGAAACCAGAGCATTTGGATTCAGATGCTTTACCACATTAGAATTTCACTTATAGAGGAAATCATTATTATCAACAGGTATTGAAATATTAAACTTGCGCCATCAGAAAAGTTGTTAACAGAGAGTAGAAACACAAATTCAAAATTGGTTACTCAAAGAGGGAAGAGAGGTTGGTGCTGGCAGCTTCTTTTATTCTGGAGAATAAAGCCCAGAAGGTCTGATTTGGACCTAAGCCAAAACACCTGAAAAACTAGGATTCAGCATCTAAGCAAGTGCACTAGTACTAGTCAAAGAGCTCTTCCAACAAAAATCAATTTTATTATAAAATTATGTCACCTTCTAAAACCAAGTTCTCAGGAGATGTCTTCTAGGGTCTCACAGGATAGGTGACTTGAGCTACACCTACATAGGAGCAAATAGATGCAGCTATCTGAAGGAGGCAACCGACTGACAAATGGAGACCCCTATAAACTCTGACACATCAATTGCATGGCTGAGAATCCAGGTATAGAAAGTTGGAAAAAAGAAAAAAGTAGACGCAAGAGAGCTTGTGATTTGTAAAGACATTTTTGAATACAGTCTCCATTTTCTCACCTATCTTCCTCAAGAAAGTTAGAAGTTTTGGGCCGGGCGCAGTGGCTCACACGTGTAATCCCAGCACTTTGGGAGGCTGAGGCGGGCGGATCACGAGGTCAGGAGATCGAGACCATCCTGGCTAACACGGTGAAACCCCGTCTCTACTAAAAATACAGAAAGTTAGCCGGGCGCGGTGGTGGGCACCTGTAGTCCCAGCTACTTGGGAGGCTGAGGCAGGAGAATGGTGTGAACCCGGGAGGTGGAGCCTGCAGTGAGCGGAGATCGAACCACGGCACTCCAGCCTGGGCAACAGAGCGAGAGTCTGTCTCAAAAAAAAAAAAAAGTTAGTTTTGTACCTGTAAAAACCTACCAGTGTAGGAATATGCATAGTCATAAACCCCTTAGAAAAATGATACAAATTAGTACCTATCACAATATCTGGATTGCTATGTTTTTATACAATGCTATGTTTTATGCTAACTTTCAATAGTGTAGTAGTTAAGAGTGAATTCTCAGGAATCAGGTGGCCTGGAATGGAATATCAACTCTACCACTTCCCAATAATGTGACCTTGACTTTTCTTGGGCAAGTGACTTGACTTTTCCTCAGTTTCCTTCACTGTAAAATGGCCATAATAATACTTACTACATGGTTTAATAGTTATAAAGCACTTGGAATAACTCCTAGTAGGTGCTGGCTCAATAAACTACATCATCATCATCATCCTCATGTCATCACAAGACAACCGTGCTTTTATATTTCCAATAGAGACTTTTATGTTGCCCTTAGCTGTGATTCGCTACACAGGAACTTGTCAGCTGAGTGGGAGGCAGAAATCACCTGCAGAAATAGTTCCCCTACCTTGTAACTTTTAGGAAGAGAGAAAAAAATTGCTTCACTTACTTAATTGTAGGATACCCTGAAAAACTTCCTACCAGGAAAAATGAAAGCCTTCCTTCTTTCCATCTTTCTTAAGTGTGCATGAAATAGATTCTATATGCTTATTAAATCTGAAAGAGAAATTTCATGATACAAGCACTTCCTGCAATTGAATGGTCTTTGAGAACTCATATTGACTATAATTCATCTGGAGAGTGGCCACACAGTTTGACATGAAACCCCGGCCTGTGTGTGCAGGCTGCTGAAGTGTGTTTCTGCACCTGCCTCACACGAGACTGTCTGTTTCTTTTTTAAGGCAATTAAAATATTTGTAATACACATATTGAAGACACACACTGCACCTTTGGGTCTTGAGCTGTGTGTGGTGTGGGAGAATGAAAGAGCATCAGAGGGAAATTGTGTGTAGGGGAGAGCCCGGTCTTATTTAAGACACGGACATGAGAAAATATTTACTGAAGAATGTGGTGACGTGGAGGAGCTTGGTAGTCAGGAAAAGTATTGTTTTGTATTTTTTATCCCCAAATGGTAGGGTGAAAAGGTTTTGGGGAGAGAGAGATGGGAGACTGGCTCAGGAGGGAGGAAGCACGGAGCAAGTGAAAAGAAGTCTACAGATGGCCAGAGGGTGTGGTGGGCATGGCTGGACTCAAGAGCCTAAGGGTTCCCCTGGATGGTGGGACATTCATACTAGCTGTGGCCCAGGCATGGGGCAGAAGGGCCTCAGCTTACACAAGATGGATGGGCCTGGGGGGTGGGGCAGAAAACGCTTTTCTCTTACACCCAGGGATACAGACAAAAGTGGGAGTGAAGATACCTGATGTTCAAGATGGGAGTAAAGAAGCAGGGGCGAAACCTGTCCTTTGCAGTGTCTAGATTGGGCTGTCGCCCACATTTACTTGGAACTGTGTGTTGGTCTCCTGGCAGCTCTCTCCATCTGTCCTTGCTCCCTCCCTCTCACTACCCCCAGAGGGATCATTCTTATGTGTGAGTCAGATCACATTACAAAACCCCTCCACCCATCCTCGGTCCCTTTGGGCAGCGGCTCCTCTGTCATTCATGGGTGCTGAACCAGTTTCTATGCTCCATTCCTCAGGTGGCAGGTTTTTATACTTTTTATTTTCTGCACAGTTTCTGTAAATTTGGACCCTGAATCTATAATAACAAGTTGAACAGGGCTTTCAACTTCTTATAAGAGCTGTTTTGTTTTTTTTTTTTTTTTTTTTCCATCCAAGGCATCACATGGAAGGCGAGCCCTCTCTTCACTTTGCTGGACCAGTGAGCCACAGCCTTTATCTGGCAGGGCCCTCCTAGAGACTCCACACTTTATGGAGGGGTCTAGTTCTAGCTTCCTTGCCTTGGCAGTGAATAAAGCTGTGCCTTCTTTCCCCAGCTCATGCTAGGATCCCAGGCTCCCGGCCCCTAAGCTCTGCATTCGGATCTGAGCTTTCCAGTTACTCTTACCATTTGGATATTAAATTTCTTCTTTTTTCTTTTGGCATCTAGTGATTTCCTTTATTTTTTATGAGTTCTTCTATGCATGTGAAATTTTTTTTATATTCTATGCATTATTTCTAATGCTTCTACTCAAGGAAGAACATTCATATCGGTAAGTCACCACAAGTTCCATGGTTCCCAGGCAGACTTTTCAGGATTGCATTTCTGACACTTCACTCCCTGTGTTTGTTTATGTGTCTGTCTCCCTTCAGAAGTTACTCTGAGGTTGACAGCATAGCTTATCTGGGTTTATATCCTGGTGCCTAATACACCACATGGAAGGTGCTAATTAAATCATGGGATGAGTCAAAGAGAGAGAGAGGGATAGTTTAACATGTGTTAGGCTCAAAGTGGAACTTTTGTTGTTGCTGTTATTTTTTTTTTGAGCCACACTATTGAAAGCTATTACTGTTTGTTTAATATGAGATAGAGTCAGATCAGTGAACACAGTTTTGAGAAACATAAAACTGATACCTCATCATAGTACTTATTAAGTGTAGCGGTTTAAGAACTGCAGAAAGTCAAACATAAATCCTCTAAGAACCCCACTGTTTTAATTTGTGTTTGCAACTGAAGTCAGCCACACCTCCTTGGGCTGATCTTAAAATAATTCTTTACTCAAAAAGTCACAGTATCCTGGCACTTAACAATAACATAAGAGAGCCCCAGCCTGGAGCGACTGTTTGTTTTGATAGGAACAGAAACAACTCTTTTTAAATGAACATTAAGCTCTCGATAGGTTTGGGGGTTTTATTCAGCTGTTTTCTGAATCTCTCAAAGCTCGTCTTATGAAATTTTAGCAAGATCTGACCCGCCCCCTCCCTAGCCTGGATGCCTCCCTGAGGTTGCTGTTCACCACCTCTGAGCTCAGGCAGACAGACAGACAGACAGACAGATGGGCCTTGCTGACCAGGGAGCTTCGATTTCCTCTCATTTGCTTTGGATCCCTGCAGCAAAAGTGTTCTGTCCCAGAGCCTTGTCTGTGTACCAGAAATGACACACAACTCTCAAAGACATGGTGCTTGTCTGCCAGGACTTGAATTCAGAGGAGATAACACCAGCCAAGGCACAGCAGGGCCTGGAGACCCTTGCTCTGTCCACTGAAGTATGGCAGACATTTAATCCCTTCTTCCAATGCAAGAAGGAATAGGCAGGGGAGGGAAGGTGGAAGAGCAGGTGTCTGAAACCCCCAGAGGACCTCCGTGGTGAGTGGGTCCTGAACCAGCATGCCAGGTTGACACAAGGCCATGACCTCCACACTCAGTCCTCTCTGGGCAACTCTGAAATGCTTGTTTTTCACCAGAGAAGCCTAGCATGTCAGCTGGGCAGCCAGCGAAGAAAAGCCAGTGCTGTCTCTGGCGGGGAACTTGAAAAGGTACAACCAAAACCATCTCCTGGTGTCCAGCTGGATCAGATGCACCTGTGGAGATCTCTCTGCACTCCAGAGCCTGGTCTCTCCACAAAACCAGAAAGCAGAGAGAAAAGCAGAGAAAGGGAGTGGGTTCCTGTCTGGTAGATTTCCATAATGCGATGTCTGACGATAAGTACACAGGGTGTGATGAAATAGCTCTGCCCCGTATGTGTCAAGTGGGCTAAGCACAAATGCCTAAAACTCAGTTCTTCAGAGTTAAATCTGGAATTCAGCCAGAGTCTCTATGGAAGGTGGAGTCCCCCTGACTGCCACTTCAGGCCCCTCCGTGAAGCGATTCATCCTGGAGCAGTAAATAAGTGTCTCCTGCTCCCTGCCACAGGCCAACCAGGAGTGCTGGAGGGTAGAGCCCACTGCAGGAACCAGATCTCTAGCGAAACAGGAAGCACTCATTTACTCATTTGATGCTTGTGAATCAGGCACCTATGCTGGGGGAGGTACCCCCCTGGGCTCTGGAGAGGAGGTATGAATGAAGGGGTACTGCTCAGGGAGCCCTGGGTGTCTCTGTCCATGCACCCTAAGCAGTTGGGCTTAGACTGTGAGGCTTATTTGCACACAAATTGCTGCTCTCCCGTGGGGTGCACAGCACAGCCACCTGTGGTGAAGAGCTCTCAACAGCAGCAGGGCAGGCGTGCTACCCATCTATAGGGGCCGACTCAGCAACAGGGCTCCCTCTGACCCAGCATCCTCACTTCCAGATCCTCTGAGAGGCCCTGTGGTTGCTTGTCTAATTGACGGAGGACCACTAACCAGAGATGACTCCACTCCAGAAGCAAAACAGAAATTCACTTGCACTGAGCCCATTCAAATATTGAGACACACGCAAATGCAGAAGTAAATGAGACCACATATGAGCCAAACTCTGAGTACAATTAAGCTAAAAGCTAGCGATTAGGTTCTAATTCAGGCTTCACTGATTAAATATGAGAATACAGCAAGTCACAAGACCTCACTGGTCTCAGTTTCCTCATCTGTGAAATGGGGATAGAGAGAGGAGATGGAGGAAATAATTTCTGCCTAGGGTTGCTAGATAAAATACAGGACACCCAGTTAAACTTGAATTTTAGATACATTTGAATTTTTTTTTTTTTTTTTTGAGATGGGAGTCTCGCTCTTTTCGCCCAGGCTGGAGTGCAGTGGTGCAATCTCAGCTCACTGCAACCTCCGCCTCCTGGGTTCAAGCAATTCTCCTCCCTCAGCCTCCTGAGTAGCTGGGATTACAAGTGCCCACCACCATGCCCAGCTAATTTTTGTACTTTTAGTAGAGACGGAGTTTCGCCATGTTGGCCAGGCTGGTCTCGAACTCCTGACCTCAGTTGATCTGCCTGCCTCGGCCCCCCAAAGTGCTGGGATTACAGGCGTGAGCCACCACACCTGGCCGAATAATTTTTTAAGTATGCCTCATGCCATTTTTGTGCCATGCAGTATTTTCACTTGTGAAATCTGGTGGCCCTGTGCTGTCAACATTCACCTGCCAGGGGGTAGACAATGTGGGCGTCATCTTTGTAAACTGTGATATAACATTGTCTGGTACTCTGGGTGAGTCTCTTCCACTTGCTTGCCAGCTCCTGGAGGCAGGACTGTGTATTACCAAACTGTAACTCCATAGTTTCCATATATGGTAAGTGAGCTAGGTGTCATGATTAAATGACATTTAGGTATTCTTTTTGGCAGATCAGCTGATGGGAAAGGTGGCTAAAGAGGATATTGCAAAGAACCCACAGCAACTGCAGCCTGACTGGTGCTCTGGGCTGCTGTCTGCTGACAACAGAAGCGAATGGCAGAACCTGGGCACCACCACCCAACTGGGCGGAGAAGGAAGCCGTATAGCAGTGAAATTGAGTCTGAAAGGGGTCGGAGCAGAGAGAGGGAGAGCATTCCTGGTAGTGAGTTAGTGGCTAAGTGACAATGTTACTACATCACGGATGCACATTTTCCCCAGATTATAAAAATAATTTATGCGCATTTGAAAACTGGAAAAAAATGCAGAAAATATTAAGAAAATTGAATCCATAACCTTGCAACCCAGAGCTAACCACAATTAATATTTAATTCTATACTTATAGCATTTTTGTTAAGATGTATACATATATCTTAAATATAGGTCTATGAATTCAGAAAATAAAGTCCATAATATACTTTTTTCTTTTTTTTCTTGAGACGGAGTCTTGCTCTGTCACCAGGCTAGAGTGCAGTGGCGCGATTTCAGCTCACTGCAACCTCCGCCTCCCAGGTTCACGCCATTCTCCTGCCTCAGCCTCCTGAGTAGCTGGGACTACAGGTGCGCGCCACCACGCTCAGCTAATTTTTGTATTTTTAGTAAAGACAGGGTTTCACCATGTTGGCCAAAATTGTCTCCATCTCTTGACCTCATGATCCACCTTCCTCGGCCTCTCAAAGTACTGGGATTACAGACATGAGCCACTGCGCCTGGCCTATACTTTATATATAATTTAGCTCTTTCAAATTAACACTTTATTGTGAGTATTACTCTATGTCCTTTAAATTCTTTGAGTGCATAATTCTAATAGTTTCCTGTTATCAGTTTCTAGATGTGCCTTAATCTATTAAACCAAGCCCTAAACATTGGAAATTCAAGCTGTTTTTACTGTCTTCCCATTGTAAATAAAACTGTTATAATCGGCCGGGCGTGGTGGCTCACACCTGTAATCCCAGCACTTTGGGAGGCCGAGGCAGGCGGATCACGAGGTCAGGAGAGCGAGACCATCCTGGCTAACACAGTGAAACCCTGTCTCTACTAAAAAAATACAAAAAATTAGCTGGGCGTGGTGGCGGGTGCCTGTAGTCCCAGCTACTTGGGAGGCTGAGGCAGGAGAATGGCGTGAACCTGGGAGGTGGAGCTTGCAGTGAGCCAAGATCGTGCCACTGCACTTCAGCCTGGGCGACAGAGCGAGACTCCGTCTCAGAAAAAAAAAAAAAAAAGGAAAAAGAAAAAGAAAAGAAAAAAGAAAACTATTATAATAATTAAATTGTACACACCTATATACACATCCCAAATTATTTCCTCAAGGCACTGCAGTGGAATTACTAGATCAAAGATTATGCATGTGAGATTTTCATTTATTTTTATGGGTACATAGTAGGTGTATATATTTGTGGGTTACAGGAGATACTTTGATACAGGCATGTAATGCATAATAATTACATCATGGTAAATGGGGTATCACCTCAAGCATTTATCTTTTGTATTACAAACAATCCAATTATATAATCTTTTAGTTATTTTTAAATGTATCATTAAATTGTTATTGACTATAGTCATGCTGTTGCGCTATCAAATACTAGGTTTTATTCTTTCTAACTACATTTTTTACTCATTAACCATCCCCACTTCCTCCCACCCCGCCACTGCCCTCCCCAGCCTCCAGTAACCATCCTGCTATTCTCTATCTTCATGAGTTCAATTGTTTTCATCTTTAATTCCCACAATGAGTGAGAACATGAAAAGTTTGTCTTTCTGTGCCTGGCTTATTTCACTTGATATAATGACTTCCATTTCTACCCATGTGGTTGCAAATGACAGGATCTCATTCTTCTTTATGACTGAATAGTACTCCACTGTGTATGAGTACCATAATTTCTTTATCTATTCATCTGTTGATGGACACGGGTTGCTTGCAGATCTTGGCTACTGTGAACAGTGTTGCAATAAACATGGGAATGTAGAAATTCCTTTGATAAACTGATCTCCTTTCTTTGGGGTATATACCCAGCAGTGGGATTGCTGCATCATGTAGTAGCTCTATTTTTAGTTTTCTGAGGAACGTCCAAACTGCTCTTCAAAGTGGTTAAGATTTTTGTTTAAGTATTAACATTTACTGAGCACTTACTCTATCCCTTTCACTATTTTAAATATTTAACATTATTAATGACTTAATTATTAATTACTTAACTACTAATTATTAGTTAGTTATTACCTTCATCTCCTGCTCCCAGCCCCATCTCACAGATGAGTAAACTAAGGCTTAGTGAAGTCTTGTGACTTGCTGAATTCTCATACCTAATTAGTGGAGCCTGAATTCGAACCTAACCTCTAGCTTTAAGCCTAATTGCATTCAGAGCCTATCTCATTTGGGGCCTCATTTACTTTTGTATTTACATGTGTTTAATATTTTAATGAGTTGAAATTTCATGTTGCTTTTTGTTTTGTTTTGCTTCTGGAGTGGGGTCACCTCTGGTTAATGATCTCTGTGAATTAGACAAGCAAGCACAGGAGTTCTCAGAGCATCTGGAAGTGAGGATGCTGGGTCAGAGGGAGCCCTGTGACTGACTGGATTCTTGTATTAAAGGTCACTACTATTGTTTTCCTCGTAGTAGAGAGGAGAAAATTGCAGCACAGAAAAATTAAGTAATAAAGTTTCACCCTCAGAAAATAAAAAGGAGGGACCGACCCAGTCAAACTCCAGTGAAGCTGTCTAATTACCCTTGACTGTGGCTTTACCCACTTTCCCACTGTTGTTTTACCCATGGATAGTTTATGAATGCTCGTCTCATACTCTGAGAAATACAGGTGAAATATTTTATCTTTACCTTTGGTATATTGACAACATAGGTTGTTTCATTTGTATTTTTAATAACTATAGAGATTGAATTTTTTCATATTAAAACTTTGCTTTTTTGTAAACTGGCAATTTTTGGTTAGCAGTGATTGCCCTTTACTCTTTGGTATGTGTGTATAAATATATATAAATAGCATATAAATACACACGCATGCTTACATACATACATACTTTCTATAGTGAGAACAGTAACGCTTTGGCTATCATAAATATTCTGTTATTCCCAATGTGTCCTTGGCATTTAATTCTATAGTGGTTTTGATGTCTTTAATTTTTCTACACCTAAACTAATTTTTTAATTGTCTGTTACTTTAAAGAGTTTTACTTAAGACTTGCTTCTGTCTTTAATACTCATATTTTCTTTTAGCCTGTCATAATTGTAGTAATTTTTTCAATCAAATATTTGATCCATCTGGGGTTTATTTTGTAAGCGTAATTTTTGTCATTATAACATACATAACTGGTTTTTAGAACTAACCAACTTTCTCAGTAATATTTACTAATGAATTCATCATTTCTCCAATTATTTAAAAAGTTACTTCTGTCATATATGTTTTGGTTGCCATTTCTTTCATTCCTTTATCTGTCTTAGACACTATCATATTGTTCTGATTATTGCAATTTTATAAACATGTTAGCAGTGTCTCTACAGAACCCTTCTTCTAAATCCTGCAATTATCCATCTTCATTCCTCTATGTTTTTGAATACTCCTCAAAATCACTTTTTCAAGTTACAAAATAACATCATTAGGAAATTAATTGGGAAATATCTTAAACTTACATCTTATTTAGGAAAGAATTACATTTATAACTAATGTCTTTCCTTCTAGAAATAAAATTTATTTCACTTTTGTGTCATTTTTAATATATCTTGAAAATATATTGGAGCATTTTTTACACAGATCCTGATTTTTTAGCTTGTTCCTAGTTATTATGTATATTTTCTTGAATAAAATCTCTTTAAAAATGCTCTTTGGTTTTTGAAATGTCTAAAAGAGTTATTGTGGCTTTTGTTGTGGTGGCTGGTGCTTGTTTACTTTGTTTTTAGCCAGCTTTCTTTGTAACTCACTAGTCTGAATATATTTTTACTGCCTATCTTGATTTTCCAAGGGAAAAAAATGAAAAAAAAAATCATATATCACCTGAAAATGACAATTTTGTCTTTTCGCCATTGACCCCTAACAAGAGGGGTCTCTTGTTAGAGTAGTTTGTTTTATTGCATTGACTGGAACTTCCAAGAAATGTTGCATAATTGTAGTGATGGAAGATATGTATCTGACACTTCTGTGAAACAGTTCTCTTCACTGGTTTAAAATAAATAGATTTTTTATCTCATGTCAAGAATTACCTTTTTCCCAATTTTCTAATATTAATATTTGATTTTTATCTAATACATTTTTATTATGGTGATTATATAATATTTTTCTCTGGCCTATTTATGTTATATATTTTAATAGCAGCTCTCCTAATTTTCTTTCTTTAGAAAAAATGCAACTTGGCCATGGGACGTGATGTTTTTGACATGATATCAGATTCAGCTTCTTTCTATCTTCTTTCTGATTATACAAATGGGAAGATAGTTTGTGTTTTCCTTCTCTTGTGCTAGTGTTGTCATTTTAGAGCCAGAGTTAGGATAGCTTCATAAAACCAATGAGGAAGCTTTGGATCTTCTATTCTCTCAGTTTTATAGAGCAGAAGAATGATCTGTTCTTCCAACTTGGAAAAACATTGTTCATAAAAACATTTGAGCCAGAGCCATTTTTGGAGGTAAGCCTTTGACAACACTTTCAATGTCTTCCCTAGTTATTTTTTCTATTCAGGTTTACTGCTCCATCCTGAGTCAATTTTGGTCATTTTTATTTTCCTAGAAAATCATCCCTTCCATTGAGATGTTCAGGTTTATTAGCACAGGGCGGCATGCGGTATTCTCTCGCAGTACTTTTACACTCTTATCAATAGCATCATTCTCTTGTAACTAATTTCGTATATTTGTGTTTTCTTTTTTTATTTTTAGTCAGACTTGTAAAGTTTGCTTATATTATTGGTTCAGATATGATACTACAAAGGTCCAGATCTCAGATTTTTTAAATAAATGTTAAGATTTCCTTCTTTGCCAATGAGTTTCTGCTTCTTTCTTCATTTTCTCTTTCCTGCTTTCCTAAAGCACTTATTATGCCATTGTTTTCTCATATCTTAGTTAAATACTTATTTAATATTCATCTTTTCTTATTAATAATAAGATATTTAAAACTGTGCAATTGCCCGTGAGTACAACTGTGGCAACATTGCATAGTTTTTCATAAGCAGCCTTCTCATCAATATTTTCAAAGTGATTCCGAATTACAGTTTTTCTTCTCATAGATACAAAAGCTATTTATTTAGGACATCGTCTTCATTTTATGAGGTTGGGTTTGTTTTATTTAAACTGGCATCAGTAATTTATATATATTTTTACCACAGTATGTTTAGATCCTGCTATTATAAAATTTCTGCTTTGGGAAATAGAAGGTTTATTTTGTAAATAAATATGTGATCAGTTTATATTGTTTAATGTGTATTTTTAAATAAAATGAATTCCATTTTTAGGGCTCAAGTCTGTACTACCAATGTCTATTATAGTACTTTCATTAGCTTTCTTACTTAAATTCATTATAATCTTCATTATTTGTGACTTTTTGTATCTTTTAAAAACCAAGAGTGGTAAATTATTTTATTGGGATTCTATTCATTTCTCCTTGTATTTTTAATTGGTGTTCTTTTGTACTTTGAGGTGATGTTGTTTAGTTATGTGTATGAGTTATATCTGCATAGTGAAGTGTGCCTTTTGAAATATGACTCCCTTTTTTAAAGTAACATTTTGTGTCTTGCATTTTGATCCAGTATAAATATTTGCACCCATCTTTCTTTGAGTGTTTATGAGTAAGGCTTTAACTATCAATGTTACTTTTAACTTTCCTGAGTCATTTTGATTAAGCTGTGTTTTCTTTAAAGAAAAAGAATATTAATATGTGCTTCTAATAGTTGTTTCAAAGATTAAATATAATAATACAATTAAAACAAATAGTGTAGTATTTGACATATAGAAAATGCTCAATGAGTACCAACTAATAATTGCGTGAAAAGCATGCATTCAATTTTTTTTTTTTGAGATGGAGTCTTGTTCTGTGACCCAAGCTGGAGTACAGTGGAGCAATCTCAGCTCACTGCAACCTCCACCTCCCGGGTTCAAGTGATTCTCCTGCCTCAGCCTCCCGAGTAGCTGGGATTACAGGTGCCCACCACCAAGCCTGGCTAATTTTTTGTATTTTTAGTAGAGATGGGGTTTCACCGTGTTGGCCAGGCTAGACTCGAACTCCTGACCTCAGGTGATCTGCCCACCTCGGCCTCCCAAAGTGCTGGGATTACAGGCGTGGCATTGAATTTTTAAAGCAAAATTGAAATTTAAGAATTATAATTCAAGACTATAGTCTTTATTGTTACATATTTTATTTTAGGCATTCTTCTTGACATCTGCTCTCATCCTTTCTAGTTTTCATATGCTTTTCCTGGTTCTTTCTTGTTAAGTCTACTTTACTTCCTCAGGCCTTGTGCTAAATGTGATGGATGCTGCAGTGAGCAAACCTCAGGGCTTACATTGTAGAAGGAAAGGCAGACTCAAGTCAAATCATCACTCAAACAACCATGTGAAATTACAACCATGATACATGCTTTGGGATACATGAGAGTAGACTTGCAACTATCACCTTAGATTCATCTAATATTTACAAAGCACTTTTCATACATTATGTCCTGTGAGATAAATTACAGCCATAGAAGATGTATCCCTTGACCCTACATGATTAAAGGGTAGATGGTTAATTCTTTCAAAACACACATTTCTTGTACCAAATGTCATGTACCACTCACTCTCAGAATCTGTCATTCTGAGAATACAGAGAAATTTTGCCCACTAATGGGATTCAACATTTTCATGGGAGAAAGGCAATAGAACATTCCATTTCTTAGGTAAAACAACCAAGAATGCGGGCTGCAACTCTACCACTTTGGGGGTGGGGGGTGGAACTACCGAGCAATTAGATGTTCAATAAATATGTATTACCTGTCTTCTATTGACTAAGAACTGTGCTAAGCTGTGTAGATACAATGAAAATAAGACATAGTTCCTGTCTCATGGACCAAGCTACCTATATGAGAAGTTCCATAGTGAGGACCATGGAACACAGAAGGCTCAGAAATTGGACAGTAGTTGGGGACAATTGTAGCCCTCTCCATATATTGAAATACAGAAAAGCTATATCTTTTCCGCAGTCAGAACTGTGTAAAGATGGAATGAGTTTTCTGATGAGAAAATATGTTTTTCTCCCACCGGTGTGTGGACTTTCAACTTCTTTATCTCCTATTATGTCAATGCTAGATGTCCCATATGCGTGACTTTTTAAAGTGTTTATTATAGGAATTTTCAAATATTCAGAGGGGTGCTAAAAATAATGTAATTATCCATGTACCCAATCTCCAACATCATTAAGCGATAACATTTATCCAAATCTGCTTTAGATCTCTAATTAAGAAGCAAAATTTTAAAGATGAAGTTGAAACCTCATTTGTCACCCTACTGATCCCATTCTTCTTCTCCCTGCCTCAGGGTTTGCGTGGCCCTAAAGTTGATGTCACTCTTTTTCATCCATGTTCTTGTATATTTACTGCATCAATACATCTGAATTTTTTTTTCCGGAAACTTTGACCCCAAACCACCTTCTTGCTCAAAACCCTTCAGTGGCTCCCAACTGTCTACACCAATGATCCCCAAATCAAGTTATCTTCTGAATCTTCTCGGGAGTTTCAAAATTATATAGATTCTTGGGTTGTCCTTGGGGACTTTGCAAATTTTCAGGGTTTCTCAACTTTCAACTTATTGAGACTAGGGGCTACATAATTCCTCATGGCAGGGCCTGTTCTATGTCTGGTGGGATGTTTAGCAGTGTCCTGGCCTTCACTCATTAGGGGTCTGTAGCTCCCCCACTAGTTGTAAGAACCAAAAATATCCCCAGAAACTGTGGTATTAACCCTGCCTTTTATTTTCTGTATTCTGAGGCTTTGATACCTGGAGCCTGGCTCACCCTGAAAGGCTGCTCTTCCCAGAGTTAGCCAGCTCCTAGGTATAATAACTATGATTTTCAAATACAAACCAATCCATCTGGAGCCCACACACCAACCACCTCCTCTATTGGGCTTTCACACTGCAGGCCACTCTCCACCTGACCTAATAACCTCAGGGCCAGGACCAGACAACTAGGGACAGCCCCATGCCCCAGAGCCACTGAAATTATCCAAACTAGCCAATCATGAATCTGCTTACTCGCCTCACCTGTTCCTTGTTGCAGGAACCCCAAGAAAGCTTTTGGCCCACAGTCCCCACTCCCCTGACTCCTGATCGATTGAGGTGTTTCCACACTTGGCCCTGTGTGGTGTGGCCTGCCTTCACTGTCAGCAACAACTTTGTTGTCACTGGCAGCTGCCTTCTGATCTTTTGGCCTTATTACATCTCAAATTTTCTACAATCCACTGTATTTTATTTTATCTTATCTTATCTTATTTTATTTTTTGAGACAGAGTCTCGCTCTGTCGCCAGGCTGGAGTGCAGTGGTGCAATCTCAGCTCACTGCAACCTCTGCCTCCTGGGTTCAAGTGACTCTCGTGCCTCAGCCTCCTGAGTAGCTGGGAGTACAGGCGTGTGCCACCACGCCCAGCTAATTTTTGTATTTTTAGTAGAGATGGGGTTTCACCATGTTGACCAGGATGGTCTCGATCTCCTGACCTTGTGATCCACCCACCTCAGCCTCCCAGAGTGCTAGGATTACAGGCGTGAGCCACCTCGCCTGGCCAATCCACTATGTTTTAAAGCAATTGCCAACTGTCTTGCTCCAGATTGAGAATGACTAGGTTAATCTGAAACCTGGAAATCTGTATCTTAAAAAAAAATTATCTAAGTGATGTGAGATCATTGGATTTGGGGACCACGAATCTTTAGACTCTAGGCACAAGAGTTGAGCCTGGCCTTCATGGCCTCTGACGATCTAGCCCCATCACACATGTGTTCCTTCTCCTCTCTTGCCACTCATGTTGCTGCCTTGCCCCTTCGTCTGCAAAACTGATCCTTGAGGACGTGCTGATCCCTCTCACTTTCAAACCTTTGCTCTAAATGCAGACTCCGGCTTTTCCAATGACCTCTTAGACTTCTAATCTCACGGGCATTTTTAAAAATAATACGTTTGTTTACTAAAGGAATTAACTCACCCCTTCATTGTGACACATCTGAAACAGTTAAAACGCTACTCTCATGCCTTAAAGCTTTACAAACCCTCATACAAATATGAGGCAGTAATTACAAGTTTACACTCTCATAACACAGGCTAAGGCCCTTCTCTCAGTTTAATTTTATATCTGTTGCTATGGTTATTTGATTCCCGTCTCTCTCCCACACTAGACTAAAGATTTCCCAAGGTCAAAGATCAAGTCTATTTTTGCTCATATCCACATTACTTTACAAAGTGTCTGGCAATAAACATTTGGTGCACAAATGAATTAATTGATTAATTACCTGACTAATTAATTACTATCTTATGTTGTCTTTTCAACTGGATTTCAAACGTTTGAGGATTATTTCGCTTCCAAGTTTCCTTTCAACCCTATAAACATAGTTATGTTTAAACGGTACATATTGAAACAATAAATGATTACTATTATCTGAACTACATAGTGTTATCAGTAGTACTTTACTGAGACTACTGGCAGAAGCCAAGTACTCATTCGATTTATGTTTTTAAATGAGCAGAATCCCTTTGAACAAAA
Source organism: Gorilla gorilla gorilla (assembly GCF_029281585.2). Lineage (NCBI taxonomy): Eukaryota > Metazoa > Chordata > Mammalia > Primates > Hominidae > Gorilla > Gorilla gorilla. The sequence goes on from NC_073243.2 coordinate 27,863,763, forward strand.
AACAACTGCATTTGCAAAGAAATATGATGTTATTTATGACCATTATGTCATCGCCTATTCAGAAAGGACAGATTTAAACTGAGTATTAGTGCCTAAAACCAAAAACTATCCTCCCGTTTGATGAATGTCATTATTGTCAGGATAATTCCAAAAATTGAATGGAACTAGCAGAAAGTGTTTTCTGACATTTTTTATTTCTGTTTCATACACAGAGATGCCTTGTAACCTGAGGAAAACAAAGTTTGTTTTTCCATATTGGTGTTTTCCCTCCTCGGTGTCTTCATTTCTTACTTACAGAGAAGAATGCTAGGATTTTCTTTTTCTTTTTCTTTTTTTTTTTTCAGAGTGATACATGTGTGTGCTTAGGAAATACTGACTTGACAGTTTACTGTGAGAACGTGGAATTCCCAGCCCCAGCCCCAACCCCTGGGCAGGTGGGGTCTAGAAGCTCTGTGTAGACAGTTACACCCCTGGCCATGGTGGGGAGGGGATGGCCTTCCGAGGGTTGAAGAGCAGGAGCAGTGAATGGTTTATTCCCAAAAGACTTCTCTCTGTCCTTTCTGCCTTCATCATTTTAACACAATGAAGACCTAATTGCTCCCCAAATTTTAGATTTAGTTTGTACCTACAGGGCTTGGAACACTGAAAATAAAATACTGAATTACAGACAGCCTGCAGGCGTTCTAGAACAGTCTGTCTACCTCTCTCAAAGAATAACTATGAAGCAGCTCCTCAGGGTCCAGGGAATTTGTCCACCATCGTTTGTATAATAACTGCCAGTGCAGAGATCCTGAAAAAAAGTCTCTGTTCTTTCTATGATGTACGAACTTCCTTAAGAAAATAAATCTGTACTTCAAAATTTATATTCCAAGGCTTGAAAACAAAAGCACATTGCCGTTTCTCAAAGCAAGAAAAGATTTGTTCTAAGTGGCTCCAGAAGTGATTGCTGTTCAAAGAGCCGAGATAAGAACCCACAACCACTTCACATCATCAGCAGACAGGAGCAGTTCACGCCAGACAGCAGGAATCAGCTCAAATCCACTCTGTGTCCTTGCTCACTCTTTCTGTCTGGCTCCCAGTCCCACCCCCACCTCTGTCCCTGCCTGTATCCCACGGTCTCTTCCTCTTCTCGCCCTGACATCTCCCCACTTTCTTACCTAGTATCTGACTCTCTCCCTCCCTTCCTTTCTTTCAGCTGTTCCCGCCCTCTCTCCTCTTTTCTGTGCTGCATAACAATTCTTTTCTCTCCTTTCTTCCTTCCTACCTTAGAACTGTCTGCATCGCTGTTTAAGGTTTGGATCTGCCATTGATCTCTATAAAATTAGATACACTAAAAATAGATGTACAGAGGCGCCTTGAAGCCAAAGTGGAGAAATCTAAGAACTCTTTCTCTTTCACTATATTTGAGCCTTCTTTATCATTAATAATGGCCACTTAGAACACCTTAGAATGGATGTACCTTATTTTGGGAAGTTTTCTGAGAGTGGGATTTCCCACCCTCTAGGAATTCAAGATGCAAACACTCACCCTCCTGTTGGTATCCAATAAGCCCACCATGCATTTGCTACAATGGGAATTGGTTTCTCTAGAGAATACATGAGACAAACAGGACTCTCAATGAGTCCAACAGAAGTGACAGCCCAAGTGACAGGGACACGAGGCAGGGAAATTCTGGACAGAAGTGGGCCAGTCTCTGGCAAGGGCCCCACCCTCAAGCCTGGAAGTGTGGCCCAAAGTGAGAACTTACATTCCTGTTTTCCTGGTCGAATCTTTCCTTTCCCAAGACCACCTGTGCCCCTCCCCACCCCCATCCTGTGTCAATAAAAAACCCCAGGCTCAGCCAGCACAGACAGGAGAAGCAGTTGGACATCAGAGACTACGTTTGGTTGTTGGAGAGAGGTGGCTTGACTTCAGAGGGACGGCTTGATGGTATAGCTTCAGAGAGGAGTCTGGCCAGGGACAGCTGGATTTCAGGGGAAGATTACCTTCCCACTCCATCCCCTTTTCAGCTCCCCTTCCCACCGAGAGCCACTGTCATCAACAATAAAATTTCCTGCATTTACTACCTTCAATTCGTTCTTGTGACCTCATTCCTTCTGGAGCCTGGACAAGAACTCGGTGCCACGAGTGTGGGTGCAAAAGTCTGTCACACTGACCCTCCACTGAGCTGTTAATACTTAAGCTGTCTGCAGACAACAAAGCTAAAAGGGTACGCTAACACTTTTTCTCAGGCTTTGGGGGTTGTGGGCACCCTCCCCTAGATGCTGGCATGGGGCCACTATGGAGTTCGTTCTTGCCAGCACCCAAAAGTGCTTACCCTGGCTCCTGCACCTGATCACCTTTGCTCCCCCTCCTGCAAGGAGTGGAGCAGTGAGTGAGTGGAGTTTGTCCCTGCTGGCACCCATGCACTCCAGTTTCCACCCAAGAATGGGGTCTGGGAAATATCCTGCTTCACAAGCACCAAGTTTGGTTTGAAAAACCACTAAGTTAAATGGAAGAAGAGGGAGTAGAAAGAGCAGGAAATAGGGGTTCAAGGCTAGGCTTTCCCAGCCAAGAGAGAGCGAGCCACAGCACCCAGACACTTCATTGACAGAAGCCCTCTCCTCCCAGGGCTCTTAGATTCCCTCCCCCAATCTGGCCCCAAGTATACCTCTGCCAGCCCCTTGGAACTCTGCATTGGTGATCCAGTCTGAAATTTACTGTGCAGCTCGAAGCTGAACAAGCTGATGACCACAGCTTCTTCCTTGTCCTTCTTCCCTGTCCTTGCCCAGCCCAAGTCATAGCAGCTCACGGATATTTTGAACAGGACGAGAACTTCAGCGTCTTCACCTGCCTTTATCACTTTACATCCAGAGATCAGCTTATGAAAGCCTCATAAATGAACATATGTATAAGCCCATTTTGATGACAGATCACTTTTAAAAAACACTTTGATTGAGATATAATTGAAACATGATAAACTGTCCATATTTAAAGTATACTATTGGATAAGTTTTGACATGGGTATATACTGTAAAACCATCACAAAATGTATCTTATACAATTAAGATAATAAATGTATCCATCACCCATAAAGTTGGTTTTTCTGTTTGTTTTGGGTTTTTTTAATAGACTTTATTTTTAGGGCAGTTGTAAGTTCACAACAAAATTGAGAGGCAAATACAAATTTCTCTTACATCATCGTGTCCACACATGCACAGCCTGACCCCTTGTCGTCATTCTCCGCTGGAATGGCACATTAGTTACCGCTGATGAACCTACTCTGGCACATCCCTATCACCCAGGTCCGTAGTTTAATTAGGGTTCACTCTTGCTGTCACACATTCTATGAGTTTGGGCAAATGCATACACCAGTATAGTATCATGCAGAATGGTTTTCTGCCCTAAAAGTCCTCTGTGCAAATGAATAGGATAAGTGGAGCACAGATCACTTTTTAGTAAAATGTTGCCTGGTTTTGATTTGACAAAGTAGGCAACACTATCAATCACTGGAGAGGATGTAAAAATAGAAAAAAGATGACCTGAATCCAAATCTCTTTTTCATTCTGAAGTTCATTGTTGATTCCTTAGCCTCCCCGTTTCTTTCTTACTCTATTTATACAGTTTTTACTTTCTAATACAGCCTGTCAATATTTTAAATTTTTTTCATTAGCAGCACACTGCATAGTGTGGGGAAAATATCATTATTTCAAAGCTAATTGTACATATAATCCATTTTTCATACATGTAGACCATAAGACAGTTCAAATATTTTGGGGTAGTATGAGCTCAATCTGATTTCAGGCATTCGAAACCCTGATAACCCAGCAGAAAGTTAATGCTGGGTTATAGGATTTGGAGTGCCTGAACCATGCCACTGCCCTCCCCCTCCATCAATTTGCCCCCTCACTGGTTCTCTTTCAGTTCCTGTACACGTCACGTATTCTCCTCCCTCAAGGCCTATGCATTTTTTCCTTTCAGTTTCTAATGATGTTCTTCCATGTCCTTTACCTAGATATCCTCTTCTTACCTTTTATGTCTCAAATAAAATGTAACATCTTTCTTGTGCAACACCCTTAACTAAACTTCCTCCCTGTTGTTCTATCTCATACCCCTTGTCCTTCCCCTCTAGAATTGCACCATCCAGTAAGTAGTCACTACCTGCACGTGTGTGTTTAAATGTAAATTAATTAAATAACATTTGAAATTCAGTTTCTCAGCACATTGCCTGCATCTAAAGTGCTCAATAATCATATGCAATTAGTGGCTACCATATTGGACATGTAGGTACAAAAGATTTCCATTATCACAGAAGTTTGCAGTGGAGAGTAGTCCATCTAGATCATTTAGTATAGTTCCTAATTTTACATAAATTTTGTGAGATGTTTTTGTTCGGTCGGTTGATGCTTACCTGCTTCTGGACTGTATACTTTATGAGTGCAAGAATTACAAAACATTGATCAGGGCTCTGGCACTGAAAGGGTGTTCCATACATATTTTGGGGATGAAAGAATGTCATGAATCAAGTCCAAAGACAGTAAGCTGCAAGAATACACAAGAGAGGAAACAAATGTGCAGATGAGAGGCAATGACCCTCATATTTCCAGCTCCTATTGGCAAAAACCACGAAAGTATACAGAGGGGGATAAAAAGGATACTGGGCTGTCCAATTAACAATGGAGTAAAAACATGTTTTCCCACTCTCCTTCCTAAAATCAAAGGCAACAAGAAGAATGAAAAAACGTAGAAGAGAAAGCCTCGTGAAACTGAGAAGCATCTGCAACCACAAACTACAAAATGTAGCTGCTAAACAAAATGAAAGTTGGATCAAAGTGGTGGCAAATATCAAGAGTGAATATACTCCATGGCAGAGTACTGCAAATGTAAGTTCCATCACCTTAAAAAGGCCAGCCAATGGCTCCTTGCTGGAATGTCTGGATGTGGGGACTGCTTGGGCACTAGAAACATCTCCAAGTCCCATTCCATGTTATCTAGTGACAGGGAGAGCTGGCGCTGGATGATAAATTACACAGACACAGTATCTTTGTGAAAAGCCAGTGGTCTGTATGGCAAGGTAGAGAGGTGGCAGTCACCATCTGCTGAAATGCGATACACACTAAATCCCGTTCCATAAGTATGACTACCTGTTACACACAGGCGAACTATGTAGTCATTCTTAGCGGAGAAAGGGGGAGGAAATTGAGCTCTTAGCAGAAACCCACTCCGAAGTTTGAGGAAGAGCGCCTTGTCCCCTGTAAAATGTCCTCATGTACTACTCCTCCTCTAATTTTTTAGCAAATGCTTGACCCAGGAAAAAATTGCTCCCATTTAGAGATAAGTAATAATCAGAAAAGAGCCAGCCTGAGAAATATGCATGCATATAACTGGCTGGAAGAAAGGAACATGCCAAACAAAGCCAGATGGAGGCTAGACCTCAGAAGAATTACTCTGCAAGCAGAACAACAGTACACACAAACATTTATCCAGAGTCAAAGAATTGATAATGGTGCCTGTGAAAATCAGAGCTCAGAAAAGAGATATAGGGATCAAAGAAGATATGATAAGGCAATACAAAGAAATAAATGTGAGCTGAGAGAGATCTGGCGAAAATGCAGAAGAGAAAAAAAATTTAAAGCTAAAGCCATGCTGAAATTAAAATAAATATTGCTGAGAAAGGGAAACATGGAGGACAGGCTGAGTTAGAAAGAAATGAACAAAACATGTGGAAAAGCCAAAGAGTTACAGAGAAAATAAGACATAGTGAATAAATATGCATGTAATTTGTGAACGCCTCCCCAAAGGAAACTGAACAAATGTGGCAGAAATAAAATATCCAAACATATGAGAGAAGACATTTTATAAAACAAAGGTAGATACATGTCTTATGATTGAAAGATCACACTGTGTCCCAAGAAAAACTGATCAACCAAGACACAGCCATTAAATTTTTTGGCTTCCATGATTACGTATCCTATAACATCCAGCAACTCCTCTGTATAGTCTCCCCAGCCTCTCAATAAATAAATAACCAAGCAAAATAATCACGTATATTTTTAAAACTACCTATGGGGCAAAAGAAAGAATCGAACTGGGTTCAAAGTTCTCTATAGCAATGTCTACAACTCCTCAGTTAAGGAATGGGACCAAATGTTTTACAGCAAGACGGACATATTTAAATATGCAGGAACAAAATAAACATAACATCCTTAAGTTCTTGTGGGAAGAAAACAAAGTATCTGATAACTTAATTGAGATTTTCAAGAGGCAAATGAAAAGACATGATAAAAGATTGAAAATGTTCGTTAAACCAACTTAAAGAATTTTGAAAACTATAGCCACAGAAAACAATGTAAATTTTTATTAATGCTGAAAAAGTAGAAAACATAATGAAATTTTCTATTTGGAGGGTAATCTTTTCCTTAAAAAATCCTTGTAGGCCGGGTCCGGTGGCTCACACCTGTAATCCCAGCACTTTGGGAGGCCGAGGCAGGTGGATCACCTGAGGTCGGGAGTTCAAGACCAGTCTGACCAATATGGAGAAACCCCATCTCTACTGAAAATATAAAATTAGCTGGGCATGGTGCTGCATGCCTGTAATCCCAGCTACTCGGGAGACTGAGGCAGGGGAATTGCTTGAACCTGGGAGGTGGAGGTTGTGGTGAGCTGAGATAGCATCATTGCACTGTAGCCTGGGCAACAAGAGTGAAACTCCATCTCAAAAAAAAAAAAAAAATTCCTTGTAAGGTGAATTATCAAAATAAAAACATAATTATAATTGTACTTCATTCAGTTACAAATAAAACATATCTACTCAATGTTTGAGTAATTGAATCTTTAATTTAAATAAAAATAAGGCCCGGCACAGTGGTTCATGCCTATAATCATAGTGCTTTGGGAGGCGGGAGGATCGCTTGAGCCCTTGGCATTCACGGCCGCAGTGAGCTGTGATTGCGTTACTGAACTCTAGCCTGGGTGATGGAGGTGCGAGATCCTGTTTCTAAAAACATGAAAATAGTTAAAAATTAAAAATAAATAGTAGGCAGGGCGTGGTGGCTCGCACCTGTAATCCCAGCACTTTGGGAGGCTGAGGCAGGCGGATCACGAGGTCAGGAGATCGAGACCATCCTGGCTAACATGGTGAAACCCCATCTCTACTAAAAATACAAAAAATTAGCCAGGCATGGTGGCGGGTGGCTGAGTAGTCCCAGCTACTCGGGAGGCTGAGACAGGAGAATGGCGTGAACCCGGGAGGCAGAGCTTGCGGTGAGCCGAGATCGCACCACTGCACTCCAGCCTGGGCGACAGAGCGAGACTCTGTCTCTAAATAAATAAATAAATAGTAAATGACCCTCAAAATCAGTACAAACAATGCAAATAATTCACAGGATCATCACAACTACAAACTAGCAAATCATGGACCTGCCAGGGCTTACTAAAACCTGTGCAAACTATACTACTGAGAACGTGGCTGCATAGTGGCGCTCACTATGGCTGAGTTGCTCTTAAATGTGCTTGCCAGGAGATGTCTCATAATCTGAATTTCTCACATATCATAATTCCCATGAGTCTCACGGGACCATCTTAGGCCATAACTTTAACAAAATCAGATAGACGTGGGCAGGAGAGAAGCTAAAGAAAGTATCCTTTCTTTGATTTCCTTACCTTTCGTAGAAACCATCAACAGCTACTGTCTGAAGATGATAAAAATAAAGATATATGCGTATGGTTAGACAATTGTATGAACATATGTATCAGATGGAAAACACACAGCAAAACAAATACCCATTGCAAAAGAAGAAAACAAAGGAAGTATATATAATGAAGTCATTCAAAATAAACATCAACGTGACTCCCCGAGTGACCTCCCTAAATAAATAGCAGCACTCCTTCCCATAACCATGCTTCTTATTCCTATTTTCCTACTTTATTTTTTTTCCACAGCACTTATCACCACCATTGCATATTTATTTGTTGTTATTATCATAATTTTTTGCCTCTCCTAACTAGAAGTCAATTCTACGAAGGCAGAAATTCTACTTGGTTCACTGCTGTATCCCAGCATCTAACATCATACTTCGTATACTGTCAATGCTCAATAAATACTTTTTTAAAGAAATGTATGAGTAAAAACAGAGAACATGATACAAAAGGAAACTACAGAAATGAAGCCAAACAAAGATAACATAACAATAAATGTGAATAAAATAAATTCAATTATTCAAAGGAGAATAATCAGAGTATGGGTCAAAAACATTAACCAAATAAAATATACTGGTTAAAATATGTAAGCTCCGAAGTAAAAATGCAAATTTGATTTCCAAATCAAGGTCTTATCAATCCTCTTTTAAGATGACATTCTGAGGCTATAGGCAGATCATCTATGTAAGGTAAGACACACAAGAGTGCCCAGTACATGGTGCACAGTCAGTAACTGTTAGTGGGCAATGGTAAAAGCAGAAGTGAGCTTGGTTGTAATATTGGTGACAGCAGTGGTAACTCAAACCAGATGACTTTGTAAGACTGCAATGAAAAGAATCAGTGTCAATCAGAATGGCTATTATTAAAAAGTAAAAAGAAAAAAAATGCTGGCCAAGTTGCAGAGAAAAAGGAACACTTATACACTGTTGGTGCGAGTGTAAATCAGTTCAACCATTGTGGAAACAAGACAGTGTTGTGATTCCTCAAAGATCTAAAAACAGAAACACCATTCAACCCAGCAATTCCATTACTGGGTATATACCCAAAGGAATATAAATGATTCTATCATAAAGACACATGCACGTGTATGTTCATTGCAGCACGATTCACAATAGCAAAGACATAGAATCAACCTAAATGCCTATTGATGGTAGACTGGATAAAGAAAATGTGGCACATATACACAGTGGAATACTATGAAGCCATGAAAAAGAATGAGGTCATATCATTGGCAGGAACAAGGGTGGAGCTGGAGGCCATTATCCTTAGCAAACTAACGTGGGAACAGAAAACCAAGTACCGCATGTTCTCACTTATAAGTGGGCGCTGAATGATGAAAAACATGGATACATAGAGGGGAACAGCATACACTGGGGCCTACACAAGGGTGGAGGAAGGGAGGAGGGAGAGGAGCAGGAAAAATAACTAATGGGTACTAGGTTTAATACTGAGTGATGAAATAATCTATACAACAAATGTCCATGATACAAGTTTACCTATGTAACAAACCTGCACATGTACCCCTGAACTCAAAATAAAAGTTAAATAAAAAAAGGAAAAGAATCAGTTATCATGACAGTATAAAAGAGTGAGTCTGTTGTGGTCTGGAGACTGTGAGAAATATTCTCCAAGGAAATTGTATTTAAGCTGAGACCTAAGGATAGATGGGAACTAGTCAGGCAAAGAGCAAGACAGTGGGTGGAGAAAATGGAAAACGAAATTTGTGTGTGTGGTAGGGGAGGAGAGGAATAGCATTCTAGGCATCAGCAACAGCACGTGTGAGCGGAATACATTGTAGAGAAGTGCCAAATACCCCAGCCTTGGGAAAAAGTCTCATCCCCGTAACACACACTTTAGTTAACAGATACTGCAATAGGAATTTTTGTTGTTAATTTATTCAATTGACTTAACAAATACTTATGTAAGCTCTTATGTGCCAGGCACTCTAAATCAGTTGCTGGGAATAGTACCAAGGTATGCAGAGCCCCTTGGCCTCACGGAGCTTCCAGTGGGAAATTTTTAAAAATAGATGAAAAGTACCCTGGGTTTTACTATGAAAAATAGCAGAGTGCCACAGAAGCATATAGCAGGTAAACCTAATTTAATTCTGGGGTCCAAAAATTATCCTAGAAAGCGTAACTTTTAGGAGACCACTCAAAAGAAAATTAACTGCTCTTAAGGCGAGTGAGGAGGAATGAACAAAACGTTTGTGAAGGTACCGAGGTAAAAGAAAATGTAGCAGTTGAGCATTTGAAAGAAATGCATTATGTCTGAAACAAAGAGAACCAGAGAGAGAGAGAGAGAGAGGAGAGCAAAAGAGTGTGAGAGAGAGAGGTGCAAGCAGAGAGAAGCTGGAGAGAGAGACAAGGCATGATAGCCTGCATTAAGGATTGTATTTCCGGTTGGGCGCAGTGGCTCATGCTTGTAATCCCAGCACTTTGGGAGGCTGAGGCGGGCAGATCACGAGGTCAGAAGTTCGAGATCAGTCTGACAAACATGGTGAAACTCCGTCTGTACTAAAAATACAAAAATTAGCCAGGCGTGGTGGCAGGCGCCTGTAATCCCAGCTACTCGGGAGGCTGAGGCAGAATTGCTTGAACCGGGAGGCAGAGGTTGCAGTGAGCCGAGATTGTGCCACTGCACTCCAGCCTGGCGACACAGCAAGACTCCGTCTCAAAAAAAAAAGAAAGAAAAACAATTGTATTTCCTAAGTCCATAAGAAATCATTGAACACAGATTGACTAATCCATTTTTCATATAATTTGAAAGATTGTTCTGGTTATTGTGTGGAAATTGTTTGGAGCAGCCGAACATGGAAGTTGCGGAGGCCACATGTATTTGTCAGTGTAAGTTTTGTTGTCCTATGGTAATAAATATCCCCCAAATCTCAGTGGCTCACACAATAAAAATGTTTTTCTCACTCAGGCTGCACATCTTTCATGGATTCTGGTCCACCTCGTCTTCACGCGGGGATGCAGACTGACAAGCTTCCACCATGAAGGGTTGTCATTTGCCATAGCAGGGAGAGGAAAATGGAGCAAATCAGTCACCAGCTCGTCATACAGAAGAGTGTCCCACGTCATATCTGCTGATATGCTATGGCCAAAGTACATGACTATCTCCAAGGAGCCGAGAGATGAAATTCAGACATTTGTCTGGACGGAGTAGAACCAAGAGAGTCGTAAACATCCTATGGACTACACACCGTTTAACAAGATGCAACAGTATTTTGGGTAAGAGATCATGGAGAGGCATTTATGAAAGCATTTTTAAATCAAATACAATTATTACAAGTTGTCGATTAATTGGATGTGAGAATGGAGGGAGATGGAAGAGTCAGGGATCATTTCCCTGTGATGGATAGGACAACTGGATAAATGCTGTAAAGTGTCCTGAGTTAGAGAATGGAGAAGACAGTTTGGAGTAGGAGGGAACATTCAAACAGAGATGTCTAGTACACAGCTGGAAATGAGATCAGAAGAGAGGTCTGGGCCGAATAAATAAATTTTAGAGCGTTTGACATCCAAAAGGTACTTGAAATCAATGGAACAAAGATTTGTATGGGAGGGTAAGCAAATCATTCTTCTTTGAGACTTTCTCGATTTTGGCACTGAAAGTCGTATGTCATGGGAACATTCTCAGGCTTGAACAAACTGTAGTAGTTGGTCACCCTTTGAGAGTGTGTGAATAAAAAGAACACCAAGACAGATTCGTGAGGAGAAAACACGTACTGGTCAGGTTGAACAAGAGGGGCTGTCAAATGATACTGAGAAAAATAGTCATGAAGATAGAAGGCAAGTGAGAGGAATATCAGAGACCCAGAAAGCAAGGAAACAGTTTCAAGAAGGAGAGAGTGAGGGGCCAACAGGGCCACATGGTACTCCAACATTAGGTAGGACTCAGATTGCAAATGCCCATTGCTGAGGGACCGGAAAATAGCTGAAATAGGACTCCCAGTTGTTTACGCACCCAAGCAGAGATCAGGCAGAGAGGGGACGGCTTGTCCAAACACAAGAGGCTGACACATCAGGAAGGGGTCTGAGCTTGTCCTGGGTGTAGTGACCAGATACAGTAGATAGCATGGCAGCTTCTCACATAGCAGAAAACAAATGATGCAGATCTAGGTTCTTGACCTACAGTTCACTGCACACCTCCTCAGGCTGCTGGACTGCAGAATTCAAAAGGAATTCATTTAATACACAAGAGAAATCAAAAAGGATACTTGCCAATTATATGAATGCAAGACACGGATAAAACTCTCTTTTAAAGGTGAATAGAGAGAAAATAGCCAACTGGGGCCTGTGGAGCGACTCTGAAACATAAATGAAGATAAACTATAAGAAACAAAGAAAATTTTAATAAACATGATTTTTTTCTCAGTATAATTCAAGAAAGCATGAATCAGTTATTGGGGTTTTTCCTATAGAGTTGTAGAAATTCCTTACATATTTTGGGTATTAACTCCTTATTAGATATATGGTCTGCAAATATTTTCTTCCATTCCACAGGTTGCCTTTTCATTCTGTTGATTGTTTTCTTAGCTGTACAGAAGCTTTTTAGTTAATATAATTCCACTTATCTATTTTTGCTTTTTTTTTTTTTTTTTTTTTTTTTTTGCCTGTGCTCTCTTGGTGTCTTATAGAAGAAATTATTGCCCAGGCCAACATCTAGAAGCTTTTCCCCCATGTTTTATTTTAATATTTTATTTATCGTGTCTTACATTTAAGTCTTTAATCCATTTTAGTTGATTTTTATATGTGTCATGAGATAGTGCTCTGATTTCATTCTTTTCCATGTGAATATCTCATTTTCCCAACACAATATATTAAAGAGATTCTTTTTTCCATAGTATATTCTTGGCACCCTTGGTAAATATCAGTTGACCATATATGCCTGGGTTCCATTCTGGGTCATGTATTCTATCCCATTTGTCTATATATCTGTTTTGATGTCAGTACCACACTGTTTTGATTACTGCAGGCTTTGAGGGTCTTTAGTGTTTCCAAATGAATAATAGGATTTTTTTTCTATTTCTGCAAAAATGCCATTGGGATTTTGTTGGAGATTGCATTGAATCTATTGATTGATTTGGGAAGTAAGAACATTTTCTTTTCTTAATTTTTTAAGCTATCTCCTACAGGAAGGAAGAACATTTTAACAATATTAATTCCTCCAATCAATGAACATGAAAAATATTTCCATTTGCGTCTTAAAAAAAATTTTGTCCATGTTTTGTAGTTTCGAGTGTACAAGTCTTTCACTTTCTTGGTTAAGTTTATTCGTAAGTGTTTTGGGTTTTTTGATGCGTTTGTAAATGGAATTGTTTCTTAATTTCTTTTTCAGTCTATATAAATGAAACTAATTTTTTGTATGTTGATTTTATATTCTTCCACTTCACTGAATATGTCTGTAAGTTAACAATTTCTCTCTCTCTCTCTCTCTCTGTGTGTGTGTGTGTGTGTACTTTAGGGTTTATATATATATATATATATATATATATATATATATATATATATATGACTATGTCATCTGCAAACAGAAATCATTTTACTTCTGCCTTTCCAGTTTGGATGACTTTTATTTTTTTTTTCTTGGCTAATTCGCTGGTAAAGACTTCTAGTACTATGTAATTGAATGGAAGTGGCAAGAGTGGGTATCCTGGCCTTGTTCCAGATCTTAGAGTGAAAGACATTAGCTTTTTACTCTTGAATATGCTGTCAGCTGTGAGCTTGTCATATGTGGCCTTTCTTGTGCGCAGGTAAGTTCCTCCTATATGTAACTTATTAAGAGTTTTTATCACGAAGTGTTCAATTGTGTCAAATACTTTTTTCTGCGTCTATTGAGATGATCATGCGATTTTTATCCTTCGTTCTGTTAACGTGGTATATCACATTGATTTATTTGCATAAGTAGAGCCATTTTTACATCCATGGGATAAATCTTACTTGGTCGTGATGTATAATTTTTTTTAATGTGCTGTTATATTCAATTTGATTGTATTCTGTTGAGAGGTTTTGTGTCTGTTATCAGGGATATTGGCCTATAGTTTGTTTGTTTGTTTGTTTGTTTGTTTGTTTTTTCTTGAGGTGCCTTCATCTAGCTTTGATATCAGAGTAATGCTGGCTTCCTAGAATAACTTTAAAAGTGTTCCCTTTTCTTCTATTTTTGGAATAGTTTAAGAAGCAATAGTATTAATTCTTCTTTGTTTGGTAAAATTCACCTGCAAAGCTTACTGCAAAGCTTACTGGTCTTGGACTTTTCTTTGTTGACAGTTTATTATCATTATTATTATTCCTTCAATCTCCTTGTTATTTTGTTTTGTTTTGTTTTTTGAGATGGAGTCTCGGTCTGTCGCCCAGGCTGGAGTGCAGTGGCGCAATCTCGGCTCACTGCAAGCTCCGCCTCCCGAGTTCACACCATTCTCCTGCCTCAGCCTCCCAAGTCACTGGGACTACAGGCACCCGCCACCATGCTCGGCTAATTTTTTGTATTTTTAGTAGAGATGGGGTTTCACCGTGTTAGCCAGGATGATCTCGATCTCCTGACCTCGTGATCCGCCCGCCTAGGCCTCCCAAATTGCTGGAATTACAAGCGTGAGCCACCACGCCCGGCCAATCTCCTTGTTTTTTATTGGACTGTTTAGGTTTTCTATTTGTTCTTTATTCACTCTTGGAAGAGTGTATGTTTCTAGGAATTTCTCCGTTTCTTTTCGGTTGTCCAATTGGTTAGCATATAATTTTGAATAATGGTTTCTTATGATTCTTTTCTATGAAATCTTTTGTAATGTCACCTCTTTCGTTTCTGATATTTTAAGTCTTTTTTTCTTTAGTCAATCTAGTTAAAATTTTATTAGTTTTATTTATTTTTTCAAAATACCAGCTCATAGTTTTGTCAGTTTTTTAAAAATGTTTTCTATTTTCTATTTCATTTATTTCTGCTCTGATCTTTATTTACTTATTTATTTACTTTTGCTAATTTTGTATTTAGTTTGTTCTTATATTCTGGTTCTTCAGATATAATTAGGTTACTTACTTGGGATCTTTCTTTGTTATAATGTAGGTGTTTATTGCTGTAAACTTCCCTCTTAGAACTGTTTTTGATGCATCCCATAAGTTTTGTTTTGTTGTGTTCTCATTTTTGTTGTCTCAAAATATTTCCTAATTTTCTTTTGACTTCTTTTTTGACCCAATAGTTGTTTGAGAGTGTGTTGTTTAATTTTCATGTATTTGTAAATTTTTCTGTTTTTATTCTATTTTTTTATTTCTCATTTCATTCCATTGTGATTGGAAAAGAGACTTGAAATAATTTCAATCTTAAATTCTTAAGACTTGTTTTGTAGCCTAGCATGTGATCTATTTTGAAGAATGTTTCATGAACACTTGAGAAGAATGAGTATTCTATTTCTGTTGCACTGGTCTAGAACCAAACCCACAATATCTCTGGTGTATGTCTGAATACTTATCTTGAATAATTCCTCTACATAGATTGAGAACCTCATTAGACAGTGTTACAGCTTTGTGCTTCAACTGTCAACATATAGAAAACTCAAGAGGAGAAAGAAAGTCTATTGTCCTTATTTATATTTTTGCTCATGTATAATTTCTTCCTTTCTAATGTACTGAGTCTTTCTTTTATTCTGTTCTTTATGTTTAGAGAACTTTCTTGAGTCATTTTTTAGGGTAGGTCTGTGGGTTTTAAATTCTCTTAGTTCTCTTCTATCTTATGTCTTTATTTTATCTCTATTCCTGAAGAATATTTTCTCTGGATATAGGATTCTGGGCTGATAGGTTTTTTTTTTTTTCTTTCAACATTTGAAAAATATTGCAGCACTTTCTTCTGGCCTCTGTGATTATTGAAGAGAAATCTACTGTTATCCAAATTGTTTTTCCCATATAGCCAATATGTCATTTCTCTCTCAATGCTTTCAAAAATTTTTCTTTGTATTTAGTTTTTAGAAGTTTCACTATGATGTGTTTTGATGTAGATTTCATACATCCATTTTTTTTCTTTTTTGGTCAGTTTGGGATATTTTAAGCCATTATTTCTTCAAGTACTTTTTCGGCTCCACTGTCTTTCTTCTCCCCTTCTGGAACTCAAATAATACTAATGTTACATCTTTATTATAGAGCCATATGCCCTTGAGGTTGTGTTCTTTCTTTTTTTTTTTTTTTAATCTATTCTCTCTTTGTTGTTTAGAGTGGATAATTTTTATTGTTATGTCTTCAAGTTCTGTGATTCTTTCTTCTATTCTCAGTTCTGTTGTTCAGTCCATTTGTTCAGTTCAGTTGTCTATTTGGTTATTATATATTTTAGTTCTAAAATTCCCATTTGGTTCTTTTTATCTTATATTTCTTTGTTGAAATGTTCTATTATTATTGTCTTTTTTTTTTTTTTTTTTTTTGAGACTGAGTCTTACTCTGTTGCCCAGGCTGGAGTGCAGTGGCACGATCTCAGCTCACTGCAAGCTCTGCCTACCAGGTTCTAGTGATTCTCCCTGCCTCAGCCTCCCGAGTAGCTGGGATTACAGGAGCCCACCACCACGCCCAGCTAATTCTTGTATTTTTTAGTAGAAACGGGGTTTCACTATGTTGGTCAGGCTGGTCTTGAACTCTTGACCTCAGGTGATCCACCTGCCTTGGCCTCTCAAAGTGCTGGGATTATAGGCATGAGCCGTGCCTCACCTGAAATGTTCTATTATTTTGCTAAAAAGTTCTTTGCTCTTGGTTTGATAAGTGATTTTTTTTATTGAAACCAGTATATTTTGTACATCATGATACAAAACACTGGATCTTTTTTAAATCCTATTTTAGCAGGCCTTGTCTGACACCACTCTAGTGAATGAAAGGGGAGGCTGCCTCATTTCTGCAGGTAGGCTTGAAAGGTCTGGCTTCTCTTCTGTTGACACGTGGCGGCCAAGGGAGAGGATTCCTCATAACTTCTGGATGGGGATGGGAGTCGAGGCTCCCACTAGGAATTCTCTGACACTATCCCAGCAAGGAGGGCACCTCATTACTATTTTTTTTTTTTTTTGAGACGGAGTTTTGCTCTTGTTGCCCAGGCTGGAGTGCAATAGTGCAAACTCGGCTCACCACAACCTCTGCCTCCCAGGTTCAAGCGATTCTCCTGCCTCAGCCTCCCGAGTAGCTGGAATTACAGGCATGCGCCACCACGTCCGGCTAATTTTGTATTTTTAGTAGAGATGGGGTTTCTTCATGTTGGTCAGGCTGGTCTCAAACTCTCCACCTTAGGTGATCCACACGCCTCAGCCTTCCAAAGTACTGGGATTACAGGCATGAGTCACTGTGCCCAGCCCTCATGACTAGTCTTTACACGGCCTCCACTGACACCATGGAGAGGGGAGTAGGTGGCCTTGTACCCACTGAGTGGGGTGAAAGTCCTGAATCTGTATTAAGCTTCTTTTGATACCAGCTGACGGGTATTTTAACCTGGCAACACACTCTGAGCTCTTCAGTTGGTCTTTATTGCAGAGTATAGGGTATAATTGCAGTTTTTTCTGTGACATTTCGCTGGAGTGGGAAGTTATCGTCTGAAAGTTTTCTGTCTTGTAAGGTTGACTCTTTTCTGGTCCGTTGGCTAATGAGAACAGGCTTTCATTATGATCGCGCGCACGCGTGCGCGTGTGTGTGTGTGTGTGCTTATTTGTGGTTTCTGGGTTGCTGGCTTCTTCACTTCCAAGTTTAGGATACATGAGGCAAAAAAAAACAAAAAACAAAAAACAAAAATAAAACCTGAGGGACTCACCTCTGCGTCATTCATTGGGTCTCTGCATCTTTAGCCAGTCCCCTCCTCTCCATCTTTGAGACTCTTATTTTGTTTCTTTTGTACAGAATATCCAGAATTTTTAGTTGCACCTAGTAGGAAGAAAAGGGAAGACTATGTCTACTCCATCTTTTCAAAAGTGGATGCCCAAGCTGTAATAATTTTAGAATGTAAAATACTAAAGTATCAAATATTGTAACAGAAATAGATATAAATCAGATAAAAACCACTTAAAATCAGTAAGAATCCTAGCCAATTGGAAAGAGTAGAATTCGACCTCTGCACATACAATACTCCAAAATTAATTCCAGATAGATTAATTGTATAATTAATTAATTTTAAAAGTGAAATAATATATAGGAGAAAATATAAGCACATTATATAATCAGAGAAGAAGTGAAATTGTAACATTCTTTACACAAATAATGGTTGTCTTTAATATGTAAATAATTCTTACAAATCAGTAAGAGAAATATGACTACTATAAGCAAAAAATAATTAGAGAAAGGCCCAAACAGATGATTTGCATAAAGAATACAAGTACCTAACAAATATGGGAAAATGCTCTTCTTTTCAAATAATTGAAGAAACAAAAATTAGACAAATTGATTCCTTCGGGTTTTAGTTCGGTTTAGTTTGGTTCCTTTTTGGCTTATTCACGAGCCCTTCAAATAAAATGAAAGCAATTTTAGGTCGGTCTGAGCTGGGTCCTACCTTGCAAATCCAGCTGTGAAGGGAACCAAAGTAATACAATCTTTTTGGCAGGAACTTTGCCAATAAGTATCAAAAATCGCAAACATCATCATTTTTTGGACCAAATAATTTCACTTTGGGAAATTTATCCCAAGAAAAAGGTGATTAACATAAAGATTCATGGAGAAGAATACTAATAACATAAGTATTAATAGTGGTAAAAGGTAAAAAACTAAAAATCCTAACAAAGAAGAATTGGATAACTAAAGTGTGGCATATTCATAGAACAGAATACCACGTGGCTATTTTAAACCATGTTGTGTAAGAATACTTAATGCCACGGGAAAAATGCTCATAATTTACTATTAAGTAAAAAATAAAAGTCAAACTCTACAGTAGTTTAGACACTAATGCTATTTTAATAGGTAAAAATGTTCACAGAAATAACGTATTAAGAAACCACACAAAAATATTAGCACTTGAAAATTAAGTACGGGAATCATGATGTATTTTCATTTTTCTTCTTTGTATTTTTTAATTTTCAAAATATATTATTACAAAGCATACTTTTATATTTAAAACAAAACAATAAATGTATGTGGGGGATGTCCGGGGATGCCTTCAGCTGCTTAATGATGTCATCTGAGATGCAGGCTCTTTCTAACATTTTTATTCTGCCATCCTTAGCATTTTGGTTTTCCTTGTCACGCTTGTTGCTGCATCATTATAAGATAGCTATGGCACCTACAGATATCACAAATGCTCCAGGCTGGAAGAAGAAAGAGAGCCCACCCTCTGCATCTATACCTCTTTTGATCAGGACTATTTGTCAGACACCCCTTTCAACAGACTTTTGCTTACATCCCCTATGAACATCCAGAGCTACAAAGGAAGCCAAAAAATAAGTATGCAGTTTTGCAGACTCTTAGAGTAGACCATGACAAGAAAGAAGGGACCAGGAATGGATGCTGAGTGAGCCAACTGCAGTTTTTACATAGTATTTTTATGTACAAAATTAAAAGCATATTTTGTAGAGTGCATGGATTGAATGTAGTGATAACGAAACTATGCAAGAATTGTGCTTTGCAGGCCCTGTAAAAAGCATTTTGTGACATCTGACCATTAAAAGAAGTTAGGAGATGTACTTGCAAACTATTCAGGCTCTGATCCCTACATTGCAGGAGTCTGACACTATAAATTGTACATTTTCATACTGAGAAAAGATTAGAAGGTTGATGTAGGGTACGCATGTCTTAACCATCAACTCATTCATAGGCACTTTGTTGTATGGTATAGGGAAGAGCCCTTTCAAGCTGTGTTTGGTTACATGAAACCTAAGTCAGCCATCCAGTCATTGCAGAAAAAAAAAATCATCAAAAAGCAAGATTTGTCATACAACTGAAGGCAGCAAGCTGTTGGACAAAGAGCAAACAAAGCCTGTGGAGGTCAGGAGATCTGAGCGTTCCATCAGGTTCTGCCACTAAACAGCTGTGTGCCTTTGTGAATGTAATTAACATTGACAAATTTCAGTTTCCTAATCTATAAGGTCAGGGGTTTGCAGAAAAGATTGCTTAGGGCACTTTGAGCATAAGATGGCTATATTCTATTATAATTGATATCTTATAAAAATTACTAACTGCAAAGGTAATGAATCACATTAAACCTCTCACTGTGAGTTGACAGGAAGGAACACAGAGAGATCTGGAGGAACAGAGATGGGCAGAGTCACTGGCTCTGTGTTAGCTGCTGTCATTTGTGGTAGATGGTACATTCCACAGAGGAAATGCAACAGATATAAACCTTTAGAACCCACTAAAACTCTGTCAACATTATTTTTGCATAATTGGAAAAATGGGTTTGCAGTGCAATATATTGAGCCCACACCCCAATTCAAGACCTGGTGTCCTTGTTGATTTAATTTCACAAAGCAAAAAAGAAGACACATTAGGAGTGAAAGGAATCACATTGGTGGGGAAGTTGTTACAATAGTCACTAAAGTCTTTCAGTCCAGGAATCGGAGGCCATGCAAATGTATCAACGTTCAGGTTCAGATGAAAGTTATGGAAAGTTGTGGTTGTCAGCACAGGTTGTGATGGGGTTGGAATTCTTGCTCCACCATTTAGAGCTGTGTGACAGTCTGCAAGTTACTTACCACATCTGTGCCTTTGTTTCTTATCTGTAAAATTAGGGACAATATTTGCACTTATCTCTGAGAACTGGGTAAAATTTAAATTTTTTTTTAGTCCAGTGCCTGGCCTCTAGGTACTTATTATCAGAGAGGTAATTTTTAATTCTTTAAGTAACTCAATGAATTTGCAACTAAGCTTATAAACTGTTAGGTAGTTAGTAACTTGTGGTGGATTTCTTAATTTGGGGAATTAAGTTTCTCTATGCAGAAATGTATGAAATGGCAAAAGTAGAAAGCCTACCATAAAGCTTAGGGACACTTTTACTGGAATACCTTTTAGGAGACTCAGGCAGTTTTGCACAGAGCTGTTGCCTGCAACCCTGAGCCGCTTCCTAGTACAGCTCTGCTCCTGGGTAAAAGGCAAGAGACAAGAGAGCTATAAACTCTGTGTAGTGCAGGAATATAAATGTATCATTGTATTCTGCTTGGACTATGTCCTTCAGCAAAGTGACAATTTAACTGAAAGTGGTCATACAGACAGAACTGGCAGGTTTTCCACTATTGCCTATTCCTATTTCTCTTGCTGGAAATCGCTCCAGGATCCTTAACAGGTGGTCTGCTTCTAGTCCCTAAATTTGGAATGTCAAAATGGATTCTCAGATCAATGGGGGAAGGCTGGGTTGTTCATTAAATGGTGTTGAGACAGCTGGCTAAGCATTTGGAAAAACAAAGTTAGGATCCTATCTCAAACCAAATTAAACCACAAATGGGTTCAATGTTTAAAGAAAGGCAGAGAGATGAAAATATCAGAAGAAAATACAGGTGAATAGCAAAATAGCTGTATTATAGGGAAAGGTTTCATGACTATAATACTAAGAGCAGAATTTATATTTATAATGGGAAAAATAATCATTGACTACATTAAAAATGTAAAACTTCCCTTTATATATATATAAAAACTACTATGGAGAAAATAAGGAGAACAGAACCTTAAGAAAAGTCACTTTCATGTATCAGGTTAAAGGGCTACTGTCCTGTCTGTGGAAAGAGGTTTTATAAATGAGTGAGGAAAAAGATGACCCGTCCGTTCCCCTCTCCCTGCCCCACCCCCACCAATGTGGGCATACCCATAAATATAATTTTTTTAGAAAAGTCAAAAGGGTAATAAACATGAAAAAATTTCAGCTTCACATGTAATCAGCCACTTCTCATGTATCAAGTTGTCAAAGATGAAAAGCAACAAAACTCCACGTTAGGGAAAGAAATGGTCGGCAATATGCAGTTGCAGACATGAATGCTGGCACTACAAATACACAAAAACTAGGGCCGGGTGCAGTGGCTCACGCCTGTAATCTCAGTACTTTGGGAGACCAAGACAGGAGGATCACCTGAGGTCAGGAGTTCGAGACCAGCCTGGCCAGCATGGTGAAACCCCATCTCTACAAAAAATACAAAAATTAGCTGGGTATGGTGGTGGGCACCTATAATCCCAGCTACTGGGGAGCCTGAGGCAGGAGAATCACTTGAACCCAGGAGGTGGAGGTTGAAGTGAGCTGAGATCGTGCCATTGCACTCCAGCCTGGGCAACAAGAGTGAAACGCCTTCTCAAAAAAAAAAAAAAAAAAATACACAAAAACTTTTTGGAGAGCTTTTGGGCCATGCAGATAATATTCTCAGTGAAAAGTCTTTGACATCTTCTAGTATGTTACCCTTAGAAAATTATCAATCACATGCTTGGCGATTTAGATCTAGGAGTATCATCGCAGCATGGTTTGTAATTTCAATATAGAATGTTAAGGAGATATCTGTCATCTGAGGCTGGTTAATAAATTAAGACTTAGTCTACATAACTAAATACTATGAAACTTTTTAGGAAAGTAAGTTTTAAGGTAGCATGATGTCCGCAAATGAAAAAAATATATAAAACGGGTATAGTACAAGTCATATTTGTATTAAAATTCTATAGCTTGTTATGTTTGGTATTTTTAACATATACATGGAAAAATATGAATATATGGTTAAAAATAAGTATCCTCCAGTCCAAGACCCCTTAAGGCTGGTCAAGGTCATAAAAAAAGCAAAGAACAACTGAGAAAGTGTCATGGATGTGGAAAGACATAAAAATTAGAATCTAGTGTCGTTCCCTGGATTGGAACCTATAACAGAAAGAGGACCTTAATAGAAAACTGGTGAAATCTGGAGTTTCATCAATAGTAATGGACCAATGTCAGGTTCTTGGTTTTGACAAATGAACCACAGTAGCATAAGGTGTGAACAATGGGAGAAACGGGGTGAAGGGCATATGGGAACTCTTTATAAGCTATCTTTGCCATTTTTATAAATAAGAAGTTTACTTAAAATATCAAGCCATTTGGCCGGGCGCAGTGGCTCACACCTGTAATCCCAACACTTTGGGAGGCCAAGGCGGGCGGATCACCTGAGGTTAGGGGTTCGAGATCAGCCTGGCCAACATGGTGAAACCCTGTCGCTACTAAAAATACAAAAATTAGCTGGGCATGATGGTGGGCACCTGTAATCCCAGCTACTTGGGAGACTGAGGCAGGGAGAATTGTTTGAACCCAGGAGGCGGAGGTTGCAGTGAGCCGAGTTCGCGCCACTGCATTCCAGCCTGGGCGACACAGAGAGACTCCATCTCAAAAAAAAAAAAAAAAATTAAACCATTCAAAATGTGTAACCCTGAGGAGTGAGATTTGAGTATGGGACATAATGACTTTCAGATTCTATGTAGAAAATGTTGTACAATGACCACACATATTACATAATAAAGGAGGAACTGACATAAAAAAATATTGTAGAAGTATATTTGTGAACATGGAATAATAAAAAAGCAAATTATAACAGTATAATCTTACTTAAATATATTTTAATTACTTGGTTTTGCTTTCATTTATGTTCCAATTTTTAAAACAAATATACATTTCTTATAGGACAAAGGATAATTTAAGTTTAAAATATCCCTGAAAGTAGATGTGGGGCAGGCAGAATCCCCAAATCTCCAGTCTTACAAGTTAGAATCGGGGGTTTCCTGATCCTGTACCTGCTCCTTAAAACTCTGGGGCCACAAAAAGAAGATCCTCTTTGTTGATGGGGACTCTGGCTCTTTATTCCAGTAATAAATTTAAATGAATATCCCTTTTTTTTTTACCTATGATCCAACACATCTTGTCTGTGCTTAGATCATTCTATTCAAGACACAAGGGTGAAGGTATGAATTAAAAAGAAAAAGAATAATTTAACAGTATCAAGCATTCTTTCCTGCTGTGTTGGTTATTTATAATATTTATAATATGATTTTCAGAGAGAATAATGGCCAGTTAAATAAGAGAAAATACAGACTCACTACACTTAAACACTGCTAATAGAAAATTGAAGACAAAATGTAAACAAGCATTTTGCCTTTTTTCATGTTGATCACATAATCACAGCACTGCCGTATTTGGGAAAAATAGCCTAATATTTGAATGCAAATGCTACTGATATTTATTGTAATATTTTGGACACATATCCACATAATGCAAGATTTTCATGTATTTGTCTTACTCAGAAATGAATTTGCTGGATGGTTTCCAAGCAGTAATTTGGATTTATAAGAATGTAAATACATTATGATTGAGTTCCCAGTAGCATTTAAGCTCATGGATATTAGGCAATGCCTGATGCCAAGCAACTTCGGAAGCCCTGGAGACTCAGCGGCTCACAGCCCTTTCCCACGGGCCACCCACTCTCGAGGGCCATGTTTCCAAATGCATTTCTGCGAGTCTCAGAGACTTGAGGATTTGCAAGGGCCTTCCTCACAGACACACTGGCTTATGCCCGCTTCACCCAGTTTTCTCGCATTGTTCACACCTTAAGTTACTGTGATTCATACGTCAAAACCAAGTGGGAGTTACCGGTGGGTCAACTGGTCATTATAAAGTGGAGAATGAAGTGCTGTAATTGGTGAGACTATAAGATTTCATGGGAGCACAAAAGAGAAGCACCTTGAAACCTGGACCCCTGGGGACAGGGGTGGCCAAGATACAGGCTGGCCAAGATACACAGTCCATGGAACAGAGGCTCGGAGGAAGCAGAGTCATTTCCCAGGAGAATGGGAGACCAGGGAGAAGAGACGGTGCTCCAGGCAGAGGTGACTGCACCTGAAAGGGCCTGGCGAGGGAGGGGAGCGAGCGTGGTGGGTCTAAAGAACTGGACAGAGCCCCCGCCAGACCACAGGATGCCAAGAGGTGGGTGAGAGCCAGAGCCCAGCGGGAGGAGCAGCCCCATCACGAAAGGCCTTGAACACCATATTAAGGAAATTGGATGTTATTCCATGGTTGCTATGGGCTAAATTGCGCCTCCCCAAAACTCATATGTATGGAAGCCCTAATGCTATAGCACTTCAGAATGGAACTGTATTTACAGATAGGGTCCTTAAAGGGCTAACCCAGTTAAAATGAGGTCATGAGGGTGGGCTGTAGTCTGATCTGACTGAAGTCTTTTTTTTTTTTTTTGAGGTGGAGTCTTGCTCTGTCGCCCAGGCTGGAGTGCAACGGCATGACCTCTGCTCATTGCAACCTCCGCCTCCCGGGTTCAAACAATTCTCCCTGCCTCAGTCTCCCAAGTAGCTGGGATTACAGTTGCCCACCATCATGCCCAACTAATTTTTGTATTTTTTAATAGAGACAGGGTTTCGCCATGTTGGCCAGACTGGTCTTGAACTCCTGACCTCAAGTGATCCCACCTCGGCCTCCCAAAGTGCTGGGATTACAGGCATGACCCACCACGCCGGCCCTGACTGATGTCTTCATAGGCAAAGGAAATTAGGACACAGACACACCCAGAGGGAAGGTCACATAAAGTCACAGGGAGTATACAGCCACCTGCATATCAAGAAGAGAGGCCTCAGAGGAAACTGACACCTTGCTCTTGGACTCCCAGCCTCCAGAATTGTGAGAAAATAAATTTCTGTCATTTGAACCACTCAATCTTTAGTACTTTGTTACAGCAGCCTTAGCAAACTCATGCAAAGGACAATCAAGTGCCCTAAGGAAGGGCAGGGGGCAGGGGAAGGATGGTTAGATTCATCCTTTTGAAAGATTACTGGCTGGTGGGCAGAATGGATAGGAGAAGGTAGAGTTGGGGGCAGGAAGTTCAAAAGCCCTTTAAGTGCTAGACAATGGTTGCAGCTGCTATGGAGGTCTGTGCAGGCTGAATTTGCACAACTCTGGGGGTGCCTTCTAAATACAGACATGCCTCAGAGATGTAATGGGTTTGTTCCAGACCACGGCAATAAAGCAAAGATTGCAATAAAGTGAGTCACACAAAGTTTTTGGTTTCCCAGTGCATATAAAAGCTATATTTACACTATATTGTAGTCTATTAAATGTGCAGTAGTGTTATGTCTAAAAAAACAGTGTACATACCGGGCCAGGCACAGTGGCTCACACCTGTAATCCCAACACTTTGAGAGGCTGAGGCGGGTGGATCACCTGAGGTCAGGAGTTTGGACCAGCCTGGCCAACATGGCGAAACTCCGCCTCTACTAAAAATACAAAAATTAGTTGGGTGTGGTGGCGGGTGCCTGTAATCCCAGATACTAGGGAGGCTGAGGCCAGAGAATCGCTTGAACCTGGGAGGCGGAGGTTGCAGTGAGCTGAGATCATGCCACTGCACTCCAGCCTGGGAGACACAGTGAGACTCTGTCTAAAAGGAAAAAAAAAAAATGTACACACCTTAATAAAATATACTTTGTCGCCAAAAAGTGAGAATGATTATCTGAACCTTCAGTAAGTCATAATCATTTTGCTGGTGGAGGGTCTTGCCTCAATGTTGATGGCTGCTGACTGATCAAGGAGGTGGTTGCTGAAGGTTGGAGTGGCTGCAGCAATTTCCTAAAATAAGACAACAAGGAAGTTTGCCTCATTGATTGAATCTTCTTTTCATAAAGAATGTCTCCATCGCATGCAATACCACGTGATAGCATGCTACCCACAGTAGAACTACTTTCAGAATTGAAGTCAATTCTTTCAAACCCTGCCACTGCTTTATCAACTAAGTTTATGTAGTATTCTAAACATTTTCTTGTCATTTCAACAAAGTTTACAGCATTTTCATTAAGAGTAGTGTCCATCACAAGAAACCATTTTCTTTGCTCATGCATAAGAAGAACTCCACATCCTTTAAAGTTTGATCATGAGATTGCGGCAATGCAGTCACATGTGCAGGCTTCACTTTTAATTCTAGTTCTCTTGTTGTATTTACCACATCTGCAGTGACCTCCTCCACTGTAGTCTTGAACCCCTCAAAGTTATCCAAAAGGGTTGGAATCAACTTCTTCCAAACTCCTGTTAATGTTGATATTGTGACCTCCTCCCATAAGTCACAAATGTTCTTAATGGCATCTAGAATGGTGAATACTTTCCAGAAGCTTTTCACTTTACTTTGCCCAGATCCATCAGAGGAATCACTATCCATGACAGTGATAGTCTTACAAAATGTATTTCTTAAATAAGATTTGAAAGTCAAAACTACTCCTTGATCCATGGACTGCAGAATGGATGTTGAGTTAGCAGCCATGAAAACAACCTTTGTCTCCATCAGAGCTCTTGGGTGACCAGGTGCATTGGTCACTGTCAATGAGAAGTAGTGTTTTGAAAGGAATTCTTTTTTTCTGAGCAGTAGGTTCCAATGGTGGGCTTGAAATATTTAGTAAATTATGCTGCAAACAGTTGTGCTCTCATCTAGGCTGTTATTTCATGTAGGAAGCACAGGCAGAGTAGATTTAGCATAATTCTTAAGGGCCCTAGGATTTTCAGAATGGTAAATGAGCATTTGCTTCATCTTAAAGTTGCCAGCTACATTCGTCCCTAACAAGAGAATCAGACTGTTCTTTGAAGCTTTGAAGCTAGACATTGACTTCTCTTCTCTAGCTATCAAAGTCCTAGATGGAATCTTCTTCCAACAGAAGGCTATTTTGTCCACATGCAAAATCTGTTATTTATTTATTTATTTATTATTTTTTGAGATGGAGTTTCACTCTTGTTGCCCAGGCTGGAGTGCAATGGAGCGATTTCAGCTCACCACAACCTCCGCCTCCCGGGTTCAAGCGATTCTCCTGCCCCAGCTTCCTGAGTAGCTGGGATTACAGGTGCCCGCCACCACACCAGCTAATTTTGTATTTTTAGTAGAGATGGAGTTTCTCCATTTTGGTCAGGCTGGTCTCAAACTCCCAACCTCAGGGGATCCGCCCGCCTCAGTCTCCCAAAGTGCTGGGATTACAGGCGTGAGCCACCACTCCGGGCCACAAAATCTGTTTTTTAATGCAGCCACCTTAATTACTGATCTCGGCTAGATCTTCTGGATAACTTGCTGCAGCTTCTACATCGGCACTGGCTGCCTGACCTTGCACATTTATGTTATGAAGACAGCTTCCTTCTTTGAACTTCATGACCTAACCTCTGCTAGCTTCAAACTTTTCTTTTGCCTCTTCCTCACCTCTTTTGAGCTTTCGTAGAGCTAAATAGAGTTAGGGTCTTTCTCTGGATTAAGCTTTGGCTTAAGGGGATGTTGTGGGCTGGTTTGATCTATCTAGACCACTAAAACGTTCTCCATATCAGCAATAAGGCTGTTTCACTTTCTTATCATTCAGGTGTTCACTGGAGTAGCATTTTTCATTTGCTTCAAGAACATTTACCTTAAACTGACAAGTTGGCTAGCTGTTTGGCACAAGGAGCCTAACTTTCAGCCTATCTCAGCTTTCAACGTGCCTTCCTCACTAAGCTTAATCATTTCTAGTTTTTGATTTAAAGTGAGAGATGTGTGACTCTTCCTTTCACTTGAACACTTATGGAACACTGTAGGGTTATTAATTGGCCTAATTTCAATATTGTTGTGCCGCAGGGAATGGGTAGGCCCGAGGAGAGGGAAGGAGACGGGAACTGCAAGTCAGTGGAACATTCAGAACACACACATTTATCAATTAAGTTTGCCATCTTATATGGTGTGGTTCTTGGCAACCCAAAACAATTACACTGGTAACATCAAAGAACACTGATTGGCCAGGCTTGGTGGCTCATACCTGTAATCCCAGCATTTTGGGAGGCCGAGGTGGGTGGATCACGAGGTCAGGAGTTCGAGACCAACCTGGCCAACATGGTGAAACCCCGTCTCTACTAAAAATACAAAAATTAGCGAGGTATGGTGGCGCATGCCTGTAATCCCAGCTACTGAGGAGGCTGAGGCAGGAGAATCTCTTGAACCCTGTGAGGCGGAGGTTGCAGTGAGCCGAGATCATGCCACTGCACTCCAGCCTGGGCAACAGAGCAAGACTCCATCTCAAAGAAAAGAAAAGGAAATTACTGATCCCAGATCATCAGAACAGATATAATAATGAAAAAGCTTGAAATATTATGAGAATTACCAAATGTGATACAGAGACATGAAGGGAACACGTGCTGTTGGAAAAATAACATCAATGGGCTTGCCCGACACACAGGTGCCACAAATTTTGAATTTGTAAAAAAGCACAGTATTTGCAAAGCTCAAAATAAAAAAAAAACCCAAAGCACAATAAAACAAGGTATGTCTATGGATGATAATACAAATCATGTGCCCACAGGTCACACAATACACACGTTGGCATTGCAAGCATATTCGAGATACCACTAATGACAAGCATAGGTAAAGGAATTGGGAAGAAATGAATAGATTCGAGAGAAACTTAGAAAATAGACTGAATTGTGTTTGAAGATTGGTTGGATACTACTAGTAAGGGAGAAGCAGGAGTAAAGCATGAAGCTATTTTCAGTCTTGGGCAACTGGGTGGGTGGGGGCACTGGCCCATGAATTAAGAAACCAAGCAGGAAGATCTGTGTTGGAGAGGATAATTGAGTCTGTTTTGGATTTGAGTTTGAAGAATCAAAAGGAGCTCTTCAAATTGAGATTTTCAATAGGAAGTTGAAAATATGAAGATACAGACCTTTACATGCATCATGATTTTTCATGATTTAAATAGCCTAATATTTTAAAACAAGGGGGTTGATAAGAACTGAAGGAATACTGTGTAAAATAAGAAAAGAACATAAAAAGGGGTCAGGCATGGTGGCTCATGCCTGTAATCCCAGCACTTTGGGAAGCTGAGGCAGGCGAGTCACCTGAGATCAGGAGTTTGAGACCAGCCTGGCCAACGTGGTGAAACTCCATCTCTACTGAAAATGCAAAAATTAGCTGGGCATGGTGGCATGCACCTGTAATCCTAGCTACTCGGGAGGCTGAGGTAGGAGAATTGCTTGAACCCAGGAGATGGAGGTTGCAGTGAATCAAGATTGCACCACTGGATTCCAGCCTGGGTGACAGAGCGAGACTCCATCTCAAAAAAAAAAAAAAAAAAAAGAACATAAAAGGGAAAAAAGATGCCCTCTTGGCATCCAAACTCTTAAGTCAGAGGTTCATTACGGGACTTAGCGGGCAAAAATAAGAAAAACGGTGTTGCCCATTTTCTTCCCCTCTTCTACCTACCTGCTGGTTCCAGGCACAGGTATCTCCTCATGTTCTTAAGGCTTGAGAGTACCCTGAAAGCAGAAACAGTGAATGTGTGGGGTGACCTCATTCACCCAGCAAATATGGGGTATCTACAGTGTGTCAGACACTGTACTAAGTTTCTGTTGATCAAAAAAATAAAATCATACTTCTCTCCATTCTCAAAACAATTCAGATGCTTGGGGTAATGCATGGACCCCAGAATTATAATTCTAGTGGCATTACAGGGCCTTCAGAATTGTAATTCCAGCAT
Organism: Gorilla gorilla gorilla; assembly: GCF_029281585.2. Taxonomy (NCBI): domain Eukaryota; kingdom Metazoa; phylum Chordata; class Mammalia; order Primates; family Hominidae; genus Gorilla; species Gorilla gorilla. The sequence continues at coordinate 27,893,831 of NC_073243.2, forward strand.
CAGAATGGAAGACCAAGATCGGGTCTTTGTCAGTGTCCTGGGGATAATCAGAAGATCTCTGCCCAACAGATTCACATGACTGTCTTGCTAAAGGAGGTTAATTCGTTCAAAGATGGGAAGTGGGAGAATCCAAGAAAGTTCAGTTCCTATATTCCCTGATCCTACACCTTGGGAACTTTTTTTTCCCAGCAGAGATCTTTGGTGTTACATTTTCTTGCCTCTCTTAGCTCTGAGTGTCAAAAAAAAAATATTTTCACAGTTTTGAGGGGACTGTTTCTAACACACTTCCTTCACTCCTTATATAGGGTATAGTGGGCAATATCCATCCATCCTTTATGAGTCAGGTCACCTTATAAATATCAATTATTAAACTGAGTAATTACATAGTGATGTCTCATTGACCTGAGTGCTAAATGGCTATAGATTGAGATGCTCTTGGTTTGTCTTTTGTCTTTTTCCTTTCTGACACAGAGCATTTTTCTAAGAATCATCTCTAATATGAAAACTAGAAAACAAAATTGGCAAGCTTGGGAGGCTCTGGAATATCTGCAGTGTATGTACAATAACAGAAAATAGACTCTTTGTAAGGGTCTTTGCATGAAATTTTGGGCATGGCTACTGAAACACCTATGTAGATATGCAGGGGTGCTTTCATTCGTTCATTTTTGCTTCCTCCTGAATACATAGCTGAAATTGCTTTAAGAATATATATGGATTTGGGAAAAGCAAAAAACAAAGCCACTGCCCCGGCTCCTACATTGTCACACCTGATCAAGGGATAATAGCTGAAGGTTGTGCTTCGCAACTCAGAGTCATACGGCACCTGTCATTATCTAAGCTGGGGTTCAGATAATGCTAGTTATCACCCACTCTCCAAATATTTTTTGTATTCATTAACATGCCTGAGTGTTTTTGTCTAGTTATTGAGAAAGATGGGTTTAGAAATTAGGCTTCTCAACAGGACAGGCTGGGACAGAACAGGCCTTCAGCCGAAAGCATGATTTGTGCATACCTAGGAAGAATCCCTTTGGGACCACCTGAAAGTAACTAACTAACAATAGGAAAGGAGGTTTTATTCTTTCTGGAGCTCACAGTATTATAATTTGGGCATAGATGTGGACGTAACCTCATTCCCAGCCCCAGGCTGGTGAGGCCTGGAGACATTTGGGCAACATGAGATAAGTAAATATATATTCAAATCCTTCTGGGAACCTGGGATAAGATAGTCTTGCTTTTTTAAAAAAAGAATACTTGTAACATGAAATAGCTATTTATGTTGATATTTGACTTAAGATGGCAGTTTGTTCAGCTTAGTTACTCCATCAACAGCAAAAATATTCATATGTAGGAGATTATAGGAAAGCAGGAAGATTTACTGTTTTGGCAGGAAAAAAGGGAAAATACCAGCCATGATCAAGAAGTCAACAATCCTTAACAGAGTTGTAAAATTCAGTTCTGGAAGCAATGGCGGAATTCATAACTAGTTATTCAATCTATGTCCTTGTAACGGGATGGTCACGTCAAAGGAGAAACTGGACTTGGATGGGAGAAAAGGTTTGAAGCGATTTCTCACAACGTTAAGTCAAATTTGATTCCAAAGCATTCCAAGGGGCTATTTCAAGTCCTTTTATTGTTTTATACTTGTTCAATACCATTTCAGGCCAAATGAGAATGCATCAAGAAAGTCTTTGTTTACAGAGATGGGAGAGATGCAACAAAGTCCTATCAAGTCTGTAAGGAGAAGAAAAATCCACAGGTTGGAATTCTAGGAAACAGGCTCTACACAGATGGATGTGTCACCTGCCTCTGTTTACCCATCTTACTTTAACACAGATTAGCTGCCTAAAAAACATCCAGGTGACTCTACTGGGTATAGACATCCTGTGTGCAGTTCTTACAAATCAGTTCTAGGGAAGACAAAGCTGACTGTCAAAAGCCCGTTAATAGCAGACAAATTCTTCTGCAGTCCTTCAAGCAATGTTTCTCAACTGTGATGTACATACATATCTCCTAGGAGGTATTGCAAAAATACAGATTCTGATTCAGAAGGTCCGGGGTGGGGGCCTGAAATTTCATATTTCCAGATGACACTGATGCTGTTGGTCCAAGTCACACCTTAGCAAGTTGGCTGTTTCTATACCATTCCATAGATGGAGAAAAATCTCAATGCCCTTTCTCATCTAGGACTGTAGGAAAAAGCTATTAGCTAGAGAAGCAATGATTGTCCTTGTGTAGAATATGGGTTTAATTCTAGGCTGCCTGCCCTTGATGGATGAGCCTTATAGGTAATCACCAATTTAAAATAAAGAAAGATCAGTGTATAATTTTGTAGTCCCTGTCATCTGTCACAGTTATAAAATGCCATGTTGTGAAATGCTGAATTTACTCAGAACCCCCCCCCCCAGTTACTGGCAAAGCATCCATGCTAAGTTTCTAATTTCAAATATGCTTTGTTGAAAAGCTTAGAAATTGTATCACTTCATGGAAAAGAGAGCACTGAGAAATTATATGACTTCATGGAAAAGAGAGCACTGCACTGAGATTCAGAAGACTTGCAATACAGTCTCAGTTTTGTCATTCATTTGCTGTGTGACATTGAGTCATGCCTTCTACCCTTCTGAGGCTCAAATATGGATTAAATAGCGCCAACTAGATGCCTTCTAGGAACGCTTTCAACTCTAATGTTCCACATGCTATATAACATTTGGAAACATAATTTAAGTTCTCACTAGCGATCCGGAAGTTGCCTTGTTAGTGGGGTGCGGTTCATCATTAGTGTTAATATCTCTGGTTTTATATCAGTGAGAACAAAGAGGTGAGAGTGTAATAGTTGAGAGCACTGGCTTTGAAGTCAGGCAGAGTTGGGTTCAAATCCTGCTGCCTCATGTTCCAGGAGTCTCACGGATTACAAAATTGACTTAATTTGTCTGAAGTTCAGTTAGGTCATCTGTAAAGTCCGATCTGTGAAATGGGTAAGAAAATAAACCAGCCTCTTTGGAATATTGTAAGTAGAGTGGCCTAATGTTGTGGTTTGACTGGAACCGAGGGTTTTCCCGGGAAATGGGACTTTCAGTGCTAAAAGCAGAACAGTTCGAGGCAAACCGGGATGGTTGGCCACCCTACAGTCACAAGTGTCACCTGAGATAAACCTGTAAAGCACATAGAAAATGTTCAATGGACACTAGCCATGGTTGTGAATAGCACATAAATATAGAGATATCAGGGTGAATTTTTTTTTTTTTTTGAGATAGAGTTTGGCCCTCGTTGCCCAGGCTGGAGTGCAATGGCACAATCTCAGCTCACTGCAACCTCCGCCTCCTGGGTTCAAGTGATTCTCCTGCCTCAGCCTCCTGAGTAGCTGGGATTACAGGCATGCGCCACCACGCCCGGCTAATTTTGTATTTTTTAGCAGAGACAGGGTTTCTCCAAGTTGGTCAGGCTGGTCTCGCACTCCTGACCTCAGGTGATCTGCCCACCTCGGCCTCCCAAAGTGCTGGGATTACAGGCGTGAGCCATTCAACCAGAGCATGACCCAACTTTGCCTTTTTGACTCTAGATTTCTACTTTTTAAAGGTTATATGGTTTTCTTTCTTGAGAAACAGAGAGGACTGTGTAAATGTGACATATCAAGCCATACAAAATGGCTGCCTTTCTGCAAAATAAAATTTGAATCAAGGGACAGAATAGCCTCTCAATGATGAGTCCCCTACAAGCCTGGTTTGGGGCTGCTGATGTGGCCACAGGCAGACATAGGCAGCACTCAGCAGCTCTAATGGATGCAACACCAGCCAGGAATGTGAGCAGCTGTCCTTTCTAACCCCGATGTCATTTGCTGAGGCAATGCCAACTTCCTTCTCTTCCATCAAAACATTCCAGAGTTCATCCTTGTCAGGCCATATACAGATATATCTCCTATGATTTGCATAAGGCCATTGTCTCTGGAATTTGGGGATTTTCCAGCTAGAATGTCTCACGTATGCTATTCTGCACAGACAATTGAAGAGAACACAGGAGCCAAATTCCCTTGTTATGGCTACTTCTACCCTCTAACTGGTTCTCCTTTGGGAGCTTCTCTTTTCTTCCTTTCTACTCTCTGCCCACCTGGGCTACCCACTCCTATGGGCTCGAGGTCCAATCAACCACACACAAAGCTTCAATTCTGGTTGTAAAGCTGTCAGTCACACCAGTTTCTCATAGTTTCTGTCTTTGATTACTCTTAGTGTTATTTCTTCTCTGTAATTTCTCCTGTGGTTTATTAACTGCAATGTTGTCAACTTCATCCCAGCTTTAGGTGACCTGGAAACTATAACAGGACAACAGGTGATCTGTCCTGCTTGTCCAGGACAGTCCAGGATTGCACCTGTTGTCCCAGGTTACTAATTAATCGAACCCCCTTTTACTTTCAAAAATGTCCACGTTTGGAAGACAAACGATACAATCACACTATCCAGACCCAACCTCTCGAGTTCTACTTTCATCTCTTTTATATTGAGCAGTGATCTCCCTTATAAGATTGTAATTTGAGTGTAACATTTTGATATGTTTGAGCAAAACAAAATGAAAAATCAATCTTGCCAGAAAGGGCAAGACACTCATAAAAACAGCCAACTGATCAACCCGTTGTTTTGCCAGGCAGAGCAAAACATTTATGAAAACAGTCAACTGGTTTGAGGAGAAAATTCACCAAAAGCAATATAGCTAGAAGTCTAACATCTTAATGAGGAACAGTGCTGTTCGTCCAGACTTTATCGCTTTAGGTACAAGATGCCCAAAACACAAGTTTGTACCTTACGAGCAAAATTGTGAATTGTATATAGAAAAAAAAATAGAGGTGAATCACCAAGTAAATGGGTCATCAAAATGAATGTCTTCAATTCTACTTTAGGAGAAGCTTTTGGAGACAAGACTGGCAAATAAGTGGGCAGTATATATGACCCCATGGAAAGTCCTGGGGGTTTGGGATCCATCAAAGGACTGGAATTAGGATACTGACTTTTCTTCCAATGGTGTCCCTGCGGACAAATGGCTTAATGTCTCTGAACATTATTTTCATGACTTACGCTTTCATAAAAAGTTCAATTAACCATTGGTTTTCAAACTATGCTCTGCAGAGCCCAAGGATTTTTAGCAGAGGTGCCCTGTGCACCCTCGGGAGTTATACTTTTATTCGTTTTATATCAAGCAATGATCTCCCTTGTAAGATTAAAATTTGAGCTTAACATTTTGCTATGTTTAAACAAAAGATTTTGATGCAAAAATAAAACGTGAGCATTTATGGTTTAGGTAGTCTCTGAGCTCCCTCCAATTCTGGTATATGTGATTCTAAGGCCTTAGAAAATGTCAGCAGTTGGAGAACTGTCGATAGAGATGAACAAAAGATTCTTGTGATGTCTGCAAAGCCCTAAAGTAACTTGCTAATAAGTGCAGACCAAGAGGGCCTTAGGCCGTGTGCTCTGATCTATTAGAGAGGCTGATGGAGACCAGGGTGTGTCTGAGGAAAGTGCTAATACAGACATACAGACCTGTGGCTGTGAGGTGTCTTCGCTGGAAAAGAGCATTCTGGGACTCTGAAAAGTGTTCCCCGAGGTGTTCTCTATCACTCACAAAGACCCAGAGATTCTAAACTGGTCCAAAGCTGATTCTAGATTTTTGGCAAAAGGCCTGGTGTCTGAAAATAATTACCAGTATGTCCAAAATTCTTTAAAAGTTCTAATAATAATAAAGTCTGGAGCATTCTAGCACTTGGGGGAGTGGGGTAGCATGTATAAAGTTAAAGAGATAAACACTCTTCTGGGGTGAAAATTAAAATTCAGAAGAATTAAGTAAGATACCATCACGAGGGCAAAGGTAGATCAGGAAATCATGCTCCTTTCCTGTATTTCAGGTATCAGGAGAGAAAAACAGATAGTAGAAAGTGTGTGGCAGAAGCGCTTGCTTTCACTGGCCTGGAGGAAAAGTCAAATTTTGAGTCAGAAGAAAAAGGGTAGCAACACTGAGAAGTCTGTGTCCTGGCTGCTTGTGTGGTCAGGTGTACTGCTGGTAATCAAAATATGAACCTGGGATCCATATGTCCTTCTCTTTATAAAAGTACCAGATAAGTTAGGGCTTAAGATTGAACTGCAATGAAAATTATTTTTGCTGTCCTTTTTTTATCTTAAAAATTTTTAAAGGGATTTTCCAAGTTTATATACTGTTTATCTCATACCTGGAACACTTTTAAATTTTGGTTAGATTTGGAGTAAGTTTGATTATAGTCTTTTCTATAGTCTTTTCTTGATCCTTAAAGAATGATTCATTTGATTGCTGTTTCTTATTTCACTGAACTTTTAATCACGTCACAATACTATTTTTAGGAGTGTCTATGGATTTCTACTGCCTGAGAAGATAAAGCCCCAAGTCTTCACATTAAAGACTCTCATAATCTCACATTGGCTTTCTTTTCAGTCCTTGTGATCCAGAAACACCAGGTTACCCATTAGTTGCCAAGCACATTCTTTACCGTCTTCTTAGTGTCCATTCATCTACCCTCCCGCCACCATATCTCCTCCTTCATGAAGCTTTCCCAGCACAGGAGCCCCAGGTGGAATGAATCACTTCTGCTCCCAGAATCCTCTGCTCCCAATGATGGCCATTGTGGATCCTGCTGTTCCTATGTGTATAACCCCCTTGCTGTGTAGACTGTAAGAAGCATGAGGACAGGGACTGTGCCTATTCTTTTTTATAACTGGCATTTAACATAGAGCCTGGCATATGACCGATGTCCAACAAATCATTTTAGAAGAAAATAATTTTCTTAATTAATGAATTTTTCATTGCATCTAAAAATTAGGGGGCTGAATAGTCCTTTAAATGGTGGATGCTTCTTTGGTCTGTTTTAACTTTATAAACTTACTTAAGTGGTTGTAAAATGAAGAGTGCTGTAAATCTGTTAAGACTACATCGTTTCAGTTAAGGATGACTGATTAAGCACATGTTTTTGTTCCCACTCCCCTTCCAAATGTCCATAGAACTGCTATTCCCCCCACACAGAAAAACTAGTGAAAATATCTGCATTAATGCTGCAAAATAGGGAAAAGCATTATCCACATGAAAACAACTTGAGGAATTTCTGCTGAATATAGTGCAGAGGCAAGAAGTCAGATGAAACCCACCCATAGTTGAAGATATGCAAAGTAGCCCCCACCGGAGCAGCCAATGGAAAAGCACCCCTGACGTGAGCTCTTGGAAATCTCCTTGAATCAAGGCCTTGGTGCGCCATCTATAAACGCTGCTAAAATGTTGTGGATATAAATGGAAAAGTTGAGGCTGGTTGACAAAGTTGATAAAACCTTTAAAAGATGATTCAAATGAACAAAATGTGTCAAAAACAAATTATGAGATAATCAGGGAAATGTGAACCCAGACTGGATATTTAATATTTCAATGATTGTTAAATTTCCTGTGGAATAATGGAACATGAGACTTTGGTTACACTTTGTATTTATTTATTTATGTTTTACTATTTTACTTTAAGTTCTGGGATGCATGTACAGAACGTGCGGGTTTGTTACATAGGTATATGTGTGCCATGGTAGTTTGCTGCCCCTATTGACCTGTCCTCTAAGTTCCCTCCCCTCACTCCCCACCCTCCCAACAGGCCTGGTGTGTGTTGTTCCCCTCTCTGTGTCCACGTATTCTCATTGTTCTACTCCCACTTATGAGTGAGAACATGTGGTGTTTAGTTTCCTGTTCCTGTGTTAGTTTGCTGAGGATGTTGGCTTCCAGCTTCATCCATGTCCCTGCAAAGGACATGATCTCCTTCCTTTTTATGGCTGTGTAGTGTTCCATTGTGTTATGTACCACATTTTCTATATCCAGTCTATCATTGACGGGCATTTGGGTTGGTTTCATGACTTTGCTATTGTGAATAGTGCTGCAATAAACATGCGTGTGCATGTGTCTTTATAGTAGAATAATTTATATTCTTTTGGGTATATACCCAGTAATGGTATCGCAGAGTCAAATGATATTTCTGGTTCTAGATCCTTGAGGAATCACCATACTGTCTTCCATAATGGTTGAACTAAATTACATTCCCACCGACAGTGTAAAAGCGTTCCTATTTCTCCACAGCCTCGGCAGCATTTATTGTTTCTCGACGCTTTAATAATCACCATTCTGACTGACATGAGATGGTATCTTATTGTGGTTTTGATTTGCATTTCTTTAATGATCAGTGATGTTGAGCTTTATTTCATGTGTTTGTTGGCTGTGTAAATGTCTTCCTTTGAGAAGTGTCCGTTCATATCCTTTGCCCACTTTTTGATGGGGTTGTTTGTTTTTTTTCTTGTAGATTTGTTTAAGTTCCTTGTAGATTCTGGATATTAGACCTTTGTCAGATGGATGGATTGCAAAAATTTTCTCCCATTCTGTAGGTTGCCTGTTCGCTCTGATGGTAGTTTCTTTTGCTGTGCAGAAACTCTTTAGTTTAATTAGATCCCATTTATCAATTTTGACTTGGCATTTTCATCATGAAGCCTTTGCCCATGACTATGTCCGCAAGGTTTGTCTAGGTTTTCTTCTAGAGTTTTTATGGTTTGGGGTTTTACATTTAAGTCTTTAATCCATTTTGAGTTAATTTTTGTATAAGGTGTAAGGAAGGGGTTCACAAGCATGGTGCTGAAACCCTGCATAGTGTTCCTAAGTACAAGAACGCTATGTGTGCCTTACAGAGAAAATGCATGTGTTCAGTAAGCTTCATTCTGGCATTACTTATAGTGCTGTTGGCGGTAAATTCAATGTCAATGGATCAACAACATAAATAAGGTGTCTTTAAACAGAAACATGCATTAAACAAGTTTATGTATTAATCAGTTGACAAAAATGTTGTGGCCAGAGGCTCTCAGGAACCTAATCCTGTATTTTCCCTAGGAGCAATGATTCAGTATTCACTAATTCAGTGTTCACAGTGATTTTAAAAAACATAACTACCATGAATAACAAGAATTAACTGTAATCACAGATGAAATATGTGTCTGAAATTTGCTTCAAAGTAATCCAGGGGACTGGCAGTAGAAATATACATGGAACAGACTGGCCATTTGTAAATTGTTGAAGGTGTATGATGAGTACATGAGTGTTCATTATACTGTTCTCTCAACTTTTGTATATATTTGAAATTTCCAATAACAAAAGTTTTAATTTTTAAAAGAGAGAGACAGAATGGCATAGCAGAAATACAAGTTTGGATCTTCTTCAGGCATTAAAAAATCATTTAGTGTGGTATATAAAGAAATATAATTATTTAGAAGTAGAATGAATTAAATTTCATGTTAAGTATAAATGATCCAGTGCCATGTAAAGTCAGTATATACAAACCCCCCAAAGCAAAAGACAGTGTATGAGTGTGGGCTCTATAAATTGTAGGTAATATAGAAACTTACATGTCATTTTTAGAAAGTGAAAAGAAAAAGGCAAGAGACATCTAAATAAAAGCCTATGTTCTGCCATTTAACTGTAATAAAGCTCAGTTTCTAACTTTCAGGCTTGTCTATCCCATTAATAAATCTGCTTCAGGCTCCTGGGACAGCTCTGCCTGCCTCTGCTCCCTCCTCACTGGGAGAGTTCGTAACAGGTCAAGTCTGAGGGCTAATGCCCCACTTCGTCACTACCTGTTTCCACTGCAATGCCTCAACTTGCTCTCCAGCTCTCTGACACTTATTCAACAGTTAAGTTTGCCAAACTAAAGCCTCTATGTCCTTCCATCCTTCCTCATCTCCTACCATAGTGTTTTCCAAATCCATTCTGAGGGGTGCTACAGCTCCAGAGACATTCCCCAGGAGCACAAAGGCAGAGAAGCTGGAGTCCCGGGTGCTACTGCAGCATAGAGGGCTCTGCTTTTATCTGTTTTGTATTTTGAGTTTTGCAAAAGATTTTGCAAGAGGAAAAAATGTTCTGTTTTTTAGGAAAAAAAATTGAACAAGCCAAACTTCTGAGACATTTTTTATGGTGGGAGCACATGGGGCTCAATGTATGTGTGTGTGTGTGTGTGTGTATCCCAGCTGTTCCTGGTGAATCCTGGCTTACACCAGGTGAATGACTCAGACTTACTCTACATCTTTCATTCTGTTTTCTTAACGAAGAAAAGAAAAAGGCTCTTTTGCAGCCCAAATCGATATAGGTTCCTCTGAAATGCTTAGCAATGGCCAGATTTGCATAAAGCTGTGTGTTGTTTTGGGATCTTCAGCTTGAGAAAGATTTGGAGAACTCTGAGAGATTTTAAATCATCATTATCATTTTTTGAGAGCCTTTTGTATGCTGGTCATCACACTAGTTACTTTGCATTTAGTATTGTATTTAAGGCTCTCGATAAACTTGCAAAGTAGTTGGTAGCATCTGCAGGCATCAGCACTCCAGCACAGGCAAGTGACCTACACCCAGATCTCATTAGCATAAGCCACAGAAGCTCACAAAAGCAAAATGCAGGAAATGACGAGTACAGCCTGTCTTTGGAAGGACCGGAATCCAGAGCTCCAATGCCAGCAGAATGCCCCCTGCCTTCTCTCCTCTCAGCCTTTATGTTTACTTAACATTTGTACAACTGGGAAGATGGTCACTTTACATGCTTTCCGTGAAGAGACCTTTTTTGTTTATTTGTTTTATTTTCCTAAGGTCTTTTTTTTTTTTACAGCAGTGTGAGGATAACAGCAAAAATAAGTCGGCTTCACATGCACAACCTCTCCTATCATCAACATTTCCCACCAGAGTGCTACATTTGTTGTAATTAATGAACCTACATTGACACATCATTATCACACAGAATCCTTAGTTTACATTAGCGTTCACTCTTGGTATTGTATGTTTTATGTATAACGACATGGATCCATCATTAAAGTATCATACAGAATAGTTTCACTGCCCTAAAATCTCTGTGATCTGACCGTTCATCCCTTCTTCACCCTAACCCCAGGAAACCACTCATCTTTTTATGGTTTTCATAGTTTTAGCTTATCCAGAGTGTCTTATTGGAGTTGTAGTGTGGAGCCTTTTCAGATTGGCTTCTTTCACTTTGCAACATGCATTTGAGGCTCTTCCATGGCTTTTCATTGCTTGATAGCTCATTCCTTTTTCATGCTGAATAATATTCTATTGTCTAGATGTACCAATGTATTTATTCATCTACTGAAGGACATCTTGGTTGCTTCTAAGTTTTGGCAATTATGAATAAAGCTGCTATAAACATCTGTGTGCAGATTTTTGTGTGGACGTAAGTTTTCAAGCCCAAGGAGTGAAACTGCTGGATTGTATGGTGGGACCTTGCATTTTCATTGCAATATTTCCAGCAGCTAGAACAATGTCTTGCACATGGAAGACACTCAAAATATACCTGTTGAATGAAGGGATGGAATGAAAGCGTGGTTGGAATTTTGCAAGTTCCGTCACTCTATGCTCATAGCACAGAGACTGTGGCACATCCTGTTGTACAGTATATCATTGTGAGCATTGAGTATATCATTGTGAGCGTTGAGTATATCATTGTGAGCGTTGAGTATATCATTGTGAAAATTGAGTATATCATTGTGAGCATTCAGCAAATGCATCACTGTACCCTAGCCTGTCTCCAGCCAGCCTTCGGCATGGCCTCCACTAGTGGATTATTATATCTTACTTTTACCTAAGTTATTCCAAATAGGGGTTTGTTTTTTTTTTTTTTTGGCATGATGTGTGTGACTCTAGAGATAAAACAAGATCAGAACATTGTCTTTCCATGAAACATAGGGGCAGGTATGCATACACAGCTCCCTTTGACTCTGGGTGACCACAGAAGCCACTGTCATTTATTTAGGGGCAATTCCTCTTAGCTACAACCCACCAAATAATTTCACTGTGCTTCTATAATTTTAATTTGAAAAAGAAGCATCCTCCCAAGAGTTGAGTCCTGAAGAGTGTCAAGCACTCAGCCTCAGATATCCTATACATTAAATGAAAGACTTGGAACAATGGCTCAAGGAATCATCTGGCTTATTCTAAACATCCTATCACCTGTCTCTCACCCACACCTAGGCCTAGCTCCTATTCATATTTTTTTTACTATTTGGGACCAAATCTAGTGTATTTTCCTCCCCTTGGAGTTCTGAGGAGGTGCTATGTTTCTTCTATATAAATCACACAAAGGCATTCCAATATTAGTACTTAAAAAATGTAAGACTCTAGTAGGCCTTCCAAAGAAACAAACAGACAATACAGAAATAATGCATAATATTTATATTGTATAATATAGACTCTATTAAAATATATAATGTTAGGTAATAAAAAGACAAAGTATAGGACAATGCTGTCCCATAGAAGATTTCAATTTCTAGCAGTTACATTAAAAGTAAAACAAAAGCAATTAAATTAATTTAATAGTATATTTTATAAAACCAAATATATCCAAAATATATTTACTTCAACATGTAATGAATATAAACATTAAGGAGATATTTTACATTTTCCCCTACCTAATCTTCCAAATCCTTAAAAATCTTTGAAATTCAAATGTATTTACACTTACAGCATTTCTCAGTTTGGAAGCTAAATGTTCCAAGGTTAAAGAGAAATGTAGTTCCATCAAACAATCGAGTTGTTTTAACAGAGCAATATTTTACATTCCTTCAGTTTTCAAATTTAAATTGGCTACAGTTAAGTACAACTAGGAACTCGGTTCCTCGCTTGCATTGGTCACATATCACGGGCTCAATACTGGACAGCAAAGTACAGTATAGGAAGTTATGTTGCAGGGAGAGGCTGTTTGAGATAAAGAAGTCAGGGAGATCTTGTGTGAAGATGACACTCGAGCAGAGACGTGAATGGAATGAGAGCGGGAGGCTGCCAAGATGTGGGGAAAGAGCATTCCCGGAAAGGAGAAATAAAAAGTGCAAAGGTCCTGGAAATGGGATCGTAAACATCCAAACACACGTATAACCTTCAAAGCTGTGACCTTGTGGGCTGGGGAGATGGTGTCTATCTGCTTATTCTAAGGATGGTACAAAATCTTTTTGGTATCTGGGACACAAAGTTCCTAAAATATGCACTACTTCTCCTTTATGTTGTTCGTTGGAGCAAAACATGAGATTCCTCTTTGTTATTAAAAAAATAAGTAAAAGGAGCTTAAGGCTCTGAGTCTGGACCCAGGATTATCCAGCTGTGTCCCTCCAGCTCTGTGACGTGCACCAGTAAAGAGAAACGACAAGAATACAACTCCTAGATAACGCCACCTTGCAGACCGATGCTACTTGCTGTCGCCTCACCCGTGCCCTGGAGAAGAGCTCACGGTGGCCATCTGCATTTAGCTAATCTCAGTGTTATTTTCTCTCGGCAGTTTTCTGGACAGCTGACACCTTCGGCAGTGATATGAGAAGTAGGCTCCCAAACAGCGCTGTCCAGAGTCCACTCAGAGAAGTCGAGCAAATGGATGAAAGCGTCCTTATCTTCGCTTTTTCTTAGGCAAGTTAGACAGAGGTGTGTATGCTGCTGAATAATCTCAGTCAGGGACACAAAGTCTAGAAGGGCCAAATGGCCAAGAGCTGAAAGGTGTCTCAAGTGGGCCTTCCCCTCCAGGGAGCAGGAAGGACACGGAGTATAGGGGAGAAGGTCAGGGGACAAATGCTTCCAACTCCGTGCATATGGAAGTCCCTGCCGTACCCACACTCTGATATCTGCATACAAAAAGCAAATGCCAAGTGTGTGCACAGTATGGTTGAAATAAATAAGAAAGACAGAAGGGTTTAAAATAACCAAAATAGATTTGGTTAGAGTGATTGGTTGAATTTTTTCTACTAAATTATCTTAATAATTTGCATTAGTTAGAAGTCATAAAGCAAACAAAGTTCGTGCTTTTTAATTTAGGGTTAGCCCTGTTTAGTCTTTCAGCTCCTCTGATCCCTACAGAATCCCCAGTGGGCCTTGAGAAGGAAGAATGCAGAGGTGGTTTGCTCAGGCCTGACTCCAACACGTCTCCTGAATTAAAGCCCCATAAACATAATATTCAGCCTTAAAAAAGAAAGAAAGAAATATTGCCATTTATGACAACATGGATGGATCTGAAGGACATTAGGCTGAGTGAAATAAGCAAGTCACAAAAAGACAAATAGCACATGATCTCACTTCTATATGGAATCTAAAAAAGTCAAATTCATAAAAGTTAGAGTTGTTACCAAGAGCTGGGAAGGCCAGAGTGGGAAGCTGTTGGTCGAAGGATATAAAATTTCAGTTAGGAAGAATAAGTTCAAGAGCTCTATTGTACAACACAGTGACTACAGTTAATAACAATGTATCGTATGCTTGAAAATCCCTGGGAGAATAGACTTTCAGTGTTCTCACCACAAAGAAATAGTAAGTAGCTGAGGCAATACGTATGTTAATGAGTTTCATTTAACCATTTCACAATCTATGCAGATTTCAAAACATCATGTATACACCATAATTATATGCCATTTGTATTTGTCAATTTTTTTTAAAGCCTATGAGGTTGAGAATACTGTTGCTTGTTTACCAGGTAGCTCCACACTCAAAAAATATTTATTGAATGAATGGCCAACATCGTATTGTAAGTCACAGCCCAAACCACCAGCCAGGAGAACAAATGCATAGAAGAAGAACCGTGCGCTGCAGGGAGAGGCAGAGGGTTTTAGAAAATGAGCTCCCAACAAAAATTAGCCAGGAGTGGCGGTGGGCGCCTGTAATCCCAGCTACTCGGGAGGCTGAAGCAGGAGAATCACTTGAACCCGGGAGGCGGAGGTTGCAGTGAGCCGAGATTGTGCCACTGCACTCCAGGCTGGGTGACAGAGCAACATCCTGTCTAAAAAAAAGGAAAAGGAAGGGAAGGGAGGGGAGGGGAGGGGATGGGAGGAGGGGGGAGGGGAGGGGAAGGGAGGGGAGGGGAGGGGAAGGGAAGGGAAGGGAAGGGAGCCCCTGAAGGCATTTCTGGAGTCAGCTGAGGAAGGAGGTTCCAGGCAGCTGCTTTGAAGTTTATCCAATGCCTATGGATTTTTAAGTCCAGGGACAAAAGGGACTGGGGACACAATAACACCTGCCCTCACAGGTTCAAGATGCTTTTAACTAGCATATGTGTTTGCCCTGCCATTTGGAAGCTAAAACAAGTCAGGCAGTGGACCCAGCCCCATGCCCTCACTGACCATCCAGCAGTAAAGATGAGCACCTGGCACCCTGCATGGGGACACGCAGCTGACAGATACAGGGGGAGTGCCGAGCCACGCCTCCTTGCTGCCCTTGGGAGAGATCTGGGAGAGAGAAGAGAAGCAAATGATCTCTCTTGACCCTCCAGTCAGATAGTATCTTTCCATCCTCTGGCCTCCCATACTACCATCTAAAGTGTCATCAGGTAGAAGGCAGAGCAGATGTCCTTGGCCCTTCCAGAAGGAAGCATTCAGCTCAGTCTGACAAAGAACTCCCTTGCCATCAGTGCTACACACAGGATGGGCTGCTTCTCAAAGCCAGGTCCCTGTCCCAGCCTTAAGGACCATGTCTGCAATGTGACAGAGGAAAAATCTCCATTTGGAGGAGGCTTGAACCCGATGATCTACCTTTCTAATAACAGGGAGCTGGCATCTATGGCCAACACCAACTGGCCTGCCCCAGCAATGGACCTGGATACATCATACTCCACTCCAGCCTGCCCCAGCAATGGACCTGGATACATCATACTCCACTCCAACCTCTGGACTCAAAAGCCTGCGAGTCCTTTGTCCCCTGGCTGTGGAACAGCCTATAATTTATCATGCAAACTTAGGACACTGTTTTTTGGGTTTTTTTTTTTAAATTTTTTTTTTGAGACAGAGTCTTGCTTTGTCACCCAGGGTGGAGCTCAGTGGCACCATCTCCGCTCTCACTGCAACCTCTGCTTCCCAGGTTCAAGTGATTTTCCTGCCTCAGCGTCTGGAGTAGCTGGGACTACAGGCGCACCCCACCACACTTGGCTAATTTTTGTATTTTTAGTAGAGACGAGGTTTTGCCATGTTGGCCAGGCTGGTCTCGAACTCCTGACCTCAAGTGATCTGCCCAACTCAGCCTCCCAAAGTGCTGGGATGACAGGCATGAGCCACTGCACCCGGCCTTAGGACACTTTTTCAAGTGGAAGACGACAGTAATAATAGTAGCAGTGGCACAACAGGGCAGATAAGGAGGTATAGTCACCATGACTAGAGTGCACTCTTAGCAAAAATGCCCAGACTTATGGTGGGATCTATAATTCTAAACCACAACATTTATTTTATTCATATTTTTATTTTTAGAGACAGGGTCTTGTTCTGCTGCCTTGGCTGTAGTGCAATGGGACGATCACAGCTCACTGTAACCTTGAACTCTGAGCTCGAGAGATCCTCCTGCCTGGCCTCCTGAGTAGCTGAGACTACAGGCTTCAGCCACCGTGCTGGCTAATTTTTGGTAGAGATGGGGGTCTCACTATGTTGTCCAGGCTAGTCTTGAACTCCTGGCCTGAAGCGATCCTCCCACCTCAGCTTTCCAAAGTGTTGAGATTACAGGCACGAGCCACCGTGCTTGGCCTAAACCACATTTATTAATGTGCTAAAAATCTGCCTGGTACCATTAAAGACTGAAGCCTTTCAATGAATATAGCAATAAATATAGCAAGGCACTATCACATAAAAACCTGTGGGCTGGGAATTCTGGTGGATATGGAATACTTAATGAGCGTGGGAGAATTACAGAGAAATGGAAGTCCTCTGGTTTGAAGAGCAGGAGAGAAGTACTGAGAAAGTGAGAGTGGTAGGGGACAAATCAAATTGTATTTCCTTTTTTTTTTTTTGAAATGGAGTTTCGCTCTTGTTGCCTAGTCAGGAGTGCAATGGCACCATCTCAGCTCACTGCAACCTCCACCTCCTGGGTTCAAACGATTCTCCTGCCTCAGCCTCCCGATTAGCTAGGACTACAGGCACGCACCACCACACCCAGCTAATTATGTATTTTTAGTAGAGACGGGGTTTCACCACGCTGGTCAGGCCAGTCTTGAACTCCCGACCTCAGGTGATCTGCCCGCCTCAGCCTCCCAAAGTGCTGGGAATGCAGGCGTGAGCCACCGCGCCCGGCCTCAGAATTGTATTTCTATAGATATTTTAAATCATCCTTAAAATAACACTAAGGAAAACTCAACTCTTCATAAACGTGGTTGATTTTGGGGGGCGGTTTGCGGGATGTCTGGAATAGAATTGGGGGAGATGAAGCTCCTACTCTACTGTCGCCTCACGGCACCATCACCAAGCCACACCTCTGTGCTGGCACTGCCTGGATTTACTATGAGCCATCCATGTGACTAAGCACATTTCTAAACATCTGACGCTCAGAGTCCTCAGTCTGTAAAGCCAAGCACCCAGAGGCCTTTGCCACTAGCTTTCTGTGTAGCTTGGACCTTCTGTGACCTCACTCTCCTGTTGACCTACAGCAAAACAGCTGACGTCATGCCAAGCCTTGCAGACCTACCAGAGTGATTCATTTAATAATATTTGTAATCTTTGAAAGATGAAGTTGCTCCATAAAAGGGTTAGAAAATAACTGTGACTTTTGTAATGTGTTAACATGCATACCTAGGAGTCTCTCCTGTCCAAACACCATTATAATCGCCTGCTCTCTTACTTTCTTTCACTGGCTTCTTATTTTTTTTTCCCCTCTGGGGCTCCTAAAGTCAGACTCACACTGGAATGGTTTGCAAACTCCCGTCTTTCCTGATTGGGTCCATCTGAATGGAGCCGTCACCAATGTCTTCACAAATGGCATTTCCATTAACATTTCTATTTCTGTCCATTCGGGGCACCTAAAGATTTCCCACCAAGATTTACATCAACTATTTTAAGAACGTGCTTTTAAAAAGCCAATGAGTTTGCTAAGTTTAAATCTGACTTTCTCAAGGGATGCTTAAAAGAAATATACAAAGTTTTTTTTAAAAGAACCTTTGTAAGTTCAAAATAACATTCCAAAAGGAGTCACTAGGAAAACATTCAAGGGAAGAGAAAAAATTTTTTTTTGCATTTGTGGCAGACCTGGCTTTATCTTAATGTTCTATGTTTGTTTTTCGACGCAGAAAAGTCAAATAGCCATAAGAGTCACAAAATAATTGAAAGAAAAATGGCTTGGTGCTTCTCATGTCTAGAATATTTATAGCAGAGGGAGGAGCTAGGCTGTGTATATCCATTATTCAACAGGCCAGGTAAAGACAGAAGATTGGCCAATGGCAGCTCAAAGACAGAGCCCAGGGGATTCTCTTAGGTCTTATGGAAGCTGCATCAGAGCTATTCCTAAACTATGTCAACTGTAACTTTCCATTAGCCTGATGACCTGTGATCTACCAATGCCACAACATGACTGGAATGCTCAGACAGTTACCAAACAGGAAGATAAGCCATGGGTGATTATTTCAATAGAAACTTAGAGTTGAAGTGATTGTTCCTGTAAGAGTCTATTAATTAGAATTAGATTTTGCTGCTAAACTAAAAAACTCTCCTAATAGTGGCCTAATCATAAAAAGAGTCCAGAGGTAGGCAGCCTGTGGCTGGTGTGATGTCTGGTATGGTGACACCAAAGAGTCATCAGGGACCCAGGCTCTGAACTGTATCCTCTGCCAACTTGAGCATGTGGCTTCCATTCTCCAGGTTACTTCATGGTCTCAAATAGCTATTCTTTATCATGGATATCTATCAGAACGGCACACTTCAAGTAGGAGGAAAGAGAGAAAGGAGGGAAAGTGTGGTCTCCTCTATTTTAAAGAGATTTCTAGAAGCCCCACACAACACTTCCATTACAGCTCATTGGCCAGAGCTTGGTCACATAGCAATTACCAGCCCCAAAAAGATGGGGAGCTGCTAATTTCCACAAGTACCCATCAGTCTCTTTCACAAATAGCAACTGTGCTTACTGAGTCTTTTCGTGTCTTTCGGAGGCGCCTGCTTGCCTAAATCCATCACTTCATACTGGAAAAGCCTTTATGAACATTTGCTCACATTAGGTGTAAAAAATAATCCAGAAGTTTAAAGAGAATGCTGTTTTCCATGAACTGTAATAAATGGTAAGTATTTAAACCTTAAAATGGGTTGGGCGTGGTGGCTCACGCTTGCAATCCCAGCACTTTGGGAAGCCAAGGCGGGTGGATCACCTGAAGTCAGGAGTTCAAGACCAGCCTGACAAATATGGTAAAACCCCATCTCTACTAAAAATACAAAAATTAGCTGGGCATGATGGTGGGCACCTGTAGTCCCAGCTACTCAGGAGGCTGAGACAGGAGAATTGCTTGAACCTGGGAGGCGGAGGTTGCAGTGAGCAGAGATAACACCACCTTGCTCCAGCCTGAGAGACAGAGAGAGACTCTGTTAAAACAAAAACAAAAACAAAACAAAAAAACCCTAAAATGGTAGGTAAGAGTATCTTCCTGTGCTTTCTCCAGAAATAAATAAGAAAAAAAAGTCCATGTTATAAATCTAATAATGATATGTTGTCCTAAATTTACTTTTGCAGGAAAATAAGAAAACCATTAGTTTTCCAGAGAACCCACGCTTACCCTGACATGCTTACAGCATTCATCAGCAGAGATCCTAAGGTCTCCATAATTCTATATAGAAGAGTTCAAGGGGTAACAGTCTGGTTGGGAGGGCAGAAGTTAGGGGGAGTTCGAGGTAGTAAAATTCTTCTTGAAGTTGCATTTCTAAGGCAAGTATGGTACCCATGACATGTCCAAAATCTGTTAATTTCAAGAAATATTTCCCAAACTTAGTAATCGCCCCTCCCATGAGGAAGCAGCTTTGCCACAAAAGGTAGTCTTGTGCTGCCAGCTTTCCCCGTGATCCTATACGATAAATGTTTACAGAGAAGGTGCCACTAACAGAACGGAGCCGTATTCAGACACCATTCTATAAAGGGGCTGCTTTTTCCTGGCAGCGTGCAAGATTCCTGGCAGGTTCCAAGATCTTGACTGATAATGTGAAGTAGGTCTTCTGGCTTTAACTATTTCTTTTCATTTTAACACAAAAGAAGGGTTTCTTTACACCAAAATATATAATAATCAAAATAAAGGGCTTATTTGAGAATAACTGTGTCCATTATTTATACACTATGGGAGGAACTATGTGCCAGGCACAAAGCTGTTAACTTAAACTATGATCTACCACAAACTACCAATAAGACGGCACTGGTGTTGTCTACCACAATGGCTTCAGTAGGCCGGTTGTTGATTCAGTTAACGGGAAGGTGTTTCCATTCTGGTCTTTTCTGCCTCCTCCTCTTAAGCCTAGAGCCATGCAACCTCATGCCTACAAACAGGTTTAGGAACCTCCTGAAATCGTGTGTTAAGTTCTGTGTATTTGTGTGTTTGCATTGGGAGCAGGATGCTCATGAGATTCCCAGAGAGGTCTGTGATTCTTAAAATTGCTGCCGTAATATTGTATATTTCAGCTAATGCAGATCTCCTAAAGAGCAAACATGAAGGTTGCCTCTTTTCTCCCTATCTGCCAGGGGACAAGGAGAGGAGGTGTCCTGGGTAGAGAGAACACCTTCTCTACCTGGTAAACTCCTGCTTAGACTTATTATCCCAGCACCAAATCTGTGTTTTCTGTAAAGCTTTCTCCCTACTTGTCTATGAATTCTCTGAAGCTCAGATTGACATTCCAGATACAGACGAATGAACAGATAGAACCTCTCCTTTTGGTTGCCAGTTTTGCATTATTCACGGATCTACTTCTCTTCTGAATAAGATTAGTCTTTTCCTTAATTTGGGGTAAATATTAATTGCAGCGCATGAAGTTGTGGAATGTTTAGGCTTCAAAACAAACAATTCTAATTCATTGAACTTTGATCCATCTCTTTCTCTTTTGTCTGTGCAGATTCCAGTGCTGCAACTATATTCAATAAGTGGGCCTTGTTCAAATCCTGAGTACAAATACTGTCTTCTCTTTAACGGGAGCTGTTTCATGCTTCTGCCTTTCTGTAGAAGGAAAACAACATCCATTCTCAGGCTTATCTGAATCTAGCACCACTTTTCACAAGTTATTTTTGCTTCAAGCTACTTTATGTGGTTCTCTATTAATTTCCTATCTCCACCCTCAACAGTAAGGAGATACTAAAAACTGTCCATTTGGTTCCCCTTGTGGGATTTTACTGATTTTTAACTTTGCAATGTTGTCTTGCATATTTTAAATCTGCGTATCTCTAAGATGACTCTCCAGAGCTGATGAATTTTCTCTTCCATGCTGATGAGCCAGCCATGGGAGAGTGGAGGAGTGGGGGAGGAAAGAGTTACTGTCTCGCGAGCTGTGAGTCTGCCTGCCCACAGCGGCGTTTTGGATGAGACTCATTATTTGTGGAAATGGTGTGTTCCACAGGCAAAAATAACTTTTTAAAAAAAGAACATCTCTGCACTCTCCTGAAGTCATCTCAAAATGAATTCAAGATTTCTCATGAAATGGAGAAAGCTTTCTGATGGCCTGAATGGTTCCTTGTGTACTTGACCATGCCACGTTAAATCTAATCTAGGTAACATTAGGGTCCAGAAAAAGCTAATAGAGGCTTAATGATGAGGTAATGAGCACAGAGGTCAAGGGTAGGAAACAGGTTTTCTATTTGGAGCCTCATAGCCATGGGAAAATCTCACTTGAGAACCAGAAAGAAGCAGAAAGGAGCAATTGAAGTAGAAGAATATGCTACCCTTCCTTTACCTGATTTTAAATTAAACATAAAGGACACCACGTTTTGGATAATAACTTGTGTTCACATGAGGACCTGTTAAGGAAAAAAGAGAAAAAAGGAAGGAAAGAAAGGGAGAAGGTAAATAGGGGAGAGAACAGGTAAAGGAAGAATTGACAAGATGTCTGAAAAAAAATAACCAGGCCGGGCCCAGTGGCTCATGCCTGTAATCCCAATACTTTGGGAGGCCGAAGTGGGTGAATCACCTGAAGTTGGGAGTTCGAGACCAGCCTGACCAACATGGAGAAACCCCATCTCTACTAAAAACACAAAATTAGCCAGGCATGGTGGCGCATGCCTGTAATCCCAGCTACTCGGGAGGCTGAGGCAGGAGAATCGCTTGAACCCGGGAGGCAAAGGTTGCCATGAGCCGAGATCATGCCATTGCACTCCAGCCTGAGCACCAAGAGCGAAACTCCGTCAAAAAGCAAACAAACAAACAAGAAAACCCCAGCACTTTCTCTGTGCCAGGCACTATTCTAAGTGCTTTACACTTATTAACTCTTTTACATTATGAGAATTCACAAAGCCCACATTATTGCCTTCTCTGAAGAAGTAAAGCACAGAGAGGTTAAGTAACTTATCCAAGGTCAACACAGCTAGTATGTAGAGGAACTGGAATTCAGACTGAAGCAGTCAGGCTTCAGAGTCTGTGTCCTTAAAGACAATGTGATGGCAGTTGTGACTGAGGGACTGGGATAGCCAACCTCTCCTGTCCACAGAACCCTGTTCCAAATCCCATTTAGAGTCCTCAGATCCCCATTGCTCAAATCCCTTCTCTGTACTTTCTACCCGTCTGCTCCTGCCTGTACGCTCTTATTAAAGTATTTCCGAATGCCTAGCTTGGCTGGTCACTCCTCCTCCAGGTATAACCCCTGCCTAAATCCCCTGACCTATGAGACCTCAAGTCCTGTCCCTATTGGGCCTGACACCCTTGATGACACGGTCTCCAGTGAACCAGCCAAAGCATTGTTTTTCCACTGACCATGGCACCTGCAACAGCACCTCTGGCCTGTTTCTCACCAATTCATCTCATTTGCGTTCCAAGCTGATGGAATCCCAGGTAGAATGCAGCAAGATGAACATGTCTGAACCTTAATGTCAGCATATAGGGGTTCGACAGACAGCTGCTATGAGAGAATATGCAAAGTCACATGAAATTGAGGTACTTATCAGCGGATACGTGTGGGGTGGAGTTGGAGGCTGATGCTGAATGAATTCAGACACTCCTGGTCTCATCGCTGTTGAAAACTAGAAGTCTTCACTAAGCCAAGAAACTCCCTGGGGCTTAAGTTCTAGCCTTAGTAGAATGACCTTTGCAGATGGAAATAACAGCACACAACTCTTGAATTGACGCATAAATAGTTCCAACCCTGAATATCCTCCTTGATAAACCACATGATATTGGAAATTTTTATTTTGTAAACAATACACTCCAAGCAGATTTCCCTCCATAGAAGTTCTAATCTAATGACAAGATTTGCCCCTAGTTGAGAGAAGGGGACAGTAGGGAAAGCCCTGGACTTAAGGTTAGTTGCGTTGGGAAGTGTAGTGGATACAAGGCTGTAACTCCCAGAGCCGACCAGCTTCTGGGAATGTTGGGGGCTTCTGGCTCTCAGCTGAATCCTATTCAGAGATTTGCTCTCAGCTAATGGGAATCACCCAAGCTTACATCTTCTTCCTAGGAACACATCTATCCAATAACTGGTTCTGGGGATGGGAGAAAAAAAAAGGCCTGATCTCATCTGTTTAAGGCAGGACAACTCTGAAGGATTATCCCAGATCCAGAGTTCCCTGGGATTCAGGGCCAGAACTAGGGTGAGGTGAGTGAAGAACTTGACTGAGATGCGAAATTTAAGGGAGAACCAAAAAATCTCAATAAACAAGCAAATACATATTTAAATCAATATTTTAAAAAGTTAATGCAAAAAGTTTATAATAGAGTATTAAAATTTTGTGTGTGTGAGACAGAGTCTTGCTCCATTGCCAGGCTGGAGTGCAATGGCATGATCTCCGCTCATTGCAACCTCCAATTCCCTGGTTCAAGCAATTCTCCTGCCTCAGCCTCTGAGTAGCTGGGATTTCAGGCAAGCACCACCACGCACAGCTAATTTTTGTATTTTTAGTAGAGACGGGGTTTCACCATGTTGGCCAAGATGGTCTCGATCTCCTGACCTCGTGATCTGCCCACCTTGGCCTCCCAAAGTGCTGGGATTACAGGCGTGAGCCACCATGCCCGGCACAAAATATTTTATAGGGCTGTGGGCATAGTGGCTTTCTCCCGCAATCCCAGCATCTTTGGAGGCCAAGGAGAGAACATGGCTTGAGAACAGGCATTTGAAACCAGCCTGGGCAACATAGTGAGACTCCATCACCACAAATAAAAAAAAATCAAATCAAATCAAAAATTGGCTGGGCATGGTGGTGTGTGCCTGTAGTTCCAGCTACTCAGGAGGCCAAAGTTGGAGCATGGCTTGAGCTCAGGAGTTCTAGGCAGCAGTGAGCTGTGATCGCACCATTGCACTCCAGCCTGAGCAACAGAGTGAGACCCTGTCTCTAAAAAATTATAATCATAAATTTTTAAAAAATGTTGTAAAGGCAAACCCTGACAGGGTGGGGATTAGGGTGGGGCAAGTGAGGTCAGCCATGTAAATACAGGGTTGGATTTTGCCTTTTATTTGAAATTTTGGTTCTTTGTTCATCATGATTTTTTTTTACATTAGTTTAAACGTTTGAATACTGCATTAAAATATGTATCTTGATTACTGAGTTTTCTGGCACCCTGACATTTTGCCCTGAGGCGAGTGCCTAATAGGTCTTACTCTGCTTGAATCTGCTGAGACCTCGATCGGAAACACATCACAGTTTAACTTCTCCTCATGCTCTATCCTGCTTTCCTCACTCCCTGGTAGGAATTATTTCCAAGCCATTCCCCGGAAAGCCTCCTGCCCCCAAACCCAACATTGGCAGAGTCGCTTTTCTAGGGGCCCCCACCGAAGACAGGGAGATGACTTGGTAGTTTAGAAAGTTTGTGTTTTAGACAAAGCTACATTTGAAGCTCAGCCCCCTGACCTACCAAAAGTGGGACAAGGCATGCAGTTTCTGAATCTCAATTTTCCTCTATTATCAAACGAGAAAAGCAATTCCTCCCTCTCATTTAATCCTGGAGTGCTAAGAGGAGTAAATGAGCTATCCCAGGCAAAGAACTCCATTTAGTGGTTTGTAGCAAATAACAGGTGTTCAGGAAATGTTATTATCCCTTTGTGTGTTTCAGCTTTGCCTTTCCTGGAGCCCTTAAACAGGCTGAAGTGAAAAGCACCATGACCTGTCACTACAAGACGAGAAGCCTCAGGAGAAGGAAGGAGATCCCCTTTCATTGGTTTTGCCGAGTTTCCCGAGCTCCATCCTCCTACAGTTAAATCAACACTCTTTATCCTTAGACTGCTGATAATCTCACCGACCGCTTCCTGGTAAGATCTGTAATGCGTGAGGTCTTCCTTCTTAGTTGTTTGCAAACATCAGTGATTAGGGACAATTAGGGACTGGTGTGCCTGTCATTCTTCTCCTTTCAGCCGAGGAGGAAATCCTCATGCACCGTTATCGGGAGTGAGACTTCATCTGTCAGCTGCAGTCTCAGGAATCCACGGGTTCATTCAGTCGCAACTCCAATCTCACTAACTTTATCTGTGTTCCCCAAATGCCTTAGACTATTTGCTTCCCACTGATAGGGAAACCTGACGTCTCATTTTCTCAGTGTCCAGACAAAGATTTGTACATAGCAAGAAACTAAGATAGGTGTTACAGAACGTGGAGGGAACCAGGAAAACCAAATAGAGGACCCCCTTCATGGGGCTTCCAACACGACAATAGGCAAAAGAGAAGAAACATACATGTAAGAGACAAGCAAAACCCAGAACCATTACTTATGAAGGATGTCCTCATCACCCCTCCTTTGCTGCCTGTCAAAACCGGTGAGGGCTCATATGACACCTTAATTATGAATTAATCTTCGTTCCTCCTACACCAGCACTTCCCCTCACCCCAGTCGAAGCCATCTCTTTATATTTCCATAGCTTAAAATACTATTTTTGGTTCTAGATGCTTTGCCTCTAGATTTGGATACTGTATCCATATTGTTGTATATTTTTTCCTTTCTATCTTTTCCACAATTTTTTTTTTTAACTTTTAAGTTTAGGGGTCCAAGTGCAGGTTTGTTACATAGGTAAACTTGTGTCATGGGGGTTTGTTGTACAGATTATTTCATCACCAAGATATTAAGCCTAGTACCCATTAGTTACGTCTTTCTTCTCCCACCCTCCACCTTCCAAAAAGCCCCAGTATGTGTTGTACCTCTCTATGTGTCCATGTGTTCTCATCATTTAGCTCCCACTTATAAGTGAGAACATGCGGTATCTGGCTTTCTGTCCCTACGTTAGTTTGCTAAGGATGATGGGCTCCAGCTTCATCCATGTCCCTTCAAAGGACATGGTCTTGTCCTTTTTATGGCTGCATAGTATTCCGTTGTGTATATGTACCAAATTTGCTTTATTCAGTCTACCATCGATGGGCATTTAGGTTGATTCAATGTCTTTGCTATTGTGAATAGTGCTGCAATGAACATACACGTGCAGGTGTCTTTGTCATAGAATTATTTATATTCCTTTGCGTATATATCCAGTAATGGGATTGCTGGGTTGAATGGTAGTTCTGTCTGTAGGTATTTGAAGGATCACCACACTGTCTTCCGCAGTGGCTGAACTAATTTACACTCCCACCAACAGTGTCAAAGCATTCCTTTTTCTCCACAACCTCGCCAGTGCCTGTTGTTTTTTGACTTTTTAATAATAGCCATTCTGACTGGCGTTAGATGGTATCTTGTGGTTTTGATTTGCATTTCTCTAATGACCAGTGATGTTGAGCTTTTTCTCATGTGATTTTCAGCCACATACATGTCTTCTTTTGAAAAGTGTTCATGTCCTTTGCCCACTTCTTTATGTGGTTGTTTGTTTTTTTCTTGTAAATTTATTTAAGTTCATTATAGATGCTGGATATTAGATCTTTGTCAGATGCATAGTTTACAAAAATTTTCTCCCATTCTGTAGGTTGTCTGTTTACTCTGTTGATAGTTTCTTTTGCTATTCCACAATGTTTTGTGCAAGATAAGTGCTTAGCAAATGCTTGTAAAGGAATGCCTGCACCAGGAAAGTCCAATAGCTATGAATAAAGAAAGAAAGGACAAGTTCCAGGGGAGGTGATTTTTTTTTCATTTTCATTTTTTTAGACAGCTTTTAAAGGAATGGAGTAGCATGTTCTTCTGGAGCAGGAGTTACAAATTGGACCTCTAAGGGCCACATTCAGCCTATCCACATGGTTTTTGAAATTTTAAACTCTGAATACTTGTAGATAACATATGCATGCCACAATAAACTGCATTTCCATCACCGCATGCTGCTCTCGGCGTCTATGACACATGCCTGACTCACAGGCCATTTGAATTCGAGAGTCTGGCTCTGCAGCCTGCTGTCTATAGCATTTCCCTCTCCAGAGTAAGTTCTCCCTGGCCAAAGCGTGTTGAGGATTAGGTAAATGTGTGTGTGTTTCTCTAATTTCTCTAGTCTTCTTCTCCTTCTCCTTTTTCTTCTCCTTCTACTTCTCCTTCTGCTTCTTCTCCTTCTCCTTCTCCTTCTTCTTCTTCTCCTTCTCCTTCTCCTTCTCCTCCTCCTCCTCATTCTTCTTCTTCTTCCTTCTTCCTTCCTTCTTCTTCTTCAGACAGAGTCTCACTCTGTCGCCCAGGCTGCAGTCCAGTGGTGTGATCTCTGCTCACTGTGACCTCCACCTCCGAGGTTCAAGTGATTCTCCTGCCTCAGCCTCCCAAGTAGCTGGGATTACAGGTGCCCACCACTACACTCGACTAATTTTTGTATTTTCAGTAAAGACGGGGATTACTATATTGGTCAGGCTGGTCTCGAACCCCTGACCTCAGGTGATCCATCTGCCTCGGCCCACTAGTCATCTTCTTAAATGTAGATTAAGACCTTTTATTTCTAGGCCAATACCAAATCTGGGAAAAAACATAGCAGTCATTCAGGGACAACCAAATAACAAGGCTTTATTCCAATTAATCCTCACAACAACCTCGAAATTAGGCATTATCATACCCATTTTACATATGAGCAAACTGAGGCTCAGAAAAGTTAAATAACTTGCCCAAAGCTACAAGAGCTGGGAAGCATGGGAAACAGAATTCAAACGTAGATCTGAGTGCTTCCCATACCCTTAATCTTCTCATGATTTGGAATTGCCAGGGAGGCAAGCAGGCATGTAGAACGTTCATTTCCACAGGCAGAATTGCAGGGCGAGATGTGACCCGTGTTCCACGACACGTGTTCTGAGCAGCACAGGGGTCTGCATACAAGTAATTCCTGTTTATCTGCAGCAAGGCAGGCGAGTCATGTGCAGATAATCCAAAAATAGTTTCTAATTTTTCTTGGGATAAATATAAATTTTTGGCAACAGGCACCTCTTTCAAAGTGTGTTTTGATTAGAGTTACATGAAAAGGCATTTTTATTCTCTGAGGATGTGCCAGCTAGTGGGCAGAAGGGAACTAAGAAGAGTGCCAGCCTGATCTCCCTTCTCCCCTCCAATAAAAGGGCTGTGTACGGTCTACAGAGCCGCTGGTGAAAGACTTGGGGTGGAAATACAGCATCTGGGCTCCGGCTGACTCTCCACCACTCTCGAATGCAAAACCCAACTCAACACTCCTCTTTTTACTGATGAGGAACTGAGATCGGGTTGTGAGGTGTCTTGGCCAAGATCACATGGCAAAGTAGTAGAGAAATGGAATTCAGAATCTAGGTCCCTTAACCTCCTCTTTTTTCAATATAAATTCTCCTTTCTGATTTTAATGTCAGACAGCTCCAAAGTCAGTAATGGCCAGGAGCTGAGACAAAGAGATGTTTGCATATAATTCAAAGTATGGACCCAAAATATGAGAGACAGAAAATGATAGTTGTGCAAATCTGTTCTAAGCCCAGAAGCTGGGCTTCCATGAATACCTCTCTTCTGACAACTCATTAGGAACCTGGAGACAGTAGAGAGGCAATCTGTGCAGAGTAGACGGAGCTGAACCATGGGGGCAGGCAGACCTGTGTGATTGTGGACACATTACTTAAACTCTCTTGGCTTTTTCTCAAGTGCAGAATTCAATTACTGTGAGAATTCATGGTGAGCATAGAAGCATCTGGCCTAGAAAAGCCTCATTGCAAATGGATGGTCTTGTTCCTGTGACTCAATGCAAACAAATGGTCGGATTCAGTACCTGTGGCTGAATCTGGCTCCTGTTGAGTGATTTATTGATTAGATTTATTGATTTGGTGATTTACCGGCAGATCTCCAAAGTATCTCCTTCTAAACAAATGCAATAGATGGAAGAGAAATCAGTATATTAGCATGGAAAGGAAAATAAGATCTATCCTTCCTGACCCTCAAACTCAAAACCTATACTCTTCTGTCCCACAATCAGATGTAAGAGTGGAAATTGTGACATAGTGGGCAGGGAATGTGTGAAAGGAAAGAAGCAGGAAATGAAGCAACCCTAGGGCCTCCTCTTCTGAGTGCCCAGGCTCAGGTAGACCAAGGTTGACCAAAGTTGCCCAGCCAGTGCAAAGAGGAGGGTCATTCTGCCCAGAAAAGACAAACCAATGAGCACTCATGTTTCTACCTTTAAGATGAGACCTGAGAAGGCCAAAAGTTTGCCATTAGCGTGTTCTTTAACTGTCATTTATTTGACTTTAGTTGAGACTTAGGAATGATCAGACAAGATTTAGTAACCCCATTTTATAGATAAGGAAACTGAGGCTCAAGGAGGTGAAACAACTTCTCTAGGTGTACACAGCATGTAATGGTAGAGCTGCTATTAGAACCTGCTTTACTATGAGGAACCATTCATATGCCTTGTAACTGTTTAAGACAGAAGCCGTATCTCATTCATCTTTGCATCCTTAGTGTCTAGTAGACAACAGGGCTTCGGTAAGCAGTTGCCGAAGGAATTAATCTCTTATCTATTGTGCTACCATGCATGTATTTGAGTAAGTCCAGTGTTATAAATCATCTTTCTATCTCACAGAGCATGTTACCTCAGAAAATCTCTATGATCACAAACCGAGCCAAGAATAAGTTAGACAAATATTTATTTAGCCATATTAAAGACAGTCTTTCTGGCCGGGCCCGGTGGCTCACGCCTGTAATCCCAGCACTTTGGGAGGCCAAGGTGGGCGGATCACGAGGTCAGGAGATCGAGACCACGGTGAAACCCCATCTCTACTAAAAATACAAAAAATTAGCCGGGCGCAGTGGCGGGTGCCTGTAGTCCCAGCTACTCGGGAGGCTGAGGCAGGAGAATGGCGTGAACCCATTCTCCTGGGAGAATGGAGGCGGAGCTTGCAGTGAGCCGAGATTGCACCACTGCACTCCAGCCTGGGTGACAGAGCGAGACTCCGTCTCAAAAAAAAAAAAAAAAAAAAAAAAAAAAAAAAAAAAGTCTTTCCATACAAATGTTCTTACATAATCATAATTTATCAATCATTTAAAAATCAACTATAAGCCTGGTATTAAACAAAATCAAGAGGCCTGCCTGAATTATAATTCTTCATGAAAAACTGAAGTTGCTTCATCCAGAGGCCTTTTTTGCATAGTGAGATACATTTGACATAATTAGGTGGGAACCTGATAAGGAGTTGAATCAACTGGGGATGTTTTTGGAATTAAAGATGCCAATTTCAG
The DNA here is from genome assembly GCF_029281585.2 of Gorilla gorilla gorilla. Lineage (NCBI taxonomy): Eukaryota > Metazoa > Chordata > Mammalia > Primates > Hominidae > Gorilla > Gorilla gorilla. The sequence goes on from NC_073243.2 coordinate 27,924,333, forward strand.
AATTTCATCTGTGAACAGCTCTCAGTCCATGATTTCATAGTTTTCTAAGATAGCATATTTTGGACAAAGGCAGTTCTTTGTGGCCAAAAAAAGGTCTTTTGTTCCTTATATGAAGATAACTCTGTCCGTCCATCATGTTTGAGCCCTTCACCCTTGACTCGTATTTGCACCTATGTGTGATTCTTCACACTGCTCCATTCTCTCACCTGCCTCACTGCCTATGAACACAAGACTCTGGGAGCAAGTGTGGGAAGACAAGGGGGAGAAAGGGATCAGCAGTTCTGCAGCATGAAACAGCTGACCTGGCCCTTGAGCATGGGATCTCTAACCCCATCACTAAACATGCAAGTTGATAAGTAGGATGTAGTTTCATTTCCTAATTCTATGCCATTCTGTAAAGAATTAGAAAAGTCCCTGATTGACATTCTAGTGGGAAAAGGGGGAAGGTGGAAAATGAGAAGGTACAGAATCATCAGAGGGGTATATTAGTTTGCTAGGGTTGCCGTAACACAGTATCACGGACTGGGTGGCTCAAAAAACAAATTTGTTTTCTCATGGTTCTGGAGGCTTCAAATGCAAGATCAAGACATCAGCAGGATTGGTATCTCCTGAGGCCTCTCTCCTTGGCTTGCAGATGGTCACCTTCTCACTGTGTCCTCACATGGTCTTTCCTCTGTGTATGTGCAACCCTGGTGACTCTGTATGTCCAAATTTCCTCTTCTTATAAGGACACCAGTCAGGTTGGAGTAGGGACTTAATACAATGACCTTAACAGCTTCATTTTAACTTAATTACCTCTTTAAAGGCCCTATCTCCAAATACAGTCATATTCTGATGTACCAGGGGTTAAGACTTCAACATATGAATTTGGAGAGGGGGCACAATGCAGCCCAGAACAGGGAGGAAGCATCAAAAATACCAAAATCAAGCTTCAACTTCAGCACAGATTTTCTCAAGACATATTTAGACATTGGACATGGGAAAATGGAAAGCTAACTATGTTTTCTATGAGCAGTCATATGCTGGTAAATGTTTAACAAGCATCAGTCAGTGGCAGAGCAGGGAGCCATGATTTGTAGTGTTTGCCAATTTCAGTGGTGTAAATACTCCCACCACCATCTATTTTCAGTTAGCAATGTGGCGTCACTGAACACAGAGTTGGGAACGCAGATTCACAGAGATTGAAGCAGTTGAATCTCACAAACCAGTGGGAGCTGGATCCAGCATACCTGCTGATAATTAAAATGCAGATGATGTCATGGTGCCCTGGCCTGGCTCCCCCTTCCCACAGATGCCTCTAGTGTGAAGTCTCCACCTATTCTCTACAAGATACTGGATCTCTAATCTGGCAAACTAAAGATCTATAAATCTAAACATTTCCCCTTTCCCTTCATTTGGACCTGAAATATTTAAGTACCAATACTCAAAATCCTTGATAGAGCCCATCTCATCTCTGAATACTGGACAAGTCATCTGTTCAAATGATTGTGAAGCAAAGCAGCAGGATGTCAAAATATTCATCAATCCTCAAAAAGGGAACTGATCTGACAAATCAAAGAAAATTACCCCCATTTTAATAACAGTTATTAAAATAATCATGGGCAACTTTATTTCTAATACATATTTTCAAAACTATTCAGGAAGATTTCACATTTATAAAAATGGTCCCATAAAGGAAGCAATCTGACATCAGAAAGTATTTATTAGCAATTTTGAAATGACAGATACCTTTTAAAATGCAGTATATAGCAAATGGATTCTGTCTAAAGTGGAATAATTTAATTACAGTGCAAGTTCAAAAAGTTTCCCTGTAACTTGGCATATGAGATACACACGATAAGGTATTAAGAAGATGAGGAACCCAAGGAGAATGATCCGGAAGATCTAGTAGTTATGTGTAACAAGAATTCCTGAGCGATCAGAGTATTCAAAAGATTAACAGTCAAAGAAATAGAAGAAAATTATTCCTGAACTAATAAAGACATGAATCTTCAGTGTAAAGGATTCACCAAGTATTGCACAATGAATGAACTGAAACACACATCCAGACATCTTTTGTTTTCCCCTTTTTTTGTTTAAATTCAAGCTTTAGGGAGAAAACAAATCCCACAAGCATCCAAGTATGTTTAATATTTACCCACAAAAGAAAAAAGTCAATTCCACATCAAACTTCTTCTTCACAATACAAACAACGGAAGTCAACTCTACAAATTTTAGATAAGAAAAAGCCATGTCAGAGGGAGATGCTCTCAGACATGCAGAGACTTTCAAACTTCACCAGTACATCAGTTCCTGCAAAATAGACCAGAGAAGGTGCTTCCCACAAAATAAACAGGTAAGCAAAATCTAAAAAGGTAATGCAAGATTGAAGAAGGCAAAGTGTAAATAAGAACAGTGATATTTAGACTAGAGGGAAGTTTCATGTTTTTTGTTAAAATGCTTTTGAAACGAAATGCAAATGTAAGGACAATCCTTGCCAAAAATACTGTATAATGGAAAAATAAATTTTTAAAGGCTAATTATTTTCATCTGGATTTAATATTCTTGGTCATTTCAATACACTTAAGAGACATCATTAACCAATTCCTTCAAAATTTAACTCATATCTCACCTCTGATCCCCATTCTTATTTCTAACACCCCAGTACAATCCCTCATTACATTTCAGCTAAATTACAAAGATAATTTCCTGACTTCTCTCCCAGTCTCCAGTTTTACACACTTCAATCCACCCTGCACAGATTAATCTTCTTAGAACACTATTTTTAGTATGTCATTTGTTGGCTCAAAATGTATATACAAGATGAAATTCAAACTTGCCAGCTTGTTATTCAAAGCCCTCTAAAGTCTGCCATGATCCTACCTTTATTTACAGGCTTATGCTGTACTACTTCTCAAAATGAACTCTCCAGTTCAATACTGTCTATCTTTCCAATTACCCTGAAGCTTTTTTTTTTTTTTTTCTTGAGACGGAGTGTCACTCTGTCGCCAGGCTGGAGTGCAATGGCACGATCTCGGCTCACTGCAACCTCTGCCTCCCGGGTTCAAGCGATTCTCCTGCCTCAGCCTCCCAAGTAGCTGGGATTACAGACACACACCACCATGCCCAGCTTATTTTTGTATTTTTCGTAGAGACATGGGGTTTTACCATGTTGGCCAGGATGGTCTGGATCTCTTGACCTCATGATCCACCTGCCTCGGCCTCCCAAAGTGCTGGGATTATAGGCATGAAACATATTTTAATCATTTCACCTTCTGTACCTTTCCGTGTACACATTTGAAACCTCATTTCACCTCCTTCCACTTCTACCTTCCCTGCTCCAACCTCCAGTTTCAGTAAGTCATTCCTTTCACCTCTTTAAATGTGGTCTAGCCCAGTCCACAAAGAAATTTTCCCCTTCAGAATATCCAAGGAATTAGTTGTTGTATTCTAATACGTAATCAATAAATCCTACCTTGTATCATTATTTGCCATATGTCATCAAAGTTAACACAATTATTGTGAGATAAACCATTATTTTATGTAAGACTAAAAAAGAAAAAAAAAAAACCTTTGCAAAGTACAGTGTGACATTCCATTGGTTTTAAGAGGCTTTAGTTTTTTAGTGATAGTAAAAGATGAAAATATGTGCATTTCAGGTTCCATAAGACACAGTAGGTGTTACATCTATTCCTCTGTTCACTCACTAAATATTTCTTTGTTGCCTACCGTGTGCTCAGCACTGTTCAGATTGTATTAGCAAACAAGGCTGATGAGGCCCCTGCACTCAAGCTCATATTCTGCTGAAAAAAATGACTTTTACCAGCTCCTCCCCATGGATTGTGAGACCTTCAGAGACAAAGTACAAATAACGTCTTGGACTTTGTCACCCACAGAATGCAACATTTCTCTGTTTTGCACATAGTAAACACCCTAAATATTTAGTGAGTGAGACAATGAATGAGAAAAGGGGACACAGGATATGTATACACTCTATTGTAAACTCAGGCACAGGAGACTATACAATTTGTTAAAAGTAGTTAGATTGTAGGCCTTTCAATATGAATGCCTTTACACTACTTCATAAAATAGGAAGGAAGAAAGAGTTTCAACACAGGTGAGTTGAAGCAATCCTGTTACGTAGATGTGACTCCGGGAGGCCTCAAGGAGTCTCTGAGTGAATCAAATGAATACAGAGAATTATAATTAGTACATTATTCACGTTGATTTATGAAATTACTTTCTTCCCAGTTAATGAAAATAGCAAACCAACAGTCCCTTGTCATTGGCTGTCTTAAGAGTTCTGGTTTTTTACTGTTGATGAGCCTAGAGTCCATGATGTCTAGAAATTAGCCTTTTTCTTGGGAATTCAATCAGTGGGGTGGTTAGTGGAATGCAGAAGTGAGCTTCCTAGGCAGGAGTGGGTACAGACTGTCACCCCACAGTCACATCTCAATGCAGTTTTGTCTCCCCTTCAACATTATGGAACCTGATATGCACATATTTTCATCTTTTACTATCACTAAAAAACTAAAGCCTCTTAAAACCAATGGAATGTCACACTGTGCTTTGCAAATTCAGGAATTTGGAGCTTCTTGAGGTTGCAGGATGTATCCCTTGAAAACAGCAAGGGCACATTGTGAGTCTTGATTAGCTGGGGTTCCTCATTCTGGAAGTTCATCCTCTTTGAACACACTCCTTGGAGAACTGAGTGAAAGGACAATCTCTTAGGCTGCTGTTGGTGCTCGTTCCTTAAAGGGCTAATATCCAGAATCTGCAAAGAACTTAAATAAATTCACAAGAAAAAATCAAACAACCCTGTCAAAAAGTGGGCAAAGGATATGAACAGACATTTCTCAAAAGAAGACATTTATGCAGCCAACAGACACATGAAAAAATGCTCATCATCACTGGCCGTAAGAGAAATGCAAATCAAAACCACAATGAGATACCATCTCACACCAGTTAGAATGACGATCATTAAAAAGTCAGGAAACAACAGGTGCTGGAGAGGATGTGGAGAAATAGGAACACTTTTACACTGTTGATGGGACTGTAAACTAGTTCAACCATGTGGAAGACAGTGTGGTGATTCCTCAAGGATCTAGAACTAGAAATACCATTTGACCCAGCAATCCCATTACTGGGTATATACCCAAAGGATTATAAATCATGCTGCTATAAAGACACATGCATACGTATGTTTATTGCGGCACTATTCACAATAGCAAAGACTTGGAACCAACCCAAGTGTCCATCAATGATAGATTGGATTAAGAAAACGTGGCACATATACACCATGGAATACTATGCAGCCATAAAAAAATGATGAGTTCATGTCCTTTGTAGGAACATGGATGAAACTGGAAACCATCATTCTGAGCAAACTATCACAAGGACAGAAAACCAAACATGACATGTTCTCACTCATAGGTGGGAATTGAACAAAGAGAACACTTGGACACAGGATGGGGAACATTTACCTAATGTAAATAATGAATTAATGGGTGCAGCACACCAACATGGCACATGTATACGTATGTAACAAACCTGCACGTTGTGCATATGTACCCTAGAACTTAAAGTATAATTAAAAAAAAAGAAAGAGACTTGCAGTGTGCTAGGCTCAGTGTTAAATATTGGAGTACATACAAAGAGAGGCAAATTCTTTTCAATACTCTCTTAAATTAGGACTTTTATACTTTTAATTGTTCTATCTGGTTTTTGGTTTTGATAGTCACAACCATCCAGTGTAATAGCTAGGGGATATCTTTGTGCGTGTGTGTATGTGTGTATAAATGTGTGTATGTGTGTGTGTGTGTGTATAAATATTTTTATTTTGCCATTTTAAAGTTCACCAGAATTTACAGATTATTTCTATGTTATACATCTTTTTAATGGAGTTTTAATTCCATGCAATAAGGAAATAAATATTGCACTTGCCTCATGTCTTCCCACAATTTAAAATGAATCTTGTGATGTGAGCCCAAAGTGTAAAAACCGTCTTCCTCATAGTGCCTCACAGATTGATTTGTGGGTTGCTGGATGTGGCTAAATTGAAAACCGCCCTAATGGGTCAGGGACTGTGTTAACTATGTTACAATGTTTTTACCTTTAATCCTCACCAGAGTCAACTCTAGAGGCTGGGAAGTCCAAGATCAAGGTGGCAGCAGATTCAGTGTCTGGTGAGGGCTTGCTCCTCATAGATGGCACGTTATATGTATCGTCACACGGAGAAAGGGTAGGGTACATCTTACTAGTCTCATTTAACAGATGATAAAAGTGAGGCCCAAAGAGATGAGGCGAATTGCCAAAATTCAACTAGCAAAACAGGTCTCTCAAACTCAGCCCTCTTAACTGCAAATCCAATGCTCTTTGGCAGATAATGCATGTGAAGAGACGAGGATACGGTGAGCTGGAGGGAATTTTTAAGTGAATCCATAGAAATGATGCATATTATTCCAGAAACATCATTCATACCTTTCATCCCAAAGAGTCACACAAATCAAAGAGTCATTTCAAAGAGTACCAAAAGAATGGGATATCAAAAGGATCAAACATAAATGATATGTAGAGACTTCTGTGCAAACCCAATTAGCCAGAGAAAGTGATAGGAAAATTTTAAATGTCCCCAAAGTGTCCTATTTAACCCTCTGCTCTGGTCTATGGCTTGATCCTGACCAAAGAGCTCCAGATGGAATGGATAGAGAGTCTGGGGTCAGCATGGGTTGTGTTTTGACTGCAAGTTGGCATCTCGCCAGGCTGGGCCTTCACTCTGTCCCCCTGCATGACCCTAGCCCACTTTGGCTTGCCGAATTACTTAAATGTTGTACATTACTAGTTAATAGACACAACATATTGAAAGTTTTACAATCAAATATTTATGCGGCTAGAAAACATTTTACATTATCTTTAAACAGCCATGTCATCTATTTATTTTCATTCTCTGATCTTTCTGTTTTGTATCAGAATCAGAGAATTTAGCCTATTTACCCAGAAGTAAATATTATGATGAAAACATTGGGCGGCTCAAAAGTAGACTTAGTAAAATGCAGAAGTATTTTTTTGCCAGTGTCAATTGCACAACAGCCCCTGCATGGTAATAAATTAAGAAATTTCTAAGGGATGCTTGAAGTATGGTGGTTAAATACTTCATGGCTAGATACTGTCTCTACCTGCCTGATCCCCTGATGGCAGGATATACCTGGATACATCTAGCAATTCTTTCTGGCTATTCATTCTTTTCTGCAATAGAGAGAAACTCTCCTGGGGCAATGAGGCAGCATTTGCAGGCGACTCCAGTAAGGGAAATATATTTAATACTGAATCTTGGGCTTCAAGTAAGAGTTGATAGCCTGTGGTCTGAAGAGTCCTGTTAGTAGTTAATGGTCACTAAGTTTTCAGCTTGGCCTCCTCCTTTCTTGCTAGATATTTCTAACTTCTGAATGCTTCCCCCAACTCTGTCCTGTATGGTTGTTTTACTAGACTTCAAGAGCTAGTCCCATGTTTGTGCACTTATCTCTTCCCTGGAGAGGTATCTCCTCTTATCACTGAATATTTCCAACCAGTATCTCCTCTTATCACTGAGTTAGAGAAAAAGACCCTCATTCTTCCTTTTTTTTTTTTTTTTTTTTTGAGACAAAGTCTCACTCTGTCACCCAGGCTGGAGTGCAGTGGCATGATCTCAGCTCACTTCAACCTCCACCTCCCAGGTTCAAGTGATTCTCCTGCCTCAGCCGCCCGAGTAGCTGGGACTACAGGTGCGTGCCACCACACCTGGCTAATTTTTTGTATTTTTAGTAGAGATGGGGTTTCACTGTGTTAGCCAGGATGGTCTTGATCTCCTGACCTCATGATCTGCCTGCTTCGGCCTCCCAAAGTGCTGGGATTACAGGCGTGAGCCACCGCAACGGCCTCTCCTTCTTCTTTTACATACCACTTCCAAAGAACACTCTTAAAGACATAAGGAAGGGGTCAGAATTTCAGAGGGCCAGAAAGCACCATCCTCCGACAGGCCTTGATCCCCAGCCTCTGGCCTGAGGTGCTCAAGACCTAATTTCTGTCCCTTACCCTTAACCTGGTTCTTCTGTGCTATTTCTTGGGCGTTCTTGCTTCACCCAATTTCCTAATCTTTAACTGGACTCCCAGTCAGTCTTACATCTGTCTCACCCTCAGGGTGAAGGCTGGTAACCTGCCCCCTGGGGGTTTCTTCCTTACCAGAAGCCTCCTTAGACTTGAGGAAGGTGGTGTATGGGTTTAGGGCAAGTAGCACCTGTGTCGGAATGGATGCTCTTGTCAGTAGCCTTAGGCAACCCCCTAACCTCCCTGAACATCAGCTTTTTCCCCTACTATAGAAGAATGATGCATGAATAGTAGGATTGATGTAAGGAATAAATGTGGTTTATGTGTAAATAACCTCATACTATGTTTGGTCCAGAGTGAGGACTCATCAGCCAAGTAGTGGTAACTCTTACTCCTACTATTTGTGGTACAAATGCCCTGATTTCCTTAAAGATTCCCCCAGGCTTGATTTCCTCAATTTCTTCCTGATACTGACATGGTTTCTCTAAGTCATTACCTAAACATTAACTCTTAGTCGGTGATTCATAACTACAAGACGATGTGGAAGATAGATGGGTAAAAGAAAAAGAAAGAGAGCAAGAAAGAATGAGAAAAGATTGGCAGAAAATGCAGGTTAGAAAATCCATGCTTTAGAATAAAATATTCATAATTTTTTTTTTTTTTTTTGAGATGGAGTTTTGCTCTTTTTGCCCAGGCTGGAGTACAGTGGTGCTATCTCGGCTCACTGCAACCTCTGCCTCCCGGGTTCTTGCAATTTTCCTGCCTCAGCCTCCCGGGTAGCTGAGATTACAGGCATGCGCCACCACGCCTGGCTAATTTTGTATTTTTAGTAGACGCAGGGTTTCACCATGTTGGTCAGGCTGGTCTCGAACCCCTGACCTCAGGTAATCCACCCGCCGCAGCCTCCCAAAGTGCTGGGATTACAGGCGTGAGTCACCGCACCCAGCCAAGTATTCATAATTTTAAGAATACAAATTCAGTAAAGTACAAATTTTTATTGAATATAAATTCAGAAAGTAAAGAAGACAGGTCCCTTTCTACAAGAAAAATAAGACATAAATGAGATAGGAATTACCCCAAACAGGGAAGAGCCCCTGGGTCACAGAAACCCTGGTTTGATTCCCCGAGTGAGTACCTGAGCAAATGGGTCCAGGGTCCATTTACACAGGTCTCAGCTTCCTCATCTCTGAAATGAGACGGTATAACCAGATTCATTGGACAAACGCTTAGCAACCACTCACTGATAACCTACTCTGGACAAATTCTGGGCACTGAGGTTTCAAAGGAGCACAAGAGAATTAAGGTTCCTGCTCGTATTCCAGTAGTAGAGACAAAAAAAAAAGTAGATAACTAAATGAAATCATTTTAATAATCAGGAACCTAAAATTAATTGGATTGTAATTATTTGGGAGGAGTGGGCTACTTAAGACAGGAAGGTCAGAGAACTCCTTTCTGCGAGGCTGCTACTTCTGTGAATGGAGTCCAGGCATGCAAAGATCTGGGGGGCTGGACATTCCAGGCAGCGTGGACTGCAAATGGCCATGGGGTATGTGCAGAAGGAGAGGGGGCTAGTGTGGCCAGAGGTCAGTAAACAAGGAGAGCCTGGAGTGAGGTTAGCAGGGTAGGCAGGTGCCAGGCTCGTGCGGATTCTAAGTCAGCAAGGGGCAGAAGGCATGTAAAAATCGGGCAAATGGAGGTGATTCTGACAAAAAGGGATATTTACAAAGTTGTGGGTGGGATAGGAAAACCACCAAACATAGTAGGTAGGACAGCAGACCCCTGACCACTCTTAGCACTGAACAAACAGGAGAGAGTGGTCACTGGGACCACAGGGAGGGAGTCAAATAGAGGGAACTTGTTGACTGGAGCCCTGGCGGGGACCCTGGGAAACAAATGCCCTGACCTCACCCTTTGCCTCCCTCCAATCCCCAGCAGAACTCCCCATTAACTGGACACACTCAGAAGCTAAAGGGCAAAGGAGTCCACTAATGCAGGTCCTATTGACCAGCCTCCCTGCGGACCCCCCAGGGTGAAGAGTGGGACAAAAGGAGAAGGAGGAAGATGCAGAGGGGCAAAGCAAAGCTGTCAGGAGATAGAGCAGCCGTGATGAGGTGTTTGCTTTATGCTAAGGGCACTGGGAAGCTGCAGGAGAGTTTTAAGCAAGGGAGTACTTGGAACTGATTTATGTTAAAAGATCTTTCTGGCTGCTGTTTGGAGCCAGACTTTAGAGAGGCTAGATCAGAAGTTGGGAGAATATTTAGGAGGCGATTACACCATTTAAGTAAGAAATGCATGCTAATGTGGTTCAGCATGATGGCTGAACATAAAGAGAAATAAATGGATTTGGGATCCACATTGGTATAAAAATTAAAAAAAAAATAAACCCAACTTCTACCATTGCCGTGAGCTAAAGTGAAGCTTTCATGCAGCCCTAATGGAAAATAAGAACATATGTGCACCGTGCATGCTGCAAACCCCGGAACTTCTGGCCAGTGCCAACTCATGTTGCTTTTACGGTGCAAAGAGCATTGAGATAAATTTATCAGCTCTATGCCATTTTTATTTATAATAAGGAGAAAGAAAATAAAAGAATTTTCCAAGCCCGGCATGTAGAAAAATGATTTGTTCAGTCGACCCGACAAATAACAAATAGTAAAGTCTTCCAGTTTTATTGTTGGCATTATCATAAAGAACAGGCTGTGCTTATTATCTGGTTAAAGGGGATTCGTTCTGTGTGATGTTGAAGTGAGTTATAATCTTTAATAAACAAATAACATCGGTATTTTTTTAATTTCATAGTCATGAATGTTTGTAGAATTGTCTTTTCTCTCTCTCTCTTTGGTGATGCTTTTGTCAGACGTCAGAAATGCTTTTGCTCTGTCCCCAGACATGGGGTGTCATTTCCAACTATAGAGTCGTGAGGCTGTTTCTAAATTCCATCAATGCTTCTTCAAGGACCAGGCTACACCAGTGATGGCAGCTTAATGGCACCTGTCATAATACCAATCCCAAGACATTAATTCACTCCTGGGAAGTCCCAGTGTCCCGTAATAAACCTGTGTAGACTCTTAAAGTTATATTCTTATGTAAGGGAAGCCTAGCACAGAACGAGGTCATAGAGCAAAGAGAACCATGGAAGGATGGTTTGGTCCCTCTGCACATAAAAGATGTAACAAATATTGTAGAGAGAACTGATCATTTTTTGCAAAATTTACGTGTAAGGATCAAAACCCCTAGTATTTTTTAAAACAAAGAACAAATATGTGAGTACTTCAGACACATCTGAGGTCAAATGTCAGCCCCTATGCTCACCAAATTGCTTCACCTCTGTAAGCAGGGCTAACCCTAGAAGATGCAAGGGCTTTGCATGAATATATGTATATATATATACACACACACACACACACATATATACACAAATATATATATACACACACAAATATATATATTTGTATATATATTTGTATAGTGTGTATTTGTATATATGTGTGTGTATATATAATATATATTTTATATATTTTATATATCATATATTTTATATATCATATATTTTATATATTATATTTTATATATTATATATTATATATTTTATATATTATATTTTATATATTATATATTATATATTTTATATATTATATATTTTATATAATATATATTATATATTATATATTTTATATATTATATATTTTATATAATATATATTATATATTATATAATATATATTATATATTATATATTTTATATATTATATATTTTATATAATATATATTATATATTATATATTTTATATATTATATATTTTATATATTATATTTTACATATTATATATAATATATATTTTACATATTATATATAATATACATTTTACATATTATATATAATATATATTTTACATATTATATATTATATATATTTTACATATTATATATTATATATTTTACATATTATATATTATATATAATATATTTTACATATTATGTATTATATATATTATATAATATATATTATATATAATATATTTTATATATTATATATAATATATATTTTATATATAATATATAATATATTTTATATATTATGTATTATATAATATATATTTTATATATTATATATAATATATATTTTATATATTATATATAATATATATTTTATATATTATATATAATATATATTTTATATATTATATATAATATATATTTTATATATTATATATAATATATATTTTATATATTATATATAATATATATTTTATATATTATATATAATATATATTTTATATATTATATATAATATATATTTTATATATTATATATAATATATATTTTATATATTATATATAATATATATTATATAATATATGTTATACATTATATATAATATATGTTATACATTATATATAATATATGTTATACATTATATATAATATATGTTATACATTATATAATACATATTATATATTATATATATAATATGTATTATATAATATATATTATATATATATAGCAGGGATCCCATCTATATAAATAATTTGAGTCACTCAAAATCAGCACGTCAGCTCCACCCTTGAGGCCTAATCTTGTGCCGATCCCACAGAAGAAATAATGCACAAGCCAAAGGAAGTTATCAGCTCACTAGGCTACCCTCCTGAAGTCTGGTCATGGGGACCCAGGACAATTCATTAGGCTCAAGTTTCAGAGCTCATTTGGGCATCTTGTTGGTCCCACCACAGGACAGAGGGTTGGAGAGTACCCTGAGGGAAAGCAACAGGAACTTGCCCACCCTATGTGAGGGTCCCACCGTATGTGACATGGAGTCAGAACACCTAGCTGAGATGCTACCTCTCGCCTCCACAGTTCCCAGGTACCACAGGAAGACTTAAACTATTTCAAGAGAGGCACTCCAAAGTACAGGAGGATGCCTGAGATGTGGCATCTAGGATGGAGGCCCTACTTGCATTGGTCTAAGGATGGTACTCTCTCTGAACCTCAGTTTCCCTATCCGTAGGATGGGAATAAAAATTTTACCTCTTGCTAAGGTTATTGTTAAGTGTTAAGTGAGATAATACCACCATTCAGATTCCTAGCATATAGTAAGCATTCTCTCAGTATTGGCTAATGTTGTACTCATGTGTGTGTATATAAATACACACACGTAAATAAGGATGTTGCAGTCCAATTTCAGAAAACTTTTTGAAGACAGATGTGTTCATCAGCATTTAATTTTGGGCTCTGTTCCCCAGCAGGTGTGGTGATATGCCTGTCTTCAAAACTACTGGTGAGCAACCTCAAATACAGCCAAAGGAAAAAAAAAGAGGACACAAAAAATCTTTAGAACTATTAGCTCTAGTTTCACAGAGTTCTGGCCAAGCAGATATTCGTCTGCAGGGTTTATTTTTTTTCTTTTCAAATAGGGCAAAAACAATACTTCCAAAATCTAAATGCCTCAAAACTGAATATAATTGTTTCCATTGTTATAATTAACTTAAGCATGAAGCATTCCTCATTTATATTTTGAGTGAAGCCTTCGGAAAACTCAGAAGCCTGCTAACCCAGGCCAGCATCTCAGGGGTTCTGATGGCAGCATCCCTGGAGATTGCCCCACCCCCCTCGCAGGGGCACCACAGCAACCACGAGGCACTGATTTCATGCAATGCCAGCCTGGTCTGATGGAACTGGATGCCGTTTAAATGATATTGAACTTTCCCCTGGTTTGTAATTGGTCTGGATGTTTTACCACAAAAAAATTGTTATTTCCCAAAGGATCACCATTACAGAGTCTGAATATGTGGCATTTGTAGAGTACTTTAGAAGAGAAGAGGTGTTTCTTTGCACTTTAGCTTTGCCTGTAAATGGATTGGTTGATGTGTAGGGATTCTAGCGTTATCATTGTCATTGCCATCACCACCACCATCATTATCATCATCATCATCAACATCATCATCATGGCTCTCATTTGTAGGAAATCTACCATGTACCAGGCTCTGTCCCGAGTGTTTTCTTTATATCTGTTTACCCACAGAATTCTCTCCATAACCTATGAGCTAGATATCCTTGCTTACAGATGAAGAAACCAAGACACAAAGAACAGAGAGGTTAAGTTAGTTGCCCAAGGTCACGCAGGTAATAAAAGGCGGAGTTAGGGAATTGCATTCTGGTGCCAGGCTCCAGAACCCATATCCTTTGCCATAACTAGCCTCTGTGCTGGTATTGCCAAAGTTGAAGACTTGAAACATGTATACAAGATATACAAGATGAAGACTTACAGAGCTACCAATGACTAGGTGTTTCATTCATCTTCTTTCCAAACCGAAACCATCTGCAGTCACATACATTTTATCGGATCTTCTAGGATTCTCATTTGGTCATTTTTAACAAATTTGCTGTCAAACACACTGGAAGATATCCTAGACTCGTGTCTTGAAAGCCATAGACACAGTTACTGTTCTTTAGTTTTAAATGATAATGTAACAAAATCCTGTTTTTATTAATGGAATGGGTCAGTACCAAGGTCGGTTTGTAATAAAGAATTTTCCAGAAACAAAGAAAAGGAATTGGCAACGTACTGTAAGAAAAGACTGCATGAGCCAGGAAGCAACTTAGGGATGTTTAAATTTTCCCTGACATGAATGCTGACCACCCAGGGGAATAAAAAAAAAACACCTGTCCCAGGCAGGCAGGGATTCAGGCAGGGTATGTGGATACCCAGAGAGGGAAACCTGAGCAGGCTTCTCAGTCATCTGTCACATTAGGGGCCCTATGTGTCCAAGAGTCACGCAGAAGCCTTGTGACCAAGACCTGGTCTTAGGTCTGTCTCTAAATAGAGGCCACTGTTGGTGAATCAGTGGTTCTTTGTCCTGTGTCCATTTTTTCAATGGTCCAAAAGTTTCTTAAATCTCTCAAAGGATTGAGATGAAAAATCGCAAAGGAAAATACACACGAACGGGCTTTAAAAAGTTAAAATTACATATGATGTTGGAGAAAAGAAGCATAAAAACAGTGCAATTGTAAAACAGGAAGGTCCTTATCAAGACAAGCATAGGACAGCTAAGGACTGTGAACTGCTGCTGGGACATTGGGCAGGTTAAAGTCTGAGGACTGCTTGAGTCAGTTTCTATAAAACTAGCATATCTGCTCAAATCTTATGTGCAAAAAGGAATTTTGCTCCAAAAGCATTCAGTGGATCTGAATGTCCCTTGGCCATTTGCTGGATTGAATGACTATTTGTTAAGTTTCCTTCAACTGAACACTGGGTTCCTGAGACCGGCTTCCTGAGAGTATCGCTGGTGGACAAGCCTCCCACCGTGAATTTTCTTTACTGTTATTATAGCTGGTTTTAATAGCATTTGGAATTTTTCCTTTTCAGACATTCTCACTTGGAATGTACTAATTTTCATAGTCAGATGTTGGTTTTAGCTAATTTGTTGTAGCTCCTTGAATGGGCCATGCTATTTTCAGAGAGAGAAAAATATCTTTCCTAGTGCCCCCTAAAATGAAAAGCTCCCCTTCCTGACTCACAGCCCTGGAGATGTGGGGTGAGGTGAAGAGACTTAGAAAGCTCTGGGGGAATTTCTATCCACTAAATAGTACCACCGGCCTTCCTCCGCCCCCTCCTCACTCCCGTTGCATACAGGGTGGTGCTTCACCATTCCTTAGCCATAATAGGCATCCTGAGTTAATGAGATGAGGGATGCATGATTTGTAAGGTCACCTGAAGCAGGTCAGGGATTTATGGGCCTCCATTATGTTTTCTGCAAAGCGGGGGAGATAGTAAGCAAACTGAGAGAAAGGAGGAGTTAGGAAACAGAACGCAACCAGTTGCAAAAAAGAAAGAAAGAAAAGGAAAACATTTAGAAGAGAAAGCAAACTCCCAGATCACACTTTATGAACCAGAAGAGGTTTAAGTGTATAATGTTGTATCAGGCCCTGAACAGAGTGAATCAGAACAAAACAGTTGCTGCATCCAAGCATCACGCAACAAACCCCTGTTGGGCAGCTGCTTTTTGAAAGCCTCAATGTATCATGCCTTGGTAGAATCAAAGGATACAGGACAAGCCAGAGCTCTCAAGAAGTGTGTAATCTATTCGCAGAAGAAAAGACAAAAGACAACAAACACTATTCTGTATATAATAATTCAAATACAAATTATGTCAAAGGGCAGTTTATTATGGAAAGAATAATAGAAAATTAGCAAAATAGTAATAAAAGGAAAAATAGATAATGGGTTATAAACATAAATGAAAACTATATTCCTGTGCTCCAGAAGCCTTCAAACTAGTGGAGGAATTTTTTATGCTAAAAAGTAATTGATGGCCCAGGCACGGTGGCTCATGACTATAACCCCAACACTTTGGGAAGCCGAGGCACTCAGATCGCTTGAGCCCAAGACCAGCCTGGGCAACATGGCAAAATCCCTTCCCTACAAAAAATACAAAAATTAGCTGGGTATGGGGCTGAGGTGGGAGGATCCCTTGAGCCTAGGAGATGGAAGCTACAGTGAGCCAAGATCACGCCATTGCACTCCAACCTAGGCAGCAAAGTAAGACCTTGTCTAAAATAAAATAAAATAAAATAAAATAAAATAAAATAAAATAAAATAAAATAAAATAAAGTAAAAAGTAAAGTAAAATAAAATAATAAAATTAAAGTAAAAAATAAAAATAATTGATGATACTTTGAAAATGCAATAACAGGCTGGGCACGGTGGCTCACATATGTAATCCCAGCACTTTGGGAGGCCAAGGCAGGTGGATCACTTGAGTTCAGGAGTTCGAGACCAGCCTGACCAACATGGTGAAAGCCCATCTCTACTAAAAATAAAAAAAATTAGCCGGCATGGTGGCAGGTGCCTGTAATCCCAGCTACTCAGGAGGCTGAGGCAGGAGAATTGCTTGAACCCGGGAGGTGGAGGTTTCCGTGAGCCGAGATCACACCACTGCACTCCAGACAGGGTGACAAAAGCAAAACTTCAAAAGAAACAAAGAAAGAAAGAGAGAGAGAGAAAGAGAAAGAAGGAAGGAAGGAAGGAAAAGGAAGGAAGGAAGGAAGGAAGGAAACGAGGTTGGGAAGAAAGGGGAGGAAATAAAGTAGGAGAAATTGACAAGGGCCATAGTATGTGGGGCTTTCTATGTCACACTTAGGAGCATGGACATAACCCTTTGGCACGAGAGAGCCAAAAAGGAGTTTAAGCAGGAAGCAATGTGATCCGCCTTATGATTTAGGATTATCACTTTGATGACAACGTGGAAGATGGACTGGAGCAGGGAAAGCCTAAGAGGAAGAAGACCACTCAAGAGACACATGCAGTAAACCAGGGGAAAAGTCAACAAGAGCTTGAAGTAAGTAAGAGGCATTAGGGATAAATAAAGGAGGTACATTCAATAGGTATTTAGGGAGGAGAATGGATATGGCGTGGTGATCGATTGAGGATGGAGAGAATGCAGAAACGTAGATTGTGGCCATCGTCCCCAAACCAGTCATTAGGTGGATACTTTTCCCCATTCATTGGAATGAGCAGGAAAGTTCAGGAAAGAAAGTGTGGGAAAAGGATTAGGTCTGAAGGAAAACTTGATGAGAGGAAGTGGTTAAATTTGGTTTTGCACCTCTTATTGTCAAAGAGCTTTTGGGAAATCAAGTGGAGAAAGCATTTGGATATATGGGTCTAGAGCACAAGAGAAGAATTTCAGAAAGATATACAGCTTTGGAAGGAGTTCTAGGAGGAAGAAAAGAAGCAGCAATGATCAATTTCAAGAGAACCTGGAAAAACAAAGATGGGTAAATGTCTACTGGAAGACTGGGTAGTCTTTACTCACATTGGTACTGTTAAAATAGAGGGGAAAAAAAACAAGTGAAATTGAAGAATTTGCACCCTGAAAATTGCACCTACCCAGAAATGAATGACAACTATGAGTTCATCTCCAGACAACACACTTCTCCATTGTCCATATTCTCTATGGCAAACAAGTCACAGCAGTGAGACAGCCATCTCAGATATAACTTGGACCCCGAGGAAACTATCATTGCATGGATCCAATGCAGACAAGCTTGGGCAATATCTCTGTGTCATGTAACCTAAAGGCAAGAATGAAGCTGGAATCACAAATGGTTTGTATTTACACACTGCCAGAATGCTCACTGTTTCTATTTTACACTCCTCTTCACCCCTCTTAAAGTGAGAGTAACAAGGATCCAGGAAGACGAAGAAGAAGAGACCACACAGGGGTGCATGACTTTCAGCACAGTGACCCTGCTGTCTAGTAAATGTGGCCCAACCCGGCGGCTCCAAATCAGGATGAGCAAATTGTATTCCCTTTTCTTGGGCAGGAACTAGGATGGAGAAGTGCAAAGAGAGAGAGGAAAGGTGAAACCATTGCTGGCTGTCAGGCAGACTCGGAAGGGGCTGTGACCGATCCTGCAACTGAAACTACTTTCTTTACGTTGTTTAAATCTTTGTTTAAATTAGGCAAAAGTCCTTCTACATTCACTTTTATGAAAGAAAGCAGGTTATGTTAATAGTGTGGCTGACATGAGTTCCATCTGTGCTTTCATGACATTAACTCGTAGAATAATGACACCGGATTTCTGGTTTGTTGAGAGTTTGTGGATGACCCCCACCACTATATTCTTAGCCCCTAGAGGTTCTGGACCATATCTGCTTTATCTTTATATTCCTTACAGTGCTAGAACACAGTCTGCACTTAATAAATATTTCTGGAATGGAAAGAAATTGAGAGGCTGGGGCTGCATTTCTTAAATAGGTAATTCTTCAAGTAGGTGACTTGATGGTACATACCTCATCCTCCCTACTGCAGTCAAGCTCTTGGAAAGCAGAGGAGAAATTTCACAACAGAGTTCACAAAGAAGATTCACAGGGGTCTGACTCAGTGTGCAGACATGCTCTATTGGCTCCATTTGACCCTTCTCCCCCCGACCCCACCCCCCCCCCACACATACATACACACAAACACACACACACACACACAAACACACACACACTTGTATGGGCCTTGTGGGTGCTTGGAGTAACTGGGAGTTTGAGAGACTTCAAGGTAGAAAGGAGAGAAGGCAGGATGCAATTAGAAAGCATCTCTACATTACCATTTCTGGTCAAATTGACTGAAGAATCTTAGAAATAAAAAAATACTAAATCTTCCATGCTACTGTTAGCTGTGATTTCATTTCTCATTCTATGTAAAAAGTCAACCTTGCACTTAAAATCATAGTTATAATTTTGCATTCATTTTTTAAAGAACCCTCAAATTTTATGAGACTCAGATTGTACAATTTGGATCTGCTCCTGGCTGACCTATGGTGTTTTAATACATTTTTTAAATGTACTGATAATTGTTCTTTTTTTTATCTTTTCTTTTTTTGAGACAGAGTCTGGCTTTGTCATCCAGGCTGGAGTGCAGTGGCGCGATCTCAGCTCACTGCAACCTCCACCTCCCAGGTTCAAGCAATTCTCCTGCCTCAGCCTCCCAAGTGCCTGGGACTACAGTCACCCGCCACCATTCCTGGCTAATTTTTGTATTTTTAGTAGAGACAGGGTTTTACCACATTGGCCAGGCTGGTCTTGAACTCCTGACCTTGTGATCCGCCCGCCTCAGCCTCCCAAAGTGCTGGGATTACAGGTGTGAGCCACCACACCCAGCCTAGTTGTTCATATTTTTAAAAGCCAATACCTTTCACATACAACCTGGATTTCTAGTGTCTTTGAACAGTTAAGGAGTATAGCAATGAGGGCCTGTGTTCCTTCTCTCATGGCTACAGTCACCTAGAGCTAGGCCATGGCTGCCCCCCTTGGATGAGCCACCTGCTGTCCAGTTTGTTGTGTGAAACCCCCTCCTGCCTACATTTTATCTTATCTCTGGCTCACTCGACTCATTTGAGTTTGCAAACCTATCTCTCTATGCATGCCTGCCTGCCAGGGCACTTGCCACAGTGACGTGCTCACATCCCTAAATGCATTTTCTTTTTTTTTTCTTTCTTTCTTTCTTTCTTTTTTTTTTTTTTTTTTTTTTGAGACAAGGTCTCACTCTGTCACCCAGGCTGGAGTGCAGTGACACAGTCATGGCTCACTGCAGCCTCAACTTCCTGGGCTCAGGTGATCAGGTGATTCTCCCACCTCAGCTTCCCGTGTAGCTGGGACTACAGGCATGTGCCACCATGCCTGACTTTTGTGTGTGTGTGCGTGCGTGTGTGTGTGTGTGTGTGTGTGTGTGTGTGTGTGTGTATTTTTAGCAGAGACGGGGTTTCATCATATTTCCCAGGCTGGTCTCAAACTCCTAGACTCAAGTGATCCACCTGCCTTGGTCTCCCAAAGTGCTGGGATTACAGGTGTGAGCCACCATGCCTGGCCCCCTAAATGCATCTTAAATCAACTAATGAAAGATGAATAAATGCTTCCCTGAAGTTACTTATTCACCGATGTGTGAGAGAATAAAAAGAGAAAATGGACAAGAGGTGATACTAGAGACAGGTACTGAAGAACTCTTCATGTCTCAAGAAGACCGTGAGATCCATTCACACAATAATGACCTTGGTGGGGAAGGGGATTTGCTAAGAGAGGACCACAGGGAGAATTCGAGGTCCTGAGGACAACATAGGTGAGCTGTCCCTCTGCTCACCACACTATCCCCTGTCTGTGACCCAGCAGCTGACCTCATGGTGCTCCTAGGAAAGGAGATGTGTAAGGGGTCAAGATTTAAGGTGGTGACTCTGCACTGTACTTTGAACTCACACCTATGGACATAATCACTTCCATTGTGGCTGAAGGCTGAGGACCACAGCTATGGAAGGCAGAATTGAAAGGTGACGTCTCAGTGAGCTATCCCCTTGGATAATCTTCTCTCCTTCAATATGGGAGAGACCAGGGACTGTGATGGATGCACTGTTATGATTAGGTTACATTATTTGCAAAGATGAAGAGGTTTTTCAGACATAAATTTCCTAATTACTATGACTTTCAGTTAAAAGAAAGATTATCCTGGGTAAGCCTGACCTAATCAGCTGAGCCCTTTAAAAGAGGACATTCTCAGCCAGGTGCGGTGGCTCATGCCTGTAATCACAACACTGGGAGGCTGAGGAGGGTGGATCACCTGAGGTTAGGAGTTGGAGACCAGCCTGACCAACATGGATAAACCCCTTCTCTACTAAAAATGCAAAAATTAGCCAGGGGTGGTGGTGCATGCCTGTAATCTCAGCTACTCAGGAGGCTGAGGCAGGAGAATCGCCTGAACCAGGGTGGCGGAGGTTGTGGTGAGCCGAGATCAGGCCATTGCACTCCAGCCTGGGCAACAAGAGCAAAACTCTGTCTCAGAAAAGAAAGAAAGAAAGAAAAAGACATTCTCCTGCTGGCCTTGGAAAAAAGCAAGCCATTGTGAGTTCTAACACTGCGAAGACCTGAATTCTATCAATAACCAGTGAACTTGGAAGGGGACACTGAGCTTCTCATGGGACTGCCACCCTAGCCAGCACCTTGAGTGCAGCATTGTTAGACCCTAAGCAGAGGTCCCAGATAATCCATGCCTGGACTCCTGACCATGAAAACTGTGAGATAATAAATACGTGCATTGTTTTAAGCTGCTAAATGTCTAGCAACTTATTACACAGGTAACTAACAGCAAAGGAGAGAAAGCCAAAATGAAGGGAAAAGAGACAGAATTGCTTGGAATCTTCATGAATGGTTGGAGATGGTTGGGGCAGGGGAAGTAAAAAGAAGGGTCCAAAACACACCAGGGCCGGGCACGGTGGCTTACACCTCTAATCCCAGCACTTTGGGAGGCCAAGGCAGGCAGATCACCTGAGCGCAGGAGTTCAAGACCAGCTTGGCTGGTCTTGATGGGGGGAAGCCCTATCTCTGCTAAAAATACAAAATCATCTGGGTGCAGTGGCATGCATCTGTAATCCCAGCTACTCGGGAGGCTGAGGCAGGGAGAATCTCTTGAACCCGGGAGGCAAGGTTGCAGTAAGCCCAGATCGCACCACTGTACTCCAGCCTGGGCAACAGAGCGAGACTCTGTCTCAAAATAATAAATAATAATAATAAAATAAAACACACCAAAATTGTTCTGGGCACCCCACATGTATTCTTTCATTTAAATATCCCAACTCTTCCTGGAAGTAAATATTTCGAACTCCATTTTACAGATAAGACGTTGAGTATCCCAGAGAACTCCAATAATTCACTCCAAAGTACAGGATTATCCTGATGGAAAGAAGATCTTTCTCACACTGGAGGCTCATGTCTTGCCTTTGTGTCACATCACGGGCTTACTCCAAGCCCCAGGAAAAGAAGGTCATGGAGTAGCCTGGCAAGGAAAACATACTCCAAGGTGGTGGGTGACATTGCAGGACAGAGCCTGGCGGCATGCCGCTGCTGCATTAGCCTGCTGCTTTTCGAGCCTAGCAGCTTAGGAGTTCTGTTCTCCTTGAGAACATCTCCAAATTCCACCCCTCTCAAAAATTTTTTTTGTTTTACCAAAAGTGCTTGGCTAGAGAGGAGAAATGATGAACTTCTATATGAGCATATTTATAACCATAGATATTCCAAGCCATAGGAGGTATAAATTTCAGGATATATGTCAGTAGCTCCACACTGTGATGGGAAAATTGAGGGGGGCTATGGTTATTGGCATTTCCCAAACTCACTGAAAAAAAGAAACTGCTTCCCTGCAAACACACATACACACACACCACACTCCACACATACACACACGCACACACACACACACCACACTCCACACATACACACACGCACACACACACACACACACACACTCCCCCTAGGCCTGCAGAGAGAAAACAACTTACTCCTGGCCAGCTCATCTAGGTCATGCAGACCCTACAATCAATGCTGGCTTCAGCTAATTTCATCCCAACTTGCACTGAAAAAATAATTCTCTGCCAAGTTGCCATGTATCTCTTCTCAGCCCCAAAGCCTTCGGGATAAAAATCTGTTTGGCTTTTTCTTTTTTCTTTTTTTAATGTTGCTCAAAATAGTTTTCTCTGCTCAGATAATTTTGCAATATTCCTTATCCCACCAATCTCTTCCCTGCAGAGTACCTCCCTGCCACACACATCTCAAAGCCGGTCAGAGCCCTTCCAGACTCCTGTGTGCACCCGTTCCCAAACCTCCCTCCACTTTCCTTCTTCTCATTGAAGACCAGGGGGCTGGGGGTTGACTGAAGACCAGGAGAGGTAGAAGAGAAAGAAAGATCGCAGGCGGAATCATGCCCTCTCCTCCCATGTTCATGTCCTAATCCCAGGAATCTGTGAATAGGTTACATTATACAGCAAAGGGAATCCAGGCAGTAGATGAGATTAGGGAGGATAATAAACTGACTTTATGATAGAGTTTATTTTTGCCGTAAGGTTAATGTAGAAGAGGGAAGCAGAAGGTGGGGAAGGGAGCATTAAAGCGGTAAGATGCAATAGGAACTTGACCCACGATTGCTGGCTTCAAAAATGGAGGAAGCGGCCATGAGCCAAGTACTCGGGCGGCCTCTAGAAGCTGGAAAAGGTGAGGAAATCGATTTTCCCCTAGAGCCTCCAGAAACTAACGCAGCCCTGCTGACACCTTGATTTTGACCCCCTGAGACCCACTTTGGACTTCTGCCCTCCATAACAGCAAGATAATTAACGTGTGCTGTTTTAAGCCACTACATTCGTGGTAATTTGTTATAGCAGGAATGGGAGAATGATGTTACATAATCGCTGAGATGCTCCTGCACACGAAATCAGCCTATAGACAGGCGCCCAGGCCAGGACTAGATCCCCAAAGGGAACATGGATGGATTGTTCTTCCTCGTCTCTGACACATCAGCAAGAAGGTGTCTATCCCTGAAGACCTTATTTACAAAATCGCCCCGCTCAGATCCAGAGAGTAAGCTCTAGGGCTAACCCCTCTAATGTGTTTTCAGCAACAGGGGATGGGGCAGAGGCCGGGACCAGGACATTAGAGGTTGTCCCCATGAGCTATTGTCACCTCGGGTCTCCATCTGTCACCGACTGATCTTTTAAGGACTCGTAGTAGAGATACAGGCAGGCTTGTGTGTAATAGACGACACCCGGGGTCCACGTGCATATGAAGTTGCAAATAAGCCCTAATTATATACGTATACAGAGTGGTTTTTATGTTCTGAGCCACCAACTATTTAACGGGCTTCTTGAGAGATGGGTCTTTGTTTTATTTCATTGATCCATGTGCCTATAACACCTCGGCCAGATGCACAAATAACTCTGGGTCGGTTACGGAATGGATTTTCCCCTAAGGAGAGACTCATTCGCAGGCAAAGTTTTTGAGCCTTCCCAAGCTAAGCCCAGCCCGAGCTCTGACTTGCCCCCTGCTCCAGAGCCCCTCCCTATTTAGAGCCCAGTAGGTTTTACACTCCAACTCAGGTATCTTTTCCCATTCCCTCGGGGTTGTGAGGTGGGAGCGTTGTGTCGCAGCTGGATCTCCAGATGCACCGAGTCACATTTGTCCCCCCAAAAAGCATATCCTAGAAAATGAAAGCCTTTCCATTTCCCCGTGGAAATGCATCTAAGTCCAGTATTGGAGCTGCGAGATACAGAATCGTCTCTGCCAGTGCCCTCAGCCCCTCAAACCGAGGGGAATGCGTGGGCTTCGGTCCGTCGGAAGTTTTTCTTCTCAGGGGTCCAGCTTATTTCCAAATTGCCCCGCGTGAACTGTCCCGCGGGCGCGCACGCCCTTTCGCGCAGCCTTTGCAGCCGGCTGGCGGGAGATCCCGGCCGCTTCCCTTTCGCAGGCAGAAGCCTGGCCGGGGAAGCCCCGGCTGCCCACGCCCATCCCCAGGTCCTCGGAGCTCCCAGCGGCTGCCGCAGCCCCGCGAACCACCTGCAAGCCCCGCGGCGTCGCAGCCCTTCCTTCTTTCCTCCGGGCATCCGCTCTTCAGCTCGCGCCCCTCTCCCAGATTCCCGACCCCTGGCCCTGCTCCCGCCCTCTGTGCCTCGGCGGCTGCGGGGCCCGCCGCAAAGAGTTAAGAGCCGGCTCCCGAGACGGCTTCGGCGGCTCCAGGTCCCCAGACCCCGCTCGCCGCTCCTGATTGGCTGAGCGCCTGTCAGTAGTAAAGAGTATCAGATGGCAAAGTTGGGACCTTCATAAAGGCGTGGTGGCGATTCTCCGCAATCGCCGGCAGCCTATGACATCAGACAGGAACGCCTGGGATGCCGCGCTGCTCCTGGCCAACCTCCGAGGAGGAGGAGGGTCCCGCCGGCTAAGAGTTAATTAGCCCCGCACGGCGAGGGGGGAGGCGCCAGTTTTCTGGGGACACTGGCTGCCACTGTACTCCTACCCAGGGGAGCTCACGGAGAGTTGGATGAATTCTGGGTTGTTAGCTGCGGTCAGCTGGGCTCCCGGGAGCCTGTTGCTGGTGGAGAACAGGGGGCGCCTGGCCAAGGGACCAGCGGCTTGCTGAGACTCAACATGACACTCCTGGGGTCTGAGCATTCCTTGCTGATTAGGAGCAAGTTCAGATCAGGTAGGGCTAAGGCATTTAGCATTCCTTCTTAAACTTTCCTCTTCTGCAATTCTCAACTCTAGAACTGCTTTCCAATAAATGTTTCAAAGCCTGCCAGGTCTACCTCAACTTTGTTCCCCAAAAGCACACTGTGGAAGCGAAGAGTTTTGTTTGACTTTGGGGGCCTTTCGTGTCTTCCGTTGTAAGTGCTTTGGGTGGTCGAGTGTGGTTGTTCATCTGTGAAAAGGCCAATCCTTTTATTTTATTTTATCTTATTTTCTCTGCATCTATGAATAGAAATTTTGGAGGGATACATTCAGAGGGAGCAACTTTGGAAATGAACAAATAAGGGATTTCAAGTTTGGAAGCTGCGTAGTATCGGTTATAATCGCTGAGAAGATGAACCTGATGTTGTGTGTTACGTACAGGGGTCACTTAAAATGTAGCTAATCCAAACAAATGTATTTCCCAAAAAAAGTCACTTGGGGGAAGTAAAAATAGCAAATTTGGAGCACACCAAGTATTTAAAATGACATCACTGTAGAAAAAAAAAGAAAGCCCAGTGCCACAAATATTTTTTCCCAAACCATCTGATATTTATAAATAGAGAATTTCCCCCAAAATTTCTGTGTTAGTGGCACATGGAGAAACTTCTCAAAGGACGCTGAGTGGAGGTGAGTGGAAGGGAGAGACGGGAGCTCTAACCGCTTCTCCAGAAGGGCTTGTACACGCGCCCATGGAAGGTGTCTGTGTGGGTCTCCACGTTTAGACAAAGCAGCACTTGACTTCTGAAGTTATTTTTCAGTAGCTCTGTGTATAATGTTGGTTTTAGAAAACTGGTTAACAACACACTCAACAATGTAGGACTTCTACTTAGATTGATGACTTTTAGGAGAACTCTGATGTGAACATTAGACATAACAGGTGTCAGAAAGATGCTGGCATAGGTTGCTAAGCTAAAGTTTCCTTAGCCCTTCTACATGGGGCCAACTCAGTTGTTTCACTTGGGATGGATGGTTGAAAAAGGAAAAATGTAGATGCTGGGAGGTAAGGTTCATCTGTGACTTTCTTAGATGCCCTTGGTTTTTAGATGCCTGTGGGGTCAACTGGAGATTTTCTTAGGATCTTCATTGTTGATGCAAGTTGAAAACTCAAGAGCTTAGGCGGTCACAAGCCTCACTGCCCCTGAAGCTCTGGGATGAGTCTGCCAGCCACCGGGGTCGGCAGTGGATGAAGTCCTTCCTTTCCTTTCCATGGTGAGGTGAGGCGGTGGATCTGTTAATCAGCTAGAGACCTCACCACGGCGTTGTATTCGGTCAAAACTGTAAGGCAACACTGCCACCTTTCTGAAGAAGAGAGGATGTAGATTTGTTTTCTATGAAGCTGCATTCATTTCAAATGCTTCCTTGCCAGTTTAAATGTGGAGGGTCTGGGGGTGCTGGTTTGTCTCTAAAAGGATCTGGTGATGTACTTGATAGTAGACTTGCAAAACGCTTATCAATCCCTCCTTCAGCTAAAGTGCAGTGGAGAGGGAAGACAGTTTTTGCCACACTCCCAACTTCCGTCTCAGTGGATTTGTGGAGTCCTGGTGTCTCCTAAGTAGACCCTGAAGACCCTGATCCTGGAGCTTCAGAGAACTCCAGCCTCACTTTTTTTAAAGTTGTGCAGGCTTTTGTGTCATAAGGAAAGGTAGCTTCGGGAAAACATGATATCACAGCAGAAGCAGGGATCCTTAATCCTCCCGTCATTGATAAACAGGGAATCTGGAGTTTGAGATGCAAACATTGATAGTCTCTTGACAGACAAGAGAAAAAAGCAAGTGGAATGTAAAACTTAGAAAATGTAATGTTTGAATGGTGGTTATTCTTTCTGGATGTAATTACTACTATGGCTGTGGCAGCACTGAGGTCGCGGCATGCTAACAAGAGGGCCTCTCTTTAAGAGAATGTCTTTTATTTTGTCACCAACAGGGAATAAGGGCCTTGACTTTATTTTGATTTCTCTCTCTCTCTTTCACTGTTTTCCCTTCTCTTCCATCGTCTTCTTCTCCTCCTTCTCTTTCAAAAGCAACTCAAACTGTAAACTCATAAAACTGTTTCTATCTCACTGCGAATATTTGCTTTGATAGTAGATCGTGGTATTATGTATTCCATTAAACATATTTCAAAAAATAAATGCAACAGAACCATTCTCTGATTACAGCAACAGACCCACTGTGACGGGGTTTATTTATAAGTGAGCAGATAACTGCTTTTACTCTGAAATCATCATCGATGTCAACCATGGCCGACGAACTTTCTATAAGCTGTATTTGAGTGACCTCGTGATTAAGGACAAAATTATGCTACAGCAGCAGTAAGCTCTGAAAGTTTACATGTATGAACATGTTTAGTGATATAAACTCATTTGAGAAGCCAAAGGGTGTCCTGGTTGAGTGCGTGGGTCTCGGGGGCCAGACTAGCTGGGTTTTTCATAGTGGTCTCTGCTCACTAGCTACATGACCCTGAGCGTTAGGTAAATTACATAATTCTCTGTGCCTCAACTTGCCTCACCTGAATAAAGAGGATGACTATAGGGTCATTGTGAGAATTAAATGTGAAGTAGAGAACTTCAAAAATGCCCAGGCCTTAGAAGGCTCTTACAAAACATTTTTCTATTATTAATATTGATGTGCAGTGGGACCGGCGGTTGGTCAGTTTCTCTGTCTCAGTTATTTAATCGGTAAATGTTGAGGTTGGATTAGGCAATGTCTTAGACCCCTTTGGTAACATTTTATCATTCTCTGAAAACACATAAAGATTGACTGGGAACAAGTGTAACTGTGATTGCGCTGTGTGGCAATTGTGTGTGAAGGAGAGGCAGTTTACATGAATGTAGTAATTTGTGCTGATTTTAAACTAATTGCATTTATACAGTTTTTAATCTTCTCATGTTGTTTATTCAATATCTAATCAGTGTCACTATCAACAGTTCTCCTCCATATCAATCCTTGTGTCCTACAAAACACACAGGGAGGTACGTATGTGTGCCACACACAGACACACACAGCCCTCAGACATAAAGGATCAAAAGTGGAGAGAGAGGTCCATGAATGGATGTTGCTTCTAAAGAATCATTGTGTTTCTTTTGCTTCTCTCTCTCTTTCCCACTTCCCCATCTTAAACCGCCCAAACAGAGGCAAAGTCTGGCAATTGCCATGAACTTGACCCCACCCCCACAAATATAAGCTTGTTCAGTTTAGCAAATAAAAATACAGAATGCTCAGTTCAATGTGAATTTCCAAGCAATGGTGATTACTTTTTCACTATATAGCAGTACTTGGGACATACTTTTCTCTGAAATCCAAATTTCACTAGGCCCTGTTATTCTTTTTGGCAACCCTACCTACAATCTGAGTGGTTTTTTTTGTTTGTTTGTTTGTTTTCTGAGACGGAGTCTCGCTCTGTTGCCCAGGCTGGAGTGCAGTGTCACGATCTCGGCTCACTGCAAGCTCCGCCTCCGGGGTTCACGCCATTCTCCTGCCTCAGCCTCCTGAGTAGCTGGGACTACAGGTGCCCGCTACCACGCCCGGCTAATTTTTTGTATTTTTAGTAGAGACGGGGTTTCACCATGTTGGCCAGGATGGTCTCGATCTCTTGACCAATCCGAGTGGTTTTTGATCAACACTTTCTGCTGCCCCATCCAATATCCTGTCAAGCTCTTGAGATTCTCTGGGTCCCCAAGGACTCCCCAAAATGTAAAACTTGTATTTTAGGCATGAAAGCAGAAAACTCCAGATGGGGTGGGGGTACCATGAGAATGAACCCTAGGTCCCCCAGAGTACAGCCAGCTTATGGGTGAGGAAGAACATGGGAGCTTCACCTCTGGTCTCTGGTCGTCTGGCAAGGAGGAAGATAAGCTCAGCAGGCAGGCCGGTGCTCAAGCAGCAGAGGCTCCAGAGGTTGGAGCTGTAGTTAAAAGAAGGCAAAGAACATGCAAAGCAGGTACTCAAGAGGCTGTGGCTGAACTCAGGTAGTGGGACCCACCCCACTGTGTTCTTCTACTCCAATAGACGCAGGATCAGGCCCCTGGTGCCTGTAATTGGTTGCTTGTCCTTTCAGAGAGGGCAAGGGACATCTCAGCAAGACCCTGCAGTCATCTCTCTCTGTCGTTTCTCTATTCTCCATCCTTCAGACAACCTAAAAGGATGACTGATTCCTACTTTAAGCTAAATCCTCAACATCTCTGGCACTGAATTTTCTCTCTCAGACATTGAGGTTAGCCTAAGAAGTCGGCCCCCAAGATTTTTATCATAATGGACAGTACTGAAGAAATTTTCACCATGAGCTCGAGAGAAGCCCAGACTATCTACCTTCATTGGCAATTAGTTTTCTAGTTTAGAACAAATAATTTAACCTACAAGAGTACCTTTCCCATGTTATGTAATATTTATGTATGTATATATAATTTAATTCACCTTTTTAGATCTCATTTTTACTTTCTACAAAATAGAGGGTTTTGACTGGTTTCTATTTCAAGTTGCTTTTAGCCCTAAGATTCAATACTTTTCCAAGGGAATGGCCCTAAATATTTTTGTAAATGCTTGATCAAAGCATTACATATGAGAATACAATTTAATGGACCTTAAAAAATGAACATATTTTAATTTCTACATGGAATGTAAAAGTTAAAGGAACATTTGGGGTCTGGCTCAAGCCACCTGCTTGAGACCATTCCTGTCTCCTCAAGTCCAGCTGTATTCGATTCACTCACAGCTCCCATGCCCTTCCCTCACCATCTTAATCACTATAGCAAGAACCCCAACCCCCACCTTCCCTGCCCTAGTTTTATTCATAGCTCTTATCACTATTGGACAGACTAAACCTTTTACTTGTTTATTTGCTTATTATTTGTCCATAATGGCAGAAATTATTACTTTTTTATTCGTGTTTGGTTTTTACTGTCTTTATTCTCTAGCACCTAACATAGTTTATGGGGTATTTTCCAGTCATTTCACATCATCTATGCTTGGCACAGAGAAGGAACCCGTTAAATATATGTTGAATAGATAGGTTTTATTCTTCCTCTAAAGTCTATTCAAAAACATCAAAAACAAGCAATATAGGTTTATTGTTAGATGTGTGTTTGTGTGTACTAAAACTAGAACAAAAAGGAGAGGAGTGACTATAAATACAAAAGTCAAAGTCATAGCACAGTGGGAGAGGCTAAATAAGGAGGTAGGGGTGTAGCCGAAAGGTAAGAAGCAGGTTATCCCTATTGTTCTTAGGTTAGGCAGTAGTTGTGTCCATGTGTTATTAAGCAAATTAATTAAACAAAGGTCATCTATGGCTCAATGACGATCGTGTGACAGTGTCATGAACCAAGGATTGTGATTAATTCAATTCTGTGTACCCAGGATACTTTTTAAAAAACATATAAATTATTTAAGACCAGGAAG
Source organism: Gorilla gorilla gorilla (assembly GCF_029281585.2). Classification (NCBI taxonomy): domain Eukaryota; kingdom Metazoa; phylum Chordata; class Mammalia; order Primates; family Hominidae; genus Gorilla; species Gorilla gorilla. The sequence continues at coordinate 27,955,304 of NC_073243.2, forward strand.
AGTGGCATTTGTCTTTTATCTGCTACAGCATGTGACAGAAACAGTTAGCAAGATTGTGTCAAGTTGGCTTGAACCAGATTGAATGTGCTCTACTCTAATTGGATTAAATTGAAGAATAACAGAAGTGCAGGGCAGAAGCAAAATGCTCCACCCAGGGTTAGAATTTTACGTGCTTCAAAAAAGCCAAACCTGAATAGGAGATGCTAGAACAGACTGTTTTTCATTTCCTTTATTTTCATCTAATTAGCAAGGCTTCCCAAGCATCTAATGAATGGTGAACAGGTATCCCACATCTCTGTCCAGATCAAGGGGGAGGAGCCAGCAGGTGCATTTCACAGGTCTCTGCTTTCCTGGTTCCATTCCTTCTGTCTTGTGGGCCAAGTCACAGTGGGAGCCCATCTGGGACTCCGTGGTCTTGGGAATATGTTTATATTCCCAGGGCTCTCTGGGCCTCTGTTTCCATATTGGTAAAATGACTCATGGTCTTCACATCCTCATACCTCTATGAGGGAAAGATCTTTGTAGAATTATTAAGGGTTTCTTTCTGAAAAGAAAGAAATTAGTGAACCGTTATTCACTGCGTGGAAATGGATTACTGGATCTGGTGGCATGTGAGTTGCATAAGAGTTCTTGCTTATGTGTGGAGTAGTTAAAAGTTTTCATTGAACACAAATAGGATTAATAACAACAACAATGACCATTAGCCCAATAATAGTTTTGCAGCCTTATGATGTTAGTACTTTGAATTTCTATTTTATTAGGCAGATAATGCTTATATGTTTCAGAATAGCTAGTAAGTCAAGCTTTACTTAATGAGATTTGGATCATTATTCTTAGATAAAACAGAAAGAGGTGTCTAATTTTTGTTAAAATAAAATGTATCATTTATCCCCAGAAATTTAGAATAAATAAAACTGTTTTGTGACTTTTATTTTTCCAGAGCATAGCAAAATGGAGAATAATGTCTTTCTTTTCTCCTGCTGGTGAGGGAAGATAAGTTCTTTCTTTTCACTATTGGGGTACTTCTCTTATGAGTACAATCCCTCTGACTCATGGATGTTTGCTGTATTCAGCTACTTTAGATCACTAGAGAAGAAATTGAATTCAAAGTGAATCAAGCCACTGTAATATTGTAAAATGTATGTATTGGGTTCCCCTAGCTCTTACTCGGTTTGTGCAGCAATGATTAATGGATACACAGACCCTCAAACACTTAGTATGTCTTTATCAGCAATCCCTTCTGACACCTCAGTTTGAACTACTGCATTGAGTAAGTTTTCACTCCTCAACTTGTATCTCCTTCCCCTTGGCCTCTTAAGTGGTACGAAAGCATCAAATTAGTTGTTTCTCATAAAATATGGTCAAATAACTCCAGGCAATATCCTCATTTCACAGGTGATGTGAAATGACTAGAAAATACCCCATAAACTATTCTGCCTTTTCTATTTCCGGAAACACTCTCCTTAGGAAGCCAGTCTTGTTTTCTCCTGACTGGTTGGGCTGGTTTTTCAGTCCTAGGTAAAGTTCCACAAGGAACTTTCTGTTATTTATTTGAGACTTACTGCCCTGTCTGGAGCTTCTAAAAAATGATTCCAAAAAAGTTAAATCCAGAAAATGCTGTTCAACATTAATTGAACAATAGGTCAATAGTTCTTCTCAATACATTATATTTTTTGTCATTTGTGTTCTCTTTCTGTCCTTGTCCAGTTGCATAAAGATTTTTACAACATGATAATCAGAGTATATACATAAGTTTAAACTCAGCCTTTTTATCAGTTAGTATAATAGCATAAATATTTTTCAAGCGGCTACATAGCAACATAGTTTTTGCTTTAAAGACTGTATAATATTCCCCCAAGTGAGTGTATAGTAATTTACTAAATCTTTTCCACTTGTATTGGAAAATTAAGCCAGTTATAATCTTTATATTATAAATAACACTACTATGAAAATCTGTATGCATAACACTACTGTGAAATCCTTCATGTAAAGAAAGAAAATATTTTCCTCCCTTTGGATTGTTTTGTAGGCTGATCATTATTTAGAGTAAATGCCTAAGTGTGGGAATAATGGATTTGAATATTTATGAGCTGTAATGATGGCTAGTATTTTTGGAGCACTTACAACGTAACAAACTTAACTTTAGGCCTATTTCTATTTGGCGATGAATGCTTGTCCCTACTGTGTAACTAACTCAGAGTAACCTTGGGTACTTACCCAATGGTGGCTGGTATCTGATGAGCCTTTCATACCTTTTCAGTAGAGATTGAAAAGGAAAAGGAGTAACAGTTGCCTAATGCCTTTGGAAACTTCCATGTGGTCTGCTATTTAGGGACCACCTGTTACCAAATATGACTCATGCCTCATCAAAAGGGAAGAGAAGAGGACTAGGAGTTACTGAACCTATTATCTGTGGGCACCTTTATCATCTCATTTAATCCTTACAAAAATGTGATTATTCCTATCTTAGAGATGAAGAAGCTGAGGCTCAAAGATGTTAGACAACTTGGAGGCCAGGTATGAACATGTTTGTTCCACTGTCCCATGATGATTATCTTTATTATAACCTACAGCTCCTTTCCTTCTTTCCCTGCCCCACCGCATAACCATACACACATACCTGACCCAGTAGATTTAATGTGCCTCTTTCTGGGCTACAACTCCAGGCATATATCCAATTACTGCTATCGTCCTTGATTTCCTAAATAGTGATTTATCAAACTAGTTGTTTCTAGTACTTAACCTATAAATTACACATGTCATTCCTACAAAGTCCCAGGGGTTTTAATAAAACTTGACTTTTTAAACTTCAGTTTATTTGAGAAAAAAAAAATTAAGAAATTTTTGAAAGGCAACAAGAAGAAGAGATTTGCTCTAAGACATTAAACATAGTTATATAAGAAATATCTAGGAGTTAGTACCAGAAGTAAAACAGACAATTATTATCAGTGGATGAGAATTGTGTGTATGTGCATGCATACACATATATACACTTATGTATATACGCATAGATTTAACCTCTGATAACAGTGGCTGTCCAAATCTACAATAAAATATGTAATGGGTTTGTTGAGAAAATTGACTATCTCTTTGGAAATAAGTAAATTGAGATATTTTATGATATACCTTAAAATCAATTCCATATGGATTAAAGAGCTAAGGAAACCTATAAAATATTTGAAGGAAACAGAGGAGAATAATCTTTTCATCTCAGTGTAGGACAAGCCTTCCCAAGCTTATGGCCATGGACAGGTTAGAAATAAAAATGGACATATTTGGTCACTTAAACACTTTAAAACTCCACATTAAAAAATCATCAAAATAAATTTAAAATCAAACTGTAGATTGAAAAAAATACTTGGAAATATACGTGAGACAAAATTATTAAAAGGACTTATATGAACAATAAGATTTAAAGCAAACAACCTAAGGGAAAGACAATTCAAGGGGGAAAATAATCAGTCAGCACATGAAATATACTCAGCTCACTAGCGTTCAAGAAAATGCAAAGTGAAAGATCTAGATACTATTTTTTAAAAACTTCAAATTAGCAAAATTTTAAAATGTTGATAATATCGAGTATTGAATAGGCATGAAGACATAGATACACCTATCGTGTTGGTGAGCTATCCATACTGTAAAGTCTTAACAGATACAATTTTATCACAGTTTATAATGCCTAACCTAAAAAAGATAGAAACAGCATAAACATCATCTGTAAGGGAACGATTCATTAAATTACAATATATTCACAGTATAGAATACAATAAAACACAATGCAAAGCAAAAAGAAATGATAAAATTCTATATGAACTGATGTGAAAAGATCTCCAAAACAGAATTAATTTTTTAAAATTCAGGTTATAAAACAATCCGGCAACATATTTTCATTTATGTTTTTTAAAAAGTATTGGCCAGGCACGGTGGCTCACACCTGTAATCCCAGCAATTTGGGAGGCCGAGATGGGTGGATCATGAGTTCAGGGGATCGAGACCATCCTGGCTAACAGGGTGAAAACCCGTCCCTACTAAAAATACAAAAAATTAGCCCGGCACTGGTGGCGCGAGCCTGTAGTCCCAGCTACCTGGAAGGCTGAGGCAGGAGAACCGCTTGAACCCAGGAGGCGGAGGTTGCAGTGAGACGAGATCACGCCACTGCACTCCAGCCTGGGTGACAGAGCAAGACTCCGTCTCAATCAATCAATCAATCAATCAATCGTATTTATATATAAGTACACAGAAAAAAGAAGTTTCAAAGATATAAGTAGAACTGTTCGTTATGGTATCCATGGGTACAGAGAGCAACACCTTATCTTTCCTTTACCATTTGCATCTTTTAAAATAAAACTGTATTCGTATCTACATAATTTTTAAATATGCCTAAAACATAAGAAGAAATTGACATCCTAATAGTGGTGGGGGAAAAAAAAACGTATCTGTAAGTCTTTAATAAAGTAGGCAAAGATTTAAGTGAAGATTTAGAGGACGTGGACACTAAATAAAATTTGATTACATATTTTAATCCTCTCACTTGATATAGAATACAATTTTAGACTTAGCACCCTCCCCCTGTGCGTGCGCGTGCACACACACACACACACACACAGAAATGTCTTGACCATAAGACAGTAAAAAAAGAAATTTATTTTAAAAGTTAAAAAACTTTAATCCCAACAAGTTGAGAATCAAAACATACCAAAAGTGCTAAAGCACATGCATGGAAAAAAGCCTGGAAGGATCCATTCCCAAAATGATTAGTTCTGGGTGGTGAGATTATCAGTAATTTTTAAATTTTCCTATGTTCTTTCTTATATTCTTGATTACAATTATCCAGTATCTCCTATACTGAGTATTATTTGCTTTTTTTTTTTTAAGATATGGAGTGATAGGGAGTGGGTTGACAATACCATATTTGCATAGCAGCTAAATCGGGAGTTGGCTGAGGCCATGGGAGGTTTAAGTTGTTCTCAAATTCTCATTAATCCTGGGTCGTGCTCACAACTCAAACTACAACCAATGAAACTTGCTTCTCAACTAAGAGACCGAAAACCCACAACTCTGCTATTACTTTTTGTTGGAAAATCTCAATGTATATGTGGTATAGGTATGCCATCTGGCTGACTTGGCTTCAAATCCTGGCCTCCATCCTTATTGATTGTATGATATGAACTCGAGTGCATGCTTTTAAGCTCTCAACCCTCTACTTTCCTATGCGTGAATGTGGAAACAAGAATGCCTCCTTCAATGGAAATTTTTGAGGTTTTAGTGGAAAAGCATATAAAAAGTGCTTGACATAGTGCAGGGATGTGCTGATGTACTCAATAAATGGTAGCTATCTTATTCACACATGAATATTAATTATACTTTAATTCACACTATGCAGCCATAAAAAAGAACGAGATCATGTCCTTTGCAGGGACATGGTTGGAGCTGGAGGCCATTATCTTTAGCAAACTAATGCAAGAACAGAAAACCAGATACCACATGTTCTCACTTACAAGTGGGAGCTCAGTGATGAGAACACATGGACCCATAGAGGGGAGCAACACATACTGGGGCCTGTCGGAGGGTGGAGGATGGGAGGAGGGAGCAGATCAGGAAAAATAACTAATGGGTATTAGGCTCAATACCTGAGTGATGAAATAATCTGTACAACAAACCCCCATGACACACGTTTACCTGGGTAACAAACCTGCACATCCTGCACATGTGCCCCTAAACTTAAAATAAAAGTTAAAAAAAAGTATATAGGCCGGGCACAGTGGCTCACACCTGTAATCCCAGCACTTTGGGAGGCCAAGATGGGCGGATCACGAGGTCAGGAGATCAAGACCATCCTGGCTAACACGGTGAAACCCTGTCTCTACTAAAAATACAAAAAATTAGCCGGGCATGGTGGCGGGCACCTGTAGTCCCAGCTACTAGGGAAGCTGAGGCAGGAGAATGGTGTGAACCCAGGAGGCTGAGCTTGCAGTGAGCCAAGATCACGCCACTGTACTCCAGCCTGGGCAACAGAGTGAGACTCTGTCTCAAAAAAAAAAAAATGTATATTAATTCTCATATCAATGTTTATATCAATATGCTTTGATATGTTAATTTACAATTATTTATGTTATTATAAGATATCATATTGATTCTAAATTCACAATGACCAGCCTCTCATGAATTTCTCTTAAGATTCGCTGCTATTATCATTTCTCTTTCTTTTTTTGTTTTTTTTTTTTGAGGTGGAGTCTCACTCTGTCCCCAGGCTGGAGTGCAGTGGCACCATCTTGGCTCACTGCAACCTCCGCCTCCCAGGTTCCAGCGATTCTCCTGCCTCAGCCTCTCGAGTAGCTGGGACTGCAGGCGTGCACCACCACGCCTGGCTAATTTTTGTATTTTTAGTAGAGATGGGGTTTCACCATGTTGGCCTGGATGGTCTCGATCTCCTGACCTCGTGATTTGCCCGCCTCAGCCTCCCAAAGTGCTGGGATTACAGGTGTAAGCCACCACGCCCAGCCTATCATTTCTTTTTACCCCAGATTGTGCTTGAGAGTTATGAAGATAATTATTGTCATTATATAACTTATACTGTATTTTGCAAAGTGTTTTATATATCTATTATCAGTCTTTTCCTTTCAAAAAAAAAAACTGAAAAGGCATAATAATTAAACTTATTCTCCGGTGAGGTGTGGTTTTTATTCTGGATCTGGTCTTTTGATGCCTCTGAAGACAGTGCCAAGCCTTGTCTGGGTCTCAGCAAGATCATTACATGCTATGAGGACCAGCAACGGCTCATGGCTGAGCCCAGATCCTCTTCTCTTATACTTGAGAATGCTGTTCTGTCTAAATATAAAACCAAAGAGAGAGAGAGAGAGAGAACAAAGTTTTGAGGATAGACAGCTGGAGGCAGTCTGCCAAATTATAGCACCTCTTGTTTCTTTGATGTATTCAACTCTCTCCCCCACCAAAAAAGATCATATTCATTAATATTTTTATTTTTTTGTTTTATTATTATTATTATTATTATTATTATTTGAGATGGAGTCTCACTCTGTTGCCCAGGCTGGAGTGCAGTGGCGCGATCTCGGCTCACTGCAAGCTCCACCTCCCGAGTTCATGGCATTCTCTTGCCTCAGCCTCCCAAGTAGCTGGGACTATAGGTGCCTGCCACCACACCTGGCTAATTTTTTGTATTTTTTTTAGTAGAGATGGGGTTTCACTGTGTTAGCCAGGATGGTCTCAGTCTCCTGACCTCGTGATATTTTTCTACCAATTCTGTGAGATTACGAGTTTGATTGTACAGATGAGGTTACTGAGTTTCCAGAAACATTAAGAAATTGGCTCAAGGTCACCCAGCAGATTCAGACCTAGAACTCTTGTCTCGGGGCTTGCAAAACCAAATTTACCACATGGTCCCCCAGAGAAATGCGCAGCCCAAGGGAACATGGTCTTTTCAGATAGGCAGATGCCTGGCATTTAACCTATTTCCTCTCTCAACCTAACAGTCCGTCTGCTTAAAGCTTTTTTTTTTAATTTTATTTTTTATTTTAACATGGTAGCCATCTGCACTGGCTTCAAGATTGAAAGAATTAGATGAGAAGGAGAGATGGAAATTCAGCAAATGTAACTCAGGATTGGCTGGGAGAGGAGGACAGAATGAGGCATAGGGATAGCAGAGGAATCCTTGGCTTAGTAGAAATGCAGCCTTCACAAAGGATTGTGTTCTTAACACATAGATTAGAGCATGACACTACAGAATGTCCCAGAGACAGAAAGTATTCTCAAGCATCATGTTTGGTTGTTTCAAAACCTTGTGTCTAACAGTAGAGCCAGGATTATTTTCTAACATTTAAAGAATGGTTAATATACCTACATTTATATATATGTATATGCATATGTTTGTATATGATATATAACATATATATAGTATGAGAGAGGTAAAGATTATCTTTGAGGATGCTCTTTGCAACGGTATATGTGCTACAGTAAAACCGAGGGAAAAACTGGAGATGCTTAACAAAAAGAAAATATTTAAATACATAAAAAATGGGATTTAACATGCACTTTAAATATCGTGTTTTCAAAGGATCGTGAGATGCAAAGATGTTTACAATGCAAGAAGGAGGTTTCAGAATTGCATATGATATAGTCCCAATTCTTGAGAAATTGTAGGGTAGGTACCTTTTTATATCCATGTTCAGGTATATGAATCAGAAGAAAAAAGGCAAAGTATTAGCAGATGCTGCTTATCTCTGCAGACTTGAATTCCTATTAATTTTGCCTTTCATCCTGAAACTTTTATACATTTTTCAAATTTTCTATAATGAACACGCACTTGTTTTATAGTCAGAAAAGGCAATACATGCTTTAAATGCTATAATAGAATAGTATATATCACAAGCTTAACTTAGGCTCTCAAAAGAACGTAAACCTGTATTCAAGAACCACAGCCCCATGGAATAAAGACTCTCCTCTTAATTTTAGAAGAACTTCTTTGCCTCATAAAATACACCCTTTCTTCCAAACTCTAATTCCCCTTTATATCGAACTCTTATTCAGCTACTTAGTGGATGCCCACGGTTAACCTCATTAATCTTCATGTGGTAATTTATTAGGGATAAAGGGCTCTTAATTTGACCACTATAATTACCCTAGAGGTGAGTATAATGACGTCTGTCTTACAGGGATGGGAAACTAAGGTATAGAAACGGGAATGACCTGCCCGAATTTACACATACAGCATGGTGAAGCACTTGAACTCAGATCTCCTGGCACCCAATCTTGTGGCCTCTCTCGATGAACAAGCGAACACAAGAAGGCGTAAATCTGAGTCCCTTTGTCTCAGGCATCTCTGCAGCAATAGCTTTCAAGGAACGCGGGTCAAATGGCAGGTCCTTTTCCCGGAGGCCCCTCCCACCGGCCCCGGGCGTGTGTGCGCGCTGTCTGCTTAATTCACTCATGGCTCTGTGCCACAGAATACATAAACAAGTGGGGAAAGCCTCAGAGAGGAATCTTGGTGCCCAGATGGAGCAATTTGTCTTCTGAAATTATTGTTTGAAATTGTTTATGTCAGTTGCCGAGTTTCTGTTCTGTACTTCAGGGACCTGTTTGCGATGGAAGGAAAAGTTCCCCGCGGCTAAACAGCCATGCTAGTTGAACACTTGTAGTGACAGTGTTGTCAGCTGCTTCCCAGTCCTCCCTGACTTGGAGAGGGTTTTGATGAGGTTCCCTACACCCCAATAGAGCACCCCAGGAACTATCTGATGCTCACATGCCTGCTGCGTGTGCTAATTTAATCCTTACAGCAATCCTGTAAGGAGGTACTGTTGTTACGTCCTCCCATCCATAGAAGAAGAAACCAAGCCTCCAGCGCTGAAGGAGCTATCACAAAATCCCATGCTTTGTAAATGGAAAAGCTGGGACTTGATCTCATGCACCTTTGGATTCTAAGTCCATGCTTGTGACTGCTACCCTGTACTGCTTCGCACAAGTATCCGAACCAGTCAGAGCTGGCTTGAGCCATCTGACTTTGCCACCCCATCCTCCCGGTGAGCATGTGAATTGTGGATTCTGCCCTCTTAGTGACATCGTAAGGCATTTCCACTTGAGGTTTTTCTTCCCTATTCCTCTAGTGTCTTGAGTTATTTTAACATGAAAGCCTCAAGCTCACAAACCTGGCAGCTTTGTGAGTGAGAGAGAATTCCTTTTGAGGCATGAATTAGTCTTCTTCAAATGTTTTGACAAACTCAGAGTGTGGTGCTTAGGGAAAGAATAGCTTCGCAGTGTTCGTGTGAACAGACATCTTTCTAAAACAACTTGAGCCCATGCGTGAGGCTCAATCATTGAAATCACTGCATGGTAATTCTGAGACCGAGCCTTTTGGCTTTCAGTATTCTCTTGGTTTTGACTCGCCAAGTGCCCAGCACTAGATGCTGGCCTGAATTCATATCTCTTAATCTCCCTAAAGGAAGCAGAGCCGGGACATCCCTTAGGATGAAGAAAGAACAGCGTGTACCTGGTCTCAGCCCTCGCTGCTTGAGTGCTCTCCTGTAAGAGTCACTGAGGCCAGGCCAGCCCAGCACCCCCCAGAGCTCACCTTGTTCCTTGAGACCATCGAGGGCTACCTCAGTGACCTGATCATCATTTTCACCTCGTCCTCTCTGAGTACTCCCTGCAGTAGATGAGCAGACAGTCAGGCCTATGTTATTCTTGGTCAGTGAATACAACAGATAACAGCATGCAGGGCAACATTTGGCTAGGGAACAGTTATCATTGGTACCTGGAATCAGAAGGCAAGGAGCAAATTGAGCTCAGGCATTAGCACTCCACACAAAAATCATCCCTGGCTGTCAGCCTTGTTTGGGAAATGTGGCCAGGATTGGGGCAAGACCGACGCAGATAACCAGGTCTCTCGTTTCACCTTCTCCAAGCATTCTGTCAGCCACCCTCTTCTCTTTACCGGGAAATTCGATGCTTCTGTACCCCAAAGAGGAACATGTCAGACCCACAGATGACACGGGCCACTGGTGGGGAACAGTGGCTTTGTCCTAGAGTCAGATAATGCCAGGCAAAGGAAAGAATTTGGTGGGTGAACCATGCATAGGAAGAGCAGAGGAGAGTTGTACATATGATGTGTGCCACACAGTATCAGCTTCCAGCTCTGGAGGAGACCAGAAGCCTCTGATGGTGGTCCTGCTTGTTACTTTCTAGGAAGTTATTCATTTATCAGCCAATAGCTTTCCCAAAGACCTATGCCTGGTAGTGTCCTTGAAGGCAATAATGTCAAGGTCAAAGATTACATATAAGGATGCGTCCAGCTAAACCTAGGGTAGGATTCAACAGAAAAGGGAAGGTAAAAGACTAAATTATAAACAGGTACCACTGCCCTTTTCGCGGAGAGAGTTTTCAGGGGGCTCATGCTCTGTTGTATCCAGGGTTTGTGATCTTGACCTGGCACCATATGGAGAGGATGCATCATAAATAGCCATCCAAGCTGCTGTTCAACACTTCTTAACCCAGGTCCTAAGTATGATAACTGCCATGTGCATTCTGTCAGAAGTGTACGTTTTGCTCACTTTTACAAATACCTGCATCCACATACCCAGAAGTCTTTGATTGGTAGAACAGGATTTAAAAGTAGATCTCAAAGCTTTACCTGGTTGTGCTGATAGCTTTCTGCCACCACGGGATGCCCCTCTTCAATAATTATCATATGGAACCTCTTTGTTTGCAAATAATAGAGAATCAAACACTAGAAACCCTGAACAAGCTTAAGCAAAAAGGAACACTTATTATAAACATACTGGGGTATCTCATCAAACTGAATGACAGGAATGTATTAGCGACTTGGGTGGAAATAAGCTGGAATTGGGGATTTGAACACTCTCAGGCTACTCTTCTGGCCGTCTTCTGTGCTCCGTCGTCTCCCGCAATATTGACTGGCTTTGTTTCCCAATTCACGTGGGTGAAAATGGCCACCTCCGACTGCTATTGAATTTTCTCTTTCAGTCCCATTTCCAAAATTCCTAGGGAAAAGCTCAGTCTGGCTTGAGGGATGCCCATCCTCAGAACAAAAACTAGGACTAGGAAGAGAGACAAAAACCATGTGGATGGCAGAGGAGAAAAGCATTTCCTATTAAACCCAGTGGAAAACCGTTTCGGAAGAGAATAAAAGGGAGGCATCACTGGCTTCCCCTCCTTTCTTTCATTTGTCACTGTCACCAACAACTTTACTGTCAGTACCTGTCTCTGTCTTCCTCTGTCGCTTTCTCTCGTGCACGCGCACACTCTCTCTCTCCCCCTCCTTCTCTCTGTCTCTCATTCTTTCTTTCTTATCAGGCCTGTCAAGTCTTTCGGGAATGAAAATTACTCACACATACACAGATACACACACATACACATACACATACAAGCTGTTGTTAAGTAGAACTGGAAGGAGGCAAATTAAATGCTGTGGGCCTGACAACTCCTTTTATTTATTTGTTTGAGTTTCCTGGGAGAAAAGGCCAGACAAGCTTCCCTAATTCCCAAACTACATGAAGCTCCTGGCATGACACTCCCCAAATTGTAATTATTTGTTTAACATCTTTCCCCCTCTCTAGGCTGTAAACTTTCCATAGGCAGAACTTGTGACAGTTTTATTCACAGCTGGATCCCTCATGTCTAAGACAGTGTTTGGACGTACAGTAGGTGATCAGTAAATATTGAATGAATGAAATGAATGAATGGACAAATCAATGACGTTAGCATGTTCACCTTACTGGCAAATTCCCAGATGAAGACATTACTTCAAAGGCTCCTGGCAGCCCTACCGATTTGGCTACCAATAATCATAGTAATAGTGCTTTTGTTGTTTTCAAAAGTCTGATCAAAGAGTGTGTCATATAAGTAAGTCTAATTCACATCTCTCTTTCTCTCATTCTCTCTCTCTCTCTCTCCATTTTTCATTAATTTGTTATCAAGACATAGCAATTCTTTTTTTCCATTTGTTTCTCAAATTTGCCCTCTTTTATTTATTCCCAAGTGGACTTTCTTCCTTATCCATGGATCATGATGAGAGTCTCCAAACCAACCCTGTCTCTTCCCATCGTCTTAGCATCAGATGAGTCCTCCTACAATGTCAATGTTGCTGAGTTACTCTGCTGCTCAAAAACATGCCAGTGTAGCCCTCTTTCTACAGGAGAAAGTGGAACGTAGCATCCATGGCCCTCTTTTTCTGAATTCCTAACTCCTGTTACAGTGTTATCCCTTACCACTCCCAAATAGGAACCTTTTCCTTGAACAAGGCAATGTCTAGGGGAACACTACATATTTTATGGAGCCCTGTGCAAAATGACAGTGCAGGGTCCATTGTTCAACAATGATTAAGAATTTCACAATGGTGACCCGGGGCAGTGGCTCATGCCTGTAATCCCAGCACTTTGGGAGGCCAAGGTGGGTGGATCACAAGGTCAGGAATGCAAGATTAGCCTGGCCAACATAGTGAAACCCCGTGTCTACTAAAACATACAAAAATTATCCAGGCATGGTGGCACATGCCTGTAGTCCCAGCTACTCGGGAGGCTGAGGCAGGAGAATCGCTTGAACCTGGGAGGTGGGGGTTGCGGTGAGCTGAGATCACGCCACTGCACTCCAGCTGGGGAAATAGAGTGAGAATTCGTCTCAAAAGAGAAAAAAAAAAAGAATTTCACAATGGTGATAGCACCTCATTAAACCAAGCACAGGGTCCTTCTAAAAATAGGGCTCTTTCACAGCACAAGTTATACACTTATGAAGCCAGCCCTGGGTAGGAAGTGCCATGTTTATTTCAGATTTAAGATTTTATTCATTTTGGGCCAGGCATAGTGGCTCATGCCTGTAATCCCAGCACTTTGGAAGACCGAATCAGGTGGATAACTTGAGGTCAGGAGTTCGAGACTAGCCTGGCTAACATGGTGAAACCCCATCTCTACTAAAAGTAGAAAAAATATTAGCCAGGCATGGTGGCACATGCCTGTAATCCCAGCTACTCAGGAGGCCAAGGCACAAGAAATGTTTAAACCGAGGAGAGAGAGGTTGGCAGTGAGCCAAGATCACACTACTGCACTCCAGCCTGGGTGACAGAGTAAGACCCTGTCTCAACAACAACAAAAAAAAGCAGAGGGGCTGGGCACGGTGGCTCACGCCTGTAATCCCAGCAATTTGGGAGGCCAAGGCAGGTGGATCACTTGAGGTCAGGAGTTCAAGACCAGCCTGGACAACAGGGTGAAACCCCATCTGTACTAAAAATACAGAAGATTAGCCAGGTGTGGTGGTGCATGCCTGTAGTCCCAGCTACTCGGGAGGCTGAGGCAGGAGAATCACTTGAACCCAGGAGGCGGAGGTTGCGGTGAGCCAAGATCATGCCACTGCACTCCAAGCCTGGGAGACAGATTGAGACTGGCTTAAAAAAAAAAAAAGTTATTTTATTGGTCAAGAATACCCTTTAGCATCTTACCCATAAATTTCTCACTTGAAAAGTTAAAGGTTCAGTTCTTCTGCCCTTAGTAGCCTTCTACATATATGGATTATTTAATAACATGTTGCCTAACACTTTAGTTAACTCAAGCATGTGTATCTTTTCTCCATCAGAGTATATATGCCTTAAATTGCTTTGTATAATTCCCGGTGTCTAGAGGTACCTCAACAAATAGCAAGGAATTGTTCAATACTATTTGAGAACTTGAATTTGTAGATACACACACGAATGCATGAGCACCAGGCTGGCCTGGTGATCCCAAAGCCTTCTGGAGTCACCATAGAAGTAATAGCTGTTCTAGTTGACATTTCCCTCTAAAGGGTCACTTTGGTACCCTGCATTTCACCCTTAACCTCTTAGACCCCTTGGTGAGATATGCTTTACAATCTTGCAGCGTTTTCCTGTCCTTTGAACATAACATTAAGAACTTTTACAAGAAATATTGTAATCTCATGGGAAAAACTTGAGATTAAGAGGAATCTCAGAGCCCTGAATTTGGAGACTTACAAAAACAGACCTTGGTCAAAAATGAAGCCAAGTGGCATGAAATGTTAGCCCTCCAAGGAGCCTTTGACATCATCAGCTCATCTCTCTTGCTTTACAGAGGAGGAAACTGAAGCTGCAGAGGTGTCTCAGCCAAAGTCATATGGCTATTTAGTGGGAGGAACAAGGGCTCTTCTCCCAGGCTCTTATGTGACTTGCAAGACATCCTGCCAATATATCAGGGCAGAGAGAAATTTGAATGAACTTCTAGTCAACACTTGTAGGCATTTCACCTGTGTGCAAAGCAGAAATTGAATGTAGGCCCAGTTTTCTTTTTAAGACACTTTGATTTTTCACAAAATTCTGGAATTTGGCATCTAACTGTACAACACTCAAGTTATAAAGAAGGTTTCCATTTAGACACAGGGCTTATTGTATCTGCAAAACATGGACACAGTCTAGAGGCATGGGAGTACAAGCAGCATCATGGGTCTGATGAAATGATAGCTCTTGTAGTTGTCAAGGGCACTGGTTGCTAGGCAGGGTACAGAAGAGTCTAACAGTAGCCAAGAGTCCATTGTAAGAAAAGGTGCTGCAGAAGTGGTGAAAGCCCACCACCATCTGCTGATGGAAAAGGAAGGGTTCCCTCTGCTGCTGTTGCCAAGGGAGCTGGCTCTCTCCTGGATTTGAGAGCTTTCCAGTGCTCTGGAGCCTTCAGTATCCTGCAAGAAAGCTTCGAAGGACCCAGATGGGTTGGGAGAAAGAGCCATGTTGGTGTAATGGCACTGTAATCTACATCCGCTCTTTGCTCCTGAATAAAATCGTTCATCTATTCCCAAGCAGTATCTCTTAGGAGGTTTGAGATTTTTAGAACCAAATGATAAAAATAGCATACCGAAGTTGGAAGGTGTTTAGGGGACCATGCAAACCGATGATTTTAAAACATAGAGTTTTAACATTTTGTGAGAGGTTTCGCTTTTGTTGTTCACCTCCATGCTATTTTTTTTTCTTTCCGTGTAAGATTTTTAGCTAAAAAACACTACACTTTCAGTAATATGTTTTAAAAAAAATTTGAAACCACCTTTTTCTAACCAAGTCCTTCCCTTCATGAGTAAAGAGTCTGGAGCCCAGAGAGATGAATTTCTTGCATTATTATTATTTTGATGTGTTGCTAGAAAAAGACATGTGGGTTTACTCAGTAAAATCTGGGGAGTTATTTTCACCTTCCCACATAGTCAAGGCAGAGCCATTCCTAGAGGGACTAGAATTCGTGGACTATTTAGAAGAAATAGAGGAAGATGGCTTTGTGGGTGAGGGATGTATGGCTGGTACAGTGACTCCTCATCTTTTATTTTTGTTTTATTGATCACTCTTTTGAAATAAATGTATATTTTCTTCTTTCCCCAAATGATAACTTATTAAGTATATAATAAACAGAAACCATTTTATCATTTCGTTAAAAGTTTAAATATAAATTAATTTATGTTCGAAAAAAATATCTGGTCAAACCATGTATTCTGGTGTTCTTTTAGAAAATATGACCATTCTTTGGGGCTGAAGAGGTTGCAGCAAGTAGGGGGCACAAATAGGTCGAGCAAGGCTAGGGGGAATTTACTTAAGATAAATGGAGTAGTTGGGTAGACGAAAACCAAATAGTCGAGTGGAGAGGAGGTAGAAAGAAAATCAATCATATTTGAATAATACGATGGTGTTAAGGAAGCAGTGTATCCATGGCAACGTGGGAGAAGAAATGGGTAAGGATGATGCTTTTAGCAAGGATGATTTATTTGGTTGGATGAAACAGAAGATTAACACACAGATTCCAGTAACTTCTCTGTGATTCTTTGGATAATAAAACTTCATGGGCCCATGTTGTATACTGGATGAAAAATGGACAAGAACTAACAATTGCCAAAGAGTTGAGATGCACTAAGATACCTAGTGTTATTGGTTTGGGACAACAGTGTTGCTGAAAGCATTGGAAAGTCTCCTACACCCAATGGAGGAAAAGGCAGCTGTTCTCCACCTTGATTGTCAACAGCAGACTTCTGGGTTTCAGCTGATCCCCCAGTTTTGTCAGTACAACCTGAACTGAAGCATGGATGGGCAATAACCCTGCTTATTAGAGCAGAACAGATCGCTTATAGGAATGATCCTGGGCCACTATTTGCGGCTTCCAAATTATCTAAACAGTTGAGCAGATAGCCAGATTCATTGTGAAATTCTTACAGCAAATCGTTTATGTAAAAAAAGTTTAGTTTTTTCCTTCCTTTCCTTCCTTCCATCTCCTTCCTTCCTTCCTTCCATCTTCTTCCTTCCTTCCTTCCATCTCCTTTTTTCCTTCCATCTCCTCCCTTCCAACTCCGTCCTTCCTTCCTTCCATCTCCTTCCTTCCTTCTTTCCATCTTCTTCCTTCCATCCCCTTCATTCATTCCTTTCTTCCTTCCTTCCTTCCTCCCTTCCTTCCTTTTTTTCTTCCATCTCCTTCCTCTCTCTCCTTCCTTCCTTCCTTCCTTCTTTCTTTCTTCAGGATCCTTTCCTTCTTGGGCCCTGGGTGGCAGCCCATGATGTGGGCAAAAGTATTGCCTTACAAATCAGAGTTCTGCTAGGACACTTGGCCTATTTCTTGTTTCCCTCCTGGAGCAAGACCTAGTGTACCCCCGGTTTAACACATCTTTCATTTTCTATTAAACACATGTGAATTAATTAGTTGTCAGTGGAATAGATATTCACACCCATGTGCACACACACAAACACGTTGTTCTTAAAATTAAAAAATAAACTTTGTTTTCCTATTCCCATTATCTTTTCTATTTCTTCTTCTTTCTACCCTTTCCCTTATCCTTGCTTTCTCTTCTTTTGTCTGCTCCCTTCTTCCCTAAAATCCTCAGTACATTTAGAATTGACTCACACTCCGATTTAATCAGATGAAACTTTTCCTACCTGCTGCATATAAACATTTACAGGAATATATAGCACTGCTATCATAATCTCATATATTGCTTCTTTTGCTGGTGTAGGTATAATTTTTGGTCTCTTGAAATCTTGTAACTTCTTGGAAATAATCCTGAAGCCTTGATTTGGGGACTTAGACTCCCACACCCTATAAAGTATATATTTTGTCAGATATAAACCTAGTCTGACACCAAACAAAACAAAATATTTAGGTCAGGATGTAAAGAAAAAGTAGAGACAGATTTGATGTTATGTAAGCATATATTATATGACAAACAATATATCTAAAATCCATTTGATATAGAAATGAATGATATTAGAACAACTAATTAACAATTTGAGGCCAGGCACAGTGGGTCACACCTGTAATCCCAGCACTTTGGGAGGCCAAGGCAGGCAGATCATTTGAGGTCAGGAGGTCAAGACCAGCCTGGCCAACATGGTGAAACCCCGTCTCTACTAAAATACAAAAATTAGCTGGGCATGATGGCAGGCAACTGTAATCCCAGCTACTCAGGAGGCTGAGGCAGGAGAATCGCTTGAACCTGGGAGGCAAAGGTTGCAGTGGGCCGAGATCACACCACTGCACTCCAGCCTGGGTGACAGAGCGAGACTCAGTCTCAAAAAATTTTTTTGAAAAAAATAATTAGAGCCTTTTGTAACACTATACACTAAAATTAATTCCAGATGCACTGAAAAGTTAAATGCAAATGTAAAAACCAAAACATAAATATATAAGAACATTTCAGTGATACATAATCTGGAGATGGAGAAGGTCTAAGTATACATCAAAGATAGAAATCATAAAAGAATATTCTAAGGGATTGCATATAGAGATGTTAAATGCCAAAAATCATCACAAGATTGAAAGGCAAACTAAAAAAACCAATGGAAATTCACAACATAGATGACTGACTATGTTTAATGTACTTCAAATATAAATAGATCTCCTAAGTCTATAAGGAAAAAAAAATCCCAGTGGAAAATCTGTCAAAGAATGTTATCAGACAGTTTGCAAAAGAAAAGATACTAATAGTAAAAAAATCTAAGAAAACATGTTTGACTCATTAAAAAATATAATGAGATACCATTGTTACTTATCAAATTAGCAAAGCTTTTTTCTTCTTCTTCAGTAGCATCATCCATTGTTAATAAGGTCGTAGTGAAGTTAAGACACTCCCATAGTCCTGGTAAGAGTACAAAATGGCTCATCTTTACTGAAGGAAAGAAAATTAAGTTTACAGTAAAAAGGGATTAAATAGATATTGAAGCATAATGAAATACTATGTGGCCATAGAGAATGAGAGTTCATATATACAAACCCACATAAAAAGTAAGAACATATTGAAAAAAATGGAAAAGCAAGGCACAAAATAGTATAAAAACATGGTCTCACTTTTGCATGTAGCATATTTGCTTATTTCGATTTCTCAAACATACTTTTTTTCTCAGAATTTCCTGGAATGTTTGTGAAAATGTATTCCCAGTCTACCTCGGACATACTAGACTATAGTCTCCAGGAAGGGGACCAGGGAAATTTGTGTTTATCAAGCCCCCCTAGGTGGTTTTTATATCAGGTAAATTGGGGAAATCCTGATCAAATCTATTGTAAACTCTTTCTTCAATTAATATTGAGACTGAGATCCAGCAAGGCTCGGGGAGCTGTCAAAAGCAATAGCTATTTAGTAGCAGAATGGGATCTAGAATTACGTGTGTCTAATTCCAGATGAGCAATCCCTTTTTAAAGCCCCAAGCATATTCACTAATATTCTTAAATTTAACTCCCAACAACTTCCTAATCCCTTTGTAGACAGGTGGCAGAAGTTCTTAGCTCTATTGTTGCACATTCGGTAATGACCTTTCTTTGTTGATAGCGAATGGAAAGTTTTCCATTTTCACCGTTCCCTAGCAATGTGACATTTTCAAACAGTAGCTCAAAACTCTTTAAATAGAAAAGATCCATTTCTACTCTATCGTGACTCAGTAACAGCCACAGGATTCTTCTCAAACTTTCCTAAAAATGTCATCTTTGGGCTGGACTCAAGAGGAACATTTCAGCCAAGGAGACACATTTTCCACTCTGTGAAGAATGAGCGAGCATGGGGTTGGAACATAAAGTGTTTTGCAATCCTCAGAAAAGCAATACTTGTCATCAAAACCATGGCAACGTCTCCATGTGATGCCATCAGAGTCTGGGATCATTCAGGAGCCTCATTCTAATTGGAGACTTGGTCGGGGCCATCACCTGTGTTGGTCAGAACAGTCACCCAGCTGCCTGTTGGCTTCAGAAAGAAAACGGTACCCTACCTGACTGTTGCCATGGAGACACTATGGACAGTGATTCTGAGCTGAGCATCCCTTATGTTGAGTTACTAGGGGGCAGGTAGCATGAAACGTGCCTCATGTTCTAATGGCTTCTGATTCTTCATTTAAAAAGACATGCCCTTCACCCTCGCACCAAATGGAAGAAATACATTAAAACACAAGGTATAATATGACTAAAGTTACTGTTTTCTCATCCAAATATTAATAGTTCCATTTGGAACTTACACTCATGAGATAAAAGTTTAGAGTCCAAAATCATGGTTGGAAATTTGCCTGCCTAAGTTTATAACTCTATGGCCTTGGATGAGCTTTTATATCTTAGGAGCTATGACCAGGGGATAATAATACACACTCCTCAAGGACTATTGGGAGATTTCAATAGATGATTTATGTAAAACACTTCAGTCCCCAAGACTGGCACTTTTCAATTCTGTTAATAATCAACCCCTTTCAACTTTCTTACTAGGAATTATCAACACGAGAGAGAGAGGGAAAAGGAATAAAAGAAAGGAATAGGAAAGAACTGACCTGTAGTGAATTAATGACTCAACTTCTTCTATTCACCTCATTTTCTGCCTTTTCCATCTCACTCGATGTGATGTGTTACTCCTGTGCCTTCAGTTTTCCCTTCATGTAAATGGCATAACCTCTTCTAAGGGACCATCACTCCCGGGCACAGCCAATGTTTAAGGCAGTAATGACTTTTTAAAAGGTATATGCTTGCATTCCCATCGCAACCTAAAGCTCCCTTTTCTTCTTTAGATTCTGCCATCCAGAAAATAGGTGGGCTTTCTTGTGAAGCAGCCATTATCAATACAATGCATAAAGGTCTTTGATAACCTTGTAGAGTTTAGAAAGTGGTAAGCTCATTAATGCCGCCCAATAATCCTGAAGTTGTTAACTATTATTTGTTGTTAATATTGAGATTACAGCTATATACAGATGCTATCTATACAGAAGGCTGGGGCTCTTGGACATTGAGGATTATGACGCTTGGCAGACTCAAAGTTAAATCTATGTTTTCCATTCCCAATGTCCTTGCCCCATCCTGTTGCTTCTCTTTGGCATCAAGAAAGGCCTGCCCACCAGCAGCGGGCATGTGGCAGAGGTGACTGTCTAAGTAATAAGCAAAATGTCACAATGTCCTTCAATCCTGATATTTCCCTCCTCTTCAACCTGAAACTCTAAGGAGACCTATACAGCCGCACCTGGTTCTCCCTCTTCTGAGTGCCTCTGCTTTCTCTCCCAGGCACAGGTGAGTGAACTCTGCCAAGCTTCCTAATCCTCAATTTCCAAGAGCCCTGGCCCACCTATCTGTACATAGCAATAACCTTAATATTAACAACAAATAATAGTTAACAACTTCACAGGATTATTGGGAAGGCATTAGCGAGTTTATCACTTGCTAAACTCTACACTCTCTGGTCGCAGCCCCCGTGTTGTGCAGAGATAGTTTAGCTCCCATTCTTGAGTTGGAACCTAGTTCCAGCCCCGAGCTGCAAGCGTGGAATCTAGTTCTGGTTCTCCACTATACTTGACCTACAAGTTTCTATGCATTTTTAAATAATTATTAAACAGTGGGCTGCTTCTCTGACTCAATAGGCTTCACACCTATTCTATGATTATAGAATATTAAGGGAACATATTTTCCCTTCTTTAGGAAGGTACATGCGTAGGGTGGTGGTAGAACTTGCTACTTGTTCCTGAAGTTCATTGTGGAGAAAAATCACAGGGTGGAGCTGTCATGGGACATTTATGTTTTTTTAAAACAAACAAACAAACAAAAAACATAGACCAGTCACGGTGTCTCACGCCTGTAATCCCAGCACTTTGGGAGGCCGAGGCGGGCGGATCACCCAAGGTCAGGAGTTCAAGACCAGCCTGGCCAACATTGTGAAACCCTGTCTCTACTAAAAATACAAAAATGAGCTGGACATGATGGTGTGTGTCTGTAATCCCAGCTACTCAGGAGGCTGAGGCAGGAGATTCGCTTGAACCTGGGAGGCAGAGGTGGCAGTGAGCCAAGATTGTGCCATTGCATTCCAGCCTGGGAGTCGCAGAGAGACTCTATCTCAAAAAAAATAAAATAGAATAAAATAAAATAAAATAAAATAAAATAAAATAAGGTGCTCCCTACCAGACATGAAAATATATATCATTAGTCTAGAATAAAATAAATGGTGTAGCACTGGAACAAGAATATTCAAATGAGGAAATCAGAATCCAAAGCCCAGACCTCTGAGTAAAGAGACAACTTAAACACAAACATATGACTCCCAATTCTGATGACAATGGCCAAAAGAATGCAAGAATAGAAAAAATACTGCTTTGATTCTGGAAGCCTAGAAAGACTGACACCCAAATGTCAGAATCATGAGAGAGATTTCTGCTGTTGATAAAACATTGGGATGATGTAGAAAAGACACCAAGAACTCACTTCCCACGACCTTCCAAAGATAAGAATGAGGTCCCCAAAAAGGTGAATGAAGAGAAAACTCCAGGAATACCTGTCACTTAGAGGTGGGTAGAACTGGGAGTGGAAAGAAGGCATGGGCCAAAAAGTAACCTTCTGCTCAAACAGTACTTTTAGCTATGATGGGTTCATGGAGGTTTGCCAAGAGCTCTGGGACACAAATGGGCGCAGCAAGCTGAAAGCAGGGAAGGGAAGGGAAGCTCTGCTCAGCAAAGCACAAAAAGGCATCCGGGAAGGGGCCAAGCAAAAGCTGCAGGTGGCTGTGCCCAGAGAGCAAGGCAGCTTCACCAAGCATAAGGCCAGTGGGGCAAGGTTTCTGTCTGAAG
Organism: Gorilla gorilla gorilla; assembly: GCF_029281585.2. Lineage (NCBI taxonomy): Eukaryota > Metazoa > Chordata > Mammalia > Primates > Hominidae > Gorilla > Gorilla gorilla. The sequence continues at coordinate 27,977,847 of NC_073243.2, forward strand.
TGTCAGGACTCTCCTATCTGCAGTGGGAAGCAGCCGCAGAGAGGGATGGGCTCATTCGAGCTCAATCTCTAGTATCAAAGCTCAGCCGAACCTGGAGAAGAAGCCACCCAGGGACGAATTCCACTGCTGAGATCATCCAGGACTTAGCTCTCTGCCCACTCCCTTTAGAGTTAGACCCTGACCCAGCAGCCAGGCCTCCAGCTTCAGAGAGAAAGATTCCAGTAGCTTCCATGTGATAGGAGCAACAAGGCCAAGAGAAATGGGCAACCTGGTCATACTTTGTGGGAAGATCAGAACAACCTTTTAGGAGAGCTATTGTCATACGTACCAAACGCCTTCAAATTTGACATTTCCTGTGATGAAATCATTCTACTTCTAGGAGTGTTTCTTAATGTAATATCAAAGACATGGCCAAAAATCAACTAGAAAGAATGTCCACTGTGATTTTTAATGTTGAAACTTTAAGAAATCTAAACCTTCAATAATGGCCAATGGTTCAATGACTTAAGGAATAACCAAAAAAAAAAGGAAAGAAATTTAGTAGCTCTACAGCTACTAAAATAGCATCATTTGATGGGTATTAAATGGCATGTGAATGTATCTTTGATATATTACTAATAAAAATCAGCTAATGAAGGAACACTTATAATGTGATCCCGCACAAACATATAGGAAAAAGGACCTAAACTTCATGAATGAAATATTAGCAAGAAGTATCCCTAGTTTAGAGATGATCTTAGTCCATTCAGACTGCCATAACCAAATGCCGTAAACTGGGTAACTTATAAGCCACAGTAAATTTATTTCTCACCGTTCCAGAGGCTGGAAAGTTAAAGGTACAGGCAGGCTTGCTGTCTGATGAGGGCCCCTTTCCTAGTTCATAGAAGTCCGGAGCCTCTCACTGCCTCCTCCCGTGGTGGAAGGGGCCAGACAGCTCTCTGAAGCCTCCTTTATAAGGGCACCAATCCCAAATATGAGGGCACCAATCCCAAATATGAGGGCTGTGCCCACATGACCTAGTGACCTCTCAAACTTCTTAATACCATCATCTTGAGGATTAAGATCGCAACATATAGCTTTTGGAGGTACACAAACATTAAGACCAGAGCAGATAAGTATGTTTTCTCCTAGAAGCTCTTCTATATTTTGCAATGTTTCTGCATTAAGCTCATATTGTTTTTGCTTCTTACCCCTTTATCCCTTTGTGCTACATTCTAAGAGGACAGTTTAGCTCAATCTTCTAGTTCACAAATTCATTTTTAGTTGAGTTTATTTTAATGAATGAATTTTTACTTTGCAATTAGTGTTAATAGGAAAGATACTATTTTTTGAATTTTAATTTTTTGAATTGTGGTATAATACACATAAAATGTACCCTATTAACCATTTTAACTGTACAGTTCAGTGGCATTACGTACACTCACACTGTTGTATAATCATCACTAAGATTTTGCAAAGCTGAAACTCTGTTTGCATTAAACTATAACCCCCCATTCTCTCTTCCCCCAGCCCCTGGAACCCCCCTTCTACTTTCTGCCTCTATGAGATGGACTACTCTAGGTACCTTATATAAGTGGATTCATATAGTGTTTCTACTTTTGTAATTGGCTTATCTCACTCAGCATCATGTCTTCAAGTTTCATCCATGTCGTAGCATGTCAGAATTTCCTTCCTTTTAAGGCTGAATAATATTCCTTTGTTGTTGTTGTTGTTGTTGTTGTTGTTGTTGTTGTTTTAGACAGAGTCTCGCCCTGTTACCAGCCTGGAGTGCAGTGGTGCAATCTCGGCTCACTGCAACCTCCACCTCCTATTTTTTTTAGTAGAGACGGGGTTTCACCATGTTGGCGAGGATGGTCTTAATCTCTTGACCTCATGGTCCGCCTGCCTCGACCTCCCAAAGTGCTGGGATTACAAGTGTGAGCCACTGTGCCCAGCCCCATTTTATAAATATATCACATTGTGTTTATCCTTTGTCCATCGATGGACACTGGTGTCACTTCCCCCTTTTGGCTATTAAGAATAATGCTGCTATGAGGGTAGCTGTACAAGTATCTCTTCATGTCCCTGCCTTCAATTCTTTTGAGTATATACCCACAGGTGGAATTGATGGATCATACAGTAATACTGTGTTTAATATTTTGAGGAGCTACCATACTCTTTTCCACAGTAATTGCCCATTTTACATTCCCATCAACAATGCACAAGGGTTTTAATCTCTCCATATCCATGCCACCACTTGTTTTCTGTTTTATGGACGGTAGCCATCCTGATGGCTGTGAGGTGGTTAATGTATTATTTTTCTGTTGATGAATTATCTTGCCTGTTTCTGAGAAAGGCCTGTTCCCTTTGTTCATACTGTTACCTTAAGGGTATGTTCTTTCCTTTGGTTAAGTTTAGAGTTTTCTTTCATACTGCTGATATTCCTCCCAGATTAGGCGATTCTTGATTGTACCCTAACATCGTGCCCTTGGAGATATCTGTTAGACAGTGCACAGGTGAGCAAGCTTACAGAGAAAACACATGTCACTGATACTTGTGTTTTGGTGAATTCAAGGATTGTAAGGGAGGAATAGGATGAGCCAGGAGCTAGTTTCAGAGGATGAAGAAATCATGACGCTCTTGGATATTGTCAGCAATCCATAGGGCCCATCGCTGTGTCTCCAAACAGGCTGGATTTGCTGCTACCACTTGAAGACCTGCAGACAGACATTCCCATGCCCCATAACCAATGCCTAGTCCAATGTAGAGACAGATACAGGATGTCACAGGGGTAGACCTCCTGTCTCAGTACCCCAGCTAACAATCCTGTTTGATTGAGCCTTGGGTCCCCTCCTGCTCCTTGGCATGGAGGGCTCTTGGCACAGCTTTCAATTCCTCACTTGCAGATCTTAGAACTTAGTTTTTCAATCCAATCCCATATGTTTTGTGTGTTTCATAAATTACTTAGGGTTCCAATTCGCTGAGGAATCTCATTCTTCTTTTCTGGTATAGGTGTATATATATATATATATATATATATATTTTTTTTTTTTTTTGAGACGGGGTCTCGCTCTGTCGCCCAGGCTGGAGTGCAGTGGCACAATCTCGGCTCACTGCAAGCTCCGCCTCCTGGGTTCATGCCATTCTCCTGCCTCAGCCTCCTGAGTAGCTGAGACTACAGGCGCCCGCCACTACGCCCGGCTAATTTTTTGTATCTTTAGTAGAGATGGGGTTTCTTCACGTTAGCCAGGATGATCTCGATCTCCTGACCTCGTCTCGGCCTCCCGAAGTGCTGGGAATTACAGGCTTGAGCCACTGCCCCCGGCCTAGGTATACATTTTTAAAACTACCATTTCTGTTACTTATAGGAATCAGGTGTTTGCTCAGTTTGCATCTTGAAACAGAAAACATTTAGTATTTTTGCTGCTAAAAAAAAAATAGGAAGTATAAATTAATATGAATTAGAACTTAGCACCTAGAAACAGATTGTGGCTTATATTAGAACTTAAGTAAATGAAGAAGTTGACATTATAAATCAGTAAGCAAAGGAAATTTTTTAATAAGTGGCAGTTATATATAGTTTCCCAACTATTTGGGATAAATTAGAGTTAGAGCCTAGCCTCAAACCATATACCAAATTCCGTATGCAGGGATATCATAATCAAAGGCAAAGAATGTGAATGCATAGGTTAGGCTCAGGAGGGGCAGGCTGAACTGGAAAAGAGAGTTTGTGTGGGGAATAATGTGCATATAGGAAAAGACCTCAAAGGCTCGTATAAGGAGCCACCTCAAGATGCTATATGAAGTAATCTTATAAAAAGGGAGTTTACGGAAATTGATCTGCTAATGCTGCGTAACATGTATTGCAAGGAGATAACCCACTAATAAAAATAAGAAAAGAAAGATGTGAGATGGTTTAGTCTAGATCTGAACTGAAGGTTCTTAACTTTTGTAAGTCTCAGAGACTTCCAAAAATCTGATAAAAGTCATAAGCCAGTCCATAGAAATACGCATTTACACACATGCAAGCAACATTTTTGCATACAGTATCAGTGATTTAACAGGGCCCTTGAAGACCAAGTTCTTGAGGTGAGAGGGAGAGGAATTTATTTTGTATTCAGGGAAAATTGAGTTTATCTCCCCAGCTAGCATGTTACGGTCATGAGAATAGTAACTCTCCTATTCACCACTGTATGCCAACAGCAAGCAATGCTTTCACATAGTAGGCAGTCTAATATGTAATGAATGATTGAACGAATGTAATGAATTAATGCCTTCAATCTTTATAACTGAAAAATCTGCAAACAATTAAACCAAAAAAGTATGGAAATGAGTGATGTCAAGTAGGCCAGTGATTTCTCCATATAGAAGCAAAGAAATTTTGTCTCCTAGCAGACCCTCTTTTTTTTTTTTTTTTTTTTTTTTGTGAGACAGAGTCTGGCTCTGTCGCCCAGGCTGGAGTGCAGTGGCGTGATCTCAGCTCACTGCAAGCTCCGCCTCCCGGGTTCATGCCATTCTCCTGCCTCAGCCTCCCGAGTAGTTGGGACTACAGACGCCCGCCACCACGCCCGGCTAATTTTTTGTATTTTTAGTAAAGACGGGGTTTCCCCGTGTTAGCCAGGATGGTCTCGATCTCCTGACCTCATGATCTGCCCGCCTCGGCCTCCCAAAGTGCTGGGATTACAGGTGTGAGCCACCGCGCCCGGCCCCAGACCCTCTTTAATGTCATTCTTTCATTATTTGTAATGGAATTTTTCTCTCTGTTTTTGTCTTATCTCTCCTCTCTTCTGATAATATATATATATATTTTTTGAGACAGGGTCTTGCTTGTTGCCCAGGCTGGCGTGCACTGGCCCAATCTTGGCTCACTGCAACCTCCTCTTCCTGGGTTCAAGTGATTCTCATGCCTCAGCCTCCCCAGTACCTGGGATCACAGACATGCACCACCATGCCCAGCTAAGTTTTGTATTTTTAGTAGAGATGGGGTTTCACCATTTTGGCCAGGCTGCTCTTGAGCTCTGACCTCAAGTGATCCACCCGCCTTGGCCTCTCAAAGTGCTGGGATTACAGGCATGAGCCACCATGCCCAGCCTTCTTTGATCATATATTTCTCTTCTTTTAGAAATTCTGCTAAAATGTTTTGTGGCCACTTAGTTAAAGATGATGCCCGAAATCAGTGTTCCAGCCCTAACCTCTCAGCCTTTCTCCAGCCCTATATCTCAATTGTTTTATCAGGCACCTTATTTCATATTTACCAGGACAACAAAAATTCAGGTTGTCTAAAATTATGCTCATCGTTTTTTCAGAGTTCTCTGTCAACTTTATTATAACATAACTCTGATACATGTTTTCAGAACCCTAAATCTTTAAGCTTTAAATTAAAGGACCTTAAATTTGGAAGCCTTGGCTTTCTTTGGGAATCTAATGTGTGCTACGGACCCATACCCAAGAAAATAATGCATATACGCAGATATAGTTGCATACATCAAGTAGCTGTATTTCTTTATTTCTTGCAACATATCCAAAGATCCCAGACTAACAACCTCTTGAAAGATAGTAATATATATTTCTTTTTTTTTTTTACCTTTTTTTTTTTTTTTTTTGAGATGGAGTCTTGCTCTTGTCACCCAGGCTGGAGTGCAATGGCACAATCTCGGCTCACTGCAACCTCTGCCTCCCAGTTCAAGCAGTTCTCCTGCCTCAGCCTCCCGAGTAGCTGGGACTACAGGCGCCCACCACCAGGCCTGGCTAATTTTTTGTATTTTTAGTAGAGACGGGGTTTTGTCATGTTGGCCAGGCTGGTCTTGGAGTCCTGACCTCGTGATCCACTCACCTTGGCCTCCCAAAGTGCTGGGATTACAGGCGTGAGCCACCACAACCAGTCGGTAAGCATATATTTCTATCCTCCTTCATGTCCCCAAACTCTTCTAATTCTTTTTGTTCAAAGTGTTTTTAATATTTTCATCTTTTGTTTCCATTTCCACTGCTTTTGTCCAGCTCAATCTAAGTCAAAATGGCTTAATATCTAGAGAACTGAAAGAGTCTTCTAATTGGTTAACTTGAGCAATGGGAGAATTTTTTTTTTTTTTTTTTTTTTTTTTGAGATGGAGTCTCACTCTGTTGCCCAGACTGCTGGAGTGCAGTGGCGCAATCTCGGCTCACTGCAAGTTCCGCCTCCTGGGTTCACGCCATTCTCCTGCCTCAGCCTCCCGAGTAGCTGGGACTACAGGCGCCCCCCACCACACCCAGCTAATTTTTTTGTATTTTTAGTAGAGACGGGGTTTCACCATTTTGGCCAGAATGGTCTCGATCTCCTGACCTCGTGATCCGCCCGCCTGGGCCTCCCAAAGTGCTGGGATTACAGGCTTGAGGCAATGGGAGATTTTTATAAACTTTGTCTTCATTTGATTAAGATCTATGATATTGAAAGATAAAATAATTGAGAATTCTTATTTATAATTGGTATAATGTATAAAATGTGTTATTTAATGGAAAACTTGGAAAACAACTTGTTCCTATCACATCTGGATAGAAATTCACCAGTAAGACTGCCGGGGCCTGAATATTTTTGTATGTGTGTGTATGTGTGTGGGGGGGTTATAATAATCAATGTATGATTTAATAAACATACTGCTATTCAGATTTTCTGTGTTTTTGGTATCAATTTTGGTAAGCTTTAGTTTTCAAGAAATGTGTCCACTTTAAGTTGTTTAATTTATTAACACAAATTTGTTAATTATATTTTCTCATTATCTTTAATGTCTAGAATATATGGTTATAACACTTTTTTTAGTCCTGTTATTGATAAATTTTATTCTCTACCTTTATAATCAGTCACTTTGGGAGGCCAAGGCAGGTGGATCACTTGAGGTTAGGAGTTCTAGACCAACCTCACCAACATGGCGAAACCTCGTCTCTACTAAAAATACAAAAATTAGCCTGGCATGGTGGTGCACGCTTGTAATCCCAGCTACTCAGGAGGAAGAGGCAGGAGAATCGCTTGAACCTGGAGGTGGAGGTTGCAGTGAGCCGAGATCATGCCACTGCACTCCAGCCTCGGTGACAGAGTGAGACTCCGTCTCAAAATAAATAAAATAAAATAAAATAAAATAAGTCTAGTTAGGAGTTTGACAGTTTTGTTGATCTTTGCAAATAACTACTTTTGGCATTGTCAATTTTTTCTACTACTTGTCTGTTTTCTATTATAAAGATTTCTGCTTTAATCTTTATCATTTCTTATTTCTCCTTACTATGAGCATACTTCTTTTTTATCTTCTTACAGTAGAATCTTAGGTCACTGATTTAATCTGTCTCTTTTTCTAATATAAGTATTTAAAACTCTAAGTTTCCCTCTCATCACTGCTTTAGCTGTATCTCATAAGTTGTAATATGGGTTATGGGAAATTATGATATGAAATAGTTATAATATGTTGTATATTTTTTATTATTCAGTTTAAAATATTTTTAATTACTCTCATGATTTTGTTTTGACTATGAATTATCTAGAAATGTATTGTCAAATATTTTTGTTAATAGTATATTGCTTTTGAGTTATAATTAATTCCAATGTGGTCAGAAAACATACTCTATATGAGAGCAATTATTTCAAATTTATTAAAACTTATTCTGTGGCCTAGTGGATATTGGTGAATGTACCATGTACGCTTGAAAAGAATGTTTATTCTGCAGTTGTTGGGTGTAGTGATAAACAAATATTAATTATATCAAGATGTTTGATATTATCGCTCAAATCCTCTATGTCATTAGTATTTTTTTAAATCTAGTTATATCCGATGTTGAGAGAGGAGTCTTAAAATCTCCTACTGTCATTTTGAAATTGTCTATTTATTCCTTTAATTCTGTCCATTTTTGTTTCATGTATTTTGAGGTTCTGTTCTTAAATGTATATCCATTTATAATTGCTATGTCTTCCTGATGAATTCTCCCACTTATAATTATACAATTTCCATTATTTATCTCTGACAAAATAGACTTGATGTCTATTTTATGTGACATTAATATAGTTATTTCAGCTTTCTTATGCTTGCTGTCTGTATGGTATATCTTTTTTCCATCTACTTACTTTCAACCAATCTGACACTTTATATATAAAGTGTGTCTCTTGCAGACAACATATAATTGAATACGGCCTTTATAAATTCTTTCTGATACACTCTGTTTTATTTGAGCATTTCAACTATTAAAATTTGATGTAATTATTGGCATGGTTGGATTTGGATCTACCATTATATTACTTGTTTTTTGTTTGTCCCTATACTTTTTGTTCCTATATTCCTCCTCTCTTGCCTTCTTTGGATTACTTGATATTTTTAGCATTGTTTCAATTTATTGGGTTTTTTTAGTTACACCCTTTGTGTTTTTATTATTGGTTACAATATAATCATTAACTGTGACAGTCTACCTATAGTTAGTATTATACCACTACATGTAAAGTATAGAAATTTGGCAGTCATAAGAAGTCCTTTATGTTATCACTGTAATCTGTATTACATCTATGTGCCTTAAGAGCATCGCAAGACAATGTTATAATTTTTCCTTATAAAGTTGTATATGTTTAAGAAGAAATATAAATATCTTTAATGTTTATTAATCGAGTTGCCATTTCTGACATTCTTTATTCATTCCTGAATATCTGTGTTATCTTCTGGTATCATTTCCCTTGAGCCTGAAGAATTTACTTAAGCATTTCTTGTAAGAAATTATATTATTTTTTCTTTACCTGAAAATATCTTTATTTCACCTTCATTCCTAGAGGTCATCTTCTATTCTGAGTTGGTAGATTGGGGGGCGGGGTGTTTATCTGTTTCTCTTTTTGTTTTTTATTTTCTAGCTTTCATTGTTTCTGAAGAGAATTCTGTGGCTATGTAAATCAACATTTTTCTTTATATAATATGTTGTGTCTCCCCCACCTGTTTTTAAGATTTTTCTCTTTATCTTTAGCTTCAGCCATTGGATTATTATGTATCTAAGTGTGGTTTTCTGTGAATATATTTGGCGTAGGGTTTATTGAGCCTTTTGAATCTGTACATTTTTTTTCACCAATTTCAGGAAGTTTTTGTGATTTTGAAATCATCTATTTATTCCTTTAATTCTGTCCATTTTTGCTTCATGTATTTTGAGGTTCTGTTCTTAAATGCATATCCATTTATAATTGCTATGTCTTCCCTCTTATAATTACAAAATTTCCATTCTTTATCTCTGACAATACTCTGTGACTTGATATCTATTTTATGTGACATTAATCTGCTCCACTTCAATTAAATTAAAACTTGCTCTATGACTCTGCTCTGCTTCTGGGACTCTAATTCCCTAACGTTAGACTTTTAGATATTGTCACACGAATCCCTGAGGCTAATGTTAGACTTTTAGATATTGTCACACTAGTTCCTGAGGCTCTGCTCATTTTTTTTCATCTTTCTTCTCTCACTTCTTCAGTTTGATCTGTCTTCAAGTTTACTGACTCATTCCTTTGATATTCTTCTATTAAGTCCATTCAATAATTTTTTATTCCAAATATTGTATTGTTAAGTTTTAATGTTTCTACTTGGTTTCTTTTTGTGTGTTCTGTTTTGCTGCTGAGATTTCCTATTTTTTGTCCATTTCTTTTACTTCATTGAACCTAGTTGGAAATAACTATTTTAAAGTATTTGTCTGATAATTTCAACATCTGACTCATCTCGAGGTTTGCATCTGTTCATTGTCTTTTCCATTTAGAATTGGTCACATTTTCCTAGTTTTTTGTGTTAGAGTATTTTAGATTGTATTCTGGACATTGTGAGCCTTATCTAGTCTCCAAGTTCTGTTGCAGTCCTCTGGAAAACACGGTTTTTATTTTAGCAGATGATTAACCCAAGTGGATTCAAGCTTTAAGCTCTCTCTTGTCAGTGTATACAGAGAAAATGGAATATCCATGAGGAGGAGTCTGAATTTCCAAAGATAGAATGTGTTTGGAGGAGAGGGGCAATGGGAAGGAGAACATTGTAAATACTGCCCTCAGAAGTTAATAATTCAATATTATTTAATTTTTACTATTACATGTATATGATATGTATAATCTATTTGTGTTATAGATACATAATATTGGGAACATACTTATATTTATTTATAATGTATAATTTTGAGAATTTTACAGTGTTTTAGTTTTTCTAAGAAAAGCACAACTCCAATAGTCCTTCTTTGAATTCCCAGGAGAATTCCAGATTCTCATAATACTACCACTTATCAAAATGTCATTACATGTGCCAGACATTCTGCTAAGCAATGTGCATACATTGTTTTATCAAACTTTATGGCAATACCACCAGGTAGGCATTGTTTTTATTTACAAATGAGGAAACCGAGGGTCAGAGAGGTTAAGCAACTTGCTTAGGGATACACAGCTATTAAGGGGGTAGAGATGAGATGTGAACCTAGGTGGGACTCTGTCTCCCCTTTTGATATCACTGGTTGCCAACCAAGTGGAATTAGATGATATTTATCTTGCAAATGACAGAGTGTAGAGAGAGAGAGCGTGGCACTGCGAAAATAACAATCACTTCAAAGAGGAGACAAGTATTCTAATTCTAGTTTGGGACAGACTTACTGCCAAACCTTGTAACCTTCTCAGCTTCTCTCCTTCTTCTTCCACTGTGTCTACAACAGAAATTAAAATGTACTTCATAATAATTTACAGAACTCTTTTAGAAATAAAATGAGACGATCTATGAATGTGTAATGAAAATATAATGATTGTAATGATATTTAGCCCAACTCACAAACTAACACTCCCTTTTCTAAGTTTTACAGTTAAGACTTCAACAAAGAAGGACCCAGGAACAACTGGCTAACCAAGGCATAATACCACGTGAGTACCTGCATCTCTTAATTACTGATATACATAGGGCCACACCATTTGGGAGCTGGAAAGTGCCTCAGAGGTCATTTAGTTTAAGCCAATGCATTGGTCTCCGAAGATCTTCAAAGCATTGTTATCAGCAGAAATCCCAGACCTTGGATGCTTTGCCCCGACTGCTACCTACTCACCTGCAAGGGGCTCCTTTTAATGATACTGGTTATGCCTAAAATTCCAATGTAGTGGATTTGTTCTCAGGGTAAACACAATTCATTATGGGCACCCCCGACTCATCTACTTTTAAAATTGGATATAATTAATATTCTTTCCAGAAGCATCAATTACATCATCTTTTTCTCACCTCCTGAATTTCAGTTCTGTTTGGGATATTGGAGTCCACCAGTAATTGAATATTGGTCAAGTATTTCCTTACTAGAAGGTGGAGTGGCAATACCATTTTAGCATAAATGATATAATGTTGAATTACTGGCCACTAACTGGGTAAAAGAAGAAGGATTATTGTATCTTTTAGAAGATATATTTTAAATTTTCTACCAATTCAGCAATGAAAGCTAACTCTTGGTTATCTGTAGAAATAGAGAAAAGGGTACCCTGGATGAATAAGTCATGGGTAAAGCTGCTCTAGGTCATAGATTCTAACTTCCTCTCCAACAAAATTTAAAAATCAAGATCTATAATGACTTGTGCAGAAATTCAGGTGTCTGTAAAATGCTGTTGTGACTGTTACTTCAGAGTTCAGTATACAACAAGCAGAAGTTTGCCCTTGAAAAACTGTAATGTAGTTAGTTGTATTGAAGCCCTATGTATAGCCCTATATAGTGTAGTTAGTTACATTAGTTAGAAAAAATGTTGTGTAGTTAGTTATATTGAAGCGCTATGACCCATGGCTAAACATTGAAAGTTTAGTCTTTGTTTCAGAGCCAGAACAGAACTAAGAATTGTTCAGGCCTCTTGTTTTGTAATTCAAAAGTAATCCTTTGTTCATGGCTAAGCTCTACAATAGTAAACAGTATGTGACCTTAAAGTGGGACAACTCTTTTAGAGGTTTGTGAAGTACAAAAGAAACAACTCACCCTGTGATTTCAAGGCTGTTTAAACAACATTGACAACTATGCTGAGGAAGCAAAGGAGCAAGTCTATGTGTGGCCTGTTTCATCTTAGCCTTTCCTTGGAGGTGCTAAAGACAGGAAGAAACCAAAGGTCTGCGGATGTCAGATCAGGTCAAGACAATTTCACTCAAAGCTGATAATCTATCCCTTCACCGATGTTTCTTTCTCTTTAATTCTGGAAAGGCAAATGGAGCAAATGGACCCACAACCTTTCCGTAAGCCCAAGTTGTACACATCTGATTTAAAGTTTGACTCATGTGCTTAAATACTCTGGTCCTGGGTCTTGCAGCTGGCATTTGGCTGAGAATAAACATTTTTGGAGGGATACGGGGTTAAATCTGAAAATTAGTAAAAACACCCAATGAAGATGGTAATTAACCCTAGCATACATTGTAAAATAACACCTATCATGTAAGTTATATAAATCAAATGTTCATTTGTATAGTAGAGTCCAATGAAATATAATATTTTGTTCCCCAGGAATTCCAGAATCAAATAATATGCATATTAACAAAATACCACTTAATAGAAATTTTGCGTCATTAGTCCATGGCATCACTAAGATAATTTCTAGAAAAAAATCCTACAAATCATGAAATAATAAAGCATTTTAAAATCACACACTATGATGAAGGTTTTCCCCAATCTGCAACTACCTCCTTTCAACCAGGCTTTCCAAGAGTGTAGAGTCTGCTGTGGAAAAGTGTCCAAGTCACGGCTGGTGCACACTGCAGGCCCTGCCTGTACAGACCTTTTCTACTTAGCTCTTCTCAGGAAGCTAGAGATAGGATGCATCTCTTCACCTGCTGATGGTTAGCCTCTTCAGTCCAATCAGAGATTAAACATGCAATCTACATGCATTTCAGCAGAGCAGTGTGTTTCCTCTGGCACCTAAGGAAACATGTCTAAATGCAAACAATTGGGAGAAGGAAAGAGGAACCAAGGGCCTCAGGGTATTTTCAATTCAATATAATTCAACAAATTTTATTATAAACCAGGCTATGTACAGGGGACCGTGCCAGGCACTTTAGGGACAACAATAATAAGCAAGATGGTCCCTCAGAGAGAGTCAAGATATTAGGGGGAAAGCTGATAAAAAGCACACAGAAGCAGGCTGGGCACGGTGACTCAAGCCTGTAATCCCAGCACTTTGGGAGGCGGAGGTGGGCAGATCATGAGGTCAGGAGATCGAGACCATTGTGGCTAACACGGAGAAACCCCGTCTCTACTAAAAATACAAAAAAAAGAAAAAATTAGTCAGGTGTGGTGGCAGGCACCTGTAGTCCCAGCTACTTGGGAGGCTGAGGCAGGAGAATGGCGTGAACCCAGGAGGCAGAGCTTGCAGTGAGCAGAGATCGCGCCACTGCACTCCAGCCTGGGCAACAGAGCGAGACTCTGTCTCAAAATAAATAAATAAATAAGTAAATAAAAAAAAAAGCACACAGAAGCATAATCCAGTGTGCAACTCATTACCTTACACAAGAAGACTTTATTTTTTCATTCTATTATTTAAATTTTTTGAAACAGAAAGTAAAAGAAAAGGAGAAAGGAAAAGAGGAAGGAAGAAAAGTTAATCATCCTCAGAGCCTACCTAATTCTGTGATTTTCTAATTTTTTAATTGTTACATCTTATGCACTATATATATATGTGTGTGTGCGTATACATATATACATATATATATATGCACTGGCTGAGGCAGGGTCAAGGATCTATGCCCCATTTACTGGGCCTCTCCTTGTCCCTTCCAGAAGCCCCCTGATAATTCTCTCTGCAGTGCTGGTTCTCTTCAGAATAGAGTTTGAAAACCCCTGACCTATCCCAATCCGTGTTTGTCTTTAATGTTCATGAAACTGAGGTTGAAGAGGCCTAAGAGGTTTTTCAGATGTCCCAAAGCCTACATCTAATATGGTCCCATTTTCTGCAGTTTGATTGATGAGAATGTAAATGCATGCCAGATAAAATTATTCATAAAATCTTGCTTTATTCATAAGATTTGAAATAGTTGCAATCTTTCTAAACATGTCATAAATTGTCAAAACTCAAAGTTGATGGCTAAGTGAACTGTTAATTGTCCTTAACAAATAGAAATACTATTTTTTTTTTTTTTGAGACAGAGTCTCACTGTGTTACCCAGGCTGGAGTGCAGTAGCGTGATCTCGGCTCACTGCAACCTCCGTCTCCCAGGTTCACGCCATTCTCCTGCCTCAGCCTCCGAGTAGCTGGGACTGCAGGCACGTGCCACCATGCCTGGCTAATTTTTTGTATTTTTAGTAGAGACGGGTTTCACCATGTTGGCCAGGATGGTCTCGAACTCCTGACTTCGTGATCCACCCACCTCGGGTTCCCAAAGTGCTGGGATTACAGGCGTGAGCCACCGCGCCTGGCCAGCAATACTATTTTTAACTGGTCGACAGAAGCACCTGCCACCAATTAGTCTTGAGTTTTACATTAGGTTAAATCTTCAGGGCTTATCCACTGGATAACATGCAACCCCTTCCTATTGTGGAAGAGCTGAGGCCAGAACCTGTGTCTCCTGATCCCCGCCTAGGCTCCTTTTTTCAAACGTTCAAAATGAATCGCTTGGCCTTTAAAAACACTTATATTGCTATCATAAGGCATTTTATGGCCAAAAAATTCAGTTAGAACTTAGAAAATTTAAAAAGTGTATCGTGCGAAAATGCCAAAGATAAAACAATGATTTAAATGCAATGGCTTCAGATTCTACATCATAATCTATGTTTCGCCATGATGAGCATTGAATGAAAGGTTTCACTGACTTAGCTGTATGGCAGGTCTCCCTTCAATTGCATTCCAAATTGATAATTAAATTATGAGGCTCCTCCCCCATTGACTCTAATGAGGTGAATCATGTGTAATTCTAGTGAAACTAATCCAAATGGATTGAAATTTTCTTCCTTCCCTTTTCCTGGGCATGCATTCTGCAGGTTTTGAGGTTGCTGCTGAGTAATAAACAGTGGTTAGCAACCAGCAACAAATTGTTTTTTATAATCCCCATGAATCACTTCTCTTAAACGTTCACTTTGTTCTTATGTGTGGGCATTATGAGTTTAGGCTAATTTCCCTCTTTACGTGCTTTGAATGAATTTAAAGGCACCATCTCTTGACTTTTAGTCAAGACAGGCGGGGTTCTGAGGCCAGCACAGAATCACTGGAACAACTTAAGGGTTCTCAGACCAGGTGCATTTACAATGGCAGTTGTGAAATTCACATTTTCAAAATTGGCATGAAGCCTTAATAAAATAGTCTCTCAAAGTTAACTTAGAAATATTACTTAAATGACTTATTGTTTAGATTTATCTCCAAAATCTCACCTCTAAATCTCAATATGGAGATTTCAAATTGCCTACTTTGCCATCATCAACCAGGATTCATAGGAAATGGTTTCACTATCCCACCCTTTTGGGCTCAAGGTTGCAAGAGGACATCAAGGTTCTCTACATTCTCGTGGCATTAGGACAGAAAGTCCACCTCCTTCCCTAGACCTATTGGGCCTGTTCATCATTTCTTATGCAAATTTTTCTCTCCTGCAATTCTTCTCCCTGGGTATCACTCTCCTGGGTAAAATTTTAAATAACACCATTTTATTCCAACCGCTTCAGAAGACTTAGTGTGGAAAGATGACCAGCCATGTAAATCAGACTCAATAAACTGGTCATAGAGCATTTCAGTAAATCTTTATTAATCCTCTGCTGTGAGAAAGGCTCTGGGGAACACACACAGAGAAGTCAGACTCAACTTCCATTTCAAAGCGCTTCCAGTCTAGGAGGGGCCCCAAACCACCCCCGTTTAATCATCCCATTTAATAATTTTGGACAACTTCACACCACTACATGGGAATGGCTATCCAGGAAGATTGAAGGAAAGATGACTTTTTCCTCTCCGTCTCCCTCTGCTACTAAAGTGAATCTATGATGTTTAACCCAGGGGAGAGATGAAAGAAGGTTTAATTTATTCTCCTGGAATACAGAAGATGAGATTAGAGATCTAAAGTGGATTTGAGAGGACACGGGGCCCAGAGAGGCTGCTACGTGTCCACAGAGTCTCAGAGAAAGCCCCTGCTGGCCAGAATGAAATGTCTGGGCAGCTTGGTTTCATGATCCGATCAATGTAAATGAATTTAAAGATACAATGAGCTGTCTATGAATGGTGCTGCCTTTATTTTTTTTGCAGACTAATCCAAGCTACAGCAGCCACATACTTACTGCAAAACCTTGGTAAATCCCTGAATTTTGTGGTACTTCTGAATAGCAAGAAGAATGACCGGGGCAATTCCCGCACCCATATCACATGCAGCTTCACGATAGTTTTGAGCAGTTGACTGGACAAAGTCTCTCTTCCTTTTCTCAGTGCATTCATTTGACTTGGCTTTTCCCCCACAGCACCCTACCACACACTGTCGGCTGTCTGAGCAGTACACGGCGCAAGGGAATTAATCTGTCTGCCTCTTCCCTTCTTTCTAACATCTCAAATTCAGAGATAGAAAAAGGTGCCCTGGATTTTCATGTCAATCCCATTTGGGTCAAAAATCTGACCTTCCTTCTTTTCCCCCATCTCTCCTTCAATTTTCCATTTCCCTGTTCCTTAGAAACTAGAAAACTAGTAATTACAGGCACACTTTGAATTTGTCCTTGTACCCTCCTTCTGAGAAATTCCAAAGTGTTCACAGACGTTGCAATCAAATTCTCCAAGTATGCTAGCCAGGTCTTGAACATTAGAAAGCTACATTGGGAAAATGCACTGTTTTCAGACTGTTAAGACTATTATTGGGGTAACAGACCCTTAAGACTATCATTGGAGTACTGAACTAGCAATTTATTTCCAAGCATAAAAGAAAATATAATCTCCAAAGCATTATCATTATATATATAAAAAAAATTCTCATGACCCAATTTGTCTTTAAAACCAAGACAGAGAGAAGACAAACATGAATAGGCCCATTTTTATAAGTGGGAAACTGAGAGCACAGGAAAACTCTCAGGCTTACTCAAGGTTATACCAAAAGTAGATGGCAGAGCAAGAACAGAGCTCAAATGGATGGTTCCCAAATATTTAGTTACCCAGGACTTCTTTAATTCTACCCATCACTGCCACAGGTCTTATGTTTAAAATAGTATTGTCTTCCCTGTCCACCTAAAGAATCCTACATACATTAATTATTAATCCTTGCATCTTTTAAATAGCTAATTTTATGTTTTTGAGTTAATTTTCTAATTAATGGTATATAAATGTACCAGCTAGTGCTTGTTGATGAGAACAACCGTAACTAAACCAAGCTGCTATGATTCCAGGCAGGAGCAATGAAAAGTGACAGCTTTGTTAGTCCAAGCAGCCTTTCTCTGGACAGACATACTCTTACTCTTCAGCTTCTTGAAATGCTGAAAATCAGTCCTGGTGATTCATTGCTCCATTTTTGAAGTCCTAGGTTCCCAACACCCCGAGATCAAGATCCACTGGACTTAGAAATCCCATCACAGCGGTTCTGAAGCTTTTGCATCAGAATCACCCAGAAGGCTTGTTAAAACAAAGATTCCTGGGTTCTGCTGAGAGTTTCTGATTCTATGGGGCTGGCTTGGGGCCCAGGAATTGGGATTTCTTTTTTCTTTTTTTTTTCTTTTTTTTTTTTTTGAGACAGAGTCTCACTCTGTCGCCCAGGCTGGAGTGCAGTGGCGCGATCTTGGCTCACTGCAACCTCTGCCACCTGGGTTCCAGCTAATTTTTGTATTTTTAGAAGAGACAGGGTTTCACCATCTTGGCCAGGCTGGTCTTGAACTCCTGACCTCACGATCCACCTGCCTCGGCCTCCCAAAGTGCTGAGATTACGGGTGTGAGCCACCACACCCGGCCAAGAATTGGAATTTCTAACATGTTCCCAATTGCTGAAGATGCTGGTCCGGAAGCTGCACTTAGAGAACGCTGCACTCGTTGCTGCCCCAAGTCTCTGGCTCTTTAATTCTTCCTCTTGGTCCTCTTAGTAGCAATGGATTTGGTATTGCTCCAAGCCTGCAGCTGAATGGTCCCATTAAGAGAAGTCAGGGTCTGCACCAGGCACAGCCCAACACCAGGTACAGCCCCTGCTTCTGTTGCTGGAGTTGCCCAACTCCAGGGACCCTACCCTGTGCTGAGGAGTGAGGCCCCTGCCTTCAATGAGTTCTCTGTGGTTCCACGACCTGTTTTCTCCTTTTTCTGGGATCCTGCTGGAGGCACGAGGTTACAGTGGAGAGCAGAGGACTGCAGGAAGACTGTTCTTATCTTGGGATCTTTTTTCTAAGTTCTAAGTCAGCAAATGTTTATATGCTCGGCTGACCCAAATTAGCGATAGCTTTGGGGACAGAAATAGGAATAGCCCACAACAAAACTCTGAGGCAAGAACACAAATTCCCTTGTGAGGAGCCATTAATCTTCCTCCAGGGAGAATGAGTTAGATGTGTGGCTGATTGAATTTACAACAGTATTTTAATTCAAAATCACATGGACTTTTTTTAAAATTTAGAATCCAAATTCCTTTTCAATCTTAAAAGTCAAAGTTCTTTAAATACAAAATGTTGCCATTTGATACTCCCCAGGCTGGCAGCAGAAGTGGTTTTTTGTGTATTTTCCAAAAACCCAACTGAGAGGTGGGGGGCACCATTGCTTTTGTTGGCCTTCATGGGAGGTGGCTAAAACCCACGGTCTCTGAAGTCACTGAGAAAGCAAACCTCAACCCCAGGCCCATGGCAGGATAGTTTTCCATGGTGTGACCTCAAGCCAGTGGCCCATATAACACCCCTTAACCTCTGAGGAGAAGAGCATGTGGTAAAATGCAGCATGTGAACCTCTCTGGCTTTCTTCCCAAGTGCTTGCTAAATGGAGATAGTTTCTTCCACCCTGTGGCAGAAGGTTCCAGAAGACCTTTGTGCTCCTGGCATCAGAGAACTGGACCGTGTGAATCATCTCACAGGGGAGTTATTAACACCAAGAAGTGATGAATTGTAGTTCTACGAAGCTGAGATACAGGAAATACAGTGTTTCTTAGAACAATTAATAAGCTTTGCTAATAAGAATTGAACAGCCTCAGAGACGTGAGAACCCATTAAATTCCTCCTAAACCCCAAGCCCAGTTAAAACCAATTGTGTTTGGAATGTCAGCGATATCCCAAGATCTATTCATGCTATTCCTTTCAGGGAGTTTCTAGAGGAAAAGGGCATGTTATTCTTTTTAACCACTTAATAAGGCCACACGAAGATCCATTCATTTTCTGGGTTATGTAAGTAATTAAACTACACTAATATACAATACCTAACTAAATGATTACCAGGAGATGGGACAGAGGTATTGATACAGATTGTGTAGATCCACAATGGCCCGCTGGACTTCAAGCAGACTTTGTATCATAATCTGGTTGCTTAGGGGGAAAGGGAGTTGCTTTGCAGAACTCCCTCGACATAAATTCCACCTGCGATCAAACACAGGCAAAGGCAAGCCTTATTAAGGATGATGACCAGACCCAACTCAAAGAAAATGCATGCGCAACACAGGACAGCTGCACGTTAATTTATCAGAATCACTGAGTTGGGAGAAATGGGAGAAAAGGGTCATCTAAAAAGGGAGGTTTTGCAGAGAAGCTCATTTTAAGAGTAAAAAGCAGAAAGCAAAGATAACTGAAAAACAGTTTCTAGATCAATGGTATTCAAGAAGCATGTTCATTTTTTTTTCTATAAGAAGGGAAGTCTCTTAATCTTTGGTCAAAGTGAGAAGGATGCCTGTCAACTATTTTTGGCACAAGGAAGCCAGATGGGGCAATTCTGCATGTTCCTTCAGCCAACATTGTTAATGTTGGGGTGAACAGGGAGATTTATAGAGAGCGTGACCTATTAACCCCCCAGGCAGCATCCTTAAAGAGGATACTATGGCCAACTACCATTATGGTAGCCGTCATGACTACAACTATGTCTGCTTGATCTCCAGCAAACCCTGCTGAAAACTATGTTCAGATTCAGCATGGTCTTAAGGGTTGAATGAGGCACGTGCACACACACACACACACACACACACACACACACACACACACACACACCCCGATCTGGTCAGAAACCTAATTTTTGTGCTGGCCAAGATTTGGAAGAATATTTCATCACCTGCAGCTTACAGTAGACCACTGTTCTAGTAACATTGGAACTCGGGATCATGTGATTCCTCAAGTTGTCCAGACATACAATTCAGGGGAAAAAAAAATCAATGCAAGTCTGTAACTGCTAATAAGCCTCATCACTAATCATGAAAAGTGATTATTTGTGGCTCTTGATTGAGATTGTTCTAGATTAGGAAAATCAAGACAAAATGTAGAATTTTGCAAAATGATGTTCTACTTCTTTGCTCAAAGGAGTTTATTAAATCCCCACAAGAGGTGCTATGAAGGGTGATGAGGAGGAGGTCATGGGAAGAGAGTGAAGGCTGGCATTCTGTCCAGGTTGTTCACGGCTGCTGTGTGTTCTGTATGACTGACCAGTGCCTGTGTCTACTGGTTGTTAATATTTTACATATCACATCTTGAAAGAGGTTAGAGTTGTCACAGGACCTATGCTCCTAGCCCTAACTGATCCTGGGCAAGTCAGTCAATTTCTGTGGACCTCAGTTTCCCCATTCTGTTCACGGTTGGAGTTAACTTCCCTGTCTCCAAGGTTCCTTCCAGCCCTCAAAGTTTGATTCTCTGCTTCTCACTCAACACCCTTGGTTGCATGTTCCTGACCTACCAGCCACACACTTTATCCAGAGTACAGTCCCTTCCTCCAAAGCACCACCCCACCCCACAGACGCAGACCACAGTCATCCCCCGAGCCTTTTGCACTCTAGGGCAGAGCAAAGTCAAAGAGGGTGGTAGTTACCCAAGTCTACACCTCTCCCTCAAACCAGAGCGTTATTTCTGTTTTCAGTTTTCCACCACCCCTTCTATTTCCTCCGGAACTTGGAATGCCCTGCCTCCATCACTTCTCTTCTTGTTGCACATCCTGCCTCTGCTACTCCCCCTGTTTGAGGCTTCGATTCCACTTCCTCTGTCTCCTACGGCTTCAGGGCCGCGGGTGTCCTCCAGGCCTGTCCTCTCTCATTGCTTGTGGCCTGATAAAGGCAATCACCTCCCTACTGTGCATAGCTCAGCAAGCACACCAGCAAACTCTGCGATACAGACCAATGCCCTTATTAACCCAGCCTCCACTCACGTTTTTGTGTTTCTGTTTCAGCACTGAAACGTCCAGCTGAATTCCATGAGCAAAGAAAACATTTGGATAGTGACAAGGTAATTTTTGCAAATTTCTTGACCCAAGCTTAGACTATAGGTTATGAATCTCTGAATGCTAACCCTTGGTGGATGCGTGTAGAATTCCTACAACAAACACAATCAATTTGCCAGTCCCCTGCCCTCATATCACGTGGAATCTTACTCCTATTAACCGGTAACTACAGAAATAGGATCAACTATATTAGCTTTGAAACTCCTATTTTTTAGCCTTTTTAAAAAAGTCCCCAATTTTTCTAATGTTGGAAGAAATTACAGTAGGGATGCACTAGAGTCAAAAACACTTTAGAGAAGGAAGTGCAGTTGGCTTTCAAGCTGCCTTACCTGTTATTACTGTCATTTCTTAACAACAATCAGATTTTAAAAAATCCAATTCAAGGGTAAGGCATGGTTTATGCATACAGAACTCATTTGTAGCTACTTAAAGGCAAAAGGTTATTTTGCTTCTTTCCCTTCTTTTTTTGTAACATTTGAGGGTGAGATTTGGCATATATTCTGTACCTTCATAACAAATCTCTGCAACTTGAATTTGTCAATAATATATTAATAAATACTATTTAGCAAGTATCAACACTTTGAGTGAGAAGGAAAGGCAGAGTATCTGCCTGCTGGTATTTCCTTACCTGAGAGTACTAGCCTTGCAGCTTGTCTATGGGTAGAGAGGAAGAGGAGGGATCTGCAACTCTTCAAAGTAGCTCACAAGTGGCTGTGATTCCTACTACCTGGAGAATAACAAAGAACAGCAGACTCTTATCAGAACTGGAGTGATTCCCAGACCCCTCTCAGGGGGCCACTGGGAGATCCACTATAGTGAGATAAAAACCCAGAACTAGACATCAGAAACCTGGGGTCCAGTGTTGGCCCTCCCACAGCCTATAACAGCCCTACCGACAGCCCCATCAAGAAGGTAATGAGACTGGGTAAATAACCCATCTCTTCGTGCCCATCCAATTCCTGGTGGGTCTGAATCTGTAGGCTTTACATTTTCACATGTCCTAAAAGAGAAGTCAAGCGAATAACGGGAAAGAGGCATACGTTGTCATGTTATATTAGATGGATTTAGGCAATGTTTTAACTCTGGTCTTGGTTAATTTTGTGACTGTTTTCAGAGGAAATGGAGGCTGGGTGCTGTGGCTCACGGCTGTCCCAGTACTTTGGGAGGCTGAGGTGGGCAGATTGCTTGAGTCCAGGAGTTCAAGACCAGCCTAGGAAACATGGTGAAACCCTGTCTCTACTAAAAATTAAAAATTAAAGAAAAAAATTAGCTGGGTTTGGTGATGCATGCCTGTGGTCCCAGCTACTCATGGGACTAAGGCAGGAGGATCACTTGTGCCCAGGAGGTCAAGGCTGCAGTGAGCTTTGATTGTGCCACTGCATTCCAGCCTGGATGACAGAGACCCTGTCTCAAAAAAAAAAAAAAGAAAAAGAAAAAAAAAGGCAATGGAATAAGATTCATTATAATACAAACAGCCTAGTGTTCTGTTATAGTGACATGTTATTAACATGTACCAACCTGCCTGTCCCTGAAAGAGCTTTAGGTTTGTAGCCCAGATGTGGACCCAAGCTCTTCACCTTCTTATCTTATTTTCCCATCTAAAAATTACTTGAGGGGTCTTTGTAAATGTTCCTTCATCAAAATGTGGGACACCAAGGATATTTTCATGTTTCATTTATTATTTTAAAAGGTTATTTTCTCCTGTGAGATAAATTGAGTTTTTTAAAAGGTAAAACTAGGTGATTTCTCTTGTTTGGGTTCTACAGGCTAAAAATTCCCTGAAGCGCAAAGCCAGAAACAGGTGCAACAGTGCCGACTTGGTTAATATGCACATACTCCAAGGTAAGGCTGCAAGAAATCAGACACCAAGAGATGCTGCAGAATGGTGGGCCATTTTCCCAGAGTTACTTGTCTCTGTACAGTTGCTAAGCCCTCTTAAAAATCTCCCTTGCCGTTACAAAGTGGTAGTTTCAAGTAATCATCTAAGCCTTCTAGGCCACGTAGATAACCAAGTTGGGAAGCCATAAAATGGTTAAGCGGGTTAGAGACTTGGGCTCTAATCTCAGCTGTGTGATCTCCTAACTCTAAGGCCTGGGCAAATCACATAACTTCTAGGAGTGCATGGAACACGTCCAACATGTGCTGACAATTATTACTAATCTGGATCATCACTCACTTTGGAAGAGGATCACAGTTCCCTTGCTACCTCTGTATTCTCCAGGTAATTGGTTGTCCTTTGCTGATGCCTTTACCTTCTGGTGTGCAGGGAATACAATCTGAGGAAATTAGTGCTGATCAAAGTAGGCCTAGTTCTGCCTTAGGGTGCCACCTCTGTGCTGGGGTATGTGAGACAAGGCAAACAAACAACTAACTGGTCCCCATATTCTGACATCTGCATGCAGGAGGAGCGGCTTCTACTCCCGCCTCATAAGTTGCCTTCCCTGAGACAGAATCCCCGAGACCATTGGTGCCCACCCTAAAAGAGGTCCAACCCCTAATCTGACAGTTACCTATGAGATATTTGTTCCTTGAACACACACTGTATTGGGTGTCTGCTAGGAGTTGGCTGCTCTGCCAGGCCAGTGGGTTCAACGATGAATAAGACACAGGTTTGTGCCCTCAGAGGGTCTCACAGTATAACAGAGGACATGAGAATCACATTTACAATCCAGCATGAAAAGAAAGGAAATGCCTGGTGTGGTGGGTGTATGGAAGAGGATCAAAGAAAAGAGCCATCGGAATCAGAATGGACAGGGGAGGATTGAGGAAATGGGCTGGAACGTGAGGGCTGAGCCAGGTAGAAAAAGATGGAAGGGGGTCGCAGTCTGAGGGAACAGCCTGCACAAGGCCTGCATGCTATTTCTCTAGAATGTGGATTTCCTTCGACTGAACACTAGCTTAAAAGCGCATGAAAGACTCTGAAATATATCCTGGAAATTGTGAACCTTGGTTCTTTGATTGACATCATTTGTTATTTATTCTGGCTTTCCAAGACTGACCCTTTTTCAACCCTAAAGTAGGTGGGATATTTTAAGACAGAGAACTGTTTTCAGGGTAGGGAAAAGAAAGAGGCCAATGCTGAACTCAAGGGAAGGCTGTGTGGGATGGGAGGCTTTGATCTGCCTGAGGCAGCCAAAGGATGCCAGGTGTCTGGAAAACAGAGAAAAAAGTCCCTCAAAGGGAGGTGACAGAATTCTTACCTCCTTTGCAATGGTGTCTGCAAGCCTAGAAGCAGCTGCTATGTCAGCACAAAAATCACAGCTGCACAAAAATCCAAACGATGTCATTTCAAATGATATACAGACCTTTCAGGCCAGGTGTGGTGGCTCACGCCTGTAATCCCAGTACTTTGGGAGGCTGAGGCGGGCAGATCATTTGAGGTCAGGAATTCAAGACCAGCCTGGCTAACACCGTGAAACCCCATCTCTACTAAATATACAAAAACTTAGCCGGGTGTGGTGGTGGGTGCCTGTAGTCCCAGCTACTCAGGAGGCTGAAGCAGGAGAATTGCTTGAACCTGGGAGGCGGAGGTTGCAGTGAGCTGAGATCGCGCCACCGCACTCCAGCCGGGGCCACAGAGGGAGACTCTGTCTCAAAAAAAAAAAAAAAAAAAAAAAGACATACAGACTTTTCAATGATCTTGTTAACAAATAAAAATAAGTATCATGTGTGGCAAGAGTTACATGCGTTCCCATACACTGCTGGTGGGAGTGCAATTGGATCAACTTTTCAGGAGGGCAATTTGGTAACCTGTATCAAACTCCTTAAAAATGTGCCCACCCTTTAGCTCATAATATAATGTCTAGTTATAATAGCCCATAATATAATGTCTAGTATTTTATTCAAAGAAAATAATCAGACAAAGATTTATCTCACAATGATGCTTATCGTGGAATTACTTTAGATGGTGAAAAATAGTGAAATGTCTAACAATAGAGGATTGGCTGAATAAACTATGGATCAACCATACAATTTAATGCTAATACAAGAGTTATTGAGAAATTATTTTTAGGCCGGCTACAGTGGCTCACGCCTGTAATCCTAGCACTTTGGGAGGCCGAGGCGGGCGGATCACCTGAGGTCAGGAGTTTGAGACCAGCCTGGCCAACACGATGAAACCCCGTCTGTACTAAAAATACAAAAAAAAAAAAAAAAAATTAGCCGGGCGTGGTGGCACGTGCCTGTAATCCCAGCTACTCGGGAGGCTGAGGCAGGAGAATCGCTTGAACCCGGGAGGCGGAGGTTGCAGTGAGCCGAGATCGTGCCGTTGCACTCCAGCCTGGGTGACAAGAGCGAGACTGAGTCTCGAAAAAAAAAAAAAAAAAAAAATTTAGGCAGCTAGAAAGGGTAAAAGAATCCTCGGTGGAATTTTCCTTTAATAAAAAGCAGCCCCAAACCATTTCTTCTCTGACAGAAAGCAGTCTGAAATAGATATGCAAACTAGGAGCTTTTATATGTAAATGTCGGCAGCTGTACCTGGAAGCCAGGAATATTGAAAATGGCGTCTCCCGCTCTTTTCCTTGTCACCACGTTTACCAGTGTCATGGCAGCCTCCAGGTACCACATGTACAGGGATCATGGCCGCCTCCAAGTGGAGGCCGTATTTGCATAATAAAAGACTAGGGTGGGAGGGCCAGTCTTTTCACGGGCTATGTAAATGACACAACTGGTCAAACCAATCCCCTGGGACCTATGTAAATCAATCACCGCCTCTTCAAGCCTCTGTACAAAATCGATTGCTCTCTGCCACAAACCGGAAACCCTTCTTGGGCGATCCGCTTTCTCAGCATGAGGAAGGTTTTTCTCTCTCTCTTCTTTTTCTACTAAACCTTCCGCTCCTAAACCCATTCCTCGTGTGTATCCCTGTCCTGAATTCTTTCTCGACCATGACAGAGAACCAGGTATATATCCCAGACAACAGACCCGTTTCAATACCATAGAGCTACTACAAACAAGGCTTTCAAAGAGTAATTTAATGAGAAAAGGTTTACAGGACAATGTTTAGGAAAAAGAGCAAAAATCAAAACTATTTGCTGCCAAATTCTGGGAAGAAAAATTATATATTTATTATATACTTAAACTTTATTCATAGTCAGATTCTGGGAAGAAAAACATAAACCTACCAATCAATATAAATAACTAAGAAAGACACACAGGTCTTAAAAATAGGTGACACTGGCCGGGTGCGGTGGCTCACGCCTTGTAATCCCAGCACTTTGGGAGGCCGAGGCGGGCGGATCATGAGGTCAGGAGATCGAGACCATCCTGGCTAACATGGTGAAACCCCATCTCTACTAAAAATACAAACAATTAGCTGGGCGTGGTGGCGGGTGCCTGTAGTCCCAGCTACTCGGGAGGCTGAGGCAGGAGAATGGCGTGAACCCGGGAGGCAGAGCTGGCAGTGAGCCGAGATCACGCCGCTGCACTCCAGCCTGGGTGACAGAGCAAGACTCTGTCTCAAAAAAAAAAAAAAAAAAAAAAAAAAAAAAGGTGACTCTAAGTAGGGATTTTCCTGAAGCCTTCATTTTTTTTGCACACTTTTTTTTTTTAGCATTTTTCACATTTATGACAATGAGTACACAGTAATGCTATAATCAAAAAACATATGAAATGTTATTTCTTCCATCATTACGGTCTTGAATTAAAATAACAGGGTGTGAACTGCACCAACCCCCAGTTCAATTGCATGTCTCTGGTGCCTCCCATGGGGTCCTCTTTTGTCAACAGAAATTGGGAATTAGCTTCTTGGAGCATAAAAGATCTGCTAGATACAAAATGACTCCTGCTGCCCAGGAATTTCTTGCCCAGTTCCAGAAGCAACAAGATGAAGGGTTTGTCCTTGTAACTGCTAGAGGCAGTCAAAGCGAAAGAGATCTATAAGAACAGGAAGAGTTAGGAAAGCCTTATGCTGGGACCCAAAAGTACGATGTTGGTAGTGGGGAGTGGGGAAGAAGTTCAAGGTGGGGAAAGGAGATAAGCCAAGGTGCAAAGGTGAATGCAGCAAGACACAGAGGACAGAAGGATAAGGACCAGGCTCTCTGGAATGGTAGATTTGGGCTGGAGAGCCACAGTTCATGACAGGAGGTAGATTAAATTTGTAGCAGTCTTGAAAAACTGGACTGAGAGATGTGGATGGTGGGAAGCATCTTGTATGGAGGCACCAGAAGAAAAGAGGGCTTTCTGAAGATCAGTCCTGAGTTGGTACACAGGATGAGTCAGAAAGATGGCTGAGGCAGAGAGCCAGCAAGCTGCCCTTGCAAGGAACTGTAAGGGGTGCTTTGGAGAGGATGTGGGCTTTGGTATGCCCATTCTTTGGTTTGGAGTATGGACATTCCCTCCATTGAATGTGAAATGCTTTGAAGAGGCAGCTTCCACAGCCAAGCCTGTGGCAACCAATAAGACATCCCTAGACTTCTTCTGTATGGAGAGTTCTAGATCAGTGCCAGACACAGGGTCTGGGATTAGCAGGTTGATAATAATAAAATAATGGGGCTAAGGGACTTGTCTGTAAATATCTCACTTTCTAGATTTATGAAGTTGAGAGTGAAGGTGCAAACTCTTATAGAATCTTAACTTACAGTTCTCCATGACAGCAATAAGTTGGCTGGATTCTCTTCTGAGTTCTTCCACAGAAATAAGTCAGGGCCCAACCTAAAAAGGAAGTTTGGTGTCAGCTGTATCGAAGTGGATTTAAGGCTCTGTACGTGACCTTTCACACCCTCCAAATGATGAGAAACTGCCTGTGGATGAATTCAACTTTTAAAAATCCCTCTGTTTAATTAAATAACTGTTTCAATGGAATTTTTTTTCTTTCGCAACTGACCTGGACATTTGACTCAGTCGGTCACAGCATTGACTAGTCCAAAATCCTTTAAAAGTCATACTAGTACTACTAATTATAACAACAGATAACATTTACTGCAGGCCTAGCCTGTGCCAGTCGCTATGCAGACCAAATGTGCATCCAAGTGCCATAGCTTAGGGTTAGGCAAACAATACAGGCCCTGCAGACTGGTTGCTTACAAAATCTCCAAATTGTACATTTTTTCACAAATCCTCGCAAAGCAAGCTTCTCTAACTTTTCCATGTGCCTCTCGATTTGCCTTTATTTGGAAGTGTCTAGGCTTTGGTGCTAATCCCTGTAAAGTGATGATGATTGCATCGAAAAATTATTAGGATGGTAGAGCACAATGTGACACAATCTTTTGTAACCACAAGCCAAAAAACAAAAAAGAGAGACAGAGAGAGAGACATCAAATTCTAGAACTGATCCTTTTCATTTCAACCCTTTAGCTTCCACTGCAGAGAGGTCCATTCCAACTGCTCAGATGAAGCTGAAAAGAGCCCGACTCGCCGATGATCTCAATGAAAAAATTGCTCTACGACCAGGGCCACTGGAGCTGGTGGAAAAAAACATTCTTCCTGTGGATTCTGCTGTGAAAGAGGCCATAAAAGGTAGTTAGAACAAATGGCATGTGTCTCCTTGGTGCTATTGAGATCTGAGGGCAGCCCGGAGCTCTGACATACTAGGATCTTTGGGGATGAGGGCCTCTCACCAGATAAGAGCCATACCATGGGTTGTTAGTCCAGTTAGTTCTCCATAACCAGGGATCCTGGGCATTTGTTGCAATCCCCATTCTTGTACACCCCAAGGCCAAGTCAACACAGGGTAATTTTGCTCTAGTCAGGCAAGTTGAGAACCTGACCAGGCGTAATCCTCAAAACATCTCCCCTATAAGACATCCATTACTTAGGAGTCACAGTCATGGTCCTGTTTAGCTTTCCTTGTTTAAAGAGAGGTAGACTGTGTCAGCGGAAAGAGCACTGGCCCCAGACTAGAAAACCCGGACCCTAGATCCAGTTGCCCAAGTCACTTCACCTTGAGATGGAGGTGACAGTACTCACCCTATCCAGCTCACAGGCTCCTGGGAGTGAAATTCATGGTAAACAGTACATGTAAAAACTCTGACAGCTCTCACTTGCTCCACGAAGTCAAAGGACAAATACTCAAAAAGGAGACACAAATACTGATTCTGTTATAAACTGTATAAAATCGTTTTGTAGACTTTTTGAACAACTGATACTAGGTGGACCCAAACAGCCTGCCAGTACTGAATTCACTCATAGAGGCTTTGGGGTGGAACCCAGGAAAACTATGGTAACAGGGAGAAAGGGGAGCTTAATGCTCCTGCAGACACACTTAGCTTTCTCCAGCTATGCCGCAATCCGCTCTGAGAACTATTGGTAGATATTAATAAGCAATGTATATTTAAATGTTTTGACACATTGTCAAAAAGTATGTGTAAGGGCATTTTATCCAAAACTAAGTTTATTATAAAACTTGTCATCAAGTTTATTCACATTCTAAAATCTTGCTCTCACCCTGCAATTCAGAGGCCACATGAATTTTGCCTTTGGAACTGGTAAATATGAAAATATCAACTCCAGGAGAGGCAATATACTCGTCTGTCGGTGCCTACTTAAATATCCCACTGTGATTTTCTCTCTCATCTACTCTCTCCCTCCCCACTAAATATCTGGGGCCTTTGAACTTGGCCTTGAGTATTCAAGAGTGCACTGCCACCATGTTTACTCTGATAAGCTCTTGGGCAGGTAAAAATCTCCATCAGGCATCTCTTATTGTTTCTGAAAACATTCTGTTCTGTGCCTGTAAATTTATTTATTTATTTTTCTTTTGTTGAGCGCATGGTGGCATGTAAATTTAAGATTTATTTTTACATGATAGGAAAAAGGTCTCCTTTCAATTTGCATTCTTTGGTTTCTAGTAGATTATATTTTTCCTTGTGATTATGTATCGTTGGCAATACATGACTTTTTCTCTTCTTTCTAGCTGAGCATGTTCTCACTTTACTGCTTTGTGTATGCTATTTATATAGGGAAAAAATGCTAATCCTCCATCTGTCACAGGTATCTCACATCCTTTTACCAGTTTGTCCTTCACTTTTTTTTTTATATAGTCAATTTTACCTATAGCAGTTCCTAATTAATCTATAGTCAAATCTGCTCATCTTTTTCATTATATTTTCTGAATTCATTTTTATTGAAAATATTTCCTAACTTAAAAATATAGAGTTTATTCACCTAGATTGCCTTGTAATGTCTATATACTTTTATTTTTACATTTAAATCCTTAGTGTGTCTGAAACTATTTAAGTGGTTGGTTTAAGAGAGAGGTCTAATTTTTTTGTTTATGACAATTTTATGATCTATTTTACAATTTGTATTAGTATCTGTCTTCACAAGTTTCTTTACATTTGTCTGATTTTTCTAATGTTTCATGGCTACTCTTGCAAGTATATTTTAAGTGAAAATTAGAATCAATTTTTTGTGTCAACTTCAATTCTATTGCAATTTTGTTTAGGATTGCACTGAATTTATATGTTAATTTATGGTGAATTCATATGTTTAAAATATATAATTTTATAAATTCTTCCATAGTATCTATCTCCACTTATTCAAGTCTTTTTTTTCTTTCCCTTTGCAAAGTTTGTTGTTTTTAAGTAAAGTCATATTGATTATTGCTGATATATGGGAAACCTATTAATTGCGCACATTTATTTTATAACTGGGCAGTGTCAAAGATCTTAATAGTTCCAATAGTTTCTCAGTTTATCTTAAGTTGTCCAGGTCTAAGGGAATGGAAATTTGTTTTCTGCTTCATTTTTATTTTCTGCCTTGGTTCACTGGCTGGTACTTGAAAGACAACATGATTAGCATATTATAGAATTAATATATTTTCTAAAAATCTATGTAGTATATTAATAAAATAAATTACATGTAATGTTTATGTATTTTATTTATGAATATAGTATATATTATTTATGCATTATACACTTTATATAAATTATATATTATAAAGTATACTATACTATATTACACAAACCAAATAATATATATCTTATATAAAATATCTATATCATATAGATGTTTATCTTATATATAAAACTATATGTATGAATTATATAAAGCACATGTTTATATTATACGATAATATGTTAATATATAATTTAATAATTATTGATATATTACATAGTGGAATACTATTATTATTGATACCTTGTCAGTGCCTCAAAAGTAATATTATATTATATGTATTATATTATATTAGTGTTGCTGTATGTTTTATATTATGTTATAATGTCTTATATTGATGATTACATACATTTTTGTTTTGTTTCTCTCTTACATGGGGATTTTTCTAGTCACTCACATCTGTATATGATGTAGCCTTTGGTATAGGATAGATATTCTAAGGAAGTATTTCTCTATTCCTATCCCACTAAGAGTAGTTTGCAAGATAGATGTTGAGTTTTTTTAAACGCTTTTAAAGCATATCAAAAGATGTGAGGTGGCTTTTCTTCTTTGACCAAGTAATGTGATATTGCTACCTTTCCTAATCTTACTTGAATTTCTAGGGGAAAACAATCTGTCATAAATTTGGTTCTAGAAATTGCTAGTATTTTATTTGGGATTTTGCATCTATTTCATTATTAGTTGGGATAACGCTGGCTGGGGAACAAACCACAAAACTTCAACAGCTTAACAAAAAAGGTGTATTTCTTGCTTAGAAAGAGTTCAGAGAGGCTTTTCCTCCATGAAAAGCCTCCTTCAGTCTTGTTGTGCCATCATTCCCTACAGCGAGGGTGGCACTTTTTCTTAAGGGAGCAGATAATAAATACTTGAGACTGCCCCTGTCACTACTCAACTCTGATGTTGTAGCAGGAAGGTTGCCATGGGCAGTAAGTAAACAAATAGGCATGACTATGTTCCAATAAAACTTTATTTACAAAAACAGGCTGCAGGCACACAGGCCTTAGTTTGCCAATCTCTGCCCTAGAGCTTTGTCATTCTCTGAATGTATCCAGCAAAGGGGGAAGAAAAGATGAGAAGTTTCATCCACTTATTAAAAAAAATCTCAACCTGGAAATGAACACATCACTTCCACTCACATTCCATTGTGAGAACAGTACAAATGGCTGAGAAAGGTATTCTCTGGCTGAACAGCCATTTCCAGCACTGCCTCTATATTATGGAAGGGGGATCCTGGTTTTTGATAAGTAGCTAGTCCTGTCTGCCACAATATTCATAAATGATGCTGGTCTATGTTGTTGTTTTTTATTTTTCAGATTTAAATGTCAAATCTACACATACTTCACAAAATAGTTTATGATTACCTTTTCATATTTTTTCATGTTCTGGAAGCACTTAAATATGATCATAATGATTGGTTGCTTTAAAACTTTGCTTACTAAAATCATAGGAAACCAAGGAAATTAAGAAACCAGTGCCTTTTCCAAGAGTAGTTCTTTGAGTTTTTTTCAATTTTGTCCATGATTATTTGTCCACTCAAATTTTCTTCTTAATTTGTACAACTTACCTATTACTAAGAATTCTCACTCCCCTCCTGAATTTTAAAGTTATTGGCCTCAAGTAGTAGACAGTATTGGCTCCCAGTTGTTCTAAGTTTCTCTGAAGAATCATGAGCGCCCAGTGGAGGAAGGTAGTTGCGGGGAATTAGGATGTATAAAAAGAGAAGAGGTCTAAAATGAGGCTCCCATGCAGTAGTATTTAACATAGAAGCAGGGAATCTGTGACTAATAAACAAAAGGAATGGCTAGAGAAAGAGGCAGAAGATACAGGGTGACTTAATCCAAGAAAAATCCAAAAGTGGACAGCAGTAGTGGGCAATTGAGCACCTGTTACTCATCTACGCATCAGCCTCTTTAGCAATGACCCTTTAAATGTGCCTGAGTTTTTAGGGGAAAGGTGAACAGGAATATCATAAAGACAGAGGGAGTTGCTTAGAGACAGCTACAGAGAGCGCATTTAGAGACAGCTATAGAGACAGCTATAGTCCTTCCAATGGCGAAGGTGACCCAGCTCACTATTCTGTATGTCACTTCTTGTGATCATATCTTCTCCCTTGGTTGTGGTTGCACTGTGTATCATTCTTCCAGCCTCTGTGTATTTTCCCTCCCCTGTCCACGTGCCTTTCCAGATGTGTTTACATTTTCCAGCTCTCTCTGCAGCTGTTTCTGAGTTTCTGCCAAGCTCTGAGAGGATCATTTACTCATTGTCTCCCTCCCTCCAAACTTCATTAAGGACCAACAATTCTCCAACCTGCAATAGAAACTCTAGAATCTAGAACGTCTCCCAACACAGGGAAGGACATTTTTGACAGAGGACTGTCCCTACCCTGGGATTTTCCTTCTTACTCCCAGACATCATCCCTCTTGCAGTCAGCTGGATGAAAGCACCACGTCTCTTCCCCTCTCCTCTTGAGTACCAGTTTCTGATCCCACTCCCAGCCTGCAAGTTGACTTTCTGAATTCATAGAGTCTTACAGTTTCCAGGTGGAGGGAAAAAAACAGGTTCATCGCCCTAAAATGACATTCTGTAGGGTAATAGGGGACTTGGTCCTCCTCGGGGCTGTATCTGAGAGCATGCACCTCATTGCCTATTTCCCCTTCGTAGAAAACCACTTATCAGGCCAGAACACTGAATACCAAAAGCATTGTGTTACATGAAAGCGATGATTCATGAGAACAGAAATGATATCCTGGAGTTTAGCATGGTCTTGCTCAGTTTATGAGTGGTAATTATTACTGAAATATCCCTCTGTGTTGAGACCCCTACAGGCTTACTTCTAGCTTGTTAATTCTCTCGCTGGTCATCAGAGCATTTTCTTCACTTAACGTGAACATCCCTTAGCTCCCACGAAAGTCGTATATTGTCCAGATGTCTGACTCCTGGCTTGAGTAAAACAGAACCCAGGCTGGCCTTCCCAGCTTTACCAACAGTAGAAGGGCCCAGGTTTTCAGCTCCAAAAGACAAGCATCTTCTCCTAAAGTGTTCTCACCTTTTCATGGGACTGGGCCAGTCTTCCCACCTGAGTCAGTTTTTTTTGTTGTTTTTTTTTAAGACAGAGTTTTGCTCTTGTTGCCCAGGCTGGAGTGCAATGGCATGATTTCAGCTCACCGCAACCTCTGCCTCCCGGGTTCAAGTGATTCTCCTGCCTCAGCCTCCCAAGTAGCTGGAATTACAGGCATCCGCCACCATGCCCAGCTAATTTTATATTTTTAGTAGAGATGGGGTTTCTCCACATTGGTCAGGCTTGTCTTGAACTCCCCACCTCAGGTGATCCACCCGCCTTGGCCTCCCAAAGTGCTGAGATTACAGGCGTGAGCCACCGTGCCCAGCCAGTCTTTTTAAAAAAAGAACCCGTGATTTAGAATATATAGCCCCATTGTCAAACCTAAATTTGTTCTTTTTATCACCATGACCGTTTCATGTAGAAAGCAATAATTCAGCCCCTCCAGGGCTGGTCCAGAAGTCACCCATTTCTATCACTTACATTTATAAAAGATCCTGTGCCAGTCACTGCTCACCAGTGTGCCCCACGCTTAGACTTCATAACAAAACCCTCCTATTCACTAAGAATCTAGTCGTTCTTCAGAGACGCCAAAAGTCTTCACCCTCTCTGATCGTTCATTTTGAAGGCAGCTAGATAATAACCATGGCCCTGAGTGAGATGGTAGGGCTGTTTGCTTTGGCATAAAAAAGAACATTTTGCTTTGGCATAACTTTCTCATGAACAAAATCTATCATTCCATCATGAGAAATAATTTCCAAAGAGTAAACCACCCTTGGGGTAAAGAAACACACTGAGGCATACGTGACAAATACTTTGCTGAGGATGGTTCTGGGAAAGAGTTGGGCAAGACAATCAGGGAGCTGGGAGTGTTGGGGCGTGTGGGAGTGGCAGGAGGAAAGGGTGAGCACTGAGAGAGAAAGGAAGTGCCTGGAATCTGCCTCTGCCGCCCTGTGAAGTAAGGGCTTTGCCTCTGTGGAAGCCATCTCAGGCATCATTGAGAGGTGGGCAGGGCATGCCCAGGTGGGAGCTGAAGTTGGAGAGAGGCCTCTAGAAATCTGAGGGCAGCTTGAGGCTCTGGGAGGGGCTGAGGAGCATCCTGTAAAAGAGAAAAGGGAGACAGGATAAAGCACTTTTTTTTTTTTTTTTGAGATGGAGTTTTTGCTCTTGTTGCCCAGGCTGGAGTGCAATGGCGCGATCTCTGCTCACTGCAACCTCCCAGGTTCAAACAATTCTCCTGCCTCAGCCTTCCAAGTAGCTGGGATTACAGGTGCGTGGCACCACACCCGGCTAATTTTTGTATTTTTAGTAGAGACGGAGTTTCACCATGTTGGCCAGGCTGGTCTCGAACTCCTGACCTCGTGATCTGCCCGCCTTGCCTAATGTTATTTTTCATCCCTAGAGGATTCACCTCAAGAGCAATGCAGGGCAGGTATTTACATAGGTTAACTGCTTTTCCTGACTTGTGTGGCCCTAGGATCAGGTGTATCAAAAGACATGAAGATCATCCTGGGCAGCATAGTGACACCTCATCTTTACAAAAAAATTTAAAATTAGCCAGGCATACTGGTGCATGCCTGTAGTCCTAGTTACTCGGGAGGCTGAGGCAGGAGGATCACTTGAACCCAGGAGTTTGAGGCTGCAGTAAGCTGTGATCAAACCACTGCACACCAGCCTGGGTGACAGAGTGAGACCCTATCTCTCAAGGAAAAAAAAGGCCAGGGGTGGTGGCTCATGCCTGCAATCCCAGCACTTTGGGAGGCTGAGGGGGGGGGGGGGGTGGATCACCTGGGATCAGAAGTTCGAGACCAACCTGACCAACGTGGAGAAACCCCATCTCTACTAAAAATACAAAATTAGCTGGGCATGGTGACAGGCATCTGTAATCCCAGCTACTTGGGAGGCTGAGGCAGGAGAATCGCTTGAACCTGGGAGGTGGAAGTTGCAGTGAGCCAAGATCGCGCCATTGCACTCCAGCTTGGGCGATGAGTGAAACTCCATCTCAAAAAAAAAAAAAAGACATAAGGCAAATTTCTAAAGTGCCAGGGATCTGAGTAAAAAAAATTAGTCATTCCAACATCTACCTATTATGCTATTTCCATAATAAAAGCATCTGATCCCCTTCCAGAGCAGTGAGTTCTGACTTTGGTTAGATAGTCCAATCAGTCTGTAGACTATGACATGCTAAATCTATGCAAATGTCTTTAGGCAACAGCTACACTGAAACTATAGCTACCTTTCTGTGTACGACTTTCTCCCTTAGGACACAAATTTTGCTTCAGTCTCTTCCAGGATGTCAGGAGGTAGTCGGTCCATGATTTAAAATAGCTTCTATTGCAGTGGACCGGGCCAGCTCACAGGTTGATAAGGAAGGAGGCGCATTTTCACATTCCACTTCATGGTTTCCTGCCCTTGGTGTGGGTCCTCACAGAAAGGTAACTAGGACTCCAATTATCTTGCTTTAATCTTGGCATTTTAAATGTTTATGCAAAGAAAGTACAACTGACTCATTCATCTGATCACTTCCAAGAGGGAGAGGAAAGGCTCCGAGTCACCAGCCCAAGATCCCCAAGGGGCCAGTGCCCAGAGCCAGTCCTGCGAGCATAGCCAGAGGATGATGTCAGGGCTTCCCAAAGCAGGTCCTTGTCATCACACCCCTGACGCGTCTGCAGGGACAATAGCCAGCACACCGCTCTCCATCAGCTCCCAGCCAGCCTCATGCTGGGGAAGATTGGAGCGGAGGCCCAGGGTCACACCAGCCAGGAGACTTGGTCATTCCAGAGGCAGTCAGATAAGGTGACCTTTGTCCCTCTCTGCATGGGCTTGGCTTGAACCAGGAAGGAGAGAGAGTGGCATGCCAGCCTTTCCACCCACACTCCTCCTACTCTGAGGAAGGTCCGCCTTTGCTTTCCCAGAAGGAACCTCTCAGGACCAACCAGTTTTTCTGGTTCTGGAGTTGTGCTGACCTTTGCAAAGCTGACCAGAGGATAAACTGCCTCCTGGGTGGTCTGTTTATTTTTGATGATGTTAAACTTGAGACAAACAGATGCTCCTACCAAAAACAATAGCAACAATAACAGCAAGAAATTATTAATCACTTACACGTCAGGAACTGGGCCCAGTGCTTTCCATATGTTGTTACCTAATCCTCGAAACCCTGAAAGCTAGCTATTATGATGATGATTCCCATTTTATAGATGGGGAAACTGAGGCTCAGAGAGGTCAAATAACTTGCCAACTGTCACGCTATCCCTGAACTGGTAGAACCAAAAAGCAAACTCAAATGCGTCTGACTCCAGAACCCAGGGCCTTGTGGGCCACACCGAACACCACAGAAGGTGTTCATGCCAAAAGGAAGCCACTGCTATGTACTTACAGGAGCCCCTCCACTGCTAAGGTTTTTCCCATCAACAGCGACGAGCTAAGTCTATAGCTGTGTGTGGGCTCCCTGCCCTTTCCCTCATCTTCCCTGGCAGTGGCAAATCTAAACCAGTCACTTGTAGCCCTGAAAGAGTGGTGATTGACAGGGGCCCCCATAGTGAGATCTTGTGGCCTGGACAGCGACCAGTGGTCCTCAGTGCAGCTGTCAGTATGTTCTAACTTGGCACATTGTGCTTTTTAGATACCGGAGAGGAGTCATATTTGGGGCCTTGGCACTCATCCTGGTTGTTTACGCAGGTGTAAACCCGTACTCGGGATGTAGTTCCATGCACTCATGGTTTCCTCATTTCATTGACTTAAGCAAGGGAGACTCCTACAAGCAATGTCTCTCCAGGGGTTGGCTCCTAAAATAGCCCTCTCCCCTGGCTGAAAGCACTTCTTTGTCATCCTCCCCAACCCAAGCATGCTAATGGCCACTCTATCATTTCTCGTCCACGCGCCCCATCCTTTCATTGTCAGACGCGCCCCTCTCCCTTTCTGCTGTCCTGTCCACCGCTGACAGTCACTTCAGGCTCCATTCAATCCCACCTCCTCCGGGAGGCTTCTTGGACAACTTCGCATCGCTGTCTCCTCTCTGTAACCACCACCAGCACTCACCAGGCAGTCTGGCCCGTGACAGATTCTCTGATTGTGTCCCATCCAGATACAAGGATCTCCTTTCTCATGGTTTTCTGTCTCTTCTCTTAGCCATATCTTATCTGATCACACCTCAGCTTGTCTCTGCTTCTCTTAAAAAGGGAAGGCTGGAGTTAAACGCAACAACTTAGGAATGCTCCGTCCAGCCCTGGGGAAAGGGGGATTGATTACCTACACCTTTATTCCAGATACTCAACTTCTAGACTTTTCGACATCATTCTTGTGCTTCGACTTGGGGTCACCAAATGCCAGGTGTCGGAGTGGAAAGGGCTGATTCACTGGTAGTAACTTCAGGGCTCCAACAATCTTTCCACCCCTTTACTGAGGCAAGTCCAAATTAAATTCATTGGGACTCTCCCTTCCCAGAATCTCCTGCCTTCTTTGTTCCTCAAAAGCAAGACGTCACAGTCAGTCCCTCAGATCTCAAAAATTCAGCTATTTTGTGGAATTCTGGAGACACCCTTAGCATATGACCTATGTATACAAAGTAGGCTGGGCGCGGTGACTCACGCCTGTAATCCCAGCACTTTGGGAGGCTACAGCAGGTGGATCACGAGGTCAGGAGATCGAAACCATCCTGGCTAACACAGTGAAACCCTGTCTCTACTAAAAATACAAAAAATTAGCCAGATGTGGTGGCGGGTGCCTGTAGTACCAGCTACTTGGGAGGTCGAGACAGGAGAATTACTTGAACCCGGGAGGTGGAGGTTGCAGTGAGTCGAGATTGTGCCACTGCACTCCAGCCTGGGCAACAGAGCAAGACTCCATCTCAAAAAAAAAAAAAAAACAAAAAGTAGAGATGTTGGTCATTTTCTGTGTTACCCCTGCCCTACCTATCCCCCAATCAACCAGGCAGGTTGATGATGTACCATAAACCACACAATGGCTTCACCTGCTGACTTCCAGGAAGGATGACTAATTCTGCCACCCCCTCTACCAGGTGAGTCTGAGATTCCAACGGCTGATACTGTGGTCCTAGTTCAGTCTCAAAATAACTGGGTAGACCTGACCTTACAATGTGTTCATTTATTAAAAAGAAATGAGAAGGCTGGGTGCAGTGGCTCACGCCTGTAATCCCAGCACTTTGGGAGGCCGAGGTGGGTGGATCACCTGAGGTCAGGAGTTCAAGACCAGCCTGGCTAACATGGTGAAACCCTGTCTCCACAAAAATACAAAAATTAGCTGGGCATGGTGGCGCATGCCTGTAGTCCCAGCTACTTGGGAGGCTGAGGCCAGAGAATCACTTAAACCTCGGAGGGGGAGGTTTCAGTGAGTTGAGATCATGTCACTGCACTCCAGCCTGGGTGACAGAGCAAGACTCCGTCTCAAAAAAAAAAAAAAAAAAAAAAAAAAAAAAAAAGAAAGAAATGAGAAAATGTGCCCCCTTCCTGAACTATTATGAAGTCTAACAAAGTTGGCTGTTTTTGCTATTGCTGCCACTGCTAGGTAAACTACTCAGCCACCTGCTATTTTTATTATTTGCTCTCTCTCTACTTGAAACAATGAAATTAGGGTTTTGGGGTCATAAGAGGAGAAACCACCCTCTCTCCCCTTCTCTTAACATTTCCACCCATGTTAGAATATGTAGAAGATTTTGCAATTTGGTTAATTTCCTCTAATTTTTACACATCTGGGAGGTGATACCCTGTGTGGAGAGAGGAGGAGTCTTTGTCATGAGAAGTATCAGATCAGAGAAGGTCCACATGCATTTAGACTGAAGGAAGTGGGCAGGGGAGGTGACATCACAAAGCTCTCAGACCGAGGGTCCTGCTGGGCAGAGAAGACTGGCTGCCCTGAGAGGCTGACAAAATCACATGCAGGGTCTCTGAGAGTGTGAATGGCACTGGCCCGGGGCACGTGCCATGTGGATCCCAAGAAAATGCAGTGACTTCTGGAGTGCGGAACACTTAACCCCCTAGCCCCCATCCACCCACCTACCTACTGCCTGCCTACCTGGCCCTCAGTAATACACATGATCCTTTTTTTTTTTTTTTTTTTTGAGAGACAGTCTTGTTCTGTCGCCCGGGCTAGAGTTCAATGGTGTGATCTCTGCTGACTGCAGCCACTGCCTCCTGGGTTC
The DNA here is from genome assembly GCF_029281585.2 of Gorilla gorilla gorilla. NCBI lineage: Eukaryota > Metazoa > Chordata > Mammalia > Primates > Hominidae > Gorilla > Gorilla gorilla. The sequence continues at coordinate 28,018,146 of NC_073243.2, forward strand.
AAGCGATTCTCCTGCCTCAGCCTCCCGAGTAGCTGGGATTACAGGTGCTCGCCACCATGTCCGGCTAATTTTTGTATTTTTAGTAGAGACGGGGTTTCACCATGTTGGCCAGGCTGGTCTCGAATTCCTGACCTCATGATCCACCTGCCTCGGCCTCCCAAAGTGCTGGGATTACAGGCATGAGCCACCGTGCCCAGCCACATTAGGCATTTTTCTAAGGTATGAATTTCTATGATGAACATGTATTACTTTTATATTCGTGGTAAAGCGATAATGACTTTTATAAATAACCCGTGGAGCAGAAATGCTCAGCCCCAAACCCTTCCCAGTTAGTGGGCCGCCCCATGGGCCTGTGACTGGAGTTTCCCCCTGCCCTGTCCTTGCACGGCCTCCTTCCTGATGTGACACTTGGATGCCTGTGAGAGGGCCTGTGACAGATGCCAGCAGTGGTGGCGATGACAAGCCCAAAGCCACATTTGTTCCATTACTTCCAGCTCCTCGTTGCCTTTGCAATCCCTGCGGTGAGAGCTCCTTTCTCTTATCTGCACAAGGCAAGAGTCAAAAGTTCTTGTCAGTGTGATTGCAGAATATCAGACTGGAAAACTTCCTGATAATACCTAAATTCCTTTAGCAGAGCAGTCCCTGGACTCGGGTCAGGAGAGCTATGTGGCTTCAGCACATTGTGTACTGTGCAGCTGGATAATAAACCAGATGAAATTTGGCAAATAAAAACGTAAGGGACATATAAGGATGTCATTCTAATCCCATCTGGTGCGATAACCCCTCTCCCACACCAATTTGTCTGTTCTCTTAGCAAAACCATGCAGGCAGCTGAGGAAGAGTCTCTGCTTGTGTGAGCCATTGAGGAATTCCAAAATAGACACAAAGATATGAGGAATACAAAGAAATGCCAAATAATAAAAAATGAGGATCAAGCTGAGGTTTCTGAGACACATTTATGGCTTTTGTAAACAGTCATGCATTCGTTGAATGGCTCTTTGGGATGCACTGGTGACATTAGCTAATTCTGACATTTAGGAATTTAAACTTAGTAGCTGTCCTAGCTTATCCTTATTAACAAAGTTTGCTAAACATTGTGTGCTGTGCGCCCTGCTTTATGTTTGAAGATGATGCAAATGGCAGGCTGTCATCTCGATTCCATCTCTCATCGTAAAACCCGAGGGACACGGGCGCATGCTCCCGCCACGTTTTCCTCTGGCCTCATTCTGCACCCAGCATTCCCTGTTCTTTCCTTTACCTTCCCCAGTTTAGTTTCAAAAACATATGGGTTCCCAAAGAAAACAGGAAGAAATGCAGAAAGGTGAAAATAAAGTTTAACAAATGATGATAGACCTTTGATAGAGCACTCTTTCCTCCACGCCAAACAAACCGCTTTTTATAAACCAAATAATTTAAAGTGTAGCTTCACTCTTACCTAAACTTAAAACAAACTGGAGAGAGGGAGGTGTACTTTTAATGGAAATGACACATCGAAGCATTTCCAAAAATGCCCTTTGATGCTCCTAAGCCACTGACCAAGTTCCTGGATTTCACCCCCTCAGGTAACCAGGTGAGTTTCTCCAAATCCACGGATGCTTTTGCCTTTGAAGAGGACAGCAGCAGCGATGGGCTTTCTCCAGATCAGACTCGAAGTGAAGACCCCCAAAACTCAGCGGGATCCCCGCCAGACGCTAAAGCCTCAGATACCCCTTCGACAGGTACTCTGGGGACAAACCAGGTAAAAAACAAAACAAACAAACGAAAAAAGTAAAACAGCATCTCAGTGTATTATCGTTTCAGTCTTAACATCAACACTGTTAACAGCTGGTTTTGCTTAGAGAACGCAGAGATGTCCCTGGCTGCCACAGCATTTTGATGCCTCTTCTCACTCTATTCAGTGCAGGCCTCTGCGTGGGGTGACAAAAGCTCCAGAAAACACTGAAAGAGAACCTCCAGAACTACACCCTTTAACTTATCCATTAAGCATCTGCTCTGCCAAGCAGATACCTTTTATCTCCATTTTTATGGACAAACTAGCTAAGACTCAGTGAGATTGGATGACTCGCCAACAATCTCCCAGCTAGAAAGTGCCAGAGCAGGACTGATTCAAAGTTCACCATCTCTCTGTGCACTGAGGACTCACTACAGGGCTCCAGGGAGTGGAGAGAAGGAAACGCTGGCTCTCTCCAAGGCAGGGAGGCCCACGTTGCTTCTACTTTTAGCAGGTTTCTACCTAGCAAGCTGCAGTAAAATTCAGCCCCAACCCAACCATAACATTCACCTCTTTCTGTACAAATCTACAAACCCTTGAGCATGAGGAACATGTATTGAGAATACTCTTAAAGCACATTTATAAAGAATAATGATGATTATGGGCTGGGCACGGTGGCTCACGCCTGCAATCCCAGCACTTTGGGAGGCTGAGGCGGGCAGATCACCTGAGATCAGGAGTGCAAGACCAGCCTGGCCAACACGGTGAAACCCCGTCTCTACTAAAAATACAAAAATTAGCCGGGCATGGTGGTGCGTGCCTGTAATCCCAGCTACTTGGGAGGCTGAGGCAGGAGAATCACTTGAAACCAGAAGGCAGAGGTTGCAGTGAGCTGAGATCATGCCACTGCACTCCAGCCTGGGCAACAAGAGTGAAACTCCACCTCAAAGGGGGGGAAAAAAAAGAATAATGATGATTATGAACAACAGTTCCTGCTACATATTAAGTGCTCACTCTGGGCCAGGGGCAGTGCCAAGTGCATCACAAAAGTTTCCTCATTTGAAATCAGAGACCCCTCCAAGTAGGTATCATTGAGGTTGATTCTGACAGAGAAGGAACTAAAGCTCTGAGAGGCCGAGCAACTGGGTGGGCTCTAGAAATATGGCAGAGTGTCAGCCACGCTGGGGAAATCCAGCCAGAGGCATGGAGCCCTTAAGAGAGATGCACCCGGGCATCCACATATGAGGGGAAGGAGATGCGTAAGTGTGAAAGCCAGATGTGAGCTCTTCCAACTCTGTCTCTATCCAGAGAGCCCTTCAGACCCTCAGCCCCTTCCCTTTACCACTCCTGGCCTCACAGAAATTGTGCAATGAACTGAAATTAGATACATTTGAAAGCTGGGTTATTTTTTTTCCCACTGAAAAGTACCATACAGATATTAGGGACAGTTAAAATAATTATCATTCAGTGCCTCGTTTCCCAAAACCATGCCAGTTACTGATCACCGTCATGCCTATCTTCACCCCATCAGAGCAAACCTAAAGCTGCCAAGGAGAAAAAGTGAAATGGGAGGAAAAAGGGAGGCATGGAAAGCTGAGCTGAGATACTTGTGTGTTTATTGTGCAAGAGTGTATAATCAAAGCATTTTTCCTTCCCCTGCATGCCACAGCTGGTCTTTGCAGCCAAATTTCTTTGATAACATCAAACGGTATATCAGATCATTTGTACACATTATTCTGACAGTAAATTCCTCAGCTTCTGATTTAAGAATGGTTTGAGGAAAAGGCAAGTTCTTTTCTGCTTCACCTTAGGAGAGGGGAAGAAGAGAACAAGCACCGAACAATGCCAGGCAAGATGCAAAAATCATTGTTTGTCATTTCTCCTGGCAATCATGTTTGACAGATGAGGACACTGAGGCTCCAAGAGAAAAGAATCCTTTGGGCCTTTGACAGGTGCCAGGCAGGGCTCAGGGAAGAACTGCAAAGCTCATTCCTAACCCCCCATGGAGAGATCATGGGCAGCCCTGGCTCCTTTTTGTCAGAGTTGAAACAGAGGAATATAGGAGAGAAAGAGAAAATAATTTTTCCCTTTACAGACTCTACCTCTGGTAAAGGTTTCTTATGACTTTATACACATGCACGCGCATGCACACACAAACACACACACAGACTCACATATGTATACACACAAAACCACATATACATATACATGCCTGTGTGCACACATGTGCACACACACACACACGTATACACCTAACATGCACACACACATATATACACACATGCACATAAGCACACATGCACATACACACATGCATGCACATATAAACACTCAGACACACACTTGGAGATACACACACACACTTCCAAACACACACTTTCCGTTTTTCTGCTAACATCCTTTTTATCTACCTTGTTCATTGTCCTACTTTGCCCCCAAATTCCTACACTCACTCTTCCCTGCTGCTCTTTTTCAGTTGCATTATCAAGACAGGTGGACCTTGTCACACACAGGTGGAACGCCCACACACCGAGACCAGATGTCCCAGTTTGCCTAGAACAGACCAGTTTTATACCTGTCTTTTGGAATCATTACTTAGAATGATTCCCTTTCTCTCTCAAAAGTGTTCTCAGCTGGATGATAAGTTTATATATATATATATATATATATATATATGTATATATGTATATACACATAAACATATTTATATGTATATACACATATACATATATATACACACACACATATATACACACATATACGTATGTGACTCCTCCCACTGAGGGAGTAGGCTGATATTTACTTGGGTGAGAAGCTAGGATGAAAGCAGCAGAGGTATATATACGGACTCTAACATTTCTGTGTCACACAACTTATTCCTGTATCTTCCTAATATCGGTAACATTTGGATTTCAGGATCTTGCTTCTGGCTCAGAAAATGACAGAAATGACTCAGCCTCACAGCCCAGCCACCAGTCAGATGCGGGGAAGCAGGGGCTTGGCCCCCCCAGCACCCCCATAGCCGTGCATGCTGCTGTAAAGGTACGGACACATCAGCCTCCAAGCCCTGCCTGAGCGCTCGGCTCACAGAGCCGACTTGGAGCAGAACTTTCTGAGTTAGGTCTGACAACACGAGGAGAATTACACGGAGGACCCATGCAGAGGTTCAGCTCACTAGGAGGGTCACAAAACAGGAGATGAGAAATGGGTCACCATCCTTGCAGCACAGCAGAGGTCCCCTCTGCCACGGAGAAGGCTGTGGGTTTGCATTTCTTTGGAATCACAGCCCAGCCAGCACGTTCCCCACTTAAAAGATTTCAGAAGCTCACCTTTGAGGTAGACACAGCTGATTGTAAGGCAGGATTTGCAAGTTTCATAAAATAGGTATACAGCAGTTGAATTTTATGCAAGGGAAGTAGCCCTGAAAAGCTTGCATAACGTAAAACTTACATCATTCAAGCCAGTCTTCCGATGGAAATAAACACGGGGTTTCATTCATAGTAGGCAGGTAGCTAGAATCATTATAGCAAATGTTTAGTTTTCTCAGCATTATATCTTTTTGTTAATTTTTATTTTTATTTCAATAGTTTTGGGGGTGCAGGTGGTTTTTGGTTACACAGAGAAGTTCTTTAGTGGTGATTTTTTTTCTTTTTCTTTTTTCTTTTTTTTTTTTTTGAGACGGAGTCTCTCTCTGTTGCCCAGGTTGGAATACAGTGGCGCGATGTCAGCTCACTGCAACCTCTGCCTCCCAGGTTCAAGTGATTCTCCTGCCTCAGCCTCCCGAGTATCTGGGACTACAGGCTCCCGCCACCATGCCCGGCTAATTTTTTGTGTTTTTAATAGAGATGGGGTTTCGCTGTGTTAGCCAGGATGGTCTTCATCTCCTGACCTCATGATCCACCTGCCTTGGCCTCCCAAAGTGCTGGGATTACAGGCGTGAGCCACTGCGCCCAGCCCTTTAGTGGCGATTTCGGAGATTGTAGTGCACCTGTCACCTGAGCAGTGTACACTGTACACAATATGGAATCTTTTATCCCTCACCCCACTCCCAATCTTCCCCCAATCCCCAAATTCCATTACATAATTCTTACGCTTCTGCATCCTCATAGCTTAGCTCCCACTTATAAGTGAGAACACATGATACTTGGTTTTCCATTCCTGAGTTACTTCACTTAGAATAATGGCCTGCAGCTCCATCCAAGTGGCTGCAAAAGACATTATTTCGTTCCTTTTTATGGCTGAGTAGCATTCCATGTTGTATATGTACCACATTTTCTTTATCCACTTGTTGGTTGATGGGCACTTCAGTTGGGTCCATATCTTTGCACTTGCGACTTGTGCTTCTATAAACACCAGCATCGCATCTCACAGTACGCAGGCTGCTCTCTCTTCAGTTAATTGCCTGGTAATCATGTGGCTTTCTTTATACTGTTTTATCCCAAATAACTTCTCTTTGTGTTCCTTTTTTTTTCTCTTGAGATGGAGTTTCACTCTTGTTGCCCAGGATGGAGTGCAGTGGCGTGATCTCAGCTCGTCGCAACCTCCGCCTCCCAGGTTCAAGTGATTCTCCTGCCTCAGCCTCCCCAGTAGCTGGGATTATAGGTGCATACCACCATGCCTGGCAAATTTTGTATTTTTAGTAAAGACGGGGTTTCTCCATGTTGGTCAGGCTGATCTTGAACTCCTGACCTCAGGTAATCCACCTGCCTCGGCCTCCCAGAGTGCTGGGATTACAGGCGTAAGCCACCGTGCCTGGCCTATCCCAAATAACTTCCAACTGATTTGGGAACACGTTTTCTCAGCTTGAGTGCCACCACTTAATGAATGTTAAAATGACTCTTACGGGATTTAAAAAAGATTGTAAATTGAAGAAAAAATCAATGATATAGTAACAGTTTTATGGCCTAATGGATGATAGACACTTCAGTTTGCCAATAAGCCTCCCCCACCAAACCACAAGAGCTTAAACCCAGCTGACAATTCACTCAGCTCAACAGGTTGGAAATTATGTGACTATCAATGCATTTTGTTCATTGTAGGGGAAGGAGGAGGAGATGAGTCCCGTTATTTCTAAAGCTGAGTATAAAGAGAAATGTTATTCATATTTCTATCACAGTATTTAAATTTTGCATAATTTAAGTTAGCAGCGGAGCATGGTGGCTCACGCCTGTAATCCCAGCACTTTGGGAGGCCGAGGCGGGCAGATCACCTGAGGTCAGGAGTTCGAGACCAGCCTGGCCAATATGGTGAAACCCCGTCTCTACCAAAAAATACAAAAATTAGCCGGACGTGGTGCCGTGTGCCTGTAATCCCAGCTACTCAGGAGGCTGAGGCAGGAGAATCGCTTGAACCCAGGAGGCGGTGGTGGCAGTGACCCGAGATCGCAGTCACTGCACTCTAGCCTGGTCGACAGAGTGAGACTCTGTATATATATAAAAAAAAAAAAAATTAGCAAAGCCTTCAACCTCACTGTAGTAGAAAGTATGATAGAAGCCCAGGAGATGAACAGATCACTTTCTGTGAAAAAGGCAATTCTTACAGACACCCAGCTGGTCCCGGCAGGCTGGTTGTTTGTAGAAGAGCCATCATTTCTTCTGCTTGGTCAACAAACACAGAAACCTTAGTGTCCCCTGGGCTCAAAAAGAGAATAGTAATAGTAGCCTTTACCCCAGACTATCCAGAGTAAATGGTCCGATTTCAGTATCTTCTGGAATGTGCTAAGGCAACATAGAGAAAAAAAGCTCCTGGACCTCTGACTTAGCTGCGGGACCCTGCCAGGGCTGCAGCTCCCATCCTCCCCAGACAAGGCAAGCCTCAGAATGAGGCGACAACAGCAGCTGGTCTGGAGCAGGCCAGGGCAGAGCTGGTTTCGGGAGCCCTGCAGAAACTCTCCAAGGACAGAAGACTGATTAACTAACTAGAATGCTAATCGATTAGTAAGCAGAGAGAAACGGAGCCACCAAACACACCCAACTACTTGTGTTCATTATTCATTAGTCGCCAGGAAGAAGTCTCTTTGGAAAACAAAAGAGCCTTTGGGGGTGCATTGTGCTGAGTCCAAGTGAGTTGTAAGCTCCTTTGGATAAGGTCACATTCAGATGTGTAGTTTGTGGTTGAAGTGGGGAACCTGCCAAGTCAGAATATGCTTGCCAGCTGTTCAGGAGCCCCCTCTTCTGGACACCGGTGGAAACACACTTTCCTTCCAATGTTCCCCCAAATCCTAGCTCACTCGTGGTCATGACATCCATGTTCTTCATTTCAACCTTCTGTAATAAAGTCAGGGTTTGAAAATTATTTTTTTTTGAGGCGGAGTCTCGCTCTATCACCCAGGCTGGAGTGTAGTGGCGCAGTCTCGGCTTACTGCAACCTCCGCCTCCTGGGTTCAAGCTATTCTACTGCCTCACCCTCCCGAGAAGCTGAGACTACAGGCATCTACCACCAAGCCCAGCTAATTTTTTGTATTTTTACCAGAGACAGGGTTTCACCATGTTGGCCAGGCTGGTCTCGAACTCCTGACCACAAGTGATGCGCCCACCTCCGCCTCCCAAAGTGCTGGGATTACAGGCATGAGCCACCGCGCCGGCCTGAAAATTACTTTTTTTTTAACCTGATAACAGGATGGACCCATTCCTTCCTAATATACGAAGGTCTTTTATTTCAGGAGCAGGTTGTAGACATAATTACCTGTTCATTGACTACCTGTTATTATTTCAATATTATCTTTTATAGTCTTTATATTGATTAGTGAGAGAAAAAGTAAAGAATATTTTCTCCAACTTGCAGATGAGGAAACTGAGATGTATTAAAGTTAAGTAATTGTACCACTTTCAAAAATTTGTCTTATCTTCCAAGACTATACCCTTAACTTCCTGATTCAGTGTGTCCAAATCATGCAATACATGCTTTGGGTTCCAACTCTGGCAAGTGTTCCAGTTAGGGGGATAACCCTTCCCGTAATAAGTAAAGTGTCCTTATTTCAAAAGGTGTTACTTCCTGATCTTTCATCGGTATTTGGCAGGCAGGCGAGAGGGTGTTCAGCAGGCAGATAGGCAAGGTTTATCTTACTTTCAGCCCAAAGCAACAAATAACCACATTCTAGATTTTCAAAGAAAATCTTAGTTTTATCTTAGTTTATGTCATTAATAAGTCAACTTATTAAGTGTTTAACTAAAAGTGACTGCACATATGCATATGAAAGTTCTTTTTTTTTTTTTTTTGAGATGGAGTTTCGCTCTTGTTGCCCAGGCTGGAGTGCAATGGCATGATCTCGGCTCACTGCAACCTCTGCCTCCCAGGTTCAAGCGATTCTCCTGCCTCAGTTTCCCAAGTAGCTGGGGTTACAGGCGCCTGACACCACACCCGGCTACTTTTTGTATTTTTTGTAGAGAAGGGGTTTCACCATGTTGGTCAGGCTAGTCTCGAACTCATGACCTCAGGTGATCCACCTGCCTCGGCCTCCCAAAGTGTTGGCATTGGCATTACAGGTGTGAGCCATCGCTCCCAGCCATGAAAGAACTTTCTACAAGTAGTCTCAAGATCAGAATGCAGCCTTTGTTAGGTCATCAGTTGGTTTTAGGTTAGGAGAATGCACTCACTGAAACACAGGATTACATTTTGCTGTACTCCAGAAAGGAAAAACTCTGGAGCTGCTTCTAAGATTCAACATTCCCCGTCTAAGGAGTGTCCTTCCAGTGTGATACACTTGCAATGGATTTGTTCATTAGCAACGTTAGTGTCCTAGGAGCTCTTTGTACATCATACTTTTGCTGTATTATATTTCTGAGATCCAAGAATGGCCATCAGACAAAACTGCCTCACAACGTGTCCATGAGGCAAAATCATCCTCAGCCATCACCTAAAGCACATGCCATTTCCTCATCCTCTTTGCAGTCCAAATCCTTGGGTGACAGTAAGAACCGCCACAAAAAGCCCAAGGACCCCAAGCCAAAGGTGAAGAAGCTTAAATATCACCAGTACATTCCCCCAGACCAGAAGGCAGAGAAGTCCCCTCCACCTATGGACTCAGCCTACGCTCGGCTACTCCAGCAACAGCAGCTGTTCCTGCAGCTCCAAATCCTCAGCCAGCAGCAGCAGCAGCAGCAACACCGATTCAGCTACCCAGGGATGCACCAAGCTCAGCTTAAGTAAGTCCGGCAAGGCTGGGAGGGTGGCTGTGGGCAGAGGTTGGGAAGGGTGTCTATTAATATCTATCTGCCAGCACCATGGGGCCTAGCAAGTCCTGTATTGCACCATTTCCTCATCCAATATGTTTGGAAGGTGACTCAATTTAGAAACTATGCACACCTTTTCAGAGCCGTAAGACTGGGAGGAAGCAAATACAGGGCCCTCTTTATCTGCAGATGTATTCCAAACCCTCAGTGGATCCCTGAAACTGCAGAGAGTACTGAACTCTACATATACTGTATTTTTCTTAGGCATATATACCTATGATAAGGTTTCACTTATAAATTAGGCACAGTGAGAGAATAACAATAATAGCTAGCAATAATGTAGAACAATTATAGCAAGATACTGTAATAAAAGGTATCTGGATGTGGTTTCTCTCTCAAAATAACTTATTGTACTGGACACAACTATTTTTGAACTGCAGTTGACCTCAGGTAACTGAAATCTTGTAAAGTGAAACTGCCAATAGGTGGAGGGACTATTATAAATCAATGCCCTTGATAAGAGGCCCCTTTGGGGAAAAGGAAAGTATTAGCACTTTCAAGTTGGACTATGGAAAGTCTAAGAATGTGATATTGGAATTATGAGCAATTCCGATGCCCTTCTGCTTTTGGAAGGAACAGGGCTGAGCAGCTGACAGACACCCTCAAAGATTGACTCCTGAGCCCAGGTTGTGTGACCACATTGCTAGGTCACCTTTTATTTTTTTTAAATATATTTATTTATTTATTCATTTATTTTTTCGAGATGGAGTTTCACTCTTGTTGCCCAGGCTGGAGTGCAGTGGCGCGATCTTGGCTCACTGCAACCTCCGCCTCCCAGGTTCAAGCGATTCTCCTGCCTCAGCCTCCCTAGTAGCTAGGATTATAGGCATGCGCCACCACGCCCGGCTAATTTTGTATTTTTAGTAGAGACAGGGTCTCTCTACGTTGGTCAGGCTGGTCTCAAACTCCCGACCTCAGGTGATCCACCCACCTCGGCCTCCCAAAGTGCTCGGATTACAGGCATGAGTCACCGTGCCTGGCCAGGTCACCCTTTAAATTGTCAATATCCCCACATATAAAGTTGAGATGTAGATTCCTCCTGTGTCATCCTCAGACTATATACTAGCAATTATGCTGAGCACTAAACGCAACCAAGCTTCACCAGGTGTGTTTGGCCTCCCCAGGACAGAGCATCAGCTGAATCACAGGTGGAAGTGTCCTCTTTCATATGCCAGAGTCCCTGCCACTCCCTCTTATCTCCCTAAACAAAGTTCAGATGTCACGCACCGCTTACCATCTAGCCGGCAGTGTTGTTTTTCCTCACCCTGGTCTCTTCTGCTGGTTTATTACATGCCTGACCCTTGCAGGCAATCACTTTGGGATCCGATCTAAATGCAAGTTATCCCACCGATAGTTGATGGTACTTGAAATGCCTTTTTGTTTGTTTTTTAGGGAACCAAATGAACAGATGGTCAGAAATCCAAACTCTTCTTCAACGCCACTGAGCAATACCCCCTTGTCTCCTGTCAAAAACAGTTTTTCTGGACAAACTGGTGTCTCTTCTTTCAAACCAGGCCCACTCCCACCTAACCTGGATGATCTGAAGGTATAGGATTTGACATGAGTTTCTTTCTTTTTTTAAACAAATACAACAGTATGTTGTTAACATCACCACGACCAACTGATATCTGGAGTAAGAGAGTGGGAGGGGAAGAAGACTATAGGAAACACTGAAGGAGGTGACAGAATTTATCCTGCTGTGGTTGAACACCCCAGTTGTCTAGTCCATTTTATGCAGCCGTAACAGGATACTGGAAACTGAGAAATTTGAAAAGAAAAGGAATTTATTTCTCACAGTTCTAGAACTGAGAAGTCCAAGGACATGGCACCAGTATCTGGCAAATGCCATCCCATTGTAGAATGGCAGAAGGTGGAAGGGCAAGAAAGGGCAAGAGCCCTTTCTTTTGAGATAGAGGGAAAAGACAAACTTTATGTTTATTTTACCATAGCAAAAAATAATTTTTAAGTAGGCTATTTCTAGATAAGAGTAAGACAGGAGACAAGTGAGACAGGAGATGCTTTAGCCAAAGAGAAACATGATCCAGATATGATAGTGCCATCTGTCAGACCCCTCAAAACCCACTTTTGGGAGGCTGAGGCGGGTGGATCCCTCTAGATACACATGCTCAGAATCATTGGCTGGTGAGAGTTACAATAATTAGTATAGGTATAAGGAGATGATGATGATGATGGTGCCTACCTTTTTTTTTTTTTTTTTTTTGAGATGGAGTCTTGCTCTGTCATCCAGGCTGGAGTGCAGTGGCACAATCTTGGCTCACTGCAAGCTCTGCTTCCCGGCTTCAAGCGATTCTCCTCCCTTAGCTTCCCTAGTAGCTGGGACTACAGGCACCTACCACTACACCCAGCTAATTTTTGTATTTTTAGTAGAGACAGGGTTTCACTAGTTGGCCAGGCTGGTCTCGAACTCCTAACCTCAGGTGATCCACCGGTCTTGGCCTCCCAAAGTGCTGGGATTACAGGCATGAGCCACCCTGCCCAGCCCCTACCAATTTTTTTTTTTAAATATAAACCATCCGTCATTCATTCTGTGTAGATTTGCTTTAATTTTCACCCTGCAAGATAAGTTTTCTCTCCCCAATTTAAGAAGTGAAAATAAAAACCAGAATCATAAAGAGGTCAAATCATAGGCAGTTTAACCAGCTTATGAATGACAAAACTGAGGCTTGAAGCTAAGTAACTTATTTCAAGGGCTTTGCTATTGTATGAGACATGAGTGGAAAGAGAGAGATGGGCAGGAGAGAACATGGCTGGACTTGACCACTCACTGTGTGTATGGGGAGAGGCGCCATCTGAGTCCTGGGAGAGTGACATCAATGACAGAAAGAGGGAGAGTAGAATGAGGAGTTGATGTGAAGGGACAGTGGCAAGTTCATTCAGTTTGGGAAAGTCAAGTCGCAGGTACCAGCAGGACAACCGAGAGAAAAGTCATCCGTTTCCATCAGTAAGAATTAGCCAGGCTGTCTTGTCAGGGGTGGGAAAAGAAATTTCAGAATCATGTGCAATGTATGGAGCATTGAACCTAGAAGGGTGAATGAGATTGACGAAGAACAAAATGGAAAGAGTGAGAAGGAAAGAGAGAAGAGGAATGAAGGAGGCATATGATGCAACCACAATTGGGGAAAGGAAGAAATAAGAGGAATGGATGAAGGTGACCCCGCTAATAGTAATCAGAAAGGTCATATAATGAAGGTGACATTTGCAAGCAGTTTTCATGTTTTGCTACACAAAAGTAAAAGAACACTGAGAGAAAAGTCTTTGATTTCTTTTTGAAAAGTTCATGGTTATATATCACAGTATGTGGACAATTTTTTGCATCCTATTTAAAAAAAAAAAAAACTGGCTGGGCGCGGTGGCTCACGCCTATAATCGCAGCACTTTGGGAGGCCAAGGTAGGTGGATCATAAAGTCAAAATATCAAGACCAGCCTGACCAACACGGTGAAACCCCATCTCTACTAAAAATATAAAAATTAGCTGGGTGTGGTGGTGCACGCCTGTAATCCAGCTACTCGGGAGGCTGAGGCGGGAGAATCGCTTGAACCCGGGAGGTGGAGGTTGCAGTGAGCCAAGATCGTGCCACTGCACTCTAGCCTGATGACAGAGCTTGACTCCGTCTCAAAACAAAAAAAAAAACAAAAAAAACTGGAGAGAGAGAGAAAGAGAGAGACTGAAAGTTTAAAAAACTGAGAGAATACCTTATTGATATTAAGAAATAATAATTCATATTTTAAGGTGTGATAATGTTATTATATTATGGCTTTTTAAGAGTACTTATCTTTTAGAGATAGAGACCAAATTATTTGGATGAAATTATATATGCTTTGCTTCAAAATAATTCAGGAAAGGTAGGAGAAGTGGGTTGGAGTATAGAAGAAACAAGATTGGGCATGAGTGATAATTGTTGAAGTTTGTTGATGAGTATATGAGGTTCATTAGACTTTCTATCTACTTTTGTGTATGTGTGAATTTTTCCATAATAGTTTAAAAAGTTATTAGTGATGAAAACATTAGTGAATGTAGGGAAGAGGTGTATACAAACCTTAGTCCTAAACAAGCCCATACAGTGTAATATTCTGAAGTTTAAGGTAAATTAAACTCAACTGTATTCATTTTTAGAATATGAGCTACATTATTTAATAATGTAGTTAAATTATTCAGTGGCAAGACAGATTCTAAAAATAAATGTAGAACTCATCAATTTTAAGTAATTCAAAATTAAAATAATAATGAGTTGCCATTTTGTACTTTTTCAAACTAGCAAATCTAAAAGAAAATGATAAAACAATTCCAGCAAGACTGTAGGGTAAATAAATAATTGCTAATGTAAGTTAATTCAATCCTTTCTATAACTTTTAGCTGATTATAAAGTAACATATATTGACTTGAAATATGATAGTGTGTAGAAAAGTAAACAGTATTTTGAAAGATAATTAAGACTAACAGAAAGCAGATTATATTTCCTTCTAGGTTTAAAATGCATATAAACATTTTGTTTTAAAATAATTGTCTTGAAAAAATTACGTGTACATAAATTACTGGCATACTTCTTTTCTTAACACATCGTGAACATTTTTCATAACTGTTAATATTCAATAAATTTTTTATTTTTAATAGCAGCATATCACTTCACCACCTAGTTAACATTCCACTGCTGGACACTTAACTAGCTACCAGATTTTTGCTATTCAAAATGTGATTTCAGGCCGGGCGCAGTGGCTCACGCCTGTAATCCTAGTGTTTGGGAGGCCAAGGTGGGCGGATCGCTTGAGGTCAGGTGTTCAAAACCAGCATGGCCAACATGGTGAAACCCCATCTCTACTAAAAATACAAAAAATTAGCCGGGTGTGGTGGTGCACACCTGTAATCCCAGCTACTCAGGAGGCTGAGGCAGGGGAATTGCTTGAACCCAGGAGATGGAGGTTGCAGTGAGCTGAGATCGCACCACTACACTCCAGCCTGGGTGACACAGCGAGACTCTGTCTCAAAACATATATATATATATGTGTGTGTATATATATACACACACATATATATACACATATGTATGTATATACATATGTATGTATATACATATGTATATGTATCTATACAAAACATATATGTGTGTATATATATACACATATATGTCTCAAAACCTATATATACGTGTGTATATACACACGTATATATACACATATGTATATACACATACATATGTGTATATATACATATATATGTATATATATGTATATATGTGTGTGTGTGTATATATATATATATATGATTTCAATGATCTTTGTGCCTACATTTATTAGTTTCTCTGATTATTTCCTCAGGCTAGAATAAAATTCCTGAATTAAATATATTAATATTGTTTAAAGTTTTTTTGTTTGTTTGTTTTTGAGACGGAGGCTCGCTCTGTCGCCCAGGCTGGAGTGCAGTGGCCTGATCTCGGCTAACTGCAAGCTCCGCCTTCCGGGTTCAGGCCTTTCTCCTGCCTCAGCCTCCCGAATAGCTGGGACTACAGGCGCCCGCCATCATGCCCAGCTAATTTTTTGTATTTTTAGTAGAGACGGGGTTTCACCGTGGTCTCCATCTCCTGACCTCGTGATCCGCCCGCCTCGGCCTCCCAAAGTTCTGGGATTACAGGAGTGAGCCACGGCGCCCGGCTAAAGTTTTTGATACATATTAAAATTTCTGCCCTGAACATTTATGTGTCTGTTCCCAGAAGCAGCAAGTCAAAGCAGCACTTCTCAAACATTAATGTGTGAACTGAATCACCTGAGCTCTTGGTAGCATGAAGATTCTGATTCAGGTCTGGGGAGGGGCCCAAGATTCTGCATTTCCAACTAGCTCCCAGGCGATGCTGATGTTGCTTGTCTAGGGACCATACTTTGAATAGCAATGTAATAAAGAGCTTTACAAACACGTTGTAATTTTGGGCCGGGCGCTATGGCTCACGCCTGTAATCCCAGCACTTTGGGAGGCTGAGGCGAGTGGATCATCTAAGGTCAGGAGTTCCAGACCAGCCTGGCCAACATGGTGAAACCCCGTCTCTACTTAAAATACAAAAATTAGCCCGATGTGGTGGTGCGTGCCTGTAATCCCAGCTACTCGGGAGGCTGAGGCGGGAGAATTGCTTGAACCCGGGAGGTGGAGGTTGCAGTGAGCCGAGATTATGCCGCTGCACTCCAGCCTGACCAACAGAGCAAGACTCTGCCTCAAAAAAAAACTAATTTAATTTTTGCTGCTACTTAACTAACACAAAGTCTTCTTATTCATTTGCCAACTTAATAAATACAAATATATATTCATTAGATTTTCATTTCTTGGATTACTAATGATGATATACGTACATTACTGTCCATATTTTAAATTTTATTTCTGTTTCTGAAAAGCTGGATCATATATCCCTTGCTCATTTTTATACTGGATATCAATCTTCTTTTTAATCAATTAGCACACTTGATACATTGAGCTTTTTAACACTTTATTATTTGTGTCACAATTCGTTTTTCCCAAGATAGCTATTTGTATTTGCGCTTTGTAGTTTCTTGACTTACAGAAGTTTTAAATTTTGTTTTCAATATTTTTCTCAAACTATCTTTTCCTACAGAGTATCAGAATATTTCCCTATAGTCTTCTGTTTTATGAAATAATTGACATTTAGGTATTTAATATGTTTCCTGTTTTAATTACAAACGTAATACGTTTATGTGGCATATTTAGAACATACAGATAAGGAGAACCATCGTTAACATTTTAGCATATTTTTATCTGGATTTTTCATATGCAAACATAGGTTCAAATGTATATATGTATATATATATATACATACATTGTTTATATAATTTTTAGAAAAATACAATCAGTTCAAACTTTGTTCATTTGTTACTATACCACAACAATTAATCATCCAATGTCAGCAAATATAGCATCAGCTTTTATGGATCTGTAGTGTCCCATCATTTGCATACACTATCATTTACCTAACCACTTCTCATATTTGTAGATATTTAGAGTTTCCAGTTTATGAACATTATAAAAAATACAGGGATAAGATAATTACAAGTGAATTAACATAATAATATTAGTAAAACTTTATATTGCACAACAATTTGCCAGGCACTATTCCAAGTGCTTTATACATTTTAAGCCATTTTAACCCTCACAAAAATGCATAAAGTAAGCATTATTTCCTCCATTTCCCAGAAGGGAAACTGAGGCACGAAGTGATTGATCACTGAGTTAGTAACAGACAGGGCCAGGAGTTGAACTGATGGTCTTATCGCCACATACTCTCTCAGTATATGACTATTATTCAGCTGGTCATTAAAATTAGGACATAAACGTTTATATGGAGCCGTGGTTCTCAAAGTCAGGTCCGGGCACCACCTGAGGACTTGTTAGAAATGTGTATCAACTGGGTCAGAAACCCCACAGTGGGGCCCTGCAGTCTGCTTTGTAACACACCCTCCAGTGGTTCTGGCGCATGCTCAGGTTTGAGGAAGAGAACGTGGTAGGAAGAGCCCTCACCAAGGAAGCCAGAAAAGCTGCAGACTTTGCTGTACTTCAAGACTATTGTTGGAGGGCTTGTGTCTAAACCCAGGCAGATATGTTTTCTCATCTATAAAATGGGGACACAGATCGCCATGAGGGATGACGGGCAGTAGATTCGATGACTTCTACCATTCATTCAAGCTCTACATTTCTATGACTCTAAGGCCATGAAAACACCGTATATGATAAAGTTAAAAATAATTGTTAAAATTGTGCAAAACTGATTTATATCAGGGGTAGGAGAGGAAATCGGAAAGAAGTATAAAAAAGAGGTGGGTATTGTAGAATTCCATTTGTGATGTTTTGAAGCTAATTGTATAATGAATACACTTTTAAAAATATTGTCGTTAAACAGCACACTAACCACATTCTGATTTCTTTAGGTCTCTGAATTAAGACAACAGCTTCGAATTCGGGGCTTGCCTGTGTCAGGCACCAAAACGGCTCTCATGGACCGGCTTCGACCCTTCCAGGACTGCTCTGGCAACCCAGTGCCGAACTTTGGGGATATAACGACTGTCACTTTTCCTGTCACACCCAACACGCTGCCCAATTACCAGTCTTCCTCTTCTACCAGTGCCCTGTCCAACGGCTTCTACCACTTTGGCAGCACCAGCTCCAGCCCCCCGATCTCCCCAGCCTCCTCTGACCTGTCAGTCGCTGGGTCCCTGCCGGACACCTTCAATGATGCCTCCCCCTCCTTCGGCCTGCACCCGTCCCCAGTCCACGTGTGCACGGAGGAAAGTCTCATGAGCAGCCTGAACGGGGGCTCTGTTCCTTCTGAGCTGGATGGGCTGGACTCCGAGAAGGACAAGATGCTGGTGGAGAAGCAGAAGGTGATCAATGAACTCACCTGGAAACTCCAGCAAGAGCAGAGGCAGGTGGAGGAGCTGAGGATGCAGCTTCAGAAGCAGAAAAGGAATAACTGTTCAGAGAAGAAGCCGCTGCCTTTCCTGGCTGCCTCCATCAAGCAGGAAGAGGCTGTCTCCAGCTGTCCTTTTGCATCCCAAGTACCTGTGAAAAGACAAAGCAGCAGCTCAGAGTGTCACCCGCCGGCTTGTGAAGCTGCTCAACTCCAGCCTCTTGGAAATGCTCATTGTGTGGAGTCCTCAGATCAAACCAATGTACTTTCTTCCACATTTCTCAGCCCCCAGTGTTCCCCTCAGCATTCACCGCTGGGGGCTGTGAAAAGCCCACAGCACATCAGTTTGCCCCCATCACCCAACAACCCTCACTTTCTGCCCTCATCCTCCGGGGCCCAGGGAGAAGGGCACAGGGTCTCCTCGCCCATCAGCAGCCAGGTGTGCACTGCACAGGTAAGAGCACCTTGCGCCATGCGTGGTGCACACTTCTTTCTGGAAGTGGGTTACAAATTTTCAACTGCTGAAGAGCTAATGTCAGAACTTTCAATGGGAAGGGTTTACCAAAAGCATAGCAGAATCTCCCAGACACTACAATCCTTGAATCTTCATGGTAGACCAAACTCACTCATCCTCTAAGGCAGGGGTTGGCAAACTTACTCTGTAAAGGGCCAGATGGTAAATATTTTTTGCTTTGCAGGTCACACTGTCTGTGTCATACCTACCCAGTTTTGCCTTTGTTTCACAAAAGCAGCCATAGATATCATGTGAGCAAATGCACATGGCTCTGTCCCAATAAAACTTTATTTTAAAAAATAGTCAGTGAGCAAAACTTGGCTTGTGGGCTGCAGTTTGCTGACCACTGTTCTCAGGATTCCCAGGATTCCTTGGTGTCCAACCTTATCATAGGCCAAACCAATGCCTCAGAGGTTTAAAGGGGAAATCATCAGATCTTACTCTTCATGTAATGGTCTGCATAGTGCAAACATTTACTGACCACCTACTATGTGCCAGGCCCCGTTCTCATCTCTGGGACTTAGTGCTGAACTAGCCAAACAAAAATTTCTATTCTCATGGGAACAGAGACAGTTTAAAAGTAAATTAAACAATTTCAAAGTTAATTACGTACTATATTAGAAGATGACACATCTTATGGAGAAAAAGCAAAGAGGTGTGTGTGTGTGTGTGTGTGTGTGTGTGTGTGTGTGTCTGTGTGTGTAGTTTGGAAGTTTGCAACTGTTTTTTTGAGATAGAGTCTCGCTCTGTCACCCAGGCTAGAGTGCAGTGGCGTGATCTTGGCTCACTGCAACCTCTGCCTCCCGGGTTCAAGTGATTTTTCTGCGTCAGCCTCCCGAGTAGGTGGGACTACAGGCGCACACCACCATGCCTGGCTATTTTTGTATTTTTAGTAGAGACGGAGTTTCACCATGTTGGCCAGGCTGGTCTCTAACTCCTGACCTCGTGATCCGCCCGCCTTGGCCTCCCAAAGTGCTGGGATTACAGGTGTGAGCCACCATGCCCAGCCGGAAATTTGCAACTTTAAATAGAAGAACCAGGGACATTTAGCAAAACCTTGAAAGCAGTAAAAAGAAAATGTCGTGGATATTTGGGGTGAAGGCATTGAAGGCAAACGAGAAATAGCACTTGCAGAGGCACTGAGGTTGGAACTTGTAGGGACTGTTCAAGGATCAGAAAAAGGGCCAGTGGCCGGAGCAGAATGGAAGTGGTCACAGGAGATGGCTTAGAAGACTCACTAATTCAAAGACTAGGCAAAGGTGACTGACAAAGACTTTATGCTCGTGAGCTGAAGAATTACTAGGAAAGCCTATATAAGTCAAGTTGAGAAAGGTTACATTATCAAAAGGTTCTGACATCACCATTATCAGAAAAGGAATCAGAAGAAAACTCACATTAACTGAATACCTGCTAAGTGCCAAGCATTACAAGGCATGTCTATGAGTAATCTCAGTTATTGCCACAAGAAACCTATGAGCTCCAATGTATTATTCTTTATTTGTCATTGAGGAAAATGAGGCTCAGAGAGCTTAAATTAGTTACCCAGGATCACATGAACCCAAGATTTGTTAATTCTAAGTACAATGCCCTATTCAAGTGGAATATCTCCACCCCAAGAGTGTGAAGTGTGGCAAAAGGTAATGAGAGGTAATTTTTACAAACCTACAGGAACAATGCATTCCAATGAATGATGTCTACCCCTGAGGGGCACTGTGGGAGAAATTAGGACCTAAAAAATTTATTGTCATAATTAACAAACATTTATTGAGTGTGTAGTGTCCTGGGAAACAAAAGTAAAAATAGCTCTTGAGACACAGCTCTGGACCAAAAATTTCAGTACTGATGATACTGCTACTAACGTTGTACAGTGATTTATGGTTCACAAAGACTCTTTGAAGACATTAAAAATTTCATGATAAAATGATAAAGAACAGGCCAGGCGCACTGGCTCACACCTGTAATCCTAGCACTTTGGGAGGCCGAGGTGGGCGGATCACAAGGTCAAGAGTTCGAGACCAGCCTGGCCAACACAGTGAAACCCCATCTCTACTAAAAATACAAAAATTAGGCCAGGCACAGTGGCTCATGCCTGTAATCCCAGCACTTTGGAGGCCAAGTGGGTGGATCACAAGGTCAGGAGTTCGAGACCAGCCTAGCCAATATGGTGAAACCCCATTTCTACTAAAAATACAAAAATTAGGCCAGGCACGATGGTTGACGCCTGTAATCCCAGCTTGAGAGGCTGAGGCGGGTGGATCACAAGGTCAGGAGATAGAGACCAGCCTGGCCAATATGGTGAGACCCCATCTCTACTAAAAGTACAAAAATTAGCCGGGTATGGTGGCACGCGCCTGTAGTCCCAGCTACTAGGGATGCTGAGGTAGGGGAATAACCTGAACCTGGGAGGCAGAGGTTGCAGTGAGCCGAGATCGCACCACTGCACTGCAGCCTGGGCGACAGAGTGAGACTCCGTCTAAAAATAAATGAATAAAATAAAAAAATAAAGAACAATATAGGTTAACAATGACTGATTTATGCTTACAACATTAAATGCTGGTGGGAGGGAGGGACAGATTGATTATAAAGGGCTGGAAAGGTCCAGGAAGCTTTCATGAAGGGGTTGGACTTGACAGGAAGTGTCACGTTAAAAAGTAGAGGGCCAGGAAAGGGACAAGGTAGGGGGATGGAATGTACAGGGCATGCTGCTGGAGGTCCATGGCGGGAATAGTAGAACTTAAGCTTGCAGAAGTAAATAGCACCAAAGTGTACAGTCTTGAACACCCATCCGGTTTGAAAGCGGAAATCCTATGATGTGGATACCTGGAGCCACTGGAAGTTTCTGAGCAGTAGGTGATGTCTAAAAAGCCAGATTTTAGGCAAGTTCATCTGGTAATGGAATTTAGGAAAGTTTGTAAAAATGACACCAGGGGACACAGGGCAGGAACCAGAATTGTCAGCAAAGGTCACACTCAAGTAAGCTGCTGCTGGCCATGTAATTTGTCACTTCTTCCTTTGCAGAATTCAGGAGCACACGATGGCCATCCTCCAAGCTTCTCTCCCCATTCTTCCAGCCTCCACCCGCCCTTCTCTGGAGCCCAAGCAGACAGCAGTCATGGTGCCGGGGGCAACCCTTGTCCCAAAAGCCCACGTGTACAGCAAAAGGTAGGCACCTGAAAAAAGGCCTCAACCTGGGATTCACTTTGCCTCTTCTCTCTTCTGTAACCCGGGAGGCAGAGGTTGCAGTGAGCTGAGATTGCACCACTGCACTCCAGCCCAGGTGACAGAGTGAGACTGCATCTCAAAAAAAAAAAATGAATAAAATAAAAAAATAAAGAACAGTATAGGTTAACAATGACTGATCTATGCTTACAACATTAAATGCTGGTGGGAGGGAGGGACAGATTGATTATAAAGGGCTGGAAGGGTCCTCCAAAGTGAAAAATAATGAAGTTCCCTTTCAAGGCAGAAGTAAATTTCATTCTAGAGAGAAACAAATCCACTCCAAATGCATCTAAAAGGATGTACAGGTATGAGTTAGAAGTTTTCCCAGGGAGTCATTACCTGGGGTCATCCCAGAAATCATGATGACTAAAATGGCCATATGTTTGCAAAACAACGTGAACAATAAACCAGTTTCTGTGAAGTTAAAGATTGGGATCAGGGTGTGTGGGAAACAACATTGGAGGAAGAGAGAGGGACACAGATCCATGGACAGGATTGGCGAGATGTGCAAAGCAGGGGTCACAGTGCAATATCTTTATGGAAAAGGAACAGACATCACCCTTCAGCTGGTGGAAGAAGTCAGGGGTATGAAGGATCCAGGGTATGGAGAGTCTCAAGGGGCAAAGAAGAGGTGGCAGAAAGGAGACAAACAAGATAAGCATGACATAAAAGTGCCACATACCACAAGTCGGAAGGGGCAGAGACCCTGAATTGGGTCAGGCACTCCACAGGAGAACACACTCAAAATAAACAAAGCTGGTTCATAGAGACCTCAGCAATGCCTCCAGCTCTTTGCAAAATACCCAGTTTGGAATAAATGACCTGTGGGGTAGATTAGTCTGGAAATTCCTGGGTTGATTATTTTTTATTTATTATTTATTTATTTTTGAGACACAGTCTCACTCTGTCGCCCAGACTGGAGTGCAGTGGCGCGATCTCGGCTCACTGCAACCTCCACCTCCCAGGTTCAAGCGATTCTTCCGCCTCAGCCTCCCAAGTAGCTGGGATTACAGGTGCGCCACCATGCCTGGCTAATCTTTTTATTTTTAGTGAGTTGGGGTTTCACCATGTTGGCCAGGCTGCTCTCGAACTCCTGACCTCAGGTGATCTGCCCCACCTCGGCCTCCCAAAGTGCTAGTATTACAGCTATGAGCCATCACGCCTAGCCTGATCTGTTTGTATTGAATTGGACTGTTACTTATTTTCCCCTAAAATAAGAGGGTGCACCTTAAGGAGGAAAATAGATCTTGCAAGGTTGCCATTCTAAGACGCCACCACCAATGAACCCACAGTAGCATTCACTACTGTTAATATATGGGAGTTATTTTCTAAGCCCTGGACTTTTGTTTTTTCCTCTTAGATCAATTTTTCCAAAATTTAGCCTGTTGTTTCTAGAACAGAAACAATATAATTTCAGATCCATGAATTCAATGCCTTTCTCCATATTTTACCCATGCAGATGGCTGGTTTACACTCTTCTGATAAGGTGGGGCCAAAGTTTTCAATTCCATCCCCAACTTTTTCTAAGTCAAGTTCAGCAATTTCAGAGGTAACACAGCCTCCATCCTATGAAGATGCCGTAAAGCAGGTAACCATGTGATTTGTTCTTTATGGAAGAATAGACTGACTCAATGAACAGACATTGTTTGATATGGTTAAACTTCATGCAGTTTATAAATTCTGATATTGAGTATGTCATGTGCCACACCACCAAAATAAGCAAATTATCTAGACAATAATTGGAAAACAGTGTTGCATGTGTAGCTGTGTGAGGCAGGGAGAGAAGAGGGTCACCTGTCTGGCTTTGGTACCAGTTCTGCCATCTGCCAGCTGCCACTGTCACTAAGGTGAATACTTCACCTCTCTTACGCAAAATGGGGATAATATTTACTTGGTAAGGATTCTAGATAGCCTCGCACTTACCACATTGTTCAGGCACATAATACCTTCTCAAATAGATGAGAGTGACTGTCAGGGTAATACTTCCTAAGGTTCTCCCTGGCTTTAAAATTCAATGACCCTGGCAAAACATTGACAGGTATTGAAGCTGGATAATAAATGCAAGGAGGTTCACTGTATCCTCTACTTTCATTTGGATTTGGAAAGTCTCAAAATTAAAAAGTAAGAAAAAGAAAAAACAAGGCTGGGTCTGGTGGCTCACACCTGTAATCCCAGCACTTTGGGAGGCCAAGGTGAGTGGATCACCTGAGGTCAGGAGTTTGAGACCAGCCTGACCAACATGGTGAGACCCCGTCTCTACTAAAAATACAAAAATTAGCTGGGTGTGGTGGTGTGTGCCTGTAATCCCAGCTACTCGAGAGGCTGAGGCAGGAGAATTGCTTGAACCTGGGAGGTGGAGGTTGCAGTGAGCCGAGTTTGTAGCACTGTACTCCAGCCCGGGTGACAAGAGCAAAACTCCATCTCAAAAAAAAAAAGAAAAAGAAAAAGAGAAACAATTAATGATCCCCTATTTCAAATAGTCTGAGCTTGGATAAGGTATTCGATAGCCCTTCATATGTGCTCAACCCAGAGAAGAACATTTACATCAATTGCTGCATACGGGTATCCCACAGATCAAAGTCAGCCTGCAGTTAAGTTTTGTTTGGCTTAAAGAATGTTTTAAATAACAGGAGATGGTATGCAGAGTGGGCTTTCTCATTTCTAAAAAATTAGAGGATCTGGCAAACCAGGAGCCACACTGCTGCGAGACAACAATTGCCTAAACCAAGGTTCTTTTGCTACTTTGAGCCACAGCTATGCTCTGCTCTCTGCCTCTTCTTCTTATTCTATATTCAGTTCATTTCCATTACCTGCCAGACCCTTAGGCATCTGGTACCTTCTGAACTGATAAATGACTCATTTTTTGGTCAGTGCTCCCATCCATATTGATTACTGATACCTGTGTTTATTGAGTCTGGGCTCTCAGAGGAGTGAGATGGATATATGCCTTTGTTCTCCCCATTCCTCTCCCCTGGTTTCTGTAAACATCAGCCAATTCTTCAGTTTCAAAAGAAAAGGGTCAGGCAAAGTGGACATCCAGAAATAAGACTCTACTAAGATGAGCCAGAGAGGAGGGGGCATACCCTACTGGTGGTGTCTACAGGTTCCTCAAGCTACTGCAATGAGGAACCATCAAAATATGAGCCAAGTTCTTGGGCCACATTGGAGCAACCAAGCAAGAGGTAGATTCAGGTCACTTCAAATTAAGAGCCTAAAAAGACATTTTCTATATATTAAGATGTCCTGCTCCTGGGATGAAAACCTCTCAAACAACTAAACCGACTCTAAAGTACCCTGTGCTAGAAAGCATTCTGCCTTCTTTTTCCCTTCTCCTGTTGTAGTAGACTGTTTCATTCAGTAGATTATCTGCCTAAAATTACTACTGAAGCTTAATAAAACATGGTTTAAAAATTTTTAGGCAATAGACCTATGTTCATAGCAGCATTATTCACTGTAACCCAAAGGTAGAAACAACCCATATGTTCATTGACAAATGAATGGATAAACAACATGTGTTATATCTATACAATGGAATTTTATTCAGTCTTTAAAAAAAAGAAATTCTGACACATGTCACAACATAGATCAACCTTAAGGACATTACGCTTAGGGAAATAAGCTAGTTGCAAAAGATTAAATACTGTATGATTCGCTTATATGAGGGACTTAGATAGAATAGTCAAATTCGTTAAGGCAGAAAGGAAAATGGCAGTTGCCGGGGGCTAAAGGATGGGGTGTGGGAAATTATGGTTGAATGGGTACACAATTTTAGTCGTGCAGGATGAAAAGAATTCTGAAGACAGATGGTGGTGATGGTCACACAATAGTGTGAATGTACTTAATGCCCCTTAACTGTACACTTAAAAATGGTTGATAGTAAATTTAAAGTTATGTGTATTTTGCCACAATTGGAAAAAAGAATACCTTGACCAAACCTAGTCCAAAATCTTGCAGTGCTGCTTCTAATGATTTCCTACGGAGATAACCGCCTTCTAAATTGTCTGTCCTCCTTTGGTTAATTTGTAATAGCAAATGACCCGGAGTCAGCAGATGGATGAACTCCTGGACGTGCTTATTGAAAGCGGAGGTAAGACTGCCTGTGTCCTGTCCATTAGGACATTCTGAGCCCACATGAACTCTAAGGAATGAACTCTCGGTACCAAGATCAGATGCACACTGTGAGTTGGATGTACCAGGTAGTCCTCAGGGGGAGCCATTTCCTTTGAGCTTCTCGCACATTTTTAGAGCTGATAAAAGAAGGCTTAGTGGATGATTCCTCACTGCCTTTGTCCTAGGAGCATTTTTCAGCAATCATTTTAATAGTTTTCATGTTTCAGCCTAATCCTTGTTTCCTTAAGTGTTTTCTCTTGCTGCACTACTTCTTTCTATGTTCTAATCTCAATGCCCCTGCCTTCTCAATTATAATAAAAGAAAAAAGCAGATAATGAACATTTTGTGCTACCTACTCAAAGTGAAATTCAATTAGCAACCTTCCACTGGATAGTTCATTCATGCTTAAATGTTATCCATGCTAGCAATAAAACATAATCAGCATGTTCTTTTTGTCACCTTTTAATTTGTTCATTTATTTACTTAAAAAATTATGGAGTGTGTACCTAGAATTTTAAACCACACAAATGAATAAGATGACCTAAGGAGCATGTGTAGATCAAAATAAAAGCACTCAGGGAGGAGTCCTTAAGCCAAAAACATTTAAAATTTCAGAGACGGAGGTAGCAAAGGACTCAGAGAAGGGGTAGCCAGGCGTTGTCATAGTCTCCGTGCTGCATCAGACAAGATCCTGATTTCTATGGAGTTTACAGTCTGGTAAGGGAGACAGATAACAAGCAAGTGAACAGACCTTTCCTCCATTGTAGCAAGAAGGAAGAAGAAAGAGATGGGTACAAACATATGTATGTAAATGAGTTCTGTAATGGAAAGATGAGAAGAGTTCATATCAGATGCCCATACACACACACACACACACAGACACACACACACACACACACACACATTTTTGAGACGGAGTCTCACTCTGTCACCAGGCTGGAGTGCAGTGGCGGGATCTCGGGTCACTGCGACCTCCGCCTCCTGGGATCAAGCGATTCTCCTGCCTCAGCCTCCCGAGTAGCTGGGACTACAGGCGCGTGCCACCACGCCCAGCTAATTTTTTGTATGTTTAGTAGAGACGGGGTTTCACCATGTTGGCCAGGATGGTCTCAATCCCTTGACCTCGTGATCTGCCCACCTAGGCCTCCCAAAGTGCTGGGATTACAGGCGTGAGCCACCACGCCCAGCCTGCCCTTGTATATTTTTAATGAAATATGTGGCAAGGCCAGAAAAGCGTGAGGATGCAGAAGGGGAGTGTGGAAGATTCAGGGGAAGAAGAGCAGTTATGACTTAATCATGAATGAACTGAGTTTTCTGGAGAAACACAGCTGGGTTGTTTTGCAGTCTTAAATGCCAATTGTAGGTCTGACCTCAGAAATCTAAAGTGAAACCAAGTCAGCTTAGTTGTTTAATTTTTCTCTTGCAATGTTCTGCTGATCCAGAGCATGCTCAGCGAAGGCAGATGATCAGGTTCCTCCAGGTGTGGGGTTCTGCCAAAAATACAGGCTAGACAAGGAAAGAAGTGAAGACCAGAGGGGCTGGTGGACAGTGATAACATAGTAGAGTCTATGGATTAGTGTGACTGTAAATGGTTGGGAAATTATTGTTACAAGGTACATGATAAGTGGCTTGGAGGGTTGGGAGAGGATGGACAGAGAATAGAAAATATAGCTTGAAAGTGAGCTTTCAGAGGGATGCAGTATTTGGAGATGACACAATCCAAGGTGTGTCTGACAGAGTGGCAATGGGGGAATCACTGGAGTTGAGGAGGAAGTCGGGAGCTGAGAGGCCAGCATGAACACTGTGATTTCCAAGGATGCTCAGGTTACAGAATGAGAAGGGTTCAAGTGGGGAAAAGGCAATGGAGTAGGAAGTAGAGTTTTCAGTAGATGAGGGGGAGTGACCAAGAGGCTAGGGGTGAGGCATTGGTGTCACCCTCAAAACCCAAAACTGCTGAGTTGTCATCAGAAGCGGGGGGAGTAGCAATCAGAAAGTGGCAATGGCATGGCGCCTGGTCCCTCATCTTCAGGCCCTCACTGATGGTGTTGGGATGGACTCAGTGTCCTCAAGGGACTACCAGGGGTCAGAGGAGTAGGCCAGGAACCTTCAGAGAAGAGAGTTTAATAATCACAGAGTGGAATTCCCAAGAGGAAAGGGTTTGGGAAAAACCAGAGGGAAGATGAATTGGAGATTGATAGAGCAGCTTAGAGATGAGACTGGGTGGTGAGCGGTGACCAGGGAAGCGTGGCCATCTTCTGTATCGAAGTGTAACTCACTCATATTGTGTGGCATGCTCAATTTGAAGTGATTTAACAAGTCACATCGTGTATTGCCCACAGAAATGCCAGCAGACGCTAGAGAGGATCACTCATGTCTTCAAAAAGTCCCAAAGATACCCAGATCTTCCCGAAGTCCAACTGCTGTCCTCACCAAGCCCTCGGCTTCCTTTGAACAAGCCTCTTCAGGCAGCCAGATCCCCTTTGATCCCTATGCCACCGACAGTGATGAGCATCTTGAAGTCTTATTAAATTCCCAGAGCCCCCTAGGAAAGGTGAGTGATGTCACCCTTCTAAAAATTGGGAGTGAAGAGCCTCACTTTGATGGGATAATGGATGGATTCTCTGGGAAGGCTGCAGAAGACCTCTTCAATGCACATGAGATCTTGCCAGGCCCCCTCTCTCCAATGCAGACACAGTTTTCACCCTCTTCTGTGGACAGCAATGGGCTGCAGTTAAGCTTCACTGAATCTCCCTGGGAAACCATGGAGTGGCTGGACCTCACTCCGCCAAATTCCACACCAGGCTTTAGCACCCTCACCACCAGCAGCCCCAGCATCTTCAACATCGATTTCCTGGATGTCACTGATCTCAATTTGAATTCTTCCATGGACCTTCACTTGCAGCAGTGGTAGAATGCCCAGTGCACCAGTGCTATGGAAGACCAATGGAGTTCCATGGGGGAAAGCACACAGCCATACATACTTTACTGTCCAAAAACAGAAGAAGAAGAAGAGAATTAAAAAGAAGCAATGATTTCTGTGCCAATGAACAAGAACAAAAGTCATTTTTAGAAATACATATACTGCAATATTTACCAACAGTCAGTAACTGTTAATGATTTCAACAATGCATTAAAAGAATGTGCTTTCTCAGATTAAGGATGCCAAAAAAGATATTTCACTGCCTTTTCAAAGACCAGTATATTTTCTAGCCCATAATTTTTCTCAGGCATTGTTGGGGCATAAGCTCACACTGTAAGCTTTTCTCATGAATTCACTAGACATAACGTGGAAGGAAAACGTAGTCTTTTGGGAGTACAGGGAAGCCAGCCCCTCAAAGCTTATGGAAGACATACCTGCAATGGAAGCTGTTGCCCAATGTCTCCATTACTATCTTTCAAAAGAGAAGCCAGACCCAGCTTCAGATCAAAAGTTCTTGAGACAGAGGAACAAAACCAATCTATTTCCAGGGAAGCTAATCAACTCTATTTTCCCTCTACCACAAAACTGCCCTGCTGGAGTGGTTCTGAACCTGTACCCAGGACTCGATGTGGTCACTAATAACAATTAACCTGAACTGAGTCCACAGAACTCCACTCAGAACTTTCTTCTTTTTTAACCAGTGGC
Organism: Gorilla gorilla gorilla; assembly: GCF_029281585.2. Lineage (NCBI taxonomy): Eukaryota > Metazoa > Chordata > Mammalia > Primates > Hominidae > Gorilla > Gorilla gorilla. The sequence continues at coordinate 28,047,980 of NC_073243.2, forward strand.
CCAACCATTCCCACCATCTCTGTGCTGATAAGTACGTGTCCTAGATGAGAACCCTGAAGGATGCAGACCTTCTTCCCCTGAAGGAGATGCCACAAGCTCTCCAACACAGCCCCCTTTAGTTCCAAAGACTAGAGATGACCACATTGGTAGAAGTATATCTCAAGGCACAGGAAGGAAGCCCTACCAGGGATAATTCAGACAGGACTAGAGAATAACATCATTTCACACACCCTGGGATAAACACCCTGGGTTCCTATAAAAGGACTATTACTTATGGGAGTCCAACTTCTCCTTTTGTTTTGTTATTATCAGTTTATCTTTCTCCCACTCCACTTTTCCTTAAAGGTACCAATGGTTTCCTGTTCCTCGTTTGGCCATCTTTCTTTTTCTGCCCCAACATTGGGAGGGGAGGACTTCTCAGTTCTAACAAGCTGCCATACTCCTAAGAAAGCCATTTTTGAAAAATTCAACAATCCAGGTTCTTCTGGAGAACTCATTCTCCACACGCACAGTTTGCTGCAAAAGGAAGTTGCAAGAATTTCTTGAGGAAGAAACTGGTGACTTGGTCCATCAGTCACGAAGTTCTTTCTATTCTCGTTTAGTTTTCAAGAAATTATTGGTTTGTGTTGCTCTGGGGAAATTGGAAATCATTACATTGTAAAGACAAATATGGATGATATTTACAGGAGAGAATTTCAGATCTGGGTTTTTGAAAGAAAACAGAATTGCACATTGAAAACGACGGAAGGAAAAAGACAGTGGTCTAATGTGCATTCCTCATTACCTCTCGTGGCTTTGGCTGGGAGTTGGAAAAAGCTAAAATTTCAGGACAGTCTCTGTAAGGCTCACTGTGGCTCCAGTTCACCATTTTATATTGTTGCATGCTGTAGAAAGGAGCTATTGCTGTTGTTTTGTTTTTTTATTTAAATCACTAAGGCACTGTTTTTATCTTTTGTAAAAAAAAAAAAAGTTGTTCACTGTGCACTTATAGAAAAAGTAATCAAAAATGTTGTGATTTTAGAAGCTCTCTTTTTGATAAACCAAAGATTTAGAAGTCATTCCATTGTTAACTTGTAAAAATGTGTGAACACAGAGAGTTTTTGGTGATTGCTACTCTGAAAGCTGCCAGATCTTATTCTGGGGGTGGGATGTGGAGGAATACACATACACACACAAACATACATGTATGTATAATAGATATATACATATGTGTATATTATATCTGTGTGTGCATGAATCTTCAAAAGCGGCGTTACAGAGTTCTACACCAAAAGCCTTTAACCCTTAATCTGCTGTGAATGATACCTGGCCTTTCTCACTATGAATTTCTGATTAACCAACCAGACTACACGTTGCCTCTCTGTGTATGACTAACGGCTCCAACCCGATGACTCACAGCTACTTGCTTATCGTGAACAAGCTCATCTTGGCAATGAATATGGATGTGAAAAGACAGAACAGCTTCACCATTAGTAGCTGGAAATGGTATCACAGTCTCTTATAGAGGAATATGAAAGGAACAAGAAAATCATTTTACATTCCTTTATCTGTATTGTGCTTTAAAAGATCCACATGGTAAATTTTTTATTTTGCTTTTATGTCAGTCATCAGAACCAAAAAAATCCAGAGGAAAAAATTGCCAGTGTTTCCTTTGAAGATGAAGCTACTGGGGAAGAAAACCTTATTAATACACTCCACACATTTGTTCATTCCTCAGCTGTTGGTGTTTTCTTGGGGTCTTGACAAAGCTTGCTGGTCAGTGCACTTTTCAGGTGTCACGTTTTGCTGTTTGTATGTTCTTTTTCTTCCCCTTACTTCCTTTGGAAAACAAACTCACACAGTGCCCCTACTCTGAGACCTGGGACTGAGTGTTAATTATTTTTTCCTTGGGTATTTCTATCTGAGAGACTAGACCTAGTTAGGAGGCCTCTGTACTTCTCCAGATTGTACCTTTTTATGGGGATCTTTGAGGCTATGACCCAGGACTGATAGATATGCCTTACGGAAGACAAAAGATAAAATGGTTCCTATATCCTAATGCAAACCAACACAGTTAAAAGAGCAGATCTCTGGATAACTGCTCTCAACCTGCTTCTACAGTCTCCACAAACCGCATTCACCCTCTCTCTTCATAGCTCAGACATGAAATTTGAGGGAGAAAACTGGAGATAATTGGGAGAAAATTGATGAAGTTGGCTGCTTCCAGTAGATCAGATAATCCATGAATTTGTCTCCCATTGAGAATTTTATTTTAAATTCTTTTAAACTCTTCGTTGTGTCTTTTCTGATGACAAATCAGGCATGACTAAAAGATGTACAGAGACTTACGAAGATGGTCACAGTCAAGTTCCCTAATGCTCTTAGAACCTGAAGATGACCATGTGTAGTTTTCTTAAGACCTCTGAACCCCCATGGTGATGAAGACTTGAAGACATTTGCAGCTATCTGCTGCAGTCTGGTAGATTCATACTTATCTAAAGAAGTCAAAAAATTTATTCGTGCAAGTGCTTGCAGGAAGCCAGTGCTTATTAGTGACCCTGCTTCTATCAACGTTATTGAGACAACACATATTCTATTCTAAGGGAGAAAGAGGGAGGAAGAGAGGGAGGGAGGGAGGAAGAAGAGGGAGGGAGCGAGGAAGGAAGACAGGAGATGGGTAGGGGGGTAAAGAGAAAAGGAGGGAGAAGGGAAGGAAGGAAAGAAGAGAGGAAAGAAAGGAGGGAAGGAAAAAAAGGGCCAAATTTTCTGATGTATGAACTTCTCAGTTCAGCTGTCACATTATGAGAAGTAAATCAGAATTTTTTTAAGGAGAAGTCATTCTTAGCGCTACAATAATTGTACCAGTAATTGAGGAAACCAAGACAATCTTCACCTGAATAATAGAGGGTCTGAGAACTGTCAGCCTTTTGCCATTCAAAAACATTTATGTCCAACCTGAAAAAAAAGCATCAATAGAACCTATCCCAAGCATTCAAAATAGTCCTTTCCAAATGTTATTTATTTTAAAGTCAATCAGCTCTTTTAGAAACAGATTCTGGTCTGGCTGAAAACTCCCACATCAAATTTACTCATCCAGTGGCTAATATTTAATGCCCACCATGGGCAGAGCACACAAATCTTCAGATAAACAATACTGAATTGATTCAGCACAGATTGTTCAGATTTGAATGACCAGGGAGTTGTATTTGCTACATGCAAGAACACTAAGAATCTCCCAGTCCTCAAACTAGAAACCTTTCAGCTATGATAAAAAAAAAAAAAAAAAGGGTCTTCATTTTTCCAAGAGGGGGTGGAGGTGGGGATCACTTTTTAGCTAAAAGCTATCTCTCACTTCAAAATTCTTGTCTTTTTCTTTGTGGACAAACACCAGTAGTCTATCACTTGGAGATCTTTTAATATCTCCCATCATTTAAAACATCCATGAGAGTTTGAAGATTTGTGTTGATTGCCAGATACAGAAGCCCCTTGAAAATAAGGAAAGGGTGGAGGAAGCATGTTTGTGTCCTATCCCTACTTATCATAGCAGCTCTATAGACAAAAGGGACACTTACTGGTGAGCCTCTGGCCCTTAAAAGAAAATCATCTAAGAATATGAAGGCAACTTGGTTTCCCCCCACAGCCCTCAGCTGCCTTCCTCACAGAAGGAAGTTCCCAAAATTGCTGGTACACAGTTTGCGATCAAATATCAGATATGAGAAAACCTGTAGTGAAGAGTCTGGGTTCTTGGTTTTCTCATAAATCCAATATAAATTTGTAGGTTGGTTCAGGGTCAAAATTGCCAATGCTTTATTAGACAGACGATACTGATAGACACACAGAGCCCAGGTCCTGGAACAAGACAATCCTATAGTGCCAAGATCTGGTCAGTTGCGTTAAGGAGCTGGGTTTGATTCTAGAGTCCAGGTTTATAGAGAAACCCTGGCTAGATTGAGTCTACCCATGGGGAGACGATTTCAAGACAGGATGAGATCTGGGAAGAATTTTGTTGTCATCTGCCAGGGAAATTATCATAGGACTCATTGAATGCAATAACATGTGAGTAAGTTCCCTTTTGATTCTGGGAATCAGCGATTTTCCCTGTGGATTAAGACAAACCAACGCCAGAAGGTCTCCTGTGCTTATTTTAACCATCTGCTCCCATCGTGAACACTGGAGCATGCATTTCCTAGAAGTGGTTTCATAGCTCCTGTGTGTTCATGGAAAAGGGGAGTATAATGATGGGGATGCTGGAAGCTTTTTTAATGTTTTCCAAAGGAAAGGAACCCACACTGCTCCCCAGAGTTCCTTTCCAATGGCCCTGCAGTAGGAACGGAGGACAATGTATTGCTGGGTGCTTAAAATCCTCCCTCAGTGAAGCACAAAGAGACACTTTGTAAAGAAAAAAAGAGCAAGCATAGGTTCTCTGTGGGACCTTGTGGAGTGGTGTTTTCACGTTGGTCTCTTTGGCTCAATTGAGCATAATCAGAAAGAAATGTGGGTTATTGGGAAGAGACAAAAAGCAGTGGCTAAAATACCAAAGTTGGCATGTGTTCTTTTTTTTAAAAAAAAAATGCATATATTTTTAAATAAAATGTTTATTTTAAAAAGAAATGTAAAACTTTTTTTTTTTTCGTGGCTGTGTGATGTACCCAGGCCTTATGCTATGTACTATTTATATGTGTTATTTCCTTTTATTCCCACAATGGGCCCATGAAGTAGTACCATTATTATCCTCATTTTTGCAAATAAAGAAACCAGGCTTAGAGGATACGTAAATTGCCTAAAGTTACACAACTGAGAAATGGCAGAGCCAAGAGTCAGACTGTGCTTTGCCTGCCTCCAAAGCCCGGATCTTAAGCACTGCACAAACTGCCTGAACTGATACTTACTATGGATCATACTAATAAAATCAGAACTTTTGCAAAACAGATTCTCAAGCTATGTATATGCCCATTAAGATACATACATACATATACAACTTAGTGAATTCAATGTTTTCATCAGTTTAGTAACTGAGCAAGTTGAATAATAACACAGGATAAACTGGGTATCAAGAGGCCTATATGTATAGACTTCCTGAATAAGACCTAGTTTTTAATCTACTTTTTCCTCTTAAATTTATTCCTGCCTATTATTTTGTCATTGGTGAACCTATAAACCACATAGGGGAAATATCAGACTGTGAAAAGAGCCCTGGAATGGACAAACGTCCCAAGCCCTGGTTTAGCTAAGAACTGATCTTTCTCCCTACCACAGCTCTCTTTGCCCCTGCGTCAGCCTTACTTTCTGGTTGGCTCTCCTATGTAGAATCAACAAGGCCATGGATTGCCAGCAGCCCCACATGTAGCAATTCCAGCAACAAGAGAGTTTCTCAGTCCTGAGAATCCTAGCAGAAATCTCAGAGCTTGCTCTCAGTGGTCCCAGCAGGTCATGGTCATCCCTGAATCCATATCTATGGCCATGAGAAGCAGATATAAATACATGCACAGGAGCTGGATACCCTGCTCGGCCCTGAGCTATGGAATGGGATCATTTGAATCTCATGGACTGGCAGTAGGGAAGGTGAGTTTTTCTAAGGGAAAATTGGGGTGCTAGTACCAAAGGGTGCTGAAAAAGCAGAAATAGTAGATTTCTATGACATAATTCCTACTTTCAGGAAGTTGCCATCTAGTGAGGAGACAAGAAAATAGGGAATAATGCGTAGTCTGATAATCGCATGCTATGTGCTACCAGAAGGGCATTTAATAAAGTCTTGGTGGGTGGAGGTGGAGGAAGGATGGATGGCCAGGAAGAACTCTCCAGAGGAGGAAGGCACTACGCCAAGACATTAAATGACACAGGAGTTAGGCAGGCAAACTGCTAAGGAAAGGAGCATTCCAGACTGAGGAAATAGCCTGTGCAAAGGCCTGAAGATTTAAGAGAATTGACTGTATTCAGGGGATGTAGATGGTAGAACAAGGAGGCAGGGGTGCCGCTGGCAGAAGTGTAGGAAAGAAAAGAGGGCCAGGGCTGTCAGAAGAAAGTACCACAGTGGCCGGGCGTGGCGGCTCCCGCCTGTAATCCCAGCACTTTGGGAGGCCAAGGCAGGCGGATCGTGAGGTCAGGAGTTCGAGACCAGCCTGGCCAACATGGTGAAACCCTGTCTCTACTAAAAACACAAAATTTAGCCCAGCGTGATGGTGTGCTCGGGAGGCTGAGGCAGGAGAATTGCTTGAACCCAGGAGGCAGAGGTTGCAGTGAGCCAAGATCGTGCCACTGCACTCCAGCCTAGGTGAAAGAGCGAAACTCCGTTTCAACAACAACAACAAAAAAAGAACTACAAACAGGGTGGCCTCACAATTCTGGAGGCCAGATGCTTGGAATCAAGCTGTCAGTGAGGTTGGTTCCCTCTGAGACTGTGAGGGAAGGAGCTGCTCCCATTCTTTCTCCTTGGCTTACGGATGGCCATGTTCATGTCCACATGGCATTCTCCCTGTATCTCCGCATCATTTTCTCTCTGTATGTGTCTATCTCTGTGTCCAAATTTCTCATTTTTATAAGGACTCCAGCTGTCTAGGATTAGAGTCCATCCTAATGACTTCATTTTATTTATTTATTTATTTATTTATTTGAGACAGAGTTTCACTCTTGTTGTCTAGGCTGGAGTGCAATGGCACAATCTCAGCTCACTGCAACCTCTGCCTCCCAGGTTCAAGAAATTCTCCTGCCTCAGCCTCCCAAGTAGCTGGGATTACAAGTGCCTGCCACCATATCCAGCTAATTTTGTATTTTTAGTAGAGATGGGGTTTCTCCATATTGGTGAGGCTGGTCTTGAACTCACGACCTCAGGTGATCCACCTGCCTCGGCCTCCCAGAGTGCTGGGATTACAGGCGTGAGCCACCGTGCCCAGCCTAATGACCTCATTTTAACTTGATTACCTCCATAAAGGCCCAGCTCCAAGTAAGCTCACATTCTGAGGTGCTGAAGGTTAGGACTTCAATGTAGGAATTTTGAGGGAACACAATTCAACCCATAATAGGGGGCAAGATGGGGGCCAGACCATGAAGGGACTCATAAGACACATTGAGGAGTCTAGTCTTGTTTTGAAGACAGGGGGGCATCACTGGAGAGTTTTAAGCAAGACAGTGCTGTCATAACCCTTTCACCTTAGAAAGATGATTCCAGCTACAGGGTGGATTGGAGTGTCAAGGACACGGGAAGGGCAGCATAGTACATTTGTGTGAATTCATCTGATAAATTGCTGTACCCTCCTTATTCTACAGACATGAGAAATGATGAGTAACCCGACATATCGAATTTAGAACATAAAGAATGATGGGGTGGCCAAGTGGGGTGGCTCATGCCTGTAATCCCAGCACTTTGGGAGGTCGAGGCGGAGGGATCACCTGAGGTCATGAGTTCGAGACCAGCCTGGCCAACATGGTGAAATCTCATCTCTACTAAAAATGCAAAAATTAGCCGGGCTTGGTGGCACATGCCTGTAGTCCCAGCTACATGGGAGGCTGAGGTAGGAGAATCTCTTGAACCTGGGAAGCAGAGGTTGCAGTGAGCCAAGATCATGCCACTGCACTCCAGCCTGGGTGACAGAGCAAGACTCAGTCTCAAAAAAAAGAATGATGGGGTTTGGGAGGCAGGCAAAAGTAAAGGTAGCAACTTAGCTCATGGCAATAACCCAGCCAAAGGGCAGATGGTGGTGGAAATGGAGAGATGAAGGTAGGTTTGAATACATGTTAATAGAATGGAAAATACGGGACTTGATCATTGGATGTGGATGGTGAAGGAGAGAGAGGTTCTGGATTTGGAGGAGGAAGAGCTCAATTTTGTGTGTATGTTAGTGCCATTCACAGAAGTAAAGACCAGGATGAGGAAGAGTTACTTGATAGGAAAAATAATGAATTTGATTTTTGATCAGTTGGTGTCTGAGGGACACTCAAGCCAAAAGTCTTCACTAGAGAGGTCTGGAGCTCAGAGTGCCTTCAATGGAGATGTAGATATGAAAGGGGTCAGCATTCAGATGTTAACTGAAATCATGAGAATAGCTATGACCTATACAGTATGTGGAGTGAGAATAAAAGAGGATCCTGAGGAATGCCAACATTTAAGGTATCGGCAAAGGAGAGTGAGAGGGAGTGGCTAGAAAACCAGGAGGGGCTGGTATTCCTAGCACTAAGGCTGGAGAAAATTCCAGAAAAGAGGGGGGTCTTTAATTCCTTCTAATGCTACTGTGTTCCACTAAGATAAGGAATGAAAAGTGTTCATTTGATTTAATAATAAGAAGGTGGTTTATAATCAAGGTGAGAGCAATTTGGATGTAGTGGCGAGGCCAGGTGGGTACAAACTGAGGAATTAAAAGGAGGTCAGTAAGTGGAGACAGTGAATCCAGGTGTTTCTCTCAAGAAGTGTGGCAATGTAAGAAGAAGACACACAAGACCATAGCAGACAGTCAGACATTTAAAGGACTGATTTTCAAGAGGAGAGAGATACGAGCTGATTTCAAAGCTAATGAGAATTAGGTAGTATAAGATAGAGAAAAGGAGGCAGATAATGAGATCCAGGTTAGGTTGCCTTTGGCATGTTGAGGCAGGAGAGAAAGAGGAGGGTGGGTGGAGATGCAGGTCTGTGTGCAGGTCATACAGGTGTGGTGGGAGGACAATGAGGAAATTTTCAGAGGATGGCTTCCATCTGATACTTGAAACAAGATGGAGAGATAACACTCACCTATGGGGCAGAAGATGAATGAAGTGGGAGTTTTAATAAAAATGGATAATGTCTGAATTAAGAGCTGTGGAGAATGGGAGAGAGAACTGATTGGGAGACATAGAAGGATACCTGGGAAGAGTTGGAAAACTTGACTGGAGGTCATGCCCTCTGCACAATGGTAGGACTTTTCATCAACAGCATCAACCGCCCAAAAGTGGAAGCAGAGAAGGCAGAGAGGCAGGTTGAGCCAAGTTGAGGGTGCTTTAGAAATGGGTATGAAAGCAAGAAAACAGAAACAGGGGCTCAGGATATGACTATAGAGGAAGTAAAATAGTGAACTATGGAATATGCAAAGTATTATGCTAAAAGTGAAGATAGGAGTCAGAAAGTGGTACAATCAAAAATCAGAAGTAGAGTAAGTATTGATGCAATACTACTAATCATGTAATTATATTGCCATCATTGTGATCATAATGTAAATGGGTACCCATGTTCACAGTTTAGTAGGAATGATAAGGACTGAAAAGTGTTCATTTTATTTAATAACAAGAAGATTGCAGGTAACAATTGCCTGACCTCAGGTGATTCGCCTCAGCCTCCCAAAGTGAAACCCTGTCTCTACTAAAAATACAAAAAATTAGCCGGGTGCAGTGGTGCACAACTGTAATCCCAGCCACTCGGGAGGCTGAGGCAGGAGAATCGCTTGCACCTGGGAGGCGGAGGTTGCAGTGAGCCGAGATCGTGACACTGTACTCCAGCCGGGCAACAGAGAGAGACTCCACCTCAAAAAAAAAAAAAGGTATAAAAACAACAGATGCTGGTGAGGCTGCAGAGAAAAGGGAACACATATAGTGTTGGTGGGAATGTACATTAGTTCAGCCACTGTGGGAAACAGTTTGGATATTTCTCAAAGGACTTAAGATAGAACTACCACTCGATCCAGCAATCCCATTACTGGGTATATATCCAAACCAAAATAAATTGTTCTATCAGAATGACATGAACTCGTATGTTCATCGCAGCATGAACAGTAGCAAAGACATGAAATCAGCCTTGGTGCCCATCAACAATGGATTGGATAAAGAAAGTGTGGTACATATGTACCATGGAATACTACACAGCCATAAAAAAGAATGAAATCATGTCCTCTGCAGCAACATGGATGCAGCTGGAGGCCATTATCATAAGTGAATTAAGGCAGAAACAGAAAACCAGATACTGCACATTCTCACTTATAAGTGGGAGCTAAACATTGGGTACTCACAGCTATAAATATGACAACAGTAGACAATGGGGACTATGAAAAGGGTGAGGGAGGGAGCTTTTCAAGGCTTGAAAAACTACCTATTGGGTATTATGCTCAGTACCTGGGTGATGGGATCAATCGTACCCAAAACCTCAGCATTACACAATATACTTATGTAGCAAACCTGCACATGTATTCCTTGAACCTAAAATAAAAGATGAAATTACAGAAAACATAAAAAGCCACAGAGGAGTCAAAAGTACTCCCACTAGAGGAATTCACATGTGTGAGGACTTACAGGCAAAATAAATAAGTTGCATTGCAAAAAGCTGGGTGAATTTCAGAACAGTTGGAACAGAGGACAGTCGCACAATTAGGGTGGAGGGAGGGGAAGACCGGGAAGAACTGCTGGAATATCCAGACAGAAGGCCAGAGTGATGGCCACAAAAGTGGAGGAAGCTGGCTGGGCATGGTGGCTCATGCCTGTAATCACAACACTTTGGGAGGCTGAGGCGGGTGGATCAACTGAGGTTGGGAGTTCAAGACCAGCCTGACCAACATGTAGAAACCCCATCTCAACTAAAAATACAAAATTAGCCAGGCGTGGTGCTGTATACCTGTAATCCCAGCTACTGGGGAGGCTGAGGCAGGAGAATCGCTTGAACCCAGGAGGCGGAGGTTGCAGTGAGCCGAGATTGCGCCATTGTACTCCAGCCTGGGCAACAACAGCGAAATTCTGTCTCAAAAAAAAAAAAAAAAAAGTGGGGAGGAAGCTGGGCAGATCCAGCAAATATTCATAAGTATTAGTAGAAATAAAAGGACTTAGAAATTGATAGAATAGAAAAGGTGGGATGGGAAGAGAGGAGAGAAAGGGAAGATTCAAGAGTAATTCTTGTCTATCTTTACTTCTGTAGCCCTGCCTTTACCACAGTGCCTTCCCAACTGTGAATACTCAATCAAGATTAAACAGAATACGTAACATTCTCTTAAAATTATTCTTCTGGACTCTACATCTGCGTGTTGTCACCTGAGATTCTGATGATCAACCAACAGATAACTCCCCTTGCTCCTCTACTTCCTAGGTATTTTTAATTTTTGCACCTGGCACCCACCCTACCTCTACCATCAAAACCCCAAAGAGAAGAAAGATATCTAAGGTTAACATGCAAGCAATGCATGGACTGTTACAATGGAAAGGGCTCTGCTAGGTCCAGGCAGGCAGGCAGAGAGACAGACCTGACCTAGCTTGGAGGTTTGCTCCACTGCAATAGGGGGTTTTCTGGGAACCCAAGCATCTTGGAGAGGTGCAAATGAGTTGCTTATCATCTTAGAGTGGTATGGAAGCTGTAGAATTTTCTCCTAGCACTTATAAGAAGTAGGCATTGGAGTTAGGTGGAAGAGAGATAGGCTCATGAAAAAACCTTGTGGTCTGTAATGAGGGTATATTCAACAGCGACCTAAACTGACATCCAGAAATTGGATGCATACAGGCTTCTGAGCAGATGATGGCAAATAAGAATAATAACCCAGGGCTGAAGCTCAACAACCTCTCCTCCACCCTCCAGTCATGGCACTACGTATGGCACACCCTCTTCCCCTGAGAAAAACGAGTGCCAACACAGGAAAAAGGAGATAACTTCAATGCCTAAAATTGTTTCTGCTACACCATAGAGTGGGTCTGAAAATGCAAAGTCCGGTCATGGAAAATACACCTGAGTTTGTGAATTGGAATCCGAACCTACTACCCTTTTCTCATTCCTAATGTTGCATATCTATGTTTTCACTCTTGGACTCATCATATATTTCTTTTATTGTTTTATCATAACAGTAATTTTTATATTTATTAATTTTTGTTTTTATCCTTATTCTTCTACTACCTGTATGAATGTATTCCTCCATGTTGCTTAATATTGATTTTCTTTTCTTTTCTTCTTTTTTTTTTGAGATGGAGTTTGGCTCTTGTTGCCCAGGCTAGAGTGCAATAGGGCTATCTGGGCTCACTGCAACCTCCACCTCCCGGGTTCAAGCAATTCTCCCGCCTCAGCCTCCCGAGTAGCTGGGATTACAGTCATGCGCCACCACGCCCAGCTAATTTTTGTATTTTTAGTAAAGACGGGGTTTCTCCATGTTGGTCAGGCTGGTCTCAAACTCCTGACCTCAAGTGATCCGCCTGCCTCGGCCTCCCAAAGTACTGGGATTACAGGCGTGAACCACTACCACCAGCTGATATTGATTTTCTATTTTTCCTCATTTTGGGCTTTTTGAGATAAAAGCATAATTTGTTTCTTTCTTTCTGATAACAATAAAAATATTTATCTCTATGAATTTCTTTTGAGTGCAGTTTTGAGGTGAAACTATGGGTGTTTATGCAATATTTACATAGTAGTATGTTTCTATATATTCTGTAATTACATTCTTGATTTCCTTTTTGATCTAAGAGATAACTTAGAAGACTGCCTTATAATTTCCAAGTGTTTAAGCTTCTATTTGTTAATTTATATATAAACATTAATTTTTAAAATATGATACAGAGAAGTGCACCTTCATAAGTATCGAGCTCGATAAATTTTTATAAAATGAGTATTCTCAATATAACCACCACTTAAATCAAGAAATTGGACATTTCTGTTAGCAGAACTGTAGAAGTCCTCCGTGTGCCACCTCCCCACTACTACAGCACCGTTTCCCAGCTCCCCCAAGATAAATTCCATACTGACTTCTATTACCATTGATTCACTTTGCTTGTTTTTAAACTTGATGTAAGTGAAATCATACAGTATATACTGTTCTGTATCTGGTGTTTTTGCTCAGCCTCCATTGTGAGATTCATCCATATTTTCATCCACTGTTAGGTGAAGCATGAATACATTCCTTTTTCTTTCCATGTATACACCACCTTTGTATGATTATGAATTCATACAATTCATTGTATTGTATGAATACACCACCTTTTTATTTATGCACTGTGTTGTCAATGGGGACTTCAAGTGGTTCCAATTTTTGACTATTACAAATGTTGCCAATACAAACATTCTAGTGCATGCCTTTTGTGGTAAATACATCCACATTTCTGTTGAACAAGTGAAATTGCTGGGTCATGAAGTGTACATACTGCTTAGCCTTAGCGCATACTGCAAACACAGCTCTCTAAAGTACTGTACTGGTTTCCCTCCCACCAAAATGCATTATATGACAGTCCCACTGGCTCTGCATCCTCACCAACACTGGTTTAGCCAGTCTCTTTCCATTTTAGCTCTTCCACGGGTGTGTGGTGGTATTTCATTGTCATATCAATGGCATATATTGGATGATTAACAAGGTTGAGCATCTTTTCGTGTTCTTGGGCCATTTGGATAGTCTCTGTGGTAAAGTGACTATTCAAATCTCTTGATCTCTTGTCAGTTTCTCCTGAAGGTTTCTTCCTTTTTCCCATTGATTAGTAGGATTCTTTTCTTTCTTTCTTTCTTTTTTTCTTTTCTTTTTTTTTTTTTTGAGATGGGGTCTTGCTCTGTCACCCGGGCTGGAGTGCAGTGGTGCAATCTTGGCTCACTGCAACTTCCATCTCCAGGGTTCAAGCGATTCTCCTGCCTCAACCCCCAGAGTAGCTGGGATTACAGGCGCCCACCACCATGCCCAGCTAAATTTTTTTTGTATTTTTAGTAGAGACGGGGGTTTTACCACGTTGGCCAGGCTGGTCTTGAACTCCTGACCTCAGGCGATCCACCCGCCTCAGCCTCCCAAAGGGCTGGGATTACAGGCGTGAGCCACCGCTCCCAGCCCCGGAGTCTATATATGTATACACACACACACACACACACACACATGCACACACACACACAAATACACGCACACATGTATACACGTATATATACATACACACATCTATCTATCTATCTATCTATCTCTATCTATCTATCTGTCTATCTATCTATCTATCTATCTATCTCTATCTATCTATCTGTCTATCTATCTATCTATCTATCTATCTATCTATCTATCATCTATCATCTATCATCTATCATCTATTTTTCTTTGAGACAGGGTCTCACACTGTTGCTCTGTTGCCCAGGTTGGAGTGCAGTGGCCTGATCTCGGCTTACTGCAGCTTCGACTCCCTGGGCTCAAGTGATTCTCCTACCTCAGCCTCCCGGGTAGCTGGGACTACAGGCAATCACCACCAGGCCTGGCTAATTTTTGTTTTTTTTTTTCAGTAGAGATGTTGCCTGGGCTGGTCTTGAACTCCTGGGCTCAAGTGATCTGCCCACCTTGGCTTTCCAAAGTGCCGAGATTACAGGCATGAGCCACCATACCCATCCGGATTATTTATATACTTTGGAGTTGAGTTCTCTCTCTCCCTGTTTTATGAAGGTTGAATGTATTGCAAATAATTCGTCTCACTGTGATGATTTCTTTTTCATTCTGTTTTTTATTTTTTGAGACAGGGCCTCACTCTGTTGCCAAGGCTGAAGTTCAGTGGCGCAATCTTGGCTCAATTCAGCCTCCACAATCGCAGGCTCAAGTGATCCTCCCACCTCAGCCTTCAGAGTAGCTGAGACTATAGGCACTGCCACCAGGTCTGGCTAATCATTGATTTTTTTTTTTTGTAGAAATGGAGTTTCAGAATTGCCCAGGCTAGTCTTGAACTCTTGGGCTCAAGTGATCCTCCTGCCTCAGCCTTTCAAAGTGCTGGGATAACAGGCGTGTACCATGGGGCTTGGCCTTTTTCATTCTCTTAATGGTGCCATCAGATGAACCATTAAGAACCAAAGTTCTTAATTGTTAAGTAGTCCAATTTGCCAATATTTCCTTTAAGATTAGAATATTTGGTGTCATGTTTAAGAAATCATTGTCTACCACAAGATCATGAAGAAATTTTTCTCCTGTTTTTTATTTTGATTTTTATTTCTTTTGAAAAACAATAATTTTTGAGGTTTTTTTTTTCCAGAAAAAATGGATAGTTGATAAACCTTTTCAGTCATTACATGTCTCAAAGTGACTTCCTTTTGCACTCGTTTGTGAATGTTAGGCCAGATGTAGACTTTTGAGTTGCATTTGAGTTATGACCTATTTTCATGGGTGCCCTGTAATCTTGTTCCAAATTTTATTGGCATTGAGCATTGCAGATGTGAAGCATGAGGCAAACCAGCTTCTCTTTTTGGAGAAAAACTTCTTTTTTTCTGGTGTGTGTGTGTGTGTCTGTCTTCAAAATTCAGAAATTTAATCAAGATATGTCTAGGGATTTTGTTTTTCCTGTGCAGTAATATTTTCTAGCACTTAGTGAATTATTTTAATTTTGACTTGGGCCTTTCTTCAGCTCTGCAAAATGTTTTTTTGTTTGTTTATTTGTTTGTTTGTTTCTTTGAGACGGAGTTTCGCTCTTATTGCCCAGGCTGTAGTGCAAAAGCGCGATCTTGGGTCACCACAACCTCCGCCTCCCAAGTGGCTGGGATTACAGGCATGCGCCACCACACCCGGCTAATTTTGTATTTTTAGTAGAGACGGGGGTTTCTCCAAGTTGGTCAGGCTGGTCTCGAACTCCTAACCTCAGGTGATCTGCCCGCCTCGGCCTCCCAAAGTGCTGGGATTACAGGCATGAGCCACCGCCCGGCCTTTTTTAGTATTTTTTATGCTTATTTCTTCTTCATGATCTTCTCTGCAAATTCTATTACATTTTTGTTTGAATGTTTTGAAAAAAGATACCATGTCTATTTTTCCTTTCCTCACCATTTCATTGCATTACCTACTTTTTCCCTCTGAATTTTGGGATCATTCTTCCAGCCCATCTTCTAATGCAGTAATTCCATTTTGGGCAGTGCCAGATCTGCTATTTCCTGCCTCTATGGAGTTTCATTAGTTTGGAAGTCATGTGTTTCTTATCCAAGAACTATTTTTTGTTTAATGTGGCTCCTCTTCATGGCAACCAGCTCTTGTTATATTAAAGCAGCGTTCTCTCAGTTCTCACTAAGAATACAAATTAGAGTGAAAAAATATATTTCCCTTACTTCTTGCATAACTTTCACTAGAAGCTATTTTCTCTGGATTCTCAGATTAGTCTCCCTGTTTTATGGAGGTAATAGCCTATAATAAAGGCACAGGCATTTGTACTAGAAAAACCCAGGTTTGAATCCTAGTTCTAACACTTGAATGGCAGTTCACCTAAACCCTCTGAGCTTGGTTTATTTGATAGGTGTAGTCAAACCCTCATCGTAGAGTTCTTCTAAGGATTAAATTAGATAATGTATCTCATAGCACTTACAGTAGTACTTGGCTATATAGTTTATTATTATTACCTTCTTCATTCTCATCATTATAACATTGAAATGCTGTCTTTTTTCTGCTTGTCAGTCTCACATAGAGAGGTCTGGTTAGTTTAGACTTGGTAGCTGAGTTGGACAGAAAGGCGTCAGGTCAGAAATGATGCAGATCTTACTTTAATTTGCCCCAAAAGTTACTACACGTAGTAAATCTACCTGGCCAGGACTCCCTCACTCAGAAATCACCTGTACCATTTTTTGACAAGATTGTGAATGGGACCTTTCTCTGATTTCCATGAGTGACACAGAATTGCTCTATTATGTTTACTGAGTTATTTTGAATGGATGTTGGAGGGAGAAATGAGTCAAAACTACTGGCTTTTGTTAACATTTTGTTACCAGAAGTTGAATGTAAAGTTTACTAAGAATAAAGAAAGTTAACACGTAAATGTTTTAGGTAAAAATATAGTAAATATTTCTATCCTTTGGGGATAAGGGAGACTTTCTAAGCATTAACCCAAAGGCATAAAACATAAAGGAAAAGATTGATGGATCTGACCGCATTAAAAATGTAGAATTTTGGCTGGGCATGGTGGCTCATGCCTGTAATCTCAGCACTTTGGGAGGCCGAGGCGGGTGGATCATCTGAGGTCAGGAGTTCGAGAGCAGCCTGACCAACATGCTGAAACCTTGTCTCTACTAAAAATACAAAATTAGCCAGGTGTCGTGGCTCATGCCTGTAATCCCAACTACTTGGGAGGCTGAGGCAGGAGAATCGCTTGAGCCCGGGAAATGAAGGTTGCAGTGAGCCGAAACTGTACTATTGCACTCCAACCTGGGCAACAAGGGTGAAACTCCATCTCAGAAAAAAAAAAAAAGTAGAATTCCTGGAAGATAAAAATCAACATTACAGATGTTGAAAAGGAAAGGCCAAACTAGAGAAGACATTTGCCACAAGATACAATAGCATTAGTATAATTAATATGACTAAAAAGCTTTTCTTTCTTTTTTTTTTTTTTGAGATGGAGTCTCGCTCTGTTGCCCAGGCTGGAGTTCAGTGGCACAATCTCGGCTCACTGCAATCTCCGCCTCCTGGGTTCACGCCATTCTCCTGACTCAGCCTCCCGAGTAGCTGGGACTACAGGCGCCCGCCACCACGCCTGGCTAATTTTTTTGTATTTTTAGTAGAGACGGGCTTTCACCGTGTTAGCCAGGATGGTCTCAATCTCCTGACCTCATGATCTGCCTGCCTCAGCCTCCCAAAGTGCTGGGATTACAGGCGTGAGCCATTGCACCCGGCTGACTAAAAACCTTTTAAAAATTGATAAGAAAATGTAGACCTATAACAGAAAAATGGGCTAAGGACATGAAGAATTAATTAACCAAAGAAGAAATACTAATGGCCATGAAACATGCGGGAAAATGTTTCATGTGGTAAAAAGAAATGCAAATTAAAAGAGCATAATAATGGTATTTCTCATCTATTCATCTGGCAGGATTATTAAGAGTGGTAATACTCAGCATAGGTTAGGGTATGGAGAAAATGGCATATTTACACGCTGTAGTTGGGACTGCAAAAATTTCCATTATTTATCTACAGGATAATTTGGCAATACATATAAAAAGCTTTAAAACATGACACATTTCAATGCAGACATTTTAATTATTTAATTTTGATCTTAAGTAAATATGTGCAAAAAGTTTTAACCATTAACATGTTGATCACAGAGATATTTAGAATAACAGAAGATAAGAAAGAACATATTGTCCTAACAACAGTCTGATCCTATTTTTGAAACACGTTTATAAATTCCCAGTGTTATCTTGATTAGTAAGAATATGGGCATTTTTCACTTTTTAAATGAATCTGAGTTTTCCAATTTTTTTCCTCAATAACATTAAAATGTGTAACATGTTTATATACAAACACATATACTGTTGGACTTTATTTACTAACATTTTATTAATAATTTTTATATCTATTCTTTTTTTTTTTTTCCTGAGACAGAGTCTCGCTTTGTTGCTAGGCTGGAGTGCAGTGGCGCAATCTCGGCTCACTGCAACTTCTGCCTCCCGGGTTCCAGCAATTCTCCTGACCCAGCCTCCCAAGTAGCTGGAAATACAGGCATGTGCCACCACGCCCGGCTAATTGTGTACTTTATTAGTAGAGATGGGGTTTCTCCATGTTGGGCAGGCTGGTCTCGAACTCCTGACCTCAGGTGATCCACCCGCCTTGGCATCCCAAAGTGCTGGGATTACAGGCGTGAGCCACCGCGGCTGGCCTGTATCTATTCTTGTAGGCGATATTGGTTTGTTGTTTTGGTGTCTGTGCCATCTTCATCAGGTTTGATAACAGAGTTAAGGCAATTTCATAAAGTGAATTTGGATGCTTTCATTTTGTTTCTGTGCTCTGAAACACTTTAAATAGCAGAAGAATTATCTGTTCTTTGAAGCTTTGAAAGTGCTCCCCATAAAACCATATGGACCTGGCTACTTTGGGGAGTGTTGTTCCTTGAAAAGTTTTCCAAGTTTTTCCGTGTTCCTGGTCCCCTCATGCTTCCTACCTATTTTTGAAAAACCTGTAGCAGGCTGGGCACGGTGGCTCATGCCTGTAATCTCAGCACTTTGGGAGGCAGAGGTGGGCAGATCACCTGAGGTCAGGAGTTTGAAAACAGCCTGGCCAACATGGTGAAACTCCATCTTTACTAAAAATACAAATGTTATCTGAGCGTGGTGGTAGGCGCCTGTAATTCCAGCTACTCAGGGAGGCTGAGGCACGAGAATAGCTTGAACCCAGGAGGTGGAGGTTGCAGTGAGCTGAGATTGCGCCACTGCACTCCAGCCTGGGAGACAGAGCAAGACTCCATCTCAAAAAACAAACAAAACAAAAAACAAAAAAAAAAAAAAGAAAAAGAAGAGAAACACTTGTAGCAGTTCATATTCTCCAAGCAAATTAAGAGCTTACTTTAAAATAAGTAAACATAAGATTGCAAAAGTATTCTTATACTTTTTTTTGCTTCTGTGATTAAATCCTTTTTCTTGTTTCTAAAGTTGTGTGTTTTTCTTCTTTTTGCCTTTCTATCTATTCATTTTATCTATCTCTTTGAAACAACCAGTCCTGAAATTAATTGATCAATTACACCCTTAATTTATTCTAAGGTCTGTATTGGGTCTGCTGTACAAGTGTTCCTCTGGAACCCAGGAGAGAAGACAAGCAACTATCGGGGGAAAGTTTTTTCTTATAGCAGTGGTAAATGTGCCAGAAGACCAGAGGAAAATGTACAAAGCCTCTTAATGCACAGCTTGGAAGTGGCATACATCACTTCCACCCACAGGCCTTTAGCCAAAGAAGTCTCTTGGTTAAGTCCTGAGTTATTAAGTGGGAAAATACACTCCGCCTATGATGAGACGATGCAAAGGTATATTAAGGGAAGGCTGAAAATTGGAGTTAATGGCATCTATTAATACCATGCCCAAAGATGGGAACATCTATCATCCTATTTAAAAAATATTTTGGACTAACAGATATACTTTAATGGTGCAAGTCAAGTTTGATACCTGCAAGTATAAAGGTGATTGGAATCTGTAATATCCTTCAGTTTTATTGTAGCACTGAATGTTGTTTTGACATATCAAATACGGTAAAGCATAGGTGAATCTTCTCCAACAGCAATTTATTGAGCAAATAGACTGGCCAGTTAACTCCCCAAAACATATTACTTAGAGATTTTTTACTATAAACCCCCATATAGTAGATAAGAGAAGAGTGTCCTGGAGAAGTCCAGCAAGATGATTGGCCATAATTATAATGAGCTCGAGCTTCCTGTTCTGCTTTCTCTCTTCTGTGGACCCTACACAGTCATATGATGTATAGGATGTTTCAGTCAACAAAGAACTGCATATACAATAGTGGTCCCATAAGGTTATAACACTGTATTTTTACTGTACTTTTTCTATGTTTAGATGTGTTCAGATAACACAAACACTTACCATTGTGTTACAATTGCCTACACTATTCAGTACAGTGACATGCTATATAGGTAGGTTTGTAGCCTAGGAGCAGTAGGCTATACCCTATAACCTAGGCATGCAGTAGGCTATACAATCTAGGTCTGTGTAAGTACTTTCTTTTTTTTTTTTGAAACGGAGTCTCGCTCTGTCACCTAGGCTGGAGTGCAGTGGCACGATCTCGGCTCACTACAAACTCCGCCTCCTGGGTTCAAGTGATTCTCCTACCTCAGCCTCCCGAGTAGCTGGGATTACAGATGCCCACCACCACACCTAGCTAAATTTTGTATTTCTAGTACAGACGGGTTTTCACCACATTGGCCAGGCTGGTTTCGAACTCCTGGCCTCAGGAGATCCACCTGCCTTGGCCTCCCAAAGTGCTGGAATTACAGGCGTGAGCCACCACGCCTGGCTGTGTAAGTACTTTCTATGATGTTTTTGCAACAACAAAATCACCTAATAATGTATTTTTCAGAACATATCCCTGTCATTAAGTGACACATGAGGTTATTCTGAATTCTGTTCTGTAGACCAGCCCTGTCCAATGGAGCTTTCTATGATGATGAAAATGTTATTTTACATTGTCTACTATGGCAGCCACTAGCCACATGTAGTTATTGGGCACTTGAAATGAAAAACTGAAATTTTTGTTTTATTTAACCTAATTTAAAATAATATTTAAGTAACCACATGTAGCTAATGATTCCCATGTTGGCCAGGTGGCTCTAGTGAATGCTTGCTCTCAGAGTAGAGGTTAAAACCATTCTAATTCAGGGGCTTCTAAAGTATCAGATTTCTAAGGAAACATATCTCAGACAAATAGTACTACAACGTTGCTGAAGCAAGTAAGAAGCCCATATATTGTTGACCAAAGCAAGTGACAAGGTCAAAGTCAAGGTCAACAGGAGCAGGGAAGTGTAATCTTCCCATAGGTCAAAGCTAGGTATATAAGACATAGAAATTTCTTTCTTCTTTTCTCCTCTTCTTTCCCCTTCCCACCCTCCTTCCTCACCTCCTCCTCTTCTTTTGCAAATACATTTAAATTTTATATTAAGTCTATTCTTCTAGGTGGCAAAAATTAAGTTTTAGGCAATTCCATCTTCATTCCCCATCTTGGCCAATGCTGCCTTCTCCTCCTGATCATCATCTTTGATCTCAATAGCTTTCACATCCAGCTGTTTCAGGTACATTTGTGTATCCTCACAGCACACATGCAGACACCAAATCATCGCACATGGCTTGGGTGCAGGGAGCTCTGGGGCTGCCACTAGCCTGTGGTATGGGTACCTGAGGCACTTCATATAGATGTCTTACTGGTCCTCTGTCTTAGAAGGCAGAGGATCTCCGCAAGCTTGGCCATGCCTAGCCTTCACTCCAGGAGTGGTGTACAGTTTCTCCACTGTGCTCAGATGCCCCAAAACGATATGATATATCTGTCTTCAGTCTGCCTGCCCCCAACCTAATTGTTGACCATGGGTAAAAGCAAGGTGCATGCTACTTTCTCAGAGAAACCCACTGTAGCAGTCAGCTTAGACTCAATTATGTTACAGCAACAAACCTCTGATTTAAAACAGCAAAGATACCTTTTGCTGGGGGGCCACATCACTGTTCCACAGCATCCCCTAACTGGTTCATTGCCAGCATTAAGAAGAAGAGGGCAGGATCACAAAATGACTCCTAAAACTTCCGCCCTCAGAAGAAGCGTAAAAGTCACCTCTGTGCATATTCATTGTTCAAAGAAAATCACATGACCGATCTTTACCTCAACAGTAAGGTAAAATAGAGTCCTTCCCATAGGGATTGGCAGTGAAATTTTTTGGGCATTAATAGTATCTGCACAAGCATCATCTATTTTTCTTCTCTCTTTCTCTCCCGCTTTCCAGTCCCCATCACCATCTTCAACATCTCACAGCCTGTAGGTTCTTTATTTAGACTAAGCAGGATGATATATGCTTTATAATCTACTATTTCTGACATAGACTATTAAAGCTCCAAAGCCTGTATTCTGGAAACTCAAAACTCTTTTCTTGAAGAACTCTATTCTGTCACATGTGTTTCTGAAGCTCTTGTTTCTGCACTATTATCCCTTCCCCGGGGTAGAAAGCAGAAAATATACTAGCTGCTTCCTGAGTGAAGGAAGCATTCAAAGGAAGACAGAAAATCTGTGGAGAAGCCACCAGTTAATAAAACATTATTGGACCACACTCTGGCAGGGGAGGCTGCCAAAGGGATTTCCCTTTGGAACGGAAAAATCTTGGGATTGGAGGCAGGGGCTGGCATGATATTGGAGTTGTCTACCAGAGTTCTTGAGGATTAGTGCTGACAAGTAGAACTTTCTGAGAGGATAGGAATGTTCTTTATCTGTGCTGTCCAGTACAGTAGCCTTTAGCCACATGTGGCTCTTAAGCACTTCGAATGTGACTTGGGTGACTGAGGAACTAAATTCTGTTTTTATTTTATTTTATTTTATTTTTTATTAAACTTTAAGTTCTGGGATATGTGTGCAGAACGTGCAGGTTTGTTACGTAGGTATACACGTGCCATGGTGGTTTGCTGCACCCATTAACCCATCATCTACATTAGGTATTTCTCCTAATGCTATCCCTCCCCTAGCCCCTACCCGCGACAGGCTCCGGTGTGTGATGTTCCCCTCCCTGTGTCCATGTTTTCTCTTTGTTCAACCCCCACTTATGAGTGAGAACATGCGGTGTTTGGTTTTCTGTTCCTGTGTTAGTTTGCTGAGAATGATGGTTTACAGCTTCATCCATGTCCCTGCAAAGGACATGAACTCATCCTTTTTAATGGCCGTATCCATGTCCCTGCAAAGGACATGAACTCACCCTTTTTTATGGCTGCATGGTATTCCATGGTGAATATGTGCCACATTTTTTTTATCCAGTCTATCATTGATGGGCATTAGGATTGTTTCCAAGTCTTTGCTATTGTGAACAGTGCCACAATAAACATACATGTGCATGTGTCTTTATAGCAGAATGATTTATAATCCTTTGGGTATATACCCAGTAATGGGATTGCTGGGTCAAATGGTATTTCTAGTTCTAGATCCTTGAGGAATTGCCACACTGTTTTCCACAATGGCTGAACTAATTTACACTCCCACCAACAGTGTAAAAGTGAGGAACCAAATTTTGAACTTTAATTAACTTAAATTGCAACAACCACATGTGGCTAGGGGATACTATATTCAACAGTGCAGTTCTGGAAGTTACCAGAGATAGTGTTGCTAAAAGTCATACAGTGACCTTAATGTCTTACTGTTTATACACATAAGAAGCATGTTGTACTTTGCTTTTTTAAAAATCTCAAAATGGAAATAATTTCACTTAATATAGACATCATATTGACATTATAGGTACAACATAGTTGGTTAAAAGCAAATAATGCCTTTGTTTATTCACTGGCTGGAGTTGTCTGACCTAATAAGCAGAGGCTAAATTCACAATTAATTAAAGATTTCGTGTTCATTCAGCCAAGACATGCCTCAAACCATTTTTTGTTCAGCTGGCCAGCAAGATACTTAGAGCCATATTTAGGACATCTTGCAACTATAATCAACATATGCAAAATATCCTATTTCAAAGAAGATCCTTCCTTTATAAGATTAGTAATTCTGTTGTATGAATAGGATTTTTCTCTATTATGCTAAATATAATCATTTTGTAGTAAATGAATACGGCAATGTACCATATGAAAATTTATATGTAATTTGATTATTGGTAATTTAACAAATAGTTCTCTTACTGAAGATCAGGCAGCATATTTCTCTATTTAGGGATGTAGAAACAGAGGTTTGGAGAGGTTAAGCTGTTTTCCTAAGGTTATATAACAGGTATGTGGAATTCTGATGCAGGAACTCCTATCTGTTTAATCCAAAGTGCCTCACACCCAACAATACTGCTTTTACTTGATATATAATGATAAAACCTTGATATATAATGATAAAACCTAACTGCAATCACCAATCTTTTTCTTTTTCTTTCTTTTTTTTTTTTTTTTGAGATGGAGTCTACCTCTGTCACCCAGGCTGGCATGCAATGGCGCGATCTCCACTCACTGCAACCTCCACCTCCCGGGTTCAAGCTATTCTCCTGCCTCAGCCTCCCAAGTAGCCGGGATTACAGGTGCCCGCCACCAAGCCCAGCTAATTTTTGTATTTTTAGCAGAGACAGGGTTTCACTGTGTTGGCCAGGCTGGTCTCGAACTCCTGACCTCATGATCCACCCTCCTTGGCCTCCCAAACTGTTGGGATTACAAGCGTGAGCCACCGCGCTCGGCTCACCTATCTTTTTCTAAGGATAGAGACCAAAGAAGCCACAACCCCTTCCAAGGAGTCAACTGACGCCAATGGGATGCTGTGGTGCAGGACACTTGGGGGGGGGGGCTACAGCTGATGCCCCTTGGTCTCCTGGTGGTGGAAGGGAAATGGGACTAGATACGAGATTGGCATCTAAGCCATACAAAAAAGCTGTCTCAGACAGGTTGGGCCAGTAAGCACAATGTCACTATCTATATTGGCTTCTGGTTACCTAATGGGTTTGGTTTGGTAAAAATTAAGAATCAGACTTCTGGGATGCAAGCTATGCCTGTTCAAAATCTGCTGTCAGCCCCTGTGTTTCAAGCTTAACCTTGAACCTCATCATTAATCAGGTGACCTTAGACCGTTTTATCAGCCACGTATCTGCTAGCATAAATCTCCCTTCTGTGAATTCAGAACACTGATGCCTCACATTCACTAAAAATACAATGAGAGACAGATGCTCACTTTCTTTATTTGCTGTTGTATTCTTGGTCCCACTTTGCCATTTTTAAAACAGGAAAACGTTTCCCTTACTCGAACGCTAAAGTGCAAAGCTGCTGGTGACGCTGCCTTCTCCCACCTCCGCACTCCACTGTCCTTGCAAACTTTGGACACAGGAAAGGTGGGCACGGGGCGCGAAACTACAAGTCCCGGCATGCACGGCGTTCTCCGCACAGGCGCACGGGGACCGCCCGGCCAGCCGGCCAGCCAGCCTGCGGAGACTCCCGGGTCCCCGCGCCGGACTGGGACTGGGAGCAGGCAGCCCGGGCGGAGCGGGCCGGTGCCGAGGACGGCCCCGGGCATTGCTCTGCCCCGGGCATTGCGCGGCGCGCGTGAGAGGGATGCGGCAGGAGGCGGCGCGGCAGGAGGAGTAGGCGGCGGTGCCCTCGGGAGGGAGCTGCGCGCGGGCCAGACGGCTCCCGGAGGCTCCGCAGTGCCGCCGCCGTCGCCCGGGAGGCTCCGCGCGGGAGCCATGTAACCCTGCGGCGGGCTCCGGGCTGCTCCGTCCTTCCCCAGCTCCCGGGCTAGCGCGGCAGCGGGGCCACGATGAAGAAGCAGTTCAATCGCATGCGCCAGCTGGCCAACCAGACGGTGGGCAGGTAGGTCACCCGCGGGCACCGGTGCCGGTGCGCGCCCGCGAGGCTGCATCCGCCGGGGCGCGCAGGTGATGGAGCCCGCCCGGCCTCCAGTCCTCCTTGCTTCAGTCCTTTCCCCTGCACCAGCTCCCTCCAGGCGCCGCTCGCAGGCGCGACCCCTCCTCCCTGAACTTCCCAGACCCCGGAGCTCTTCTCACTCGCCGCCTTCTGCTCCGGGCTCCGGTTGCCAAGCGCAAAGTGTGACGCATCCTTTACCTGCGTCCCCGGCTGCCCCTTCGCTTCGTCCTCCCTGCCTTTCCCCGGGACTCCCTTCTCCCTCTGGCCGCCTATCTTCCTGGAAACAGGTGTTTGTTCTGATTGTGCTGGAGGCAGCCGAACCGCAGTCGGTCTCCGGAGATCTCTTCCCTCCCCTTCCCTGCGCCGAGTTCAGGGCTGCTCCCGGGTCCAGGGAAAGTGCTGGGCCTGGTCGGCCTGCCCCTCCCGCCGTGTTTGTTTTCAGGGACTATGACTGTACGAGATTCTGGATCACTTTCCTGGCCGGGTTTCTTAAGGCGTTTGGTGGGGGGAAAGGGTGAGGGGTGGGAGAGGAAGGAAGGTGCTGGTGGAATGGCGTTGCTGCCTGCTTGATGTTAGGACTGATTTCAGTGGAGGGAGGGAGGCTGCAAAAAGGAGGCCCAAGTCCTCGGGAAGATGAGATAAGCAGAGAATCGCAGCCAGGTAGGGGAGGGGGACAGAGGCCCCACAGTCAGAAGAGTCAGGCCCCGGGAAGCTGCAAGACCCCGCCTGCTGCCATCACGGTGAAAATGGGCTACATCTGGACTCCAGGAGCGGCTCTGCAGGGTGCCAACATCTATTAAGGTTACATAAAAATCCTGGTGGGTCGCTCCCAAGACTAGACATTCTTTGAACACAGGATCGTTAGGTAGAAGGGATTTTTCCTGGAACCCCTACTCCTGGGGAGGGATTTCCGTTGCTGCTGTGGCAAAGGAATTCAGGTGTGCTGTTCTAAAGCAATCAGAAAGCAAAGAATCCAGCCTTGGGTGCAGTTCAAATGCAAGCTCAACACTTCGAGGGCTCTCCACTAGGTTTACCGAGAAACCGAATACCTTTCTTGGGTGGGAAGTGGAGCCTGAACTGGCATCTGGTAGGATGGGGGTGGGGACATCCCTGGGGAATAGGGGACATCTGAACTCCCGTCTAAGCATACTGCCCTAGTTACAGTGGGCATTTGAGGGCAGGGGATGCGGTGGCTTCTTATGCTTCCAGGGACTCCAGATGGTTTCCAAGTAACAATGTCTAAAATTGACTTGGATTCATTTTTCCTTCCCAAACACATGTGCTTTAACATGAGGGGGAATTTATGAATAGCAGAGTCAGATTAGCCCAGATTTCTGGCATGGTATTGCCACAGATATAGCCTCACGTGGACTGCCTTTTGATGTGTTGGATGCCGAGATAGTGTTTCCTGGTGTTCGTTGTTTAGCAGATGACAGTCAAGCCGACCCGTCTTTAATGTCTTGGCTTCTTCATCACCCTGCAGGCGGGCATTGGCCATCACCTCAGACCAGCCAAGTGACCAGGAGGCCCCTGACACTAGACTTGGGTTGCTGGTTTCTCTTGGTCTTGGGGTTTCAGTGCCGTGCTAGAATCTAAATGTTCAGAACATGTTTATGCCTCCTCCCTGGCCTTCCTGAAACACAATTCTTCTTTTTTTCAGGACCTGTTTTTAAATGGGGGAGATTTTTGCGCCATGGCATCATATCTTATTTTTCAGCCTCATCCATGGGGGGAATGCAAAATGGTGAGGGGAGGTTGGATTTCAGAAAAAGTGGTCTTAGGTATTGAGAGCACGTTCTTGGAAGTCCAAGCAGCTGGTTACCAAGAGGTTCTTTCCTCTTCTTTGTTGGGGCTCTGGTGGATGTTGGCCTATGGATGAATTCTGCCTTTCTCCGTTGGTAGCCATTGTGTTGTGCACTGGGCCAGGTGAGGGCCAGCCTGTTATCGCTTTTGATGAAATCCAGAGCAAGCCTTTTAAAGCAAAAACCAGTTCATGTTACCTTGCTGCTGAAAAGCTTCCAGCGACATCTGATTGTGCTTAGCATCTCATATCTTGCCAGGGTTCTACAGGACCATCCTTGGTTGGCCTTTTTTCTGAACTCTTTTTCTCCCCATTCTCATCTCTTCCACTGTCTCCACATTCATGGAGCTCTAGCCGTGTGGCCTTTCTTGCCCCAAACACACTGAGCTCATATCCACCTTGAGGATTTCGTTTTTACTGTTTTCCCATTTTTTTTTTTGTTTTGTTTTTTGCTTGGCTGAGAATGTGCTCCTTCCAAGTAGCTTTTTCTCATCATTTCAGTCTTGGTTCCAAGGCCTTCAAGAGGCCCTTCCTCCCCTATTTACCTCCAGCTCATCATTTTTTCACTTCTGGACAGCAGTCATCACTGATTGAAACGCTTGTATTTTTTATTTTCTTGTCTGTCTGCTTCCAGCAGAATATATTGATTGCTGTTGTATGCCTGTGTAGATAGTGCAATGCCGTTTAGACTACTGACTCTCAATCGATGTTGATTGCCGAGATTAAAACGGTTTACCCCAGGGTCCATGAGGGTCAGCGAGAGGGGCAGCATCTCCTCTATTATTGAGAATGTTTTGGGTCGTGATCCTATGAGTATTGGAGTGAAAGAGCCCGCGGTTGCTTGTTAATTTCTTAAATCAGTGGAAGCACATAGGATTGGAATTTGGACTTTAGGTGTGCAGTTATAAAGCACTTGACTTTTATCCTTATATTTTTCTAAAGTTTTCCTCTTTCCCGGGGAGGACTAAGTGGACTTGAAAGTCCTTCCTCATGGCTCGCCTTCCCTAAGTTGCAGGTTCTGGAGTTCTGAATATAAAACTTAAAGTCATTTTAACAATGTAGGAGTTGCCCTACTTAAACATACTCTGCTGGGTTACTAGTACTTTGTCTCGAAGTGCTCACATCCAAGTCATATTAAGGGCGTCAGCGACTATGAAAAGATTTGATAAAACCCATTGTATTTAACTGAGAAAAGTTTCAGCCCCTCCTTGGTCTGTTTCCTTAGTCTGTACGTGTTCCTTTTGCTTTGAACTTTCCCCTTTCTGTCCCTTCACTTCAATCCGTCCTTTGGGAAGCACTCCCTGGCCACTGTGTGCCTCATGGTTAGGAGCACAGGCTTTCCACTGGGACAGGTTTAGTTTGTTGTTGACTATGGAATCCTGAGCTTAATTCTCTGCACATTGATTTTCTTACTTGCAAAATGGGAGTAGTAAGGATTGCACTGTGGTAATGTGGTAACCACAGTGATAACATAGATAACCTGTGAAAAGTACCTAGCAGTGCTCAGCACTAGGAAATGCTTAATAAATAGTAGCTACAAGTATCTCTGGGCAAATGTTATGACTGTTATTGAATTATATGCACTATGGCATATGTACCTTTATTAGATGTCTACTGTGTGCCAGACACTGCTCTGGTTCAGGGAGTATTGCAGTACAGGGCAAACAAAATTCCTGTTTGCCTGGAACCTGCATTCTAGGCCGGGCGTGGTGGCTCACGCCTGTAGTCCCAGCACTTTGGGAGGCCAAGGAGGGTGGATCACCTGAGGTCAGGAGTTCGAGACCAGCCTGGCCAACATGGCGAAACCCCATCTCTACTAAAAATACAAAAATTAGCTGGGCATGGTGGCGGGCGCCTGTAATCCCAGCTACTGGGGAGTCTGAGGCGGGAGAATCGCTTGAACCCGGGAGGTGGAGGTTGCAGTGAGCCAAGATTGCACCACTGTACTCCAGCCTGGGCGACAGAGTGAGACTCCATCTCACACACACACACACACACACAAAAAAAAAAGGAACCTGCATTCTAAAAGCATGCTATGGTAATAATGGCTCACTTGTGTTATAATTTTTATCTTTTGTCGTTTACTTTCCCCACTAGACTTTAAACTCTTTGGAGGCAGGGACAGCTGCCCTAACGCGGCCCTGTATAGAAGGTCCTCTGTCATTCTTTGGCAATGGAATGAGTTAGTGAACAAAAGATCCATGCGCTATAGATAGGGGAGTCTTTTGAAGTAGTTCAAAGATGGGGAAAGCTCCTGATACCATGTTTCTTTAACGTTGTGATGGTGGTCAGAGGAGAGAGGAACAGCTGCACTGCTGGGCATTGGAAGGGCAGAGCAAGATTTATGGGAGAATTTGGTTCTTGCCTGATTGATGGCAGCATTTTTCTTTTTACCTTCAAGAGACTCTAGCAGTTGCTGGAGTGAGAAGCATACCGAAAGGCATAGAGTATTTTTCTTGGAAGTGACATTTGCTTGGTGTTGGGTGGAGCAAAGCCCTGAGCTAAAATTTGGCACCCACGAGACCCACTAAGAGAAAGCAAATGGAAGAAGTAATGGCACCTTGATTTGGTGGGGAGGATGTTTTTTTTCCAGTCTGCACAGTGGGTTCACAGCGGCCCCATCCTCAGAGGGCTGTCATGAGGTTGGAGGGAGCCTGGTCCACTGAAGTCCTCAACAAATGGTTGAGGTGGTTCGTTGTCACTGAACACCCATTCAAGTCTTCCAAAAATAATGTTGGCCTCCTAAGTAGAAAAGGATTCTTAGAAACGATTTCAACAGCTACTGCCCAGTGATGGTCCAAGTGGGGCTTGTCCTCTTGTTTAAAATGAGTGATGTTCAAAGTGTCTGGGAGTAGGTGAGGAACTGTGGGTGTGCGGGAAGGAGAAGGCTGGTTGGGTCGAGTTGAATTGTGTGGATTTAGAGGCTATGAGTTGGGGAGTGAAGACAAAGTTTTGTCTCTGGAGCCCTGTTTTCCATTCCTTGACTGCTTTGCGTACATTGCAAAGCAGGCTTGGTTTCTGGTGCACAGCTTTGCAGGTATCATTGCTGCTGTGCAGCTCTTGGAATTCAGCTGCAGAGGCCTAGACATTAGCCAGTGGTGGGGAGCCTGGGAACTGGAGGCTGAGGCTGCAGCAGCCTCTAGGAGCACTGGTGCTGCAGACATTTTTGTCTGGGCCAAAGCTGCCAAAGTCAGTGAGGATCTTTTCCTTGAAGGTATCTCTGAGACATTGCCCTGCCTTGTAGTAGGCCTTCCATGACCCAATCAATAGGATATTAGAGGAAAATCAGAACCAATTCCAAATTTGGCTTTGGACTGCTTTGTTCCTTCCCTTCTATTTCCCTTACTGTGAGTTAGACCTGCCAGACCAACACAGGCCCTGCCATGGGCTTCCTGTTAGCCCAGCAGGGCTGGGCGGACCCAAACTCGTCCCCCAAAGAGCGCTGTGCACATTGAATGGGTCTCAGAGCAAAGTTTTTCGTTAGAGTTTTATGGAAGCCCAGGCCTTACTGCCTGTTCTGCTGTATATATGTGAGAGATAACAGAGTGTACTAACCCACCGATTACTGGGTTAGCAAATCTGGAGAGAATATTCTTTGCTCTTATCTTCTAAGATCCTTACTGTGTGGGTCTGCTGGGTTTCACCTTCTGCTGAGCTGCTGTCAGCAGTCAGCCTGAAGCTGTCTAGATTTCCTGCAGAATTCTGTTATCCCAGACCTGCAAGTCATCGTGAGGAAGCCATGCTCTTAAATAGCAATTAATCATTTTCCTTCCCATTTCGTCTCCATCAAAGTAATTTATCAATGATTTTTTTTTTTAATGATGGGCAATAAGGACCATTTTTTTTTTTTTCTCTAGAGAAAGTGGATCAGTAGCCATATGAATATACTGGTAATTTATGGTCATTCCTTTTAGAGGGGATTAGTGAGTATCCCTTTTATTAATAATCAAAAGCAGATTATTTCAAATGCTATTTGATAAAGACAGCAAATAATAAAATTATGCTTCAGCTCTGTGTGGATGTAGTTGTAGGTCAGGCAGGAGGTTGGGGGGAGAGTCAGAGAGTCAGGCCTCTTCCCTCGGGCGTGGGGCATCCAATTGAGCTGGCACCTGGAACTCCACCGCCTTTGGGAAGCTTGTGGCTGTCTAGCAATTTCAAACTCTTCTTTCTGTCCAGGAAGCAGATGTTTTGCTTTCATTTTCCAACTTTAGAGCTTATTTTTAGAATAAATGTTTATTTTCCCACAGAATTCAATTTACTTTTTTTAACCTTCATTTTGGTTATATAAGTAATATTTGTTTATGGTAGAAAAATCATAAACTTATGGATGGGCTAAAAGGAAAAAAAAATCACCTATAATCTCATTACCCAGAGACCATAGTTAATATTTTGGATACAGTCTTTCAGTTTTTGAGAAGTCTATCTATCTATCTATCTATCTATCTATCTATCTATCTATCTATCTATCTATTCTTTAAAAAGAGTACAGACCATACTCTTTATACTGTTTTGTAACCTGTTTTTTTTCCCTTCATATTACATCTTGGATATGATCCCATGTCAATAACTGTTAATCCCCAGCATAATTTTTCAAGGCTATACAGTATTCCACTGTAGTTAACTCATTTTCTTTTGCTACTCACTTAGCAAATATTTCTCATGAATTTAGCTTCTTAGGATGAAGTCTTAGAAATGTAATTGCTGGGTCAAAGAATATGTGAATTTTTAAGACTTTGAATGTGTATATTATACACACATACATACACACTACTTTCACTGCAGCCTTGAACTTCTGTGCTCAAGCGATCCTCCATCCTCTGTCTCTCTAAGTGCTGGGATTACAGGTGTGCAACACCATACCTGACCCCACCTCTTTTATTTTCTAGTGAGGCTGAACTTTTTTTTGTTTTTTTTTTTTTGAGATGGAGTCTCACTCTGTCACCCAGCCTGGAGTGCAGTGGCATGATCTCGGCTCACTACAAGCTCTGCCTCCCGGATTCATGCCATTCTCCTGCCTCAGCCTCCCAAGTAGCTGGGACTACAGGCACCTGCCATCACACCTGGCTAATTTTTTTTTTTTTTTGAATTTTTAGTGGAGACAGGGTTTCACCGTGTTAGCCAGGATGGTCTCGATCTCCTGACCTCGTGATCTGCCCGCCTCAGCCTCCCAAAGTGCTGGGATTACAGGTGTAAGCCACTGCGCCTGGCCTTGAGGCTGAACATTTTTAAAGTTCTCTTGACATTAGTTGCCTTTTCTAAATTGCCTGCATTTGTCTTTGCCCCATTTTTCTAAAGTCATGTTCACAATTGTTTTCTTATTGATGTTAAGGTAATTTTTAATATATTAAGCATATGTATGCTTTGTCATATGCCACACACATCTCCCTAGAGGTTTTAAAAATTTTTGTTGTATGTCTCTTTTTTCTTTTGGCCGTGTATAAATTTAACATTTTGTGATCTTAAGTCTATCTATTTGTGGTTTGTTCTTCAGTGTTATGTTTGGGGATACTTTGCCCACATGCAGATTATATAAATATGCATACATTTTTATTACTATTTATAATAATTTCATTTTACCTTCAGATCGCTAATGTGTCAGTCATTGATGTTGATGTATGTCATGGCTTAGGTATAATACTTACGCTTTTTAAAATTGATTACCCTGCTATTGATTAGTGTAATTCATACCCACCATATTGAAGTATCATCATCATTGTGTACTAAAAAATTTCATCTACTTTTATCTTTTTCTATGATTTCTAGTTTGTTTTTTATTGTCTGTTGGTTCTGGCAGGAATTTAAGACGGGCTCAGCTACCCAGATAAGCAGTGGTGGGTTAATCCTTATCATGAGACCCCGTCCATTGGGTGGGAGTGGAGTCAGGCTGAACTTCTCAGCTCAGCTTCAACCCGGGCCATTCCTGGGTCTTTAGAGCACAACAACAGCCTTTGCCTAAGGATCATGCTGTGTCTTAACCACAGTTAACCTCCAAATTGCTCCATTATGAAAGAAAGTTGATCAGTTTTCTTGACTGTGCTCATTTGTTTATTGTCTCTCAGTATTACTTTTTAGAAGTGTATATTAAGATGGAAAAAAATGGGCATTTTTATAATATTGAGTATAATGAGAATTCTTCTCATCTGGGAATGGGGGCATTTTTACAATATTGAGTATAATGAGAATTCTTCTCATCTGGGAATAGGGCATGTTTATTCCAATCTATTTATAATCCTATAAAGTAGTTTTTGTCCATTTTGCTCCTATACAGTTTTGCTTTTACTTATAGGTAATTTGTCAGTGTTGTTACTGTAGCTTCAGTAATTTGAATCTTTTATTAAATTATATATTTTTTCTTACTCTTTGTTGCTGGAATGTAGCGAAGTTGTTGATTTTTATGTAATTATCTTAACAGCCGCCTTCATGAACTATCTCATTATTTTTAAATACTTTTTTTTTAAAAAATTGAGTCTGTGGGATTTTCCAGGGAGAAGATTAGGTCTTCTGCAAATAATAATTTTGTATTTTCCTCTCCGGTGGTTTATACTTGTTTTATTTTCTCACCTAATTGCATTGTCTAGGACTTATAGAACAATGTTAAAATATCATGGCAATATGTGGGCATTCATGTCTTATTGACCTCAATTAAAATGCATGATGATTGGTTTGAGATATTTTGTTTTTTAATTATGTTACATATTGCATAATTTTATTTTACTTTGAGGTTTTCTTTGACATCAAAGTTAAATTTGATTTATCATGGCATTTGCAGATAATCACAATGTGTTTTTTTCTTTGATTTTGACATCACTCAATAATTTATTCCATATATATTTATTGGACACTTTTATGTTCCAGGCATCATTGATACATCAATGATAGAGTCAGTACCCATGAGGAGCTTGTGTTTTGGATGTTTGGACCTCAATAGATTTTCTAATATTGAGCTCTCCTTGCCTTCCTGCAGTTAATCTTGACTATGGTGTGTTCATATTTTTCGATACTGCTTGATTTAATTTGTTATTTAGGATGTTGGCATTCAACATTCATAAATGGAAGCATTTGAGTTTTTTCCCCCATATCTGTCATGTTTTGTTAATTGTGTAAAATGAGTTGTTCAGTGTTCTTTTTGTTCCTATAGAATGGTAAGATGGAGAAGTACTCATTCTTTGAAGATAAAAACAACTTTCCAAGGGTGTTTTCTGGATGTAGTTCTTTGACAGTTTTCCAGATTTCTTGAATGGTTATTGGACTATTCATGTTGTCTATCTTTTCTTGAGTCAGTTTGAATAACATATTTGATAGAAAAGCATTCATTATACTATGATTTTAAAATTTAATAGAAAGTTTTTGAGTGTATCATTGTATTTCTATTGTCATTCCTAATTTACAATTCTGTTTTTCCCTTTGACAAGTTTTGCCCCAGAGGAAGTCTCTCCCTACCCCAGTCAGTAATTAGATTTAAGCTATTTTCATTTGGATTTCTTTCTCATTAGCTTTTGATCAGCACATATGTTTTCTAGTAAATTCTGCTTTTCTCAGATTCTTTCCTCCTGATTTCCCTGGGTTTACTTTGTTCTTTTCCTGGTCTTTAGTCTTCCATGTTGTGTTAGGATAGGTTAAGCTCTGCTGTGATAACACATGAGCTCTGGAATTTCAGGGGCTTAACATAGCAAAAGCTTCCTTTAAGCTCATGTGAATGTGATGTGAGTCAGGAGGACTCCCATGGACAGCTCTCCTCCGTGTGTGATTCTGGAACCTAGTCTATCCATCTTCCCCTCCACCTCAAAATCTCAGTATGTGGTTTTCAGTCAGTGCTAAAGGTAAAAAGAGAAAATAGAAGTGGTATACTGGCTCTTAGATGCCTGGGCCTGGAATTCACAAACGTCACTTATGTTCACTTTTCATGGGCCAGTACTAGTTCCCTGGATATGACTGGAGACAGGGAGCCTCCACCCCTGTTGAATCTCCAGCAGTCTTCTTTCTCTCCGCTTCCACTGCTCATGACTGTCTTTTGAATCTACAGTCCTCTCTGCCCCGCCCTACCCTCCGACGTTCAGGTATGCTCACTGCAAACTCTGCCTCCCGGGTTCAAGTGATTCTTCTGCCTCGGCCTCCTGAGTAGCTGTGATTACAGGCAGCTGCCACCACACCAGGCTAATTTTTGTAGTTTTAGTAAAGACAGAGTTCACCATGTTGGCCAGGCTGGTCTTGAACTCCTGACCTCAGGAGATCCATCTGCCTTGGCCTCCCAAAGTGCTAGGATTACAGATGTGAGCCACCGTGCCCGGCCAGAGAAAATTAATTTTTTGTTTTGAGCCCTTTCTACAATAGGGAGAGGAATAATGAAGAGAACAGAAACTATCCTACTGTACTGGAATGGCACCTACTTTATGGGGTTATTGTCAAGGTTAAGTAAGATAATAAATATAATATCCTTAGAATAACCCCTGGTTGTAATAAGCACTCAATAAATGACAGTTATTACCAATATTCCTTGCTGTGCTGAAAGTGTGTTTGACATGAAGCATTTATTTTGTTATTTATATTCCTCAGTACCTGAAAATTACAACTTGAAATTGATACCCATTTGTCTTCTTTTCCCAAATCAAGCCCAGTTTTTCTGTATTTAGCCAAGAGCATGCCTGAAGGCAGTACCTTGAGGTATCAGTAATTGTAATGGCTTCACTCATTGAATCCCCATTGTGACTAATAGTTATTGTATCACTCAATTTAAGTCTAGGTTAAGCAGCTGTAACAAAAGCCCCAAGTCTCAGCTGCTTACAGCACTGGCCAGTGGAGGGTTAGAGGCAGGTCTTCTGAGACCCAGGCTGCAGTGGGCTCGGTTCCACACATGGTGCAGTGATGGCAGAGGCAGTAAATGAGGATGTGAGAAGTTATATCCTGGCTCTGAATATTCTGGAAGTGACGCGTGCCACTTCTACTCGCGTGCCACTTCTACTCTCAAAGTAGAAGGCAATCCTGATACCGGCCAAAAGTAATAGAGCCACAGAAGCCACATCTGTATCATCTGTTGTCAGGAACTAGGCTATGTAGTTTATAAGCATTATTTTAATTCACTCATTGCAACATCTCTGTGAATGGGGCTATTTACAGCCCCATTTCACAGATGGGGAAATAGAGGCTAAAAGCGGCAGAGCCAGATTTGAACCAGGGCCTAAGTAGGTCAATCGTAGGCAAATGCCTCTCCTGCTTCTCTCTCCCTAATCTTGTTATTTCTGCTGCCTCAGAGTCCCTCAAAGTTACTTCAGTTTAGGTGGTTTTAGAAATGCTAATTAACTGCTCCTGACTTGAATAAAAATAAAAATGTCACGTTCATTTAAGATAATTGAGTGTCTTGTATGTACCCTTAACCACAAGGAGCATAAAGTGAAATTTCTGCCAATAGAAGATTCTTTCACTTTGTTTTTTTATTGCAATTTCAGCAGAAAAGGTAAGAGAAAGTTCTTTGTAGCTGTATGCTGAGAGACAGCAGTTTATCTGCAAAAGCCTCTACAGACTTCTATGTAACACATTAACCAAACAAGGACCTGAAAACATACAGTCTGAGAAAGGAATATGAAAAGTGGACAGAGCTTTTAGCACTAGGAATCTCATGCACACTGTTGCCTTTGCAGATGTATGTGCACACTGGCTTGGTTTTCCTAGATGCTGTTTAAGTGTGTCCTCTGATGGACACTTGTGCAGTACGGCACAGACCTTCCTGTTTTATCCTCCCAACAACTCTTAAGAGTAGGTTCTGGTGTCTCCCCCATTTTCTACACAAGTCTCAGAGCAGGTGAGTGCCTTGTTGCTGCTGGTTGCATAGCTGGTGAGGGAAGTGGTTTGAGATTTGCTTCCAGAAATGCTGGCTCTGACATTGATATTTTTCATCACTGTACTTTAATGACTCTGCAGTAGGGAAAGAAGCATAAAAAATGAAATGTCTAATATTAATGGAATGATTAAGTAAATTCTGGTACATTTGCACAATTGTAACTATTAGTGTTTTTATGACATTCAAAAAATATCTAAGGGCCGAGAGACATGTTTATGATAGGGAACAGGATATATGAGTGCATACAGGGTTAAGATTGTACAGTATTTTAAAAAATGCATAGAAAAGTCTGGAAGGAAATCAGGAAAGACTGGAAGATTAAGCATAAAATGTTATCTCTGGGCAGGATTATGAGTGATTTGATTTCTGCTGCTTATGCTTTTTTTTTAACTTCCAAATTTCTTAAAATAAACGTGTATTTTATTGAAGAGAGAGAGAAAAAAAAAGCTTCCAGGGCTCAAAGTAGACAACTGTAGTCAGAATTTCTTAGAATGGTATTTTATTTTAACTTTGGGGCCCTAAAAAGTCTAAGTACAAATATGTTTCCAGTTGCCTTGACTCCTGGTTTTAAATGTGAGAAATCTCTTATCTTTAATGTTCTGGAAGGGACGTGATGTCAGATCTCATTTTCTAGGATAAAATAGTCTGCCATTGGAAAATGATATGCTAATAGCCTTTTAGGCGATTGCTACTAATTTTAAAGACATAACATTTTGAGACTTGGTCTGTATGACACATAGCTGAAATTTGCTGGTTCCCCCATAATCAGTTAGGGTTCTCTGGGTGCAGCAGCAGAAATAGACTCTAGCTAATTTTAGCAAAAAAGGAGTTTTGGGAAGGGTGGGGATGGTTGAAAAATCAAAGGGAAGAGCTGGACATTGTGGCCTGGGAGTGACCACAGAGTGTCCCTGCTGCAGGGCAAAGGACAGCCTCGTCAGAGGCCACTGGTAAAGGGGTTGCATCAAAATTCTTTTCTGTCATTGGGTCACTCAGGTGATTCACATATGACAGTCTAGTTCGTTAAGTCTGATCTTCACTTGGAAACAGTGGGAGAATAGGAATTCTTTTGATTGACAGTCTACAATGACAGCAGTGAGGAGAGGCAGAGTGCAAAAGGAAAATCAGACTCTTGGCCCGAGGACAGGGAAGGGATGATGCTGTTTAACATACCCAGTTGTTGACCAGGCTCTTTAATCAGTGACATCAAAGACCCCACCTTGATCAATTTGCCAGGGTTCTCCGTACTGATTTAGTGTGTTTCCTGGCATTCAAAGTAGTCCATTCTTTTTTATTTCTTTCTTTCTTTTTTTTTTTTTTTTGATACGAAGTCTCCCTCTGTCGCCCAGGCTGGAGTGCAGTGGCATGAGCTCGGTCCACTGCAACCTCCGCCTCCCGGGTTCAAGTGATTCTTGTGCCTTAGCATCCTAAATAGTTGGGACTACTGGCATGTACCACCATACCTGGCTAATTTATATATATATATATATATATATATATATATATATATTTTTTTTTTTTTTTTTTTTTTTTTTTTGAGGCAGAGTCTAGCTCTGTCACCCAGGCTGAAGTGCAGTGGCGCGATCTCGGCTCACTGCAACCTCTGCCTCCTGGGTTCAAGCAATTCTCCTGCCTCAGCCTCCCGAGTAGCTGGGATTACAGGCGCCCACCACCAGGCGCCTGTATTTTTGTATTTTTAGTAGAGACAGGATTTCACTGTGTTGGCCAGGCTGGTCTCGAACTCCTGACCTCAGGTGATCCACCCGCCTCGGCCTCCCAAAGTGCTGGGATTACAAGCGTGAGCTACCGCACCCAGCCAATTTTTGTATTTTTACTAGAGATGGGGTTTCACTATGTTGGCCAGACTGGTCTTGAACTCTTGACCTCAAGCGATCTGCCCGCCTCTGCCTCCCTAAATGCTGGAATTGCAGGCGTGAGCCACCATGCCTAGCCCCAGAGAAGTCCATTTTTATCTCTTACCTATCCAGCTGGCTTCTATGAATCCATCCCTGAATTATATTTTATCTGTTTCTCCTTTTTAATTTATTTAAATTTGATTTAAGAGACAGTGTCTTACTCTGTTGCCCAGGCTGGAGTGCAATGGCGTGGGTCATAGCTCACTGTATGCTCAACTTCCTGGGCTCAAATGATCCACCCATCTAGGCCTCTTGCTTTTTAAATTTCTGTATCTTAATTATAGTCTGCTTCTCTAGCCTCGACTTTTGCAGGGACTCCTTTCTTTGTATTCTTGCCCTTAGTCTCTTCTTCCTCTGACTTCCCGCAACACAGCCCAGACCATACTTTTGAATACATGGACTGAAGAATGTAATTTTCCTTTTTTTCAAGTTTTGTTCTGTGGGGAAAAAAAATCCTAGCACTGTTGGAAATACTGCATACTATAAATTTATCTTAGAAATTTACAATCTATATTTGTATTTATGGCTCTAAGAAGTTCTGCAGTTAAGAAAACTCGTGATCATTTGTATCTCTTGGATTGCTTTCGGTTATAATAACAGATGTCATAATTCAGAGTGGCTTAAACAATAAGGGAACTTTTATTCCAGGATGATAGGGCATCCAAAGGTAGGAAGAGTCCAGGTGTCTTGTGATTAAGTCACTTGCTGTCTTTCTCTCCATTTTTCTTCGCTTTGCCCTCATCTGTGTCTTGGCTTGTTTCCCTGTCAAAATACAGGTGTTTGCAGCAATTAGGGTGATTTGCTTCCACGTTCACAAACCAAAGAGGAGACAAAGAAGCAGCCCAAGTGGTCCTGATCATGGAATAAGAGCGCTTTCCTCTAGTCTAGGCCAATTTATTTCACACGTTTACTATTGACCATTAACACATGCTGGAGGGAGGGGTTGCAGAGGGCTGATGGTGCCCATGCTTCTGTCTTTGAAGCCAGAAAGTAGGATTATGATGACTGGCTTAGATCCATCAAGACCCCATCTGGAGCTGGACGTGGGGATAGCCTCGCCTAAGTCAGGAGACCTTCATGGCGAAGGGATGGGTACCTGGGCAAATCAGAGTTTTCATGGGAAGGAAGGAGGAGGAAAGTATTCAAGTAAACAGCCAACACTATCCACTGTGACTTGGTTTAAGCCAACATTTTGAGTGTGAATACTGTTTTTCATGGGATACCCATTCTTCAAACTAGAGTTTGTGGGATGTGTCATGGAGATTGTTCTTCAATGAAGTTCAAGTATTCCCCTTTAGCATTCAACACTTTGACCTTTGATTAAGCCATTGCCTCTCCTTTCCGTTTATCAAAACTGTTCTTTCAGATTCAAGAGTGCTGGTTCACACTGAGGTATAAAACTTGGTGTATTGTATTCTAGTTATACTTCTGCACACATCTGTCTCTGGTACTAATCTATAAATCCATAGCACAGTGTCTGGAATGTAGACATAGAATAGACTCAAGAACTGTTTGTCAAATTCATTCCTAGAGTGCAATTCAGACATCCCCCCTTCCTAGCTTCCTCCATCATTCTTGAATGGGAATCTGGTGTCCACTGTATCGGCTATGTTCTAAGTTCTCTGCTAGAAGTATGAGGGTGGTTAGAAAGCAATTAAATATGCCACTAAAATAGAGGTGGTATCTTTGATGGTAGATGAGGTGTTCATGGCATGATGAGAATATAATTGAGTTTGGCTGTAGTGGGGGGGTTGGAAGAGGATCCTAGAACTGAGACCTGAAGGGGGAAGCATTG
Source organism: Gorilla gorilla gorilla (assembly GCF_029281585.2). NCBI lineage: Eukaryota > Metazoa > Chordata > Mammalia > Primates > Hominidae > Gorilla > Gorilla gorilla. The sequence continues at coordinate 28,088,984 of NC_073243.2, forward strand.
TTTCTTTCTTGGTGCTTCCACAGCACTCTGCTCATTTTCTTACACCACTTATTTTTTCCTGCCTTGATTTTTAGTTGCTGTTGGTTCTGTTTTCCTTACTCTACTAGAAGCTGTGTGTCTTCTGTGTGCAGGGATTGGGGTTTCTTCATCTCTGTGTCCTGACTGGTGTCCACAGTGCTTTGCAGATAGCATAAGCAGGTCTTTATCAAGAGCGTGAAGAAGACACTGTATGTGCTCCTCTAAAAAGTGTCAAAGATAGATATTTTTATGGCCCCTAAATTGAGTTTTTTCCATGCTAAATATGTGTCTGTTGGCTTATATTCATGCCTTCATAATCTCCAAGATTTTTCTGTACTAACAAGAATCTGACTTTGGCGTTAGAATTATTAGTAGTTCCTAGTGTATTGTCTTTATCTCCAAAGCATTCTCAAGCCATACCTATGAATTGCATAGTCATATATGCTAAGAGGAGTATGTAAGACATGGCAGCTTATTGAGTACAGATGGTCCTTCGTTAAACAGATATTTACCGACCACTTAACTGGCACAGCTTGGGTCTCTGCAAAGCGGATACTGAGAATAGCATGCAGCATGTTTACTAGGGAGTGCTCTTAGCATCAGTACCTGTGGAAGGGAGTGAAAGGAAGCAGGACTAGGCAGAGGGAGTTGAGCTGTGATGCAGTCTCCACAAAGGCTTCAGCTGGTTCCATGTTAGGGGTGAGTTCAGAGTTATTCTGAGTTGGGAAGAAGGGAACTGAGCCTTTTCACCTCTTCATTGATTAGCCATTGCAGGTGGGCTTCCCTTGAAAGGTGGTGTGACCTTCAGCAGAGGCAGTGGCAAAGGACAGATGACCAAGGGTGGCCATCTGACAGCATTTCTACCTAGCAGAGGGGGTATAAGTCCTTTATTCCTGAAGGGGAATCTGGCGTACACTATATCTGCTGTGTTCTAAGTCCTCTGCTAGAAGTATAAGGGTGGTTAGAAAGCAATTATATACGCCTTTACAATTGAAGTGGTATCTTTGATGGTAAATGAGGTGCTCATGGCATGATGAGAAAATAGTTGAGTTTGGTTGTAGTGGGGGCTTGGAAGAAAGTCCTAGAACTGAGACCTGAAGGGGAAAGCATGTTAGCAGGCTAAGGAAAGTGGGAATGGCAGGTGTGATTGCCAAGGGATATAGAGTATGTCTCTTTTAAGAAAGTAAAATAAATTCTTCATGTTGGGAATATCATTGGTAGTTGGGGTGAGGCTTGCAAATAGGATGACCATCTAATGTATTATACAAACTGGGGCCATTTCTGAGAGTGATTATGTAATTAATAATGCTGGGGACAGCAAGTGAAAACCTGGGTGAATTGTATGGTCACCCTACTTATAAGACATGGTTGTGCAGATTTGGATTCCATCTGAGAACCAATGGTAAATTACTGAGTGGCCACTTGACGTCTCCCCATAGTTTTTGGTTATGGGCATGGATTCTGATGTCAGATTCCCATAGGTGCATGTTTTGGCTCTATCACTTGCTAGTTGTAAAACCATGGACAAGCCCATTTAGGTTTTGTCAGCCTCAATTTTCTTATCTGCAAAATGCAGATAGCAATAAATCTATCTTATGTTCAAAGATAAACTTAGACACATTTAAATTTTCATGACTTTATTTGAGCATTTAGGGATTCATGAATTGGGCAGCACCAGACCACCAGTGGTTCAGGGCTCTGTTGATAGGGGGTAAGAGGGAAACTTTTATAAGGTGTCGTGGAAGCAAAACAAAAAATATTTGATTGATTGAAGTGGAAAGTCTGGTTAGAGGTAAGTTTCTGTTTCTTGCTTGGTAAAGTAGTCTCTAGTTAGAGATTAGTTGGTGGTTTCAGATTGGTTGAGCTTAAGTTTCATTTTGCAGCTTATATTGGGTTGAGTTTCAGTTTGCTTACATAGGAACCCAAGGCACAGGAACCATGTCATCTCAGCCTAATGGCCTCCTAATTAATTTTATTGACACTTATGTGCATTAATACACATAAAGTGGAATTGAAGCATTGAATCGGAGCAGTGCTGAGCAGAGAGGAGGGCTGAGGAATAGTTCCTGGGACAGAGTAAGTCCTCAGTGACTGTGAATTGCCATTGTTATTATTTTAAATGGGAATAGCAAGGTCAGGCTTGGGTTTTAAGGTGATCAGCCAGCATCCAGAGGGGAGAACCAGATGTAGAGGATGTATTTGTCTGTTCTTACACTGTTACTAAACACACACCCAAGACTGGATAATTTATAAAGGAAAGAGGTTTAATTGACTCACAGTTCCACATGGCTGGGGAGGCCTCACAATCATGGCGGAAGGCAAAGGAGAAGCAAAGGCATGTCTTACATGGTGGCAGGCAAGGGAGTGCGTATAGGGGAATTCCTCTTTATAAAACTATCAGATCTTGTGAGACTTAGTCACTATTGCAAGCACAGCATGGGAAAGACCTACCCCCATAATTCAGTTACCTGCTACACTGGGTCCCTCTTGCAACATGTGAGAATTATGGGAGCTACAATTCAAGATGAGATTTGGGTGGGGACACAGCCAAGCCATATTATTCCACCCCTGACCCCTCCCAAATCTCATGTCCTCACATTTCAAAACCAACCATGCCTTCCCAACAGTCCCCCAAAGTCTTAACTCATTTCAGCATTAACTCAGAAGTCCACAGTCTAAAGTCTCATCTGAGACAAGGCAAGTCTCTTCTGCCTATGAGCCTGTAAAACCAAAATCAAGTTAGTTACTTCCCAGATACAATGGTTACAATGTGGGTACAGGCATTGGGTAAATATACCCATTCCAAATGGGAGAAATTGACCAAGACAAAAAGGCTACAGGCCTCATGCAAGTCTGAAATCCAGTAGGGCAGTTATTAAACCTTAAAGTTCCAAAATGATTTCCTTTGACTCCATGTCTCACATTCAGGGCACACTGATGCAACAGGTGGGCTCCCACAACCTGGGGCAGCTCCGCCCTTGTGGATTTGCAGGCTACAGCCCCACTTCTGGCTGCTTTCATGGGCTAGCATTGAGTGCAGCTTTTCCAGACACATGGTACAAGCGGTCAGTGGATCTTCCATTCTGGGTTCTGGATGACGGTGGCCCTCTTCTCACAGATCCACTAGACAGTGCCCCAGTGGGCACTCGGTGTGGGGCTCGAACCCCACATTTCCCTTCCATACTGCCCTAGCAGAGGTTCTCTGTGAATGCCCTGTCACTGCAGCAGACTTCTGCCTGGACATCCAGACATTTCCATACATCCTCTGAAATCTAGGAGGAGGTTTTCAAACGTCAGTTCTTGACTTCTGTGCACCCACGGGCTCAATACCATGTGGAGGCTGCCAAGGCATAGGGCTTGCATCCTCTGAAGCCACAGCCCGAGCTGTACATTGGTCTCTTTTAGCCATGGCTGGGATGCAGGGAACCAAGTCCTGAGACTGCGCAAAGGAGTACGAACCTGAGTCTGGCTCACAAAATCATTTTTTCCTCCTAGGCTTCCATGCCCATGATAGGAGGGACTGCCATGAAGACCTCTGATATGCCCTGGGGACATTTTCTCCATTGTCTTGGTGATTAAGATTTGGCTCCTCGTTACTTATGCTAATTTCTGCAGGCGGCTTGAATTTCTCCTCAGAAAATGTGTTTTTCTTTTCTCTTGCATCATGAGGCTGCAAATTTTCTGAACTTTTATGCTCTGCTTCTCTTTTAAACGTTTCAATTCCAAACCATGTCTTTGTGAATACATAAAACTGAATGCTTTTAAGAGCACCCAGGTTACCTCTTGAATGCTTTGCTGCTTAGAAATTTATTCTGTCAGATGCACTAAATCATCTCTATCAAGTTCAAAGTTTCACAGATCTCTAGGGCAGGGGCAAAATGCTATGAGTCTCTTTGCTAAAACACAGCAAGAGTCACCTTTATTCCAGTTCCCAACAAGTTCTTCATCTCCATCTGAGATGAACAGCATTTGGTCAAAGCCATTCAACAAGTCTCTAGGAAGTTCCAAACTTTCCCACATCTTTCTGTCCTCTTCTGAGTCCTCCAGACTGTTCCAGCTCTGCCTGTTACCCAGTTCCAAAGTCACTTCCACATTTTCAGGTATCTTTACAGCAGAGCCCCACTCCCGGTACCAATTTACTGTATTAATCTGTTCTCACACTGCTAATAAAGACATACCCAAAGGAAAGAGGTTTAATTGACTCACAGTTCCACATGACTGGGGAGGCCTCACAATCATTGTGGAAGGTAAAGGAGAAGTAAAAGCGTGTCTTACATGGCCGCAGACAAGAGAGCTTGTGCAGGGAACTCCCCTTTATAAAATGATTTCTTCAGACCTCATGAAACTTATTCACTATGACAAGAACAACATGGGAAAGACCCGCCCCATGATTCAATTACCTCCCATCAGGTTTCTCCCATGACACTTGGGAATTATGGGAGCTACAATTCAAGATGAGATTTGGGTGGGAACACAGCCAAACCATATCAGGGGAGAAGACTGGTGCCAGAGTGACTAGGTAGGATGTGATACACTCAACCAGGAGACTAGTTACGCAGTCAAAGTGAGATAATGGTCATCTAGATCAGATTTGTGGCCATGAGGAAAGGAACCATGGAAGGGTTTCAGAGATAAAGGCCATGGTGGAACTTGCGGGAGCAGTGGGAGATAAAGCTGCTGCTGGGGTTGGTGCTTGGGCAAAGGGTGCTTGTGCCAGTCACTGAGAAGGAGCCTGTGAGAAATGCAAGGAGAGAAACCCAACAGGCAGGTGGGATGAGGGGCTGGAGCCTGGGAGGGAGATCTAGGGGATGGTGGTGAGGAATCATCAGCAGGTGGGTGGAACTGAAGCATTTAATCAGGGCAGTGCTGAGCAGAGAGGAGGGCTGAGGAATGGCCTGTGGGGCATTAGAAAATACTAGGTGTTGTGGAAGTAAAGGGAAAATACTGGTAGCTCCCATTTAGCTTAGAGTGTCACCCATAAGGGAAATCCTTGTTTGACCCACTGTGTTAGTTTCCCAGAGCTGCCATAACAAATCACCACAAACTGGGTGGCTTAAAACAAACAGAAGTTTATTCTTGCACAGTTCTGCAGGATAGAAGTTTGAAATCAAGGTGTCACCAAGGCTGTGCTCTCTGAAGAATCTAGGGGAGAATCTCTTCCATGCTGGTTTAGGATAAGGAATATCTTATCTTGGTTCCCAGTTTCTGGCACAAAGCTTCAAACATCTTTGGAATATCTTCAGTGATAGGAGTGACTTTATTATGCTAATATGGTGACTCATAATGGGGTGATAGAAAGCTTGAGGATGAGGGCTGGTCACCAGAAAGGACAACCATGTGACAAATGGGTTAGAACTTTGAGTCACCCCAACTTCTTGGGAGGGGAGAAGTGGAGATCGAGCTCAGTCCTGTGGCCACTGACTTAATCAATCATGCATATGGGATGAGATCTCTGGACATTGAAGCTCAGTAGGGCTTTCCAGTTGGTGAGAGCACATTGATGTGCTAGGAGGGTGATGCACCTGCAATTCCATGAGGAATCCCCTGCTCTCCACCCCAGACCTTTCCCTGTCTATGTATCTCTTTCACTTGGTTGTTTCTCACTTGTATCATATACAGTTGACCCTTGAACAAGGAGGGATTTAGGGAGACCAACCCTTTGTGCAGTCGAAAATCCAGGTGTAACTTTTGACTACCCCAAAACTTAACTACCAATAGCCTCTGGTTGACTGGAAGTGTTACCATAACACAAACAATCAGTTAGCACATATTTTATATATTGTATGTATTATATACTGTATTTTTACAATAAAGTAATCTAGAGGAAAGAAAATGTAATTAAGAAAATCATGGCCGGATGCGGTGGCTCAAGCCTGTAATCCCAGCACTTTAGGAGGCTGAGACGGGCGGATCACGAGGTCAGGAGATCGAGACCATCCTGGCTAACACGGTGAAACCCCGTCTCTACTAAAACTACAAAAAAATTAGCCAGGCGTGGTGGCGGGCGCCTGTAGTCCCAGCTACTTGGGAGGCTGAGGCAGGAGAATGGCGTGAGCCTGGGAGGTGGAGCTTGCAGTGAGCCGAGATCGCACCACTGCACTCCAGCCTGGGTGACAGAGTGAGACTCTGTCTCAAAAAAAAAAAAAAAAAAAAAAACATAAGAAAGAGAAAATGTATTTACCATTCACTAAGTAGAAGTGGATCATCGTTAAGGTCTTCATCCTGGTCTTCACATTGAGTAGGCTGAGAAGGAGAAGGAAGAGGATGGGTTGGTCTTGCTGTCTCAAGGGTGGCAGAGGCAGAAGAGGTGCGGAGGTGGAAGAGGAGGCAGGACAGGCAGGCATATTTGGTGTAACTTTTATTGGGAAAAGTCTGTGTATAAGTGGACCTGCACAGTTCCAGCCTGTATTGTTCAAAGGCCAACTGTATATACGTCTGAAATGGGGCAGTTTTGTGAAATATTCTTTCCTTGCTGGGTCTGTGTTAAGTCTAGGTAATTAGTGTCAGCATTGAGTTGAATTTTAGGACACCCAGTTGATGTCAGAGAACAGTATTGGAACAGGCATACCTTTCTTTTAGTTTCCGGTGTCAGCTGCAATCCTTAGTTTTGTTTGGCTTATAGGCACATTCCTCCAGTATCTGCCCCTGTCATCATGCGTGTTCTCCCTCTGTATCTCTGTGTCCCTTCTCCTCCTCTTAAAAGGGCATATATTGGATTAAGGGTCTACCCTACTCCCACTACAACCTTCTCTTAACTAATTACATCTGTAATAACAATGCTGTTTCCAACTGTATTCACATTCTCAGGTTCCTGTGGTCAGGACACCATAACTTCTGGGGGACACAGTTGAACCCACAGGACCCACGAAGCACACATTTCTCATTCAACAAAGAGTATTTTTTTCTGCCTGCTTTGTGCCAAGGTCAGGGGTGGGGAACATGAGGCAAACAAACATGAGTAAGTCTAATAATCTTACCCTCAAGGGGCTTATATTCCAGTAGGAAAAATAAGATGTATAAACACACTGCTGATATTTGAGGCTGGTTTTTACTTATGCCCTAAGATACTATGAGATGCTAGAATAATTGGGAGGCCAGAAATATCACGTATGGCTTGAGTAATCAGCCAGAATTCAAGGAACAAAAGGTGATTTCGGTTGGACTTCGGAAGGACGCATGGGATTTCGACAGATGGAGATGAGGGAAAAATACAAGGGAAGACTTAAGCTAGCAAAGTACACTAAAGCAAAGGGGACATGCAAATCTAAGACCTGGATCTAGATGTGTATAGAATTTACTCCTCGAAACATTACTAATGCATTAAATAGATTGTGAGACATCTATAGATGAATTTTACCTGAATCAGATCCAAATGCAGCAATATGCAGCCACCTCCAAGACACGCTGACAGGGGAACACAGAGCAAGATGCTCAACGTGTTATATGTATTTGACCTAATTTCTGTAAAGAGAAATAATTTCTGTATGGTGGGTAAATAGGTTCACAAACACACGTGGTTAACATGCTCACAAATGCATAGAAGATCTCTGGAAGAATATAAAAAATTGTGAACAGTGCTTCTCAACTGGGGAATAGGGAAGAGAAGCAGACTGCATTTCTTACTGAATGCATGAGCTACTTTCAACTCTTTTTTTAAACAAGCTACTCTTCGAACTGACCTTACTTTGGCATTTTGAAATACCTTATTTCCCTTAACAACTTAAAAAATCACAGTCATATGGTGTTCTATAAAAGTCTCTACTTATCTGGAGTATTGCCTTTATTGATCCACCCACTCAGCAATGGCAGGTCCCATGCACACATGCAAGGGCCTTGGAGTAATTGGACCTTGGTTTACTCAGCTCCATTACTTCTCACTGTTGGCCAATGCTGCAGTCAGGCCAGTCTCCTTAGAGCTGCTTTGCGCCGTCCTGCCCACGCTATGTTTTATGTTTTGAATTTGCTTTGCATGCTCTGTTTCTAATCTCCTGCCCTGGGTGGGAGTGGAAGAGGGTGAGGAGAGTCGGGAAGGAAATTGAACGGTTTTCTCACAACAGTCTGACCCTATCAGTCAACCACGATTCAAGAATATTTACACTTTAAGATATGTGAAAAGTAAAGGAGGTTTTTTGTTTTTTTTTTTTTAGAAAGATAAAGAGCAAATCAAAAGTAAAAATAAGGAGACAGCAGGAGATAAGAAGGAAGAGAGAAAAACAAGAGGAGTACCTCAGTGGAGGAGTGTGCCAGATAGACATGAAAAATTAAAACCACTAACAGTATTTGTTATATGTAATGTAAGGTGCAATATATGTATGCTTGTTTGTATGCACATAAACATGCATATATATGCATACAAATACATACATTTCTATCTGCATATGAGCTTCCTTGTCTTTCACTGTGACTTCTATTCAAGTAAAGAATTAATCTGTATCTGCTCCAGGTACAGAAAAGTTACAAAAAACCAGCTTGAGAGATGGATGGTCAGTAACAGGAATGGATGTGTGACTTGGCATGTCCCCCACCACACAAAGAGAGTGTATCTTTCAGATTCTGATACACTCTCCTTGGGTGGTGGGAGGCATGTTTATGTGCATATATACAAGGATACATATATTGCACCCCACGTCACATATAACCATGTGGGCAAATTATTCCCAGGCTGCTGCAGGCTGGCGTTTCTCCTGGCCCACGGTGAGTACCAGTGTGGAACTGGGACACACGTAGTCCAACTCTCTGCCGTCGTGACTCATTACCCCCTTCGACCTCACCTTCTTGGTGTTATATTTCGGGATTTCATCTAAATATTCAGAAGGGCAATCTCTTCCTTTCCTTCGGGGTTATCGATTATGTTTTATCTTCTTAGTGCTGACCAAAAGCTTAATTGTCTACAGCAGTGTTTATCAGGCTTTCTTAATTCATCTCCCTTTTTGATAAGCCTGAAATGTGTATGCTCTTCTCTTTGGGGTTTTTCAGACTCTGATACACTCTCCTTGGGTGGTGGGGAGCCTGCCAGGTCACACACCCTTCCCTGTTACTGTGCAGCCACCTCCCAAACTGGTGTTTTTTTTGAGATGGAGTCTTGCACTTTCACCCAGGCTGGAGTGCAGTGGCGTGATCTCGGCTCACTGCACCCTCCGCCTCCTGGGTTCAAGCAATTCTCCTGCCTCAGCCTCCCAAGTAGCTGGGATTACAGGCGCCTGCCACCACACCCGGCTAATTTTTGTATTTTTAGTAGAGACGAGGTTTCACCATGTTGGCCAGGCTGGTCTCGAACTCCTGACCTCAGGTGATCTGCCCACCTCGGCCTCCCAAAGTGCTGGGATTACATGGGTAAGCCACCGCATCTGGCCCCAAGCTTGTTTGTGTAACTTTTCTGTACCCGGAGCAGATATAGATTAATTCTTTACTTGAATAGAGGCCACCGTGAAAAACAAGCAAGTTCATATATTGATAGGAATATATGTTTATATGCATATATGCAAGCATACCTATATTGCACCCTCATATTACATATGACTAACAAATGCTGTTAGTGGTTTTAATTTTTCACGTCTACCTGGCACACTCCTCCACTGGGTGTACTCCTCTTGTTTTCCTCTCTTCCTTCTTATCTCCTGCTCCCTCCTTATTTTTACTTTTGATTTATCTTTCTGAAAAAAAACCCCAAAAAAAGCAAAAACCCTCCTTTACTTTTCACACATCTTAAAGTGGTAAATATTCCTGAATCATGGTTGACTGATAGGGTCAGATTGTTGTAAGGAAACTGTTCAGTTTTCTTCCCGACTCTCCTCACCTTCTCCCACCCCTACCCAGGGCATTAGAAACCCTGGTTTGATTTTCCTTGAACCTCCCCCACCACCTGCTTTTACTTCTCCTCTCTCCTGGCTTTAGAGAAGTGAGGACAAAAGGACTCTGCTGCAGGTTGTTCTTTTGATTTTTTTTAAAAAAGATTCTTGTCCTGGCTTTCCTGATTCTCCAGAGTCTCCTGGGATTTTGTAGAACAAAATAGAAGAGGGAGGAGAAGCAGGGTTCCCCTAAAGGTTATCCTGTAGGCATTTAGAATGTACAATCTCATACACGGCTGTCTACTGTATTTCCTTGCAAACATTCCGCCTCGCACTTATTCTGTGAGGGAAATAAGCAGTTTCCCCACATAGTCAATAAAAGTGTATTGTGTTCAATACTAGGAGAAATACAGAAATAGCCTTGGTGGGGTAGAAAAGGCTGGAAGCGTGAATAATAGAATATAGCACATAACAAAGAGGTAAAGACTAAAAGATCAGAAAGGATTTTGAGTGGGAGAATGTTATGATCCCTGAGGAAAATGATAGATTTTTAAACTATTATGAAATTAGAGCCCCCATGACTCCATTTTACAGGAGAGTATACCAGTCAGGAGAAGATAAGAAATTGGCTCCAAATCAAAGCAAGTAAGTGGCAGACTAGAACCCAGTGGAATCCAGGAACTGCCCAGGTCCCAAATTGGCCGTTGGATGGTATGTACATAGGTCAGATACCAACAACATGACAAGAATTGAAAACTCTCTTTCCTCTCCTTTTATTGCTTGAGAAGCTTCCTGGGGGAGGTGGAACTTGAAAGTGAGCCTTTAAGAATAGTTCAGAGTTAAATAAGGAGATGAGCAGGCAGTCTGTAGGAAGAGAACCAAGTACAGAGAGTTGGGAATAGATGTTGTGTTTCACAGTCACTGGACAGATGGAACTATTTAGAAGGAAGTGGGTATTGTGGAGGTTGGTGGAAGGTCAAATGCTGGGGAGACTGGGCTTTTAGTGGGGCTGTGGAAGCTGAGCACAGTAGTTGAGATATGGTCTGTGAGGCAGTGGGAGTTACTGAACGCAGTTGAAAGGGGAAGTGAGATTATAGGCATGGTTGATTTGGAACAGTACCTTAGTTGCAGTATGCAGGGTGGATTGAAAAAGGGGAGCCTGCCATGAAGGAAGCCAACAAAGAAAATGTCAAGTAGAAGGCAGATCTGTTTGAGCCTCTTGGTTTTTAGGCATATTTGGGTGGTGAGAAATGGTTTTCTCTGCTCCTCAGCACTCTTCTTTTATTCATCTTGAAGCTATAAACTTGAGCAAAGAAGGTGACCTTCTCCAGTTGAGAAGGTATAAAACTAACCATACACACCCCTGCTAAAACTGCCACACAAGCTTTTAGGACAAAATCAGTGGACACTTAAATTAATTTGAGTGGAATATGATGAGGAATTATATTAGGGTAGGGAAAGTCATAAATCTTAAATATGATAAAAAGGATGAAAATTGGAAAGGAGCTTTAAGCTGTCATTATTTTCAGATATGATTGTTTATGTAAACTAAAAAATTACTGCAAATGAATAATTAGAATTATTAAGAGTTTAGCAAGCTTGCTCAATTCAAAAGAAAGGTGGGGTGTATTTATTAATATATCAGATACAGTGGACTTCAAGGAAAATTACAGAGATAAAGGAAGACATTACATACTGATAAAAGAGTCTGTTTACCAGAAAGACAAAATAATTCTACGTGTGTATGCATCTGAGAATAGAGGCTCAAAATACATGAGGAAAAAAGTGGTAGAACCAAAAAGACAAGTAGACAAATCCACAGTTATAGGTGAGGACTTTGACACTCCTGTCTTAGTTATTGATAGAATTAGTTCACAGAAAATTAGCAAGGACATAGAAGAACTGAACAACACTGTAAACCAACTGGATCTAATTGGCATTTATAGAATGCTTCACTCAACAATAAGATATACAGAGGATACATATTCTTTTCTAGTGCTTGTGAAACATTCACCAAGGTTGACTATATCCTCATCCATAAAATAAATTTTTAACTGATTTTAAAATGTGAAACCATACAGAGTATGTTCTCTGACCATAATGGAGTTCAACTAGAAATCTATAACAGAAAGATAACTAGGAAACCCCAAATGTCTGGTAATATAGTTAAGTAAATAATCCATAGGTGAAAAGAGGAAATTTCATGGGAAATTAAAAAGTATTTAGAACTGAATGAAAATGAAAACACAACATATCAAAGTTTGTGGGGTGCATCTGATGATTGGAGGGAATTTAATAGCATTAAATGCTTAATTAGAAAAGAAGAATGGATACCCCATTTACCCTGTGATTGTTATGCATTGCACGCCTGTGTCAATAAACCTCATGTAGCACATAAGTATATATACCTACTATATACCCACAAAAATTAAGAAGTAAAAGAAGAATGGTCTCAAATCAGTAATATAAGGTTCTACCTTAAGAAAATAGAAAAGGAGGAACAAAATAAACCCAAATCAGGCAGAATGAAAGAAGTAATAAAGAGATGAGTAGAAATCACTGAAATAGAAAACAGAAAAAAATTAGAATAAATGAAAACAAAAGCTGATGTTTTGAAAAGATCAATAAAGTTGATCTGGCCAGACCGACTAAGGAAAAATGTAAGTGAAAACACAAATTACTAATATCAGGAATAAACAACGGGATATCACTGCAGACCTGGAAAGTTGTTTAAAGGATTAAAAAGTATCACACACCATTTTGCACATAAATTGGACAATTTGAGTAAAATATACCAACTCCTTGAAAACCACAAATTACTGAAATTCACCAAAGAAGAAATAATTTATCTTGAAAAGTGGAGATAATTGGAATACTTTTATTACTATAAATAGAGTTCTTTTTGAAAACAAAACTCTGGGACCAGGTATTTTCACTGACAGTTGTACCAAACATTTGAGGGAATAACACAATCTCTTTCAGAAAACAGAAGGAGAGAGAACACTTCATATCTATTTTGTGAGGTCTTTATTGCACTGATAATAAAACCAAAGATATTACAGAAAAAGAGAATTATAGACCAACAGTCCTCATGAACATAGATGTAAAAAATCTTCACAAATCAAATGCAGCAATATGTAAAAAATATAAAACATTATGACCAAGTGAGGTTTATTTATCCCAGTAATGTATGGTTGGGCCAACATTCACAAATCACTGTGATTTCTCATTTTAAATGACTCAACTGGTACAGCCAAAGCAAATGACAAAATTCAAAATCCATTCATGATAAGACATTTTACCAAACTAGAATTATTAGGAATTTTAAACTGGTAAGGTGCATCTGGAAAAGAAAAAAAAACAACAACCCTACAACTCACATCATATTTAATGGTAGAAGAGTGAACGCTTTTCCCCTAAGACTGAAATTGAGGCAGGGATGTTCGCTTTCCTTTCTTCTACTTAACCTTGTAGTGGTGATCCTAATCAGTGCAATAAGGCAAGAAAAATAAATAAAAGACATACATATTGAAAAAGAATAAATAAAACTGCCACTATTTGTACACGATGTGATCACCTATGTATAAAATACTGAGAACTCTATGAAAAATCTCCTAGAACTAATAACAATTTATGAAAGTCTCAAGACACAGAAACGTCTAAATGCCACTTATATTTCTGTATACCTGCAGTGAACAATTTAGGAAACAGTATTTAGAGAAGTAGCAAAATATGTGCAGGATCCATGTGCCAAAGGCTACAAAACACTGTTGAAAGACATTTTAAAAGACTTTTAAGTGCAGACATAGCATATTCGAGATTGTAGGATTCAATCTGTTTATGATGTCATTTCTCCCCATATTGATCTATAGGTTTTGTGCAATTCCCATCAGAATTTCAGCAGCGTATTTTTGTAGATACAGGCAAGCCGACTCTAAAATTTGCATGGATAGGCAAAGGAACTAGAGTAGCCAAGACAATCTAGAAAGAAGAACAGAGTTGGAAGGATCACACTATCCAATTTTAATTACAGTAAAGCTACTATGAACAAGGCAGTGTGGTATTGATAAAGACGTGTACATTTAGATCCAACTCAGCAGACTAGAGAGTCCAAAATAAAACCTACACAAATACGATCAATTGATTTTGAACAAAGATGCCAGGGCAATTAATGGAGAATGGATCTCACATAAATTAGATCATATGGCATGTGTTCTTTTGTGCCTGACTTCTTTCTCAATATATTATTTTTGAGATTCATACATGTTGCATATGTCAGTATTTTTTTTTGGTCTTTTTAAGTATTTTGTTGCTCAAATATACCATAATTTGTTTATCCATTCACCTGTTGGTAGACATATGAATTATTTCCAGTTTTTGGCTTTTTTGAGAAACATATGCTATCAACATTATGGAACAAATCTCTTTGTGAATTGTGTTTTTATTTCTTTGGATAAGTACCTGGGAGTAAAATTGATGGATCAATTTTGTAAGAAATCACCAAACAGTTTCCCAAGGTATTTATATCATCTGTACTCCCACCAGTTATGTCCAGTTGCTCCATACCCTTGTCAGTATTTGATACTGTCAGTTTTTTTTTTTTTAATTTTTGCCACTTCAGTAGCTGTGTTGTAGTAGTTTATCATGGCTTTAATTTGTACTTCCTTAACAGGTAATGATGTGAAACACCTTTTCATGAGTTTATTGGACATTCAGATGTCTTCTTTTGTGAAATCCTGTTCAATCCTTTGCTTATGCCAAAAATGAATTCTTCATCTCTTCTGTTTTGATTTGTAGGAGTTCTTTATCTATTTTGCATGTAAGTCATCTGCTGATTGTGTTATTACCAATGCTGCCCCCTCATTGTTGCTTGCCTTTTCGTTTTCTTGATGTCTTTATGAACAGAGTTTTTAATTTTGACCAAGTTCAAGTTATCATCGTTTCTTTTATGGTTAATAGTTTTTGTATCCTATTGAAGAAATCATTGCCTATGCCATAGAAGGAGATATTCTGCATTTTCATTTGGAGGCTTTATTAGTTTACATTTAGATCCGTAATCCAGTTCAAATAAGTATTTGAGTGTGTTGTAACATAGGAGTCAATTTCATTTTTTTTCCAGTTGAATATCCAATTTATCCAGCAGCATTTATTCCCCATTGTATTGCAGTTGACTCTGTCACAAATCAGTTGATAGTATAGTATATTTAGGTCTGTTTCTGGACTGTATTTGTAGTTTATTCATCTTTAAAAATTTTTCTGAATTGATAAATAATAATTGTACACATTCATGGGGTACGTTGTGATGTTTTGATACATATAATACCCATATTTTAAATGTTTTAAATATTCTTTTGTAACTACTCAGGATTTAATAACACAATTTTTAAAACTTCAACTAAAAAAGTGAAAAAGAAAAAAATTACCAGTTATGATAGGTGGAGAGTATTAAATTCCAGGTTTAAGTAAAATTAAGGTTAAGATGTATTTCTAGGTCATGACCTGGAAAATAGAGTTGATAAGCTATTGTGGTGTCTGTACTGTGTTCCTGGCACTATCGTGGGAATACAAAAATGAAGACGGTGGATCTTATCCTTGAGGAACATGTGGGTGAGTGAGAGATAGACCATATAGTAAGTCTGTGTTCCCTCAACACCACATGGATACCTTCATTGAGGCACTACAGTGTGTTGAATCATGTGATTGAAGGTTTCTCAAGAAGACATGGCTACCAAACAGGCAGATTTAAAAGACAGACCTTGGAAAAGAAGATTGAATGATAGAGATTTTATGTTATCCCAGTGTGATTTTATGTTATCCCAGTGTGATAGTTATAGAAGACCTGAGAATACGTGAGTCTCGGAAGAACAACCTTTGTTTCTTTCACTTGTTCGGGCAGAGGCTTTGAAGCCCATATCTAAAACCCTGAAGAATGGATAGATGTCTCTTGGCTTTTTGGAAGAGAAAGAAGTTATAAAGGTTTTAACTGTAGTTAACTGCCCTAATCTTTATGCTTTTCCAAATATGCCCATTAGATTTTAGTTTGGCATATGGGAAGATATTTGGCACTGATGACAATCTCACTGATTTGGCGAATTTATCATCTATCTGAACAAACAGCTAAGTCAGAAGAGGTGACATTATAGACTAGCAGAAGGCACTGGCCAAATCTGACTGAAATCAAAACAGGACAGTTGTGCAACTCAGCAAGGATTAAAGACAAAAACAAAAAACGTGGGCATGGGGATGAGTAAGGGATGTGTTGTCTTCAGGTGTTTCCATTTACCTGGTTATCAATTGATAGAAAACAATGTTGTCAGTAAAACTGAAGTTTTGAGATTAGATTATTGTGGTTTTTGTTTATAACCTGGGTCAGAAGGTTATTCACAAAATAAAGTTCTAAATGTGCCTTGGGCCTTGGAATTTGCATGGCTTCGTATATGCAGCTCTTTCAGCTGTGATATCCTTAAGGCAAACAAGAGTCATTTTATTATACATTGCACAATGTTAGAAAACCAGTCTTGTTACTGTATGAGTTACAGAAGTTGGACAGACAGCGTAGGTGGGGCAGATAGCTTTCCCTGGCCTACCGTGAGCTAGAGAGCCATTGCAGTGCCTGAGCATTAATCTCAAACTTTGATCCTAAAACACCAACTAGAGAAAATAGAAAAGCAAAAAATCAAAACAGAGCATTATGTTTCTGTCTTCCAAAAGGAAGCAGAGCGTTATGTTCCTTTCCTTTTGGATGTTTTCCAAACAATGTGAATCACAGTTTTTAAAATCTTTACTTTCACAATGTTGCTTATTAAAAAAACAACATCTCAGCTTTGTATTATAGATCAACTGACTTCCTATAGGGAAAGGTAAGTAGTCTAGTTATTACTTTGATTTTGATTGGCATCTCCTAGGATTATTCTGACACTACCATTAGAAGATTTATACACTACTTTACCAACTTACATATAAAGACCTATAGTCCTGGTGTTGGATGGGCTTGGGATTTCATTAGCTCTAGGTGCCAATTCTAGTTGATTGATACTTTGTTGAGGCACTAACTTAAAAGTATTGAGAGTCTGAGCCTGGATTTGGTCAAGGAGGGCTACAATATGTAAAGGGTTGGCAAACTTTCCTGTACAGGGCCAGGCAGTAAATATTTTAGGCTTTGTGGGAAACTACTCTGCTATTATAGTGAATAAACAGTCATAGACAATATATAAATGACTGAGCATTGCTGTGTTCTAGTAGATCGAGTTATAATCATGGATATTTGAATTTCATGTAATTTTCATTTGTCACAGAATATTATTCTTCTTTTGATTTTTTTCCAGTCATTTAAAAATGTAAAAATTATTCTTGTGGACCATAAAAATCCAGATGATGGGCAGAATTTGGTGTGTAGGTTATAGTTTGCTGCCCCCTGCAATGGATTGTCACTGGTTGCCCTTGGCTTGGGAGGAAGAGTGATAGCATTCCTGCTCTTTTTCTGGGTTAAAGCTCTGATACCTCAGGGAGTTCAATGCCAAGAGGTCTATGAAGCATAAGTAAGGCCATACTCTATTTAATAAAGCATTACTGTTAATTATTTATGGAAAGAAACCAAGTCTAGAATGCAAGCCATTGGCAAACCAGGATAGAATTGTTTCATCACTTTAGGCCTTGAGTGGAAGTGATGAGAGCTCAACAGAAACAATTATGCAGCCACAGAGCAAGGAAGAACATATGTTCAATAGTGAAATGTTGGTTCTCCTGGCTGCCCTCCTTGCCTGGCTACTCCACTGTCCTCCCCTTCCCAATGCACACGTCTGACTCTGAGGCTGGACTTAGGTAATTCAGTGTGAAGTCTGTAAAAGGGGCAGTTGATCTTAAAGCCAAAAAGAAGTGTTGCACAGCTTGCGTTCTGTTCAAGTATCCAGAGGGTGGTGGTCCTAGGCAGAGCTCTCTCCTTGTCTACTGCACTGTGAAGACAGATGTTGCTTTCTTTCTATCTTCTTTCATCTGCAGAGGCCCGTAACTCAGAAATCAGCCTTGGTAAAATGTGCAACTTTGTGTCGACTCTGTAATATAGGGTATATTGTATCTGGCAATCCTTCTTGACAGCAGATGCCATAGCAGCTTGTTTTTTGGGAGGACATGATTGTCCTTATGATAAAATGAATCTTCAGAGTCTCAGTTTCCCTTAATACTTCTAATCAACTTGGTAACCATCAAACTCTCTTGAAATACTTCCCGTGATGTTTCTGCCTGCAGCTGAGTTGGAGGAGGTGACTCTAATGCAGATTGGTACCACTATGACTTCTTGACCACTCAACTTAAATGAGCCCCAATTCTTGCCTCACATCCTTTTGTCAGATCAGCTTGTTCTTCATTCTCCAGAACGATAGTATTTCTTTCCTTTTTTACTTTCCTCAAACTTCCCAAGTCCTTTCTCTTATGGCCAACCTCACTTTCTCCTTCCTAGAGAAAATTGAAGCTCTGTCAGATGGATGGAACGATCTTAACTTTTTGCTAAGAAGTTAAGACTCACTATTTCTATTACCATCTCTCTCCTCTGCCCCACCTGTTCTAATAGAGAAGCTATTCTTTCTCTATCCTTCCATCTGGTTCTCATGTTTTCCCAAACTTTGCTATATTATATTATCAAGTATCTCTTCTCTCTCGTATATTCAACTGATCTCTCAAATAGTTTCCTCCATCAACATTTGAACATGTTTGATTTCTTCCATCTCAACAGCAGAAGATATCTTGATACTTCTCCATTACTCCATCTAGCTTTCCTCCCTTCTATATTGCCAGACTTTTGGAAAGACTTGTCTGTATTCACTGTCTCCATTTCTTTGTCTCACATTCATGGTATATATTGCCCTATCTGGCTTCTGACCCTGTTGCTCTGCCAAACCACTCTGCCCAACCTCAGTAAAGTATCAAAGTCACCGAACTCCATCTTGCTGAATCCAATGGTACATCCTGTGAGTCTTTCTTATTTGACCTTTTAACAGAATTTGGCATTGTGGATCACTTTTTCTTGAACTGCCTTTGTCTTCCCCTTGGCTTGAATGATACCACATTCTTCTGGGTTTCTTCTTGTTTCTCTGGCCACTCCTTATTGGTCTCCAGTGCAGGAAATAATGGATTTCCTCGTGGATCACTCTACAGTGTCTCCCTGTGCAATTTTCTTCATGCCCTTGGCTTCAGGGACCATTCTGTGTGGATGACTCTCAAACTTAATTCTCCTGAGCCTTCTTTGAGCTGCACATGGTCAATCCACAGGGCCTAAAACACCATGGAAAAGAGTTTGAATTTTGAGCAGAGAAGTGATATGATTTTGCTTACATTTTTGAAAAGATCACTCTTCCTGCTGGGTGCAGAGTAAACAATGGAGAGGCAAAAGTGGAAGCAGGGAAACCTCTTAGGAGGTTAATGTCCAGGAAAGAAGTTCTAGGGGCTGGGTCTAGGGTGTTGTATCCAGCTGGATGTTCAAAATGACCTCACACTCCCCATGTCATGACCTAATTCATGATTTCTGCCAGACTTCCTGTTGTCACCTGCCCCATCTGATTGAGTTGGAAACCTCGACCCTACTTTCTTTTTCTAATTCATCATTTGATACTCTGGCCCTCTTCCACTTTGCTTCTAACACAGTAGCCAGAGTTGTCTTCAATACAAGTCTGATGCCATCCCCAGGATAATTATTTTCGGTGTTTCCCATCACTCAGAGGAAAAAGACTAGAAAATCTGAATATGTCCATCTAAGGTTCTACACAGCCTGGCCTTAACGTACCTCGCTAGCCTCCCCTCGTACGTCCTTCCTTTTGCTTCTGCACTTCTCTACCTTCTGCTTGTGTTGTTCTCTGCCACTCTGACCACTTTTATCTACTCATTTCCTAGTCTTCCAGAATTCTGACTGAAGTATCACTTTTGGGGAAGATTTTCCATAGTGCTTGACTATCCCAGTTTAGGTCAAATTCTCTTATTCTGTGTTCTTGTGGAACTGGATTTCTTTCCTTTTGTAGGCTTATCTTAGTTTCTAACTACATGCTCATTTATATGATTATTTGATTACTATCTTTTTTGAGATGGTGTCTCACTCTGTCACCCAGGCTGGAGTGCAGTGGCATGATCACAGCTCACTATAGCCTTGACCTCCCTAGGCTAAAGTGATCCTCCTACTTCAGCCTCCTGAGTAACTGGGACTACAGGCACATGCTACCATGCCCAGCTAAATTTTGTATTATTTTGTAGAGATGGGGTTTTGTCATGTTGCCCAGGCTGGTCTCGATCTCCTGGACTCAAGCCATCTTCCTGCCTTGGCCTCCCAAAGTGCTGGGATTACAGCATGAGCCACCGCTCCCAGCCCTTTGATTACTAATTTTTTAAAATGACATGAGGGACTGTATTAGGGTTCTTTAGAGAAACAGAACCAATAAGGAGTGTGTGTGTGTGTGTGTGTGTGTGTGTGTGTGTGTATTATAGAGAGAGAGAGATTGATTGATTGATTTTAAGGAGTTGGCTCATGTGGTTGTGGGGATTGTTAAGTTTGAAATCTGCCGGGCAAGTGGCAGGCTGGAGACCCAAGGGAGAGTTGATGTTGCTGTCTCAAATCTGAAGTCTCTTTTTCTGGGGGACCTCAGTCTTTTAGGGTTTCCAACTGATTTGATGAGGCCCACCCACGTTATTGAGGGTAATCAAGTTACTCAAAGTCTACTGATTTAAATGTTACTTACATCTAAAAAATAATTCACAGTGAGATCTAGACTGGTATTTTACCAGTTACTGGGTACTATAGCTAGCCAAGTTGACACAAAAAAATTAAACATCACAGGGACCATGTCTGTGTTAGCCCATTATTATATCCTCAGTGTCTGCCACAATGTATGACATGTAGAAGGCAGTCAGTAAACATTGATTGTATGGATTTGAGAGCGTTAACTTTCTACTTTCCACCTGTAGCCAATGCCAGTGAGTGTTGTACATTTCATGGCTATAAGGACTGTTCTTTGGAGTAGTCCTTTGTGTTCGTTCTAAAATATTTTGTTGATAAACAGTTTTGTGATTTAAGAGAGATCTCTAATTTTTGACAAGTTTGGGTTTTTTTAAAAAATAATTTTAAACTTTTAAGTCAGGGGTACGTGTACAGGTTTGTTTGTTACATAGGTAAACTTGTGTCCTGGGGTTGTTTGTACAGATTATTTTATCACTTAGCTATTAAGCCCAGTACTCGTTAGGTATTTTTCTTGATCCTCTCCATCCTCCCACCCTTCACTCTCTGATTGGCCCCAGTGTGTGTTGATCCCCTCTATGTGTCCATGTGTTCTCACCAGACAAATTTGTTTTCTTGTAATTCATTTATAGACCCTCTTAGCCTGTTTCTTTGCAGACTCTTTTATTCTCATCCCATAAAAAAGCCTTGTCAGCCCTTTGACTTAACCATTGGATTGGCTCTTTTCTTACATTCCTCTTGTGTCTTTTTTCCTGTATTTTCTTGGATGCAGTAGCCAGAGCCAACTTTGTTTTCAGTGTAATTGGACCATGACTTTATTTAAGGAGATAATTGCATTTTTATTTCCTAATGCTCTTCAATTTTATTGGCCATTTTGGCGACAGCAGCACATTGTGTTGAATATTCTATTTCTAAAACCAAACTTCTCATCCTGGCCCTGTGTCCAGAGTTTTCTATTTCTGTCACTGGTGCCAGACACCAAGACAAGAATGCTTGGATTTATCCTTAACTTTTCCCACCCTCACCATTCCTAGTCTGTTACAAGATTCTCTTCATTCTTCTTATGGTTCTTCGACATTGATCCTTTTTATTTGTCCATTTCTTACAACAAGCCTTTATGGGCTCATGCCAGATAACTGATTTCTTCTTGGTGTCTTTACGACTGTTCCCTCCCAGCTTCAAGTTTTTGTAGCCAGCAACCTCAGATGAATCTTCCTAAGCATCAGCTTGAGTGTGCTTTCTTCTCCCTACCTCCCAATACCCAATCACCACCTTAAGCTTCTCCCTACCTCCCAATACCTAATCACCACCAAAGCTTAAGTTTGATTAAGATTCAAACTTGATTTCCTTTTCCTACTGGACCTTCAGTACAGAGGATTAAGTTAATTTTACTTCTCAGGCCATGACATACTATCATTTTTGGTCTCTGTAACCCTGTTCTCTTATTTATTTAATTCCTTTATTCTCTTTTAGTGACAATTTGAATATATTGTTTTTTGTCTGTGTTCTTATAAAATATGTATTGTTGTTTTGGTTATTTTAATTTATATGACTTGTACTCTAGATCTCATTTTATTTTGTTTTATATATTTCACTGCTTTTCACATCCTTCTGTGATGCCATGTAAACATGCAGTCTAATGCTTCTAATTGCTGTTTCTCTTTTTATTCACATCATTATAAGGATGATAAGAAAATAAAGTTATAAGTCAATTTTTTATGAATGTCAAATAAAAAAATCCAAAATAAAATATTAGCTAAACAATCCCAACTTTATATTTTTAAAATATATCACAATTAAGTAGTATTTATTTCCAGTAATGCCCACATAATAATATAATGATGGAATAATAATATATTCAATATAACAATAACCTTTCAATTTTATTTACTTCATGTATATCTATGTATGTTTATTAGAATTTAATACTTTACTCCCTAGAGGTCTAATGTACTGGTTAGGTTAATTTTTCTATATTTCATGGTTTATATTGCCATTATGAATGATATACAGTTATGCTATATTTTATAGTTGGGTTTGACTGCTGTAGAGTCATGAGATTGATTTTTAAAAAAATTAGTAACAACCTTGATGAAGTCTCTTACTGCCAAGATGGGTGGATCTCTTGAGATCAGGAGTTCAAGACCAGCCTGGCCAACATGGTGAAACCCCGTCTCTACTAAAAATACGAAAATTAGCCGGGTGTGGTGGTGCACGCCTGTAGTCCCAGCTACTCAGGAGGCTGAGGCAGGAGAATCGCTTGAACCTGGGAGGTGGAGGTTGCAGAGCCGAGATCGTGCCACTGCTCTCCAGCCTGGGCGACTGGCCATCTCAAAAAAAAAAAAAAAAGTCTAATAGTTACTTATCTATTAACATTTTTAAATATTACATTGAATCATATGGCAATGCTGATATTTGACCGTATTTTTGCCTATAATGTCTGTAATTTTAAATATTTCAACCTAATAGATGATTATATTGTCTACAAATAATGGTAGTTTTTTTCTCTTTCTTTATACCTTATATTTTTTGTTTCCCTAGATTTTTCAGAACTTCTAGACTGTGTTAAGTAGCACTGATAATGAATATCCTACAGTTTTCCTGTTAACTACATTTCTTCAAGGTTTTGGGTTCATGTAGAGATACTTTATCAAGCCTAAGAAAATCCTTCTTATCCCAGTTTGCAATGAGGTATTTTCATTTTTTTCCTAATCACAATAGAAGTTGAATTATAGCAAATGCTCTTTCTGCATCCATTGAGATAATCATGTAGGTTTTCTTTTTTATATATACATGAAGTAAATGAAATTGATAGGCTGTTATATTGAATCATCTGGGCATTACTGAGATACATACTACTTAATTATGATATATTTCAAAAATATAAAGTTGGGTTTGTTTAGCTAATATTTTCTTTTGGATTTTTTTTTCTTTTCTTTTTTTTTTTTTTTTAAGACAGAGTCTTGCTCTGTCTCCCAGACTGGAGTGCAGTGGCGCCATCTTGGCTCACTGCAAGCTCCGCCTCCCGGGTTCATGCCATTCTCCTGCCTCAGCCTGCTGAGTAGCTGGGACTACAGGCGTCCGCCACCACGCCTGGCTAATTTTTGTGTTTTTAGTAGAGATGGGGTTTCACTGTGTTAGCCAGGATGGTCTCGATCTCCTGACCTCGTGATCTGCCCACCTCGGCCTCCCAAAGTGCTGGGATTACAGGCATGAGCCACTGAGCCTGGCCTTTATTTTGGATTTTTATATCACATTCATAAAAATTGACCTATAACTTTATTTTCTTATAATCCTTATACGGCTTAGGAATCAAGATTGCAAAGTTTAGTTGCATTAAACAAGTTAGGCAACTTTCATTTCTATCTTCTGGAACAATTTGTATAAGGTAGGGATTAACTCCTATTGAAAGGTAGAACTCACCTTAAAACTATTGTGTCTTGGGGGGTCCAAACTACCTGTTCTTCCTAACCTTAACTGTGTTCCTATATCACCCTCTTACCTAATTGAGCGGGTCCGTCATTCCTATTTCTATTTCAGCATGTTTCTGCTTGCTGTTCTACTTGATGTAACAACTTTCCTTTCCTCTGTTTGTCTAAACCTTACCATTTAAGGCCAGGGTACAGCCCAAATCACTCTTGAAACCCTTTCTGATGCCCTGGGCCTTCAGCAGCCCTCCTATTTTTGGCTTCTTATAGTATATATTGTCTCTTTCACTCTTTTGACCCTTGGCATGAGCAACATTGCATAAATATTTATCCCCATATTAGTATATATCTAGGACCTCTCTGCACCTCCTCATTTAAACCTGGATTTTAAGTCTCAGTTGTACATAGAACCCAGCCTCTCTTGGGAGTTCTATTTGTTAGTGGTGATCATTTGATTATATCACACTCAGCTTTGATCAACCTGACCTGTTCGTATTGACATAATCACACCAACATATTCCACCTTAAGGCTTTTTCACTACTCTTTTCTTCTTTTGCATCATACCTGCATGCATGATTCCTAGTTTTATTGAGTCTCTGCTCAAATGTCATTTTCTTCATATGGCCTTCCTTGACCACTCTATTTAAAATCGTAGTCCTACTGCCCCACATTCATGATCCAACCCCCATCCTCTGCTTTATTTTAATTATATTTTATTGTTTATTTTCTTTCTCTGCCTATTGTAATACAAGGTCATCAGGGTCAGAGATTTTAATCTGCATTGTTTACTGATATATCTTGGTACCTACAAGAGCGCCTGGGACCTATTTAATATTCAGTAAATATTAGAATAAATGAATGAAACCAAATATGTTAGCCTTCAGTTAAGAACTTGTCCTGCAATTTAGTCCTCCTACCACTAAGCAACAGCAAAGGAGAAGTGGTTATTTAAGTCCTGGGGTTTTGGGATTGCAAGGGATTGAAGCCTTTTTAGTAAATATTTATTCAAATGCTTCCCCATCTTTGCCAAAAAGAACTATGAGTCTTTTTCCTCTGATTGCTAAATTATCTTAAGCCAAAGAACTCATTTTTTTCTTTTAAGATGCTCCGTTGAGAAAATTATCTTTTTGGGTACTTTTGGATAATTTTTGGATAATTGCTCTTTGGAGCTAGTTGCAAGAGAGGTCTTTTTTTTTCTTCCTGGTTCTTTGACTACTCTTGGGGTCTGCCTCCAGTCCTGTCCCTCTTACAGTAAGATGTGGCTGGGAGGAGAGTATTGATTCCTCAGATTGTTACATCTTCACTTCTCAGATTGTTTTAAATTCAGTGTCTCATGGCTCAAACTTCTTATCATTGGAGATATTTCCTAAGTCGCTCTTATGCTCTCCTTTACCTGGTAATATGAGGAATCAGGAAGATGTGATGGGATTAGTTTCTAGGTCCAGTCTAGTCACCATTTGCCTTGGGACCTTAGGCAAGTCCTTTTATCCTGGAGAGTTAAGACCTCCCCCACTGTAAAATGAGGGAATCAGATTAGGTGCCCTGTGAGGTCTTTTTTTCCAGCAGCTAAACAAAAACCTAAGAAATATGTTATTATTTTTTTTCCTTTTGATAGGGAGCTATTCCTGACAGCTCTCATCTGGTGTTTTGCTTAATTTACACACAATGATTAATTTACACACACGCTTAGCCTGTATCCCTTAGCAACACTTAGCAACTGCCTGCTTTCAGAAAGTAGTTCAGTTAAGGTTGTTTAAAGGGACATTATCCCATATATCAAAGCAGAAGTGAAAATAAAGTTGACTTTGTCTGGGGACACGTCCGCTTCTGACTTTGCAGTAATTTTTCTTTATTACATTTTCCTGTTTGGTTTTTGTCCACTTGCACAGTTTTTATGAACCCTAACAGAAGTTTATTCTGGCTAGCTTTCAAAGGAATTAAGTATTGAATGTTTACTATGCTCCAGAACATGGTCCTAAGTTCATGCCATACCTTATCTCATTGAATTCTTCAACAACTCTTGTGAGGTCAGGAGGGTGGTTACCTTTTACAGATTCAAGAAAACATCTTAAGCCTGCACAGCTAGTCAGTGAAGAGTCCAGCAATGAGACTTGGCTGCCGGACTCCAGACACCATGCTGTTCACCTGTGCTGTGCTTTCTCCTGTTGTTTTACCAAAATCTCCTGTTTACCTCTGTCAACAACCAGCAAAGCCGGACACTTGTTAAAGTGGTAGGGGCAGTTTAATGGGTAACGTACTATGACAGTAGGGAGGATGATTCAGCATGAACTGGACTCAGCTTCATTTGTACAGAGGTTACTGGTGTTTTAAAGGGAGAATAGGGGAATGAGCAGAGGCTCCGTAGAGTCAGGGAAGTGAAAAAAATTACAAAGGCTTGGTCAGTGTAGATGCTGATTAGACCAACTGTGTCTGTTCGCTGGCAATGATCCAAGAAGTCAGGATTCAACGCTCCCATTGAGGCCCTGTTCTTTCTGATGATTGCATTTCAGAGGGATGGATAGCTTTCAGGTCCTCGAGAAAGACACTCCTGAATTGTAGGAGATGTATATGCATCTCACAGGGACACAGGAAGGATTCACCATTGTAAGCCCTTTTTACTAAAGAGTGTAAGAAACAGTGGTCAGGGGCCTACAGTCAGATGTTGGCTAGAAAAACAGTAAATTCTTCTGAGTGTTCTCAGGCAAGCGTGTTAACAGGAGGTAGAGTCATTCTAGGGATGAGACCGTGACCTGTTAGAAACTGTTAATGTTTGTTAAATCTAACAAACTCAAAGAGGAGTTTGGATGATGCCATTTGTGTTGAGAGTCTTTAGTTCTTATAGGCCAGGACTGAAGCCTAGGCCAGAAGAGTGCTCTGATTGTAACTGCCCAGTAGGTTCTCTTTGCCCACTGCCCAGAAAGAGCCAATTTACCAAGACAGGGGAACTTCAACAGAGAAAGAGTTTAATTCCTGCAGAGCCAGCTGAATGGGAGACTGGAGTTTTATTATTACTCAAATCAGTCTCTTCAAAATTTATTCAGAGACTGGGGTTTTTAAAGGATAATTTGATGGATAGGGGGCCAGGGAGTCAGGAGTGTTGATTGGTCAGGTCAGAGAGGAAATCATAGGGGATTGAAGCTGTCCTCTTGCACCAAGTTGTTTCCTGGATTGGGGACACAAGGCCAGATGAGCCAATTTATTGATCTGGGTGGTGCCAGCTGATCCACTGAGTGCAGGGTCTGAAAAATACCTTAAATACC
This sequence comes from Gorilla gorilla gorilla, assembly GCF_029281585.2. Taxonomy (NCBI): domain Eukaryota; kingdom Metazoa; phylum Chordata; class Mammalia; order Primates; family Hominidae; genus Gorilla; species Gorilla gorilla. The sequence continues at coordinate 28,116,193 of NC_073243.2, forward strand.
AATCTTAGGTTTTATAATACTAGTATTATCTGTAGGAGCAATTGGGGAGGGTAGTGATCCTGTGGCCTCTTAGCTTCATGACTCCTGAGCCATAACTTCTAACCTTCTGGCTAATTTGTTAGTTTTACAGAGGCAGTCTGGTCCCTAGGCAAGAAGGGGCTTTGTTTTAGGAAAGGGCTGTTCTCATCTTTGTTTCAAAGTTAAACTTTAAACTAAATTCCTCCCACAGTTAGTTCAGCCTGTGCCCAGGAATGAACAAGAGTCAACTTGGAGGTTAGAAGCAAGATGAAGTTGGTTAGGTCAGATGTCTTTTATTGTCATAATTTTCTCTATTATAATTTTTGCAAAGTCAGTTTCAAAAGGAGCCTAGCTAGAGTTTGGTCAAGGAGAAAATCTTTGTCACTGCTCTTGTTTGTAAAAGGGAAACATTGGAAGTCTGTAAAGATCATTCTGGATTGTCCATGGTTGGTTTCTGGAGTTAATTTTGTTCCAACTCATAAAATCACAGATCTCCCTTGTTCTGCTAGAAGCCCAACCTGGCATGGCCTAACCTTTTCCTTCCCCCACGATAGCTATTCTCTGTTTCACTCATGAGCATCACAGTTTCTGTGCCTGGGCACAGTACTATTTGAGAGCTCCCCTGTGTCCGTGCTCCATTCCCAGGCTCTGGCAAAGCTAGGGAGACTATCCTAGCTAGAACAGCTTAGGGTAGTCTTCGTTCTGTTTCTCTGTTTTATCGGAGAGGGCAGTGCCACTGGATAGGAGTAAAGTTTGGGGAAGAAAGGGGACCAAGTAAGAATTACTGAGGATGACTCTGAGTATCCTTGAATAGTGTCCTGTGTCTGTGTAAGGCTTTAGCACTGCATATGTGTTTCATATTGATGGACTTTTTCATACGTGTCTGTCTGTATTCATCATAGTCCTGATGACATAATAACCCCCATTTTATGGTTGGGAAGCTGATACCCAACTAGCTTAAAGTCGGTGCCTCCCTGACTCTCTTGACTCTTTTCCGTGTGTTTTGTTTTTGTTTTTTCCTTTCGTACATTATAGAATTCACATTTCCCATGGGTGGTGTTGCAGACCTGAATACCTTCACGAAGGATGTTTCTGTGATGCTTGATGGGCCCCTTGGATTACCACCTGGTCCTGCTCTTCCTCTTCTTTCATTTTTCACTTTTTCTAACCCCTTGGTGATAAAATGAGTCAAACTCTATAAAATATTTGAAGAGACTTATTCTGAGTGAAATATGAGTGATGCAGCCCTCAGGAGATCCTGAGAATGTGTCCCTAAGGTGATCAGGCCACAACTTGGTTTTATACATTTTAGGGAGACGTAAGGCATCAATCAACACATGTAAGGTATACATTGGTCTGGTCTGGAAAGGTGGGACATCTGGAAGCAGGCGCTTCCACGCCATAGGTGGATTCAGAGATTTTCTGATTGGCAACTGTTTGAAAAAGTTCTTATCAATAGAAAAAAATGTCTGGGTTAATGTAAGGGGTTGTGGAGACCAAGGTTTTATCATGCGGGTGAAACCTCCAGGGTAGCAGGCTTCAGAGAGAATAGATTGTGAATTTTTTTTTTTTTCAGACTTAAAGAGGCTGTTCTATCCGTAGCGCCAAAAGGGAGGAGGGTATAATAAGGCATGTCCAGCTCCCCCTTCCCATCAGGGCCTGATTTAGTTTTCCAGGTTAAGGTTGGAATGCCCTTGGCCAAGAGGACGGGTCCAATTAGATGGTTGGGGATGCTTCAGAATTTTATTTTTGGTTTATGCGTTGCTTTTTAGAATTTTAAGCATTTTAACTCTCAGGAGCTGCTCCTCTCTCCCCTCTGCACTGTCCACTCTTCTTGCTCCTGGCTCTAAGCCGCCAAGTCCTTGCATTTATTTCATTCTTGAGTCTTCTTCCATATGTCTAACTGACAATATGCTCCTTACTCTGCTAAAAGTATACATTGGGTTTACATTCTCTGCATAAGGAATATATCTGTTATGAATTTTTTAAATATTGGAAAGCTAGCCATAACACTCAACATTTTAACATTTAGTGACACTAAAATCCAGCAGTGAGCTATGATGGCGTCACTGCATTCCAGCCTGGGCAACAGAGCAAGACCCTGTCTCAAAGAAAAAAAATCCTGCACAAAAATAAATAAACAAAAGTTGTGTATGTTGCTGATTCATTCTACTAGTAAGTGTTTGTTATATCTTCCACACTGTGTTGGCAGTGGGGATAAAACATAGTTCCGTTACTAAAATGTACTCTTGGATAAAACAACATAAACCAAAAACATATAGAAACAAAGTCCCTTCCCCCATGAAGTTTATTTTCTAGTAATAGTGATTTTCTCAGAAGAGGCATAATATTAGGGTGTTGGAGAATAAGGTGAAGAAGTCAGTGGGAAATAGAAAATTTGGATAAACAACACATTTTTTGTTTTCTTTATGATGCTAGCATCTCATTATTAATAATGTAAATACATGATATATGATTTTGTTTTATCCTATAATTATATCTACCATGTTAGATTATAAAAGTACAGCTTACTCTAATCATTGCAAGTTTAATTGCCTTTAATTATTTTGAGTTTTTGGTTGCTAAGGAGACTGAAAGGGAAACTTGCTATGAGGGTTGTAAAGGTCTGAAAAACAAAATGCATTTTTAATTCATCCGAATAATCTTGCATTAGAGAAATAGAGATTGTGTGTGATGTCGAGAAAGAACATCCCATAGAAACCCTTTTGGCTGCAGGGCCTGGCCTTTTGACAAATTTAATTTAGAATGTTCATATCAAATCTTGGGGAAAGGTTTTCAACTAAGGTGTAAATGATCAAATGGTGTCAGTTAGTGTGAATTTTAATTGAAATAATCCAGCTGAGTTGAGGCTTGCCAACACCCTCAAGAATAAGAAAAACGTGTGCACAGATGTGTGCAGATGTGTATGTAGGTACTTTTTTAGTCATGTTCAAACAAGATGACTAATAAGAAATATCAGGTTCTGGGCGTTGATAAAAGGCAGAAGAGATAAATCAATACCGTAGGCATGATGATAAAAGTTGGTAAATAAAAAGAAAATTAGACTCCTCAATTGCTGTTTGTCTTCTGTCTTCTGAGAACAGTAATCTTCTGACTTAAAAAGATAAAGTGAGTGTTTGTGATTTGGAGTTAATACTCAGATTTCATAAGAAAGCATTATCCTGTTTTTACCGTGGTTACGTGGCATGGTCAAATTGCCAAACAATTGCTGGTAATTTTATTTAATTAAAAAAAATTGTGAAAAACATGACATACAGTTTACCATCTTAACCATTTTTAGGTGTACAGTTCAATCTTGTTAAGTATATTCACATTGTTGTGTGATAGATCTCCAGAACTTTTTCATCTTGCAACACTGGAACTCGCACTCATTAAACAATAACTTCCCATTTTTCTCTCCCTCCAGGCCCCAGTAACCACGATTTTACTTTCTGTCTCTATGAATTTGACTACTTTAGTTACCCCATATAGTTGGAATCATACAATATTTGCCTTTTTGTGTCTGGCGTAGCATTTCATTTAGCATAATATCCTCAAGTTTTATCTATGTTGTAGCATGTGGCAGGATTTCCTTCTTTGTAAAGGCGGAATAGTATTCCATTGTATGTATATCCACATTTTGTTTCTCCATCCATGTACATTTGGGTTGCTTCCATCTTTTGTCTATTGTGAATAATGCTGCTATGAATATGGGTGTGCAAATCTCTCTTCCAGATCCTGCTTTAAATTCTTTTAGAATTATGTATTCCCAGAAGTGGGAATGACTGGCAACTTAAGAACTTGTAGATAAGGACAGAAATGCTTGAAGAGCAGAACGGAGCAAAGTTATGCCAATCTTTTTTAAAAAAAGAGTTTAGCAAGTGTGCTCAATTCAAAAGAAAGGTGGAGTGTATTTATTAATATATCAGATACAGTGGACTCCAGACCAAGGAAAATTACAGAGATAAAGAGAGACATGGCTGCATGCGGTGGCTCATACCTGTAATCCCAGCACTTTGGGAGGCTGAGGCGGGCGGATCACCTGATGTCAGGAGTTCCAGACCATCCTGGCCAACATGGCGGAACGCTGTCTCTACTAAAAATACAAAAATTGGCTGGGCATGGTGGCACATGCCTGTAATCCCAGCTACTCGGGAGGCTGAGGCAGGACAATTGCTTGAACCCAGGAGACAGAGATTGCATTGAGCTGAGATCACCGAGATCACACCACTGCACTCCAGCCTGGGTAACAGAGTGAGACTCTGTCTCAAAAAGAAAAGAAAAAAAAGAAAGACACTACACACTAATAAAAGACTCAGTTTATCAGAAACACACAATAATCCTATGTGTCTACGCACCTGAGAACAGAGGCTCAAAATACATGAAGAAAAAAGTGATAGAACTGAAGGATCAGGCAGAAAAATCCATAGTTATAGGTGAGGACTTCACCACTGCTCTCTTAGTTATTGATAGAATCGGTTCACAGAAAATTAGCAAGGACAAAGGAGAACTGAACAACGCTGTAAACCAACTGGATCTAATTGGCAATTATAGAATACTTCACTCAACAATAAGGTATACAGAGGATACATATTCTTTTCTAGTGCTCATAAAACATTCACCAAGGTTGACCATATTCTCAGTCATTTTAACAGATTTAAAACTTTGAAATGATACGAAGTGTGCTCTCTGACTCTAATGGAGGTCAACTAGAAATCTGTAACAGAAAGATAACTAGGAAACCCTAAAGGTTAAGTAATATAAGTAAATAATCCATAGGTCAAAGAGGAAATTTTATGGGAAATTAAAAACATGTTTTGAACTGAATGAAAATGAAAATACAATGTATCAAAATTTGTGGGGTGCAGCTAATGTTGGAGGGAATTGAATAGCATTAAATGCTTACATTAGAAAAGAAGAATGGGTACCCCATTTACCCTAATGTGATTATTACACATTGTATGCCTGTATGAGAACATCTTATGTAACCCATAAGTATATGCACTTGCTATGTACCCACAAAAAAAAGCAAAAGAAAAGAGGGTTGATTTTTAACATATAGTTGATTGGCATGCTGGACTCAAATCCCAAGCAAGATGCTAGGACAAATGACTAATGAGTTGACCTGAGGAAATTTAGGAAAGGAAGCAGTGGTCACTAGGAATTAGCCTGAGAAGAGTAAGAGTAAGTCATGGGAGGGTAACTGCATGTTGTTTTTTTTTTTTAAATCAGGCCACTAAACCTATAGATCAGGGCAGGTAGTAGAACTGGTGAATGCGCAAGGCTTTGACGAGGGTCAACAATGACTTTCTGGGAGATACATGGAGAAGTGTGGGATGTATCATGGGGATGTATCATTAGAATGAGTGAACCTGGGTAAATAACGTTATTATACATTGGGGGCTCCTTTCTGGGTAGGGGTGGGAAATGGTTTATGATATTGTGCTAGGTGGGCCCTGCCTTGTTTACTGATGGTTTGAGTAATAATCAGCATTATAATCTCATATTTGAAGATGATCAGTGTGCTCCATTGAGAACCCATCCTTTGACTTCTCCAGCATCCTCCCTCTCATGGACCTCTCCACTTTCCCATCACCTTGTGCTGCCTGCATTTGGCTGCTCTTAGCCAGTTTCCCTCCCCTCCCATCTCTCTTTGATAATAGATAACCAGTGGGTTACTTTACTATTGTTCATTTCTTCATCGTTGTAAATATTTAAATAGCATTTTACAAAAACAATTTGGTCATTTTATACATCTTATTTAAGAATAATTGCCAACACTATCCTTGTCACTAAAAATGGTGTGTTTACAGAATTCCCAAGACCTGAAACGATTTGTTTCCCAGAAAATATAGTAAGAAAAAAAAGTAGGATACATATACGTTTACATTTGTGTATGTTCACATATTTACAGTTTTGTTAAAAATGCCTGTGTTTGCATATAAAATATCGAAAAGAAAATACATCCAAAAGTTGGGAAAGGTTTTGACTATTTCAGATGTTTTTTCTTTAGTAATTTCCTGCATTTTCCAAATGGTCAACTTTCTTTTGCAAGTACCCGTATTAGCCTCTGACTGATTCATTTTCCACACTAGAAGTCAGTGGCTTCAACTTTAAAAAGTGCCCTAGTGCTCACCATTTTAAAGTGAATCGGTCTTAAATGCGGTGGCAGTGGAGGGAATCAGGGGTGACGTTGACTTGCTGGAAAATTCCCTCTGAATTTGTAGTTTGAGTGCAGGAAGATTTGAAAACCTTATTCACCCCCCACCCATCTCCAATTTTGTTTATTTATTTTGAGAGGGAGTTTCACTCTTGCTGCCCCAGATTGGAGTGCAGTGGAGCGACCTTGGCTTACAGCAAACTCCACCTCCTGGGTTCAAGCGATTCTCCTGCCTCAGTCTTCCTAGTAGCTGGGATTACAGACACCCACCACCATGCGTGGCTAATTTTTGTGTGTGTATGTGTGTGTATATATATGTATATATATATATTTAAGTAGAGATGGGGTTTCACCATGTTGGCCAGGCTAGTCTGGAACTCCTGACCCCAGGTGATCTGCCCACCTCAGCCTCACAGAGTGCTGGGATTACAGACGTGAGGCACTGTGCCCAGCCCAATTTTAAAAACTGGTTTTATTTATACCAAGTTTGTTACCTGATTTCATGTCCACCAAACCCTCTTTGTGTTCTCTGAGAATTTTACTTAATGGAGTAACAGCAGGAAAAAGATCCACTGCTAGACTGTTTATTCAAAGTTAAAACTGGCACACAAGTGAAAGGAAGACTGGCCATTTGTCATGGTCTGTTCCCAGAGTATCTTATTTCTTCCCAGGGGTTTATCTTTAGAAGGTGGTAATCTTCCTATCTTAACATCAAGGACTGTGGGCTGCCCCTTTGAGGTATGTGTCCCTTAGTGTCCCTCGCTCTTCCAAGGGAAACTTCTTTGACCTGGGCCTTGCTATCTCCTCGGTCACCCTGTGGGTCCTTTACCATATCCTGTGAGCTTTATTAGTAGAAATGAACTCTAATTTGTTTAAAATGATCTCTTCTTGAATTACTACAAACGGCAGTTCATTCTTAAGAAAACACTGTACCGTAGTGTAGTACATTCTTTAAACTGATGAGACTTGGTCTCAGATACCTTTTATGATTTCCTCGTCTGAACTTGCTGGGAATTATTTGTAGATTCTTGGTTGGATTATATTCTGCTTCAGAGTTTTGCAAACCAGATGAGTGGAAATCTGCAAAGATTTAGTAGAGGTATTTCACCAGTGACCCTAGGCTTCGAGTGCTTTTGTTGTTGTTGTTAAAATGTGAAGAATTCAGTACTTTAAGTTGCGTGGATATTCATTTTTACTCTCCTTTAGGCTCCTCTTCTCTTTCCATGTTATACCTCATCTTCATGTGGATCATATTTATTTTCAAATACAGTTAAGGGATTAACCCAGGAATAAAACAAGTCAAGCACTGATACTTACAGGAAAATCATGTTACTTTTGTTCTGCCACCCAAAGACTGACCTAAAAAGAGAAAGAAATAACCGCCATTCACGCTTAGTTATTTTCTCAGTTGTATAAATTTCAGATACAGCCCCCTTCAGCTCTCAGCACATCCCTCAACCTTTATTGTTTTTTTAGTGAAACACCAGTGTGCATTTTACCTATTGCCATTTGCTGTGGATATATGTATTAACACTTGATTTCTTAATTAATTCTTTACGGTTTAGATTTTCAGCAGAGATTTTTTTTTGTGTCATCAGGGAGTTTAATAATAAACATATTTAATTCTAGATCCCCATTATTATGTATTGATCTGTTTTAATAACCTCTGTGCAATCTGATGCAAATATCCCTCCATTGTTTCAGTCTGGAAGCATGTATGTGGTTAGTTTATTGAGGTCAAAACATCCTTAGGACTATGCTTCTGGCTTGGTCATAATGCTTCTGCCATGTCTTGGTTGTACTGTAATCTTAGATTTAAAAGGAATGACACATTAGTACCCAGGATGCTGACCTAGGGAGCCACAGTCAAATAAGCCACTTTTGTTTGCCACTAGTTGGCCATTCTCCCCATCTCATCAGTCTTTTAGTTGCTTTCTTTGTCCCCCAATTCCTTGGGATTCAACTTGCATCCCAGGTCACCTCTCCCTCTTCTAATAGGAGCACCCAGTGTCTGGCCTGGGAGAGCAAAGTAGGGTGACTGAGGAGAGGTATTGGGATGGTTCATCTGGGCTGAGGAGGTAGAGAAGAGGTGCAGTTCCTGGGGGAGCAGCTTAGGGCTCCCACTCATCATCACCACGAGGGGGCCTGCAGGTTTCACCTGCTCAAGGTGCCCCATGTAAAGAGCGGAGATTCATGTCATAGACATAAATTAACCTGAGACGGCGCAAGTAGAGAAGCAAATTCTGGTGTCCTGGTTGAGGATCTTGAAGCTGCAGGAGAGAACCCCAGCTCCACAAACCCCACTGATGACCGCGATGTGAACACACCATCCTGTTTGTGCACAGTGGTACCCTGACCTGACCCAGCTCAGGAGTTCTTAGGGGTCGGCTCCCCATCCTGCAGGACTCTGACCTTGGCCTGGTCCCCTCATAGTGTGTGTGTGGGTGATTGACGTGCACCGTCTTCCGTGCCCGAGGGACGTCTGAGCAGGTGAAAGCAGCAAGGGTGGGAAAGCCCCTCCAGGTGGAACTCTTCACACTGCAAATATATAATAACCTTAGAAGAGTTTTACTTGAGGAAGGCGCCTTTTCCAGTTTGCACAGAGGCACATCCTGGGCCAACAGCAACCTGTACACAGGAAAGCACAACTTGGTGTAAATATGCTATGGAGGAAATTCACCTCGAGAGTGAAGGCCCAGAACTAGGAAATGGATTACCAATGCCTTTTAAGTTCTTCCTCAATACCTAGTCTTTGGAGGGGCCAGGCATGGTGGCTCACGCTTGTAATTCTAACATTTTGGGAGGTCAAGGCAGGCAGATTGCTTGAGCTCAGGAGTCCGAGACCAGCCTGGGCAACATGGTAAAACCCCATCTCTACAAAAATTAGGTGTGGTGGTGTGTGCTGTAGACTCAGTTACTTGGGAGGCTAAGGCAGGAGAATTGCTTCAGAGCCTGGGAGCCAGAAGTTGAGCTGAGATTGTACCACTGCACTCCAGCCTGGGCAACAGAGTGAGACCCTGTCTCTCTCTCTCTCTCTCTCTCTCTCTGTCACACACACACACACATACACACACACACACAAAAACAAACAAACAAACAAACAAAAAAAACCACACAACCAAAACAGTCTTTGGAGGGACACGCAGGGGCTCCATTCTTACTTTCTCCACTTGTGACCCTGGGCATGCTACTTAACCTCTCTGAGCTACAATTTCTTCATTGTTAAAATGGAGATAATTGAGGCAGATTCATTTGTTTGTAGGTATGAAGCTCGTGATTTGGGAGGCCCTCTTAAAATAAAAGAATTTTTAAAAATTGTTCGGGGTTTGCAGATTTTTCAAGCACATATAGTTATGCAAACACGTTGAAAAAGAGCTTTCTGGTAGAAGGAATAGTATATACAAAGCCAAGGAAATTCAAAACAGCAATACCAGTTTAGGGAAAGGAAAGTAATTCTGCATGACCTCTGAGGTAAGGAGAATACAGACAGCAGTGTTATGCAGCCATGAATCTCAGCCTTGGCTGAACATGAGAATCGCTTGGACCCCACTCCCAAAGATTTGATGTCATTGGTCTGCGACACACCTGGCCACTGGGTTTAAAAAAAAAAAAAGTCTTTCCAGGGCCGAGACAGGAGGATCACTTGAGGCCAGGAGTTTAAGACTAGCCTGAGCAACATAATGAGACCCCATCTATAAAAAACATATGTATCAAACAATTAGCTGGATGTGGTGGCACACACCTGTAGTCCTAGCTACTCAGGAGGCTAAGATGGCAGGATTGCTTGAGACCAGGAGGTCGAGGCTGTGGTGAGCCATGATCATGCCACTGCACTCCAGCCTGGGTGACAGAGCGAGACCATCTCAAAAAAAAAAAAAAAAGAAAAAAGAAAAGAAAAGAAAAAAAATCTTCCCAGGTTATCCAAGCATCCTGCTGAGGTTGAGAAGGCTGATGTGAAACTGTGGTTCTCCAACTTTCATTTGCATCAGAACCACCTGGAGGACTCCACCCCTAGAGTTTGTGATTATTCAGTAGGTCTGGAGTGTGGCCCAGCAAATTGCATTCCTAATAAATTTCCAGGTGTTCTAATGCTGGAGGTTGGGGAGTATACTTTGAGAACAACTTGCCTAGCTGCTAGCATGTGATGTTGACTAAACCCCGACTGTGTATCCTGAAGACAGAAAAACAGGGAAAACCCTTAGAACAGGTTTAGAAAAATAATTGTCCGAAGAGTAGCAGGAAGTGGGAATTAATGTGTATTAAACTGTTAGCATGTGATGGTACAGTCAGGTGGTATGTGGAAATAGCCCATTTAACACTCTGGGTAACACACATCATCCCTCAAGCCACGCAGGCTCCTGGTCACTCCTGTCACCTCTAGGTGCAGAAGGTCAGTATATTCTCCTAACTCCAAGGCTTTGCTGAAGCGGCCATCCTTGTATGCTGAGGCTGGGAGAGGGTAGTTTTCTATTAATCCCATTCATATAGCTCTCCTCTCTGACCTTAGCCCCCACATTGTCAGCAACGGCCTATGGTGGAAGCCTTGTGTAAATAAATGCTGTGCCTGTGACAAAGAACATCCAAATGTCCCTTCTGCCCTATTATTGCAGCTGCTTAAGAGAGGTTATGCTGGCAGTTGGCTGGCCTTAAGGCCTCCTGACCTCTTTCTAATGCTAAACCTTCTCCCTGCCTCCCTCTGCTTCTCCCCCCACCTCCCCGTCTCAGGAAACCATCTGTACCTAGCTACCTTAATTGACCTCAGTGGATCTCACTATGGTTCTCTTCAGATCTATGGTATCATCTGCCATAGGCCCTGTTGTCTGTTGAGAGTTGCTATCTGTTCATTCATTGTAAGCATTTTTTTTTCCCTTTGTATCTTTAAGCATGGTTTTAGACAGCTGCCCTAAAATTCTTATCTGCTGATTTTGGCACCTCGTTCATCTTTTGGTTGATCTCAATTGATTAACTTTTCTCTTGATTTGCATCGTGTTTTCCTGTTTCTTATGTCTAGTAATTTTGGTTTATATCCTGACTGTTGGGAATGACCCATTCTAGAAACTGTGGATGCTATTATATTCTCCCATAAGTATTGGTTACTTTTTTTTTTTTTTTTTTTTTGAGATGGAGTTTCCTCTGTCACCCAGGCTGGAGTGCAATGGCGTGATCTCTGCTCACTGCAACCACCACCACCCAGGTTCAAGTGATTCTCCCGCCTCAGCCTCCCAAGTAGCTGGGATTACAGGCACATGCCACCGTGCCTGGCTAATTTTTGTGTTTTTAGTAGATTCGGGGTTTCACCATGTTGGCCAGGATGCTCTGAATCTCTTGACCTCAAGTGATCCACCCACCTTGACCTTCCAAAGTACTGGGATTACAGGCATGAGCCACCATGCCTGGCCTACTTTTTGTTTTAGTAGTAAGTCTTGACTGAGCTCAAACTCAAAACTCTGTCTTGCCTCAGTGGGTAGCAGCTGAAAATTTCTGTTTAGTTTTTTAGCCTTACGTGGACTCTTTGGAGTCTGCTCTGTGCATGCATAGTTCAGGAGTCAGCAAGAAATCTGGAAAGTTTATGTGTAGATTGGGGGCCGCTATGCCATAGAGCTCACTCATCTTTTTCTCTTAGTCTGTTTTCTGTTGCTATGACAGAATACCAGAGACCGGGTAACTTATAAAGAACAGATGATTATTTGGCTCGTGTTTCTGGAGGCTGGCAAGTCTGAGAGCCTGGCACCAGCTTCAGTGAGAGCCTTCTTGCTGCATCATAACATGGCAGAAGGGGAAGTAAGCACATGAGACACAGGCACCAGGGGCTGCACTCACAGTATAGCAACAGACTCTTGTGATAACTAACCTGCTACCACAATAACAACGTTAATTCGTTCACGAGAACTCTGCCCTCATGACCCAGTCACCTCTTACTAGGCCCCATCTTTCAACACTGTTGTCTTGGGGATTAAGTTTCCAATGCATTAACTGTGGGGAACACATTCAAATCATAGCACTCACCTTTCAGCTTCTAGGGTAGCTTCAAACTCTGTTCTCTGGTTCTTTAAGACAGTAACACTGATGATACGTACATACTAAGTTTTAGCTCCCCTTCATGGTGTAGAATGTGTCTTGTCCTTAAGCAAAAAGCTAGATAATGAAAAACTCACTCATTTTCATTTTCTTCTTCCAAGTGTTGAATTTTTCATGTTTTTATTTTTTTATTTTTATTTATTTTTTGCCTGCATTTGTATATTCTCCAATGTCTGCAAGCAGTTTTGTGTGTATTTGGGCCAGGCTTTATGGTTATCTGTGGGAAGATTGGTCTGATAAGAGATACTATGCTGTTATTGGAAGCAGAACTGACGTGTACTTTTATAGCATTTGCCAAGAATCAAACAAAACTAAATTGATGGCCACATTTGCTGAGAGTTAGGCTCAGATTTAGTCCCTTCATTCTAGTCTGACTCTGTCATCGGTATTGAGAGCCTCTGTTCAGTTCTGAATCTTGGAGGGTTTATGGAAGATTGCCAACTAAAGAAACCTTCCTGAACACCCTCCTATCCCCCATCCTCCACTTCTCTGAGTTACTCTATCCTATTACCCAGTGTTCTGGTCTTCATAGTATTTGTCACTTTATGACATTCTGTGTGTTCATTGACTTTAAAAAAAAAATCATCTCGGCTGGGTGCGGTGGCTCACGTTTATAATCCCAGCACTTTGGGAGGCCGAGGTGGGTGGATCACAAGATCAAGAGATCGAGACCAGCCTGGCCAACATGGTGAAACCCCGTCTCTACTAAAAATACAAAAATTAGCTGGGAGTGGTGGCAGGTGCCTGTAATCTCAGCTACTGGGGAGGCTGAGGCAGGAGAATTGCTTGAAATCGGGAGGCAGAGGTTGCAGTGAGCTGAGATCGCGCCATTGCACTCCAGCCTGGTGACAGAGCAAGACTCCGTCTCAAAACAAAACAAAACAAAACAAAACAAAACTCTTTCTTTCTTTTAGAACCTAAACCCATAAAGACAAGGACCTTATCTGTCTTGCTTCTCATTTTATTCTCTGTACCTGTAAATCTTTGCACATAGTAGGCTCTTGGTTTTTATTAACTAAATTGGTTCATGCTTCATCTAACTATCTTACTGAGTTGTAGGACATTTATCCATAACTGGGAAGGCTGGAATTGGTTGAGTATCCCACCATTTGTGACATTTTAATTTATAATGTAACTGTATTAACAACTGCCTTTGCCAGATATTTACAACACACACACGTGCACTGTAACTCAAGAAATCCATAGAAGCTCTCCCTTCAGTTGAGCAAATTTCAGTGGAATACCTATTCTGGGTAAGCTATGAAGCCCGTCTCTGTATATTGTGTAAGATCTGAGGTTCCATTGGTGGTAGGAAGTACACATAAGACAGGGTTCCGGTATTAAAAAATCTATTTAGGAAAACATATCTAAAAATAGGTGAGTGAGAACTTTGACCTTGTTTTTAAACTCTGTTTTTCACCCTGTTATGAGGAAGGTGATATAGTGAGAAGGGTGGTTTCCAGGAAAAAAAAAAATACAGCTGGCAAATGGATAAATTTAAGTATATTTGAGGGCTTCAGTAATGTAATGCAGACTGTGATCCACTTAGGAATTAAAATCTACTAAAGATTTCTGTCAATAATTTATCAACTATTTTCAGTTGGAAAACAAATTCATAAACATGTTAACTTTTTTTTTTAACAGTGTAAATTTAAAGTATAAGCATTTCCCCAACCCTGGATCTCCCAGGCCCCCTGTGCCATAGGCAACCCCCATCTATTAACAGTTGCAATGGATGCACAGCTGTGCACGCATCTGTTTGTGTGTGTGTACCCTCTTCCTTTTGAAAAACATAGACACATGCTGTACATACTTATATTTCTGTACATAAATACATTTATTAGCCCATGTAGGTGTGTTGTGCTTTTTAAAATGATTGTGTAGTATTTCATTACACTGATACATTGTAATGTATTTAACTAGTCCCCTATGGAAAAACATTTTATACTGAATACATAATAATTTGAGACTAGATAAACATCTGTCAAGTAGGAATGAAAATTACTTTCACAGTGTTTTTGGTTATCTTGAAAACCTGAGACATCTTCAAATGCCAGGACATCTCTCATGCTGTCATTCATGACGGTAAATATATGAGCAAAAAACAGAATGAATGAAAAACAGGACCACAGACTATTGACAGTTACTTCAACTGTGGAATCCTTTTATTGTTTATTTAGTTCCTTTAGGCAGTTGAATTTCATTTTGCGTGCACAGCAATCATATTGACTTATGCTGCAAAATAGTTTTAAATAATCTCTTATACAGAGGAGAACTTTTGTGGTGCTGGAGTGGAGCTTAGAATTCTCTATTATGGCATTTTTAGGTCGTTTAAGGTTAACCCACTAAGTAACGCAGTGCAGACAGCGTGGTTGAAGTGGCAGCTTGGGTTAACTGTGTTTCCACCTCTTCTGAATTACATCATTTTTGCCTGTCATTAACTCAGCATAATGTAGCACAAATTGATTTTCCTAATTTGATAGGTTAAGTTCTTTAAAATAATAATTAGGCATAGCAGTATAGGCTGATTTGCTACAAAATGTGTTTTGCGATGCTGATTGGGCCACACATGATTGGCAAATGGAGGAACTATGTCTCTACAAAGTGGAGGTTACATTGTTTCAAACAGTTTCCCCAGTATGTTAATGCTTTATTTTACCAAGTAACTGGAGCTGCAGGAAAATGAAACTAATATAGCTGAACTCATGAGGCGTGGAGGAATAGGCTACCATTTATGATGCTTTGTCTTGGAGGGTCTTGGGGTGGGAGAGATTCGGGGAGAGGGTTCTCTTTGATCTTTGTGCATTTTGTTCTTACCTCGGTAACTTCGTAGCCTCAGCCCTCCCCTACACCTTCCTTCAAGCTACCATCACTCTTTTTTTTTTTTTTTTTTTTTTTTTTTTGAGACAGAGTCTCCCTCTGTCGCCCAGGCTGGAGTGTAGTGGCACGATCTCGGCTCACTGCAAGCTCCGCCTCCTGGGTTCACGCCATTCTCCTGCCTCAGCCTCCCCAGTAGCTGGGACTACAGGTGCCTGCCACTGCACCCGGCTAATTTTTTTTTTTGTATTTTTAGTAGAGACGGGGTTTCACCGTGGTCTCGATCTTCTGACCTCGTGATCCGCCCGCCTCGGCCTCCCAAAGTGCTGGGATTACAGGCGTGAGCCACCGCGCCCGGCCCATCACTCTTTTTAAAGGTAGAGACCCAGTTTAACTCTATTTTTCAAAAAGTAAATTAGGTTTTCTGTGGCTTTGCAACTGTGCCCGTGTCTTTGTTAGAATTGCTATTGCTTGTGTTAATGCTGTCCTAACAATATTGTATGGGCTTGCCCCAACCCTGTGTTTCTCATGAGCCTTGTTATTATTAGTGTGCACTTTTGCCTAATGTGTCGTTTTTCAGGAAAACACATATCTCTTTGGAGCAGAGGTGTTTCTGTTCTATAGATATAGATAGCATTGAGGTGCTCAAACAACTGGACAAGTGTTACTTAGAATGCGATGTTGAATAGAGACAGATATCAGACTGTTTCTTATTACTTGCTACTTTCCATAAGAATAGAATGGAAAATGTGAGAACTCGTGTTCAACTTACTTGATGAAGTATAGCATAGAATCTTTGTCTTAAATATTAATAATATCTTTGACTCAAAGGGTAGAAGTGCCATTTTTTTTCCCGAAAAAATGCCATCTCTCCTGGGATCTCCTTTACTGCCTTTTCGGGTGTAGATAGATATTCAGACTTTAAAACGATTTGTTAATTCTGCATGATAACACCATGTGCCACCTCAAGCCACATTGTCAGCATCGACCCACTCATTTCTCACTTTTTATTAAATTTGTTGATTGGGTATGAAATATGAGTATCCTTTGAAGTATTCCTGCTAATATATTTTTCCTCTAATTCATGCCAAAACCCGTGATTTTTTTTTAAAGTCAGAAAATACTTCTGGAAATGGCTTACCAAATTCTCTGTTAATAATTTTATAGCCCTCTGCCAGGGTGCTTGTACACCTCTGAAATCCCTCATTGGCTTCATCTTCTTTACTAGACTCAGCTCCTTGAGTGCAGGGACTCTTTCTTTTTGGACAGTATCATACATTCCTGGAAGGAACTAAATACATGTTAATCAAAAGAAATGTTGAGGCTGGGCATGGTGGCTCATGCCTGTAATCCAGCACTTTGGGAGGCCAAGGTGGGTGGATCACCAGAAGTCAGGAGTTCGAGACCAGCCTGACCAACATGGAGAAACCCTGTCTCTACTAAAAAAACACAAAATTAGCCAGGTGTGGTGGCGTATGCCTGTAATCCAAGCTACTCGGGAGGCTGAGGCAGGAGAATTGCTTGAACTTGGGAGGCGGAGGTTGCAGTGAGCTGAGATGGTGCCATTGCACTCCAGCCTGGGCAACAAGAGCAAAACTCCATCTCAAAAAAAAAAAAAAAAAAAAAAAAAAAAGTTGACTAGATTCTAGCATTCAGATCCTAGCCCACAAAAGAGCATTCAAATTTCTAGTCGCAGAGACCATTCAAAATGTATCCATTATGTTATAATGAGAATGAGTTTTTTCTAGGGTCTGCACGTCAGAGATCTTCAACTGAGGTAGGCGTGTGTGTGTGTGTGCGCACACACACAGATTTTTCATATTCTGTATAAGGCTGTTTTCAGATTCTATGAAAAGCGCTGGGTGAAGCCAACATTTAACCTATCCCTGTTGCTCTTCATCTGTTCTATTCATCACCCAACTTTCCAGCCTGACCCGTACCAATCTGTGAGTTTGTGCCTGGTATTTTGAATGCTTGACACTCCTTACATGTGTTTGTAACCTTGTGGCTGGGCTTGTTCACCTGAATCTGATTTTCTGTTTCTGGTTTGAATTGTGGTTGTTCCCTGGAACCAAATCTCTCTGCTTCTGACAGTGCAGCAACCTAGTCTTTCCTTCCTACTTTTGTCCTTTTTTTTTTTTTTTTTTTTTTTTTGCTTGGCTTCAGCGTTTTCACCTTGGATGTGTCTGATCCCAAAGCATCCTGCTGTTGCTCATCAGTAGGAATTGCCCAAACTTAGTTCTTAACAGATTCTGATAATAAAGTTGAACAGCATCCGCAAATTATTGGCTTTCTAAAATCCTAATTCCTTTTGGGTCCGAAAATAGGATGGCATGTGTCATAAAAAAATAGGTAGCATTTTCTTATTTATAACTTTGCTTTCTTTTTTCAGGCCACATTTAATGCTGGATGACTGAGTGTGGCATGGTTGTCCAGGAAGTGTTTGTTCGAGTGAGTGATTCTGTGATTCTGTGATTCTCGGATGATTCAGTTTGTTTGTCATTGAAATGTTCATTTCATCCAAGACCGAAAAATAGCCCATAAAAGAGCATTCAGATTTCCCTTATGCTTCACTTTAAGGGCAGCAGATTCTCTTTGGCCTGCTAGGTTGGAAGATGATAAGCATTGCTGAAGTTGAATGTCACTGACATATAAAGACTTGTCAAAGGATAGCTCAAGTATACCTAGAAAATGATCAAATATTAGAGCCGAGGAAACTCAGAGAACATTTTCCAACCAGCTCCATTTAATAGACAAGGATGTGAAAGTGTAGACTGATGAAGGAAGTTGCTCAGGATTCAACCCACAGCTGGCTGATAAGGACCTGGGGCCAAGTCAGACTTTCATAGTCACAAAATGGTGTATAGCCAGTTGCTTTCCACTGCCTTTCTTTACGCATTAATGGGACCTCACTTTACAATCAACAAGAGGACAAAGAGCAGAGCACCATTTTTTAAGAAACTGCGATTGCCTTACTCAGTTTCATTGGCTCATAAGGGATCCTTTGCCTTCTTGGGTGCAGTGACCAGGACTGGGTAGTCCCTGAGCCCACATGTCCATGGGCAGGGGTCATGGGGATGTCAAGGGCTTTCTCTTGCTCTGGCAAAGTTCACCTCTCCATTGGCCTACACATCACCATGGGGTGGAGTGGAGAGAGGGCCCAGGGGCTCCAGAAAGAGAGTCTCACCCTCCTTTTTCCATTCCCTTGGCACCAGCACTCATAGCCTGATCTCCCGCTGATGTCCGCCTGGAGTCACCAGGATTGATCCTCGTCTACCTGGGTCCACATAGACTGCCAAGACTCGTGCCCCAAAACCTTAACAAGCACAGGTATTTTGTGTTCACTGCTGTGCCTCTAGGGCCTAGGTCAGTTCCTGGTACGTAGCAGGTGCTCAGTAAGTATTTGGTGAATGAATGAATGAGGACCTGGCTGAGGATAGAAGCCTCTTGGAATCACTGAGTGTCATGCATATAACAGACAGGCTAGGACCCACAAGAACATCACAGACCTGGACTGTACTTCCCACGCTGACTTTGAACAGTGGGTCAACTTTTGGGAGTCATTTCTGCTGTCCTCATTGGTAAAATGAGAATAAGATGCTATGATCTGTAGATCCATTTCAGCTTTAAATTTGTGGTTCTGTGCTCCTCAAGCATCAACAGAATGTGACTTGGAACAGCTTTGTCAGCATCAGACGTAGCAGTGTTTATTCCCCGGGTCCTGCCTGTCAGCCATGTGGCCTGCCCACGTAAAGGCTGGCACCTCCGCCGTGGCCTCTCCCTGCATCTCCCACGTGCAGTTGGCCCGATCTCTGTCCGTTGGAATTAGCTTGAGTTGGTTATAATAGGAACATCCCAAACTGTAGAGCTGTAAACCAAATAGAAGTCTTGAAAAAAAGCAGAGGCTTATTTTTCATTTACAGAGAAGTCTAAAAGGTAGGAAAGCTGTGCTTGCCGTCGAGGACTCACTGTCATCACACCCTCCTTCTCCCTCACTGCTCCATGACACACGGGCCATTATCTTTACTTTCTCTCTTTTTTTTTTTCTTTTGAGATGGAGTTTTGCTCTTGTTGCCCAAGCTGGAGTACAATGGCGTGATCTCGGCTCACCACAACCTCCGTCGGGTTGTAGCTGGGATTACAGGCATGCGCCACCACGCCCAGCTAATTTTGTATTTTTAGTAGAGAAAGGGTTTCACCATATTAGTCATGGCTGGTCTCGAACTCCTGACCTCAGATGATCCACCTGCCTCGGCCTCCCAAATTGCTGGGATTACAGGCGTGAGCCACTGCGCCCGGCCTGTCTTTACTTTCTAAATAGGAGAAGGAAGAGGCTGTGTCTCCACTCCCCTAACTGAGGAAGACTTTCCAGAAATCAAGTCATGAACGCTTTTGTGTTCATCTTATCGGCCCAAAATAGAGACGATGGCCGCATCTGAGTCGAAAGGAGGCCAGGGAATATAATCGTTTGGTGGAATGTTAGTGTGCCCTGCTGAAAATCAGTTGGTATAAAAATGAGCTTGTCCTATTGATTTCCTTGTGCTGTCTTTATTTCGCTCTGGTTTGAAGGGTTTAGGAATGAATTGGGCTCCACCTCAAGGGTTCTTGGAGTCGTTTGAGTGGATGAGGCTGAAATGACCCATTTATTCCTTGTCTGGGTGCAAAGCTTGCCTGCAAGGCTATCTGAACCTTATCAGATAAGGTTCAAATAAGGTTAAAATCTATCCCACACAAAACCACCCTCCCCTAAGATTAGGCAAAACGATAGGGAGGGTGGTTTTGTGTGGGATAGATTTTAAATGCTGATTAAACACATTTCACCACTAAATCTTCACTTTTGAAGTTTTTTTTTTTGGTCAGTTTGAGCAATTTTTATGTTTCTGGAGATTTAAACCAAAAACCTCTTCGTTTTTGTTTCCAATACTTGTCATTTGTGCCTTTGTTTGGTTTTTCTTGATTAGTTTTCCCAGGGGCTTGTCTATTTTATGTCTTTTTGAAGAACCTCTATTAGTTTTCATTAAATCCCTCTGTTGCTTATATCTTTTGTATTTATATGAAAATATACATATATTTCTTATTTTATATTCTCTTTGGTTTGTTTGCTGTGTTTTTTTTTTTTTTTTTTGACGGCATCTTGCTCTGTTGCCCAGGCTGGAGTGTAGTGGTGCAATCTCGGCTCACTGCAAGCTCCACCTCCTGGGTTCACGCCATTCTCCTGCCTCAGCCTCCTGAGTAGCTGGGACTACAGGTGCCCGCCACCACGCCCGGCTAATTTTTCGTATTTTTAGTAGAGACGGGGTTTCGCCATGTTAGCCAGAATGGTCTTGATCTCCTGACCTTGTGATCCGCCCACCTCGGCTTTCCAAAGTGCTGGGATTACAGGCGTGAGCCACCGTGCCTGGCTTGTTTGCTGTGTTTAAAAAAAGTTGTTTTGTTTTTTGAGGGAGAAATTAGTATAGATTGCATGGTCAGGTGGATTTTTTAAAGAGGAACATAAGAGCAAGATATTCGAAGTGTGAGGAACGGTATTTGTGACAGGGTTCTCTAGAGGGACAGGACTGATAGGATAGATGTATATATGAAAGGAAGTTTATTAGGGAGTATCAACTCACGTGATCACAAGGTTAAGTCCCACAATAGGCTGTCTGCAAGCTAAGGAGCAAGGAAGCCAGTCTGAGTCCCGAATACAGCCTTCACTCTGTGGCCAAAGGCCTGAGAGCCCGTGGCAAACCACTGGTCTAGGTCCAGCAGTCCAAAAGCTGAAGAACTTGGAGTCTGATGTTCGAAGGCAGGAAGCCTCCAGCACGGGAGAAGGATGGAGGCCAGAAGACTCAGCAAATATCACTCAATATTAACCATCACAGTACTTCACTTAGGAAGTATTTTGAGGCATCATCTACGTTTATAGCATATTAGACACTGAAGGACCAAAACGTGTCATGAAATGCCCACGTCCCAGAGCCCCTGATCTACAGAAGGAGGTGGGGACAAAACATGAACTGCTAGAGTAGAGTGGAGAAAACAAAAAATAGAATGAATGAACATCGAGAAGGCAGAGGTGAATCGTTTGCAAGAAAGGTTTGGCAGTCACAGAGGACAGAAAGGTAAATGTGAGGACAGCAAGAATGAGGGAGCTGGAGGCACTGGGGCAGGAGCGAGGCGTCCATCAGAAACTGTTTTTATCACTGACTGTTCAGTCCTTCATGTCAGCTAGATGTTCTCAACTACCCAAATCCACTGTAGATAAAATTCTTCAAGACATGACAGAGTTAACTCGCATTTTCTCTGTTATCAGGGCGGCTTTTGTTACATGGCTGCAAACCTGTTCTACACACCTGCTTTGCCACCTTCACTTCCTGACAATTTCTGATTTCCACTTCAGCTGCTGGAGCATTCGGTCTCCTGCCCTTCCTTTCCCTTTCTTCCTAGTGGACTCTTCATTTACCTCTGCCCGGCTTCTAATCTGCCTCTTGTCCCAATTCCCCATTTCCATGTGTTCTGGCCCCAGCTCATTCTGTTCCCGCAGACCTGATTTCTCACCTTATTTCCTGTTGATTCCTTCTCAGCTGTAGCAGGCATGCCTCAGTCTCCCCAAGGCAGGCTGCCTTGTGGCTTGGCAGAACAAAAGGCAGGTGGGGAGGAGGCTGGATTTAGAAACAAGTGCCGTGTCTCCTGTGGTGATGAGTAGCCTTGCAAGAGCCCTTCCCAGATGACCTCAGTCCAGATGGAGATGGCACGGGAGGGTGCAGGAAGAAAACCGCAGTTTCAAACAGCTTCTGCAGGCACACCAAGCAGGGAGAATTAGCACTGCTAGCTACTTATGAACAGGGATGGCATAAAGTTGGCTTGTACTGAGAGTGGCCTGATCTGTTGCGGTCTTTTTTTTCCCCAAAGCGTACCATACCCCTGAACTAAGTTAGAATGATATCATATAGAGAGAGTTTCTAACCATTTTTCCCCCCTTTGACAATATTATGACAGGTATGCAGAAAGATTAATGTGTAAGATGTTGATGGGTACATCATTTACAACAGTGAAACACTGGAAACAAATGTCCACTGGAGAAGATAAAAGAATGATGATACAGTTAGTGGTTTCTGACACAACTAATAAAGAAAGTGAGGTGGACCTACAAGTAGATGCATAGAAAGATCTCTGAGACATGCTCTATGGAAGACATCAGGTCACAGAACAGTGCAGAGGATATGAACCCGTTATGCCAAAAAGAAACAGTGTCTTGGCTGAGCGTGGTGGCTCATGCCTGTAATCCCAGCACTTTGGAAGGCTGAGGCGGGCGGATCACCTTAGGTTGGGAGCTCGAGACCAGTCTGACCAACATGGAGAAACCTCGTCTCTACTAAAAATACAAAATTAGCCGGGCGTGGTGGCACATGCCTGTAATCTCAGCTACTTGGGAGGCCGAGGCAGCAGAATCGCTTGAACCCAGGAGGCAGAGGTTGCGGTGAGCCGAGATCGTGCCATTGTACTCCAGCCTGGGCAACAAGAGCGAAACTCTGTCTCAAAAAAAAAAAAAAAAAAAAAAAAGAAACAGTGTCTCTATGTCCACACATGTCTGTATATGTATATAGGTCTATATAGAAAGGACAGGAAGGGGAGGCTTTAGGATTACTTTAGGTGTTCAGCAGTAGACCACCTTGCACGCTGGGTGGGTAAAAGAAATCTGCTCAGCATTGTTCTTTCATATTTCACCTCGAGCTTTATAAACCCTGCCAGAGGAAGATCTCTGGGGCCAGGAGTTCAAGACCAACCTGGGCAACATAGTGAGACCCCCATCTCTAAAGATAATAAATAAATAAACAAACAAACAAATAAACCCTACAATGGACCTTTGCAAAGAGAAATTAGTCCTTTGTTGTGTAAGTTGCAAATATTTTCTTCCAGTCTGTTGTTTGTCATTTATTATAATACCATTTATCCCGTAGCAATGTAAGAAAATTGTGTCAGGAAGTCTTTCTTTTTTTCATTACAATTTCTAAATTTGGAGTCCTGCTTGGGAAGGCCTTTCTCACCATAAGATTCTACATTATCTTCATTTTCTTCCCCTGATGTTTTTTTCAGCATTTTATTTTTTTTACAACTAATTTAATTCATTTCATATTTATTTTTCTGGGTGGGTGGTCAGAGTAATGGAACATATCCAAATGGATATCCAATTGCCCCAAAACTATTTATTGAATAACCAATGGATCCAGTTATATTTATTCCCAATTCCCATACTTCTTTGGACTGCTTATTAAAATTTGTCTAAAATTGAGTGTCTGTCTACAGAAGTCCAATTAAGTGAGCAATTAATGTTGAAGATTTGAGAAACACTTGTGTGATGAAGCATCTAGCAGAGCTCTGGCACTAAATGGAAGATGTTATTGTAACACAGAAACAAAAATAACAGAGACAGTGTGGATATAAGGCTTTGAAATGCGTTGGGCAGGGTGTCTGGATAAAAAAGTCATGCTTGTGGTCGAGCTCCAGGTAAGGCCCTGGATTGCAAAAGGCAAAACAACACAAAACCCTCAATCTGCTTTAAGAAAAAGTAAGCTTCTTAAAAGGACTCAGCAGTAGACATTCTTAGTGATGCTACACCCTAATGATAGCCGGTATCCCTGCAATGGGAGATAAACCACTGTTGGGAGCCAAGGCTTCTCCATAGCTGAGGGGCCACATCTCCTATGTTCTTCTGTCTTTCTGTCCTCACCACCTGTATTCCTGTAGATTTTTCTGTAGATGGTCCATTGAAGCCACTGGCCCTTACAGGTCTAGCCCCACTAACTGTCCTCTCCTATTTTAAAATCCCAGGGGAATCTAGTAAACTGTGCATCCTACCCTGTTCAATCAACTCTGGCTGCAGGGATGAGAGTTGTCACATTGTCTCTGGGGTGGCTGTTTCCAGAGGTTTTAGGGCAGATGAATCTCAAGTCTGTTGAGCATGGCAGATAAATACCCTTCTTCTCTGCTTCCCTACAGGTAGGCTTAGAGCAATAATTTTCACTATTTTTTAAAAGCAGTATGACTATATGTAGGAAAATATCGGAAGTTGGCCCTAGGCAATTGTGAAATAAGGGAAGTTTATTTTTGCATTCCTGTCCTCACTGTCTTTCCCCATAGAAGTTTTTATTTGGGGATTGCCTGCATTTCTAAACTTTTGAAAGGCTGTTATAACATACGGGTTATGAAAGTGACCTCTGAGGTCAGACTGGGTTCCTAATCTGCTTCTCCAAGCTTTGTGACCTTGGACAAGTTTTGTAAGCTTGCTAAAACCTCAATTTCCCCATCAATAATATGATGTTATTAATAGTCCTGACCTCAGGGGTTGTTGTGAAAGTTAAATGAATGTCGAGCTTTAACAATCTGATGCTTAGTGAAAGCTTAATGTTTGTTTTGGTGCTTTCTAATGAATAAAGACCCTGATCATGATAATGCATTCTTGTTGCTCTTTCTGTGTATCCCTGTCCTTTCCCACATTTTGAGATTTACTTTCTGTAGTTTGTATTCTGAAAATAATATGTCATTAGAAGTATAATGAACATACTTTTTTTCAAGCAAAATTTCTCTCTTCCTACCTCTTGCCACATTTTAGATGTATATAAATTGCCTCAGCACTTTAAACCTCAATGACATGTTGCTAATTAGTGCAAAGCCATTAATCATCATACAGACCTCTGTTCCAAGTCCCTGGCAATCCACTTTCGTCTCCTTCTCCTGGGTGCTTGTTCATGTGCAGGGATCTGGTTAAATCCTTCCTGCTTAGGCCGAAGTGGCTGATGAGGTCTGTGTTAGTTCATTTTCTGTTGCTTTAACTGAACACCACAGACTGGGTATTTTATAAAGAATAAACAGGGTAATTTATAAAGAATAGAGGTTGATTTAGCTCTGGTTCTGGAGGCTGGGAAGTCTAAGAGCATGGAACTAGCATCTGGTGAGGCCCTTCATGCTGTGTCATAACATGGCAGAGGGTGTTACATGCAAGAGAGCAAGAGTGTGCATGTCAGCTCAAGACACTCTTCCTCATCTTACAAAGCCACCAGTCCTATCATGGGAGCCCCATCCTGATGACCTTATCTAGTCCTAATTATCTCCCAAAGGCCCCACCTCCAATCAACATAATGAATTTGGGAATTAAGTTTCCAGCACATGAAAGTTGGGGAAGAAAAAGATGGCCTTCCCATGCAGTTGTCCTGGTGAAGTTATTCTATTATGGTAGAATAGCTTGGAGCTAGATGTCTTTTATAGGAAATGACTAGTGACCATGTTTTCTATAACGGGATACCCCAACCACCACAAACTTTATTGCTTCGGTTGCCCATGTTATTTATTTATTTATTTATTTATATCCTGCCCCATTCCAAAGGGGACTTGCAGATTTAGTTAGCAGATATCACTAGGTGTTGCTAAAGATTATGTCTGATTTGGGACAAGATCTGCTTTTGGGGACTTGGATCACTAATAAGCTAGACCACCTTAGCCACTATTAGTGGCTTGAGGATTGGCTGCCACTAATCCTGCTCATCCCCTTACCACTGATACTCTTGTGCAAGGAACCCAGTAGGTTCTTGTATATGTATATTTTGAGATGCCAGCGTTTACTCGCAGTTGGAAGGAAGAACAGGACTAAGTCTTATGCCAAGTCTGTAGTAAGCCTTTGGCTATGTATTAGTCCATAGCGTGTGGGCACAGAAATCCTGTGAATGGAAAGTTCCAACCATGTCTGCTATTCTGAAGACACCCAGGTCAGCCAAATATGGGAACTGTGTATATAGCAACCCCATCTCCTTCCCTTTCTTTACCTACCCTGCCCTCTGTTAGTCATGTGGACTCTAAAATCCTCCAACCACACCCCTACTCACTGTCACCTCAGTTACCTGGGATGGATGATTAAGAAAGTCTGCAGATTACTGGCTGCAGTTATGACCACATTGGCTTGGATCTTGCAGGTGTGCAAGGATTCTTTTATATCTGTAAGCATGAGGTCAGACTAAATCAACCTTCTCAGGCCCTTTTCAAAAAGTTTAAGTCCACAGCCTTATCTGGGCATTTTGGGTTTTACCTTGAAAGTAGCAAAAGGGGGCAAATTAGGATAAACTAAAGAAAAATAACGCCCAGGGATAGGAAGCTCTTACAGGTTTGTGGGCTGAATTGTATCTCCCCTAGAAGATGTTGAGGACCTAATCCCCCAGTATCTGTGGATGTGAGCTTATTTGGAAACAAGGTCTGTGCAGATGACTAAATTAAGATGAGGCCATTAGAGTGGGCCTTTGTATTAGTACATTTTCATGCTGCTTATAAAGACATACCCAAGACTGGATAATTTATAAAGAAAAAGAGGTTTAGTGGACTCACAGTTCCACATGGCTGGGGAGGCCTCACAATCATGGTGGAAGGTGAAAGGCACGTCTTACATGGTGGCAGGCAAGAGAGAATGAGAGCCAAGTGAAAGGGGAAACCCCTTACAAACCATCAGATCTCATGAGACTTACTACCACGAGAACAGTATAGGGAAAACTGCCCCCATGATTCAATTCTCTCCCACTGGGTCCCTCCCACAGTGAATGGGAATTATGGGAGCTACAATTCAAGATGAGATTTGGGTGGGGACACAGCCAGACCATATCAGCTTTAATCCAATGTGACTGTGGATCCTTATAAAAATGGGATATTTGGACACAGAGACAGACATGTGCTGTGAGAAGATGACGTGACAACATAAGGAGAATGCCATCTACGAGCCAAGGAATGCTTGCAGCCACCATGAGCTAGGCGAGAGGCCTGGGACAGATTCTCCCTCACAGCCCTTGGAAGAACCAACCCTGCTGACACCTTGAATATAGACTTCTGGGCTGCCAAACTGTGTGGCAATAAATTTCTGTTATTTAAGCCACCTAGCATGTGGTACTTCATTATGGCAGCCATAGGGAACTAATACAGGAGCATTTTATAAGTCCTAGATCTGCCCCCTTTTTCCTGGCATGAACCCATTTCTCCATCAGTCAGTGTGAAAAGCCATCTTCTCATCATCACTTAAGATTTCGAGGTTGCTTTACTGCCCACATTTTGGTTTGGCGCAGGGGCCTAAAGATTGTTTCCTGACTCTTCTGTTATTCTCTCTTAATATTTCCTGAGATGTCTCATTGTTGTTCTTGTTGAGTCATATCTGCCATCTTTTGCTGTTCTATAAATGTACCCAGGACTTGTTTGGAGCAGGTATAATACACACAGATGCAAAAACGATTGCCAGGAAGGAAGAAGTGTTTTATTACATTCGCAGTCGACAAGAAACAGTAAGCACATGAGCCCATTCAGGGCCACACGGGAAAGCACCAAAGCCACATGAGCAGGCACGGAAAGAGGGAGCTGCACGCATTAGCCTTGATTGCAGTTAACACCGAAAGGAGTGGGCAAAGCAAAGTCAACACGTGGCAGAAGTTCACTGTCAAGCTTAAATCTCTGTGGTTCATGAAAAAAAAATTTACTATGAAGCAGGCTCTGGGCTATAGGGGTGGTCCCCAGTTGTACCTGGCTCCGTGGAGATTAGGGCAGAAGAACTGCCTAGCAGAAAAGCAGACTCCTGGAGGGCTGGACTCCAAGTAGTTAGTTGGTTGGCCTATCAAAGGCATGCCCACAAGTGAGTTACTTGTTACCTCTAGGAATTAATTAATCCTGGGAGGGGCAGTTTCTTGGGTCCACAGTCTCCAAATGCCACAGCATCAAGAATATAGAAAGTAGGAAAATATAATTAATACATTGACATTATCCAGCTGTTCAGTTTTATATAGCTATTCTTCCCTCCCCACTTCAATTTATACTTTAAAGAATTCCTTATAAGGTCAACAAGGGTCCTGACAATAGCATTTGCGATATACCCTCTTGTCTCTTGTCAGATAACTGTCTGGAAAGTGCAGGCTTGTTATATAGCACCCTCTATCCATGGATTTTGGCTGTTCCATTTATTGGTATTTCCTCTTTCTTCGAAAGCTGTGACCTTCAGAGGGAAGCAAAGTTGGAATGTCATCAGTAGCCTAAGTTTTATCTCCAGCATTTCCAGTGCTAGGCAACATGGTGAAGCTCTATCTCTACAATATCTACAGATACATCTATTGATATATCCAGGGTTTTTTCTGGCCCTCTCATTTGTCCTCATATAGATTGGATATCTTTTTTATTTTCCTGCTTATTTTCCACTCCCCATTTCTCTGGTTATAGCCCCTGGTTTTCTTCAAGGAGCTATCCCTTCCCTACTCTTGAGCCATGTGGTGTAAGTGGGACTAACTTCACCCTTTGATTCAGGGAAGGGATGTGACTTGGGTCTAGCCAAAATCATTGATTCACGCAGAGCAGGTGAATCAAATTGGACCAATCGGTATATGGTTTTTTTCTATTCTTTTTTTTTTCTTTTTTTTGAGACAAGGTCTTGCTCTGTCACTCTTGGTGCAGTGGCATGATCTCAACTCACTGCAACCTCCACCTCCAGGGTTCAAGTGATTCTTGTGCCTCAGCCTCGTAAGTACCTGGGACTACAGGTACACACCAACATGCCCAGCTAACTTTTGTATTTTTGTAGAGATGGAGTTTCACCATGTTGGCCAGGCTGGTCTCAAACTCCTGGACTCAAATGATCTGCCCACCTCGCCCTCCCAAAGTGTTGGGGTTACAGGCGTGAGCCACTGCACCTGGCTAGTTTTTGTATTTTTATAGAGGTGGAGTTTCGCCATGTTGGCCAGGGTGGTCTCAAACTCCTGAGCTCAAGCGATCTGCCTACCTTGGCCTCCCAAAGGGGTGGGGTTACAGGCGTGAGCCACCGTGTGCCTGGCCATGGTATATTGTTTTTCTATTCCTGCTATGATAAATCATCACAAACTTAGTGACTTTAAAACAACACAAATTTATCATCTTACAGTTCTGGAGGTCAGAAGTCTGGCACAGGTCTTAACTGGGCTAAAATCAAGATGGCAGCAGGATGTTGCTGCTCTCTGGAGCCTCTAGGGGAGAATTAGTTTCCCTGACTTCTCAGGTTTCTCTAGAGGCAGCCCACTTTCTTTGTTTGCCTTGTGGCCCCTTCCTCCGTCTTCAAAGCCAGTAGCACTGGGTTGCGCTGTCCTCATACCACATCGCTGTGATCCTTCTTTGGTCACATCTCCCTCTGAATTCCTCTTCTGCCTCCTCTTCCACTTTTTTTTTTTTTTTTTTTTTTGAGATGGAATCTTGCTCAATCACCCAGGCTGGAGTGCAGTGGCGCAATCTCGGCTCACTGCAACCTCCGCCTTCTGGGTTCAAGTGATTCTCCTGCCTCAGCCTCCCGAGTAGCTGGGTAACCACCACGCCTGGCTAGTTTTTGTATTTTTAGTAGAGACAGGGTTTTGCCATGTTGGCCAGGCTGGTCTTGAACTGGCCCCAAATGATCCACTCGCCTCAGCTTCCCAAAGTGCTGGGATTACAGTAGTGAGCCACTGTGGCTGGCCTTCCTCTTCCACTGTTAAGGACCCATGGGTGACACCGGACCCACCTGGATAATCCGCAGACTCTGCTTATCTCAGTGTCTATCTGAGCCGTCTTCAAAGTCTCCTTTACCATGTAAGGTAACATATTCAGAGGTGCTGGGAATTAGGATGTGGACTTTTGGGAGGCGGGGCATTATTTTGTCTACTACAGTCAGTGAGATTCAACTCTGGGACCTTGGGATTCCTGAGCAGATGGGCTTTCAACCTGAAGCTGCTGTCAGCCACCTTGGATCTGTGAGGGGAGAGTCTGCCAAAGAATGGAGTCAACCTTAAGAAAAACAGACCTGAGAGACAAGGGGAGCAAGACCATGTCTCAGTGTTGTCCTTAGGGCCACTAAGGCCAACTCTACCCTTGCACGTTTTAGTCATTGAGTCAATCAATTGACTGCCACCATCATTACATGTGTCCTCCTCCTGAGTTGGTAACGCAGGCGCAACATAAATGAATTCCTCCTTCATTGTGCTTTGGAGCATAGGGTGCAACCTTTTATCAAAAACATCTGCATTGATGACCCACAGACAGAGTGTCATGGTGGCACATTGTTCCAGTACTGGAAATTCTGCTGCTTTCTTTCCTAGGGATCATAATCTTTCAGGTTCTTACCAGGTCTTTCATCTGTGAAATGATGGGGTTGGATGTACAGAGTGTTCTTGGTATCTACATATGAATGTTCATTAAACTTGCACGGGATGGCTGAGCTGGTAGAATCCTTTTTAAGATGATTGGGGCCAGGTGCAGTGGCTCAGGCCTATAATCCCAGTACTTTGGGAGGCTGAGGTGGCAGGATCACTTGAAGCCAGGAGTTCGAGACCAGCCTGGACAACATAGTGAGATCCTGTCTCTATAAAAATACAGTTTAAAAAAATGAGCTGGGAGTGGTGATATACACCTGTAGTTCCAGCTACTCAGAAGGCTGAGGCGGGAGATTGAGGCTGCAGTGAGCCATGATTGTGCCACTGCACTCCAGCCTGGGCCACAGAGTGAGACCCTGTCTATTAAAAAAATAAAAAAAAAGGCCGAGCACAATGTCTCATGGCTATAATCCCAGCACTTTGGGAGGCTGAGGCAGGAGGATCGCTTGGGCCCAGGAGTTTGAGACCAGCCTGGGCAACAAAGTGAGACCTCGTCTCTGTGAAAATAAATAAATAAATAAAATTAAGAAAATAATTTTAAAAAATTAAAAAAAAAATTTTTTAAAGGTTATTGCACCTAATTTCCTTACTTAACAGATGAGGGAACTGAGACCTGGAGAAGCTAAGCATCTTCACTGGAGAATAGACTGCTTGGAAACAGCCCAACGAGAAATAACAACTTCTGATTGCTAATCCTATTATATACCACATTTCTAAAATTCCTTGACCTAGTTAAGTGAATTCATGTAAGTTTGTTTTTCCCTACAATGTGTAAAAAATCTAATGTCATTCACTGAGATAACTCAAGATATTTGAGTCTCAATCTGAGAACTGACATAATATTTAGCATGCTATCTTTTGCTAAGTGTATTTTTATAAAATAAAATTATTGCGCCAATTTCCTCCCACTTTACCTCTCACAAGTGGATAGTTCTAGAATCTTTTTAAACCCATTTCTAAGATCAAGGAGAGACCTGGAGACAATACTAAATTCTTGAGCAATATAAAAATTCTGCATCCAAGTATTAATCCTAAAGGATTCTAGGGAGAAGCTGGTCTGAGTCCATGCCCCTGATTTCTTCTGGGGAATAGCACAGGGGACAAATAAAATGGTGGCTATTCTTATCTAATGCTCTGTAACATACCACCTCCAAACTTGTGGCTTAAAATAACAATATTTGTTTTCCTCTTGAATCTGCTATTTGGGCAGGGCTCAGAGAACAACCCATTTCTCTCGCACTCAACATGGGCTTAAATGCTGGGGCTGGTGTCATTTGGAGTTGTGTTCGCTCACCTGTCTGTCCATCTGTGCTGGCCATCAACTGGGACCTTAACTGGAGCTGATGGCCAAAGACCCTCATGTGGCCACGCCATGTGGCTTGGACTTCCTCACAGTATGGTGGTGGGGTTCCAGGACTGAGCATCCATGTCACCTACCCTGGGATGTCATTACTGTCACATTTTATTTGATGAAGCAGTCAAGAAGACCTTCCCTGGTTCAAGGGGTTAGAAATAAACTTCACCTCTCGATGGAGTGGTAGCAAGACTCTGGTGGTCATATGGGCTGGAAGTACTACTCTGGCAATTGTTAATGAGGCCAGGATTTCATCTAAAATGCCCAGAGATGAGACAGTGCTAAGCTTAGTTTTTCATTTGTGTGTATGATTTTTCTTTTCTTGTCTCTTTTGGCAACTGGTGTGAATTGAGAGGCCAGAGTGTTACTCTCCTCAGGCTTAGGGTAGCCACTGTTGGTTTTGAAGGAGCTATTTGATACCGTCAACCACAGGAGATTCAGAGAAGGCTGACCTGGAGGTCTGAATTACTCCTTGTGATTAGGACATGATGAGTATTTGCATCTAGTATTCTTCCAGTGCCTCACCTAACTCCGTCAACACCAGCCTGCAAGAAATTGTATCTCCCACCATCTGCTGTTGTTCTACCACTCAACACCAATATCTAACCTGTACAAGTACTGAGGGATCACACGACTGTGACTAGGCAGAGAAACATCACAGCTTGCTTAGGAAGTCTTAGCAACATGAAGTTATGAGCACAAACTCTAAACTAGAAAATATGGCAGCTATTGAAATAGAACTGAATAAGGAGAGAGAAGAGTACTTTAACAAAATGGAATAAGAAAGATAATTAGCATGCAAGAAAATAAAAGACTGTATGGAACTAAAAGCATTGTTTCCACAATATAAAAACTATTTTTTTCAGATGTGCTAAAAGAAGATCACTGCTGAGAACATAGTCACTATTCTGGAAGATGAAGGGGAAGACACTTAGAGACATAGAATAAAGACACTTAGAGACATGTAGAGGAAAAAGATACGAAACTTGGAGGACAGATTCACTAGACTTAACATGAATAACAAGAGTGCCTCGAGGAGAAAAAGAGCTAGAGAGAAGAAGAAGAATAGTTAAATAAAAGTAGAAGAAAAGTTCTCTGAGTTGAAAAGTCAGGCAAGGTGAATGAATATTTCAAACTACATGTATAGACATTTCCTGGTGAAATCCTAGAATTTTATGGATAAAGAGAAAGTTTTATGCATCTGGAGAGGCAGAATTAGAAGAATCAGACTAGTGCCAGATTTCTCATCACCAGCCCTAGAAAGTAGAAGAAGACAATAGAACAACATCTGTAGATGATTTATACAAAAAAAAATTTCAATACACAATTCTACATCAAGCTCAATAACCATTTTTTGTTTGCAAGTTTGACACATGAAGGCCTTGGAGTTTATTACTCTTGTGACTTATTAAGGGCATCATGGCCTAGAGTTTATTACTTGTGTAATTTCGCTGGGGAAAACAATTGGATGTTAAGTGTCAACATCAGTAGAAATCTCAACAAGCTGAAAGGTAAGAGGTCAGAAATCAGTAGTGAGGCTGGGTGCTGTGGCTCACGCCTGTAATCCCAGCACTTTGGGAGGCTGAGGAGGGTGGATCACGAGGTCAGGAGATCCAGACCATCCTGGCTAACATGGTGAAACCCTGTCTCTACTAAAAATACAAAAAATTAGCTGGGCATGGTGGCGGGCACCTGTAGTCCCAGCTACTTGGGAGGCTGAGGCAGGAGAATGGCATGAACCTGGGAGGTGGAGCTTGCAATGAGCCGAGATTGTGCCACTGCAGTCCAGCCTGGGCAACAGAGCGAGACTCATCTCAAGAAAAAAAAAAAAAAAGAAATCAGTAGTGAGCAGTGAATCTTGTGATGAATATGTCATTTAGTATAAGGAGATGAGATTATTTTTACCAGGACTTTATACTGTATCGTAAGTAATGACTATTGCAGCAAAGTCATTACTTAATTACAAAGTAATGACTATTGCAGCAAAGTCATTACTTAATGACAAAGACAAACTGGAAGTGAAAACCCTAATAATAGCTTGAAGTCAAATCTCAACCAAACTCAAGAGTGGGGTGGGAGTTGGGGATGGAAGACACTGGAAAAGTAAACATGTTCTAAATGTTTCCTCTAATGGATCAGGGGAGAAGACTGAGGAGGCAGAATAGCCGGATAGGAGGACAGAATTATCTCTTACTAATATATTAGAGAAGAAGTTAAATTATGATTTTAGGGGTTGGAAGTTCCTGTATGAATTGAATTGAGATTTTAATCTCCTGGGTAAATTGCCCTACAACAGGGAGGTAGCTCATCCTCAGAAGGTAACTTACAGATCTGTATCTCATCGTCTGCCTTAATATTTTTGGCCCTAAATGAATTGAGGTTATTTTGCTTGTAAGAGTTTTACCCGTAAGTTCTAACCTCAAAACACATAATCAGCACCCTGCCTTTGCACCCCACAGCATCAGCCTCGACCACAGTTGCCTAACTTCATGTGTGGCTGCGTATCTGCTAAGAAGCCTTCACAGTGTAAGAGAGAGAGAGGAAAAAAAAAAATCTACCCTCTTAAGATCTCTGGCCGGGGCCCTGGAAATTAGACCGGCAAAAGATTAACAAGAGAGAAACAGAGTTTATTAACATGTGCAGTGTGTATACATGCAGGAGAGAGAAACTGAGTGATGAGTAATTCATAGGGGTTATTGGAACCTGGGCTTGTACAGCATCTTAGCAAAGAAGAATAAATTTAGAGACAGGTGAAAAGACAAAGGGAAAAGGTTTTTAGGCTTCTAGGAGCTGTAGACCCTGGGAAGGTAAATGTGTGGGGGAAACTCATGGAAGATAAGGACTATCTTAGCAGTGTTTGTGCAGGTCTGTCTTGGTGCTGACTTTTCATCTTCTTCATGTCCGTAAAACTTCCCCAAGAGAGGGGATTTATGGCAGCCTTTACTTCTCAGGAGTTTCTGCTTTTGACCAGATAAGGGGACCTCTGAGAAGGCTTCTTTCTGCATTTGTTGATTCTCATTTGCCTACAGCTCAAAATAATCCTTATCCAATGTGACATATTATAGGGTAGCATATTCTGATCTTCTACAACAGTGTGGCTTGGAGATTGATTGAGTCATACTTATGAAGAATGTGGGATTACAGAAAGTGAGAGGAGAGATCTAGTATGTTCACCTGTCACTCACAAGGAAACATGACAGGTCACAGTTATAAGAAGGAACCAACTGACAGTTCCAGCAGGATTATGGGGGATGGGGAAGGATACCAAAAGAGAGGCCACAAAGCATTCACATTAATGTTTTATCTAGACATGGAGTCTTCTCCTGTCTCACGGAGGTGATCAGGGAAGAGCAGCCTTCCAAGCAAACTAACTTTTTTATGAGTCTGTCATAGCCCTGCCCTGCTAGAAATGCCAGGGGTGGGAGGCGTGTAAAGAGTAAGTCCCTGTTTCTTGTCTTGGTCCTCTCACCAAAGTGAATTGTCTCCGTAGTCTTGCTTACAGGAAGCGGGGCAGGCTTCCTAGGGGAAATTTGCAAGTCACAATTGTGCACCAGGATATTTTGTCATTTCAGCATCACAGACTTGCACCTTGGAGACCTATATTTACAAGCTACTTTCTGTTGGACTTGATCACAGGTTTGTCTTTAAGGACAGTACCCAGAACATTAGGCTGGGAAAAGACTTTGGGAGTCATGGA
The DNA here is from genome assembly GCF_029281585.2 of Gorilla gorilla gorilla. Lineage (NCBI taxonomy): Eukaryota > Metazoa > Chordata > Mammalia > Primates > Hominidae > Gorilla > Gorilla gorilla. Next base: position 28,151,460 of record NC_073243.2, read on the forward strand.
ATCTATCCTTACACATTAGACAGAGTCACACATAAACTCCACCTAGGGAGTCTTTTTTTCAATGACAGATATCAAGGAAAATAATGTGAAGGAGTGACTAGAACCCTCTTGGGACACTTTTCTTATAGATTAGATGCTATTCGACCAGGTTTATGCCATGGTCTCTGACAAACCACATAAATCTGGTTGAATAGCACGTAACGTATAAGAAACCAAAACTGGGAGTAGAGAGGTGATGTGGTTAGTGCAGGCAATGCTTCCTACTCTATTCTACAGCTCCATGATTATGTTATAATCAACCCTTATAACCACAAAGGTCCCAGAGCCCTCAGAATTTGCAGTGACAAAGAGAGTGTCGATAAGGGAGGTGAAGAATATGCTTCTGATGAGTCTGCTTGGGCTGCAATTGCAAAGTACCAGACTGAGGGCGTTGTGCTACAAAGACTCTTTCCTCCTATTTCTGGAGGCTGGAAGTCCATGATCGAGGTGTCGGAGGGTCGTTTTCCTCTGAGGTCTCTCTCCTTATATTGTAGATGTCATCTTCTCTCTGCGTCTTCATATGGTCTTCCTTTTGTGTGTGTCTGTATCCTTGTCACTTCCTCTTCTTATAGGGACACCAGTCATATTGGATTAGGGCTTACCCTAATGACTGTATTTTACCGGAATCCTCTTTTAAAGACCATATCTTCAAATACGGTCACATTCTGAAGTACTGGGATTAGAATTTAATATGAAATTTTTGGGGAACACAGTTCAGTCCTTACCAACTACAGAAATCAAATAAAACCAAAACCACCATATCCATTATATTACATTCCAAAACCACATGCAAGATCATGGAGAAAGTCCATTCTTCACAACCCTAATCCATGTGCAATAAACTGAGAGGCTAAAAAGCCAAACAGTCATTTAAAAAGTCATATATATGCATTATATATATATATATATATATATATATATATGAAATGTGTATATATTTTATTTATTTTTTTAATTTTTTTTCTGAGACGGAGTTTTGCTCTGTCACCTAGAGCTGGAGTGCAATGGCACGATCTTGGCTCACTGCAACCTCTGCCTCCCGGGTTCAAGCAGTTCTCCTGCCTCAACCTCCCAAGTAGCTAGGATTACAGGCATGTGCCACCGCGCCTGGCTAGTTTTTGTATTTTTAGTAGAGACAGGGTCTCACCATATTGGCCAGGCTGGTCTGGAACTCCTGACCTCGTGATCCACCCACCTTGGCCTCCCAAAGTGCTGGGATTACAGGTGTGAGCCACGGCGCCCAACCAATATATATATATATATATATGTATATATATGTTATATATTACCATAAAAGAGCATAAAATTATTTGGAGGATACAAGAAATACATATTTAAGGGTTTGGTATAATAAAAGTAAAGACATTTGAGGTTAAAACATCTTATTTTTGAGAAGAAAGTTTTAAGCCTGGGGCTCGAAAATAACCTTGGGAAAGATTCATATTGTTGGAGAGACTCAGAGAGCAGTGAAGAATATAGGATTTGGATTAGAAATTTAAAAATAATGTCTAGATATTTTGGAACGAGCAAGAAAATTCCCATTTTAGGACGAAGGAAAAGGTAACATTTGGAGAGAATCTAAAATATATACTGTATTTTCATAACTCCTCTTACAAATGTAGTCATTTGGTTAACGTTAGCAATATTAAGATAAGCTATCTATAACTTGGTTTGTTCATAAATTTATAGCATGTGGTATACAAAATATTCCAATCTTCACTATTTTGTCATTTTTTAATTTTTTTTTATTTTTACAACTGGAAAAATACATACAACATCAAATTTACCATCTTAACCATTTTCAGATGTACAGTTCAGTGGTGTTAAGTGCGTTTACATTGTTGTGCAGCCGTTGCCACCGCCCATCTCCACAACCCTTTCCATCTTTGAAGCTAAAACTGTGTCCATGAAACAGTAACTCCCCACTCCCCTTCTCCCATCCCCTGGCAACCACTTTTGAAAATACGTTTTACAATGTATGTAGTGTTCATTGTAGAAGAATTAAAAAATTTAAAACAATAAGAACAGAGAACTAATAACACTTTGACTTATACCTTAATGTATTTTTTCTCTGCATATACATATATGTAACTTTTTTTTTTACTATGCATACTGTTTTATAGCCTGCCCTTTCACACTTAATATATCTTCAATAGCTTTACATGTCAAATAAATGCCATCCTTTTTAATATTGAAAGTCAATTTATTTAAATAACCCCCATTATATTTTTTCCAGTCTGTGAAGGGTTGGGGACAAAAGATGAAGTACAAACATAGACCTTTATAGAGCAATGCTCTGATTACTGATTACTTTTTTTTCCGTCCTCAATTATTTCTTGTCGACAAATACCATCTTTTTTTTTTTTTTTTTTTTTTTTGAGATAGAGTCTTGCTCTGTCACTCAGGCTGGAGTGCAGTGGCGTGATCTCAGCTCACTGCAACCTCCAACTCCCAGGCTCCAGAGATCCTCCCACCTCAGCCTCCCAAGTTGCTGAGACTACAAGTTTGTGCACCTCCACACCCAGCTAATTTTTGTATTTAATTGTAGAGACAGGGTCTCATCATGTTCCCCAGGCTATTCTTGAGCTCCTGAGTTCAAGCAGTTCTCCCGCCTCAGTACTGTGGGATTACAGGTACAAGCCACTGTGCCCAGCCTGAATTCCTTCTTTACTTTGAGGAAGGTTTTCTACATTTTTAGCCTTTTAATACGTATTGCCAGATTGCCCTCAAGAAAGGTTGTATCAGGTAGTACTTCCAGCAGCAGTGGATGAGCATGCCTATTTCCAGACCTCCAGCAACCCTGTGTATTGTCCTTAAAGAAACAAAATTGAAATAATAGGTGGATGTGGTTTTCAAAATCAGGTAGTGGAGAAGGGTTTATAATGAAAAGGTATCAGCCCACTTAGCCTGATCCAGCTCCTAGTCCTGCTCCCTGGAGACACTTTTTAATACCTTCTGTGTTTATTTCCTCTGGTGATTTACCTCCATCTCTCTACATAATAGGCTTATACTGCTAGTTTACATACACATATGTTATTTACACACTATTTACTTCCTGCTGGTGAGATGAGGTTTTGGTTCCATTATACCACCCACTTCCTCCTCCATACCCATTTTTAAAATTGTTATATTACCTTTTTACTTATATTTAAAACTCCCTGCAGTTAGCATGGGCAGTTCAGTTTCTCTTGACTGGCTTTAGTGAGCATTAAGGAATGGGACTCTTCTACTCTTTTCTTTCCTTCTCTACTTTTGGCTTTGGTCAATTTTTGTCTTTTTCTCTCTCTTCTTTTACTTTCTTTCCCTCCTTTCTTCCTTTTCTCTTTTTGTTTGTTTACATTTTGAAGATTGATACAATTTACATTTCTTGTTTTGTAATCACATAGTTTGGCCTTCTATGCCTTGTCCATAAGTTAGCTCTAAAAGTTCAAAAGTCAATTAAGTGCTTTTATCGTGGCTCCTTAAATGTAGTTCCTTGTGGACCTAAGTAACATGTTGATTACCACCTGATACAGTTTGGTTCTGTGTCCCCATCAACTCTCACGTCAAATTGTAATCCCCAGTGCTGTAGGTGGGGCCTGGTGGGAGGTGATTGGATCGTGGGGGTGGTCTCTCATGAATGGTTTAGCACCATCCCCCCTTGGTACTTGTATTAGTCCATTCTCGCACTGCTATAAAGAACTACCTGAGACTAGGTAATTTATAAAGAAAAGGGGTTTAATTGGCTCATGGTTCCACAGGCTCTATAGGAAGTGTGGCTGGGAAGGCCTCAGGAAACTTACAGTCGTGGTGGAAGGTGAAGGGGAAGCAATCATGTCTTACGTAGCCAGAGCAGGAGGAAGAGAGCAAAGAGGGAGGTGCTACGCATTTTTCAATAACTGGATCTCGTGAGAGCTCACTGTCTTGAGAACAGCAAGGGGGAAATCCACTCCCATGATCCAGTCACCTCCCACTAGGCCCCTCGTCCAACATTGGGAATTAACAATTCAACGTGAAATTTGGGTGGGGACACAAATCCAAACCATACCAGTACTGTTCTTGTGAGAGTGAATGAATGAGTTCTCCTGAGATCTGGTTGTTTAAAAGTATGTAGCACCTCCCCCCCTCTCTCTCTTATTCCTGCTCCTTCCATGTAAGATGTGCCTGTTTCCCCTTCACCTTCTACCATGATTGTAAGTTTCCTGAAGCCTCCCCAGAAGCCAAGCAGATGCCAGCATCATGCTTCCTCTATAACCTGCAGAACTGCAAGCCAATTAAACTTTTTTTCTTTATGAATTACCCAGTCTCAGGTATTTCTTTATAGCCATGTGAGAAAGGACAAATACACATCCCCTTCTCTGTGGATCCAATATCAAGATACCTATTCCATATAAAGGAGAATTTTCTTAGTGCCAAGGCCAAATGGATTCTGTTTTCTTGCATTCTACAAAGTATTCAATTGTCTGTGACTTTTCTTTGATTCATCTTTTAATCATAACTTTCCTGGGCATATTTTTTTGCCTGCAATTTTATGGACTATCTTGTTTTTCCTGTCATGAGAATCATATGCCTTCATACCTTCCAATTGACTAATTCCATCTGTTATTTTGACTGCTTTCTTTATCTTGGAGCCCACTGAATTCTAATTTGGATAGTCTGCTTTCTAAGCCTCCTGCAGGTCTGACATCCTGCAATTTCTTCCTGCTGGACTTGGATTTAAGTCCATCATATCTTACTGGATTAGGTTTTTATCCTTATTTTTCTTGGAGTACATTCTCAAGAAACTTTCTCAGAAAGATAGGTAACCTCCTAAATAATATGATTTTATTTTGCTTCTATATTTGAATGATAAGTTACCATAATATGAACTTTTAGATTCAAGGGAATTTTCATTCAGTACTTTGGAATTGCTCTGTTATATGCTAGCACTGATATTGCTGATAAATTCTGTTACTGGTTACTGTCGCAGCCTGATGTTTTTTTCCCCTCTGAAAGCTTTTTAGGATCTCTTTATTTTTCACTCTGCCCCTCACAGTTCAGGCCCTTTCAGTTTGAGGACTTTTGTGTCTCTTCAGCTCTATGAAAATTAATATTTATCTGTATCTCTTTTTTTTCTCCCTCTTTCTTAAAATTTTCCATTCTATTTTCCCTTTCTTTTTTCAGGAACTTCAATCATACGTGACTTTACTTTGAAAGTCTCAGCAGAAACTATTAGGAATTTTATTTTGGTTTTTAGTAAGTTTTCTCTGTGCTTAAATTAGTCAATTCCGCGGTAACATTGTTTTGAAAACGTGGATTTATCCCAACATTAGCGTAACCATGCCATTTTTTCCCCTCCTCTCTCTTGTCCCCTAATTCCCATGAGGTGACTTTCCTTTCCTTAGCTTAATTCTCTTTATTTAATAGCCTTTCGTTGCTGCTAAGGGACAGCTTTTGGTGGCTGCTTTGCCGTTTCAGACTTTTCCCATGTCTCTATGTGGCAGATCTTACCCAGCCTTCAAGGCTTGCCTATGCTCTCCTCCTCCAGGAAGCCTTTCTCAATGACTCTCCAAACTATCTGTCTAGTGAGTATTTCTGTACTTAGGTTTATATACAACTTAGTGTTATATGAAGAGCTTTAGGGAGAAGTCAATAATTGCTCTAGTGATTTGTGTGAAATATGTGCAATTTCAAGAACATCAAATAATTGCATTTTTACTCTGAATAAAACTAATCTTAAAATGTGTTCCTCTGCTGCAAGTATATGAAACTAGAATTGCATTGAAGTATAGTATAAGAAACCACCAGCTGGGCGCAAACCACCAGCCAGGCTTGGTGGCTCATGCCTATAATCCCAGCACTTTGGGAGGCCAAGGCAGATGGATCACCTGAGGTCAGGAGTTTGAGAGCAGCCTGGCCAACATGGTGAAAGCCCGTCTCTACTAAAAATACAATAATTAGCTGAGCATGGTGGCGGGCACCTGTAATCCCAGCTACTGGGGAGGCTGAAGCTGAGGCAGGAGAATCACTTGAACCCAGGAGGTGGAAGTTGCAGTGAGCCGAGATCACGCCATTGCACTCCAGCCTGGATGACAGAGCAAAACTCAGTCTCAAAAAATAAATAAATAAATAAATAAATAAATAAATAAATAAATAAATAAAAGAAAGAAGGAAAGAAACCACCACTTAGAACGAATGGCTTTGGACAGAGTTTGTTTCTGTTGAAAATAAGTCCAGGTATAAGTGGTTGTTGGGGATGGAACAGTGAGTCAGTGATGTCATGTCTGCCGTTTCTGCAGTTCTCTGTGCCAATCCTTCATGGTTACAAGATGGCTGCTGCCACTCCTGCCATTATGTCAGCATTCAAAATAGAGAGAAGAAAAAGAGGCTGATGGTTGAGTCTTATTCATTTTTATTAGGAAAGCAAAGCTTTCACAGAGGACTTTGCAGCATACTTCTGTTTTTGTCTCATGGCTGAAGACCAGGTCACATGGGTCCCCCTAGTTTCAGGGGAAACTGGGACAGTATGGCTTTCCACCCTCTGTCGTGGGAGGCAGCAAAGAAGCAGAGGTGGAGATGAGCTTTAGGAGAGCCGGTTAACAAGGTAACAGAGCCTGCCACAATGGGCAAGAGAGGGCATTAAAAGCAGTTGTGCCCAGGCGCGGCAGCTCACACCTGTAATCCCAGCGTTCTGGGAGGCTGAGGCAGGTGGATCACCTGAGGTCAGGAGTTTGAGACTAGTCTGGACAACATGGTGAAACCCTGTCTCTACTAAAAATATAAAAATTAGCAGGGTGTGGTGGCGGGCACCTGTAAATCCCAGCTACTTTGGAGGCTGAGACAGGAGAATCGCTTGAACCCAGAAGGCGGAGGTTGCAGTGAGCCGAGATTGTGCCACTGCAGTCTAGCCTGGGTAAGAAGAGTGAAACTCTGTCTTAAAAAAAAAAAAAAAAAAAGGCAGTTGTGCCCAATTGTATTAAACATTCTACTCCATTTTAATAAGCAAGTGCAGAATACTTGCTATGCCAGGTGACTGTGCTGGGTGCAGGTGGTGCTGTGAATCCCAGGAAGGATTGTCTGGGGAAAAAGGGAAAGTTAGATATGCCTGGAACACAGAGTATATCAGGCAGGGCAGGATTGGAGAGGGACAGAATGGGGGTCAGGAGATGGCGGGGTGGGGGTGGGATGGAAAATGGGGAAGATGTAGAAGACATTGAAGAGATGAGTTTGTTAACTCAGAGTGGGTGAGCTCCAGGTCAGATATTTTGGATTTTACTCCACACACCAGTGGTTCTGAACGTGTCTTAGAATCATCTGGAGGGTTGGTTAAAACACAGATTGCTTGACCCCACTCCCAGAATTTCTGATTCTGTGGGTCTGAGCTGGGGCCTGAGAATTTTTATTTTTAACAAATCTTCAAAGTGATGCTGATGCTGCTGATCCAGGGACCACCCTTTGGCATATTGTGCTAAAACCATGACTTAATTTAGAGTAGATTCATTTTCTTGTATAAAAAATTGGGGTCTGGGTGTGGTGGCTCGTGCCTATAAACCCAAGGACTTTGGGAGGCCAAGGCAGGAGGATTGCGTGAGCCCAGGAGTTTGAGACCAGCCTGGACAACATAGCAAGGCCTTGTCTCTACTAAAAGTTTTAAAAATTGCCAGGTGTGGTGGTACGTGCCTGTAGTCCCCGGCTCAGGAGGCTGAGATGGGAAGATGGCTTGAGTCCAGGAGTTCAAGATTCCAGTGAGCTATGATTGTGCCACAGCACTGCAGCCTGGGCAACAGAGCAATACTCTATCTCAAAAATAAATAAATAAATAAATAAAAAGGGGGGGTGCATTATAACACCCCCAAGCTATTTTAAGAAATGTATTAGGCTGGGCGCAGTGGCTCACGCCTGTAATCCCAGCACTTTGGGAGGCCAAGGCAGGTGGATCACCTGAGGTCAGGAGTTCGAGACCAGCCTGGCCAACATGGTGAAACCCCGTCTCTACTAAAAATACAAAAATTAGCCAGGCGTGGTGGCAGGTGCCTGTAATCCCAGCTACTGGGGAGGCTGAGGCAGGAGAATCACTTGAACCCGGGAGGCGGAGGTTGCAGTGAGCTGAGATCGCGTCATTGCACTCCAGCTTGGAGGACAAGAGCGAGACTTCGTCTCAAAAAAAAAAGATGTATTGGTGATATTTTCTTATATTCTATGTTATTCCATCATGTGGGTCACACTGACCAGTTAGAGCTAGAAGCTCTAGCTGCTTTCTCAAGCTAGAAAACACCTTGCCTGAGAGCATATCTTGGATATTCAAAATCAACCAATCCATACCCCCACTCAGCTCTTTTTATCAGGCCCCTGCAGCTCTGACCTCTTTCCATGTGTCGTAAGTCATCCCAGGGCCAAGTACTGGACACTGAGGACCTTCCTATAGCCTTGAGCCCACCAAAATTATTAAAAGCATCCAATCCCAAACCTGTTCGGCTTGCTTAGCTTGCTTTACTAATTCCCTCCCACGAAAACCACAGGAAAGGCTTTTGCGGGTACTCTTCCCTCACTCCCTTCTGCCTCTTGACCAGCCCTGGTGTGTCCCCATGTGGCGCTACCTGCAGATTCTAGGGATCTGTGAGTATAAACTTGACAGTCATGTTCATCTCTGTGTGTCTTACCACAGCCAATAAAACAAATCCTGCGTACACATTAAAATAGTGATACAATACTTGTAAAGTGCCAGCAGAACACCTGCTAGGCACTAGGCAAAAGGGACTGCTGGGAGGAATATTAGGAGGAATGTCTGAGGGTAGTGTGAAGGATGAATGGGAGGTGGAGATGGGGAGATGGGTTAGAAAGATATTGTGGGCTGGGCGTGGTGGCTCATAATCTGTAATCCCAGCACTTTGGGAGGCTGAGGTGGGCAGATCACGGACAGGAGATCGAGACCATCCTGGCCAACATGGTGAAACCCTGTCTCTACTAAAAATACAAAAATTAGCTGGGCATGGTGGCGTGCACTTGTAATCTCAGCTACGTGGGAGGCTGAGGCAAGAGAATCACTTGAACCCGGAGGCAGAGGTTTTAGTGACCCGAGACTGTGCTACTGCACTCCAGCCTGGTGACAGAGTGAGACTCCTTCTCAAAAAAAAAAAAAAAAAAAGAAGAAAAAAAAGATATTGTGATAGTCCAGGGCTGAGTCTGATGGGGCCTAGCTCGGGACTATGCAAGTAGAAAGGGACCAATAGTTGCTGAAAATATTTGTGATATAAAATTAAGAGGATTTGACAGTTTTGTCAGTGTTGTAAGTTGGAAACTTATTTATCTGAAATTGTTTGTAATAAGACTGTCTCTGCATCATGGCTGAAAAAGCAGCAAATGCAGCAGGAAAACAGTTCTGAAAGAAGAAATTTTGCAGTTAAGATTTACCCAGCAAACTGCAACATTTTACATTGCCCCTTTAGTTACTTACTAAAGATGTTTTGAAAACGAACACCATCGTCTAAATTCATTTACCGTAGACTGGTCCTGTTCATATAGCCATTTCTATTTGGAAAAGGTTGATTTGATTGATCACATGCCCTTGGAAAATAGGGGTGTCTACAAGAGACCCACCCTGGCTTAGACTCTTTAAGGGAAAAAAGGAAAAAGAATCTCAACCATTTTAAGATCATCGATGGTTTATAAAATTTTCAATGCTTAGTTATTTAAAGAAAATTTAATTAAAAGATATTTAGGAAGTATTAAATTTGCTAACATGTTCAAAGAACTTTAAAAAATGACCAAAGATAATCCTGGCTAACACGGTGAAATCCCGTCTCTACTAAAAATACAAAAAATTAGCCGGGCGAGGTGGCGGGCGTCTGTAGTCCCAGCTACTCGGGAGGCTGAGGCAGGAGAATGGCGTGAACCCGGGAGGCAGAGCTTGCCGTGAGCCGAGATCGCGCCACTGCACCCCAGCCTGGGTGACAGAGCGAGACTCCGTCTGAAAAAAAAAAAAAAAAAAGACTAAAGATATATAAACATTATTGTAATTAATAGGTTAAAAAAATAAAAAGACTGTCTCTGCCTTAAGTGCAGCCTTGCTGCTTTGTTCAGTGACTTCTTGGATGGCATCAGAGAAGTCCTCCTTGCTTGACTCTAGTCCAAATAAATGTCTTTTTGGATGAGGCCAGAACTCCCGGGTAGCATGTTAAGGAAGATATTGCAAGAGTCAAGAGGTGCTGTAGTGATTATCAGCTCCACATTTCCTAAAGTGTATTCACCTGGTGTTCATCCACACCACAGTTATGAATTAGCCGTTACATGAAATATGTTTTCATATTTTTAGAGATTGGGAAATGACAGGTGAACTAAAATTAAGCCATTTTATGTATTGCAGACCTTTTCAGAGCCTTTAATATGGTAGTGGGATTCTGTTAATGGAAATTATTGTATTCAGTGTTTCTCTAACTCGTTTGTTCACAGAACCTTTTTTTTTTTTCAGAGCGTCTTATGAATCTATTTTTTCATGGAACAAATTTTGGGAAACGCTGCCATGACCTAACAAGCTGATGTATAACACTGGTGGCAATCAAGATTTTTGTGGGTGGTGTTGATTGTTCTCCTGAAACTCATAAGTAGAACAGTGCACAATTTCAAGATCAATTTGCCCAGGCTCTGTTTTGCTTTTAGTCTCTCGTATACAGAAAGTTTAAAAAGATACGACTTGTACCCAGATGTCATCTACACAGCGCCTGTCATCCTGTGGAATGACTCATCCCTTGAAAATGGTGGATAGTGCTTTTTACCTTGATGATGAATAATGATCCTTGTTTCATTTACAAAGATGAGACCTAAAATACCAGCCTTCCTAAAAATACTATCACCCGTTAGGCCGCTGCCTTTCCTTGAAGGTTAGCTTCCATGGGTCAGGCCTTCACTAATGCTCTGCTGAAGTGCTTCAGGAATAGTGAAGGAGGGAAGTCTCAGAGGAGTGGAGATTGGGCTAAGTGACCTCTGTTGCTCCTTCCAACTCAACAGTCATGAGTCTTTTCCCCAGTCAGTAAAACCTGTTCTAGAATTTTCTTAAATCCTTTTGATCATTACATGAGTTTATGACCTCACATTTTTAAGAACAAATTTAAGCAGAATTTGTTTCTAGCATAAATCTTTTTCCTTCAAAGAAGAGAGCTTATTCCTCTCTTATCAGCTATGTAGCTGCAATACTTGTATCAGTAATTTTATTTTACTGTTTTTATTTCAGTAGGTTTTTGGGGAACAGGTGGTGTTTGGTTACATGAATAAGTTCATTAGTGGTGATTTCTGAGATTTTGGTGCACCCATCAACCGAGCAGTGTACACTGTACCCAATGTGTAGTCTTTTATTTCTCACCTGCCTCTCACCCTTTCCCCCAAGTCCCCAAAGTCCTTCTTATGCCTTTGCATCCTCATAGCTTAGCTCCCACTTATGAGTGAGAACACACGATGTTTGGTTTTCCATTCCTGAGTCACTTCACTTAGAACGATGGTCTACAGTTTCATCCACGTTGCTGGCGATGCCATTATTTCATTCCTTTTCATGGCTGAGTAGTATTCCATGGTGTATATCACATTTTCTTTATCCACTGATCAGTGGGCATTTGGTCTGGTTCCATATTTTCGCAATTGCAAATTGTGCTGCTATAAACATGCATGTGTAAGTATCTTTTTCGTTTAATGACTTCTTTTCCTCTGAGTAGATACCCAGGAGTGGGATTGCTTATTGGTGATTTTAATTTGCGTGTAGTTGATGTATGAGTACTTGCTGTAGCTAGCTGTTAGGATACCCTACAACTCAGCACTTGTTTTTAAGCAAAAAGTAGTAAAAACTTTAAAGAAGTGTTACAGTTAAAATTATATATACATTTATATTTTATGTACATATAAATATATGTGTGTGTATGTATGTATATATATATACATACACACACAGTTAATATATATATATATACACACACACACACACACACACACACACGTACAAGGGGTTTGGGGCACTCATCCCTCATGCAATTGAAAATTTTTGTGTAAGTCTTGACCCCCTGAAAACTTTACTAATAGACTACTGTTTACCTGAAGTCTTACTGATAACATATGTAGTCAATTAACACATATTTTGTAAATGTATTATATACTGTATTCTTATAATAAAACAAGAGAAAATACTAAGAAAATCATAAGGAAGAGAAAATATAAAGAGGGGTTGGTCTTGCTGTCTCAGGTGTGGCAGAGGTGGAAGAAAATCCATCTATAAATGAACTCATGTTGTCTGAGGGCTTGTGTGTCTGTGTGTTGTGTGCACATATATATACACCCCATAATATACAGAATCTAATGAACATTTTGTTTTTCATCTTGTAGGAATCATTTATGTAATATGCTTAAATACTTAGTACTTTGTTTTTGTTAATTTTCATATTATTTATTTGATGCATAGATTCCATATGCTTGTATATATATTATGAAACAATGTTAAGAAGAAAGCTATGAACCTATACACAAATTTAGAACCAAAACATTACCAATTCTATGGAAGCCACCTGTATTTCCTTCCCAAACCCAGTCTCTTTCTGTTTTTCAGAGATAACCATCATTAAAAATTTTGTATTTATAATTCTCTTGCTTTCTTTTCATTTTATTACATATACATTTATCCTTTCCCAATAAGGTGTTTAATGGTGTTTGCTTTTGAGCTTTATGAAAATGGTTATCGTAATTTAAGTAGTCTTTTTGTTATTTTTTTCCAATCAACATTGTACCTCTAAGAGTCACTCATGTTGTTTGGGTAAACTTTATTTTATTGCTCTTTATTACCATATAATATGACATTATGTGAATATATTCCAATTTCTTTATTCTCCTCTCGATGGCCATTTTTTGAATGCTGGCCCACTCACTAGTGGTAGTGAAATCAACTTAATGAGTATAGTGGAAAAGATTAGTGTGCATCACATGTAGAGGAAATATTGTTCTGTTAAAAGGTGTTTCATGTGGGTACTTAGTTTCATTGTCAAATATACAAAATAATGACATTGTTTTCTACAATGCTTTTAACAAGTTATCCTTACAGTAGTGGGTTCCCATTACTCCATATCTCCACCAATTGGAATTGTCAGACTTCTACATTTTTACCAAAATGGTAGATATAAAATGGTAATGCTTTGTGGTTTTAATTTGTATATTCCTCCTTACGAATGAAGTTGACCAAGCTTTTATATATTCAGTCAGTAATCGTTACAATTTCCTCCTTTAAAAAGTGCTAATCTTTAGCTCATTTTTTTTAGAGTTGATTTTTTTTTTCTGGCAGTTATATTTTCTTATATATGTCTTTTTTCTAGTGTCTTTCTTTTTATTGTTTTTTCAACCATCATGACAATTAATATAAATATGTCTTTTAATCTTTTCTTTTATGGTTAGTGTTCCTTATTTTTACTTTCTGTGATGTCATTCAATGGTCTAAAATATAAGATATTCTATATTTTTTCCCCTAGGCGTTTTAATGTCTCACCTTTTACATTTAAGTCTTTAATTCATTGGTATTTGACTTTTGTGTACCGTGTAGAGTAGAAACCCTATTTCTTTATTTTTTTCTCATTTGGATAAACAGTTGACCCAGCACTACTAATTAAATAAGTCATGTCTCCTCTTCCTCTCCCCCAATCTTAGATAACACTTTTTTGTCTGTCATTTTTTCCCATTTTTGTGGGTTTATTCCTGAACATACCCTTCTGTTTCAGTGACCAATGCAAACATTGATAATAATACTTTCTTAATTACTGTGACTTCAGTAAGTTTCAGTATGTGGTCACTGAAGCTCCCTCAACTTATTCTACTTAAGGATAATCTTATTTTTTCTTAAGCCTTTGTATTTCCATACAAATTTTATTTATTTATTTTGTTGTTGTTGTTGTTTGTTTATTTTGAGACAGGATCTCTCTGTTGCCCATGCTGGATCATAACTCACTGTGGCCTTGAACTCCTGGGCTCAAGAGATCGTTCTGCCTCAGCCTCTTGAGCAGCTGGGACTACAGGCATGCATCTTCGCACCCAGCTATGTTTTCATTTTTGTAAGACAACGTCTCACTATGTTGTCTAGGCTGGTCAAGACCAGTCTTGGCCTCTTGGCCTTCAGTGATCCTCCTGCCTCAGCCTCCCAAAGTGCCAGGATTTCGGTCCTGGGCCACTGTGCCAAGCCTTCCATATAAATTTTGGATTCTGCTTGTGAAATTATTTTTTAAAATTCTAATTGAGATATTTAATTGAAGCTGCATTGCTATGAAGAGAACTGATGTATTTTCAGAACTAATTCTTCCCATTCATATATACACTGTATCTCTCCATTTACCTGACTTCATTCATGTCTTTTACTAATTTTAAAATTTTTCCCTGTGAAGACATTGCTCATCTTTTGTTAAATTTATTTCAAGTTTCTTTGCTGTATGGAATGAATTTTTAAATTAGACTTTTGAGTATGTACTGGTTATATTAATTTTGTTATATTGATCTTGTATCTAGCCATCTTTCTCAAGTTTTATTATTTATAATAATTTCTGTAGATTACTTTGGATTATCTTTGTGAACAAACATATAATCTTCAAATGTCAGTATAGGTTCTTCCTTTTTAGTTTTAAAATCTTCTATTTTAGTTGCTTACTGAGCTGGGTAGACAGTAATAGTGGGAATCCTTGTCTTACTCATGATTCTAAAGAGCATGGTTTTATTTTATTTTATTTTCACCCTCTCCCCAAGGGCATGTTTTTAACATGTTTCCAGTAAGAATAATGTTTTATAGGTGCTTTTTAAAAATAAGTTAGGGATTTTCCCTGTTATATTTTTCATCAACAGACATGGAGTTTTATTAAATACTTTGTCTGCGTTTTTGAGATAGTCTTATTTTGCCCTTTAATTTGTCCATGTGATGAATTATACTTGCAGGTTGCTAAAGTTAAACCATTCTTACATTCTCTAGTAATTAATCAAACTTTTTCATAATGTGCTAATTTTTTTAGGACTTCTGTGTCATTAATACATGAAGATGGTCTGTAATTTTCTTTATACTGTCCTTTTCTAATTATGGTATCCAATTATCCTTGTTTCTCAGAATGAGTTGCACTGCGTTACTTCTTTTTCTATTTTTTTCATAATAGTATATTAGGCATATTAAGAATTTATATTCTTTGTATAAGTTTAGAAAGAAATATTTCTTGAAAATTTACCTGTAAAACATCTTGGTCTTCTGTTTTCTTTTTGGAATGATGTTTAATTACTGGTTTAATTTCTTTGATATTTGTAGAATGACTCAGGCTTCCTCTGTATTCTTTAGTGAATTTTGTCTTGCTTTTGTTTTTCTACATGGCCATTTTGTCTAAGTTTTTTTTTAAAAGTTGCTCACAAATGTTATATATCTTTTAAATCTCTGTAGCTTTTCTGTTTATATTCCACTTTTATTTCCTATTATTATTTACCTGTTTCTTTTTCGTTTTTTCTCTGAGTAAATCTTGTAGAGGCTTGCCATTTTGTTAGTTTTTTCCAAAGAATTAACCTATATGATTTTTACTATATTATTAGTTTCTTCTTTTTATTGTTTTTTCTTCTAATTTATTGAAGTTTATTCTGTTTACTTCTTAAATATTTTCTTAAATATTTTCAGCTTCTTAAATATTTTCAGCTTCTCTTCTTAAATATTTTCAGCTTCTCTTATAAGAAATTGAATTTCTGTATTTTTCCTAAATATCATTTTGCTACTGAACAAATTTGATATACAGTATTTTCATTGTCTTTCAACTCTAAATATTTTAAATTCCTAACAGTAATTCTTTTTGACCTGTTATCGATTTAGAAGTGTTTACAAGATCCCAGATTTGTTTACTGTTAAACTTGTTATTTGTTTGAATTTAAATTACACTGGGGTCAGAGAACATCATCTTTGTGACTTCTGACCTTTGATATTTGTTGAGATGTGATTTACAGACTTATAAGTGGTTAATCTTTGAAAATAAATTGTGTGAATAAATCAATCTAATAAATCTTGCTATCTTATCCTTTTCAAATCCTCTATGTCCACTTTTTTTCTGCCTTACTTCTCTAACTGAAAGAGGAATAATGACATCTATTGTGGCAAAATTTCCAAGGCTTCCCTGAGTTTCTGTCAGTTTGATTTTTATATTGTGTGATTCGTATCAGGTACCACCAAATTCAGAATTCTCGTAACTTCTTGATGAGCTAAAGTTTTCTAACATTATATTGCTGTCCTCTTTGTTTCATAATGTTTTTTTTCTCCCTCAAAGTCTATTAATTTGAAATAGCCTGGTATGTGTTTTTATTTCTCTTTTGATCTCCCTGATTGTTTGTGTTTTAGATACAGCTTTTTATTATTAGCACAGAGCTAGATTTTTTGTATCTGAGCTGAGCATCTTTTGCTTTTAACTAGAGTGTTTAGTTTATGTATGTTTTGTGATATATTTGAGTTTGTGTTTACTATTTTACTTTGTGCTATTTTTTCTATATTGCTTTATGCAGCACCATTTTTTAATTTTGTTTTCAGTCATTGACTTTTTATTATATTGTCTGTTACTTTGGAAGATATATACTCTATTTCTGCTCTTTCAGTGGTACCCTTGTAATGTTTATTACATTTTAGTTTAACAAAATCTGCTAAGAGCTTAGAACACTTAACTTCAACCACTTCACCTTCTTGATTCACATGCTATTGTTGTCTTGTATCTCAGTTCCATCTTCAAAGTTTCTTTTTTACTTTTAAAATTTACATGAAGTAAAATTTACTTTTTTGTAGACTCTTATTTGTTTTAATACAGGCATAGATTTATGTAACCTCCACCACAAACGAATTACAGAACAATTCTGTTACCTCAAAAAGTTCCCTCATGCGGCATCTTTGCAGTCAAACCCTCCCCACCCCCATCTACATCATCCACTGCGCTGCTTTCCATCCCTATGACTTAGCTTTTCCAGGGTGCCTTAAAATGGAATCATTCAGTATGTATGAGGCCTTTGGGGACTGGCTTTTTACACTGAGCGTAATGGTTTGACATCTATCCATGTTGTAGCATGTATCGGTGGTCCATTCCTATATCTTGCTAAGCATTTTTTGTTTGTTTGTTTGTTTTTTTTTGAGATGGAGTCTCGCTGTGTCGCCCAGGCTGGAGTGCCATGGTGTGATCTCAGCTCACTACAACCTCCACCTCCTGGGTTCAAGCGATTCTTCTGCCTCAGCCTCCTGAGTAGCTGGGACTACAGGCACCCACAACCACATCCAGCTAATTTTTGTATTTTTAGTAGAGATGGGGTTTCACCATATTGGCCAGGTTGGTCTCGAACTCCAGACCTCGTGATCTGCCCTCCTCGGCCTCCCAAAGTGCTGGGATTACAGGCATGAGCCATTGCACCCAGCACCTGCTGAGCATATTCTGTCATATGCACCTATTCTCTAGTTTATCCATTCACCTGTTGAAGGGCATTTGAGTTGCTTCCAGATTTTTAGTATTACAAATAAAGCTCTATGAACATTCACAGAGTAGGAGTGTGTGTGTGTGTGTGTGTGTGTGTGTAACATAAATGTTCTTTTCTCTAGAGTGGCTCTGCTGGGTCATATGGCAAGTGTATGTTCAAGTTTATGACAAACTGCCAAAGTGTTTTCTACATCGGCTGTACCATTTTG
Organism: Gorilla gorilla gorilla; assembly: GCF_029281585.2. Classification (NCBI taxonomy): domain Eukaryota; kingdom Metazoa; phylum Chordata; class Mammalia; order Primates; family Hominidae; genus Gorilla; species Gorilla gorilla. The sequence goes on from NC_073243.2 coordinate 28,169,137, forward strand.
CTGTGCCCAACTCCCAGCAATGTGTGAGAGTTCCAGTTATTCCATATTGTCAAGAACTTGTGTGTGTGTGTGTGTGTGTGTGTGTGTGTGTGTGTGTGTGTTGTCACTCAAATACTAGTATCTCATTTTGCTCTTAATTTACATTGTCTTAAGGGCTAATAATGTTGAACCATCTTTTCTGTGCTTATTTTCTGCTTATCTGTCTTCATTGGTAAAGTTTTTATTCTGATTTCTAGCCCATTTTAAATAGGATTTTTTTCTTATTGTTAAGTTTCAGAGTTCTTTGCATGTTCTGTATACAATTCTTATATATGTGAGTTACAAATAATTTTTCTCTTTTTCTGAGTTATCTTTTCATCTTTTAACAGTGTCTTTCACAGAACAAAAGCTTTTAGTTTTGAAGAAGTCTAATGTATCATTTTTTTCTTTTATGAATCATGGTTTTGATGTTCTAAGAATCCATTTTCTAAAGCAAGGTCACAGATATTTTCTTCTATGTTTCCTGTAAATATTTTATAACTTTTTTTAATTGAAGTGTGTGATCTATTATAAATTAATTTTTGTGAATTATGTACAAATGGGCCAGGGTTCATAGTTTTGCCTATTTATGTATTCTGTAGCAATTTGTTAGACTATCCTTCCTCCATTGAATTACCTTTGTGCCTTTTTTAGAGGTCACTGATCATATTTGTCTAGGTCTACTTTTTGTACTTTTATTCTTTTCCACTGATCTGGGTTTCTTTATTTTTGCCAAGACCGTACTCTCTTGATTGATTACTTAATTTTATACTAAATCTTAACATTGGATCATGTGAGTCCTGCTTTTCTTTCTAGAAAATTTTAACTATTTCCTTTGTACTTTCGTATCAATTTTAGAATCAATTTGTCTGTAACTATAATAAATCTTATTAAGATTTTGATTGGGACTACATTTAATCTGTGATCAGTTTGGGGAGAATTGATATCTTTGCCAGATACAAATACCACAGACATGCTTTTTCTCTCTATTTAGATTTGCTTTTATTTATTTCATAAGCATTTTTTAGCTTTCTGCCTATACATTCTGTACATGTTTTAATGGATTAACACCTAAGTGTTTTTTTAAGAAACTGTCAGTGGTATTTTTTATTTCAGTATTCATGTGTTCATTATTAGTATGTACAATTTATTTTTGTATGTTTATCTCATATGCAATCTTGCAGAAACCATTAGTTCTACGAATTTTTTTATAGGTTCCTTGGCATTTTCTACATAGACTATTATATCATCTGCAAATGGAGACATTTTTATTTGTCCCTCTTATATCTACATGCTTTTTTTCTTTTCTTGTCATATTACACTAACTTAAACTTCCAGGACCATGATGAATGAGTGGTAGGAGCAAATGCACTTGCCTTGATTCCTGTTTTGGAGGAAAGCATGTAGTCTTTCAAAAGTACAGATTTTTTCATATATGTTATTTATCAAGTTGAGGAAGTTTCCCTCTACTCCTAGTTTTCTGAGAGTTTTTTTTTTTTTTTTTTACCATGAATGGGTTTTGAATCTTGTTAAATGCTTTTTCTACATTAATTGCTATGATCGTGTGGTTTTTCTTCCTTACTCTTTTAATACAGTGAGTGGATTACACTGATTGATATTTGAATGTTGAACCAACTTTTTATCCTTGGAATAAATCCCACTTGGTTTGTTATTCATAATGGTGAATTAGTCATACATAATGATGAAAAATTATTTTTATACATTGCTGAATTACATTTGCATTGACTGATAGATTGATTGACTGATTGACAGGGCCTTGCTCTGCTCTCCAGGCTGGAGTACAAAGGAGTGATCATGGCTCACATTGAACCTTGACCTCCTGGGCTCCAGCGATCCTCCCACCTCAGCCACCCGAGTAGCTAGGACTACAGGCATGTACTACCATGCCTGGCTAATTTTTTCTCTCTCTCCTTTTGTTTTTGTAAAGTTGGGGTTTTAGTATGTTGTCCAGGCTGGTCTCAAACTCCTATCCTCAAGTGATCCTCCACCTTGGCCTCCCGAAGTGTTGGGATTGCAGACGTCAGTGACCATGCCCAGCCTATTTACTTTTATTTTGTTAAGGACTTTTACACCCATATTCATGGAGGAATATTGGTCCATAATTATTTTTTTGGTCATGTTTTGATATCAAAGTAGTATTAGATTCATAAAAGGAATTGAGAAGCGTTCCTTCTTTCATTTTCTGGAAGAGATTGTTTAGAATAGGTGATATTTCTTTTTAAAACATTTGGTAGAATTATCTAATGAAATCTTCTGGGCCTGAAGATTTTTGCAGGGAAGTTTTTAAAGTACAAATTCAAATTTTTATAGCTATAGAGAATATTCAAATGATCTATTTCATATTATGTGTATTGCAATCATTTTTGTTTTTTTTTTAGGAATTTGTCCATTTCATCTAAGTTGTCAAATTTGTGTGTGTAGGTTTTTCAAAGGCATCCTTTTGATTTCTGCAGGGTATGTTAGTGATATTCCCTGCTTCATTCCTATTGTTGATAATGTTCTTTTCAATCTTGCTGGAGATTTTTTAAACTTTATTGATCTTTTCAAAGAACTCGCTCTTTGAGTTTCTTTAGTTTTTGTTGTTGTGTTGTTGTTGTTAAAGTCATTATTTTCTTCCCTTATGCTATAATTTCCTTCTTCCTGCTTGCTTTGGACTTTATTTGGTCTTTTTTCTAGGTTGTTGGAGTAGGATCTTTTATTGACTTGGAATTATTCTTTTCTAATGTATAGATTTAATGCTATAATTTTTTTCCCAGCACAACTTTGGTTGTGCCCAACATTTTTACATGTTATGTTTTTATTTCATTCAGTTTAATTTTTAAACATCTTCCTTGAGACCCTCCATGGATTATTTAAAAGTTGTTTAGTTTCCACGTATTTGAGAATTTTCTTCTTATCCTGCTGTTACTGATTTCTCATTTGATTCCATTGTGGTCATGGAACAAACTGCATATGACTTTCATTCTTTCAAATTAGTTGAGGTTTGTTTTGTAGTTCCAGATGCTGTCTATCTTGGTATATGTTCCGTGGAAACTGGAAAATAACATATATTCTGCTCATGTTGGGTGGAGTGTTCTGTAAGTATCAATTAGATCTTATTGGTTAATGGAGGTGTTGTGTTTTTTATATATTGTTGCTGATTTTTAAAATTTAGTTCTATTAATTATTGAGAGAGAAGGTGTTGAAGTTTCCAACTATAGTTGTGTATTTGTCTATTTCTTCTTTTCGTTGTATCAGTTTTTTGCTTCATATATTTTACAGCTCTGTTTTTTGGTGGATATACACTTAGGATTGTTGTGTCTTAGTGGCTTGACCCTTTTGTCATTATTTCATGCTCCCCTTTATCTCTGGTAATTTTCTTTGTTCTGAAATTGTCTTTATGTGACATTAATATAGATACTTCTGCCTTTTTGGATTAGTGCTTCCATTATGTCTTTTCCAATTTTTTATTTTTAAGCTGCCTGTATAATTTATTTGAAATGAGATTCTTGTAGACACCATATTTTTAAATCCATTCTTCTAGTTCTTGTCTTTTAATTGGTGTATTTAGGCTGGTTGCATTTAATGTAATTATAGACATGTTAAACATAAATCTGCCATTTTTGTTTATTTTTTGTTTTCTGTTCTTTCTGTTTTTCATTTCTTGTATTCCTTTCTTCTTTCTTGTATTCATTTCTTGTTTTCTTGTATTCCTATGGGTTAATTTATCATTTTTGAGAATTCCATTGATGTATTTCTTGTGTTTGTCTTGTTCCATTTTGTGCTCTAACAGAATGCCACATTCTGAGTAATTTATAAGAAACTGAAATTTTATTTTCTCAGAGTCCTGGAGGCTGGAAAGTCCAACAAGGGGCTAGCATCTGGTGAAGGCCTTCTTGAAACATTATAACATGGCAGAAGGGAACACATGGGTGAGAGAGCAAGAAGGGGCCAACCTTGTCCTTTTATAAGAAACCCACATCTGTGACAATGAACCCACTCCCACAATAACAGCATTAATCTGAACACTTCCCATTAGATCCCACTTCTCAACACCACTGCATTGGGGATCCAGTTTCCAACACAGGAACTTCAGGAGACATATTCAGCTTTTAGCATTCTGCCTCTGACCCCCAAAATTCATGTCCTCACATGAAAAATGCATTTGCTCCATCTCAATAGCCCCAGAATCTTAACTGGTTCCAATACCACCTCAAAAGTCCAGAATCTCATCTAGATCAGATATTGATGAGATTCAAGGCACAATTCATCCTGAGGCAAACTTCTTCTAGCTGTGAGATTGTGAAATCGAAACAAATAATCTACCTTAAAATGCAGTGGAGGGAAAGACATGGGATAGATGTTCCTATCTCAAAAGAGAGAAATAGGCAAGAATAAAGGGATAACTGGTTCCAACTAAGTCCAAAATCCAATAGGGAAAATGTTAAATCTTAAAGCTAGAGAATCATTTTTACTCCATGTGTAACTTTTGAGCATACTGGGGTGGAGGTTTTGACCTCAAAGCCTTGGGCAGTCCTGTTTTCATGTTTGCTGGGTGTGGCAGTTTTCTCAGGCTGGGGCTATGTGCTGGTAGCTCTACAGTTCTGGGGTTTGGGGGCAGCCCTGTCCCCATGGCTCCACTAGGCATTGCCTTAGTGAGTACTCTCTACAGTGGCTTTGTCCCCACAGTTCTGCTGGGCATCACCCTAGTAGACTCTCTCTGTGGTGGTTCCACTCTTGTGACATGTCTCTTGTGACATGTCTGTGCCTGGATCCCTAGGCTGTCTGATACATCCTTTGAAATCTAGGTGGAGGTAGTTTTGTACCCCTGTCTCCAAAAATGTATACCTCCACAGCTTATGAACTCTGTGCACCAGCAGAGTTAGCATTATATGGATGCCACCTAGCTTACCACTTATGCCCTCTGGAGAGCAGCAGCCCAGACTACACTTGGGGTTACTTGAGTAATGGCTGGGGCAGCCAAGGAGCTCTGCACTGGAATGCAGGGAACAGAGTCCTTGGGCAGTGAACCCATGGAAGGCATCTTGGGCTAGTCTGATGAAACCATTCTCCCCTCCTAGAGCTCTGAGCCTGTAATGGGAGGAGCAGCCTCAAAGATCTCTGAAATATCTTGGAGGTCATTCTCTCATTGCCTTGATGAGTAGCACCTGGCTTCCTGCTAGCCATGCTAAGCCCTTTCTCAAAGGGGGCGCTTGGCACATTTTTGTGTTTTACATGGCCAGGCTGTGAATTTTCCAGATGGTTACATTCTGCTTCTCTTTTAATCATAAATTCTACCTTTAAATATTTTCTCTCCTCTTGCATCTTACTGTATGCAGTTAAAGGAAGCCATGCAGATTCTTCAATATTTTGCTTAGAAATTTCTTCCACCATGTATCCTAGTTCATCACTCTTAATTTCTGTCTTCATTAAAACCCATGGGGATGGACATAGTTCAGTCAAGTTCTGTATAACTTTATAAGAAGGATGGACTTGACTTCAGTTTCTAATAAGATATTTTTCATTCTCTTGTAAGACCTCATCAGAGTGGTCTTTACTGTCCATATTTCTGCCCACATTGTGATCATTAATATCTAAGTAACCTCTAAGAAGTTTTACCCCTCATACAGCTCTTCTCTTCTGAGCCCTCACCAGAATCACCTTTAACTCTTTGTTCACAGCAATGCAGCCTTTTTCTAGCCTGCTCTTCCAGACTCGTCTAGTCTCCACTATCCAGTTCCAAAGCTGCTTCCACAATTGTAGGTATTTGTTATAGCAATACCTCACTCTCTGGTACCAATTTTCTTTGTGCTGCCATAAATGAATACTATGGTCTCTAATTTATAATAAACAAAAATGTATTGGCCGCCGTTCTGAAGGCTGGGAAGTTTGAGATGGAGGAGCTAGCGTCTGGCAAGGTCCTTCTTGCTACATTGTAACATGATGGAAGTCATCACATGGGCAGGAGAGAGCAAGAGGGAGCTCACGTTGTCCTTTTATAAGAAACCCACCCTCATGATAATGAACACACTCCCACAGTGACAGCATTAATTCATTGAGGGTTGTGTCCCCATTACCCATATACCTCCTCTTAGGCTCCACCTTTCAGCGCTGCTGCATTGGAAATCAAGTTTTCAACATGTGAACTTTGAGGAACACATCCAAACCACAGGAGTATAGTTGAGATGGCTCTAGGTGTTACCTACTATTTACGTAACTTATCATAGTCTGCTGCTATCATTATTTTACCGGTTTAAGTGATAGCTTCCTCCATCCTTGGTATTTCAAGTTTCCTTCTTTTATCATTTTTGGGGTTTTTTTTTTTTTAGATGGAGTCTCACTCTTGTCACCTAGGCTGGAGTGCAGTGGCATGATGTCGGCTCACTGCAACCTCTGCCTCCCCAGGTTCAAGCGATTCTTCTGCCTCAGCCTCCTCAGTAGCTGGGATTGCAGGTGCGCACCACCACGCCCGGCTAATTTTTTGTATTTTTAGCAGAGATGGTGTTTCACCATGTTGGCCAGGCTGGTCTCGAACTTCTGACTGCAGGTGATCCACCCGCCTCGGCATCCCAAAGTGCTGGGATTGCAGGCGTGAGCCACTGTGCCCAGCCTTTGGGTTGTTTTTAGATAACTTTCTTTAGCAATAAGAAGCCTGCTGATGACAAATTTTGTCAACTTTTGTATATCTGAGATTGTCTTGATCTCCCCTTCATTTCTGAAGAATATTTTCATTAGCTAAAGGGTTCTAGGCTGACAGTTTCTTTCTTTCAACCCTGGAAAAATGATGTGCCACTTTCTTTTAGTCTCCATTTTTCTTGAGAAATCTGCTGTCATTCTAATTGCTTTTCCCCCATTGTTAAGGTATCATTTCTTTCACCTTGGTTTCAAGATTTGTCTTTAGTTCTTAGAAGTTTGACCATGATGTGTCTTGGTGAGGATTTCTTTATGTTTATCCTCTTTGGGGTTTGTTCAGCTTTTTAAATATGTAGGTTTGTGTCTTGTGCCACATTTGGGACATTTTTAGCCATTATTTCTCTGAGTATTTTTTAGCCTATCTTTTTTTAACTTTTTTATTGTGGCCAACTTAGTCTAATATAGCTACCATTTTTTCCCTTCTTCTTCTGGGACTCTGATGACATAAAATATTTGATCTTTTGTTATAGCCCCACAGGTCCCTGAGGGTTTTTTTGTTTGTTGATTTGTTTGGTCTATTTTTGCCCTGTTGTTCAGATTGGAAAATTGCTGTTATGCTTCCTCCAGTTCACTGATTCTTTCATCTGCCCGCTCTGTTCTGCTGTTGAACCCATCAGCTGAGTTTTTTTTTTTTTTTAATTAGATTGTTGTATTTTTCAGATCTAAAATTTTTGTTTCTTCTTTATATCTTCTATTTTCTTTCTGAGACTTCCTATTTCATTTATTTGAAAAGTGTTTATTACTACACATTGAAGCATTTTCATAATGAATACTTTAATTGGAATCTATTGTCTTTTTTTCTTTCAGTTTGAGTTTTTTTTTCTGCTTCTTGGTGTGATGAGTAACTGAAATCTGGATATTATGGCTGTTATATTATGCGACTCTGGATCTCATTTAAACTTTGTCTTGTAGCCAGCTTTCTCTGATGCTGCTCTAGTGGGGGGAGCAGTTTCTAGTGCTTTGTTTCTGATGAGCTGGGGTAGAAGTCCAGATTCCCCACTTGGCTGGCCTTCATTGACTCTTCAAAGATGGAGGTTCTTCTTGTTAATACTTGGTGGGTGTGGGAGTTCTGGTTCTCTACTGGGCCTCCACTGATACCTCAGTGGCTGGTGGGAGTGGGGTTATGAGTGTCTCATTATTGCTCCCTACTTGGCTTTCACTAATACTGCAGAAGGGAGCAGCCTTGTTACTGCTGGGCGTTGGCAAGAGTCCTGTCTGTCCACTAGGACTCCTTTGACACCACACCAATGGGAAGGTGAAGAGATGCTTCGTTATCACCACATGGGCGTGGGTGTCCAGGTGACCATGTGATTTCCACTGGTCCTGCAGCAGAGGAGGATGGGCTTTGTCAGTTGCCTAGTAGTGATAGACGCTTCCACTCCCTAGATGGATGTTTTCTTTATGTTTCTCAGTGTTCTCTGATGCTCCCACACTGATGAGGGGTACAGGCTTGGGTGGTTGTTACAGCCTGGTAGGAGTAGAAGTCAGGGCTCCCTACTCAGCTTTTGCTGGCTTGGGTGGAGTAGGACACAGTTCTTTTCTGTGGTGTTGGCTGCAGTGAGCAGTTTTCTAAAAAGTGTCTGTCTTTCTAGGCTGCTCCTTTCTTTGTCCTTTGTCTACAGAGACCAGGCTTTTGTTGGGGTTTGTTTTGTCTGAGCCTCTTGGTGTTTTAGGTGTTGCTGTTGTTCTTAAGCTCCAAGTCTGAGAAATGTGAAGGACAACACTTTTACCATGTTATTCTGAAGGTTCCCAGCCAGTATGCCTTCCTTCTCCTTTTCAGGGTCTTATGTTTCTAAACAATCCTAGGTTTTTAGTTGTGTGAGTGAGGAGAATTGCTAAAATACATTCACTCCTTCCTCTTGGAAGCAGAAGTCCTACTGCTTATTTTTAAATATATCATTTGTTCTTTGATATTTTATACATGTATTATAGTCTTTGATCATTGCAATAGTCGAAATTCTTTAGACTTCTCATATGTTGTTTCTTCTTTCTCTGTACTCTTAAATCTTGATGATTTGTTTTCATGTGAATTTGCTGTGTTTGTGTGTGTGTGAGAGAGAGAGAGAGAGTGTGTGTGTGTGTGCACGTGCGTGTTGTCAGAGAAAGAGAGAGTGAGAAAGAGAGGGGGAGAGAGAGAGAGAGAGCATTAAATCAGAATGCTTTGTTCCTGAGAGAATTGGCACTCTTCTCTGACATGAGGCAGGCAGTGCTAATGGGTTAGCTGGGACCAATTCCTCCAGCATCCAGGTTCTTTCTCTAAATGTAGAAGTTTCAGGTTCAAGCCCTCCACTTTCTTGTGGACATAACACTTGGTTGCCAGACCGTGGTGGTGGCATTTGCATTAGTTGCCAAGATTCAATACTGTCTCTGTGTTTGTTGTTAATTGATCCTTTCTCAGATTTCTGCTACATTAGCTTACTTATTTGGGGGAGGCCAAGCGTTATGGGTGGGGAAACCTTAATTCTGATACTTAAAATATATACGTATCTGGAAACAAAGGCATACATTTGTTGTCATGAATCCAGGTTCCAATCTGTAGCAGGAGAGTGACAGGGTATCTGCTTTGCTGTGTTTGCTGGTGTGTTGGTTTTTTAAGTTTCCTAATAAATTCTAGTTTTCTCTATTCTCTTATTAAATGTTTCTACTACTCATGTCTCTGTTTTTCTGGTATTGCCTTAATTGAAGAGATTAGGGAGTAATTATGAGGCTCTGTTGTTAGTTTTCTTACTGATATGTTTCTCAATGTTCTTTTTAGGGCTGAAAAGACGGAAGTTTTGAGTGAAGACCTTCTTCAGGTAAGGCGGCCATTGACACTGGCTCACAGATACCAGAGATATACGGGAGGCTGAGGCAGGAGAATTGCTTGAACCCAGGAGGTGGAGGTTGTAGTTAGCTGGGATCGTGCCACTACACTCCAGCCTGGCGATACAGTGAGACTCTGTCTCAAAACAAACAAAAAACAAATAAATAAAAAAACAACCAAAAAAAACAAAAAACTAAGCCATCCCTCGATGTGGTTAAAACTGCTCCAGCTGCTCCTTACAAACTGTTAGGAGAGAAGTTTTTTTGTCTTTTACGACAGTACTTTGCATGATGAATACTGATTTGGGTTAAGCTCTTTCAGGAGAGGTTTAAAGTCATTTCACCACAGTTAGCCCGAGGGTCCTGGAGTCTGTGATCGCTGCCCCTCCAGTTCTCCAGCATTGAAAGCTGTCTCTCATTGCGGTTTTGATTTGCATTTCTCTGATGGCCAGTGATGATGAGCATTTTTTCATGTGTCTGTTGGCTGCATAAATGTCTTCTTTTGAGAAGTGTCTGTTCATATCTGTCACCCACTTTTTGATGGGGTTGTTTGATTTTTTCTTGTAAATTTGTTTCTTTGTTAGAATGGTAATCATTAAAAAGTCAGGAAACAACAGGTGCTGGAGAGGATGTGGAGAAATAGGAGCACTTTTATGCTGTTGGTGGGACTGTAAACTAGTGGAAGACAGTGTGGTGATTCCTCAAGGATCAGAACTAGAAATACCATTTGACCCAGCCATCCCATTACTGGGTATATACCCAAAGGATTATAAATCATGCTGCTATAAAGACACATGCACACGTATGTTTATTGTGGCACTATTCACAATAGCAAAGACTTGGAACCAACCCAAATGTCCATCAGTGATAGACTGGATTAAGAAAATGTGGCACATGTAAGCCATGGAATACTATGCAGCCATAAGAAAAGGATGAGTTCATGTCCTTTGTAGGGACATGCATGAAGCTGGAAACCATCATTCTGAGCAAACTATCGCAAGGACAGAAAATCAAACACCACGTGTTCTCACTCATAGGTGGGAACTGAACAATGAGAACACTTGGACACAGGCTGGGGAACATCACACACCAGGGCCTGTCATGGGATGGGGGGGGCGGAGGGGGGAGGGATAGCATTAGGCGATATACCTAATGTAAATGATGAGTTATTGGGTGCAGCACACCAAGATGGCACATGTATACATATGTAACAAACCTGCACATTGTGCACACGTACCCTAGAACTTAAAGTATAATTTAAAAAACAAACAAACAAAAAAACAAAGCTGTCTCTCCAGGAGTCCTTGTCTCCATGGAAACATGAGTTGTGATTGTCCACACCCACAATCCCTCCTCCCCTGACCTTGCCCTCTCTCAGTGGCACCACCCGCTCTTCTCTCTGCAGGTGGAGAAGCGTCTGGAGCTGGTGAAACAGGTGTCCCACAGCACGCACAAGAAGCTCACCGCATGTCTGCAGGGCCAGCAAGGGGCAGAGGCTGACAAGCGCTCCGTAAGTGCCCTCCCAGCCCTGGGGAGCTGAAATCTTGCCTACTGAGAACAAGGTTCCTACTCCTGTGACACTCCTGGATGTAGCTGTTTATGTAGCTGCTTACGTGCCTGAGAATTGACTCAGCAGCTCTAGCTGCCTATTTTCTGTTTTCTGTGGAGTAATGACCCTCCCTACTGTTCTTGCTCTTTAGCCCAGCCTGAAGCATCCCCTGCCCTCCACAGGCAAGTTGAGGTCCTCTCCCTGTCCTCCCCAGATTGGAGCAACTGGGAAGACGGCAGGGGCGTGCTTGAGATCCCACCTCTAGGGAAGCTTTATCCTTGATCGATATCTGACCCCTGATTCAGCTCATTCATAGATTGCATTTGCCTCGATAGTATCTTAAGATCTCATGGAAAAAAAGTGTATTGTGGTTTTAGAGGTTACAAGTGACCTATAAAGGCCCTTGAAAATTGTTTTCGCCATAATGAGACACAATAAAAAGAGCCTGCTAAATAAAGCTTCTCTAATGCCTTTGTCTGTAACCTGCATTAGAAATAACAGGCATTGTATAATGCGATTCCATTTCAACAGTTCTTGGCGTGAACAGCCTCTGCAGGTTTACCTTCCTCTTGACCCCATCCCTCTCAGCCCCACCAAAGATTAAAAGATATTCTTAGACATTCACTTGGCTTTATTACAAGGGATATATAATCTAGGTTTTTCTCCGCCTTCCTTGAGTTTATAATCTACATGATTGGTATCATTTAGACTTTTTTTTTTTTTGACTTGCAGTTATTGCTGACTTCTGCATCTCCTTGGTCCCCCGATGCCCCTCGGCTTATGTTAGCCTCATTTCTGTTGGACTGTCATGTAATGTGCCACAATACTTCTTCCCAGCTCCTGCCGCAGTGCAAAAACCCACTCTACTTGTCCTACGAGTCATTTCTTTTTTTTTTTTTCCAAGCCCTGGTTTCTTCTTTCTTAATATTCCCAGCAGGAATCATTTGTGTGTGTATAAATAAAACTTTCACAGCTCTGAAAAATATCTGTAGAAATAATTCTGCATGTATCAGGAATTCAGCAAGAGGAACTGCCTAAAGGGAGAGTTTGCAAAATGACTTTGGGCATGAAACCCTTTTATCAAACCCACATCTAATGGGGGACTCCAGGAACGGTTCCGGATGGGGGTGCTGGAGCCAAGCCTGCCTTTGATCTGTGTCTTTTGTTTTGTTTTGTTTTGTTTTTTTTGCTCTAAGAAGCACTATTTTTAAAATAACTGGTCCAAAGTACAGTATGTTTTGGTATCGGGAGTATCATCTGAATGCTACCACCAGAGGCTTGAATTCGGCCTTTGGTGTTGGTAGACGGATTAGTACTAACATTATTTTTCTGGCATCAGATGAATTTACCTGGATTGATGGAGTTTTCATTGGATTGAGAGTCTTACGTATTGTATCAGTAAGGAGACATTTGGATCCTTGAGTGATCTGAAGTATAGGGCACTGATAGAAGATTTGAGGTATGGCAAAGCCAACAGATCAGGAGATGATTGCCAAGGAGAGATAATTACTCACCCTCCCCAAGAGAAGGGGACAGGCCACATCACCCAGAGGGCCACAGGGGAAGCTCTAGGGTTGGTCAGGAGGTAAAGGAGGGGACTGTGGGCCAGAGCCTTTGTTGTGGTGTCTGCAGCAGATATAGGATTGATTAGTTTGAATTATTACGGACGATTTCTAGTTGTCTGACCTACCAGTCAAGGGTGATTAGGGCAGATGAACAGTGGCCTGGGGTGTGACAGCCCCTTAGAGGAGGTTGTTGAAGTGTGAGCTCCAGATTGGTTTGCATTTAAAAAGCATGCTGTGAGTGAGTTGTTTACTATTTCTAGGAATTGCCTAGCCTGGGAGGGGCAGTCCCTCTAGGGTCAGCAAGGGCCCAAGATGTTGTCAAAGCATCTGAATACAGAAAATAAAACACATGGTTAATAACTACACTGCTTCCTAGAGACTTGAGAAAAAGACACTTAATTGCCTCACTTAACAAGATTCTGATGTAGCCAGTTCCAAGGTTTATTCAGCAGCTTTGGGTCAGCAGCTATGTGACGTTTGGGCCTCCACTTACAACTGTAATGTGGCTGCTCCAGGTCGCCGCATCACATCTTCACATAACCACATCACAGGCAGGAAGTGGGAGAGTGATAAGACCATGAATTCATTTCATTTATGTTTCTCTAGCTGCAAGGGAGGCTGAGAAGGTGAATATGTGTCCAAGATAAATGGGTTTGCTATGACTGGCCATGATTCACCAACGAGGACGTACACTATCTGGCTTCTCTTACTAGAGAAGACACACACTGGTTGTTACCAGGCTCTGAAATCTGCAGTCACATGCATGCAGTGATAAACATGTAAACTGGGAGAAGTCCGCAGTGGAAGTAGGTGCCCGAGCATGTATAGGTCAGTGATTTCACTGCATGGATTTATTTATTTATTTATTTATTTTGAGACAGAGTCTCACTCTGTCACCAGGCTGGAGTGCAGTGGCGCAATCTCGGCTCACTGCAACCTCCACCTCCCAGGTTCAAGTGATTCTCCCACCTCAGCCTACTGAGTAGCTGGGACTACAGGTGTGTGCCAACATGCCCGGCTAATTTTTATATTTTTAGTAGAGACAGGGTTTCACCATGTTGGCCAGGATGGTCTTGATCTCTTGACCTCGTGATCTGCCTGCCTAGGCCTCCCAAAGTGCTGGGATTACAGGTGTGAGCCACTGTGTCCAGCCTCACTGCACGGATTTTAAGTGCTTGATTTTGTCAATGATTTCTTATGCTGATTCATCTTTCCTTGTCATCATATGACTGAATAAATGGTCTGAAAGTCAAAGAGCCATTTAAAATAGGAAACAATCAAAGAACTGTGGGAAAAAAATTTCCAAACTCAATTTTTTTCAGTTTTTCTCTGAACACATTAAGAGATGTAATAGGAAATGTGACACTTATAAATCACCTCAAATACTGAAATGTATATCCAGTTCTTTGTGACGATTAAGTAGGGAGATATGTCAAGATCGGAGCAATGGGTGAAAAGGAAAAGAAATAAAATGAAAAGGATCAGGTAAAGGGAAGGTGGGGTGGGGCGGGGGGAGTGAATGAACAGACACTGTCTCGGGAATTGAATGTTAAGAGAGGGTCCAGAGATGGACAATCACACTGGGAGTGTGGGTCATAGAGTCTCAGGGTCAGGAGAGACTTTACGGGGATCCATGCAGTATTCTGCTTTTTATTTGAGCACATGTAAGTTGCTGCTTGAGCACATGTAAGTTGCTACTTGAGCACATGTAAGTTGCTACTTGAGTACATGTAAGTTGCTTTTTGTTATTTCTCTTTTAACAAGCTCAGTAGCTCTTTAGTCATGTGTTCCAACTCCTGAACTTTTGTCATACCACTTTTAAAAGTTTTGCCCTGAAAGCTGTGGCTGCCAGCCAGATGTGGGTAGGCATAAAAATCGGATTTTGTTGCCATTATCTCAGTGACCAGAGAGAACATTATTGTCTTGTGGGTACTGAGTAAAACTGGATTCCTTATGTGGAATGAAGAATGGAAAGCATATGAATTACCTTTCCATGTTGCCATCTTTTTTTATTTTTATTTTTATTTTTTTGAGACAGAGCCTTGCTCTGTCGCCCAGGCTGGAGCGCAGTGGCACCATTTCGACTCACTGCAACCTCTGCCTCCCGGGTTCAAACAATTCTCCTGCCTCAGCCTCCTGAGTAGCTGGGATTACAGACGCCCGCCTCCACGCCCAGATAATTTTGGTATTTTTAGTAGAGACGGGGTTTCACCATGTTGGCAAGGCTGGTCTTGAACTCCTGACCCATGATCTGCCTGCCTCAGCCTCCCAAAGTGTTGGGATTACAGGCGTGAGCCACCACACCCGGCCTCCATGTTGCCATCTTTAGTCCTGGATAATAACTGGTTAGTTCCTAGGTTTTCAAGACTTTTAATATAATGAAGATGTTTAGTTTTTTGAAGTCCTTGCATTTCTCATTAGGAAGTCATACCCAACAAATAAAGTGCTACCGTGTGGAAGTGTTTCTCCACCTTATTCAGCAAATATTTAGAAAGCACCACGTCTGCCATGCAAGGCAGTGTGTATGCCAAGTGCTGAGCCAGCTGAGCAAGATTTCTGTGCTGCAGAAGCTCACCACCCAGGGGGAGGCAGGCATCACACTCACAGTGCATTCGCTGCTCAGACTGTGTCTTAGTGCCGAGAAGAAGTGCTTGCTAGGAATTAAATGGTGGGAGGTTTCCATGAGGAAGTGGCCGTTAAGGACAGGTGAAAGGTAGCAGCACCAAGAGGGGTAAACACACTTCTCAGACAGGAGGACAAGATGTGCCAGGTTCCGAGAGACAGGAGAAAGTTTGGCTTTTTTTTTTTTTTGAGACGGAGTTTCGCTCTTGTCGCCCAGGCTGGAGTGCAATGGTACAATCTTGGCTCACTGCAGCCTCTGCCTCCCGGGTTCAAGCAATTCTCCTGCCTCAGCCTCCCAAGTAGCAGAGATTACAGGCACCTGCCACCACGCCCAGCTAACTTTTGTATTTTTAGTAGAGACAGGGTTTCACCATGTTGGCCAGGCTGGTATCAAACTCCTGATCTCAGGTGATCTACTTGCCTCAGCCTCCCAAAGTGCTGGAATTACAGGTGTGAGCCACCACACCCGGCCAAGTTTGGCATTTTTGAGAAACATAAAGGTGGCCAGAGTGACCAGACTGTAGCGAATGGGGAAGACGTGACATGGGGCGGGACTGCAGAGGATGGGATCACGCCTTACAGGACATGGTGAGGGTTTGGACTTTATCCCTAAGAGCAGAGGAAAGCCAACATTTTAACAGAGAGAGACATGATCAGATTTGTTCAAAATTGTATGAATAAAGGACTCATGGGTGGGGCCATGGTAGAAGTGAGAGGCCAGTTACACAGAGATGGGAACAATTTCAGTGAGATGCAACGAGGACCTGAAGATGGAGAAAAATCGGCGTCCATGGTAGATCCTGGAGGGAGAGTATCAGGGCTTGGCAACTGAGTGGATGTGGGCGTATGAAGAAGAGAGAGAGGTCTCATGGTCTCTACCCCAAGTGACTGTTGAATCCATGGGAGCTGCTGTGATCACCTGGGGAGAAAATGCAGGGTGAGAAGACATATGCTTTTGAATCAGGAACCCTAGGAACTGCAGCGTTTCCTGCTCTACCAGGAGGAGGACCCAGCAAAGAGGGCAGAGCAGTAGAGAATGGTACTGTAAATCCACGCACTTGCTCATCTAAATCCCAGACACCATTCTTTATTCTTTCCTTTCCATACCCGCCATGTCCAGGCTGTCAGTAAGCCCTGCTGACTCTTCCTCCAAAGAATTTCCATTTGGCTTCAACATTTACCACCCTAGTCTAAGCAGCTGTCAGCTCTTTCTGAACACAGTGGCTCCTATCACATCTTCCACCCCAAACCCTTCCGTCCTCCTTCCTCTTCCCTTCTCTGCAAGCGCAGGAGCCAGTGTTTAAATTGGAAATCCAGTAACTCACTCTCCTGCCTAATCCTGCTCCGGGATTCCCTTTGTAGAATAAAATCTGAACTCCTTATCTTGGCCCTTGGACACTATGATGTGTCTTCTACCTGCATCTCTGAGCTTGGCTCTGGGCTTCCTTCCCCTCTGTCATCATTCTCCAGCTGTGCTCACCTGGTACTGAGCATGCCCAGCTCACACTCCTCTTGGGCCATTGTGCTTGCTCTATCCTCCGTAGGGAATGCTCTTACCCAGTATTTCAAGCCAGCAAGCTGTTCGGTTCTCAGCTCAGATGTCACCTTTTCAGGAGGCTTTCTTGACCACCTAATGTGTCTGCTTCCTCCCTCACCCTAATCCCATCTCCCTATTTTATTTTCTTCATAGCACATATTAGTATCTGAAATCACTGTGATCATTTATTTCCATCGTTGTGATGGGAGCAGGGATCTTGTGTCCCCATCAGCTCCGTTCTCCGTGCCTAAAAAAGAGCCTGCCCCAGCAGGGCAATGGTACAAGTAGATGTGTGTCAGGAATGGATGGTCTGTGAATATTTTAGGCACAGAACTTGCCTACCACACTAGCATGCCCTTCCTTTTCTGTAATAGGCAATTCTGAGGTTAAGCTCTGGAATCTGATGACCCAAGGGTGAAGCCCAGTTCTGTCACTTCCTAATTTAACCTGAGCTTGGGCAAGTTAATTACCTCATAAGCCTTAGCTTCTTCATTTGGAAAATGGTAAGAATCATAATAATTCCCTACCCAGCAGGGTTGTTTGAGAGGTCAGTGAGGTAAAGCATGTACATGCCTTGTGCGATGTTAACTTAAGTAAATATTAAAAAAGTGTAACCTGATGCTGTTAGCAGTGGCCCACTATTAGACTGGAGTGGCTGTTGAGAACCACTGAGACCCAAGCATCAAGCCTTGGCTGTGTGTCTGTTTGGGGCTGAACCACAGAAGAGCTGGTTGCCTGGGCCTGGAATTAGAGGACAGTAGACAAAAATTTTCCAAGATAGGGAATATATGAGAGAGAGAGAGAGAGAGAGAGAGAGAGAGAGAGTGTGTGTGTGTGTGTGTGTGTGTTTGGAGGAATGGAGTGGATATTAGAATGAGGCTTATTGTCTGGGTCATCCTACAAACTGTGTTGCTTATGCCCAAGATAGTTTTAGAGAGAATAGTCATCTCAGAAATGTCAGATTGACTATATCGAAACTCTGGGACAGTCTGTCTTTCCTTCCCTGAATTCTCAAGGTTCTATCTGCACTCTAGAGCTAGGGAAAAAAATTATTTCAATAGCTCCTCTTTGGCTCTGAAAATCACTGGCAGCATGAAGTTTGCTAAGATCTTTTTACCTGGGCACTAATATTTACCAGGGATTGGGACTGGCTTTGTCAATGTGGATCCTTGGTACTGGAGGGAAAAAGATTTCGGGAGCTTTTCTAGATTTTTGAGCAATTTAATTCTTCTAAGACTGGATATCCTTTTAAAAAAATTTTAATTAATTTATTTCAATAGGTTTTTGGGGAACAGGTGGTGTTGGTTACATGAGTAAGTTCTTTAGTGGTGATTTCTGATATTTTGGTGCACCCATCACCTGAGTAGTGTACACTGTACCCAATGTGTAATCTTTTATCCCTCACCCTCCTCCCACCCTTTCCCCTGAGTCCCCAGAGTCCATTGTATCATTCTTATGCCTCTGTAGAAGACTGGATATCATTATACTTGAAATGGGGGCGACCAAAGTTTGAGGGAGAGAGCAAACAGTATCTTAGTTAGAGGCAATCTTAGGTTATATGAGATTGCTACAATGCCTGGCATCTCTTGAGCAGATAAAGTCCCTTCACCTTAGAGAATCTTTTTAGAAAGAGAAATCATTTGTAGTCTGTTGTGCGTTACGGTCCATTAACTTCTTCTTATGTACTGTCTTTGATTATGGGGTTGCTAACGCATTTCTTCGTTTCTCTTGTCATTTGGTGGCTTCCTTGTAATTTCTTGATTCTTTTGTTTTTTTTCTTTTTAATTTGAGACAGTCTCGTTCTGTCACCCAGGCTGGAGTGCAGTGGTGCCATCTCGGCTCACTGCAACCTCTGCCTCCCAGGTTCAAGTGATTCTCCTGCCTCAGCCTCCCAAGTAGCTGGGATTACAGGTGCATGCCACCATGCCCGGCTCATTTTTTGTATTTTTAGTAGAGATGGGGCTTCACCATGTTCCAGGATGGTCTCAATCTCTTGACCTCATGATCTGCCCACGTTGGCCTCCCAAAGCTCTGGGATTACAGGCGTGAGCCACAGTGCCCAGCCAATTTCTTGATTCTTAAAGCATCTACACAAATAAAAACTCATGTTGATTTTCACTAACTTACCCCCACCTTTGAATCCAAGCTCTCAAATTCACCTTAACATCTCTCCTCCTAGAGTGACAGTTACACCGTTGGTAGGGTACTTGAGTAAATACATTTTGTCATCTTCATTCAATGATCTGTGTAACCATTAAAATAAAAGAACAAGACAGTTCCATAGGTAGTGATAGGAAATGATATGAAAGGTATCTATCTCTATGTGAAAAGGAAAGCAAGGCACAGAGTGGTGTGTATATTTAGTATGCTAACGTGGGGAGAAATACTAAAAGTAGGCGCACACACATGTATGTATAATTGAATCTGCTTAGAATATTTATGAAAGGATACACAAAATCTGGTCACTATCATGGTCTTTGTGAGGGGAATGAAGTGGTTGAGGGATGAGTGAGTGTGGGAGGGACTTTTTACTGTAAATCCTGTAGCATCTTTTAGTTTTATTTATTTATTTATTTATTTATTTATTTATTTTTGAGATGGAGTCTCACTCTGTCACCCAGGCTGAAGTGCAGTGGCACAATCTCAGCTCACTGCAACCTCTGCCTCCCAGGTTCTAGCAATTCTCCTGCCTCAGCCTCCCAAGTAGCTGGGACTACAGGGGCGTGCCACCACACTTGGCTACTTTTTTTTTTTTTTTGTATTTTTAGAAGAGACGGGGTTTCACCATATTGGCCAGGCTGGTCTCAAACTCCTGACCTCATGATCTGCCCGCCTCAGCCTCCCAAAGTGCTGGGATTACTGGCAAATTAATTCTTTTCCTATAATAGATATGATAGAGAATGAGATAGGGCAAGAGGGAGAGGTTATGCTCCTTGTTAAAATTAAAAAGCATATCCCTTAAGAATTCACTTAATTCTGTCCTCTCTGCTACCTAAGAGGATGTCAGAATCATTAGTGCAGGTGTTAAATGACTCAAAATGATGAGAAAATGTAGCTTCCTTGGCTCAGGAGCAGGGTGCCTCCAGCTCTATAGCTTCAAACTGTGTTTTCCAGTCTGCACTTTGCAGAACAGTTGCCTGGCTGTCCCCTCTCCATCCCCCCTCCAAAAGTCCGATCAACCTCATGTTCCTCCAGTGGCCGGTCTTGTCCTGTTGATCTTGACCTTCATTCATTTGGTCCCCCTTGGGCACAGTTTTCTGCTCCACTCACTGACAGGATAATCTGACTAGTCTTTTTCCATATTTGGAAAAACTCTACTTACCTTCTGGTAGATGTATTTCTTCAAAGGATGTCAACTCTTGGACTATCAGAAGTCCCCTTTACTATAGGCAAATCCTCTCTTCTTTGTCCAATTTCAAAAAGATTCAGAAATGCTGAAGTCTTGTCCTGATGGCAGGTCATGGGATTGTGAATGTTTATCACAAACCAGAATGGTCTTTTTATGTGAGCTCATCAATACTATGATCGTACCATCTGACATTCAAGACGAAGCATCTTCACTGACTTGTCACTGAGATATTGTAGACACTTGCAAATTAAACCAGGTTTCTCAACCATGGCACTATTGCCATTTTGAGCCTAGTAATTCTTTGTTGGAGGAGACTGTTCTGTGCATTGTAGGATGTTTAGCAACATCCCTGGCCTCTACCCATCAGATGCCAATAGCATCTCCCATGCTGTGCCAATCAGAAATGTCTCCAGATGTTGCCAGATGGACCCAGGAGGACAAAAATCACCCCTGGTTGAGAACCAATACCTTAAGCTATGCCCTCTCTGTGAGGCTACAACTGGAATATTATGCCTGCTTCTCTGAACAACAGACTCTGTTTGTCTACACTTAACATAACACTTCTGTGACCACATGTGTGAGGGGATTTTCTCCGCACACCAAGCAGTTCTCCAACTCTCTGAACACCAGGTGTGTGTCTTGCAATTTATTCTGACACTGTATACCTGGAGTTAGTGTCAGATCCCACAGGTTAAGGGCTCAGTCCTACAAGACTGCCCCTACTTAAGATGTCAGTTGCAAATCCAGCCTTCTGGTATTTCTCAACAACCAGCTATAAATTAGGGGTCCCACAACTCCCCTCCTCAGGTTTGATAATTTGCTAAAATGGCTCGAAGAACTCAGGGAAACACTTTAGTTGTATTTATCAGTTAGGATATTACAAAGGCTACAAATGAACAGCCAGATGAAAAGAGTAAACTTAGGGCAAGGTATGATGATGTTTATTATTTATCTTCACCATTAGAAGTAAGTTCTGTGGCTGGGTGTGGTGGCTAACACCTGCAATCCCAGCACTTTGGGAGGCCAAAGCAGGAGGATTGCTTGAGCCGAGGAGTTCAAGACCAGCTTGGGAAACATAGCGAGACACCATCTCTACAAAAAATTTAGAAATAAAATTAGCCAGGCATGGGGGTGCATGCCTGTAGTTCTAGCTGCTCGGGAAGCTGAGGCAGGAGGATTGCTTGGGCTTAGGAGCTCGAGGCTTCAGTGAGCTATGATTGCAACACTGTACTCTAGCCTGGGAGATAGGGCCAGATCTTGTATCAAAAAACAAAACAAAACAAAACAAACAAACAAAAAAAAAAAACAGAAAAAAAGGAAAGAAGAAGAAAAGAGAAAGAAAAGAGAAAAGAAAAATGTTCTATGAGAGCAGTGTCTAGTTTTGTTTATCACTGGTTTGGTGCCTGCCCTCCGTAAATATTGGATTAGTAAATGAATTATAAGTGGAAACTCTCTATGTGTTAACACCAGGAGGCTCTGGGCTGGGTGTAGTTCAGTCACTTTCTATTTGAAGAACTACCTTTGTAGCCACGTAGACTGGAAGACCTGAGAAGGTGCTAGTGGTTCTTACCTTGTTTTTGTTCTGTCTGTGTGTACTGGCTGGCCTTAGTTCAGAAAGGAGAGAGCTCTTTGATATTTAGCCTGGGGAATGGATCATGCTAAACTCCTATCACAGCTTGTCTCTCCCTCCCTGTAACATAAAATGTAGCATTTAAAAGTGTACAGTGGTTTTAACAGTTAGTCTATTTACCACCATTATCTAGTTCCAGAACGTTTCCATCATCCCCAAAGGGAACCCCATACCCATTAAGCAGTCCTTCCCTATTTTACTCACCCCTGCAGCCCTGTGACAAGCACTAATCTACTTTCTGTCTCTGTGAATTTGCTTATTCTGGATATTTCATTAAATAGATTTATATAATATGTGTCCTTTTGTGTCTAGGTTATTTCACTTAGCATGATGTCTTCAAGATTCATCTGTGTTGTACCATGCAGCATTCCCTTTTTCATGGCTGCATAATGTTCCATTTTATGGATATACCACATTTTGTTTGTCCATTTATTCATTGGTGGACATTTGAGCTGTTCCCACCTTTTGGCCTTTGTGAATAGTGTTGCTCTTCACATTTGTGTACCTCTTTTTTGAACATGTGTTTTCAGTTACTTTGGATATATGCCCAGGAGTGGAATTGCTGTGCCATGTGATAATTCTGCTTAACTTATTGAGATACTAAGTACACCTTCACAGTGCTGCACCAGTTTAAACATCCACTAGTAATGCATGAAGGTTTATGCTCACCAATCCTTATTTTTTTTTTTGCTTTGTTAAGCATTAATATTATTATAGCCATCTTAGTGAGTGTAAAGTGAGGCCTTGATTGGGGTTTTCCTAATGACTAATGAGGTTAATTATCTTTTCATGTGCTCTTTGGCCATCTATCTTTTTTGGAGTGTGTCTTTATTTTCGTGCTTACTCTTTCTGGGTTGTAATTGCATGTGAACACTTTTCTCTCTCTTTTTTGACCATAGCTGCCTCATTTCTTTTTTTTTTTTTTTTTTTTTTTTTTTTTTTGGAGATGGAGTTTCACTCTTGTGGCCCAGGCTGGAGTGCAATGGCACAATCTCGGCTCACTGCAACCTCTGCCTCCCGGGTTCAAGCCATTCTGCTGCCTCAGCCTCCCGAGTAGCTGGAATTACAGGCATGCACCACCACACCCAGTTAATTTTTATGTTATTAGTAGAGACGGGCTTTCACCATGTTGGCCAGGTCGGTCTCGAACTCCTGACCTCAGGTGATCCACCCGCCTCGGCCTCTGCCTCATGTAAAGTGCTGGGATTACAGGTGTGAGCCACCACGCCCAGCCACTGCCTCATTTTTAAAATAAGGCTAATACACTCCTTAAGAGACATATTATTTTTGGAAATTAAGGCATTGCTCAAATCTTTGTTAACATCATTTCAAATTTTTCTCATTTTTCCTTCTTGCCATCCTACCTCATTTTAAAATGCAGCATGTAAGCCTTAGGCTTATTTCCCAAAGTGGCAAATATAATTCAGTTCTCGTTTTCTGAATTTTGACATCTCTAAGTCTAACCCATCATGGTGCACTATGAATTTCTAGGTTTAAACCTATTTTAAAGTTAGCTTGTTTCATAGCTAATATAATACCTTGGCAAGTATTTGACTTTTTGCTATTTTTGATGCAACAGATGAATATGGAAAGTAGCTTTCATTACAGCATTTGCTTTCTTTTCAGAAAAAGTTGCCTTTGACAACACTGGCTCAGTGTCTGATGGAGGGGTCAGCTATCCTGGGAGATGACACACTTCTTGGGTAAGGTGACACCTTGCGTGAGTTTGGTGCCAAATCTAAGTAAGTCCCCATCCATGAAAAGGGGACTAGACCCTCTCAGGGAAGCACCTGAATTCTCACTGGGGACTTTAGTGGAAAAAAGGAAAATGTTACCAGTAGGAAATCAGAACTCTTGGCTCTAAAGTCGTATTGTCTGTGCAGTGAGGCAAGGCCCAAGTGGAGAGATTAACATGAAACTGATGAAGGACAATTGAAATCCCTAGGGCCCTAGCAGAAGCAAATATGAAACCTGTCAGTTCAAATGTCAGAACTTACGAGATTCTCAGAAAAGCAGCCTTTGCCGATGTTGAGCTCACAGCAAAACAAACTGAAAATAGAATCGTCATGAGAGAGCATCAGCAGACACAATCAGTAGGAGAGTCTGTACCCTGAGAACGAAAAATAATAGAACTATAGGGAAGAAAATATAACATAATTATTTAAATGGAAATTTTAAAATTAAAAAACAGAATCCTTGACAAGAGAATCAAACAATATTAAAAAAGAATAGGCGGGATTGAAGGCAAACCAAAGAGAACTTTCCAAAATTATGCTGAAAATTTTCAATGATCTTTAGTCGAAAGAAACTGAAGATTATACACAAATAAATAATTGCTGAACTTGAAAACAGATGTAGAGCCGCCACCCAGAATGAAGGGAATGAAGTGCAGAGATAAGGACGTAGGCATTCGTAAACTGAGAAACACGGGTGATAGAATGCAAAAGCTTAACATTCCATCTAGTGGGAATTCCTGAGGAAGAAAATAGGGAGAAGGGTAAGTTTGTGGTTGAATTTTTCTTTTCCAGATTTAAAGAAAAACATGTCTTTGGATTTAAGGAGCACAGAATGATTTGATTGAGATCAACAAGAAAAAAACGCATCCCTGGACATATTGTAGTAAGACCACAGATTATCAACAAAAAAATAGAAAAATGTAAAATTGACCAGAGGGAAAAAAGATCATTACTATAAAATAGCAATTAAACTGTTAACAAACCATGTATTCGTCAGCCACAATGAATGCCAGAAGATAATGGAGTAATATCTTCAAGTATTGAGCGAAAATGTAAGAAACCTAGTATTCTATGATAAAATAGGGAAGAGTAAGGATATTTTCAGGCAGATTTGAAGAAGATACTACCTGCATATTCTCACTGAAAGGGCTAGTTAAGGCTGCATGAAATAGACTACATCTCTTTCACAGAAACAGAAGAAAGATGAGAAGTACAAGTACCAAGGCAGGAAAAAGATTGTGTTGTAGGGGAGGAAACTTTTTTTTTTTTTTTTCCTCTCTCTAAACATCTTAGGTTCTTTGGTTGGGCCCTGAAAGTTAGATTGACAAAAGGTAGATTAACAGGAGAAAAGCAAATAAATTTTATTAAAATGTGTAGTACATACACATGGAAGAACTCAGGGATGAGTAGATCAAAGGATAGAACATGGGATGGGCTTACGTAGCCTTTTTTTTTTTTTTTTGAGATAGATTCTTGCTCTGTCACCCAGGCTGGAGTGCAATGACGCAATCTCAGCTCACTGCAACCTCTGCATCCCGGGTGCAAGGGATTCTGCCTCTGCCTCCGCCTCCTGAGTAGCTGGGATTATAGGCAGGTGCCACCACACCCGGCTAATTTTTGTATATTTAGTAGAGACAGGGTTTCACCATGCTGGCCAGACTGGTCATGAACTCCTGACCTCAAGTGATCCACCCGCCTCGGCCTACCAAAGTACTGGGATTACAGGAGTGCTTATGTAGCATTTTAACAAAGAATGATATTTTTTAGAGAAGTGACAAGACAAAAGAGAAGGACTTTTACGTTTCTGTGGTGGCAGAATCAGTATTTCAAGCTCCTGTGTTGTTTGAAAGGAGGATAAAGGTATTACATTTAAATTTAACATCCAAAAAATAAAAAAATAAAATAAATTTAGTGTCAAATATGCATGTTAGAAAACTAAGACTAACCACAAAAAGAATAGAAATAGGATATGTAACTTTCAAACTAACAAAGGATGAAAAGGAAAATTAAAAAAAAAATACATGGAAGGGACTACAAGAGAAAAAAGTAACCAAAAAAAAAAAAAAAACACCACATAATAATTGGAAAACAGAAAATGAGGGTGGTAGCAATCATTGCATATATCTCTGCAATCATAAGAGATGTAAATGGAATAAACTCAACTGTTCAAAGAAAATTTCAGGTTGACAGACATGAAATCCTGTTGTATGGTATTTCCAAGAGTCATGCCTATAATATAATGACAGAGTAACGTTGGAAATAAAGATGACAGATTGAACATGCATCTGATTTTCTCTCCTTCCAAAATCTACTAAAACTACAATATGGAGATTTTTTTTTTTTCTTAAAAGACATAAACCCACAATGACAGGAAAAAGCAGACAACAGCAACACAGTTTTGTGAGCTGTAAAGCATATGAATGACTGGGAACTAACTTGGCAAGTCCCCAAAAGCTGACTCCCAAGCCAGAAGTAGATATGCAAAGATCCCATGTAAATTACATCATGTAATGCTTACAGTGCACAAGAATTGGCACCAGGGATCTCTGGAATAGTGGGTCTTTGGGGGTGGAGTGGGTGATTAAACTCATGAATGTGGTTGAAAGCTTTTCAGTTACCACTTGGATCACTAAACTCTGCCCCAACCACATGTCTAGGAACCTGTCATCCCCCCACTCCCACCTGAGCAGAATTCTCTAGAGGGGATAAGAGAGCATCTCTAGAATGGGGGACTCCCAGTGCAGTGGAGTGTATGGGTACCATTCAGTAAAGAAGAGGCTCGAGTGATCTAACGTGTACTGGATGTGGATGCTAATACTCCACAGCCGTCTTCTTCCACTCATGCAGCCCCCCAGGACTTTACCCTCTAAGCAGGAAATTAGAAGAGGTTTCTCTGGAGAATCAGGTTAGTCCAGAAGGAAGGACCTAAAGATCTGAGGATGTTGGAGGGGGTCAGTGCCTCAATAAGTGACGCAACCACATCTTTCTGCAGATGAATTCACATACTCTGAGCTTTTTAGTCTCCACTCTTGAATATAGAGAGGCACCAAAGATCATCAGACATCTGAGGAAAGTCTCTAACCTGAAACCTGGAGACCAAAACAGTTGGGTGGATACAATGCAGCTTGGAAGAAACAGAGATTGTGTAGGGGAGGAAAAAAGGTTAGGAGAACAATCACTTATGTTTTCAAATGGTAAGGGAAGATAACATGTCCATGAAATGAAAAACAGGATGTTAATACAAAATATTTATGGGAAAGAAATAGCCAGAGATCAAAAGCAAGCTTGTAGAAATGAGAAAATATGATAGAAGATATGAAATTCTCAGTAGGAGGTTGGGAAGATAAATATGAAGAAATCCTCATACACACAGACAATAGAACACACAGACAATAGAAAAAATGAGAAAATTAAAAAATTAGAAAATTTTAGAAAATTAGAAAAAATTAGAAAATTAGAGGACCAATCCAGGAAGTCTTATGCCCGAAAAACAGGAGTTCTTAGAAAAGAAGAGGAAGAAATAATAATAAATAATCCAACAGCATTTTCCAGATCTTGAGGACATGAGTTTCTATACTGAAAAGGCCCATTGAGCTCCAATACAATGGGAAGAATTAAGCGTATGCCACAGAGCTCACCATCGTGTATACTGGTGACGAAGAGTCTACAACCTTCTAGAGAGAAAACATGTCACATACAAAGGATCAGAAATGTGAATGCTTCCAGACTGAGCAGAAGCAGCAATGGAAGAAAGAAGGTTATTAAGCAGTGCCTTTAAAATTCTGAAGGAAACCATGCTCAGCCTAGGAGTTCAATATTCTGCCCAAGTTTCAATCAACGAGAGGGCAGAGGAGAATACCGTGACATACGTGGCCTCAAAAATTGACTTCCCACCTATTCTTTCTCAGCAAGCTAAAGCAAGACAGCAAGATGTGTCCTTGGTGAGGAAGTGACCAAAAGAGAGGTAGACTCAAGATAACAGAATGTCCAATACAAGTCAGAGGAAGAGAATCCCAGGGAATGGTGAAGGAAGATTCCAGGAAGACAGATGTGCCTTAGGGATAGAGGAAAACTCAATCCGCATTGAGACAGGTCCAGGAGGGATTAATTCAAGAAGATGAAATTCATTTACATGATGTATGGTTCAATATTTTTTGGTAATATTTTTATTTTAATATATAACAGAAGAAACAAAATTAGCAGACAAAACTTATAAATGTGATGTTTATCACTGCTTAGGATGAGGTTTAATTTTTTTTTAAGTAAGTTAAGCAAATTTTGGTTCAATATCTTAACAGACAAACTAGGAAAGTGGCAGAGTATTTTGAATTCAATTGGGTACGTAGAAAACAAAAAAGCCAAAACAAGGCAATTATTAACTCCAGGGAGAACAAATAAGTGTGCAGGGAAACCAGTAATTATAGTATACTACCCAGATTAACTCCAAATAATATGGAGTCAAAGTGTAATATAAATAATAAGCATTTATTAATATGAATAAAGGGAGGGAGGGGAAATGGAAACGGAAACATAGCTAAATTCTCATTTTCTGTAATGTTAATAGCTAATATTTAAATTTTTTTAATTAAGTAGTATTAGAAATATGGAATAAATACCAGAAAATCAGATATAAGACACCATTAAGCTGGGTGCAGTGGCTTACGCCTGTAATCGTAACACTTTGGGAGGCCAAGGCAGGTGGATTACCTGAGGTCCAGAGTTCAAGACTAGCCTGGCCAACATGGTGAAACCCTGTCTCTACTAAAAATACAAAAAATTAGCTGGGTGCAGTGGTGCACACCTGTAATCCCAGCCACTCGGGAGGCTGAGGCAGGAGAATCGCTTGCACCCGGGAGGTGGAGTTTGTGGTGAGCCAAGAACGCGTCACTGCACTCCAGCCTGGGTGATAGAGTGAGATTTTGTCTCAAAAAAAAAAAAAAAAAAAGGCACCATTAAAGACATATGAAGATAAAAGCACACCTGGGCACTGACATTTGTAGCAGATAGGAAAAAGAGTGAAAATGTGCCTTCACACACCTGTGTATATGAAGTTCCTACAAATAAATTCAAATAAATAGATCCTAATACAAAAATAGCCAAGGAATATGAACAGGCACTTCATGGGAGAGGGATGTTAAGTCTTACTAGCAGTCAAGGAATGTAAATTAAAACCAGAAGGAGATAATAATTTGTATCCACCAGTTTGACAGAAATTAAGACACCTACCAGGACCAAGGGTTGGCAAGGGCATAGGGCAATGGGAACTCCCATTTGTGCTAGTGAAATTTCCAAACATGCAAAAAGAGACTGCACAAGCATATTTACTGAAGCGCTGCATGTAATAGCCAAAAACTCTTGTTTGTGGGACAGCTTAACATAATGGTGGTATATTCAAAGAATGAAATTCTCCATTGCAAAATGATCTAATTCCGCATGTACCAACATGGGTAAGCTCCAGACATAATGATAGAGTAAAAAAGCAAGGCTGCCTGTAGTCCCAGCACTTTGGGAGGCCGAGGTGGGTGGATCACCTGAGGTCAGGAGTTCGAGACCAGTCTGGCCAACATGGCAAAACCCCATCTCTACTAAAAATACAAAAAATTAGCCGGGCGTGGTGGCAGCCTCCTGTAATCCCAGCTACTCAGGAGGCTGAGGCAGGAGAATGGCTTGAACCCAGGAGGCGGAGGTTGTAGTGAGCCAAGATCGTGCCACTGTACTCCAGCCTAGGCAACAAGAGTGAAACTCCATCTCAAGAAAAAAAAAAAAAAACCTCAAAAAAAAATCCAAACAAAAAAAGCAAGTAGCATCAGGATATGCTCAGTATAAAACCATGCATGTAGACTGAAGTAAGCAAAGCAGCAGTATTATATATTGTATGGGGACACATACATGTAGAGTAAAAATGTGAAAATATGAACAGGAAAGGAATATCCTCACAGTAAAAAGGCAGTTACCTCTGCTCATACGTTTGTTGACTTGTAAAAGCTTTTTTGTTTGTTTATGTGTTTTTGAGACAG
Source organism: Gorilla gorilla gorilla (assembly GCF_029281585.2). Lineage (NCBI taxonomy): Eukaryota > Metazoa > Chordata > Mammalia > Primates > Hominidae > Gorilla > Gorilla gorilla. The sequence continues at coordinate 28,198,655 of NC_073243.2, forward strand.
GGTGTCGCTCTGTCACCCAGGCTGGAGTGCAGTGGCACTATCTAGGCTCACTACAGCCTCTGCCTCCCAGGTACAAGTGATTCTCGTGCCTCAGCCTCCAGAGAAGCTGGGTCTACAGGCATGCACCACCATGCCCAGCTGAGTTTGATATTTTTAGTAGAGGCGGGGTTTCACCATGTTGCCCAGGCTGGTTTGTAAAAACTTTTTACTTGAGTTTTAGTTAAAATGGGTACCAGACAATGGGAGAATGGCCTGTGTACAATTTCGGTAGAATTTAACATCTTTGAAATAGTATATTGATTGTGTCATCTGGGAAGATGGCATGACTTTCTACTCATTCAGGTCTTCTGTCGTTTGCTCATTATTAATCAACTTTTGGAATTTTTTTCATTGGATAATTGTCTGTATATCCATGTACTAATTACATTTTCGTGGCTTAGGAGTCAGGGCTTTCTTTCTATCAGGACCTATTGAAATTGAGCTTTTGCTTTGTATTTGAAGATGATGGTTTTTTAGCGGGCAGATTTTAGCTATCCAATGTTCTCCTCAGAGATAGAAGCATGTGTTTATAGGCATGTGTGTCTGTTTTCTCTCTCATGTTTCCCCACATTTCCCCTTGTGCCCCAGGCACACAATGAGTGGCACCTTTTGGAAGAATTGATTATTTCAGAAATGCAGAGAGCTGGAACAGGTTGGCCCAGGGGAAGCCATGGAGATCAGCCAGCTTATTAACACTGACTTGTGAAAGTTTACAAGTGAGCCAGGAGGTGAGGGGAGGGTAACGCCAGTGAAATGTTGTCTTCAGGAGTATTCACTATTTCTTTCCCCCTTGGATTACAGGAAGATGCTGAAACTCTGTGGAGAGACGGAGGACAAGCTGGCTCAGGAGCTGATACATTTTGAGTTGCAAGTAGAGAGAGACGTGATTGAGCCCCTGTTTTTGCTGGCGGAGGTAAGCAGCAGGAGTGAGGCCAGGCCTGAAAGAGCAAGGAGGTACCGAACAGGAGCCCCTCAATCATTCTGTTTCCAGCATTCTACTTCTTTCCCTTAACCTTCTCCCCAACATTGTTTTTCATCAGGGATTCTTACCCAACCACATGGTCAAGAATCCCAAGTATGTCCTTTTACCATTTGCTACCCCTTTTGCTACCCCTTCTCCTACCCATTCTCTTCCCTGCAGGCATTCCTAGAAGTAAGGTGGAAAGCTGGCAGCTTACCCGCTTCCCCACCCACAGCCTCGACTGCCTTCATCCCCACCTTCCACCCATCTCAAGTCTTCAGTGCTGTGAACAGCAGCCACTCCTTACTAGGATTCTGGGGGCCCAGGCCTCCTGCAGTTTATGTTTTTTTTTTGAGATGGAGTCTCGCTCTGTCACCCAGGCTGGAGTGCAGTGGTACGATCGTGGTTCACTGCAACCTCCGCCTCCCAGGTTCAAGTGATTCTCCTGTCTCAAGCCTCCCAAGTAGCTGGGATTATAGGCACCCACCACCACGCCCATTTAATTATTATATTTTTAGTAGAGACGGGGTTTCACCATGTTGGCCAGGCTGGTCTCGAACTCCTGACCTCAGGCGATCCACCCGCCTTGGCCTCCCAAAGTGCTGGGATTATAGGCGTGAGCCATCGTGCCCAGCTGCAGTTTATGTTTATATAGGTCCCTTGTCTTTGGACTTTAAAGGACACTCAATTAAACTATTTTATTAAAAAGCAACCTTAATGCCTATGTGAAAACTTTGCTAGCTTCAGCCAAGTGAAAGCTTCTCACGGGAGATAGGAAATGCTTGGGGAGCTTTGAACTCTGAATCCCTCTCGGTTGTTTTTAATTCGTCATCTGTTAATAGACTGAGCATCTCAAACCTGAAACAATCCGAAATCTGAAATATTTTGAGCACCAACATGATTCTTAAAGGAAATGCTCATTAGAGCATTTTGGATTTCACATATTCGGATTTGAGATGCTCAACCGGTAAATATGATGCAAATATTCCAAAATCCCAAAAACTCCCAATCCCAAATATTTCTGGTCCCAAGCATTTCAGATAAGGGACACTCCACCTGTATAAAATCTAACCAGCACTATCCCCTAGAACTCTGTATTAGTCAGGGTTCTCCAGAGAGAGACAACCAACAGGATATATGAGAGGGTTTTCTCCCCTATTAGGGGAAGTTGGGATTCTCCCCTATTAGGGGAAGTTGGCTCACATAATCACAGAGGGGGAGAGGTCCCATGATAAGCCATCTGTAAGCCGGAGAACCAGAGAAGCCAGTAGCATGGCTCAGTCCAGAAACCTCAGAACCCGAAACTCAGTCCAGGAACCTCAGAAGCTGATCGTGCAGCCCCGAATATGAGGTGGAAAGCCAGAGAGACCCCCATTAAATGTCAAAGAACCTGGAGTCTGATGAGGGGAAAAGGCATCTCACTACGGGAGGGAGGGAGAGAGAGAGCAGAGAGAGAATCCTCCTTCTTCCACCTGTGTGTTTCAGCTAATTGGATGGTACCGCTCCGTTGTGGGTGGGTCTTCCTCCCAGCCTGCTGACTCACACATTGGTCTCTTTTGGAAACACCCTCTCAGCTACACCCAGAAAAATACGTCACTAGCCTTTGAAGCATCCATCAGGCCAGCCAAGTTGACACCTAAAATTAACCCTTGCAGACTCCCTACAATGATGGAAATATTCTCAATCTGTGCCGTTTGATAGCCACGGCCCTTAAGTGGTTTTTGAGCACCAGTGCGATTCAGGAACTCAATTTTTTAGTTTCTTTAATTTTCATTAATTTAAATTTAGAATTTCATAGCTATGTGTGGTTAGAGGCTACTGTATTAAACTGCCTTGCCCTAGACCCTGTCTGGCTTCCTCTCTGAACCACATCCAGCACCTCCACATCCCCTGACACTCTGTCTGGGACAGAGGTATGGGCCAATAATTACTTATGGACCTGAAACTATTCAAGGGAGAAAATCGTGGATGAAGTTCTTTGGGATTGACCAGCTCTTGGCTTCTCAAGTCATCTCCTCGCTTGGAGCATTCACGAGGTCCCCTCTGTGCCTCAAAAGGAGGGTCCCGGGTCTGGCCAAAGCCTAAAGCAAACCAAGGAGCAAGTCCATTGTGGGTGCTGACAGTCACTTGGCTCAAGCAAGATACCCAGTGGCCCTCCAGCTTAGCTTCGGGGCTGGGTGGTGACTCAGGTTGCCTGGGGACAGTTACACTTCTCCTTCCTATTGGAAGTTGTTACACGCAGAACATTACTCATCCCTGCTCGGGAGAGTGAATAGAAAGCACTTCAGAGAACATTGGATTCTCCTCGAATTTTTTCCTTATATAAAAACCGCAGCCCGAGATGATTTTAGTTCAATTTTCGGCCAATTTTCGTTTTGCATTCTCACATCCTGCCCTACTTTTGCTGGGCCCGGAACCAAAATCCTGCACTGGGATGTTCAGTGAAGCCATTTTTAGAATGAAAAAATATAAAAAGAGCATCTACATACAACCAAAATGGAAGAACTCGTAGCCGAGAAAAGCCATGATGGCAATGTTTATTCATTATTGACTGGAAAAGTCTTACTTTATTTCTATAAATATAAACATTTGCTTCCTTTCTTTTTATAAATATAGAATCTGTATCCTAGATGCAGCCATAGCCTCTCCATGCTCTTCCTCCTTCAGCTGTCCATTTTGCCTCAGGTCTGTGTCAGACATGACTGCGTGGCTCCCTTCATTTCTCCCCACTTTTGGCCCTTCTGGAAGTAAAGAGGGATGTGGTTGAGCCCTGGTTTTTTTTTTGGCAGGGCGGGAGTTGGGGGCAAGGTGAGGGCAGGAAAGTGGTCAGGCCTGCGTGAGCAGAGAAGCACAGGACCTGTGAGATGGTCTGGCTTGATGGAGAGCCTGGCTGGTGTCCAGCAAAGATGGAGCAGAGTTTAGCTCAGGAAAGGGCATCAATAATTTCATCTGATGTTGCTCAAAGGGTACAAAGTCTCCCTTAAGCAAGATGAGTAAATTCTGGAGACCTGATATGTAGCACTGTGTGACGATGGTTAATGATACTGTATTGTAGACTTGAAATTTGCTAAGAGGATAGATCTTCAGTGTACTCACCATCAAAAAAAGAAAATAGAAACTATGGGATGTGATGGATATGTTAATTAGCCTGAGTGTAGTAATGATTTCACAATGTGTACATATGAAACCATTAAACCGTACACCTGAAATATATACAATTCCTATTAGTTAGACCTCAATAACACAAAAGGGAAAAAAGGATTTCATCTGAAAATAAGGATTGTGAGACCGCTAGTAAACTTGTTGGGTGACTTCCAATAGTTCTTTAAGAATTGTTCTAAGGAATAATTCTTCTTTTTTCTTTTTTCTTTTTTTTTTTTGAGACGCAGTCTCGCTCTGTCACCCAGGCTGGAGTGGAGTGGTGTGATCTCGGCTCACTGCAACCTCTGCCTCCTGGGTTCAAGTGATTCTCCTGCCTCAGACTCCTGAGTAACTGGAATTACAGGCGCATGCCACCACACCTGGTTAATTTTTGTATTTTTAGTAGAGTCGGAGTTCCGCCTTGTTGGCCAGGCTGGTCTCGAACTCCTGACCTCAGGTGATCCACCTGCCTTGGCCTCCCAAAGTGCTGGGATTACAGGCATGAGCCACCACGCCTGGCCAGGAATGGTTCCTAAAGAATTTATCTTGAGCTTCAGTTTAATTGTATCTTTTATGTTGTGTAACCACAGGTGGAAATCCCAAATATTCAAAAGCAGAGGAAACACTTAGCCAAGTTGGTGCTGGACATGGATTCCTCACGAACCAGGTAGAATCTCTTTACTTTCTTTTTTGCTTCTTTGAAGGGACAGTGATCATATTTTGGGAGGGTGGGTTTTAAGTAGGCAATTGTGTTTTCATTCACCAAGTTTTTCTGGACACCTAACGTGTGCCAGGCACTGGAGGTAGTCACAGTGAACTCGAGACACTGGGTCCCTGTTCTCATGAAGGCTGCAGTTGAGTTTTGGAGGTAGACACTAGGCAAGTGAAGAAACAAGACAGTTCTAGAAAGATATGTCATATAAAAAATGTGGCCGGGTGTAGTGGCTCATGCCTGTAACCCAGCACTTTGGGAGGCCAAGGCGGGCGGATCACAGGTCAAGAGATCGAGACCATCCTGGCTAACATGGTGAAACCCTGTCTCTACTAAAAATACAAAAAAATTAGCCGGGCATGGTGGCGGGTGCCTGTAGTCCCAGCTACTTGGGAGGCTGAGGCAGGAGAATGGCGTGAACCTGGGAGGCGGAGCTTGCAGTGAGCCGAGATCATGCCACTGCATTCCAGCCTGGGCGACAGAGCAAGACTCCATCTCAAAAAAAAAAAAACAAAAGTAACACAGGGTAGTTTTGGAAGGCGATGATGGAGAAAGGGAGCAACAGCATTAAGGATAAAAGAGAAAAAGCTTTTTGAGGTGGGTCATTTTGGTCTTAGACTTAGATGATGAGAAGGTGGCAGCCTTACAGAGATCTGGTGCAAAGCATCTATGGCAGAGGGCACAGCAAATGCAAAGGCCTGTTCAAGGCACAGAAGGAAGGTCGGCATGGCTGGGGCAGAAGGAGCAAAGGGAAGAGAAGTAGGAGGTGAGAGCCAGGAGGTAGGATGGTTGCTGTGTCCTGTCCATTACAGGAAATTTTGCATTCTGGAGACTCACTCACCTTTTCCTGAAGCTGATGGTGTAGGTGTCTGCTTTCTGTAGCCTTTCTCTTAACTTGAGTCCTTTCAGAGAGCAGTCAAGTACCTGTAGTGCTGTTCTTCCACACCCATCTTCCAGAGTCCACCAGAAAATTCCTGTAGTAGCAGGCCGGTGCCAAAGGCCCTGAGACAGCATTGCCTGTGGCTGTCAGAGCAGGAATTGTGCACATATGTCCTTTTATTTTTTACAGGGGGATATGTGTATATAAGTTGAAAAAGCAGGTGCATGAGTATTAATATGGAAAGAACTGTTTGGTTCTACCTTAAGTTTTTTGTAGACCAACTTTATTTTTTTATTTAATGTATTATTTATTTATTTATTTTTGAGATGAAGATTTGCTCTTGTCACCCAGGCTGGAGTGCAGTGGCGTGGTCTCTGCTCACTGCAACCTCCGCCTCCCAGGTTCAAGTGGTTCTCCTGCCTCAGCCTCCTGAGTGGCTGGGATTACAGGCACCTGCCACCACGCTCAGCTAATTTTTGTATTTTTAGTATACACAGGGTTCCGCCACATTGGCCAGGCTGTTCACGAACTCCTGACTTCAAGTGATCTGCCCACCTCAGCCTCCCAAAGTGCTGGGAAATTTTTATTATTTTTAAAAATTTTGAGACAGGATCTCACTCTGTAACTCAGGCTGGAGTGCAGGGATGTGATCATAGCTCACTGCACTCTTGAACTCTTGGGCTCAAGCAATGCTTCTGCCTCAGGTCTCCCAAGTAGCTGGAACTACAGGCATGTGCCACTACACCTGGCTAATTTTTTTATTTTTTGTAGAGACAGGGTCTCACTGTGTTGCGCAGGCTAGTTTCAGACTCCAGAGTAGGCCAATTTTAATCATCTTCACAGCTTCTTTTCATTTTCTTGAAATAAAGAAACAGAATATACTTGGGCAAAGAGATGTAGCATACAGAGTTCAGAAGGTCAGATTTCAAGGTTCAGATTTCAACTATTTTCTGGATATGTGACCTTGGTCAAGTCACTTAATCTCCCAGAATATCATTTTCTTCACCTTGACGCAAGGAGTAACATTCGTGGGTGGCTGTTTTGAGTATTAATATCACTTCCCAAGTGCTTTATAAAAAGAAGCTGATACTGTAAGTAATTGTTGCACTGGAATTCTGCATCAGGAAGAATAAAAGGTACAGAGCAGTCCCCCAAGACCAGACATAAAACAGGTTAAAATCAGCAAAGAAACAAGGGTTTCTTTGGTTAACTTACTTGTCCCCAAACCCTCAGTCCACCTGAATGATTTTTGCCATCTGTGTCGATACATCTTTTAAGAGAGTTGATTACTTTTTCAAAATAAATATATTTTGAAAAGAAATCCTTTCGTGCTACCATAAATTGGAAAGCAGTATCCTTTGCTACAAATACCAGGTAAGCATAAAAGTGAACAGATGAAAGCAAAGCCAATGTTACTAAATTTTAGAGCCTGTTGACTGTGGAAGAATGTCATCCTGAAGCTCATCTTCCTTTGTGAAAAAAGAAGAAGGGGAGGCGTTGGGTGGTTTTAAAATTATTCTGATGCAAATATGAGACTAACCTCTTCAGCGTGCTTGGAGGAATAGAGAGCAGAATGAGTGGGAAGTACTGATTTGCTATTACCTCTATGACCTTGTGCCACGTAAAATTGCATCCCATAATATGAGTGTTCAAGTCCCCTATTTTGGGAGTCATGTAAGATGGTTGAAGAAATGCAGATTGCCCCATTGTTTTCATGAGGTGGACACCATGCTTCTGGGCAGAGTGACATCCTTCTCTGAAACCTGGGGCTTAGCTCTGAAGTCTTTTCTTTGCGTCTACAAAGAAAACCCACATTTCCACCACAGAGCCTCTTGTTAGCAGGCTGAATGCTAGTATCAAACCATGTCATTACCATACATATTTTTGTTTTGTCTTCTTATGAGAAGGAGAGTTATTCCTGGTCACATTGATGGTCCGTTCTCCTGCCTCAGCCTCCCGAGTAGCTGGGATTACAGGCACCTGCCATCACACTCAGCTAATTTTTGTATTTTTAGTATAGACGGGATTTCGCCATGTTGGCCAGGCTGGTCGCGAACTCCTCTAGCAGGAACACTAGACAAAGTCTAGAGTTATGTTTTCAGTGGTGACACCAAGTAGTCTGTAGGTTCTGCAAACGTACATGCCACTTGGTGTCATTAGGGACCTCTCCCCTGTGATTTAACAAATGTTTTTATATCTTCAGCTTATCATCTCCTGTATATTAAAATCTAGTAAGGAAATTCTATCCCACCCCCATGCAAATTTCTGTTTTTATAAACTTCAACTTGGACCCTTTATAACCTTTGTTGTTTTAGACTAAAAAAGTCTTGTTTGCATTGTTTTCATATAAACTTGATCCGTCTCCTTTATCACATCGGTGATTTTTCATAGCCCACTTTGTGCAGTTGTGAGTTTAGGGATAGGGAATTGCTTTGGGGGATTGTTTGTTTTTTCATTTTTTTGAGACAGAGTTTTGCTCTTGTTGCCCAGGCTAGAGTGCAATGGCGCAATCTCAGCTCACTGCAACCTCCACCTCCCAGGTTCAAGCGATTCTCCCGCCTCAGCCTCCTGAGTAGCTGGGATTATGGGCGCCACCACGCCCAGCTAATTTTTGTATTTTTAGTAATTTTAGTAGAGACGGGGTTTCGCCATGTTGGCCAGGCTGGTCTTGAACTCCTGACCTCAGGTAGATCCGTCTGCCTCAGCATCCCAAAGTGCTGGGTTTACAGGCGTGAGCCACTGCGCCCGGCCGCTTTGGGGGATTGTTGACAGTACAGTCCCCTTGAAAACTCAGTTGATTTCCCCTTCAGGTGTCAGCTTTGGTAACCGTGGCGGGGGATCTAACTCAAGGCCTCAAGTTATAGATTCCCCATAAGTATGAGTTATAGGCTACAGGATGAAAAGGGAATTTTTAGCAAAGGTATACTCTTTGTTTCCGCTTTACTCTCAGACTGGCCATTTCTAGCCTGAGTCTACCTGTCTTGTAGGACCTTGCCAAAAGCCATAAGAAGCCAACCCAACACAACTTCCTGCCATTTTCCCTAACTCCTCACTCTTAGCCAGTATGAGGTCTGCATCCCAAGATATAGCAGTGAGAGCAAGACCAAATGCTGTGCTATTGAACAGCAGGGATCACCAGCTCCTCTTCTGGAACAGCTGGGTTCTGAATGCTCCCCCCCTACCCGCTGCATTTCTCCATAAAGCCAATGGCACAGGTTAGTTTTTCTTCCTTGCAGCATCCTACTTCTGATTTATTTCATATTGTTCTGTCCTTCATGAAGTATGCTCTGCAGCACTGCAACAGTGAATTCCACATAGAGACCCTCCGCCTTTCAAGACAGGAAGTAGATTTGTATATATTATCAGCACATCTTGAACAGTAGTCCCATGACTGGATCTTCAATTTCTGCCACAATTCTGATGGATACTGTCAAATCCAATTAATTTATCTCATGTTTAATTAGATCCCAATAAGATGTGTATGTCTGTCACTATTGAAGTAAATCTGGCTTGTCTGTTTCAAAAGCCAATGATACAGACCTCAATATTCTCAGAGAAACTGATGCTTACAGGATGCTTTATGCTGAATTAAAGGTTGTGAATTGAATTGAATGATACGCAAATTTCTTTTTTGTGTGTGATAGGTTTGGTTTAGCAGTGCTTAAAGAAGGAGGCTAATTTTTCTCCAAAGTCAGCCTGACTTTTTTCTGGTCATGTAGCTCAAGGTTAACCCTCCCGAGTCTGGGACACATACACATTCCATTTCTGCCGAACCAGCTGCCTCTGGGTCCTATGGACTGAATGGTATCTCTCCAAAATTTGTATATTGAAGCCCTAACCCCCAATGCGACTGTATCTGGAGATAGGTTCTTTAGGAGAACCTTATTAAGGTTAAATGAGGTCATAAGAATGGGCCCCTATTTCACTAGGATTGGTGGCCTTATAGGGAGAAAGAGTGATCTCTCTCTACACGCACTCAGAGGAAAGCTGTGTGAGGACAGAAACAGCAGCCATCTGCAAGTCACAGATAGAGGTCTCCAGCCTCTGTCTTGATCTTGGATGTCCAGCCTCCAGAATCGTGAGAAGATAAGCCTCTGTTGTTTAAGCCACCCAGTCTGTGGTACTTTGTTATGGAAGCCCTACCTTCTTTGGAAGCAGGTGAACTAGTGTAAGTAAGACAGGAGGGTTTTGGAGTGGAAACTGTGCAGGCTATGGAGTTAAGAAGTGGAATTCTGGAGGGGGGGCAGTGTGAAGTCTTGTTAGAACTGGCAGCGGAGTCTCGATGGCCATCAAAACTCATTCCTCATCTCTCACCCCTCCCCATACAGGTGTCTTTTTCTCACATCTGATTTCTTCAAGGTCACTGGATGTCGCATGGGCTCATGTCTCCCCACTATGAGCCCTCTTCCTTTTGCCCCAATTCCGAAAGTGCCAAAGAGGGACTCCATTTGTCTGGACTTTGCTCATATGCCCACTTCCATGACTCGTCAGTTGGGTCAGTGTGAGGAAGGACGGCACAGGCTTGACTTGGATCAGAGGCCCTCACCTGGGCCACTCACTGCCTGGGTCATGCAGAACCTGGCAGTCCCCTTTTCGACCACACATTAGTGCAGAGTGGAAGCAGGAACTTAAAAAGTGGGGGATGCCCATGGCAGAGGAAGGGGCAAGACTAGACAGAAGGAACAGTGAATGCCCCAATGAAGACACTCTCCTGTCTGCCTTTTAAAATTCTTCTTCTGGACATTCTGTTGTCCTGAACTGACCTGCATTTGCCTTCTTTACATATTCCTGGTACCTGAAATTTTAAACCCTTATTCCTCACCCTTCTCTCTCATCTCTCCCAAGGCTTCATTAAAGCTTGTGTCCCATCTTCATCTCCCCCAGATCACATAGTCACAGTCCTCTTTCCCCAGAGAAGGATGGTGGCACATCAGCTACTTTAGTGAGAAGAAATGATCCTTCTGCTCTTCAACTTTCAAAGCTCAAAGTTTCCTTGGACAACGTCTAGTGTCCCTGTTTCTCCTCTGACACAGCAGTCCAACTCTTGAGTTTATGTGTAGAACAGAGGTCTGAAAAGACTACCAAACCTTGAAATTCATAATTCATGATACCTTTCCCAAAATGACTATCTGTACAAAATTTTCCCAACATGACTATCTGTACAAAATTCATGTCACCTTTTCCAACATGAGTATCTGTACAAAACTCGTCTGTTCACATGACAAGAGTTTACCTTGGTATTTTGTTTGCTATTTATGTTCCACAAAGAGAACATATTTTGGACATCTTGTCACTGTTTTAAAATATCAAAATAGACCAGGCACGGTGGCTCACGCCTATAATCCCAGCACTTTGGGAGGCGAATGAGGGTGGATGGCCTGAGGTCAGGAGTTCAAGACTAACCTGACCAACATGGCGAAACCCCGTCTCTACTAAAAATACAAAAATTAGCTGGGCATGGTGGCATGTGCCTGTAATCCCAGCTACTCGGGAGGCTGAGGCAGAAGAATCACTTGAACCCAGGAGGTGGAAGTTGCAGTGAGCTGAGATTGCACCACTGCACTCCAGCCTGGGTGACAGAGCGAGACTTGATATGAAAAAAAAATTATATATATGTGTATATATAATATATATACACACATATATGTATATATATAATATATATATACATATATAATATATATACATATATACATATTATATATGTATATATATATTATATATATACATATATATAACATTGTAAATTGTAAATAAAATTTCTTATAAAAAGGGGAAATGTATATGTTTTTAAAGTATCAAGATACTGACTACAGGATAAAATCTGGAGGAAAAAATAGATGAGAATAAAAAGAAAAGAAAGAACTTGGGAAAAAGTCTTCATTTTAATATACATATATTTAGTATGATTCTGTTTTTTAAAAAATTTAATCCTGAGTTACAAAGCCATAAAAATCTACTTAGTGTTTGTAGTCACTTTATATATATTTTTAACACTTACATATTGGTTAGTTATTTTTTCTTCAGGTAGCATGAGTCAGATGGTGGTTATAACTTAATTCCATAATCTACCATTGTGTTGTAGTTATTGTGTGAGATCTAAATTACAGCCATGGCATCTCATATTTTATTTTCCAAAACTCCACAACACTTTAATACTTTATTTGAAATGATTCAACTGGGAGAGTATTAATCAAATATATCACTTGTATAGGGTAAACCTTTATAAGAAAAAATTACCCAGGAATTCTTACTAATCTTGATCTGTTATTTTTTTTCAACTTAGATGTTGAAACATCTTTCAGTAGAATATTTCCTTTCTAGTTTGCCCTGAATTCTTATCTTGGAATCAGGAATCTTTCAGAGAACATGTGTTCATCTCTGGAGCTTCAAGCCAGCTTGATGTCTCAAAACCTTTTTAAAGTAATTTTCCCATGATTGCGTTCTTTAAGTGACAGAGAATCCTCATTTTTGCTCCTTTTTGCTGACAGCAAAGAGACTTTTAGTTTCCATTTCTTGTATTATAGAGCCTTGCATTCTTCTGTTTTTCCTGCAGATAGCAAAAGAGAAAAGAATAGTGGAGTAGAGAAAATACCAAATGATTAGATTCTTGACTCTTGACATGAGAATGACATTCCACTTTCTGTCCTCGCATCAGAGGCTGCAGACTGATGCTCTGAGATCCAGATAGAGCCCCCAGAGCTCTCTTGTTTGGTCTGTATGCTGTTGGCCCGCATGGTTTTTAAAAGAAATTATTTGTTGCCACATTTCACTTGGGAGAGTTCACATAACAATTTCCTCCTTCTCTAGTCAGTTGAAACATCTGGCAACCCATGGCCCAGCTTCCTGCCCACCTCAGCCCCATCAGCTGGAGCTCAAGAACAGCTACCCTCTCTTAAACAAGGCAGGATCCCTCCTACCAAGTTCCCAGCTCCCCCTGCTCCCGCCTGACTTCCCAAGACTAAAGCCAGCCTTGGCTGCTGTTTGTCCTCCTGATTACAGGATTGTTTTTCTTAGAGCTGAGAAATAGTTTTATATTTCCTGTCTCCATTACAAGTAGGAAATAGAGGATCGTGCGGACTAGTTTTTAAGATAATGGCCCATTTGATTTATTTTATTTTTTTTAACTTGCTGGCCTCTATAACCCATTGAGTTTACAGACTCAGGAGAGGAACCCACTGCTGAGACCTAATTCAGCTACTACTATAGCATAATTGGAACCATCTTTCCAATTATGCCTACTTTTGGTAATTCCCTGCTGATAACACAGCAGCCAGAAATATTTGTATTTCCTCCTAAAGTTTTCTGAGTGACTTCATTAGAAGGCCAAATTTTTAAGAAAACATTCATGAGGAATCTAAATGTTGCCATAAAAATTGTTTTGGGCTTACCAGTGGAGATTTTTGCTATCAGATTTGTTTTTAATCTTACCAGCATGTCTTCTCACTTAGCATACGTCACTGGCTTCAAGCCAAGAAGGTGAAGATTTCCATACTCAAATTCCCACAGGATAGGCAGGGGACTTAAACCAATGATAGAGACTGTGCTTAAAGGGAAGTGATAGTTATTTTGAAATATATAATATACAATATATTACTATAATCACCCTGATTAAACTTCAGATGTCTCACCACAGAAAATCATGAGTAAGTGAGGTGATGGATATGTTAACTAGCTTGATTTAATCATTCCATACTGTGTGTGTGTGTGTGCATGTGTACATATATCCCAGCACATCACATTGTACCCATAAATGTATATGATTATGATTTATCCATTAAAAATAACATTAATTTTTTTAAAAAGACAGCAGTAGTGATTGTCATTTGGCTTTAGTGTTTGGAAGACAATAGAGAAAATGGTGACAAACCAGGGGATGCTTGTCCTATCTGAAGGGGCAGCTGATTCTCAGCTTCAGTCAGCAGTTGACGCATGGAAATATGGGCCCACTGTCTCCTTGCCTAGTCCTTGGTGCCTTTTCATGACCTCCCTTTTCCAGTGAGGGTATGTAGTTCCCTGGGTGATATTTGTAACCAGATGTTTTCTCAGTGCTCCCATGGGATCCCCAGGGCTCTACCTGTCTCACATCTCTTTTTCTCCTATTTTCCATCAGGTGGCAGCAGACTTCCAAGTCTTCAGGTTTGTCCAGCAGCTTACAGCCTGCGGGTGCCAAGGCTGATGCCCTCAGGGAAGAAATGGAAGAGGCTGCCAACAGAGTGGAGATTTGCAGGGTACCTGCCCTCTTTGCTCCTCTCTACTGGGACAGGCTGGGGAGCCCTCAGGGATTCCCTTTTTGTTCACTGGAGTTCTCTTAAAACTCTGTCAATGAGGCTCTAGTTGAACTGAATGTCCCCAAGCCCACCGGCTAGCATCTCCAAGGAGTCCAGGATGAACCCAAGGAGTTGGGGCTTTGATGGTGACCTAGACAGGGAGGCAGCATTCATTTATCATTGGTGGTCCTGCATGCTAGGCAAAGAGGAATGACCTTTATTTCTGTGTGAAGCTTTTGTAAATCATCTGAGTCCCAAAGAATAAATTCTAGGTGACACAGGACAGTTGAGAATTTGACCATAGATGAGCCTTGACTCACTGTTGATACTTAGTTATTTCCTTTTTGGCTGCGTTTTGATATTTCCTGAGTTGCTTTATCCATCCTATGCCTCCTGGAAGACACTTATCTATGAAGTTGAAATGCTAGCCATGAAAAGAGTCACAGAAAAGAAAACTTCCCACTTGTTAAGAGAGAGGACATCGTTCTGAAAACTGCGACTCTGTACTCGTGTAACGATGTCCTTTGTTATACTCATTCAGATGTTTCCCATCTCCTTTTCTTGCAAATATTTCACAGGACTTAGTTAGCAATAGACCATTCACAATGCTCTGTGTATATGTACATCTCTTTACCTGCATATATGTCAGCTTGGGTTTCTAAGGAAACCAAAACTCTATTTAGACCCAAGGAACAAAAACATCACATTTCTGTAACTATTCTGGGAACCTGTCCTAATCACATCCAGTTTTGAAGGCGAATAACCAGTTTGCCTGTGGACATCTCTGTTCTTCATGGCTCTGTCTAGTCTTAGCTTGTCCATAGGCTTTTTCTCTTACAGCCACCCTGTGCAAGTGGCTTTGACCTTGCATTCAGGTGACATTTCAGAATCAGGGAGAATTTCTCTCTAGAATTAGAAACATTGAAAGATTTTTAAAGAATTCATTATCTCCCAGCCTACAGTACTATGGAACCAAGCAAAGTAAGACTAGTACTTCATATGCCAGATTTTTTGTGAGTGCAGCTGATTTGTCATTTGAACTCCTGCATATATGCCAAATATCTGGCGTGTGTGGTATTCCTGAAGCATAACTCTTCTCTCCTTCCAATTTCATTTTTACTGTGTTTTCTTTTTTTTATTCTTTTCTCTCTCTTTTTTTTTATTTTGAGGCAGAGTTTCGTTCTTGTTGCCCATGCTGGAGTGCAATGGCATGGTCTTGGCTCACCGCAACTTCCGTCTCCCAGGTTGAAGTGATTCTCCTGCCTCAGCCTCCCAAGTAGCTGGGATTATAGGTGCACACCACCACGCTTGGCTAATTTTTTTTGTATTTTTAGTAGAGACGGGGTTTTACCATATTGGCCAGGCTGGTCATGAACTCCTGATCTCAGGTGATCGACCTGCCTCGGCCTCACAAAGTGCTGGGATTACAGGCGTGAGCCACCGTGCCTGGCCTACCGTCTATTTTTTAACTATCTACCATGGATCTATGTTCCTCTGTTAAGAATTCTTTTTTCTTTTAATTTCTTTTTCAATAGACAAGAGAGGGTGGTGGTAAGCAGGGATGCTGGATGTGAATGTCCAAATAGATCAGGATAAAAGTTCAGTAGCTTTATCCATTCCTGTCTAGCTTATATTTGCTATTGTGCCAAAAATGTATTCATTTCCTCTTCAAAGATTCGTAGTACATGTTCAGCATAATGAGTTAAAAAATACAAAAATATATAAAGAAAAACACTAATATTCTCTCCCTTCCTGTCCGGCAACCTTTCTGTTTCCAAACAGGGTAGAAACCTCCCCACCAATATTTGTTAAGACTTCATTATGACAATGCACTTTGTTAGGTGCCAAGCAGCCATAACAGTTATAAGGGTAAGGAAGCCAGTGCTAGATAGAACCTGTTATATCATACTCCAGACTTTTCTCCATAATCATACATAGTCATAGCATTTTTCTAGTTATTTATATGTTTGTTTGTTTTTGTTTTGTTTTGTTTTGAGACAGAGTCTTGTTCTGTTACCCAGGCTGGAGTACAGTGACGTGATCTCGGCTCATTGCAACCTCTGCCTCCCGGGTTCAAGCGATTCTTATGCCTTAGCCTCCTGAGTAGCTGGGACTACAGGCGCATGCCACCACTCCTGGCTAATTTTTATATTTTTAATAGAGACAGGGTTTCGCCGTGTTGGCCAGGCTGGTCACAAACTCCTGACCTCAGGTGATCTGCCCACCTCAGCCTCCCAAAGTGCTAGGATCACAGGTGTGAGCTACCACGCCCGGCCTATATGTTTGTTTTTAATAAAACAGTCATATTGTTTATATTAATCTACCATTTAATTTTCTCAGTTAACACCACATCCTGAACATCTCTCTAGGTTAGTAGCTGTAGTTCTAACTTAGTCTTTTTTATTTATTTATATTTTTTGAGACGGAGTCTCGCTCTGTCGCCCAGGCTGGAGTGCAGTGGCGGGATCTCCGCTCACTGCAAGCTCCGCCTCCCCGGTTCACACCATTCTCCTGCCTCAGCCTCCCAAGTAGCTGGGACTACAGGCGCCCACCACCAGGCCCGGCTAATTTTTTTGTATTTTTTTTAGTAGAGATGGGGGGTTTCACCATGTTAGCCAGGATGGTCTCAATCTCCTGACCTCATGATCCACCTGGCTCGGCCTCCCAAAGTGCTGGGATTACAGGCGTGAGCCACCGCACCCAGCCGTTAGTCTTTTTTATAAATTGCATGATATTCCACAGTAGGGATACACACACACACACACACACACATTATGATTTATTTAGCTATTTTCCTATTAATAGATGTTCAAACTGGTGTGTTTTAGTTTTAGTTTTTGGCATTCCCAAAAATGATACAATAAATATATACTTATATGTATATCCTTATACCCTGGTAATTTTTTTTCTATAGGATAGATTCCAAGAAGTGACATTTTTAGGTCAGAGTCTATGCATACATTTTTAAATTTTCATAGCTATTGACAGTTTACTTCTCTGAAAAGGAAATTGCATTTTACATTTCAACCAGCAATATATAAAATTGCACATTTTTCTTTGTCTTATAATGCATGTTGCTCCTATTTTCAGTTTTTGCCAATTTGGTGAGGGAAGAAAAACTACCCCTTCACTGTTGTGTTCTTAATTTCCCTGAATATAAATGTTGATGAGTATCATGTATTTATTGGACATTCTTCATGTATTTATACACATTCTTAATTTGGTGAATTGCCTATTTGCATTGGCAATTGGCCCAGTATTTCTATTGTTTTTCTAAAATATCAATTTATAAAAATTCTCTATGTATCAGCAGTTTTAAACTTTTTTCTGCCTGCTGTGCTGCAGATACCTTTTCCAGTCTGCCATTTGTCTTTTGACTTTATGTTGACATCTGCCATTAAAAATTTAATAATGTGTTTCCTTTGCATGGGAAAAGATCCTGGGTAGCCCTTTGGACATCTTCTACACAAAAGTTAAATGATTTTTCTTCTTTAATTTTATGTTAATGTTTTAAATTCATGTTATACACCTATTTTATACACTTTAATACATCTGAAATTTATTTTTATATATGATGTGAGGTAGGGGTTTCTTTCTTTCTTTTTTTTTTTTCCAGATAGATAGTCAGTTATGCCAGCATTATTTGTTAAATAAGCCACCTTCCCCTGAAGTGAAATTTCACTATCTAATTACTCAAATTTATTTCTGGACTCTATGTTTCATTAATCTGTTTGCCTGCACCTGAGACGATAGTATACAGTTTCTATTCTAATGATTTCATAGCAAATATAATCTTCAGTAAGGTAGCCCCCACTCCTTTTTTTGTAGTTATCTTGGCTAGTCTGTTACATCCATTTTATTATATGAACTTTGAAATGATCATATCCAGTTCATGAAACCCTACATTGTGCTCAAGGGAGTCTCATTTGTGTGCTGAACTGATCTCCTTGAGAGTGCTTAATGCTGGTTTTGTTAAAGTTCTCTTCTGATTATTCTTTTATTTTTACTTTGTTGGTTGCCAACTGTTTTAAATATCTACCTTGGTTTTCCTACCTCCCCTTGCTGGGTTTCCTCGAATGGGTTATTTCCCCTGATCTCTTCATGGTTTTATATTTCCTCAGCAGGCAAGTGTTTGGGATCTCCTATATTGTGGCAAACCAGCCAAGTGCAAGTTTGTAGGCTGAAAGTTAATGAAGTAGTAATCTGATTCCTCTTTTTTGAGGACCAAGCAGAGCTCCCCAGATCTTTGGGAACCAGAGAGATTTAGCCCACCAGGAAAACCAAGTCAAGGTGCGTTCCATAAGACAAAACCCACTGAGCCCTCAGGCAGGCTTGCAGGTGCAGCACTGCCTTCCTGTGTTCTTTCAGGAGCCCATCCAAACCCTGCTTTCCTCCCTACTTCAAGATGAGACAAGCCCAACTCTTCACAAGTGGTACTTGCTTTCTCTTTTCTTCCCAAGGCTTTCTATAAAAGACTCCTGAATCAATACATCCAAGGAAGTATAAGTAGTTGGTAATTTTTCAATAAGAGGAGAGAAAGTGAAGAAGGACCTGTGAGCAATGATGTAACAATAGAGAAGACAGTGAATAGAAACCTAATCCACTTGGCGACAGCAGTATCAGTTTCATTTTGCTTCGTACAGGAGACTGGCTGCAGTCTTAGGATTTTCACTGTAAAGTGACACTTTCCATCATCACCTTTCCTGCTTTTATCTCCCCATATTTCATCACATAAATTCTTTTTTTTTTTTTTTTGAGACGGTGTCTGGCTCTGTCGCCCAGGCTGGAGTGTGGTGGCACCATCTCGGCTCACTGCAAGCTCCGCCTCCCGGGTTCATGCCATTCTCCTGCCTCAGCCTCCCGAGTAGCTGGGATTACAAGCGCCTGCCACCATGCCCGGCTAATTTTTGTATTTTTAGTAGAGACAGGGTTTCACCGTGTTAGCCAGGATGGTGTCGATCTCCTGACCTCGTGATCCACCCGCCTCGGCCTCCCAAAGTGCTGGGATTACAGGCGTGAGCCACCGTGCCTGGCCATCACATAAATTCTTATCCTTGCTTCACCCACGTCTCTGTTTTTCTCATTTAGCCTTGTCCTCTCTCTCTTTTAGTTTGTATCTCTTCTTTTCCATTTTATTCTTCTTTAATGTATAATCTTTCCTTTTTGAAAGTCAAACTTGAGTCTGGGAAAGACAACAACAGCAAGACAGATGTCTAGCTCATTTTGTCCTCCCCACAATCTGAAGAGCACATATATTGTTAGACTAAAAGACAACCTTGAGTCTCAACCTACAATTCCTTACTACAAAATTAGTGCCATGTCATGGGAAGTAAATGAGATGCTGGAAGAACCCATGAGTACTCTCTAATTTGGAAGGCTGTGGAATGGTTGAGAAGCATTTACGTTACTTCAGATCCCTTCTGCCAAAAGTATCTAGCCCAGCAAACCTACGAGCAAGTGTGGCCACACCCAGTGGGAAGCCAACTGGTGGCAGAGCTTCCACTGGTGTGGATTTTTCTGAAACACCAGTGGAAGGATAGGAATAAATAGGAGGAGCACAGAGGACTTGGGGGCAATGAAATTATTCTCTAGGATACTATAATGGTGGATACATTCACATACATTTGTCAAAGCCCCCAGAATATACAACACTAGGAGTGAACCCCTAAGTAGACTATGAACTATGGAAGACAATGATGCACCAATACAGGTTTATCAATTGTAAACCTGGGCTAGGACCTTCCTTGGCATGTCAGGCAGGAGTACCACAAGGAGGCTGGACACAGCCAGATCATTTACCTAACATGGAGGACAGAAGACATCATGTACAAAGATGTTCTTTGGTCTGTTAGCTTCAACAAATTCAAATAATTTTTATTATGATTTCTGAAGTTGCCTGCAGGCATCCTCTGTGGCAGCAGCCCCGCAGGTTCTGAGTCACTAAATTTATATCAGACAGAACTTAGATCTGAGAAGATTCTATCAGAATAGGCAGGAGGGGCAGGAAAGAGATGCTTACCATTTTAAGGTCAAAAAATAATCCTGAATAGATTATTTTTCTATGTTGAAGATAATAATAAAGTACTCAAAAAGAGAACACTTTAAAAAAATATTTACTTATGATAACAATAAATTTCAGACAATGTCTTGGTGCCTCAAATATGATTAAAGGGCATATGGGCCGGGTGCGGTGGCTCACGCCTGTAATCCCAGCACTTTGGGAAGCTGAGGCGGGTGGATCACCTGAGGTTAGGAGTTCAAGACCAGCCTGACCAACATGGTGAAATACTCTACTAAAAATACAAAAATTAGCTGGGTGTGGTGGCTCATACCTATAATTCCAGCTACTTGGGAAGCCAAATAAGGAGAATCACTTGAACCTGGGAGGTGGAGGTTGCAGTGAGCTGAGATTGCAACATTGCACTCCAGCTGGGGCAACAGAGTGAGACTCCATCTCAAAAAAAAAAAAAAAAAAAAAATCAAGGGAATATGGATTTTAGGCACCAATAGATAAAGGTGAGATAAAATTGTCAAGTAAAGTGGAAAGGGAACTGAATGAGATTAGGAAATATTTTTTAAGTAGAAAAATAATGCAGGTATGGAATCGATTTTAGTAAACAACAGAATTGACACTGCAGAAAGGTGAGCCAATGATGTAGAGAAAAATTTGAGAATTTCTTCTAGAATGTTAAGGTGAGAGCCAAAAAGAATGAAAGAAAAGATGGCAGATGTGGAAGATAATGGAAAACCAATGTACAGATAATAGGGGATCCTGAAAAATAAGCCAAATGAATCAGAAGAGCATAGAAAAATAAAATTGACTTGCATCAAAGATCTCAATCTCAAATCTGTGATTCTGAAAAACAGAGATTTTGCACTTTTCTTTACCTTTGAAATGATTTTTTAAACAAACGTTCTTAAATCAGTAAACTTTATTTTTTACAGCACTTCTAATTTTGCAGCAAAATTAAGTGGAATATAAAGAAGCCTCCCATATATGTCATTCCCCCACAAACATACAACCTCCCCCAATGTCAACATCACACACACAGTGGTAGAGTCTGTTACAATTGATGAACCTGTATTGGTGCATCATTGTCTTCCATAGTTCATAGTCTACTTAGGGGTTCACTCCTAGCGTTGTATATTCTGGGGGCTTTGACAAATGTATGTGAATGTATCCACCATTATAGTATCCTAGAGAATAATTTCATTGCCCCCAAGTCCTCTGTGCTCCTCCTATTTATTCCTCCCTGCTGACCCTTGACAACCACTGATCTTTTTATTGTTTACATGGTTTTGTCTTTTCCAGAAAGTCATATAGCTGGAATCCTACAGTATGTAGCCTTTCCAGACTGGCTTCTTTCACATAGTAATATGCATTTCAGTTTCCTTCAAGTCTTTTCATGGTTTAACAACTCATTTCTTTTTAGCCCTGAATAATATTTCATTGTCTGGATATACCACAGTCTATCCACTCGCCTACTGAAGGACATTTTTGTGGCTGCCAAGTTTGGGCAATTATGAACAAAGATGCTGTAAACATCCACATGCAAGCTTTTATGTGACATACGTTTTCCACTCATTTGGGCAAATGCCAAAGAGCATAATTGCCTGATCATATGGTGAGAGTATGTTTAGTTTTGTAAGAAACTGTCATACTGTCTTCCAAAGTGACTATACTCTGCATTCCCACCAGCAATATATGAGAGGTCCTGTTGCTCCACATCTGTGCCTGCATTTAGTGTTGTCAGTGTTTTGGATTTTGGCCATTTCAATTAAGGTTCTGATCCTTGTTCAGTCTGTTTTTTGCCTTTTACTGTGTTTGTAATTTTTTGTTGGAAGGCAGACATGATGTATTATAAAAGAAACGGCGGTAAATAGTTCTTTGGTGATGTGGTAAGGTGTGGGAGAAGGGGAAGCATTCATAGTGCTATGATCGGTCTCTTTCTTTTGGTGAGCCTGTGCCTTAGGGCTGCGAATTTCACCAGTGCCTCTCATTTTGTTGTTGTTTTAATTATTATTATTCCTTTCTTAGGTGGGACAGAATGGCTAGAGGGGGTTGGAGTTGAGTATTTCCCTTCCTCTTGGTAGGTTAGGCAATTTTAAAAGCCCAATAGTTTAGGCTTGGGTAAAATAATTTCTCTTTAGGGGAGACCTTGTTAAGAATGGAGTACTCTAGCATATTTCAAAATGGCTACATTTTTCCTCCTGGTGTTGAAAGCAGGAGAGGATTTTTCTCTGAGATTTCCTGTGAGAACCTGGTCTTAGAGCTCCTAGAGGTAAAAGTGGGTCCCCCTGGAGGATTTGACTTTCACACTTGTCCATGCTGGGCCTCCATCAACTCGTCAATTACAGTACTGGTTTTCCTGCCCCAGTACTGATTTCCGCAGAGGTTTCTGCTAGTAGCTTTTTACTTCAGTGAGTTATAATTCTTGTGTTTGCCTGCCTGTGTCTCCAGTTTTCAGGGCAACAGTTTGCTCTGTGAACTCACTTCACTGCCAAATCTAAGAGTTGTTGAGTTTCAGTTTGTTCAGCTTTTTACCTGATAGTACTGACTTCAAAGCCCCCTACGTGCTGGACCGGAAACTGGAAGTCAACAATAAAAATCAAGGTGTGATTTTCACCAAGAAAAATTACTTAAAAGACCAGTATTTATAAATATCTTGGAGGCTTTTTTAAACAACAGAATATTTAAAATCCTACCATTGGCCAGGCGTGGTGGCTCACACCTGTAATCCCAGCACTTTGGGAGGCCGAGGTGGGCGGATTGCCTGAGGTCAGGAGTTTGAGACTAGCCTGACCAATATGGTGAAACCTTGTCTCTTCTAAAAATACAGAAATTAGGTGGGTGTGGTGGCATGTCCCTGTAGTCCCAGCTCAGGAGGCTGAGGCAGGAGAATCGCTTGAACCTGGAAGGCGGAGGTTGCAGTGAGCCAAGATTGTGCCACTGCACTCCAGCCTGGGTGACAGAAAAAAAAAAAAAATTCTACCATAAAATCATGAGCTATTCTACCACAAACTCACGAATTGTAAAATATTGCTAACAAGATTTGACAAGAAGACAATCTTTGACAATATAATGACAAGAAGACATTATAAAATTGAGAGTTGTTTCTAGATGAGAAGAGTTAATATTATAAACATTTTGAATTTCCCAGAATTAATTTGATTAATACTGTAGTGAGTAGATATAATTGTAGTAAATTTTTCAAAGAATGAAAAAAGATTTCAAAAGTTAATATGGAAGAATTACTAGAGCTTTGAATTACCAGTTCTTAAATACATTATACAGTCACATGATTAAAACTTAGGAACTATTTCAGAAATATATAGATCAGTAAAAAAAAGACATTCCAGCATGAAGAAAATCCAAATACAATGTGATTTCATCTGATAAATAAGACATTTTCATACCATAGAGCAGTCTGCTCAATTCATGAACAGTTCTGGGACATTTGGTTAGCTATATATTAAAAAAAAAAAAAAAAAAAAACAGCTGCCTGGTGGGATTACAGGTTAATTTGGTTACTTTTATATTTTTCTGAGTGTGGATTAGTTGTAAAATCAGAAAACAGGATTTTTCAAAATGCATTAAATTCTGTTGATTAATGATGAAAGGGTTTTTTACCTTTATAAAGAAAATTTGCTAATGATTTAGATAAATGAGAATTTGATTTATAGTTTCCTTACTTGAAGTGTGATTTTTTTGGAATCCATATTGTTAGCTTAACAACACAGTAATCCAATCATGCCTTTAAAAATCCTTTCTTCTTCCTGAGGGCACATATAGATTTTTGTAGGGTCATCTGTTAGAGAAGCATAGATGCCGAGATGTTGAAGGTGTATATGATGCAACGTTTAGTCCTTCAGGGCCTTCTTTCCTTTCCTCTGTCTACGAGCCATTTGTATCACTTAACTCTTTGTTTTTCTCTGACTTGAAATGTCCTCCTCCAGCTGCCTGGCTGGTGATGGATATCTCCTGAGCAAAGCTGCTGCGGGGAAGACAGACAGGGTTGATTCCCACCTTGGCAGCCTGCAAAAGCATTCATTTAAGGGACCTCAGGTGAAATGGAGCCGAGGTGATGTTTGAGCCCATTTTATTATTCTTTGGGAAATTTACCATCCTTGAGCCTTGATTTTTTTTTCATCTGTTCGTTCAGCAAACAGTCGTGGCGCCCCTACTGTGCTAAACACTTTGAGACAGTGGGTGACAGACAGATAAGATCCTTGAACTCTTGCTACCTACGGATCTGAAATTGGAAATTCAATACTAAACCTAAGAGAGTTAGAGGAGAATTCCTTGTAACATTGTGCCTGGCATCTAGACCCAGTGAATGTTAACTTCTTTATTTTTTATTTTTTTTTATTTTGAGACAGAGTCTCGCTCTGTCGCCCAGGCTGGAGTGGAGTGTTGTGATCTCAGCTCACTGCAAGCTCCGCCTCCCGGGTTCACGCCATTCTCCTGCCTCAGCCTCCAGAGTAGCTGGGACTACAGGCACCCACCACCATGCCTGGCTAATTTTTTGTATTTTTTAGTAGAGACGGGGTTTCACCGTGTTAGCCAGGATGGTCTCGATCTCCTGACCTCGTGATCCACCTGCCTCGGTCTCCCAAAGTGCTGGGATTACAGGCGTGAGCCACCATGCCCGGCCAATGAATCTTAACGTCTTTTACTTTTTCTTTATTCTGTGAAACTGGACCAAGCATAACATTGTCTAATCTGTACTTCAAGCTCTCTGGAGAACACACTTCCTCTTTTCACCCTGTGAGTCTGTTCTGTTGCCTTGTGTACAAGAACTCTTGAATGATGTTCTCAGCAATTGCTTGCCTGTCACAGATACTGAAAATGAAACATATTGCTCCTGCAAATCCCAGTGTCCTTAATGAGAATAGGCTTAATTAGCAGCTAGAGAGACTGAGGGTTATGGGGTTGGTGCAGATTGCTTGAGGTTTCATGGAAGAGCCTCTTCCTGAAGCATATAGTTACCTGCTTTCATTAGTTCAGCATCTAGGTCAGCTTTCTTGTGCTGTTGCCATGTTTGCCCCAACCTGAACACGTAGGCTCTTCTCTCCTCAACTAAGTGCCTCTTCTAAGGATCTCCAGCCTAGAGCAGCTGCACAGGGAGGAACCTTAGAGATCGTATGACTTGAGCAAGCAAGTTCGGATAAGTGACATGCTCAAAAATACGGTTAATGACAGAGTCTGCATTCTGCTCAAAATGTACTTCTATTATGCCAGGCTGTGAGTGATTCCATAGAACTGAAAGCTGTTCTCCTTGGAGGACAAAACATTCCAGATTTCAATGCCGCATTGGGTCACCCAATCTCATGGACACCTGAATATAGTGAAAGATTGATAACACCATTAGATCTGTGTGTGCAGTTTTGCATGAGTCCAGATTTTGCCAAGTTTTGAGTCAGCAGTCCTTTCCCTGTGCACCTGTCTTATCCAAGCTTCCTCCAAATTGGTGCATTTCCATCTCTTTCCCATACGCTTGTGATCAACCAATCAGTACTGAGTCAGTATTGAGAATGAAGGGAAGCAGACCAGTGGAATGATCAAAGAGAAGAAATGGCATTATCAAAAGAGCAATAGCACAATGCGTGCTTGGAGCTTGCTTCAGAATAGGGGCACAAGCTGTAGAGATGGATGGAACTAATTTGCACATCACTCCTCTGCACCAACTTTGACTTTAGCTGTGGTCCAAATGTCAAAATCTCTGGGGAAATGACTGACATAGGTGTTCTTTTCAAACTTACGCATTTTTCAGAGCTGTGGTTGACAAATATGGAAATGCCCATGGAAAGTTTGTATCATATCAAGTATTAAAAAGGAGATTAAGCAGTGTTTAAGGCTCTTTCTCATATGATGTGTTGACTTATGCATTAGCCACTCTCCATTGTTTATGTTTTACCTTGGTTGTATATTTTACCTTGTACAGGACCAGCTCTCAGCTGATATGTACAGTTTTGTGGCCAAAGAAATTGACTATGCAAACTACTTTCAAACGGTAAGTGCCCAGAAAGGTGAGATTGCTTAAAGGCTGTTCGTAGGAGAAGGGAATGTTGGCATGGAATTAAGAGTCCCTTAGTTGATCACATCATAGAAAAAGGTGGGAGCTTTGACCATTTTGCTAGTGAATAAATCCTGCCATGCTCCTGATATGGATTTCTCCAAAAACCTTAGAATAAAACTCAATCCCATCCCTCGGGATTATTGCAACTCAGTCCACTGATTCTCAGCCAGGAATAATTTTGTTCCTTCCCTTGGTGGGCAGTTGGCAATATCTGGAGACATTTTTGATTGTCACAGTTGTGGAGGGAGGTGCTACTGGCATTTAGAGGGCAGAGGCCAGAGATGCTTGTAAATATCCTGCAGTGCACAATACAGCCCCCACACCAATGAATTATCCAGTCCAAAATGTCAGTAGGGCTGACATTAAGAAACTGTGGTCTGTGCTAACAAGGGGCTTGAGAAAAATAGGAAGGCAATTCCTTCCCCCTGCACATTTTCTTTTTTAATCTAGATTTTATGAAAGGCAGTGACTGATAGGTATATGATGATTGATGTGGCCTGTTGGCCTGCCTCTCACCAATCAAAGTGATTTAGACAGTAAGAAACAGGATCAGAGTCATCTAAACTTGAATAAACTGGTACAAATAATTAAGACTCAGGTTGTTTACCAGGGTAAATGCAAAGCAAGTCAAAAAACTTCGAGAGAGAAAAAAGTTCAAATAAAAAAAATCAGTTATGCTCACCTGCCTTTAAAGTTGGGAATAAAAGGCTAAGACCTTGATTTATAATCGGGGAAGGAAAGGAATGATAAGGAAGGAAGGTAAGGAGAGGAAAATCAAGAAATTCTGCAAAGTTTAAAATGCTTTGATACATATGGTCAAACAACTGTGGGCTGTTAGAAATTTTCCAACATTTCATTAGTGGTTTAGAATGCAGAGAAGCCCCTTCTACTGGAAAAGGAGTTGATATGCATTACTTCCAACTTGGAAAGTTTAATTAATTAATTAATTAATTTTTATTTTTTGAGATGGAGTCTCGCTCTGTTGCCCAGGCTGGAGTGCAGTGGCGTGATCTCAGCTCACCATAACCTCCACCTCCTGGGTTAAGATGATTCTCCTGCCTCAGCCTCCCGACTAGCTGGGACTACAGGCGCATGCTGCCATGCCCAGCTAATTTTTGTATTTTTAGTAGAGATGTGGTTTCACTATGTTGGCCAGGCTGGTCTGGAACTCCTGACCTCGTGAGCTACCTCACCTCAGCCTCCCAAAGTGCTGGGATTATAGGCGTGAACCACCGTGCCTGGTGGAAAGTTTATTTTAAAGTGGTAGAATTTTTTCAGGTGTATTCCATTGGTTGTATTCATAAAGGTAATATTTAATTTTAGAAACTCAAAGACATTAGAGTTTTACTGATGACCTCATTGACATTCCAAGCTTTACTAGACAGCCTAATTGTCATTCGGATACCATTTATTTCAATATTCTGATTTTTAGAAAAGTTCGTATTAGTTTTACTTTAATTTTACTTAGGGATATTAGTGTCCGCCCTCCACAACAAGCCTTCAAGCAGATTAATTTCCTCTCTTTTCCTTATACATGCCCAGTTTTGGGGAAGGGATAGGAGGAGTCAGTAAACAAATGAAGTAACTAGTGTTTATGAGTTTCATCTGCTCTTATCAACATGTTGGCCACTTTTAATTAATGGGATGGTCAAAATAGAATAGTTTGAAGGAATTTGTTCTTTGGACTGCATCATTTTCACCAAAGCAATCCCACCTCCAGGGTATTTGAAGAAGATTGCAGATCAAGCCACAAGTTTTCTGATCAGTTATGTGTTAAACTAACTTTGCAGAAACAAAAGATGTATACAAGTTAATGACATTTAAGTCGTACATATCTCATAAGTAAATTATTTTTCATATTTATTTCAACAAATTTTTTCTATTTTAAGAGATGGGGTCTTGCTATGTTGCCCAAGCTGGTCTTGAATTCCTGGGCTCAAGTGATCCTCCAGCCTCAGCCTCCTGAGTAGCTGGGATTACAAGCATGAGCCATCACACCTGACTCAGTAAATGTACTTCTAAATGTGTTTTCCATTTCCACTTGCTACAGTTACCCCTTTCTTTGTTGCCTTTTGCACTGAGGATGGGGTGCCAGAGGAAGAAGGATGGTGATAAAATCAAGCTGTCTAAGCCATGTTCCAGCTCTGAAGAGCTCCCCCTATTCCTGTCTGGTTCTCCTGCTTCCCAAATTTCCACTTGTAGTGACTTTGTTGTTATGGAGGCTAAAGAGGAAGCATGCTCATTATTTTAGGTAGATTGGAGGAGGGAATGGGTGACTACCTCCTTCCGCATGTGGAAGCACCTTTCTGCAAAATGCTTTGCATGCCATGGCAGCCTGTGTCCTTGCCCCTCACTAAGGGTGATGCTTGCCTTGTGTCTTCTCAGCTAATAGAAGTGCAAGCTGAATACCACAGGAAGTCCCTGACACTATTGCAGGCTGTATTGCCTCAGATCAAAGCACAACAGGGTAAGTGCAGGCCTTCCCTGGAGAAGGAAGGGCCGGGGTGCCTGCTTGCCTTCCCGGATGAGATGAATTCCTTATATGTCATTGGCCCTAACACTCTGCCCAACAGGATCACCTGTAGATGAGCCTTTTGGACTTACTTCCAAACTGGTGCCTTGAGTCGGGGGTGCATAGGGGTGCCCGTAGAACATTAACCCCAGTGGCCCTGGTCGCAGTTGGCTGGCCATCCCCCACCCCCCCTCCAGTCCTCCTGTCATGCCTGAAACCACAGAATGGAGGCTCAATTGGGCCTCCCTCTCTTTGGTAATCTTAGGAGAATCTGGACAACAAAGGAAAGCGAGATTCCAGCATGAGTGAACTTGGCGAACAGCTGACTGACTCTTTCTCACTCCTCCCCTCAGAGGCCTGGGTAGAGAAGCCTTCCTTCGGGAAGCCGCTGGAGGAGCACCTCACCATCAGCGG
Organism: Gorilla gorilla gorilla; assembly: GCF_029281585.2. NCBI lineage: Eukaryota > Metazoa > Chordata > Mammalia > Primates > Hominidae > Gorilla > Gorilla gorilla. The sequence goes on from NC_073243.2 coordinate 28,227,664, forward strand.
CCGGGAGATCGCCTTCCCCATCGAGGCGTGTGTGACCATGCTGCTTGAGTGTGGGATGCAGGAGGAGGTAGGGCTGAGCACAGCCACACGCCGCCCCGGGCAGGTCTCCTCTTCCACGAGATAGAGCTTACAGGATCCTCTCTCCTGTACCATCTCCACTCCGGCCCCCACGAATCCAAATGGCTTAAGACAGTGGCTCAGACCCATCTTCTGCAGAACACAAATTGATCCTGCCTTTTACCGTGAGCCTTCATTTGACAAGAAGAGAGAATTGTGATGGCCACGAGGAACGGATGGCCATATTCTAGCCATTCTTTCCCCTGGTTTAACATGTTTGGATAATTTGGGCATTCTGCTGCTGCTATTTTTTTTTTCTTTTGAGACAGAGTCTTGCTGTGGCACAAGGCTGGAGTGCAGTGGCGCGATCTTGGTTCACTGCAACCACTGCCTCCTGGGTTCAAGTGATTCTCCTGCCTCAGCCTCCCAAGCAGCTGGGACTACAGGCGTGTGCCACCACGCCCAGCTAATTTTTTTTCTTTTTTTTTTTTTTAGTAGCGATGGGGTTTCACCATGTTGGCCAGGATGGTCTCAATCCCTTGACCTTGTGATCCACCCGCCATGGCCTCCCAAAGTGCTGGGATTACAGGCGTGAGCCACTGCGCCCAACCCTGCTGCTGCTATTACTACTCCTTCTCCTTTCTCCTCCTCCTCTTCATCTTCCTTCTCTTCTTCTGCCTCTTCCTCTTGCTTGATAAGTTACCTAATTTTAGGTAATTTTAAAGGTTAAGGCTCTTAAACTTTTTTATCACAACTCTTATAGAGATCCTGAAAATATGATTGATAGATATATTAGAAAGTACTTTTTAAGAGCCACATGTAAAAAATGTCTATGAGAAATTTTTTTTTTCTTTTTGAGATGGAGTCTCACTCTGTCACCCAGGCTGGAGTGCAGTTGCAGGATCTCGGCTCACTGCAACCTCCGCCTCCTGGGTTCAAGCGATTCTCCTGCCTCAGCCTCAGAGTAGCTGAGTTTACAGGCGTGTGCCACCATGCCTGGCTAATTTTTGTATTTTTAGTAGAGACGAGGTTTCAATATGTTGGCCAGGCTAGTCTTGAACTCCTGACCTCAAGTGATCTGCCCACCTCCGCCTCCCAAAGTGCTGGGATTACAGGCATGAGCCACTGCACCTGACCCAAGAAGTTCTTGATAAGTGTTGTTTTATTGCTGTGTAAATCATTTCCTGGGAGATAGATCTCATCTTTGGTTTCTTCCATAGACTATTTTAATATCTTTACTCCGTCTTCCTTTGATCTGATTAGCCAATCAGTATTTATTTAGGGCATGCTGTACATGTTTTATTGAGCAAAGTATGAAATAGTGAGATAGGAGACTTATAAACTTATTGCCGGAGATGAGTCTAGCATCTCTCAGTTAAGCCTAATTCATCCAGAACAGTCTGTAAGTCTCTAAGGGAGCACTAAGTTATATGGGACAAAGTAAGGGCTATGGATGAGAAGGAAGCCAGTGAGCATGCGGGTGTATGTGGCATGCTTCCTGTAGGCCAGCCTGTTCTAGATGCTGGAAATTCGAAAAGGAATGGGAATAAATGTGTATTTTTAACACATTTTATGTGCCAGGCATTTGCATGTTTGTTATCAAATTTTTTAGCTTAGCTTAGCTTAGCTTATGAGACAGGGTCTTGCTCTGTTGCCCAGGCTGGAGTGCAGTGGCGCGATCTTGGCTCACTGCAACCTCTGCCTTCCAGGTTCAAGCGATTCTCCTACTTCAGCCTTCCAAGTAACTGGGATTACAGGCTCCCAGAGCCTGTAATGGAATTTCAGCATGCTGGCCAGGCTGGTCTTGAACTCCTGACCTCAGGTAATCCGTCCACCTCGGCCTCCCAAAGTGCTGAGATTATAGGCGTGAGCCACCGCGCTGGGCCTCAATTTAAAACCGAAAAGGTCTCTACCATCCCTGAGAGAGAGTTTCATGGAAGAAGATGAACTGGACCTTTTCTTTCCCTGAAATTTTTTTTAAAATTATGGAAAACCATAAACACATAAAGATAACATAATGAGCCTTACCACTCAGTTTATGGGCAATCTTGTTACGTTTCTGCCTCCATTTCCTGCCCCCAAACCCCTGCCTTGGATATTTTGAAGTACAACCTAGACATTATGTCATTTCATTTATAATACTTAAGTATGTATCTCTGTAAGATAGCGGATGTTTTAAAATATAATTTTTGGCTGAGCACAGTAGTTCACACCTGTAATCCCAGCAGTTTGGGAGGCTGAGGTGGGAGGATCGCTTGAGACCAGCCTGGGCAACATAGTGAGATGCTCTCTAAAAAAAAAAAAAAAGAAATTAGTTAAAAAATATAATAGGCTGGGCTTGGTGGCTCACACCTGTAATCCCAACACTTTGGGAGGCTGAGGAGGGCAGATCACCTGAGGTTAGGAATTCGAGACCAGCCTGGCCAACATGGTGAAACCCTGTCTCTACTAAAAATACAAAAATTAGCTGGGCATAGTGGCACACGCATCTGTAATCCCAGCTACTCAGGAGGCTGAGGCAGGAGAATGGCTTGAACTGGGGAAGCGGAGGTTGCAATGAGCCGAGATCACGCCACTGCACTCCAGCCTGGGCAATAGAGTGAGACTCTATCTCAAAAAAAAAAGTATTAATATTCCCTAAAAAGTAACAGTAACCTATTAGAATCATCAAATATCTAATCAACATAAACTGGTTTTTGAAGAGCAGTGCCTTTGACATCTCCCAGCTCCTGTCTCTGCCCTTTCTGGGCTACTCCATTCCTCAACAGACCTCGCTCTGTCACTTGCATTTTTTCCCTGTTTTGTGTCAGCAATTTACTTTTAGTAACAAATAGGTTCAAGTTTCCCCTAGCCTAAAAAAATATATCTCATTTCAACACAACCACAGCCTCATATGTCTTCCCAATCTCTTTGGTTTTGTTTTTTATGCTATCCAATTTCTTAAAATAGCTCTCAACATTTGCAGCTCCTGCATCTTTGCCACCACCTACAGATCTTCCTCTGGTGTTGCTTCGCCCCTGTCACTGGGCTAAAACTGTCCTCCGGGATCCCCAGCGACCCCCAGATTGCCAAATCTGATGACTTACTGCCAGCCTCCTTGGCCACAGTGCTGCCTGGTGTTCCTAATGTAACCATCCTCGAAACTTCTAGTTCCTTTGGCCCTCTGGTTCCCTCTGGCCTCTGACCACAGGGGCATCAGGGTTCTCTGTTTAGCACCATGGTCCCCTCTGGCCTCTGACCTAGGGGCATCAGGGTCCTCTGTTTGGCACCATGGTCCCCACCCTGCCCTGCTAGAGGTGCTCCTCAACCTCAGTGAGGACTCCCCCTGTGAAAAGGCTTCACTCGTGCTCACTGCCATCCTTCAACATTTCCATGCACACTTTCCTCTAACACCCCCGAAACAGGACTCATTAGCTAATATAACAATCCCCTCCTCCACCTAGTTTTTATGCTTTGCTCAGTTACACAATCAAAAATCTAAAGGCTTATCTGTGACAGCTCTGTTTCCTTCTCTTTGGCATTTTCCATCACCGAACTAAGATGAAACAGAAACCGATAGGTCTTTAACCCGTGTGTCACTTGCCTATGACGTGGAGGTTTCTTTCCAACTCTGACCTGCATTCATCTTCTCTTCCACACAGCCCTCTCCTCTTCTCTTTCGCTTCATAGCTCCCTTTCACTCTCTAAGGTGCAGTGGTTCACTTGGAAGAAATGGCAGTGATTTGAAAATAACTCTTGAGAACGGAATGCAGAGGAATGGAAGGAGGCTACCTCACAAACCACCCCACCCAGTCTGCCCTTCCCCTGAAGGCATAGACTTTATTTGATTCTGAAAGTGTAGGCCGGGTGCTGTGGCTCACGCCTGTAATCCCAGCAAAACCCCATCTCTTCTAAAAATACAAAAAATTAGCTGGACATGGTGGCAGGTGCCTGTAATCCCAGCTACTTGGGAGACTGAACACGAGAATTGCTTGAACTCGGGAGGCAGAGGTTGCACTGAGTCAAGATCGGGCCGCTACACTCCAGCCCAGGCAACCGAGCCAGACTCTGTCTAAAAAACAAATAAACACAAATAAAAAGTATAGCCCTAGTTCCTCCCAACAAACACACACACACACACACACACACACACACACACACACACACACACACACACACACACACACCCTGTAGACCTTCTCACATTCAACTTACCAGACTGACCAGGTCTTAGTCGAATTCTTCTCCAAGATTTATCTTACACATACAAGAACAAGATGTCTAAGTGCCCAAGATTCATTTATCCAGTAAATAGTTACTGAGCCAGTGTGATGAGCCACCCCTGCCTGAGGCTGTGGGGACACAACAGTGGGTAAAGCCAGTTTCTGCTCTGAAGTTGCTTATGTGCCAAGAGGGAGACATTGAGAAAGCAGGCAACTGGGGGATTGGGAGATGGTGTTGGGCAAATGCATGTAAGAGGTTTTGGAGAAAAGAAGCAGGCAGTTGCGGGGTCTCTGCGCTTTGATGTTGTACCTTGGAGTTGCTGTGCGCTGACCCTCTGTCCTGTTGGTAGGGACTCTTCCGAGTAGCCCCCTCTGCCTCCAAACTGAAGAAGCTGAAAGCGGCCCTGGACTGCTGCGTGGTGGATGTGCAGGAGTACTCGGCAGACCCCCACGCAATTGCAGGTGGGCACCTCTCAGCGCTCCTGTGTGCCATGGAGGCTCACAGGGAAGGGGTAGAGGGGAGGCTGTGTGGCTACAAGTCCAGGACACTCAAGTCAGTGGCTGCCCAAAGCACTTCAGATGTGTCCACTCAGTGCCCAGTTTCAGGGCTGGGTGCTCTGGCCCCTTGAAGGAAGGCCTACCCGCATGCCAAGGGAAGACGAGGTAATTGTGGGAAGAAAGAGGGGCCAGGTCCCCTGTCAGAGCCTCATACCCATTTCCATAGGAAGCTACCATTTGCTGTTGACGTGGTGGTCAGGAGGCCCATCCCCAGATGGAACCCACATAGGCAGTGCTGGCTGGTGGGTCTTGCCTCTGCCACATCATAACAGTTCACAACCAATATTTCATTCATGCCTAGGAGCTTTGAAATCTTACCTCCGAGAGTTGCCAGAACCTCTTATGACCTTTGAACTCTATGATGAGTGGATCCAGGCTTCCAAGTGAGTACCCCTTGTTTTGGAATGTCCTGTGAGTTACAGTTTATTTGGGAGTATGTGCTGAAATTATAGAAGCATGTAACCTATGATCTCGCAACCCCGTTTCTTGATCTGTGCCATGAAGGAGTGCTTATACATTTGCCCAAGGAGGCAGGTCCAGGGATATTGATGGTAGCATTATCTGAGATAGCAGAAGCCTAGAAGTCACTAAAGATTCATTGGAGAAGGGAAGTGGCTAAGTAAACTGTGGAGTGTCTGTACCATCGCACACTCTGGAACAATTAATAGGTAGAGTTATTCATGCTAACATAAATAGATATGAAAGCAAGTTAACAAGGACTCCTGTGACATTCTATTGTTATAAAAACGAAAACAAACACCCAGCACACTTAAAACAATAGAATTTTAAAAGGACCTATATTTGTGTGTAAGTGTATAAAAGAAAGTTCTGGAAGGGCTCACGTAGGCTGACAGCAGTGATTCCTCCTGGCCAGAAAAGTAGGACAAGTGAGTGGGCATAGAGTCTTTACCCTCATCTATAATAGCTGAATATATTTTAACAATAAGTAATAATGAACTTAAAGGGAGGTCACGTGTCATGACACGTGGGCAGCAGCAGCCTCCCTGTCCCCTCCTGAAGATGCGCCCAAGGGAGAGGCCGCAGCCCAAAGCCAGGCGCAGGGCTGTAGCAGTGTGTCGAGAAGAGTACAGCTGCATGGAGCAGGCAAAGCCACTAGCCCTGATGCAGGCTCTGGCTCCCATGCATGGTTTTTGAGTCCTGGCTTATTTCCTCGGTTATGCATGCATTAGGATGGCATTGTATGTTCTTTTGGGCGTAGGTAAGAGCTGTCTTAAGTAAATAGTATTGTTTGGAGGAATGTACTTTTACTGAGCGAATGGGCCCCCACACAACAGCAGGGTGGGAGAATTGCTATCAGCACAAAGATGGTGGAGACGAGGGTAGAGATAGTCTAGGTGGGAGATGAAGGAGGGAGAAGAATGTTTTCTGAGAGCAGGACTAGAGCAAATAGCCACCTTAGCTAGGGGCCTGTGAAAGGAAATGATTTCTAGAGATTTCTAGGCATGGGATTTAGTTGTTGGTGTGTTTCTCAACAACACCATGAGGAACAGGTGTTGTTTCTCATTACCTGTCAGAAACAACAGTGAAATATGTGTCTGATGCTGCTCCTTCTACTTTTTGAAGAACTGGGCCTGAAAGAGACCCACCTGACCTGGAAGGGAAGCCAAGCTCAAATGTGTAGAGTGAGAAAAGCCAACTCCAATCAAGTTGCATAATGGTATTTTATTTCCAAAGCAGAATGGAGATTATGTACTTCAAAAGGCTGGCTGAATATATGGTTCTCTTTTATCTCATTGTGAAAAGGGAGTGCTGGGTTTCATGACATTAATAATTACAACTGTTAACATTTATTGAGTGCTTATTAGAGACTTGACGTTGTTTTAAGCTCATTGTGTGTTTTTAACTCCTGTAATTTTGACAAGAACCCTATGAAGTGGGGTGTGCTGTTTCTCCTATTTTACATTGGAGGAATTTGAGGTATTGAACAGGTATGTAACTACAGGTTACCTGCTGGCTAATAAGTGGCAGAATGGGAACTTGAATCCAAGGAGTCCGGTTTCAGGGCCGTTACACTTAACCACAGCACTTTTTGCCTCTCTAGGACAAGAATGTGGTCCTAGGGATGAAGCCAAGTGAGAACATATCCTTTGATGGAAACTGTCACTCTTATTATTTATTGGATATATAAGTGATCTTGATGATATACAGTTAGATAAAGGCAGGATAGCTTAGTGCTTCAGGACCTATCCAGAGATACTCCTGTTCCCACTTCATTTGCAAATGTGGGTCTCCATTAAGAAATAGGAATGATCCAGATGACTCAAAGAGGTCAGTGTCTTCTAACCAGGGAAAAACAAGAACCTGTTTCTACCACTGGATGACATGCATGTAGTGCCTAAGATCACTTCGTCTAAACCAAGTAATTTTGCCTAAAACAGTGATTTCCAACCCTCTGTGTGCATCATTATGTCCTGGGAAGCTTTTTAAAGATACTAATGCGTGAACCTTTTTTTCAGAGGATTTCGATTGAATTGGTCTGGGTTCTGTGATTCAAAGCTCCCAAGGCTATTGGGTTGATAACCTATGAACCTCTGATGAAGCTGAGTTTCATCAGAGGCCAACACTAACCTTAATAAGACATTGCACTTCAGGCCAACTCAGCAGGACACAGACAGATTTGCCATAAGATGGGACATCCGGGAGCCACAGGAGGAGCCAGGGAAGCAAGGGCTGAAGTTAGGGATTACCAGGACAGTGCAAGATAGCCTGAAACTCAAAAAGGACACATCATTGCAAGCCATTTACATGATCTGTTTCCATGCTGGAGTCATGCAGAATACAGGCTCAGAATAGCCCATGGGCTGAGCTCCCTGACTGGCATCTGTGTCCTCCTGCAGCCCCATAGCCCTGCCACACCAGAGCAGGTCTCTGGCCCTGGCACATACTCACTTGGGGCCTCTGAGGTGTGTGGAGGAAGCATTGTTAAAATAGCACAGGACAAGACAGAAGGAGAACATAGAGGGGTAAATCATAACAACCAAATTTTTAAATACTAGCTTGCTGATATGGTCAGTTACAATGGTTGGTATCAAATATTACAATGATTGGTTAATATGATTTCCAATGAGACTTTATTGATTCGTGCTCAACCAATGACTTTTCCTATCAATTTCTCAGTATTCAGGAGCAAGACAAGAAGCTTCAGGCTCTATGGAATGCTTGTGAAAAGTTGCCCAAGGCCAATCACAACAACATCCGGTAAGCGGATACTTACCAAGTATAGACACATGGCTTGGGCTTATGTAAGCCTCAGAGATACAACTCCCCGGGTAAAAGTCATGGTAACTACCATGCATAGCATTTTATGATGTCCAAGGTATTATTAACATGCATGGTCTCCTTTTTTTTTTTTTTTTTTTTTTTTGAGACGGAGTCTCACTGTGTCGCCCAGGCTGGAGTACAGTGGGATGATCTCAGCTCACTGCAAGCTCCGCCTCCCAGGTTCACACCATTCTCCTGCCTCAGCCTCCCGAGTAGCTATAGGCACCCACCACCACGCATGGTCTCTTTTAAACCCCAAGCCACCCTGTGAGGGAAGGCAGGAATAATTATTGCCATTTTTTAGATAAGGAAATGGACTCAAAGAAGCGAACCATTGGCTAATTCAGTTAAAGGAGTAAAGATGAATGCAAGCTATCTTAAGATACTGGGGATGTGTGGTAAAGACAGGTAGGTGTTGGTGGACACCTGGGAGAAGCTGACCTACATGGGAGCTGGGGGAGGCAGAAGTGTCCTTGAGCAAGTCCACAGGAAGGAGAGATGAGGGAGCGTATTCTCCAGTGCTCCCCCATTCCCGAACCCCAGCTGTGTTCCACATCTGCCTCTCGCTTTTCTTGCTACCACCCGAGCTTCCACTTCCGGCGCGCTGCAGATCCTTCTCCACGCCTGGCTCCTGCTGCTTCACACTCTGCTTCTTTACCGCTTTGTCTTGCCAGCACCCATCCCGGCCCTGCCGCCTTTCCTCTCAGCTTCTTAGGAGGCAGATTTTCAGCATCAGCACCTACTGCCATCTGCCTGGTTATTTCTGTTTTCCTGTTAAAAATCCCCAGAATGATGGGATGGCAGTTCCTCCAACAATTAAACACAGAATTACTGTAGGATCCAGCAATTCCACTTCTGGGTATGTACCTAAAAGAATCGAAAGCAGGGACTTAATATTTGCACACTCGTATTCGTAGCAGCAGTGTTCATAGTAGGTAAAAGGTGAAAAGCCAAATGTCCATCTACAGATAAGTGGATAAACAAAATGTGGCATGTTCATGTAATGGATGCCATTCTGATTCTTGTCATCACGTGGATGAACCTTGAGGACGTTATGCTATGTGAAAGAAGCCAAACACAAAAGGACAAATGCAGTATATGATTCCACTTATATGAAGTACCTGGAGTGGTCAAACTCATAGAGAAACAAAATGGGATGGTGGTTGCCAGGGCTAGGGGATGGTTGCCAGGGGCTAGGAGACAGGAGATTATTGTTTTTTGTTTTGTTTTGTTTTTCTTGAGACAGAGTCTCACTCTGTCTCCCAGGCTGGAGTCCAGTGGTGCAATCTCGGCTCACTGCAACCCCCACCACCTGGGGTTCGAGTGATTCTCCTGCCTCAGCCTCCTGAGTAGCTGGGACTATGTGCGTGCGCCACCATGCCTGGCTAATTTTTGTGTGTGTTTTTTTTTTTTTAGTAGAGACGGGATTTCACAGCCTGTTAGCCAGGCTGGTTTCAAACTCCTGGCCACAGGTGATCCGCCCGCCTTGGCCTCCCAAAGCCCTGAGATTACAGGCATGAGCCACGGCGCCTGGCCAAGATTATTTAATCAGGACAAGGTTTAGCTAGGGAAGATGAAAACATTCAGGAAACGGATGGTGGTGACAGGTTCATAACACTGTGAATGTACTTAATGCCACTGAATTGTACATCTAAAAATGGCTAAAGTAGTAAATTGTATGTGTATTACAAATCAGATCCCAAGAGCGGGAATCGGATGGTTTCAACTTATGGCATGTTGCTGACCACAGCCCTAGGCTGCTGGCCAGCCCATGGGTTGGCCTAAGCTCTCAGCTTAGGTCCCACATCCTGGTCCAGACCTGTGTGGCCTCTTGGAGGGTGGGGCATGGCCAGGAGAGGCCGTGCGTAGAGTTGTCACAGTGACAGCTAAATGATTACATGGTAGGACATGAGTCTGCTGGACTTTCTACCAGGCTGACGAAGGTGAGCAGAAAATCCCGAATGAGTCGCTTCAGTATGATCCAAGCAAAATGGGGTTAGGACCACAGCCTGTTGTAACTGAGAGGCCAGAAAAAACATGTCTTCTCGGGGTCCTGGGGCCTCTTGTCAGGTCCTGGCAGATTTTTAGTGTGGTTTGCCAGAGCCGTTTTTTTTAAATTTGCACGTTGCTTCTTCATTGTATTTGTTTTATTTCTATATAGCTTCTTTGTTGGCTCTTTTTATAAAATAACTTTATTAAGCTATGATTTTCATACCATTGAACCTTTTTAACATGTGCAGTGTAGTAGTTTTTAGTGTGTTCATATAGTTTTGCAACTATTACTGGTGTCTCATTTTAGAACATTTCCCTTACCCCAAAAAAGAAATCCCCTTCCGATAAGCACTCCTTATTTTCCCCAACCATGCCCCTAAGCAACCACTAATGTACTTTCTGGCTCCATAGATCTGCCTATTCTAGGCATCTCATATAAATGGAATACTATAATATGTGGCCTTTTGTGTCTGGCTTCTTTCACGTAGCATAATGTTTTCAGGAGTGTCCATGTTGCAGGATGTCCCAATACTTCATTCCTTTTTATGGATGAATAATATTTCATTATATGGACATACCACATTTAATTTATTGGTTCATCCCTTTATGGACATTTGGGTCATTTCCACCCTTCGGCTATTATTAATAATTATGATTCCATGAACATTCATGTACAAATTTGTGTGTGGACAGCTTTCTTTTGGGTATTATCCCCAGGAGTAGAATTGCTGGATCATATACTAAGTCTGTGTTGGACTTTTTCTTTATTAGATCTTTCCAGAGCACCCAACTGAGGGTAACTCCAGGAAACACCACCCCTAGCATGTAGATGTTCCTGCCAATGGTACTTAGACATACTGCTTATCACTCCTGCACACAGGGAACATGGCAAGAAGTAATGGGGTTTGTAAAAAGCGAGGCATTTCAGGTCATTATATACTGAGTCAGAAGGAAAGAAGGAGACTTTCTGGCCAGTGTTAGTTGAAGCAGATGTTGACACCTGACCCAGTGAGATCTGAGCCTGTCTGTTTTTTGGAAAGAGGATGCAGAATTTCCATTTCCTGACACGTGACGCATGTTCATTACATTGCAGGTGCACGAGTCTCCTAGTCAGTGAGATATGTGACATGAGAGAAGCTTCTGTCCAGTCCCCGGGGGGACATGGCTGGTATTGAGCCTTGGTTAAACCTGGCCCTTCTAATTTTCTTTTAGATACTTGATCAAATTTTTATCCAAGCTGTCAGAATATCAAGATGTAAACAAGATGACTCCCAGTAATATGGCAATTGTTTTAGGACCCAACCTCCTATGGCCACAAGCAGAAGGGTAAGTACAGGGTGGAGAAGTAATGTGGGTGATCAGGTGGGACTGCAGGGCCTGAGCAGGGTGGGCAGGACAGCTGGGGCCTAGCTGAGCACCAGCCTCATGTATTTTCCAAACCCTATTTCTGTGTTGGCCTGCTCCTCTTTTAGGCTGAGGAGGAGGCACAGAATTCTGCAGATCTTTCTTTTTGTTTATGGTCCCAGAGCTACAGGTCTGAAGTCAGGGTCTTCTCTGAGCTAATTAAGTCAGCACTGGGATGAGGGGAAAGGAGGGCGTAGGACATGGTGGCACAGGTCAGGCAAGCTCTTAGACTGTCATAAGAGGACACATCCCAGCCTCAGGATTCGGAGGGATAGAGAGCTGTCTCCAGAGACAGCAGTGTTGGAAAGAGGATGAGAATCACAGGGACGGGAGGGAGGAGAATCACACCTCACGTTGAAAGTGGCTTTGTAGGGATTGTTCATGTGCCCCGGGTTTATCCCCATTCTGCAGGTGGAAAAAGAGAAGTTCAGAAAGGTGAAGTGTCCCTCCCAAGAGAAAGTCTGCTCTCAAACCTCTGTCTGTGGGGTTCCAGTCCAGGGCCCCTTCCTGGGCTCTGCAGCCAGAGGACCATGGGCCTCAAACCTTGCCTCAGCTGCTAACTCCACCCTGTTCGCCTCTGCTCTCTGCTTACAGGAACATTACAGAGATGATGACCACAGTGTCGCTGCAAATTGTTGGGATCATTGAACCTATCATCCAGCATGCAGACTGGTTCTTCCCTGGGGGTAGGTGACAGCACCTAGGTGTGGGGGCAAGAGGCAGGGAGTATCACTGCGAGTTCTGAGCCTTTGAAGCCAAGTACCACTGCCCACAGGCTTTTTTTTTTTATTCCCCTATAAACACACACACACACACACACACACACACACACACACATGCAGACATGCACAAAGGCACACACATATCAGGGTGGAGTCATGGCAGCTTCCTGTTCTGTAATCTCTATATTTTTTGAGACGGAGTTTTGCTCTTGTTGCCCAGGCTGGAGTGCAGTGGTGCGATCCGGCTCATCGAAACCTCTGCCTCCCAGGTTCAAGCAATTCTTCTGCCTCACCCCCCAACCCCCTGAGTAGCTGGGATTACAGGCATGCACCACCACGCCCGACTAATTTTGTATTTTTAGTAGAGACAGGGTTTCTCCATGTCGCTCAGGCTGGTCTTGAACTCCTGACCTCAGGTGATCTGCCTGCCTCATCCTCCCAAAGTGCCGGGATTATAGGCGTCAGCCACTGTGCCAGGCCTGTAATCTCTATTTCAAGGGATACTCTGGCCTGAAGGTGTCCACTGTCTGTACTAACCATGTCCGTGGATTTTACTGGTCTAATATCCATACCATAGTTTCTTCAAATCTGCAAATCTTAGAATGTTTGTGCAGGAAGGAAAGATCCTCTGCCCCAAATCCTTCACTTTGTAGATGCAGAGAGGGAGACAGGTTCCTGAGATGGATGGGGACTTTTATTCAGGACTTGCAGATCACCTGGATGCCTTACAGACCCACCTTTTGCTACCCTAGGTTGTGCCCTTTGAGTTGTCCCTCAGCAGGTGAAGGCGGGGCTCAATCTCAAAGGCAATGAGATTCTTTTTTTTAATGCCTGCTTCAAAATTAGGCTCTGAAGATAACTTCCTAAGAGGGAGTTTCAGAGCCACAGAAGCCTCACTCCATAAGTAGATGACTCTCAATGGTGACAGCTTTGAAGAGATAGCAGTTGTTACACTAAATTCGGCATCTGCTTAAAAACATCATAATTGGTACTGTACCGTATGTTTGGTAGACATTAAGGGAATGCTTTTTGCTGTGCTGCAACAGCTGTTAAGGCATGTGAGGATAGGTTAGTAATTCTGTGCTCTGCCCATTAGAGGTAATCAATTAATGCTGTTCTAACATTGAAGTTTGATTGTCTTTCTTTTGCTTCATGTGTTTTAAGGTCGAACTGCTGACTCCCTAAGAGTTGCGTTGATAACAGAGTTGGGTGGGTGTGGGAAATCAAGATAAAGAAATAAAGGAGGTAGGAGTCAAGACAGTAAACCTATAGGTTCTGCGGCTGAGCTAATTCATTACCACTGCACACAGACAGAATTGTGCAGAGCTAATTTATTCTCATTGACTCGGAAAGGATGGGATGAGTACTTCTGTATATCGCTTTGACAGCCAAAAAACAACTTTAATGAAATCTCTATTTCTAATATCTTGAATTTATTCTCTATGGTTTTCCAGAAAGGCAGTGTCATCATCTATAAATATTAATATTGCCTCTTATTTTATTTTCTTGACTAATTCCATTGGCTAGTGTTTGTCAAATGGTGTTAAGTAATGGTAGCGGTAGTGAGCATTGCCATTTCTCCTGATTAGTTTAGGACAGCTGTTGGCTTTCAGTCTTAAGCATGAGGTTTTAGAAAGATGATTTCATATATTTCAGAAAGTATCCGTTCCTGTTTTTACAAACTTTTTTTTTTTCACAAGTTGACATTGCTTTATTAAATGCCTATATAGGTGATCACATGTGTCCCCCTTTTTGGCCTGTTAATGTGATGCATTATATTAATAAGGTGAACCATGGGATGAAATTTTCTAGGGATGACATACGAGGGAGTGGGTGTCTGGACTCATTCCTCCCCTGCCCAGGAAGGGTGTGGCAGACCAAGAGTTCACATGTACCAATTTTTTCTTCCCCACAGAGATAGAGTTCAACATTACTGGCAATTATGGGAGTCCAGTACACGTGAACCATAATGCCAACTACAGCTCAATGCCCTCCCCAGACATGGACCCTGCTGACCGGCGCCAGCCCGAGCAGGCCCGCCGGCCCCTCAGCGTCGCCACGGATAATATGATGCTGGAGTTTTACAAAAAGGATGGGTATGAACTGGTGTCTCTTTCTCAGCACTGGGGATTAGGGGAGGTGGTGGGGGTGGATGGGTGACGCATAAGAAAAATACAATTACGGGAAGGCTGCACTGACTCTCAGCAGTTTAGGTGACTCGTAGCAATTAAACTGTATCTGCTGTGTCTGGGATGAGTTTCTTTGGCTTGCCGCCCTTTAGACCGGAGGTCAGTGTAGCCTTCTTAGCTGACACAGTTGGGATCAGTATTAATTAGTTCTCATCAAAAGAAAGAAAAAGTAGTCACTGCGGGGAATTAAAAAAAATACATACGCACTTTATTTGGAATCAAAATGTATACAAGTAGATCAATTCCAGAATTTGTAGTGGCTTTACTTGGATTATAAATGGGCTCATTGCATTCTTCAGAAGCATCCTGGCACAAACAATACCTTTAATGTACAGTTTAACGTTCCCAGTTTCAGCCTAAAACTTGAAACAGCCTGAGCGTAAAATCCTTCTAGGTTTTTAAGATGTTTTCCTATCTTTTATTATTAACATCCGTAACTACTTCAATGCAGTTATTAAGAGGCTTGTAAGTACATTCAATTTAGTTTGCTCAGCAACAACCCTGTCCACACTCATGTTAAATTAGTTTATATAATATTGAACTACATAATGATTCCCATAGCAAGTAAGATGGGCATAAACAGGTTCCATAACAAGCACAGCTGACTCACGGTGAGCACCACCTCAGCCATGGCAACCAGAGGACGTGGGCTAATGAGTGTGTTCAGCAAGCTGCAGGCATCCACGAATACCTCTTACAGGAGGGGATCGTCTTGGTTGGTCAGGCAAGTCAGTTCAGTGAACTTTGATTAGAAATTAAAAATTACTACTGTAAAATAAAATGTAGCAAGTGCTCCTTTAGGATAGATGAGAGCATAAAGCATTGAATGGGAGTATCGGAAATGCAGACAACAGGAAGTAACCTAGCTAGAACCTTCCACTTTCCGGACAGACCACTGGGCAGCCAGAAAGATATGCTTGAAAAGGCCCATGGCCTAAAGCGGCGCAGGAGGGAAGGTTGAAAATCCAAGAACTGTTAGAGGTGTGTGAATCTTACTTTTCACCCCACTTCTTTCTGAATGGGAGTTGGTATTGGAGAACTAAAGTTGGCAGAGGAGACCTAGGCTTGTTTCCTGGGATGATGGTCAAACCTTCACAATGGCCAATATCTCTTCTTTGTTACTTCACCTATCAGAGACAATTTGTATGTGGCAGATGGGAGCTGTTTGCGTGCGCTATGCTGGTGTTTATTGTTCTCCACTTAGTGGAGAAAGAAAAAAACAGGAAATTCTTAGAAATTCAAATGAGTATGAAAAAACGTCTTTCTTTTTTGTTTTGTTTTGTTTTAAGACAGTCTCAGCTGGGCGCGGTGGCTCACGCCTATAATCCCAACACTGGGAGGCTGAGGTGGGTGGATCACAAGGTCAGGTGTTCGAGACCAGCCTGACCAACATGGTGAAGCCCCGTCTCTACTAAAAATACAAAAACCAGCCGGGAGTGGTGGCACGCACTTGTAATCCCAGCTACTCAGGAGGCTGAGACAGGAGAATCACTTGAACCTGGGAGGTGGAGGTTGCAGTGAGCCGAGATCGTGCCATTGCACTCCAGCCTGGGTGACAGAGCAAGACTCCATCTCAAAAAAAAAAAAAAAAAAAAAAAAAAAGAAAAAGAGTCTCGCTCTGTCGCCCGGGCTGGAGTGAAGTGGTGCAATCTTGGCTCACTGCAACCTCTGCATCCCGGTTTCAAGTAATAATTCTCATGCCTCAGCCTCCCGAGTAGCTGGGATTACAGGCAGGAGCCACCATGCCTGGCTAATTTTTGTATTTTTAGTAGAGATGGGGTTTTGCCATGTTGGCCAGGCTGGTCTTGAACTCCTGACCTTAAGTGTTCCTCCCGCCTTGGCCTCCCAAAGTACTGGGATTACAGGTGTGAGCCACTGTGCCTGGCCTCAGAAAAAATTTCTTTAATCTGTAAAAAGGAACATACTTAGAATCTGAGAGTCAGAGACAGAGAAAACTAGACAGTGCATTGGAACTTGTTTTTAAATCTTATTAACGCAGTTCCTTTGTGAAATCTCTGTAAGCTGAAGGGATGCTCTTGAGGGTAAATTCTGGTCCTGGTTGGGTGATACAGCACTCCTGATATTCCTTCGCAGGTGTTTCTACCCCAAAGTGTGCCCCTCCATCCCTCCTCCATCCTCTCTGCCAGATCTGGTTTGATTCCAGTGCCTCCTGGGCGCACTCCAAATGGCCTCTGAGAGAGTTACCACTGCAGATGCACTGGAGTACTCAGAGTTCACTGGCCCACTATCTGCAGGCAGATGCAGAAGCTTGAGCAATATCTTGAGCAGATACCTTATCTCTGATAAAGCTCTCCTGCTTAAGAATTTTCTAAATGATATGTCCACTCTGTATACTATTCTTATTTAAAGTTGAAACTGCCACCATCTACTTTAAGAGTATAGGAAATTTATTACATAATTTATTGTTGTACATAAAATAAATGTTTCAAAATGTGTATTAA
Source organism: Gorilla gorilla gorilla (assembly GCF_029281585.2). Taxonomy (NCBI): domain Eukaryota; kingdom Metazoa; phylum Chordata; class Mammalia; order Primates; family Hominidae; genus Gorilla; species Gorilla gorilla. The sequence goes on from NC_073243.2 coordinate 28,244,532, forward strand.
ATGTTAAATTCAGGCTGGGCGCGGTGGCTCACACCTGTAATCCCAGCACTTTGGGAGGCCAAGGCGGGTGGATCACCTGAGCTTGGGAGTTCGAGACCAGCCTGACCAACATGCAGAAACCCCGTCTCTACTAAAAATACAAAATTAGCCCGGTATGATGGCGCATGCCTGTAATCCCAGCTACTCGGAAGGCTGAGGCAGGAAAATTGCTTGAACCTGGGAGGTGGAGGTTGTGGTGAGCCAAGATCACGCCATGCATGGCAGCCTGGGCAACAAGAGCAAAACTCTGTCTCCAAAAAAAAGAAAGTTAAATTCAATGAAGGTCTTACCGGTTTAGGGTGGCTCTCCCTGAGTTGTCTGAGGTAGAGCATCTGTGCGTACGTTTTAAGGAAGTGTAGTGAACTGTAGAAGATCAGTTCTTACCTGACCTTAAAGAGTGGGTGTTTTTGGGGAGAGGAAAGAAATTTGCATCTCTTGAGTCCCTATGTTATCTTAGTAACATTAGGGCAGTTCTCTATATTGGCCCCATTTCTGATCTTTTGAAATCTATGAGATGCATTTTAAAGTCTTCACACTGCTCATTGAAACCCTGACAAATTAAAGCTCATGTTATTGAAGGTTTTTGGCCAAGTTAAAAAAATACGTATATATATGAATTATATATCAATAAAGCAGATACTTATTTAAAAAGAAGAAAATTGAAGGGCAGAAAAACTGGGTAAAATTGCAAAGAAATGGTAAGTTACCGATTTGTGTCAGTGACACTTTCCTAGGCTGATGGCTGTTATGTCCTAGATGTCATACAAAGCTTCTTACTTCCCTCACAACTCTGGGCTTTGGTCCTGATGCCTTTCTGGTTTGAAATGATGCAGGAAGCTGGGTTTCTTTAGCAGGGCTTGGCGTCCAATTCAGGAGCTTACATATACATTTTTCATCATTGTGGTAGGTAAAATAATGCCCATCCACCGAAGAAAAATAGATCTAAAGCCCTGGAAACTATCCATATTTCCTTATTTTGGAAAAAGGTCTTTGAATATGTGATTAAAATAAGGATCTTGAAATAAGGTGATTGATTATTTTGGATTATCAAGGTGGGCTCTACATGACGTCATGTGCATCCTTATTAAGAGGGAGGCAGAGAGAGATTTTACTACACACACAGAGGAAATGTGAAGATGGAACAGAGAGAAATTTGAAGAGATGGCCACAAGCCAGAGATTGCCAACAGCCACCAGAAGCTAGAAGAGAGAGCAAAGCCTTGCTCCCTCCTTGATTTCCACCTGGTAATACTGATTCTAATTTATTTAGAAAATCAATTTCTGGGTCAGGCGCGGTGGCTCATGCCTGTAAGCCCAGCACTTTGGGTGGCCGAGTTGGGTGGATCACCTGAGGCCAAGAGTTCAAGACCAGCCTGAACAACATGGAGAAACCCTGTCTCTACTAAAAATACAAAACTGGCCAGGCATCATGGCACATGTAATCCCAGCTGTAATCCCAGCTACTTGGGAGGCTGAGGCAGGAGAATCGCTTGAACCCAGGGAGGCAGAGGTTGCAGTGAGCCGAGATAGTGCCATTGCACTCCAGCCTGGGCAACAGGAGCGAAACACCATCTCAAAAAAAAAAAAAAAAAAAAAAAGAAAAGCAATTTCTGTTGTTTACCAACCTTGTGGTTGGTTCTCGTGACAGCAGCCATAGGAAGCCAATACAATCATCCACTGCAGCTCCACACCAAGAGCTTTGATAAAGATGGCAGCAGATGCTTTGCTTGTCCTCCCAGGGAGTGTTGGAATCTGATTGCTCTCCCTTCGAGTCTGAGTTGCTCTAGTGAGTTACTTGACCTAGTAGGATGTGGGAGAGGTGATGTTCTGGGACTGCTGAGGCCAGGTCAGAAGAAGCCTTGTAGATTCTGCCTGGGTCTCTGGAGACAGTCACTCTTGGAGCCCAATACCATCCTACATGGAAATCCAAGCAGCTCCTTGGAGAGAAATGGAAGTCCCCAGCCCTCAAGCCCAGCTGAGCACTGTCCTGACAGCCAGCACAGCTCCAAGCTCTGAGAAGGAGTCATTCTGGAGTCTTCAACCCAAGTCAGACCACCTCTGCTAATGCTGTGTGTGCAGACAGGCCAGCCTTGCACCAATGCTGTGTGTGCAGACAGGCTGGCCTTGCACCAATGCTGTGTGTGTAGACAGGTCGGCCTTGCACCAGTGCTGTGGGTGCAGACAGGCCGGCCATGCACCAGTGCCGTGTGAGCAGACAGGCCGGCCATGCACCAGTGCCCTGTGAGCAGACAGGCCGGCCATGCACCAGTGCTGTGTGTGCAGACAGGCCGGCCTTGCGAAGCCCTGCCAGAACTCTAGATTGGTGACCCAGATAACCATGCTAAGTTTTAGGGTAGTTTGTTACATAACAAAGAGCCAGAACAAGCTTAAAAAAAAAAATCCTTCAACCCCATCACCTGTCCCAAATCTCCCCATCTGATTTAAATGGCCTGGCCTGGGATAAGTATGTGATTCTAATGTGCTGGGGTTGGGAACTACTGAATAATTTTGCCACTCTGAATGAAGAATTTGGCAATGCTACATTTTTTTTTAATTTATCAAAACTTTCCTACTTTAGCCATTGAGTATTGCTGTGATATATAGGGTGTCCTAACTCCGCCAACACTCTGAGCAACGAAGTATTAAATAAATCACACTATTGTTTTCTGTACTTTTTAAGCTCATTCTTAGAAAGTTTTGGGTGCAGATTATGTTTTCAGTGTCTTTTTTGTTTGGGTTGTTTTATTGTTTTATAGAATAGTGAAATTTGTGTGTTAGGTCATTAGTCCTAAATAATAAATGAAAGTAAATCTACAGTCCCTTCTATTTCTCTGACAGTCCCAGACTTCCTGGTCAAATCGATTTTTTTTTCTACTGCCTTCAGAAGAGTTTGCCAAAGTGTCTGCACTCTTGCTGGTTGGTCAGGGAGCACCCATGGAGCCAGCATTGGGCTTTGGACTCCAAGCATTTGTCAGATGCCTCCACTGGCTACATCCCCAACTGAGCCTGGACAGGCTGGGCCAGGACTGTTGAAGGACCTGTGGAGAAGCCCAGAGGCAAGAATAGAAGCGACAGGCCGTGCGCAGTGGCTCACACCTGTAATCCCTGCACTTTGGGAGGCCAAGGTGGGCAGATCACTTGAGGTCAGGAGTTCTAGACCAGTCTGGCCAACATGGTGAAACCTCATCTCTACTAAAAATACCAAAGAAATAAGCTGGGCGTGGTGGCAGACGCCTATAATCCCAGTTACTCGGGGGGCTGAGGCAGGAGAATTGCTTGAACCCTGGAGGCAGAGGAGGTTGCAGTGAGCCAAGATCGCACCACTGCAGTCCAGCCTGGGCGACAGAGTGAGACTCCGTCTCAAAAAAACAGAATAGAAGCGACATGGGTAATGTGACCTCCTTCCTAGCATCATGTCCCTCCCTTCCAGATAGCTATCAGATAACTGCCATCTTCCCCTTCTCTCCTCTCTGTCTCCACGCCCTGCAAGATGCCCATCTGAGACTTCAGTAGACCACTGCCCACTCCCTACCTCTGTGTTTCCTCAGTACCTTCCTCCCTACTGCCTCTTTTCTTTCTTCTGGCTCCGGCCCCTGCTCCCTGCACTTGCCCTGCTGGCTTGTCCATCTGTTCTGTTGCCCCTGCTTAGTTCTAGCCTCTCGTAGCCTGAAACCCACGGATGGCAAGGCCCTGACAGCATCTATGAAGCTGCCCCACAGACCCCATCAAAACCTCCTTGGATCCCGATGGGCTGGCGATCTGCCACGGAGATCCAGCTACCTCAGGCCTTGATCCTCAGAAAACCAACATACAGCTCCTCTTTGCAGGCCTGAAACCCGATGCACCTACTGCCATTGCACTTGCTCCACCGTGGTCTGATCCTCAGGGGTTCTCTACCAGAGCCAGGTGACAGCAACCCGAATGGTCTATGGGATATTTACATCAGGGCCAGCAGCCTCCCTTGAGCTCTGTTTAGTGGGTGACCCATTCTCAGCCTATGCTTGAGAGCTGCACTGCAAAGGGCTTGTCCCACCCCTGTGGACTTTAATCTAGATGTTCAGTAATTTGGAAAAGGCACACTTGATTGAGAGGGTTCTAGAATAATTCGAACTGTACCCTATGGTATACCAGTTTCCACTGGTAGCTGGTTATATTATGAATGGGGAGGAGGGTGGACTCTGATGTCTAATAAGTTCCTGAAGCACATGATCAACACATTGAAACCAGTTTCTTTAGTGTATGACTTCTTAGAGTCTTTAACATGCTGTTACAAGCCACAGACCTCCACAGGGGGCTGTAGCATGTATCATTTCCCAAATTTAGTATATCACAACACCTGAGATAAACTGAACCAGTGCCCCAAGGGACTTGTTTTTGTAATTGCAGATGTGGATGTCCTCTGTAGATCCTGTGGTAGAGGGTTGAACAGCACATTAAAATCCCTGAGGCCAGGTGCAGTGACTCACACCTGTAATCCCAGCACTATGGGAGGCTGAGGCAGGAGGACTGCTTGAGGCCAGGAGCTCAAGACCAATCTGAGCAACATAGTGAGACATCATCTATACAAACAATTTAAAAAAATTAGCCAGGCATGGTGGCACGCACCTATAGTCCCAGCTTAGTCAGAAGGCTGAGACGGGTGAACCCCTTGAGCCTGGGAGGTGGAGGCTGCAGAGAGCTGTGATAGTGTCACTGCACTCCAGCATGGATGACATAGTGACACGCTGTCTCAAAAAAAAAAAAAAAATCCTTGAAAGAGATTATGTCATGGATAAGTGATGCAGTAATTTTACTTCAGAGCTTGAACCTATGATAAGACAAACTTACCTAGAAAGTCTTCTGCGTATGGATGGAAAATGTGACTCCTATTTTGGTTTAGGGCTGTCTACATGGAGAGGGATGTTTTGGTCCAGGCCCCTTATCAGCCTCCTCCCCTGGACTTAGACATTGTTGGATGCTGGGACCAAGTCTGAAATGTTGTCAGAGGACTTGGCCTTTATGTGTACTGGAGAGGTTAAGGTACTTCGTTGCTACTTACTGAAGAGAGGAGTTATTCCCAGAAAAGCTGGAAAATACCGAATTCAGGCCTCACTGGGTGTGTGTAGGCCAGGCTAAGTCTTAGGAGCTTTGGGTCCCCTTTTCACTCACCTTTGCTGTCCAGGACATCATCTGCTGACCCTGTGGCTCCCTGCCACAGTTCATCTTACAGTCCCTGAATGTGCACGCCTACAGTGGGTGTTTGGGAAGCCTCTGTGGATATTTGGGAAGCTACCAGGTTTCCCTGCCCCCTCTTTCTTGGCTGGCCTTTGCCAAATGTAACTGATCTCTAGAACAAAAACCAAAACCTTCCAAATCTCTATAGACTTGAACACTTCACAGCCATGTATTGGCTGACACCTCCCCTGGCTAGGATTCTTCCCGACCAGGAGTCAAAAACAGCACTGCAGATGTCTGATCTTCAGAGGTCTGTTCTGCTAACCCCAGACAACTCAGCTAGAGTGGTCCACAGCAAAATTCTGCCTGGTGATAAGTGTATTCTACCTATAGATACCTATTCTTCTTGGAGCTGGGATCTTCCAAATTTTATATTTTGGCTTTTTTTTCTCCTTTTTTTCCCCCTCTCTTCTTCCTTCTCCTCCTCCTTCCCCTGCCCCAACCCCAGCACCCTTCTTCCTCATTTTTTTCTTTTGTTTTGCTGGGGCAGGTCTTTGTTTCTCTTTAATTTTTGTAAGGTCTCCATCCAGGGTGTGTCAATGCCTGGACACTGGCCACGGTTAAACTTCGGGGTGTGAATCAGAAGATCCTGATCTGCAACTCTTTTTGCTTTTTTTTTTTTTTTTTTTCCTGAGATACAGCCTTGCTCTGTTGCCCAGGCTGGTCTCAAACTCCTGGGCTCAATGATCCTCCCACCTCAGCCTCCCAAATAGCATGGCCCATAACTTTTAGTGGGCAGATACACAATGGAATATTGTACACTGTGGTTGCAATGTCTGGAACTGAATTTGTCCGCGCTCCCCTCCTGCCTCAATTCCTCAACAAAGACAGGCTTATTCTGAACCCTGCCATCATGGAGTGCCCGGGAAGGCATTTTTCTCACATGGTTTCCTTGCTTGCCCCATCACAATACCAGTGACCTTCTCACTTCGAGTAAAAGGAATGACCCATTTTCTAAGTTCAGGGGGCTTAGAAGTGAGCAGACAACATCTTCTACCGGTTTACCCTTAGCTGCTCTAGGTGATCGCTGAGCACCTCCTCACCAACACATCACTTCATTGCTTCCCTCTTGAACCCTGAGCCGTCGTTCCACTGGTCCTGGGCCTAATCCTCTCCCTGTATGGTCTACCAGGTTGCAGACTTTAAAAGAAGCATGCCATTTCATCTCCAGCATCAACGAGCCATTTATAGTTCTTCTCTTTCTACTTCTCCCTGCTTACACGGTGTGAAAGTCATAACCCTATGAATAGCCCTGCATGCAGAGTCTGAGCTTTGGAGTCAGGCTCCCTCTGAGTTCAAATCCTGGTTACTGAACTCGGAATGCCTCAGTTTCTTCATATGCAAAATGGGGAAATCATGGTAAGCACCGACTTGAATCATTCTGAGCATTGAACGAAATATTGCTTACAAAGTGTTTAGAGCAAAGCTCAGCACATGGTAAATGTTAGCTGTTCTTAGTACAGGAACCAGATTTTTGAGTGACATCCTCATGTTTTTAAGGGGGCAACATGGCGGGGCCCACTTTCCCACTGATGAGGCGTCCTGATCCAAGCCCTTTCCTTGCCACCTCGGGTGCTTGAATGTTTTTATCTGTCTCCACCTTACCATGAGCAATTGAGCTAATTCTACAAGCAAGAAATATACAAACACCAAGGGCTTCGTGACAAAGCACGAAATATCCTAACAGCCAAGGACAGCTGACGGTTGCAGGAGGCTCCCCAGGACGTGGAAAACCCTGTGTAAGCAGGAAGTGCTGTGACCATTCCAGGCTGAGCCTCCTGCGCCCTAGTGTATTTTGTTTTCCAAAGAACCTTTCAGACAAGATGACCCTTCTGACTCCTGCCTCCTTTACTGCCCCAATGACCTGGGTTGGGCAGTTAGACTTAGAAGGGTTTGCAGGCATCCCCTCTTTATTTGTTTGTTCCTTAAGCTTGGAATCATCTAAGTAGGATTTTAGCATCCCCTATTCTGAAACCCAAATTGGGCCATCCAACTCAGCAGAGCCCTGCGAGACTAAGAAACGTAGGGAAATGGGACTGATAATAATCTCCAGTCCTCATTTTTTTCCAGTCCCCATTTTTTGTTCCCTGTTCTATTTCTTTTTCTTTTTCTTTTCTTTTCTTTTCTTTTTTTTTTTTTTTTTGATACAGAGTCTCACACTGTCGCCCAGGCTGGAGTGTAGTGGCTCCATCTCAGCTCACTGCAAGCTCCGCCTCCTGGGTTCACGCCATTCTCCTGCCTCAGCCTCCTGAGTAGCTGGGATTATGGGCACCCGCCACCACGCCCGGCTAATTGTTTGTATTTTTAGTAGAGATGGGGTTTCACAGTGTTAGCCAGGATGGTCTCGATCTCCTGACCTCATGATCCGCCCACCTTGGCTTCCCAAAGTGTTGGGATTACAGGTGTGAGCCACTGCACCTGGCCTCCCTGTCTATTTCTATCAGAGAACTCACCCCAAAATCTTTTGATGTTTAGGGTCACTGTTAGGAAGGGAAGAAATCTGATGGGAAACTTGATAAACCCAGGTGACATGAGCCAGATGGGGTCTTCCTAGCATCTCTATCATGCTGTGCCTGATTCAGAAGTAGAGTATCCTTTTCCCCCCTTTATCAACATATTTTAGACTTGTGTTCATTCTCTTTCTTTCTCTGAGGAGATTTTTAAAAACAAGTCATATGCGCTTGGCACCTACAAACACAAAGCATTCTCATTGACACTACATCTTACTGATTTCTTTGTAAGAGCTAAGGGCTTTATGGCCACAGTTTCATTGGCTCCTTACAACAAATTGAAGGAAGAGAAGCATATTATTCCATTTTACAAAGGATGATCGGAGGATAATCAGATAGAACTCCTCCATATTATAGAGTTAGTCATTGGAAAATCTAGGATTCATACCCAAATTCTCTGCTTTCAAAGCCCTGCTGTCCTGAGCTGGAGAGGCTGTGGAGTTACCACGTTATACCCAAAAAACACAAGCCAGATACTAGGCCTTTATATTCCATCCATCAAGGTGTTGTCTGATGCTCTGAATCTCCAGCTTGTCCACATCATAAAACACCATTGGCTTAGCTAGCTAGACCCTACTACAACCCACTGTATGACCACTCAGCTTCTGCCACCAGGTCATGGTGCAAGGGCATGCTAAATATATCTTAGCACTCAATAATTGATAAACTGTCTTCATGGAAATGCCGGAAACAGGAAGGGAGGTATTAGCTCCATTCTATGGATGAAGGGAGAGCTCTACTGAGTCAGTAAATGGTTAACTGGGACTAGAGGCCTGGGTCGTTCTAGAACCTATTCCATGATACCGTCTCATGAAAAATACCCACGTTTCCATTATGATAAATTCTATGCAAATATAAGATGCTGGCAGGCAGGGAAGATTGTTCTTCAGTGGGTCTACCTTACCAAAATGAGGACTTATCACCTGACTCCCATCCTGTGCATCTCAATGATGAGCAGTGTCAATTCTGGATTCCCTGCCCCTTGTCTTCTTACTCTGAGAGAGAGCAGTGGTCCAGCCTGGGTAACATGGCGAAACTCATCTCTAAAAAAATTATGAAAATTAGCCAGATGTGGTGGCATGTGCCTGTATTCCAAGCTACTCAGGAGGCTGAGATGAGAAGATCACTTGAACCCGAGAAGTTGGGGCTGCAGTGAGCCATGATTATGTCACTGCACTCCAGCCTGGGCGACAGAGCAAGACCCTGTCTCAAAAAAAAAAAAAAAAGAAAAGAAAAGAGAAACAAAAAAGAGAAGAGAAGAGAAAAGAAAAAAGAAGCAGTGGAGAGAATCACCTCAGGTTCCACTCCCCAGATTCTGTAGGCTCCCTACCTCCTGCTTAGTGATTTCTAAGCCCTTTGCTTCACATAGATTCTTGCTGGCCTCTGACTTCTTGCTTTCACCTTGATTCAACTATAAAGGGATCTAAAAGCCAAATTGTTTTCAGTTTTCAGCAGAAGCCTGGGAAATCTTTGCCATCTAGATTGTCCTTAGGTATCCATGCAGAGATGTCTGCTGGAGTCAGATATGTTTTATTAATTCCACTTCTGTATTGCTCCTTTCTTAAGAAACAGCAGCAGTGCCTTGATTCCGGCTACTGTTTCTTTATGCAATAAAACAGTGAACAGAAGCTTGTGAACTGCTGATATAACCTTCTAGTTGGATCCCCCATCTGTGAATAGATTCCCCTTCTTGGCAGCATACTGAGCAATTTTATTATTTCTGTCTTCAGGTTGAGTTTTATCTAGACATTTGAACATTTACATATACCATCTTGCTTTGGAAGGTAAATGCACTTTTAGGCTTCCAACAGCATTGCTGCTGCCGTTGTGATTGATTTACTGTGTAAAGATTTATATTACTGTTTGAAAATGTCAGTGAACATTTGATGTGAATTCACAGTGGAACATGTGATGCTCCCTCTTATGAGAAAGTCATTTCAGCTGGGAAAGTCGTGATTGCATATGGCACTGTAGCCTCTTTACAAGAGGAGAAGTAGCACGTTGAACTCATATTTCTCAGTTGCCGAAGTTTGCCAGTGTTATTTAGCAAGTCTCGCCCAGTACCTACCCCATGCCCAAGCTGACACCTTCCCTTGGTAAACCAGAAGATCACCAAGGAGGCTGGTGTCTGAGATTCCTGATGCTAGAAGGTACTGTTGGGGAAATAGAAGGCATCCCCCACCAGCTTTGGCCCAGGCCTTCTCACCAGGTGGGAAAGCCTTTTTCAAGTAGAAGAGAAAGGGGCAAGGAAGAGAAGATGGGGTAGGACTTAGATTTTTAGGACTCCTTGTGCTGGTCACCATGTGAAACATCTCACATGCCCGAAATCCTCACCAACCATTGCAACTAAGTGGTATCAGTTCCGTTCCCCAAGAGGAATGTTAAGCTCTTTGTTCTTTTCATCCTGATACATTCTGAAGCCTGCAGACCACAGTTCGATGATCTTTGGCAGCCCGCTTTAAATACCAGGGGATGTAACCAGACTGTGTCCCAGAGTTTCAAGTGGCCTCCAAAAGCATTTCTGGGTATCGTATAGGAAGTGTTTGTTTATTGGTAGAAGGTTCTCAGACCCCAGATGACTTTGGAAACTATTGGGTCCAGGAAAGAGACATCCCTCCCCTTTCCCTCCATCCCTGGTGCCTCCTTGAAGCCATCCAGCGGAGATGAGAAATACCAGCAATGGTACTAGACATAAGAAGGCCTCTGGTGGTCCTAGGAAGGAAGGGGATCAGGAAGCCGTCCCATCCCAGTGTGTGCTTGGTTTAAGCATCACTCCCCATATTTTCTTAAAACAGCTAAATCCCACCATCCCACCTTCTGCAACCAAATCTCCATACTTGAACTTTTTCTGTTATTAAATCTTGCTGTACCTCTACAAGGTAAATATGACCTTTCTAGGTGAGCAGGATTTCATGGTGTAATAGTTTTGTGCTTCTGACTAGTGTAGGTGACCATTTGGCAGGGAGGAGGTGAGAGTGAGCACATCATAGTCCTCATACACCTATCTCTTTGTGCAGATACGTGATAGAGACAAATGCTGGTTGGGAGTATATGTTTTCTCCCTGAATGAATGAATGTTTCTCCCTTAATGCTAGAAATGTGAGCCCTTACCTTAGTCAATGAGTCAATGAAACCTTGGTTCAGATGACAGCAGCAGTACCTCCTAGACCAGAGGAAAGGGAACTAACCACCTGCTAGTCTATGTAACTTAGAAGTCAGTGGATAAGGCCAGGCGCGGTGGCTCACACCTGTAATCCCAGCACTTTGGGAGGCTGAGGCGAATGGATCACCTGAGGTCAGGAGTTTGAGACCAGCCTGGCCAAGATGGTAAAACCCCGTCTCTACTAAAAATACAAAAATTAGCTGGGCGTGGTGGCGGGTGCCTGTAATCCCAGCTACTTGGGAGGCTGAGGCAGGAGAATTGCTTGAACCCAGGAGGCAGAGGTTGCAGTGAGTGGAGATCGCGCCATTGCCTCCAGCCTGGGTGACAAGAGCGAAACTCTGTCTCAAATAAATAAATATTTTTTTTTTTTTTGAGATGGAGTCTCACTCTGTCACCCAGGCTGGAGTGCAGCGTCGCAGTCTTGGCTCACTGCAAGCTCCATCTCCTGGGTTCATGCCATTCTCCTGCCTCAGCCTCCCGAATAGCTGGGACTACAGGTGCCTGCCACCACTCCCGGCTAATTTTTTGTATTTTTAGTAGAGATGGGGTTTCACCATGTTAGCCAGGATGGTCTCAATCTCCTGACCTCGTGATCCACCAGCCTCGGCCTCCCAAAGTGCTGGGATTACAGATGTGAGCCACGGCGCCTGGTCATAAATAAGTAAAATGTTTTTTTAAAAAAAGAAGTGAGCAGATGACTACTTTTACCAGTTTCTTTCTTCCTTCTGCCTCTTTCTTCCCCATGCCACACCAGTATCAACTCTTCAGCTGCTCTCTTTACCTGTGTGCATGGTAGGGTATGACTTGCACTTACACAAATAGGAGAGTCACTTTAGAGAGACCAACTAAATTGTAATAATTTTATAGCACAATAAAAATCCCACCCCAAGACCCTGGACCGTGGAGAGAGACCCCTTACAGAAAGACAACCTTTATGTCCAAAGGAAGGCCTAGATTTTTTGAAACTAATATCTGTATGTTTCTGTCCCTGCAGCCTTAGGAAAATCCAAAGGTATGGTATCCTCTGGTAGCTATGAGGCCATGCTCAGTCTCTTCAACTGAGCCACCTATGCATCGTAGTGAGTTCCACCAGAGGGTGAATGCGCCGCGTCTGGTTGCTTGGCCGACTTATTTGAAGCTGTGTGCCCATCATTAAAATAGAATCAGAGCCCAGAGGGACCATAGGCACAAGCAGCCCCTTCCCTGCTGTGTAGACAAGTGGGAGTGGCCTGCAGAGGTGTGACTTGGCCAGGGTCCCAGCAGTGGTGGAGCTGGGGCTAGACTCCAAGTTACAAAAAGAAGGATTCATATTTAGATGTCTCCTGCTGTCAGTTCTATGCTCCCCCCTTCGCTGCCCCTCCCACCTCGTCTTGCACTTGGGAGGAGTGAGTGTCCCTGCCCCCCCAGTTAGGCCACACACCGCTGTGAGGAAGGCTGGCAGTTTACACCCAGGGAGCTTGCCGGGCCATCATCCTGAGCTGGCTTTGGCAGAGGGTTGAAGCACAGCTTGTGGCCGCCAGCGCTGCCGACTGTGCCCTGCTCCTTGCCTCAGTGAGGGGGCCGCTCTTGCCAGGACTGGGCTGCCCAGGGCTGTGTCTTGGCCGCCGGGAGCAGCCAGGGTGCTGGGAGCACAGCCCCCAATGCATCGCTTCCCGGGCCCCCGGGGTGCTAAAGCTGCGCTGCTCTTCTCCCAACGCGGACCTGCTTGAATGTGGGGGAGGGAGCCTGTCTCCTGTCATCTGTTACGCGTGGGTAAGCGGTGTCTTTGTGTCCCTCGCCAGCATGGGTGTGAGGGTCATGGACACAAACTGGGTGGCTCGAAGAGGCTCCTCGGCCGGTCGGAAAGTGTCCTGCGCCCCGCCCTCCATGCAGCCTCCCGCCCCGCCCGCCGAGCTGGCTGCGCCCCTGCCTTCGCCGCTGCCGGAGCAGCCCCTGGACAGCCCCGCGGCCCCCGCGCTCTCTCCATCCGGCCTGGGCCTCCAGCCTGGGCCCGAGCGCACCAGGTAAGCGCGGGCCACTGCCGTCCGGGCGGGCTGGTGTGCGGTGCAGGGGGTGTCTGGGTTGGCCGCACTGGAGGCCTCTTGGATTTCGTCGTTTCCCGTGCCCCCGCCCCCATTTCTAAGCATTCATATTTGGCTTCTGCGTCGCGCTGGCACCAAGTCAGCCATCCACAGCTGCCTGGATTATCACACGAAGTCCAGTCTTCCCCAGCATAACATCGCAAGCAAGCAGAAGGTGGCAGCTTGCGAAGGCAGGGTGAAGAATCTTAGGTTCCCCAACTCTGTTTTCCCCTTCCTCTGTCTTTGTCGTTACAGTGGCCCCCCATATCCGTGGGGGATACATGCCAAGACCCCCAGCGCATGTCTGAAACAGCTGATAGTCCCAAACCCTATATATACTGTTATTTTTTCTTATACACACATACCTGTGATAAAGTTTTAATTTATAAATTAGGCACAGTAGGACATAAGCAATAACTGGTAATAAAATAGAAGAATTATAAGCATATGCTGTAATAAAATTATGTGAATGTGGTGTCTCTCAATTTTTTTTTTTTTTCGAGATGGAGTCTCGGTTGGTCTCCCAGGCTGGAGTGCAGTGGCACCATCTCGACTCACTGCAACCTCCGCCTTACAGGCTCAAGCGATTCTCCTGCCTCAGCCTCCCGAGTAGCTGGGATTACAGGCATGTGCCACCATGCTTGGCTAATTTTTGTATTTTTAGTAGAGATGGGGTTTCACCATGTTGGCCAGGCTGGTCTCAAACTCCTGACCTCAGGTGATCCGCCCGCCTCAGCCTCCCAAAGTGCTGGGATTACAGGCGTGAGCCACCATGCCTAGCCTGAAAATATTTTATTGAACTGTACGCACCTATTTGGACCACAGTTGACCACAGGTAACTGAAACTGCAGAAAGTAAAACCACGGATAAGGGGGACTACTGTATCCTATTTTGAAGTTTACAATTTCTGTGTTTCTCCTTCTCTTTATAGTCATAGCAGCCACTTTTTTTTTTCTTTTGATCCTGCTAAAATGGGTGCAAGTCAGGGAAGGAATGGAGGTGGCGGTCGTACTGGGCCTGATGACCTTTGCAGCTTGCCACATGGTTGAATTGCCATTATTTTAGGGGAAGGAAAAAGACAGGAATTCATTCCATGGGTAGCTTGATGAACATTAACTGATAACTTTCTCTTTTTAAAGATAAAAAGACATGATTGCTGCCCTTAAAAAGTTCACGTTCCAGTGAGCAAACAGGCCCTGACAAATAATGACAGCACTTGGTTATGCATACCCAGGGTGGCAGGGGAGGAGACAGTACCTGGCCCTTCCTTGAAAGGGGCATGATCGGGGGAGGCAGATTCTGGATGTGAGAATTGCACCATGAAACAGCTTTGCTGTTTGTTTCTATCTTTTCTCAAACAGCAATTTAGAACACCAGAAAAGCAACATGAAATCACATGCCACCGTGTCTCCTGTTAGAAGACATGGCATTCCTCCATAACCACTGCCAGAAAAGTTTTGGAGACTTAGGGAAGCTGAATCTTCTAACCCAAATCTTTCTCCAAACACACATGCATACACATGGACACACATCCTCACACACCATCGCCACCAGCACACAAACACACACCCACACCCACACCAACCCCCTACATGAGAGGCTTCCAGGCTTTTTTGTTTTATTTTGTTTAATGAATAAAAAGTATTTTCACGGCCGGGCACGGTGGCTCACACCTGTAATCCCAGCACTTTGGGAGGCTGAGGCGGGCGGATCACCTGAGGTCAGGAGCTCGAGACCAGCCTGGCCAACATGGTGAAACCCCATCTCTACTAAAAATACAAAAATTAGCTGGGTGCAGTGGTATATGTCTATAGTCCCAGCTACTCAGGAGGCTGAGGCAGGAGAATCGCTTGAACCCAGGAGGCGGAGGTTGCAGTGAGCCGAGATGGTGCCACTGCACTCCATCCTGGGTGACAGAGCGAGACTCTGTGTCAAAAAAAAAAAAAAAAGTATTTTCACTGTAAAACCAGGAAATGACAAAGGGACAGGGGGGATAGATAGTCTTAGAGCGTAGGAGGGGGCACCTGACCCTGGGTATGCTGGGTTGCTGTTGATGACTTCAACTCAGAGGATGCTCGGTCCTGGCTGTGCAATTGCTAGGCCACAGATGGACCTGAGAGATGCAGATGCGGGCACAGTGAGTTCACTGGAGAAGCAGAGTCTGAGAGTGGTGGGCCAGGTGAGGCCGACCAGGAGGAAACGGACCCACAGGCGGGAGATGGGCTGGGACTGCTTACTTTTTGGACACTCATCAGCTTCATCCTAGTTTCCCATCTTAGAAAGGGGACTCAGTGCCATATGGTATTTGGCATATAAATGATATTTCTAAAAAGTGCTCCGTGAAGATGGATTCCCCCAGGCTCTGAAGGCATTCCAGGAACATTCTCGGTGGGTGACCTTGCAGAGTTACTTGTGGGCAGGCAATGGCACCCTCTGGTTCAGATTATTTTAAAGGCCACTCACATTGCTCTATAGCCAAATGTCTTTCCCCTTTGCCCAGGCTGACCGGTTTAGTAACTTTTCTTTGGATGTTAGTGTTTTTTGTTTTACACCACTTTTTTTTCTCTCCCCGCATGGATTTCTCCCAGTACAAACAGGTGTTCCATTGTTTTTGTTTGTGTTGTTTGTTTCTGTTTCCTGGATGTTTGCAGCCCAGATGATGTTCCCTCGAGTGGCCGGATTCTCGTTCTGGCTCCCCCTCCCCTGATGGCAGGCCCTTCCTTGCCTCTGACTGGTTCCCACCTTCCCACTCCCTACCCCAGGCCCCACCTTCAGTTCTTTCCCTGGCTCTGTCCAGCCAGGCTCTGCCTCCACATCCCGCCCAACTGCTTAGCATGAATGCTAACCCCAAAATTCTCCTTCCTGCTTCTTGGCACCAAGGTCATGGGCTGAGTCATGCATCTTCAGAGCTAACTTGTCCTCAAACGTGCCTTAAACATGCCTTGTTCATGTAGCGCCCCTAGTAGCCACCCTACGCCCCACCTCTCCCCACTGGGTCAGCTGCACCTATGCTGGAGAAAGAGGACAAGGCTAAGTGGGTAAATGCTTGTTTCTGTGCTGGAGGAAGTGTGTCTGGGCCGGGCGTGGTAGCTCACGCCTGCAATCCCAGCACTTTGGGTGGCCGAGGCGGGTGGATCCTGAGGTCAGGAGATCGAGGCCATCCTGGCCAACATGGTGAAACCCCGTCTGTACTATAAATACAAAAATTAGCTGGGTGTGGTGGCACATGCCTTTAATCCTAGCTACTTGGGAGGCTGAGGAAGGAGAATCGCTTGAACCTGGGAGGCAGAGATGACAGTGAGCTGAGATCGTGGCACTATACTCCAGCTGGGCAACAGAGCAAGACTCCGTCTCAAAAAAAAAAAAAAGTGTGTTTGGTGGCAGGGAACAGAAGGAAGAGCTCATTCCTGGATTCCCTGGATAGATGTGTGTCCAAAGGAAGGAAGAAGAGTCTACCCACCCACAAGAAGCAATTTTTTAGTTTGCTGATTATGAGATGTTTTTGATTGGTTGACTGGCCTTCCTCTTGATAGTGGCAGAGATAGATGGAAGGGTAGGTAGATATTTGGCATTGATGCCCGGGTACCTGGTAACCTGCAGCCTGAGGTCCTTGTCCAGCCTGAGTGAGGCAAGAGTTTTCTGTTTCTGTTTTTCATGAACAGAATAGAGAAAGGAATTACTGCTCTTTTGGTTCCTCTGAATAAAATGGTTTTTGCCCCTTGGGGAACTAGGTATAGTGTGTAAGACTCATCCCAAGTGGGAGAGAATGTGCCTCCACATTGAATGTGATCTTCCCTTTATTTCTTTGCATGAGGAAAATGACCTGTGCTTTGACGCTATCGGCTTCCCCGGCCCAGCTCCCTGTTCCCAGTCTTTCTCACCTCAGTGGACGAGAGTGCTCTATTCCTATTGGAATTTTCTCCAAATTAACACTTGGAGTTTCTAGATCAGTTTAGGAAAGAAATAGGCTGTGCCTGCCTTTTTTTTTTTTCTTTTCTTTTTTTTTTTTTTTTTTGACAGGGTCTCCCTCTGTTGCCCAGGCTGGAGTGCAGTGGCACGATCTCAGCTCACTGCAACCTCCATCTCCCGGGTTCAAGCCATCCTCCTGCCTCAGCCTCCCGAGTGGCTGGGATTACAGGCACGTGTCACCACGCCCGGCTAATTTTTGCATTTTTAGTGGAGACAGGGTTTCGCCATGTTGGCCAGGCTGGTCTCAAACTCCTGACCTCAGGTGACCTGCCTGCCTCGGCCTCCCAAAGTGCTGGATTACAGGCATGAGCCACCGTGCCCGGCCCAGGTTGTGCCTGCTCTTGTGGGATAGAAACAGCCATTGCAGAGGATTTGGGTTCCCAGACTCTTCATGCCCCACCTATGGGCATCAGAATCCAGGTAGGTTCTAGCATGGATGACAGCTGGCTCCCAACTGTGGGGCATCTCCCCTGATTCACTAAAGGCCACCTGGAGAATTTTCTTGGAAAGGATTGAGAACACTGTGGGGGAAGTGTGGAGATCAATTAGTAATATCTACCATCAGCGTATCAGGATGACAAATCCCTGGTCTGTGGTGTAGAGTAAGGTGTCTTCTAATACGTGCTTCATCCTCAGAAGAAGGCTGAGGAACAGCCTTGCAGTAACAATGAATCCTCTTTAGGAAACCTGGTGACCTAGGGTGCCTCGTTGTCAATTCCAGAGGTCAGAGGCCAGAGCCCTCACTGCCTTCACCTCTCTTGAAGCCTGGGACTGGGACTCAAACTGGCCCACATTTAAGGGCATGGCCTGGATTTCTGTCCACCCTAGCCTCTGCTGGAATGGGTATTGAGTTTGAGGATGAGCCCTAGAATCCCTCCTGCCTGGGGGGTGGCTGGAGGCTCAGGGCAAACAGCTGGAGAGCTGGGCCACAAGCTTGGCAGCAGGAGTCTGTGTCATCAGCACTCGTTGGGCACAGTGGCCCTGAGAAGTCCTCTTGGCTACAGTAGGAAAAGCACTTTGGTGTTCCAGTTTGAGAATGTTCTAGAATTCCTGGGTTGATGGCAGGATACGGTAGAGGTGCTCAGGCCCCTGCCCTCACATTGCTCACGGTCTCCTTGAAGAGAGGAGGGCAGAGGCATGAAAAGGGCATTGGCAGTGAGTGCCAAGTGCCACAGAGATGGGGGCGGAACCCAGGCCATCAGAGCTCCAGGAAGGGCAGTCACCCCAAGGGGCACCTGCGAAGGTTTTAGGAAGGGGCCAAGACAGACCAGAGCTGGGACAGACTTGCACGGGGCCCAGAAGGACACACAGGGTGGCCATCGGCAAGGCTGGTGCTGCCGCTCACTGAGTTCAGGGCTTTTCTTTTGTCTCATGTGCTTTCGTTTCAGCACAACAAAAAGCAAGGAACTTTCTCCAGGGTCTGCACAGAAAGGAAGTCCAGGCTCCAGCCAGGGCACAGCCTGTGCAGGGACTCAACCAGGGGCTCAACCGGGAGCTCAGCCGGGCGCCAGCCCCAGCCCCAGCCAGCCGCCTGCAGACCAGAGTCCTCACACCCTCCGGAAAGGTATGGCCCTGCTTCCCTTCTCCTTGGTCTCAGGCCGGAGGTGGCTGTGACATTCCCTGAAGGCTCGTTTTCCTCTATGAACTTGGATATTGAGAAACTGTGTGGTTTAGTGACTAATTCCCATCTGGACATTAGAGCTTTGGAAGTTAAAAGGGATCCTTTCTCTATTATTCCTCAGTTGACTTATTTGACAGGTGGGCTCATTAGGGGCGTATAGAGGCCAGTGCTTCCCATACACCAAATGATGCCACCAGGGCAAAATTCATTGTCCACAATGATGTGTGTTTTCCAGAGACCTGCTGGGCCCTACCTCTGTCATTTGAAAAGCTGTATAGGGTCATCTACAGGAGTCTCCTTCCCCCCAGGGCAGTCTGGCACAGCTGCCTACCCCTAGATCACTCGTACAGGGTGACAGGAGGGAGTCAGGATAGCTTCTGTAGTACCTGAGTCTCAACTCTGAATGGCCCAAGAATGGCCACACTGACCAGTTATTATCTCTTCAGATAATCACTTCCAAAAGCTAAAGGTATGCTCCATGTGACATTTCATAAATGGGGAGCTGTACTGAGCATATTTATCTGAACTTTTTGGTTTGTTCTTACCTGTGTCATCTCTTTGCAGAGTCTTTCACTCGTCTAAAATAATACATCATCCTGTGTGTTCTAAATTCAGACCACTCGCACTTCTAGGAGCAGCTTTTAACTCCTGGATTTGTCGAATAGGGCCCGGGTTTAGCTCATCCACATGTGCCTTCATGACAGGCCCTTTTCCAGCCCCCTTAGTTCCGATCTGCAGTGGCAGTTTCATTCTCTTTGTCTGCCCTCACCAAGCCCGTGGATCTTATTCGATCCCTACTCATTCCTTCTGCATTCTACACGAATTTATTAAATCCTGCTATGTACAGAGCTCTGTGCTTTCCAGAGAGGAAGGCAATGATAAGGCAAAGGTGTTGGCACTGTGCTGGGAGACACTCAGGGTACTGTAAGGACACCTGGGAGCATGCTTTCTAGACTCAGGAGTTAGGACAGGTGGCCCAGCGGAAACGACATCGTGAAGGTTGAATAGGAGTTGGGCCAAAGTGCTGGCGTGAGATTTCAGCATCTCAGAGCATTTCTCCAGCACCAATGGTGTCTCCTTGGTCTAGATGCCATATTCTTGGTTATGTCTTTTTTTTTTTGAGACGAAGTCTTGCTCTTGTCCCCCAGGCTGGAGTGCAATGGCACGATCTCGGCTCACTGCAACCTCCGCCTCCTGGGTTCAAGCGATTCTCCTGCCTCAGCCTCCCAAGTAGCTGAAATTAAAGGCGTCTACTACCACACCTGGCTAATTTTTGTATTTTCAGTAGAGATGGGGTTTCACCATGTTGGCCAGACTGGTCTCGAATTCCTGACCTCAGGTGATCTGCCCACCTCGGCCTCCCAAAGTGCTGGGATTATAGGCGTGAGCCACTGCACCCGGCCAGGCACATCTTTGTTTTAGAGTCCTTTAACTGGCCGGACGCAGTGGCCCCTGCCTGTAATCCTAGCACTTTGGGAGGCTGAGATGGGCAGATTGCCTGAGCTCAGGAGTTTGAGACCTGCCTGGACAACGTGGTGAAACCCGTCTCTACTAAAATATAAAAAAATCAGCTGGGCGTGGTGGTGGGCGTCTGTAATCCCAGCTACTCAGGAGGCTGAGGCACAAGAATTGCTTGAACCTGGGAGGTAGAGGTTGCATTGAGCCAAGATCGTGCCACTGCCTTCCAGCCTGGGCAGCAAAGCAAAACTCTGTCTCCAAAAAAAAAGAGTCCACAGCACTACAATACAGGGGTGATGACTAAGTCATTGTCTCGTCCAGTGGGAGAGCCAGGGCTCCTGTAGCAGCCACCCAGCCTCCTAATGCCAGTGACAGGTTGACCCTTTTCGTTTTTGCAGTACATTGGACCTATGCAGGCAGTGTAGCCTAGAGTGACTCAGGTCCCTTTCCCAAGTGACCTTCAATAGCTCAGACCTATCTTTTGAAAGGTATACATTTCTTCTCTACTCCCCATCATGCCCACAGATGGCACACTTAGCAGGTCTTTTTTTTAAAATTTTTTTTTTTTAACACCTCAGTCTTTTGACAGCGTGCCTACAATTTCACATCCTATTCCTGTCACCACCGGAAGTGGTAAATGTCATCACAGACATGGTGATGCATCCTCCATCCCCCAGCTCCTTCGTGATAAGGCATGTGCAAGCATTGATACCTAGGGTCTCCACCTGCTTCTCATCCAGGGGTACCCCTGCGTCTGTCACCCATGACCACGTGGCTGCCATGAGCTGCAGTAGCAGCTGCTGGAAGCACTTCCCCTGTACTCAGGAAGTAGAGTTGAAAAGTGAAATTGGAAAGTTAAGTGGTTTTATTATGTCATGATTATGTGGTACTTGACATGTATGATCTCATTTAATTATTACACTGCTGCAGAGAAAATCTTTTTCCTCCAATTGCATAGAAGATGTTTGAATAAGTTGACCCAGGGAATACAGCGGGTAAGTGGCAGGATAGAAATTTGAGCCCACGTTGGTAGGATTCTGAAGGGCATGTCCTTCTGTCCACACTGCAGACTGACACACCCAGAGAATACATGAGGTGTCCTCCTAACAGACCTTGTTCCTTGGAGGGAGTGGGGGTGGGGTGGGGTGAAGGAAGAGCTTCTGACCTCTCCCTTAGGACGTACAAGATAATTTATTCTAGAATCAGACCCACACACATGGCTGGGCACCGTGGCTCACGCCTGTAATCCAAGCACTTTGGGAGGCCAAGGCAGGTGGATCATGAAGTCAGGAGATCGAGACCATCCTGGCTAACACAGTGAAACCCCGCCTCTACTAAAAATACAAAAAATTAACCGGGCGTGGTGGCAGGCGCCTGTAGTCCCAGCTACTTGGGAGGCTGAGGCAGGAGAATGGCGTGAACCCGGGAGGCGGAGTTTGCAGTGAGCCGAGATCGCGCCACTGCACTCCAGCCTGGGTGACAGAGCGAGACTCCATCTTAAAAAAAAAAAAAAAAAGGAATCGGACCCACACACAGCCAGGCCTCACTTAAGCCTAACAGGTTAGTGATCACTCTCTCAAGATATTTGCCCATCAAGTATCTCCTGGACGTTTGAATTTATCGTCTTTACCAATTCATTTTCAATTAAAGGTATAATGGATTTGTCATCCTATAGGGTGATTGGGAAAAGGGAAATGAAGGTAAGGCAAAGGAGGTCAGGGCAATAATGTGCTTTGAAAAATGCAGTTGATTGGCCGGGCGTGGTGGCTTACGCCTGTAATCCCAGCACTTTGGGAGGCTGAGGCAGGTGGATCACCTGAGGTTGGGAGTTCGAGACCAGCCTGACCAACATGGAGAAACCCTGTGTCTACTAAAAACACAAAATTAGCCAGGTGTGGTGGTGTGCACCTGTAATCCCAGCTACTCAGGAGGCTGAGGCAGGAGAATTGCTTGAATCTGGGAGGCGGAGGTTGTGGTGAGCGGCGATCGCGCCATTGCACTCCAGCCTGAGCGACAAAAGCAAAGCTCCGTCTCCAAAAGAAAAAAAAAACACAAAAAAACCCCAGAAAAACAACGAAAAATGCAGTCGATCCATACATGCTTAGACCAGAGGGTACAATTCTAGGAAGAAACAAGAATGAGAAGAAAGCCTCAGCAGCAAGGATGCAGGATTGAGGCACAGCATATAAAGTAATGAAGGAACAGGGGTTCTGTGGCCGGAGGATTTGCTCACATATCACTGTTAGGGGAGCCAGAAGCCACTGGACAGGTTCAGCCAAAAGTCAGTTTTCCATCCCGAGGACCTGTCCCTGTGTCAGGGCTCCTCTGTCCATTACAGCAAATTGAACTGGAGTCATCCTCTGCTGGACCCTGCCCCACTGACTCACTCTTGCTCAGAGAGTAGCAGGGATACCTCTCACCACTGGGAAGGCAGCCCACTCCTGTGGATGGGAAATTTGTTCTCTAGTTTGGCTGGGTGTGCGTGTGTAGATCAGGGCAGAAATCCAGAAAAGAGGAGGAAAAATTAGTTAACAGATGGGAAGATAGGAAAACTTGCAGTTCTCGGTTAATTTTTAAAAATTGTATTGGCTGCTCTCAGTGTGGCAAGAGGCCGGGGGCAGGGCAGGGAGGTGTGGGTGGGTGGCGAGGGGCAGGAGGTGGGGACAGCTTTGAACGCTGAAGGGTGTGTGAACAGTGAACAGGCCCCACAAGTGGCTTCATTTAACAACTTTGTGTTTTGTTGTTGTGTTGTGTTTTCTCTTTCAGTTTCAAAGAAGCTGGCACCGATTCCACCCAAGGTCCCCTTTGGCCAGCCGGGGGCTATGGCAGACCAGTCCGCTGGCCAGCCGTCCCCAGTCAGCCTGTCCCCCACCCCGCCCAGCACCCCGTCACCCTATGGACTGAGCTACCCTCAGGGGTACTCCTTGGCCTCGGGCCAGCTCTCCCCAGCTGCAGCTCCTCCCCTGGCCTCTCCTTCTGTCTTTACAAGCACTTTGAGCAAATCGCGGCCCACTCCTAAGCCGCGACAGAGACCTACTCTGCCGCCTCCTCAGCCTCCCACAGTAAACCTCTCGGCCTCTAGTCCACAGTCCACGGAGCCCCCCATGCTAGATGGCATGTCCCCTGGGGAAAGCATGTCTACAGGTAACCAAGCCACAGGCTCCCTTTTTCTTATGAACTTTAGTGAAATGTGCCTAGGGGAGGGATTGCTAGTGTTGCCAGTGAACACATTCCTGCGTGCTTTGGGATGACTGGGCTGGCACCAGGGGTAGCTCATAAGATCTCCTTAGAAGCTCACCAATGGAAAGCAACCCTGGAATCCATGTGTCCCACACAGGGGCTTCTTATGGGATCTGTCTCGGTCTAAGCCCACCAGCCTGGGGTTCTGTTTTTGCTCTTATTATCGGGGGTTGAAGACACTGAGTCATTTGGAGTGGGGCCTCAGGAGAGGCTGGAAGCTGGTTATGATCACAAAACAGCATCAAAACTCAGGTATTTCCTGGATAGAGCCCAAGCAACTGACAGGTATAAATGCTTATCTGGAGAACAGGGGCTAAGAACCCAAGATGTTTTTTACTATTACTAAAATAAGCCTTGCTAGAAAAATATACTTCCAGATAGATATTTAGAGAGGGGTGAATTTCAGAAAACATGCATGTCTCCATTCCCCTCCACCAGACTCCCCTCCCTGGCCAATTCCCTGAGGAGCTAATTGGACAAACCCACAACGACTTAATTTAGTTTGGGTTTAAATTTAGAAACAAAGACGGAGCTCTCTTCCCCCAGAAAAATCTGTAAGCACAAAATCGCAAACATACACCACGTTTAGCCAAAACCATTCATTGGCTGGAAGGAAAGGGATGTTTTTGGAACATCTCCCCAGACACTTCAACCACATAAGATTATAAAGTCAGGGGCCTATTTGTGGTGGCTGCTAAAGTCATTTGAGCATTTTCCTTGTTCAGGGAGACAGGCACAGGGTTGAGCTGTGTCTTGGGCTAGAGCCAACCCACTTAGTAAAGTGCAGTAGCATGGCGGTGAGCTGGAGCATATGTGTGCCTAGTGTTGTCCCAAGTAGCAGAAGGTGAGGCAGCTTGGGTTGGAACACACACACCACACACCACACACACACACACACACCACATACACACACACCCACTCACCCATTTCAAAGAACAGTGCTGTCCTAGGATGCACTGGGACTTTTTGTGATAATGCACTTTTCCCTCCACGTCCTTCTCCAAAAGAGTGATTGATTTCTTCCGTGGTTAGACGGAAGCAGTGAGCCTGTGGGGTTCAGCTCCGTGCTGCCTTTGAAAAGGCTAGTCCAATTTGCAAGTGTTTGTACTGGGTCAGATTTAAATATTACGGGGAAGAGCCATCTGGTGATTTGGCTTCTTTATTTTTGGATGTGATTAATGTTGAAGGTACAGCTGCTGTCATCTCCCCTGAGGCTTATTAAAAATTAGGCAAATTTCTCCCTGGAAAATGCAGTGAGCACCACTCCCATCTTGGTGGGTCTTGGTGCTGAGGTGTTGTCTCCTGAAGGAGCCCATGATAGGAGGGCACAGGCTTGCTGCCCTCGGGGAAGGTCACAGCTGCGGAGGAGCTGAAGGTCACCCAAGCCAGGTCTCCAGGGCTGCTCCTCCCAATGTGTCACATCTGCTGACTCTTCCAGCCACCCCAGGGAAGGGACACAAGGTAGTGTCAATACATAAGCAATAGAATGAGCAGAAGATGGCCAGGCACGGTGGCTCACGCCTGTAATCCCAGCACTTTGGGAGGCCGAGGAGAATTAGTTGGGCATGGTGGCACGTGCCACTAGTCCCAGCTACTTGGGAGGCTGAGGTAGGAGAATTGCTTGAACCTGGGAGGTGGAGCCGAGATTGTGCCACTGCATTCCAGCCTGGCAACAGAGCGAGACTCCATCTCAAAAAAAAAAAAAAAAAAAAAAAAGAATGAGCAGAAGATATCAATGGAGAAGCAGAAAAGAGCAGAAGGAAAGGAGAAATTGGGGAACAAAAGTGGGCAACAGAAGGCCTGGGAGGACAGCACCCCCAGGGCTCTAAGAAGCGGAGTGGCTCATGTTCCATCTTGCAGGTTTAAGAACTCCTGACCTTCAGGATTCATAATGTCCCTCGCCCTGTGCGGACCCTATTTTAATGTCCTTTTGGCAGCAGACTGTTGTTTCGTCCCATACGTTCAGGTCTCTGAGCCAGTGTAGAATCCATCATGGTTTGATGTGGCCCGTCTGGGACTGTGATATTGGCATAGCTTTTTTTTTTTTTTTTTTTTTTTTGTGACGTTCATGTTTTGTCGTGTTGATTCCTTTCTCCGAATCCTATCATTGTGTTCTTGCAGCTGTGTGACATGAGTGGCGCAGTTTTGGATACGTGTGAGGGGGATTTTCAGGGTAAGCTGGCCCCGGCCTCGCCCCTCCACCCCGCTAGCTAGCCAGGCCAGCTGCCCGCTCCTCCCCTCCGCTCCTCCTCTCTGCATGTGGCTCAGACCATTTGCATGGCAGCTTCACTCTCCAGCCTTCCCCGGCCTCAGCAAGGATGAGTTGATCCATGAGCTTATTTGGCTTTGGGGCATCCCTGGCCTTTTCTTTCTTTTCATTAGGAGGAGCTGGGGGAGAACCCAGCCAGCCCCTTTTCCCCACCTTCTCTTTCACTGGAATCACATCTGCAGCTCCTCCCCCTCCGCCCTCCCTCAGGCTTAGACCGTGGAGCTGTAACAGATCTGTTCTTCGTATGAGACTTTTGTGCTGGAGACGCTTGTGCCCAGCACCCTGGGGGACATGCACCCACTCACCTTTGTTTAGGAAGGCGTCCTGAGGGGAGGTCATACCAGGTGCAGCCCAGCACAGGGTCCACACCACAGCTTGGACCCCATTTTCTGTGGCCCCGAGTTTGCACCAGCAGATCTCCCCTTCCAGACTTAGATCCTAACGTCTGGCTTCCTCCAGGCTGAGACTGCTGGCAAATCCTGAAGAATCCATATCAGAGCTCATCCCGCTCCCCTTCTCCCTCATCCCAAGTGGGTATGGCCAGACAGATCCTTTCTATCCAACTCAATAAAATTTGGGGGAGCATTTATATCAGTATCTATTTGGTCTCCTCCTCCTGTAAAGAGTAAATCCTCAAAGCATAACTGAGGGAAAGGCATGAAGGAAGCCAGAAGGACTTTGGTGTATTTGCCTCAGTAAGTAGGGGTGGCCAAAGTAAACCAGGTCTTCTCCCCGATTTGGCCCATGGTCCTGCAGAGACTACCGAGAGGCACCAGGATATCTGGTGCTCACAGACAGGTCTCCTGGCAGGTGCTTCCCGAGTGTCCTGGAGACAAGCAGCCACCGTGTCCCTTTTCCCAGGAATGCTGATGAGGGCTTCTGCCCCTGAATCCCATTCCCTTGCATAGTGACTCCTCCCTTGGGGGTGTCTTTAAGGGAGCAGCAAGGATAAAGGTATGACAGCTCACACAAGTGCTTGTTCTGGGCCTGTCTAAATTCATCACCGCCCTGTATTATTCCCATTTGACTGCTGAGGCACAGGGAAGGTAGGAAACTTGTCCAAGGTCATGCTCTTCCTGCCTGACATTTGGGATTTTTGAATCTAAGCAGGGGAGCTTGTGCTCTTCTTACCTGATAGCGAACCCTGCACAGTGAGGTGGGCCCTGGGCCACTCAGCCTCACACCTGTGTAGAGACATGACCCAAGTAGCTGGGGAAGGGCAGAGGTGGGTCTGAGGCCACCTGCTTCAGAGGAACAAGTGGCACTGGCTGTTCCTCCAGCCCCACGCCCCAAATCTCTGCTTCTCCATCAGGCAGCAAAACAAAGACTGGAAGGACGTGAGGGCTGCCTGGGGGTTGGGGCAAGGGAGGACCTTTGTTCAAGAGCTTCCATGTTCGTATGATGTCTTTCAGGACAGTGTCCAAATGTATGTCTGTACGCTTAGTATGGTATTCCCCAGTCTGAACATGTGTTCCCTTCCTCTGCCTCCTGGAGTGCTGCTCCCAGCTTTGCAAAGCTAGGTGACGGCCAGAAACTAAGCAGGCAGGCCGGGCATGGTTGCCTGTAATCCCAAAACTTTGGGAGGCTGAAGTGGGTGAATCACCTGAGGTCACGAGGAGTTCGAGACCAGCCTGGCTAACATGGTGAAACCCAATCTCTACTAAAAATACCAAAAAAAAAAAAAAAATTAGCCGGGCATGGTGGTGGGTGCCTGTAATCCCAGCTACTCGGGAGGCTGAGGCGGGAGAATCGTTTGAACCCAGGAGGCAGAGGTTGCAGTGAGCCGAGATTGTGCCTTTGCACTCCAGTCTGTGTGACAAGAGCGAAACTCCACCTCAAAAAAAAAAAAAAAAAAAAAAACAGGCGAAGGAAGGGGACAGCATGACGAGAGTAAAGGACCCAGGGGATCTGTGGTTCTCTGGCTCTCTGGCTGTAGCACATCCTGGAGGAGTCAGCAAGCACAGCCTCGTCAGTGTCCCCCAGGGCGGTGGCTGCAGCAGCAAGGCCATTTTTTTAATGTGGTGTGGCAAAGAGGCTTTGTGTCCACTCAGCTGCCAGTCTAAGGACTTCTGTCGTCTTTGCCGACTCAGAGACGTCCAGACACTGAGCTGTTATTTCAAGTACATTTCTCCTGTTCATCTTGCCGGGAAAAATGACCTTTTAATGCTCCGAGGTGGGGGTTGTCCTGCAGTCAGGGACAGTTGGCACCAATGACAACCTGGGTCCTGAAGGAGACCTTCTACTCCACCCATGTCAGCCATCCAAAATGCAGCTGTTTCTTAGAGTGAGGGCACTGGCTCAGGGTTCCCCCATTCTCTCACAGGCTTGAGAGGAGTAAGGGGTCCACTGTCTCACGTCCTGTCCCTGCAGATTCTGGGGAATGAAATGCAGTCTGATATAGATCCCCAAAAAGGTGTCATTGAGACCTTCCCAGCATCCTTCTTATCAAGAATAAAGGACCCTGTGGCTTGGCAGGGAAGCACTGTTCTGGCCTTCCTCTGAACCACAGCGGCATATCCTGGGTGCTTTGGTTCTACGAACTTATGGGGTAGAAGCAAAGCAGGCATGAGCACAACCTGATTGACTGTGCAACAAAATGCTTAAACCAACCTCCAAATGATCTATCCCTAGAATAGCAGCACCCCTGCTTCCTAAGGCTGACATTATTTGCCTACAACTAGGTTCTCATTTGCCGGGAAGCCTCCTTTCAACCACCTCTCTCTCTGCCGCCTTCCAGATCTTGTCCACTTTGATATTCCCTCGATCCACATAGAGCTCGGGTCGACGCTCCGCCTGAGTCCCCTGGAGCACATGCGGCGACACTCAGTAACTGACAAGAGGGACTCGGAGGAGGAGTCTGAGAGCACCGCCCTCTGACATGGCACCGCCCATCCTGCCTCGCGTGTACATACATCACGGGCCCTAGGAACGCCGCCAGGAGCAGCGTCCATGAGCTTGCCAAGTGTTCTCTGCTGGCTCTTTCCCGCCACTGCCAACACGAGGTTGGAATTTGGCAGAAAAATTGTGATCTCCAGTCCGTGTGGTGATGCTGGTGGTGCAGGTTTTGTTTGTTCCTTTCGGGTGGTGACTTCGGCCTTTTGTTTGACCTTTGCCTTTTGACTTTGTGCCTCTTTTGATCCACTTTCAGCCTCCATGCCAAGCAACACCCACCTCTCCATCCAAGGCTGGTCAGGAACGTCCTTTGCAGGGTCGGGGTGGTGCGGGAGAGGCTCACTTTGCCTGGTTAGACCCAAGGGCTGCTACCTTTTCCTTGGATGGCTCATGTCAGGTCTTGCAGGATCAGTTTAATGGCCACAGAAAGGAAGCAGGACAGCAGGGCCCCTCTCACCCACAACTGGACCAGGTCCGGGATTCTAGCAATCCTGGGGCACTGACCTTTGCCAGCTACTCGGGGGGAGGGCTTGCCACTGGAAAACCTTTCAGGCCGCCCCCATCAGTGGGCTCCAAAGTAAATGGCTGAAAACAAAAATGTTTCACTTCCTAACAACAGTTTTCCTTTTTCCACTGTGTGACTGAAAGCTCCTATATCATTTTATATTTCTGAATCTATAAAACAAACAAGCCTGACAGTGTCTGGAGGGGCCAAAGGTGGCCTCCATGTCCCCAAATATATTGGCTATATGAGAGTAATTTTACCCCTCTAGGTACCTAAAGGCACCCAGTTCACTAGTCTGTGGGGTCCTGGAGCCTGTCTCTTCTTTCTGGAGGTTCAAACTGAATAGCAATAATTACGTTACCCAAAGCATGTGGAGGAAAAGTGAAACCAGCCACGGAGACGCCGGCCCACGGGCTCGGGCTGCGGTGTGGCCTGCTTTGCTCACCAGCGTCAGCCGCTCATTCCTTCTCATGAAGTCCCATCTGGTCATGGGGACGAGGGCCGGGAGGCCACCGGGTAGCCTTTTCACACTTGGGGATTAGGGGAGTGAGAAAAGATTTGGGCCATGCATGCAAAGTCAAAGTTTAAAATTTTATCCTTTTCAAATAGATATAATATACCTATACATGATATAATATTTGTATATATGAAATCTCTCTATATTTGTTTAATTTGAGCCATTCAATCTAAACCAATGTACAGGTGTACAATGAAAAATTTAAATGCTTAGTTACTTTTCCCAACACAGTGTAAAGTCACCCTCCTCTGAGAGTGGGATGTGCAGACTTTTGATGTTGCAGCTTTGCTCACTTCCTGGCAAGGGCAGGTCATGCCTCAATTTGTAATGGGAGTCTGGGGTAAGGGTGGGGGTTGAAAGTTGCTATCTTTAAATACATGTACAAATCGTTGTCAAAAGTAACGTTATTAAAATAGATTTATTATCCCTGAGCTTGGCATCTGTTCTTGTTTTAATAAACCTGCGGGGACATGGCCGTCAATCTCAAATGCACGCTGGGATGGAGCCTGAAGGTCACCACCTGTGTAAAGCCAGGTCCCTGGTTGATCGCTCGCTTGTCATTTGAGTTTTTAAAGCTCTTTTCACATTCTCCTGGGTAGGGAATATACACAATAAATACTAGATTCTAATTACTTACTTACTTACTTGGAAAATGCTCTCCATTTGTCAAGCACTAATCCGCGTCTGTAAATCCTGCGAGGACGACAATGGAAACCAGCCCCGTGTGCCATTTCTCAAAACCTTCGAGGGCAAAGCAACACAGCAAATCTATTGTCTCCACTTTTACCCAGCACAACCAGAAGACTTGCATTTCCCTGACCAATGACACCAGCCCAGCCAGGCTCTCACTGATTGCTTGATAGAGAAAGCCCGCCCTGCTGTGAGCTGGCACAGCTCGAGTTCTGTCAAAAAGACTTGGCGAATAAGGGTGGCTCTCTGAGGACAGGTTCCAGAGGTGCTCACTACGATGGGAGCTGACTTCCAAGCCACCCCGGTACCAGGCAGCTGCCACACTACAGCACAGAGAGCCTTCTCCAAGGTGGTGCACAGCAGACCCTGCTCTGTAGCAGCAGCAGGAGGAAGCAAAAGAACTCACAATTGCAAACTCAATCTTTATTGCAGCTGAAATACTATTTTCGTTAAGTCTCGGACACTTAGACCCAGTGATCCTGTTACTCTGCTTGTCTCTGGTGTGCAGGGAATCACTTTGCTGGATTAGAGGAAAGGTGCTGCCGTCTGTTTCCATGACTTCTTTAAAAACTGCCTTGAAATGAAATTAGTTCATCTGCTTGCTTCCGTGTGGCAGCCTCCTGTCCCGCGGCTGTGCCAGGCACCTATAGACTAGTGCTTATGTGGGAGCCTAAGCCTCGGCACAGCTCCATACCACCTATCCTGAGCTGCCTCCTGGGGGACCGTGCTCTTCAGCTTCTACCAGCAAGGAGGGCAGATACGGATGCGTGCGTGGGGCAGAAGACACACAGCCTTCTGAGTTCAGGGTCTCCCAGATCTTCACTGGGCTCTGACCTTCTTGGCCTGTGGCTCCTCTGTGTGGGCCCGTTTCTGCTGAGGCTCCCCATCCTCCAGGCCGCCTGCCAGCTCCCCGGACAGGAGGGCCGCCCGCACCTGCCGCAGCTCCCGCTTCTCCCTGCGCTCCTCCATCTCCTCGATGTCGCCGGCAAACAGGGCTTTCAGTGGGGGAATCAGCTTGGGCATTGTTGGAAAGTCTCCAAAGCAGACCTAGAAGACACAATAGAAGACAAGGACATGTCTCAGAGGGGCAGGGGTGGGGGACAGGAGCTGGGAGGGATGCAATCATGTGCTCACACAGCAGCGCCAACGCCCCTCCCTTGGCACAAGCCAACAGGCCACAGCTGAAATGGAAAAAAGAATGGCATGGAGGGAACCCTCTAAAGGGGCAGAGGCTCCCTAGGCCTGGCTAAGGGCCTCCGGAGAGGGAAGGGAGAGCAGTCCAGATGCTCTCAAAATCAAGCTCCTGAAAAACAAGGCCTGGCTCCGGCTCTGCCCCTTCATTCCGGAAGGCCAAGGGTCAGGCCTGGCTTTCCCACTCACAAGAGGCAACCACCTGTCTCACAGGTCTGTGCTGAGGCTCAAATGCCATGACTGTGTGAGCAGTCCAGGCCTAAAAGGATTCTCAGAAATTTCCAGTGAACTGAGACTGAAGACTAGTTGGCCCCTGCAGGAGGTGGGTCTCACCAGCAAACCCAGGGTGGTTCGACCTGGTTAGTGATGGGTAGATAGATACCCTTTTCCCACGGTGGCCCCAAATAAGCAAACTCCAGCTGACCGTCCTACTCAGTGTGTAGAGTCCTGTCTCCCTGCCCCGTCCCCGCCCTGTGCTGTCCATGTGACA
The DNA here is from genome assembly GCF_029281585.2 of Gorilla gorilla gorilla. Classification (NCBI taxonomy): domain Eukaryota; kingdom Metazoa; phylum Chordata; class Mammalia; order Primates; family Hominidae; genus Gorilla; species Gorilla gorilla. Next base: position 28,276,359 of record NC_073243.2, read on the forward strand.
TACAGACCTTCATGTGGTCAAAGGCAACTCCCACTTTCTCGTTGAAGTTGGGGCTGAAGAGGGGGACCTTGGCATAGCGCTGGCTGAAGTGGTTCAGCATAATGAACTCCGCGTTCATCCGCATCCCCACGCTGATGGCTTGGGACGTTGTGCTGCAGGTGAAGGACAGAGCAGACTGAAGCTGAACTCAATTGCAAGACTGCAAAGCAGACAGTGGCACAGACCCTGGCCATCAACTGCCAGGGCACCCGGGGAAGCTGGTGGGTTTTCTTAACGGGCACCTCTGTAGCCAGCACAATCTCCCCTGAGGGCCAGAGCCTTCGCACACACCCCTGGATGAAGCCCACCCTCTGTGTTGGCTGCCAAATCTGTCCATGAGGGCACCCAAGAGAAACCACAGGGCCCACCTGGGGTAATGCACTCTTTTGTTGAAATTAACAGCCAAAAATTCAGTCCCCCAGCCCCCGCCTTCCCCTGGCAATTCCCTGACGTGGCTTATAGTTTATTCAGCCGATTTCTAAATGCTTTCAAAAAACTGTGCCTCACTCTAGAATCTTGCTTAGAAAATTCTGCAAAAATAAAGGCCAAGGGCCTGTGAGCACTGCCACAGGTCAAGGAAGCCCCCACAGCCCTTGATAGCAAGCAGGGCAGCCCCACATCAGTGGAGACAAATGACGGCTGCTCAGTGTCACGTAGTGGGGGAGGGAGAGGATGTGGGCGACAAGGACTGACCGGCCTTTGCTACCTGTGTGTCTTTTCCACTGCTTCCTCTTCCAAACCATCTTCCAGGGTGGCTTCATGTATCAGGAGGGTGGCATCTTTCCCTGGAGAAGCACCACAAGGATCAGGGCAGAGTTCTCTGGGAGAGCAGCACACAGGCCTCAGTCACGTGCTGTTTCCTGGTCTCAACACTCAGCTCCCCTGGCCCTGGGTCTGCCTACTAGGATGAAAACCAGAGACTCTGAGGGTGGGGACCTGAGTCTCCTGCCTCTGCTGACGTTTCCCTGCAAGCTCACCTGCATTCACCTCCAGCTACACAAACCCCAGAGCAACCTCAGGGTGGCTTGCTTCTTCCTCTACTCACCCATGCGGACCAGAGCCTCGCAGGGCATGGTGTCCCCGGAATAGACCACTTTCCAGCCAGAGGTGTGCACCAGCGCACAGCCAAACGCATGCTTGCAGTGCCGCACCAGACAGGTCTGAAACTGAAAGGGCGGGGCTGGAGGGCTCTGCGGCTCTGCTCCCCACCACGCCCCCATGATGCCTGCGGCTGTGCCCCTTACCTCTTCCAAATCACATGTTCGCAACAGCGAACTGATCAATCTTTCCACTGCAGGACTGGAGATCTCAGCCCCTTCCTGAAGGCATTTGGCAGGAATCATACTGTAAAAAGACAAAACATTTAAAATGATAATAAACATTTCTTGGACATCTGGAACCAAAGTTTAAGTCTTTGGCTGGAGAACCCCAAAATCATTCTTAGGAGAAAACATGAGTTAAATCATAGTCACTATGATGAGAAAACAGCAGTCAAATATAAAGAGCCAAACCAAAGCCTCTAGGCCACTGGGAGAAACCCAGCAGGTGAATGCTGCCTCTGGCTCAGGCAGCACAGGCCACGGATGGCTCCAGCAGAGGGGACTCCTTCCCCTTGGGGTGAGGATGGTGCCACCTGCCAGCTAGCCACACACCTGCCATGGACATTCTCTGTGCTAGCCACTATTTGGGTGCTTGGCTCTGGAACTGTCTCATCAAGAAAAGCTGCTCGAAGTTTAAAAAGCAGCTCAGAACTCAAATGAGGACTGGGAAGAAATGCTTCTAAGAAAATAAGCATTACATGGGAACTATCTAATGGTTTCTGTCCTTCAGCCAATGCACTTCTCCCCTGCTTCTGCCATCTGGGACCATGTCAAGGGCAAGGCTGCTGGGGGATATTGGTAACTACCCCAGTGTCCACCTTGAGCTTCTGAAGGAGACGGCAGCAAGCAACAGCCCAGGGGGCCAGGCTGCCCTGGATGCTCACCTGATGTGGTGCAGGACCTCCTGGCACTGGTTGTGGTACTGCTGGAGCCAGGCTTTGAGCTGGCTGGGGGCAACCACCAGCAAAGGGTGAAGTGGCTTTCCCAAAGATGCCTAAAACAAAAAATCCAAGTGCCGACTCAACGACAGAACATCTCAATAAAAACTGGAGTGCCAAGAGGCATGGCGGATGATGTGTAAACCACTGAAACTCAAAACGTCAATCAAGTGCCACACTTACCAAGGCTTGTTCTCTCTGCAGCAAGATATTTAGCAAGCCCTGGCAAGGAAACAGGAGACATGCATTAGCCAGGCCCCAGGGCGATCTCCTTTGGGTTAGGGTCTGGAGTCCTCTCTCTTGCAGGAGTTGCCAGCCCGATGTCACCCACCAGCCTCTAACACAGCCGCAGTGGGGGTGGCACAGGCTGAGCCCCCTGCGCCATGACCCTGAAATGTCACAGGCAGAAAGCAACATGACCCGTGTTGGGAAGAGGGCAATGGCCCAGGGCCCGGCACCCCAGGAGACCAAGGTGAGGGTCTCATAGCCACACCTCCTGCATCTGGTCAAAGCTTCCTCTGAGCAGGCCGTGTGAGATTCAAGATTCAAGGAAGGCTGGGTAAACCCAAACCTGTCCTGCTGCAGGAAAGGAACTAAACAGAAAGAGAAGACATTCTTGTGGCGCAGAAGGACTATGTTAAGTTTTGCAAAAGACCATTTCCTAGCCAGAGATGAGTAACAAAAGCTCTGGGCAAGTTTGGAAGCGGAGGAAAAGACGCAGCCAAAGGGCCAACTCAACGTGGCAGTGCCTCCTCCAGGCTCCAGCTTTGTGGTCCAGCCCAACACTCACCGTGTGGTGATCTGCGTGCAGGTGGGACACAAACACAGCAGCCAGGGTGCCCAGGACCCTGTCCACCTGGTCTCCGTAATGACGGCACAGCTGCCCAAACGTGCCCTCACCACAGTCCAGTAGCAGAGACGTGTCGGGGCTGCAGAAGAGAAGAGGAAGAGAGTCACTGCTACTAGGAAGGCTGCTGATAGTTCAGAGGCTGATGTCTGCTTTGGACAGAACCAGGAAGCAACTGCAGAAATTTCTGTCTCTCGTGCTTTGCTTTGAGGAGCTAATATAAAAGCCAATTAATTTAACCGTAAAGGTGATTTTACATGTGTCATCCTCTTTATAGCAAAGAAGTATCCATGGAACCCTGAAACCCTTTCAAGTAGACTTACACAAAGGCTGGACATCAAAAAAAAAAAAAAGTTTATAGGAGGCTTAAAGCATTTAGTCCTAACAATGAATCTGACCATGCAGACTGACTGTGGCCACAGCCTCTGCTGAAAATACCAGGACAGGCACTGGGCCATACGAGAGTCTTTCTAGGTCCAGCTGCCATCGGACTTTTCCCCCTTTGCAAGTGGTCGGGGTTTCCTCAGCTCATGTCCTCAAAGACACTTGGTGCAGGGCGGGCTGCAGGTGCTTCATTCAGGGAGCTAGTTAACGCAGACTCCCAGGTGTCACTCGGGGTTTCTGACTTGGTTTTAGGCAGGGCTCTGGAAGTCTGGATTCTGACAAACTTCTTGGGCTATTCTGCTGTGCAGTCCATTTCAGAAGCTCTGCTCCAAGGCAGAGAGAGTGCTGACCCGCTCTGGGCTCCTTCCTTCTCTGGGAGGAGCCACGAACACTGAGAGGGCTGCACCCATTTTGCAGAGAGAAGCTCCAGTGCTAAGACATTACCTTCTGGGGGAAAAAGGAGTCGGGAGGCGGAGGCAAGGTGGCAATAGCACCTTCCCATTAGCTTCAGCTGGTTCAAAAGCTGCTCGCAGGGTGTCAGGTCAGCAACTCAAAAAGCCCTTCTTCCCCCAGGATCTCAGCCCCCGGGAGAGGCTGGCTCACTCCAAGCTGCTTTACTGCATGTCCTCATCCACAGAGAAATACACCCCAGATTGTATATTTCTGATGTCAGGGCACATCTCGTCATTGCTGTATATATTTAATGCACTATTTGGTTGTTTATCATCCACCACTAGCATCTAAGATGACAAAGCAAAATTTAAAACAAATCTGGTAATTCACAATCTTATTTTCTTCACATACTATCTGTAGAGATAACATGTACATGTCACAACGCATTTGACTAATCTCTCTGCTGATGACCCCAGGCAAACCCAAGAGAATCAACTAAAAAACATGTCAAGGGGAATCCAATAAAGAGTCTGAACACAAATGTGCAAAACCCTAAAGCTTTTTAACATACTACCAACAAATGGCTGGGGGACAATACCATGTAGCAATCAAGACCCCAAGTCCCCGCTCAAACTTCAGATGCCCCACTTACCAGCTGTAGGAACCATAGCAAGTCGCCTCTCTGAATATCAGGTCACTCATCAACAAAATGGGTAGTTATTCACCACTTCATAGGATTAATGTAAAAATTAAACGAACTAATTTCTTAGCTAGGTGTACTGCCCACAGTAAAATCAGCTGTTTATTAAAAGACATCATGGGATGAATTTTGGTGATTCCCAGGGTAAAAGTTTGCTACTGAGGCTTTAAAATGCAGTAAGGCCACGCTCCTCTCCTGGACACTCCAGTCGACATGACAAGTGACAGGGCTTGATACCGCATTTCAAATCGACTGGTGAGTACAGCAGGACTTTTGTTTAAAAAGTAAACGTGCCCTTGATGGAAGGATGCTTCCTGGGAAAGCAGCATACCTTATGTTGACAAGTGTGGCACTGACATTTCGAATCTTCATGGGGATGGCAGACCCTGTTCCAAGGAAGATGATTTCTGGGTACTGACTTCTTTTCTCTGTGAAAAAATCCATGTGAAACAATCCATTCCTTTGGGTCAAAAGTCAGCCAGCATGCAGCCATGAGAAGGTGCAATGGTTTGAGTATCACTGGTTTGTCCCCAGACCTCATGTGGAAACGTGCTCCCTAGTATGGTGGTTTTGGGAGGCGGGGCCTAGTGGAAGGCGTTTGGGCTACAGGGACGGACCCTCCTGAGTGGCTTGGAGCTGCAGTAGTAAGTACTGGCTCTCAGGAGACTGCATTACTTCTCAAGGGAATGGATTTGTTCCCAGGAGAGGGGGGTTGTTATAAAGCCAGGGCGCAGCTCAGGTTATCCCGTCTTCACAAGCGTCCACTTCCTACTTGCGCTCCTCTGCCACGTTATGATGCAGCATGGAAGCCTTCACTGGAAGCTAGGGCCATGACCTTCAATTCTCAGCCCGCAGAACCGTGAACTAAATACACCTCTTTTCTTGATAAATTACCCAGTCTCACATATTCTTCCATAATAACAAAACACAGACTAAGATAGATGGGTAAGCAACATAGTTCTATCCAGCTTCCCAGGAGGGGGACTGGCAGGACCCTGGCAACCGCCCTGAAACAAAGGACTTCGCACCAGTGTGGGACCCACAGGCTATTTGTCACCAAAAGGCTAAGAAGAAGAACAAATAAATTCTCCAGTCCTTTCTTCAAAAGAATTGCTGTAATTCTTTTACATTTAAAAAATGACATTTCTTTATGCTGGGAACTGTCATTTATTTCAAGAGAACAGTGTGTGCCTTCCATCCAGCTCTCACTGCAAGACCATGCACTTTGGTCGCATCCTCCCAGCCCTGCCAGGTAGGAAATGCTCTGCTTCCCAAGGGGGAAACAGGCTCAGAGGCCCAGGTCTCCGGTGAAGATGGTAAGAGGCAGGGTCAGGATTCAAATCCAGGGAGACCCGATGGTTCCAAAGCCTGTGCCCTGCCCTCAGCCTCAGTTGAGTGACGTGGCCAAGATCCTCCATGGATTTGCATCCACAAAGCCAGGACTAGATCTCGGCCAGCCAAGTCCCTGCTCAAAGCTCTTTCCACAGGTGTTCACTAAAACGTTTCACTCAGTGCGTGCCTTGCCAAGAATGCCTGGGTGCCATTGCCAAATGCTCTGATTGGGTGGGATGGGGCACAGGAATTGGGATTTTTTTTTTTTTTTTTGAGACGGAGTCTCGCTCTGTCGTCCAGGCTGGAGTGCAGTGGCACGACCTCGGCTCACCGCAAGCTCCGCCTCCCGGGTTCTCGCCATTCTCCTGCCTCAGTCTCCTGAGTAGCTGGGACTACAGGCGCCCGCCGCCACGCCCAGCTAATTTTTGTATTTTTAGTAGAGACGGGGTTTCATCATGTTAGCCAGGATGGTCTCGATCTCCCGACCTCGCGATCCACCTGCCTCGGCCTCCCAAAGTGCTGGGATTACAGGTGTGAGCCACCGCGCCCAGCCAGGAATTGGGATTCTTAAACTCCCCAAAGCCCCCTCCTCCAATGACTATAATTCTAATGTAGAGCTGAAGTAGAGAAGCCCTGGATTAGACTGAAAAGCCAGGTTAGAATGCGCCCCACCAGCACTCCACTTAATGCTATGAAAACAGCAGCAGGGGCAGAGCCCAGGAAAGAAAGGCTGCTCTGTGGGCTCCCACTCACCTGCTGGGGCTGGGACGTCCTGCACACTCCTCCTGTACTCCTGCACACTCTGCTGGAAGTTGGGAAGCTGCAGCGCCTCAACTATGAATTCCTCAGGATTGCAAGTGATAATGGCATCCCTGCAGGGAGAGAGAGAAGCGTCTCAGGTGACGGACAGGGTATATGGCCTCAGCAGACCCCATTGGGGATGTCCAGAATAAATTCAGGGGGACAATCTGCAGGAAGTTCCTTCAGATCAACACTGAAGGTTAAGTGACTAGGATCTGGGGCAGTTCTGCTCCACCGCCTTTTGGATGCTGCATCGCTCTGCCTCAGGGCCAGTCAACGGGGAACTACTGATGCTCAGGGCAAGACAGTTTTTTTCTGTGGCCAGTGCTGCTGTCCTGGTGCAGTACCCCTGACATCTACCCATTAGCAGCACCACTACCCACCTCCTAGGCTGTGACAACCAAGAACGTTTCCAGACGTTGCCAAATGTCCTCTGAGGGGTCAATGGTCCGAGCTGAGAAGCAGGGCCCCTAGAGGAGTGACTGTGAAACTCATGTTCACACCCAGGAACCTTGGTATAACGCAGAAGCCAATTCGGCAGCTCTGCAGTGAGGCCTGAGATCTCACTTTCCTAGCAAGCCCCAGATCACACGGAGTGACAACTCCTTGGACAGGCGGCTCTTCAACCTCGCTGAGCATTAAAATCATCTGGGAGCTTGTGAGTCCCAAGCCTAACTCTCAAGATTCTAATTCACTAGGTCTGGGGCAGGCCCTGTGCAATATTTTTCACAAGCACAAGGTAAATCTGAATGTCGGCTAGGGCTGTGTATCGCTGCTGTGTGTTAAGAGCCTGTGCAGATGCCGACAAAGGGACACCAGGTTCTTCAACCCCGTGATGTTGCCTGTGGGCCCGAGTCTTGCTAGTATAGTCTCTTAAAGGGCCCCAACTACCCAACCTCAACAGCACACAGCATCCAGTCATAATCCAGCACATGCTCTGTTCTAATACAAACACTGTGGAGTGGGCAGGAAACTTAAAATCAAGGTTCAGATCTTTAAAAATTAAAACAGGCTGGGCACGGCTCACGCCTGTAATCCCAACACTTTGGGAGGCTGAGGTGGGTGGATCACCTGAGGTCAGGAGTTCGAGACCAGCCTGGCCAACATGGTGAAACCCGTCTCTGCTAAAATTACAAAAAATTAGCTGGGCGTGGTAGCAGGCGCCTGTAATTCCAGCTATTCGGGAGGCTGGGGCAGGAGAAATGCTTGAACCCAGGAGGCGGAGGTTGCAGTGAGCTGAGATCACGCCATTGCACTCCAGCCTGGGCAACAAGAGCAAAACTCCGTCTCAAAAAAAAAATAAATAAATAAAATTAATTAATTAATTAATTAAAATAAAGATGTGGGGCAGTAAGGCTGTTCACTTTCCTGGTTGGATTGTACTGGAAGAGGCTTTCAAGATGGCATTTTACATTTATCAAGTACCTTAACAAGTGTCACACTCTGGGCCAGTAATCCCACATTTAGGAATGACTTGAAGGGAACAGAGTTCCCATCAAAGATTTATATATAAGACATTTATTGTTTCATTCATTAAAACAACAAAAAATTGGAAACATCCCAAATGAGTAAACATCCCTATTTGGAATACCAATAAAAATCTTGTTACTTAAGACTATTTAGTGATACAGGAAAAGACTGACAATATAAACCCACATACGCAAATCAAGAAACACAAAATGTTATCAATCATCTCTGGGCAACAGGATTATGGGTGACTTTGTTCATCATACATTTCTTATTTTCTATACTGTGAAACATACGAGCTCTATCACTGCTATTCCCATGCAAGGCAGTTTTGGAAAAGGAGAACTACTGGCCCCAATCCGCCCACCTCAACCCAGCCTGGAGTAGGCTGCTTTTCTAAATAAATTCACGCTGGCACACAGCCAAGCCCATTCATTAGCTTATTGTCCGTGGTTCTTTTGTGCTCAAAGCGGAGTTGAATAGTTACAACAGAGACCATATGGTCTGGAGAGCCTCCTGAAACATTTACTATGTGGCTATTTACAGAAATGTTTCCCAACTCGACTGAGACGATTCCATTAGTTCAAGATGGCACAGACCTCTGCCATTCCCTCCTGGGACGGAGCTGGTACTTGAGGAGGCATTCACCCTGAACCATGGGCACACTGAGGGTGGGGCCCTCCTTCTGAAAGAGACAAAACACATTCATGGAGAGAAAGAGAGGGGACGAGAGCTGGGCCGACAAGGGGCCGGTCTGAGACACTACCTTACAGGGGAAACTGGTGAGCAGGGGGAAGATGTCCGGGTGGATGAGGTTGAGCTGGGTTTGAATCTTGTGGCTGCGAAGGTTGTGAACTGAGGCACAGTTCTCATTCAGGACCAAGTGCTGGGTGTCAGGCCCAAACCTGTGAAGAAACAGACCCGGCATTTGCAGCGTCTGTTAGGAGGCAGCTCCCCCTGAGGAGTGGTGCTGAGCTCAGGAGTGGTAATGAGGATGAGGTGTTCAAACAGTTCAGTGACTTGCCCCAAGCAGTGTTACTACATGGCCAAACATGGTCCCACTCCTGCTGTCTCAAAGCCCGGTATTCCCTAGCTCAGCTGCCTTTCAGGTGTGCTGGGAAGACTGAGAGGAAAAACAAGAAAAAGAAGATGTCCAGGGCATACAAATAGGGGACCCAAACCCTGAGGAATGAAAGAGACAGCAGGAGAGCAGGCCATGGAGTGAGGGGCAGGTAAAGGGGCCATGTGGGGAGATACGGGCAGGGGCCAAAAAGCAGCCCAAGGTCACCCCGCACCCAAGCTCAACTCATACTCCTCCACCTGGCCCTGGCCAGCGATGCCCCGAGGAAAAAGTAAAGCTCCCTCTCCTTCCAGTGACTAAACATCTACCTCCCAGGGCTGCTGGCAACGACCCTAGAGGAAATGAAGTGAAATGAAGAGTATTTCACACACTGCCTCCCACAAAGTGGGCATTCAGTAAATGGAAGCTATCATTTTATAGCTGCAATCTCTTCTTTGGAACTCACTTATGGAACCCTCAACCAAACGGCAGTATTTGTTCAGACACCCTGAAGAGTGTGGAGGGTGTAAAATGGAATCGTGTGGACACTGCACCACCTAGCGGTGCATTTTCTTCACAAGTGTAGCACAGATCTGGGACGCCTAGAATTCTGGGAAGGCAGGAATCCCACAGAAAGTTTAGGCAGGTGCAGAAGGGTAGGTAGCGCTGGAAAGAGCAAGAGGGGAGGAAAGGGGAATCCACCACTGCCCAGAAGAGTTACCCCAAGTGCCGTTGGGCTGGGCTCCATACCTCTCCATCCACTGCTGGTACCTGCTGTCCACAAGCACAGATTCTGGGGCCATGTGAACCACCAAGGCCACGGGGGCATCTGCCTTTCCTTGGTACCTGGGCAGAAGAGTGGGGCTTTACAAAGTGATGCAGACTCAGGACACACAAAGACAGGGAACACGCAGCCAGGGAGGGGTATCGTGCGGCCCTCTGCGAGCAATGCAGTGAGCTGACAGCCTCCACGCCCAGGCCATGCTCTCACAGCAGGCTGCTCACGGCAGACCCCACTGCTGGGCCATTTCCAATGGACATGGGATTCCTCTATCTGGTAAGCTCTGCTCTGGGCCTTCCAGTCGGCCTGGCTGATCCTTTCTCAGCACTGCACTTCCTTCCTACCCTCTCCACTCATACGGGTCCAACCTGCAAAGCCAGACCCAGGCTCTCCCTGCCTCCTCCTGCTCCCTCTCTCCTTCCTCTCTCACAGGCATTTCCTTGAATAAACCTCCTGCACCTCCAGTGCCACCCTGGTGTCTGACTTCCAGAGGACCTGAGACACAGGCACGAAAAATGAAAATCGTCTGAAATTTCACCACCTGGACAACAGACCACTTACTAACACGCTGATGTGTTTCCCTCCAGTTCCCTTTAAAAAGAAATATACACAGTAGCTATTTTTATCTATCCCAGCATCATCACACATCCACACATGGCTCTCAAATGACACCTGATTCATTGAAGAGGCTTTGCTGCCCAAAACTTGATTAAAATACAAAGCCGGGGCTACCAGCGCATCCAAATTCACCCACAGAGAATAAAGCAGACCATGAAACAACTCCTAACGCTCTGACGCGGAAGGGGTACAGCAGCCCAAAAGGATTTGCTGTGGTAAGTAGAAAAAAACAAGTGAAAAAATACAGATAGATACAAACTAGGAACAGGAAAAATACAGGTAAACCATTAAGAGTGGGGGAAAAGATTCAAACTCAGATAGGTGGGTCAAAGATGATTCCACCTGGGATGAAAGCTGAACTGCAAAACTGGTTAACTTTGATAGAGGACAAAAACAGAGTGGCAGTTAGCCCAAAAGACATTCCCCAGCTATGAGTCCATCCCATAACACAGACTCTTGACCACGACAGTCTCACACACTCTGACCCACCTCATTTGTTTCAATGCAGGTAATGGAAGAAAATCAATTCAGTTCAAAATAATCCAAATGATAATCTGGGGCATTAGTTAGAATTCAAAAAAGTTCTAGAATTTCTTCTGGTATAAGAGCTGTAAGAGTTCTAGTTGAATTTCTAGTCCTCAGTTGTTTCTAGTTTTCAATCTTTTCTAATTTCACTTTGAGGCTGTGTACACCGGAGCCCACCAACTACCAACAGTGACTTAAGGCAGGAGTGCTGGCCTCTGAACTGTAACCCAGACAGGGGCCTTCCCAGAAACACAGCTCTTGCCACAAGATGCCCATGTCGATGCTGGGCTGGGTTTCAGCTCTCACTTCTCCCATCCTAGAGACCCCTCATTACCTCTGAAAGGTGGCATTCTCACAGATGGGTTGAATGAAGCTTTCATCTGGACATTCTACCACCACAAAAGCAGCACCAGGATCTGGAGGAGTACACAGCTCTTCAGCCAAAATCTGCAAAATCAAATAAGCCCACCCACTGGGGGTCACAGCTCAGCCACCAAACTCAACTGCCTTCAAGGCAACTGCTAACACGACATATCCTATCCAGCAAGCTGAGAGGTAAACAAAGCACAAAACCAACTTTACACATCACCATCAACACCCTTCTGGTCTCTTTGTGGATACCTAAACAGGTAACTGTCAGGTTAAGGCACTTCAGGCCTACACTGTCCAGGAAAGGAGGCTTGGCATTAAGGTTTTCTTCAGTCTGTGGCCACTGGTCCTAATGTCCTTAGAAGTCAGAGGAAATATCTTGACATAGAATACAGTGGCATTCCTCTGGACCATAAACCCCAGGCCCATCCATATGGGGTCTGTTGTTAGACACTGTCCTGAGCTCAAGTACCAAGGAAAGCACGCACCCTTTAAGGAGGAGGGTGACCAGATCCTAAATGGACAATCTACAAAAATGCTCGAATGCAGCCGTGTTGACATGCGGGACAAACACAGATAAAAGAGGCCATTTTATCACTTAGCTGAGTGATGTCCAAACTGTTCCACGTCCTTCCAAAGTGGTGTCTGTAGGGCCTGAAGACAGACTCTGCCCAGCATTTCAGACCCTACCTGTAACTGCTGAATCATCAAGAAAACCAGGCATCTCACCTCTCTTCCTTCATGAGTGATGCTTTTCCCGTCCTTGACAGCAGCAATGATGGGAGCGATGGCAGCTGTCCCACTGAAATGAAGAGGCAAGGCCTCTGTGAAATGCGATTTCCTTAAGTGGACAGGTGTACCCAGTGAGTCCCCAGAAGCCTTAGCCCCCACACTCACACTGGGAGGCCCATCTCCTTTGCTTTGAGCACCAAGAAGTTTCCTCTCTTTAAGTGAAGCTGCAACAAAGAGAACATAGATGTGATCTTAGTGGCTAATGAAGAAGGTTGGTTTTAATCAATTTTCTTAGAAGTGTATTTTTCTAGATTAAAAAAAAAAATAATGTTGGCCAGGCACGGTGGCTCACACCTGTAATTCCAGTACTTTCGGAGGCTGAGGCGGGCAGATCACCTGAGGTCAGGAGTTTGAGACCAGCCTGACCAACATGGAGAAATCCCCTCTCTACTAAAAATACAAAATTGGCCAGGCGTGGTGGCACGTGCCTGTAATCCCAGCAACTCAGGAAGCTGAGGCAGGAGAATCGCTTGAACCCGGGAGGCGGACGTTGCAGTGAGCCGAGATCGCGCCATTGCACTCCAGCCTAGGCAACAAAAGCGAAAGTCTGTCTCAAAAAAAAAATAAAAAATAAAATAATGCTGTTTCCTTACAATTCATTAAAATGCGTTTATTGCTTTCAGAAGGTATACCATATTCTGAAGAAGTCATTTATTGTCAAATGCTTTAGTATTAAAAGCCAAAATGACTTAAATCAGTGTTTTATTTCCCAGCATTAACTCATTATAAATTTAATAAAATGTAATTCAATATGAAAGTTAATAAATGTCCTTCAAGTATCATTGAGGAGAAACACTGTTGTCATTCTACATTCCTCAATTAATAGCTAAAGGAATGTCACCAGAGCGCTGCCTAACAGAGCAACCAGCAAGCAAACTGCCATGTAACATAATATTTCAATGACAGTGATAGGCTAACAAAAGCATGGATGATTTTTATTTCTCTTGCATTTTTCAATTATGTGGCAATATAATGTCACTGCTTTTATCTTGGAGATAAATTATAATAAAAAATCCCTAATAGCCAGGCACAGCGGCTCATGCCTGTAATCCCAGCACTTTGGGAAGCTGAGGCGGGTAGATCATGAGGTCAGGAGATCAAGACCATCGTGGCTAAGATGGTGAATCCCCGTCTCTACTAAAAATACAAAAAATTAGCCGGGTGTGGTGACGTGCGCCTGTAGTCCCAGCTACTCGGGAGGCTGAGGCAGGAACCCAGGAGGCGGAGCTTGCAGTGACCCGAGATCGCGCCACTGCACTCCAGCCTGGGCGACAGAGTGAGACTCTGTCTCAAAAAAAGAAAAAGAAAAAAAAAAAAAACCCTAATACGCTATTACATTAGAAAGGCAAACAATAATTCTATCAGAAAACTTCACAATCATTTTATAGGAAAAGAAAATTTCACACAAACAAAAATGTCAGAAATGACATGTAGGCCTTTGAGTGCTAAATGACATTTGATTTTCATTTTCTCCTTTAAATCTTCATCAACTGTGCATCTTCTTTTAACTCTCTGAAGTTAAAAAGTTATTCGTAGGGCTGAGTCTCAAATTTGGATCTGAAATCCTTATTCTCGGGGTTGTAGAATTTTCCATCTTAAAAAATATCATCCTGGATGAAGGATTATAGCTTCAGTGTGCACATCACACAGTGATGATTGATGGCTGACATCTTTAGATAACTAACAAGCATGTCACGACCCAACATTCTCTCCACACACCCAAACAGGTTTGAGGATGGCAACTAAATGTCTCTAATGTTTAAAAGGTACTTGCTGTTGGGGGCAGTGGCTCACGCCTGTAATCTCAGCACTTTGGGAGGCTGAAGCAGGAGGATCATTTGAGGTCAGAAATTCAAGACCAGCCTGGCCAACATGGTGAAACCCCGTCTCTACTAAAAATACAAAAATTAGCCGAGTGTGGTGGCGGGCACCTGAAGTCCCAGCTACTCGGGAGGCTGATGCATGAAAATCACTTGAGCCTGGGAGGAGGAGGTTGCAGTGAGCTAAGACTGCGCCACGGCACTCCAGCCTGGGCAACACAGAAAGACTCTGTCTCAAAAATAAATAAATAAATAAAATAAATAAAAGGTAATTGAAGGCTGGGCATGGTGGTTCACTCCTGTAACCCCAGCACTTTAGGAGGCTGAGGAAAGCAGATCACTTGAGGTCAGGAGTTCGAGACTAGCCTGGCCAACATGGCGAAACCCTGTGTCTACTAACAATACAAAAATTAGCTGGGCATGGTGGCAGGCACCTGTGATCCCAGCTACACGGGAGGCTGAGGCAAGGAATCACTTGAACCTGGAAGGCAGAGGTTGCAGTGAGTCGAGATGGCAACACTGCACTCCAGCCTGGGCAACAGAGCGAGACTCCATCTCAGAAAAACAAAACAAACAAACAAACAAACAAACAAAAAGGCTGGGCATGATGGCTCACGCCTGTAATCCCAGCACTTTGGGAGGCCAAGGCAGGCGGATCAGGAAGTCAAGAGATCCAGACCATCCTGGCCAACACGGTGAAACCCCGTCTCTACTAAAAAAATACAAAAATTAGCTGGGCATGGTGGTGCGCTCCTGTAGTCCCAGCTACTCGGGAGGCTGAGGCAGGATAACTGCTTGACCCTGGGAGGCAGAGGTTGCAGTGAGCCAAGATTGCACCACTGCACTCCAGCCTGGTGACAGAGCGAGACTCTGTCTCAAAAAAAGAAAAAAAAAGGTACTTGCCGACTTAAGGCAGGGAAACCCATCTCCCTGGGAGCTGAACTCAACCCATGGAGATACGTTCCTCTCTGAGGAATGCAGAGTATTTGGAAGACTGATGAGAGCCAGAAAGCAGCCGATAACGCCCCAACAGTGTACCGGCTGCCCAAAGCCAAGGTCTTCCAACAGATGAGTTTTTCAGGTCCTCATGCCAAGAGACTCCTGGAACTTGACCTAGCTCAGCTTTATTGCTTTCCAAAACCTCACCTGAGAGCAGCAAATTAATTAGAAGAGGGGAAAGGCGTTATAGGCTAATCCAGTGACAGCAGCCCTCAGAAGGAGCCGCAGAAGACAGCAAGGAAGGAGATGGAAAAGCCAGGGCAGGCAGCTGGCAGCCCCCAGGAACGGCTGCCTGATAATAGGGCAACTGCCCGAGTGTGTAAAAGTGAGCTTGTCACTTTTCATCATGCTCACTGTTACCTATTCCAGAAAGCAGGAATACGATTTAAAGATTACCATAGAAAACAGTTTAAAAATCAGACAGTATAAATATAGATTATCAAAAATAAAATATTTTTAAAACTTTAAAAAATGATTTTGCTATCTAAAACTCAGAAACATACAAGTAATAAGCCTGTTAACAGTAGTACTTAACTTTTATGAAAATCACATTATTCAAATAAATCGACAGAAATGATACTGGCAATGATCTTGCCACTAAACTACTTACTTTCATTATTATTTTCACTTGTAGCTTTTAGAATTTAGATAAAAATTCCAAATATATTTCAAAATCAACATTAAAAAATAATCTAAGCCCACAAAAAGGCAATGAAATCTTTTCACATATTTAGACAAATTTGTTGCAAATTGTATTGATAAAATTTTAATGCAAAATTCTATTAAAAATAAGCCACTAGTCAGATCTTACAAACAGCTTATTGTAACAAAAATTTTTAATGGAATTTGACCAATTTCAGAGTTACAGATCTAGGCCTTTGTGAATGCTAGCTAATATTCCAATTAATCTGGTGTTAGACCTTAGCTATTGCAGGGGAATGAAATAAAGTAAAACAGAGTTAAAAGACTTTGAATAAAGGCCTGATGGAGTTGAAGGAAAACAAACACAGCTGCCTTCAATAATTTCTGAATTCTAAAAGGACCAATCATTGGCAAATATAAAAGAATATGGACCAGGCACGGTGCTTCACGCCTGTAATCCCAGCATTTTGGGAGGCCAAGGTGGGTGGATCACCTGAGGTCAGGAGTGAAACCAGCCTGGCCAACATGGTGAAACCCCGTCTCTACTAAAAATACAAAAATTAACTGGGTGTGGTGGCGCGCACCTATAATCCTAGCTACTTGGGAGGCTGAGGCAGGAGAATCACTTGAACCTGGGAGGTGGAGGTTGCAGTGAGCCGAGATTGTGCCACTGCACACACCAGCCTAAGCGATGGAGACAGACATGGTCTCAAAAAAAAAAAAAAAAAAAAAAAAAATGTACGGAGGCTGACAGGGCACTGGAAAAAAATTTAAAAGGAAATAAAAGTATGGGGTTATTTTGAGAAACAGAGCATCTAAACTCTGAAACCTACAAGTGATGACAATTATGAAAGGTCAGTAGTAATACTTGTTGCAGGCTCATTGCCAGTGTCATTTCTATTGAATTTTTTTTTTCTTTGAGAGAGTCTTGCTCTGTCACCCAGGCTGGAGTGCAATGGTGCAATCTCAACTCACTGCAACCTCCGCCTCCTGTGTTCAAGCGATTCTCTTGCCTTGGCCTCTCAAGTAGCTGGGATTACAGGCATGCGCCACCACACCCAGCTAATTTTTGTATTTTTAGTACAGACAGGGTTTCACCACGTTGGTCAGGCTGGTCTCGAACTCCTGACCTCGTGATCCACCTGCCTTGGACTCCCAAAGTGCTGGGATTACAGGCGTGAGCCACTGCACCCGGCCTTCCATCAGCTTTTCTGAAGATCTGCTATCTCTTCTTGTCTCAGGTAACAGGAGTGCCTACCCTCAAATTAATGAAAAAGTGCAAACCAGAGGTCGCTGACCAAGACCCCAGTCATGTACAGCCCTCCGGAAAGTCTTCCTTACCTTACAGATGAAAGCTACGACCAGGGAAGAGTCCCTGACCCCTCTTCTCTGGCTAACACCTGAGGAAAAACACACTTGATTATCACAAGGTAAATGTGAAAGCTGTGAAGACATCACAGACTGATTTATGACCCGATACCTAATTTCACTTCACATAAGAATTAATGGACGCTACTGTCCCAATACAAAGGCTGAAGACACTAATATACTCAAGAAGACTTTTTTTTTTCCCTACTTATGTGGAGATGTGTTTGCGTAAATGAAAAACACAAAACCAGAAAAACTTTAGAATGGCAAGTGAAATTTTTTTTAAATGACACATTTCACCTAGGACTAGAGAAGAGAGAGAAAAATATATTGTAATGTGCTTTATAACACATATAATATATGAAATAACACAAAAGTTCAAAGGCCTGCAGAGAAAATGCTGGTGTCAGTCTTTACCCGGTGCCATCCAAACAAAGACAGCACATAGGGGTCAGCCTGTTCTCAGTCACTAGACAAGACCTCAGGACAGAAAGAGGAGCTGCCGAGCTTTGCCAACGCTGGCCTTCTGTTAAGGACAACAAACTCCCGAAGCGGCCCAACTGCTGAGCTACATCTAATCTTGGACTTTTAACTCCGTTTCCCAGTGGGCTGTCATTCTGGAAGACATGCAGAGCCTCTCACTGATTTGTCTGTCTCATTGGCCTAGCAGTTATAGTTTCCACATTAATGGAAAATTTGCATAAATGTTACATTAATGAAAAATACAAAATGAATCCGTTTATCAGGACCTGTTCTCCTCTGGGAAAAAAGAACACAGTTTTGGGCCTACCCAGACCCTGGATGGCCAAAACCGTGGACTGGTCGTTATTAAAGTTCCAGGCTGCCACCTTTACAACAACCCTTCTCATTCTCCCCACGGGCCAAGTTATAGTAAGCCCAGGAAGAAGGATCTATTTACACACCTGGCTTTCTTACAATAATGACTCTCTACAAGCATTACGAGGCAGAGAATTAAGAAAACGCAAGCCTTTCTGCTGCTCTGTTTTGTTTATACTATTACCATGTGGAAGGTGTGGCTCATTTTCATTCGACTCGGAGTCTGAAGATCGCTCTGGACTGAGCCTGCTGAGAGGCCTTTCTGGACTCTGCCATGGTTGGTGCCTTCCCCTCCTCTGTTCACCTGGTCAGTACAGATACCGCCAAATTACACACTGCACAAGGTGAGCTGACAGCCAAGGCCCAGATGTTCATACGTGGGAATGCCAGAACGCCAATTAAATCAGCACACCTTTTACTATACAGTAGGAAATAACTAGTTAGTTAACTTCCTACCTGGTTTCTGGGCTGCACCTATGTCCTATTAATGTTTATGTTTCTGCTTAGCTCACAGCCTCGGCCACAGTACCAACTCAACAACGTGTTATCTAAACAGCATGTGGGTTGTAGACATACGTATTTATTATCATCACTCCCGCTAAAACACAGAGGCCCAAAGGGTACCTATCTCAAGAAGGAGCCTCATTTTACATTTAGTTAAGGCTCAAGATCAAGGGAAAAAAATTCGCTGCTCTAAGAAGCTAAAGCACAGCTGCAACGAGAATGAACATAAGTTCACTCACTGAGGGCCGTTGGACACTGAAAAAACAGTGATCAGCAAAACTGAGCATGTTAACATCGATCACGCAAATCACATATGAAAGTTAACTGTCACATGCCATGGAGCGAAGAACAGGGTGCTGGAAATGGACAACAAACAGGGGGATGCAACTCAGGCTGGGGGTGGCTACAGCAGGGGTCAGGTGAGAGAAGGCATCTGAGCAGGAGGAGCAAGCCAGGCAATGGGAGTGCTGATCAGCTCATCACAGCACTGGCCTAGGAGCACTTGTGCCATTGCTCCGGCACATTCCTCTCCTCCCTGCTGCCTTCTGCCTTCAGTCAGTGTAAGCCTCATCTCCTCGCCACGTTCTGGACTTCTCTGGCCTTTGCTGGGTGCTCCGGTCTGTCACCCATCAGCACTACTTGGTAAGCATCACATTAGTTAGTACTAACAAGGAAATACCCCTACTGCTTGGTACTCTCTTCACATGTAAGTAAAACCAGACATGAATGTCTTTAGCCAAGCTCAAGGACAAGACTGACTCTTTTCCTAAGCTAAGACCACATCATCTGGCCCTGATACTTCGGAATTTGCAGGAGCTTCTAACCCCCAACAACACTTCTTTTCGGTTACTGTAATCATTATTTATTTTAAAAAATCTATCTGTGCAAACCTCTTCATGATCGTCTGATCAAAAGAGGGTATTACGCCTGTGGGAAAAAACCTCCAAGCAATGAATGTGCAAACTTGAATGCAATCTATTTACCAACAGTGCTTGATTATCTAATATTCCAAAGCATAATCACTATCATTAGGCATAAGTTAGACATCCATAAGTTTATAAGCCAGGGCAGGAGCCATATCTTCATTCCTCAACTAAATTTTCTAATCATGCTCAGAACACAAAACAGGGTGCCCACAGCAAGTGTTCAGTTTCTATTTTCACCCATGTTTTCTTCACTCAGGACGTACACCCTCCTCCTGGGAAACCTGGCTTTCATACTCACTGTGTATGGGGATCTGGTAAACTGTCATGGTTTCATCCTCGTATTCTGGGGCAGAGTGGGGCCGCACAGCTACAAGAAAACCACACAACAGCAAAGTGATTGCATTAGTGAAGATGTGTGGGAAGAGTAACTTCAGGATCACCAACCACGAGCAACTGAATTGCCTCAGAATTATGGTGGGAATCTGACACAAAAACCAGACTTTCTAAGGAGATTACCATTTTTAGGAAATAAATAAAAGTGTATTTTGGTCAGCCATTTATATTTACTACAGCCAGATGAAAAGACATTATAATCTTTGGTGACTATCCATTAAAAATTGAAAAACAAGAAACTAGTACTCAACTTTCAGAGACCCAAGTTAACAAACAGAATAGTGAAGCCAGGGAACCTATCATCGCAAACCAGAAGAGCTGATGTATATTTTGAAACAAAGTATAAGTGTTTCTATAAAAGAGGAGTATTAACAAGCCACAGATGCACACCAGTGCCAGGACAAGAGCCCTACTAGCATCCTCAGTGAGGCCTCTTCCCATCAAGAGGCTGTAAGCCCCCCTGCGCAGCTGGAGCTGCGTTTCAATGTACAAAGTTGGCCACAAAACCTTTAGGGGCCCCTTGTCACCCCCGCCCCCAACTCAAAGCAACTCAACGACGAGAAGCACCTCTGGAACTGAGGCAGGAGCCCTGCTGTCTGGATGGAGAATGCCACACAGCATGTACACAGGCATGCATCAGCTGTTCAATCACTCCTGCCGACCCGGCCCCTATTTTTACAGCATGAGGTGGGAACACAGAAAATGTCACTATTTAGAAATCCCATCTCCAGCCGCATGGTAGCTCATTTTGGGAGGCTGAGGCGGGCAGATCACAACGTCAAGAGATCGAGACTATCCTGGCCAACATGGTGAAACCCCGTCTCTACTAAAAATACAAAAAATTAGCTGAGCGTGGTGGCGTGCGCCTGTAGTCCTAGCTACTCAGGAGGCTGAGGTGGGAGAATGGCTTGAACCCAGGAGGTGGAGGTTGCAGTGAGCCGAGATCATGCCACTGCACTCCAGCCTGGTAAGAAAGCAAGACTCTATCCAAAAAAAAAAAAAAAAAAAAAATCTCGTGGTGATGAAGCATTTGATTTTGAGGTTTAATGTTGATGTTTTTAATGGATTCTAATTTGAGAGGTCAGGGCATATATGTTAGAAATAGCAGAGGATGAGTCACAGACAAAGACGTACCCAGTTCTATTCCTTTCAATGGACCAGAAAATATTTTGATTGCTTCAAGGTATTTTTCCTAATGAAAAACAAAGAAATGAGCAGTTATGGTTGAACAAATCTAGAACACAGCAACTATTCAAGTATTTAAAAGGTTACCAATAGGTATCAACATAAAACAAAGCTTAGTAAATATTTTGAACATCATGTATTACAAATATTTACTGAGTATCCATTATATCAGATGCCAAGGATATAGCAGGAAAAAGAGATGGAGGCCTTGCTCTAATCAGGCCAGTGGAGGAGACAAAAGGAAACATGATAACAGAAACAGCTTACTGGCATTATGCTAAGTGCTCTGCAAGGAAAATGAAAAATACAGAGGGCTGGGATCCAACTTGTCTAGAGAAGAGACAGTTCTGGAGTAAATGACCCTCTAGCTGAGCCCTGAAGGTTCAGTAACAATATAGGCAGCAATTAGAAGAGGCAGAGGGAACCTGCGGAAGGGCGAAAGTCCTGAAGTGGCCAGGGAGTTAGAGGGACATAAAAGTCAGCCCATGCAGCTGCAGTTCAGCGATGGGTACAGAAGGAAGTGTGGGTAGCGGCCGGGGCCTACAGGACTTGTAGGCCATATCAAGGTGTTTTGATTGTATTGCAATGGGGAGCCCATGAAGGGCTTTAGGGTGGCAAGTGACACACTACTTTTCTGTCTTAAAGTGACCTCTCTGGCTGCTGTGTGGCAGATGGATTACAGGAAGGCGAGAATGAATATGGGAGGCTATTGTAGTTTACAGGCATAGAAAACAGAAATAAGGAAGGCCTCAGTAAGAGACAAATGGATGGATTTCAAACGTTATTTTGGGGAAAGACTTAACAGGTCTTGGTGACTTTCTTCTTAAGGACTGGAAAATGAACTGTTATATTCAACAACACACACACGCCTTCTCAAGAGTGTAATAAGCTGGACTGAAAGGTAAGAAGATGTCAGAAATTTATTGAATAAAAACAAAAGCTGCCCTTTCTTGTGTGCCTACTTGGTGCCAAACATATATCTAATAAAGTGATTTAGTGCTTTATATGTGCTGCTACGTCATTTAATCTTTAACAACTCTATGAAACGTGATAGTCATCTTATAGATGAATAAACTAAAGCTCAGAAAGGTAAAGTAACTTGGTCAAGGTCACATAGTTAATCAGAACTCAAGTCTTTTTAACTTGAAAGGGGAAGCGTTTCAACGACCAGGTATCTCTGGAGGGCAGAAGACTGATTTGCAAAAAGGAAAATTCTTGTTACTGATATTACAAAAGGAAAGATTGCTTTTGAAAGATGTGTCAGGAAAGACTCACCAGCTGTGGAGGTCCAGAAAGTACACACTTTGGAAGCCCGGTTTCCTTTAAAGTAAGAATCATTCCTAAAAAGGATGCATAAAATCAGATCTCTCATCAATTTGACCTGTCGTCACTAACAGGAGGAGCACCCCGTACTAATCCAACTATTTATCTACATCTCCACCTTCCAGCTTTGGAAGTACAACCAGGGAAGATGTACAGAGCAGAAGTGATGCCAGCTAGAGGTGTAACAGACACCAAATATTCTTTAAATGCCTCTAGAATGGGCTGAGCTGTCACTAGGGTGAAGCAGCAAGGCACCCAGTGTGCAAAATGTAAGGAATCATGCAAGTGAAGGGCTGGCACCCTAAGTGCCTCACCCTAGTCTCAGCCCTGAGAAGGGAGACTAGTCTAACACTTCACTCCTTCCGGTCCATGCCACCAAGCCCACACAATTTGGCTGCAACACAATCCTGACCTTCCGGTTGATAGACATAAATGACAGGGTAATCTGGACAGTGGGTATGTGTGTGGCCGCCAATGTGCCAATGGCGTCTGCAGTAAACATATTAACTGTAATCACCACTGCTAGACTCTCCAGTTTACTGCCACAAATCTCTGTCCCCGCAACGCAAGAAACTAAGTGGATGGTAACACTTAAAGAGGTGGTATCCATATTAAAATCTGTTCCTCTGAGTCACAGCTTTTAATGCTCTGTGCTGCTGCTGACTGGGCTGGTATAAAAAGAATTCCAGGCCAGGTGCGGTGGCTCATGCCTGTAATCCCAGCACTTTGGGAGGCCGAGACAGGAGGATCGCAGAAGTTTGAGACCAGCCTGGGCAACATAGCAAAACCCAGTCGCTACAAAAAATACAAAAAAATTAGCCAGGTGTGATGGGGCACACGTGTGGTCCCAGCTATATGGGAGGCTGAGGTGAGGGGATCACCTGAGCCCAGAAGGCAAAGGTTGCAGTGAGCCAAGATCACGCCACTGACCAAAAAAAAAAAAAAAGTAGCTGCCCACCCCAGACTTGGAAAAATGGTAAAGCCAGTTAAAATTCCGGAGACTTCCCACCAGCCTCTGACACTGCAAAGAATATACTCACCACTTAAGCCCCCAACATTAGACCAGTGCATTCGTGTCAGGAATATGTTGTCCAGGCGAGCAACCTTTAACCTAAGAATGAGAAAACATTTAAACAGGATAACATGAACAGAACAAGGACCACTTTTGCTATAAAAAACTGGCCTCTCATTTCGGCTTTCAAGCCCCGTAATCAACTCCCCCTCCGAAAGCAAGAGACTCACTCACTTGTGCTCCTGCATGAGTCTCTGAACGCCTTCTCCACAGTTGAAGAGATACCTACAAGACAAACATTACACAAGACATTCAGAAGGTTTTATTCTGTAAACTCTCTGACACCAATTAGATGTTTTATTGTAGACTCTGGAAAAAGAAAAAAAGAAAAAAAATTAAAAGTCCACGTTGGACTACCGAGCCACATTTATGCTGGTGGGTTTTGAGCCCTCCTTAGCAGAGGTGGAGGGGAGTGGGGGCCTGTGTGTGTGGGTGCTAGGACAAAATGAGTCCTTTCTCCACCACCGGCTACACACCAGATCTGTCCACCCCACACGCTAACAACGACACACTGGCCTTGGGGTGCACGGAAGAGGGTGGAGCTCCGAAAGTGCTGACAGCCAGGCCGGGGCCCAAGGGTTGGGAAAAGGACGCTCAGACCCACGCCTGAAGTTCTTCACAGATCCCCAGAAATCACATGGATGCAAAGAATCTCGGATTTCCCACCCACCATAACTCCACGAACCCCCGCAACAGTGAACCACATGTGTGAATTAGGGAAGCCGAAGCCCTGGGAGGTGCCCCGATGCTCAGAGGCTGCGCCGCACTGAGGGCCCAGCGGGACGGGGCGTGGCTCGATGACTGACCGGTTGAACTCGGAGAAGACGTAGAGCGCGGCGCCCGAGTCCCGGCTACCCGCTGCCACCACCTGCAGGTACACGGTGTTTGGGCCGCCAGAGCACCCCGACGGTCCGCGCTTCTCTCGCGTGCGCAGGTGCCGCAGCGGGTCCTTGCGCGGCCGCTCGCGGCGGGCGGGTGCCTGCGATATGGTGCGTCCCTGCGACATGGTGCGTCCGGCCGCGGACCGCAGCAGCGAGCAAAGCGCCCACATGCGCCCGTCTCCACCAAACCTGAGAAAGCCGCCGGTCACCTACGCCCGCGTTCCCCGTGCACCACCTAGCCGCTCCGCATGGCGGATCCAGCCAATCAGCGCGCCGTGCACCGAGCTTCCCGCCTACGCGAGGCTGCTCATCCAATAGAAAGGAGCTTTACCGCTCGGGACTTGTCAATTGACAGTGGCCATAGAGTAGAGGAATACTAGAGCGTCTCAAGCGGCCCCGCCCCTAGTTCTGTTCCGGTTTCCCGGCCGCAATTTTTTCCGGAAGCTGTTTTTCTCCTGGGGGCGGGACTTCCGGAAGCACAGTGCCAGGAAAAGCCTTCCTGGGGAAGGCGGGTCCTAGGAGTTTGGAGTTTCGCTAAAACGCTCCTGTTCCCACCAGATAAGAGCTGTGTCCTCAGGGCACGTCAGTCCCTCAGAGCTTGAGTTAGAGGTGGTTGTAGTGGTTGTGAGGATTAAATGTGAGGAAATCAATTGTATTGAGCATTAGCATAAGCGCTTTGCTAATTCTATTTCCATTGTAATTCGTATGCATACATGTTAGAACTTGATCATTTTTACGTGGTGTCCCGAGCTTGTAGTCCCAGCTACTCGGGAGGCTGAGGCAGGAGAATCGCTTAAGCGCGGAGGCGGAGGTTGCGGTGAGTCGAAATCGCGCCACTGCACTCCAGCCTGGGTGACAGATCGAGACCCTGTCTCAAAACAAAACAAAACAAAACAAAAATTGTAGTGTTTTTTGGAAAGAAAAGCAAGAATAGAGGACAAGCTCTGAAGCAAGAGTCTTGGCTCATTTGTTAGCTGCGTGATCTTGACCTCTCAGAGCCTCAGCTTTCTTATCTGTAAAATGTAATAACAGCAATAACAGTATCTCCTACTTCAGAATATAGAATTCAGTCACCTGATAATATATCAATAGCCCTTTGAGTGGCACTGTCACAGAAGAGGCACCCAGTAAATGATAGAAAATTAATACAAAATGTTTCAACTCCTAGACAATATAGCTGACCAGGGACATCACAGAGGTAGATGTCCCAATACCAGCTTTTTGAAAAAAACACCCAGTCCCCTCTTATGTAGCTAATGAGGATGTCTCACTGAAAGGGATATCACTTAAAGCCGCTAGAAATACAGGGAGCTCCCTTAAAAGAGGAAGATAATTTACCTGGAAGCTCCACTCAAATATGATTTTTTAAAGATAATTTACCTGGAAGCTCCACTGACATATGATTTTTTTAAATAAATACTGAAAGATGTCACTTTTATTCAGGAAGTAAGGGAGATTCAAGTCATGTAGATTCCTACTCGAAAATCTTGACACCTGACTTTCCAGGATCACATTTTCATATGGAGACCAGTTTCCTCTTGGTTTCTTCAGTTAAGTCAAAACTACACGTTCCTCTTTCCCCATATATTTTTGCTCATTAATGTATTTCTTGAGCTGTTTTCATTCAAATATGAAATTTTTTATGGAAGATTATCACCCACGGTGTGAAAATGTTTTGTACTTGAAATAACCATCCCAGTGAGGGTCAGGAAAACACTTCAGATCTACTTTACACAGTTAGAGGGCGTTACAAACTGAAAAGATTATCATACCACCATCTCCGTAAGTATTTGAAATAAAAATGATAGTTTTTAAAAGTTGCTTAAAGCCTGGGCACCCTGGCACATATCTGTAATCCCAGCACTTTGGGAGGCCAAGGCGGGAGAATAGCTTCAGGCTAGTAGTTCAAAACCTGCTCTGTGGCCAGGCATGGTGGCTTATGCCTGTAATCCCAGCACTTTGGGAGGCCGAGGCAGGTGGATCACCTGAGGTCAGGAGTTCGAGACCAGCCTGGCCAACATGATGAAACCCCGTCTCTACTAAAAACACAAAAATTAGCCGGGAGTAGTTGCATGTGCCTGTAATCCCAGCTACTGGGGAGGCTGAGGCAGGAGAGTCACTTGAACCCCAGAGACAGAGGTTGCAGTGAGCCGAGATCACGCCATTGCACTCCAGCCTGGGCGACAGAGGGAGATTCCATCTCAAAAACAAACAAACAAACCAGCTCTGGCAACAAAGCGAGACCTCATCTCTACCAAAAAATACTAAAAAATTTAAAAATAAATAAGTAAAAATTAGCTGGACATGGTGGCACGCACCTGTTGTCCCAGCTACTCTGAAGCCTGAGACAGGAGGATCACATGAACCCAGGGGTTTGAGGCTGCAGTGAGCTATAATCATACCACTTTACTCCAGCCTGGCTGACAGAGTGAGACACTCTCTACAAAAAAACAAACAAACAAAAAAATTAATTCATTAAAACTGCTTTTAAAAAGTGTAGTGCAATAAATAAAATACTGATTTTTTTCCTGTGATGACTGCTTTGATCCTTTTAAAA
This sequence comes from Gorilla gorilla gorilla, assembly GCF_029281585.2. Lineage (NCBI taxonomy): Eukaryota > Metazoa > Chordata > Mammalia > Primates > Hominidae > Gorilla > Gorilla gorilla. The sequence goes on from NC_073243.2 coordinate 28,303,012, forward strand.
AATATATCAAATTTCACAAACAAAAATACATTGGTTCCTCTATTTTATCGGTGCCCTATGTGCATATCTATCTGTTGGGTAATCTTAAACTACTTATCTCAAAATTATAGGAGGAATCAGTTTTGGTCATCTACTTATATAAAATTCTGAGGGCTGGATGCTATTTAGGTTGTTTCTAGGGCCCAGTGTACTTTCTGCGCTTATGCTCTGGGTCATATTTTTATTCCTGGTATATGAAGACAATAGCTAGTACTTCTTCAATCTGAGGTTATACTGGAATGTAAATTTCATGAGCCTGGGATTTGTCTATCTGGTCCTCTGCTGTATCATTAGCTCCTAGGACAGAGTCTGGCTTGTGGCAGACAATAAATACTAGGAAATTAGAAGCAAGCCAGTAGCTTAAATGAGGTTTTCAGTTTACAACTAAGCAGGGCCTAAAATTCAATCAAGACAACCATGTATGTGTTTTCTGAAGGGGATTGGTTTGACTGGTACCTCCAAAAGGATAGTTCAGAGAGTCTGAAACAGAAAAGTGTCTCTGGACTTGCTGGAGTAGAGGCAGCCTGACCATCGGGACAGCAGAGAAAGTGGAAATCGAGGCGACAGACTTTCAGAAGTCAGTGATATTAACAATTAATATAATACAGCCACTTCCTCTTGCTTTGAGTCTCTTTTTGTTATCCATTTTGTATATGGGCAGCTTGTGGCTTGAAATCACTTTCAGTCCTTTTGTTGGTCACGGTTGTGTTTAGTAAGAATAGCCTGTCTCTGCTCCTTGCAGTGGCTGCTGGGTGGCTCAATGGGAGTGGAACCTCACACTCACAGGTGGGAGTGTGGAACCCACACTCACAGGTGTGGGTCCTGGGTACTGGCCCTGCTGGGGGTGCTTTGGTTCATTTCCCATTGCCTCTCCATCCATGTAGACTGTCCACATTCAGTAGTTGGGCTGAGCTTCTCTGAATGGTGGTCAGCCTCCAAAAAGATGAAATGAAATTGCAGTGCTTCTGAAGAATAAGGCCCAGAAGTCAACGCAAGACACAGACAGCACCCACCTAGATTCAAAGGGAGGAAAATTATATTCTGCCTCTTGAGGGGAGAAGTATCAAAGTCACATTGCAAAAGAGCCCTTGCCATGGAAAAGTCCAGGCTTTCTTGGAACCCTCTGATTATCCTATGGGGGAGTCCTATGAAGAGATGGCTGCCAGGCAGAATAATCTGGCCAATGAATGCTGGGAGCAGTACATTTTCATATGCCTGTAGTTACAAAGGTATAATTTATAACTTGACTTTCTGCTGTACACGCTTGTAAGTATGGTTGCCATAAGCTAGTCCACTCATATGTGGCCATCTCTTGGGTATATTTATAAATCAGACTTTTGTACCTACAAAGCTGGGGGAGTTCCTGGGATCCCCAAGATCTGGTGATCTGACCCAGGGACACATACTTTGGGACCCTGTCTGAAATACCCTCTGGCTTTCTCCACACAGACATTCATTCATTGATTCATTCAGTACACTCACACACACACTCGAGTTTCTAGACACTCTTCTAGGGTTCTAGATGCTGTACTGAGACCTTGGTGTACAGAAAGACGAACAAGGTCTCAGAAAGCTCAGAAAGTTGGTGTCTTGGGCACGGGGATGGGGCCCCAGGGCACACAGGAAAACATTATAATAGAATCAGGACAGGGATGCTTTTGTCTTCATTGGGTCTGAGGTGTTTCTGGTTTAGAGCCCTAGAAACCTAACAACTCCAAACTTGATGGCCACAATGCATCAGAGGGAGAATTGCTTTTTGAAACAAAAGTTACTTTGGGCTGGGCACGATGGCTCACAACTGTAATCCCAGCACTTTGGGAGGCCCAGGCGGGTGGATGACTTGAGGTCAGGAGTTCGAGACCAGCCTGGCCAACACAGGGAAACCCCATCTCTACTAAAAATACAAAAATTAGCTAGGTGTGGTGGTGGGCACCCGTAACCCCAGCTGCTCAGGAGGCTAAGGCAGGAGAATCACTTGAACCCGGGAGGCGGAGATTGCAGTGAGCCAAGATCGTGCCATTGCACTCCAGCCTGGGCAACAGAGCGAGACTCAGTCTCAAAAAAAAAAAAAAAAAAAGTCTGCAGCCATGTACAGCAATGTCCTAGACCTTCACATTCACTCACTGATGCACCCCGGGCAACTTACAATCCTGCAAGTTCCATTCATGGTAAGTGCCTTATTCAGGTGCTAATTTTTTTTCTTTCTTTCTTTCTTTTTTTTTTTTTTTTTTTTTTGAGATGGAGTTTCACTCTTGTTGCCCAGGCTGGAGTGCAATGGCACGATCTCGGCTCACCGCAACCTCCACCTCCTGGGTTCAAGCAATTCACCTGCCTCAGCCTCCCGAGTAGCTGGGATTACAGGCATGCACCACCACACCCGGCTGGTTTTTTTGTATTTTTAGTAGAGATGGGGTTTCTGCGTGTTGGTCAGGCTAGCCTCGAACTCCTGACCTCAAGAGATCCACCCACCTCAGCCTCCCAAAGTGCTGGGATCACAGGTGTGAGCCACAGCGCCCAGCTCAGGTGCTGATTTTTTATAGCACATTTTCACTGTATCTTTTCCATGTTTAGATAGATTTAGACACAAATACTTGCCATTGTGTTGCAATTGCCTGCAGTATTTAGTACAGTCACGTGCAGCCTGGTTTGTAGCCTAGGCGCAGTAGGTTGTACCATACAGCACAGGTGTGCAGTAGTGTGTACCATGTAGGTTTGTGTTTGTGCCCTCTGTGATGTTTGCGCAATGACAAATTTCCCTAACAAGGCATTTCCCAGAACGTATCCTTGCCATTAAGTGATGCATAACTGTACACTGGGAACCAGAAAGAAAGAAGAAAGGAAAGTAGCTCAGCCTGGCTCAGGCTTGGAGCGGCTGCAGCTCTGCCATAATTAATGCCACCCAAGCTTTATTACCTTTAGATCCTCAGGGCCAAGCACGGTGCCCGGGAATTCGTGGAGCTCAGTGAGTCTTTGCTGAGGGCATGGAGCATCTGCCCAGCCCGAGTCCCCCCAGGTTGCCATCCCAAAATACCACAGACAGAGTGGCTTCCCCAAGACTTCAATTTTCTCAGTTCTGGAGGTTGAAAGTCTAAGATCAAAGTGTGGGCAGGGCTGGTCTCTCCTGAGGCCTCTCTCCTTGGCTTGCAAATGGCCTTCCTCTTGCGGTACCTTAATGTGGTCTTTCCTGTGTGCTCACATGCCCTGGTGTGTCTCGTGTGTCCTAATCTCCTCTTCTTATAGGGACACCGGTGAGCTTGGATTATGATTTACCCTAACAGCCTCGTTTAATTAATCACCTCCTTAAAGGCCCTATCTCCAAATGTAGTGACATCCTGAGGTACTGGGGTTACGGCTTCAACAAGTGAGTTTTGACCAGCCTGGCCAACATGGTGAGACCCCGTCTCTACTAAAAATTCAAAAATTAGGCGTGGTGGCGGGTGCCTGTAATCCCAGCTACTGGGGAGGCTGAGGCAGGAGAATTGCTTGAACTTGGGAGGTGGAGGTTGCAGTGAGCTGGGATCACGCCACTGCACTCCAGCCTGAGCTACAGAGTGAGACTCCGTCTAAAAAAAAAAAAAAAAAGAATGGTGTCAGAGAAGGCTTCTCACAGAACATATGGCACGATTAGGATTTTGAAAAAATTGAGAGATTTCCAGGATGGCAAGATGAGGAAGGGTATTCTATCCAGAGCGGGCAGCATGGAGACAGGAAAGGTAGGAGTGTGCCAAGAAGCGATAGGATACACAGCAGTTCACTGAGGGTTCACTTCATCATAGGCACACTTTCCATACACGTGTCCAGATCACCTGCTCCTCCTAGAGCTCTTGTGAGGTGTAGCCTATTACTATTCTCATTGTACAGATGAGAAACTGAGGCTGAAAGGGCTTAACTTGCACAAGCTTACAAAATTAAGTAATGCAACTAGCATGCACACCCTAGCTGCTTAGTTCCTGAGTTCACGTTCCTCCATTTCGCCTCAAACAGTTGCTATTACTGTAGGATACATTCAGGATGAAGTAGGATGAAGGAGGGTCGGCGAGGAGGCTGGCAGTCGGCGAAGGTCACAACATGAAGGGCCTTGGAGGTTTCCTTTTATCCTTTCATCCTGCAGCCCTGCCTCCAGTTCTCCCGGGTCAGAGGAGGGGGCGCAGAATCAGGTCCTAGAGGAGCGCGATGCGCGCCCTTGGTCACTAGAGGGCGCAGAAGCGCCGGCCCTGGGGAAGGCGGAGCCAGGAGGAGGGATCTCAGATCCCTGCGAGTTTGTTGATTTATTCTCAGGGATCTGAGAATTCTAGAATTCTTCAGTTTAGCACTTTCCACTGAAGGTATTCTAAAATCATGCACACAATCACTGCAGGGCTGAGGAGGACCCTTAAATAACTAGGAATGCCGCTCGAGTCAGTGTCCACATTTGCATTCCTGGTTATGGCGCTAATGGTGCCAGATGATCCCAAACGGGCCAGAGTTTACTGTTTAATTCTTCACTCAAACTGGAGCTCAGAGATACGTTCTCAGGGGCCTCAACGTGTGTGTGTGTGCCTGTGTGTATGTGTTATGTGTGTCTGTGTGTGCGTGCGTGTGTGTGTGTGTGTGTGTTGTGTGTATATGTGTGTCTGTGTGTGTGTATGTGTGTGGGGTGTGTGTGTCTGTATGTGTTGTGTGTGTGTGTGTATGTGTGTGTATGTGTATGTGTTGGTTGTGCATGTGTGTGATTGCGTGTACATGTGTATATATGTTTGTATGTGCATGTGTGTATGTGTGTATGTATGTGTCTGTGTGTGTGAGCATGTGTATGTGTGTGTGTGTGTGTACGTGTGTGTCTTTCATTTAATTGGGTTCTTTATGTTACTTGCATTTGAGCAATGCTGGTGCAGGATCCCGTGCTCCCTGGAGGTATCCCAGGAGGTGAGCCCAGGTGTGTCAAGGTGTCCCGTGTGGAGACAGTAATAACCCGGGGTGTCAGGAGCTGTCCAGGGAGAAGAGTGAGGGTGGTGCGGCTGGCTTCTGTGGAGACGGTGTGGTGCAGTCAGGGGTTCATGGACTTTGGGGTGCTGAACCTGAACCAGAGTAGCCAGGTAACCTTGGGCAAATGTCTTAGCCACTCTGCACCTTGCCCTCCAGGATTGCCATGAGGATGAAAGGAGGTAGCAGAGGGAAGGAGTAGGCATCTCTCCCTCCTTCTCCTTTCCCCCATCCTCTCCCTCTCTTTCCAGCCCCCTCTCTCCCTCAACCTCATTCCCTCCCTCTCTCCTCTCTCCTCTCTCTGTCTCCCTTCCTTCCTCCCCCTCTCTTCTTTCTCCCTCATTCTCCCTCTTTCTTCTCTCTCTTCCCTTTTCTCTCTTCCCCTCCCTTTCTCTCCTTCCTGTTCTTTCTTTCCTTCTCTCTCTCCCTCCCTTCCTCCCTCTCTTCCCTCTCTCTTTCCTTTTCACTCTCTCCTTCCCTTTCTCTTCCTCCCTTCCTCTTTTTCCTTTCTCTTTCTCTCCCTCTCCTTTCTTTCTTCCTCACTCTCCCTCCCCTTTTCTGTCTCCCCACCCCTTTCTCCCATTTTCTCCTTCTCTTTGCCCCTTCCTTCCTTTCTTTCTCTCCCTCTCTCTCTCTTTCTTTCTTTCTCTCTTTCTCTCTTTCCTTCCTTCCTTCCTTCTTTCTTTCTTTCCTTCTTTCTTTCTTTCTTTCTTTCTTTCTTTCTTTCTTTCTTTCTTTCTTTCTTTCTTTCTTTCTTTCTTTCTTTCTTTCTTTCTTTCTTTCTTTCTTTCTTTCTTTCTTTCTTTCTTTCTTTCTTTCTTTCTGAAACAGGGTCTCACTCTGTCGTCCAGGCTGGAGTGCAGTGGCGAGATCTCGATTCACTACAACCTCCGCCTCCCGAGTTCAAGCGATCCTCCCACCTCAGCCTCCCAATTAGCTGGGACTACAGGCTTGCACCACCACGCCCAGCTAATTTTTGTATTTTTAGTAGAGACGAGGTTTTGCCACGTTGGCCAGGCTGGTTTCAAACTCCTTGGCTCAAGTGATCTGCCAACATCGGCCTCCCAAAGTGCTGGGATTACAGGCGTGATCCACCATGCCTGGCCCCTTTCTCTCTTTCCCCCTCTTTCTCTTTCCCTTGCTCCCTCGTTTCCCTTTTTTCTTTCTCCCTCTCCTCTTTCTCTCTCTTTTCTTCTCTTCTCTCTCCCCCTTCCCTCTCTCAATCTCTCTCAGTCTCCCCAGGTTCAGAATGCTTTCCCATTTCTTTTTCTGGCAGTTAACACACCAAATTGTCATCATTTACTTGTTATATGTCTTTCTAGACTGTTATATGTCTTTCTAGGCTTCAATAGGGGAAGTGACAAGGAGTTTGTATATCATTCTAAGGGAACAGGAAGCCCCCAGAGGGTATATGAGTGGACAGTGGAATGATCAGGTTTTCATTTTCAGAGGCTGGCTCTTGCCGCTGTGTGGAGAGGAGGCGGGGAGGACCCAGGGGCACAGTGGGCCTGTAGGGGCGGGCTTGTAACCTGGACTGAGGTGGGAATGGCAGAGATGAAGAGAAGTGGACAGATCGGGACCTGGTTTTACACGGAACCCTCAGAGCCTGCTGACGGATGACGGGTGTAGTCAGGGGTAAACAATATTCGGGAATCAAGGAGAGCTCCAAGGTTTTGACCTGGCCAAGTGGGCTGATGAAGTCGCCTTTGTGGGGATAGTAAAAGACAGATGGGGAGCAGATTTTGGGTAAAAAGCAAGAGTTCTGTCTTCCACATGTCATATTTGGATTGCCAATTGTGGGTAGATCCAGCACGTGCTCTGTTCCACCCCTGACTCTGGAGTTGTAGGAGAATTTAGGACTGGGGACATAAAATTGTGGTTCATTGACATTCGGATGTTGTATAAAGCCAAGGGACTAGCTGAGATCCCCTGGGGAGAGTCATCTCATATAGTGAAGAAGACACGTCCCAGGCCCAGCCCGGAGACTGTGGCATTCCCAATATTGAAACTTAAGCAGAAGAGTTGGAGCCGGGAAAAGGAGGCCAAGGAGGAGCCGCCAGTGAGTCATTGGAAAACCAGTAGCACGTGGAGTCTCAACAAGAAGAAATGAAAACATTTAAACAGAGTGAAAATTCTGGCAAACGCTGCTGAGAAGTCAGATTTCATACAAACACAGGTGGGCAAATCACCCCCACTCTGCATGCTCAGCTACCAGTCATGGCACCCTTCTCCACACCCATCCCCACTTCAGACAGCACCTCAGCATCCTTCTCAACACAGTCTTATTTTTTCTTATTTTATTTTATTTTTGAGATAGAGTCTTGCTCTGTTGCCCAGACTGGAATCCAGTGGCGTGACCTTGGCTTACTGCCCCCTCCACCTCCCAGGTTCAAGCCATTCTCCTGCCTCAGCCTCCAAGTAGCTGGGATGGCAGGCGGCCCCCACCACGCCCGACTAATTTTTGTAGTTTTAGTAAAGATAGGGTTTCACCATGTTGGCCAGGCTGGTCTTGAATTCCTGACCTCAGGTGATCTGCCTGCCTTGGCCTCCCAAAATGCTGGGATTACAGATGTGATCCACTGCACCCAGCCCATTTATTTATTTCTAATTTTTGCCATAGGCAGTGGGGGAAGAAATCAACATGGTGATTCTGGAAACCACTACTCATGGATTGAAGGTGGCATGTAAATGAAATCTATTTGCCATTCTTCAGATAATCTTATTTCCCAGCTATCTAGATGAAGACATTGCATCCCAGAGAGATAGTTACCTTGGCAATACTTCACCACTAGACATCCGGTATTCACCTTTCAGTCTAGCAGTGTAGTGATAGGGTCATGAGGAAAGACATATTTGTGTGGATTCTATGACTTTTTTGTGGCATCCTTGTGTTGTTAGTCAGGGTTATCCACAGAAACAGGATGTGAAGATGAAACAACAGATACATAGATAAATAGATGATAGATAGATATAAATATACCTAGAAACATAGATGATAGATAGATAAATATAAATCTTTTATTATTTATTTATTTATTTGCTGTTTATTCAGTTTTTGAGATGGAGTCTTGCTGTGTTGCCCAGGCTGGAGTGCAAAGGCACGATCTCGGCTCACTCTAATGGCATGATCTCAGCTCACTGCAACCTCCGCCTCCTGGGTTCTGGCTATTCTCCTGCCTCAGCCTCCTGAGTAGCTAGGACTACAGACACATGCCACCACACCCGGCTAATTTTTGTATTTTTAGTAGAGATGCGGTTTCACCGTGTTGGCCAGGCTGGTCTTGAACCCCTGATCTCAGGTGATCCACCTGCTTCAGCCTCTCAAAGTGCTGGGATTACAGGCATGAGCCACTGTGCCCGGCCAGATAGATATAAATATTTTAATAATTATTTTAAGGAATTGGCTACGGTGATTGTAGAGACAGACAAGTTCAAAATCTGCAGGGTAGGCTGGCAGGCTGGAGACTCGGTGAAGAGTTGCTATTCAAGGCTGAGGACAGCCTGCCATCAGCATTCCTTTTTTCTTTGGGAAAGTCAGTCTTTTCTTGAAGGCCTTCAGCTGATTGGATGGGGCCCATCCACACTACAGTGAGTCCTCTGCTTTACCCAAAGTCCACTGATTTAAATATTAATGTCACCTAACAGATCTCTCACAGAAACATCTAGAGTAATGTTTGACCAAATACCTGGCTACCATGACCTAGCCAAGTTGACACACAAAATGAACCATAACACATTGGTTGACGTTAGTTACTTCTAAGAAACTGAGTTAAAAGTGGTCTCGTCTGATGTCGGAAGGAGGGGTAGGGGTGGAAAGAACAAGAGTGGTGGATGCTGGCTGTCCATTGCTGAGGAAGCGTATCTCCACCTGCCATGGTGAACTTGGCTTTGGTGATTTTTAAGGCACTGGAAAACTGAGTACCCTCATAAAAGCAGTAACAGCTGCAATTTACTGAGCACTTACTGTGTGCCAGGCATCCTGCTAGGTGCTTTTCATGGTTTATCTTGTTTGGAATTACTCTGGCCCCATCTGGCAGACACCGTGCACAGCTTTCCCTGCCTGGGGTCAGCTACCTCCTCAGGCCTCTAACTCAGGAAGTTGGCTGGACACAAGGCCCCTGTCTCTGGGACCCGCCAATCTTTCCGATCCCTGCTCCACAGATTGGGAAATGTTTTTCAAGAGAGATAACGAGCAGGAGTTTCTCTTCTCCTTCCTTAGCTTGAAGCTTTTTGTCCTCTTCATTTCCCCAGGGGCTTAGGCTTTTGAAACCTAATCCTGGAAGACTTCTTTGTTCTCAGCTCTCTCTTCTGCCTAATCCCTCCTGAGAGTGGGCCTAGCTGTTTGGTGAGGGAAGGGCACAGGGGGACTTTTCCTGGAAGAAAAAGTTGGTTAATATTTTTAAAGACATTACCCCACCTCATTGGTGACAATCGATCATGTCAGCGCGTCTCCTTTTCCTGGCCATGTATTTTACTTTTCTTTTCCCTTCCGTCCCTGCTTCCCTGCACCTCTATAATGTCGTAAAGGAAGGGAGATGAGCTCAAAGCTTTGAATATACCTGACCATTACTGACTCAAGACAATGCTACAGGCTCCTGTTTTATAAGAGAAAAAGAATTCATGGAAGCTTTTCTGGAATACGGCTTTATGTTCATATTCTACTCACCCCCTCTCTCTCCTCATAACTAAAGGGAGCTGGTAGCAACCACCCTGCTTTGCAGCTCAGCTGGTAGAATGCCTGGAGAGCAGCCAGTGGCCTGGGTTCAATCTCCTGATAAGTCATCAATTTCTTTCTCACCCAAAACATCTGGTTTGGGATCCTGAGTTATGAGCTAATATTAAATATAAAAGTTTATAGCATCACATATATAATGCTGTTGATTAGAAACATCAAGAAAAGTAATTGACTGGAAGGGACTTGGTGTGACCAGCTGCTTGAACATCTGGATGGTATCCAAGGGGCCTGAATTGAATTCCCAATTCATCCATTCGTTCTTGGCCAGCAGTATCTGGTTTGGGATCTTTAAAGATTTGACTCTCCTCCTTGGCTATGGCTTTTTCTCAATGTTTTATACATAAGCATGTGAGTGTGTGTTTCAGTTAACTGAAAAAAGCTAAAATAAAATCACTGTAGTTTTTATCTTCTCTTGCATCTGTTCATTAGACATTTATGGTTTTTATGATTTCCCGAGCCTCATCGTGTTACCAACAATGAACACTAGGGGGCAGTGTACACTCATGTTTTTCCTCCATGGGCTAAGATTTGTGAAGAGTGCCCCAATCCACCTCTCCATCTGGTTTGCGGTTGAGATGCCCAAGAGCGGGAAGGGTTCCTACCAGCATGGGGCTTTGTTCTCAGAAAGCTTCTCTAAGATACGTTACTTAGATACATCTGTAAAATCCCTCAGTCAACTGCACCCCTGTGACCTATAGCCTGAAGTTAACCAAGCCTTTTCGTGACAGCCTATGTTCTGTTTGCTGAATAGCTGCTTCTCCTTCCTTTCTCTTTTCTGTTGGGTTTGGTTCCTGCCAGAACAACACGGATTTGCCCATCTCCCCTGACACACTCCGGTCCAAGGTTTAAGCAGGGCAGTCATTTCCTTACTGGAATCCCTTCCCAAACAGCTTCTTCCCAGGCTATCAGGCAGAAAGTATTTTGCATCTCCTGTGCCAACTCAGACTGAGGTAGCTGCTTGGAGTATTGTTTTGAGAAGGCCTCAGGGTCCAGGCTCAAGAGCAAGAATGCTATGCTTGATTGGCAATGTCTTCCTCCCTTCCCTTCCCTCCTTCCTTCCTTCTGTTCCTACCCCGCTCCTTCCCTCCCTTCTCCCCTCCACTGCTTCCTCCTTCCTTTCTTTTTTCCTTTTTTCTTTTCTTTCTTATTGAATTCCGTTGAAGAGCCAGGTACTGGGCAAAACATTTCAATAGTGGACAAGATCATCTTGGTTTCTGCCCTCACAGAATTTACAAACCAATGGGAGAGACAGTAAAAAAACTGGGCACGTGGTAAGCCCTATGCTAGGGAAGCAATCGCGTGGTGTGGGGCACGCAGAAGGGGTACCTCACCCAGGCTTGGGCGTGAGTGATGAAACAAGGATGCATACCATAAAACCAAGGAGGGAAGGGGCAAAGAGTCAAGAGTCAAGGGGGAAATGTTAGAGCAGAAAAATACATGCAGGCAGCTCTTGCTTTTCACTTTGCTGCTCTGAGTCAATCTTTGTCTAGAAACCACCCGTATCCCTCACCTGCAGATGTCTTAAGTGGCTTTGGGCTATTGGAGTGGCAAAGTCTATGGCCTGCAGGGGCCAGGAAGGTAAGATGGGTGATCCAGAGGATCAGAGCAAGCTAAGTCTCTGTGCTGCATCTGAGGGGGTGGAGCTCCATCTTGAGCCAGGCAACGGTGGCTCTGTAAAACGCAGGCTCAGACAGTGTCAGATCTCGGGACTGTTTTGCAATGGAGGCTGAGAACTAGATTTTATGTGAAATTTCCTGAAAATATTTACTAACACTTTATGGGCCAAAAAGCTTAGGCATGAAGGCAAATTTAGGCCCTTGGGGATCTCTGGCCTAATGGCGCCTTTGCGTCCATGTCTGCCACCTAGTGGTGGATGTGGGTTCCTTCACTCTGTTTTTCTGTAACAGCAGCCGGAACCAACTTCCTTCCTTGCTCCCTTCTTAAATTTGGCTTTTGATTTCCAAAAAAAAAAAAAAAAAAAAAAAAAATTGTTATGAAACGTTTAGGGTGCCACCCTGATGGCGGTTTTCGCCTTTCTTTTCCGGAAATCAGCGAAATCGAAGTTGGGGCGGATGGGGATGATGTTGAGAGGGTTGTTTGGGACGTGGGGGGTGATGACAGTGACAGGCTTGAGCACCTGCTTTGCTGGTGTGAACTCGCAGGCTGATATCAACTGATTGAATGAAATATGATTACCACCTTGACCTGTCTGGAGTCCAGATCCGGAGACTCTGAGTGCTCCTTGCAACATTAAGGATATATGATTCCATCGTGAGAGTGGGCCTTCTCAGCCAGGGTCTCCAGAGCCTTAGGGCTTTTTTCTGAATGGACTGAATTCATGGTGGTCTTTGAGCCCCCTCGAAATTGTGTGCAAAAGTGTTTGCTTGTGCATTTTTCTTGGAGAGAGCTGCTAGCCTGAGTCAGATTCTCAAAGGGCCTATAACTCAGGAAGGGGAAAGGCAAGGCTGAAAAATGGGTTTCTCAAACTGAATGAGTACCCCAATGCTTGTTAAAATGCAGATTGTGGCTGGGCTCGGTGGCTCATGCCTGTAATCCCAGCACTTTGGGAGGTCAAGGTGGGTGGATCACGACATCAGGAGTTCCAGACCAGCCTGGCAAACATGGTGAAACTTTGTCTCTACTAAAAATACAAAAATTAGCTGGGCATGGTAGCGGGTACCTGTAATCCCAGCTACTCCTCGGGAGGCTCAGACAGGAAAATCACTTGAACCCAGGAGGCAGAGGTTGCAGTGAGCCGAGATCATGCCACTGCACTCCAGTCTGGGCGACAGAGTCCATCTAAAAAAAAAAGTGCAGATTGCTGGGTCCCACCCCCAACGTTTCTGATTCAGTAGGAGTGGAGTGGGACCCCTCAAATTGCCTTTCTAGCAAGTTCCCAGGTGATCAGACCACACAGTGAGGACTCCAGGTGGAGAGTAACAGCACTTAGAGAACAGGTCTCACGCGTTCTGCCCTGATGCTGGAACTCATAGTTGGGAATCTTGCTTTCAATTACAAAGCAAAAACAAACAAACAAAAAATGCACTGTGTTTTATTTCTGGATGCCGCCTAACTCCTAATCCCATCCTTTGCTGTGTCAAAAATGTTTTAAAGATTCTGGGCAACAACTCTTCCTTTTGGACCTTTGACTTAATGATTTGCTGCTTAGAAGCCAAAAGACAGTGAGCTGGCTTCTGGAGAATGGGAGGCTGAGGAGTGTGATGGCGCTGTAACAAGGATAGGCAGTATCTAAGGGCAATATAATCATATACACATTAAGAATATATCATATATTCTTAAAGTTGCAAGGAGCACTCAAGGTCTTTGGATCTGGACTCCGGAAAGTTCAAGGTGTTAATCGTATTTCATTCAGTCGATTGGAATCAGCCTGCAAGTAGCAGAGATGCTTAATGGCTGTCTCCCTCCACACTGGTGTCACTGCATTAGAATTTGCTCAGAGGAGTATCTTGGTGGTGGTTGCGTGAATTGGTTCTGAGGGACATAGCCCATGTCCCCTTAGTACCCTTGTATGATGCACCTGAAGTTTGTCTAAGGAAAGACTAAGACCCCTTTCAACTCTAGGAATTTCTGAAATCTGTTAAAAAGACACATCAGAACCTTTAAATTCTATTTCCACGTAATCTTTGTCCACCTGCCATGTCTGCTTTCCTGGAGAAAGCTCATAGCCTTCTGCTGAGAAAATCACGTTGACATAGAGAAAATCACCTTGACGTAGTGAAAATCACCTTGACGTAGTGAAAATCACCTTGACATAGAGAAAATCATCACCCAAAAGCAATTCAGCCCTCATTGCATGCTAGATGCCTTCCTTGCCAAGGGCACTAAATGTGCCAACAGATGTCAGTGTGCTCTGGGAGGTCTCATTTGCATAGTGTGAGGCCCCAAGAATAATGGGGATCCAGGCTTCCCATCCCTCTCTCCATGGAAGCTGGGAAGGTTCCAAGCTTCTAGCACAGCACTCAGGGTGGCCAGAGCTTTGTGGGAACCTGAGTAGGGTATTTGGCCTGCAGAGTCTGGGCCTGTGGAAGTCCTCCATCACCTGACTTCCCATCTCCATCTTCTCTGTTTCGAGCTTTCCCTGTCTGTCTGCAAAATTAAAAGGTGGATGTTTGCCTCTTGAGATTGTTGTTTGAGGAAGTGGAATAGCACACAGGAAAGGGCTTTGGGTTCCTGTGAAGTGGGCTCTGCAAAGTAGGAGAGGGTGGGCGGAATTTTCCACATGGCAGAAATAATAGTCCTCCCAGAGGTTAGGACTTTCCAGGACTTTGGTGGTGGCCAGATGTACCTAATAATGTGGCTGGTGGGATCCCTTTGCAGCCAGGAGCTGAGTCAGTGGGTAAAGGGTAAAGTACTCAGGGATGGGATAAGCAAGGTGCCTCCCTAACTTGGGAAAAATGGAATTTTATGAGGGGAAATCGCTTTGATCTTTGTAACTGTTCTGCCCTCCGCTGGGTGCTGTATGTTGAGAGTGCTTGGCAGTAGGGAGTGTATTAGTCCGTTTTCACGCTGCTGATAAAGACATACCTGAGACTGGGAAGAAAAAGAAGTTTAATTGGAATTACAGTTCCACATGGCTGGGGAGGCCTCAGAATCATGGCGGGAGGCAAAAGGCACATCTTACATGGTGGTGGCAAGAGAAAATGAGGAGATGCAAAGGCAGAAACCCCTGATAAAATCATCAGATCTTGTGAGACTTATTCACTACCACAATAACAGCATGGGGGAATCCGTCCCCATGCTTCAAACTATCTCCCACTGGGTTGCTTCCACAACACTTGGGAATTATGGAAGTACAATTCAAGATGAGATTTGGGTGGGCACACAGCCCAATCACATCAGGGAGACAGGGAAGGGCTCTTTTGATCCCTGTTCTTTTTGGAAATAGAACGGGGGTTGTCTCACCACTTTGGGAGAGAATATGTGGACCAGGAAGACTCTGGTTTCACAGAATAGCGGGGAGGATGCCACTGCAGGACATTGCAGGTTCACCTCTCTGTACTTTTCTGGGAGTCCCAGCATTAGATGAAAGAGAGAGGCAGAGTCATGTGGGGAAAGAGCCCTGGATGGGAGTCAAATCCTCCAGCTCTTGTCTCTGTTAGGGCAGAAAGTAGGTATGATTTGGGACAAGTCTCTTCATCTATCTGAGACTCTGTTTCTGAAACTGGCCCAATTTCCTCATAGAACTAATATTTATGGTTTTTTTTTAAATAAACAGAAAAATTGACCCTCCTGTTGTTGAAATGTGAAATTTCCATTTGTCTCATTTTAGTCCCTTCCTCAAGAAACCAACCATCAAGCAAGGGACTAAAACTCATCAGATTACTGCATCCAGATAATGAGATGCCAGGCCACTCATCCATTCTGATTGCTTCCTTATTCCTCCCTAGTTCCTGTTTTCCCATCTTCCCTGCCATTTTAGTTTCCCTCCAATTTTAGTTTGTTGGAGAGACAGATTTGAGGCTGATCTCCCATTCTCCTTGCCTGCTGCTTGCGATTAAAGTCTTCTCCAGCTGACAATACTTGTTGTCTCAGTAATTGGCTTTTTGTGCAGTGAGCAATGGGACCTAGACAGAAACCCTGGCATTCTGGTAACATATGCAGATCCACAAAGTGAGGGCATTGGATCTGATTCCTTAATAAAAATGGAAATCTAGCATTCTTGCCTTTCTCTTTAATAGGGAGGATTAGAGAATTTAGAAGTTGAAAATAGCTTTTTTTTAAACCCTTGCTTTCAAGATTATTGAGGTATCATTCCCGTATATGAATGCATCCACTTTAAGTGCAGTGGATGAGTTCCATCAGAGGCATATGCCTGAGTAAGCACTACCACAGTCAGGAGATAGAAGGTTTCCTCCCCTTGGGATGGTTCTCTGTGTCCCTTCCCAGGCAGTCCCCTCTCATCCCCTCCTGGTCCCAGGTGACCCTGCCACTTCTGACTTAAACCTAACTTTTCTTTGTGCTCACTGTATTAGTGCCCCATTGCTGCTGGGGAAAAGTGCCACACAGTTAGTAGCTCAACACAAACCTATTCACTTACAGTTCTGGATGTCAAAAGACTAAAGTGGGCTGGCAGGGCTGCCTTCCTTCCAAAAACTTTAAGAGAGAATCTGTTTCCTTGACTTTTCCACCTTGTAGATGCTGCCAGCATTCCCTGGCTCATGGCCCTGCATCCCTTCAATTTGCTTCTATCACCTTTCCCTCTCTGACTCTGAATTCTCCTGCCTCCCTCTTCTAAGGACTCCTATGATTAGAGTGGGCCCACTTGGATAATCCAGGATTATCTCCTCATAGCAAGACCCTTAACTCAACCACATCTGTGGAATTCCTTTTGCCCTGTACTCGTAGGTTCTGGGGATTAGGATGTGGATACCTGTGCAAGGAAGGAAAGGGATTGTTGAACCCACCACAATTACACAGCCCAGGAAAAACATCCAAGATGGCAGCCAACCTTTCCAGATCAGATTTCCCATCAGGGGGTCATGTTTATCTTCTCAGCCACATCTGCTTCTCTGCTTCAACTTCACAACACAAGGAGGTTTTCTCCCCGTTCAAATAAAAATGGGACTACCTAATATTAATTCTTCATCTCATATGTGCTAGACACTTTTCTAAGCACTTTATATACCCTTAACTCACTTAATCCTCACAGCAATTATATTAAGTAAATGCCATTTTTATTCCTGCTTTATCACTGAGAAAACCGAAACACCAGAAGCCTAAGGAAATTTCCCAGGTCATGTAGCAAATATATTGGAGCAGGGATTCAGCTGAAGGAGGCTAATACTGGCCTCCCTCCTGCAAGTCACTGCAAATATCAGACTGCCTCTCTCCATGTTTCCTTAGCCGTACATTTGGGACCAGTTTCCTCATTGCTTGTGAAAAAATCAGAACAGACCCAAATGTGCCACTTAGGCCTATTGATCATCCTGAGTCAAAGGCAGTTGAGAAACAGCAGGTGCTGACCTTCTTACCTAAAAACAGGGCATAAATTTCCCATGAGGAATGCCCTTAATGTACTAAGAAGAGGAGAACATTTTCATCACTGGAGATGAAGAGCAGATGGCAAGATGAATCTGTACAAAGAAATATACTAAAATAACCCTTGCTTTCTATTCGTTCCCCCCAGATATTTCCTAGTCACTTTTCCAGTTTACTGCCCCTAGCCCAAACCCTTTTTCCTTTGTCTTGACAGTTCTCCACAATTTATTGTTAAAATGGTATATAAGCTTTCATGCCTAACAATTTCTTTGGATCCTCATTTTTTTGTATATGAAGGTCTCTATGTACACACAAAAATATTAATATCAGGCTGGGTGTAGTGACTCACACCTGTAATTCCAGCACTTTGGAAGGCCAAGGTGGGCAGATCACCTGAGATCAGGATTTTAAGACCAGCCTGGCCAACATGGCAAAACCCTATCTCTACTAAAAATACAAAAAAAAAAAAAAAAAAAAAAAAATTAGCCAGGCGTGGTGGTGCATATCTGTAGTTCCAGCTACTTGAGAGGTTGAGGGAGAAGAATCACTTGAACCCAGGAGGTGGAAGTTGCAGTGAGCCGAGATCACTCCACTGCACTCCAGCCTGAGCAACAGGGCAAGAGTCTGTCTCAGAAAACAAACAAATAAACAAACAACACAAAATATTAATATCAAATAAAATGTGTATGCTTTCCTCCTGATGGTCTGTGTTTTATCAACTTAATTCTCAGGCCCAACCACAGAACCTAAGAGGGTAGAAGAAAAGTTTTTCCTTCCCTAGAGTTCTCACGCATTTTGTTTCCCCTCAATTTCCTCTTTGTCTCTACCTTGACTATTTTTATTATTTTTGTTGTGTTTGGTTTGGTTTGAGATGGAGTTTTGCTCTGTTGCCCAGGCTGGAGTGCAGTGGCATGATCTCGGCTCTCTGCGACCTCTGCCTCCCAAGTTCAAGCGATACTCCTGCTTCAGCCTCCCGAGTAGCTGGGATTACAGGCGTGTGCCACCACACCAAGCTAATTTTTGTATTTTTAGTAGAAACAGGGTTTCACCATGTTGATCAGGCTGATCTCGAACTCCTGACCTCAGGTGATCCACCCGCCTTGGCCTCCCAAAGTGCTAGGATTATAAGCATGAGCCACTGTGCCCAGCCTACTCTGACTATTTTTAAAAGCCACATTCAAATCTTCACTTTTCCATAAATGCTTCCCAGGTCACTATTGGCTTGTTGATGAAACTGCAGGCTCTTCCCTCACCCCCAGTTCACCCTGAGGAGTAGGATGATTGTGCATATGAAGGGTGAAAAGCTTGGATGGATTAGACTGGAGAGGTTGGGAGAGGAGCTCGTAAGACCATCTGCTCCCTTTCAGGTGTCATGTGGCATTGGTTTGAACTCTTTTCAGAATGAAAAGAACAACTTATGGGCTTCAGCAAAAAAGAACAGTTACTAGCTCAATGAAGTGTAAAGGCCAGAGGCAGACATGGTAGGGAATCTTCAGTGATGACTATATCTAGGCACTTGCTATAGTTTTGAAGTTTGACCCTCCTAACCTCATATTGAAATTTGATCTCCAGTGTTGGAAGTGGGGCCTGGTAAGAGGTGTTTGGGTCATGGAGGCAGGTCCCTCATGAATGGCTTGGTGCCATCCTGGTGGTAGTGAGTGAGTTCTTGCTCAACTGGTTCTTTCAAGAGCTGGTTGATAACAAGAGACTGGCACCTCACCCTTCTCTTGGTTCCTCTCTCACCATGTGATTTATGCACACACTGGATCCTTTTCACCTTTCAGCATAAATGGAAGCAGTCTGAGGCCCTCACCAGAAGCAGATACTGGAAACATTCTTCTTATACAGTCTGCAGAACCATGAGCCAAATAAACCTCTTTGTTTTAAAATTACTCAGCCTCAGATATTCCTTTATAGCAACACCAGTGTTCAAAAGATATCACCAGGAATTTGTCCCACTGTACCTCTGAGTCCCACGCTCCTCTTTGTCGGTCTAATTCTCAGATGGGCTCTACCCAGGAGGAAGCAGATGGATATTGGAAGCTCCAGGCAGATGGTCCGTTATCTTAGCATCCCTGGCAGAAAGGGAATGTCTTGTTCACAAATGTTCCAATGAAAGTCTTGGGGATGAGGTTCATTAACTTTCATTGGCTAGTTTGGATCGTATGCCCAACTCTGAACAATCCCTGAAGTAGGGGGACTTCTTATTTGCCAAGATGGTTTCCTTGCCCACCTATAGAATGAAGGGAAAGGGCCAGCCGATCCTAACCTTATAGACTGATGGCGAGAAAGAAATGGCCTCCTAAAGCAAAATAGGGATGATATTATCACCAGAAAAAATCGTCTCTGGCCATCCAAAAATGACAGATGGTTCTTCATACACTCTTTTGAATCTGATAATTTTAGAGGTCTGCTGTCCTCTTTCTGGATTGGCCTTGGAAATATCTCTTGTCAAAGGACTGGGTCTACCCCTGCCTATCAGACTGTTTCTCCTCTTAATGCCGTTTTAAATTCTGTGTACTTACAACAAAGGAGTCACACAGTCACACAGGCTTAATCAAACCTTGACAAAATTTGTCTTTATAGCTCATACTCATTCCAGGCCAGTAACTGGAAATCCAGTTAACCAGAATATAGGGTGTGTTAGATCCTGGTGGGCTGTACCAGATGCCCTTTTCAAGGCCCACACACCCATTTCCTAGCTCCTAGGAATATCGTTCATAGCTGTGAGGGCTCACAGTCATGGTCATCATTGAGAATTGTCCCATGGCTACAGGGAACTGCTTTACCCTGAGATTACAAAAGCTCAGCCCTCTTAACCTCAACTGCGGGCATCTCTAAAGAGTTACTCCAACTGCAGAACTCCCTGTTGTACTGGCTGAGGCATCAGTTGCAGCTACATTGTGGGTCAATTTTCCCCTCTGCCTATTCCTGTCTTTCCTCTTTCCTTACTGCTGTCCTTTCCACAGTGAACTTTCTATATGCAACTCATTCCATAATTTGTTTCCAGGGAACCCAATAAGACATCTGGCCTCCTCTCTTTATGGTCAGTCCACTTATTGCCCTACGAGAAATAAGTAAATTTCACCTTTTAAAGTCTCTAATTTGGGGAATAGGTTTTCTATTGTCCTGGTCTAACCTCTGTCTTAGGTAGGCTCTGGGTGCCTGGGGTTTGGGGTATCTTCTTGGGACAATTTCACCAGAAACAACACACAGATGCAGGCATGCAACTGAATTGGCTGATTTCATATTAGTTGCATGAATATTTTGCTGAATTTTCAAGTGATAAATGCAGAATAGACTTGGATGGAAGTGAAGTGATCAGGCTTAGTGGGAGAGAGAAAAGCAGATTTGTTGTTCTGAGAGCTATTGTCTCATGGGTGTCTGCTCATCACTCAAGGCTCAGTTCAATGTTACCTCTTATAAGAAGCTTTTCCTGCTCGTTAAAGGCGCTTGTTGTCTGGCCTTTCTTTTTATGTTTTACATGTTTTTGTCAAGTCTTTGCACACAGACACATATCATTACAAATACTGTATAATGTCTCCTCCAGAAAGGTGTTTTACAAACTTCTTTTAAGAAAACACATGGAACATAAGATTTATTATAGGAATTAGATCCTATACATTGTAGGAGGAGTTGGGGAATGAAGATCCAGAAAGAGGAGTTGAAGGATCGGAGAAATGTCATCCACCAGCCCTCCTGAAGCACCAGCGTAGTGACATTAAATTAAGCTTACCCTAAAGCTGTCTCCTTGCATATATTTTACATTCAGTCTCCAAGTTGCTCCCTACATAGTGAACTGGAACCTAAGCAGATGTGTAAACAGGTTGTCTCCTATTCTGGCACCAATCACCGAATTTTGGCCAATCACAGGCAGCCAACTCTTCAAACCCTGTTCAAACAAGGCAGAGGCTAAGCTGTAACTAATTTAGCTGCTTCTGTACCTCATTTCCATTTTCTGTACATCGCTTCCCTTTTTCTGTCCATAAATCCTCTCCGATCACACAGCAGCGCTGAGTCTCTCTGAACCTATTCTGGTTGGGGGAGGAAAGGGCTACCCAATTTGTGAATCATGCTTTGCTCAATTAAACTCTGTCAATTTAGTTTGTCTAAAGTTTTTTTTTTTTTATTTTATTTTAAACAGTGAACACGTCAGACTTTACAGGGCAGTCTTGGAGGCAGGCATGTCTAGCTGCCAGATTTTTAAATGTTTTTACCACAGTCCACAGTAAGAAACATCTTTTATATCAAGATCCGGAAGGAAGACACACAAACACATATATGAACAGTTGAGAACAAAACTTCCACAAAATAACACTAATTCCTACCTTGTCCAACTGAGGTATTATCATAAAATATGTTTTCTCTTTGTTACTGATTCTTGACACAGAACTCCTAAAACCCTTGGAATTTCCTGAGCTATAGGAGTGTCTTTTGTATGCTAACAAGGTGACTCGTAGTAGGGTGAAGTATAAGATAGCTTTAGAATAGGGGCTAGTTGTACAATTAAAGAGTTGGACTTTTCAGCTGCAATCCCCAACCTCCAAGAGAGCAGAGAAGGGCTAGAGATTGAGATCAATCACTAATGACCAGTGATTTAATCAGTTATGCCCACATAATGAAACCGCTCTATAAAACACAGAACTACAAGGTTTAGGGGAGTTCTCTGGTTGGTGAACCCGTCTATGTACTGGGAGGGTGATGTACCCCAGCTCTACAGGGACAGAGGCTTCTGAGCCCTGGGTCCTTCCTGACCTGACCTTCTATCCTTCATCTGGCTCTTCATTGGTCTCCCTGATAATAACCTGGAATAGTAAGTGTAGCATTTTCCTGAGTTCTGTGACTCATTCTAGCAAATAATCATGATCCTGGTGGGCTGAGGGAGGTCACCAAATGCCAGTGGGACCTCAACTCCAGCCACTGTCCAGACCCTTGACACTATTATGAGAAGGAATTCAAGGATGAGTTGGAAAATAGTGAAAGTATGGAGATTTATTGCAAAGCAAAAAGGACACACTCAAGAAATGAGCTTATGGGCATACCCAAAAAAGTCACATGGAAGGGACTTTGGGGTTGTTACCTTTATGGATTTCTTTAACAAGAGGTGGAATATTCGTGAAAGTTCCTGGAAAAAGGAGATTTCTTGGAACCGTGGTGCCACCCAGTTTTACACCAAATATGGGTGTTCTAGGAACAGTCATGGTGCTAGTGGATGTGTGTTGAGTATGTTAATGAACATATAATGAGGTCTTAGGAGAAACCTAGGTCAAAGTCAGTGCCATGTTGGGTCCAGCCTGCTTGGTCCACACCCTGTTTTTCAGGGTCTTATCAGTGCAGGTAGCCTGGAGACCCCATTTGTTGTTGGCATCTGAAGTAGGGGGTAGTCTCGTGGGGCTGAGCCTTTAACCTGTGGGGTCAGTGCTGACTCCAGGTAGTCAGTGTCGGAATCAAATTGAACGGTTGGACATCAAGTTGGGTTGGAGAATTTAAGAATTAGTTGTTGTTGGTGATGTAAAAGTGAGAAAACACTAATAGTTTCTATCCTATTCTATTTTTTTGTTCTATTATATTTGCATTTTTTACAATGCTATTTGTGACTAATTTTATAACTCTCTATTGGCCACACTATAAAAAATGCTCTGTAACATACTGGAAGCTTCTTAAGCACAGGAACATTGCAATTTGCCTTAGCATCTCCGCGCCTAACACAACATCCAAGACAGAGATGTCATGTATTACAGTTTCATCAAATACATGTGTGAATGAATGAATGAAGTTGTCTCACTTTTGGTATGATTCATACTGGTACGGGATTCACTTTTATGAATTTACCCAGTGTATTAGTGCAATTCATACCGGTTCAGGATTCACTTTTATGAATTTATCCGGTGTATTAGTGCATTCTCACACTGCTATAAAGAAACACCTGAGACTGCGTAGTTTATAAAGAAAAGAGGTTTAATTGGCTCATGGTTCTGCAGGCTGTACACAAAGCATGGTGCTAGTATCTGCTTCCAGTGAGGTCTCAGGAAGCTTCCCATCATGATGGAAGGCAAAAGGGAGCCAACATGTCACATGGTGAGAGATGGAGCAAGAGAAAGAGGAGGGAGAGGGGGAAAAGGGAAAAAAAAGAGAGAGAAGGAGGGGAGGCACCACACACTTTTAAATAACCAGATCTTGTGTGAACTAACTGAGTGAGAACTCACTTATCACCGAAGGGATGGTGCCAAGCCATTCATGAGGTATCTATCCCCATGACCCAATCACCTCCCACCAGGCTCCACCTGCATCATTGAGAGTCATATTTCAACATGAGATTTGGAGGAGACAAACTTCCCAACCATATCACCCGGGGACATTCATACTTAATTAGTGTGAATTTGTTCCTCAAATTCTGGCAAGCCTCACCTACTGGAAAGTCAATGTGTTAGTTCACCATGAGAACCATTTTGGGTGGGGTAACTGGTATTGGTCAGCAGGGGAAGTTTGCTTACTAAGTACAGAATTTATCAAAGGGCATCAGTTGTTCTAGGAATTATTTCCTTCAAGGTGGGGTCACTAGAATTACTCTTTCTAGATGTTTCTCTCAGGACATGTCTGCCAGGGGCAGCTCCACCCCTCGTTTCTGAGAACTTCATAATAATAGATGCCTTATATTTCTTACATTTCACTATTCTTCTTCTTCTTTTTTTTTTTTTTTTTTTTTTGTGATGGAGTTTTGTTCTTGTTGCCCAGGCTGGAGTGCAACGGGGCGATCTCAGCTCACTGCAACCTCTGCCTCCCGGGTTCAAGTGATTCTCCTGCTTCAGCCTCGTAAGTTGCTGGGATTATAGGTGCCCG
Source organism: Gorilla gorilla gorilla (assembly GCF_029281585.2). NCBI lineage: Eukaryota > Metazoa > Chordata > Mammalia > Primates > Hominidae > Gorilla > Gorilla gorilla. The sequence continues at coordinate 28,326,587 of NC_073243.2, forward strand.
CCACCACGCCTGGCTAATTTTTTGTATTTTTAGTAGAGATGGGATTTTGCCATGTTCAGGCTGGTCTCGAACTCCCGGCCTCAGGTGATCCATCCGGCTTGGCCTCCCAAAGTGTTGGGATTACTGGCGTGAGCCACCGTGCCCGGCCAATTTCACTCTTCTTGAATGGTTATGGAGACAACGTGGCTTCTGGGTGGAGACTGAGGGAACATCACAATCTCATCTGTAACACATTGCCAAGAGGCAGTTTTCCCCTACAGATGGCTAATTGCTCCAATTTCATGTTCCTTCTTATTAGCTTCAGTCTGAGAAGGTAATATTTTCTGACCTTGTCCTGAAATTCTGGCGCTGAACCTTCTCTGAAGCCTGTTGACCCTTCTGCACTGAATACACACAAAAAAATAGTTGCTGAGTGATTAGACTGATATCATCGACCACAGTTTTGATTTGTGGCCGACCTGGTCTGACCTGCAACATCTTGGTTCCAAAGGCTGTTAGGATCATCCATGGGGTCAGCTTTATCCAAGATGGGTGAAGACCTCTTCCCCCACCAGGTACGAACCTCCAGCCAATTCCACTATCACATAACGATCAATGCAGATTTCCCAGAACAGAAGACGAATGCATGAAACACACCTCCTATTCATTTTCCATGTGGAGCATATAAAAATGTACTTTCCTCTTGCAAAGGCTCTCTGACTGACCCATCTGGTTTGCATTTGTGTGAATTGCTGCCTGCCGAGAAAAGGGTTAATGACAACAGGGAGGGAGAATTCTGTTTCCAGGCTGCGCTTTGCAGGAGTTCAGTTTCTCCCAAAAGTCAAACCCAATCAAAAACAATCCAGGAGGTTGAGGAGCACTTCCTGTTAGCCCTGATACAACTCTATGTGAGCAGGACAAATGTGGCACTGAGAAAAAAGGAGAAGAGAGGATGACATTTTGGCCACTGAAGGAGGCAGCGGCAGCAACCGTGCTGCTGGGAGAAACATCTGCTGCAAGTATGGCCTGCGTAATAACAACTAGCGCTGTAACAGCATAATGAAAATCACATTTCTGTAATTGTATAATATACAGGCCCAGGATTTTAACATCACTTGTCTAAATGTGATACAAATTGGACACAGAAGCTTGGTCCCTTTGGCAAACGCTTATCCAGGGATTATTACATTCATAGAGACATAATTTCGGACTGGACTTCAGTCTTATTAAGGCGGACTTCCTTTTCAGATGGTGCATTCTAAACATTAACCCCTTCATGTTCTCCTTTGTAGTTCTCCTGGAAGTTTTCAAGAGTGTACCATCCGCCCCCAAACAAAGAGGAACACTTGGATGTGCGCGCTGGGACACTTTGGGTGGTTATTTCCTTAAGGGCTCTCATGGAAAAGAATTCACATGAGGCTAAAGTGAATCTTTTTTTTTTTTTTTCCAGAAGGGCCAGTCTCTGGAGATGTTTCAGCTGGAAAGATGGCCAAGCTCAAATAAGCAGATTTATATAAATCTCATTGTTACCATATTAATAAAATGAGCCGCTGGGCACGGTGGCTCATGCCTGTAATCCCAGCACTTTGGGAGGCCAAGATGGATGGATCATGAGGTCAGGAGTTCAAGACCAGCCTGGCCAAGATAGTGAAACCCCGTCTCAACTAAAAATACAAAAATTAGCTGGGCATGGTGGCGGACGCCTGTAATCCCAGCTACTTGGCAGGCTGAGGCAGGAGAATCGCTTGTACCCGGGAGTTGGAGGTTGCAGCGAGCCGAGATCACACCACTGCACTCCAGCCTGGGTGACAGAGTGAGACTCCATCTCAGGAAAAAAAAAAAAATGAGCCGGGATCTTTGATCACTTTATATTTTACATGGAGGCTGTTATTATGATGCAAGGACTTGTTCTTTTGGCTGTAAGACCAGAAGGAAAATAAAATGGGATAGTATATTAAAATGCAGTGTGGGACAAAGCAGTGCTATATGTGACCAGTGAAAATGTTTGCAGTTCTTTCTCTATAAGAAGATGATTTTGCATCCCATATTTGCTAATACTGCACTCCACTGAGCCCAATGAGAAGTTATCAATACTTTATCGTATGAAAGAGTGTTGAAATTTCTCATATATTGTCTAGTTCAGCCTTCAAAGCAGCCATGTCAGGTTAAGCAGGGCAGTTATGATTTCTATTTTTCAAACGGTTCAGTGGCATGTGTAGTGCACACAGATAGTAATGGGAACAGCTGCATATTCACACCTCCGTGGAAGTTTCCACTCTATCACACTGGGTGTCCTTTCACATAATTCCCCTCTGTTATCAGCATAATCCAGAAATGCCACAAAGTAACATCCATAACCCCCAAGCAACATGAAAACGACAGCTACTGCTAAAATCCATTTGCATTAAACCAGCACTAACATGAAATCCACACATTTGATTTTTTTTTTCTTCATGTCCCAGTGGATATCTCAGAATAACAGGGCACTTCTGATCTGGTTTCTATGAATTTCTTATGAGCTACAACTGTGCTATTCAAAGTGTGGTCCACAGATCAGCAGCAGCAGCGTCACCCGGGACTGTGTCTGAATGCAGAAGCTCAGGCTCCAGCCCAGACCCACTGAATACAGAGTCTGTGTTTTCACGACAGCCCCGCATGATTCATATGCATGTAGTGAGTTGAGAGCTGCCGCGTCTACAACTCATGCTTTTGCTCAGCCCTGCCTGGTGTAGGTAGTGAGTTTGTGGTTTAAATCTAAGAAGAGGGGAGGAGAAGCGCACAGGCGGGACATACCTGCGTGCTCACTTTCAGTAGGGACTGGAGAAGAAGACAGATTGGAGACAGGGAAAAACCGTGGAAGACAGAACCTGGAGAAGAGTTGGGAACCTCAGAGGAAGTTGCAAATAGCTGTCTGTGGACATCTGGTTTGTGGTCTCAAGGAAACAGAGACAATATTGATTTTTGAAACAAGAGGGGCTCCAAGTGCCTGTTATTCGGGAGCACTTTGAGAAACACTGCAGGGCTCCTGAAGGAGGACAGAGTCAGGCTAACCATCTCTAGATGCAGTGACCTGCCAAATGGGCTGTTGGGCTGGAAGAAATGCAGATTGCTTATTGCTTCCATTTATCCCCGGGCTGCTCTCCTGTCATCCTCCTTTCTCGGCTTCTGCAGTCCCAGCTCTGGGGGTGAGACTTACGGCTCCCTCGATCCAGCATCAGGACCTCCCCTCTAGTTGTACTAACTTGGCTCCCTCTTGAAGCTCAGAATTTATGCAACCAAAGCCCGAATTCCTTCACTGGCGGGTCTGAAACCGACCCCCTTCTCTCCTGCTCTGCTCTTCCCGGCCTGCATCTTCTCTTTGCAGGAGGTGTCAGACGTCAAATTGCCCCACATTCTGTGGCTTCGGGACCCAGGCAAACGTCCATGAAGGGGAAACTTGTAACCACTGGGACGCGGGATGAATGCAGGGCTCTGGACTCTGTTGTGGGCAAATACGTTGAGCGATTTGAAATGACTCTCCCGGGAGCTGGTTGTCAAATTTTTGGTGTGTTCAGGAAATGTCTGCCACATTTTACATCAACATTTTCAAAGGGCAAGTGAGTGAAGTGTTGAATTGTAACAATGAGTGAGTGAAATGAATGGATCGCAGCTCCAGTGGTAAACCAGCTTGGGTAATAGAAGTAACTCACTTTTTAATTACGAAAAAAGAAAAAAGCATTGGTGTAGCACAACTGCTCCTGGTGCTTTGCTGCATGGAATTTAAATCCCATCCTGATGTCATGTGAAGCCACAGTATGTGGAAGTCTTTTATGTGGATAATGGGTGGAAAGAATGGGGTGCATTTTGGCTGTTTGCCATCACTCATATTTCGAGGTCCAGAAGGGCCAAAGTCAATCAAAATTCAGTTAAATATGCTTCTAATCATCTTCTTATTCAATACTCCCGGGTTTGTTACTGAAAGACTGCAAGGTATTTATGTTACTATCTTTGTGATTCTCAGCTGCTTAAAACTCTACTCAAATCCAACTTCCTCCCTGAAGCCGTCTGCCCAGCGGGGATCAATGTCTCCTTCTAGCTCCTGGTACAACTTCTGCAGTTATATTATGTGAGGTCCTGCTTTCTCATATGCTGACTGCTGGCTTAGACACATTCTCTTCGTTCATCTTCCCACCACACTTGCACAAGAAGAAATGGGAGCTCAGCTCCATCAGCCTGCTGGAGGTCAGGCAGCTATGACGGGGCAGGAGCAGTATTTGAACTCAGGACTATGTGCTCTGAAGCCTGTTCTTGTCTCTGTATTAATGGTTCTCAAAGTGTGGTCCTTGGACCAGCGGCATCACCTGGGAACTTGTTAAAAATATAAGTTATCAGGCCCTACTCCAGACGTATGGAAACAAAAACTTTGCGGTTGAGGCCCAGAAATCTGTATTTTAACAGGCCCTTTGGGGATTCTGGTGCATGCTCAAGTTTGAGAACCACTCTTCCATACCCAGCTTGCTTCTGATGTGTGGTTCTGTGATATGTGTTATCTTGGTCACCAGACTGTAAGCTACCCGAGGGCAGGACTTCCGCCTTATTCACTTGGGAGCAAGACACTATACTAGGTGCTTCTGTGGAAATGTAACAAGAGTAACAGCGGACATTTATTGAGCTCTTCACGCCACATGGCATGCTAAACCTTCATGTGGTTTATATTATTGAATTCTCAGAATAACCCCTTGAGGTCAGCACTATTATTATCCGCCTTTTACAGATCAGGACACTGAAACTCAAATGGGTGAAGTAGCTTGCTTAAAATCCAATGCCATGCATGAGGAAGCTGGGATGTGAACCCAGAGGATCTGACTCCAGAGCCCGTGCTCTTACCCAGCAGGCTGCCCTGTTCAGTGCATGCTTCCCGAATTGACTATAACCATCTGACCTCTTCCCTGCATCACATGAAGAAAAAGTCTCAACTGTAAATAAGGGGAGAAATGTACACAGAGCAGCTTGAGAGGATAGAGAGGGCTTGGATGTCTTTCTGAAAGGAAGCCATCATTTTCTTTTTTTCTCTAGAGACACGGTCTCATTTCATCACCCAGGCTGGAGTGTAGTGGTGCAATCATGGCTCACTGCAGCCTTGAACTCCTGGGCTCAAGCAATCCTCCTGCCTCAGTCTCCCAAGTAGCTGGGACTGCAGGTGTATGCCACCATGCCCAGCTAATTTTTTTTGTTTGTTTTTGTGGTGGGGTCTTGCTGTGTTGCCTAGGCTGACCTTGAACTCCTGGCCTCAAGCAATCCTTTTGCCTTGGCTTCCCAAAGTGCTGGGATTATAGGCATGAGCCATTGAGACTGGCCAGAAGGTATCATTTTTTTAGAGAAACTAAAAGCATTCTCAAGCTCCCTTAATTTCACTTCTGATAGATGAGCTATCTTGACCTCCTGTTCAGGATAGGGCCAAATCTACTCAGTCCTGTTGTATCCAGGGTACTTAAATGTCTTTAATTCCTGCACCAGAAGGTACAGTCTTCTGGGGAGTCACGGTAGGGGGTGAGGGGGCACTGGGGAGAGGAGGGTCTACAGGTTAGGGCTCCAGCAGTGATGCTTGAATTTGAATCATGATTGTGCTGCTTGAAATCAATGTCATTTTAGATATAAGCTGCTCACACTTTCTGGAACTCGGTTTCCTCAACTGTAAAATGGAAATAATGATAATAGCTGTTTTATTTGTGTTGAGCAGGAATGAGACTGTGGCTGGGAGAATGCTTTATAAATCAAAAGGGATGTCTGGAAAGTTCAGTGTTCTTTCCTGGACCACTGGGAGTTGCAGGGTAGGGAGGTATTGAGGAGGTGCCCACCAGTCTTGATTTCTAACCTGAGATTCTTTTTTTGTTTTGAGCTGGAGTTTCACTCTTGTTGTCCACAATGGAGTACAGTGGCACAGTCTCAGCTCACTGCAATCTCCCGGGTTCAAGGATTCTCTTGCCTCAGCCTCCCGAGTAGCTGGGATTACAGGCACCCGCCACCACACCCAGCTAATTTTTGTACTTTTAGTAGAGATGGGGTTTCACCATGTTGGTCAGGCTGGTCTCAAACTCCTGACCTCAGGGGATCCACCCACCTCAGCCTCCCAAAGTGCTGGGATTACAGGCGTAAGCCACCATGCCTGGCCCAACCTGAGATTCTTTTCTGCCAAACTTCCTTCCTTAGAACACAAACATGTGATTTCTCAGTGCTTGCCAGAGATGCAGACCTGTTCCTCTGAGGCTGGAAACGACTTCACGGTACTTTTCAAACAGTAATTATCTACAGAAAAGCGCCCTGAGACCCTCGGAGACCAATAGCCGAGAACCCCTTATAAGGACACGATGCTGTTTCTCATCCCAACCCTCAAGATAAGGGCATTTCTCTGCCTGGATTTGTAGAATCCAATTTGGATGCCTGGATTCTGGATTTCCCCCACGGAACAGACTCCTTCCCCCTCCTTCTCACCCATCCCTCTTCAGGCACCAAAGCCCCTTCCAAAATGTCTTCACCTTTCACATGACACCAGCACTCAAATCCACCATTCCAAATAAATGAGAAAGAAACCCCTTTCCGCCAGGTTTTGCTTGTGCCCCGGCAACCCAAAGCTAGGATACAGTTTCATGGCAGGGCACATGTGTGTGTAATTGCTACTTGAGAGGAAGAGCAGGAGAGCCTGCTCGAAATGGGGTGTTAATGATAAGCACCACAAGATTTGTTACTGTAGTGAAGCCCCATCTGGATGGACTACATTAGGTTGCTTTTTAATGTGGCCCTTTGATGTGGCCCTTCATAGAGTCCCTCCAGTGCTTGTTAGTTAGGGAGCATCCCACGATAGAAAAAAAAGCAAGAACAAAACCATAAACGAGAACAAGAACCACCCCTTTTGGTCAGCTGAAACACTGCAATCATGCTAGTTTACCCACCTGTCAGCTTCTTTCAGACCTGTGACCACATCTAGGGATGGGCTTCCTTAGAGGAAAGGAACTTGAAACTGTGTTTCTGGATGCATTGTTTTAAGCATCAACTATTTTTTTTTTTTTTTTTTTTGAGATGGAGTCTTGCTCTGTCGCCCAGGCTGTGGCACGATCTCTGCTCACTGCAAGCTCTGCCTCCCAGGTTCACGCCATTCTCCTGCCTCAGCCTCCTGAGTAGCTGGGACTACAGGCGCCCACCACCACACCCAGCTAATTTTTTGTAGTTTTAGTAGAGATGGGGTTTCACCATGTTAGCCAGGATGGCCTCTATCTGCTGAGCTCATGATCCGCCCGCCTCAGCCTCCCAAAGTGCTGGGATTACAGGCGTGAGCCACCAAGCCCGGCCCTTAAGTATCAACTATTGAGCAGTTAATGAGGAATCAGAATATCTAGCATTTAGTCAGAAATGTGAGGTTTGGAAAAGACTAACTTGAACAAATTTCAGGAAGATTTATGAGTAGTAGTTTTCCATCTATAAAATAGGCTTCATAATACCTGTCCAATCTCATTTTATCCTTCCAAAAGTGCTGGGCATGGTGGCTCATGTCTGTAATCTCAGCACTTGGGGAGGCTGAGGTGAGAGGATTGCTTGAGTCCAGGAGTTCAAGACCAGCCTGGGCAATATAGTAATACTCTGTCTCTACACAAAATTAAAATGTTTTTCAGGCATGGGGTGCACACCTCTAGTCCCAACTACTCAGGAGGCTAAAGTGAGAGGATCACTAGAGCCCAGGAGGTTGAGGCTGCAGTGAGCTGTGATGGTACCACTGCACTCCAGCCTGGGTGACAGAGCCAGACCCTGTCTCAAAAAAAACAAAAACAAAAACAAACAAACAAACAAAAAAGGAAAGTAACCCAAAAGAAAATAAAAGAAGAAAACTCTTTGAGGTGATATATCCATAGAATGATAGCATTGAAAGAAACCATAGTTAGAGTTTACGTCCAACCACCTCATTTTCTGAACCAGAAGACAGAATCGCAAAAAAAACCAGAGCATCCTGCCTGAGGACACAGAATTGCTGAGTAGCAGGAGGAAGAAGAACCCAGATTTTCCAGCTTTGAGAGGGATGGTGGTTAGTTCGAATTTTGGCTAAAACAGAGCCTTGCTAATTCCTAATCTCTCCTCTGCAAATGACTTCAGTCTCATTTTCCTAAGCAGCAGAGCCATTTGGCTGGCACAAAGTGTGGCTGTGGCCCTGGCATTCTCCACGGAATGAGAAATTTATCCCACTTCTGTTCTCATCCTACGTGCCAAGCAAACAAACCACCTTGTTGACTGCAGACATGGCCTCGGGAATCCTAGCCAGCCAGAAAAACCATTCTGTCTCTCTTGATGAGGAAACCAGTGCTTGGAATTCAATAGATGTAATTTAAATGGGCTGAATCTAAATAAAATTCTACATTTTCTTAGCTATGACATCTTATTTACTTTTTCTTTTATGAAGACATGCTGTAGAGTGAATGTATATGTCCTCCTGAAATTCACATGTTAAACCTTAATGCCCAAGATGATGGTGTTTGGAGGTGGGACTTTTAGGAGTAAATTAGGTCATGAGGATGGAGCCCCTCATGAAAAAAATTAATGTCCTTGTAGAAGAGGATTGAAGGAGCTCACTCTTCCCTTCCACCATGTGAAGACAAGCAAGAAGATGGCCATCTATAAGAAGTGGGCAGTCCCCAACCACCAAATCTGTCCATGTCTTGATCTTGGACTTCCCAGCCTCCAGAACTGTGAGAAATAAATGATTATCATTTATAAGTTACCCAGTGTATGGTATTTTTGTTACAGCAGCCCAAACAGACTAAGGCAAAACAGGACAATTAGCTCGACAAAACAGGGAATAGTTGGAGCCTTCCATTGTGGTTGGGACCTGTTTGAGTGTCTGCGTTCCTGTCAGAGAAATGATAGTTTTAATCGTGTAGTCCTCCCAAAAAAGTAAAATTGCGGGTCCAACTTTGGAATTTACTTCAGCCAACTGACATTGCATAAATAAATAAATTTTCTTTCTCTCATTTAAAAGCAAAAAGAGATTTCTAGAATGTTTGTGGCATGTGGCAAATGGGAGATGTTAATGTTTTCTAAATGCTCTCAAGAAAGACCTGATGTTCATTGGTGTTCGTCTATATTCTGAGAAGGGATTTGGCTGTAGTGCATTGTGGTGAACACAATGGGATATGTTTCATTAAGACTGCACTTTCCCCTTTTAATTAACTTCTTGTTCCTGTCTTTGGTGACATATTAATTATTTTTTAATCATCACTGGGATGCACTTTAAGGAGAAGCAGCTGGAATCATCCAACCTTAGTTTCATTATATGGATAGGTGTTATAATAATTAACTTAATTAGCTTGTCACTGCTTGCATAAAATATGACTGTATTTGGAGAACAGCTATTGCTTTGCTGATCCAAGGTTAATTAAAAAATAGAGTGTGCAAGAGGTCAGGTTAAATGGAGTTGGTGGCACCCTGATATCTGGCCAGCGTGATGAAGAATGTTTCTGCAAGTGGGCTGGGACCAGAAACCAGACAGAGTAGGGTTTTGAAGCCATCCTTGAGTGTCCACACCTGAAAGAGATGGAGTCACCATCACCAGATCCAGGAGTCTGCGGCCCACTTGTGATATTCTCTCTCTACATCAGTGGTTATTGTTCTGGACTCTTGGGTAGGGGGTCACCGTATCCACAGAATAGAGGGAAAAATCAATGGAACACTTTCTTTTTCTTTCTTTCTTTTTTTTTTTTTATTCTTTTGAGACTGAGTTTTGCTCTGTCACGCAGGCTGGAGTGCAGTGGCGCCATCTTGGCTCACTACAGTCTCCACCTCTCGGGGTCAAGCGATTCTCCTGCTTCAGCCTCCCCAGTAGCTGGGATTACAGGCACGTGCCACCATGCCCAGCTAATTTTTGTATTTTTAGTAGAGATGGGGTTTCACCATGTTGGCCAGGCTGGTCTCAAACTCCTGACCTCAGGTGATCTGCCCACCCCTGTCTTGGCCTCCCAAAGTACTGGGATTACAAGCATGAGCCACTGCGCCTGGCCTGAGACACTTTCTTTAAGTGGAAGATGGTTCTTTTCCATCCCTTGAGATCTGGATGTCCTGAACGCAAGGTAATAAAACCAGGAACGAATGTGCTGGGTGGGATGCTGCTAACATTTACTCAATGCTTTTGATGTGCCTGGTACTGAGCTAAGTGATTCATATGTCATAACTCACTTAATCCTCACAACAATTCTTTTTTTTTTTTTTTTTTGACGGCACGTAGCTCTGTCGCCAGGCTTGAGTGCAGTGGCGTGATCTTGGCTCACTGCAACCTCTGCCTCCCGGGTTCAAGCAATTCTCCTGCTTCAGCCTCTTGAGTAGCTGGGACTACAGGCATGTGCCGTGATGCCCAGCTAATTTTTGTGTTTTTAGTAGAGATGGTGTTTCACTGTGTTGGCCAGGATGGTCTTGATCTCCTGACCTCGTGATCTGCTCACCTCGGCCTCCCAAAGTGCTGGGATTACAGGTGTGAGCCACTGCACCTGGCCGACCCTCACAACAATTCTATGAGGCACATAGTATTATTCCTATTTTAGAGCTGAGGAAACTGAGGCCCAGAGAGATGAAATAATTCATCCGAGTTTACATTGTCAGTGGTAGAGCCAAAATTTAAACGGAGGTAGTTTGGCTCCAGAAGCTAATTCTTAACCACTGCTCCTCAATAATTGCTTTTGCATGGAATATTGCTATACTATGCTGCCAAGTCATAACAGTAATAAGAACAAGTAGTTATTCCTGGGGAAAGGAGACATAAAATGCAGACTCACACCTCCAGTAGCAGAATCTCTTGCAATCCAAACACTGATTTTCTGGTGTTCCAGAATGTTTCATCCTAATAAAAAAATGCCGAGGAGCCGGCCTGGGTCTGGAAGAGTAATTTTGCTAACTCCTTGTCAATAGATGGGTGTGTTTAATGTTTATAACTGTTTTTGTTTTGTTTTGTAATTACATAGCAGTTCATTAAATGTTGATTTGGTTCACCTATCAGTCAAGCCTTCTAACAACTCATTTGGAAGAGTAAATATCCTGCACAGAGAAATTCACAGCTTTGGTCATGATGATGAGATAAGAGCTTGCTGCAGCCCTTGAATATGGCTCGTCTAATAAGGGTTGGGCTGTCTGGAAAATAATGGAAATCTCAAACAGAGGTTGTTACAAAATAGTGCAAGATGTTGTTGGCATCAGCCCTGAAAGGTTAACTGTGCTCTTTGGTGACTGGAAGGAAATTTCATATTCAACAGATGCTACCTGCATTATAGACTGAGATGGATGATGATTGACCTGGAAGGCTTGTCTGCGTTTCTGAGAAAATGATCTCAAAATCGTTTGCTCTGATTCCTCATGGACTCGTGGGTTTGATTTCACATGATGGTTTACTGACTCTCTCAATTGGAATGACTGAAATTTATTTTAAACTTAACTATTTGCTCAACGCTGCTATTATTTTACTTTAGGCTGTTATTAATTTGCCCTGGTGTGGTGTGTGGTTTGGATTCCACCGTGCTGATGTGGTTTGTCATGTATGATGCTGAACATAGGACAGAAGCTTGGAAAGGAGGAAAATGAAAATGGTACCCCCAAAAGTCAGTTAATATTACTGTGACTGTGGATAAGCTGTCATATGCTGCTACTATTTGGATCAATATTGTCCTTTTTTAGATCTTTATGTGATCCAAAAGGTGCAGAGTAATTTAGAAATAGGGGAAGCATTATGGGATTTACATACCCAGGAAGAAAAATAAAATCCAGAAGAAAAAAGGATGAATTGCTATTGCATATACAGAATATTATCTCTCACTGTGGAAACAGTGATGCCTTCGATGAGATGCACACTCTAGGGTTAGAGGGAGCTTGGCCCTGAGAATCAGACACCATTAGGTTTCTTGCTTTAGTTCTCCCCTTCCTTGAGCTGATGAGGGAAGGGAGATGGCAGAAAACATTATCACCCAGGCAGCTGCGGTAACCTGGAAAGATGTTCTTGTAAAGTGAGTAGATTAACAAAGTATGGTGTGTCCATATAACAGAATACTACTCACCAATAGAAAGGAATAAATTGGCCAGGAATGGTGGCTCACGCTTGTAATCCCAGCACTTTGGGAGGCTGAGGAGGGCAGATCACCTGTGGTCAGGAGTTCAAGACCAGCCTGGCCAACATGGTGAAACCGCATCTGTACTAAAAATACAAAAATTAGCCGGGCGTGGTGGCGGGAACCTGTAGTCTCAGCTTGTTGGGAAGCTGAGACAAGAGAATTGCTTGAACCCAGGAGGCAGAGGTCTCAGTGAGCCGAGATCGCGCCACTACACTGCAGTCTGGGTGACAGAACAAGACTCCATCTCAAAAAAAAAAAAAAAAGGAACAAATTGTTGATACACACAACATGGATAGGTTTAAAAGGCCTTACACCGAGTACAAGAAGCCAGACTCAAAAGTAACATATTACAGAATTGCATTTATATGACATTAAAAAAAAGACACAACTTTTGGGACAATAAATGGATCAGTGGTGGCCAACGTGACGTGATGGGATACCTGACTATAGACGGATGGCAGGAGGCAGTTTTTAAGGTGATTCAATTATTCTTTATTACTATTATAGCATTATTCACACAAATCTTTACACATGCTGAAACTCACAGAAGTATACATATACCAAGAAAGTTACAATTACTGCCTGGTCATTTGAAAAATAAGTATTGAGATGTTTTGTTGTTATTTTAATTAAATCACTTCCGTATTTTATTCTAACATTGGCTTAAAACCATGTCCCAAAGATCTACCATGTTTCTGTCATGTTAAATTGCCGCCCTGTTTTCTCGTATCTGAGAATTGTCGGGGTTTTCCATGAAGAATCAAGGAGTTTGGAAGTGTTAGTGGGTTGGTTGATCCTTTGGGGGACCTCTACCAATGGAGCCTAGGAGAGGCGCAAGGACAGGTGTCAAGATGCTTTCTTATCCAAATCAGCTTTTTTTTGTTTTGTTTTGTTTTGTTTTGATAGAGTCTCATTCTGTTGCCCAGACTGGAGTGCAGTGGGGCGATCTTGGCTCACTGCAGGCTCTGCCTCCCAGGTTCAAGTGATTCTCCCGCTTCAGCCTCCCAGGTAGCTGTGATTACAGGCGCATACCGCCATGCCTGACTAATTTTTGTATTTTTAGTAGAGATGGGGTTTCACCATGTTGGCCAGGCTGGTCTTGAACTCCTGACTTCAGGTGATCTGCCCACCTCAGCCTCCCAAAGTGCTGAGATTACAGGCGTGAGCTACCATGCCTGGCCTAAAGCCAGCCCTTTTCAACCATGCTTCCATTCTAGGAACAAGAACCATGCAAAGGAATGGTTGGGCATGTGTTTGTTTTACGAGAACTTCAGTAGTTACCTCAAGTAACGGGGGCTTATTGAAAATGTACGCTAGCATAGAACCCAGGAAAAGCCAGACACGGAGGCCTCAAGAAGAGTAGGAAGCTGCAGGTGGGTGTCTTCATCCGTTCTTGCACTGCTATTAAGAAATAACTGACACTGGGTAATTTATAAAGGAAACAAGCTTAATTGGCTCACAGTTCTGCAGGCTGTACAGAAAGCATAGCAGCTTCTGCTTCTGGGGAGGCCTCAGGAAGCTTCCAATCAAAGGGGAAGCCAGGCATCTCACATAGGCAGGGGCAGGAGGAAGACTCGGGGGAGGTGCCACACAAATTTTGTTTGTTTGTTTGTTTGTTTTTTAGACAGAGTTTCGCTCTTGTTGCCCAAGCTGGAGTGCAATGGCACGATCTCGGCTCACTGCAATCTCTGCCTTCTGTATTAAAGTGATTCTCCTGCCTCAGCCTCCTGAGTAGCTGGGATTACAGGCACCTGCCACCACGCCCAGCTAATTTTTTGTATTTTTAGTAGAAACGGGGTTTCACCATGTTAGCCAGGCTGGTCTCAAACTCCTGACCTCAGGTGATCTGCCTGCCTTGGCCTCCCAAAATACTGGGATTACAAATCTCATGAGAACTCACTCACTAATCATGAGACTGGCGTCAAGGGGGATGGTGCTAAACCATTGATGAGAAGCCACCTCCACGATCCAATCACCTCCCACCAGGCCCTACCTCCAACATTGGGGATTACAATTCCACATGAGATTTGGTTGGGTGGGGATGGAGATCCAAACCATGTCAGTGGGATGAATCCAAGATGGCTCAGTGGACTTCCACAGCTGGAGCTGGTGAATCTTTGCTCTGGGTTCCACCATTCATCATGATTAAGCTGATCTTCTCCTGTCTGCTTCTTCCTGTCTCACTACTAAATGGTTTATTCTTTACCTTAATTCTTCATATCCTTTCTCTATCTCATAGCTTTTCTTCACTAAATTCAGCTAATGGCTACAGCTGTACCTCAGTTCAGCTCTCACTGCTAACTGTGTGTTTCTTGCTGCATAGGAACTGGTCCAGTTATGGTTTTGTGCCAGTCCACATCTCAGGTTGCTGGACAGCTTACAAATGGGGTCCAATTACTAGGTGTGGGAAAAGCTACCCGACTTTTCAGGCTGCATCTTCATGGGACAGTCTTATTTGGAAGAGGCTGTGGGCTTGGAGGCACCATGGTAATCCCGTGGAGGATAATATTCCACAATTAGCAGACCATATAAGATAGGACATAGCAAAATGACACATTTTGCTTAAGAAACAGTAAGAGTCAGGCCGGGTGTGGTGGCTGAAGCCTGTAATCCCAGCACTTTGGGAGCTGAGGCATGTGGATCACCTGAGGTCAGAAGTTCGAGACCAGCCTGGCCAACATGGTGAAACACAGGCTCTACTAAAAATACAAAATTTAGCTGGGCGTGTTGGCGGGCTCCTGTAATCCCAGCTACTCAGGAGGCTGAGGCAGGAGAATCGCTTGAATCTGGGAGGCAGAGGTTGCAGTGAGCCGAGATGGCCCCGCTGTACTCCAGCCTGGGCGACAAGAGCAAAACTCTGTCTAAAACAAAACAAAACAAAACAAAAAAACAAAAAAAAAAACCCAGTAAGAGTCAAAGATTGTGAAAAGTCTGCCTCATTTATTTCTTGCTGGTCTTGGGGTGAAGCACAGACAAATGAGGACATAAGCAGTATGATGCGATGGGCCTTAGGTGCCCCTAGATGTGGGCATCTGGGACAACTTCTCTCATGGCGATTCCTGCAGTACCAGAGGAGTTCTTAAGTACCTTGAGCTACCCATGGTGGAAGGATTAGTTCTCCCACTGCACTAGCAGCTTGGATAATTTTTCATCCACAAGATGTGCCGATGCCTGGCTCCTGGGATAGAGAACTAGGCTTGGAGCCATAATGGGAAGCAAATCTCTCCGGATTGGGGCACATGAAGTGATGAAAAGCTTTGACGGTGGGTGAGAAGGAGTGCTGATCCCACAACCGGCGGCATGGCTTCTGTTAAAACCAGGCCTCCTGCCCCATCAGACACACAAGTTTCTCTTAACTCTGCCCATCAGGTATGAAAACTTTTAGGAAAATAACATTGACCAAAGCCCAGGGCTGCGACTGGGGAAGTGATCCTTGGTGTGCCGAGACATGAGTCCGTGACATCTGGAATGATCCTTTGGGGACATTTGGGGCTCCAATTAAATATGATTCAGCCTGGGTGGTCAGGCAAACCCTCAGGGACCCATGTGACCGGCCCAAAGTTTTCACCACTCTCCACACAGAACAGTGTTTTCAAAGCAGTTTGAAGCACGTTGTACTCCCATTTAAAAAATAACCCCTTGCAGCCGGGCGCGGTGGCTCATGCCTGTAATCCCAGCACTTTGGGAGGCCAAGGCGGGTGGATCATGAGGCCAGGAGTTTAAGACCAGCCTGGCCAAGACGGTGAAACCCATCTCCACTAAAACTACAAAAAATAGCCAGGTGAGATGTCAGGCACCTGTAATCTCAGCTACCCGGGAGGCTGAGGCAGGAGAATCCCTTGAACCCGGGAGGTGGAGGTTGCAGTGAGCCAAGATCACGCCATTGCACTCCAGCCTGGGTGACAGAGTGAGACTCCGTCTCAAAATAAATAAATAGATAAATTAATAAAAAAAACCCTTCCATATTTAAACACATTTAAAACTGAAACAACCATAGCCCCACTCCCTAGGGATGACCATTGTTTACATTCTGCTGTAAGTCTTTCCAGTATTATTATTGTACATATATATGGAGGTAAAATAGTCTCATACCATCAGTCTGCACAGTTCAATATGGTAGCCACTAGCCACATATAGCTCTTCAAATTAGAATAGAAAAAAAAACTAAAATCAAAATTAAAATTCAGTCTCTCATTTGTAGTAGCCACACTTCAGGTGCTCAGAAGCTGTACATGGCTTTTGGGAAATACAGATAAAGAACATTTCCATTAACACAGAAAGTTCTGCTGGACAGCATTACTGTAGCTATAGTCCTAATAATCTTTACTCACTGTGACCATCTTTTCGTGTTATAAAATATGACTGTGTAGTATCATTTTTAATGACTGCATAATATTCTATTGTGTACATCTATAATCACTTTTTTTTCTTTTTTTTGGTGAGACTGAGTCTCACTCTGTCGCCGGGCTAAAGTGCAGTGGCTCGATCTCTGCTCATTGCAACCTCTGCCTCCTGGGTTCAAGTGATTGTCCTGCCTCAGCTTCCTGAGTAGCTGGGACTACAGGCATGCGCCACCATGCCAAGATAATTTTTGTATTTTTAGTAGAGACAGAGTTTCACCATGTGGGCCAGGATGGTCTCGATCTCTTGACCTCGTGAACTACCCACCTTGGACTCCCAAAGTGCTGGGATTACAGGCATGACCCACTGCGCCCGGCCTGTAATCACTTTCTAAAAACCATTTCTCTAAAGTTGGAAATCAAGTTATTTCTAGTTTGTCACTATTATAACAATGACTCCATAAACCTTTTTTTGAGAGGGAGCTTTACTCTTGTTTTCCAGGCTGGAGTGCAATGGCTTGATCTCGGCTCACAGCAACCTCTGCCTCCTGGGTTCAAGCGATTCTCCTGACTCAATGTTTATTTGCATGTGTGATTACTTCTTTACTATTACTACCGGAGCAGATTGCGGTTTTTACACATTTTTCATTCCTAGTACAAAATTGCTTTCCAGAAAGACTGCTTAGATTGACACTTCTCAAAAGTAGGATATGGAAGTGCTTCTTATCCTAAACTAGACAACAATTGAGAAATTTGTTGTCATTTTGACACTTGAAGCAGCATTATCCCAAAGATGTTTTGCTTTGCAACTCTTGGATTTCTAGTAGGATTTATAACCACTTGTATTTTTTTTGTGACTTGCTTTTGCCGAGTTTTTAACCGAAATGTATATCCTTTTCTAAATTGAGTCATACAAGATTTTTTTTTTTTTTGAGACAGGATCTTGCTGTGTCACCCAGGCTGGAGTGCAGTGGTGCGATCTTGGCTTACCACAACCTCTGCCTCCTGGGTTCAAGCAATTCTCCTGCCTCAGCCTCCCGAGTAGCTGGGACTACAAGCACGCGACACCACCCCTGGCTAATGTTGTATTTTTAGTAGAGATGGGGTTTCACCATGTTGGCCAGGCTGGTCTTGAACTCCTGACCTGAAGTGATCTGCCCACCTTGGCCTCCCAAAGTGCTGGGATTACAGGCATGAGCCACCGTGTCCGGCCTTGATTCATACAAGATCTTTATATATGGAGGGGTCAAGTCTTTACCACATAACATACAAAAGCTTTTTGTGTTTATCATTTGCTTTTCATTTTTAAACTTACGAATATTATAAAATCATATTGAGTTGAATTTCACAGTGTTTTCCTTTTAGATTTCTGCTTTTGATAAGATACTTTAGCTCTATCCTGCTAAAAATTACACATAAATATTTACTGTTTTATGGTTTACTTTTTTAACACCTAAAACATTTAATACATCTGGAATTTATTTAGGGTGTGGTGTGAGTTCGGTGTTTATTTACATTTACTTTCTAAATGGTTAGCCAGTTTTTCCCAATTTGTTGAATGATTTATTCTATTTCTACTGATTTTAAATTTCACCCTTATAGAATACTATATATATATATTATATTTCCTATTCTAGTTCATTACTGTCTTTCTAATTTGGCACAAGTAACATATTGCTTTAATTATTTGTACTATGTGTCACATATTAATATTGGTGTGGCAAGTCCTGTTTGTAACTCTTCTTTTCCAAAATATTTTTGGCTTTTATAGCGTGCATCTCCTTCCGTATGAATGTTAAAATTATTTGGTTAAAATTTTAGAAAATGGCCCTGTCAAAGGTTCCACTGGCATTGTTAAATGTAAAACTAAATTTGTGAAAAATTGGTTTCTATCAATATTAAATTTCCCCTTCAGAAATATGGTATTCTTTTTTGCTTGTTTTCATTTTTTATATCTCTCAGTAAATTTTTTTAAGTTTTTTTCCATCATCTAGGCCCTGAATATTACTTATGAATTTCACTCCCACTTTGCAAGAAACTTGGATAAATTTTCTTCAGTACATACTTGGTACTGGGCTCGGTGGCTCAGCCTGTAATCTCAGCACTTTGGGAGGCTGAGGCAGGTGGATTGCCTGAGCCCAGGATTCAAGGCTAGCCTGGAAAATACAGCGAAACTCCAGCTCTACAAAAAAAAAAAAAATCAAAAATTAGCTGGGCATGGTGGTGCACACCTGTGATCTCAGCTGCTCGGGAGGCAGAGATGGGAGGCAGCATCACTTGAGTCCAGGAGGTAGAAGCTGCAGTGAACTGTGATTGTTCTTCTGCCTGGGTGACAGAGCAAGACGTTACCTGAAGAAAAAAAAAAAAAAAAGACGTACTTGGCCCTGGCTTCTGGGGAGTAATGGGGAATTAGGCTGGGAGCCATAATAGGAAATCCCCTGGATGGAGGCACATGATATGATATTAAACATTTTTAAATTGCTTTTATAAGTGAGATTTTAAAATGTCATTATATTTCTTTGGTTTTTTTTTTGAGATAGGATCTTGCTCTGTTGCCCTGGGATGGAGTACACTGGTACAATAACAGCTCACTGCAGCCTTGACCTCCTAGGCTCAAGCAGTCCTCCCACCTCAGCCCCCCAAGTAGCTGGAACTACAGGAACCACCACATCCAGCTAATTTTTGGATTTTTTTGTAGAGACAGACCATGTTGCCTAGGCTAGTCTCAAGGTCCTGGGCTCAAAAGATCCCCCTGCCTCAGTCTCCCAAAGTGTTAAGATTACAGGCATGAGCCACTATGCCCAGCCCTCCATTGTATTTCTGAACATATTATTAAGAATATATAGGCAAGGTATAAATGTTAGGTATTTATTTTATAATTAACTTTAATAGCTTTGTATATTTATATTAGCTATAATCATTTTTAAGTTGGATATCTTGGGCTTTGCAAAGAGATAATCATATTATTTGCAAGAATTGTTTGTCAATATTTAGAATTTTTACTTCTTTTTCTTATGGACCAATATAGTATAGTGCTAAAAAAAAAAAATAGGTGTTTGAGACAGACAGACCTGAGCTAAATTTCAGCTGCACCACCTATTAACTTGAACCTTCTGCAATTTATCCAATCTCTGAGGGTCAGTTTCCTCAAAGAGGAATAATAATACCTACTTTATGGAGATCTTAGGAGGATTAAATGAAATATTGTCTATAAAGCACATAACCAATTAGCTGGCATATACAGCTGCTATTATTGCTTGTCTGATTGCATTGGCTGGAACTCCCAGAACGTTAAATAATAATGGTAATTGTGGACATCTAGACTTTAATGGTAATAGAGTCATTTCTAAATGAAAATACCAGGCACTGTTGATGATGATGATGATGACTAACATATATTAAGCATTTGTGCCCCATTCAGCATATATATCATAGAGACTATTGCAGGAAATTACCCCAGCATCTTGCATACTTTCTCTTGATAACACTGCTTTTATTCACTCATTCCCTCATTCAATTAATTCATTCAACAGACATTTGTTGAGCATGCCTAGAGGCTCTTATTTAATATGCCTCAATTCTAACTATCTTCATTTTGGATATGATGTTACTTATGTGTTGAAGGAGGGAGAAACAGATACAGAAACAGGCAGTGGAAGATAACTGCATTGAGGCTTCAAGTATAAACCACTCATAGAGCTACCTATGTGCATAGATTATGGCGCTGTCCTTTTATTATGTCCATTATGCCTGGGCTGTCTGGCCTCATTGAAAGCAAAGAATGAGGTTTAGAGTTTGTAATGAGATGAAGAATGGGGCTGAGCTTTTTCTGACGGAAGCTCTCCATTCATTCAACCATCACTGGCTGGTGCTAGTAAAAATAAGATGGATAAAATGTGGATTTTGCCTTTGAGTCTTCATAACTGAGAAAACCAGGAGTGTGAGGAATATTATTCCAGAACATACAAAGTTGACGAAAACATAGAGAGAGAAGTGCTGGTGCAGGAAGGCAGGAGGCTTGAGGGCTTGTTTAAGGGTGGGGACATGAGGCTATAGAGATGGTGGAGTTAGGACTGGCCTCCCAGAGTTCTGAAGTCATGAGAGATTGGCAAGAATTTTCTGGGTGGGCAGGAGAGGGCATACTAGTGATGGGAACGATTATGCAAAGATGCAGAGACTTGTGGGAGTGGGTTACTTAGTCTGCCAATAAACAGCCCGTTCTTCCACAGTGAAGTTGAATGGAAAATAAGTGGATTTTGTGACTGAATTTGATTTGATGTAGCCCACCTACAAACTAGAGCTTATCTTGGATGGTTTAATGAGGTCAGCAGAGTAGAGAAGGGAAACAACTATGCCTTGTTAATATTCATAGTCATGATATTTACTGGGACAAAACAAAAATAAAGCCCCAAAATTTAGCCTTTGCTGGAAAAAGATTGGGGACCAAATGAGAAACTGAAAGAATTTACTGCCTTTTGTAAATGCAAAAGAATGAATTAACTTCCTTCAAATTTGCTCAGTCTTTCTATTTCTCTTCCCATTTTTCTCCTCCTAGACCCTCACTGAGCAGCTAGTTTCTTACAAAATGGATGATAAATATTAGCTGGGAGCATAGAAGAAGATTATTTAACTCTCTCCCTAAAAGCATTTGCAAATGGTGTACACAGGAATGAATTCAGAATTTGGGGATTCATTTTTCCTGCAGAGTCAGCTTCTCCTTCTTTCTCTCTGTACCCTGCTTCCTTTCAGGTATTTGGGTTTGGCAGGCTATTAATGGGTGGAACCCACAGACACAAGGAAGTGATTTTATAGGCTTTCTTCTGGGCTTATGTACAATTTTTAAAAATTCCTTTTGATCCTCAAAGATCCCAGCAGCCAACTCTGGTTAACATCACCAAGAAGCCAGCCGCATCCAGAGCTGTCCTAGGAGCTAGACTTCTTATATGCCAAACTGCTGGCAATTCTGTCTCCTTGCCTGAGACAGGAGGCATCTTGAGAAGATTCAAATGAAGGGAAATGGAGAGTTGGATAATTAACATATGAATTTGATTAATGTTTACATCTGTGAAAAGCATTTTGTACCAAATAAATATCGGATAAATTTCTTAAAACTTCCATCGCCGTCTTTCCGTCTCTGGGGGAAAAGAGTTGACTAGTTTTAATCCTTGTTTTCTACACAAAAATTCCTGAGTGTGGGTCCAGTAAGAGCTTAAGATTGATCCTGTCCTGGTCATCTGAAACTTCTTCCTGTTTTTCTAAAATTCCTAGAGGTGTTTGTAATGGAACAACTACTAGGGCACATTGAGGGGTTGTGGGAAATGCAGGGAAAGTGGAAGACTGGAGAGGAGCAAGTGAACAGATTTTCAAAAGGGGATACCTCAAAAAGTAACCATCCCTGTGAGCTAGAGAGCAATTATTGTCTAATGAGGCTGGACCAGTCCTTTAGCCTGAGACCTTTGGCCTTTGATGAGGCCTGCTGAGCAGGGCATTTGATGGCTTTTTGAGCACTTACAAATAAAAATGGCCATGTATTAGTTATGAGTGTGTTCCCGACTGGACCCATTCCTTTAATGGGATTACTAGGCTAGTTCTATCAAGGAAGTACTGGAATCCTACTGTATATTAACCAACATCTTGCTTAATCACTTCATTGAATTTGAGTAAGGTTTCTGAGTTATGCATGCAGTCTCTCCATGTAGATAAGATAGAAAATTACAGATTGGTGATAATGTAATGAGAAAGAATTGCATGCCTTTGAACACCTGGGTTCCAAATATGAAGAACAAAGATTAGCATCAATCTGGGAGATTATTTTAGTGCTGAACCACAGGGCCCTGTCATATAGGACGTTTTTATTTATGGCATGTTTGAAGGCAAATTTTAGGTTCATTGTATTTGTAGATAACACAGTGGAAACCCTAAATAATGGAATTGTACCCATCAAATGAGCTGGAACCATGAATCAAAAGCTATGGCTGGAAACAGTAGAAGTTGGTCTTCTATTTTCTTCTCCTTCTTTCTCCACATCCCTTGCCTGTCTCTCCTTCTTCTTTACAGCATGTATAAGTTTATAAACTCCATGCAGTACTGCCAAAAAATTAAATGAGATGAAGAAAAGTGGGAGAGTTAATATTACTCCATATACTCTTCAGATGAGGCTCAGAATTTTAGCGAGGTCCAAGATCACATACCTCCTAAGTAGTATCAGTAGGGGCAGAATTCAAATCCTAGCTCCCACTCCTTTTTTAGTTTTCTTTTTCTTTTGAGATAGAGTGTCACTTTGTCGCCCAGGCTGGAGTGCAGTGGTGTGATCTCAGCTCACTGCAACCTCTGCCTCCCGGTTCAAGTGATTCTCCTGCCTCAGCCTCCCGTGTAGCTGGGATTACAGGCATCCACCAATACGCCCTGCTAATTTTTTGTATTTTTAGTAGAGACGGCATTTTGCCATGTTGGCCAGGCTGGTCTCGAACTCCTGACTTCAGGTGATCCACCGGCCTTGGACTCGCAAAGTGCTGGGATTACAGGCGTGAGCCACCGAGTCCAGTCTAGCTCCCCTCTTTTGCATTCATAGTATGCTGAAGTTCTCTAGACATATTCTTTGAGAATGACAATGGCTGCTTTGCTGAGCACAAGCGTTCAATGCAATAAAATGGTGGTTACGGAATTAGGCACATGCTTAATATGTTCTTTCAATCAGGCAACCAGGCCTGGGATAAAGCAACTGCTTCTGACTTGTACTTCTGCTGAGTCAAACCCACCAAAAAGGCCACCAGAGCTAAAAATAAAGGGGTCATAAAATGTATTCAGGCCACAAGATCAAGAAACAGCACTTTAGATGGGCTACCGCATGTGCTGAAAATAATGATTCAGTGCTGAAAATGAAAATTTTAGAGAAAAAGGGACTAAAAGAAATAATGTAATGTAATCCCCCACTTGGATATGGAGAATGCTGGACAGAGAGAACTCAGTTGGTTTGCTCAAGATTACCCAATTAATAATTGGCAGGATTGGTTTCTTGTACCTGGTTCAGGGTTCTCTGTATTCCATCATAGTGTTCTGATTTATTATAATGGCAATGACTTACATTTGTGAAGTAACTCTTTACACTCTAAAAATTCTATTATATTAAAAAAAGTAAGGCAAATATTATACCCATATTACAGATGGGGCAACTCAGGCAAAGAGAAACTAGATGATTTGCCAAAGGGAACACAACTAATGAATGATAAAGAATGACACAGGATTCGTCTTGGACCCTTTGCCAGGCTTGCAGCAGGGGGCACCCAGTCTATTCAGTTCTCTGGGCTGCATCTGGCTTGTGCTCTGGCCCACAGTTCCTGTAGTCATGCGACTACACACTCAGCTCCTGGTGGGAGGGAGTTTGTGAGTGAGCAAGGGTGGGGTTCAGCTGGCCGTTGCAAGCCCTGACACAGGAGCAGGCTCCGTGTGGGGCCTGAGGCCAGACCAGGCATGTTGCCCTGAGGGGAACACAGTTGCACTCAGGCAGGTGTGCCTGCAATCCTGAAGCCCCAGAGGGAGTATTACAGTGTGCTAACTAGCTCTTTTAGTTCCACTGTCTGCAGCCCAGTAGATGGCTGCAGGACCGGCTTGGCCCTGCCTCTTCTTCCATCATGTGGGGTGGCTGCACTCTACCAGCGAGGGTAGAAGGCCAGTCTTACAGCCTTTCTGGGTGCCCGTGTTTGGTGCATCCTGAGCTCTTGTCCCGCATCCAAGAAGAATGAGGTCATGCTGACAACTGAAGGGTGTTGAGGTCGGAGAATTTTATTGAGCAATGAAACTGCTGTCAGCAGAGAGGGGATGGAAAGGCCAGGTGGTCTCTTTCAGTGTGGCTGAGTCTGGGCATTTTTATAGGTGCAGGATGGGTGAGGGAGAGACCATAGGTAGTATTAAAAAGGATAACATTTGATTGTTTAAAAGGCATTATTCAGAAAGAACCAATTGGGAAAGGGCAGACAAACAGGAACAGAAGTTCTCACTCTGGGTCACAGGTTTCACCCGGAACCAGCAGTCCAGGCTGTTTTTGGCTCAAAGGTGAGTTTCACCGGGGACCTGACCCTATCTGGCTAGGCATTTGTCTGCCTCTTGCTGCTCTCAACAAGAGAGTTAAACCTAGGTTTTTTGGCTTCCAATCTACTTGCCTCTTAGCTGTTTTACTCATAATACTTCTGATGCCAAATGTGTGGGATTTTTCTTCTACCTCCAAACCCATTCTCTGGTTTTCCTTACACCAGCTATGTGTCCTGCAATTCAATTATGCCACAACTACCTGGAGTTGGCAGAGACCCCACAGGTCAAGACTCAGTCCCACAAGACTACCCCAAGTTCAGACACCAATTGCACGTTCCAAGTTTCTACCTGTACTTCTGACCAACAGGCTGCAAACAGCCTGCTCCCACCACCCAGTTCTCATGTTCCATAATTTGCTAGAATGCCTCTCAGAACTCAGGAAAGAGCTTTACTTAGGGTACAACAGACACATGGTCTTCTATCTCTTGATGCTTAGGGCAAGGTATGGGGATGGGACATGGAGCTTCCATGCCCTTTCTTGGTGTGCCACCCTCTCAACATTTCAGCGTGTCACCACGTAAAAACTCTCCAAATCCCCCTTGTTTAGGGGTTTTTATGGAAGGTTCATTATGTAGACATGATTGATTAAATCATTAACCATTGAAGATTGACTCAGTCTCCAGCCAGTGGCGATCAGAGGATGGGACTGAAAGTTTCAACCCTGTAATCACATCAGAGTCTTTCTGGCCACCAACCCGCATCCTAAAGCTATCTAGGAGCCCTAAGCTACTAGATATCTCATTAGCATACAAATGACACTTGCTTTTGCATTTTTTTTTTTTTTGAGACAGAGTCTCACTCTGTCACCCAGGCTGGAGTGCAGTGGCATGATCTCGGCTCACTGAAACCTCTGCCTCCCAGGTTCAAGCAATTCTCCTGCCTTAGCCTCCCGAATAGCACGGACTACAGGTGTGCGCCACCACGCCAGGCTAATTTTTTTGTATTTTTAGTAGAGACAGAGTTTCACCACGTTGGCCGGGCTGGTCACAAACTCCTGACCTCAGGTGATCCACCCACCTCAGCCTCCCAAAGTGCTGGGATTACAGGTGTGAGCAACCATGCCTGGCCACTTTTGAATTTCTTTATCATAGAAAAGACGAGGGTTTTAGGAGCTGTGTGCCAGGAACCAGGGAAAAAGATGAAATATCTATTTATTCTTTTCACACTGCCTATTCCTGCACTTGCCACAGGGTAGGTGTTTCACTAGACTGCACAGGCTCTTTGGCTGGATTCACCAGGGCACACCTGAAGCAAGTGGCCCTGGTTTGCTGCAAGTACAGTAGCCTCACTCAGCATCCTCAATACGTTCTTGGAAACTGATTTGAAGCAAAGCAACATATAGCAGGTCCTTGAATAACATCGTTTCCTTCAAGGTCTTTACTTTGTTATCATGTTGATGAGAAAAAAAAATTGTTTGGTTATTTGTCGTTTTGCTTAGGTTGTAGTTTCCAAGAACATATCAACAACATTAAGTGAAGATTTATAGTATTGCTTCTGCCATCTTTCTCATGGTACTTGTTTGTCGCAGGAAGAAGTGGTGGAGGGTGAGCTATTATCCTTACTCAAAAAAACAGCAATCTTCCCTTCCCTTCCAACTCCATTATGCTATAGATCACGAGTTTTTGTTGTTTACTGGGACTTTCCCAATTCCAATTTCATTGCATTTCTGTAAAGACTAACCTCATAGCTAGAGCAAAGGACTGACAAGTGCTTTTTTTTGTTTTGCTTTGTTTTTTAAGCTTACTGCGATGGGCAGATATTTGTGTCTTAATCCTCAGAAAATGTGAATATTTCATGTTATCTGGCAAAATAAACTTTGCAAATGTGATTGATGAAGGTAAGGGTACAGACCTTGAGGTAGAAAGGGTATCCTGGATTATTCAGGTAGGCCTAATCTAATCGTGAGTCCTTGAAAGTGGAAAACCCTCTCAGACTGTGGTCAGGTTGAGAGAGAGAGAGAAAGAAAGGGAGGGGGAGAGAGAGAGAGGGGTGGGGGGAAAGGGAGAGAGAGAGAGAGAGAGAAGCTATAATGGAAGCAGGGTTAGAGAAATGCAACTTTGCTGGCTTTGAAGATGCAGAAAGGGACTGAAATCCAAAAAATTCAGGGAGCCTCCACAAGCTGGAGAAAGCATGGAAATGGGGTTTTTTCCCCTAGAACTTCCAGAAAGGGATGCAGACTTGCTGATGCCTTGGTTTTAGACTGATGAAACCTATGTTGGACTTTGAACCTACAGAACTGTAAGATAATACATTGGTCCTGTTTTGAGTCACTAAATTTGTGTTTTATGTTTTTTGCTGCTATAGCATGTTACAGCTTCTCCTCAGAGACAGGGTGGTCCCCTACTCAAAATTTGGTTCAGATGTCAAGCCTGATGATGATGCCTCCACTATACATATGTGCCAACAGGGTATTAAAAGGTTTCTTACTTACATAATAAGTCTTTCAGTGTGGCTTCCAAGCAGGTCCAGAAATGGCTTGAAAAAGCAGAGAAAGGAGACTGGCTTGGGAATATTATGGTAGTTAGGTGGTAGGGAAGGAGTGAAGGTTCCCATACGTGGTTTGATAGTTCCATTGGCTCCAAACGAGAGAGCACCCAAGCTTTCTTAGCAGCTTGCCAAGGTGTGAGGCAGTAAAGGAATAAGGTGGAGTGAGGCTTAAATAATGTCAATAGTCAAACAGCAAGAAATGGAGTCAGACTCCATTATACAGCAACAAGAGAAAACTGGTACACTAATCTTCCTCTAGCTCCATCTATGCAGCCTGTGAATCCGCCCATTCATCCACCTGTATTCTATTATGTATCCACTGCATGCCAGGTATAGTTCTAGAGATTATGGATGTAGCGATGTCCGTGAAATAATATTTTTTCCTGTTGTACTCACAGTCTAGTAGGAGTGAACACTAAATTGACTCATAATTATTTGATTATTTGCTGAGGATCACAATTGTGGTATATTGAGGACCATAAGAGACCACAATGGAGAGAGAGACGTTTCTTCATACTGATTTTAGGAGAATTTTCCCTGGAAAGGTGAGAGTTGGCACAGTTGAACTAGCAGTTCAACACACAGTGGTAGAGATGAAAGAAATCTAGGCAAAAGAGAAAAGCATAGACAAAGGCATAAATGCATCAAGTTATGTCTGTGTTACTGTAAATGGGATTAACAAATGAGGATTTTTTTTCACCCTCTGATTTCCTGTGGGCTTGGGATTGGGGAATGAAGATTAGGGAGGCGGTTTGGAAGGAAAAGCTGGAATAGTAAGGGACAGTGGGGTTAAAGATGACCAACTGTTGGTAACCTGCACTTTGACCTAATGTAAGGATGTGAGTTTGTTTTTAGTCTAAAGCCATTGCCTCATACCCAGTTTAATATACTTGAAGGAAAACATGTGAGATCTATAAAGTAGACAAGATTGGAAAGAAATTGTTTCAAGAAAAGGAAGTTAATCAGTAACTGAGTCTAACTGGTATAGACTACAGTTTCTTTTCCAATAATGGCTCAAGGAAATGATGCACAAAATATGTGGAATTATGATTGCTTATTGAAGAGGGAGTTTGCTTTGCGGGGTGGACTAGGGGTTGGAGAAGGAATAAAGATGCTCATCTTGACTCAGAATGTGTCCTCTCTCCCTTGGGTCCTCCTCTCGGTGACACCCTAGAACATTCTGGGACATCACTGGTTTTTTGTTTTTTTTTGAGACAAAGTCTTGCTCTTGCCCACCAGGCTGGAGTGCAATGGCATGATCTCGGCTCACTGAAACCTCTGCCTCCCAGGTTCAAACGATTCTCCTGCCTCAGCCTCCTGAGTAGCTGGGATTACAGGCACCTGCCACCACGCCCGACTAATTTTTGTATTTTTAGCAGAGACAGGGTTTCACCATGTTGGCCAAACTGGTCTCGAACTCCTGACCTCAGGTGATCCGCCTGCCTTGGCCTCCCAAAGTGCTGGGAATACAGGCGTGAGCCACCACGCCTGGCCATCATTGTTGGTCTTTAAACTCCATTTCTCCCCAGAGGGCTGGTACCTTGGTAGTAGCCTCCACCCTCATGTGGGTATCAGCTGGGGCTGTCTGGATTTGTACAAGAATTCCAGTGTTAATGATGGAGTTGTGTTGGAAATAGGGACAAGTGTTCTTTCAAGTTCTCATTCCCACCTGGTGCTGCGTTCTCCCTTCTCTCTCCCTCTGTTTTGTATTTTAGATTCAGGGGGATCTTTCACATACATAACAAGTTCTTGCTTTGGACTTAAAAATAAACACTATAAAAAAAGAAATGCGTGTTTCAATCTGACTTGAAATGCCCAAATATGATTAGTATTAGACTGTGAAATACCTCTGTTTATCTCTAGGAGCCAGCTGCTGGGAGCATTTTGAGGGATCAGGCTGGTTGTTGTGGATGACGTTTTTTTTTAAACAAAACATGAGCCCCAAATGTCTGTACATGGAGAGTGTACAGACTCTCCATGAAGTCCCCTTTGTCGAAAACTCTGTCTTTCTAATTTTTATTCTCCCCTCATTTGTCCCAATCGCAATCATGGAAGACAGTGTGGGAGCCAAATAGGTTCCAATTTCAATCTGGCCATTTCCCTCTGACTTCTCTCTGTATTTCAGCCTTTCTCTTTTCTAAACTTGCCTGACTGCATCTAAGGACTTTCCAACTGAAGAAACAAATTATTTGGGTCATACAGGCCACCACTGCTATTTATGAGCCAAAAAAATGCCACTTGGCATTTGGAAAACTGATTTATTAATACACACAGGGTCTTGCATGTCAACAACTGCAAATTATGGATAACAGATTTGCATCTTCTATCATTTCATGACCTCATTCAAAAGGACTTAATGAGCTAACAGAAAGGGCTAAATGATAAAATGGTTTTTTTTTTCTCAAAGCTCTTTTTGACCTACCTGCCTACCTCTCCCATCAAAAAGTAAGAAGAAGGAAAGAAAACAAAAATATTAATTTACTGAAAAGCTTAACTTTAAAGCATTATGAGATTTTAAATCCGTGAATTACTCTGTATGATATATGAGTCAATTACAGAAAGAATAGGAAATGGTAACAGGTTTGCATCAATCTTCAGCTTAACTATGTTCAGGGAAATGAAGCTAGAATTCAATCAAACAAGGAGCTAACATTAAATTCCTTCTGAACACACTACTCTGGAAGAATATTTGAGGGACACTAAAAGTGAAAAATAAGGTATATTTGTCTTTGGTGAATGTGCACTGTATTTGAAGAGACAAGATATTAAAAGTCGTGGATTGACATTGAAAACTTCCTTAACAATTTACTCCCAAGAGAGGTGAAGCAGCAGAGGGTCATTACTTGGCAAATAAGCAAAAAGGATATTAATTACCACTAACTGGAGGCATTACTGTGGGATTGTAGGGGTCTATATTAGTCCATTTTGTGTTACTACAAAGGAATACCTGAGGCTGGATAATTTATAAAGAAGAGAGTTTTAATTGGCTCATGGTTCTGCAGGCTGTACACAAAGTATAGTGCCTGCATCTGGTGAGGGCTTCAGAAAGCTTCCAATCATGGCAGAAGGTGAAGAGGAGCCAGCCTGTCACATGGCAAGAGAGAGGGCAAGACAGAGAAGGGAGATATCCCAGGCTCTTTTAAACAACCAGATCTTGTGTGAACTAAGTGAGCAAGAACTGACTCATCACCAAGGGGATGGTGCTAAGCCATTCATGAGGGATCCACCCGCATCATCTAACACTTCCCAGTAGGCCCCATTTCTAACATTGGAAGTCACATTTCAACATGAGATTTGGAGGGGACAAATATACAAAGTATGTCAGGGTCTGAGAGGATTTATTTCTCCCACCCACCCCCTTCCACTCCCCTCTTTTTTTGAGACAGCATCTGGCTCTGTTTCCCAGGCTGGAGTGCAGTGGCATGATCGTGGCTCACTGCAGCCTCAGCCTCAACCTCCCAGGCTCAAGTGATTCTCCCACCTCAGCCTCCCAGTCCTCAGCCTCCTGGGACTACAAGTGCATACCACCATGCCCAGCTACTTAAATTTTTTTTTTTTTTAAGAGATGAGGTCTCCCTATGCTTCCCAGTCTGGTTTCAAACTTCTGGACTCAAGCAATCCTCACGCTTCAGCCTCCCAAAGTGCTGGAATTACAAGCATGAGCTTCTGCTCCTGGCCCCTGAGAGGATTTCAAGTAAGAGATATATATTTTTTTCTGGATTTCAAATATAATCAGGATCCTGGTAAGTTGGAAAAGCAAGAAGAGCATCTCACAAGACAGGGGATGAAAAGAGGACTTGCAGAAGGATGTTCTGTGGGTGCTCAGGGTTTTGTGTACAGAGGTTGTTTGTTAGTTTGGAGAATTAATGGAGAGTTGTGATTCAAAAGAGCATCAAAAACATCAAATGCTTAGGAAATGCCAATGAAAGATACTCGAGACTCCTACACAGAAGACTACACACAGTTACTGATGATAAATGGAAGGAAATGCCAAGTTTATGGACTGAAAGAGTCAAAGTTGTTATATCTTGTTTTCTTGAAATTCATATATATTTAATCCAATACCAGTCACATCCCAGCAGATTTTATATTTGTGGAAATTGACAGGCTGATTCTACAACACATATGGGGCCGGGCGTGAGTGGCCAAGGTGGGTGGATCACTTGAGGCCAGGAGTTTGAGACCAGCCTGGGCAACATGACAAAACTCCATCTCTACCAAAAAGACAAAAATTAGCCAGGTGTAGAGGTGCATGCCTGTAATCCCGGTTACTTGAGAGGCTGAGGCAGAGAATTGCTTGAACCTGGGAGGTGGAGACTGCAATGAGCTGAGATCATACCACTGCACTCCAGCTTGGGTGACAGAGACTCCATCTCAATAAATAAATAAATAAATAAATAAAATTTATATGGAAATAAACAGAGCTAAGAATAGCCAACGTCAAAGATGAGTAAGATGTATTAAACTGAAAGATGTATTTAAAACTATAGTACTTAAGGCTATGGGTTACTAATATGATCAATGGATCATATTAGATGTACTACTAAAACCATAGTAATTGAGCCTGTGGGTTATTAATATGACCAATGGAATAGAGAGTCCAGAAACAGATTCACACATATTTGGTCACCTGATTTATGACAGAGTTGCCAGTTGCATTACTGCTGACAGTGTAAATTGGTGCACCCACTTTGAGAAACATGAATCTTCTGAGACACAGCAGTTCCATATTTCAGTATCTCAACAGAAATGTGTACGTGTGTACCAAAAGACATACCCATGGGTGCCTATAACATCACTGTTTCTTATAACCCCACCCCCCATTACCATTGGAAACAACCTAAATGTCTATCAACAACTAAATGACTAATAAATTATAATTCATTCACACCATGGAAGACTACACAGTAGGTTTGGTAAACTTTTTCTGTAAAAGATCAGATGGTAAATCTTTTAGACTTTGCAGGCCATTCAGTCTCTGTCACAACAACTCATCTCTGCTTTTGAAGAATGAAAGCAGCCACAGAGGATACATAAGTGAACACGGCTGTGCTTCTAGAACTTTATCTATGGATACTGAAATTTGAATTCCATACAATCCACTTTAGAAAATATTCTTTTTCTTTGTTTTTTTTGACTATTAAAAAATATAAAAACTGTAATTAGCTTGCAGGTTGCACAAAAACCTGCAGTGAGACGTACATGAAGAAGGACCAGCAACTGCTACACACTCCACAACATGGATAAACCTTACAGATTTAATGGTGAATAGAAGAAAAACAGACTGAAAGCAGCATACATGTTATAATCCCACTTACATAAAGTTCAAAAACAGGCAAAACTAACTTATGGTGATGAAGGTCAAAACCTTTGGAGAGGTAATTATACAGCAGGCTTCTGCACCGTGGCTGATGCTCTATTTTGTGATCTAGGTGGTAGCTAATCAGGTGGGTTCGCTATCTAAAAGGTCACCAATCTATACAGTGAATTTGCAATAGAACAATGTTTTTTTAATTGTTTATTTGTTTTAAATAATCTAGGAGCAATTTAAGAGACCATATCATGCCATGTCTGAGAATGTAGATTCTGTACACAGACTGCTAAATCCTAGTTTTATCATTAGCTGTGTGACCTTGGGCAAGTCGTTTCACCTCTCTGTTCTTCAGTTTTTCTCAACTGTAAAAAAGTGATACTCAGTTGACTCAGTTGTACTCGATACTTGTAGTATTGCTGTAAGAATGATGAGTTAATCCATATAAAGTCACTTAGAACAATGCTGGCATGCCCTAAGAACTCAATAGATGTTAGGTGTTATTATTGTGGCCAATAACTTTTTTGCTTTAGGTCTTAAGCTCCAGTTTGTTAAGACATTTATAAACTCTTGATTCTGCCACAAACATACTTTTAGATTAAGCAAGGCCAGGAGCACAAAGAAGCCTTTTTTAACTCACATGCGGTCCAGCCCAGCTCACCAGGAATCTGATTCTGAAGAGTCTGGGAATAAAGGCTCAGAGTCATAAATAATATAAATATCCCTTGTCTTATTTAGAATGTACATATTGCCTGTGAATAGTTGCAGTGTCAGTAGGTGTTAGCTGAAGACTCTGAGATCTGGGATTCCAAACAAATATATACTTCCATTCTGAACTAATCATTTTTATAGAAAACAGATGAGGCTTGTTCAGTAGGTGCATGAACAACATCTTATGCTGCTCGCCTGTTCTCTAGGCCGAGGTCCTGCATCCAGAAAGTGCCAGAGGCAGGATATCTTGACCTCCAGGAATTTTATAAGGTAAATCCTGCTCATCCACCTAAAATATTTTCCTGGAAAAAAAGCCATAAATAAATAAAGTCTGTAATAATAATCTAATTCCTACCCTTTATGCCCTTTTTATTTATTTTTATTTATTTTTTTGAGACGGAGTCTCGCTCTGTTGCCAGGCTGGAGTGCAGTGGCGCAGTCTCAGCTCACTGCAACCTCCGCCTACTGGGTTCAAGTGATTCTCCTGCCTCAGCCTCCCAAGTAGTTGGGACTACAGGTGCACGCCACCACACCCGGCTAATTTTTGTATTTTTAGTAGAGATGGGGTTTCACCATGTTAGCCAGGCTGGTCTTGAACTCCTGACCTTGTTATCCACCCGCCTCGGCCTCCCAAAGTGCTGGGATTACAGGCGTGAGCCACCGCACCTGGCCCCTTTATGCTCTTTAAATGATTACTATACCATCCTGGGAGGCATCATATTCCATGACTTAAAACAATGAAGCAAATATGCCAGGCGCAGTGGCTCAGGCCTGTAATCCCAGCATTTTGGAAGGCCAAGGCAGGCGGATTGCTTGAACTCAGGGGTTCATGACCAGCGTGAGCAACAACGTGAGACTTCATCTCTACAAAACACACACACACACACACACACACACACACACACATTAGCCAGACATGGTGGCATGCACTTGTAGTCCAAGCTACTTGGAAGACTGAGGTGGGAAGATCACTTTAACCTGGGAGGCGGAGGTTGCAGTGAGCCGAGATCATGCCACTGCACTGTAGCCTGGGCGCTAAAGCCACACCCTGTCTCAAAAAAAAAGAATTTTTTTTAAATGAAGCAAATAACATTTTTACCAACTACAAATATCCATTCATCTGTTCAATCATTTGACAGATTTTATTGAGTGCTTAATATATGCTGTATAAAAGGCAAAGGAAGTTCCTGAGTAAAATAATTTTTTGACTGTATTCTTTGTTTATGGTGATGTTTCTTTAACATTTATGACCATGGAATGCTACAATCCCTTCCTGTTCTTCTTTTTTGTTTTTTCTATTAATACCCATTCATATCACAGAATACACTTTGGGAAATGCTGAGTTAACTAATCTTTTATTGCTGAATACCAAGGTTTCCTAACTCTTTGCTGTCATAAATAACACTGCAACGAACATTTTTGTACCTACAGCTTTGCACACGTGTTGGATTATCTTTTTAGGATATATTTCTAAGAGTGGAATTGTTGAGTTAAAGGCTCTGTGTCTTTTTATGTGCATAAAAGACCCTATGTCAGTTTTACAAATCTTAGGGAATCACAGACTCGTAAAATATCAGAGTTGGAAGGGATCTCAGAGAGCATCAACTCAAGCGCTCCTGTCACCATGGGAAGACTAGGGCTTGAAGCCAGGTCAATCTTAATGCACTTCTCACAGCTCCACGTGGGCTCCTGGGGCAGCTGTCCAGCAGAAGAAAGACATTAGATGGAAGTCAGTGAGGTATCACCAGTGTTAGCATTTGCCTCTTCTGGCTCAGACTACTTTCCCCTTTTTTTCCTCAGGGTCTGTTTTAAGCCATTGTGTCGTATTTATGAGCCACGGGGTATTTACTAAGAAGAAAATGTCAGGAAAACAAAGATCCAATCTAGCACCCTTTCTTCCTCTTGAAAAACAGACAAGAAACCAGGTAGTTTGCAAAGGGCACAGGTTTTGTGTGT
Source organism: Gorilla gorilla gorilla (assembly GCF_029281585.2). Classification (NCBI taxonomy): domain Eukaryota; kingdom Metazoa; phylum Chordata; class Mammalia; order Primates; family Hominidae; genus Gorilla; species Gorilla gorilla. The sequence goes on from NC_073243.2 coordinate 28,361,569, forward strand.
GTGCATGTGTGTGCACGTGTGTGCACATGTGCACTCTCCTGTAGTAATTGCTTTGGGAAGCTTGGGATAAGACGCACACACTACACCATGTGATATTGATTTCTCTTCAGCACAGCTATGACCCTGAGGCTTATACTGCCTTAAGAGAGGGCTAGGCTGGGGATTGTGTGAATTATTTCCTAGTCTCGCCCGCTGTTTCCAGTAGAATTAGCTGCCATGTGGTGAGCGCATGTTTTTGAAAGATTCTTGGTAGGAGGTAGCATGCGGCTCAGGTCAACTGATTTGAGCAGCCTTCTAGGCAGGGGAGCAGAGCCGTGAGTGACTAAACCCAAACCAGACCCAGAAGCTGGGGCACTGGCCAACCCCGCCTCCAGATAGGGACGAAGGTGCATTCCCTGGCATCTCCCTTGGTGTCCCTCTTGGTTATATTTGATTTGAACAGAATCCAGCTCTCCTCAAAATGAAAAAGGAGTGGCAGCTTCCAAGTTGCCACTAACTTTAATTTGGGGAAGAATAACATCTTTTCTCTGTTGTACAGACACACATCACCACATCAGAGCAAATGCCCCCAAAGCTCCATTCTGATTTCTGGCTTGGAAAAGTTCTTGATGTTTCACAGAAAACCTTCCCACATCCTACCACACCCATCTTGTTCTTCCACCCACCTCAGGCATCTTCTGCCTCATTACTGAGGTATTATTAATGGAACGGGAAATTGGCAAAGAAATTCTTGTCAATGGCTGGCCAGAGCCGCCCACCCAATGCCATCTGCCCAGCCTCAAGCCATCCTGGTTTGTGTGGCTCAGGAGATTCCAACTCAGATTGGAGGTGATGCCAGGGAGGGCCCTGGTGGGATACTTTGTTCGGGCACAAGAGCCCTCCTTGGTTTACCTTGGAGTAATTAAGCCCTGATAATGCTTGAGACAGAGATTGTGTAAGCATCTCTTTCCATGGCTTCTATAACATCCCTGGGCACATATCAGAGATTCAACAAACATTTGTTGAATAAATGAGCAGATGGCTTGGGACTTGTCTTGCTTTCAGATATATAGTCTTTCTTGGTCTACTGTTGTGGTTACACACATGTCTGTGTTTACTTTAACTTCCAGCCATGTTCACCATTTGAGGATTTCATGGGGAAGCAGGACAGGGGATACGATGCCGTCTTCAATGTTAGAAAAATCCCTTTTCTTCTTTGTGGAGTCTCTTCCCCGCCTCCACCTGTTGCCTGCGGTGATGCTCTCGGACTTACTAAAAGTGAAAGACTAATGCCAGACTTGATTTCAGGCAGACATATATTTCAGGCTGAGTTACACCTGGGCCCTTCGGGAAGCATAGACAGACAGAAAGAAGAGGAAAGGTCAAGTCCAGGTAATGGAGTAAAATTTGGGCCTGGTTCCGACATTCAAGGCTTCCATGTATCCATGGGCAGTTTGGATATTTCATATGTGCCAGCAGAGGGGATCTGTTGGCACTCATATTCAGCCTACGTACACTATTCTTGACACTACACACTCTGTCACAGGTCATGTCCACAAGGAGGAAGAAGCATCGTTTTTGTAGCACAAGGACAGTAACCAATCACCAAGCTGGGCATCTGCTCATTGGGGATAGTATGTCTTTCTCTAATTTGCACAAAGTCTTCATATATGGCAATGTGGCCTGAAAACTCAATTCCATATTTTATGTTTCTCCATTCTTTTTTGAATGTCCTGGATTTGTGAACAGTGAGTGTGTGTGTACATATGTGTGTGTGGGTGTGAGAGAGAGAGAGAGAGAGAAAGGGAGAGTATGTGTCTTTGTGTATGCTCTCAATGTGGCTATAAGGGCTGAATTGAGTAGTGGTATTAAAACTAGTGCAGGCTCGGAACAGTGGCTTATGTTTGTAATCCCAGCACTTTGGGAGGCCGAGGCAGGAGGCTTGCTTGAGGCCAGGAGTTCAAGACCAGCCTGGGCAACATAGTGAGTCTCTGTCTCTAAAAAGTAAAAATTAAAGCAATTAGCCAGGGTGGTAGTGTGTGCCAGTAGTGACACTTGGGAGGCTGAGATGGGAGGATCACTTGAGCCCAGGAGGTTGAGGCTGCAGAGAGCTATGATTGTGCCACTGCACTCAAGCCTGGGCAACAGATCAAGACCCTGTATCTAAAAAAACCAAATACATAAAAATAAAACTAGTATACTTGTATTTATACCAAAATGCCTTCTCCTTTTCTCCTGATAGTTGAGTAGAGAAACAAGCTTTCTGAGTGAATCCCGTCTTTCACTTTCCAGGCCTAGTGTGGTAGACAGGCATGTAACCACTGCTTGGCCAATTAAACCCTTCCCCTCCCATCTCCGTTTCTCTGACTTTGCATGGAAAGGAGGGAGGCATAATAATGTGACCTGCAGTGTCTTCCCCATTTTGAGGTATGGGCTGGGAAGGGAAATTGGGAAGGTTAGAAATGCTCCGGGTGAATTCACCTTCTCCTTCAAATTGGCCACATCACCTCCCACTAGTAGTTCCCACGGTCATCCCCAGTCCTCAACTTCCTCATCTCTAAAATAGAAGTGCCCATTGATATGGCCCTAGGATATAAGATGGGCCTGGGAGAACCTGTGTCTAGTCTACAGAGTTCCTGGGCTCCTGAGGCACCTAACATCACAGGCATTGTGCCAGGAAAGCCTTTTGATGTCCTCCTGGCTCTGTTCTTTTCTTGTTTTATAAGCTATACATCATCAAAGACTCAGCACTTGTTCCTTGTAGACATCACAACTCACCCTTTTCGCTCCTATCCAGATCCCCCTTTTCCTCCTTAACTCTTCCTTAATTTATAGACTTCCATGTAAAGAGAGCTACAAACAAACTGACATTTCTGAATGATGGCACATTCTTTAAATCAAAATTCAGGCTCGCAGCAGTATCACATGAGCAAAGGATAATTCTCCCCTCACGGCACGGGCCAGGCTTCAGAGGAGATTCAGTTTGCAATGTGGAATCCAGCTTGATCCTCATTTTACCTCCTCGGCCTCCCACATAATGTAAAAGCAACATCAGTTTTTTTCTTGAGTTGGAACAAAAGTCTCTTAGATTTGCTCTCCTGACTTAATCATCTTTAGGTATGTATGAAATTGGTAAGTGAATGACAAAAAACAAAAACAGGTTGGTGAGATTGAGAGTTCATGGTTCTTTACCTAATGTCCAGAAAGGCACTGCCCCTGAGACACTCTGATGTGTGTGTGTGTGTGTGTGTGTGCAGGCGCGTGCGTGTGTGCACACAGTAGTATATTCAGAAAAGTTTCTTTCCTCCTAATACTCAGTGACTAGGAAGCACAAATTGAGAGCTCCATATATTAAAAAGAAACTTTAGAACACAGATGTCAAAGAAGAGTAGTTTGAGACAAAGGCATAAATATGAAATGTCTTACATGCTTTGTAGTTGAAAGAAAGATAAAATGATGTTTAATAGGAATGACAGAGTCACAAATAATTTAGTAATAAATTATAGTCATATAAAGAAGGAGGAGGAGGGATGGGCTGAAGGGAGTCAGAAACCAGAAGAAATGTTACGGAAGGATGGGGGTAGCAGAGGGGAGGTAGAGAGTATGTCTTAGTCTGTTTTGTGTTGCTATAAAGGAATACCTGAGAATGGGTAATGCATAAAGAAAAGAGGTTTATTTGGCTCACAGTTCTGCAGGCTGTACAGGAAGCAGAGTGCCAGCATCTACTTCTGGGGAAGGCCTCAGCATGCTTCCATTCATGTGAAAGGGGAGCAGGCATCACATGGTGGGAGAGGAGGAAAGAGAGAGAGGAAGAGGTGCCAGGCTCTTTTTAACAATTGGATCTCAGGGGAACTAATAGGGTGAGAACTCACTCATTACCACGAGGACAGTACCAAACCATTCATGAGGAATCCGTCCTCTGACCCAAACATCTCCCATCAGGCCCCACCTCCAACACTGGGAATCACATTTTAACATGAGATTTGGAGGGGACAAATATCCAAACTACATCAGACTGTGAAGAGAGAAAGAGGAAGACGGAAAGAGACAGACAACAAAGATAACAAAGACCCAAGACACAAAGACCTATTCAATTTTTCTATTGATAGTTTTTGAGCAGAGCTCAAAATGATTTTTCCACCAGAGTTCTACATTGTGCCAGACCCTTCCCCACATGTTACTTTCACTGCCTCTCCCCACAAAGCCAGCATAGATGGATAATGGAACTTGACTATGGATGGAGCAAAGCAGGAAGCTGAGGTCTGCAAAGGTAGAAAGGAGAGCAATACTAGGTGTACCCGGTAGGAAGGTGCTGTGTGAGGGAAGGAGGGTTTCTCAGCACCATAACCCATGTGGCTGAAGGTGCTCTGGGCTGCCCAGGCAGATGTGCACCCTTGACCGGCAACCTTGCAAGGGTTAGGTCCTACAGGTTGCGCCTCTGGCTAAACATAATTTTCCACTGCTGTGATGAAATTTCAAGTGACTGCTGGGTAGCTGGAGGTTTACAGAAAGCTGGGCTGAAGATGAAGTCATTTTTATGAGAATCACTTGTTTTTTCTTAATTATTATAAATGCATACAACATGATACCTCACTTCCCAGAACCAAAATTTGGTAAGCCTGGGAAGGACCCAGGAATATAAATTTTTGAGGCACCCTGTAAGTGATTCTTTTTTTTTTTTTTTTTTATGGAGACCTCTGTCACCCAGGTTGGAGTACAGTGGCACGATTGCAGCCTCAACCTCCTGGGCTCAAGTGCTCCTCCCACCTCAGCCTCCTAAGTAGGTAGGACCACAGGGGCATACCACCATGCACAGCTATTTTTTGTAGAGAGGTGGTTTTGCCGTGTTGCCCAGGCTGGTCTTGGAATCCTGAGCTAAAGCAATCCACCTGCCTCGGCCTCCCAAAGTTCTGGGGTTACAGGTGTGAGCCACAACCCCTGGGCCCAACTAATTCTGATGCAGGAAATCCTAGGCTGAAACTGAAGGCCCCCATTCATTGCATGTTTCAAGCCCAGCTTCTGCTTTTAGGTTCCGTGATCCCAGAAACATTAGACTCTGAAAAAAGTCACAAGAGGGGTTGGATGGTGTTAGGAAATGATGAGTGTCATTGATAACTTTAAGGCCATTACTTCCCCTAGATTTATTTGCTTTCTTTGTGTAGTAGACTGTTAATGACCCTCCCATAGATTTTGACCAACTCTGGAAAAAAAATCAAAAAACTTTCTTCTGCATTGTTGGTGTGTATCTCCTGTATACTCTAAAATACACCCTCCCTAAAACCCTGTTTCCGCCTGAGTGTTTTTACCTGGCCTCTAGGGTATTCTCAGTCAGTGCTGGAGCTTGCCAGAAGCACCAGAGAATTATCCCTAGGATGGACTCTCATGCAGAGATAAATGGGAGTTGGTGGATAAGTACCCCAGCTTCCTTGCCTCCTGAAGAGACAATTCTGAAGCATCTTCTATTCGGTCTATAAAAAGTCCCAGCTGCCCACGCAGGAAGTCACTCAATCATGTAAACAACTTACACCCAAATCATTGTCCCAGGATCTACCTGGGGGGAACCAAAACTAATACTTTCTAAAAAAAATTTTTAAATGCTCCTTGTAGCCTTGCATACATTTTCAAATACAGCTGTAGGGGAGGAGAAACAGCTTTTCCTCACCCATCCCTAGGTTCACAAGAGAAAAGCATACACATTTATTTAATATAAGTTTTATGTGACATGGGAGCCTTCATAAGGAAATGAAAACCCAAAGAAACAGTTAAACTTGTGTATTTTTATACAAAGTTTGATGAAGAGCGGGTAGTTGTGAAGAACTATAATTGGACAAAGGGAGTCTGATCTAAGGGTAATAAACTGGGGGAAACTCAGCAAGGCCTGTGTGTTCAGCTTCCTTTCTTTGATTCTGTGTCTTCAAAGACAAGAAAGTTCCTTTCCTCTGGGTACAGGAAGGGCACCTCCGGAATGAGAATCCTATGACCTGCTTCAGGAAAGAAGAGTTAGGGGGTGGGAAATCAGAGGGAATTTCCTGATTCTGCTGTTTTCTCAAATGCCAACATGCCATATTTTGGGGTAGCATGTCCTGAACCCCATCATGGCCAAGATGTGTGTCAGCAAAAACAGTCAGGGCATAATAAAAATTTGCTTAACCATAAGTCAGAAAAACAAACAAACAAACAAAGAGAAATTTAGTAACAACCCTGCAAACTCCCTAGCTGCTGTACATATTTCCTTGTCATCTTAGAATTCAGATAACTGCTCAACCAAAATTGCACCTAAGAGACCAAAAAGATTTCTTTATTAAAACGCCTCATTTACATCTCATTAAAGTTTGATCAAGGGGTACACTATTATTTGAACTTGACATTGCCTTGGCCTGTAGGTGACCAGTGGTGCTCCCACAATTTTCAGTACCTGAGCTCCTCCAACTCCGTAATCAACTGGTGCAGAGCTTCACACAGCCACGAGATTACATTGCCACCCCATGGCATTCCCTTGCATTTGAAATGGGCTTTATAGAGCTTCCATATATGTTATCTTGCTTGTGCTAAATAACCATCTTGTGGAGCAGTCAGGGCACGCTGCTCTATTCTCTATTCTATGGAAATAGAGGGTTAGAGAAGGCAAATAGTTTGACCAAAGTCAAAATGAGGAAGTGTCCATTATTCATTCATTCATTTACTGGACAGTTAGTTCAAGCTAAACAGCCTTTCCTAAGCCTGCAGAAAGAATGCTCTATGCAAAATTGTTTTCTAGACATTTTTCTTTTTTGCATTCTATTAAATGGTGGATACTTTTTATTAAACAGATTCACCCCATGAAGTCATAGGTCTTCAAAACCCTATCTACAAATTGTAGAGAAGTAAATCACCTCTGCCTCTTCTTCCCTATTGTCAGCTTGTCAGTAGCAGAATTCCAGAGATGGTGAGCAACCAGGATGATCCCCAGGTTCTTTGGCACTTCCAACAGGCAAGACCAACCCTCAGCCCTCCTCCTGCCCCCTCCCCGTGCCTGCTGGTGCCCATTTTTTTGAGCCCTCAGGTCTTGTGGGAGCCTTGCTCTCCAGCCCACTCTGTAGGAACACTCACTCCTTCCGACCACTCCCAGCCTCCTTCACCCTTCCAACAACGAGCGTTTATAGCTGCAGCACTGCAGCTGGGAGCCATAAGGCACGAATGAATGTGTGTCCATAGTTTGGAGCCGATTTTTGTCAGGAATGTACTAAACACTTCATAAATTAAGTCCTTGGCGATCAAGCTACCTCAATATCAGATTAGTCACCGCTAACCATTCCCTGCACAAAACCCAGGGGACAGATACACCGGATGGTGCCAGGATTTTTCTTTTTCTTTCTTGTTCTTTTTAATAGCAAATGTGTGCAGAGGAATAAGCCACCCGTCCTGCACTACACAATACAGATGTGTGTGATACACATTCCCCCTGGTTTTCACAGCTCTCCAGCCTTACTGTCCTTTTCTCAACATATCCTGTGTGCAGAATGGCTTTTGGCAGAGTGGGAGAGGCTGGCAAAGACCCTGCCTGCCTTGGACTCTCCCTAGGCTTTGGCTATGCCAGGAACTGTTGTCAAGACTGTGTATGCTTAGAGGAATTCGGTCCTTACTACAGTCTTATGAGGGACTTACTGATACTGTCCTCTTTTGACAGCTGAGGAAGCTCAAGGACTTGAGTAACTTATCCAAGGCTGTGTAACTAGTTCATGGCAGAGCAAGGATTCATTCCACCTGCCAGGGCCCCCAGCCACCCACTGCAGTACCTCTGCTCAGGTACCTCAACCCATAGTCAGAGCTACTCTGCGGGCACAACGGGGCAGGAGATGTTGGGGTAGGGGTGCTAATCTCAGTCCCGTAATGCCTTCTTATTCATTTATTGATGCAATAAACATAGGTACTCAGGACCTAGCAGCAGTTTCTGCTACTCTATTAAATTATATTGAAATATATAATTACTTTACTCCAATATATAAGTAATGCAAAGTAACTCAAATATATATTCCAATAAACAAAGTAATTCAAGGCACAGCTTCCCTCATTGAACAGAAGGTGGGCTACAAAAGGCCAAAATCCCCCATCTCTAGAGGTGGCTCTGAGGCACTCTTCAAACAAGGTCACCATGAGACATAAATTGATATCTTTCCATGTATATTTAGGAGGCATTGGTATTGCATAGGTGTAAGGTTGGAGCAGGGTGACAATGACACCAGTTGTGGTGTTTTCTTCAATTTTCTGGAACCACTGAGCTCTGAACACAAATTCACATGATTCTTGATGCATCAGAGTTAGTTAAATGACAGGAAAGGTTAAAAACAAAGTGTGCCGTGCAGGACCATGGAACATTTCTGTATCCCATGTAAACCACGGGTGCAATGGGAATAGTTCAAAGAAAATAGATGTTAGTAACTCAGGTACACTATGTTCCTCTGCAGGGATTCACTAGGAAAAGCACAGTTATAGCTATGCACAGCTTATTGACAGCTGTTCTTAAGAGTAATAACATTGAATTCCCCAGTATGCTTTTGCCTGCAAATGAGAAGAACATAACTTAAACTAGCTTAGACAGAAAGGAAATTTATTGACTTTCACAAGCAGGGAGCAGCAATTGATCTGGCCGGAGCACAGTGAAGACTAAAGGTGTTGTCATCCTCTTTCCTCTCTTTCTTTCTCTCTTTCCTGTCTCTGCTTCCAATACGTACTGGTCAATTTCTCCCATCCTGCAGGTGGACAACCTGCGTATGCATCCTGGGTTAGGGGGCTGCCATCAGCTCCAGCTGCCCATTTTCCCAATACCTAGATTTCAAAGCCAAGAATTACTTTCTTGCTAGCTCCAGCGGAGAAGTCTTGGGACCTGGTTGGCTTGGATTGAGTCACATGCCCAGCTCTGAAATAATCTCCAGAGTCACTTGTTCTCTGACTAGCTTAGGTCACATGCTTGCCTTTGGGAGAGGGCAGTGGGTACCAAGATTTTCATCCTGCTGGAAGCACAGTAGGAAAGGGATTGTTTCTCAGAGGAAAGGAAGCAAAGCCATATATTCACTACAAATTACTATTATTATTATTTGAGATGGAATTTCGCTCTTTTACCCAGGCTGGAGTGAAGTGGTGCGATCTTGGCTCACTGAAACCTCTGTCTCCTAGAGTTCAAGTGCTTCTCCTGCCTCAGCCTCCAGAGTAGCTGGGATTATAAGCACCTGCCATCATACCTGGCTAATTTTTTTGTTTTTAGTAGAGATGGGGTTTCACTATGTTGGCCAGGCTGTTCTGGAATTCCTAACCTCAGGTGATCCAACTGCCTCAGCCTCCCAAAGTGCTGGGATTACAGGCATGAGGCACCACAACAAGTCTACAAATTTTTTTTATTTTTGGGGGACATGGTCTCGCTCTGTCAGGCTGGAGTGCAGTTGCACGATCACGGTTCACTGTAGCCTCAGTATTCGCGGGTTCAGGTGATCCTCCCACCCACCTCAGCTTCCCGAGTAGCTGGGACTACACATGTGCACCACTGTGCTCAGCTCAGTTTTTTTTTTTTTTTTTTGTAGAGATGAGGTTTCACTCTGTTACCCAGGCTGGTCTCAAACTTCTGGGCCCAAGCAATGCCCCCCGCCTCGGCCTCCCAAAGCGCTGAGATTGCAGGCATGAACCTCCGCGCCTGGCTACTACAAATTATTTATAAACATTCCTTGACTGGAGTGACCAAGAGTCTGAGTTCTCTCATTATTTGATTTATTACTCATTTGTAAAATCTCTGAGGTTATATACTAGGGGCCAGGCTGTGTCTGTCTTTTGGTGTCCAAATTAGTCTCCTTGGGCTGCTGTAACAAAGTGCCACACACTAGCCAGCTTAAACAACAGACATTGTCTCACAGTTCTGAAGTTCAGAAGTTCAAGATCAAGTCAGGGTTGGTTCCTTCTGAGGACTGTGAGGGAGGATCTCTTCCATGCTTCTCTCCTGGGCCAATCATTGGCAGCCCTTTGGTTGTAGAATCATCACCAGGTTTTCTGCTTTCATCTCCAATGTGGTGCTCTCCCCTTGCACATGACTGTTTCCAAATTTGCCCTTTTTTTGTTGTTGTTGTTGAGATGGAGTCTTACCCTGTTGCCCAGGCTGGAGTGATGCAATGGCGCAATCTTGGCTCACTGCAACTTCCATCTCCCAGGTTCAAATGATTCTCCTGCCTCAGCCTTGAGAGTAGCTGGGATTATAGGCACCTGCCACCATGCCCAGCTAAGTTTTTTTGTATTTTTATTAGAGACGGGGTTTTACCATGTTGGCCAGGCTGGTCTTGAACTCCTGACCTCGTGATCCGCCCGCCTCAGCCTCCCAAAGTGTTGGGATTACAGGGGTGGACCACCGCGCCTGGCCCAAATTTGACCTTTTCATAGGGACATGAGTCATGTTGGACCAGGGCCCACCCCAACTACCTCCTTTGAATTTTAGTACCTCTATGAAGACCCTATCTTCAAATAAGGTTACATTTTGAAGTACTGGGAGCTAGGACATAAACATATAAATTTTGGGGGGAAGGGGGGCTCAATTCATCCCACAAGGGTATTGTAATCATAGGAGAGGTAAGCTGGCTAAGGAGGGGGCAGGATGAGGCTTAGGATGAAATTCTCCAGCTCTTTACTTCCCAGAAGATACTCCCTCTCCCATTACAAAAATTCACGGTATTCCTAAACTTTTACTGAGAAGGAATCCTGGTCCAGGTATTATTTTAGTCAATGAGCCTTTGAGCAACAGAAAAGATAATGTTTAAATCTAGATTTCAACTACTTTCTTTACTAGGGATAAAACTGATCTAAAGTTTCACCTTAAATTTGACCATCTCATCTTAAATAGTTTCGGTGGCTTTCTATTGTCTAAAGATTTAGATCTAATAGATCTGGAAGGAAGCCCAGGAAGCTGAGTCACAAATAGACCTTAGTTAGATAATTCTGATACAGGCCACGCTTTGAAAAATGCTGGCCCATGGGATAAGAATTACACTCATAAGTATATTACACAAAGTTCTCTGTGATCTGTGTCTTGCTTCCCTTTTCTATCTTTTCTTCCATGACCCCTCTGACTCCTCAACAAACATTGCTCTTTAGAAACTCCTTGGCCAGGTATGGTGGCTCACGCCTGTAATCCCAGCACTTTGGGAGGCTGAGGCAGGGAGATCACCTGAGGTCGGGAGTTCAACACCAGCCTGACCAACATGGAGAAACCCTGTCTCTACTAAAAATACAAAATTAGCCAGACTTGGTGGTGCATGCCTGTAATCTGAGCTACTCGGGAGGCTGAGGCAGGAGTATCACTTGAACCCGGGAGGCGGAGGTTGTGGTGGGCCGAGATCAAGCCATTGCACTTCAGTCTGGGCAACAAGAGTGAAACTCTGTTTCAAAAAAAACCCCTAAAAAACAAAAAAAAAGTTGGGGGGCTACAAATTAAACTAACAGAAAAAATTAACAAGAGAAAAGAGACGCAGTTTTATGTCCACAAGAGTTCACAGGAAAGAAATGGAACTCAAAATAGTGGTTAGATTTGGGGGCTCATATGCCCTTTCAAGAGATATATAAGAGGGTTTTGCTATGAAACAGAGCTTGGGCTTCAAAGGATGACACATTGTAGGGAAGTGTCTAGAAAATATATCAGGGACTAAAGGAAGACAAGGGCTATTCTAGTAAGATCCATTTATACCAACTTATCTTGGTGTTAATTCCCTGTCTTGAATAAGAAGAGCCACTCTTCTCTCTCTGGTAAAGCAGGATTACCTTCCTCAAGGGGAGATATGTCCTACTTTTCGCATATAAGGGGAGGGCAGGAAACTCTTTCTGCATCTATTGATTCTTAGTTATCTTCAGGTTAAAATAATTCTTATGCCAAAATAACATATTTTGGGGTGGCATATTCAAATTTTAATCAGGAAGATGGATAAAAATGTCAAGTAAAACAATAATTACAAATTTTGGCAAGTCTTGCAAATGAAACAACTATAATATGGGAAATAGGTGGAGAACAAAGCAAGAGACACAGTTTGGATATGGTGGTCTTGGAAGGCCTCCCCGAGAAGGCGACATTTACACTGAGACCTGAAAGAGGAGAAGGAGCATCAGTGATCAATGAGGGAAGAGATCTTTATGCAGAGAAAGCAACATGGGAAAAGGCCTTGAGGTGTGAGAGACTGAAATACAGACTGCGCTGGTTGCGGTGGCTCACACTTGTAATCCCAGCACTTTGGGAGGCCGAGCAGGTGGATCACCTGAGGTCGCGAGTTCGAGACCAGCCTGACCAACGTGGAGAAACCCTGTCTCTACTAAAAATACAAAACTAGCTGGGCGTGGTGGTGCATGTCTGTAATCTGAGCTACTCAGGAGGCTGAGGCAGGAGAATCGCTTGAACCCGGGAGGCAGAGGTTGCAGTGAGTTGAGATTGCGCCATTGTGCTTCAGCCTGGGTGACAACAGCAAAACTCTGTCTCAAAAAGAAAAAAAAGAAAAAAAAAAAGAAATACAGACTAGCCATGGCCAGACCACATAGAAAAATAGAACTCTGACCTACAATCAGCAGCAACCTGCCCAAGAAACCATTTCATTAACCAGCCCAGAAAGCCATGCAACTTTCTGTAAGTCAGATTTATAGGAAGTCAGACCACTCACAATTGTTAACAATCAGAGAAGCCAAGCAAAATCCATATGACAATTGGCTTAAAATGGACAGGAATTCATGAGGGGACTAAATGAACATAAACGGCAGTTTACCTAAGTTTTGTTCCTGTTTCCAAATTAGGACCACTCTGCCGGGCACGGTGGCTCACACCTGTAATACCAGCAATTTGGGAGGCTGAGGTGGGTGGATCACTTGAAGTCAGGAGTCTGAGACCAGCCTGGCCAACATGGTGAAACCCTGTCTCTACTAAAAATACAAAAAATTAGCCGGGTGTGGTGGTGCATGCCTGTAATCCCAGCTACTTAGGAGGCTGAGGCAGGAGAATCACTTGAACCCAGGAGGCAGAGGTTGCAGTAAGCCAAGATTGCACCACTGCACTCTAGTCTGGGTGACAGAGTGAGACCCTGTCTCGATTGATGAATGAATAAATAAATAAATAAATAAATAAGGACCAATCAAAGAAGGCTAAGCATGTTCCCCTAACCAATCATAGGATGCCCCACTTTTAGCCTACCTGCAGCTTCCTTATGCCAACTGCCTCCAATCAGGGCACACGTGAAGCTTTCCCTTTTTCCATTGTAAAACTGTCCCACTCTTCTTCCTGTCTCTGAGTCTCTGTCAAAATACAAGTGATGATGGCTAACTCCCTTCTAGCAAGCTTTAAGCAGCTAGCCTTTGCTTGCTCTCATTTGGTTGGTCTTCATTTATTTCCACAGGTGAAAAGGAGAAATAAGAAATCCAGGCATTGAGAAAGCACAGGGACTGAGCCTAGTGGGCTGTAGAGAGTGGGATGGGATGTGGCTGGACAGAGTGGGATGGGATGCGGCTGGACAGAGTGGGATGGGATGCAGCTGGAGAGAGTGAATGAGTGGAAGCCAGGTGAAGGAGGGCCATTAGTAGGGGCTAAAAGTTTATTCTAAATGCAATGGGAAGTGCTATGGTCTGAATGTCAATGTTCCCCCTCAAATTCATATGTTGATACTTAATTTCCAATGCAAGAGTAGTGAGAGATAAGGCCTCGGGAAGGCTATGCCCTCATGAATGGAATGAGGGCCCTTATGAAAGAGGCCCATGGAGGCTTGTTTGCCCCTTCTGCTGCGTAAGGGCACATAGAAGTTGCCATCTAAGAGAAAGTGGTCCCTCACCAGACACCGAATGTGCCGGTGTCTTGATCTTAGACTTCCTAGGCTCCAGAACCATGAGTAGTAAATTTCTGTTGTTTATAAATTACCTAATCTAAGGTGTTTCATTACAGCATCCTGAACAAACTTAAGCCATTGAAGAGTTTTAAGCAGATAATATTCCACTCTGATTTACATTTTAAGATCACTCTTGCTCCAGAGCAAAGATGGAAAGGGTCAAAGATGGAACCAGGAAGGTCTGTCTTGGGCCAGGAGGGCAGTGGAGGTCAAGACAGATGGGTAGATTTAAGATAGATTTTTGGTTCAGGCAGAGTGTGGTGTCATTTACAGAGATGGATATGATCGATGGTTGATGGACAATTAGTTATTTATGGGAAAGAGGAGACATTTAATTTTGTGATACATCAAAGTACAGATGACAAGTAAGTAGTCAGATATTAAAGTCTGGAACTCAGAGGACTAATCTGAAATGAAAAATATATTTTGACATTATCAGCACATGGATAATTTTAACCATGAGAATTGATGAAATCTTCTAAGGAAAGAAATGGAAAGGAGATGGGCCCATCCATCTGGTGATTTTACAGAGGAGGAAGAACCAACTAGACTGAGAGGTAGGAGGAAAAGCAAGGATAATATGGGACAAAGAAGCAAAGAGGGGCAAGAGTGATTCACTGTCATGAATGTTTCTGAGAGGGCAAGATGAGACAGGGAAAGATCTGTCCATTGCCATTTGCCAAATAGAAGTCACTGTCAACTTTGTCGAGTGGTTTTTGGAGTGACAGAGATGCAAGCTGGATGGAAGGGGGCATAAGAATAGAAGTGAGAAAGTGGAGAGAGTATGGCTAACCCTCTTGCAAGGTCAGCTGAGAAGGAAAGTAGCAAAACATGGTAGAGTGGGAGACCAGAATATGCCTCCCCCAAATATAAAGAATTGTTGAGCTGAAGACAATTAAGAATAAGCAGATGCAGGAAAGCTCTCTGCCCGCCCTCCATTTGCCTAAAAGCAGGGCATAGATTTGGAAAGACAGAAGGTAACCTGGCCCCTCTCTACCAGTGAGAACAAAGCTTAACCACTGAAGACACCTTTAGAGGTTTATCAGCCTGGAGATGGTACCAGAGAAATCTACATTAACAAGCTTCACTAGCTAGCCCTTATCTGCCATTTTTTTTTTGCTTTTTTGCTGCTAGTGGAGACTCAAAGTCCTTTTTCTTTGTCTTGTCACTTCTCTAAAAATTTACTATTCTTTGAGGGTGCTGTATAGGCTGGAATTCAAAGCCACCTCTTTGAGAACTACTCATTCTCTAGGTGTCTTCCATGTATAAATAAAATGTACACATGCATAAACTTCTGATTTTTTTTTTTCATTGATCAGTCATTGGTAACCCGGATCAATTCCAACTAACAACCTCTGGGAGTTATTGTCTTTTATTTACAGCAGAAGATGGTGGGATCATCTTTTTTTTTTTTTTTTTTTTTCTTAAAAGAGGAGCTGCACTAGCTTCCATGCAGATGGAAATGACCCAAATATTCATGGTATGTTTGCTTTTTTAAAAATGTCTAATTTATTTATATAATTGTAAAGCAATATTCAATATGTTTTGTTTTGCTTTTAGAGGTAATGAAATCAAAAAATTCAGAAAGCTTCAATGATGTCCACAAGGCCACATGGCGGGGGGAGTCAGTGACTGGATCATGGCATTACCCACGTGGCCTCCAAGAATAAGGCCTTCTTCAACCTGCCCTGCCCCACTTTCCTGATACTGATTAAAACCCAACAAACCATTATTAAGTGGCCATATGCCAAGAACTTTGCAAAATCAGAGCAGAGTATGATCAGAAAATATTTAAACCCAGAGCAGAAAACATTTAAACCCGCTACAAAGATACACTTCAGAGAGAAAAAAAAAAGACAATTTGTGAAATTAGCCAAAGAGGAAAAGGATTCCGTAATCCACCAACCAAGTTCACCAACAGTTAAGTGATAACTCCTTCCCCTCCCCTGCATCCTGTATTACCCAAACAGGGCTTTATGAATGGAGGGTGGGGAATCTTAAACGTTAACTTTTCTGCACTTTTATTTTGGCTTCATTTGTAGATTTCACACCTTCTCTGCTTCCTTCCTCCAGGGTGTTTTTATTATTGGAGATGAGAGCCAGGTGAGGAAGCAGGGCTTGGGGCTGGGTAGTAGAGGGTTCACCTAAAGGAGGGCTTTGTTGGGGATCCATTGACACCACAGGTTCCTGCAAGCCCTGCCTAGGACAGCAGATCATTTGTGGGTGAACGAGGGAGCACCCCTTGAAGCCTCTGGGCTTCGTTTTCCATGCCTTGTTTTTCCTCAGAAAGTTATCCCCACAACCCCAACCCCAAACAGCACAAGTGAGCAGACTTTTGTTTCAAACTCCTCTAAGAATTCTCAGGAAAGTGTCTCCATTCTCCCACCTGAATTATCACCTTTTTTTCTCAGAAGGTTCTGTGATGTCTGAGGGTAAATTGTCAGGAGGTCTAAGTTAGCCATGGCTGTGTTAGCTTAGCCGTCTTTACTATCCATGGCCACTGTCCTAGCCTCGCCAGGCTTCTCTTGGCGAGTCTATGGCTTTAAGTCTATGAGTCCACAGCACTGAGCCTGGTTCTACTTCTTACTGGGTCTGTGATCTTGGTGCTTCTGAATATCTCTAAGCCTCAGTTTCCTCAAAAGGAGAGGCACTGTGATAGCTGTACTTGCCTTACAAGTTATATATATATTGAGCACCTACTCTGTCAGGCATGCTGTAAACGTGCACTAGAATCTTCATAACAATCCTAAAGGCAGGATTCTAACATCATTATCAAGGAAAAACATTCTATTTTCTCCAGGGAGGCAATGCTTTTCCTAAAAGGTTGAGAATTTAGACCCGGACTCGGCTGAGCTGTTTTACTGATTTTTGCAAGAGCAAGAGTAAGATGACCCATGCAGGGAAAATCATCCTAGACTAAACTTCTAAAACCATACGTGTTGCCTATCGGTTATAACCCAGGTGGGGCATCTTTTCTGCTGCGACATGTGTACCCGTCAGCATACGTGTGATGAGCTCTCACATTCAGACCTTGGTCTGTCAGCTGTCACCACTCCCTTATCTCATGCTGGAAAGGCACACCAAAACACAGGCGAGTGAAAGCAATATTTATCCGGGGAAAACTTGGGATTTGCCCTAATTTTCAAAAAGAGTGAATTTGAAACTTAGGCATTTAAATTAATTATTGTGTAATATATTACACGTGTTGGATTAGCTTCTAGTTAAAGCTGTGTGTGGTGCTGGAAGGTACTTCAGTGTTTTAAGCAGGATCTGCAGGAAACAGCACTACGTGTAAGACAAGATCTTTCTCTTGCAAGACGAGATCTTTCTCATGCTCTGAGAAAACCGGAAGTTTCTTTGGGCAGGCAGTTAGGATGACTCCAATTAACCTCGGTGTGTATGTAGATCTGGCCCTGTGGGAGTTTATGACATTTAGAGACCTACAAATCTCCTGACATTCTGGGTCCTGAAACTGTTCCCCACAGCACCGTAGATCTGGCGAAAAGCTGTGTTTGTGTCCTGTTTCCTAAGAGAATAACATTTTAAACCAGTTGTCCAGGAATTCTTTCAAGGCAATCTTCTAAGTACTCATAGAATAAACAACTCTTGCTTTCTGCTCTACTCAAATACTTTGTGTCAAAGAAATTCTCAGTTAAGCATGAAAGGGAGCTTGATTTGAAGTCCAAGCTCTAGCTCCAACAGTTTTTTTTTTATATTTAGATTCATCAGCTGCAGATAAAGGGGGCTGGATGGCCCCTAAAGTACCTGCCAGCTCTGCCTTTCTATGATGCCAGTGATTTTGATAACATTTATTGACTGCCCACTGTGTTTCAGGAATTGTTTTGTTGTTTTAAGTGCTATACTGTTATTAGCTCATTTACTCCTCTTGGTAATTCTTTGATGAAGGTGGTATTTGTACTTCCATTATACAAGTGAGGAATCCAAGGGAGAAACAGAAACCTCTAAGTTCACTTTGTGAAATGGGATTCTCACCTTTGCAACATGGCTCTGGAGACTTGCTCTTCACAATGACAGTTGCAAGAGAAAAAAATTACCCAATGACACTTGGTAAAGCATGGTAAGTGTATTCGTCCATTTCCATGTTGCGATACAGACATACCTGACTTGGTAATTTATAAAGAAAAAGAGGTTTAATGAACTTACAGTTCCACGTGGCTGGGGAGGCCTCACAATCATGGTGGAAGTCGAAAGGCATGTCTTAGGTGCCTTATGACGGCAGCCAAGAGAGAATGAGAACCAAGTGAAAGGGGAAATCCCTTATAAAACCATCAGATCTTTTGAGACTTATTCACTATAATGAGAAAAGTATGGGGGAAACCACCCCCACGATTCAATTATCTCCCACCAGGTCCCTCCTACAACACGTGGGGATTATGAGAGCTACAACTCAAGATAAGATTTGGATGGGGACACAGCCAAACCATATCAGTAAGGAAGACTACTCAGGACCATTGTGACAGGCACATGGACCACTTCAACAGGGTCTTGCAGTTGGGGAGAGAGACTGGGCTCAACTTTGAATACAGCATGGGCAAGTGGGAGTTTATAGCCAAAGAACAGGGTGGGGGTCAGTGGGTGGAAAATTACCAACAGAAAACAATACGAGTAAGGGGGATCCTGGCTAAACCCACCTAACAGGATTCTTGCTGAAGACAGGCCAGGGTGACCTGACATCACCTGGTGGGTGGTGGAGGATGGGGAACCTGAACACATATCAAGGATGATTAGATATCCAGGACTGGGTGGTTCTGGCTAAACTGACTTACCAGGGTTCTTTGCTAAAACTGGATTTTACAAGAAAGCACATAGATGGGCCTAGGAGAAAATTCAGAAGTCCAACTAAAGTTTGGCCAAGCACATAATCTTTGTCACACTGGACTGCCAATTTTTTTTTTTGAGATGGAATCTTGCTCCGTCACCCAGGTGATCTCGGCTCACTGCAACCTCTGCCTCCTGGGTTTTAAGCAATTCTGTGCCTCAGCCTCTCGATAGCTGGGATTACAGGCATGTGCCACCATGCCTGGTTAATTTTTGTATTTTTAGTAGAGACGAGGTTTCACCATCTTGGGCAGGTTGGTCTTGAACTCCTGACCTTGTGATCCACCTGCCTCAGTCTCCCAAAGTGCTGGGATTACAGGCGTGAGCCACGGTGTCCAGCCTGGACTGCCAATTTTATGAGGCTATAATAGAAATGAGAAGTAAGGCAATGAGTGAATAATAATAATTTATCACTATCAAATCGATAGCCAGTATTTATTTTGCAAAAGGATATGACATTTTCTTTTGTTTGAAACATAGTCACCTAGTTTACAGACTTGAATTCTGCACATTTTCTTAGCACAGGAATTAATTTCTTAAGAAGCAACAACACTAAGGGGCTATTAAAATGCTCTGGTTGGATGATAATTTGATAATAGATCATTTTGCTTGAAATAGATGGGCTCTTAAGTTAGGCTTAGACAAGGTTCTTTTTCTTTGCTCTTCACATTTAATACTGATTGATCAATGATAGACAGAAAAAGGAAAGTGATATACAAAACACAGAAGTGAGGTACAGAAACGGCCGTATTGGGGCTGGGTGCAATGCCACATGCCTGTAACCCCAGCACTTTGGGAGGCTGAGGTGGGCAGACCACTTGAGGCCAGATGTTTGAGACTGGCCTGGGCTACATGGTGAAACCCCGTCTCAACTAAAAATACAAAAATTAGCCGGGCATGGTAGTGTGTAGTCCTAGCTACTCGGGAGGCTGAGGCAGAAGAATCATTTGAACCCAGGTGTTTGAGGCTGCAGTGAGTTGAGATCACGCCATTGCGCTCTAGCCTGGGAGACAGAGTGAGACCCTGTCTCAAAAAACAAACAACAAACAAACAAACAAACCAAACAGCCAGCTTGGTTATAGCTCAGCATTTGTCTTATTTGAACACAGTTTGAACAGTTGGCTGCCTTTATTGGCCAAAACTCAGTGATTGGCATAAGAGTAAGTTATAGTCTCTGTATACCTCCAGTCAGACTGTAGTTCACTATGCATAGAAAAACCTGTAGGCCAAACTTAAAATAGGTAAGGAGACACCTTTAGGCTAAAGTTAATTTAACAAGTTTATTTACAACCTCTGTGCACAGGGTTTTTTTTGCCTCCACCTGCAGCATTTGAAGTTGTTCCTGGGGGTCCAGGGTGTGCTCGTGAGGAAGGATAGTCCTGGCCCCGCGAGAGGGTCTTCAGGCCTGGGAAGGCATCCATTGTGCTGCTTCTTTCTTGCGCTCTGTTGCTTCCTCAGCTAGGCGCTGCAACCTGCCTTCCCCTGGACACTGCAGCTATTCACACACCAGGGCTCTGGAGGGCCCCGGGCCCCAGAGTGGGGAGAATCCTCCTCTTCCTCTCTGATACCCTCTCTTTATTAGGTGACAGAATGGTGTTTCCTCCAGTAGAGTGCTGGGAGCTTTCAGTCCTAACAGAACTTGATTTTAGTCTCTTTGAAAAGCAAGTATGAGTCCGGGGAGGCTGGCCTGGAAACAATGGCTTGCTGTACACGCCATCATTTTTCTCCTCTGATTGGGAAATCCTTGTTACGGGTCACACTGCCTCCCTGACACTTTTCTTTTCCATTGAGTTCTGCCTGGACCCTCAGGCTTTCTGAATATAGATTTCTGGCCAACAGCCCCCAAATTGTGTTAGGCATGCTTGAACATGCCTGAACGTGGAGTAGAAACAGCTTAGGTCCAGGCTGGGGATAACAGAGCAACCCACATAAGGCTTATTTCCTTAAAAAAAATAGATTGATTTGTTTAAAATTCAATTTCCTGTTAAAGGAATTCCCAAGTCCGGTATCCACTGCTCTTCTCTGCAAAATTTTAAAGAAATTATTACTTAAAAATAATTTGTCTAAAGAGACTCTTGACTACAGTTAATATTTCTAACAAATATTTTTGGTTTCTTTAGAAAAGAGGGTTTTTTTCTTTTCTTCTTTTTTTTGGTGGAGCGGGGGCAGTCTGGTGATAAGTATCAGCTGCCTGAGCTCTGTTTATGGGGTGGGGTGGTGCCAGCAGATCTGCCAAACACAGGCTTTCAATGAACCCCTTCATTTTAGGCAACCATGCTTCCCCTCCACGAGTTACATTGTGCAGATGGTCTCCGGTCTTCTCTCTAACTCCCTCCTGTGCTCCAAGCTGCTGCATTCAGCCGCCTGTTGCTCTGCCCATCCCACCTGTCAACACTCAGGCATCCCTTCTGTGTCTTCTGGAAATTTATTGAAATTAGTGATTTCCCCCTTTCCTGTTCTTTTAATTGCTCAAGGATAATATTTTTATAATGTCTCATTTTTATTTCAGAAAACTTTCAGAAAGGCACCATCGGTCTTGAGCTGGAAGCCCGCCTTTTAGGTTTTGAAGAGAGAAGAGGTGGAGGAGGATGTGTGCTCCATGAAGACGTGTTCACAGAATCTAACTTGCTATGGAGTGGCCAGAGGGCTCGACGAGGATGCCAACGGCCTTCAGATGTCTCCAGCTCCTATCACGGCTGTGTGAAGCTATAGGCTGTGGTAAAGACCAACCAGGGGAGAACAAGCAAAGGCCATTTATTCAGAGGCTGCTGTATCAGGGGAGTCAGCCACCCACACATGTCTTATGGAAAGCTGCTTCTGCCCCAACCCTGTTTTAGCTAGTCTTCAGTTTAATCTGATATCCGGTACCACCTCCTACCCCGTTTCTACCCATCTTAGGTTCATTGGCTGGGACCCCTGTGACAAAAGACAGATTAACAAGAGAAAGGTACACAAATTTATTTAATATAAGTGTTATGTGACACAGGAGCCTTCAAAAGGAAATGAAGTTCTGAAGAAACAGCTAAACCTGAATGGTTTTTGTCGTAGATTTGAGAAGAATGAAGCATTGTGGGAAAATATGACAAAGTAAAGAAAAAGAATGAGAGAAATGTAATAAATCGGGGAATCTTAGAAAAGCCTGTTTGCTCAGATTACTCTCTGTGTCCCTTCAAAGAGATAATACCCAATGCTTGTTTCCCCTGTGTATAGGGAGGACCCCTCGCACAAAAGGGTTTTGATCTGCTTCAAGGGAAGGTCAGACAGAGAGTCTTTTCCTGTCCATGTACTTTCTCAAATTCCTTCAGCTTAAAATCAACATGTCAAGGTGCCATACTTTAAAGTAGTGATATGGTTTGGATCTGTGTCCCCACCAAATCTCCTGTTGAATTATAATCCCCAGTGTTGGAGGTGGGGCCTAGTGAGAAGTGATTGGGTCATGGGAGTGGAGTTGTCATGAATAAGTTAGCACCACCCCCTCAGTCCTGTTCTCCTGATAGCGTGTGAGTGAGTTATCATGAGATTTAGTTGCTTAAAAGTTGGTAGCACCTCCCCAACCTTCCTTCTGCCCTGGCCATGTGAAGTGCCGGCTCCACGACTTTGCCTCCCGCCATAATTGTAAGTTTCCTGAGGTCTTCCCAGAAGTTGATGCCGCCATTCTTTCCGGACAGCCTGCAGGATTGTGAGCCAATTAAGCCTTTTTTCTTTATAAATGATGCAGTCTCAGGCATTTCTTTATAGCAATAAGAGAATAGACTAATACAAGTAGTATGTGCTGAAACTCATCGCAGGTTATCGAAAAATGACCAGGAAGGGTATGGTAACCTAGGGTTGTTTAATACGTCTTGTGATGCCGATTTTAGCCTGGCCTTCTTCATTGGTAAGAGTTGTTAAGAATCTTCTTTCTGGCACAGGAGAGGGAGACATCTTTTCCAAATGTAAATTTCCTTTACAAAAGGAAGACGTATTAGAGCTTTTCCTGGATCTACTGGTTCTCAATGGCCTTTAGTTCAAAATTGTCCATATGCCAAAGAGGCATATTTTGGGTGGCATGCTTTGGCTTTCCCCTCAAAGCCAAATCTGCACTCCTACCTGATCACATAAGACACCTTGCTTCCACCAGTGTGCCACATCAGTTTACCATTGTCATGGCAACACCCAGGAGTTACTGCCCCTTTCCATGACAATGATCTGGTGACCCAAAAGTTACTACCCTTCCCTAGAAATTTCTGCATAAACCACTCCTTAATCTGCATGCAATTAAAGGTAGGTATAAATATGACTGCAAAACTGCCCTGAGCTGCTACCCTGCCTGTGGGGTAGCCCTGCTCTGCAGGAGCAGTCACGGAGCTGTAACACTGCCAGAGTTGTAACACTGCTGCTTCAATAAAGCTGTTTTCTTCTACCTCTGGCTGGCCCTTTAATTCTTTCCTGGGCAAAGCCAAGAACCTTGTGGGCTAAGCTCTGCTTTGGGCCTCACCCGCACTACATCAGAAGGAACATATATTTTTCCTCTTTTATACTTTCCTCCCTCACCCTGAAGCCCTAAACACCTTTTCCTTTGTTTGGCCTAAGATAACCTTTAGGTTACTCATCACTGCGTACTCCCACGTGTATGTGTGATGCACATGTCAGTAAACATCATTTGTTTTATTTCTTGTTAACCTTTTACTTGCCTAATGTATAGGGCTCCAGCTGGAGAAGCTACAATGGGTACAGAAAGATGATTATTATTTTTTTCTCCCCTACAGCTTTGCCTCGTTGGTCCAGAGTTCAAAGCAGGGACAAAAATTAGAGAACTGTCAGTTATCAATCAAGTCCTGGTCATTTGGCCAATTGTTATAGGGGTTATTGCTTTGGCTTCCTGGATTGTTGGTAGAGATAGCAGTCTGACTTCCTGCAAGTCTGAATTATGGCATGCTGGCTTCCTCGGCTGGTTATTGTAGATAAGGAGTTGGTTTCCTGGGTAGGTTGCTGCAGGTTGTGGGTCAGAGGTCTATTTTTATATACTGTCTGGCCATTGTCCATGGGTACATTCAGTTTCTCATGACTATAACTGATTTGGAAATTTTATTCATCTTGGGTTTTCAAGAGTAATAGATAAAATTTTTTGGTAATGCCAGGCATTTCATGCATATTATCTCATTTAATCACCATGCCAGCTCCTCAGTGGGTTAATATTTACCTTATTTTTTGGAACAGAAAATGGAGGCAAAGAGCCTGAAAAATTTGCCAAGATCAAAATACCTCAGGAGTAGCAGAGTTGAGGTTTTGAACCTAAGTGTAATTCTTTTGAAGCTCATCCCTTCCTCTAGATGTATGACAAAACTTCTCAAGCAAACACGAGTTGTGGCAGTAACCAGGCTGTGGGACTGGTGGATCGGGGAACATGAGTCCCCTTCAATGTGGCTCTCTTGTCTGCATGCCAGGGGGCTTTCCAGCAAATCCATAGTTGGTTCCAGTCCTCCCTTCAGCCGCTTTTATTTTTTTATATTTTTTAATTGTGCAAAGTACACATAAAATTTACCATTTTAATGTGTACAATTCATCAGCATTAAGTACATTCAAATATTGTGCAGCCATCATCAGAACTTTATCATCATCCCAAATGGAAACCCATACCCTTTGGCAGTCACTCTCCCTTTTCCCTTCCTTTCCACCCTGTGGAGAGGAAGAAAAATATCTTTTTTCTCTGCCTGTCCTCCATTCCTGGCTGAGGTCCCACACCAAAAAGGAGATTAATAGGAGAAAAGCAAACAAATGTATTTAATATAAGTTTTGTGTGACACAGTAAACCTCATAAGAAAATAGAGTCCTGAGAAATAGCCAAACCTGAATAGTTTTATGCTAGGTTTGATGAAGAATGGACCATCATGGAGAAATAGAACAAAAAGAGTGTGATCTAACAGCGATAAACTGGGAGGAACTTAGCAAGGTCTATTTGTTCAAAATCAGTGTCCTTGTGTTTTCAGAGAGGAAGATGTTTCTTTCCTCTGGGTATAGAAGGGCACCTCTCACATGAGACTCTTATTACCTGCTTCAGGGGAAGGTCAGAAAATCCTTCCTGCACATACTTTCTCAAATTCCTTTAGCTTGAAATATTCCTTCAGCTTAAAATATTCACTGTGCCAAGGTGCCATATTTTGGCGGTAATGTGTCTCGAAATTCTGTCATCTGGAAATCACGAATCTACTTTCTGCCTTGTGGATTTGCCTATTCTGAATATTTTATATGAATGAAATCATATTCTAATCATATTCTAAGAGGCCTTTTGTGTCTGGCTTACTTCACTTCGTGTAAGATTTTCCAGGTCCATCCGTGTTGTAGCCTGTGTAAGTACCTCATTCCTTTATTTAAGGCTGAGTACTATTCTGACATATGGATATGACACATTGGTTTATCCAGCCATCTGTAGATGGACACTTGTTTCTACCTTTTGCTACTGGGAGACATTATGCTGTGAACATAGGAGTATAAGTTTTTGTCTGGACCTCCAGCAGCTTTGGCTCTGTGCTCCCAGAGAGCTCACTGTACCATCATCCCCTTGTTTCTCTACCAGACCTAGAATTCTTCCATTTTATTTTTTTGAGAGCGAGTATCGCTCTGTTGCCCAAGCTGGAGTGCAGTGGTGTGATCTCAGCTTGCTGCAACCTCCGCCTCCCAAGTTCAAGTGATTCTCCTGCCTCAGCCTCCTGAGTAGCTGGGATTATGGGCACCTGCCACCACGTACAAATTTTGTATTTTTAGTAGAGACACGGTCTCACCATGTTGGCCAGGTTGCTCTTGAACTCCTGACCTCAGGTGATCCACCCGTCTTGTCCTCCCAAAGTGTTGGGATTACAGGCCTGAGCCACCACGCCCTGCCCAGACCTGGGATTCAACCCTGGTGCAGTCCATCTTCTGGAACAGGTAGGGCAGGCTGTGGAGGGAAGCAGGAGAGCTCTAGGAAGTACCTTGAGTGAGCTCCATGCAGGTGCCCCTTCTGTGACTGAAAGTTATACCACGTAAAATATTTTCTTAGGCTGAATGCCCGACCCTTTCTCTGCCTGTCAAACTGTGACTCACCTTTTATATCTGGTTCAAATGTCACTTCTCTGACTTATGTTCTTGGCAGTATTCTTTTGGGTATAAGATACTGAAAGAAAAGATGGTGTAAATCCTAAAGAAATCCATAGGCATTAAGGATAGGAGCTATGGTAATAGCCAGGATTCATGGTAACTATAAGCAAAGAGTGGAAAGCTACCAGAGCCACGCTGCCACTTTCTTAATCTCCCTTCGTCCTGCTCATCCCTCTTGTCTTCTCTCCATCTCTCACCAGACGCCTAAGTTATCTTTGCCTTTCTCTTTGCTTTGTCTCTACTGTGGCACGTGACCCAACATGGCCATTGCTAGCCTTTCCACATTGTAATCCTTCAACTTCAGTTACTGTTTTCTGGTGACATCTCTTTCTGTCCTTTTGTTGACTCAATGCATGGATATCTGGCTTCATCATGGGTGGGTCCCCTCATGTAATGTGTCCCCCCTCCTGGTCTTTGACCCCTGAAACCAGGGTCATGTGACCTCCTGTCCCCTGTGGGTAGACTTTCAAGATGTATCTATAAGAATCCCCCAAGCATATGTAATGTCTCTTGCCTTTGTATTTATTTATTTTTTTGAGACAGAGTCTCATTCTATTGCCCAGGCTGGAGTGCAGTGGCATGATCTTGGCTCACTGCAACCTCCACCTCCTGAGTTCAAGGGATTCTCCTGCCTCAGCTTCCCAAGTAGCTGGGACTACAGGCGTGTGCCACCATGCCCAGCTAATTTTTGTATTTTTAGTAGAGATGGAGTTTCACTATATGTTGGTCAGGTTGGTCTCAAACTCCTGACCTCAGGTGATCTGCCTGCCTCAGCCTCCCAAAGTGCTGAGATTACAGGTGTGAGCCACTGAGCGCTGGCCACTTTTGTATTCTTATAGCACTTTGTCATGTAGGCACCTAAGCACTTTGTCATGTATCCACCTAAACAAGTGGATAACATTCGAATACCACATTTGCTCTAGGAAAATGAACTATTGCATGGCAGGAGCTGTTCTGGGTATAGCTGATATTTCCAGTACAGCAACTTGCATATTGTTGTTTAATACTAATATGCTTTAAAAATACAGAATCGGATGAGATTAAGTTACTTAAGTTTCTTCCAAATGTATGAGAACATATTTAAAGGCAATGTCAGGGAATTCCAAACTAGAGGCTGCATTTGGACTAATAATTTGAGAGCACACTGAGTTTATCAGATTTGTTTTCCTTACCTTGAACAAGCTGCTTCAAAGCAGAAAGATGGGGGTGTCATTTCTCAGCCATAGGGGTGAGAGAGTCACTTACATGTAGAGAATGTGCAGAAAGCCAGTTCTAGCGGATACAGAGCCCTGCAAAGAGATCACCTAGTGAGTTCAGAGACGGCACTGGGTGGGCTGGCGTCTGTGTGTGTGTGCGGCACCCTCAGAGGACAGCACTTTCTCACCCATCATCCCACTTCCTGCTGGAATCGTTATATGGCAGCCACCAGTAGAGCCTTCATTAAGCCCCTCCCTCGGGTCAAGCAGGCCAAGGAAGCGGAAACCTGAGCTTGTACAATAGCAGTCTAGCCTTTGTTTAATGTGGCTAGGATTTAATGTGTCTAATGTGGTTGAGTGAGGTTGAATGGGGAGAGGAAATTATTGGCAGTAGGTTTGGTGAGGACTGAAGCTGGCCAAATAGGCACTTTATCCTAATCATGACCGAATGCTCCTGTTCCTACTCCTTTTACTTGCAAATTAGTTTACTCCCCCCAGGCTAGGCGAGGAGGTGGCTCACGCCTGTAATCCTGGCAATTTGGGAGGTGGAGATGGAAGGATCCCTTGAGCCCAGGAGTTTAAGACCAGCCCGGGCAACATAGTGAGACCCCTAGCTTTACAAAGAAAATTAGCCGGGCACGGTGGTGTGTGCCCAGTCCCAGCTACTAGGGAGGCTGAGGCAGGAGAATCCCTTGAGCCCAGGAGTTCAAAACTGCAGCAAGCTGTGATTGTACCACTGCACTCCAGCCTGGGCAACACAGTGACATCTTGTCTCAAAAAAAAAAAAAGAAAAGGAAAAGAAAAAGCAATCAAATCAGTTTCACTTTCCAATCATTTTTTTTCTGGCCTTCAGTTCAGACTCTGTGGTTGCCTGCAGGGAGGAAGAGTTCACACATTTTAGGTACAAAGATTAGGGCAATATTGACATGGCAAATATACTTCTCAAAGAACAGTGGACTGAAAGATGTGGATGCAGTTAGCTTGGAGCCAAACGGGTGCTGCTCTGTGACTATGCAAAGACAGTCTTGGACATCCAAGAAGAAGTAATTGGGCCGGGCATGGTGGCTCACACCTGTAATCCCAGCACTTTGGGAGGCCGAGGTGGGTGAATCATTTGAGGTCAGGAGTTTGAGATCAGCCTGGCCAACATGGTGAAACCCCGTCTCCACTAAAAATACAAAAAAAACTTAGCCGGACTTGGTGGTACACACCTGTAATCCTAGCTACTAGGGAGGCTGAGGTAGCAGAATCACTTGAACATGGGAGATGGAGGTTGCAGTGAGCCAAGATTGCACCACTGCACTCCAGCCTGGGCAGCAGAGTAAGACTCTGTTTCAAAAAAGAAGTAATTGGACCAGGCAGTGGGAAGTAGAGATGGGGTCTTTGGGATGAGAACAAGTGGAGGATTCTCCTTTGGATCTGGTTTCTAATATTTCCCAAAATTGTGGCACGCAGATCAATGATGATAGAATATAATCATTGGTTATATGGACTGGTAGGTATTAATTTTAATGTGGATTAGAAAAAGCGATATAACTTGCACTCCAAGTGTGTGATTCTAAAGCCGTGGCAATCCAGTTTATGCAGAGCATACGGATCCCAGGCTTGGTGTAAGCGCATGCTCGTCAATATTTTAAACCTGTAACCGGACTTTCTTCCGTGGTATTTTTAGAAATACCAGTAGAATGAATAACCATTGCTGTGTTGCCTTCACACCCAGCAAGCTTTCTTCAGCCCTCTCTCTTTGGGACTATCAGGCTCTGCTGGGGATGAGAGTGATTCGGAAAGACTGTTGAGCCCACTCTCCCAGACAGACCACACAGAAATGAATGCTTGAGCAAGAGTGGACTGTTCTCGGTGTGCCTAGCCTGCATGGTGGCACCGGCCCCTGAAATAATGCCACAGTGAACCAAGGGAAGCCTGTGCCTGTGCCAACAGTGCCCATGCAGCCGAGCCTCTTGTAAACATAAAAGGGGAATCTAATACAAGTTTGAGTTATGGGCTACTTCTTTTCAGCTTAAAAAAGTTATTTAAAAATTCAATTAATTGGCCGGGTGTGGTGGCTCACGCCTGTAATCCCAGCACTTTGGGAGGCCAAGGCGGGCAGATCACGAGGTCAGGAGATCGAGACCATCCTGGCCAACATAGTGAAACCCCATCTCTACTAAAAATACAAAAATTAGCTGGGCATGGTGGGTGGCACATGCCTGTAATCCTAGCTACTCAGGAGGAGGAAGCAGGAGAATCTCTTGAACCAGGGAGTTGGAGGTTGCAGTGAGCAGAGATCGTGCCACAGCACTCTAGCCTGGCGACAGAGTGAGACTGTCTCAAAAAAAAAATCAATTAATTAATTTTATTTTTATTATTTTTATAAGAGATGAGATCTTACTCTATTGTCCAGACTAGAGTGCAGTGGTGCAATCATAGCTCACTGCAGCCTCCAACTCCTGGGCTCAAGCAATCTTCCCATGTCAGTCTCTCATGTAGCTGGGACTACAGGTGTGTGCTACCACACATGGGTAATTTTTATTTTTGTTACCTTTTTAGAGAAAGGGTCTCACCGTGTTGCTCAGTCTGGTCTTAAGCTCCTGGCCTCAAGTGATGCTCCTGCTTCAGCCTTCTGAGTAGCTGGGATTACTTGTGTAAGCCACCACATCTGACTGTTTTTAAATGACCAATAATAACTGTATAAATGTATTGGGTTGAATATGATGTTTTGATACATGTTTACATTGTGGAATGATTAAATCAGGCTAATTAACTTATCTTCACCTTACAGACATCATTTTTGGTGGTGAAAACATTTAAAATGTACTCTTTTAACAATTTTTAAATATGCAATGCATTATTATTTATGGTCACCATTCTGCGTACTAGATCACTAAAACTTATTCCTCTTGTCTGTCTGAGAGTTTGTACCCTTTGCTGAACATTTCTCCTTTCCCCATCCAAACTCCTCTCTCAGCCTCTGATAATCACCATTCTACTTTCTACTGCTATGAGATCAACATTTTTAGCTTCCACCTATAAATGAGGTAACGCAGTATTTGTCTTTCTGTGCCTGGTTTATTTCATTTAGCATAATGTCCTCTAGTTCATCCATGTTGTAGCAAATGACAGGATTCCTTCTTTTTAAAATGCTAAATAGTATTCCGTTGTGTATATATACCATGTTTTCTTTTCCACTGATGGATTCATAGTTTGCTTCTGTATCTTAGCTGTTGTGAATAATGCTGTGACGAGTGTGGGAAAGCAGGCATCTCTTGGACATATTTAATTTACTTTGTATGTATACTCAGTAGTGGGGTTGCCACATCAGATGGTAATTCTCCTCTTAGGTTTTGATGGAACGCCCATACTGTTTTCTATAATTGGTTGTATGTGGTGGGGATTTTTGGTGGTAAATTATCAAGGTATCTCATTTTGAGTATTATTCTAACATTCTTTTCTAAATACAATTTTAAACTTAAGAGCATTATTTTGTTTTTTAATCTCATATACTATTTTGGGCTACTTCTGGATTTTTGACCAAGTGTTTCTACTTTTATTTATTTTTTCTTTTCTTTTCTTTTTTTTTTTTTTGAGGTGAAGTCTCACTCTGTTGCCCAGGCTGGAGTGCTCACTGTAACCTCTGCCTCCCAGGTTCAAGTGATTCTCCTGCCTCAGCCTTCTGAGGAGCTGGGATTACAGGCAAGCGACATCACGCCTGGCTAATTTTTGTATTTTTTGTAGAGATGAGGTTGGCCAGGCTGGTCTTGAACTCCTGATCTCAGGTGATCCTTCCACCTCGGCCTCCTAAAGTGCTGGGATTACAGGCGTGAGCCACTGTGCCTGGCCTCTACTTTTCAAATTGCAGAAGTGAAGGAGTTAAAAACATGCCATCCCCAAATATATTTCTCTAGCATATTGACTATGTGAGTTAAAGACACTTGAAGTACAGCAGATAACAGAAGATCACACTGACCTTCATGCTGTTTCTTAAAAGCCAGAGATGCAATTCCCACGTGAGAGACACCCTCCCCGTACGAAGAGAAATAATACGCTTATCCTCAATGATATAAAGTTGAGACTAAAAGAATTCTGTAAGACTGTGTTAAAATAACTTCTCTTTTAAGTTTCCCCACATATTTCAGATGCTTCTTTTTTTAATTATTATTATTATACTTTAAGTTCTAGGGTACATGTGCACAATGTGCAGGTTTGTTACATATGTATACATGTGCTGTGTTGGTTTGCTGCACCCATTAACTCCTCATTTACATTAGGTATTTCATCTAACGCTATCCCTCCTCCCTCCCCCCACCCCATGACAGGCCCCAGTGTGTGATGTTCCCCTTCCTGTGTCCAAGTGTTCTCATTGTTCAATTCCCACCTATGAGTGAGAACATGCGGTGTTTGGTTTTCTCTCCTTGCAATAGTTTGCTGAGAATGATGGTTTCCAGCTTCATCTATGTCCCTACAAAGGACATGAACTCATCATTTTTTATGGCTGCATAGTATTCCATGGTGTATATGTGCCACATTTTCTTAATCCAGTCTATCATTGATGGACATTTGGGTTGGTTCCAAGTCTTTGCTATTGTAAATAGTGCCGCAGATGCTTCTTTACAACTTACTATTCTTTGTTCAATTCAGCACATAACTGACTCTAACTGCTTCTAAGAGCCCCTGTGCCACATAAAATCTGTATTAAATAAGCTTATATATAGGCATACCTCAGAGATATTGCGGGTTGGGTCCCAATCACTGAAATAAGCAAATATCTCAATAAAGCAAGTCACATGAATTTTTTTGGTTTCCTAGTGCATATAAAGTTTATACTTACACTAAACTGTAGCCTGTTAACTCTGCAGTAGAATTATGTCTAAAAACAATGCATAGACCTTATTTGTAAAATACTTTATTGCTAAAAGATGCTAAAGAAATAAGTGCCTCATGTTGGAAAAATGGCACGGACAGACTTGCTTGACTTGCAGTTGCCACGAACCTTCCATTTGTAAAAAAAAACACAGTATCTCTGAAATGCAATACAGCTACGCACAGTATGCCTGTATTTTTCTCCTGTTAATCTTTTGGATGTCAATTTAATTCTTGGGTCCAGCCTAACAGGATGGAGGTGGAGTTTTGTCTTCCCTGTAGTATGGTTATCAAGTTTCCTTGAAAACTAGATTTAAGGGGTTTTCTTTTAAAGGTAATTTTTTTTTTGAGACAGAGTCTCACTCTCTTGCCAGGCTGGAGGGCAGTGGTGCGATCTCGGCTCACTGCAACCTCTGCCTCCCGGGCTCAAGCGATTCTCCTGCTTCAGCCTCCATACCCAGCTATATATATATATATAAATATATATAATACTATATATATATATATATTGTATTTTTTAGTAGAGACAGGGTTTCACCATGTTGGCCAGGCTGGTCTGTATCTCCTGACTCAAGAGATCTGCTCGCCTTGGTCTCCCAAAATGCTGGGATTACAAGCGTGGACCACCATGCCTGGCCCCGATGGGCCCTTAGAGTAGTGGTCCTGTGTGGTTAGTTCTGCTTCTGTGTGCTCAAATCCTGCCTTCCCAACAAGACCTAACACTCTTTGAGGGGAAGGATGGGGTCCATATCTCCAGCCCCAAGTAGGGGAAAAGAACCATCTTCCCCCACCCATTGCTCTGTTCATGGCTGAAGCCCCTGTGACAAAAACAATTAACAAAAGGAAAGCATAACAAATGTATATAATAAGTTTATGTAATATGGGAAACTTCAGAAATGAAGTCACAAAGAAACAGGTAAACCTGTGTATTTTCAGTGCTTGGTTTGATGGAGAACTGAGTAGACCTGGAGAAGAGTGACTGTATTTTTTAAAAGTATGTAAGAAACTTGTGGGAACTTAGCAAAGCTGATTTGTTCAGATTCTTCTCTGTGACCCTGCGTCTTCAGAGAGAAGAAAGTTCCTTTCCTCTGGGCATAGAAAGAGCCCCCGTGGAACGAGAATCCTGGGACCTGATTCAGGGGAGAAGGGCAGAAGAAGGTGAGAGTCACTTTCCTGTTTCTGCTGTTTTCTCCAATGTGAATGTACCATGTTTTAGGGTATCCTGAACCCCATCTCCCACCCACCCTGCCTCGGCCCATAGTCTCTCGTACTGTTTAATGACAAGAGCAAATTCCTTTATCCTCGCCAAGATTCGGTTTCCCCATCTGTAAACGGAGATAATGATGAGCTCACTTCATACTTTTACTTCATTGTTGCCAGGGCTAAGGGAGTGAAGCTGGCAATAGATAAATGGTGCCTGATACAATTAATATTTCCTTGCAGGGCCATACAAAAGGACACAGCACTCTGTTCTCCTAGATTGTTAACTTTCAGTCTTAAATAAAAGAGCTAGGGAAGAAAAAGCTGTTAAGGGGCCAGTTTGAGAAAGAGACAGTAAGCAACAGTTTGTTTCTCAGGGGGCGCAGCCTCCCCTGGGTATGGGCAGGAATTTACCAGGCAGCACACACACAGGGCACATTGAGCACAGCCCACTTACCTGCTAAGACTTAGGGGGTGTCTGAGGCACTCAGAGCACTGAGTGGGCTATTGTGGGCCCCGAACCAGGAAAAAGCATTCCTGTAATTGAGCAAAATGCACCCTTTCTCTGGGTTAAAATTCCCAAACTCAAAAGGTTTCAAGTGATCTTATTTTATTGTGATTTTCTTTAACAGAAGACTTTGAGGTGTGAACAGAAAGTCGTTATTCCTCCCCTGAGCTTGACTGCTGGATTACCCAGAGGAGCCCAGTGTCCTGCAATGAATGGGCATATTATGCCTTCCATTAAAAGTTGTGGCTCTTAATTAAAAACGTGATCGTGAGTCTTTATGGAGACATTGTTTAGGTTTTCTTTAGCTGTTAACACATAATAAATCATTTTAAAAGGACCTTTTCCCCTATCTTTTAATGGTTAGTGCATTTTAAAAAAGTGATTTGAAAATAAAACTGGGATTAAATTTAGTGTTTGACAAGGTGCTAAGGGGCTCACCACCTCTGCCAGGATAAGACAAGAGGGCTTTACTTCATTTGCTACTGACCTTCTTGTTTTCCTAGTTCTAGCCTGGCTTGATCGATTCAAATGGCAGGGTGACTTTGGTGTCAGAAGTTTAACTGGCAGGTATCAGGAAAAGCTGCAGACAGCCTACGCTACCCCATCTTTCGTTTATTATCTTGCAATTGCAAAGCATTCAACTCTGCTGAGAAGAAAAGCCTGTATTTTTTTATGAACTCTCCAGTAATGCTATAAAGCAAGGAATGGCGTGGGTCGCGTGCGGGCGCATGTGTATAATGCATGAATGCCGGAGACCTCGCCCTCATTCTGTCTTCCTAGCACAGGTTCCTTGAGAGTGCAGTGAATGGCTTGAGATCTTGGCTGCCAGTCATCTTGGGAGTTCTGAGCGAACAGAGGCAGGGACTGGCTTGTGTCTGAATGACGGTCACAAAGACTTCTGCATTTATTGTGCAAGTTCTTAGGGCCCTTGGGTTGGATGGAACAGAGGACTCAAGACGGAAGGACAAGCCGGGAGATGTAGCACCGTGGGTGTGCAATGTACCTATAGGAATGCCTGCCGACAGCATTCCTCTGCAAAGGAGGAAAACAATACTCCATGCGGGTATTATGAGAGGACACGTGCGAAAGGGTTTTTTGCAAACTGAGTGTCACCAGACAAATAGGAGAGATGATGATGATGCTTCTGCCAGTTCTGCTTCACAATCATTTTCAAAAATCATTTCTTTGCAAAATTTCTAGTTGGCTGAGAAGATGGTTTCAGCTCTCTGCGTCCTGCTTTCTAATGAGATTTCCAGATAGAGAAAGGCACTATGTTGTTTGCTGCTAGGCAAGATGCTTGCTGTCCATGACGTTTTCCTTGCTGCGAGGTGCCCATCTCTAAGCTAGGATTCGGCCTCAGAGCCTCGGTGTTGCAGTTTCGCCGAGAGGCCAGGAGAGGGCGGGCTGCCCCTCTGCTCTTCCGCACCTGGACGCCGGCGGCTCCTGGGCTCCCCTCTTCCTGTCCTGGCTGTGACCCCCACTCTTGTGTGCCACGGAGACCACACACATGGCGGGCAGTGGTTTTTCATCATGTTTACTGAAGGGAAAGGGAATTTAAGAGGAATTCTCCAGAAATTACAAAATGCCAGACGTCTCATTCCTGGTTACAGCCCTTTCCAGCGTTTATCCCTGATTCAACCTGGGGTCCCTCTCGGCTCAGACTCTCACCTCCCGCAGCCTCTCTCCTCTGGCTTTGCCCAGCCTGCTGTCTGCCTGCCTCCCTGGCTCTCGCTCTCAGTCATCCCTCTGGGTCCCCCCCGCCCAGTCCCTACCTCAGAATTTTCTTTTTGTATCTCAGGCCGGTCTCCCCATCTCCCCCACCTCAGAGAAGAGGAATGACCTCACTGCTTTCACACGTTTCGAGGAAGACAGTAGCTTCCATCCAGCCTAAGCAGAAAACCCGCAAAACTCGTGACTTCCGCGTTGACCTGGGAGTGCACCTGCCAGTACGTGGCTTTCCACTTTGAGAATGAATGACAGTCATTCCCTTTCACCTGAAGGAAAAGCTCTGTCCTCTCCTAGTCAACTCTGCAGCCTTCGACTTTAGAGAAAAGAATCTTCTAGCAGGAAGGCTTAAAGGGGGTCCCCGATGACCGGTCCAGTGGGCCGGGCTTGGAATACAGTGGGTGGCAGTGAGCTGCCCGCCACTGGGGGCAGCTGGTTTCATCTGGAGAACCATGTTGTCTCTCCTATAGCTGCAGTCCTGTGGCCTAGTCCTTCTCTCTGGAAACATACGAAGTGAACCTCATCATTTTCCTGACAGTCCTGAAGTTATTCAGAGACAGCAATCACATCTGGGGTGTTTTCTTTTCCTGGTTAAAAAAAATCCCCGTTTCTGGGCCGGGCGCGGTGGCTCACGCCTGTAATCCCAGCACTTTGGGAGGCCGAGGCGGGCGGATTACGAGGTCAGGAAATCGAGACCATCCTGGCTAACATGGTGAAACTCCGTCTGTACTAGAAATACAAAAAATTAGCCAGGCGTGGTGGCAGGTGCCTGTAGTCCCAGCTACTCGGGAGGCTGAGGCAGGAGAATCGCTTGAACCCGGGAGGCGAAGGTTGCAGTGAGCCGAGATCCTGCCACTGCATTCCAGCCTGGTTGACAGAGCAAGACTCCGTCTCAAAAAACAAAAAAACAAAAAACAAAAACAAAAAACTATGTGCCAACAGTAAGCACTCAGTAAGTAAAAATTCTAACACTGTTATATTTCTAGTATTATACTCTTAAATACTATCATTTGATCAATCCTGTCTACACAGAAGTATAAAACAGATGCAATGCATGAAACAGAATGAAAACAAAATCTCGTTCCTTTCCCGGTCCGTTAATTCCATTCCTACAAGAGCACCTGTGCAGATTTTGTGTGTCTACTTCCAGGTATTTTCTATGCATGGACAAGTATACATTTGTATATAATCTCTCTCCCATGAACGGCTTTATACTAACAGGTACAGCTATGTCTTAATTTTTTTCCACATAATAATAAAATTGGGACATCATTCTAGCCTTTCCATCTCAAAAAGTAGAAACCTGCCTCATTTAAAAACTATTTTTATGGCCCGGCATGGTGGCTCACTCCTGTAATCCCAGCACTTTGGGAAGCCGAGGCGGGTGGATCACGAGGTCAGGAGATCGAGACCATCCTGGCCAACATGGTGAAACCCCGTCTCTACTAAAAGTACAAAAATTAGCTGGGTGTGGTGGCGCATGCCTGTAGTCCCAGCTACTTGGGAGGCTGAGGCAGGAGAATGGCATGAACCCGGGAGTTGGAGGTTGCAGTGAGCTGAGATCACACCACTGCATTCCAGCCTCACAACAGAGCGAGACTCCATCTCAAAACAAACAAACAACAACAACAAGAGAAAACTATTTTTATTATATATGCACCCATGTACAATTTTTGGAAAGTGCATGGGTATGGCATATACACTATAGTTTTAGCAGAAGCATTTGATACCATCAAGAGTAAACACAACCCATATATAGCCTCTGAAGCATAATAGAATGAACACCTGAGACTCTACCACTCAACATCAGAAATAAAACATGAGTGATAGTGTTGAAATACTACTGATATTCCTCCCTATTCTCTCTCCACTTCCCCATCAGGAATCCCTCATTTTTCTCATTCCCTCACTCTTCTTACTAGTTTTAGCACATATATATTTGTCTCCAAGTAATGCATTGTTTTGTTTTGCCTGTTTTTACTAGCTTAAAAATTGTGTTATATTGAAGAGATCGGTGATTTGCTTTTTTTTTTTTTTTTGAGATGGAATCTTGCTCTGTCACCCACGCTGGAGTACAGTGGCGCAATCTCAGCTCACTGCAGCCTCTGCCTCCTGGGTTCAGGTGATTCTTCTGCCTCAGCCTCCTGAGTAGCCACCACACCCAGCTAATTTTTTTGTATTTTTAGTAGAGATGGGGTTTCAGTACGTTTGCCAGGCTGGTCTCGAACTCCTGATCTTAAGTGATCTGCCTGCCTTGGCCTCCCAAAATGCTGGGGTTACAGGCTGAGCCACCACAGCCAGTGTGTGATTTGCTTTTAAATTCAGCACTATGTTTCTGATATCCATGTCAATGTGCTTAGCCCTATTTGATTTCCACTGTTGAACTTATGTCATTATATAAAAGATTTATCTACCAATTTTGGGTTATTTTTCATTTTCTGCTGTGGTAAATAATGCCATAAAGACTGGACATGTCTTTTGTATTTTTTTAAAAAATGGTTGTGTTGTGCGACTGGCCATAATTATTTATTCTTTTATTAATAAATATATGTGTGTGTGTGTCTATATTTGTTCTTGAGTTATCTTCTCTGTGCAGATAAAGATCATGTTCATGCTAATTCTGAATACATCTGTCTATCTAATTGTTGACTATTGCCTTTCTGCATGACAGATAAGAATTTTCATTACTTTTTTTTGGAGACAACATCTCACCCTTTAGCCTGAAGAGACAGGCTGGAGTTCAGTGGTGCAATCATGGCTCATTGCAGCCTTGAATTCCTGGGCTCAAGTGATCCTCCCACTTTAGTCTCCTGAGTAGCTGAGACTACAGGCACATGCCTCCATGCCTGGCTAATTATTTGGAAATTTTTGTAGAGACAGTGTCTCACTATGTTGCTCAGTCTGGTCTTGAATTCCTGGCCTCAGCGGATCCTCATGCCTTGGCCTTCCAAAATGTTGGGATTACAGGCATAAGCCACTGTGCTCCACCAAACATTTTCATTACTTTTACCATCAGCAATCTGGTACACTAATTATAAAATGCTTATATTATTTCCTAGCTCCTTTAGTCACATCTGCAAATTCAAGCGTTAGCCTTCAATTCCCATTTCTCCATTCTGTAGTATCGCAAACTTGTCTCTTATCCTTTTCTCTGCTAGTTCTCTTCCCCTGCTACCTCTCAAACTTTATTCAAGTTTTTATTATTAAAGTTTATAATATTTATATGTTGTTATGTAAGTAACATTGCCTTCTCTGCCAGAATTGATTCTAAAAGTTGAAAACTAACCCACAACACTTATCATTCATAGGTATGCAATTACTGTTCTCTGCAGAACCAAGTAATGTGCTGTGATTACATTTTGTGGCTATATGTAAAATATGATGATCCTTGGGACACTTACAGGACAATCTTTCTCTAGATTCAAGTTCAAATGGGGTCTGCTTTTTCTCTACTCCATGATTGCCTTTATCATCTTCTCACATTTCCCCAGTTTTCAATCCTGAGAGATATCCTATCCATTTCCCCTACTCAGCCCCTCCCTAAACTCACTCTGTATCTTAATTGGTTATGATCCAAACCTGTTGCTGTCAACCTGGGATGGTTATCATACAGAGCTAGGTAATTCCAGAGTTTACCCTCTTTTTCCCTTCCTTCCTTTCTCTCTCCTTCCTTTCTTTTCTTTTCTTTCTTTTCTTTTCTTTTCTTTTCTTTCTTTTCTTTTCTTTCTTTCTTTCTTTCTTTTTTTCTTTCTTCTTTCCTCCTTTTCTGCATTGGATTGATTGAAGATTCCACATCTTTCTCTATCTTGGTTTATCCTCTTGTTTTACAAGTCATTTCATAAGAATAGGTTCATTGGAGGTAAACTTTCTGATCTCTTTAAAATCCTGAAAAATACTTTACCCTTACATTTCACTGATGCATGAATCAGTCAGAACACAAAGAAAATGGATGTTATTCAATTTGTTTATAAAGTCACTTACTCAACAAACGTTGAATAAGTATTATGTACCATACACTATAAATAAAAAGATGAATAAAACAGTTTTGCCCTGGAGTTGTTCCTAGTGTAGTGACAAAGGACAAATATACACACTTAATTACAATACAATGAGGTAACTTCTCTCTCAGAAACATGTAATATTAAAATATGTACTCTAGATAATTAGATAATAAATGCATTGGCCAATCATAAAGAAAAAGGTGTGACTGTGACTTGGTTTTTGAGAAATATTAATAGCTATGTTCTAAATATTTGACATATCTCATTTCATTCTCACAACAATCCCTATGAGGTCAACTCTTTCTCCTTTTTTTCTTTTTTGAGACAGAGTTTCACTCTTGTTGCCCAGGCTGGAGTGCAATGGCGCGATCTTGGCTCACCACAACCTCTGCCTCCCAGGTTCAAGCGATTCTCGTGCCTCAGCCTCCCAAGTAGCTGGGATTACAGGCATGTACCATCACGCCCAGCTAATTTTGTATTTTTAGTAGAGATGGGGTTTCTCCATGTTGGTCAGGCTGGTCTCAAACTCCCAATCTCAGGTGATCCACCTGCCTTGGCCTCCCAAAGTGCTGGGACTGCAGGCGTGAGCCACGTGCCCAGCCCTTTCTCCTTTTGTTTAAAGATGAGAGGATAGGGTCTCAGAGGGATTGAGTATATTGCCTATTATTACAGAACAGGTACATGGAAAACAAATGGTTATCATACAGAGCTAGGTAATTCCACAGTTTACCCTCTTTTTCCCTTCCTTCCTTCCTCCCTCCCTTCCTTCCTTTCTTTCTTCCTTCCTTCCTTCCCTCTCTCTCTCTCTTTCTTTTTCTTTCTTTCCTTATTTTTTTTTTTTTGGACAGGATCTGGCTCTGTAGCCAGACTGAAGTGCGGTGGTGCGATCAAAGTTCACTGTAAACTCAAACTCCTGAGCTCAAGCGATCCTCCCACTTTAGCCTCCTGAGTAGCTGGGACCCCAGGTATGTACCACCACGCCTGGCTAATTTTTTAAAATTGTTTGTAGAGACGAGGTCTTCCTATGTTGTTCAGGCTGGTCTTAAACTCCTGGCCTCAAGTGACATCCCACCTTAACCTTTCAAAATATGGTGGTTTTAGGGGGTAACCACTGTGCTAGGCAAGAGTTTACTGTCTTATTCACTCCATTATTTTATATCCCAATAAGTGTTCAGTAGAAGAAGATAGAATGGTGGCTGTTGTCCTAGAGGTGGTTTTCTGGAGACAGTGAGGTAGGAACACAGTCTTGAAGGATTTTCAACATTTGAATAAACATAGAAGATGCAGGGGAGAGGATTCCTAGTTAAATTCCCTTGCAGGGGGTTTAATCAGGGTGAACTGAATTGCAGTGGGTGAAATTCAGGTGTGTAACTATCTGTATTCTTTTTTAAAAAACACTTTTACAAGAACTTTCTAAGCTCAAGAAAATGTCTTAATGAGGATTCTTCCTTCTCTCTTTCCCCAGGGTTGTGTAGTGATCCTAAAATTTCAGCTGCCCAGACCATCAGAGAGGTCTCTCTTCTCCCCTCCCCCTGGGTGGTGGCTGGGATGTTCATCCTCTCTGTCCACATGGCTTCTGGAGTTTGGCAGCTCAGCTGGTTTTGTTTTTCCTCGAGAACCTTACTGAGCTTTTCCTGGGTTCATCACCAGCCATCCCTCTGTGGTCTGACCACATTCTATCCCAGAGAACTAAATGAGTCCTCACTGCTCAAGTGACCAACCTGTAGTCGCTACAGTCTGGGGAAAAATCTCTCCCCTTCTCTGTTTGCCTTCAAAATCTCTCTCTCTTTCTCACTCGCTCATATACACATACATCTCTTCTCTCTGAACTCCAAACACGATCTTTTCAATGAGCTCAGGCTTCTGAAAACATGCAGATCTGTTGACTTGAAGCAACGTCTGTTTTCAGTGCTACAAGAGTCATGAAGGCAAGAAAATGGGAAGGGAGAACACTGAGAAACAGAACTGGGGGCAGGCTAAGTGGGTGCAGCCACTCGGAGGAATTTGACCATATCTGGTGACGCTGAAGACACACGTGTTCCAGGAGGGCAGCTGGCGGTTTTACTGGGGCACAGCAGCATTGGCTGATTTTTGTATTGTCTGCAGCTGCTTTCAGGCCACAATGGAGAGCTGAGAAGTTGTGACAAAGACCATTTGGTGTCAAAAGACTGAAACATTTCCTATCTGTGTTGTTGACCCCTGCTTCAGATGAACAACTCGACTTCTAGATATGCACGGTTGACTCTCACAGATGTGTTTTAGAGGACACGTTCCCTACAGTGCTGCTTGTAGTAGAAAAACCTGGAAACAAAAGAAGTATCTTTCAACGGATAAATACATTATAGTGTTCTTCGGCTGTGGAATACAACAAAGAAAGAAAAACAAGTGAACTAGGACTGAATACATCAACATAACTACAAATACCCTGAACAAAATGTTGGCCAGGCACGGTGGCTCACGCCTGTAATCCCAGCACTTTGGGAGGCCAAGGTGGGCAGATCACTTGAGTCAGAATTTTGAGA
This sequence comes from Gorilla gorilla gorilla, assembly GCF_029281585.2. NCBI lineage: Eukaryota > Metazoa > Chordata > Mammalia > Primates > Hominidae > Gorilla > Gorilla gorilla. The sequence goes on from NC_073243.2 coordinate 28,403,374, forward strand.
CCAGCCTGGCCAAGACGGTGAAACCCCATCTCTATTAAAAATACAAAAAATAACTGGGAGTGGTGGTGCACACCTGTAATCCCAGCTCCTTGGGAGGCTGAGACAGGAGAATGACTTAAATCCAGGAGGCGGAGGTTGCGGTGAGCCGAGATCGTGCCACTGGACTCCAGCTTGGGCCATAGAGCGAGACTCAGTCTCAAACAAAACAAAACAAAACAAAACAAAATAAAAAAACCAAATACTCTGAACAAAATGTTGAGAGAGAAATGTGTACCATACGATAAATTTATTTAAATTTTAATGAAATCAAAAGGCATTATACATATTGTTTACCAATATGCATATTTATATCTGTATTCCCTATATATGCAATCTATATTTTATATATGTTATAAAGAGAGGGAGGAATAGAGACAGGAGAGAGAGAGAGAGAGAGAGGAAGAGAGAAAAAGAGATATATTAAACATCTATGTAGACTTTAAAAAACACAAAATATTATCCATACTGTTCATATATACATATATGGGTATGTGTGTGTGTGTGTGTGTGAGAGAGAGAGAGAGAGAGAGAGATCTCTAGAAAAGGTGAGGAATAGTATTGGTGAGAAGAACAAAAGGTGATCTACCTATAATGTTTTATCTCTATTATTTAAAAAAAATGAAGTTGAAATGGCAAAACATTAACATTTGTTAATTCCGGATAGCGGGTACACAGATATGTAGGTTTATCATTTCCCCCGCCCCTGTACTTTAAAAAGCTTCTTAAAAAACCCACTAAGGGCTTAGCAACTTGTTCGAAACGCAGGCCGTGAGAAGGAAGAAGACGGGGGAAAATGATCCTGGGACATACTTGTAATTTTCTTCCCTGGTTCAGCTCCGTGGCTGAACACAGTGGGGGAGGTCACCCCTCCGCGTCTTTCCCTCTAGATACGCAACGGTGTTTGACACCCTATTCACATTTCTCTTGAAGAAGCCCTGCTGTTTTACTGCAGTTTCTCTGCATCAAGGACAGCAATGCAGCTTTACAATGAAGGTCTTTGGTCTGCTTGACTTTCTGTGCTTGGATGTCAGAGACCCACTCTGCCCTTGGTTTGCACTTGATCAATTGCCTCCATGCTTAAGAATCGTCATTGGAAATCCTCCAATCCTCCGTGATAAACCTGCTCTCTAAGGAACCCAGGGGGGGCAAAACTGTGTTTATTTATATCTCTGAGATCATCAGAAGTGTCTACAAGGTACTCTAAAACTGGTAGAGTGAAAACAGTTATTTGAGCTTGATGAGTTTTGTAAGAGCTGTTCCTGAGGGCTAGTTAGGTTCTCTGAATTTCCAGAGCTGTTTAACCCTGTTAACAAGCGTGAAAGAAAAATGGATTCTAGCTTAGGCCTGCTTTATACATTAAAAATACGAAACATGATTTTTTTCTTTTTTCTTTTTTGAGACAGAGTCTCGCTCTGTCGCCCAGGCTGGAGTGCAGTGGTGCGATCTCGGCTCACTGGAAGCTCCGCCTCCCGGGCTCACGCCATTCTCCTGCCTCAGCCTCCAGAGTAGCTGGGACTACAGGCACCCGCCACCACGCCCGGCTAATTTTTTGTATTTTTAGTAGAGACAGGGTTTCACCGTGTTAGCCAGGATGGTCTCGATTTCCTGACCTTGTGACCCGGCAGCCTCGGCCTCCCAAAGTGCTAGGATTACAGGCGTGAGTCACCGCTCCCGGCCGAATTTTTTTTTTTTTTTTTTAAATGAGATTTGGGCTCACCTACCTTTTGAAAAGTTAAAAAAGCAAGTATAGTGAAAGTTCTAGTTTCATCAACTTGGACAGAATCACTGCTTAAGTAGAATTGAAAGAAGCTTTGGGAGAAAGAAAGTGTCATCTCACAAACCCCTAGGGAGGGGGCCCTAGACACAGTTAGATGTGAATACTTGTCCCTAGGTCTTCAAATTTCAAAAGCTTTAGGGAAGAAAGACCTGTTATTCCAAACCTGAATCATTATGAGGGACAATAACGCAGAAAGGAGAAAATGCCCTCAGAAATTAAATTCTGACAATATAATTACAAATGATTTTTGATGAAGAAAAGAGGGAGATACCTTTAAAAATCAAAACGGCTATACTCTCTGATTAATTCATATTTTAAGAGAACATGTACAAGAGATATAAGGGGAGGCATAGTACAAGGGACAAATGGAGAATAGTGGCTGGTATGAATGTGCAAAGGCAGAGAAGCACCGAGGCTTGGAAAAGCCTCAGAAGACAGGAGCTTCCTCACAGATGTCAGAGAATTACGAAGAATGGATGAAGCCTCTCTTTGAAGTGAATGTGAAATAGATAACACAGAAAAAACAGAACGACTGTGGTATTTTAAAACTTATTTTTAATCTGTTTTCTGTATTTGCCAATCTCCAAATTTGAAAGAAGCTCAACAAAATTCTTAAAGTGGGAATTGAATCTCTGCGAGATAGTAATCATATATGCCATATGAACATTTTAATTTTTCTTTTCATGTTTTTGTCATCAGAATCATTCTTAGAAAATGAATTGACAAGTTTTCTCTCTTTTCTATGCTCTGAAACCATTGAATTGACATAAAAGGTAACTTTTAAACACTTGACAGAATTCATTTTTTTTTTTTTTTTTTTTTTGAGATGGAGTCTCGCTCTGTAGCCCAGGCTGGAGTGCAGTGGCACGATCTCGGGTCACCGCAACCTCTGCCTCCCAGGTTCAAGCAATTCTTCTGCCTCAGCCTCCCGAGTAGCTGGGATTACAGGCGCCCGCTACCAAACCCAGCTAATTTTTGTATTTTTAGTAGAGACGGAGTTTCACCATGTTGGTCAGGCTGGTCTTGAACTCTTGACTGCAAGCAATCCACCTGCCTTGGCCTCCCAAAGTGCTGGTATTACAAGCATGAACCACTGTGCCCAGCCCATCAGAATTCATTTTTAAAAAATTTTATTTATTTATTTATTTTTGCTCAGAAGACTTAGACCAAAGTAAACTTGGTTATGAGCTCCCAATAGAATTCGTTTTTAAAGCTGCTTAAAATTAGGACTCTTTGTATGGATAGGTCTTGAACAGATTTCTTTACTATTTTTTCTATCATTATTAGGCTTTTAAATTTTATATGTATTTAGTGTCAATTTTTATAATTTATGTTTTCCTGGAGTTTTTTTACTTATTAAAATAAAAGGCATTTTTCTTTATTAAAATAAAATATGTAGCATTTGTTTAGGGTTTTAAAAATTGTCTCTATCCATGGTTATAAATGGCTATAATATTCCTGTTTTCAGACTCTGACTTGTGTACTTCTGTTTTTCTCTTTTTGATTCATTCAACATTACTTCTGTTTTTCTTCAGTTTATTGACACTTGCCTTTATCCTTATTCATTTCTCTTTTTACTGGATATATGTATACATGTGTATATTTTTAGGCCTCTCACATGAAAAGATTTTAGTTCTTGTATTTCCATTTTTCCTTTTGATAATGAAAGGCATTTAAGAATAATTTCTCTAACCTTAAACGCTATTGTTATTTCCTAAAGAGTATGTAATTATACGTTTAAAATTTTTTAATTTCAAAATGTTTTTGAATTTATAGAAAATTGCAGGCCGGGCATAGTGGCTCACGCCTGTAATCCCAGCACTTTGGGAGGCGAGTCTGGCGGCTCACCTGTGGTTGGGAGTTCGAGACCAGCCTGACCAACATGTAGAAACCCCGTCTCTACTAAAAATACAAAATTAGCCAGGCATGGTGGTGCATGCCTGTAATCCCAGCTACTCGGGAGGCTGAGGTAGGAGAATTGCTTGAACCCGGGAGACGGAGGTTGCGGTGAGCTGAGATTGTGGCATTGCACTCCAGCCTGGGCAACAAGAGCGAAATTGTGTCTCAAAAAAAAAAAAAAAATACACAAAGTAGATTTTTTTTAAAAAAAGAAAGAAAGAAAGAAAGAAAATTGCAAAAATAGAGAATCCCCCAACTTTTTTTTTTTTTTTTTAGGCAGAGTCTTGCTGTGTTGCCCAAGCTGGAGTGCAGTGGTGTGATCTCTGCCCACTGCAACCTCTGACTCGTGGGTTCAAGCGATTCTTCTGCCTCAGCCTCCGGAGTAGCTGGGGTTACAGGCACCCGCCACCACTGGCTAATTTTTGTATTTTTAATAGAGACAGGGTTTCACCATTTTGGCCAGGTTGGTCTGCAACTCCTGACCTCAAGTGATCCACCCACCTCAGCTTCCAAAAATGCTGGGATTACAGGTGTGAGCCACCACGCCTGGCCAGTACGCCAACTTTTTAAATGTAATAGTTGGAGATGTGTTGGAGATATGTGAAACAGGCCTGATTTATACATTGAAAATATGAAACATGAATCTTTTCACAAAAATTTCTATAATCATGATACAGTTATTAAAGCTAGGAAATTAACATTGGTACACTAACACTAAGTAAACTACAAACTTTAATCAATTTTTTCAGTCATGTTTTCCAATCCAGGGCACCATATTGCATTTAGGTGTCAAGACTCCTTGACCAAACTATATTGTTCCTCATTCTTTTTTTTTTTAATTTTGAGACTTTGATGCGTTTGAAAAGTACCCATCAGTTAGTTTGTAAAGTGTTGTTCCATTTGGATTTGTCTGATGTTTTCTCATGATTAGATTGAGGTAATGAATTTTTGGCAGGAATACTGCAGAGGTGATGCGCATTTTCAGAGTACATTACATCAGAAGGCACATGATATTAATGTGTCTTATTACTGGTGATGTTTATTTTGACCACTTGGTTGAGGTCTACTTGGGTTCCTTCAAAATAAACTTACCATCTTCCCTTTTGTCATATATATCATGGGATATAACTGTAGAGTATTCAAATATCCTATTTCCCCTCAAACTTTTACCAATTCATTTTATTAGGCATTAATGGATTTTGTCTATAATTACTATTGGTTACTTTCCATCTTCAAATATCCTATCTCCCCCCAAAATTTTGCCAATTAATTTTATTATGCATTAGTGGATTTCATCTCTAATTATTACTGTTGGTTATTTTCCATCTTCCTCATTTCTTTTGCATTTATTAATTGGAATTCTCCTGTAAAAGAATAGCCGTCCCTTCTCTGCCGTTGACTTATTTATTCAATTATTTATTTATACCTGTATGGTCTCATGGATATTGATTTTAATAGATTGATTATAATCTAATACTATTGTTGTTTTCTTTGTTGTTCAGTTGGTTCCAGTTTGGGATACTATGTGCTTTCTCAGATTGGCTCCTATGTCCTTTTGACAAGCCCCCATCCTTGCTTCAGCACTTTCTTACTTTCTGGTACCACAAGATGTTACAGGTTCATCATGTATTTTTCTTGTCTCAACCCAGGAATTAGCTACTTCTCCAAGAAGCCCTGTCACCTTTTATTAAAGAATGGTATTTAGAAACTAAGGTCTAGGCACAGGATGTGCTCATTGTTACTGAGATTTCATTGCTTCTAGGCTCGCTCCATGGAAAGAGCTTGAGAATACTACATGAATATGTATTAACCCATGTAGACACAGAAACCTGTACCTATCAATCTACTTACATAGCTATTAAAAAACACCCTATGAGTTCATTTTGATACCTTTAATTCAAATGCCACACCACAGGACTGGGCACAGTGGCTCACCCCTGTAATCCCTTTGGGAGGCCAAGGTGGGCAGATCACCTGAGGTCAGTAGTTCAAGACCAGCCTGGCCAACATGGTGAAGCCCTGTCTCTACTAAAAAAAAAAACCAAAAATTAGCTGGGCGTGGTGGAGTGTGCCTGTAGTCCCAGCTACTCGGGAGCCTGAGGCAGGAGAATTGTTTGAACCTGGGAGGCAGAGGTTACAGTGAACTGAGATCGTGCCTAATTATTCTCATATATTTCTTTTTTCTTCACCCCTGAAGAGTTAGTGATGGTGACAACTGCAGCTGTGGGTTTGACGGCTATAGCAATGGTAGTGCAGGCAGTCATTGTTTTTTTGTTTTTTTTTTTGTTTATGAAATGATTGAAGGAACTTACAATATCGTTCCTGAAGGGGTGAGAACTTGGGGTAGTGACAGTTGCCTTCGACTCTATAATGTGCTTTATATGTAGAGAAACTGCTGGACTTTTCTGTATTGCTCTAAACTTTTGAATAATAGGCAGTGGGCATTGAAAGTCAGGTTGATGTAGGGTGTGGTGGTTCACGCCTGTAATCCTAGCACTTTGGGAGGCCGAGGCGGGCGGATCACAAGGTCAGGAGTTCGAGACCAGCCTGGCCAATATGGTGAAACCCCGTCTCTACTAAAATTACAAGTAATTAGCCAGGTGTGGTGTTGGGTGCCTGTGATCCCAGCTACCGAGGAGGCTGAAGCAGAAGAATCACTTGAACCCGGGGGACAGAGATTACAGTGAGCTAAGATCTCGCCACTGCACTCCAGCCTGGGCTACAGGGCGAGAGGCCGTCTCAAAAAAAAAAAAAAAAAAAAAAAATAGAAAGGCAGGTTGATAACAGCTTAATATGTGGAAGAATTTCTAACAATTGTAAGTGGCCAGCGGTGGAATGAGCTTTCAGTGAGGAAATGGGTTCAGTGTTAGATGTAGGTAGATAAAGAGGGTCACTTGCTAATGGTGACATAGAAAGTAACCTATATGGGGCAGGAAACTGGGAGCGAGAGTGATCTCTGTGATCCTGTTGGACACAAAGATTCTCATAGTCTTATATATAGTCCTACATAAATTGTTACAAAGTGAAAAACATTATTGGGAGTTCAGTCTTCTGAGCCACAGGCCACCTCTTACCTCTTTTAGAGTGACGTCATGCTTAAGAGCAGGGGCTACATAATCAGCTTGCCATGGGCTACATCCTGGCTCTGCTTCCCGCTAGCTCTGTTGAACACGAACAGATCACTTACCGCTTTGTTGTGTGAGTTAAAGGAGATAATGCATGTAGGGTGGAGTGTCTGCCTGGTGCATAGTGAGGGCACTATTCATCACAGCAATTGTTATAACAAGTTCCCTCCCTCAACTGCCTTAACCTCTTTGCCTTCATTTTAGCATGTTCTATTGTTTTCATTTTGTATTGCCTGACAGTCCTCGCTACATTGGGGAGGACGTGATATCTTGGTTCTTTTGTCCAGAGACTTGCTGCGTATCTTGGAGCTCCTTTTGGGGAGACCCATCCCTTAGGCACATTCTGACTTACTGTAGTCTTTTTCAGCTCTGCTACATGCAATATTATGTTCTCCAAAATTGTGCAGGTAGGAAATCCTTCATTCTTTCCTTCACCTTTGTAGGTAATGAAAGAGCCAAAATTCTCTCACCATCATGAATATCTACCAAGAGTTTTCACAATGCTGCTTGACATTGTTGTCTGCTCTGGGAACCAGATAAACAAGTTTATTGCACTTCAGCCTAAATAACCTAAGTCATGTGTTCATGATCTTGTCTTGGGCCTAGCTTTGGTATTAGTGTTGGCTTAATAACTGAAGAAGATATTTTGTTTAAATTCTCACTTTGATAAAATTTTGGAGCCAAGGGGATTTTTTTTTTCAAAGCAAAATTTTACAGGCTCTCGTGCCTTGCTCCTTAGAGCTCCATCCGGTCTGCAGCCACGCCTCTTCATTTACCACCAGTAAAAGCCTGGTCTCGGGGTGGGCCACACAGTCTGTTTCCACTTTCTGCACTTTGGCTGACACCTAAAGGGGAAAGTTCCCTAAAACCATGACTTGGTGAGATATCCTAGCTGCCACTTCCAAGGGAGTGTTTCATAATATTGTCCAATCACCTGGTGTCTGGTATAAGAGGGCCAACACAAGTGTCTTCAGGCTCTGTTTTTCAGAACCAATAATTCCATGAAATGCGAAAGGAAAGGTTGATTTCTGCAAGTCCCTGCTTTCAAGTTTCACTGCAAACCATTTGCACAGGAAGTCAAAACATCTGTATTGGAAGGGTTTGGTCATTTTCTGAAAAATTCTATCTTTTCTTTAATCAAACATACCACATTTTCTTCCGCTTGGCAGGACTAAAGCAATCTGGAAAACTGGAATTGTAGGATCTTAGAGCTGGACGGAACCTTATGAATCATCCAGTCTCATCTTTCCTCAGTGCAGGAATTTCCTTAGAAACATTACAAATGGCTCTAAATTCTTTCCTGGGTTGAGGTCTCAGTGCTTCCTAAGACAGACCATCTAATTGTAGGCTGATTTTTATTGTTAGATACCTCTTTCTTTTTGGCTGTGGCAAAATGTCACTAATAACTTTGTAGTCATTCATAAGGAGGGGCAAAGATTTCATGACAAAGAAACCAAAAGCAATCGCAACAAAGGCAAAAATTGACAAATGAGATCTAATTAAACTTAAGAGCTTCCGCATAGCAAAGAAAACTACCAACAGAGTAAACAGCCTACAGAATGGGAGAAAAGTTTTGCAAACTATGCATCTGACAAAGGTCTAATATCCAGCATCTATAAGAAACTTAAATAAATTTACAAGAGAAAAACAAATAACCCCATTAAAAAGTGGGCAAAGGACATGAACAGAAACTTCTCAAAAGAAGACATATATGAGGCCAACAAGCATATGAAAAAAAGCTCAATATCACTGATCATTAGAGAAATGCAAATCAAAACCACAATGAGATACCATCTCCCACCAGTCAGAATGGCTACTATTAAAAAGTCAAAAAATAGTAGATGCTGGCAAGGTTATGGAGAAAAAGAAACACTTTTACGCTGTTGATGGGAGTGCATATTAGTTCAACTAGTTCAATTAGGTTTCTGGAAAGCAGTATGGCAAATCTTCAAAGAGCTAAAAGCGGAACTACCATTTAACCCAGCAATCCCATTACTGGGTACATACCCAGAGGAATAAAAATCATTCTGCCATAAAGACACGTGCACACAAATGTTCATTGCAGCACTGTTCACAATAGCAAATACATGGAATAAACCTAAATGCCCATGAATGGCAGATTGGATAAAGAAAATGTGGTACATATATTCCATGTAATATTATGCAGCCATAAAAAAGAACAAGACCATGTCTTTGGAGGGAATATGGATGGAGCTGGAGGCCATTACCTTAGCAAACTAATGCAGAAACAAAAAACCAAATCTGCATGTTCTCACTTATAAGTGGGAGCTAAATGATAAGAACACATGGACACAAAGAGGGGAACAACAGACACTGGGGTCTATTTGATGGGGGAAGGAGAGGGGAGGAACAGGAGCAGAAAAGATAACTGTTGGTACTGGGTTTAATACCTAGGTGATGGAACAATGTGTAGAACAATCCTCATGACACATGTTTACCTATGTAACATGTACCTTCACATGTACCTCCAAACCTAAACTAAAGGTTAGAAATAAATAAATAGGGCCAGGTGCAGTGTCTCATGCCTGTAATCCCAGCACTTTGGGAGGCCGAGGTGGGTAGATCATGAGGTCAGGAGTTCAAGACTAGCCTGGCCAAGATGGTGAAACCCTGTCTTTACTAAAAATACCAAAATTAGCTGGGCATGGTGGTGGGCGCCTGTAATTTCAGCTACTTGGAAGCCTGAGGCAGAGAATTGCTTGAACCCGGGAGGCGGAGGTTGCAGTGAGCCGAGATCATGCCACCACACTCCAGCCTGGGCGACAGAGCGAAACTCCATCTCAAAAAAAAATTAAATAATTAGAAAAATGAGTGGGAACACGCACATACAACACAACACACACACGCGTGCACACACACACACATCCCTTTCTAGTCATTTGTGTTAGGCAAAAATGTGGCCCCAGTGATCTCTGCCTCTTGGTGTTATTCCTGTGAATGCGTTATATTACAAAGGGACTTTGCAGATGTAATTAAGGTTGCTAATCAGTTTTTTCCTGAATCATTGTGCAGGCCTAATCTAATCACACGAGGTCTTGAAAGCAGAGCTCTTTCTTCAGCTGGTAGCATAAGGGAAGGTCAGAGATTCATGGCAAGGAAAGGATGGGATGTGCTGTTATTGGCTTAAAGATGAAAAGTGTCATGTGCCAAGGAAACTGGGATCTCAGTCCTGCAAGAACCAGAAACAAAATCCTTCCAACAATTCAAAGGGGTTTGTACCCTTTGATTTCAGCCTTGCAGGACTCTGAGCAGAAGATGCAGCTGAATCACACCATGCCTGGACTCCTGACCCACGGACCTGTGAAATAACAAATGGGTGTTCTTTCTACTTAAGACAGGACCCCCAGAGTCATCGGTGACTCTTGACTCTCCTTAGCATCCACATGCTAGGTATGACCTGTGAATTCCGCTTCAGGGTAGCTCAGGCAATGCCCCTCCTGTCCCTCCCAAATGCCACTTACAGTACTTCAGCCCCTTCCTGAGACTATGGCCATGTCCTTGCCACCTGGTGTACTCCTCCACCACACTACACATGAACAGTGTAACACATGGATGGCCAACCATCCAGTTTGCACAGGTCTGAGGGGCTTCCCAGAATGTGGAACTTTCCGTTTTAAAACTGGGAAAGTCCTGGGCAAATCAGGATGAGTGAGTGGATCACTCTGCTGTTGGTTGTCTGCACATGACTGAGATGCCTCTCTCAAAAAGGCTGGTCATACTAGATATTTGTTTCTGGATCCTTCTTTGCAGCTTGGGCTTCGGCATATAATTTAATGTCGGTCAATGGTATCAAAGGGAAACCTTCTGGGATGTGAATTAACAGAGATGCGCCAAAAGAAATGACCATTCTTGTTGGTTTCAAGTGTTTCTGTATAAAGTTATGATGCCTGGAGCTGGTCATGAGCAGTTAAGCCTAAGGACCAAGTCATTATGCTGATGAGAAGAAAGAGGGAAGGAGCCGGGCTCCTTGAACACATGGCTGGCCCACTGCATCAAGCCTTCAGCCATTTCCTCCTGGACATTGTGTTATGGAAGAGAATATCATTGCAGCCACCTGTAGTCAAGGATTTTGCTTCTTGAAGTTGAAAACATCCTAATGGGTAAGATACCATCGCTATTACTCATTCTGCCTCCTGAACGCCTGTTTATATATCTATGAGCATTGCAGAATGCAGCCTTTCATAGTACTTTGGTCACATTTGCATTGCCATTTTGAGTCCTTATTTGAAATTCTAGTATATAGAAAGAGTTTTCTTTCAAATACAAGTGCAGTAGGTGGAGTCGATAGCAGGGCAACATAGAGACTTTGACAATGAAATTAGGAGAGACAAGGGAGGTTGAAGGAAGGCAAGCCAGAATTTCAGAACTGTTCTCTTCCCTCTTTAAAGACAAAAGGTGCTGAGGAGCATATGACAAGTTGGCAGTTCATGTGGGGCAAAACATTATCCAGAGCAAGGCTTGGGGGATACAACCCTGCAAATTGGGGGAAGTGGGTGGAAAATATTACCTGGCATTGGTTAATATGTGTTTATGTATTCAGCATATCTAATTGCCCTACTCTGAGTCTTAGAGACAGGCAGTCAAGGGAAGAGGGGGCCTACAACTCTGGGCCATAAGTGTGAAGTTACTGAACATTTACATCCAAGACCACTTCTGAGGGGAAGCTGCAACTCCGTGTGCATTCCATCAGCAACAACGCACAGTAGATTTACAAGTGTCTCCACAGATGTGTTAGTAAGCATCAAATATGAATGAAAACTAATCTTATCCATTTCAGAGAAACGCCATTGGTAATGTTCATATTTGGTGAAGAGCCTTTATAATTATGAACATAAACATATTTATAAGAGCTTTCATGAGCTCATTTGTGACTGCGATCCCCCAACTGTATTTGAAGATCTTGAGTTCAGATATGTCAGATTTTCCTTCTGTGAGGTTTTCAGGGGGATGACCCTCACAGTTCGGCATGGGGTTGCAGAGCAGAGAGTGGATTTGTCTCTGCCTCTGCAGGTACAGTACCGTCTTTGTGTTTGTATCTTCAATGTTTATCAGGGACAGGCAATAAATATTTTTCTATAACCTAAATCTTGTAGGATCTTGTTGCTCCATTGCCTAAAAACTTCCAGTAGCTCTCACTGCCTATAGAATTAAACCCTTAGCATGATGTATAAGGCCTTCCACAGTCGCATCTCAGTTTATCTGGCCAGTCTCCTCCTCAGATCCTCTTCCATTTCCTCCTGTACCCTCTGATGTTGCACAGAGTAGTCACTGTTCTCCAAATGCAGCTGGCACTTCCTCACTTGTGTACCTTTACTGATTCTGCCCACTTCGATGGCATACCCTTTACTCCATGTATTCCTGGTAAAGTCCTACACATCATTTATATCTAACTCAAGGCCAGCTCCTCTTCATGATTTCTCTTTGTGCATATGCCTTAAAAGCAGGTGAGCACCTGGCAGAATGCCTGGCATGTCTGATGTACTCAATAAGTGCCTGTGGCATTGAGTTGAGATGAGATAAATTGCAATCCACCTCTTTGTAAGTTTGAAGATGGGCACTAGCTCTTTCCTGAACATACACAAGACAAATCCATTGCCTTTTCCATACAACCAATTCAATATTTGAAGGTACCCATCCAGCATCTATTTAACCTTTGCTTTTCCAGACCCTTCCAGTGATTACAATGAATATATGAATCACTGATGATCAATCCTTAATAGTGTGCAGAGCTTTTTATGCATTTATGTCATTTGGCCCTCAGACAACTTCAAGAGGAAGGTAAGGCAGCTATAAATCTGTCATGATCCCCATGGTAGAGATGAGGAAATTCAGTTCTAGAGAGGACAAGTGACTTGTGCAAGGTCACATGGCTATTCAGTTGAATAAGGTGAGTCAGAAGAATGACATTCTCATGTTCTTTTGTTTGCCTTTTTGAGTCCTAACCGTCTTGGCCTTTCTATTCTGAGGCACCTCTAATGTGGATTTAAAGGGTTTTTGTTTGTTTGTTTACTTTTGATCCTAAAGTTAGACAGGAGTTCTGTTTTTCTTTCTGTGGTTGTCTTATTTGGCATTGGATGGAAGTTGAGTGGAGCTAGAAAGCCTGGTTCTGACTGAGCACTCCGTGTCCTAGTGCAAAATGGGCACGGAGGGCTTGTGAACATCAGGGAGTGTGCCAAGTGTTACTGGTCAGTCCTGGTGATAGAAATTTTTGCACTTTTTTTTTTTCACTCGAACCACATGGGGGTCTCCATCTGAAAGCTGCCAGACTGTGATTAGAGCCAATCTCTGACAGAGTTTCCAGGTATAAGCACCCTAATTGTTCACAAGTCATGCAACAAATGTGCATCATTTTAGCCAGGTGATCTCAATGGCCTCCCAAAGTTTGAGAATTGTTCTTCGGAGTCCATGGAAATACCACCTTTTCATGTGACAACCAACAGGCTTGAATTTCTCTTTCTTCTTCTAAATTGTATGTATGCAAATGTGTGCTTTTGTGTGTGTGCTTTTGTGTGTGTTGTTTTGTGTGTGTTGTGTCTGTGTGGTTAGTGTGTGTGTGCTGTATCCCTGTGTGTTGTGATGTTTTGTTGTGCATGCTGTGCGTGGGTACATGCATTATGTTGTATGTGTCTTGTTGGGTGTGTGTAGGGAGTATATGTGTTGTAGCTCTGTGTCCTGTTGTGTGTGTTGTCTGCTTGTATGATGTTAGGTGTATGTGTGTGTGTGTGTGTTGAATTTGTCTCTGGTGCCTGTGTTATATTACTGTGCGTTGTGCTGTGCGCGTTGGGTAGGTGTGTTGTATTGGGTGTGTATATGTTGTATCTGTGTTGTGTTGTGTGTGTTGGCTGCTTGTATGATGTGTGTGTGTGTGCGTGTGTGTGTGTGTGTTGGTGGCAGAGGGAGAAAGGATTGAGGAGGAGGAATCTGTCTTCTTCTTAGGAATGGCAGGGATGTTGAAAAATCTTCTCTAAATCCCTAATCTTTTCACCCAAGATTAAGCATATAAAATTGTTGGCTTGAAGAAGTCAGATTCTTGATGACTCCAAAGAGACAGCAGCAAAGTGAGTCAAGAAGCTTAGCTTCCTATCAGCAAAGAGATAAAGGGGCTTCAGCTCTGAATGACAGTTTGAGCAATATACCCTAATCCGATTACCAGGGAATTCAGTGTCACTCTATATTAATGGTAGATTTTTAAAAATGAGGGCTAAAGAGTTAGTGTTCATTATCCAAATACTTCAGTTATTCCTTAGGATAAAATCACCCTTGCCTGAAACTCAGGGTTAAGGGGCAGGAGACTGGGGTGAGGCTGGGGTGAGGGGCAGCGGCGGCTCATCTCTTAGAAGCGTCCTTTGTTCCCCCAGGCTTTGTTTAAGCTGTCAGCTTCTCCTCTGCTCAGAAGAGAGAAGGAGGAGTGGAGCCCAGGGGGATGTGGCAAAGTGAGGGGGCTGAATGAAACACCAAGTAAATTCTGCTTTGAGTTTTCTAGCTGGAAAATTGTCACATTGAGTACATTTGCTGCCTCCTTTAACCTCCAGGCTAAAACAATTCCTCATTTTAAAATTGTCCTATGGGATTTAGCATCTTTTAATACTTTATTTGGTATTTGGAGGAAAAGAAAGGCAATGCGGTGTGAAAGAATAGAAAAGTATTTTTCCATTACAGAGCTAATTAATCTCCAGGGATTTCAATGGAAAGCCTAGTGTGAAACCGGGCAAAAGAATACAATTTGCAGGTAACAAACATACTCTTGGGTCCTGAATTCTGGCTTTTTGGCTTCTCTGTTTTAAATCCAAACCAGGTCCTTAAAGACCAAGGCTCACTACTTAGCTGGAGCACTGATATTTTGTGTTTCCTTAATGAAAGACTGATTTCTAGACCAGGTGCCCAGAACTTTTATGGACTGGATTATGCTTTGAAAATAGTCTCACCTGGAAAGTGATTGGCAAACATTTCAACTATTTCTACCCTTGGCCTTAGTTGGGAGGAGATGCCTTGTGAATCTTGGGCAGTAAGCTTGATGTGGTCTTTATGAAAGTGACTCCCAACATTCCTCTAAGATTCTAATATGACACTAGACTTGGACTGAGCATTCAGTTCACTTACCTGAGTGAAAATAATTCACTTTTAACTCTGGTTAGAAATCAAACTTATGAAGACAAGGAGGAAGCCTTATATGGTTCCATGGAACTTCCTGATCTCAGAGAACCCTTAATTGGAGTCTGTTTTTCCTAACATATGCAAACGTATGTGAAGCAGTCTCATGTAGAAGGTTCTCTTGTTTTAGCAGCTTGAGGGTAAAGGCAAATGTCTTCACTAAACTTACAGGAATTGCCAATTTGTTCTATAGGGATATTGGTAATTCCTAAATCTTGTTGATCATCATCACCATGAGGGTACTTACTGAAATACAGAATCCTGGTTCAATTCTAGACCTAATCAAATTTTCAAGGGGCAGGGCACATTTTAAGAGCTCCCCACTTGAAGCTGGTGATGAACCAGGCTGGGGAGTCACTGAGGCAGGACATCTTGAGGCAGAGGAGGACTCCTCAGGGAATGTAGCTGAAGTCCTCAAGATGGTTTGGTCCCTTATTGTCTAATGATCTTGATCTTTAAAATTTTTTAAAATTAAAACCTTATTTTGATATATATAACGTCGAGTTTGGAAAATCTATAAAGGGTGTAGCTTATGTCAGAAACATAAATATTTCTATGGTTCAAATCATTGCCCTTTATATTTTCCAGCTGATGAATGTAAGGCTTACAAAAAGCAGACAACTTGGTCAGGCTCAACCACGGACTAAGTGGCAGAACCATGTTTCAAACTCAGTTTTGTTAGATCCCAAAGAGTCCATGCTCTTTCTCCTACATCATGCTTACAAGTGAAGAGGAAATACGTGGGGCCTGAATTCCATGGTTCCTCTTTTCCAGGTGGATTTTTAACTAAGGGTGTGTCTTCTTACAGCCTTCTAGTTTTCATTGTGTTTGTTGCTTATAATTACAGATTGCTCCAGAGGAGAATAGGTTCAATTCTTTCCATTTGGCATGCAGGTCCTTAGCTATTTGTGAGGGCTGAACCAGAAGCTGTAGGCACTGATGTTACTGGCTGAAGTCGCACTGGGACATGCTGCTCTTCATATTTACGTATGCTATTTGCTACATTTCTCATTATCCTGAATGTAAGATGTGTGCTTGCACTCAGTGCAGTTGAAAGAAGTTAGGCTGTTTGATTCAGCAAGAAAATCCTCTTCTTCCCTAAGAAGTTCATGGTTTACATGACAAAGCACTTTAAAAATCAGGTGAGGTATTCTGCATTCAGAAATAACGGTAGGGTCTCAAGTCAGGGAAGGGAGTAACTGGGCAGTGCAGATGTGTACTTTGAAATAAGGTTGGTTTGATTCTAAAGGCTGGAGCGAAAATGGATGTCATCATAGAGAATAACTGTATTGATATGGTTTGGTTGTGTCTCTACCCAAACTTCATCTTGAATTGTAGTTCCCATAATCCCCATGTGTCGTGGGAGGGACCCAATTGGAGATAAGTAAATCATGGGGACAGTTTCCCCCATGCTAGTCTCATGATAGTAAGTTTTCACAAGATCTGATGGTTTCATAAGGGGCTTCCCCCTTTGCTGAGCTCTCATTCTTCTCTTTCCTGCTGCTATGCGAAGAAGGATGTGTTTACTTTCCCTTCTGCCATGATTGTAAGTTTCCTGAGGCCTCTCTCAGCCATGCTGAACTATGAGTCAATTAAACCTCTTTCCTTTATAAATTACCCAGTCTCAGGTATGTCTTTATTAGCAGCATAAGAACAGAATAATACAGGAAATTGGTACCACAGAGAGTGGGCTGCTGCTGTAAAGATACCTGAAAATGGGGAAGTGACTTTGGAACTGCCTAACAGGCAGAGGTTGGAACAGTTTGGAAGGCTCAGAAGACAAGAAAGATGTGGGAAAGTTTAGAACTTCCTAGAGACTTGTTGAATGGCTTTGACCAAATGCTCCTCCTCTTAGACGGAGATGAACTTGTTGGGAACTGGAGTAAAGGTCCCTCTTGCTATGCAAAGAGACAGGTAACATTTTGCCCCTGTCCTAGAGATCTGTGGAACTTTGAACTTGAGAGATATGATTAAGGGTATCCAGTGGAAGAAATTTCTAAGTGGCAAAGCATTCAAGAGGAAACAGAGCATAAAAGTTTGGAAAATTTGCAGACTGATGATGGGACAGAAAAGAAAAAACCATGTTCTGGGGTGAAATTTACATCAGCTGCAGAAATTTGCATAAGTATGAGGAGCCGAATGTTAATCACCAAGACAATGTGGAAAATGTCTTCAAGGCATGTCATAGATCTTCATGGCACCACCTTCCATCACAGGCCCTAAGGCCTATAAGGGAAAAATGGTTTTGTTGCCTGGGCCCAGGTCCCCCTGCTCTATGCATCCTTGGGACATGGTGCCCTGCATCCCAGCTGCTTGAGCTCCAGCCACGGCTAAAAGTAGCTAATGTACAGCTCAGGCCATTGCTTCAGAGGGTGCAAGCCTCAAGCCTTGGTGGCTTACATGTGGTGTTGGGCCTGCCGATGCACAGAAGTCAAGAATTGAGGTTTGGGAAACTCTGCCTAGATTTCAGAGCACATATAGAAATGCCTGAATGTCCAGGCAGAAGTCTGCTGCAAAGTCAAAGCCCTCATGGAGAACCTCTGCTAGTGCAGTGTGGAAAGGAAATGTGGGTAGTAGCCACCACACAGAGTACCCACTGGGGCACTGCCTAGTGGAGCTGTGAGAAGAGGGCCACCATCCTCCAGACCCCAGAATGGTAGATCCACTGACAGCTTGCACCATGCACCTAAAAAAGCTGCAGATATTTAATGCTAGCATGTGAAAGCAGCCAGGAGTGGGGTTGTACCCTGAAAAGCCGCAGGAACAGAGCTCCCCAGGGCCATGGGAGCCCACCTCTTGCATCAGCATGCCCTGGATGTGACATATGGAATCAAAGGTGGTCATTTTTGAACTTTAAGGTTTAATGACTACCCTACTGGGTTTCAGACTTGCATGGGCACCTGTAGCCCCTTTGTATTGGCCAATTTCTTTTATTTGAATTGGGTGTATTTACTTAATGCCTCTACCCCCATTGTATCTAGGAAGTAGCTAACTTGCTTTTGATTTTACAGGCTCATAGGTGGAAGAGGTCTTGTCTCAGATTAGACTTTGGACTTGGACTTTTAAGTTAATGCTGGAATGAGTTGGGACTTTGGGGGATTCTTGGAAGGGCATGATTATGTTTTGAAATGTGAGGACATGAGATTTGGGAGGGTCATGGGTGGAATAATATGGTTTGGCTGTGTCCCCACCCAAATCTCATCTTGAATTGTAGTTCCCATAATCTCCAAATGTCATGGGAGGGACCTGATGGCAGGTAATTGAAACATGAAGGTGGTTTCCCCCATGCTATTCTTATGATAGTGAGTAAGTTCTCACAAGATCTGATGGTTTCATAAGGGGATTCATTTGGCTCTCATCCTTCTCCTTCCTGCTGCCACATGAAGAAGGACATGATTGCTTCCCCTTCTGCTATGATCATAAGTTTCCTGAGGCCTCCTTCAGCCATGCTGAACTGTGAGTCAATTAAACCTCTTTCCTTTATAAATTATCCAGTCTCAGATATGTCTTTATTCGCAGTGTGAGAATAGACTAATACATGTGCAGTCTGAGTTGATAATGAGTTGGTGAAATTGAGTGGAGACCTTGTTACAAATGGAGCAAGGGAGAACAAAGAATGAAGAAGGGAACAAAATGGGTGAAGCTGATTGGAGACAAAAGTTACAAATTGAATCAATGGGAACAAAAAATGGATTGGAGACAAATTGTTAAAAATAGAGCCAGTGGGGACAAAATATAAAGAAAGAAACAGAGATGGATGGTGGACTTGGGATTAAAAGAGATGAGATAATGAAATGGCCATATGCTTCAAAATGGAAAATTTAGAGGAGAATTAACCTCTGTCAACGTTTGGAAAAATTCTCCAGATTTCCTTCAAGAGTTGTGGCAGTTGCCCCCCTCAAAAGAACTTGCCCATCTTAACTATTCTGTTGATGATATAATGAGCACTAAGTAAACCTTGGATAATAAGTAGATAATGTATAGTATACTGATGATAGTATATTCCCAAATGACATACTCTCTGCATGACAGTAATACTTTATACATATAAACAATTTCCCTTTATGTGTCTGAATCAAAGCCGGGTGGAGAATGAGATTCTCATGGAAAAACCAATGCAGGAAGTGCCTAAACTTGGGTTGAACTGGAGGGTAGGGGACAGTGGCTTTTGATAGGAGAATTTTTTTCTCCTCATTATCTCTGGGGGGCAGAAACGCAGGCATCCCTTGGAGCACCATGTTTGAACAGACAGTAGGTTTACTACTGTCTTCTAAATGAATACATTAAAAAACCTTTAAAAAATATGAGAATTGGAACAGTTAAGTAAGTAAAGAAAAGGAAACAGCAAAGCTAGGTCAGCCCATAGATGTCAGTAGAATCAAAAAGATCTGGCTAACAGGAAGTGGGATTCCAAGCTGCTCCCACTAACAAGAATAGGGTTTCATTGATGCTGCTTCTACGCTTTGTTTGAGGCAGAGGCTGTATAAGCCCATTCAGCAGGAATCTCGGCCTTTGGATTTCCATATCAAAGACAGACTGTAGTTCTCTGCTTGCCTTGGTGGCAGTCTGACAGCCAATATCCTACCTCAGATCAATGCACTCTGCCAGTCATGACCACAATGGGGACTTCCTAAGTTATCTGTGCTGAGAAATGTATTCTTTTCAAATTATTTGCGAGGCAAATTTCAGCAGGGAGGAAAAACCCTCCAGCCTTTTGGCTCTGGAGGTGAGATGAGACTCTATTATCAGCTGAGCTCACCTCCCTCTATGTTTTCTTCTGGCATCAGAATTCAGCGGCATCTAAGAGTAAACAACTGTGAAAGCAAGGTATTTTGATATTTTCAGCTTTAACTATTGTTTCCAGCTCTTCAATTGATTTTGTAAAATGCACAAAGGCTCAAATGAGGATGAGTTATTCTCTGGAGGCAGGCCACACTCAGAAAAGGTATCTAGTTTTCCTTCCTTCCCATCTCTCCTTCCCTCTTCTCTTCCTTTCATTCTTCCTTCCTCCTAATTTTTCTCCTTCCTTTGTTTAAAAAAATTCTTTTTATCTTGTTCTCTGCATAAAAAAGGGCACAGGAACAGCAACACATCATACAAATGTGATTATTATATTCCAGGAACCACTAGATGGCTTGGCCACAGTGGACTTTCTCTAGGAAAGTTAAAGGAGAACTTCATTTATTGTACCATGTTATGATTAGTGTTGCTCCACTACACCCTCAAATAATATTTTTAAGGCTCAAATTTTTATTGTAGACATAAATTTTAGATATTGGACTATCAGAAGAGCCGAATCTTTCAAACAACTCTGGCTGCATTTGGATAGCAAAGACTTCTATGTCATTGAGTAATTAAGCCATGCATTCTTGTGCATGATTATATGATAACCATTCGTAACTTCTTAAGATCCTTTCCTCCTTTTGTTGCCATACCTTTACATCAGTGTTTCCCAGACTCTAAGTATCTAGGAACACTGGTGCTCCTTCTATGAG
This sequence comes from Gorilla gorilla gorilla, assembly GCF_029281585.2. NCBI lineage: Eukaryota > Metazoa > Chordata > Mammalia > Primates > Hominidae > Gorilla > Gorilla gorilla. The sequence goes on from NC_073243.2 coordinate 28,423,881, forward strand.
AAGTAACTAGGGGTAACTCTAGATAGGCAAGTATCTTACTTAGAAGTAAGTAGGGGTAACTCTACATAAGTCTCTGGTTGTGTAAGTTGGGGAAATGTCACAACATAGTCTAAAGTCCCATAAGGCAAATCTATATATCAAAGGCTCCATAAAGACCTGCAGTAAATAAAGCTTCTTAACTAGGTTAACCCACTGTTTCACTTAGAGATTTGACCAGAGAACATTAACTTGTGTGTTCTCTGCTACCAATTGTGAATCTAGGGCACTGTTTCAGTCTACTTTTCTCTTCTCTGACCATGCTACCTCTTGCCTCTGAATCTTCTTTCTCCTTTAATACCCAGACCTGGACTTTTTTCAGTGCTCAACTTTTGCTTCTAGGTCTTTTCTCCTGTGCATTGTTTTGAGAGTTTTATAAACTTCCATGCATTTATACAGAATATAAACTCAACTCAGTGGAAGGTCTTGGTCCTTCTCTTTTGTTCCCATTTGCATTTCCAACTGATTTTCTTATAAACCCGTGCAGAAGTCCCACCACTTCACTCTCCTCAACTGAATTAAATTCATCTTTTTTCTGCAATCTACTTTTCACTTCCAATCCCTCTATGTGTTAATGATACCACCATGCCGCCTTGACAGGAGGAAATCTTGAAGTCATGTTTAACTCCTTTTTCCCCTCTTGGAAATATGATTACTGACATTTCCCATACATATCTTAAGACCTCTTGCTTCTATGGAGAAACATTTAACATTAAAAGGATGATAGCAATCTTTATTTATTTACTTAAATCTTTGTACAAGTTTGAGGAGTCCAATCTGTGAAATTAAATAACTACAACTAATGGTTGGTATCATAAAATGTAAGTTAAATTGGAATAGCATTACTTAGGGAACTCTGTTGGAATTCTCTATCTTCCAGCCTCCCACCTACACCAACTTAGAGTCCAAATAAACACATGAGGAAAATGAACATCAGAATAAAATTAAAAAGAAAGCAATACTCTTTCCCAAACTGGGAAAAAATGGAAGTTGGTGAGGGATACATTTTGAGCAACTGTAGGAACACAGAGAGGGGAGAATGCATTGAGTCAGTTATTGAGTCCAATGCTGATACATGCACTGCTCTGGCATGCAGTAGGGAGTCCTGGTGTCTGTGGCTGTAGGTTTTATTGGGGCAGCAATGCTTATTAATTGGGTTTCATAATATTTGAACTTTCTGTGTGGTCTGGTGAATGGGGGGCCCCCTGCATTCCCTTCAGCTTGTTCTTTAAAATGTACCTTGGCCACATTAGCTAAGCTCCTCATATAAATTATTTCTTTGAGTTCTGGAGTTCTGTTGCCTGGCTGCCACCTCCCACTGCTTTTTTTTTTTTTTAACCTTATGCACAAAAGCAGTGCATGGTCACCAAATAAAAATACAAATTCACCAAGAGAACAAATAAATAATACCCGTAATTTTATGCAACCAGGTGGCTTGGTTTGTATCTTGGCACCTACGTCTCTGCTCCTGTGTATATATGTGTGTTTCTTTACAAAGATCATTCTGCTATCGTATTTCCTAATCTGCATTTTAAGATTTATAATATATTTGAAAATCTTCCCACACAATAAATGTACTTCCACAGCCTTATTTGTGAGGGCAGCATAGTACTTCATTTCTGAAGGTCCTCTGATGTTTTTTGGACAGTTCAATTAATGGAATTTCTTCTGTCATGAACAGTGTTGTTATGAATTCTCACAGCTAAAACTGTGTGCATGATTTTAGTTTTTTATTTGGATGAAGTATTTAAAGTGGATTTTCTAAATTAAGGAGGCAAACTTTTAAGTTTTATAAAGTATATTCTGAGAAATTAACCTCCAAAGAAGCAATTATTATTGCTTCTTTCTCTTATATAAATGTTTCATATGATTCAAATTAAAGTCATTTTATTGTTATTTTTATTTATAATTGTTTTATTACTTATTGTGTTGAATAAACCATTACATCTTCATTCATTATTAATATTACTTTACTAGTTAGTAATTCATGGGAACTACTAGCTCAAGTCTTTTCTCCTTTTCTACTGGGATATTTAATTATTGTTACCAAGTTTTAAGGGCCTTTTCTATATTAATGGCAGATATTTTATAGTGAGTAAGGATTTGTTTGGCATTTATTCTGTGCCAGAAAGCCTTCTAAGCTTTTACTCATATTATCTTTGTTTTAAGCTTTACAGCTTCTTATAAAGTAGGTACAATTGTTATTTCCTTTCATTTTGGATGAAGAAATGAAGGCAGCATAAGAAGTTTGTTGAAAGGTACATGGTTTATAAATTTAAGAGCAAAAACTTTACTGAAGCAATTTGATTCTTATCCTGCTTGCTATCCAGCCTTTTTAAGAACATGAATATGTGTGTATATACATATACACATATATGCACATCTTTACACACACACACAAACATTTCCTTTCTGATTGTGATTGCAAGGACTTCCAAATTTAATAACAGCAGTGCTGATATTCATGTCATTCTTGATTTTCTCTTTTTAGATTTTTAGAAACGTGGTCTCATGCTATTATTCAGGCTGGAGTGCAGTAGTGTGATCATAACTACCTGCAGCCTCAAACTCCTGGGCTCAAGTGATTCTGCTATTTCAACTTCCCGAGCAGCTGGGACTACAGGAATGCACTTTCGTGCCTGACTAATTAAATTTTTTTTTTTTTTAGAAATGGAGTCTTAGTATGTTGCTCAGGCTGGTCTCTAACTTTTGTCCTCAAGTGATCCTTCTGCCTCAGTTTCTGGGGCTTCTGTTACAGGTGTGAGCCACTATGCCCAGCTTCTGATTTTAATAAGAAGGTCTCTAGACTTCCAGGGTTAAGAATGATCTCTGGGAGGCCGAGACGGGAGGATCACCTGAGGTCAGAAGTTTGATAGCAGTCTGGCCGACGTGGTGAAACCCTGTCTCTACTAAAAATACAAAAAACATTAGCCGGGCGTGGTGGCGGGCTCCTGTAGTCCCAGCTACTCGGGAGGCTGAGGCAGGAGAATTGCTTGAATCCAGAAGGCAGAGGTTGCAGTGAGCCGAGAATGCGCCACTGCACTCCAGCCGGGCGACAGAGTGAGACTCCGTCTAAAAAAATAAAAAAAAAAATGGTCTTTGCTGTTGGTTTCAGATAGATATATGGTTTCACATTAATGTAATATATTTTATTCTTATTTTACAAAAAACCATGATTGTAAAGAAGTTAACAGCACCTTTTTATTTAGAAACTTTTTTAACATCTAAGAAAATGACTATCTTCACTTACCCACAGTGGATAGTTTCTAAGACCTCTGGTCTGAAACTGAGGATGGTACTGGACTCTATGTGTATGACGGTTTTTCTATACGATGGTACTGGACTCTATGTGCATTACGGTTTTTTTGTACGATGGTACTGGACTCTATGTGCATATTAATAATAACTAATAATAGAGTAGAAGTATTATACTATAATAAAAGTTCTGTGAATCTGGTCTCTCTTTCAAAATATCTTTCTATACTATACTTCCCCTCACGTGGTGATATGGGTTAGCTCTGTTTTCCCACCCAAATCTCATCTCAAATTGTAATCCAGGGGAGGTAACTGGTGAGAGGTGATTGAATCATGAGGGGTGGATTTCCACCTTGCTGTTCCCATGATAGTGAGTGAGTTCTCATGAGATCTGATGGTTTAAAAGTGTGTGGCACTTCCCCCTCACCTCTCTCCTGCCACCATATGAGACGTGCCTTGCTTCCCCTTCACCTTCAGCCATGATTGTAAGTTTCCTGAGGCCTCCACAGCCAAGTGGAACTGTGAGTCAATGAAACCTCTTTTTTTTTTTTTTTTTTTTTTTGTATAATTACCCAATCTCAGGTGGCTCTTTAGGGCAGAGTGAAACAAACTAATACACCTGGATACACTGGAAAAAGGGATGATTCATGTCCTGTGTGGAATACACTGGATAGCAAGAAATTTCATTATGCTACTCAGAACAGCACCGACTTTAAAACTTATGAATTGCTTATTTCTGAAATTTTCCACTTAATATATTTGGACTGTGAGTAACTGAAACTGAGAAAAGCAAAATCGTGGAAAAGGGAAAACTGCATATGCTTTAGAAAATCTTTTTAGATTCATTGATATAATTAATTATGTTCATAGTTTTTAAAAAAGACTGATTCATTTTCACAATTCTGGAGAAAGACTATTGTGCTGTCTTCAATGTATGTGATTGATTGATTGATTTTCTTTATACCCTTGTCTAAGACTATGTGATTTATTTAATATGTGGCTAGGTTTGTTTTGCTAATATTTTCCTTACCAGTTTTCTTGTATATTCATAACTAAATATTTGTCTAAGTTTTTTGTTTGTTTGTTTTTAAGGCAATGTTTTTCAGATTCTGTTATCAGGATTCTGCCAATTCTCTGTCCATTTACTTGCTTTGGAACAATCGCAATGCCATATGAACTATCTGTCTCTTGATATTAGCTAGGACTCACTAGTAAAATTCCTGAGTCCAGGTTTATTTGGGGTTCCTTAAAATCATTAACGACTCTTTTGGCAGCTATTTCTGTTTTCAACCTTGTGTCAAGTTTGGAACCTTAGTTTTTGCTGGAAAAATCTCATTTCATTGAAATATCACATTAATAGATTTGTACGTAGTGTTTTATATTAAAATTTTCTTTTATATCTTGGTTACATGCCCTATCTCCTTTATGATTTTTTTTTTTGTTTTGGAGTTAAGCTGACTTAGAGCTCTGTCCACTTTACTGTCAGTAAATCAGCTCTTGGACTTATTAATCAATCCATCTTTTATTTCCAGTGCATTACATTTTTCCTTTATCTTTATTAGTACTCTCTAATACTTACCTGTTTCCTTTCTGTAAATTTCCTGTGTTGTATGCTTAGGTCATTGATTTTCATTCTTTCTAGTTTATAATGAAACAATTTAAAGCTTTATTAAAGATAAATAATATCTTTAACTTTTATTTACTTTATTTGGTCTAAAATATGATGAATAATGCTAATTAAAGCAATAAAAAAGCTGAATCTAGCCATCTCCCTACTCATACTTACTAATTATATAACTCATATCTTTTGTAAACTTTTTAAGGGTACTAATTAATCTTACAATGACTTAGAGAGTTTAATTACAGCTTTTCACTTCAGTGTTTTGTGTTTCCAAACATTCAAGTAATTTTTCCTTTATACATTTCAATATATGCCATTTTCTTCATAAAGATTCAAATCAACTAACTTCTCTGTTAATATTTTCTGCTTTTATTATTATTTTTAACTGACACCTAATAATTGTACGTATTTATGGAGTTGGGTATGATATTTTGCTACATGTATACAATGTATAATGATCAAATCAGGGTAATTTGCATATCCATCACATCAAGTGTCTGTTAATTTTAAAGTTTATGAGTTTAAAGTGACTCTCCTTTTCCCATTTTATAGCTTTTGCTCAGAATTTCACTTGGTTTAATACTAATTTGGGGACTTCTGCTTCTAGGGGTACCATTTGTCTGATTCAACATTTTCATCAATTTAATCTTTCTGATGCCCTTTGTCGAGTATGATACAAAAGTGCCCCTGGATTTTGCCACAAGTCCATTGGCAGCGGTGAATCAGGGGGTTTCAGTGGAAACGAGCCTGCCAAACTTCAGAGTACTGAGCGCTCCTGGCTGTATGGAGCTACTGCAAGCGACTCTTCCCATGAGTGTGTCTGTGAAGAGGGTGTGACATGAGAATGAGATAGGATGAGAGACATAAAAAGAAAAATAATTTGGGGTAGAGGGTGCAGGAAGAGAATTAAGCACCTTTAAATACTGATGGGAAAAACCCCAGTATAGAACAGTGTTGAAACCTCAGGTGAGAAAGTAGATCATTTATGAAATTAAATCCCTGGAGGAGCTGTTGAAAATAGGATCTAGATCATAAGGGGAGGGATTAGTTTTATGCAAGAAGAGAGATGCTTCTTCCGTCGTCCTAATTAGGAAGGTGAACACGACCCTTTAGAAACACCAGGAAGCTTGAGGTGGCAGCAAAGGAGAAAGTGTTTCCTTCTGTCTTGTGACTTCTATTTTACCATAAAATAGAAGGCCAGTTGTCTGTTGAAAAGAAGAAGGGATATGATAATGTACAGATTTTCAGTGGTAGAAGTTTGAAATAGTCACCCTGAAAAATAAGTGGTAGATTTTTGTTTTGTTTTGTTTTGTTTTGTTTGAGATGGAGTTTTGCTCTTGTTGCCCAGGTTGGAGTGCAATCACGCGATCTGGGCTCACGGCAACCTCCGCCTCCAGGGCTCAAGCGATTCTCCTGCCTCAGCCTCCCGAGTAGCTGGGGTTACAGGTGTGAGCCACCGTGCCTGGCCAAGAGGTAGATCTGATGAAAGAAAAATGGACAAATTGTCACAGATTGCTGAAAACTCAAGAGAAGGCAGAAATCATGGATTTGAGGTCATACTGTTTCATGAGGTTGTATAATTTCCTTCACTGTTATTTAGCAGCCTGGAAGCAAGAGCAGAGAAAGTGAAAAGTTAAGTTGATCCATGGTGTGTGGATTTCGCAGGGCCGATGGAACAGAATCACAGCACAAGGGACTTGAAGATATTTCTGAGAGTGGCTGAAATGACAGTGGGATGCAGAAGGAAAAACAATCAGGGCTGGGCTCGAAGAGTGAACTGAAGAGGAGGAGGTTCTGGAACTCAGTTCTTAATGAGATATGCCATGCCATGAAGTATATAACATATGCCATGAAGTAATGGAGAGAAATCTGAAAACATAAGAAGTGTATTTTCAAATTTCATTTTATTTGGGACATAATAATAACAGTTGGTCCTGCTGTCTTCTGTTTTTCTGTTCTATGCGATAAGATGCTTTATTCAGAGTTCTTGAAATCAAATTACCAAAACTTACTCAAAAAGAAATAGAAAAGCAAGTCCAGGTGTGGTAGGTTATGCCTATAATCCCAGGGCTTTGGGAGGCTGAGGCAGATTGATTGCTTGAGCCCAGGAGTTCGAGACCAGCCTGGGCAACATAGTGAGACACTGTCTCTATAAAAAATAAACGAAATTAGCTGGGTGTTGTGGTACACATTTGCAGCCCCAGCTACTCAAAAGGCTGAGGCAGGAGGATCAATTGAGCCCCGGAAGTTGAGGCTGCAGTGAGCCATGATCGTGCCACTGAACTCCAGCCTGGGAGACAGAGTAAGATCCTGTTTCAAAAGAAAAAAAAAAAAATAGAAAAGTTGGAAAGCTCTATATAAATAAAATAAATTTAATTGAGGATAAAAAAAAAACTTCCCACAAACAACCTTCAGTTCCAGATGGCTTGTCTGGTGAGTTACATAAACATTTAAGAAAGAAATAATACCAATTTCACACAAACATTCAGAAAATACAGAAGGGAAAAATTCCTAACTAATTCTGTAAGGCCTATACTACTCTGACATACAAATCAGAATAGGATTACAATGAAATGAAACTACAGACCTATATCTTTTATAAAATTAGATTAAAAATTCTTACCAAAGTTTCAGCAAATCAAGTTCAATAATACAAAAAAAATAGTACATCATGACCAAGATGTGTTTATCCTGGTAATAAAGGGTTGATTTAACATCTGAAAGTCAATCAATATATTTCAACATAGTAAACAAGCAAAATAAGCCACATGATTATGTCAACAGATGCAGAAAAAATATCTGACAAAATTCAACATTTATTTTTAATGAAAGCCATCAGTAAATTATTAAGAGAGAAGGCTTTCTCAACCTGAGAAACTAAGATGGTACTCAGTGATGAAAGCTCAATGCTTTCTACAGGAGCAAGGCAGGGATGTCTCCTCTCCCCACACCTATTCAAAATTGTGAAGTTCTATTCAATGCAATAAGGCAAGAAGAAATAAATAAATGGCATTCAGAGTGGAAGGAAGTAAAGCTGTCTTTATTTGTAAACGCCTTGTTGGTATACATAAAAATCCACAAATGAACAAAAAGTTACCAGAATTAATAAGAAGTTTAGCACAGTTACACCAAGTCAAAAATACAAGAATCAACTGTATATCTCTATACTAGCAATTAACTATTAGAAATTGAAACAAAATTTCACTACAGTAGCATCCAAAGATAAAATATTTAGGAGCCAACTAAATCAACGATGTTCACGACCTTATATATTAGAATGTATATAACATTGTAAAGGAAAATAAAAGGCCTAAAAAATGATTAGATGTACCATATTTAATATCCTAGCAGGCTTTTTGTTGTTATTTTGGGTTAATTTTTTAATAGACTATTTTTTAGAGCAGTTTTAGGTGCACAGGAAAACTGAGCAGAAACACATTATACTTCCTGCCCCAACACAGGCATAGCCTACTCCACTACCAACATAAACACCAGAGTGGAACAGCTGTTACAATTGACGAACCTACATTGATATTTCATCATCCAAAGTCCATAGCTTACATTAGGGTTCACTCTTGGTGTTGTATATCCTATGGATTTTGAAAAACGTATGACATACATCCACCATTATAGACCATGCAGAATAGTTTCACTGTCTCAAAAATCCTTTGTGCCCTTCCTATTCATACCTCCCTCCTCCTACTCTCTGGAAACCACTAATTTTTTACCATCTTCATGGTTTCGCTCTTACCAGAATGTCATATAGTTGAAATTGTACAGCACTTAGACTTCAGGTTGGCTTCTTTCACTTAGTAACATGCCTTTAAGGCTCTTCCATGTCTTTTCATGGCTTGGTAGCTCACTTATTTTTAGTGCTGAAAAATATTTCATTGTCTGGATGTACCAGTTTATCCATTCACTTAAGGACTTTTTATTTATTTATTTATTTATTTTTTGAGACGGAATCTCGCACTGTCACCCAGGCTGGAGTGCGGTGGTGCAATCTCGGCTCACTACAACCTCTGCCTCCCAGGTTCAAGCGATTCTCCTGCCTCAGCCTCCCAAGTAGCTGGGATTACAGGCACCTGCCACCACGCCCGGCTAATTTTTTGTATTTTTAGTAGAGATGGGGTTTCACTATGTTGGCCAGGCTGGTCTTGAGCTCCTGACTTTGTGATCCGCCAGCCTCGGCCTCCCAAAATTCTGGGATTACAGGCGTGAGCCACGGTGCCCGGCCCACTTAAGGACATTTTGTTGCTGCCAAGTTTCAGAAATTATGAAGAAAGTTTCTGTAAACATCCATGTGCAGGTTTTTGTGGGGACATAATTTTCAACCCATTTGGGTAAATGCTAAGGAACAAGATTGTGAAATCATATGATAAATGTATGTTTTATTTTGTACAAAACTATCAAGCTGTCTTCCAAAGTGACTGCGCAGTTTTGCATTTCCATAAGCAATGAATGAGAGTTTCTGGTTTCCCACATCTTCATAAACATTAAATGTTGTCAGTGTTTTGGATTTTGGCCATTCTAACTGGTGTGTGGTGATATCTCATTGTTGTCTTAATTTGCAATTCCCTGATGACACACGGTGTTGAGCATTTTGTTTTTAAATCTATTTGGCATCTGTATGTCTTCTTTAGTGATGTGTCTGTTCAGATCTTTCATTCATTTTAAAATTTATATTGCTTATTTTTCTTATTACTGACTTTTAAGAGTTATTTGTATATTTTGGATAACAGTCCTTTATGAGGTATGTCTTTTGCAAATATTTTTATCACAGTTTGTGGCTTGGCTTTCAATTCTATTAACAATGCTTTTTGCAGAACAAAAGTTTTTAATTTTAATGAAGTCTAGTTTATTATTTCTTTCATGGATTGTGCCATTGGTGTTTTATCTAGAAAGTCATTACCAAACCCATGTTACCTAGATTTCTCCTATGTTATCTTCTAGTTTTACAGTGTTTCATTTTACATTTAGGTCTATGATGTCTTTCTAAGCTAATTTTTGTTAAGTTTATAAGGCCTGTGTTTGGATTCATTTTTTTTTGCATGTAGATGTCCAGTTATTCCTGCACCATTTGCTGAAAAGTCTGTCTTTGTTTCATTGATTACCTTTACTCTTTTGTCAAAGGTCAGCTGACTATATTTATGTGGGTCTATTTCTGGGCTCTATATTTGTCTACTCTTTCACCAATATCACATTATTTTGATTACTGTAGCTTTATAGTAAGTCTTGAAGGCTGATAGGGTCAGTCCTCCAACTTTGTTTTCTTCTCTTCCAGTACTGCATTTATTCTGGATCTTTTGCCCATAATATAAATTTTAGAATCAGATTGTTCATTCCCATAAAATAACTTGCTAGAATTTTGATTGGGATTAAATTGAATCTGTAGACCAAATTAGGAGGAAGTGACATTTTGATAATATTGAGGTATGTGAATGCAGACTATGTCTCCATTTATTTAGTTCTTTGATTTCTTTCATCAGAATTTTATAGTTTCCCTCCTATAGATTCTGATTCTATTTTGTTAGATTTATATTTCATTTTAAATTTTAAAATGTTCATTACATATTGAATTTTCAGTGCTGTTAATGCAAATGGTGATGCAATTTTGTTCATTTTTTTCTTGAATGCTGCCTGCTTTCTCCAATATAATGCTTAACATATGAATCATAGTTGTTTTAAGTTCCAGGTTTGATAATTCCAACATCCCTGATGTATCTGTGTCTGATTTTGATGCTTGCTCTGTGTCTTCAAACTGTGTGTGTGTGGTTTGTTTTTTGTTATTGTTTGTTTGTTTGTTTTTGCCTTTTAGTATGCCTTGTCATTTGTTTTGATGGTCAAAGATGATATACTGTGTGAGGGAGGGAGAGCGTTCTGTATTCCCATGGTTAGGTCTCAGTGTTGAGTAAGCTTGTGCCTCTGGATTGTGAACTTCACAAGTGCTTCTTGTCTTCCCTTCCCTCCCACATGGTTCAGAATGGCTAGAGTGGTCTGACATTGGGTATTTCCCCTCCTCTAGGTCAGCTAGCCTCTGATAAAACCCAGAAGGTTAGGCTCTGGCTAATTTCTCCTAGGGGCAGACGTTGTTAAGAACTGAATGCTCTGGCACATTTCAAAATGGCTTCTTTTACCCTCCCCCGATGAGGGATTTTTTGTGATTGTTTACATCAGTGAATTGAATCAGTTCATTGAATTCAATGAATTCAATTCAATTCAATGAATTCTTGTAGGTAATAATCACGAAAGTTGGTGGGCTTCTTGATGACTGGGTCCTCTGGATTCCTAAACTCTCAGACATGTCCATATTGAGCCTTCAGAGGTTCTTCAATTACAGTATAAGTTTTCCTATCTAGGCACTGTTTCTGGAGCAGATTTCTGCTTGTGGGTTTCTCCTCTGTTGAGCTGTGATTCTCTGCATCCTCCTGTCTCTTTCCAACTTTGGGGCATGCCCTGTGATCTCACTCTGATGAATCTAAGAAAAGTTGTCAATTTTTCTGTTTGCCCAGTTTTTACTTATTTTTAGAATAAAGTGACAATTTCCATGCTCCTTGCATCCCAATTGGAAACTGGGAGTCAGAGTAGTATTATACATATTTATAAATGAAGATTTTATCAGTTGTCTTGTCATACCTCTCTACAAAACATATATTTAAATTATTTGTTTTCCTTTGACTACAAGGCTTCAAATATTAAGTTATCATCATAGTCAGAAAGTAATTAATTAAACAATATAAACATGCTGCAAATTTGATAAATAATTGTTAACCATGAAAAATAAAATTTTCTGATTTAAAACGATTTGTTAACCCAGTCCTTTGCCATTCACCTTCTTAATTTCAAGGAGGTACACCAAGAAATCTTTACTGAGGCTATTGAAATGATACTAATTTTACTTGTTTTTCATTTATAGGCACTTTTTTAAAAAGTTAAAATTAGATGGAGCTCAGTTTGAACATCCCTACAAAAATTGAAATCATGCCTTTTAGTATTTCCTCGAGAAGCTAAATAAATAAGTGAACAACTACTTATTTATTCGTCTCAAAGTTTAATTCTCTCTATCATCTCAAAATGCCTTTACAAATAATAGCCAGATACTTGAGAATTTATGTGTATAATATACATACAAATTATATATAACATGTATACAAATTTTATATAATGTATAATATATGATGTATGTACATATACATTTATATATATACACACATAATTTTATGTTATGCTTGAAAACAAATTCACAGAATTAGAATAATATTTAAAATTTGAGAAGGAGCAAGTAATTCAAATTAAATAAAGGCATTTTCTAAACTTTAGGACATCACTAGATGTATCATTTACATTGCATACTGGAATATTTTGTCTTTATATATATGCATTAATGGATAGTCTCTTTTCCAAGTGGGAGATTACTGTGCTTGTGGAAATAATATGCAAATAAAGAAGAGAAGATTTGGGGTCACTAGTAAGCTAGTAAATGAGGAGCTTAAAACCAACATATTCGTGGTTGCTGTAAAGTGCTATGTAACATACCAAAGAAACAAATACAAATCTGAGAAGTACGTGGTCAAAGTGGATGAATAAGCAGATGGTGAAAAGCAGTCAGCAGGAGACTCTTCACCAAGTAAAAAGTAAATATAGATTTACAGTAGCTCATGACCTACTATCTGAAGTGAATGTAGTTATTTCTCTTGTGGATCCTGAGTATTTACACAAGGATTTACTCAATAATCAAGAAAATATAAAATTGTATCTTACTTCTAATCTACTCTTACACTCAAAGTTGTAATATTGATCCTTTGAAAGAAATCTTGAATGTTTTCACTTCCTTTTCCTTGAAGTGACACAAAACGTGCCCTCACTAAGCTCTTTGTTTTTCCTGAGAATGGTAGCCACGCAGAGGGGATGTGCTTGTGCCAGGTTGGTATTCTCCCTGATGTGGGCATGTGCGCGTGTGCAAATTCTGACTACCGTAATATTATGACAGATAGACAGAGGTAAGGCATGGATCCCTGCCCTGAGTTTGTGGCTTTGTTAAAACTAAGATTCCACTGCCTTTAGTATGTCATCCTGACAATTTCTTTTCTTTGCTTTCACCAGATTCCCTAAGGAGTGATGTATGCATTGAACTTGTCAGAGGATAGAAGAGGTGAAGTCATTAAACAACAATCGCCATGTCTCCTGCTGCCCCAATCTATAGTATGTCTGAATTCAGATATCTCAACATAGTTCACAATACCCTGCTTTGACTTTAATAGAAATATTATAGCATGAGAATGACTCGAAACCCTGCATGAGTTTCTGGGGCCTTGATTAAAAGAAGTTTTGCAGACACCAACCTTTTGAACGATCTGCCCTCGAGACATTTTACACCCTGGGGTACTGCAACACAGTAAGATTTGGGATGAATGAGAGACGTATCTTTCTTTTATAAAATGGGAGAAAGTGACACTAAAAGGAGCAGTGATAAAAGAAACCACCTGACACGGTACATTTTTAGGCAGCTTCATTTCAGGAAGGAGTCCAAGGACATTGGGAATATGCAGTTTGAGTCACTTAAATTCTCCTTGGCTACATACCTCTTGGGAAGTGTTTGCATGCCCCCAGAGGAAAAATGCCTTGGCTTAAAACAACTTCTCATTAGATACCAACCTTCTTCTTTACCTATGTTAGTTTCCTAGGGCTGTTATCATAAATTTCCACAAACTTAGTGACTTAAAACGACAGAAATTTATTCTCTCACATTTCTGGAGGCCAGAAGTCTGAAATCCATTTCACAGGGATAAAATCAAGGTGACATCAAGTAGGGGGGTGCTCCCCAGGTAGGATCCGGAGTACAATCCGTTCCTTGCCTTTTCAGCTTTTGATGGCCGCCAGCACTTCTTGGTGTATGGCTGCGTCACTCTCCAATCCCTGCCTCTGTGGTCACAGTATTTTCTTTTATTCTTCTGTGGCAGATCCCCATCTTGCTTCCCCCTGTATAAGAACACCAGTGACTACATCCAGATAATCCAGGATAATCTTCGAATCTCAAGATCCTCAACATAATCACATCTGCAAAGACCCTTTTTCCGTAAAAGGTAACATTTATAGGCTCCAGTTGATTAGGACCTGATGCCTTGGAGGCCGTTATTCACCATACTGCTGTAATTAATCAATATTTTTCATCCGCTTTATTTTCTGCTGTGCCTTCAGCACAGAAATGATATACACTGAAAGAAGATAACTAACAGTTACATTAATTTTTTAAGTTCTGGCAGTGATGAGTTTTCTTGTGTTCTGGACAAATGTAGCTTTTTGGTCTTTATTTTTATAAAAGTTATGAATTTTGGTCTCTGTGTGTGTGTGCACACATGTATGAAAGATGTCCTTATGGATATTTAATGGTGCATTGGGCAATGTATCACTAAAATATCAGGTGCTCTTTAAAATTTTGGAAAGCAAAGTAAAGTGGGCCATACCAAAGAAAGATAATGCTCATCAAGTCAATGTACCGGGTTCTGATTTTCACAAAACCTTGAACACTAAATTATATTTCCTGGTGCCCAGGCCCTTTTTAGGTACTCCCTAATTCACTCCCTCCTTAAGGTAGTAAACCCCAATAATTATCAATGATTCTAGATACCATGGAACCAACGCCCATTTCTTTGCTGGGCTATTGCAACCATAGATACTTAGCACCATTTGGTCCTGAGTTTTTGGGGTTCAGAGCCATTTACCCCATAAAGATCATGCATTCTAGAGAAAGCCAAACTCTCCAAGAAATAGAAATGATAATAAAATAAAAGTGTTATTTGGGCATGAAAGGCCTCTTATTAACTAAATAGGCCTGTTGCATACCGGACAAAGTACAGCAACGGTATCTTCAGCACACAGCCCAAGACCAACTATAAACCATCCATTCAAGTCACTTAGGGTCCATGTGTTAAAGGACTTCCAGATGTCCTTGAAGGCAGACCCTCTGTTCTATAATCTGGATCTCATCCACCATATGGTGCTGATTTGGTTGTCGTGATGGAGCAAGGATGAAACACAGGCTGCTTTGCAAGCTCCCAAAGAGTTGGAAAATTGTTTAAGGCCTCATCATTTATCAGGTTGGAAGTCCCTATGGCAAACACTTCCTGACTTCAGTGAAGTAAGGAGATGCATGGTACACTCTGAGGACAGGCTGTTTATGAAGAATATAAATTATTATTTCAATGCCCTGGAATAACCCCAGATATTTTGGGATCTTAGCAAAATTCTCAGTTCATGGCCAGATGTTTTGAGCTAAATTGGAATTGTTAAATGTGAAATAATTATCAGAACCTTCAGCATCTATTCATCTTTAGGGATCTTACTTCATCACTAAAGGTGCTTACTTCTCTTAATTATGGCCAATGGCCACTCACACTGCAGTGTTTCAGTGATACTTAAAGAATCAGAGACAATTAGAATCAAATGGGGCATTTAGAGAATATCTATTTCAACACTCCTATTTTCCAAATTAGGAAACAGGCACGAATAAGGTGAATAATTAATCCTTGACTCACAACTGGAGTAAATGCCTCCAGATTTCTGGTATAGAACCCATTATACTCCTAGGGATGACCTCTCTGCCATGGGTGTCCTCTTAAACAAGGTTATCTTGCTGGGCGCAGTGACTCAGGCTTGTAATCGCAGCTGAGAGACTGCTGTGGGAGGATCACTTGAGGCCAGGAGTTCGAGACCAGCTTGGGCAACATAGTACGACCTCATCTCTACAAAAAAAATAAGAACAAAAAAATTACCCAGGCTTGGTGGTGCTACCCTGAGTAGCTATGCCTGTAGTCCTGGCTACTCAGGAGGCTGAGGCAGGAGGATTGCTTGAGCCCAGGAGTTGGAGGCTCCAATGAGCTGTGATTACACCATTGTATTCTAGCCTGGGCAACAGAGTGAGACTTCATGCCTAAAAATAAATAAAATTAAAACAAAAACAAACACACAAAAACACTGAAACCTTCTGATTCTGAACTGCAGGCAGGTTGAGTTAGACATGCTCATTGGGAGGAAAATCCAGAGCCACCTTGTCTAAGTCTGTTATTGCTGCTATAACTGAATACTACAGACTGGGTAGATTATAGAGAACACATTTATTTCATATAGGTCTGGAGGATTGGAAGCACAAGATCTAGGTGCCAGCATTTGGTGTCTGGTGAGGGTCTTCTTTCTGTGTCCTCACATGACAGAAGGCAAAAGGGCAAGCTAATATAATGCTAGTATAAGGGCCTTAATCCCGTAAATGAGGGAGGAGCCCTCCTGGCCTAATCACCTCTTAAGGACCCCACCTCTGAATACCATCACCTTGGCAACACCTAAATTTTGAAGGAGACACATTCAAACTATAACACAACTGTAATCATATTCTAGTCTGTTTTGCTAATGTTTTCAGCCATGAAGTAATGCTCTGACCCATCTGCCTGCCTCCAGTTGCTTGCTCCTTCAGCCTCATTTTCACATTTCTACCAAATATAATGTCCTCTATTCTTCAGTCTTCCCCCTCAAAAGCCATCAGTGGCTTCCTGTTGAATAATGATCAAACTTTGTCTTAGGGCATTCAAAGCCTAGCACCAAAACTGGCAAGTAGGTTTTAATTAGTGCACCAGCCCTGATGGATTTTTGTCCTTTCTGCCTGGAGCTTTGTGTTGAAGAAGGATCTAAAGCTACATCTGAATTCAATGAGAAGGCGTGTTGTGATTGATTGGGGATTGCTGCCATGACTTTGGTATCTGAGAGCAAAAGCCCAAGGCCAAGCATTTCTTATCCCTGCCCAACACGACCCAGTCTCATCTTCTCATCTATCATTCCATCTCTGTGTCTCACTGTATTATCAAACTGTTTGCTCCAGCAACTTCAAACTATGTTCAGTCAAGGGTGAGTAAAAACGTAGAGCAATATATTCCTCATTAGAGTGTCAGATATTTAAGAATATCCATATATTCTACTTCTTTAAAACTTTCGTGTCTGTCCCTTCTTTGCCATCTCCACTGCCTCTGACTTAGTTCAGACCCTCGCTAACTCTCCCTGTTCTGTTTTACTATTGTCCTATCTGACCATCATTTATTGTGAATTAAGACCCTCAGTGGATCCCATTTCAATTTCCTTAGCTTGGTTGGAAGTCCCTACCCCCTAAGCTCACACACACACTTTAGCCACTGCTAACCTTTCCAACATTATCTCTGCCCCATTTTCCAATGCAACTTGCAATGGCAGTCAACTTTCAGTGCCATTTCCTTGAAGGCAAGGTTCATTTCTTACTTATCTTTGTATCCCACACTACCCATTATGTTGCTTATAATACTGTGGATATTCAATCACTGTTTTAATGAATGGATTAATGAATGAAGAATCTTGAGGATCTAGGTTTTTGTAGATCTCTTCTAAGTATAAGAAGCGCTGAAAATATGCTATAACCTCTGAGACTTGGAAGTGGGAGGGGATATTGAGAACCTTGGCCACACAAAGAATGGCTCACCAGAGGTAAACAAAAGTTCTGGAAAAATTACCTGGCTAGGTAAGCCAGACCTAGACCTGCCAGCCTGGGGAACTCTAACTTCTGTAAGGAAGGCTCAGACATCAGACTTTTGCAAAGCCAGCTTCTTCCCTTCACTCAGGTCTCGCTTCAAACACTACCTCCCCTATCCATTGCATTACCCCATTTATTTTCCTCAAGGAATCTTTCATCTATCTTACTTATTGTTTTGACTCTTTATCTATCTTCCATCTTTCCCAGTAGTGTAATATCAACATGAGAGCACAAGCTTTTTTGTTTTGTTTACAGCAGTGTCCCCAGCTCCTAAAACCATGTCTAGTACTATTCAATTTGTCTAATAATTGGATCGATCAATTCTCAGTACTAGTATTCACTCAGATAAGAGAAGGGGGCAAATGAGGTAATCTAGGTGGTGACCAATAACTGGGGGATGGATAGGAAGAAAATGATTATCAAGAGAATTAGTCAATGGGTTCTCGCTCCTAGCCTCAGGAAGAGGGCTGGCAGTAATTAAGTCAAGCCCCTACCAGTTCTAGAGTTTGGGGAAGAGTGAGGCTTGGAATGCTTTGAAGGGAAAGTGGCAAGAGAACTCCTGTGGGTAAGCAACCTTATGGGGATAGCGAATGCTCCACAGGTATCAGATTCTGGATCAACTTGGCAGTCCAGAAGAATTGCAGCCATGGGACCTGGCTCTGGGTGGACCATGGTTTTTAAGCCATGAGATTCATGAGAGAGCTTTGATGTGGGTATTACATACGTCCCAATGCTGCTGGTCTTAAATCAGGAATTACAGGAAGCTCAAGTCCACTAACGGAGTCACATACTTTTAAGATTAGGGGGCTGGGGAAGGCTACAGAAAGAGAAAAACAGAGAGGGGATGAGATTCAGAGAAGGAAACTAGTAACTGTTGAAGCTTATTGTGTGCCAGTCACTGTATCTGGTTACTTACATGAGCCATCCCATTTAATCCTCTTCAACCCTACAAGGTAGATATATCAACTCCATTTTATAGATGAAGAAACTAGGTCTCAGCAAAATTAAGGAAACTCCTAAAGGAGGTAACACAAATAATAGAGAAACCAGAGTTTAAGCCCAGACCTAGACGACTCCCAAATCCATGCATTTTCTTTTCATTCAAATACAGTAGTTTTCTGTACTGCTCTGCCCCTTTTTCTTCTGTGATATGTGTGACAGATAATCACACTTCTGACATACTTCTATGTGACTATAAATCATTGAAGGTGTCATCTGAGACTCTCCCTCTTTCTCACGCAATAATGCATATCAGAATGTGACTATGATATCATGGGAATAACTTTAAATTTGTGTTAAAAAACAGATGATTATTAGATTTCCAATCTGCAAAAAGAACTGGTCATGAGACACTGGATTTGGATAGACAAAGGCTGGAAATGGGACATTTAATTGTTCAAATCTTTTTGGGTTACCATACTTGGTATGGAGTTAAATTTTCAGGGGGAGCTGGGATTGCTATCATTAAAATTTATTAAGAAAGGCACAGTGAAAAGAGGAATTGGTCTGAATTTGGAACTCAGCCTGATAAAGTTGTCCTGGATCAATAAGTGGGAAATTAGCTGGACTGAATCCACAGTTTGGGCAATTAGTGAGGGAAAGCTATTTTTTTTTTTGATAAGTTGGAGTGTATCATGGACTTAAAACAAGAGTCAGGCTTCGTTTTGATGCAAAAACTGTCTGATTTGGGCTCTAAACCTACACATGGACAGCTCTACCTTGTTTTAATTGTTCTCTGAGTTCTACATAAAAAAATTTTGGGAATTTGTTAATTTCATATACAATAACAACAAAAATGCAATGGTCATTTTATGAGTTCCTAGAACTGGAATAAAAAATTATCACAAATTTGGTGACTTTAAATGACAGAAGTGTATTCTCTCAAAGTTCTGGAGGCCAGAGTCCAAAATCAAGCTGTGGGAGGGCTGCACTACCTCTGAAGGCTCTAGGAGAGGATCTTTCTTTGTATCTTTCAGCTTCTGGTGGCCCCAGATATTCTTTGGCTTGTGGCCACCTAACTCCAATCTTTGCCTCCATCTTAATATGACAATCTTCTCTGTGCCAGTCTTCTCTTCTGCCTTTCTCTTATAAGGACATTCGACAAATCTTACTTGTTATTAGATTTTGGTCTCATTTGGATAATCTCGTGTGATTGAAATATCAAGATCCTTGAAATAATTACATCAGCAAAGACTCTTTTTCCTAAATAAGGTCACATTCACAGGTTCTAGGGATGAGGAGGTGGACATATCTTTTGAGAGGCCACTGTTCCAACCACTACTGTCCTATTTTTCCATGTAGAGGACATTAAAATACAAGTGAACAAATTTACATAATGTACAGAATGTACAGAAATCACCTGATTTTTTTTTTTGGAATGCAGAATGTATTATAACAGAGACCAGATATCACAAAAGGGTATTAAAACAAATCAGGTGACTGTAGACATCTGGAAGTATGATTCCAACCAGGAGTGAGACAATGATGCATCTTCTGGAGAACTTCTTGTTGAAAGGCTTGGGAGAAATGTGAGAAAGACTTGACTTCCAGGTAAAGAGAAAATGAATGAAGTTGGTTTTGTAGCAGACAATGTTAGCTGCTAACCTAAAACCCCCTCTCCCTGCCACCTGACTTCGCTGGGGCAGCTGGAACAGCCAGAAACTAGCTTTCCCAGCCATCTGTGCAATAGGGGTTACTGTGCAACTCAGTTCTGGCCAGTGACACGTAGGCTGTGGATTCCCAACTTATCATTTGAGAAAAAGAAATCCTTATCTTTCAAGCCAGTGTTTGCCAGGTGTTCTGGTCCTTGAACTTCAAAGCATTCCCTATTGATAGAGTTGCTTTTCTAGAAGAATTCAGTCCTTTTTTCTAAACAGGAAAATTCCTAACTACATCACAATCTCCAGGCCTAGAAGATGAGAAACCTGAGGATGGAAATGTTTCCTTCTGACTTAGACTGACAATAAGCTTACTGTTGGGTTTGGTACCTGGATTTACTGACCTCCCATCTTCAAGGTGCTGGTCGGTTGCTCACTACATATAGTCTTAGGGTAGCCTACTTGTAGTTAAAGGCAAACTGTCCATACTGAAGCTAGTAGAGGAAGCTTTGCCAGAGAACTCTGCTTATGAAATCTACTCTCATTATCCAACTAGCATTTTAGATAACCAGCAGTTTAAAGAAGGTGACAAAAAGGGAAAAATGCACCTGGGAAGAAATATGTGAATTCATGATGGTCCTGAGAGTGGCCTTCAAGTTTTGTGATTATACCTATGTCTCATGGTACGATCACATTTACTCAATTTTCACATATGCATATTTACCATTCTTTTCCACTGAATATTCTGTCCTCCATTTTGTATTCACATATGTGAGTTAATACATATATATGTTTTAAATTATATGGGAGTATTATGCCATTCTTGCAAAGAAATACCTGAGACTGGGTAGTTTATAAAGAAAAGAGATTTAATTGGCTCACGGTTCTGCAGGCTGTAAAGGAAGCACAGTGGCTTCTGCTTTTGGAGAGGCCTCAGGAAACTTACAATCATGGTGGAAGGCAAAGGGGAAGCAGGCTCATCTTAGATGGCTGGAGCAGGAGCAAGAGATGGGGGAGGTGCTACATACTTTTAAGCAACCAGATCTTGTGAGAACTCTATCACACTATACAGTACCAAGAGGGAGATGATGCTAAACCATTTATGAGACACCTGCAACACTGGGGATTGACTTGACCTGAGATTTGGTGGGGACACAGATCCAAACCATCCTCAATAAGTAATACATGAATACCTTTCTCATTGTAAAAAAAAATCAGTAGTGCAGATAAAATTAAGAACGTCATTGATTATCCTACCCTCGATTCCCAGTAACCAGAGATAATGAGTCATAACTCTTTGGATACTCTTGTAGGTTTTTTTTAATGTATTTATAAAATACATGTCTAAAGAAATTTGTAACTCCATTTTCAGGTGTTTGCATGCAAGCATTTAATAGAATGATGTCATGTAGTAAGTACCATTGCAGTATCTTGCTTTTTAAAAAACTGAATGTCTTGTATGTCTTCTCATATCCATACGTATGAATCTTGATTATATATTTTTAACAGCTACATAGTATTACCTAATGTGGTGGTTTTAAAATTTGTCCACAAATTCTTCTGTACTTCCTTTTGCAAGAGGTGGAGCATAATTCCTCTCTTGTTTATTGTCAGTTGAACTTAATCATTGTCTTCTAATGAATAGAACAAAGTAGAATAATAGCATGTAACTTCAAAGACTAGATGGTAAAAGAAAGGCATTGGGATTTCTTCTTTGCTCTTCTTTCTTGAATCTACTTCCCTGGGAGAAGCCAGCTGTTATGAACGTTCAACAGCTCTATGGAGGTGCCCACTTGAAGAGGAACGGAGGCCTCGCTCCAACAGCCATGTAAGTGAAGAAGACTTCAGTCCCAGTCAAGCCTTCAGCCAACTGCAGCCCTAGCCAACATCTTTACTACAAACTCATGAGACCACGAGCCAAAACCACCCAACTACCCAGCTTAGCCATTCACAAATTCCTCACCCATAAAACTATAATATAATAAATATTTGCTGTTTTATGTCATTAACTTTTGGAATAGTTTGTTACATAACTTTTGGGATAGTTTGTTACATAACAATTGATAAATAATACATCTAGTACGGTTTTAATTATCTTTATTGATCCATTCCCATATTGATAACACTTATATTTTTGTATTACAGGGGTACTAGCTGCCATCCTTTTCTTATTTCTGATTGTAAGAAAATGGTTCTAATATTTCATTTTTAGGTATGACACTTTTTGCTGATTTTGTTTGATACTTTTTACCAGGTTAATAAAATTCCCACAGTAGACCAAATTTGGAAGCAACCTAAGTGTCCATCAACAAATGAAGGGATAAAGAAAATGTGGTACATATACACTATGGAGCACTATTCAGCCATACAAAAGAATGAGATCCTTTCATCTGCAACAACATGAATGGAACTGGAAGTCATTATGCTAAGTGAAATAAGCCAGGCACAGAAAGACAAACATTACATGTTCTCACTTATATGTGAGACCTTAAACTCAAAACAATTGAACTCATGGAGATAGAGAGTAGAAGGATGGTTACCAGAGGCTGAGAATGTAGTGGGAGGGGGAGGGGGAGATGGAGATGGTTAATGGGTACAAAAAATAGAAAGAATAAATAAGACCTAGTATTTGGTAGCACAACAGGCTGACTATAATCAACAGTAATTTAATTGTACATTTAAAAACAACTAAACAAGTATAATTAGATTGCTTGTAACACAAAGGATAAATGCTTGAGGGGATGAATACCCCATTTTACATGATGTGACTGTTATGCATTGCATGTCTGTATCAAAACATGTACTCAGTAAACACATACACCTACTATGTACCCACAAAAATTAAATAAAATAAAATTCCCTCATAACTTCAGTTTGCTAGGTCTCCTACATAAATGATAAATTAATGGTAAATTTTATTGGCTTCTTTTTCTTTACTTATTGAGATGACCAATTTTCCAAACCTATTAATTGGTGGAATACATGAATAGATTTTATATTAATTAAGGTTAAAAATACTTGTGTTTCTGGGATATATCCAGCTTGGTCTTGATGTTTTTTATACATGTATAGATTTGGTCTGTTTTATAATTGAATCAATTTATAATTTTTAACCCTATGATCATAAATAAGATTGACCTTTAATCTTCTTCTGTTGTCTAAATCAGGTTTTGGTATCAAGATAATGATAGTCTCATAAAATGAGCTGGGGCTATACCCTCTTTATTCTCTAGAAATTTCCTTTTAAATAGGGAATTTTTAAAATAGGTTTGGAAAAAATTTGTCTATGGTTTTCCAGTAAGATTTTTTGTCAATAAGCTTTTATTTTGAGCTTATTTTTGATTTATGGAAAAATTACAAAGACATTACAGACAGTTCCCATATATCCTTCACTCAATTTCTCCATCTCATATAACATCTTAACATCTCATATAATAATATTACATTTGCTAAAACTAAGGAATTGACATTGGCATATTATTATCAACTGAATTTCATATGGTATGTAGAATTTCCCAGTTTTTATTTTGGGTTCTTTTTCTCTTTCATGATCGAATTCAGAATAACACATTGCATTTAATTATCATGTCTCTTTAGTCTCCTGTGGCCTGTGCAAGTTCCTCAGTCTTTCTTTGTTTTTCAAGACCTCGACAGTTTTGAGTAGCACTGATGAGGTATTTTGTAGAATGTCCCCCAGTATGGGCTTGTCTGATGTTTTTCGCTTGATTAGACTGGTGTTACGGGTTTTTGAAAAGCATGCCACGGAGATGAAGCATGCTTCACATAACATCATCTCAAGGCGAAAGGTGGTATCCATGTGATATCACTGGTAATGCTAACTGCATGCCTTGGCTAAGGGTTTTCTACTGTAAAGTCACTATTTGTCTCTGAACCAAATCACTAAGTTCAGCCCATGCTTGGTGGGCAGGGGAATTAAGTTTGGCCTCCTGAAGAGGGGGCAGTAACTACATATATTATTTAAAATTCTTCTGAAAATAAATTTGTCTCTTCTCCTCCATTTGTTTGTTTATTGATTTATTCAATCATTTATCTGTATCAGTACAGACTCCTGTATATTTATTTACACTTCGGGTTATAATCCAATATACTTTATTTTGTTTCTCCCATTGTTCCACTTTAGGCTATTGGGAGATCTTTCAAGTTGGTTCCTGTGTCTCCTTGACATTCCCCCATTCTTTTATTCTCTTGAATACTTCCTTATTTCATATTACTACTGATCCTCCAGGCTTGTCTTCTCGTTTCGCTGCCCCAGTCCTAGAAACAATTTCTTCAAGAAATCTTTGTTCCTTTTTTTGAAGAATGCTATTTAGAAAGCAAATTCTGGTTTTAGCGTGTGCTTGTAGCTATTGGGTTGCTATTATTTCTGCTCTGTGATTTTTTTTAAGCAGCTTTATTGAAATACAATTAACATGCCATACAAATAAACTATTTTAAAGGTACAATTCAATGGTTTACAATATATTCACAGAATTGTGCAATCACCATTAAAGATAATTTTAGGATATTTTCATTACCTCAAGAAAAGACCTCATGCCTGTGTTGTTGGGCTAATTAAAAAGAAGACACCCTGTCATATTTGTGTACCACTTCTTTATTTTGCCCTTCCCTTAGCTCTAAGCAACCACTAATCTACTTTTTAATCTTTACAGATTTCTTTATTTTGAACCTTCTTATGGATTGAGTCGCATAACATGGGGCCTTTTGTAATTGGCTTCTTTCACTTAGCATATGGTTTTCAAGGTTCATCCAAGTTGTAGCATGTATTAGTACTTCATTCCTTTTTTGGATGAATAATATTTCATTGTATGGTTTTACCACACTTTGTCTATTCATTCATCCACTGATGGACATTTCAATTCTTTTCACCTTTTTGCTCTTGTAAACAATGCTGGTATAAACATTTGCATAATTTTCTGTGTAGATGTATATTTTGGGGTTTATACTTAGGGGTAGAATTTCTGTGTTTTATGGAACAATATGTTTAATCATTTGAGGATCTCCCACACTGTTTTCCAAATAAACTGGACTTTTCTATATTTCCACTAGAAGTATATGAGTGTTCTGATTACTCCATATCCTTGCCAACACTTGTTATTTGACATGTAAATTTTACTTAATCTAGTGGGTGTAAAGTGGTATCTCATTGTGGTTTTGATTTTGCATTACCCTGATAGCTAATGATGTTGAGCATTTTTCCACATGTTTGCTGGCCATTTGTATGTCTTCTTTGAAGAAATATATCATATCATATCGTATCATATCCTATCCTATCATATCATATATAAATATCTCTTCATATACTTTGCCCACTTTTTCATGCATCCAAGAAATTTAAACATAAAGGCACTCTCAAAAATGGTGAAACTATTTTGGGAGGACAATGTGGGAGGATCACCTGAGCCCAGGAGTTCAATACCAGCCTAGGCAATATAGTGAGAACTTGTGTCTACAAAAAAACAAAATAAAACAAAACAAATAAAAAATGGTGTAGGTTGTAGTGAAGGGAATTGAGAGGAGATTCATGAATGTAATGAAAGTATGTCCTGAACTGTAGGCCAGCTAGTTTATAGAAATAAGATAGCTGGGAGGAGCCTTCTGTAGTCAGGATAAATATAGATTATTTAAAAATTAAAATAAATATAAACAGAATAAATATCTTGGTACATATTTATACAATCAATTTCATCCAAGTGCGGTGGCTCACTCCTATAATCCCAGCAATTTGGGAGACTGAGGCAGTCAGATCACCTGAGGTCAGGAGTTTGAGACCAGCCTTGCCACCATGGTAAAACCCCACCTCTACTAAAAATACAAAAATCAGCTGGGTGTGGTGTTGCACATCTGTATTCCCTGCTACTTAGAAGGCCGAGGCATGAGAATTGCTTGAACCCAGGAGGCAGAGATTGCAGTGAGCTGAGATCGCACCACTGCACTCTGATGGCATCAGAGCGAGCCTCTGTCTCTAAATAAATAAATAAATAAATAAATATTTAAAAAATCAATTTCTTTGCCATCTCTTTAATATCTTGTCACTGGTATTTTCTAAAGAATGTATTTTTAAATGTGACTCTTTGAATAAATTTCTTTCAATTACCTTCAAAATTGGTAAACTTTGGCAATTATTGCTTTCATTTCAATTAACGTAATATCAGAGCTTATTTGAACTCAATTTTAAATGATGTGTTCACCAAAGATATTTTTAAGTACATTTCTGCTTCTAGATTATTAATTTAGTAGAAACATTATTTTTTCATGGTACTATGTTCCATCACAACTTATATACCTATAATCAATGTAAACTAAATTATTTTATATTAAAATTTTAATTTTTAAATACAACTTACAATGTTATTCACAATAATGTCAGACACTTTATTTTTTAACAAAAGAAAATTCCAAAAGATTTACATTGATTCCTGGTTTTCCAGGCAGTTCATTGTGTCATTTATAAATAACAAAATCTGTGCCTCTTATTTTGCTGTCTGTATTGGTCTTTAGCATCCACGTGGACCTTCTGAACAAAGTTGAATAAGAGAAGTGATAGAGGATTGCCCTGTTTCTAACTTCAGCTGGAATGCTTCTAATATTTCTCCATTAAAACTGTTGTACAGGCCAGGCACAGTGGCTCAAGACTATAATCCCAGCACTTTGGGAGGCCAAGGTGGGCAGATCACGAGGTCAGGAGATCAAGACCATCCTGGCTAACACGGTGAAACCCCACCTCTACCAAAAAAATACACACACACACACACACACACACACACACACACACACACACATATAGCTGGGCGTGGTGGTGGGCGCCTGTAGTCCCAGCTGCTCGGGAGGCTGAGGCAGGAGATTGGCATGAACCCAGGAGGCGGAGTTTGCAGTGAGCCGAGATCGCGCCACTGCACTCCAGACTGGGCGACAGAGCAAGACTCCATCTCAGGAAAAAACAAAAACAAACAAACAAACAAAAACTGTTGTACATACTTTGGTTTAAAGAAGATACTCCTTTTCAAGTAGAAGAAATGCGCATCGACTCTAAGTGAAGATTTATTTTAAATCAGGAATCAATATTGGATTTTATCAAATGTTAAACCTTTGTTTCAACAAGTTACATTAATGCCTTTCAAAAATATTAAACCATCTTTCTATTCCTGAGTGTATCCAAGTAAATCCCCCATAGTAATGCAGAGACTAGGTTTCCTTTAAATGTGGAGCAAAAAGACAGACAATCTTTGGTAAAGTGCTGTTGAGGTGGAAGCAGAAAAGATTCCTATGTAACAGCAAAAGTACAGAAAACAGACTAAATATCTGCCAATATGACAAGAGTTAAATAAATTATGGCAACACTCATACAGTGTAATAAATTATAATCACAAGAATCATGAGAAAGCTCTCCAATTACCTAAGTGGAGAAATTGCCAAGATACCTTGTAAAACCTAATAGGTAGTTTTTGAACAGTATGCATAGTATGCTAGCATCTGTGAATATAAAAGGGTTTAGAAAAGACAATCTATAAAATGGGAGAAAATATCCATAAATTATGCATTTGACAATATATAAGGAACTCAACTGAATAGCAACAGTCAAATAATCCAATTTAAAAATGGGCAAAAGATCTGAATAGATATTTCTCAAAAGATGATATACAAATGGATAACACGTAGATGAAAAAAGTTCAGCATCACTAATTATCAGAGAAATGAAAATCAAAACCACAATAAAATGTCACCTCACCCCAGTTAGGATGGCTATTATCAAAAAAACAAAACAAAACAAAACAAACAAAACAAGACAAATGATGGTAAAGATGTGGAGAGAGGGGAACTTTTACACACTGTAGGTGGGAAAGTAAACTAGAATTGCCATATTGACAACAGTATGAAGGTCCCTCAAAAAATTAAAACTAGAACTGCCATATGATCCAAAAATCCCACTACTGAGTATATGTCCAAGGAAGTGAAATCAACATGTCAGAGAGATATCTGTATCTCCATGTTTATTGCATAATTATTCACAATAGCCAAGATATTGATAGAGACAGGAGACAGCCAAATGCCACCCAGGTCATTGAGCACAAAAGATGTTCTACTATGCCAGGACCCCAGCTATCACTGTTCATATTCTCTGTGTCACTGTTTATATTCTCTGTAAAGTTTTGATTATGAAAAGGGATTTATGAGGTTAGTCTTAAGCTGTAGCCAATCTGGTGTGCTTTGCATGTCTTTCTGTATGGTTCTGCCAGAAAGAGGGGTACCTTAGGTTGGGGCACAAGCCTAGGACTCCATGTTCCTACTGTTTAAGCCAGCCTGGCAGACTGATCAGTAGCAAATTTTGCTGCAGCCCTCTATCTTGTTTCATGTCCTTGGGAGAACCACGTGGCAGTGCTTTGTTTTAGCCTGCACCATTTTACAAAGGCAGCCTGGGTTCAATCTTGGCTTAGGGAATGAGTTCTTTCTAGTTAGATATCTTTGTGACCTTTGCCATTTCTTGATTCTCTTCCCCTCCATGAACTGCCTTGAACTTTTCTTTCTCTGAGCACCTGGAAGGTTACCTTTGTAAAATTTGAAACATGGAAATATTGGCTACTTGGTGCAGCTAAAGTTGGGTAATAAGGGATTTAAAAGGATTTTCTTAAAGAGTGCTCAGCTTAATTAAAAGTGGATATCCAACCTATAGGTATATTTAAAAGGTCTTTATGTTTTTCTCTTCCTGGATCTTGTTTTGCTGGAAAAATGTTTTTTCTCAGTTGACTGAACTCTTTCTCCATTTTGTCTTTCTACTCTTAATGCATGCATAAGGGACCCTAAGATAATTTCTGATGGCCTGGGACTGCTTGGGAAAAACAGAAAAGGTGCCATGGATTCCATTTTGGA
Organism: Gorilla gorilla gorilla; assembly: GCF_029281585.2. NCBI lineage: Eukaryota > Metazoa > Chordata > Mammalia > Primates > Hominidae > Gorilla > Gorilla gorilla. Next base: position 28,452,823 of record NC_073243.2, read on the forward strand.
AGAGATCTCTGTTTTCTTCATGGACCTCCTGGAATTAAAGGTGGTCCATGCTCTCAAAATATTTTTGTCTTCCAGCTATACCTGTTTATTAGGCCCTAGAAACTGCATGTTTTCTTAGCCTTGCTCTTAAAGGGCTGAACCCAGACATGCTAATTGGTCCTAATAGTCCAATTAGGAGATTGGCAAATGAAAAATCTTATAGTTGCTGAATCTTCTGCCTATGTAGTTATATATGTGTTGCATGTGTGACATTAATAAAAAAGACCTCTAATTAATTGACTTAAAGAAGGATAAATGCTTGGATCAAATATTTTTTAAAGGAAGATAAAAGCTGTGGTACCTTTTGGTTCATATGACTTTAATATTTGAGAAATAAAAACAGCCTTAAAGATTATTGGTAAAATGCAGATGTCATCAAAATGCAAATTTGTGCCTAGGGTTAAAGGATTGCTTTGAATTAGATGAGATAAAGCTAAAAGTTTAAATAAGTTGTGGATGGATTGTAAAAATTAATCTTGCAAAAGAAATTCCATGTGTGAACATACTGACAAAATTCAGAAAGGTATTATATAGCTTTTCCATAAATTGAGCATTGAAATAAAAGCACAACAAGGTTCTTCTAAGGCACCAATCTGCTGTTTAGCAAAATGTGTAAAGAGTTATAAAAGGTTTTTGCTTTTTTAAAATTTCTGAGTCATCATTTTGGCAAAATGAATAATTTATGGTAATCCGGAATTCTATTTCATAACATCAAGTGTTTTAAACCTCTAACATACTTTACAGACTTCCCCAAATCAAACTTCAGTTTCAAAAACTGTCTTTTTTGATTCCTACCTTTTGGATGCTACAGAGGGCCCTTGGCTTCTCCAGAATTTGGTAACTAGTTGTGAGCATTCTTAACTTATGGCAATATAGTTGTTTGCATTAGTGCAATAAGAATCTATTTTCTTTTGCAACAGGATGCAATTAGAGAAACTGGTTGTTCTCCCAAGGCTTTGACTGGAAAGGTATGCTTCCCTTTAAGGAGTCAAACTTGACTTGCAGAGCCAATAAAAGCCATTTGGGAGAACTGGCCTCATACCTTGTCTACACAGTCTCTGTACAGGGTTCCTAACCTGTGGTGAGTAAAGAATCTCACTTTCTAACAGGCCCAGGAACCCCTTGCTCTTGGGACCTCAAGAAGAGAGGAGTTTACCCATCTCACAGGTATTTGAGGATACAAACCCATGGCTGGGCTTGGCTTTAGAAAGTCCTATCTGAGATTCCTTGTGGAACAGAGTTCCATCAAAGCCAATCTAAAATGCCTATGCAAAAATAATTATTCTTTCTGCACTTTATGCAAATAATCAGGTCAAGTATAAGACTGAAGACTATTTTGCAAACAACTCAGTCCTATCACGATTTGTTTTTAACAAAAATGAGGGGTGAAGAGAAAGAAATTATGTTTCAAAACTTAAATGTTTGCCATTAAATCCTAAACTCATTAGTTTTTAAGTTTTTTGCCTACATTTTAGACTAACCCTGAATATTCATGTGAATCAACCAGTGATCTCTGACTGCAGCTCAGAAGGAACAAAAGGGATGGGTAATTTAAAAATCTTGATTAATATTCTAGTTCTGAGCAATTATCCTAAAATCCTGCTGGATGAAGGAAATAAATAGATGTCCATCACCCAGAGATTTTTTTTTTTTTTTTGGGAAGCTAAGACCAAGGGAACTAACTGAAGTCAAGCCTCATGCATCCACATCTTAGCAAGTGTAACTATAGCCACCAGTTATCTGGGCATGTCACGGGACATCCTGTTCTCTCCCTTTTTGGAGGCAGACTGAATTCCACAACTTCATCTTAGCATTTGGCCTATGATAAGGAGTCTATGTAACCTCCCCAAGACACATTTTTGTCCCAATTTCAAGCTTTGGGTGGAAGTTGTGGGAAAGAAAACTGGAGGTGAGGGATCCAGGGGCAGACAAAAACAGAAGTTAAAAGGCACAGTACAGGTGAGCATGACTAATTCCTGCTGATTAAGCCAAGCCTCCCATTTCATTGATAAAGATCATGCTAATATCCATGGAATAAATTAGGTCTAGGGAACTCGAAGGTTACTGACAGCAGGAGAGATAGGACATACATAGGTAAGATGGACAGTCCCACCCTCTACACCCTCTAAGCCCCCCTGTTAACATGGGTGAAAGCCGCTTTGACACCCATGGATGGCACCCTGTCATGCTTGCTGGGACTCAGGGATATAAGGGCAGAAGAAAGAAAGAGGGACCCCTCACTTTCTCTCCCTCATGTATCTCAGGTATTTGCTAGGAAGAAAAAGGAAACAGGGATGCCTGATCCCCTCTTTCTAGATGAGTAGCCATTCATCTTCAGTCTGTACTCCTTTCAAATGCATCTGGAACCCCTGGGACTCCTTTGAAAGAATGCCTTCTTTTTTTTCTTTTTCCTCCTCTGTCTTGTCTTCACTGATAGGTAATTGTGTCTCCATACTATAGGACACTCCCCTCAGATGCATTCTCCAAACTGGAGAAAGTTAATTTCCCAAACCTTAAACTGGTTGGTTTAGGATTGGGTTCCTAAGGGAACCCAGATTTTTTTTTTCCTGTCAGGCTTTTGGCCTCCCTCTCCCTGTGCCAATTGGTAAAAGGTCTTGGGATTTTTCAGCTGTCCTTACTCCACCCTTGTTTCATTTTGATACATGTTTTCTAATAACCTGGTTGGTTTCTTCTCGCCTTCAGTCCATCAAATTCTAAACTGTCATGCAACCAGAGCCTCGGATGATGGCCTCTTTTGCCAGGGACTCTTAAATAGTCCTCTGAGGGAGATCTGACTGCTGTTTTCCCAAAACAGCACCTTCTGCTAGTAGGAAGCAGTTAAGATTGGTCTTCATCCTTATCCTTATTATAATGGCAGTTAGATGCACTTTTTTTTTCTTTTTATTATACTTTAAGTTTTAGGGTACATGTACACAACTTGCAGGTTTGTTACATATATATACATGTAGAATGTTCGTGTGCTGCACCCATTAACTTGTCATTTAACATTAGGTATATCTCCTAATGCTATCCCTCCCCCCTCCCCCCACCCCACAACAGGCCCCAGTTTGTGATGTTCCCCTTCCTGTGTCCATGTGTTCTTATTGTTCAATTCCCACCTATGAGTGAGAACGTGTGGTGTTTGGTTTTTTGTCTTTGCGTTAGTTTGCTGAGAATGATGGTTTCCAGCTTCATCCATGTCCCTACAAAGGACATGAACTCATCATTTTTTATGGCTGCATAGGCATGGGCAAGGACTTCATGTCCAAAACACCAAAAGCAATGGCAACAAAAGCCAAAATTGACAAATGGGATCTAATTAAACTCAAGAGCTTCTGCACAGCAAAAGAAACTACCATCAGAGTGAACAGGCAACCTACAGAATGGGAGAAAATTTTTGCAATCTACTCATCTGACAAAGGGCTAATATCCAGAATCTACAATGAACTCAAACAAATTTACAAGAAAAAAACAAACAACCCCATCAACAAGTGGGCAAAGGATATGAATAGACACTTCTCAAAAGAAGACATTTATGGAGCCAAAAGACACATGAAAAAATGGTCATCATCACTGGCCCTCAGAGAAACATAAATCAAAACCACAATGAGATACCATCTCACACCTGTTAGAATGGCAATCATTAAAAAGTCAGGAAACAACAGGTGCTGGAGAGGATGTGGAGAAATAGGAACACTTTTACACTGTTGGTGGGACTGTAAACTAGTTCAACGATTGTGGAAGTCAGTGTGGCGATTCCTCAGGGATCTAGAACTAGAAATACCATTTGACCCAGCCATTCCATTACTGGGTATATACCCAAAGGATTATAAATCATACTGCTATAAAGACACATGTACATGTATGTTTATTGCGGCACTATTCACAATAGCACAGACTTGGAACCAAGCCAAATGTCCAACAATGATAGACTGTATTAAGAAAATGTGGCACATATACACCATGAAATACTATGCAGCCATTAGAGCAGGGAATGATAGATACGAGAGACAGCCAAATGCCAACCAGTCATTGTGCACAGGGGGCTTGCCCAAACATGTCCAAAGTGAAAATTCCATCCCTTAACACATGTGCAGGAAGGGAAATAAGTTAATGTGGAGTGGCTCAGACTGAGGACCCACCTGTGCACAGGGAGAATGGGTTGGAGCCACAAGGAATTCATATCTTATGTAAGGGGAGGAGCCTTGCCTCTCCAGCTTGTGTGTGGTGGTCTGGTATTGAATCAGTGATGTGGAAGCCTGTTGGCAGGATGCCCTTTTTTTCACTGAAAGCTTTCTTTTAATAAATTCCCTTCTCCTCACCTTTTAATGTGTCCATGTGCCTAATTTTTCCTGGTCGTGAGACAAGAACCCAGATTTTAGCTGACCTAAGGAGCAAAAAATCCTGTATCAGTATAGAATAAATCTTAATGTCCATCAATGGATAAATGGATTAAAAATGTGGTATATAGACACAAAAGAATACTATTCAGCTGTAAAAAGAATGAAATCCTGTCATTTGTTACAACATGAATGAACCTAGAGGATATTATGTTAAGTGAAATGAGCCAAGCACAGAAGGATAAATACCATGTGATCTCACTTATATGTGAAACCTAAAGAAGTCAATCTCATAGAAGTAGAGTGGAATAGTGGTTACCAGGGGCTTGGGAGAGTAGGGGCAGAGGAACGAAGAGAGGCTGGTCAATGGGTACAAAGTTACAACTAGATAGGAGGAATATGTTCTGGCATTCTATTGCACAGTAGTGTCACTATGGCTAACAAGAATGTGTTGTATATTTCAAAATAGCTGGAAGAGCAGATTTTGTGTATTCCTAACACAAAGAAATGATAAATATTTCAGGTGATGAATATGTTAATTACTTAGATTTGATCATTATACATTGTATATGTATCAAAATGTTATTCCATTACTCATAAATACGTACAATTATTATTTTTTTTTTTTTTTTTTTTTTTTTTTTTTTTTTTTTGAGACGGAGTCTCGCTCTGTCACCCAGCCTGGAGTGCAGTGGCGCGATCTCCGCTCACTGCAAGCTCCGCCTCCCGGGTTCACGCCATTCTCCTGCCTCAGCCTCCCGAGCAGCTGGGACTACAGGCGCCCGCCACCGCGCCCGGCTAATTTTTTTGTATTTTTAGTAGAGATGGGGTTTCACCATGTTAGCCAGGATGGTCTCGATCTCCTGACCTCGTGATCCGCCCGCCTCGGCCTCCCAAAGTGCTGGGATTACAGGCGTGAGCCACCGCGCCCGGCCAAATACGTACAATTATTATGTGTTAATTAAAAAAAAAAACCTTTTTTATTTTATTTTTTAATTACTGGGGAATGTATATATATTTGCCACTTTCAAACTCTGTCTGGAATTCACCTTATTCTTACCACCCTCATTGTGGCCACTCAGGTCAAAATCCCCTTCACCTTTTACGGGGGTCACAGAGATAGTCTCCAGAGGGTCACTGCTTCTACCTTTTCACTCCACTGTTTGTTGTCAACAACGCAGTCAGGATGCCCTTAAAAGAAAAATCAGATTCTGTCCTTCTTGTGCCCTCTGAAGTCTTCCTACTTTCTTCCAAGTAAGAGCCAGAATCCTCAGCTGGCTTACGGAAGCTCCTCTCCCATTGCTGTCATTCCATTCCCCCTGATCTAGCCAAACTAGTTTTCACAGTCTCACTCAAGCACACTGGGCATGTTCTCATGGGGTTTTGTTGTTTTTGAAAGAATCCTGTTGTTCCCTTCCTGGACGTCTGGCTCTTCCCAGGGTGGCCACATAATAGCTCCCCCGGTGCCTCCAAGTCTTATCTTTAAGTCATTTTCTCAGTGAGGTCTATTTTTACCTCCACTTCTAACATTTCAACCACTCCCACATCAATATTTCACATCTATCTTTTCTGCTTTTTTCCCCTTTTGTAACACTTGTCATCAGTTGTGTTTCTTACCCTTCTTTCTCTATTCCTGCCTCCCTAATTAGAATGAACATTCTATGATGGCAAAATCATTTTGAGGAAACTTCTTTGTTTATTACTGAATTGTCACAGTGGGTGCTCAACAAATGTTGTTTTGAAGGAATAACTGAATGAAATAATAAATATAATTAACATTTCAGGAAAACTACAAAGGAAACTGATAACATAGTTGCCTTTGGGGAAAAGAGCTGGGTGGTCATGTTAAGAGGAAGATTGGCCGGGTGCGGTGGCTCACGCCTGTAATCCCAGTGCTTTGGGAGGCTGAAGAGGGCGGATCACCTGAGGTCAGGAGTTTGAGACCAGCCTGACCAACATGGAGAAACCCTGTCTCTACTAAAAATACAAAATTAGCTGGGCATGGTGGTGCATGCCTGTAATCCCAGCTGCTTGGGAGTCTGAGGCAGGAGAATCACTTGAACCTGGGAGGTGGAGGTTGCAGTGAGCCGAGATGGCGCCATTGCACTCCAGCCTGGGCAACAAGAGCAAAACTCCATCTCAAAAAAAAAAAAAAAAAACAAACAAATAAAATAAAAGAGGAAGATTTCTCACTGTGTATCCTTTTGCAGTATATTACAAAATTAGAATATTTTACCTACTGAAATATATATATATGAATTAATTCAAAATTTTAAAAATATTTCTTTAATTGGCAACCACTGTTACTCAAGAAGCCAGCCTAATTGGCTTATTAATTTTCTGTGTGTTGCCAATTGAATTATGAATAGTGTTCCTTGATTCTAGTTTTAATATACATTTGTGTAAGGAGTGAGCTTGAGGATATATGAATATATTTCAGAGTCATGTATATTTTCTGTGAACTGAATGCATATACTTTGCTCATTTCTTTGTTAGGTTGTTTTTTTTAGGTGTATTGGTTTGCAGGAAATCTTGAACACTAGTGATAATAGATGCAAATATGTTTTTCCATTTGTTGTTTGTTTTTTGCCTTTGCCAATAGTAGTTTTGTCATGCATAAACTGATGGTTATATGTAGTTCAATTTATCCTTTTTTTTCCTGAAAATAGTTTATTCTTTCCTATGGAACAGTTTAAGTAAAATTGCAGTTATCTAATCTGTCCTTTAAAGATTTGAAAGCTTTTTCCCATGAAACTTATGCAGAGTGTAGCTCATGACACCTATCTCTATTTCTTCTACAGTAATTGGTATGTTTAGAATTTTTATATGCTCTGGTGTCAATTTTTTAATAAATTATATTTTCCTAAAAAATTTTGAGTTCTCAAATTTATTTTCACAAAGTAGAACAAAGTAGTTACTTGTCATTCTTTAATTTCTCATTGTATTTGTGGTGATTTCCTCTTGTTTCTTATTTTGATACTTGAGCTTACTTTAAGTTAGATAAAAGTTAATTTATTTTAATTTTATTTCCGAAAGAACCAGATCTTGAAATTATTTGTTAATTCTTCTATTTTATGTTTTCTTTTCTTTCTTCTTCTTCTTTTTTTTTTTTTTCTCAGACAGGGTCTTGCTCTGTCATCCAGGCTGGAGCACAGTGGTCCTTTGATGGCTCACTGTAGCCTTGAACTCTTGGGCTTAGGCTATCCTCCCACTTCAGCCTCCTGAGTAGCTGGGACCACAGGTGTGCACCATCACACTTGGTTAAGTTTTGAATTATTTGTAGTAACAGGGTTTCCACATGTTGCCCAGGCTGGTCTTGAGCTCCTAGCCTTAAGCGATCCTCCTGCTATGGCCTCCCAAAGTGCTGGGATTACAGGCCTGGGCCACCATGCCCAGCCTATTTTGTTTTCTAATTCCTTACTTTCTTTTTAAATTAATTTATTTGGTTTTCTTAGCTTTTTGTAATTTTTTAATTTTTTGATTTGAATGTCTAATTTATTTATCAATCTTTTATTTAAAAATGTTATTGGAGACTATAGATTTTCCTCTGAGCACTACTGTAGTTATATTTCATAGAATTTAATACACAGCATTTTCATTATTGTTGATTTTCAGAAATTCTACAGATTAAGTTGCATTGCATCTTTGATCAAATAATTGAGTAGAGAGAGTTTTAAAATTTCTAAATGGCTTTTTGTTTTCTGGCTTGATATTAATTTATAGTTTTCTTCTTTTTGAAATGTCTTACAGGCGTGGTGGCTCACGCCTGTAATCCCAGCACTTTGGGAGGCCGAGGCGGGCGGATCACAAGGTCAGGAGATCGAGACCATCCTGGCTAACACGGTGAAACCCTGTCTCTATTAAAAAGTCAAAAAATTAGCCGGGCGAGGTGGTGGGAGCCTGTAGTCCCAGCTACTCTGGAGGCTGAGGCAGGAGAATAGCTCGAACCCTGGGGGGCAGAGCCTGCAGTGAGCCGAGATCGTGCCACTGCACTCCAGCCTGGGCAACAGCGAGACTCCGTCTCAAAAAAAAAAAAAAAAAAGTCTTTCTGTTTACTAACGGCTTAATAGATGGTTAAATTTGAAAAATATTGTTTTCACATAAAAAGATCTAATTTTTTTCTTTATAATATACAGACCATGGTATGTATTATGAACTCCTTTTTATATTATTTTTTCTTCCCTCTTCTTATTTACTGTTTGTCTGTTTTTATCCTCACAGTCTGAAATAGATGAATTAAAGAATTAAAACATCCTCTCCATAATGACTGTCTCTTATATATCTCCAATAGTTTTTGCTTTATGAATATTGATGCTATGTTAAGAAGAGTCACTCATAAGTGCTTTGTTTCATTAATCGCAAAGCACTTCTTGTCCTTCTCTAATGTTCTTTGTACAATTCAACTTCTTTTCTTAAAGACCACACCCATCCTTCCCTTTCATTGACTTTTGTCAGTCTACGATAGTCAGTCTTTCAAAATCATGTTTTAGTTAGGTTCCATATACAGAATATTTGTTTTGTGATTCAATCCAAATGCCTTTTTTCTATTGATTGATGAATTTAGTTCATTTTTATTTAATGATATGACCCAGATTTGGTCTAAGTAATGTTATCTACTTTACGTTATGTTTTCTGGTTTTGTAACTTTAAAATGTTACCATTATAAGTCTACGTGTTTTGTTTTGTGCGTGTGTTTTATCAGGCATTGGAAAAGTTTGAATACTTGTTCTAGTGGTTACTTTAAAAAGTATAATTTTTGCAATCCTATTATGCTTCATAATTTTTCTAAATTTTGTATTATGGGGAAGGAATAACTTTCTTACCACTCATCTCACTTAATTTTAATTGATCATATTATTTTTATGGTGTATATTATTATTCTTCTAAATATACTTACACATCAATTGCTAGATTTGTGGATCTTAATTTTTATCTTTGACCCCTACTTGTTAAGGATTATGAACTCATGCACCTGTATTATACAGAACGAATCCTGAATTTCCACCCAGGGATAAATACCCGAGGCAAGTGTAAAGTATAGTTGTTACATCATCCAGTGTCACTGTCCTGGGGACACAGAAGGGAACATCTGGCTACCAAGAATGGACTCTGGTATTCTGTCTGTTTTTACACACCTACCACCTGGCCTGACTTGTGCTATGCAGATCTTACAGTTATGCTAAAATCTGGGGTATGGTGAGTAAGCAGGGGTGTGATATATTCTGTGGGAGGCCAGTTTTCTCAAGTAATGAGAATCCAGCAGTGCCTAGCCTTAAATTCTATTTATGTATTGCATTAATATAGCATATCGTTAGAAGCAGGAAGAAGGTAAAGAAAACACCAAATACATTTTCTGCTGTGCCACTTCACCTGAGTTTGCTGCTGACGGAGGCCCAGCACTCCCCTAGTATAGCTTTAAAAGGCAACACAAAGCTTATTATGGTTGTGGCTCATCCAGACTCCCACCCAAGTACAGCAAGCAACAGGCAGTGACTCAATGTCCATTTAAAAAAATCTGAGTCTTGGGCCGGCCATGGTGGCTCATGCCTGTAATCCCACCACTTTGGGAGGTCGAGATGGGCGGATCATGAGGTCAGGAGTTTGAGACCAGCCTGGCCGACATAGTGAAACCCTGTCTCAACTAAAAATACAAAAAATTAGCTGGGCATGGTGGTGAGTGCCTGTAATCCCAGCTACTTGGGAGGCTGAGGCAGGAGAATGGCTTGAACCTGGGAGGCAGAGGTTGTAGTGAGCTGAGATCGCACCACTGCACTCCAGCCTGGATGACAGAGCAAGACTCCATCTCAAAAAGAAAAAAAAGAAATATTAAAGTGTACATATATTTAGCAAAGAACTCATGTCCAGAATATATGATTCAATTTTACAAATCAACAACAAAATTTCCCAAGTAAAAATGGGCAAAAGACTTGATCAGGTACTACCCAAAAGAAGGTAATCCAAATTGTCAATAAGCATATAAAGGGTTGGTGCTGAACATCATTATTCACTGAGGAAATGCAAATGACAACCCAAATGAGATACCACTACACCCCCACCTGAATGGCTAAAATTAAAAAGTCTAACAATATTAAGTGTTAGCAACAATGTGGGTTAACTGAAACACTCCTACTTGACTATCGACACTGTAAAGTGGTTCAGCCACTTTAGAAAACTGTTTGGCTCTCTTATTTTTATTTTTTTCAAAGTTAAACATATTCCTACCCTACCTGATCCGTCAAATCTCCTTCTAGCTATGTACCCAAGAAAAATCAGTGCATATGTCTCAAAAAACATTTGCAGAAAAAAATGTTAAAAGCAGCTTTATTTCAAAAGACAAAATTTCAGCAAATGTAGTTTAATGATCTATTTGGCATTTATTTATTTGTGATTTATGAGTTGGGCAGCATCTTGTCTAAAAGTAGAGAGGTGCTTTGCTGTGCATGGCAGAACAGCCAGTTTTGATCAGGTAGCTCGAACAGGAGCAAGAAAACAACATAGTACAAAAAGTGGATTTGTTAATATCAGGTTACTTAAGGTTACTTTCCTTGTAAGGGTTAGAGCAGAGGAGACTTCCTTATCGTGTTGACAAATGCTGGACTGTTTAGGGATTTGGCTGTCATCTCTCCTGACTTCTTGGAAGGTCAGATAAACTTAGTTTTGATTTGATGACATGGAACTTTAGCACAAGTGACTTAATTTTAGTTTTGTATGTTGGAGCCTAGGGCAGGAGCTGAGTCCAAACCAATGGCCTCCCATACATTTTATTTAACAATTATAATGGCCCAAACTATCAAGAACTCAAATGTCCATATCAACAGGAGAATGGATACACTGTGATGCATTCATGCAATAAATACTGCTCACTGATAAAAAAGAATGAACTGCTGATACATGCAACATGAATGAATCTCAGTCGTTAGGTAGAACGAGAAAAGCTCAGCCACAAAGGTTTGGGTACTGTGTGATATCAGAAGAGACACCACTAATCCATGATCATCAGAATCAGAATAGTGGCTTGTTCTTGGAGAGGAGTGGTAAAAGGACACAAGGAATTTTTTTGTAGAAATAAAATATTTTATATCTTGTGACATCCAGTGTGCAATGTGCAATGATAACATGCATTTTACTGTTTATAAATTATGTCAATTAAAAAAAGACGAAAGGAGAAGAGAAAAGAATAAAGTATATGTCCCAAGCTTACAGAGCACCTGCAAGACCTTGGGTTTATACTGAGTTCTCTTTGGCTTCAGCCCTTTTCCCTTCCTGTTAGAACACAGAGCTTTCCAGGGGTCACCTGGTTTGTCCCTGGCACTGCTGCTGGGTGTCACCTCATCATAAATCCATCCAATGTTGCTGCACATCACTGCTTCCTGGTCCTCAGGAGGCTAATGCTCCTGACGGGTGCCATCTGACCATGTCACTACCTGAAGAGCTGACCTGCTTCACAGGCAGGGGGACAGAGTGGCACATCAGAAAGCCACTGCTATGCATTTCACCTAAAATTAAGTGCTAAGGAATAATAGTGGGGCTTTTATGCTACATGCATGTTTTCCTTTCCATTAAATCTCAGATATGCTGTTTGCATATCTTAGTTCAGGCTGCTTTGAAATCCATAGGGGGAAAGAAACCCTTCATTAAGTTCAGCAGCACAGTCCAGCAATGCAGCAGCACTCTTATTTATTTTTCCTTCTGTAAATATTTGTGCTCTCTCAGGCTAAGGAGTGGCCTGTGCTAGAGACTAAAATATCCCCATTTATATCCTCCAGGTGCAGCAGGAAACGCCTGACCTCTCACCCTGCCCCTGCAATGACCTCAACCTCACTTATGGGGACCACCCTCTGGGCTGCCCTAATGCAGACCCATGATCACCTCTCCAGGTTGACTGCTGAATAGCAGAAGATGAACCTGAAATTGAATGGTTATTGCAACCCAGTTTTTTCGGTCGAAAGGTGAAGGTTACTTAGCTTTTGTTGCTGCCTTCAAGCTTGTTAATGAAAAGATGTAAAAACAATATTGACAACAGTGAAGTCCAATTTGTTCAGAAATGGAACTTGATTTATTATAGAAATGAGACAGAAGACAAATGAAAAAGTAAGATATGAAATAAGACCAATAATAGGAAGAAAATTGCAAAAATCTTAAAGAAATATTATTCCTTTTTCTACTGAGTCCATCCATCTGGGTTTTCAAATTTCTGCGATTCACAAGAGGATCATGACATGAATGTTAATCCAAAATAAGAGTTCCTATTGTAGCTGCTGAATGTATTTGCCTATCTCTCACTGTTAACTCAACTTGCAGCTAAGGAAATTTTGTTTGTTCATTTAATAAACATTTATTGAACTGCAAATTAGTCCAGTATTTGGTTTATGAATTTAATTTTTAAACTTTCAATTTTCCATCTCTAGAAATTTACTTCCTTCTACATTTTCCCAAGTTTTTATCTTACTAATTCGTGTCAAAGCTGTGATGCTCAATGTACTTCTAAGTTATCACTTACGTAAATTGCCCTATCTAGCTTATAAGACCATCATGAGGAGCAAATGAAGCAATTTTGATAAAAATATATGAGAATATTTTTCATTTTGAATACATTATTTGACTTTCGATGGAAAAGAAAAACACCAAAGACATTAATTTATCTTTATAACTTTAATAATAAGCTTATAAAAATTAAAACAAAAATACAAAAATAGAACAAAATAGGGAAAGTGAACTAATATGAGATCAAATTTCTTTTACTAAAAAATGTGATTGTGAATTTAAAAATGCAATAAAGTGTATAAACATTGGATGAAGGTCATAAACAGCAAATAGCACTTGGAAATATCTTGTCACATTCTAAACGTCAAAGGAATTCTCAAAAAAGTCCAAAGAAAAATAGTATAAGCCATAATTTCTTATCACTTTGCAATAAAATTAGAAATTAACTAAAAAGGGATAAGATGGGGAAAAAATCCAAATCAAATACAAAGAGATTTTAAAATACTTTCTGAAGTAACTTGTAGAATGAGAACTTCAATGATAGCCTACTTAAGAAATAATGATTTATCTACCCATCTCCCTTTCTCTGGATGAGAGCCTGGGGGAGGGTAGTGAGTGACACATTCACCTGCCTTCTTGTTTCTACAGCTCTTCCAGTAGCTGGAAAGGTACAATCTGCAGTTGACTCTTGAACAGCATGGGGGCGTGGGGCGCCAATCCCCTGTACAGTAAAAAATCCAGGCATAACTTTGGACTCTCCAAACTACTAATAGCTTCCTGTTGACAAAAAGCCTTACTGATAATATAAACAGTCTATTAATACATATTTTGTGTGTTATATGTATTACATGCTGTATTCCTACAATAAAGTAAGCTAGAGAAAGGCAGATTTTCTTAAGAAAATCGTAAGGAACAGAACATATATTTACTATCCATTAAGTGGAAGTGGATCATCACAAAGGTCTTCATCTTCTTTGCCCTCAGGTCGAGTAGGCTGAGGAGGGGGAGAAAGAGGAGGGGTTGGTTTTGCTGTCTCAGGAGTGGCAGAGGAGAAAGAAAATTCACATATAAGTGGACCTATGCAGTGCTAACCTGTGTTGTTCAAGGTTCGGCTGTATTTCATTTTCTTCTGCAAGATAGGATCACTCGTACTAAATACTCAAAGTTTAGCCCCTGAAGCCTGTATCATTCAATCTAATTACGTAGGAGAAGGAGGAATTAGAGACTCTTTTTTTCAAGACAAAGGTATGTCTTGCTGCAAAATCCTACTCTTAAATACCAGAAGCTGAACATTCATTGTTTCAGTCTTCTTACCTGAATTCCTTTTGCAACAATTCCTAATTACTTCCAGGGCAAGTGGGATGCCTGACGGGAACAGGGTTGAATGTTATTTTTTAGGCAAAATAGTAAAGCCCATTAAGAAATTCACAAATATTACTACTATTGTACTTTTTTGTTAGAAAAATGGTAACATAAGAACTGAATTAAATGAGGAAGCAGAAGCCAGGGAATAATAAAATGAAAGTAGCAATTAATAAAACAGAAAAGAAAAAAGTGAAATTGATAAATTAGTCAAATGTTAGTCCTTTGAAAGGGATAATAAAATATATAATGTTAAGGTGGAATAGTCTTAATAAAAAAATCAGAAAAAATAGGCAATCTGAGAAGCAGAAGGGATATAAAATCAGATATCAATAAGTATTAAAACTACACAAATAATACAATATAACACTTTATGATAATAAATTTTAATGTTGATGAAATGTTCACGTTTCTAGGAAGTATAAATTGCCCAATTAAAAAATCAGATTAATAATAATAAAACCTAGTTATCCATAGGAAAAAAATTTATGAAAAAAAGAGGCTGAACACAGTTTTAAGGGTCAGTTTTTCTTGATTTTTATGAAACAGTTACTTATGTGCTGGAATAGGCTAAATCTTATTTAAAAAGTAAAAATCTTTCATATCTCTCATGCTAGAGCCTAACAATATATAATAAAAATACAACATAGGGAATGAGCTGTTTGAAAGAGCAAAAATCTTGTAGAAAAATAACAACAGTCTAGGCCAGGCGCGGTGGCTCATGCCTGTAATCCCAGCACTTTGGGAGGCCGAGGCAGGTGGATCACGAGGTCAGGAGTTCGAGACCAGCCTGATCAACATGGTGAAAACCCGTCTCTACTAAAAATACAAAAATTAGCTGGGCGTGTTGGCGTGCGCCTGTAATCCCAGATACTCAGGAGGCTGAGGCAGGAGAATTGCTTGAACCCAGGAGGCGGAGGTTGCAGTGAGCTGAGATCATGCCACTGCACTCCAGCCTGGGTGACAGAGTGAGACTCCATCTCAAAAAAATAAAAAAGAAAAAAAAAGAAAAATAACAACAATCTAAATAAAGCAGTACATTAGGAAGACAATTATGCGTAACCAAATAGGATTTGTCATGAGACTATAAAGGTAAATATATAATAGAAATATATAATAGAAAAGCTGTTAACATAACTACTCACAATGCAAATTCACAGAATTCTATGATCCTATATATAAATATCAAAATATTATAGATAAAATTCAATATTATATTGAAATATTGTAGATAAACTTCAATATCCACAACTGATAAAACTTTTTGTAATCTAAAGAAATTTTCAAACATCACAGAAACCATCTACCTTAAATTTTGTCATATATGATGGTGAAGTGTGGTATGTGGTGAAGTGCGATACATGATATGATGGCGAAAGAGTGATATGCCTTTTCAAGTCAGAAGCCAGATAAAGATACTTTGATAGGAGCAATTTTTCTTAATATTTTTCTGAAAGTTTTTAAAATCAATTAGATTAAATAAGAAAACAATATGAGGAGAAGTTATAACTATTGAAAATAAGGACAGAAGTTTTTATCCATTGATAATAGGATAGCATACCAGAAAAATTCAAAATGAAATGAAAAGTACCTGAAGATAGTAAGCAAATTCAGAAGATTCTGGGAGTAAAGAAATAGAACTATAGAATGAAGGACATCAAGCAAGAGGGAAGAAATCACAGCATGTTTGTATGCTGATGGGATGATACTGAACAGAGTGAAAACTGAGTGATATAGAAGAGAATTGATTGGAAAACACCACAAGCATGGAGGGTGAGAAGGAAGAGAGAGGACCCAGAACCTCATGGCTCATGCCAATAAGCACATCAAGGATGAGGCAGACAGAATCACCAACAGAAGATCCAATGAGGTTGAAGGAAAACCCACAGCATGCGGTCACAGAGGCCAGGAGAGGAAATGTTTTCAAGAGCGGGGAGTCTATTGCTGAAAGGTTGGAAATGTGGAGGCCAGAGAAGGTTGTGGATTTTTCAGCAGGAAGGTATTTGATGTCTTCACAGGATGGTGTGATGTGGTGAAACACCACAAGAAGAATCCCATCTAGGTAGGTTAAATAGTGAGTGGGAGGTGAGTATGTGTGATCAGTAATTGATTGCAGACAGCCCTTCCAGATATTTTGATGTGGTGGGAAAGCAAGATTATGAGGATGCGAGGTTTTGGACAATTTTTTTTTTTCCAAAGAGGATGGAAACTAGATCATGCCTATTTGCCAACGAAAATAATCCAGGAGGGGGTCAATTAATTGTGCTGTAGAGAGGGGATCATTGCTGAAAGGAAATATTTGAGAATGGGAAAGAGAATGGCTTCTGCATAAATGGCTAGAAAACCCTGTTCTTAGATACCAAGATACATGTTACTGCCAAATGAACCTTTGCAAAACAAATAGTAGTTTTCAATTAAAATTTTAACACTTAAAATATTTAATTTGATAAAATTAAATGCCTGAAAATAGGTAAGATGATTTGGAAAAAAAAGTCATAAAGAGAGTGTTGCTCTAACATATATTAATACACTTTATAAAGTTTCAATTATTTTACAATGTAAGGAATAAGCAAACTGGTCAGTGGAATAGAATAGAATTCTAGAATAGAATTCTAAAATAGAATTTCTAGAAGTGAGTCTCAAATAATAAGTTAGCACGTGTCAAATCAGTGGAGAAAACATTATTCATTAAATGTCATCTCACTCCTTGTTGACTCCCAACTGGTGACTCATTAAAAAAAAAACAAGGTTAGATCACACTGTTAAATCATATGTTAAAATAAATTCCAGATAGATTTATGCTTTCATGAACACTATAAACATGCTAAAATAAAACACAGTGAGCTTCTAAGCATACTTTCAAAGGCAAATTGAGTTGTAAAAGGACTGATAGGTGGATTATGTAAAAATTAAAATCCTCATTGTAAGATCCAAAAATGGTAATGTCTACATGGTTATGAAAAGCATACTGTAGAAAAGCATTTTATGATAAGGGTAAAATAAATTACAGAAATAATGTATTTCTAAGCCACAAACTAAAAGATTATGAAAGAACTTTCTTGTATGATCCTTATTTTGCAATAAAAATATTTGTATATGTACACAGCAAAGACTGGAAGCAAATATTTTTAAAAATTAAGTATCCTAGAAATGCAAGTCAGAGACACTTTTCATATTTGCTCATACACTTCACTGAGGGTTAAAAATATTATGAAACCAGCAGAGAGAAAGGATATGTCTCAGTGGGGAAGGGTCCTCAGTTGCCTCCTATGCCTCTTTAGAACACAGCCAGGGTAGTGGTGATGGTCAGTGATTATTTGGTGTTATCAGACCTGTAGAGACTCGAACAAGGGGACTCCAGGACTTTTATCGTTTACCCTGCTGGAATGGCTACACCAGGACCCAGAAACAACTTGTTACCATGGCAATTTTACTGCTTAAGAAGTTATTGCATGTAGGACTAATGTCTGAGTTCTGAGTTGTGAAATACTTGGCGGTTTGTATTTATGTAACTACCATTTTCTGTACCTGTACCGTGAGTTATGGTTCTTCCTTTTGTGTGTACCTGTTTCAGGACCTAGAAATTTTTATTACTTAGGGGCTTCCCATGTGCAGATGTGCCCATGAGCTACCAATGTGTGATCTCCAGTCCAGCCTACCATCTAACTCAATACTCATATTCCTAACCGATTATTTAACATTTATACATAGCTGTCCCACCATCATTCCAAATACAATATGTTCTTCATGTTCTTCCCCAATAAAATTGCTTACATATCCTAATTTCTCTCTTTTCATCAAAGATTTCTATTGCTCGTTTTGTAATAAGAGTCAGTATCTTGGTATTATACCTGCTTTTAAAAATTCTCTTGTCCCCTATCTCCAAGCAGTTCCATCCACTACTGTTTATTTGTTTGAAATCTCTTCTTGGCTGGGTGTGGTGGCTCACACCTGGAATCCCAGCACTTTGGGAGGCGGAGGCAGGCAGATCACCTGAGGTCAGGAGTTTGAGACCAGCTTGGCCAACATGGTGAAATCCCGTCTCTACTAAAAATACAAAAATTAGCCAGGCCTGGTGGTGAGTGCCTGTAATCCCAGTTACTCAGGAGGCTGAGGCAGGAGGATCGCTTGAACCTGGGAGGTGGAGGTTGCAGTGAGCTGAGATCACGCCATTGCATTCCAGCCTGGGGAACAAGAGTGAAACTCCTTCTCAAAAAAAGAAAAAAAAAATCTCTTCCCTCTGATTCTCACTGTTTCCACCTCGGTCTCGTATCTCACAACTCCCCCACCCCATGTAATATTAAATGCTTTGTACTTCCATTCTCCTTATTCCCCTAACTGGGGTGGTTCTATACTTAGGTAGAGTGGGTAGGAATTTTCACGGCACTGAAGAAGCCTTTTATATCCAAAACTCTTAAGCTCAGTTGGCTAGAAATTCATCACTGAGTGCCTACTCCATTGACATCTAGCTGAGAAGTTGCTTGTGATCACCATTAACTAAAAACGATACAAGGTGATCATGTACTCTGGACAGCTCAGCATGAAGAAAAAAATAAAAATAGGGTGAATTGAAGAATTCAGAACTTCACCTTACATAGTTTGGAAATGCCATGGAAATTTACCAACATGATGTTTGTTTCAACTTTAAGAGCCTTAACACAATTAACTTTGTCAGTCATTTACATTTTAGAGCAAACGGATTTCTTAGGGTTTTTTGGAAGAGCTAGTTATGACAAGGTTGAAGATAAAAGTAATTATAATTTAGTGTTGGAGAAAAGAACACTATCGAAAAGGAGGATGAAGAAAGAGGAAACTTGAAAAGCAGTCTTTTTATTCTACACAATTTTAAATGCTAATAATAAATATTGAACTCTATTTCTATTCAATCAACAAGTATCTGATAAGGTGTGCATTATGTGTCTGGCTCTGTTATACAAACTGGAAACAGAGAAGTAAGCAAAACAGACAAGATTTTACTTTCTTGAAGTTTATACTCTAGTAAGAGAAAGATAATAAACAAATACATAATTAGTAAACAAACAAATAAATACACAAACTAAGTGAAGATAGTGATACTTAATATGAAGAAAATAAGACAAGGTGCTATGATAGCCACAGAAAGTGGTCACCAAGTGGACTGGATGGTCAGAAAGGGCCTCTCAACAGAGCTTATTTTTAGCTGAAACCTAAATGACAAGAAGACACCAGTCATGGAAAGATCTGAAATAATAACACTACGAAGAGGGAGAATAGCCTGCCATTGCCCAAAGATGGGAAGGAGCTCACTGGGTCCAAGGAGGAGGAGAAAGGCTGGTGTGGCTGGAGAGAAAGGGAGAGAGGCATGTGATATTAAGTCAGTGGCAATCAGATCATGCAGAGTTTTGACGAAGATGGTGATGAATTTGTTGTATTATTTTAAATGAGTCGAGAACTCCATTGAAGGGCTTGATAATAACATGACATGCTATGATACGGACTTTGAACATAGCACATGGGCTACTGAGTGAAGAATGGATTGTTGGGGGAAAGATGACAACTACTGAGTAGGCTATCAGAGGAATCTAAAAGAGGGACAGTGATGGCTTGGCTCAGAATTGTGGAAGTGGAGTCTGAATGTGGTTGGATTTCAGATATAATGTGGATTTGGGGTATTATTCCTGCAAAATTAGATACTGGTTGAGAAAGGAAGAGGGATCAAGGATGGCTTAATGTCTTTCTTTGAGCAACTGGGTTACTCACTCTCTGAGATGAGAGAGATGGATAGGAGTAAGGAAAAATAAAAAGTTTTATTTGGACATGTTGAGATGCCCGCTTGACATTCCAGTGGAAATGTCAGGTTGTAGGTTATGTGTGCCTGGAGCTCCACGTAGAATTCAAGTCCAAATATATAAATCAGAGCACTACCAGCTCATTAAAAACATTAGACTGGGTAAGATTGCCTAGTAAGAGTGGAGGGAGGAAGTAGAGAGACAGAAAGAGAGAGAGAGAAGAGAAAGGAAGAAAAGTAGAGCTTCAGGATCACATTAACCTTCCAAAAATATCTTTTTTTTTCTTTTATTAGGGCATTTTCCTACTCCCTTGCTCAAAGGTCTCCAAAGCTTCTATATTTCCATTAGAATTCTATTTACTTTAATGTTTAAAATGCTGAATGAAAATCCTATGTCCTTTCCAATTCTTCCAGTCCACACTGACCTTTCCATATTCTGGCAGTTTTTGTACCCTTTGGTATACTGAAGAAGCAACACTGTCTAAAGTAAGTTCTGGCCTTTCCTCTTTGCTACTGAAGATGATCTGTAGCCCTTAGAAGGTCCTGCCAGATATAAGTGTTTATGTTTGCCTAGCTACAGATCTAACAGTGTGATTAATGTTAAAGCCTTTGGGCCACGTGATATGAGTTCTGGCTTCTAGAGGACCGGGGACTAAAGATATTAACTTGATTTCCAGGAGGGCTGGACACAAAGGTCAGTGTATTAGTCAGGTTTCTCTAGAGGGACAGAACGAATAGGTTAGATGCATATATAAGGGGGAGTTTAATAACAAGTATTGACTCATATGATCACAAGGTGAGGTCCCACAATAAGCCGTCTGAAAGCTGAGGAGCAACAAAGCCAGTCCGAGTCCCAAAGCTGAAGAACTGGGAGTTTGATGTTCAAGGGCAGGAAGCACCCAACATGGCAGAAAGATATAAGCCAGAAGACTAAACCAGTCTAGTCTTTCCACATTTTCCTGCCTGCTTTTATTGTGGCCGTACTGGCAGCTGATTAGATTGTGCCTATTCAGATAGAGGGTAGGTCTGCCTTTCCTAGTTCACTGACTCAAATGGTAATCTCCTTTGGCAACACCCACACAGACATGCCCAGGAAGAATACTTTGCATCCTTTAATCCAATCAAGTTGACACTCAGTATTAACCATAACAGTCAGCCATGCAGGCAATATGGGCTTGGGCCTCAATACAAACTCTGGACACCAAGGACCTGCCTGGACTTCCCTGGCTGACAATACTCCCTGCATGTGGCCAAACGTAGTAGGAGGAGTTAATGTTGTCTATGACTCCATGGGGAAAGGAGGACTAGAACTCTGTGTATTAATATTTCCTGGGCACTGCCCAATGTGTCTCTCCTCTTGGCTGATTTTCATCTGTGTTCTTTCCCTGTAATAAATCATAACCATGAGTATAAACAGCTTTCCATGAGCTCTGTCAGTCTTTTAGTAAATTATCAAGCCAGAGGGAAGTTTTGGGAACCCTCCTGATATGGTATAGCTGTGTCCCTATCCAAATCTCATCTTCAGTAATAACTCCCACAATTCTCACATGTTGTGGAAGGAACCTGGTGGGAGGTGATTGAATTATGGGGGCAGGGTTTTCCTGTGCTGTTTTCATAATAGTGAATAAGTCTCATGAGATCTGATGATTGTATTAGAGGTAGTTTCCCTGCACAAGCTCTCTCCTCTTGTCTGCTGCCATGCGAGACATGCCTTTCACCTGCTGCCATGATTGTGAAGTGTCCCCAGCCATGTGGAACTGTAAGTCCATTAAACCTTTTTTTTTCTTCCCAGTCTTGGGTGTGTTTTTATCAGCAGCATGAAAACTGACTAATACACCTCCAAATCTGTATTTGGTGTTAGAAGTGAGGACAGTCCTGTGTGGGGACTTTTCTCTCTAACTTGGTAGTTAGCATAACTCTTTGCACCTTATTTTGATAGTTAATTAGGTTTCTATTTTCTTTGTTATTTAGCTATTTTATGTGATTTGTGTCCTTCTCCGTGGGAGCTGATCTCCTATAGGGCACTTATTTCTTTCATATTCTCCTTAACACCTAGCACAATCTGGGGACTCCTAGTATTTACATTCATACTCGTATTGAATTTAATTGTTGTGTTGAGTCATTATCTTGCTTTTTCTTTTACACAAATAATTGTGTATTGCTCAAGAAATACTTGGGAAAATTTAATCTTTATTTAATTTCCTTTTTGTATTTATTAAAATGAGGGCATTGTCTATGTGTGTTTGACCAAAAGGAAGATATAGGAGGGAACAATTTTTCAGAATGTGATTTTCTATTCTGTTCGACCTCCACTGAGTAAATAATATACTGCAATGTCCTGATGCATAGGCTATAGATTTGGGGGCCTCCTGCAACACTATGAAGAGCCCCAGAAGTTCAGAAACAGGTACTGCTGTGTTTGGAAGAGAAGATCCTTCAGGGAGAACCCTTGAGCCCTGAAACCAAACAGTTCTCTGTTTGGTGTAGTTGTACTTGTCCTGTAAACCTGTACTCTCCAATATGGTGGCCACTACCCACGTGTGGCTACTGGATGCTTGAAATATGGCTAGTCCGACTTGAGATGTACTATAAGTATAAAATGCACACTGGATGTTGAAGATTTAGTAACAAAAAGAAAGTAAAATGTTTCATTAATGATTTGTATAAACTGTTCTTATGTTGAGATGATAATACTTTGGATCTATTGGGTTAAATAAAACATATTATTAAAATTAATTTCACCAGCTTCTTTTTACCTTTTTTTTTTTTAAATGCGGCTGCTAGAAAATTTAAAATTACTTATGTGGCTTACATATTTGTAGTGCATCATATTTCTGCTGGACAGTGCTGATCTAAACTCTGAAACAGTTGCTTCCTATCCAGTCCTGCGACTGGGGCATATGTCTTTATTTCCAGGTGGCAATAACTCAAAGCCTGCAGGACGCAAAAAGTTCTCTCCCCTTGTTTGGGTGCTAGGAAAGAATGCACAGTTTCCCTGCCTGCTTTTTTGTTTCTAATAGTTATTTTCTTTATGGAATTTTTAAGAGATAGGGAAGATGAAGGAAAAGAGTGAGATCTTTGTTTTCCGTTGTCATCCTTCCAGATTTTCTTGAAAAAGCATCTCTAGAAACAAAAGTTTGAGACGCATAGCGAGAACTTAAAAAAAAATTCTAGAAATCATCTTAAACATGTCAACTCTTCTAAGACTTATCTAAAATAGAAGCTTCAAAAATGTTACTTATTTTCCCCCTTTTAAGTTTTCCGAAAAATGTTCCAGAGCCGAGATTGCATATGCCAAGACTTTGTGAAAAGGACTTTTATTGTAATGTTACTAGCTCTGAGAATTTGGCTTTAATAAAGAATCCACATAACCTTCCATGAAATGTCAGGAATGTGCTATTTTAGTAATAACCTTACCTGTGTCCTAGGGCACAATGAATGAGAATCTCCATAACAGAGAAAAAAATAATTGAGAATTGGCAGGTGAAATCATCTAGTCATGATATTAATGATTTCTTCAAAGAAGAAGCTGGCTCCTGACTTTATCAAAAACTCATTAAATGCTTGTCAATTTTATAAAAGGAAATATCTATTTTATTTCTCTAAGTATATAGAGATAACGAGATTTTTAAAATATATAACTGCAGAGGCTATCTCTGGACAAGTTTAACAATTACTAGTAAATAACCAGAAGATGATATGCTAGCCATGGCCAGATGTGAACATTCTGCACACACCCCTCGTGGTGTGCAAATGGTTGGTCATTTTCTGGTGGTTATCAACTGTGAGTGGTCCTGACCCTCACAAGTGCAGCGAGTTTAATTATATCCTGTTTTAAAGCCAGTTTAGTCATTCAAAATACATTTTTAAAGGCTTCCAATGAAAAGCATAAAAATAAAAAAAATCTTTTAACCATAATTTAGTAATTCTCCAGCCTTGATTTTTGGCTTTCCTTGCTGCCTAAGTGGTCATATATTTTATAAGCCTTGCTAATTTGCTGTTAAATTTGCTATTTATATGATCCTAGATGATTTGTTGGACTTCGTTGAACAAAAAAGATTTTTATTAGCAGCCAGTGCTTTCAAAGAAGTGGTTTTTTTCACACCATCAAGGCCACTTTCTCAACTTATTGACAGCTTTATGAGTGTAGCTGGATAAAGAACAGTTTCCTGTATCCAAAAGCGTTTTGCATTCCATGGGGCAAAAACTTGGACTTTTAATTAGGATATAAGAGCCTTCCTTTCTCTCCCAACATTCCCCGGGGGCACAGAGCAGTAACACTCGCATTTAGATAGTTAATCACTTTTCCAGACTTCAGCCCACTGAAATTAGGAAGGTTTTTAGGTCAAATGCTTACCTGGCTCTGAGCCAGCCTAGGATGGTATTTATTTCTGCACATCTGCATTTTGTATACATACACACACCGTTTCTCCTTTCTAACTAATTGAGGGTATTTTGCCTACTGCAGAAACTGTCAGTTGAATCCTGTTTAGAATCTTATTTGAACCTGCATTTGATATTTGTCACAAGAGAATGAAATATATTCTAGACTTTTCCCATCTGAGATAGCTTTCTGCATTCTCCTCATTCCCTCATTCTTGTCTGACCTCACTATCCAGCATGTTTAGAGAACTTTTAAGGTTTCATGTATCTGTTACATTTTTCTTTATTGTTATAATCCTACCAAGTACAACGTTTTTCCTTTTTCAACATGGTATTAGGGCTTTGATTGTGAAAACAATGAGACACCAAACAGTAAGTGAACATTTTGGGGTTCAAAGTGGTAGCCTGGTTGAGATAATTTGGTAGTATTTGTGTGTCTTTCTACCCTTTGGGGGAAGCACATGCCTCCAGAATATGCCAGTTGGCTGGCTTGGGTTTCTTGCCCCATCCTTGCAGAAATTTGCTATCAGATATGCAGACTAAATGGGCTTCTGTCGGGCATATGAAAAAGCATAATCTTAGAGTCTTGACTGGTGGCATTGAGCTAATAATAAAGACACTAGGACCATTTGAGACCTAGTTACTTAAGAAACTGGTAGGTTTTTGATATAAAGATGCTCCTTAGGAAATTTTTCTGAGTTGCCAATTTTTTTGTTTATTTTGTAACTATCTTGAGAAGACCTATTTCTGGACTGAAAAATGAACAAAAATTAACAACCCCCACTCTGCCCAAAACATGGGTTTTTATCCATTGCTCAAAATCTGGTGTTTTAGCAATGCCACTGGTAAACTTCTGCCAAATTTTACTATGTTTGAGATTGTAAAATAGAGACCTGCCATATTATCTCAAGATTAAGATATGCATGCATCTGAGTACCTGGCAATAATTTTATTATTATTATTTTTATTTTAGATTTAGGAGGTACATGTGTAGATTTATTACATGGCTATATTGCATGATGCTGAGATTTGGAGTATGATTTAATCACACAAATAGTGAACATGGTACCCAATATGTAGTTTTTCAACCCTTGCCCTCCTTTCCTCCTCCCGACATTTGAAGCTCTCAATGTCTATTGCTTTCATCTTTATGTTCATGTGTACTCAATGTTTAGCTCCCACTTATAAGTGAGAACATGCAGTATTTGGGTTTCCATTTCTTTGACAATCCACTTAGAATAATGGCCTCTAGCTGCATCCATGTTGCTGCAAAGAACATGTTTTTGTTCCTTTTTATAGCTACATAGTATTCCATGGTTTATATGTACCATATTTTCTTTATCTAATTCACCAAGGATAGGTACCTAAGTTGATCCCATATCTTTGCTACTGTGAATAGTGCTACAATAGACTCACAAGTGCCGGTGTCTTTTTGTAGAGTGATTTAATTTCTTTTGGGTATATACCCAGTAATGGGATTGCTGAGTCGAATGGTAGTTTTAAGTTGTTTGGGAAATCTTCAGACTGCTTTCCACAGTGGTTGAATTAATTTACATTCTCACCAACAGTGTGTAAGCGTTCCTTTTTCTCCATAGCATCATCAACATTTGTTATTTTTAGACTTTTTAATAGTAGCCATTCTGACTAATGTGAAATGGTATCTAAAATTCATATGGGACTAAAAAGGAGCCCAATAGGCAAAATAATCCTGAGGAAAAAGAACAAAGCTGGAACTATTACATTATTGGACTTCAAACTGTACTACAATGGTATAGTAATCCAAACAGCATGATATTGATACAAAAAGAGAAATATAGATCAATGAAACAGAATAGAAAACCTAGAAATCAAGCCATATGCCTGCAATCAATTGATCTTCAACAAAGTCAACAAAGTCAACAATGGAGAAAGGACACTCTATTCAATAAATGCAAACTAGATATCAAAGGAACATACCTCAAAATAATAATAGCCATATTATGAAAAACCCACAGCTGACATCACATTGAATGGGCAAAATCTGAAGGCATACCCCCTAAGAATTTAGAACAAGACTAGGATGTCTACCACTCTCATTATTCAACATAGTACTGGAAGTCCTAGCCGGAGTAATCAGGAAAGAGAAAGAAATAAAAGGCATCCAAATAAGAAAATAGGAAGTTAAATTATCTCTCTTCACTGATGATATGATTCTATACCTAGAAAACCCTAAATATTCCACCAGTACTCGTAGACCAAATGACTTCAGTGAAGTTTCAGGATACAAAATCAACTCACAACAATCAAAAGTTTTTAACTATCTTCTCATGCTTTTTATTTCCATCTTATCTTCCGTGAACACACCTACATATACACACGCTAACACACAAACATTCGCAAACATCTAGGCAATTTACAAG
Organism: Gorilla gorilla gorilla; assembly: GCF_029281585.2. Taxonomy (NCBI): domain Eukaryota; kingdom Metazoa; phylum Chordata; class Mammalia; order Primates; family Hominidae; genus Gorilla; species Gorilla gorilla. Next base: position 28,479,597 of record NC_073243.2, read on the forward strand.
TAGCAAGAAAACCCAAACTAATGTATTGCTCTATGAACCATTTGCTTAGAATGTGCTGACCACTGTGTTGAAGTAATGGGAAAAGTCACAGGATGCAGTAAGCACACTGAACACATTCTGATTTAGAGCTTGGCTGTATCAATTATTTGCACAAAGCTTTTAGAATGCCAATATTTGCAACTAAGACAACTAATGCTGAGTGTTAGTCTGTTTGCTTTTTTAACAGATTATGGTGAAAGTTAGATCTCTTCTAATCTGTGTGAAATACATATTTTCTTCACGGGCTACTTTATATTGATAACCACAGAGCCTGAACTCCAGCATCTTTGGGGGAACCCACTCTGCTCTTCTTGAAATCAATAAGATAGTAAAATTGAATTTTAATATCTTCCATTTCTACCCTTACGATTCTGGCAATTACATTTTTTTTCTTCCTGGTCTAGGCAATCACTCTGCTTGCTCTATTTTTAGCAGCTTATCTCCTGGTGTTTCCTTTTCTGCTACAAGTTCCTTCTCTCACACATGGGTGATCTTCATCCTGTAGAGAGGAGGTCAACCCAGGAGCTAGGGAGTCTCTGGTTAGCTCTGCCCCCTATTAGCTGTGGTGACTTAGGCAGATCAGTTCCTCTGGGCCTCAAGTTCTTTACTCACCTAGAGAAAGGAATTAGACCAAATGTTTCCTACGGTACTTCCCAACTGTTAAATTTTGCTATCCCCCAAAGGCAGCTGCATACATTGGAATTCTTGGTGCAGAAATAGGCCTCAAGGAACAATACATCTAGACGGGTTTCAGAACTTCACTTTCCACCATTTTGCTATAGGGTGTGTTTCAGAAAAAAACTCTCAAACTGTGTTGTCCTCTGTTCTCACCACAACAACGATCAACACAGAAGACTTCTGTGTCCAAACGTGGAGGTTTCTCCCCACCAAAAAACATGCAGTCAATTGTGCAGCAGACACCAGCTGAGTGTCTTCCAAGTCAATCCCGACGTTATCTACCTGGATCCCACAGGTTGAGGGCTCCATACCCAAGACCAACCCCTCCCTCCCACCAGTCATCAGTCTGGGTCTCTAAAACTTTTGATGTCTTCATTTGGCTTTACATTGGGGTTCCCATGATCCCCTCTGTGGGTTCAGTTAATTTGCTGGAGCAGCTCACAGAACTCGGGGAAACACTTACTTATGTTTACCAGTTTATTACAAAGGATATTTTAAAGGATACAAATAAACAGCCAGATGAAGAAATGCATAGGGCGAGATCTGGAAGGGTCCTGAGTGCAGGAACTTGTGTCCCGGTACAGCTGGGGAGCGCCACCATTCTGGCATGTGGATGAGGTCTTGTTAGCTGCCTGTCCACTTTCACATGTTCAGACATCTGGAAGCTCTCTCAAGTCTGTCTTCTTGGGTTATTATGGGCTTTATGATGTCAGCATTCCTTCCCATACGATACAGAGTGGTACCCTGGAATGACGGTCATATGACACACAATCACAAAGGCAGGGAAAGATCAGAGTCCTGCCTTGGGTCAGGAAAAGGAAAAGCAGGAAAAGGATAGAGAAATTGTCTTCTGCGACCTAACACACCCAGAATTATAACAAAAGACCGTAACAAGAGCTATAGGAGTTATGAGCCAAGACCCTGAATGAAACCCTATGCATATCTCATAATACAACAGTGCCCTAGAAGATTCTTATAGCCAATTTAATGCATTTGATGTATGAAATATTTTGGAAATTTTTTTAAGATTCCATCTATGTATTTCACTTTAGCTCTTGGATTTTTTGGCCTTCCTAGTCAAACAGTGCGCACTTTTCTTGTTTTCTTCCTTTTTCCTCTCTTTTTTTCTCTCTCTTTCCATCTTTCCTCCTTCCCTCCTTGTTCCCTTCCTTCCCTCCCACTATTCTTTCTTTTTCCTTCCTTCCTTTCTCTTTTCCTTTCCTTCTTTCTCCTCCCTCCCTTTCTCCTCCTTCCCCTTCCCTTTCTTCCTTTCTCTCTCTCTCTCTTTTTCTTTCTTTCTTTCCTCTCTCTTTCTTTCTTCCTCTCTCTCTCCTTCCTGCCTGCCTTCCTTCCCTCCCTCCCTTCCTTCCTGCCTTCCTACCTTCTCGCTTTCCTTTCTTCTCTCTTTCTTTTCTTTTTTCTTTCTTTCTTTCTCTCTCTCTCCCTCCCTCCCTCCCTCTTTCTTTCTTTTTCTCTCTCTCTCTTTCTTTTCTTCCTGTCTTCCTTTCTTTCTCTTTTCTTTTGTTTTATTTCTCCCTCCCTTCCTCCCTCCTTTCCACTAGTGACAAAACAAGCTATTCCCTCTTCACTTGTTTCATAGAAAAATGCTCCTTGACTCACTGTCCCCTGCTTATGCTGATATACGCAGCCATACTCTCTAATAAACCTACATACCCTCGGATTATACATATAGGAGAACAATTGCTACCTCTATATTTATATAGATATAGTGCCTAGGGGTGTGTGTATGTGTGTGTGTGTGTGTGTATGCACATGTGCTTGTGAGGAAAGAATACAGCAGGCTTTTACTCCTTCACCTCATCCCAGTTTTCTGCTATACAGTTTAATGTTGGGTGTGCAAAAAGACAGTCATCACTTTGTTCTAGATATCAGTATTAGTTATCTATTGCTCTGTTACAAATTACCCCAAAATGTATTGGCTTAAAGAGGTGAATCAATAAATCCAGTCCATACTCAAGGGGAAGGCATTACACAAAGCTATGAATACCAAGAAGTAAGGATCACTGGGAGTCATTTTAGAGGCTACGTATCTCAGGTCTCTAGTATCTAACAATTTATGTTCCTCCCACATGCAAAATACATTCACCTCCTCCCAATGTCTTGAAAAGTGTGAACTCAGAGTCTAATATATCATCATCTAAACCAGGTTCTGGTGAAGAGGAGGCTCCTGGGGTGTAGTATCTTAAGTACTGCTCTTTGAATATAGTTACTCTTGGTCAGTCGACCTGAGAAACTAAAGAGACAAGTTATCTCACTTCCTTATGCCCAACAAACAATGGTAGTACACGTATAGAATCATTGCAATAGGTATTCCCATTCAAAAGGGGAGAAAATGGGAGGCACAAAGGAATTACTGGTCCATAGCAATTCTGGTCCATAGCAATTACTTGTCCATAGCAATTCTGAAACTCAGCCAGGCAAATGTTGGAAGTACTTTAATTCAATTTCACGGAGTGGGAGATTTTCTGTGGCTCTTGGCTCTGCCTTCTGGAATGTTTGTTCTGAGTCATTTCTTTTCCATGAAAGATAGCATATGTTTATAGCTGAGAAACTCTTTCAATCTGCTTCCTGCCAGTAGAATTCTAGGAACCTAAAGATTTGGTCTTTTCCCAGAAGAAGCCATTTCTTAATTTTAAAGCCATCACTTGCCATTGGGAAGGGGTGAGACTTTTCAAAATCATCAAGCGTTAGTTCCTTGTTATTTAAGAGTCCTCTTCTCAATTGAACTCTCTCACATTTTACCATAATCATCAAGGTGAAACAAACGGCAACCTCAACAATTTGCTTAGACATATTTGCTATATTACCAGTTGATTAACCATGTTGTCCTCTCTCTACATAACCATAGACTACAGTGTTGCTATACTCTCTGCCCCTTCATAGCAAACATTTTTCTTACTCCAGTTTCCAGTGAGATTTTCTTCATTTTTCTTTTCTTTCTTTTCTTTTCTTTTCTTTTTTTGAGATGGAGTCTTGTTCTGTCACCCTGACTACAGTTCAATGGAGCGATCTTGGCTCACTGTAACCTCTGCCTCCCATATTCAAGCGATTCTCCTGCCTCAGCTTCTCAAGTAGCTGGGATTACAGGTACCTGCCACCGCATCTGGCTAATTTTTGTATTTTCACTAGAGACGGGGTTTCACCATTTTGGCCAGGCTGCTTCATTTTTCTTTAAGCCTTCAACTGTAGTATCTCCAAAGATTAATAGTTTCTTCCAAGTACTTTCATTAACACTCTCCATAAAGTCCACTGCCTGCTTCCAAAGCCATTCCTACATTTTAGAGTTTTTGGTTTTTTTAAGCAGAAGAACAATTGTAGTATTAAGGATTGAATGGACCTAAAGAGAAATATTGCCATGGCTCTCCTTGATTAAAGTGCTCAGCAAGACTCTATAACTTTTCTGGAAGTCAATAGGGCTAAGAAAAAATTTCCAAGTATCTAGGAATGTTTAATCTTGTACTTTTTGAGGGAAGGGAAATAAACTTGCTAGCCTCTTATGTTTCCTTATGCAGACAGACTCAAGGATTCTGGAATAGCAGCTCATTGTTCTTTTTAGATTTTGAGATTTGGCAGGTTTTTCTGAGAATGCTTTGACTGTGGGTAGTGATTAATGTAGACCATGTCTATTTAAGGTTTTGGCCATGTCAGACATTTAGACTGAGGGTGGCATAACTACCTTAGGACTTTCCCAAGGCTCCAGAATAAAGGATAGAATAAAACCAGGAACTTTTCTATATTCGACAGACAATGGTATGCTTCTTACATTTACCCATTTGTCTTATGTTTTCTCCTTTTTTTGGTTTTACATATGTCACACATATTCGTGTACATGTATCTCCGTATATGTGTTAAGGGTGGCTCTGGTGGTCAGAAATTCACATTATTAATAGTTCAGAAATAAATAATTTTGCTTGAGAAGTTACCTAGGCTTTCATCTTGTCAATAGTAGCCTTCCTAACGTTCCTTCAAAAAAAATTTATGCCTAAGCTCTTCCTGCTTCAATATATACCAATGTATACATAACTATTTCTATCCAATAATGTAAATGTTGGTTTTCTAGGCATTTCTTTAAGAAGGCAGTGCTACTGGGGAGTGTAGCAAAAATCACAACTATTTGCCCAGTAATTCAGGCAATTTATCTTCAACTGGTTTTTTTGGTACTGCTCAGAATCTTCTCCTGAAATAAACCTCATTTGGTTTGAGCTCATTGTACAATGTCTTTCTCCCAACCACAATTTCAACCTTTTTTCTTTCAATAAATATTTATTGAACACATACTATGTGCTAGGTATAAACACTAACCAAGAGAGTTATGATCTCTGCTCTTAGAGAGTTTAGCATATAGTGAAAATATAAAAATGAAAATAAGTATAGAATGAAAATAAATAAGTATAATGTGACAAATATTTTGACAGATAAGGAATATGTGTGGTGGGCAAGAATAGTGAGGAATGTCCTGCTTACAGGTTAGTTAATCAGGAAAGATTTCAATGAGGAGAAAAAGATGAGGCAAAGAAATGCTGAGCCAACTGTGTGGCTGGAGTGCAAACAGATACAGGGTTGAGAAGGCTTGTTGCACTTTGCTAACTCCAAGCAATTTATTGTGTCTGGAATATTGAGTCTAACTTGGGGAGTGGCGAGAGTTCACACTAGAAATGACTGACAGAGTATGATCATGCAGTCATTATACACTATGTGAAGGAATTTGGATTTTATGTGAAGGTAAGATGAGGTGACTTAACCAAACATATATTTAGAAACAATCATTCTGATAACAGCAGTGCTAGACCCAGGTTTTGTGGGGCCTGATAATGTATAATTTGGGAGCTCTCTTTAAGAAAAAAAATAGAATGAATTTAAAAATACAAAATTAGGTTCGCAGTGAATATTTGTTTAGAATGAGAAAACATAACAAATTACAAATTTTAAACTGCTGAGACAAATCAGAAAATCCAGAAAATAAATAAATATGTTTTATGACTTTATTGCCAGCACACGTCTGTTGTCTATAAAAGATTTTCCCCTGCCATGTGCGGTGGCTCACGCCTGTAATCCCAGCACTTTGGTAGGTCGAGGCAGGCAGATGACAAGTTCAGGAGTTCGAGACCAGCCTGGCCAACATGGCGAAACCCTGTCTCTACTACAAATACAAAAATTAGCTGGGCGTGGTGGCGGGTGCCTGTAATCCCAGCTACTAGGGAAGCTGAGGCAGGAGAATCTCTTGCAACCAGAAGATGGAGGTTGCAGTGGGCCAAAATAACGCCACTGCACTCCAGCCTGGGCAACAAGAGTGAAACTCCGTGTCAAAAGAAAATATTTTTCCCCTATGTATGTAGATACCAGACCCTCTTATTCACTTCTTCATAGGGCAGTGATTTTGTTCTATCACTTCCCATTGACAGAATAGAAAGATAATGTAGTTTTTCCTCCATCATGATTAATAGCAATTTGATTATTATTAAAAGTTTATTATTTATCTATGTTTTTTAGAGACAGGGTCTTGCTCTGTCACCCAGGCTGGAGTGCAGTGGTATAATCATAGCTCACTGCAGCCTCAAATTCCCGGGCTCAAGCAATCTACATGCTTCAGCTTCCAAAATACCTGAGACTATAGACACATGTCACCATGCCTGGCTAATTTTTCTTATTATTTGTAGAGATGATATCTTGCTATGTTGCCCAGGCTAGCCTTGAGCTCTGGCCTTAAGCCATCCTCCTGTCTTGGCCTCCCAAAGTGCTGGGATTAGAGTTGTGTGCCAGGATGCCAATTACTAATAGTTCAGAATAATTTTTTCACCTTCACAATTTTTTGGTTGTGTTATACAGATTTTCCAGTTTGTCTGTCAAATTTGAGAAAACAACTAAAGGAGTATTTTACATATTATGAATCATAAGACTTTGATTTGGCATATCAAGGTATCTTACCTTGGCAAATTTGACAAAACAAGTGGCCATAGAAACATACTAAGAAGACTCTGCAAATCTCAGAAGGGGCTAGTGCAAGCAAGGGACCAGGAAACTCAAGTCTTAGTAGCTTTAGAGTACTTCTGCTGCTCAGGAAACAAAGAGAAAATGGACCGAGGAGATGTTGCTTGAAAACAGTAATCTCAGTGGGGCCATGGGCTAAGGCATGTTACTAGGAATGAAGAAGAAATACATATTTGATTTTTACATGTCTCCTTTAAGGAGGAATATAATTGATAGGATTTCGGTAATTGACTTTTCTTAGGGGTTATGCAAGGTGGAAAGGAAGCAAACAGGGAAGACCAGCAACTTTCTGGCTCGAGTCACTGGAGGAGCTGATGTCATTGAGGCTTGAAACATGACTAGGAGATAAGACCTGTGAGTATAATTAAACTTGAGGGTCTGTGTGGTAATTGAGTCAGCAATGTGGGTCTGGAGAGCAACCTGGGTGGTGATGGTGAAACTGATGGGATTGAGAAATTGATGGTGCCATCAATCGGCGGAATGTTGGAGCTGGAGTCAGGGATTTGCCCCTTTGCTGCAGCCAAAGAAGCCCTATAATTACTGAAAGCCAGGCTGATGGCCCTAGAAGTATCATAGAGGCTTGGCTTGCAGCAAGCCCTACCTCTCAAAATGTGCTGGCTAGAGTATCTCATTCACTGTTTCCACTGCCACCACCACACCCTCTTGTTAAACTTGATTTAATATGTCTCACGATAAAAAGCCCCGAGCACTTAGTTCATAGGCTTTTAGTGGGCTGTCTCAGTTTACAGTCAGGTAACAAATCAGGGCATTTTTTTTCCACTTCTGTAAGTTCTAGTTGATTCTTTTTATCATCTTTTCTGGCTATTATAACCAGTCTTTTTTTCCTTACTCATACTCTCTTATTCTGACTTATTCCAGAATAATTTTAAACATTCTTACTTATGTTTTGTGTCTGATAAAAACAACCTCTGAAGTCTTTTCTGTTCTACTGTTCTTTATTATATCGGCTTATTCTCACTCATGGTGTCTTTTTTGTTGTATGCTTTGTCGTTGTTTTCTAGTTTAGTTTAGTTTTCATTTTGACCTTGTATTCACTGGAAATTTCTCAGTACTACAGTAGGAATTCTTTGAGGTCTGCAGTGGGAACAAATTCCCTGAAAAAGATTATGTTTGATCCTGCCTGGAGGCACTGTGAATTCCTGGAATTACTTTAGACTAACATCTCAATTTATTAGTTACTTTGCTTGTTTTTAGATTTCCAATCCAAGTAAAAGCCAGCCCACAGTTGCAAATTATGAAGGGAGACTTTTTCTCTTTACCCAAAGACAAGGTAGTAGTAGGAAACCGTCTTTGCTGTCTTTCTTCATAATGTAGATTTCCGTATTTGTCTTCCGATACTCTATTTTGCAGAGGGTTTTCCAGATCCACAGGAAGTTTTGTATCCAACTCTTCACTTCATCAGTTATATAAAGGAAGTTTTGTTGGGTAGGTGTCATGTTCCTAGACTTAGACTTCTTTCTCTGGACAGTTGCTAAAAGTGAAGATTTGGGTAACAGAGTAATACAGATGCCCTTAGGGTAATCAGCAGCTTCAGAGCTCACTTTGCTGGATTCATGAATTGGCTCTGTAATTGGCCTCTAAGGATTTTCCTCATTTTCTCGCCAGCTCAGTCACACATGTAAAATGATCATTTTTAGATATTTCATTCCTGGTGGGTTATTCAGATTATTGCTGGACCTGGAAGTCAACCATGATTTTCTTATACGTTTCCCAGCCCTGCAAAGCATTTCTAATTGCTTTCTTTTCTCTTGTTGATAAGAGCATGGTGCGTCTTTTACCATACACTCCAATTATCTAGCTTATCTTTCATATCTATACGGAATCTACTTCCTTCACACCCATTTCTTGGAGACCTTTTTTTTTTGTCTCAACTTTTATTTTAGGTTCAGGGGATACATGTGCAGGTTTATTACGTGGGTAAATTGCATGTCATATGGGTTTGTTGTACAGATTATTTTGTCATCGATAAAAGAAAAACTTTAGCTGAATTAAATTTAATGGAGTTTAATTGAGCAATGAATGATTCACAAATCGGGCAGCCCCCAGAATCACAGCAGATTCACAGAGACTCCAGCGCAGCCACGTGGTGGAAGATTTATAGACCAAAAAAGGGAAATGACGTACAGAAATCGGCAGTGAGGTACAGAAACAGCTGGATTGGTTACAGGTTGGCGTTTGCCTTATTTGAACACAGTTTGAACACTTAGCAGTCTATGAGTGATTGAAATATGGCCTTTGGGACCAGGCCAAGGCTCAGTTACTGTTACAGGCACATACTCCTAAGTTAGGTTTTCAATGTTGTCTGACTATTAAGGTAGGTTACAGTTCATCCATCCACAAGGACTCAAATATAGAAGTACAGAGTCCTTCTCAGGCCATATTTAGTTTGCTTTAACATCATCCAGGTAATAAGCACAGTACCTAATAGGTAGTTTTTCCATTCTTACCATTCTCCCACCCTACACCTTTACACCCTTAAGTAGGCCCCTTGTTCCCTTCTTTGTATCTATGTGTAGTCAATGTCTAGCTCCCACTTGTGAGAACATGCCATATTTGGTTTTCTGTTCCTTTGCTAATTGGTTAAAATAATGGCCTCCTGTTGCATCCATTTTGCCGCAAAAGACATGATTTCAATATTTTTTATGGCTGTGTGGTATTCCATGGTGTATATGTGTATACCACATTTTCTTTATCCAGTCCACCATAGACGGCCACTGTGGTTGATTCCATGTCTTTGCTATTGTCAATAGGACTGCAACGAACATATGCATGCATGTGACTTTATGATAGAACAATTTATATTCCTTTGGGTATACACCCAGTAAGGAGATTGCTGGGCTGAAAGGTAATTTCGTTTTAACTTATTTGTGAAATCTCCAAACTGCTTTCCACAGGGGCTGAACTAATTTACATTCCCACTAGCAGTGTATAAGCATTCTCTTTTCTCTGTAATTTCTTATTTTTTGACTTTTTAATAGTAGTCATTCTGAATGGTGTGAGATGGTATCTCCTTGTGGTTTTGATTTGCATTTCTCTAATTATTAGTGGTGTTGAGCATTTTCTTATATGCTTTTTGGCTGTGTGCATGTCTTCTTTTGAGACTTCATTTCTTGGAGACCTTGAACATTCTACCCCACTATGAACCAGTGACTTTTCAACCACCATCCTGAGATCTCTTTTCTCTTGCTAGGGTGAACCTACTATTTCCTGAATCCAATGGCTTCCAATATTTTGAATGTTTCTGCATTTTCCTTATCATTTCATTAAACAAATTCTCAGTTATTGGACACTTTTAAGTCCATTCACATCTAAAAATGCCTTTATTTTGCTCTCAAACTTGATGGATTTTTTTGTATGAAATATAGGTTTAAAATAAATGACCTGAGCTTCCAGTTTTACTTCCAGCATCTGAAGAGCTCAGAAGTCATCACTCTTGTCCTCACAACAAGAAAAAAGCTGAACACATTAATAATCAATAACTTTTCTTGGACCATATTGAGAATTGAAGTCCCAGGGCAAACCACCTTATAAAATCTGGAGAGACTAGCAAATTCAGAGTCACAGCCAAGATATTTCTACCTAGAGCAACAGTCACTAAAGCCTTAAAGTTAAATCTTTATCACTAAAGATATTCACATGAAAGTGAATATCTCCTAGGGCTGCACACTCATGGGTTTTACTTCCAGGAACCCCACCAGGTTCTTGCAGTGAAGAACAAGGAAAGATCTCCTGGTTTTATATATATATATATATATATATATATATATATATATATATATATAATAGTGGGGGGAGGAAAAAAGAAATCTTTTGGAAATGCCCAGAGTATTCTCTACAACAAAGGACTACTCTCTAAGGGGCATGACTTTTCCAGGGCCTATGAGAGCCAAGGAGAAGGTCACTTACCCACCTCTGGTCCTCTCTGTACTTCCTGTCTCACATAAGCAGAAAGAAGGAATGCTAGGAAACATTTGTGAAAGTCACAACCCAGGAGCACAGTTCCACTGAAATATTTAATCATAAGATTTTAGAGTGCTTTCACTATCCTACACCTTACTACCATACCAACAGCGCCCCAGTATAAAAACTGTATATTAGAGTTGTAAGAGGAGCAATGTGCAGACTCTGTTTAAGAAGGAGTTCCTAGGGAATCCCAAAGACAATAGGGAAGACAAAAACAGGGACACTAGAAGAATTTGAAGCTTCTGTCACATACATCTGCAGGAAACATTAAACAGCCCAGCACCTGGCCAGATTAACATAAAACCTCACATTAAAGTGCTTTTACCTCAGTTCATACAACCAATGCATAATGCCCAGCTTTCATTAAAAAAATCACAAGGCAAAAAAGTAACACAGAGCAAAGACAGAAGGCAAGCATCAGGAGCAGATTCTTATATGACACATATTTTGGAATTATGAGACTGGGAATTTAAAATAAATAGGGTAGGGGCTCAAATAAAAAAAATGATGAGCTGCAAGAATGATTAATAAAATAAGCAAAGAGATAAAAACCCTAAGCATCAAAATAAAATGTTAGAAACCAAAACACAGTAACAGGCATGGAGAATATCTTTAATGGTTTCATGAGTAGACTGAATGTGGCTGAGGAAAGAATCAGTGAGCTTGAGGATATGTCAATATCAGCTTTCTAAACTGAAATGCAAAGAGAGAAGAATTTTTTAAATACAGAAAAAATATCTGAGAAATATGGGACAATTTCAAAGGTATAAAATATACACAATTGCAACACTAAAAGAAAGAGATAACAGAGTAGAAAAATATTTGAAATAATAGTGGCTGAAAATTTTCCAAAAGTAATGACAAATACAAAACCACAGATCCCAGAAGTTCAGAGAATGCCAAGATAAATACCACAAACTATGCCTACTAGGTACATTATATTCAAACCAAAAAAAAGTAAAGACAGAAAATCTTGAAAAAAGCAGAGCTGCGATTTGGAAATTTACCAACAGAGGATAAGTTATACAAGCTAGAAGAGAATGGAGTGAAATATGTAAAATGTTGGGAAAAGAACAAAACCCACCAACCTAGAATTCCATACACAGAGATTTTTTTTTTTAATTTCTAATTTTTAAAATTAGAAAATAAGTGCTCCTTTTTCTCCACAACCTTGCCGGCACCTGTTATTTTTTGACTTTTTAATAATAGCCATTTTGACTGGTGTGAGATGGTATCTCATTGAGTCTTTGATTTGCATTTCTCTAATGATTAGTGATGTTGAGCTTTTTAAAATATGTTTGTTTGCTGCATGTATGCATGTCTTCTTTTGAAAAGTGTCTGTTTACATCCCTGGCCCACATTTTAAGAGGGTTGTTTGTTTTCTTCTTGTAAGTTTGTTTAAATTCCTTTTAGATGCTGTATATTAGACCTTTGTCAGATGCATAGTTTGCAAATTTTTTTTTTCCATTCTGTATGTTGTTTTCTTTGTTGATAGTTTCTTTTGCTGTGGAGAAGCTCTTTCAGTTAATTAGATTCCATTTGTCAATTCTGGTTTTTGTTGCAATTGCTTTTGACTTCTTCATCATAAAAATCTTTGCTGGTGCCTATGTTCTGAATGGTATTCCCTAGGTTGTCTTGCAGAGTTTTATAGTTTTGGGTTTTACATGTAAGTCTTCTATCCATCTTGAGTTAATGTTTATATATGGTGTAAGGAAGGGGTCCACTTTTAATCTTCTGCCTATTGCTAGCCAGTTATCCCAGCACCATTTATTGAATAGGGAATCCCTTCCTTATTGCTTGTTTTTGTCAGATTTGTTGAAGATCAGATAGTTATAGGCATGTTGCCTTATTTCTGGATTCTCTCTTCTGTTCCATTGGTCTATGTGTCTGTTTTTGTGCCAGTACCATGCTGTTTTGGTTACTGTAGCCCTGTAGTATAGTTTAAACTCAAGTAGTGTGATGCCTCCAGCTTCATTCTTTTTGCTTAGGATTGCCTTGGCTATTTGGGCTCTTTTTTGGTTCCACATGAATTTTAAAATTTTTTTTTCTAGTTCTGTGAAGAATCTCAATGGTACTTTAACAGGAATAGCATTGAATCTATAAACTGCTTTGGGCAGTATGGCCATTTTAATGATATTGATTTTTTTCTATCCATGAGCGTGGGATGTTTTTCCATTTGTTTGTGTCATCTCTGATTTCTTTGAGCAGAGTTTTGTAGTTCTCCTTGTAGAGAACTTTCATCTCCCTACTTTGCTGTATTCCTTGGTATTTTATTCTTTTGTGGTAACTGTGAATGTGATTACATTCCTGATTTGGCTCTCGGCTTGAGAACTTGTTGGTGTATAGAAATGCTAGTAATTTTTTGCACACTGATTTTGTATCTAAAGACTTTGCTGAAGTTGTTTGTCAGCTTAAGAAGCTTTGGGGCTGAGATTATGGGGTTTTCTACATATAGGATCATGTCATCTTCAAGCAGGGGTAGTTTGATGTCCTCTTGTCCTATTTGGATGCTTTTTTTTTTTCATCTTTCAGTTGTCCTGTCTGAAACAACTAATATTTTGAATACGAGTGGTGAGAGAGGGCATCCTTGTCTTGTGCTGCTTTTTAAGGTGAATGTTTCCAGCTTTTGCCCATTCAGTATGATGTTGACTGTGGATTTGTCATATATGGCTCTCATTATTTTGAGCTATGTTCCTTCAATACCTAGTTTATTGAGAGCTTTTAACATGAAGAATGTTGAATTTTATTGAAAGTCTTTTCTGCATCTATTGAGATAATCATGTGGTTTTTATCTTTAGTTCTGTTTATGTGATGAATCACATGTATTGATTTGCATATGTTGAACCAACCTTGCATCCCAGGGATAAAGGCTTCTTGATCATGTTGGATAAGCTTTTTGATATGCTGCTGGATTCAGTTTGCCAGTATTTTGTTGAGGATTTTTGCATCAATGTTCATCCAAGATATTGGCCTGAAGTTTTCTTTTCTTTTTTTTTGTATCTCTGCCAGGAGAAAAATGAGTGCTTATATACTGTTGTTGGGAAGGTAGATTAGTTCAACCATTGTGGAAGACAGTGTGGCAGTTTCTCAAAGGCCTAAAGACAAAAATAATATTTGGCCTAGCAATCTGATTACTAGTTATATACCCAAAGGAATGTAAATCATTCTATTAATAAAGACACATGCATGCACCACTATTTGCAATAGCAAAGACATGGAATCAACCTAAATGCCCGTCAATGATAGACTAGATAAAGAAAATATGGTACATATACACCATGGAATACTTTGCATCCATAAAAAAGAATAAGATCATGTCCTTTGCAGGGACATTATCCTTAGCAAACTAATGCAGGAACAGAAAACCAAATACTGCATGTTCTCACTTATAAGTGAGAGCTAAATGATGAGAACTCACGGACACATAGAAGGGAACAACACACACTGAGGCCTATTGGAGGGTGGAGGGTGGGAGGAGTGAGAGGATCAGTAAAAATAACAATAATGGATACAAAGCTTAATAGCTGGGTGCTGAAATAATTTGTATAATAAACTCTCATGACAGGAGTTTACTTATATAACAAACCTGCACATGTACCCCTGAATGTAAAATACAAGTTAAAGAAAATTAGGAAGAAATAAATACTTTCTTAGGCAAATAAAAACTGAGAATTTATCATTAGTGGAACTGCCCTGCAGAAAATCATTCAGGAAGGAGAAAAACATAGTAAGTTAGCAACTTGGATCTACATAAAGAAGGAAACAGCATCAGAGAATGCATAAATGAAGGTAAAAACTTACCTCTTAAGTTCCAAATTGACCTAAAATAACTTTATCTAAAGCAATGATAGTGACAATATATTGGGCAATTATAGCATATGAATAAATAAAATAAATGGCAGTATCTCGCCTGGGACAGGAAAGAAGAATTAAGAAAAGTCTGTTAAGGTAAATGCACTACATATAAAGTGGTAGAATATTATTTAAAGGTGAAATTGTGTTAGTTGTAAATGTATTGCAAACTGTATGGCAAGAACCTACATTTTTGTTAAAAGAAATTGAACTGATAGACTAAAGGAAGAGCTAAAATGGAATTATGCAAAATGTTTAATTAAAACCAGGGAAGACAGTAAGAGGAGAAAAAGAAGAAAAGAAACAACAAATACAATAAATAAAAAACTGTTACAAGCATGATGGATATTCACCCGAGTATTTCAATAATCACTTTAAATGTGAATGATGTGAATAAGCCAATTGAAAGACAGAGGTCTGCAGAGTAAATTTAAAAAAAAAGCTTAACTGTATGTTTACTCCAAGAAACTGACATTAAATATAAAGATAGACCAAAAGTAAAAAGAAGGAGTGACATATACTGTGGTAACACTAATCAAAAGAAGGGTGGAATTGCTGTACTAATTTCAGCAAATTTCAGGAAAAAATTATCAGGGATAAAGGGGATAATTACATAATAATAAAAGGGTAAAAGTTCTCAAAAGATATAACAATCCTTAACCTAACAGCAGAGCATCAAAATATGTGAAGCAAAGATTGACAGAACTGTAAGGAAAAAAATACATTACACCACTATTATTGTTGGAGACATCAGTACCCCTTTTTCCATAGTGATAGATGAAAGAGGCAGAAAATCAATGAGGATAAGGTTGAACTGAACAGCTGTGTCAATAAACTTGACCTAATTGGCATTTATAGAGAGCTCTATGCAACAGCAGAAGAATACAAATTCTCAAGCTTACATGGAATATTCACAAAATTCTGTGCCACAAAACACAGCTTAACGAATTTAAAGTAATAGAAATCATACAGAGTATTTTTTCAGACCACTATGGACTTAACATAGAAATCAGTAACAGAAAAATAGTGGAAATATCTTAAATATTTGAACATTAATTTTTATCTGAGTTCATTTTCTGCTGCTATAACAGAATACCACAGACTGGATAATTTATAAATAAAAGAAGTTTATTTGGCGTGTGGTTCTGGAACCAGGGAAGTCCAAGAGCAATGTACCAGGATCCAGTGTGAATCAACCCACTGGAGAAAGGTGGAAGGCAGAAGGGCAAGAGAACTCATGTAAGAGAGTTCACTTTTGTAACAAAACTAGAGCAGAAGTCAATGAATTTAAAAGCACATAATAATAATAATAATAATAATAATAATAATAATAATAATGAAAATCAACAAAACCAAAAGCTAGTTATTTGGAAAGACCAATAAAAATGGGAAAACTCTTGCCAGGATAGCTAAGGAGAAAAAAGAGAAAAAACACAAATTACCAACAGCAGACATGAAAGAAAGATCATTGCCACTGATCACATAAACATCAAAAACAATAATAAAGAAACAGTATGTAAAACTGCATGCCCACAAATTTGATAATTTAGATAAAATGGACAAACTCTTTGAAAGACATAAATTATCAAAACTCAAACAAAGAGAGGCAGATAATTTCAACAGGACTATATCTATTTTAAAATTAAGTCAATAATCAATAACTTTATGAAAAGAGAGCACCAGGCTCAGATGGTTTTAGTGGTGAATTCTAGCAAACACTAAGGAAGAAATAATATGAATTTTCTACAATCTCTTCCAGCAAACAGAAAATTTAACACTTCCTAACTTATCCTATGAGGCCAACATATTACCATAACACTAAAACCAGATAAACTCATTATAAGAAAGAAAAACCATAGACCAATATTTCTCATGAACATGTGGTAGATAGAATTATACACCCCTCTCAACCCTCACCCCCAATGGTATCCACATTCTAATCCCTGGAATCTGTTACCTTACATGACAAAAGGTACTTTGCAGATATTGTTAAGGCCTTTGAAATGGAATGACTATCCTGGATTAACTGGGTAGGACTAATGTAATCATAAGGATCTCTAAAAGAAGAAACGATAGGGTCAGAGTCAGAGAGGAGACGTGATGACAGAAGCAGGTGTTGGAGTAACATTCTCTGAAGATGGAGGGCAGGGCCAGTAGCCAAGGAATACAGTAGGCCTCTAGAAGCCGGAAAAGGCTTGTAAGTAGATTATCTCTTGAAAATTCCAGAAGGAATGAAGCTCTGCCAGCGTCTCAGTGTTAGCCTGTAACACTCACTTCACACTTCTGACTTCCAGAACTGTAAGGTAATAAATTTTTGCTCTTATGCCATTAAGTGTGTGATAACTTTTTATAGTAGAAAAAGAAACGAATACAACATAGATGCAACAATGTTTAACAAGATATTAGCAAACCAGATCAGAAAAAATGTAGAATAGGAATTGTACACCATGACCAACTGGACTTTATTCTAGGGCTGGCTCAACATTTACAATGAATTAATGGAATTCACAACATCACCAGGATAAAGAAGAAAATCATCTGGTCATGTCAACTGATACAAAAAAAGCATTTAACAAAATCCAATACCCATTCATAATAAAATTCTCAGCAAACAAGGAATAGAGGGGACTTCCTCTACTCTGTAAGGAATACTTACAAAAATCCAACAGCTAACTTCATACTTCCTGGTGAGAAACAGATGCTTCCTTACTAAGATCAGGAACAAAGTAAAGATATTCCTTCACAGCACTCCTATTCAACATATTACTAGTAGTCTTAGTGCAATAAGACAAGAAAAGGAAATAAAAACAAAAGATTAGAAAGGAATAAATAAAACTGCATTTGTTCACAGATAATATTATTTTCTATGCATGAACTCTCTTCAAATTGACAAAAACAATCCCCCAAACCCTTCTGAAATTAATAAACAAATGTAGCAAAGTCATAGGATTCAAAGTTAATATATGAAAGTCAATTATTATTGGAATTTGAAATAAAAATACCATTTACAATAACACCAAAAACTGACATACTTAGGCACACATTAAACAAAATAGCTACAGGAAATGTATGTGGAAAACCACAACACTATGTGAAAAAAATCAAAGATGATCTGTTTATGGTTTGTGAATCTCAATATTGTTAAGACATCAATTTTTCCCAGCTTGATTTCCAGTTTTAATGGAATCCCAATCAAAATCTGAGCAAGTTATTTTGTAGACACTGACAAACTGATTCTGAGTTTACACAGAAAGGCAAAAGACCTAGAATTGTCAGCACAATGCTGAAAACTGCAGAACAAAGTTGAGGGACTCACATTACCTGATTTTAAGAGTTGCTATAAAACTATAATAATTGAGAAAGCATCACATTGATGAAAGAATAATTATATAGATCAGTGGAACACAATAGACAGCCTAGAAATAGACCCAACAAAGTATAATCAACTGACCTTCGACAAAGGAACAAAGATAATTCAATGGAGGAAGAATAGGCTTTCCAACAAATGGTGCAAAATATCAGAGAGGCAAGAGAAAGAAAATGGATCTAAACACAGACCTTAGTACTTTCATGAAATTTAACTCAAAATAGATCATAAGCCTAAATGTAAAATGCAAACAATAAATCTTCTAGCAGAAAACACAGGATATATATATATGTATATATACACATACGCATATATATGTATATATACACATACGCATATATATGTATATATACACATACGCATATATATGTATATATACACATACGTATATATGTATATATACACATACGCATATATATGTATATATACACATACGTATACATATGTATATATACACATACGTATACATATGTATATGTACATACGTATATATATGTATATATACACATACGTATATATATGTATATATACACATACGTATATATATGTATATATACACATACGTATATATATGTGTATATACACATACGTATATATATGTGTATATACACATACGTATATATATGTGTATATATACATACGTATATATGTATATATACACGTATATATATGTGTATATTTATACGTATATATGTATATATACACACGTATATATATGTATATATATATATACGTATATATATACATATATATACGTGTGTATATATATATATCTCTCTCTCCTTGGATTTGATGAGTTTTGATGAGTTTGATGAGTTTTTAGATACAATAAGATAAGTACAATTCAAGAAAGAAAAAAGGGTAAATTGTAGTTTATTATAATTAAAAAATTTTATTCTGCAAAAAACAATGTTAAGAGAATAAAACATAAGCCACAGATGGGAGAAAATGTTTACACAACACATATCAGATAAAGTACTTGTATCCAATATACAAAGAACCCATAAAACTCAACAATAAGAAAACAAAAAATCTAATGACTAAACATGCAAAAGATCTGAACAGATACCTCACCAAAGAAGATGTTGACATATAAGTTTACAAAAAAATGATCGATATTATTTGTCATTAGGAGACCCCAAACTAAAACAATAATGAGATACTACTACTTACTAATTAAAATAGCTATACTTTTAAAAAATGACAATACGAAATTCTGGAAAACATGTATACCAACATTGCTGGGGTAGATACTGATACAGCCACTTTGAAAGACAGATTGGTAGTTTTTTTTACAGTTATATAGTTTTGCCACACAACTCAGCAATGTACATAGACATTTATAGCAGCTTTATTCATCATCACCACAAAATGGAGGCAACCAAGATGTCCTTCAATAGGTAAATCACTAAACAAACGTTTGTACATTCATACAACAGAATATTATTTGGAATTTTCAACATTAAAAAGAAATGATCTAGCCACGAAAACACATTGAGGAATCTTAAATACATATTGCTAAGTGAAAAAAGACAATCTGAAAAGGCTACCTATTGCATAATTCCAACTCTATGACATACTGGAAAATACAAAACTAGTGAAAAGACCAGCGGTTGCCACATGTTTCGAGAAAGGTGGGAAGGACTGAACAGGTAAAACCTAGGTAATTTTTTAGGGTGATTAAACCCTTTAGTTTGGTAATACAATGGTGGATACAGACATCATGCATTTGACAAAACCATAGAATGTCATAGTAGAGTAAACTTTGATGTGTGCAAATTAGACAAAACCAATCCAACCTCAGTGATGTTTATGACAGGAAAAGTTCAACCTAAGTAACTTTGAAAATGGGTGGATTCTGTAATTCTAAAGGTAAAAGGATCTGCACAAAAGGACTATACTTTAGTTGATAAAGTTGCTTCCCATGGGTGTAGAGTTAACAATTCTGATTCTGTATATGTATACTGGAATTGAGCAATCAAGTTCAATCAACTGGATGGCAGATAGTGGGAAACAGGTTTCTTACTGTGGGAATGGTAGTTCGTAGGTAAGCGAGGAGGGAGCTAGAATAATCCATATGGTAGTGAATTATAGCTGAATTCATATTTAGCTTAATATAGACCCAGATTGTTACCTATAGAAATATTTATAGATGCGTGCATAAATATGTAATAGTATACACACATATATTTCCTTGCTCTGTCAGCTTAGAGAGCCTGGAAGCAGTAGTACCCCAGTAGTAAGGAACACACCTTCCTCAGATCTTATTTTCAAATACCATCTTCAATAAAAGAGGCAAGGCTCTTTAGATAAATGGCTGATTTTAGGATCAGGTCAGGAAATATACAAGATGAGCCTGGAGTAACTTGTCATGATAGAAAGTAAGGAGGTGCTCAAAAACCAAAAAAATAGAAACAAAAACACAACAAACACACATTGATGGGGTTATGTCAAAGGTACACAGAAGCCAACCGAAAGAGCTCCTATGGCCAAAGCTGGAATAATTTGGGCGAAGTAAAAATGTAATATTGGATTATAACTCGAATTATAAAATAAATATCAGTGAGTCCAAACTCATATAAAGAAATGATTGATTAATGGGGGAAAGAGGCAAATCTCTCGGCAGACATAGTCTAAATAACTTACATGGATGTTCTACTTTCGTGGATGTGGATCGTGAGGCCCCATTCCTTAAATGTGGGCTGTGCGTAGTACAGTATGAAAAGGGGGAAAAAGAGTAACGTTACCACAGGAAAGCCTGACAAACCTTACCCTAGCCGGGTAATAAAGGTCAACATCCATAGTGATGTCTTGTTGATAGTATTTACCCTTGGTAGGAAGTGAGGAGAATGACGTTTTACTTCTGCGATCTTCTTCCCCTAACCCCATAACCTCAGTCTATACATGAGAAAAAAATTAGACACCTTATAAGAGAAGGACGTCCTACAAAATCTGACCAGTATTCCTCAAAACTGTCAAGGTCATTAAACACAAGGAAGTTTGAGAAACGGTCACAGTCAAAGGGGGTCTAAGAAGACATGGCAAGTAGCACACTGGATGGGATCCTGGAACAGAAAAAGGACATTGGGTGGAAGCTAAGGACATCTGAATAAGTATGACTAGTATTGGTTCATTCAGTGTAATAAGTGTACCATTGTAACAAATGTAACAAAAAGATTGTAAAATATTAATACCAGAGGAGGCTGGGAGATAAGAATTTTTCCCCCTTTCTCTTCTGGAAGTTTTCAGACATTATTTATTTTGTTAAATCCATGCTGTTCTTAAGTTTCCTGACAATGTTTCAGATGTGATCTTCTGTCATTCATCTTAATCTTCACACTATACTCTTTTTATGCTGAATAATTTTGTATTTTTTTCCAGAGTTTCTTTTATTACACATTTGATCATTTTCTTTTCATTTTCTTTTCTTTTCTTTCTTTTTCCTGCCTTCCTCCCTTTCTCTCTTTTTTCTTTTTCTTTCTCTTTTCCTTCCTTCCTTTCTTTGTTTCTTTTTCTTTCTTTCTCTTTCTTTCTTTTTCTTTCTTTCTCTTTCTTTCTCTTTCTTCTTTCTTTCTCTTTCTTTCTTTCTTTCTCTTTTCTCTCTCTCTCTCCTTTTTCTTTTTTTTTTTTTCTTTCCTTTCCTTTCATTTTTTTTTTTCTTTCTTGCCCAGACTGGGATGCAGCAGTTTGATCTTGGCTCACTGCAACCTCCACCTCCCAGGTTCAAGCAATTCTGGTGCCTCAGCCTCTTTACTAGCTGGAATTACAGGCGTGCACTACCATGCCTGGCTAATTTTTGTATTTTTAGTAGAGATGGGGTTTGTCATGTTGGCCGAGCTGGTCTCGAACTCCTGTCCTCATGTGATCTGCCTGTCTCAGCCTCCTAAAGTGCTGGGATTATAGGCATGAGTCATCACACCTGGCCTCCATTTTCTGATCTCTTGTGTGTGTGTGTGTGTGTGTGTGTGTATGTTTGGCTTCTTTTTTTTTTATTACTATACTTTAAGTTCTAGGGTACATGTGCACAACGTGCAGGTTTGCTACATATGTATACATGTGCCATATTGGTGTGCTACACCCATTAACTCGTCATTTACATTAGGTATATCTCCTGATGCTATCACTCCCCCCTCTCCCCACCCCACAACAGGCCCCGGTGTGTGATGCTTCTGATCTCTTTTCTAGTTACTTCTTTTACTAAGATGTTTGACTGCCTGGAACTAACTCTTACTTGTCTTTTTCATTCTGTCTACTTCTATAATTCTGATCTATGTTTTAGGAGAGGTACCCTAACTCTATCTTGCAATCATTCTACTGAT
Source organism: Gorilla gorilla gorilla (assembly GCF_029281585.2). Taxonomy (NCBI): domain Eukaryota; kingdom Metazoa; phylum Chordata; class Mammalia; order Primates; family Hominidae; genus Gorilla; species Gorilla gorilla. Next base: position 28,501,845 of record NC_073243.2, read on the forward strand.
ATTTTATTTTTAATTTCTAATAACTCTTTTATGTATTTTTATTTTTCACTTTTTAGCACACTATTTTTTCTTAAGTTTTTTTTCTTTTTTTTAACTTTCATTGTACATTCAGGGGTTTGTTATGTGGGTAAATTCATGTCATGGGGGTTTGTTGTACAGACTATTTCATCATCCAGTTATTAAGCCTAGTACCCAAACAGTTATTTTTTCTGATCCTCTCCCTCCACCTGCCCTCCATCCTTAAGTAGGACCAAGTGCCTGTTGTTCCCCTCTTTGTGTCCGTGTGTTCCTGTCATTTAGCTCCCATTTATAAGTAAGAACGTGTGGTATTTGGTTTTCTGTTTCTGCATTAGTTTGCTAATGATGATGGCCTCCAGTTCCTTTCATGTTCCTGCAACGGAGATGATCTTGTTTTTTTACGGTTGCATAGTATTCCACAGTGTGTATATACCACATTTTCTTTATCCAGTCTACCACTGATGGGCATTTAGGTCGATTCCATGTCTTTGTTATTGTGAATCAGCATTGTATTTTTAATAGATTCATTTCTACTCAAATTTTATTGAGGCTAAGACATATAACTATCTTATTTGTCATTGTTTTACCTGAATTTTGGGGTTATTCTGCTCAATTATGTGGCCTTTCTTTTTTCCACGCTGCTGATTTTTATCATATACCTTATAATTCTTGGTTTCCTTTTTATATGTAAGAATTAAGAGGCATGCTGATAGTTGTATGGAGTTGATGTAAGGCTTCTGTGCACATTTATAGGTAGGTCTGTCTTGCTGCTGGGCTTCTGGGAAGAGGGAGGCTGGTTTCCCTTCAAGGTGGCCTAAAGTAAGAGAACTTACTGCCTATGAAGTTAAGGTTATTCAAGTGCAGAACCATAAGGGCTTTACTCAGTACCAAAAGCAACTCATTATACAAACTCTTCCTGAGAAATTTGTTTAACTTACTTAGAGGAGGGATTTTTATATTTTTTACTTTTGGAGGAAATAATAGACTTCCTAGGCTCAGGGTGAAGGCAAGGTAGATGGCACTGCCATTCATGGTTAAACCTTCAAATAATTACCTTCTTCCTCTTTTCCTCCTTCCAGGCTTCAATCCACTTTTGTGCCTGTCATCTCCAATCTAGGATCACTTATAAATGGGAGCTGGGGCAGGTCATGGTGGCTCATGCCTGTAATCCCAGCATTTTGGGAGGCCAAGGCAGGTGGATCACCGGAGGTCGCGAGTTCTAGATCAGCCTGACCAACATAGAGAAACCCTGTCTCTACTAAAAATACAAAATTAGCCAGGTGTGGTGGCACATGCCAGTAATCCCAGCTACTTGGGAGGCTGAGGCAGGAGAGTCGCTTGAACCCGGGAGGTGGAGGTTGCAGTGAGCCGAGATCGCGCCATTGCATCCAGCCTGGGCAACAAGAGCAAAACTCTGTCTCAAAAAAAAAAAAAAAAAAAAAAAAAAGAAAGAAAGAAAAAAGAAAGAAAAAAAAAGGGGAACTTAATGATGGGATCACATGAACACAAAGAGGGGAATGACAGGCACTGGGGCCTACTCAAGAGTAGAAGGCGGGAGGAGGGAGATGATCACAAAAAATAACTATTTTGGTACCAGGCTTAGTACCTGGGTGATGAAATAATCTGTACAACAAACATCCATGACACGAATTTACTTATATAATAAGCCCCTGAAAGTAAAAGTTACAAAAAGAAAACAAAAGTAACAAAAGAAAAAAATAGGGTGCTAAAAAGTGAAAAATAAAAATCATGGGTCCTCATGGATCCACCTGGACGATGGACTCCTCCTTACCTGGAGGCTTCTCCTGCCAGGATGCCCACTTCTTGCCTCTATTTCACTCCTTACCTGCTCCCATCTGCCTCTGACACCCGAAACATTCTGGAATTGCTTGTCCGCTGGTGTCAGCCATTCCCCTTCCTATGTGGCCATGGGTTTGTTTCCTTGCATAATGACACTAACATTTCCCTGAAAGTTGGAAGAGAAGGGGAGAGGAGGCGTGTGATGGACCCGCCACCTTGAATGGAAAGCCTTAAATTACTTCTCAAATAAAAAGGCTTCAAAAATCAATGACAAACTGGTGAAATACCAAATTTAACATACATTGATTTAAATTGCCTTTGTCTTCAACGTATAAACAGATGGAAAGCTTTTCGAGGATTGCATTTTATATTTCTATATCTCCTCATATTTTATAGGACTGAAGGGGCCCTTGGAGATCATTCTGCCTGTATCCATGAGGAGACCAGATCTCTGAGCAGTGAGCTCTTAACTGACTGTGGAGAAGCCCTTCAGTTCTGGAGTAAGATCCATCCCACTTGAATTGTAGCTTTTACGCTGACTGCGAGATTTTGAGCAAGTACTGATTTCTCTAAGAGCCATTCTCTAATCTATAAAATGACGTATTAATGGAACATGCATAATAGAATTGTTATGAGGATAGAATGAGATTATGCATGTAAAGTGTTCAGTACCATGCTGCACCTAACACATATTGCTGTTATCATTAATTATTATTACCAAGCAGGTTTAAACTACTAGTGTACCCAATGAACATTTTTTTATGGTACATGATCATCTAATTTGTTATCTGTTCACTTTGTGACATTATAAGTGATTAAAGTTGTATAAGGGAAATGAGAAAAGAAATTTAATTTTGTTAGGAAGAAAGATTAAGAGAAAAAAATTACTGCTACAATGAGGCAAATGGAACAAAAAAGAAAGAAACTGTGAGCAGAGTCCATGGGAGCAGTCCTCACAATCCATATGCATTTGTTTGTTTCGCCTAAGCATTTTGGTGCCTTTGTAAATGCGAATTATTAAGAACAACTTTCAAATGTTTGACAATAGCAGAACTTGGAATTAAGATTGTAAGGAAGTAGATGGATGCAGATACACAGCGTTTTAGAGCAGTTGGATGGAAGAAAGAGAAATATTAGGAAGCATTTTACCTTTCAACATGGGTCTCGATAATAGTGTAATTATACAAACAGCCTTCTGAGTACAGAAAGCAAAACAAACAAAACTTCTGAGTGGGAAGCAAAAAGAAGCCTTAGGACAACCATAAATGAGATAATGCAATGGAAGGAGAGAAGAAGCTGTTGGAGCCAAGATGGAGAGCGGGGTCTTAGGACTGGACACATTTAACCTCAATGTCCAAACCCAAAGATCAATTCTATAGTTATGATTCAGGGGCTGTGGGAGTGGTTGTGGGGAAAAGATACCAGATTCCCTTTTCTCAGTGTTGTATTCATTTTACAGGGTCTCTCTGTAGAGTGTCTGTTTTTCCCATTTGTTTGACCAACACAGGCAGGGAATGAGTAAGCTCCTCCTGGCGTACATTGTCCCGTTTACTGGGTCAGTGTTTACATTCACAACACACCACCCTATATGAGGTGCTCTTTTGGCTAACCCCAGACAGCTGCTAATTAGCAGGTCACTTGCGGGTTAGAGGTGTGCTTGTGTTGTGCTTCTTGGCTGGCTGTTGTGTTATTATAACAACTGTAAATGCCACATGCAGCTGCCATACGGGCTGTGCTCAGAAGGCTGTTTGTACAATTACAGGCATTAGCCAGAGATGGAGCCTGCCAGCTGACATTCAAGAGGCAATAATAACTTAATTTCCCTCACAGCACATTGGCTCTCTAATAGGGAATTTAGTTATTCTCTGGACTTAGGGATGGCTTGAGAATTCCAGCGAGCACATTTTAGTCCAGTTATTATGATCAGGGGCAGGGTAAGCACACTCATAACCAAGTCAGTGTCCTGCCCTAAGATCCACTAAGAGGTGCAATCACTTCATATTATAACATAACTCTTTATTTCCAAAGGAAAATAATATATGTATGTAAATAAATAAATATATATAATATACTTCAGAGAATACATAGGCATTCCAAAGGTAAGATGTCTAAATATACAGGCGTGTGTTTGTGTGTGTGTTTGTATACAGTTGTCTCTTGGTATCCAGGACCTCCCCGATACCAAAATCAGTGGATGCCTCTCAAGTCTCTTACGTACAATGTTGTAGTATTTGCATGTAACCTTTGCACATGCTCTCTAACACTTTAAATCACCTCTAGATTACTTATAATACCTAATAACAATGTAAATGCTATGTAAATAGTTGCTGTACTATATTGTTTAGGGAATAATGACAAGAAAAGGAAGACTGTACTTTTTTTTGCTACAGAAATAATTTTTTTTGGAATATTTTCAATCCAAATTCATTGATCAAATTTCTGGATGTAGAACACATGGATATGAAGGGCCAACTCTGTGTGTGTGTGTGTGTGTGTGTGTGTGTAGTATTCAGGGAAATAAAACTTCAATTGGCTTCAGTGAGGGATTTGTCACAATAAGTACAACCTTAAAAGTGACATGAAAGGTTGTTGCCCACCTAATGTCTTAGTAGTGAGCACAGTTCAGAAAATTCTGTCTGTGTTTGGAATTGAATCAATTTGAAATTCATCTGGGAAGATACTGCGACTGTAGCTGCACTGTGTCTTTGCTCATGTTTTCTCTCAGACAAAATATTTTTCCTTCCATTCTCCATCCAACAAGCACTAGTGAAAATTCCATTTCCTCTGTGATAGCTTTCTTTCTCCTCCTCTTTCTACCTCCAGAGAGATAAAAAAGATCATATGATCTCTTTCTTTTTGGTATTTTTAAGTACAATCATTAAAACATTTTATGTCTCTTATATTATAATTATTTGTGCCCAGGTCTGTCCCTAAGTGTTGACCGGGAGACTTTTCTAACAGCATCTGTTTCTTATCCATCTTTGTAACACCTATGATGTTTTCCCCCAGCAGGTGCTAAAAGAAATTGTTAAAATGATTTAAATATGTACATGTATGTATATATATAAAATATATAATGATAATCATTCTGCATTTTAAAATTTGCATAGAATTTCAATTACGTGGCAAGGGCAGAAATTGTTTTAAAAAGTATATGGATTTGATTTATTTAAAAATAAAACCTACTTTTTGTACAATATGTATAAATATATTTCATTAAATACATATATGTTGTATAATATTAATATTTCATATAATGTTTGTATCTATATATTTATACATGTATTTATTCCTATACACATTCCTCATATTTATTCATATCCATATCTATGATTTGGCTATTCTGTGCAATTTAAATAAGATTATAAAACTTTTAAGGATCTAGAAAGATGTGATATCCTCTGAAATGACAAAAGAAAGCTACAAAACATTACACACACTATGAATATAGCTTTGTATTAAAATAATCTAGTAATAAATGTTTGTGCACCAAAAGTCTAGAAAGATAAGCATAAATGATAATATTGTGTGTTTCTATGTGGTGGGATTTAAATTGCTTTTTATTTTGCTAACTGTATTTTGTAAAATGTCTGCAATGTGTATATAATGCTGTTGCATTCATAAAGAAATTATTGTTGATATATAATTTGATTAATGGAGTCCCAAAATTCCATATGAAGAAAAATTTTAGCATATCTAAATTCTCTTTAAAATTATGTCCAGGCCATAAGTGTTAGTTTTCTATGCTTAATGAACAGGCTTAATTTATTTTCTATATATTAATACCTCAGGGTTGAGGCAGGTGGTGTGTTTCAGAGCTCACAGGTGCAACAGGGGGTAGGGGTAGAAAGTCAATATATTTTGAAGAGAAAATGCTGGCACTGGAGTTAGAGCAATATTAAATGAAGCACGGGCTTTGCGTGTTTAGCTATGTGTTTATTTCTTGTTTATTTTGTAAGAGGGTCAAACTTAGATTAAACACTGTCAAAGGAACAATCAACTAAAGCTTGATGAGCTTATACCACATTTCAGACAATGCTGTTCATACTGATATAGGGTCTCTTTTAATCTTCATAGCTACCCTTTAAAGTAGGCTTTTACAAAATAATTGTATCCATTTTACAGAAGAGAAAATTCAGGCCAAAATTAGACAATTTTCCCATGTCATAGTTGTGGAGCTAGAACTCAAAACCAGTCTATTTGACTCTATAGCCCAGGCTATGTTTGCCTTCCAAATGGCAAATATTGGTGAGTAAAGGGCTTCAGTGTATTTTGGTGTTGTGGTTCTTTATGTTTTGCTCTCAAGCTTGATTTTATATATTATGTCACGAGCAAAGGCTGTACTGAGTGCAGTGGATGGGTTTAGTGTCCTTACCCACAACCTCTTCTCAGGGCTAGTGGTACTCAGGGGAATCACCTTGTCAGGAGATTGCATCCTCCCTCCTCACGCCAGTGGCAGAGAAGGAAGGCAACCAGAGGCAAATGATTGACATGTGAGCGTAAGGTGGGCACTTACTAAGTTCTTACATTGTTCTAATGGTGTTTTGTTTTGAGCCAATTCTCTAGTATGTTTCAAGAGTACAATCATATCATATACTATGAGTGGTAAGTTTACCTCCTCTTTCCCAATGGTTTCACCTCTAATTTCTTACAGTTGGTTAATAATATTGGCCGGTGCCTCCAGAAAGAGGAAAAAAACAAATGTCCATGATCACTATTAATGAACATTCTTCAATTGCCCCTAATTTCCATAGAAATCCTTCAAGTATTTTTTAATGAAGTAGGAGGCTGGCTTCTGGATTGAGATAGATGTATTTTTTGCATCTATGCATCTCTTTGCTTTATTAATTTATTTAAACAACGGAATTACTAAATTGCAAAGGTAGGGGAATCAATTCATCTTAAAAGTTGGTTAAAAAAAGGGAGAGAATCAACCATTCCTTGTGTGTTTCCCTATTTGATCTGTGCCATGGGTTGTTAATTATCAGGTGAGAGAAAACATCTCTTTTCAAAGTATTTCAGCTGATTCATGAAAAAAAGAAATGACAGAATTAGATTGTTGGTGTTTTGCAATCTCCAATGAATTAATGGATCTAAGCATTGGGCATCAATGACTGAACATTGTAAGGAGAGAAAGAACTAGATATTACATGTCTTCTGATGGGAGACCACAATCCCACCTTCATCTTGCTGAAGTATCAAACCCAAGTCTGATCAAACCATTAGATCTAGATGTTAACGTGCAGGAAATACACAGGACAGAGGGCTATGTGAAATTGTACCATGAGTGTGCAATCTGTAAAATTCAGACTGTGGGAATATCCATGTGGCTTATGTTTCTCAAACAGATAAATTGTAAGAAAAATAAAAGAATAAAAGGGGAACTCGTCAATTAAAAGAAACTTAACAGGCGTACCACGTTTTTTTAAGTTCGCAAGTATGGTAAAATGTATAGATATACACTTGATAATAAAGCAATACAGAAGTGCAAGGAGGAATTACTCTAAAGGTTAGGACGGTAATACTTTTATGGGGAGGGATAGGCTTATAATTGAGATAGAACACATGAATTTGTGAATTTGTTGAGGACTTGGTCTGGTGAATATTCAAAGCAGCCAGCTTTACAAAGCTAAGATTACCAGGAAGATAGTTATCTAGGAAGCAAAGCAGTTGCATCTTTGGTACAGCAGGTTGCTGGCAAACCAGCTTTCTGATAAAGGAAGACCTGATTTGTAGCATCTTGCTCATTTTTATGATGTAAACACTCCAACCATGGCCATTTTCAAGCTACCAAGGAGATGTCACTAAACGTGGAGATGGGAGATGTGTTTATGTATTCATCCATCTGACATTTCACTGGCTTGTGAAAGCCAGTTCCGGGAGACTGCTGAGAAAATGGTCACCGAAGATAAAGCCCATGATCTTCCACCTTTGCACTTGTGGGGTTTATTGAAATATGTTTTTATGAACATAAACTTTGCTCTGTTTTGATCAACACTCAACGTAAGATAAATGACCTTTGTAAGAATCAAGCCGGGGGATCAGCGGACCCTTGATCCTTTGCTTCCTTTGTCCTTTGCATTAAGAGATGCCCACTCTTCTACTGGAAGAGGGCCAAGAGTATTTCTGAACCCTGGTCTTATGTTGTAATGAAAAAATTCTTAGAAGAAAGTGTAGAGGATGAAGCTGAGCTGGTAAATAATTTAGGATGCCTGAGTTACTGAAGGGCATGGGGAGAGATGGCTAGGAAGTGAGATGCTGGTGACTTGAAGGATTAAATAATATCTGCCTCTGGGTGATATGAGGGTGGAAAATAGAAGGAATGCAGCAAAACTCCAAAAGTCTCTATGTGCTACCCTGTGGATTAAGCCAACGTATACCTTTCAGGGAAATCAAATTTTATGGCTTAATGACTTTTGAAAACTGATTTAGAAGACATGAAGTATTAATACAGCCTCCCCGGGCGTCTCCAGGCTTTCAGGGCACTGAGACAGCTCATGAAGCAAAGTTTCTCCAGAATTGCTGTATTGCTGTTTCCAAGGTCACCAGAAGCTGGGAATCTGGCTCTGCCTCTGAATCACTTAAAATCCAGCTTCCTGGTCCCTACTCCAGAACTACCAGATCAAAGGATTATCGGAGCAGGGCCTGAAAATACCTGTTTTCCAAAAAACCTCTCTCATGGGTTCTTAGATAACCAGTCCACAAATTGGCATTTTGGAAAAGCAAAGAAAGTGGTAAAACCCTTAGAAACATTAAATTTAACAGAGATTAATTGAGTGAAAAACCATTCACAAATCGGGCAGTCCCTGAAGCAGAATAGATTCAGAGAGGCTTCAATCCTGCTGTGTGGTTGATTTATAGACAGAAACAGCCAGGCTGGTTACAGCTCAGCGTTTGCCTTATTTGTACAGGGTTTGAACAGTTGGCTGCCTGTGATTGGCCAAAGCTCAGTGATTGGCAGAAGAGTAGGTTACAGTCGGTTTACATTCCCAGTTAGGTTAGTGTTCAGTATGTACAGATAAACTTTTAGGCTGGGCATAAAATATAGAAAGAGGCAGCTTTGGACTAACTTAGTAGAAGTACTAACAGCTCATAGAAACATATTTTGGGGCAGAAAACATGGCAGGAAGGAGGAAGGACTGGAGTGAAAAAGAGAGGACAAAAGGAGCAACTATTTGCCATAAAGCTCAAAATGTGGTCCAGGGACTCAGCCTGTGATTCAGCGTCTCTGGCACCCTTTCCCACGCGGATGACATCTCTCTGTCTCTGGTCTGCACCATTCTAACTTCACGTTGAGTTTTTCTAACCACATATATCCAGATCTAAGATAAATATTTCTAGCAAGACTCTGCTACCACTCCTGGGCCCTGACACTTTCACAGGGGATAAGCGATTTAAAGCAGCCATTAATCTTGAGTTATGGACCGTCAGACGTAGCGTGCACAGGGGCAGCGGGGGTCGCGAACTTGACTCAGGGACTCTCTCTGAGATGGTAAAATCACACCTCATAAATGCTCTTCTGTGAACAAAATGTGCCTTTCCTAACACTAAGGAAAATCAGGTAAGGAGTGAGAACAACACAGTGAAGAAGCTTTTTCTCTCAGTTCCCATTAGACCGAAGTTTCACCTTGTTCATTTCACTGAAGGAAATGCAGTGTGTTACGTCTCCAGCCCTGTTCCTTGCAGACCTTAAACCCTCGGTACAGGAGAATTGCCTTCCCACTCTCTGTGAATCCAGTGGACACTCAGAAAACATGAACAGTCTGCAGCTGCTTCAAGAACAAGATCCGGGAATATAAATATGCAATATACTTCAGTACTTGAATTTTGCTTCCGAGTCAAAGGGGGACTGTGGAGTTGAGTCTCTAACTTCAATAACTACAGAGGATCTCACTGAAGTACTCGAATGAGTGCAGGGCTTTCCACACTGTCCTCTATTTTAATAATATAGAACTGTGGAGAGTTGTGGTTAAGAGCACAGGTTTTGGAATCAGAAGGTGCTGAATTTGAATCTTGACTTGACCCTTTATGATCTTAGTTACCTTTTTTAGCCTTTATTATTATTATTATTATTATTTATTTTTTGAGACGGAGTGTCGCTCTGTCGCCCAGGTTGGAGTGCAGAGACACGATCTTGGCTCACTGCAAGCTCCGCCTCCCGGATTCACGCCATTCTCCTGCCTCAGCCTCCGGAGTAGCTGGGACTACAGGCGCCCGCCACCATGCCCGGTGTAGCCTTATTAAGACTTTCTTTCTTGTAAGATTGGTGTGTGTAAGTATGTGCACACCTGTATATACATTGGTAATTATATATAACAATATATTCACACATATGTATACATTTGCTTCATGGAGCTGTCATAAGCAATACATAATGTAATTTAAGCGGAGTTCTTTGTACTTTTCCCCAGTAACAGTAATTGCTGTTTACATGTTATTGCCTTCTAAATGTGCTCCTAGTACTCCACCATATATAAACTAGAAGGAAGAAAAATCTGTCCTTACCATCTTATTTTGAAAACCAGGTGATTAGAGGCTGTTAGTCACAAATTGATGGTATCATTCTTTGCAGTATCATATGCTATTACACGATTCTTTCTTCAAAATTATGTTCTTGCATTATTTACATATTTAGTCAATTACTGTGTCTCTGTGAGCGTGTGTGTGTGTGTGTATGTGTGTGTGTGTGTGTTACATGAATAACTGAGGGGTCTGATTTTCTGTGTCCCGTATCTGTAAGGGGAAAACATTGCAGACAGCCTGTCATTTTAACAAATCTCCCTGGCGATATTTTTACACATTAAAGTTCCAGAGTCTTTCTGAATTCTCTTCTTTTATGTATTCATTCATCTGACAACTATAAACTGAGTGCCAACTTTGTCCCAAAAGTCGAAAGGGTTAAATATTGCCGAGAGAGTCCAAGTTCATTTAGGCTATTCTCTAACCCTCAGAAACCTTGACTTTATTGCTCAGGAGATAAAACCACTTCCTTCACCCTGTGGCCACAGTAGCATTCTCTTTGGCAGGCACATATGAAACCATGACAGCGGGAAGGGACTCGTGTCTGCTTGAAACAATGACTATTTCAGTGTGGAGAGACATTAAGGTGTGCTGGACCAGGCCTCAGGGAGGAACACAGTCCTGAGAAATGAGCCTGGAAAAGGTGGGTAGAAGGCAGATTGTAAATAACCGTTCCGATTTAGACAGTGCCACCGTGTGTCTGGCACTTTGCTTTACAAATGTTATTTTATTTAATCAGCATAACATATAGGTATTATTATAACCTGACATTAGCACATCAAGAGTCTACTTTTAACTCCAGCCAGGGCAAAGAAACTTGGAAAACAGAAGCATTCCCATCAGGCAGCCATGCTGGGCAGCAGAAAACTGTGCAAAGCGAAATGCAGATCCAAAGTCTGAAGTGTCAATTATATTTCTAACAATTGCATATGGACTTCATTAGCCTGCTAAATGGTACCTATTTTAGCATCCCGCCAGCTGGAGGGATTTCTAGTAGGAAACGTGAGAAGGGAATAAGTCTAGGAATCTCAGGTTCCCCAGGGCCTTCTGGAATTCATACAGATGAAGCAAGATAAGGTCAGCTCTAACCTCCCTTCCCTTCTTCCTGCACCCTCTTCATAGTTAGCTCATGAATGAGTAAGAGCAGAGCACCTGTATCTGTCTCTAGGAAGCCGGGGCTGCTTTTCTTGCATCCCTTTGGGCCTGTGAGGCTGAGTTCCCCTCAGGGATGGCAGGCAGAAGGAGAAAGAATTCGTTCAGCACCAGCTCTCTGTGGGAAACTTGTATCTCTTTGACATGAGGATTCTTTATTATATGCTTCCTATTACATCTTTAGCAGAGCTTTGTGTTGGCTTTTCCCATAGGTTAAATATAATGATGGGTAACCTAATCCTGAAGGTAACAGAATAATCTTAGAGGACACAAGGCTCTATTTAATTCTTGCCAAATGACAGAATATACCCAAACTTTGAACAGGCCCCTACAGAACTCCAATAAGTTTTTGTGTCTTGCCGAGCTTGGAGCCAGCGTCTTCCCTTTCTATTCTTTTTCCCACTCCCAGGCAGGATCTGATTTCACACCAATTGGTCTGTAAGAGGATAATGGTATCACAGTTCAAGACAGGCAACCATGGAGAATTGTTTTATATGCTTCTGATACTCAAGAAGTTTCAGTGGCCTGGGCTTGGTCTCAGTTTTCAAGGAGAGTCAATTCCAGGGCAGAAGACAGTGTGGCAAAGTAGAAAAAACACAGGTTTTGGAATCAGGTTGACATGGGTTGGAAGCACAACTCAGTCTCTTGTTAGCTATGATCTTCGTCAGTGTCTGGGCCACAGTTTTTTAATTAGTAAAATGATGATAAAAACATACCTAGCTAGTAGAAATTATGCAGGAAAAAAATTAAGGAAATGTATAGAACGCCATTTAGCGTCGGGGGTGGAACATCTTTTCACATGTGGGTTCATCTTTAAGATCATTTGAAAATAGAGGGTTGTCCAATCAATTCTTCCCATACTTGGGATTGCAGCTCTGCTCTGCACAGTCAACAATCATTGTGTTTGACATTGGAAGAGTAGGAGGTAATAATTTTGATATGTTTGGAGACAGATTTTCTACCTGAACACTTTCTCTCTTTCTCTCTCTCTATGAATATGTATATATATATATATACACACACACACACACACACACACATATATAAACACACACATATATCTGTGTGTGTATATATATGTACACACATACATATATACATATATGCACACACACATATACACATACATATATATTGTACTGAGGGCCTTTTATATATAGTGAAATAGACATTGTTTTAGGTGCTGAGGGTTTATGCAAATAAGAAAAGCACAGTCCCTGTCCTCAAGGAACTTACAGACTGATAGGGGAGCTGAGTGCTACAGAGGTGGTGATAGACGGCAGGTGCTTGGGCTGCAGTGGTTGACAGAGGAGGCTGAAGTCAATTCTGTCAGCAATGGGAAAGAGTGAGGAGAGGCATCAAAGAGAAAGTAACTCTTGAGCTAAGACTTGAGGGTGATTTGCTGTTTTAAAGAAAGACAATCAATGGCAGCAAGTTCTAAACAGAGAGAGCTGCTTGGGCAAATCAATGAAACTGCCTAGGCAGATCAGGAAATAGTTAAAAGTTCACAGTGGCAGGAGCATAGAGCAGGAGAGAGTCCACAGATGAGGATGAGAGTTGTCCTGGGACCAGGTTCTGAAGGGTTTACAGAACAACTTAAAAATTAGACTAGTCCCAAGTTATGGAATAAACAGAATTTTCTCTGTAAGGAAGTGGGATAATTATATTTCCAATTTAGGAAATCACTTTGGCTGTAATAATGAAAAGCACCTCTTAGAAGTTAAGTTGTCTGATTCACATTTTCTGCTTGGGGTTTGTAGTATTTCTTGTGTCTTTGGCTTGAAGTTTTTCATCCAGTTTGGGACATTCTTAGCCATTATCTTTGTGAATATTAAATCTGCTTCATTCTCCCTCTGTTGTTTTTCTGTAAATTTTATCATGTGCCATACGTCTCTTAGAATCTTTTCCAAATTTTTCTTCCTTCTTTCTTTCTGTGATTATGTAATCTTTGATGTTATCTGTTTTTGTAAATAAAGCTTTATTGGAACCCAGCTATGCCCAGTCATTTGTTTATTGTGAATGGCAGCTTTTTGAGTCCAATCAGAGGTGAATAGTTTCAACAGCGACTGTCTGGCTACAAAGCCTAAAACATTTACTATCTGGACCAGAAAAAGTTTCCTGATCTCTGGGCTGATCTATTGTTAAGCAATCTATTGTGTTCTTTGTTTCAATTATCCTTTTGTTAAGCTATGCAATTTCTAGTTGATTCTTTTTGTTTCTAGTTCTTTGCTTAAATTCTCCTTCTTTGAATTTTTAAACATATTAATCAATTACAACTATTTTAAAATGTATGTCTGAATAACACCAATCTCTTTTGGGCATCTCTTCTTGGTTTGTACTGACATTTTTTTCTTCTCTTGTGTTTTGGCCTTTTTGTGTCTGGTCCTCTGGTGTAATGCTTATTAAATTGTGACTGGTTTATGATATATTCCAGGGTAATTTTGAAGCTTTTGTCTAGATGAGATTTTTTTTTTAGTTTAGATAGGATCCACTACAGTTTCTTTCTTTTTTTTTTTTTTTTGAGATGGAGTATTGCTCTGTCAGGCTAGAGTGCAGTGGCGTGATCTCAGCTCACTGCAACCTCCACCTCCCAGGTTCAAGCGATTGTCCTGCCTCAGCCTCCTGAGTAGTTGGGATTACAGGTGCCGACCACCATGACTGGCTAATTTTTGTATTTTTAGTAGAGATGGGGTTTCGCCATGTTGGCCAGGCTGGTCTCGAACTCCTGAGCTCAAGTGATCTGCCTGCCCCAGCCTCCCAACGAAACATAAAGGACTATTTTGCATACAAATAAAGACCCTGAATCATACATTTGGTTGAACAATGTGCTTACAAGATCAGAATGTAAAATACTTGCAGATAGGAGACCCAGTAGGATTGGCTTTTTTAGAAGCAATTTCAGAGCCATTCCTACTACAAAAACAGTGGTCCTCCACATTGTAGAGTAGTGAACATTGCACCTAAGATTTGTAAGGAAGTGGCATAAGGTCATCATGGAAAATAGCGGGGAGTGATCAAGACCTGGGAGTGACTGCTACCATATTTGAGCCCAAGAAGACAGTTCTCCTTAAAACCTGTCACATATGAACAGAGCAGAAAGCTGCAGTAATGGTCATGGCTCAGGGAGATATCTCTAGAAAGTCAAATTCTTTAATGCAGTATAAAGAAAACCATACACTCCCAGAATGAAATACTATCTTCTGCTTAAATTCTTCTGTCACCTGACCTAGTAGTGACCTCACTGTGTGTTCTGTGATGTCAATTACGCTGCAGCCTGAGTGAGACTCAGTCAAACGGAGCCCCATCTCACATATGCTCAACCTGAGTGCCCCTACTTGTCCAAACCCCTTATCGATTTGATTCTCCATGAGTATGGCTGAAAATCATAGATTGAGAGCTGGAAAGCATCACCATCACCATTTTCCTCTCCTCTTTCTCCTCTTTCCCCAAAGAGCCCTGAACACACATACTCTTTGAACACAAAGAGTGAACTTCCAGGGAAAGAAAGGACAGAATAAATATGTATCCTACTTGATATTTAGGGGAGGAAGAAGGGGTGCAACTGTTTATCCTGGCCGTTAGCATGAGAAAGTCTACATCTTTATATATTTCTTAATGTAGAGTTTATTCTTCCCAACTTATTTGGGTTCTCCTTCTTAAGAATTTCTGGGCCGGGTGCGGTGGCTCATGCCTGTAATCCGGGCACTGTGGGAGGCCAAGGTGGCGGGATTGCCTCAGCTCAGGAGTTCGAGATCAGCCTGGGCAACACGGTAAAACCCCGTCTCTACTAAAATACAAAAAATTAGCCAGGTGTGGCGGCGTGCACCTGTACTTCCAGCTACTTGGGAGGCTGAGGCAGGAGAATTGCTTAAACCCAGGAGGCGGAGGTTGCAGTGAACCAAGATCACGCGGCTTCACTCTAGCCTGGGCGACGGAGCGAGACTCCCTCTTAAAAAAAAAAAAAAAAAAGAGAGAAAGAAAAAGAATTTCTAAGTGTGTGTGTGTATGTGTATGTGTGTGTTCTGTACAGGGAAGGTTAAGGTCGGGGTAGCGGGAGCACAGAGAGCCATCACCTACTCACTACTATCTGGGGCTGCCTAAACATCCAGCTTGAGCAGATGGAACTTTCCAAATAACCATGTTAGCAAATAATTGTTCACGTAGTGACTATAAAGTTACACCAAGTTTTCCTGTGTTTAAGAAAAAGATACAGCTCTTAAGAAACATAAACTCAGGAGCCAAATAATGATTGCGCTGGAGGTGTAGAAATGGATTTCCACTGGGGATGATAAAATTATAAAATATCATGAAGACTCTCTCCACTAAAATGCGAAGCAAGGGAGCAGTAAAGAAATAGCAACTTAAATTTATTTTCTTCAGAGACTGAATCAAAGTGTCCGTTAACTTTGTTTGTTAAGACAGAAGTAATGGGTGCTTCATAACTTGTTTGGCAGCTCCTAACAAGTATTAATTTTTAGATTTCAGATTCAACAAACATTTACTGATGCTCAGACTTTCTCAGGCATGGAGCACATAATTTCATTTAAACCTCACCATATTTCTTTGAAATAAATAGTCTTACTAGTGAGACAGCTGCATACCACTGAGTTTAAGTAATTTGTTAAAGGTCACATAGCTACTAAGCCATGGAGCCAAAGTTCAAACCAGGTATGGGTCCAAGTAAGTTAATGAATCTTTTGATAGAAAGGGAAAATAATGAGTTATTTCTGGAAAGTAGTCTAAGAAAATTGGTTCAAATACTATTATTACTTGAGGTGAGGCACCCAGAGAAATGGAAAAATCACTATGGGCAAAAGGTGGGTTGGCCATTCTTTTCTGAAGTTTATCTTCTGCCATTAAAAAAAAAAAAAAAAAAAAAAGCTCCATGATCCCCAGTCAAAGAATAATTTTGCAAAAGCTCAGTGGGCTTACTTGTATCCTATCTGGACTTAAGCTTAACTTTGACTTTCTAACACATGAAAAGTTAAGGAGGTTCTAATTATCTGTGCTCAAAAAAATTAAAAAGCAACAAATGAGGATAATTGGTTTCTCCTATTGTAAGATCATTGGAAATGCCCTTTCCCTATGGGTGCCCAATTTTTCAGCTAGTAAAGAAAGACTTACATTTGGTGGTTCTGACATCAACAGTTTAACAGTGGAACACTAAAGATTTGAGGCTATCAGGCAATGAAGGCAGTACCGGTATTGGCAATGTAACTACAACAACTGTTGGGGGCCAAATCCTCAGAACACCTGAGTTCTGGGTTTCAGATCAAGTCAAATATCTCATTTTCGGGGGTGGGGGTAGAATATGTAACTTTGAGGTCTTTTGCCATGATTTTTATTTTTTTCATAATATATCGCAACTGTTTTTAAACACAGGTGTTAAAATTTGTTTTACATGGCTTTTCAAGAGAATAAATACTTCTTTTAAAACACCAAATACAAAGTCCTTAAAAATAGGTAAACAATATTATTTTAAAAATACAAAGATGTTTATTATTGATTTACAATATTTTTAACTATGCAGAATTTTTATGTAAAAATATTTTTAAATTATTTGAACATCAGAAAAATACATACATAATAATCTACCTTTTGATTTTCCTCCTATATCATAGATGCTTATCTGGTCCAAAATATGGTTTCTTTCAACTAATTGTCTCAATACACTTTAACACCATTGTGTGTAAAAAGTTTACACTCTGTGTAAAAAGTTCCACTTAAGAGTATAAATTATGTTGTGTCTCACGTAGGAAATGAAGCTAGAAATTATATAAAGCAATCTTTACAGCAAAAGCATACATTAATTCAATTTTTATTTCCCATGTAAAGCTTCATATATTTTAAAATAGAGTTTTAAGACATTTTATGTACTAGATGTTCTTACAATGAAAGATGTAATATATTCTTATTATTTAAAGGATGTCCAGGTTAAAAAAAAACAAAAAAAACTGGCAGTTGATTTTCTTTTTGCTCCTCCATCTCCAGGTAATCAGTGTATAAAACTTAGTGTGTGTTTTTCAACAACTTTATCCTTGTTCAAACAATTATACACAAACAATTATATAATACTTACTAACTTTATTTTCTTTTTTTGAGACGGAGTCTCGCTCTGTCACCAGCCTGGAGTGCAATAGTGCAATCTTGGCTCACTGCAACCTCCGCCTCCCAGGTTCAAGCGATTCCCCTGCCTCAGCCTCCCTAGTAGCTGGGATTACAGGCTCCTGCCACCATGACTGGCTAATTTTTGTATTTTTAGTAGAGACAGGGTTTCACCACGTTGGCCAGGATGATCTCGATCTCTTGACCTAGTGATCTGCCCACCTTGGCCTCCCAAAGTGCTGGGATTACAAGCGTGAGCCACCGCTACAGCACAGAGCTACTGTTTTATGTCTTTTTATTATAATTGTTTTATATTGGAACAGTTTAAAACTAACCGAAGCTGTAAAAATGATACAGAGAGATTCCATGAGCCCTTTGTTCAACTTTACATGACCACAGTACATTCTCAAAGTGAGGGTATTGCCATTGGCATAACACTGTTAACTACCAAACTGCAGACTTCATTTGAGTTTTACCAGTTTGTACATGCACTTTTTTAGTGTATATTTCTCTGAAATTTTATTATATGTGTAGATTCATGTAACTATCACTGCAACCAGGATACAGAACTCTTTCGTCAACACAAAAAAAATTCCTCATCTTACCCATTAGTAGTCACACTCTCCCCACAACTGTAACCCCTGGCAACCGCTGATTTGTTTTCCATCATTACAACTGTATTGCTTTGAGAATATTACATCAGCAGAATCATGGAGAATTTAACCTTTTGCGATTCCCTTTTTTGGTTCAGTGTAATGCCCTCGAGGTTCACTCAAGTTGTTGTGTGCAATAATTTGCACACTAATTGCTGAGTAATATCCTGTTGCATGGTTGTACCAGTTTTTATAGCCACTCATCCATAGAAGGTCATTTCAGTTGTTCCTAGTTTTTGGTTATTACAAGCAAAGTTGTTATGAACATCTGTGTACAGATTTCAGTAAGAACATACATTTTCATTTCTCTAAGATAAACATCCAGTAGTGGGATTGCTAGATTATATGATAGGTATATATTTACCTTTATAAAAAACTACCATAGTCTTTTCTAGAGTACCTGTATCATTTTGCATTCACATAAGCAATATATGATTCACATCTTTTAAATCTGTATCCTTTATATAAAATTAGGTGCTTATTATGTAATTTCAAATCACATTTTAAAAATTCCTTGAGTATTCTTTGAAATCATTATTTTATTATCTGCGAACTATTTTATCATGTGGATATACCACAATATATTCGATCAAACCACTTATTACTAGATATTCAATTTTCAAATTTTTGTTAGGAGAATTATCATTATGATCAATATCTGTATTAGTCAGAGATTGGCCGGGAAATGAGAAATCACTCTAGTTATTTTAGAAGGAATTTAATCTAGGGAATTTACAATACAGGAGGAGCTGAAAAACCAGTCACTGAGCAACCCAGCATCTAGAGAGAGCAGGAGGTTGCTATCAACCCTGGAAGAGGAGTGATAATATGGGGAAGGCCAACTACTGAGTGGGAACTGGAAATATGACAAGAACTGCTTGGAAAGTACTGGAAACACAAGAGATTTCTGTCTACCAGCAGCTGAAGCATAGAAAAGACAGAACTGCTTCCGTTTAGGTCACAAAAGCAGAGACAGAGTTGAGAAGTATCTTGGGTTCTCCCTTCCTCTGATCTGCTTTTCTGCCAATGCCTTCTACAGCAAAAACTATCCAGAAACCTGAGGACAAGAGAGCCTGGGAACAGTTTCCCAGCCTTGGGAAAAGCCTGAGCAGTTTCCTCAGAATGGCAAATGTGGGTGTGAATTGGTAGCAAACAAGCCTGATGTTGAAGAGCACGTCATGCTTGCACACAAGTGTTTTTGATTATTTCCTTAGGATGCATGCTTAGAGACGGGGCTGTAGAACGAGCAGATCAAAAGAAAAACCATTTTGAGGGCTTTGATATGTATTTGGTATGTATCACTAAGGTGTCCTCTGGAGAAACTGCACTATTTGCCCATGCCTCACAGTCCCTGGCACTGAAACTGCCATTGGAAACAATATCCCAGTGTGACAGAAAAATAAATTATTGCCGTGTGCGGTGGCTCATGCCTGTAATACTAGCACTTTGGGAGGCTGAGGCAGGTGGATCACCAGAGTTCAAGACTAGCCTGGCCAACATGGTGAAACCCCGTCTCTACTAAAATACAAAAATTACCCAGGCATGATGGCGGGTGCCTGTAATCCCAGCTACTTGGGAGGCAGAGACAGGAGAATCTCTTGAACCTGGGAGACAGTGGTTGTGGTGAGCTGAGATCATACCATTGCACTCCAACCTGGGTGACAGAGCCAGACTCTGTCTCAAAAAAAAAGAAAAAGAAAAAAAAGAATATTCAAATGTTTTTAATGTCTTTTACCAAGACTTTATCCTTTTCATGAGAATTGATGGCTGACATTCTTTCTTATTTCCTTTTAGATGTTTACTCATTTTAAAAGCAGGTTTATTGAGGTATAATTGACACATGACAAACTGCACATATTTAAAGTGAAAAATTTGATAAATTTTGCTGTATATATACACCGATAGGACCATCAACATCAAGAAAATGAATATATCCATCGGCTTCTAAACTTTTCTCTTGCCCCTTTATAATTCTCCCTTCCACCTCTGTGCACCTGCCCATACTATCATCAGGCAACCACTGATCCACTGTGTGTCACTCTAGATAGCTTTGCATTTTCTGGGAACTTATATCAAATTGAATCATATAGGCTATTCCCTCTACCTCTGTCTCACTCTCATTTTTTGTTCTGGCTTATTTCACTCAGCATGATTATTTTGAGATTTATCCGTGTCTTTTTTTGTTCATTTAGTTTTATTCCTGAGTAGTATTCTATTATATAGATGGACCACGTCATCCATCTATTATATAGATGGACCACGTCCTTTTGATGGACACTTGGGCTGGTTCCAGTTTTTGGCTAGCACAAATAAAACTGCTATGAACATTTGTGTGCAAGCGCGTGCATGGACAAATGCTTTTTATTTCTCTTGGATAAATAATTAGAGTGGAATGAAAAGTATATGTTTAACTTTTAAGAAACTGCCAACTGGCTGTTTCAAAGCAGTTGTGGCATTTCATATTCCCTGTGGCGTCTGAGAATTCCAGTCTCTCCTCATCTCTGCCAATGCTTGGCATAGTCAGTCTTTTATATATTTAAACATTTTTCCTCATGTATGTTGCAAATGTCTTATTGTTTTGAAAGAGCTGCTTTTTTAGCTCCCGTTTGATTATTCCATTCTCAGTGTGGACTATGTATTTTATCAGGTTTTCTAGGTTGGTTCCTGGCCTGAGTTTACCTTGGTCCCACCCAACAAATTCCTCATTTCCCTCAGGGATTTCACAAAACTCTGGGTTCTTCTACAAAAGAGATCATTCCCATTATCTTCGTGACTCCTCAAAATAATCATGAATTTCTGTAAGCTAGAAAGCAAGCTAGTGTAATATCACAATGTGGTACTCTCAGTTTCTTCTAAGTGTTTTTATATTGACCCCAGTTTTTGGTCAGAGACAAGGTCTACAACTTCAAACATGGCCCTCATAGGCAGTTGCATAGTCAAACTTCATTTCTCATGGCAGCGATACCCAAATGCAGGATGTAAAGCATCTGATAAACAACACCAAATTCTGGATGTATTCCCCATGTCACAATGGCACATTTGCAAACTGAGTTGCAGAGTTAGCCATAGGGAACTTCTCATTGGTCTCCAATGTAAATGTAAAAATGTAGCTCTCTGAACAACCATAACTGTTGATTTGTGGTATGTGTTTGGAAAGCAAAGCATTTAGGCACTGACCCAAATGTAAAGTGGAAATAAGGCCTACAAGGCAGATGTTTACTGTCCTCAAACAAATGGACCATAGGGCTCCATGGATACTCCAGCTGTTGATTTGATCCAGTTTCAGAGAAAGAGAGTTCCTTCATACAAAATCACATTTGCTTTTGCAAAAACACGGTTATGAGTGAAAAAGACATTGCCTTTTAGAAATATAATCTGATGATGATTTGTTTGGAAATACATTGAGTCCAAGCTCCTTCCCCACTCTCACAGGGAACAGAATAGCATTTTCTAAGTAAGTGAATTAGGTTATTGGAATGTATGTTACATATATTAAAAATTCATTTAGCAAAAAATTATTGATAATGTATGTCATACACTTTCAAACATAATCTTTGGACTCATGTAGCTTAGATTATAGAAGTAGAAGATGGATGTTATCTGAAGAAGATACAAACAGATATATAATTAAAATGGAGATGAATGTTTCCATGGGAAACTACAGAGTGTTACATAAAGGTATATATCTGGGACTTGCCCTCGTCTGGGGTTTTCTCTGAGAAACGATATTTGATTTGAAACTTGAATGATAATTAACTGAATGAAGAGATGAGAAAGTGAATTCTAGTCAGAGGAAACAGCATACCCAAAGGCCCTGTATCAGGAGGGAACAGGACCCTCTTAGTCCCTGAAGAAGGCCAGTGTAGATGGCATGAAAAGGAGGGTGATAGAAAAGGCAGGCAGGGGGCTGACACTGAGGGCTTTATTGACCATGTTAAGTTGCTTTGGTTTTGTCCCAAAAGAATTAGAAAAGTCACTAAAGGGTTTGAAGTGATGGTGATTCATCTGATTTCTGTTGCTGAAAGATTGTTCTGGCTGCGTTGTGGAGAGCTGTTTAGAGTGGCATCTGATTGAAAGCAAAGAGACCTGAAAGCAGGCCGGGGCAGGAAAACCCCGGGTGCCGGAAGAGCAGGTTTGGGAGTTCAATTCAGTTTCAGTCATGATGAGTTTCAGGTGACTTTGAGGCACTCTGAGGGAAGACAAATGGGCAGAGATATGTGTGGCTCTGGAGCTCAGAAGAAAGACCTGAGTTCGAATGATGCCTGTGGCTGTCACTGTCACACAGATGGTGGCGGAAGCTGTTGGTAGGTATGCCTTGGACTTCATAGACTTTACAGAATTGAGAGTAGGCTTAAAACCAAATCATGACGGATCTCAGTATTTAATGTCTGGATATTTAGGGCCTGCGAGGTCAGGAGAATGAGAAGTGTTCTGGAGGGTGGGGAAGTATCAAGGGAATGTGGCATCATGAAAATCAAGGGAGAAAAGTGTCTTCAGAAGAGGGCGGTTAAGAACATCACCAATTGCTGAGAGGTTAAGAACTATGAGGCCTAAAAAATAATGTACTAAGTTTAAAATATTTTATCCATTCTTACTAAAACAGGTAGGTTTGTTTTACCCCTATAAGTTTGTTTTATGCTATATCCTTGTTATTTCCTTTAAGTTACGTTTTGGTCTATATGGATTTTTGTTGTTGTTGTTGCTGTGACCTTTTTCTGTGTTTTGGAAAGAATATATATTGCATATAGTGGCATATATATTTTTAAATCTAGGTTTAATTTCCACTTTTCCTAATTGCTAGAGTCACTCAATAAGTATTCTTAAGTCCCCTTATAAAAAATGAGAAATGAAGCAATTTATATGGTTTCTTCCTGCTTTCTGTATCTATTGTGCAAAAAAATTATATCATCTGGGATTATTTAGTACATTTCACATTTTCTGTTCTAAGAATTTTTTTACATTTACTTTTTTTGCATTTGCAACAAATAAGCATCCTCTCTGTGTATGTTTTTCTTTCATTTTCTCTCTCTCTTTCTTTCTTTTCTTTCTTTCTTTCTTTCTTCTTCCCTCCTTCCTTCCTTCTTTCCTTCCTTCCTTCCTTCTTTGCTTCCTTGCTTTCTTTCTTGGTTTCTTTTTTTATAGGGTCCTTTTCTGTCACCCAGGCTGGAGTGCAGTGGTGCAATCATTGCTTACTGCAACCTTGTACTCCCGGGCTCAAGCCATACCATACCATATCTGCCTTACATCTTTTAGGCCATATCTGCCTCATTCTTGTCATCTGCATTTTTTTCATTTCTTGATTAGATTGCATCTTTAATTATATTTAAACAAAAATATTTTAAACGTTTGGATTATAACATAATTGTCAAAACAAAATCCAAATAATGTAGAAGTATAGACAATGAAAAATGAAAGGTCTTTACACTTCCACCCCCAGGACAGAACCACAATTAAAGACACAATTTCTTAGTTTCTTTTTTCTTTGAAAACACATGGGATGGGGATGTCTAGATTTTAGCCTACTTGGCAATTTGCGGCCCTATTTAATGTGAAATTTGTATCTCTCTAAACTTGTAACTGTTTATCCCTGGAAAATTCTACTTTGATGATTTCTTTTCCATCTTTTCACTCTTTCTGGAACCCTTTCAGCTGGTTGTGGAATCATCTTCAGTTCTCAACTTACATCAGGTAACACAGTTCTACACCACCTTCCCTCAGTTCCACCTAGCTGTTGCAAGTTGCTATCCTGGAATGGATTCAGGCGGTGGGACTGAATAGATACAGTGATCCGTAATATGCCTGCCTAAAAAGTGACACCCCCGTGAGAAAGGGATGGCCACCTGGTGTTCTGACTGGTGTAGCCCTAGATTTCTGAGTTGTTTGCAGAAAATTGGAAATGAAGAATCTTCTTCATTTGTCGGAGGTTTGCAGGAGGTCTCTGTTTCAGGTGAAAAAGTCAAGATATATGTTTCTCAATTGAGTTCAATGAGTCTCATAGTCAGGAGTGACTCCTTCAGGTTTCAGGCGTTTATACTGCCTATCATTTTCTGTATAGCTGCAAATTTTTATATTTCTGAATTTTGGATTATTTTAATGGACTGCCTTAGGCTTAGTATTTTAAATGGGAAATCTCAAAACATGTTTATTGAGTACAGATTATAGAAGTGACACATGATTAACCTCTTTTATTTAAAATGTATATGTGAAGAATGATAAGAGAAAGGTACAAAGCTCCCGATTTTATATCAAAATAATATTTTTGCCATTCTGGTAACTTTTTCCCTTGTCTTAGAGTTTACTACAGACAAAAAAAAAAAATCCCCTTAAAATATCTATTGCTTTGACGTTTTTAAGTAGCAGTGAACTGGCCTACAAATTTATTCTAACTGCATCCACAGCTTTTTGCTCTCACAACTGTCCTGCTGGAATCAACAAACTGTTGATTAAAAACCTTGTTACTTAATACATTTAGTAAGCTTAAACTGTTTTTTAGAAACCTAATCACTTTCATGTCACTAGCTGCAGGGATAGAGACAAAAGCTGTGGCTAATTATTAACAACTTCACAAAGCTGATATTGAATTTCTAATGTATCCCAAATGCCCGTTTTCTCTGATTAGTTCCTGTGTCCCGCTAGCTAGCACATTGCTAGCTTGGAGAATTGCTTCATGTTTAAGATCCTAAGGTTTCAGAAAAACTTCAAACAGTAACAGATTCTCTGGTCATTTTGAAACAGTCTTGTACTGATGCAACATCTGGATACCAAGGGGAATAATCGCTGGCTGGTAGACCGCCAACAGCATCCTCATACACCACCTGCTTCAAGATGGCTGACTCCCAGCTACTGAGTAAAGAGGAGGAAGAGGATCAGAACTGCCTTGTAAAACAGCCAACCTGGTTTAGACATATTCTAACTCTGACATATCTGTCTCCTTCCTTGAATTCTCTCCTGAGCCCCAGAACTGTATTTCCAATGGCCAAATACACAAATATTCCCTAAGTTGCAGGGGACCACAGCTATCTGCCTGAAACACTATATTGAAAATTGGAGACTAGAGACTGAGATTTTGAAGTGAAAACCCGTTGTCAATCTGTCCCTGGGGTTATGTCCCGGGAGTGAAGGTGAAATAATTAAGACATCCAATTAAGTTGGCGTTTATTGGTGAATGCTCTGACTTCTGAGTAGCTCACCTGCATATGTCATATAATCTTAGAAAGAGCATGCTGGAATCACTATGCTTCAGACATGAGTCTCACTGGTAGAACAAGGTCTAAAGGCAAGACAGAAAGATTATTTTCCCCTGAAATCTGCCTATCTCATTAGCCTTTTCATGGGTGATAAAACTTCTCCTTCTCTCCAAATATGCAGGGGTCCCATGGCTATCAATACTAAGCATGCCATTTCCATTATTGTTATAAATTATGTGCCAAGTCCCTGGAGACCCTTGTCCCAAGGTACAGATACTTACTGAAGATGAGCTATTATATGACAGCACAAGCGAAAAGGAACTTTAGGAATTAAAACTAACAGACATTTTAATAAACCATTAATCCATTTAACATGTGTAAAATGACAATTCCAGAAAGTGGAGTACCTAGTTCACAATGATTATTCCTGAAATTACACCACACACACAAATGCACACGCCCACACACACACACACACACACACACACAGCCCTCTCAAGTAAATACGACCAAGAGTTTAATATTCTAATTTTTATTAATGGTTTTTGTTTGATTTTTCTACCTTTTCTAATTTTTCCAATTGAATAATGTATTAGATTCTGCCCATCCCCCCAGATTAATTTTTGTTTTCTATTTTTCGGGATCTGAAATGCAACAGAACTAAAAGTTGATCCTGCTAGTTGTATAACAAAGATACTGTAGAATTATATTATCAAATTATTTATAAGTCTATATTTATAATGGCATTGGAGGTACTTGGTTAAAATTTGATAAAGTTGCCACAAAATGAGATTGGTACTCCTATCAAAGTGCTGTGCATTACAAGCTTTGGTCAAATGACCAAATCAGCTCCACAATTTTACACAAAATGTTTATTTCAAAATACTTATTTAAACAACTCATCTTATATCTTTACTTTCTATCACCAATCACTGTCTTGAAGGTATTTTACATAAATATAAATAGTTATAAATGAAACTAACACATAAATAAGGCCAATTTCCTTCCTAAAAGCTAAATATTAGTTTTCTTTCATCCCATGAAATTTTAAGAAGAAAAGTACTCTTCCTCAACAAACAATGAAAGAATTTGTTGCTGGCTGATCTGCCTTACAAGCAATACCAAAGGAAGTCTTTCAGCTGAGAAGGAAAAATACCAGATGGTAACTCAGATCTGTATGAAGAAATGAAGAACACTATAAATGGTAAGGGAATAGTGAACATATAAGATTGCATAAAAGTGGGCAGATCACCTGAGATCAGGAGTTCGAGACCAGCCTGGCCAACGTGGCGAAACCCCGTCTCTACTAAAAATACAAAAATTAGCCACGTATGGGGGGCACAAGCCTGTAGTCCCAGCTACTCGTGAGGCTGAGGCAGGAGAATCGCTTTAACCCGGTAGGCGGAGGTTGCAGTGAGCCGAGATTATGCCACTGCGACAGAGAGAGACTCCATCTCAAAAAAAAAAAAAAAAGGTGTATAGATATGTATGGTACTACCTTTTCTCTTTTCTCTTAATTTCTTTAAAGATTTATAATTATGCATTGTATTGTTGAAATTATAACAGAAAGGTGAAATATATATGACAACATTAGTACAAAGAAAGAAGAAAAGGGAGCTATATTGGGGCAAAGTTTCTGTATTTTACCTGAATTGTTAGTATTAATTTGAAGTACATTGTGATAAACTAAGATGCAAATTACTATTCCTGGAGAAACTACTAAAAAATATAAAAATATTTATAGCTGAAAAAGACGAAAGAAAGTAATACACTAAAAATAGTCATTTAATTTAAAAGGCAGCAAAAAAGGGATAAATACATGAGACATATAGCAAACAAAATAGTATAATCACAGATGTAAATCTACCCATTTTGAAGATTCTATTGAAAGGTGAATTAAATAATTCAATCAAATGGCAGATTGTTAGACTTAAAAAAAAACAAACAAATAGGATCCAAATAGATGCCTTCTGTAACAGATACATTTTCGATTTTAAGAAGTTGAAAGCAACATCCAACAGTAAGAGATATAAAATATTTATATAAATAACAGACAAAATAGGCTTGAAGACTACAAATATGACTAGACACAATAGGGCTATAGCATATGAATAAAAGGATCAATTCATCAGAAATATATAATAATTATAAGTGCATACACAACTAAAACAGAACCCCAAAATACATTAAGCAAAAGTTGACAGAACTGAAAGGAGCAATAGATAATGCAACAATAATAAACTTTAATATTCCACTGTCAATAATTAATAAAACAGCTAGACAGAAAATCAGCAAGAATATATGAGATTTGAACAACACTATCAACTACTTTGACCTAACAGACATTTATAGAACAGTCCACACAATGACAGGAGAATACACATTGTCTCAAGTGCCAATGAAACATTCTCTAGGATAGACCATAAAACCATTAATAAATTTAAGAGGATTCAAGTAATAAAAAAATAAGTTCTTTGGCTACAATGGAATTAAAGAGCAATGAAAAACAACAATGGATGCTTGAGGGGATGGATATGCCATTCTCCATGATGTGCTTATTTCACATTGCATGCCTGTATTAAAACAACTATTGTACCCCATAAATATTTATATATACATATATATATATACCAACCATGTCCCCACAAAAATTAAAAAATAAACAAAATTTGAAAAAAGAAAAACAATGGAAAGAAAACTGGAAATCTTCAAAGACTTAAATAAACCAAGGGTAAAGAAAAAAATTACAATGGAAACTAGGAAATATTTTGAACTGAATGAAGATAAAAACACAATATATCGGAATTTGTGAGATGCAGCTAAGTTTAGAGGAAAATTTAGTGCTTTAAATGCCTATATTAGGAAAGAAAAAAGATCTCAAATTAGTAACTTGAGCTTCTACTTTAAGAAACTAGAAAAAGAAACAGCAAACTAAGCCAAAAGCTAACAGAAACAAGGAAATACTCAAGACTAGAGGATACATCAATGAAATTACTAACAACATAACAGAAGTTAAAAGGATTACAAAGAAATACTATCACCAAATTTAGGCCAATAAGATAACTTAGACAAAATTGAAAAATTCTTAAAAGGATTCAAATTACCAACATGAGTAAAAGAAGACATAGAAAATCCAAATGGACCTATTACAAATAAAAAGCTGACTTAGTAACTAAACTCTCACAAAGAAAAGTCATATTCAGCAGGTTTTGCAGATGAATTTTATTAAATATTTAAATAAGAAATAATATCAGTGTTTTTTTTTTACAAACACATTCATGAGTCAAAAGAGGAGGAAGAACTTCTTATTTATCCTGGGGTAATATTAACTTAATATGAAAGTCAAAAAAGACATCACAAGAGTGGAAAACTACAGGCTAATAGTCCTCATGAATATACACACAAAATTTTTAAAAGAAATATTAGCAACCTCAATCCAGCAATACATAGATAGGATTACACACTATGGCCAAAAGGGGGTTTGTCCCAGAAAGCAAAATTGCTTTAAGATCTAAAAATCAATTAATGTTGTATACCAATTATTAATGGAATAATAGACAAAAACACATAATTATCCAAATAGACTAAAAAAACTATTTGACAAAACTTGATACATATTTATGATAAAAGCCCTTAACGAACTAGGAATAGAAAGAGAAAAAAAAATCTATGAAATATCTGCAGCTAATATTATACTTAAAGGTGAAAGACTGAATACTTTCCCCCTAGAACTGGGGACAAAGTAAGGATGATTCTTTCACCATTTACCATCAAACATTGTATTTGAGGTTCTATCCAATGTAATAAGGCAGGAACAAGAAATTGAAGGCATGTGGATTAGAAATGAAGAAATAAAATCATATTATTCATGTACCATTTGACCTGAATGTAGAAAATTCAAGAAATTCATTAAAAATCTACTAGAAATAATAAATGTTTTCAGCAAAGTTATAGGATACAAGATCAAAATATAAATATCAATTGTATTTCTATATGCTAGTAATAAATAATTTGAAGTTAAGAAAATAATTTAGTTCAAATCACATAAAAACTAAGAAGAATAATGTTAGCACATGAATTACAAGAGTTTTACACTGAAAACTATAAATCTTTGCTGAGAGAAATTAAAGAAGATTTAAATAAATGGAAAGGCACACTGTGTTCATGAATTGGAAGACTCAATATTGTAAAGATAATGACTCACTGAAGTTGACTTGTAGATTTCATACAATTCTCATGAAAATCTTATGTATAACACAGTATAATCCCTTATCAAAATACCAGTAGGTTTTGTGTAAACCTTGACAAGAAGATCCTAAAATATATATGGGAATGCAAAGGACCAAGAATAGCCAAAACAATTTTGAAAAAGAACAGAATTAGAGGATTTTTATTACCCTATTTAAAACATATTGTAAACCTGCAGTGTTTGAGACAGTGTGCTCCTGGCATAAGAAGAGGCATTCTAGATCAATCATACAGAATTGAGAGTCCAGAAATAAATTCTTGTATTCAGTTCAATGTGTTTATGACAAGGTGCCAAGGCAATTCAATGAGCAAGAATAATCTTTGTAACAAATATTGGACAACTGGACATCCAATGGACAATTGGATAGTCACAGAAAAAGCTGTGAATTTAAACTCTTACCTTACACCATAAATATACATTTACTCAAAATGAATCATATACCTAAGTGTAAAGAGCTGAACTATAAAAATTCTAGAACAAAATCTTATGAACTTGGTTTAGACAGTTCATTCTTAACTATAACACTGGAAGCATAAAGATGAAGAAAAAAATTAAGCTTCATTAAAGTTTAAGAACATAAAAATACAATGCTGAAACCAGAAAAATAGTTACAATCATATATCTAATAAGAGATTTGTATCCAGCATATAAAAACATTTACAACTTAATATGAAGACACACAACCCAATTTTTAAAATAGATAAAAGATTTGAATATAGATTTCACCAAGAAGATATATGACTGGCTAATAAGTACATGAAAAGATGCTCAGCATCATTAGTCATTAGGAAAATATAAATTAAAATCATATGATACCACTTTACACTCACTAGGATGGCTGTAAGAAAAAAGTCGGCTGGGCGCGGTGGCTCACGCCTGTAATCCCAGCACTTTGGGAGGCCGAGGCGGGTGGATCACAAGGTCAGGAGATCGAGACCATCCTGGCTAACACGGTGAAACCCCGTCTGTACTAAAAATACAAAAAATTAGCCGGGCGAGGTGGCGGACACCTGTAGTCCCAGCTACTCAAAAGGCTGAGGCAGGAGAATGGCGTGGACCCCGGGGGGTGGAGCCTGCAGTGAGCCGAGATCGCGCCACTGCACTCCAACCTGGGCGACAGCGAGACTACGTCTCAAAACAAAAAAAAAAAAAAAAAAAAAAAAAAAAAGAAAAAAAAGTCAAAAGGAGAATAACAGGTGTTGGAGAGGATGTGGAGACACAGGAACATTGCTGGTGGGAATATGAGATGGCACAGCCATTTTGAAAAACAGTTTGAGAGTTTTCCAAAAAGTTAAACTTCGGATTAGAAAGTAAGAAAGAAAATCATCGTATTCATAGACTATTTGACCTGAATATAGAAAATTCAAGAAATTCATGAAAAATCTACTAGAAGTAATAAATATGTTCAGCGAAGTTAAAGGCTACAAGAAACCACATACTATCTGCAAACAGGTATCTACTCAAGAGAAATGAAAATATGTGCTTCCAAGAAAGATATGTGTGTAAATATTCATAATCTTGTGATACATCATAGCTAAAAACTAAAACTTCCATATGTCAGCCAATTGGCAAATAAATAAAACATAGAATATCCATACAATGAAATATTAGCAATAAAACCCAAAAAATTATTGATACATACTAAATATGGATAAATATGGATAAACCATAGTCAGGCACAGCCAGGGTGAATCAAAACCCCAAGTTGCTGAAAAGGCCCAAGAATAGGAATTGGAAAATGAGTGTTTGAGTTGTGGCTCTGCCACCTGCTGTCTGAGGAAGCTTCAGTGAGTCAGGCAACTAACTGGAAGAGCTTCAATGTATTCACTTAAAACATGAATGGCTTGAACTAAATTGCATCTAACCTTCCAACCATAATATCATAATATAATATTTAAAACATTCATATTTAATTTAACAATGTATCTGTAGGCAATGTCATTCTACCCTCCAACATAATTTTTACTCTTCTCCCGTTTTGCAGTAGCCACACATGTCGGGTGGATTGAGCCTACCTTCTGGCCACTGCAGTTGGTTCGGTGATGTGAACTAGAATCCAAGCCTAAGCCAGTTGTTTGTTTCTTGTCATTTTGCTGGACAGAGAACTGTTTCTAAAGCTCAGGATGTCTCTCTCTGTCTCCTGGAATTTCAACTATAAGGCTTGTCTTGAATTGCTGCTGGCAGCTGTCTCTGCCCCACAACTGGAAGCCAACCTGAGGGCACAGCTGAAGTGTAGAGAA
This sequence comes from Gorilla gorilla gorilla, assembly GCF_029281585.2. Taxonomy (NCBI): domain Eukaryota; kingdom Metazoa; phylum Chordata; class Mammalia; order Primates; family Hominidae; genus Gorilla; species Gorilla gorilla. The sequence goes on from NC_073243.2 coordinate 28,533,769, forward strand.
AAGCAGAGGAGAGAGGCATGCAGAGCAATAGTGCTAAGGGCCTTGATCAAGCCATGTCTGAAGCCAAACATATCTCCAGATATTTTATTCCCATGATTAAGTATATGCCTCTTATTATTTAAGAGCATTCTCTATTACTTGCAATCACATGTATTATGTCTGATAAAATGGCTATGCCTTAAAAATCTAAGTCCTAGATCATTAGAATCTTAAACTAGAAAGGTTGAGGATGAGAACTTGTTCTCCCAAACATTATATAGTACCGGGTTTGGCTCTCTGATATGTGACTGCGAAATGATGGGGTAAGTGAATTTACACAAGACTGAAACCAAATATTTTGGATATATATTTAGATTACAGACTCCAGGACAGGGTGGGGATTTTGTACGTATTACTACCTTAAAGATGATGAATAGTTTTTAGACCCTATTTGGCAGCTGGTTGGTTGACACCTCGCTGCCTGGAATATCACAGGCACGCAATAAATATTTGTTGAATAAATGAATAAATGGATGAAAGGAGATGAGGCAAGAAAGTGGGGGGATGGAGGAGAGTATGTGTTAGCATCATAGTTGTACTAATGTGGGCAATTTTATAATGCAAAAGTGGGCCAAATCAATTTGAAAGTTTCCCGGTAATCCATGGCCACAGCCATGATTTGCAGATCTGAGACTTGCATCTCTAAAAACAAGCTATAAACATTATGATGAAGAAGATTTTGCTGATGAGACAACTTGATGACAAAAATCAGAAAAGAAAAAAGTTGGCTCAGTTAGAGTCTTTCATGATGTATATAACTCAGGACATTCTTTAGTGAGCCCTTCTTGCTGGTTCACATTGCAATCCCACATAATTATATTATGAGATTGAGCTCCTTAATTCTGTCTACCACCTTGGTTTCCATTGTAACCCTTAGCATGATTCATTCAAGAGCAGGATATTTGCTTATTGACTCTGGTCTTCTCTTCTTATAAACAAAAGGTCCATTTACTTCAGAAATTTCCCGTTTGGTTCTCTAGGACTATGTACAAAGTAAGCTCACAAACTCTTGAAACAAAAGAACTTTAAAAACATATATTTGAAAGAAGACCACACAGGTGTCATTGGACATGAAGATGAAGTTGCACTTTTATAGGATATGACAACAATCTGCCAAAAGACTGGGCCTTAAATTTGAAATCTCAGGAGGAGAAAAGCCATATAAATAAGTTAAACATGTTAACTGAACCTTGGTATTTGTGACATAAAGCGGAACAAAATTTTATAGCATTCGATTCCACTTTTTCTTCACAAAAACTATGTCCTGAGATATTTTGGACTCAATTTTCTTTTAGTCATTCGGAAAAAGAAACACAATACCCCTGTATCCATTTCTGCCAAGCACTCAAGATGGAGTGTTTTCTGAAATGTTAAAAAAATGAGTCCAACATAAACTTATTATTAATACAAACAATTTTTTTTCCTTAGACTAATCCTTTCACCTACATGATCTCATTCTTCTTTACAGCATTTCATGTGATAGGATATCATGTAATAGGGCTATAAAGCTCAGAAGAATCATATTTCAGATAAAAATGGAAGTTGGTAATAAACAAAGCTGGCTTGTTTCACTGAGGATGGAGCAGTATACTAAAATGTAAACACCCCGAAAACTAAGCCTGGGTAGAAGGGTTGGAAATCCTCTCTAACACAGGCAAAGACAGCGACTCTCTTATCCTTCCACTAGAAAGAAAGAGAGAAGCCTCTGATTTGCTGATGACACATAATACACCCAGAATTATCTCCACTACCCCTGTGATTGCCACTCACCTTAGAATGACAAGACTTGGCCAACTGGCTTCTGTGTAATGAGCTGAATGCCATTTTAAAGTTTTATTTTGCTGTTGTTATAAACCCAGGGGAAGACACCAATCCCAACTGAAATCTAAGAAGAAGGAAGAAAAGAAATGAGGTCTCAGCTATGAATGATACATCAACCTTTCCAGAGGGGAGATGTTGGCAGAGGTCACTCCCGTCAAAGCTGAGAGTGAATCCCTCTTCTTCTTATAAGACATCTGCGGGCTGGTGTTACGTTCACTTGCCACAAAAGCAAAGTCTTAAGTCTTCCATCAGTAGCACCTGGTCTGCTCCTGATGGACGAGCAGAAATAATTAAAGGTGTCAGAACTTTCTGGAAGAAATCCAGGTGACAAAATTCTCTGGGGTAAGTACATGAGTACAAAGTGAACAGAGCTTAGGAACACATTTCCTCGCTTTCACTTTATGTCTCTCCTCATGTCTCCCCAGGAATATGCAATCGTTCGCAAATCACTCGTCATGGCAGGAACTGTGTCTGGGCTGAAAGCCTAGGGAACAGAACAGTGTGGATATGGCCTCCTTCCCACAGTCCATGCACTTTCCACACCTCAATGGCACGTTTCCTCTCAAATAACACACAGTGCATGCAAGCTGTGAGAAGGGGTGGATGCAGGTAGGGAGTCATATTTAAACCAGACCTAGCTTATGCCTGAAATTGGAGGCAGCATGTATTGGTTGACATAGCAATGACCTGGGTTGACAATTTCTAAGCTCTACAAATATAAGGAGATGACTGTGCTTTATTAGCAGGACTTTTGCCCTCCTGCAGAAAGTCTGCATGGTTTCAGTCCAGACTGAATCTACTGAGCAACAGAAGAGACACATTGCTCAGCAGGTAGGTCCTGCCACCTCTTCTCCCATACAAGTCTCACACTCTTCTCTAAATAAATGTTGGACAAATAGTTAAACAGTACTGACTTAAAGTGATGGAAAATGCATGGCTTGACTAGACCATCTACATTTCTCTCTCACCTTCAATCCAGGAAGACAGATGTGTGCTTTTCAGCACAGAAGGAAACAGCATGAAAACAAACAAGCAAGCAAGGAAACCAACAAATATAACAAAAAAACCGATTATGTTGGGAACCTGAGGAAGACTTGAGGAGGAGGAGGACTTGAGAACATTCTGGCACTGGAAAATCTTCACTTGAAGGAATCAGAAGACAGGGAAAGAACTACTCCAGGAACATTTAACAATCTAGACTCATCCAGTGTTATAGTGGGAAAGAACTACTCCAGGAACATTTAACAATCTAGACTCATCCAGTGTTATAGTAGGAAGGAACTAGAAATTCTGGTGTTTGGAAACATTTTCTTGGTAGATTTCTTCTTGCTTTGTTTTGTTCTTCAACATGGTATAGAAAGCCTGATACTGAAACAGAAAACTGGGTACTTTTCTTGTTGGAGTGAGGGAGGCAGCAGGGGCTTGTGTCTGGAGAGTCCTCTTGGATGACTCTCAGTGGTGGAATTCCACAGGACCAAAGGTTTGAAAGAATGCAAATTGGGCTCATTTTCAGATGAGAATAAAAGGCCTCAAGGTTCTTATTAGAAAGAATCGTTGACCTATTAAATAAAAATAAAACCAAATAAATCCAATTCAATGAATTAAGATTTTCAAGAGACGTCAGATGTGGCTCCTGTACTCATGGACCTTTTCATCTGTCAAGGAGGAAAGATGTGTATAAAAACATGCTTTGGGCCAGGTATGGTGGCTCACGTCTGTAATCCCAGCACTTTGGGAGGCCGAGGTGGGTGGATCACCTGAGGTCAGGAGTTCGAGACCAGCCTGGCCAACAAGGTAAACCCCATCTCTACTAAAAATACAAAAATTAGCTGGGCGTGGTGGCAGGTGCCTGTAATCCCAGCTACTCGGGTGGCTGGGGCAAGAGAATCGCTTGAAACCAGAAGGTGGAGGTTGCAGTGAGCCGAGATTGTGCCATTGCACTCCAGCCTGGGCAAAAGAGTGGGACTCCGTTAGAAAGAAAAAGAAAGAAAGGAAAGAAAGAGAGGAAGGAAGGAAGGAAGAAAAGAAAAAGAAAAGAAAGAAAGAAAGAAAAGAAAGAAAGAAAGAAAGGAAAGGAAGGAAGGAAAGAAAGAAAGGAGGGAGGGAGGGAAGGAAGGAAGGAAGAAAAGAAAGGAAGGAAGAAAGAAAGAAAGAAAGAAAACATGCTTTGAGCTATGCAGTGAAGAGAAGCAGATCATATGCTCTGGGAGCCTACACTGGAGAAAGTTTTCATTTAACCATGGAGATACTCAGGGTGCCTTTAACAAGGTCTGATATCATGGGTAGTGTTGGGGTATGTGTGGGGGTGGACATCAGGTGGGAAAAGGTCAAGTGGAAGAGCTGAGAAACAAAAACGCGAAGTGTGTACAGACTGCAGTAGGTAATTGGGATTTATATTTTGTATGAAGAAATTCTTGGAAAGTAACATTTAAGATTTTTAAATGTGAGCTTAAAGAATGTAACTTTTACTCTGTGGGTGAATTACCATTTTGAGATGGGAAGTGGCAGAAAATCAGAGCTGAGATTTAGGAAGATTAGTCTGGCAGAGGTTTTCAGAATGGCTGATTGAAGGGACGGACTTCAAAAAATTGAATAGTGACAGAATAGAAAGAAAAAGACATGTGTGAGATGAATGACCACTGAGTTATTGTTCCAACACAGTCAATACAATGCAACCACGACTCAATGAGATGGCACATGAGAAAAAACTCCATTAACTTTTAGTGCTAATTAAATGGCAGAGAAAGAAGTCATTAAGGGAAGGGGTGGTATGGGTCAAAAACTTGGAATTCTAATCTCAACTTCGAGGCCCTGATTAATGACTATGTGTAACAATTTCGTTATAAAATTAAGAGGTAAAACAGTGTCTTGGGAAGAATCAAGTTAGTAACACAGGTTTAACCTGACTTTCCCAGAGCTTACAAGGCTGGGTGCAAATGCGGTCCAAGTAGCATTAACACCAAACAAACAAACAGACAAGCAAACAAAACCCAGAACCTCAAGGCTGAATCCACCTCACTGCAGGGCACTATGACCTCAATTCCTTCTGAAGTCTATGCCCCTTACTTATGGTACTTTCCAGAGAGGGCTACCAGATTTAGCACACATGTACAAAAGTTGCAAAATGCTCAGGTAAATTTTAATTTCAGATAAGCATGCATTTTTTAATATAAATATGTTCCAAATGGGATATCTGTCTTGGTCACCTCTCTACTCCATTGGTGAGGGAGGAGTCCCACCTTATGGTTATGGGGATGGTCAAACATATGACACCTGACATTAGAGAGATGAGATTGGTAGCAGCTTATTAGTCACATACAACCTGGTATGGGAGAACTGCACGCCACGCAGGGCCACCTGGAGGTTAAACTTGGGAGCCGAGTAAACATAACAGGAGCCATGGGAAGCAGGCTTTGTAGTATCAAGAGGGTGAGGTGAGCCCTGTCTCTGGCAGGAGAATGAAATTGGCTTGTTTGAATAATTCCATGGACTGGCAAGGAACTGAAGCCCATTATCTAGGGAAAGGCAGGCACTGTGCCTGGTTTTCATGATAAGGAGGGCTGATTGGCTGGCAAATTGTATCTGTGGAATACAGTGAAGAGGGGAACTTGCAGTTAGGCCATTTAAGACCCTCTTAGTTTAAAACATTAAGGCAACACGTAATACTGATTTTAGGTCTCGTACCACAATATCATTCATTGTTCATCTGAAATGAAAATGTAACTGGGTGTTCTATATTTTATTTGACCAGCTTGTTTCTGTGGGTTGCTTCACATGAATATCCATCAGCCTCACTTTCCTTGGGTACAGTTGGCCACTTGAAACGCTCTGCTACTAGTGCCATTCATAAGAACCTGCTCTGAGGCCTTGCTTGCCCATCATTAACCACAGCATCTCTGCAGGTGTGAGCCTACGCTCCTGGCTCTCAGAGCCAGATGCTTTGAAACCTGTGGCAGGATGTGTTAGGACCACTCCATATTGATATCTCATTCTTTGAATGGGCCTGAAGAATCACAGAGCCTATAACCAAGACTCAAGCATCATCCAGAAATACAATTACCCTCGCTTTTGTCCTTAACCTCTTTATCCTCAGAGTTTAAATCTAATTCCTCAGGCTGACCTAAGACATGGATGCCTCTCCAATAGACCTTTGTTCTTCCCCAAGTTTTTCTTGCTCAAACACAACTCTCCTTTCGGTCACCAAACATCCAAATCCTATAAGACATCCTTGGGGGAACATCTCTGCATCTTCTCTATACGGCCAAGATTCCCTGTAACCTGGGGGGTTCTCACCAGAGCTACTTACAGGTGGCTAGATAATCTGTAAGATCTTTTTCTTCTCCTCCTCCTCCTCCTCCTCCTCCTTCTCCTCCTCCTCCTTCTCCTTCTTCTTCTTCCTCTTCTTCTGTTTTTTGAGACAGGATCTTGCTCTGTCTCCCAGGCTGAAGAGGGCAGTGGCGCCCCTTCCCCTTCCCCTTTCTCTTCCCCTTCCCCTTCCCCTTTCTCTTCCCCTTCCCCTTTCTCTTCCCCTTCCCCTTCCCCCTCCACTGCCTCCTCCTCCTCTTCCTCTTCCCCTTCTTCTTCCCCTTCTCCTTCTCCTTCTTCCCCTTCTCCTTCTCTTTCTCCTTCTCCTTCTCCTTCTCCTTCTCCTTCTCCTTCTCCTTCTCCTTCTCCTTCTCCTTCTCCTTCTCCTTCTCCTTCTCCTTCTTCTTCTTCTTCTTCTTCTTCTTCTTCTTCTTCTTCCTCTTCTTCTTCTTCACAGGATCTTGCTCTGTCTCCCAGGCTGAAGAGGGCAGTGGTGCCCCTTCCCCTTCCCCTTCCCCTCCACTGCCTCCTCCTCCTCCTCTTCCTCTTCCCCTTCTTCTTCTCCTTCTCCTTCTCCTTCTTCCCCTTCTCCTTCTCCTTCTTCCCCTTCTCCTTCTCCTTCTCCTTCTCCTTCTCCTTCTCCTTCTCCTTCTCCTTCTCCTTCTTCTTCTTCTTCTTCTTCTTCCTCTTCTTGTTCTTCTTCTTCTTCTTCTTCACAGGATCTTGCTCTGTCTTCTAGGCTGAAGAGGCCAGTGGCACGCAATCATAGCTCACTGCAGCCTGGAACTCCCAGACTCAAACAATCCTCCTGCCTCAGCCTCCCGAGTAGCTCCCAAGAACCACAGGCACATGCCACCATGCCTAGGTAATTTTTTAATTTTTTGTAAAGATAAGGTCTCACTATGTTGCCCAGGCTGACCTGTAAGGTGTTAACTAGTATTTTCTTTCTGGGTCTGTGGGAGGCTGAGGGAATCAAGCTTTGTGTTCTGCATTCTTAGTGCTTTGCCTCAGTGGGTTGTTAATGGTTTTTGTGTAACAGGACAAAATGTCTCAAATCTTAGAAGCAGATATTTTGGTGGGGAGTGTGCTCTGATAAGCCTAAACGGGTTAAAGGCTTTAAATTTTTTGTTTGTTTTGTAACTGACAGAAACTCCTTCCCCTGAGAGGAAAGAAGATCTTTTGTGGGGTGAGTCAGGGATGCAGAGTTATGAGGGCTGTGACTTTGGAAGCCACAGGGAAGGACCCACTTGCTTCTCATAGAAACAGCTGAGCTACCTGACTTTAAGCAACTGTGTGTGCTTGGAAAGTAGCCCATTGTGAAGGGACCTCAATTGTTATTCATTATTTACACAACAAATACATATTGAGGACCTTCTATGTGTCAGCTCTCTGGTGAGTGCAAAAGACATATTTTACTTTTTGGAGTCTACAGTTTAGTAAATCATAATCAGTCCAAGCAATGAATAGTGTTGGCCTTCTGTAGTTGGTCAAAGAACTCAGTGCTTCTACCAATAATTTATATGGAAACATAGAAAGTAAGGGAGGTTTTTAAATATGACCGTGTCATATGCTTGCTTAAATTCCTTCACTGGCTCAGCATTACATCCAGATAAAAATAATTTTTTTTTTTAGACAAAGTTTTGCTCTGTTGCCCAGGCTGGAGTGCAATGGCACAATCTTGGCTCATTGCAACCTCTGCTTCCAGGGTTGAAGTGATTATCCTGCCTCAGCTTCCCAAGCAGCTGGGATTACAGGTGCCTGCCGCCACACTCGGCAAATTTTTGTATTTTTAGTAGAGACGAGGTTTCACCATGTTGGCCAGGCTGGTCTCGAACTCCTGACCTCAGGTGATCCACCTGCCTCGGCCTCCCAAAGTGCTAGGATTAGAGGTGTGAGCCACCATGCCCAGCCTGAGATAAAGATAAAATTAATGAATACATCCTTGAAGTCCTGTTTAATCAGGCCCGCCTACCTCCTAATACTCATCTTGCTCCACACTGGCTTTTGTTGTCTCTCCCACAGGTCTTGTTCTTCCTGCCAGAAAGTCAGGACATACACGGTCCCCTCTGCCGGAGGGCCCCCCTCTATTTCTCACCTCATTAACTTCAGTTGCACTGCCCCATGTTGAAACCACAAGCCACATGTGGCTATTGAACATTTGAAATGTGGTTTGTCTAAATTATAAAATAGACTCTAGATTTCAAAGACTTAATGCAAAAAAAGACATAAAATACCTCAATAGCTTTGTATTGATTATATGCTGAAATGATATTTTGGATGTAATGGATTAGGTGTAATATATTATTAAAATTAATTTCACTTTTTTCTGTTTTAGTAAAACAGCTCTAACGACTCTAGAAAAAGCTTTAATAAAGAAGTCATAAAATCTCACCACTCAAAATTCTTGCCCTAGATTTTGTTCCCTTTCTCCCATTCTTTATTTTGAATGTATTTTTTATTCTTTTTTCCTGTTTTTTTAATTGATAAAAATAGCTTACATATATGGTGTACAACATTATGTTGTAATATACATTGTAAAATGGCAATTAACATAAGAATCATCTCACATACTTACCATTTTTTGTAATGACAACACTTAAAATCTAGTCTCTTAGCAATTTTATTTTTTTTTTATAGACAGGATCTTACTATGCTGCTCAGGCTGGAGTGCGGTGGCACCCTAACTCAGCTCACTGCAGCCTTGACATTCTGGGCACAAGCAATCCTCTCACATCAGCCTCCTGGGTGACTGGGACAATAGGCATAAGCCACAATGCCCAGCCAATTTTTAAAACTTTTGTAGAGATGGGATCTCGCTGTGCTGTCCAGGCTGGTCTTGAACACCTGGGCATAAGTGACCTTTCTGCCTCAGCCTCCGAAAGTACTGGGATTACAGGCATGAGCTACCACATCTGGTGGCAATTTTCAAGTATACAGCTATTGTACCATGCTGTACAATAGATTTCTTGAACATATTCCTCCTGTCTGGCTGAAATTTTGTGCTCTGTGACCAGTATCTTCCCAATCCCTCGCACGTCCCTCAGTCTAATTTCACTTTAAAAAAATATGTTTTGGCCTGGCGTGGTGGCTCACGTCTGTAATCCCAGTATTTTGGGAGGCTGAGGCAGGCGGATCACAAGGTCAGGAGATCAAGACCATCCTGGCTGACACGGTGAAACCCCATCTCTACTAAAAATACAAAAAAAAAAATTAGCCGGGTGTGGTGGTGTGCACCTGTAGTCCCAGTTACTCGGGAGGCTGAGGCAGGAGGATGGCGTGAACCCAGGAGGCGGAGCTTGCAGTGAGCCGAGATCGAGCCACTGCACTCCAGCCTGAGTGACTGAGCGAGACTCTGTCTCAAAAAAAAAAAAAAGTTTTAATGTAACTACTAGATGATCTAAAATGATATATGTGGCTCCCATTATAGACCTCTTGGATGGCTCTGCTTAGCTTTCTACCCTGTCTTCATTCCTTCAGAAAAGTCTTCCCTGCCCTCCCAGACTAAATAAATTGCTCCCATTTCATGTCCTCATGGCCTCTGCTGACCACAGCTCTTAGCACACTCACCTGTGTGATATTTGACTTATGCCTGCACCATCAGTAGAGCATTGGCACCATGAATGTGGGAACCAGTTTTGCTCATCATTGACTCTCCAGCACCAAATGCAGTTCTTACTCCTTTGATCAATTCAATATGTATTTAAATAAGTAAATGAGTGACGTTTACATGAAAGGACATTTACAATTGGCTGTTAACACAGAGCTAGGGATGAGGTCTGATAACAAAAATATGGAGATTTAAAAGTTCTAATTTGGCTAGAGAATGTGGTCAAATCATGAAAGATAAAGCTTAATAGAAATAAAAGCATAGTCCAGTGCATAGATTTAAAAAATCAATTGTATCAGTTAAGGATGGGGACAAGACACATTTGAGTTTATGTCGGCCCTGGGCTTTTAATTAACTACAAACTCAATGCTAGCCATTACTGTGAGGCTGTTATTACAAGTGATAATATAAATCCTATTGTCCAGGTGGAGGCAGGAATCTTCCTATTGAACTATCTATTTGTCAGAGGAAGTCTGGTGTAACTTATATCACTGTAAGCAACAAGAGTGATTCCAAAGAAATTTAGCCAGTCTGAAAAGAAGCCTTGATACCTCTTAGCAGAGCCGAACAAAATAGAATGTTTTTCCTGAAGAATTGGGAGAATATGACATTCAGTTTTCAACTATTAGAAGTTATTCTATGGAAGAGAGACACAGGCTTTTTTGCTTTTTTCTGGATGGTAGAACTAGGATCTGTTAGTAGCAATAATGTAGTACCAATTTTCAGCTTAATATAAAGACCTTTTTTTTTCTTTTTTTTTTGAGATGGAGTTTCACTCTTGTTGCCCAGGCTGGAGTGCGATGGCATGATCTCGGCTCACTGCAACCTCCACCTCCCAGGTTCAAGCGATTCTCCTGCCTCAGCCTAACAAGTAGCTGAGACTACAGGCGCCTGCCCCCACTCCTGGCTAATTCTTTGTATTTTTAGTAGAGATGGTACCATGTTGGTCAGGCTGGTCTCGGACTCCTGAGCTCAGGTGATCCACCTGCCTCGGCCTCCCAAAGTGCTGGGATTACAGCTGTGAGCCATTGTGCCTGGCCTATAAAGAACTTTTGAATAAAAATTCCCCAGGGATTCAGCATTTTACAACACAAAGTAATCAGTTTCTTGTTATTCATAGGTATCTAAGCAGAGACTTGGCATAGAAGGATTTCTTTAGATCTAGCTAAATAATGTTATGGGGCACCTGCCAGAGGCAGGGAAGTCTATCTCCCACTGCCCCGATTCACTGTGTTTGGGTGACCCTCAAGGGATTGTCAACTCTGTACCTGGACAGAAGGTGGGTGAGAGGCTACCATGGAGCCACCTGGGTTGGGAGCTGCTGCCCAAATTTCCTTTCCCGGAAATAACAGGGCATGTGTGTGCCTGGCCCACCCCAGGGGACAGAGGGTGATGGCAAAAGGCAGAGGTTTTCTCCCCTCAGCTGACATGGCCCAGTTGCCACTTCGACAGCAGCAACCATCGATGTGTGGAAGGTCAGGGATGGGGAGGCCAGGCAGGGCCTGGGGCCAGGAGACAGAGATCATGCAACCAGAAACCCAACCTAGGGAGGGTGGGAAGCAGTGGGAAGGGAGACTAAATGTGAGTCAAAGCTCTAAGTTGCCGGAGGAAGTTCCCTGGTTCCATCAGATGCAGTCTGCAAAATAACAATTCATCGATACAATTATCAACAATGTGAAGACAGCTACTGCAGAGCATTAAACCTCAGGCCAGCCCTTCTGAGCATGGGTCCCTGTGTGCATGAGTTTCAGCCTACTGGTTTTGGTCATGAAGTCCTTTCAGGAGAATACTGGATGGCTTTTTTTTTTTTTTTTTTGAGACGGAGTCTCACTCTGTCGCCCAGGCTGGAGTGCAGTGGCACGATCTCAGCTCACTGCAAGCTCCACCTCCCAGGTTCACCCCATTCTCCTGCCTCAGCCTCCCGAGTCGCTGGGACTACAGGTGCCCACCACCACGCCTGGGTAATTTTTTGTATTTTCTTTTCTTTAGTAGATGCGGGGTTTCACCGTATTAGCCAGGATGGTCTTGATCTCCTGACCTCGTGATCTGCCCTCCTCGGCCTCCCAAAGTACTGGGATTACAGGCGTGAGCCACTGCGCCTGGCCCTGGATGGCTTATTCTTTGGTCAATCGTCAGTCTGGTTTGGATCTGAATGCACAGTTCAGGGGATAAAGATGACAATGAGAAGACCATGTCAGCTGCATCAGAGAAAAGATTTTCCGCTAGAACAGGTGATCAGATATTCCAAGAAAAGGGGTGGAAGCCCTGCTGTGTGAATGATGAGAGTAGCTCAGCCAAGTCATACGGAGGCCTTGAAGAAGGGAATGGCAGTTGCATTGAGCTGAGAGAGTGAACACAGGAGACGCTACCTGACCCTGGCTCTCGACTTCATCTCTGGTTTCAGTGACATGGCTCCCTGCTCACATTTGAGAGATTTGTTTCATCCCTAATAACACATGAACACATAAAACATTTTTCTTTTATGCCCAAATCAAGGCCGCAGGGCTCAGTATCTGTTCTTCTAACTTCTCTGTGGTCTCTCAGGTATTTGCCCAGTGATTATTGAAGAATTACTTTATGCTCATTCTCCTGGGAATATGAAAAAAAAATCACACTCAAGTTTTCATTGTCTGAATTTAAATGATAATAATTTAAAACACACATGTCTTAAAAAGCAACCAACACCATCTCTGTTTGATCATTGTAATGGGGAGTAAATAGCTCTCTCCAGATTTCGGTCATTATACACAGTTATTTGTTTCTATTTATTATTAAAATATTTTCCTGCTATCTCATATGGAACAGCTTTTGAAGATTCCTGTGAGCCACAGCTGGAAAATTCCTTCTTTGAAGTGCCCCGTTTATTCATCTTTTGTCAGTGGCAGGCCCTTTATGCTCAGACATTTAACACTTTTCACAGTTATTTCAAAATCTATTTCATTTGACGTAGAGTCAATTTATCATTCTGCACACATTCCCATTTCTCTTTTCCCTCATTTCTCTCACTTTGGTATTCTTCTAAGTTCATCCGAGTGCCTTTTTTTTTTTCCTTTCAAGCCGTATTTTGGAGCCTTGAAAAAGACACTGAAAGCCACTGCTTCAAAATGTCCATACCTGCAATTTTTCTGTGGGTCCTGATTAGGCCCAGAGCATATCAAAGATGACTAGGAAAAGCTGAAGACTGGAACTTACGAATTTGCCTAATAATAAGACCAACTGCTCTCTGACATAAATCGGAAGTAGTTCATTGAAACATATCAGTTTGACTCTATTTAGAATTAATGTGTGGCTGTGATTGGTTAGCCTGGGAGCTAAATATTTTTACCCCAGGCTTTCTCAATGGACCAGTTCTGCATATGGGCAAAATTTGCATCAAGTTGTCTAGGTGTGAAATGAACCAAGGTGATAATCCCATCGTTCTGAGACTATTTCAGTTTTAGCACAGGGTATCTCTTAGCAACAGCTATACAAAAGGACTTTTTTCTTTACATTCATTTTAACTGAGTATGACTATTTTCAGTTGACTTAATCAGGAGAAAAGGCAATTTAGTATAATGGAAATCCAGATAGTTGATAGCTTGGGATCATTCTCTTGTTTGGTATGATAGCAGACACGGCATAAACTCAGCAAAAAATGCTTACCTACTAGCTAACTTCTAGCTACTAACAATACAAATAACATTTAAGTTTGCATAAATCTTAGGAGGTAATCATTTCATTGTACATTGCACACATCGGAACTCTGAGGAATTTCTTTTCAGTTCGGAAAAATTCTCATAAGAGCTTCTTATAACAAGCTTTTATTAATGTCATGATACATGCTCAACTGTTCTATAGATGTTTGAAATGTAATATAATCTATATGTAAATTTAAAATATTTTAAAAACTTCAAATTCTTAATATTTTTACTGTGCTCATTTTCTTTTGTCTAATTGGTCTATCAAAGTCCAAAAAGACATTAAAAAGTTTCATTCAAATTGTATTTTTATTAATTTCTCTGTGTTTGTTTTATAGTTATAGTGGTATCTGTAATTTGGCATCTAAATATTGACGACCACATCTTCAATGTGGGTTATATTTTGATTGATTTTCTAAAATCAGCCTCTTTTCAGCACTTATTATTATTAACATTTGCCTCAATTTTCTACTTTGGCTACGTCGAAAGCAGCTCCCATGCATGAGGTTGAAGACTAGATAAGTTGACTCCTGGTTGGAGCAGACGTTGGGACAATGAGTGGTGGAAGAATGTCACCCTCGAGCCACTCTTTCATGTCCTCTCTGATTTATTAGAAAGACTCTCTCCTGGTGGCTTTTGAAGTGGATCTGCACTGTTTTCTCAATCCAGCTCCACTGATCTTAAATTTAGCAGAAGTTCCTCTAGAGATGTGCCATTACCTTGCCGGCTGGACATAGTTTTCAGTGTTGTCATGATTTTTCTTGTTTTATTATAATAGAAAATATGTGTATTCAAATAATACAAAGTTTATGACTCTGGGATCCAGGAATGAGAATAATCATATCAGGTAGCAAGAAGCTATGGAAACAGCAATTAGACCTAAATGCAGGGATTAAAACCCTCTTAGACCTCAGTGGAAAGTATCTTTTTATCTTAAGAACCAGGCAAGTAATACCTTTACTCTGTAGATGGAACACATTGGATTTTTTTTTTTTGAGAGTCTCGCTCTGTTGCCCAGGCTGGAGTGCAGTGGCATGATCTTGGCTCACTGCAACCTCTGCCTCCTGGGTTCAAGTGATTCTCCTGCCTCAGCCTCCTGAGTAGCTGGGATCACAGGCATGTGTCACCACGCGTGGCTAATTTTTGTATTTTTAGTAGAGACAGGGTTTCACCTTGTTGGTCAGGCTGGTCTTGAACTCCTGACCTCAGATGATACACCCGCCTCAGCCTCCCAAAGTTCTGGGATTGCAGGCATGAGCCATAGCGCCTGACCCACGTTGCAATTTAAAAACTAGGAATGTGGGTTAAGCTTCCCCTATCAGTGCCCAGTAATTATGAAATTCCAAAGTTCTAATTAGTATGACAGTGAAATCCTAGGATTCCCTACTATAGCTAAAAATGGTTTTGCTCTTAAGATCTAAGTCACAGTATTTGGGAAGAAAATGAAGAGGTCAGGTTGTTTCCCCAGAGTTAGCGTCAGATTGGCAGAGGATGGTCAAGTGATATGAGAGGCTGCATTTCAATCATCTACAACAGCACATAAATAATTCAGACCTCCATGAGTTGCTTTTCCTTAGACAAGAATACCTTAAAGAATTCCTTCCGTCCTATCAATATTGCAAGCCTATTTTTAAGCCTGTTATTCCCCAGAAATACTCCAATTTCTTTTTTCTAACTCAGAACTTTCCAAAAGTAAAGTATCTATCAAAAGAACATCTGAGAGTATAAAGTTGGTCCCTCTTTCAAAGGGGAATCAACCAAAATTGGGAAGAAATGAAGCATTGAGTAAGTCCTATTTTAGATGCAATCAGCTCTAGATACAATCTGAAAGATGGAATTTAAAACATTTGGGCAATTCCTCATCCTTATCTTCATCACGCTTGGACTGGAGGTCTGGCTGATGCATGCAGCACTTACCGTCCACACCAAAGGAAATCCCAGATCTTTACAGTACTTGGAGAAGAAAGTCATCATCTTGACACACCATTTGTTATAGTGAAAAGTCTTCACATAACCATCTGTTTCTTATAAACGTGTTTATTTGCTCACCCTCGAGGAGCAGGATCTTGGCTAAGGAGTCCCCAGTGGCATAAGGAACGTCATGATTATCATCAGCATCTTCAAGGGCTGACGATGAAAGCCATGCTGTTTAGTTTCTTCATCATGTAAATCAAGACACATAGGTCTTACTAAATGTTTGTTCAGTGATTCATGTCGATGTAGTCAATGTCCAAAAATTGTTTTCAATCGCACGAAGATCCAGAGGTAAAAACATGAATATTTTGTAGTGTAGTGTGTCTCTATGCATCATTAAAATAACTGGTTTAAAAGTAAAAATTTATAAACATATAGCAAAGGCCAGGACACAAGGGAATGGCATTCTTAAACACCGTGTTGGGAACAGTGAATTGGTTTGGCATTTGTGGAAAGGAATCTAGCAATGTCTATCTACAAAAGGTAGATATGTTCTCTGACCCAGCAATCTACCTACACAAATTTGATGCACGGAAGTGAGACCTAGGATTAAATACATGTGTATGGAACACCTGTTGTGTGCCATATCTGAGTTGGTGGCTTCACATTTATCTCATTTAATACATCTAGTATAGTCAGAAATGTGTCAGTTGATTTCATGGCTCTTTGTAAGCAAAGTTTTAAGTAGTTGCAAAGAAGAAAATTTGGAACACATGATGCCTTGAAATTTAAAAATTTGCTTCTGTGAATTTCACAGAACAGTGCTCAACAAACAAACAAAAAACAAGGACAGGAAGAAGGAAAAAAGAACCCAGAGATAATTGTGAGCTTAGAAACCAGAATCAGTTCTCCCTAGAGACTCATTTTTAAAAATTCACATAGTTTTAATAAAATCTACTCTGAACAGAGCTGTTTGTGACATATTGCCAGCCGTCAGTTATTTCACTTGAAGAATTTCCATGTTCTTTACTTCCTTTTCACTCCTTTGACCCATGCATACTCACCTCAAAGCAAGGTTCTTTTCCTTAAAATATGCACACACATGCACACACACACACACACACACACACACACACACACACACACACACCACCTTTGCTTGTCTATAATGATATGCTGGTCGATAATAATCATACAGTTTGTTTTCACATGTGGACATTAATGCATAATCTGCTTTAGATCATAAACATCTTGGTTTGTGCCTAGCACTGTCTCCATAACATGAAGTCTGGTTGAATTGCCAAGTCTGTTTGTATTTCCAGAGCTAAGTTTTAACTCTCCCAGCAGTAAGGGAACATCATCACCAGATCATGGGGTTCTAGAATCTAATGAGAAGAATCCAAACCTGAGAGTCAAATACTCAATGTCTCATCTTGTCTTGGCCAGGGATTTTCTGCAGTGCCAGTGCCTTCTGTTTGATTTTCTTTTTCTCCACAATGATAATCACGAAGTCCACTCCCCGCCCCCCAGATAGTCTGGGAACCCAAATCTTTGTTGTCTGGATATTCTCAATCTTTGGTTTTCTCTTGACTTCCTTCTTATCAACATTTAAATAGAAATGGCTTGGGATATGACTGTATTTTCCCCCAAATCCCTAGAATTAGGCAGATGGGTGGGTATTCCATTTTCACATCCACTTTGTGAGTTTCTGGCCCTCTGAATTCCCAGTGGTTCTGCTTCCATCACAGCACCCAAAGCTGAGATCTCACTTCTGCTCTGCTCTGTCCCACTCACGGGATCCTCTCTTCCTCTATCCCACAGAGGCCCTGATGATGAGAGCTTTAATGATGTTTAGCAGGTAGGCAGTGAGAAATGATTATATCACAGAGAAGAGAACAATTTCCAATCTAATGTCAAACATAATTTTATAAATGTATTAGCTACTTCCTAAGACAGAAACCCTCCTATAGGTTGCATCCCTTTATGGAACCTTCTGCTTCAGTCTCTCTATATCACGGTTCTCAGTCTTTGCTGTGTGTTAGAATCAACTAAAGAGCTTCCAAAAATCCCAGTGCACAAGCCTTACCCCAAACCAATGAAATCGGAAGCATTTGGGGCAGGATCACCGACATTTTCAAAGCTACCCAGTTGATTCTAGTGTCCAGCCAACTTTGAGAACCACTGCTTCAGATCGTTCTTATATCTGTCTCTTATCTTTTCTCACACCCTTGAAGGCTTCTCTCCCAGAGTTCCCAAGAAAACCAAAAATTTATCTCATTTTATTACAATGAATCAGATCTTTTAGGTATGTCTGTATGTCCATTTATACTTTTGGTCTCATACTAACTCATTCATGATGTGTGCACGGGTCTTCATTTTTTCCCTCATGGGTCGGGGTGGGGGAGCAAAAATAGGCTGAAACAAAAGGACTATTTACCCCAAAGATGAATTATGTCACTGGCCGAGAAAGCAGACACAGCTGCAGTCAGGTTTTGTTTAAATAGCGTTTTTTTTTCCTTAACAGTACACATGGAAAAAGTTCCTTCAGCCCCCTGAAAATAAAGGGCTTTGCACATTTAAAAGCTCTTTCTGTTTGTACAGTGCCCACTTCTGCCTCCTTGGGAGATCAGAATTTCCTTCTGTGCAAGCAGTGCGATCTCAAAGAGAGCTGTCCTCACCCCAAACACACAAAACCAGACCCTCCAAAGTGAGACCCACGGCATTCTTGCATTGGTGCCTGGGGCTGGATAAAATGAGCTGTTACGTCTTTTTGATCTTTAACTCCTAAGATTCTGACTCATCTGCACTTGGGGGGAGAACCTGGAGCAAGCTGACCCACAGGTGTGAACTGAACCTGACTAACCTCTCCTCTTGACATGTGTTCTCTTTGCCTTGGTGTTATTTGGCGTTTTAATGGACACTTTTATTGAGAATTGGACAAGAACAGATGCCAGTGAGAAAGCATGCATTTCTACAGCTTCATCTATCCAAGCTTGCTCTATCGCCCAAGATTTGGCCGTTCCAGAACAAACAACATTTTCAGCCTCTATCCAGGTGCTTTGGAGGTCTCATAAAGATGCCAGCGAGTGCCTGTGGTTGTGTTTTTGGAAGTCTAATTACTAAAGCAGCTAGCAGCTATCCAAGACACAGGATTCCTTCAGTCAATGGGACACCTTGTGCCTTCCACACGGACTATAATATAGGTGGTCTTCTGAAGTCTTAGAAGGAAATAGTAGTTTTCTTTTTTAAAAACCACAAGTTCTCACCTAGAAAGTTGCAAAATACTATTGCCTGATGATAATCGACTGTTGGGTGTTTCTGTAATAATAGTGGTTTAGTGACAATATGTGCAAATACTTTGCCTTTTTCATATGTTTGAGTAGGTTTAAGATTATTTCTATTAAAAAAGACTGTCTGTTACCTATATTCCAATATACTTCCTCCAACCTGAAAGAAAGTCACGAAGTTACAGTGAAATCTTGGGAGTCCAGCACAACATAGTGTAGACACACGGTAATGGGTTACACATGCCATCCATCATGTGTGTAGGGGATAATTAATGAGGTAACAGTCAGTTAAGTTCAAGAAGACTTCAGTGAAAATCACATGAATGATCACCTTCTTTGCACACAAGCTGTTTCTTTGTGTGGGTTAAGATTTCTACACCTAGGAAGTTGTATTCTTTGTCCTTTCCAATTTAATAGTAATTTATCCCTTGTTCTTTGAGATGTTATGTACCTCACTAGGGGGTTTGGGCATGGCTCTAGAACAAAATCTCTGATTAAATTTTCACTGAGTTCAATTTATTACCAAGTACATCTTTCCCAGTCTAAACTGTAGCCAATAGAAAAAGACTACATAATTAGGACTACATATTTCTTGATGGAATAAATGAATTTCTATGGCATATAACATACAAAATGTGGCTGGGCACGGTGGCTCACGCCTGTAATCCCAGCACTTTGGGAGGCCGAGGTGGGCAGATCACGAGGTCAGGAGTTTGAGACCAGCCTGGCCAACATGGTGAAACCCTATTGCTACTAAAAATACAAAAATTAGCCGGGAGTGGTGGCAGGTGCCTGTAATCCCAGCTAGTCAGGAGGCTGAGGCAGAAGAATCCCTTGAACCCCAGAGGTGGAGGTTGCAGTGAGCCGAGATCGTGCCATTGCACTCCAGCCTGGGCAACAGCGCGAGACTCCATCTCAAAAATAAATAAATAAATAAATAAATAAATAAATAAAATAACAGACAAAATGCGACCTGAGGAGGTTACTGTCTCCTGCGAGCACAATGTACTCTTTTTTTTTTCCATTTTCACCTCCCTATCTTAGTACATTTTCTTGCATTTCTCTTACTTTCAGAGAAGAAAGTAAGACTGCTTTGATAAACTGCTAAGCTAAATGGTAAAAACACATCTCTTCTCTTGAAGCGAGAAGAGTAGAGTGACCCCAGCCCCAGGCCCTGAAAAGGGATAGGATCTGTTAAGGCCCATTGTGGGCACTGGTTCCTGCATGGCAGAATGTGTACTGCTTGTACAGTAGCTGTTCTTGCAAAGTCTGTTCTCCTTCTCCTACTCAATACAGATTGTTTTCTTTGATCTTTTTGCAGTCTTGGAAACTACCAATCTTTTCCTCCTGCAACTCGCCTCTGTGGATTTCATGACACTATACTCTTCCAGACTTGTGCCAACTCCTCTGACTTCTCCTTTGGCCCCTACACTGATTTCTTTCTCTCCCTGCTTCTAGCTGTCCCCTAGAAAGTCGCATAGAGTCTAATTATTAGCCTGCTTATTACTTCATGTTTTCCCCGAGAAAACTCATGGCATTTTTTGTCATCTCTATTTCTTATCTTGGTACACTTCTAAATCAGTATTAAGAGATCTCAACATCCTTGAGCCTCAGTTCCAAACGAACACTTCCACTCGGAAGACCCACCATCTCTTTTTTTTTTTTTTTTTTTTTTTGAGACAGAGTCTCACTCTGTCGCCCAGGCTGGAGTGCGGTGGCATGATCTCGGCTCACTACAAGCTCCACCTCCCAGGTTCACGCCATTCTCCTGCCTCAGCCTCCCAAGTAGCTGGGACTACAGGCACCCACCACCACGCCCGGCTAATTTTTTGTATTTTTGTTTAGTAGAGATGGGGTTTCACCATGTTAGCCAGGATGGTCTCGATCTCCTGACCTCGTGCTCTGTCCGCCTTGGCCTCCCAAAGTGCTGGGATTACAGGCGTGAGCCACCACCCCCGGCCAAGACTCACCGCCATTTTAAGATCAACTTACCATGGAAGGAAATTATCACCCAAACCTTAGACTGAGGGCATTACCCAGGCTTTTGTCAGAGCAGGACAAAACAGGGCAGGGTATGGAAGAAGGGGTTCATTATGGAGATGTGACTTTACTACACTGTGGGAGCTGGTGAAACAATTTTTCATGTACCCCTTGATCCTGCCCCTAGTGTTTGAGCTTGAATTCAATAGAACAAGCAGTTGGGAAGAAATGATGACTGCAATGTGTAAGAAAGCAAGGGAAAACGGAAACCCACATCTTTTTCTTGCTCCTCTAAGCAGCCGACTTCAAGGATGTGGTGGGTCTGTTGGAGCACCGTCTCATGAGCTAAATATACAACTAGCCCAGTCTTCATCTGGGAAACTGAAGGAGATGTGGCAGGAGCTGGAATTACTGTGGGCTCATGGCAGCATGTGCGAGCTGCAACAGGCACCGAAAACAGCCAATCTTGAACACAACTGTGTTCATTTCTGCCTTTCAAATCCCACACAAGATCTCTTGTGGCCAACTCCAATCCAGAACCCTGCAGAGAAGAGAGATCTGGGACCACAGCTCTAGCTTAGTCATGTGCACACTGTGCACAGTCACCACAACAAGTGCTATCACTGGCCCTCCCCATCATGTTTCACTTTTCTACTCAGTTGATCACCACGTTGTTAAAAAAAAAACAGCAAGAATTTGGCGCTGGCTGCCGTGGTGCTTTTTTGTTGTAAGTGTGTTTTTTTTAGAGGGTGTTTAGGTGTTTTGCAGGAGGCACCCTGGGGGTTCTGAGTAGAGTAATCTCTGGGCCCCTCTTCCCTTCTTCGACCAGAATAGTTTTGCCTTTATCTGCTTTACATGTTGAACTTCTCAATGAGAGCTCATTTGTAGAAAATCTACCTGTTGGTGCTTACAGAAAAGAAATAGGGAGAGAAAAGAAAGAAGAAAAGAAGGAGAGAAGGAAGGAAGGATAGAAGGAAGGGAAGGAGGGAGGAAAGGAAGATAAAAGGAAGGAAAGAGGGAGGAAAGGGAGGAAGAAAGAAAACCAGTAGCCCACAGAATCAAGTCTTAATTCTCCCACCTTAATCCTCCCATCTTGATCCTCCATATTCATTCAACTTTGTCTCCTTTTATTAACTCCAATGGAAATCTTCTGCTTTTGCCTGACTGGGTCTCTTACCCATTTCTCAAAAGACTATTCATTACCAATTTTAGGCTTTGACTCTCACACTTCTTTTTTTTTTTCTTTTTGGCCTAGAATGTCCCATCTCCCTTGACCTTTTCTAAGACAACTGTAGGCCAGTGCTATTTCTGGATCAAGATAGAGAGGTCTAGTCTTGCCTCTAGAAAACAGATGAAGGTGGCATCGGGTGTCATTTCATTTAAATGCACAAATGCACACATAAAAGCAAATGCATGCACACACACATATGTGCATATATGCACAGATATATACAGCAATTTAATATGAAAACCCTTCTATAAATGACTTTATATGTATAAATTTATGTGTAAATAATGTTATTTAATGGAGATAAATAAAGATGAAAAGATACCAGAAACCATTTAGAAGAAGAGAGGAGGAATGTTAGTAGCATTTATTAAGTGCCTCCTAGGCATTAGTCTCATGACTTTAACCTCATTTCATTTTGAAAGTAACCATAAGATGTAGGAGTCATGAGCCTCATATAACCAGTTTAATGAGGAATCTAAACTCTTTGTAGGACAAACTTGAAACAGTTTTATTTTTTCTAATTATCTTGTCAACCACATTCTCTATTCTGGGCAGTGGGGATGTTTAATGACATCTCAGCTTAACTCTCTGACTTTTCGGTCTCTTGGTTTTTTGAAGTGTCTCATTTGGGTTCTTGAAAGTCAGTTCTGTTTATTTAAAACCTTCCATCTAATTCCTAATAACCTCTGTCTTTCCCTTCTGCCTGGGTGGGCTAGGTCTGTGGTTATGGTGGCTTTGGGAGCAGAAGGGATGGGCTGGGTGGTCCTCTCTGACACGGCGCCTCCTTCCCTCCCTGTATTCTGCCCTCCTTCTTCCCCTTCAGTTGTGGTTGGAAGGAGAGAGTGAAGACAGTGCCTTTTTACTGAATCCTGTGAATGAGGTCACAGCTCTTGAATTGCAGAACTCTATATGCTGTTTTGACTCATTTCTTTGGACTCTACATTTATGAGCAGCAGCTCCTGAATGCCTGCTTGACAAGGAAGTCATCCCTGGCAACTCCCTTAGGTATTTACAGTACCCTGTAAGATCTCTTCCCATTGCTCTGGTATGTGCACCTTTTTGTCCTCAGGTGAGACTGTCCCTAGTAAAACAGTTACTACAAATCACATCTACCCTTCATATTTGAGTTTGGAGTTACAGGTGTCCATCTTGAATACTTCATTGAATCTGAGAACTTGAAGGTGGCTGCTATGAACTGAATGTTTTCACCTCCCCCACCCCTAATTTTTATATTAAAACCTAATCACCAAGATGATGGTGTTCGAAGGTGGAGATTTTGGGAGGTGATTAGGCCATGAGGATGGAGCCCTTATGAATGGAATTAATGCCCTTATAAGAGAGACCCCGGAGAGCTACCTTCCCCTTCCACCATGAGAGGATACAATAAGAAAAGAGCTGTTCATGAACCAGGAAACAGGCTCTCACTAGACACTGAATCTGCCAGCACCTCTGTCTTGGACTTCCAGCCTTCAGAACTGTGAGAGATAAATTTCTTGTTTTTATAAGTTACCAAGCCTATGGTATTTTGTTATAGGAGCCCAAACAAATTACAGGGGCAATCACAAATAATAAGGACAAAGTATTTGTGACATTCCGTAGAGAAAGTTACTAGTATCATGTCCAACTACCTAATCCCTCATTAAAATGCTTCTGATTCTGATGAGAAAAAAAGGGAAGGGTATGAGGTGTTGGTTTTTATTGCCTTCTGTAACTCCATACCACCGAATCAGTAATGGAGCTCACTGGGTCATTTAGCAAATATTTACCAAATATGTATATGTAATGTACACCATTTTCACATTGGATATGGATAACTCCATAAAGAGAACTTTACATGTAGGTAGAGAGGTAGAAAAATTAAAAACTCCACTACTCCAATGTACAAAAAAAAGCCTAACTTTTTTGTTTTTTATAATTGATATAACTTTTCTTATATGCCCTTATCATGCTGTATGTTGACTAGACGCAGGGAATGCTACGTAAACTTTCCAATTAATATTTCAGTGTTTGGGGTTTTAAACAGTCCTTTTATACTTATAGACCTTTTTGCAAAATGTTCAATCTATGAGAGTATCATTGATCCAACTCACCCATTCCTGTCCATACATATGAGGGACCTTAGATGACCTCATGGCAATGGGAGGGACCTCAGAGCCATGGGCTGATCTCACAGCTGGCTGGGCTGGGCTGGGGGTGGAGTTTGACCCCACTGAGGGCACTTTGTAGGTACCCAGAGCTGTAGTCTATGACCTTGGTTCTTTACCTCTGATGACTAATTCTCAACAGTCTGTGTCTCCATTTTAAATCCAAGTGGACGTGAATCCCCTGACCCTTTTAGCACCTTGACATTTCATCATTTGGGGTATAGAAATTTCTGGCTCTCTTGCACACCATATTTAGGACATGAGCCACATTCAACAGTGTTAGCAAGCTTATTTGTCTAATTCTCTCCATCTATCAACGCTGCACTATTGATGATCTCTCAACTAGAAGCAAGTATATGGTTTTCTCAGGGCACAGTTGAGAAGGCAGCCACTAGTCTTGATTTTCCAGGGTTCCCCACACTTATATGGAAATCTCTACAACCGCCTCTTTTTGTGATTCAGCCCCGCACATGTGGAGGAGAGGATTTATATCTGATCTTCTTATTCTACCTCAGTCACTCTTCTTCTTCCCCATACTTTTCTAGGCTGGAAGCAGCCAGTCTCCTACTTCCTGTTAAATTGGACTTCCTCTACTTCATACTTTCTTCTTCCTAGGGACTCTGCACCTCATGGATTAGCTTCCTGCCTCAATGGAATAATGTGACACAGGAAGAGACACAAGCTCCTGATAAAGGAAAGGGAATACAGTGGGTGCAGTTATTAAAAATATTATTCTTATTTTTCAGTACAAAGAACTTTTTATGTTTCATCTCAATGGAACGTTAATAAAACTTTAAGAAAATGTCAAGGAGTTTAATAAAAGAGACTTTGGAATGAAAAATAACTCTAAGCCTCTGTAAATCCTATTGCTCTAACACTTCAGCCAACTATAAAGAAGACCTAATACCCCAAACTGATGAAACATGAAGTTAGATGTGCTGCCTCTTCCTGAAACACAAATGCACAGTAGTTTACAGAGTCTTAAAGCAGAAATCTATCATAAGATGTCTTTGAAGCTGCATTTTCAAAGTTAACATTTACAGGTGGTTCAATGGGGATTCAAATCAAGTGCAAATTTCTGAGGAGTTCCTGAGGAATAAGTAAGAATTCAAAGCATATCTTTAGGTAGTAAATGTTTAAGTCGATACCTAGTTTTCTTTCTGTATGTAAGCATGGGGTAGAAATTCCTTATTCGCACCGTACATGATTCCTGTGATATGACAGCTGAGATTCTGAATAAAACTGAGAGACATAAAATTTATGGTTAAAGGTTTACACTATTTCTGTGAAACTACAGCTGGATTAGGAGATCAAAAATAAGCTAAGTTTAACAAACTCCAGAAAAATCATTATCTCAGTGAATGGATGTTTTAATGTTCATTACCTACAAAGAAGTGGTTTGCTTACAGCTGGTAAAAATTTAGTCAAGTTCTGAGATCAACTTCTTTACAAAACATCGGTTTTAACTTTGAATGAATGCAAATGCTTCTGTTTAGCTTTATTTTGTATTTAACACTATCTGCCATGTGTTGTCATAGTCCCTGTCCTCAAAGAATTTCTGACCTTAGGAAAGAGACATATCATTCAACTAAGAAATCACATGCTTTGACTCTTGGCACGTCTAATTCTGATGGTTCTATGGGATTGGGTCATAAGGGGTTTCAAGCAGGTAGCATCTTAGATCAATTAAGAACAAAGCGGCCAGGCGCGATGGCTCACGCCTGTAATCCCAGCACTTTGGGGGGCCAAAGCAGGCATATCACAAGATCAGGAGATGGAGACCATCCTGACCAACATGGTGAAACCCTGTCTCTACTAAAATACAAAAAATTAGCCAGGCGTGGTGGCCGGCACCTGTAGTCCCAGCTACTTGAGAGGCTGAGGCAGGCGAATAGCTTGAACCCAAGAGGTGGAGATTGCAGTGAGCCGAGATCATGCCACTGCACTCAAGCCTGGTGACAGAGTGAGATTCCGAAAAAAAAAAAAAAAAAAAAAAAAAAAGCAAAACTTGATGGAGAAGAATTATTTTAGACTGTGCTTTCGATTATAGAGATAAAACTACCTGCTAAAGGGAGTTTGGGGTAACACTGAGTGCTCCGTGTGTGTCAGTGAATGAAAGGCGAGGAAGATGTGAAGACCCCCACCCTCATGTGAGCCACGCACTGGATGTTAACACAGGAGAAACTTTCAAAGAATGGCGGGGCCCCAGTCACAGTGGACAGTAGCAATGTGCCAGTGTAGAGAAGCTCTAAAGTTGAGAACAGTATCTATTATAGCTTCTGCTTGACATACAAAATGCATTTCTGAAGAAAAATAAATGTGGATCCAGTAATTAAGCAGTTAGAAAGATGTTATTTAGGCTTTGTTGCATACAGATGCCACCAATTTTCATGCCAAAACATTTTTGACCTAATCATTTTTTTCTATTCCAGGCACTCTCTTGAGTTGAATCAAGAGCAAACTGGCGGGCGTGGTGGCTCATGCCTATAATCTCAGCACTTTGGGAGGCCGAGGCAGGAGGATCACCTGAGGTTAGGAGTTTGAGACCAGCCTGCCCAACATGGTGAAACCCTGTCTCTACCAAAAATACAAAAATTAACCTGATGTGATGGCACTCACCTGTAGTCCCAGATACTTGGGAGGCTGAGGCAGGAAAATCACTTGAACCTGGGAGGTGGAGGTTGCAGTGAGCCGAGATTGGACCACTGCCCTTCAGCCTGGGCAACAGAGTGAGACTCCATCTCAAAAAAACAAAAAAAATCTGGTGCAAAAATATAGACATTTAGCTAGGAATCTTACGCAGTTCTCACCAGGACACGTGACTGTTGTGAGGCAGAGTTTGGTAGCAGCTGAGATGCACAAAGGGTTAGACTGGGAGGCATTGCAAAGGCAGAATGTTGGGTCTTAGGAGGCGGAGAGCATACGGGGGATAAAGAAAGGATACAGATTTTTGAAACAACACTCAGGTTTTAAAATTGTATAAAAGGTACAATGACAGTGTTGTTACAAGACAAAGAAAGCTAATGTTGTGGAACAGATTTTACAGGGGGAAGGAGTTGACTTGTGCTGAAACTTGTTCACTATGAAGTGATGTCAAAGTTAAGTTGAGATATATGGTTGAAGGCATGGGGTCAGGACTGCAAAACGAGATTTGGGACCTAAGGCACAGTGGTGGGTTGAATAGTGGCCCCAAAGGTGTTTGCATCCTAATCCCCTGAATCTTCGAATGTCACCTTATGTGGCAACAGGGAATTTGCAGATGCGATTAACTCAAGGATCTTGAAATGAGAAGATTATCTTGCATTATCCTAGTGGGCCTGATGAATCACAGGCATTCTTATAAAAGTAATGAGAGAGATCAGAGGGAGGTAAGAGGTAAAATGATGGAGGCAGGAGTTGAGTGATGTGAGGTAGGGGTCATGAGCCAAGGAATGCGGGCAACCTCCAGAAGGAACCAGCCCAGCTGACACCTTGACTTTGGCTCAGTGAAACTGATTTCAAGCTTCCAACCTCCTGAACTGTAAGATAATAAGTGTGTGTTGTTTTAAGCCACCAAGTTTGTAGTAGTTTGTAACAGCAGCCATGGGAAATAAACGCAAGGACCTGGTGAACACTGGAAAGAGAAGATCCTCATTTGCTGTAACTAAAACACATGCTTTTCAAAGTTTGGAGGTCCTTTCAGTTCTGTTTCAATAGCCTGCAACAGAATGGAAAGTGGCAAAATTCCATTCAGGTCACCCAGAAATTCAGAATCACATAGGCTGCATGAGAACACAGATGATCTGTTGCTCTCCACTCTCTCTTTTTTTGACAGAGAGGGAAATCCCTAATGAGCTTTGTAGGCCCAAGGCCTGTTATGGTGCCTGATACGTGGTAGGTATTTAAAGTACATCAGGCTGGGCATAGTGGCTCATACCTGTAATCCTAGCATTTTAGGAGGCTGAGGTGGGAGAATCGCTTCAGGCCATGAGTCTCAGATCAGCTGGGAAAACATAGCAAGATCCCATCTACACCAAAGAAGAAAAAATAAAAATAAAAATAAAAAATATATTATTAATTTCTCAAACTAAAGAGAATTTCAAAATTTTATGCTTTTTAATTCTATGGAAGTATTTTGCCCAGTATAAAAATACAATTTACTTTTAGTTTGCATTGACTATTTTGCCTTATAGGACATTTTCCTAAGAATCAGATTTTCAGTTCTTAAGTCAGTGTTTCTCAAGCAAATGCCCACGTATCCTGGTTGTCGGGGGGTGGCTCTGTGGATATATATCCTTGGGGTTTTAAAGACACTTATACATTACTAAAGTTTGAGGAACACTGAAATAGGCACATGTTGAAGAAACAAAGTGATAAGGAATACATGTTTCCAAAAAACCAGATTTGGTAGTTAATTTGGTGGGGAAAAAAAATGTAAAGCAAGCCGTTTGGTGGTGTGGAAATCAAAGAACTGATTGGCATGTTAAACTATTTTATATTTCAAACTGGAACAATCATGTAGACGTGCCTTGCAACACTTTTCTCTCCACTCTTTGTTTTCTCTTTTACAATACTAAGTGTACTACAACAGTGAGAAGTAATATCTTAGCACCAGAGTACATCTTGCACCTATTATCTGTCCTGGCTGACAGTAAGAAGTTAATGGCAGCATCCCCCTTTGGGCCCCTAATAGATGGTACATCATTGTTTCAGAACACCTGAAAGAATGTCTGGGTGCACCTCCCCAAGCACCTAACAAGGGAGGGGTAAGGGCTCAAGAAAAATTGCCATGTCACTGCCATGTGATTTATTGCAATGCTTAATTATGTCTACAGGGCACCATCTGGAGACCTAATTTGTGTGCTTTATGAGCAAAAATTGCAGTCAAAATGTTCCTTCTTCTGAATGTAACTGTGTCCCACTTTGGACTTCCTGCACATTAAAAAAAAAACTGGGTCCCACTTTGGACTCCTTGAATATTACCTTAATGCTTGATCCCTACACTATGTCCTAGTTCTTTTAGTTTAGAGGGTCCCAGCCACACAGAGCAACTCTTATTCTAGAGGCAATGGGCTTTTTCTTCTTATACTATGTTATGTAAAGGGTTAAACATGTAGGAAGTTTTGTCTTATACCAAAAACTCTACAGTAGAGTGAAATCACAATCAACATGTTTCTGAACTATTACTGGCCACCAACCAAAAGCAGTATTGCATTTATTGGCAACTATTTTTTTTTTCTAATTACCTGTTGGCAAGTAATTGTCCCCAAAATATTTGCTTAACAGGAATGATGGCAAATCACCATTACATGATGAGGATTGCTTTTGAACTATTATTCAGTTTTCAAATAAATTTTAACCTAGTCTAGGAATCTTTTTAAAAAATCATATTACTGTGCTGAGTTGATTTAAGAAATGCTTACTCCTTTCAATTAAATCCCAGAGCATTAATCAAATGTTTGACACTATAAATGTTTCCAATTAACATCTAGCTTAAAACCACATGTGTTCCAAGTGAAATTCAAAAGATCTATCTGTACAGGTGACCTCAGAGAAACCATTAACACATGGCTGGAGACAGCAAGAAACATTCTCCATTTGTGAGCCTGAGATAAAGAATCACTTTATGACTGATTAGTACTTCAAACATCCTTTTCTGATGTGGGCTTCTTAAACTAGAAGTTGAGTATTTCTCACTGAGTCAAAAAGAAAAATTGAATTACAAAAACATATACAGAGAGATTGAAGTTTAAAACAATCCTATCTGGATGAGCAGTTAGTAGTTCCAAAACCTAACAAAGGCAAATAGTTGGTCGCAATACGAGCCTAATCCGTAATCTTAGGTCTAAGAGAAATTTTCCAAGTTCTTTTTCACTTCCTCATGCAGAGGTTGCAAACTCAAATAGCTCCAGAGTCCAAGCAGGTAACCTAAATGAATGAAATGAGAGTGTCAGGGGTACTGGAGGCCTCAGCAAACTAAAGGCAATGCTTCCTGCCTAAATGGGAGAGTTCCCACCCTACTGCAACCAACTATTGTCATGTGAAAATGGAAGCCCTGTAGGGCTAAACATTCTGCTATTCCAAGAGAAGCCAGAAAAAAATCTTTTTCATGTGAACTCATAGATTTGAAATGATGGCAAAATTAATTCAATGGAAAACAAAAACAACACAGACCTCTTTCCAGCCAACTTGTGACCTTTGTGTCTGCTGCTGTGCAGAACTGGGAAGTGGGGATGACACAGTCAGAGACACTAAAGGCCAATATGAGGATGAAGATGATCCCCTTTCAGTAATATGTCAGCACATCATAAGCCTTGGAGAGCATGCTTTGGCTGGCTCACTGTTGAATCCACCAGCTCCTGGCAGAAAAAGAGAGAGCACATACCTCCCAAACAATTTCTCAACTGATCGGTCAAA
The DNA here is from genome assembly GCF_029281585.2 of Gorilla gorilla gorilla. Taxonomy (NCBI): domain Eukaryota; kingdom Metazoa; phylum Chordata; class Mammalia; order Primates; family Hominidae; genus Gorilla; species Gorilla gorilla. The sequence goes on from NC_073243.2 coordinate 28,564,170, forward strand.
TATAGCTAAATTATTCCAGCTGTGCTACGCAGGGGGTTATTATGGCCATAAGGAAAATGGTAACATTAAGACAAGCCCATTTGCCCAGTGAACTGATGAATTGCATTCTCTCTCTCCTGTCTCTCAGTGGCCTATCAACAGCTGGGGTTGTCAATCCCACAGTGAGGACTGCTAACAAACACCTAGGCCTAGTCTGCTATGGCTAGAAAGACACATATTTCTCTTTTTCCCCCCTTCAAATATCTTTCCAAAAGAGGAAAAGCAGATGATCATAATAAGATAAATGTCTGGCAGTTTACACAGAGAGAAATATTTGACATTCAGAAACAATTTCAAGACACCAAGAGCTATTGCATTCATGTTTGTGCAAAGATACTTTTTCTATCTAAAGCAAAGCCAAGGCCTGTATGCCTTTGGTGGAAATTGTTCAATGGCTTTGAAAATAAGACGGAAGATCATTTTAGCTTATCAAGGAGATGACTCAGTTCATAACTAGAGCCAGAAGACTTGGGTTTTTGTCTTTTTTTTCCGCTCACTAACTAGCTACATGGTTGTTGAGTAATTTGCATTACTCTTCTCATCCTTAGTTTAAAAAAATTCATCAGATACCAAATTTTGTATGTAAAATGTAACTAACAACACCTGAGTCAATAAGATCAGATAAAGCCCATAAAGCAATTTGTAAACACTAGCTTGTTTCTTTATTTGAATTTTTTTTCTGAAAATATTTTCTGGGTTTCCTTGACGACTTATTTGATTGCAAATGGCAGGAAACCCAATTAAAACTAGCTTAAGAAAAAAACAAAACAAAACAAAACAAAACAAAAAAACGATTATCTTTCACAACGGAAAAATCTAGGTATGGACTTTAGACCTGGCTTGTCCCAGGTGCATAGCGAAGCCACCATGACCCAATCTTTCTCTACATCATAGCACCATATTGGCTTCACTCTCTATGGTTGGATTCTAGGAGTTTTAGGCTCATATACTGCCAGGTTCAATTCTACTTGAAAGAAACACCCTCCTTTTCTTCATGTAGGAATCTCACATTGGGCCAGAGTAAGGTTTAATTTAGTGATAATTTGGTCTAACTGTTCAAACCAATCTTTGTGTCTAAGGTAGTATGACACTTTGAATGGTCAGGTGTCAGTCACCACGGGAACTCAGTCACCATGTGAAACAGGGGTACAATTAGCCCCACCTCAGTATGTGGAGTCTTTTGTCAAAAATTGGGGAGAATGGATGTCCATTATACTCTATTACTTGATACATACTTCTAGAGTTTTGGCCTAAAGCAATAGTTTAGACACCTTATACCTTAAATGAAGGTTAAAGAAAAATCTGCTTTCCTAAAGAAACTGCCTTTGCCTGATATTCCTTTCTTTGACTGTAGGAAAATTTTAAAAATGATTTTGTCCAAAATGTATTCTGCTAAAATCAGTTCTTCTGAATTAAAGGGAATTTTTTTTTTCACAGAATAGTTTTTCTCATGACTAACGTAACTTTTTTTCTTTTTTTTGAGATAAATTTACATATCACAAAATTCACCCTGTTGAAGTGAACAATTCAGATTTTTAAAGTATATTCACAAAGTTGTGCAACCACAATTGCTAGCTGATTCCAGGACATTTTCATTGCCCTAAAAAGAAAACCTACATCCATGTGCAGTCAGCATCCATTTACTTTACCCCCAGGTCCTGATAACCATGAAGTTACCTTCTGTCTCCAGGGACTTGCCTAGGCTGGATATTTCATATGTGCCTGTATCAACCACATGGTTTATTTTCTGTATTCTGAGAATTTAACATCTGGGGTTTTGCTAATCCTGGAGGGACTGCTCCTTCTGGTGTTAGTTACCCAGTTCCTAAAGCTAGTAAGCAATTCGCCTGTTTTTCAAATGTGGATCAACCAACTCACAGCCTATTCCCCCAGCCACCTTCTCTATGGGGCTCTCACACTATCCCTTGTGCTAATCATCCCAGGCTATGTACCAGGCAATTAGTGTCAGCCCTTGTACTCTAGAGCCTGATAAAATTCTTCCCATTAGCCGATCTCAAGCCTGTTTACCTTACCTTGCCTGTTTCTTCCCATGGAAACCACAATAAAGGTCCTTGCCCATATTTTCCCTTTCTTTCTGCTGCCTAAGTAACCCAGATGCTTTCTCATGTGGCCACCTGTGGTGTGGCATGCTCTCTCCTCTTGGGAACTGTGAATAACAAGCCATCTTTTCAATGGCAGTCATCTGATGTGTTGTTATTACTATATCTAAGTAATAATAAAACCTATATGAAAACATTATGTAAATGGGGTCCTACAATATGTTTCATATCTGGTTGCTTTCAGTTAACATAATGTCAAAACCTTCAAAAAGGTTTGTAAACGAAAACGTATCTGAGACAAGTCTCAATCAATTTAGAATTTTATTTTCCCAAGGTTAAGGTCATGCCTGTGACACAGCCTCAGGAGGTCCTGACAACATGTGCCCAGGGTAACTGGTTTTATACATTTTAGGGAGACGTAGACATCAATTAATGCATGAAAGATGTACATTGGTTCCACCTGGAAAGGTGGGACAATTGGAAGTGGAGACTTCCAGGTCATAGGCAGATTCAAACATTTTCTGATTGGCAATTGGTTGAGTTACTATCTAAAGACCTGGAATCAATAGGAAAGAATGTCTCCTTTAAGGTAATGGGTTGTGGAGACCAAGGTATTATCTTGCAGATGAAGGCTCCAGATAACAAGCTTCAGAGAGAATAGATTGTAAATGTATCTTATCATACTTAAAGAGTCTGTTCTATCAGTCTTTGCTTTTTTGGGTGGGGGAGTGCGGAGTCTCAGTCTGTCGCCCAGGCTGGAGTGCAGTGACACCATCTTGGCTCACTGCAGTCTCCGCCTCCCAGGTTCCAGTGATTCTCCTGCCTTAGCCTCCCGAGTAACTGGGATTACAGGCATGTGCCACCTGTCTGGCTAATTTTTGTATTTTTAGTACAGATGCGGTTTCACCATGTTGGCCAGGCTGGTCTTGAATTTCTGACCTCAGGTGAACCACCCACCTCGGCCTCCCAAAGTGTTAGGATTACAGACATGAGCCACCGCACCCAGCCTGTTCTATCAGTCTTAAGGTCTCTGTTGATGTTAATGGTAATGAGGCATGTCTGACTCCCCGTTCCCATTATGGCCTAAACTAGTTTTTTAGGTTAACTTTAGAATGCCCTTGGCCAAGAAGAGGAGTCCATTAAGATGGCTGGGGAGCTTAGATTTTTACTTTTGGTTTATAGTTTCATCCATGCTGTAGCATATATCAGTACTTTCTTCCTTTTATGACTGAATAATATTCCACCATACGGATATATCACATTTTGCTTCTCCATTGGTCAGTTGATGGGAAGTTGGGTTATCTCCACATGTTGGCTATTATGAGTAATGCTGCTCTGAACAAATTTACAGTATAGGTTTTTGTGTGGACATGTGCTTTCAATTCTTTTGGGTGTATACCCAGGATTGGAATTGTAATGTCATATGGTAACTCTATAGTTAACTTTCTGAGGAATTACCAAACTTTTTCCAAAGGGGCTGCACCATTTTGTATTCCCATCAGTAATATGTAAAAGTTGCAATTCCTGGTTTTGATATGCATTTCCCTAATCAATAGCAATGTTAAGCATCTGCTCATGTGCCTATTGTCCATATATATTTATATATTGGCCATATATTTACCTATATATAATTTCTGGACTCTCAATTGTATCCCATTAATCTCTAGATCTATCCTTATGTCAATACCCCACAAGGCCTTGATTACTTCAGTGTTGTACATTACCTTTTGATGGTGTTTAGGACATGCTACCTACCCCAAAATATGGCACTTTGGCAATTGAGAAAATAGGAGACATTGGAAGGTCACTCTTACCTTCCCGCATCTTTTCCCCTGAAGCAGGTCTTAAAACCTAGAAAGAATTTTCTGATCTTCCCCTGAAACAGGCCGTACAATCTTCACTTGAGAGCTGCCCTCTCTATACCCAGAGGAAAGGTGCTAAAGACACAGAGATGCCAAGAAGAATTTGAACAGACAGGCTTTGTTAAGTTCCCCCCAATGTATTATCATTAGGTCATACTTCCTTTGTCCAATTATATTTCCCCACAACTGTTCACTCTTCATCAAACCAAGGTATAAACATACACAGGTTTCCTTATTTATCTGGGTCTTCATTTTCTCGTAAAGACTCCCTTATCATGTAAAACCCATATTAAATAAATTTGTATAGTGGTCTCCTGTTAATCTGTCTTTTATTATAGGAGTCTTAGCCATGAAATTAGAGATGGGTGAGCAAAGTCAATCTCTTCTCTCTTATACTTTAAATTCCACCATAATGTTTTGAGATAAGCTTTCTTGTTTTGTTGTCAAGGTAAATTAGTAAAATTATTTATTTTCTGCTTTCACCAGATGATTTCCAGCCACTGCCAGTTTCTCTTTCATATATCTGATGAATTTTGTGTTCATAATTCTACGATTCTCTCATTAGGAGCTTGAAGCTATATTTCTACAATATTGTGATTTGACTCCCCTAAACTTTATACTCAGGTTCCTATATTTCAGTGAGGCCTACAAAGATGCTTCCATACTTTTAATTTCAATATTTTACTTTTCAAAATGTTAAACATTTTCATTGCCAAATTCGATTACTAAAGTTCATACTAAGGCTTGTAGCAATTCATACTAAGCCTTGGTTAAAATTCAGAACGCTTACTTCCTCTCTAGTGATACTATTAATGACTAATTGAATTGTTATTCAGGAGGGAATCTGGGGCTATAGTTATTCCATATGATTTTCTAAAAATCTACTTTTTGAGTTATAACTTACATATCTTAAAATACACCCACTTAATGTATATAATTCAGTGGTTTTTAGAGTATTTAGTATATTTACAGAGTTGTGCAACTATTAGCATAATCCAACTTTTGAACATTTAGGATTTTCATCACTTCATAAAGAAACCTCCTGACTCACAGCCACTCTTCATTCCCTCCACCCTGCCAGACCAAGCTACCAGCAGTCCATTTTCTCTGTCTATAGATTAGTGGGGCTTCCTAGGATTGGCTGCTGGGTCAACATAGCTTAGTGTTCAGCCACCGTTTGGTCAGAGGTGGTATTTAAGGCCCCTTTTACGGACAGAAAGTTTGTGTTTCTCCCTCCAAATTCATACAATGAAGTCGTAACTCCCAATGTGATGGTATTTGGAGATGGGGCCTTTGGTAGATAATTAGGGTTAGATGAAATCCTGAGGATGGGACCCTCATGATGGGATTAGTGCCTTAACCCATCAGTGTGTGCACATGGAGCCAACTCTCCCCCTCTCTCTCTTTCCATCTGCACACACTGAAAAAAGGCCATGTGAGAACAGAATGAGAAGTTGGCCATCTGCAAGCCAGGAAGAGAGCCCTCACCAGAACCCAACTTCGCTGTTGCTCTGATCATTACTCTTAGCTTCCAGAACAGCGAAAAAATTATTTTTTGTTGTTTAAGCCACCCAGTCTATGACATTTCCTTAATGGCAGCCACAGCTGACTAAGACACTTCCAGGAGAACCAGATTTTCATCTTTTACTGTTGGATCAGTATGTAGCTTGGAGACTACGTCCACGGTTCAGAAAATTTATAAGTTTGCTTTGCATGTAGCCAGGGATTGTAATCGCCTGATGAGTTCTTCCTTCCTGCTGCACAGGCAAAGCCAGTTCATTGAGACCAATGAAGTATTGCATTGAGGTACTGCAGGTATTGTGGTAAAGTAAATACTTCACTGAGGCTTTTCAGTAAAGAAGGAGTTTAATTGACTCAAGGCTGGCCACTCCTGAGATGGAGTTATCACTCAAATCAGTCTTCTGAAAGGCTCATGGGTTAGGATTTTTCAATTATAGTTTGGTAGGCAAGGGGCTAGAGAATGGGGAATGCTGATTGTTTTGGGATAAAACCGTAGCGGGTATGGAAAACAGTGCCCGTGCACTAAGTCCACCTCTGTGTGGGAACCACAGGACTTTTTGAGTCAGTGGTCATTATTCTGAGTGGAGTCAGCCGGTTGTTATAAATGCAAAAGTCTGAAAAGACATCCCTAAAGGCCAGTCTTAGGGTCTACAATAGTGATAATATCTACTGTAGTAATTGGGGAGGTTACAAATCTTGTGGCTGCCAGAACAATGGCTGGTTATTGTTTATGCCTGCACCTTAGCAGAATTCAGGCCCCTCTCATAACCCTAGACTTGTGGACGTTTATTAGTTTTACAAAGACAGTTTAATTTTGGGGAGGGCTATTATCATCTTTGCTTTAAGGTTAAACTATAAACTAAATTCCTGTCAAAGTTAGCTTGGCCTATGCCCACAAATGACCATGGAGGTCAGAAGCAAGATGGAATCAACCTTGTCAGATTTCTCCTACTGCCATAATGTTGCAAAGTCATTTTCAGGGCTAGTAGCTCAGAAGTTCTCTTTCCCATTGCTACTGAGATGGCATAGCCTTGAGTATGCTCATGGTCTTCCCCAGACCACTAGACAAGGCTGTGAATTTAGCAGGATCGTCTTTGACCATCTCTTACCTTGCACTCCCCATTAAACTTCTGGCTTTTGGGCTGCCATTGGTGTTAACCTTGAGCTGTTAGCTACCGCTGATAGCCAGCTGATTGTTGTATTGTTTTTGACCATATCCTGGGCATACATTTCTCCTTGGTCTTATCCAAATTAAGTATGGCCGCTTGGGTTTACTCAGATTACATCTTCCCCACCCTATGGAATGGGGCCTGGGAGAGGAGATAGCTACTGTTTGCTAGCTGTCCCATGCAGAGTTCCCATCCCCTTCTCCAGTATAGATTGGATTATATTGTCAATTCTTCTTATAGTATACGTCTCAGAGAGCTTGCTCTGAGATATATCTGTCCTCCTAAAAGGAAGAGACTAAAGCTCAAAGTATCATTTAAATAGTTTACTTGAGCCAGAGTGAGGACTAGGGACAAAGTGAGCTGCTAGGGACATAATTCCAAATTACCTTGGGGAGTGCTTCATCAGCCTGTGTTACAGGCAGGTTTTTAAAGGCAAAGGGAACAAGGAGTGGGCCAACACAAAGTTGTTGAACAGGAATCCTTGTTTGTTTACAGATAAGATTGGTTAGTAATTGGCTGTACATTGTTGAATTATAGGGTATGAGTTACAGTGTTCAGCGTATGTGTTTTACGGCTATTTGGTGTCAGTTAGTCTGGAGCCCACAGAGTAGGTGCATTCAAGAGATATTTAGGTCAAGAGGGAATGAGGCATGACTGCTGTTTCATTCCAATGCCTATCTGATCCAAAGGGTCTCACATTCCTCACATGAAAATATTGATTTTTCTTCTTTCTCATTTTCCCCTTTTGATAAAAAGCCTATCTTTTTGAAAGCACTGGCAACAAAAATGTGAGCATCAACGTGTCCCTCTTTACTGGGAAGGTTCATTCCCAGATAGTCCTGAAGAATCTTTAAGAGTGCCCCAAAGCCAAGTTAGCATTCTCCATTGGCGTAAGTGAGACCTCAACCAAGTCATTGATTTATATAACTGCTTTGTTTATTGAGTCCCGTTTGGTCTTTGGAATTCCACGATTTTAGTTTTCTTGGAAGAAGTAAAATGAGGGATACATAACATTAGTAATACACTTACGAATTACAATTAAAAAAAGTATTTGTATACCAGAACCTATTCCATTAGGAAGCCAACTAAAAACCTTATAAAGAAAATTAAAACCAAGTTTTTCTTTAGAGATTTGTAATCAGGAAATGATTCAAGATTCAGTCCAAATTGTAGGATACTAACTAATAAAAACTCAAAAACAATGGTCAGGGCTAGAATGTAATAACAAGTGTACTATACTTTTCTTCTGAAATATTTTTCTTTCTTGGATGTCAGCTCTGCCATTATCTTCCCTTTGCTTGTGTTTGCATTATAGATGCTATCTTCTGTCCATCTGATTTGTCTTTTTTTTTTTTTTTTTTATGAGACAGAGTCTCGCCCTGTCACCCAGGCTGGAGTTCGATGGCGTGATCTTGGCTCACTGCAACTTCCGCCTCCCAGGTTCAGGTGATTCGCCTGCCTCAGCCTCCCAAGTAGCTGGGATTACAGGTGTGTGCCACTATGCCTGGCTAGTTTTTTTATCTTTAGTAGAGAAGGGGTTTCACCATGTTGGCGAGGCTGGTCTCAAACTCCTGACCTCAGGTGATCCACCTGCCTCAGCCTCCCAAAGTGCTGGGGTTACAGGCATGAGCCACTGCGCCCGGCTTGATTTCTTTTAACGTTATTGGTGATGTTGTGAAAGGTAGCTGAATTGAAATTGGATAATGTCATCCATAAATACACTTGACCTGGCCCTTGGAAACTGCAGGATGTCACAATGTGCTGTGAGGCAGGCAAACAAATGGGTGCCATTGTGTCCCCATGCATGCAGTGATTTTCTCTGTCATCCCTCAGGACATTTCAGGGTGACATGTGACTGGAGGGGCACTCAGCCCATGTAAAGAGAAATGCGTCAACGTACACTTTAAGTATGAATAAAAATTAATACAACTTTTTGGAATAAAAATTAATACAAATGGAAATGTTACATTTTTTTCTTTCACCTCAATAGATTGCCTTGTGTACTTCCTGGGTTGCCCACACCTCAGGCAATTTTGAGATCATTCATCTCAAAGTCTGTGCACCAGTGTTTCTCAGTCTTGGCACTGTTATTATTTTGGACAAGAGAATCCTTTGCTGGGGAGCTGCCCTGTGCCTTGAAAGATGTTTAGCAGCATCCCTGGCCCTCATCCACTAGAGAGTAGGAGCACCCTCCCTAGCTGTGACAACCAGAAATGTCTCCAGACATTGCCAAATGTCCCTGCAGGGTGGGGAGCAGGAAACAAAATCATCCTTGGTTAAGAATCACTGTTGTGTACAGAGTAAAGCCATAGACATAGAGTTGCTCACACTCAACTTCTGTTGTAGAAAGATATATCCGCTGCTCATACGGATACATTAAATAACCACAGTGTGCACACCCTGAAGTTCGCCTGTGTTTTCTGATATTTTGGTATCACCGTATAAACACATATTACTATAGAAAATTTGAAAAACAGAAGACACAAAAAAGAAAATTTTAAAAACTTATAACTGAACCTAAATTTGTTGTGTTTTCTTACAATTATTTGTGTAGAATTCATTGGCTGGTTAGCTCTTCCTTCAGTTTGGTCTTTGTTGTAGCATATCTTTTTTTTTTTTTTTTTTTTTTTTAATTTTGAGATGGAGTCTCGCTCTTGTTGCCCAAGCTGGAGTGCAATGGAGCCTCCCTGGTTCAAGCGATTCTCCTGCCTCAGCCTCCCGAGTAGCTGGGATTACAGGCATGCACCACCACGCCCTGCTAATTTTGTGTTTTTAGTAGAGACACGGTTTCTCCATGTTGGCCAGGCTGGTCTCAAGCTCCCAACCTCAGGTGATCTACCTGCCTTGGCCTGCCAATGTGCTGGGATTACATGCATGAGCCACCGTGCCTGGCTGCTTGTAGCATATCTTATAGAAATGCATTTATATTTCTATCACGTAATTTGAAAATTCTAACATATGAAGTCCATACTTTTCCAGTTGTCAGCACTGGTAGAAATCCCCCTTTTATGTAGTCTTTTAGTTGGACTTTTGGAGAGGAAGAGAATTAAAGATGGAAGCTAAACATGACATGAAAGACAACCATTAAAAATATAAATGTGTTTTACTGCAATGAAGAAATTAATTAGCTCAACCTCCAAAGCACAGTAAACAAAATTAATATTCAAATGAAAAAACCCTGAGAAAATATTTACATCTGTAAAATGACAATATTAATAGTTTCTTAACCCATAGAATAAAAACGAAAAATATAAATATATAATGGACTTTAAAAAGTTGAAAAAGACAAATATTCTACTAGAAAAAAGACAAAGTAACAATTCAAAAATAAAAAATATGAGATGTCATCTTCTTACAAGATAGAAAAGATTTTTATAATAATGCCCCTTGTTAAATGAAAAATCTGTTACACTGGTGATGGAAATATAAATTGATACAAGGCTTACAAAAAATAATTTGAGAATAGGCACCAAAAGCTTTCAAAATTTACATATACAGCCTTATAAATTTACTTAATAATTCTACTAAAAACTTATTCTAAGGAAATACGCATGGGTTGATGTGAAAAATTCACCATAACAAAATTCATCAGACCCATCTTCGTAATAGTAGAAAATTTAATAATTACTTAAGTGTTCAATATTAAGATATTTTAAAATAAGTTATATGGCAGCACCCTAAACCATTATTAAAATTGTATCTTAGAAAACTATGCAATGTTATGAGGACTAGTCACATGTATTAAGAGAAAAATATCATATGGTATTATGGCATAACGCCAAATAGTAAATATAATACATTTTTGTGATTTTAAAAGTTTCCATGTGGAAAGATCTACACCAAAATATCCATACCTCTGAGTAGTGACTATCGTAGTTTATTTAAACTGTTTTCTGTTTTTCCATTTATATTTTCAAACATTTCCACAGTAAACATTCGTAATAAAAATGCTGAAAGTTGTTATAATAATACTGCGAGCCTCTTGAAACATTTTTTTGGTTCAGAAAGAAATACAGAACAGCGTTTTCCTTTCCAAACTGCCACCAGCTGGGAAAATCATCATGTAAGTTGTTTCACACAACATGCTTCATCTGAGAAGGAAGCAAATCTTGAGAAGGACCTTATGTTCATGGTCAATGATGTTCACTCAGGGATCCTTTTCATCGTTTTCCCCACCTGTGCCAAGCACGTCCACCTTCTGCTTAAGCAAAACTCTTTCTCAGCCAGGAGCACATCGGTATATTGAAAAGATGACAGCGGTACTTGGAACGAAACTTAAATGGATTTTCAGAGAAAACGTAGTTATTATACAGTATCTAGGAAAATGTAGTTATTATTTGGTATCTAGTGGCATTTTTTTTTTTTTTTTTTGAGACAGAGTCTCGGTCTGTCACCCAGGCTGGAGTGCAGTGGCGCCGTCTCGGCTCACTGCAACCTCCACCTCCCAGGTTCAAGCAATTCTCTGCCTCAGCCTCTTGAGTAGCTGGCAACCACGGTGGGAGGCGCCCACCACCATGCCCGGCTAATTTTTTCTATTTTTAGTAGAGACGGGGTTTCGCCATCTTGGCCAGGCTGATCTTGAACTCCTGACCTCATGATCCACCCACTTCGGCCTCCCAAAGTGCTGGGATTACAGGCCTGAGCCACCGCGCCAGGCCTCTAGTGGCATTTTAATGCAGTGGTGGCTTAGGACGGATACAAGGCTCCTGAAACTGAAAGTTCTGACTATCCAAGTGAAAGTGATTCTGATGAGGAGGAAATAAAAGGTGTCTAAAGAAACCAATGAGCTGTCCAAGGATCTAATTTTCAGTTTCATATCAACTGTGGCCACCTTTGTCTTGCTTCTCACTGTATTTACTATGGCTAATAAAGTTCCTGGCATATAATTAGTGCTAAAAAATAGTTATTAAAGAAATGAGGACATATTTTAAGACAACACAATATATGTAATCCAATACAAAGAAGGGAGTATAGAAAAATGAAGTAGAAGGGGAAGAAATTAAATAATTGGAAAAATAGTGTAGAATGAGAGATTCAAAAATATTAAATGAAAATTAAATAACTAAATGTTAGAAACAGAAAAAAGTATCATAAAATAAATTATCATTTTGGAGACAGATGTTATAATGTGAGCCAAAAATAGGCTTCAGATATTCTTACATTCATTCCTTCTTTCATTTTATATTTTTCTCTACCTATGCTCCCTTTCTTCTCCTTTTCTTTTCTTCCTCCTACCCTTCCTACCAACCTCTCTCTTTCTTTCCCTTCCTCCCTCTTTCTTTCTCTCCCTCTTTGTGCCTGCCTTCCTCCTTCCCTCCCTTTCTTTCTTTCCCTTTCTTTCTACCTTTCTTTCTTTCTTTCTTTCTTTCTTTCTTTCTTTCTTTCTTTCTCTTTCTTTCTTTCTTTCTTTCTTTCTTTCTTTCTTTCTTTCTTTCTTTCTTTCTCTTTCTCTCTTTCTCTCTTCTTTCTTCCTTCCTTCCTTTCTTCTTTCTTTTTTGTTTTCTTTCATCTTCCCTCTTTTCTTTTCAAATGAATTTGAAATCTATTCCATGCCAGACACAAGATAAACCCTGTACTTTATATAAGTATCAGTTTTACTCAAAGATTCTGAAGGAAATCACGCCACAAGAAGCACTAATACATTTTATGTTGAATGAAAAAAAACACATGAATTATTTTTAAACAATTAACAAATACCATATTGGCTTTGAGTGAATCCAACCTCTATGAGATCATTTTGGACCCCTCGGTGATTAGGGGTTCTCTGGTGGTTGATTTTGAGAAGCCCTGCTTTACACGAAGACCAAGAATGCACGCATATCCAATACACGGGAAATAAAGCTTGGAGAGATGGTTTTATGTTGCATGAAAGAGTCAGGATTTATAAAATATCTATAAGCTGAACTTAAACAGTAATATAAAAGGATTAAAATTGTTCAAGAACAATAAACAATCATCTACTGAAGGAAAAGATGGAAAAGGCCAGGCTTCAACGAAAGTCACAAGACGAGGATTTTGAGTAACACATACTTGACACAGTCCAATGATGGGGTGAATGAACTAAAGAAAGGCTTATGGATTGTAGGCTGAGTTCATAGAGATGGAGGGAAACTGTTTTATTCCAATCACATCTGGTGGGTTGTATTCATCTCTGAACATTATTTATTTATTTATTTATTTTTTTTGAGACTGAGTTTCACTCTTATTGCTCAGGCTGGTGTGCAATGGTGCGATCTCGGCTCACCGCAACCTCTGCCCCTGGGGTTCAAGTGATTCTTCTGCCTTAGCCTTCTGAGTAGCTGGGATTACAGGCATGCACCACCAGGCCTGGCTAATTTTGTATTTTTAGTAGAGACGGGGTTTCACCATGTTGGTCAGGCTGGTCTCAAACTCCTGACCTCAGGTGATCTGCCTGCCTCAGCCTCCCAAAGTGCTGGGCTTACAGGCATGAGCCACTGCACCCAGCCTGAACATCATATTTGAAGAAAGCCATTGACAAATTAGAACACGCTCACAGAAGAGTTGTCAAGACAATGACAAAGACTTGAAGTTGTGCTACCTGGGGCAATAAAGAAAGCTGTCATCTTAAACACTACTGTGACCAGTTTAATGGTTCTTCTCATACCACCATGTGAGTTCACTAGCAATCCCAAAACAGTGAATTAACACAACAAAAGGTTATTTCTCATTCATATTACACATCTGTCATGGGTTGATGGGGGTTTTGCTCTACACAATCATTCGGGTACCCAGACTGATGGAGGCTCCACCATCTAATACCGGCATCATATGGAACATTCAGCCTCATCAGTCACATGGCAAGGTCAGAGACAATGGGAAAGTTGCATGCAAGCTCCAGAATACTCCTGCCTTACAGTAACGTGACCCCATTGACCTGTAAAAAACTGGAAAATATGGGCAAGTATATAACACCTTATTAATATTTTATTTTATTTTATTTTATTTTTGAGACAGAGTTTCGCTGTGTCACCCAGGCTAGAGTGCAGTGGCGCGATCTCCGCTCACTGCAAGCTCCGCCTCCCAGGTTGACGTCATTCTCCTGCCTCAGCCTCCCAAGTAACTGGGACTACAGGCACCCACCACCGCGCCTGGCTAATTTTTTGTATTTTTAGTAGAGACGGGGTTTCACTGTGTTAGCCAGGATGGTCTCGATCTCCTGACCTTATGATCTGCCCTCCTCGGCCTCCCAAAGTGCTAGGATTACAGGTGTGAGCCACCGTGCCCAGCCTATTTAATCATTTTTAAATGGTGTAATGCTTAGCTTTCTATGGCTTTATCCTCAACCTTAAGAACAGTAGCTGGGAAATCATGGATTTGGTCTGCTATTATATTTTCTCTAAAATGTGTTAAAATAAATGACATTTAGAATTACAGAATTTCATCCATATGCCACCTAAAATCATTCTACCTACTACACAGTGTGTCACTTTTAGAGGAAAAACTAGTTTGCTGAATGCAATCAATTGCAGTAGAGGAAGAAGGAAATGAGGTTACATGGGAAGGACTGCTCAAAGAGACTGTGAAATGCTGTGGGGTTCCTGACTGGAAATTTGGGATCAAATTTGAGAAAAAAAAATAACAATTATGTCCCCAGACTAGGACAATCATTCTGTTTTTTTGTTTTGTTTGTTTTGATTTTTTTTAGATGGAATCTCCTTCTGTTGCCCAGGCTGGAGTGCAGTGGCACCTTCTCAGCTCACTGCAACCTCTGCCTCCCAGGCTCAAGCAGTTCTCCTGCCTCAGTCTCCTGAGTAGCTGGGATTACAGGCACTCACCACAATGCCCAGCTAATTTTTTGTATTTTTAGTAGAGATAGGGTTTCTCCATGTTGGCCAGGTTGGTCTCGAGCTCCTGACCTCAGGTGATTCGCCTGCCTAGGCCTCCCAAAGTGCTGGGATTATAGGTGTGAGCCACCATGCCCGGCCAGGACAATCATTCTAACTTGGAAATATTGAAGAAGATGGAAATGCATAAGAATTCGGCTATGGAAGGTTAATAATAATATTAAATAAATGGAACATCAAAGTGAGTTTCAAAATTAGGGTTTTAAATTTCCACTTAAAAAAATTTTTTTTAATTTTTATTGAGACATGGTTTTATTCTGTTGCCCCACCTGAAATACAGTGGTGCTATCACTGTATTCCAGTGGCTCACTGCAGCCTTGATCTCCTGGACTCAAGTGATCCTCCTGCCTCAGCCTCCTGAGTAGTTGGGACTACAGGCGGGTACCACCATGCCCAGCTAACACATTTACCTCTTTCAGAGAGTTGAATTAGCCATTTAACCAGGCTGAGTAGTTGAATAAGTAAAGCTGCTTCACTCAAAAATCTCTTTCCTTTGATGATAACGATCAGTGGTATTTGTTACCAAATGTTGCACAAAATTCTTTTCCCACATTATCTCATTTGATCTTTGCAACAATGCCATATATTAGATTTGATTCGTATTCCCACTGTATAGATGAAAAATCTGGGGCCTATTTACAGTGAAATACTTGCCCAAGGTCACAGAGCTGAAGCTGAATCCTAGGTCTTTAACTAAAATCCAACCCTTCAAAGGAACTTGAATTTCCCACCTGGTTTTAGGGGTTTTCATTATAATCTTTGCATCATTTTCTTGTCTTTTACTATCCTTTTCGATATAAGCAAGGTGTAAACAGCAATAGTTGAAAATTTACAGAGTCAGTTCTAGGTTATCACTAACTAGGGACCTTAGTTAGATTGAAGTGGGTGGCTGGGATGGGAAGAACTTTTCTATTTAACTCAAGACTGTTAGATAGATTTTCTGAGTGGTTATTCTGTCTTGTTTCATTTTCTTACTTTTATGTTTTCTTTCTTTCTTTCTTTTAAACATTTTTCCAGTCTAAAAGCCAGAATCAACAGGATCAAAAATCAAACAAAAATTCTGAGCTTCCCTAAGGACACACATGGGGGATTTGAGAATGTCAGCTGTACAAATATGACGCCATCTTTAGACAAACTGTCTGGAAGGATGGGTTGGGGGGGGAGTGGATCCAGCCCCTGTGTGTTGCATGCAGATGTCATATGGCCATGCCTTTAGCCAGCTTTATTATCTGACAGATACGGAGCACAAATATTGACTTTTGCTATTTTTACTGTAACTGCAGCCATAAACATTGATTACTTCAGGAGAGTGCAGACAGGAAGAAGGCAGCAGTGTCTCCATGGCCCAAGAGAGCTTTTGTCTTTGCCTCAGGGCAGCCCAAAAAAGAGTAGGACTGTGCATACGATCCTTATGGAGTGATTCAATACAGAAATAGTAAAATGGTGATGATGTGAAAGATCCCGCAGGTTTGAGGGACTTAAAACTATCCCTATGGGTTCTGTGTTGTCATCTGTGTTCATTTAGCCCAAGCAAATTCTGAATGCAGGAAAGAGGGGAACTTAAGAGCATTTAAAAGCCTTCCTCCTTCCATGGTGCATGCCTGTCCTCTGGGCAGACTTCCTCCTCTTCTGATGGCAACACACAGTAATTGATAATTACATTTTCCAATTTCTTCCCCTCTACATCCCAGAATTATTTGCTTGGCAAGAGAAATAATCAATCAATCAATGCCTATTGCGTTGTTGGTCCTTTGTAGGAAATGAAGGGACGCCTCTTTTGATGACAATCTGTTTATTTGGCAGATGCAAAAAAAAAGCAAGGGAGATTTTCTGATCTAGTCTTTTCATTTGTTTGTTTTAGATTCAGAGCCTAAAATTTATGTTTCCTGTGTGGAGTAACCCAGATTTCCTGTTTGATTAGGTCTAATGTGTTCTGCATGAGCTTCTGGAGCTAGAAAGATCATAGTGAACATTATGGACACTAACAGGATGATGGTGGGACAGACAGCCAGAAACTTGAAAGTGGGTCTAGAGGATGACTGGTTTCCATCTGCAAGAAAAGGTCTGTTGCCCCCTAGTATTCACTTCAGCTGAACTCAGCATCTCAGCCAGGCACTCAAAGGCTTCAATAAGTTTAAAGCAGAAGAGTGTCCGTCTCAAAGTGCATCTCATGCCAGCGCCCAACTCTGGCCTAAATCAGCCCAAAGCAAACAGACTTGAACTTTCTTCAGAGATTTAGGGAGTAAGAATGAAACCAACCCAGACACCTTTAGAGGTCAAAAATCATTCAGATAGATACAGAAGAACAAAGCAACGAATGGCTCCTCATGGCCCGGAGGGGGAAGGGGGCCGTGCGTTGAAGATGGAACTATGTATTTTAGGGTTTTTTTGGTTTTGGTTTTGGCTTTTTTTCTGTTGTTGTTGTTGTTTTTGAGATGGAGTCTCGCTCTGTCGCCCAGGCTGGAGTGCAGTGGCGCAATCTCGGCTCACTGCAACCTCTGCCTCCCAGGTTTAAGCAGTTCTCTGCCTCAACCTCCTGAGTAGCTGGGATTACAGGTGCCCACCACCACACCCGGCTAATTTTTGTATTTTTAGTAGAGATGGGGTTTCACCATCTTGGCCAGGCTGGTCTTGAACTCCTGACCTCGTGATTCACCCGCCTCAGCCTCCCGAACTGCTGGGATTACAGGTGTGAGCCACTGCACCTGGACTATTATAGGTATTTTAATAAGAAGTTAAATCTTTTCATATGGAGTCTGGCTGTCAGGTGGCTTAAGACATTGAGCACATTTGCAGGACTGGCTCTACCACCAAACCTGCTGGTATCTGCCTTTAGAAGAGTCCTTCATTCATTGATTAAATAAGCTTGACGGAGGAGTTTCCACCCATAAGTGGGGTAGAGCATATGAACATATCACGTAGAGGAAAGGACATGGTTTTCAGAGTCAAGCAGAGTTGGAAGCAAATCCAGGTTCAGACACATAAACTTTGTGTAATTTCATAAAGATTTCTTGTTTTTATTTTGAGCCTTGTTTTCATTATCTATAAAAGAGAAACATAACATGGTTGTTGCTAGGCTGAAACAAAATAATATTTGTACAGTGTTTAGCATATACTGTAACCAAAATACCTAAGTCCCCTCTCACTACTATAATTGCATAGCAACTTCTTCATTTTCCCTTTACCAATATCTGAACTCTCTTACTTTGGATAACTGTTATTAGATAACAATGAAACAATTTTTGTGTTCAAAAGTGTATTTTATTTAAGTATGTATTTTGGTTATCAAAAATGTTGGGCTATTTTGTAAGTTTGTGGAATGATATTGACATTAATTATTAGGCCAATTGGTTATAGTAAGAGTAAAGAAAGTTTGCTCTTTCTCTTCATTTTCATCCATCATCCCCTGTAAGAAATATTAATCAATAAAATACAGAATGGTATCTACCAAGCAGTTTATAGCATAGTTTGGGCCTAAGCTTAAATGTAAGGCAATTCAGTGGGACAATTTACAATGTCTTAGAAAACTGGCTGACACGTCCTATTTGCAGAGAAGACTGAAGAAGTACCCCGTTTGTTTAAAATTAACATAAAATATTATTCTGCCTATCTACCTTTGCATGTACCTTGTAGATCACGTTCTTTGAGCTTTAGTAAGATGAGTAGAAAGATGCTATATTTTGGAGTTACTCTCCACCACTGGTTGTATAATCCACCATGATGGGGAAGCTCTTTTCCAGTTCCCAGCTTGTAAGACTTACTGTAATTTCACACTTGGTAATATGAGCTTGTTTTCTGGATCATCAGTGTTGGGGGGGAAAAAAATACAACTTCCGTTAATGGATGGCAGTCTCTAGAATTTTCCATTGAGATTGAGTAATACAATTCATTATCCTAGTTATACATCTTAGGTCTCTACTTGGAATCATGAAGTTCTTTAAACCAAAATACCTAAGTCCCCATTTACTGCTATAATTACATAGCAACTTCTTCATTTCCCCTTTACCAATATCCACTGAACTCTCTTACTTTTGGTAATTGTTATTAGATAACAATGAAACAATGTTTTGTGTTCAAAAGTGTATTTTATTTAAATATTCATTTTGACTATCAAACATACCAAAAATGTTAGGCTATTTTTGTAAGTTCATGCACTGATGTTGACATTAATCATTAGGTTAATTGGTTGTAGTAACCAGTTTATTCCAATACCGAGTCCTGCCCTCGACCAAATTAGTAATATAATGTGTTATCCCTTAATAAGATGGGCAGATGGAAGGCGCAAGGACAGGGTCAAGATATATGATAAACTTACTTAAGCTCAACCAGTTAGAACCCAGGGCAAGGGTCTAGTTCTAGCAGGGGAAAATTGGTGGAGACAATCATACACGCTGGGTGGACAAACTGTTCACCGAATTTCTAGGCCTACGCTTATGCTCAGCTTCATAGGGTAGGAAGCTATTTATAGACCTTTCTCTACCCCAGTGGAGAAGGAGGTACTGTTTGTATCATTTCAGGGTTTCAGACAAATATGACCATAAGGTGGCTTGATTTGGATAGAAGTGGCCTTACAAGGATACAGGATTATTTAAATAATATGAAAATGAACACTGCATTTGAAATCAAAGTATCTGTCTTTATTTCAGGTTCCACCAGGTGACCAACTTAAAGCTCTGTAAGCTTTGGTTTACTCATCTGTAAAATATGGATAGCCATTTATGCTGCATAATGTTCAGAGGATTAGGTAAAATTATGTATAAGAAATAAAAATATGGCTGGGCGTGGTGGCTAGCACCTGTAATCCCAGCACTTTGGGAGGCCGAGTCGGGCGGATCACGAGGTCAAGACATTGAGACCATCCTGGTCAACATGGTGAAACCCTGTCTCTACTAAAAATACAAAAATTAGCTGGGAGTGGTGGCACACAACTGTAGTCCCAGCTACTCAGGAGGCTGAGGCAGGAGAATTGCTTGAACCTGGGAGATGGAGGTTGCGACGAGCCGAGATCACCCCACTGTACTCCAGCCTGGTGACACAGCGAGACTCCATCTCAAAAAAACGAAAAAAAAAAAAAAAGAAAGAAAGAAAAATACAACGTACATAGATGGTCTATTTCTCTCCTCTGTCCTTCACCACCTTCACTAAACATTCAAAAACCTTTGATGACTTTCTGCTAAAGACAGTTAAAGCCAAAGATATTAGCTTGCTATTCAGGATCTTAACTTGCCAACTATTATTTCCCACTATTTTTCCCCATACAAATTTTTAGCAGACAACAACAAATCTATGTTTCCCTTGGTGAGTCAGTTGTAGTTGAGAGGTCTCATGAGGGAATCTGCTTGCCCAATTACACAGGACATCATCTCTCACTTTACACCTGGGAAGGAGAGGACCCTTGGCTTTCAGATGTGGGCGCTCCATGTGATCAGAATCCTGGCCCGATGCCTGCCCATGGATCATGCTAAACAAGTTCAGGAGAGTTTGATATGTGAGCCTGAAGGCCAGTTCTTTAATTATCAATTTTTTATATTATCCTACATCAGTATCCTCATGGAAGTTCACACTATAATAGGTTTGTTAGACAACTATGAAATCAGAGTGGCTGGGCGCTGTGGCTCATGGCCGGGCACAGTGGCTCATGCCTGTAATCCCAGCACTTTGGGAGGCTGAGGTGGGCGGATCACGAGGTCAAGAGTTCGAGACCAGCCTGACCAACATGGTGAAACTCCGTCTCTACTAAAAATTAGCTGGGCGTGGTGACACGCTCCTGTAATCTCAGCTACTTGGGAGGCTGAGGCAGGAGAATTGCTTGAACCCAGGAGGCAGAGGTTGCAATGAACTGAGATCACGTCACTGCACTCTAGCCTGAGCAATGCAGCGAGACTCCATCTCAAAAAAAAAAAAAAAAAAAGGGAAAGAAATCAGAGGAAAAAAAAATCATTCGATAATATTGAGTGTGATCCTACTTCAATTACATGTCATCATCAAGGAGGCCCAGACCTCAGTGGAAAATGGATTTGTGGGTGCTCCTGAGAAGCTTTGACTCTCTTGACAGAGCTCAAGGGGGTGCAGTTGTCACTGGGTGGGTGACATGAGTGGGTGGGACCTGGAACTGCTCTCAGGCAGTCTGGTAGACACAAGATACACAAGAAATTAAATGTGTGTGTGTTTGCAGGGGCCCGTCTTAACCAATCCCCCAGGTGGCTCCTACTGGAGAGAAAAAAACAATGTCGTATTTAGCCATGGGCAAGTGTAGAAATGGAGGCTGGGAGAAATCCCTGCACACCTTTCTTTGGTCAGCTCATGAGTCATTTTCCCCCCAATAAACAGAAACACCACCTAAAACAAATTAGATCACATTGCTTTTCTTAGTAGCATGTCAAATATTTTCTTCCCCACTTGTCCATGTTCTGTCAAAGATGAGGAATGATCTTGCAGAACTCTTGGAGCTGAGAGCAGAGTGGAGCCAACCTGATCCCGTAAGCCGACCTGGAAGCCTCATGGGAAATTCTTCTTGAAACATCCCAGCCCCATTTCAGGGCCTCTGTGCTTAATCTGCGGATAATAATCTCAGCTCCTTACGGCTTGCCCATCACCTCATCTATAGTGTTTGCCACTGTTAGTTTTTGTCAAACTCTAAGGAGTTGGGGGAAAAAACATTTTGGGGCAGATAGTTCAAGGAAAAGTCAAAGTTGAGAGGTGACTTGGTTTTTCTCCTCTTTCCCACACTACAGACCAGAAAACTAAACTCAAAATAATAGTATGAATGCAAAGAAAATCAAACCATCCTGACTCCTTCGCCATGTTTGAATAATCATGAGGACTCTTGTAGGAGTTTTCCATTAATTCAGGAAGCCCGCTCTAGCTTTTCTGAATGAGTTTATCAGTCCTTATTTTGTCGTAAGGTCTATTGTGTTTTCTCCACTATTCTAAAATGCAGCTGCATTATCACTGTATATGCAGTATAAATGTTTAGTCACCTCTGAGTTATCGACTGGAATGCTCCTCAGGGACATGTCACTGCTAGGTGAGATGGGGATGGCTGAGTGGAGTGGCAACCATCTGGTTATGTTGAACATGCCGGGATTGGCAGGAAGCACTACATGAGAGAGTGTAGCTTAAAAAGGTGCATTTAATGCTATAATTGTTTATTTGTTTTCATTTGTAATATTTGTTTTGAAATTTCAAATAACACTAAAGAAGAACTCAATGTTTTAGATTTCCAGTAGAAGGCACAGATTTAAAAGGCTGGAAGATACCACTTAACAAGCCAATCCCAGAGCAAATACAGAGACAATTCTTAACTATAATAAATGCTTTACCTGTGAATAGCTTTATCATTGAGAGTGTATGAAGATAATAAAATACAGAACATTAAGTTTTAAACAGGAAAAGCTCATGCGTATGTTCAAGGTTTTTTCAAGATTTTTTTTGAGACAGAGTCACTTTGTCGCTCAGGCTGGAGTGCTGTGGCATGATCTCCACTCACTGCAACCTCTGCCTCCCAGGTTCAAGGGATTCTCGTGCCTCAGCCTCCCGAGTAGCTGGGATTACAAGTGTGCACCACCACACCCGGCTATTTTTGTATTTTTAGTAGAGACAGGGTTTCACCACGTTGGCCCAGCTGGTCACAAACTCCTGACCTCAAGTGATCCACCCACCTCAGCCTCCCAAAGTGCTGGGATTACAGGCATGAGATACCACACCTGGCCTTCAAGATTTTTTTACATTTCTGTAATGCTTTGCTCTCAAAGTTCAGCACTCTGAGGAACAATGTAACCTGGTTAAAAAAAAAAAAAAAAAAAGACATGGGACTCATTCTGCAAGAAGTGATCTGCAACTTGCTATGCAAATAATATGAACAGAATAATGCTATTTTTTAAAATTAATATCCCATGAAGGAAGACTCTGTATCTCTGCAGATACACACATGAAAGAGGCCAGGAAGTGAATCTTCCACGCTAATAACAATGTAGTTCCTCCTGCAGGGGCAGAACAGTCCAGAGGAACTTTATTTTTAGACTATTGGACTATTTGTTTAATATGATACTGTTAACATGTATTTATATATTACTTGTAGACAGTAAATATTGGTAAAATATTTTAAAAATACGATAATAATAATCAAATGACCTCATAACATTGTTAACCCTGCCTGGTTGGGCAATTTGAGGAATTTCCTCAAGGTTTTTGGACCTCAGTTTCCCCATCTGCAGGAGATTAGAGAATTCCTCATGGGGTGCTGTGGGTCTCCCATTGCTCCTCAAAACAACCTCAGCAACCAGGAAGGGGGGAACAGAGAGGTATGGGAAGGTTGATGAGAAAACTGAGTATGTGTGTGGGAGGGGGCACCGTAATTCGAATCCAAGCAGCTCTGCTCTCCTTTTAGTTTTTTAGAGCATTCTTCTACATTCCACCATGTTTGAATAATAGTGGAGTAAGAAAATTATCTATGGATAACTCCAACTCTACAAACTGCAAAACCAAACAAAAACAACCTTTAAGAGAATCATCTAAGTTGGCAAGTAGTGTGCTCTGAGCTTCAATGTACAATTTACATAGAAGTCACAAGGAAGCTCTAGCTTCCATCTCAGCCTCTGTTTTCTGCCCCTGGAGGGAGGCAGCAAAGAAAGTGAAGGCACACCTGAGTGTCCAGCCCTCATTCGCGCTGGTTCTTCTGGCCACAGCACTGGGCTTGTATGTGGAAGTCTCATTCTGATGTATTGTGATTCTTTGTTTTAAAACTCAAGCTTAGCAATTTATTTTTTAATCAGTTGAAACTCTTTTCATGGCAAATGGTAGAAAGCTCAATAAAATTTACAAAAGAGAAAAAAAGGATGGCATTGTTTCACATAATGGAGAAACTCGAGGCCTTAAGCATTGATCCTTCCAGTGCCTCAAGTGACATAATTGTCACTTCATTTCTCAGCTCTGTGTTCTATGTTCCATGCAGCGACAAAGAGGCTGCCTCACAGGTTCAGTTCAACCTAAGAGGTAACATTGCCTTCTAGACATCTCTGCCCACTCCCATGAAAATCAAGGGATTTACTGATTGCCCAACTGAGTCATCGGCCATGGAGACCCCAGTCACCAGGAGAGGAAGTTTGTGCTCTGATTAGCCAATGTGGACCAAATGGGGGGATGGGGGATACTCAAGGAAAATTTAGGGCACCATTTCTTGAAAAATGTAGAGTAAATAGTGAATGCATTATAATAACATCCCAGCTGGCCCTATGATTGTTATTACAAAGCATTTTGAAGACAGAAGGAAATATGAGTGACCACTTCTGAGCTTCCCTTGTCCTCTGTGAGTCTTAAGAACAGGAGCTAATGTTATCTCGCATTAGCTTAAATTTCTTAATAGAGTTTACTTTTTAAACAGATATTTTAAAACAATACACTCCTTTTTCAAAACATCATTATTTTCAAATCATGTAGACATGTATCAGAACTCTCTTAAACAGACTGCCATAGACAGGCTGTACAGAGGGGTGAAGCTGCAAAATAAGTCTAAAGTAGAATAAAACGAGAACCAAAAAGAAAATGAGAGTCTTATTTCATGAAAAGTAGTAACTATGCCCAATTCACATATGAAAACCGCTGAGCATGTTATCCTTAACGAAATAATTTTATTAAGCAAAGTCCTTCTCTATTTAGCACAAGGAAAACATTATTTTAGTCAATTAATAATTCCCAAAGTGTTTCATTAATATTTTGACAGTAATTTCAAATGGATGTGCATGCATAGAAATGATTATTAAACTAAGGCATATACACAGGCACATACATACTCACACCCACATGATTATTATTATTATTGGTTGAAACTATAGCCTGAGGTAACAAGGAAAGTAAAGGTCAGCCTTCCAAACAGAAAACACATGTATGGTGAGAGCACCATAAACTGCAGGGAAGAAACAAATTTATTCTCATATTTTTCATCAAGTTTATTTTTAGAGTCATGAACAACAGAGACCTTTCTTATTGATTAAATTTCATAATGTTGAATTTGATCAAATCATAAGACACCAATTAGACTATAATTTTTAAACCATTATGGATGATAATAAAGGACAAATGGAATCATTAACAAAGAATTCCCTGAGTATTAAATTATCCCATCTTTATCTTGTTAAGAAAACTTAGAAATTGTGTGTGGGTGCGGGTGTGTTTTCAATCACAAAGAGTGTTTCCCTTTTCTCATAAACTCACGGAAGCCATTTTCCAGCCCTCCAAGGGCAGCATAGCTATAGGTGGGCAGCAAATATTCTTCTTTTCGGTGTGCTATCTAGGCATGGCTTCGCAGGGTTTGTGTTTCCCTGTTGACCTTTTAAAGAGTCCATACCAAGGCAGGACAATCCTTAGGCTGACTTGAAGAGTTCCCCTGATGTGGAGCTGTCGTACTCAAATTCCTGCTGGCAGTTTCCTAAGAAATGCTGAAAGATCCTTAGGAATCTGAATTAACCAGTTAATAGACAGTGTCTTTCTCAAACTGGGAATTTCTCCACTTTCCTCAAGCCTCATCAGTATTCTAGAGGAGAGATTTTAAATACAGGACAGACTTATTACTCATTGCAGAACCAGAAAGGGGAACCATAGTGCAAAGGAATCTTAGACCATTCACGCTGTTTCTACAGGGATGAGTAATAATCACCACATGGATTACATAACTTCCGGCCCACGGATGAAGTAAGGGCAATGAACGCGATATTCTCTAGAACATTTGGGTTAAGATGGCTGTCTTTACTTTCCCGTTTATGTAGCCAAGAATGAACACAGAAAAATCTTTACCAAACTTAGCAATTATTATTATTATTATTTTTATTATTATTATTTTGAGACAGTCTCACTCTGTCGTTCAAGCTGGAGTGCTGTGGCGTGATCTCGGCTCACTGCAAGCTCTGCCTCCCGGATTCACGCCATTCTCCTGCCTCAGCCTCCCGAGTAGCTGGGACTACGGGCGCCTGCCACCACGCCCAGCTAATTTTTTTTGTATTTTTAGTGGAGACTGGGTTTCACCGTGTTAGCCAGGATGGTCTCGAACTCCTGACCTCATGATCCACCCGCCTCAGCCTCCCAAAGTGCTGGGATTACAGGCATGAGCCACCGCGCCTGGCCCAAACTTAGAAGTTATTGAGGGTTGCCATCAATATGGCGGAAATCGTGAGGCACGTTTACAACACGAAGCGAAGAGAAGGGATTCGCTAATGGGCTTCACTGCTTGAAGGAAATGCCTGGCTGAGGCAGAAGTTGAAGGTCCTCGGGAAGAACTCCATGTTATCTGGAAACGACTCCTGAGCTTGGACAGATTTGCCCCAGGGAAAGAAGAGCCTTGATTGTACCTTTGGCAAAAGCTCAAAGTGCAAGAGATCATCCCGGGTAGAGAAGCCAGGTGTGGCACTCGTTCTTGACCTACACCTGGCAGGGATGGAACCAGTATTGCAGGAGGTGCTGGTCCAGCTGACTTCTAGCTCTACAGCAAACCCAGGAGTGTAACCTGCAGCAGAAGGCAGTGCCCCCACTTGCTGTTTTCTACTGATTGCTGAAAAGCAGATCTCAGTTTCAGCAAAGCACTACCGGATTTTTCATCCTTCTTTTTCCTGAATCTAAGAGATGTAAAAGTATTATAGTTAGAGTGATTCAGACGGAACCCATTTTAAACACACTCTGTAAGGGTAAGTAAACAGAGAAAAAGATAAACACAGACAAAGAAAAGATTCTGCCAAAGAAGGGAAACGACCCGAGAAACCCAGCAAATAGAGACTGTGAAGTGAAATTCCTAACATGAGATAGAATAAAGTATCAGAAAATCTGTAATTGATATTTTTGACCAAGTCTGAGAGGATGTGGCATCTGTGGAGCTAGAGTCGACAGTTATGAAAAGATACAGATCTGAAGTCAGAATTGTGTTTTATTTTATTTTAATCAACTTTTATTTTAAACTCAGGGGGTACATGTGCAGGCTTTTTACCTAAGGATATTGCATGATGCTGAGGTTTGGGGTACCAAAGATACTGCCACCTAGGTACTGAGGATAGTACCCAGTAGTTTTCAACCCTTGCCCCAATACCCAGTATTCCCCAGTGTGTAGGGTTGCCATCTTTTTTTTTTTTTTGAGACAGTGTCTCACTCTGTCGCCAGGCTGGAGTGCAGTGATGCGATCTTGGCTCACTGCAACCTCAGCCTCCCAGATTCAAGTGATTCTTCTGCCTCAGCCTCCCGAGTAGCTGAGACTACAGGTGCACGCCACCACGCTCAGACAATTTTTGTATTTTTAGTAGAAACAGGGTTTCACCATGTTGGCCAGGATGGTCTCGATCTCTTGACCTCATGATGCACCCACTTTGGCCTCCCAAAGTGCTGGGATTACAGGCGTGAGCCACTGCACCTGGCCATGTTGCCGTCTTTATGTCCAATGTTTAGTTCTCACTTATAAGTAAGAACATGCAGTATTTGGTTTTCTCTTCTTGGGTTAGTTTGCTTACGATAAGCCTAAGCCTCCATGGATGGCCTCCAGCCACATCCATGTTGCTGCAGAGGACATGATTTCATTATTTTTGCAGATGCATAGTATTCCATGACGTATATAGCATATTTTCTTTATCCAATTCACTGTTAATGAGCACCTAGGTTGATTCAATGTCTTTGCTATTTTGAATAGTGCTGTGATAAACATGTGAGTGCATGTGTCTCTCTGGTTAGAATGATTTGCTTTCTTTCGGGTATATACCCAGTAATTCTGGGTCAAATGGTAGTTCGGTTTTAAGTTCTTTGAGAAATTGCCAAACTGCTTTCCACAGTGGCTGGACTAATTTACATTCTCACCAACAGTGCATAAGCATTCCCTTTTCTCTACAGCCTTGCCAAGCTGGTTGTATTTTAAAACGTCATGAAAGAAGTGAACTGGACATAGGCTGTGCAGAACATTGAATCAGTCAAGTAGAAGGAAGTTTAAGAAATTCTCCTAGAGCTCAGAGAGAAAGCAAGCTGATATTTAATGAATATTAGGAATTCCAAAAGTAAAAAAGAAAGCCAATTAAGAAGAAGAAATAATCAAAATAATAATGGAAGATAATGTTGCCAAAATTACTAAGGATTATGATCTTATTTTAAAAGGCTTAGCAAGTACCAGGAACAACTTACTTTAAAGAGTCACTTGAATGAAAATTATCCAGTACATTTATATTACAGGCACTGAGAAAAGCCAAAAAAATGTATTAGGTGAAATGAACATGGTACCTATTCCAACTGAGTTGAATATACCTTAGAAGACAAGCAAATCACAATCGGTATCATAGAGTATGGGAAGTGCTATCACAGAAGTGAAAAGCTTAGCAGAGATGCACTTTAATTGGCTTGGGGGATCAGGAAAATATCACTTTCCAGAAGAAGTGATATTTGAGCAGACCTGAGGAATATGTCAGCATTATCTAGATGAAGAAAAATGTCTTCGGTGAGATGGGAAGTAATCCAGACAGAAGTAAAAGCCTGGGTAAAGTCTCAAACCTGAAAAAGAACATGTCACATTTAAACAACTAAGAACATTTCTGTAAGGTTGAAAAATCAAAGAAAAGCTGAGTTAATGAGGTTGAAGGAAAAGCAAAGGCTAATGTATAAAAAATTTCATCCACTATATGAGTCACTTTAATCATAATTCTGAGATGAAGATATGGACAATGCAACACAAGGACAAGGAGTTTTTATAATGATCATATGTATATTTTCAAAAAGGCTCTCTAGTGAGTGTGGACAATGAATAGTAGAAGAGCCAGACAAATGGTGAGAGACTGATTAGAGGTCATCACAGGAATTTGGGGAGGAAAAGGCAATGTAAACTAGGAGATTAGCCATGGGAATGGATAAAAATAGGTAGATACGAGAAATTTTTCAAAATGTAGAATCAACCTTAATTAGATGTGGGCATTAGGGAGAAGTATGACAGTCAGATACCTGGTTTGGAGCAATTAAATGCCATTCTCTGAGATGGGAATCTCAGGAGAAAGATTGGATGATGACTTCTGCTTTGAATATGTTGAATTTAATGTGATGAATAGGCAGTTGGAACTGGGGAAGCAGAAACTAGGGTGAAGACAGGGCCTTGTGAGAGCTTAGTGTATATACGGCAAATGTTTCCATGGGAGAGGAGATCTTTGCCTAAGAAAGTATGGAGAGTGGGAAGAGAATAATACTAAGAACAGAAGAGAAATCCACTAAGAGGATGCTGATGATACCTGCAACTAGAGGCATGGGGAAGGCTTTGCACTTCTTCTTCAACAGTAAGGGGGTCATAACCTGGAGATGAGGCATTCGGAGGCTACCAGGATGTAATTGAAAGGCTGAGCCTATGAATAGCATGTGGAAAATCTTGGCCCTTTGAGTATCTGGAAAAGCTGCAGGGAAGGGTTTTCTAACGGAGGAATGAGGTTTCAAACATGGCATGAATATGAAGTGATTAGAGGAAGTAGAAGAGTTTTTCATTGAAGGGGAGTTCAATGGTTAGAGTAGATATGCCTTGGAAGAAGGGAAGAGATTTGAGAAAATGTACAAGAACTATATGGAGGAGAGAAAATAAATGAATGGCAGAGGGTTGTGTCCTGTGCATTGAAAAAGGACAACAGAGGTATGAGGCATGATGAAGTATGACAAAAACCACACTGAGTTATATTCTAAATATGGTTTTAAAATTTCATGTTTAGTGGAAAAAATACATTAAGCATCTGAGTGGAAGGAAAACAACTACCTAAATGAGAACTGAAAGCAGACTGTCACCAGAATGTGTCTCCTAATATCAGATAACCATGGAGCAACACCCAAGGAATTTTGAGAAGAAAGGATTGTGAGACATAATTTTATACCCAGCTGTTGTTTATGTGAGAGGGTGCTAAAATTCTTGGATATGCAAGGATGCATACACAGCTAGCATGTGTATGGATACAATACAGTAACCAACATATACATCATGGAAATTTACTCAAGAAACTCTAGTAAATTAAGAAATGAATCAGTTAGGAACCTAATCTCCATATCATGAGGGTGGACAAAGCACACATATACCTCTCCATTTTCTCTCCAGATCCCAGGAAAATGACTAATCAAGCATAAGAATGAGATTAAATCCTTAGCAGTCCTGAAAAACAAAAACAGAGGAGGTTTTATCAGCAGATCAAACATTTTTAAGGAATTTTGGAAAACTATAAAGTACATTGGTTTGACAGGGAAAATAGCGCCAAGAAAATCACAAACAAATAAGGACATTTGGAATGGGTCACTGAAGAAGCAAGTACCAGCCTTCCCCACAGAGCCCTGGAAACACTCCAAGATCATCATCAGCAAGGGCTGGAAACATTTGTTGAATGATGTTGAATGAATGAGCAGCCTGTGTGGCAATTAGCAACATAATGAATTGAAGGAATGCCAGCCCGGCTGGGCTGGTCCTCAGCTCTGGTACACAGAGAGCTGGCTATGGTATTTTCTCTTAAGATATAATAGATAAGATGAACTCTATATAAAGTGGTTGCTCTTCCTTTAGGAAAAAGAAAAATAATAGAAAAGCAGCTTTGTGGAGGAATGAAATGTCCTGAAACTCCCTACTCCCAGAGAAATGTCTTCCCTGGCTTACTTAGATTTATTGAGGCAAATCCTTAACCTACTTACATGCTGTTTGTTTGTTCAACCTGGAAAGAAATCCATTTGCATCGCACCCACCCACCCAAAGAGGACTGGAGTATGCTCCCATTCAGGAGAGAGCTCTGCTGTAGGGATGGTACACTCTACAATTGCTGAAGAAAGGCAGTTGAATGATCAACAGGGACCACTGTAATCCTTCAATCATAATTACAAATACACAGACTTTGAGGAAAAGTAAACCATTAATTAGAAACATCTATAGGAACAGGTGGAACAGATGGTCCTTGAGAGATTAATAATGGCAATAGAAGTTAATTTAACATTTCCATTAAAATTATTAAAAATATTTGACAGAATATTGAATATGTGAAAAAGGACATACTTCTTTGAAAATGAATCAAATGAATAAGAAAGTTTGAGAAATTAAAATCGTGTGTAATTGGGGAGAAAAAAACTAAGAAGGGCTGATTACTGCAATAGACAAAGCTAAAATTAGTGACTAAATCTCCTAGAATATGTAATAGTAACAAAGATTAAGAATATTACTGTTGTTTGTTATTAACATCTTCCTCTCAAAACATATTAGATTTTCTATTTTGGGGATTCAGCAGTTTATCCATGAGTATAAATTGTATCATGTTATATAACCATAGTTTATCATTTGTTGAACGTATGCAATTTCTTTTAGGATACTGTGATCTTCTTTTCCTCTTCTAACAACTCCCTTTTCTCCTTGTGAAACTTCTAATTCATGTTTCTTGAACTACTGAATACATTTGTCATGTGTCTTAAATTTTCTATGAAAATAGCACTGTCCCAGTTTTATTTTAAAATATTTAAGGATGTTCATGTGTTTCGAAGACAAAATTAAAGATTTTAATTAATTGTATTTTCTGTTGGTTTATCTGAATTTTTGAAAACATCAATATTACAACATTTTAAGTAAAAATGAACATATTATTTATAAAAGTACATGTTTGAGTTTAATTCTCTACCGTTTTTACTGTTCTTTACTCTTTTCCTTTTGCAGGGAGAGCGTTGGCTATTTTATTGTAGATACATAGGCACACACTCCAGAGAGCCAGATGTAGCTACAAGATTAGTTATGTAAATTATCTGTCCCCTTCAAGTCCATTTATCCCTTTTCCCCAAAACCACTGTCAACTCTTTTAGTTGATCCCTGTGGTATTTCCCTGCTTGTGGCTAAATAATGCATTAGTCTTGCTGCTTCCTGATTTTTCAGCTTTACATATTATTTATTGACTTCCCACCATGTCAGATGAGGATTTAATTTTGTTTTTTGCATCCCTTTGCATCTCCAAAGAAACTCTCCATTATCTCCCCTTCAGTCTTTCAATGTAATTATACTGTAATTTTAGTTTCCCCAAATATTCATTGCTTAAACTATTATAATCATGTAAATGCTATTGAGTGCTGAGCCTAGTAAACTCTGATAATTTTCCTTTCCTGCACAACTTTTTACATCTCCTGGAATCAATCGTTATCTTTTTGTTCATTTGTTTATGTGGTTTTCTGTATACTTATCAGAAATTTAACCTAAACTCTCCAGCAACTATCTGAATCTCTTTTCAATAAGTTCATTCACATTAGGTATTTTAATGCTTTCATCTTCTTGAAAAAATTTCTCTGTGAGCCTTCTGACCTGTCAATATTGAGAATGGTTGTCCTCTGCAAGAGTTATGCTAGCTTCTCTGACTTTCATCACCAATCTGGGATTTTTCTTTATTTCTCTCTCGTATTGGGTGCCTTTTTTCTTGGATCTCATGTCTTCTTCTTTTAGGGTTCCTTCGGAGGAATACAAAAGAAGTAACATTTTAAAAACCTTGAGTTTCTGAAACTTCTTTTTACCTGACACCAGATAGTTTAGCTGGGCAGATAGTTTTAAGAATAGGAATAGGAAAATATTGCTTATTTCTCTTCTAGTTTTCAATATTTGCTATCGAGCAATCTGAAGTCACTGAGATTCCTAATCTGTTGTATAAAACTTGTTTTCATTTTTTTTTCTTCTCTGAGAACCTGTAGAATTTCCTTTTTATCTTCAGTCTTCTGAAACTGCAAAAGCAAGAGCTCTTCAAGTAAAGAGGCTTAACATATGCCTCTTTTCATTCACTCTCTTGGACACCCAGATGACGGGTCCTTTGAATCTGGAAACTCATGCCCTCAGTTCTGTCAAATATTCTTGAATTATTTTGTTGATAATTACTTCCCCTTTATTTCATCTGTTTGTTCTTTCTTGAATTGCCATTAGATAATTATTGGAGCTCTTAAACTGATTTCCCCAATTCCTTACTATTTTTCAATTTCCAGTCACTTTATCCCTTTAGACTGTTTTCTGGAAGATTATCTCAACTTTTTCTTCCTATTCTTCTGTTTACTTTTCAATTTTACTTTCAATTTCCCAGAACTCTTACTTCTGAATGTTTATTTGTATGGCATTTTTAATGATTGTAACTTACTATCTTACCTATCTGAGAACGTAATGATAGTTTTTTATTTATTTTTTCCCACATAGTCTCTGTTTTCTCCAAGTTGCTTTTGTCCAAGTTGCTTTTTGGCTTGGTCTCTATATTTCATCCCAGGCTTTCTTTACATGTTTGATATTCTTTTTTTGTCTGCTCAGATTTAGCGGGCAAACTAGAAGCTGATTGGAAGCACTGACGTGGCCAGCGTGTCTTATTAAAAAACTCCAATGTCTGTCGGTCAGGCGTGGTGGCTCACCCTGTAATCCAGCACTTTGGGAGGCCGAGGTGGGTGGATCACAAGGTCAGGAGATTGAGACCAGCCTGGCCAATGTGGTGAAACCCTGTCTCTACTAAAAATACAAAAATTAGCTGGGTGTGGTGTTGCGCACCTGTAGTCCCAGCTACTCGGGAAACTGAGGCAGGAAAATCGCTTGAACTTGGGAGGCGAATTGCAGTGAGCCGAGATTGCACCACTGTACTCCAGCCTGATGACAGAGTGAGACTCCATCTCAAAAAATACCAAAAAACTCCAATGTCTTTCATTTTGTACTGGGCAGGCCCTTTAGCTTGAACTCTTCCAAGGAAGATGAGTGAGGAAAAAGTTTGGGGGCTATATTTGTCCATTTTCACACTGCTAGGAAGACATACACGAGACTGGGATATTTATAAAGAAAAGAGGTTTAATTGACTCACAGTTCCACATGGCTGGGGAGGCCTCAGGAAACTTACAATCATGGCAGAAGTGGAAGAGGCTCATCTTATATGGTGGCAGGCAGGCAAGAGAGAGCGAGCAAAAACAGGGAAAACTGCCTTATAAAACTATCAGATCCTATGAGAACTCACTCACTATCACCAGAACAGCATGGAGGAAAACACTTTCATGATCCAGTCACCTCCCACCTGGTCCCTCCCTCAACCTGTGGGGATTATGGGGATTACAATTTGAGATGAGATTTCGGTGGCGACCCAGAGCCAAACCATATGAGGGGCATCTCAG
Source organism: Gorilla gorilla gorilla (assembly GCF_029281585.2). Lineage (NCBI taxonomy): Eukaryota > Metazoa > Chordata > Mammalia > Primates > Hominidae > Gorilla > Gorilla gorilla. Next base: position 28,597,793 of record NC_073243.2, read on the forward strand.
AATTTTTTGTAGAGATGCTCATTTAACCCATCTCTCTAAAGTTCAAAAGTTTTACCATAATCCATTCCCTAGAGATGCTCTGGTTTACTGTTTTCAGAACATAACCCTCCAATCTTTTGCCAGGGGAGGGAATTGGCCCAGACGTTAATAGAAACTAATTTCTAAAATGCGCTTTCTTTTTAAGACAGGGTCTCACGCTGTTGCCCAGGCTGGAGTGCAGTGGCACGATCACAGCTTACTACAGCCTCCACCTCCCAGGCTCAAGTGGTCCTCCTACCTCAGCCTCTCAAGTAGTTGAGACCACAGGTGTGTGCCACCATGCCTGGCTAATTTTTATGTAGAGACGGGGTTTCACCAGGTTGCTCAGGCTGGTCTGAACCCCTGGGCTTTAGTGATCTGCCTGCCTCAGCCTCCCAAAGTGCTGGGATTGCAGGCGTGAGCCGTCACACTGGGCCCCTAAATGCTTTTAACCAAGTCTTGTTATTTTAGCCTCCTACTCTCTCTTTTTCTCCACTTCTGGGGGTAGCTGGTTTGCACACTTGCTGAGACTTTTGAGGGTTCTGTGGCATAATCTCAGCTTCTACTTCTGGTTTAGATTCAACCTTCTTAAATAACAAGCCCTCTGTTATTTATTTGTTTTTGAGATTCCAAAATTCTGTTGCTGTTGTCCCCTCTGCTATATCCTTGTGGGTATATGTCTTACAAAATCTCCCTTATTTGCCTTTTAATGGAGTTTTAGGAGGGATGGGAAGTACATACATATGTTTAATCTGTTATCTTTACCTGGAAATTGATTTTCAAGTATATTTGCTAATTGAAATAGTTATGCAATGTTACATTTGATAATATATGACCTTCTAAATAAAGTTTTAAACATCTGTATTAATTGATGTAGGCTAATAAGAGTGCTACAGCAAGAGCAACCCTCGAACTTCAGAGTTTAACACGACAATAGTTTAATTCTCACTATTGCTGGATGTTCATTATGGGTAGAGGGTGGCTCTGGTTCACTATGCCTGGAGATTGATAGAGGTGGACAAAGACTCAATTATTTTGCAGTTGTACAATCTGAAGTGTATAACCTTCTTGGTTCACATAGTAAGGACAGAGAGCTTGAGGGTCTTACATTAGCCAATAAATATTTTAGCCTGAAAGTGATATGCTCACATTTCATTGGCCAGAATGTTTCATGGGCTTGATTTACTGAAAGAAACAGGAAAATATAATCCCCGCTGGTGTTTGAAAGAAAGATATGTTAAGTGGGCACTAGAAGTCTCCAGCCTGTCACTTTCAGATACACAGCCATGCACCGCATAATGACCTTTTAGTTAACAACAGACCAAATGTATGATGGCGGTCCCATAAGATTACAATATTGTATTTTCACTGTACCTTTTCTATGTTTAGACACACGAATACTTACCATTGTGCTACAAGTGCCTCTACTATTCAGTACAGTAACACACTGTCCAGGTTTCTAGCTTATGACGATAGGTTAGACCATTGTGCACAGCCTAGTACCAGTAGGCTACGCACAATGAAGAAATTGCCTCAGGATACATTTCTCAGAACATATCCTTGTTGTTAAGCAACACATGACTATACATTGAGCTGAGAGAATGTATTTGCTAGGTTAAGACTAGACTGCTATAAAAAGTAGACCCAACTCAATGCAGTGGCTTAAAAGGAAATGCGGTTTATTCATTTTCACTGAAACACACCAAAGGGAGCATCCAATGCTGACAGGTGGCCATGGTCCCAACCAGATGCTTCGACTGTGTTCATGCATTTTATTCTTACAGCTCTGTTCTAAGCAAATAACTTGTATGCTAATGCTCACTTGAAAAGGCTAGGACACACGCATAATGAAAGGGTAAAGACAGAATCTTTACATGAACAACTTAGTGTTGAAAATCCTAACACTAAGTGCCAAGCATTTCTTCCTACATATCCCTATTTGTCTTTCAGTTTTTCATGGGAGATGCGCCATTATGTCTGAAAATACAAGAGGTGTTTATGGAGAAAGATGGAAGCTGCTTATGAGACACAAGACAGGCCCTGTGGAAGTTTAGTCATGAAGAAGATAAAGAAGATTTTCTGGAGGGATCCTCTAGAAACAAACAACAAAACCCACAAATTATAATGCATCTGCACTTAGACTGCTAGGAACTTTGACTCGATGGAGTGAAAGCTTAAGGCTTTGTTCTTTACCTGTGCTTCTTTCAAAAAATGTGGACAGTGGGTCCATTTTTGCAAGCAGAAGTTGTTTAACCATGAGATGAATGTCCCATGATTTCAAATGATATGTAATAAACACTTTTCTTTTGTGTTTCCAATCTATTTTCTTTCAACACTTATTACCTTAGTGGATTAGTCTATTTTCACACTGCTATAAAGAATACCTGAGACTGGGTAATTTATAAGGAAAAGAGGTTTAATTGACTTACAGTTCTGCATGGCTGGGGAGGCCTCAGGAAACTTATAATCATGGTAGAAGGAAAAACAAGCACATTTTACGTGGCAGCAGGTGAGAGGGAGAGTGAATGAGTATGAAGGAGGAACGGTCAAACACTTATAAAACCATCAGATCTCATGAGAACTCACTATCATGAGAACAGCATGGAAGGAACCGCCCACCCCCATGATCCAATCACCTCCCTCCCTCGGCATGTGGGAATTACAGGTCCCTCCCTTGACACATGGGGATTGCAATTTGAGATGAGATTTGGGTGGAGACACAGAGCCAAATCACATCCTTTGGATGAAAGTGATAATCAAACTTTTAAATGTATATAGTTGAAAGATAAAGTCTTAAAATACTTGAATTCAGAATAATTCTGAAATTCTGAAATTCTGAAATACTTGAATTCAGAATAATTCTGAAATTCTGAAATTCTGGAAAGGAAAATAACGGAGAATTGAAGTATTTCTACACTGTCAAGCAGATTTCCCTGTTCCCACTTGCTCCTTAGTGTCCCCTGGGAATCTCCAAATCTCCAGCTTTGACCTGATTCTAAACCCTGATTAATTATAAAAGGCACCACGAAGTGGGGAAACACACCATTAAATATAATCTTAGATAATAAGATTAGAAATAAGTTCAGAAATGTTATAATAGGAGAAAGTGTGAGTTTCAGAATAGAAAGCACTATATTAAGTGGATGATTATGGCCACTATTGGGAGGTAATTATCAATTGATTAAAGGCAGGTCAGCTAGAGACAGTTTGGCATAATGTATACAGAAGTGCTTCTGGATCAGCTAGAGCTAAAGATCCAAGGAGATCCTTTCCCTGGGAAGGCGGAGAATGGCTGTGGGAGTGAAAGAAGAATCGTTTCTGCAGAATCTGAAGGTGAACTCGGAGCCTTAGAAAATGGATCTTCAAGTGTAGCCCAGACTGAGAGAAGAAAATAGCAACTGGATGAACAAGATAGATGGTCTCCTCAGTCACAGAAGCTTAATTTTGATCAGAAGTTAAAACATCATGGTATGAAAAAGAAATCCCACATTTTTCTAGGAGCTAAAGCCTGGGGTCTTTTTTTTTTTTTTTTTTTTTTTTTGAGATGGAGTTTTGCTCTTGTCACCCAGGCTGGAGTGCAATGGCATGATCTCAGCTCACTGCAACCTCTGCCTTCCAGATTTAAGTGATTCTCCTGCCTCAGCCTCCCTAGTAGTTGGGACTACAGGCAAGCGCCACCATGCCGGGCTAATTTTTGTATTTTTAGTAGAGACGGGGTTTCACCATGTTGGCCAGGCTGGTCTCGAACCACCCACTCAAGTGGAGACCCACTTTGGCCTCCCAAAGTGTGGGGATTACGGGCATGAGCCACTGTCCCTGGCCTAAGACTGGGCTCTTTAGAGAGTTCACAATTGCTCATAATTCTCAATTTTTGATCTTTATAACAGACTGTATGATAAACATGGTTACTTTCACTGTTGAAAACAAAAATAACTTCAGAAATAAAAGACAGGACAGCAAGTCACCTGTCCAGAGTGATTATTGGGCTTAGATGTCTGTGTCTACCCAGGTCAAAATGGAAAAGTTGACACAAATGGCACTTTTACTTACCCTACATGGTGTCTTCCCTCTCTTCTGGCAGTGTCCCCTCCCACCCAGGCACTCAGTCTACCTCAGCGATTATCACACCTCCCAAAGTGAATCTTATGCAAGGCATGAACTCATGTGCTTACTGATAGAACATTTCCCAGAGTATAAGGGAGTTTCAAAAGAAAATAGTCTTCAGAAAAAGAAATGGAGGCTTTCACATAGCAAGATGGATTTTTGGCCTAAGTTGAATGGTGTGTTCACCAAAAGTGTGGAATAAAGAAGGAATCAGATACTGAGGGACTCACAGGCAGATACCAAGAGTGACCTACATCAAACATTTGATGACCAGTCCTGAACTATACATCATTTCATTTAACCCTTCCCAAAAAAAGCCCACTAAGGTAGGTGTGTTGCTGTCTGTATTTCATAGATGAGGGGAAATCTATGGTGTAGGGACCTTAATGTCATTTTCAATGTCTTCCAGAGGTTAAGTGGCTCAGATCTGCTTTGAACAAAAAATCACCTGTCAACAGAGCCCATGTTCTTCTCTCTCTACAAGAAACCTGGGGTCAGAACAATGGACAGAGGCCAGCCCAGCCTCCTTGTGACAAGCACCATTCCCCAGTATCAAAGGATTGCCTGGGGTGATCCCTGGGAGGCTGAGGGATTCCTCGATATTCTGAAGCCTTACATGTCAACCGAATCCAACAATTACTGATGATTTTTATTAATTACATTTATTTCTAAAAATATTAAAGACAAGTGGGTTTTCCTGCTGACAAGAGTTGATATTTTGCAGGCAGGAAATTTTGCATTATCCAAATATTGGCTATTTTGCATGGCCTCATTCTACATATCCTCTCCACCCTGCTTCCTGTCCCCACCCAACAGTTCCCAAATCAACGGCCAAACTTTGGCAGAGGCATGCAGAGCTGGAGCAGTCAGTGTAAACTGTTCTGGGAAGCCAGACTCTGCAACTGTTCTCAGCATTGGCACTTGTCTATGTAATGGAAGCTCCCCCAGAAGGACCCTTGTTCTTTGGAAAATAGTGTCTGCTCTTAGCAATAGCAGTGAATCTAGAGTGGATTGCTGGTCACTTGATGTGACAGGGGTAGGAACTGTAAGGAAATGAATAAGTTTCTTGAAGATGTAACCCTACAAAAAAGCCCAATTTTCTTAGGAGAAACCCTTGTCTTGCCAGCTTCCTTCCTCTGCTTGAGCTAAATGTATAGGTAGGGAGGTCAGCCTTTGTTCCTTTAGCATGTTGCTAAGTCCTATATAAGACACATCCAAAGACTTACTGAAACAAACATATGTGAAATATTTGTGTTTGCTTTACCATAAAGCCAATTAATATCTCATCTATGACAGCATTTTGGACTCTGTAAGGCACTGCTCAACAGTGAGGTACAATATTTTTTCTTTCAAAGTACCTGAACCCATCCATGATTGTGTTCAATCATCTGTCCATCCTAAATTGAGATCCTTCCTTTCTTATTCTAGTTGGGTAAAGTATTGACAAAGCTAACATTAGAATTTTAACAAACCAAGCTAATTGCCTATGTATCAGCCCCTGCTCTGAAGAGTGATGATCACAGAAGTGACTTTTTTTTTTTTTTTAGATGATGTCTCGCTCTTGTTCCCCAGGCTGGAGTGCAATGCATGATCTAGGCTCACTGGAAGCTCCCCCTCCCAGGTTCAAGCAATTCTCCTTCCTCAGCCTCTGGATTAGCTGGAATTACAGGCGCCTGCTACCATGCCCAGCTAATTTTTGTATTTTTAGTAGAGATGGGGTTTCACCATGTTGGCCAGGCTGGTCTCGAACTCCTGACCTCAGGTAATCCGCCTGCCTTGGCCTCCCAAAGTGCTGGAATTACAGGCGTGAGCCAGAAAGTGACCCTTCAGCTAGGGCTGAGGAATCTTTTGGATTCTTGAAACTGAGGGATGAGGTGGGAAAGCATCCCCTGATGTCTGGGACTAACCTGATGTTGACAGATAGACCTTGCAAGCCAGTCTGATGCTCATAGCTAGGTCATTTTGTTCTCCTGTCTCCTATAATCACGAAATACCAACTTCAGACAAGGTTACTGTGAAATCATAATAACATAAAACAAAACAAGTCCACTTTATAATTTTGTCTTGGCATAGATGAACAAGGTCACTGTGACATTAGCAAAACACACAAATCATAAGATTTCCCTCCTTTCTGACAGCATCCAAGCTAGAAACAATACCCAGTTCTTTAGATCCTTCTCCAAATAACTTGACCAAAGCTCAAATCCTATAATAGGTTCTTTCTAATATTCTCTTGCTGAGATAACCCACAGTTTTCTCTTGCGTATGTTTTCTGTGTCATGCAATGAGAACTCAGCTTTTTAAAAAAACTCAGTGTTTTAAAGTCTAGATGTATTCTTGTAGGACTTTGGCTGTAGGGCATTGATAATCTCATAGTAAACACTCAGCTTCACCACTGCTAAGCCAGAGTGATTCAGAGTTTCCCTCTTATTATCCTCCCTCACCCCATGCAATGCCTATGATGTTCATGTGTATAAAGGCTGTAAGGGTGGAGCATACAATTTTCCTTGCACTCTTAAGGACAACAGTGTTTCTGCCTCTCTGAGGTCAATTTAAAGCCTCTTATATCTAGGCAGGTGGTCAAGGCCCCTGCTTAACACTGTGGAGCCCAGAGTCTTTTCCGTCTCCTTTAGGGGGTCTCCTGTGGTGGGCCTTGAGAATGGCCTTCATTCTAGAAGGCATATATATACTTCCCTCTTATCTCTACAATGAGAGACAGCAGCCTTGTGTAGGGATTCCTCACAGAGATGGTGAGTAGAATAATGGCAAGTACACACTATGCGGCCTCTTCATACACACAGAAATGTTTGCAGTTGGGCTTAGGGTCAGGAAGTCAAATGACTGCAGGGGCAAGTCTTGTTTGTGAGTGAATGAGGTGGGCCAGGTCTGATACAAAACAAGGTCATGGGGTCTTTGGTAAACTGGCAAAAGCATGTCCTCTCTAAAAAGGCACAACTTAATTTCTTAATTTAACTACTGCTGGTGGCTGCCATGAGGCAAAGAGATTCCAGTGTGGCCAGATCGTTTGATTCCTTCTTTCTTTCATTCCTTCCTTCCGTCCTTCCTTCCTTCCTTCCTTCCGTCCTTCCTTCCGTCCGTCCGTCCTTCCTTCCTTCCTTCTTCCCTCCCTCCCTCTTTCTCTCTCTTTCTGTCTTCTCTCTCTCTCCCCTTTCTTTTTTCTCTTTCTTTCTTTTTTTTTTTTTGTGTGTGAGACAAAGTCTCACTCTGTCGCCCAGGCTGGAGTGCAATGGCATGATCTCGGCTCACTGTAACCTCTGCCTCCCAGGTTCAAGCGATTCTCCTGTCTCAGCCTCCTGAGTAGCTGGGATTACAGGTGTGCACCACCACATCCGGCTCATTTTTGTATTTTTAGTAGAGACAGGGTTTCAACGTGTTAACCAGGATGGTTTTGATCTCCTGACCTTGTGATCCACCCGCCTTGACCTCCCAAAGTGCTGGGATTACAGGCATGAGCCACTGCAACCGGCCTCTCTCTCCCCTTTCTTTTTCTTTTTGGGGTGAATAGAGTTTCACTTTGTTTCCCAGGCTTCATAATTACATGAGCCCATTCTTATAACAAATCTCAGCTTATATATTTATATACATCCCATTGGTTCTGTTTTTCTGGAGAACTTCTACTAATACACCTTGCAAATCCTTTCCCTAGGGCTTGTTATTGTGACTATTGTTATTTCTTGCTTGTTTAATAAATTTTCTGGAGTAATTCTGTATAATCTGCTTTATCATGCATCGCCACTGAGGTATTGCTCGGTTAGCTCGGTGGTCAGCTAATGATTGAACAGAAATTTACTGAAACGCCTGTAACCGATAAATCTCCCTGTGTTTGTTGTTGGGTCTTCTGTGTGTATTGGGGTGTGGTTTACAACTCTGTCTTAGCTTTCACTTCCCACTTGTGCAGAGCCTCAAGGTCAGCCAGAGATGAAACTTTAAGGCCTTCTCAGTTCTTTCCTGAGCATGTTCACCGTCCTAGGTATGTATATAATCCTATGTATGCATGCAGCCTTCCCAACTCCTAGCAACATGACGGAGTTTTTCAAAGTCCCCTCTAGACATTTTATTCCCTGGATTTTTCTTTTAAGCTTTTCTGTGCCCCAAGTGGTACTGCTGCCTCTGGCAGTCATGATGTTAAAAAATTATCTCTGATTATTTTCAACAAATGTCTCCAGGCAAAAGGCTGTTCACACTGGGATAGCTCTAAGTCAAGTCAAATAAAGACAGTCCTTTTCAAACGGGGTCTTCTGGAAAACCAGCAGGCTGGAGATGGGTCTTTTAAGGAGTTTCTACCCTGATTTGCACTTTCTAGTGGCTGCCAGGCTGTTGCTTTTCATTGTGACTGGAGACTAGTGGCTACTGCAAACATGGGAGAAGGTATGGAAATAGGAATAGCTACAACTCCACAAAGCTTGCTGTTCTTATCAAGATTCAGCCATTTTTTTTTCTTGAATAAATACTCCCTGGATTACTGGAAGTCTTTGGTTAATTTCCAATGTTGTGAAACAGTTGATTCTGACAGCTTTGCAAGTGTTCTTCTGGCTTTCATGGAAAAGAGAATTTTTGGAAGTCCTTAGTCTACCATTTTTATTGATATCATTTTAAATTAAGGTTTGAAAATTTTAAAATCATTAATTGCAGTCCTAAAACTACCTAATGTGAAAATTAATCATAGTTCCAAAAGGTATTAGATAAACAACACAGTCATAAAATCTTTCTAAGCAACTTAACAAGATTTGCTTTCAAAGTAATAAATGTAGACACTGCCCGGTTAAGACGAGCAACCCTGTCTTCTACCCTCTGATTTGAGTTTTCAGTGATACCTAAACATCGTTAAGTGCTTCTGATTTGTTGATTATTATCTATGCCTAGGAAGTCTACATGCTGTTATTTATCCCAGAGAAATACTTACATTTACCTTAAAGAGCTGAGCCCGGCCGAGGTGGGCAGATCATGAGGTCAGCAGTTCGAGACCAGCCTGGCCAATATGTTGAAAGCCCATCTCTACTAAAAATACAAAAATTAGCCAGGCATGGTGGCAGGTGCCTGTAGTCTCAGCTACTTGGGAGGCTGAGGCAGGAGAATCACTTGAACCCAGAAGGCGTAAGTTGCAGTGAGCCGAGATCGTGCCACTGCACCCCAACTTGGGCAACAGAGCAAGACTCCGTCTCAAAAAAAAAGAAAAAAAAGAGATGAGCCCAAGGATTTACAGAGTAGAAACAATTGGTAACAAGTTGAATTTCTATCTATATGAACATAGTTAAATAATTTATGAATTTATGCAACAGAATATTATGTGGCTAATGAATGACTTAATGGAGCTTTGGGGCTTGACATGGAAAAATATTTATGACATAACTTTAGGTTAAAAAGGTAAAGAATTGTACATATAGTCTTTTGATGCTAATTGTGTTTAAAAACCAATAAGATAAAACATTATTTCTACATGTACATTTGAGTTTGTAACTATCTGTAAAAACATCTTGAAATGTGTGCATAAAGTTAATATTAGTGGTTATTTCTAGGGACAGTTGTGGAACTGAGGCCAGGTCTGGGTTGAAGTAGGGGAGGAAAAATGCAGGAAAAGGAATAGCAACTTTGTCTGAGATTTTAAACATCAAATATAGGTGCAATTAACATAAGTTAAATCTAATATGGGTATAACAAAAATAAAAATATTACATGTAAACCTGTAAAATTATATTTTAAATATACAGTAAAAGTCAAATAGTAATTACCCCTATGGCTTTCGGAGATCAAAGGTAAACTTAATTTTCTTCTATGTACTTTTCTATTTTTCCATAGTTTTCCATAATAAACATATAATAAACATTGGAATAAGAAACATGTAAAAATTGATACAAGTGGGTATAAATAACAGTAAACAAGAAATTTCCAAAAATTGTTGTAAAATATTGCTTAATAGGACAAACATTATAATGTTCATTCAAAATTAAACACTAGTTCCTCTTCTATCTTGCAGAACATGTATAATACTTTGAGAAACCTATTTGTATAAAACTAACCCCTCCCCCCATAAAACTATTTGATTAGTAAAATAATGTCAAAAATTTTTTTGCTTGTCTTTGTTTTTGAATGGGACTTCTACATATTATGACTGAGAGTTACTTAGAAATTCACAGAAGGTTCTCCTTGAAAATTATACCTCTATCCCTAGGACATATTAAAATCCAACCATGGGACTGGTATAAAATAATATATACTTTAATTGAATATATGTGGTTAAATCCCATAAGATGAACAGAAGTTTACTCAACTTTTCCATCAGAAGTTAAGCCCTTTGAAGTTATAGATTGAAATACATTTTATATACACGTGAGAGATGTGACTCAAGAAAGTTCACTAATTTTTTATAAATTTCTGAAACCATTGCCCAACCCCCAAAAGCAATCTCTTATAGGTTTGTATTTTGTTCTTTCTTTCAAGAAGCTGATATTCTTTTTACAAAAATCACTGTAATCACAGGACTGGCATCAAAGAGTTTCAAAAGATATCTTGAAATATAGCAATCTAATTACAGAGTCTATTCTCTAATCCCTACTGATGTGCCCTGGTTATTATATCCACCACAACTTTGCTGAAAGATGACAGCACCATCTCTCCTTACCCTAGAAGAACATCGAGTTGATTTAAATGTTTTGGGTACCCTAATGCTGCTCATCTCCTCCTCTCTTCCAAACAAATAGGTGTGAACTAATGTCAATTCCCTTCCTGGGGTTGTAGGAAAGAAAATGTGACCCCAGTGAAAAATGTATTGCAAATGTCAAAATAAATTTCAGCTAAAAATGACATTTTTTTCAAGGAGATGTAATGAGAAAGCTGTTCAAAAGGTAGAGTTAAAGTTTCCTGGTTCCGTATTTAATTAACTCAGTCTGACTTTTATTGTGCTTTGTATTACGTGTTTCCTTGTTCAGTAAACAAACAGCAGAAAATTAAACTCGGGCAACTGCCAACTAGCAGTAAATTTCATTGAAAAATAATGAATTGCCATGGGATGCCATAGGGTCTTGGTCAGATAAACTTATTTTTCCTGGAAAGTTTCCACTTGCATTTGTCACAATTTGATATATAAAAGGAACAAAAGAAATGAAATATAGTAGTTGGTGGTAGGTGTATAAAAGTGTAATGGCCTTGGAGAATAATTCAGCGGCTGGTTTCTGGGATTTTCAACAGATTAGTCCTGTTTCCTCTTGAGGAATATGGTTGGATGCCAGGGAAATTCTCACCCTGCTTTTATGGATCTGCAGAAGCTACAGAAACTGTGCTCTATTAACTTTCAGCCAAAGGGGAGCTCACTGCACAAGGATGACCCTGAAAACAAGGAGTGTACATAATTTAGGGAAAAGAGAGACTTCAAATGAAAAAAGGCTACTCCTAAATAACTCTATGCTATGTGGCTAATAACTGCTTAAGTCCTTCAAACTTAATAGGAATCAAAGATATTTCCAAACATTCAACTATTTGCTTTTCCTACTTGATATCTTTTCCTGATGTATAGGTACTCTTCTAATGATCCCCTGCTTGAGTTTATGTCCAGGCAAGAAAGGGTTTGGATTAAATCAGGAAAATATAAGGTCTTTTTGAGTGATATGAAAATGATTACATCAGATTTTCTATCTCATGGTGTAAAGGCCAGGTGTCTCTTTATCTGATTGTAGAGCATATCTCCCAGGTTCAAGTACTCATGGTGGAAGACAATTCTGGTTTTATCCCCACCAACTTCCCCTGGCAGGAGTAGAACCACTGGGTTCCACAGAAGCGTAATCATTCCAGCTGCTGAGTAGGATGTTAGTTAGTTATTCTCCCAGATTTCCAGCAATAATTCCCATGAACGGACCATGATTCTTTTCAGCATCTCTTGGAAGGCTGTTTGGCAGGAAAGCACCCACTATTTGGTGTTAGATATTAGTTGAGTCTATACTTATTCCTTAATGGTTAAATAGACTTTGAAGAGTCATTCAATAAATAGTTTTAGCCGGGCTCGGTGGCTCACACCTGTAATCCCAGCACTTTGGGAGGCCGAGGCGGCCGGATCATGAGGTCAGGAGTTTGAGATCAGCCTAGCCAACATGGTGAAACCCCATCTCTACTAAAAATACGAAAATTAGCTGGGTGTCGTGGCGTGCACCTGTAATCCCAGGTACTCCAGAGGCTGAGGCAGGAGAATTGCTTAAACCGGGGAGGTTTTAATGAGGCTGCAGTGAGCCGAGATCGCGCCACGGCACTCCAGCTTGGGTGACAGAACAAGACTCTGCCTCGGGAAAAAAAAAAAGTTTCTAAGCACCAATTATGTACCCAACCCTATTGTACGTACTGGGGCCACATCAGGGAGCTAAAATTGGAAAAAAAAAAAAAAATCCCTGACTTCAGGGAATTTACTTCTTCTTGGGGAAAGACAGACAAGTGAGTGAAAATAGTATTTCATAAAGTGATAATTACTAAAGAGAGATATATGGAGTTTGAGAAATCAGCTAGTTGCTAAGGTAGACCTTCCTGAGAAGGTAGCATTTGAGAAAAGACTTGAAGAAAGGAAGGGCATGGCTTGAGTATATCTTAGGGCAGAGCATTCAGGCAGAGGAAGCAGCTGGCCTCACCTTTGCAAGGTTCTGGGCAGGAGCATGCCTGGAGCTTCCAGGAAGAGCACAGAGGCCTGTGTGGCAGAACTGGAGTGAAGGAGGAAGGAGGTAATCTGGAAGTGTAACAGTGGCAGGCCCTCTGCAGCCACTGTAAGGATCCATAACTCTAAGCAAGATGCCAGGCTACTAGGGGGCCTTGAAAAGAGGTGACAAGATGTTATTCTGGCTTCTGTGTGGGGAATAGACTATAGGAGGTACAGGGGAAGGCAGGCGAAGCAGTTAGGCCCTGCTGCAGGCATGTAGGGGAGCGATGGCGCCTTGGTTCACTGTGTTTATTGGGAGACATGAAGAGCTTGGAATCACCTAAACTTTTCAGCCAAGTTCATAATCTAGACAAGGAAGAGATAAAACCTGTTGTCTTTGGTTATCTTGAACTTTGAAATACTATATGGAAAGTGCTTGCCACATAATATGGGGATCAATATATGTCTGTTCTTTTCCATTCCAAAACTTCTCACCTAAAAAGTTAAGCAGGGAAAAAAAAAAAAGACTTTGAATCTATAATTTGTAATTTATGTACAGATTTTTTAAAACACACACAAAGAACAATACTGATGTCCATAGAGAGTTAACAAACACATATATGTAACAAAATTATATATTTTTAAACAGTACTAGAGCTTATAAACCAAATTCAGGATAGTTGTTGCACGAGGAAGGGGTAAAAGGAAAGGGACAAAAGATAGTGTTCAAAAACCAACTCTCTCTCTTCCTTCCTTCCTTCTTTCTTTGATTTTTTAAAAAGTCACTAAAAGAAAAGTATCAACAGTTGTTAAGTTTGAATGGTATTAACATGTCTTTATTATATTAATCTTTGTTTTAAAATAACATATAAAGTTTGAATTTTAAACTTAGTTTAAAATTAAAATTGAAAAAATGGACAGTAAGGACGAAAGAAGAATAAAGGGAAGGCAGGAGGCAGGGAAAGAGAGAGGGTCAGAAGAGAGAATCAATCGGATTCATCGTCATCTGCTTTAAGTAGACTTTATGGTAGTCTGAGATATGGCTATTTAAATATTTATCAAAAACTAGATGTTAATTGAAAATTATGTGCATAATTAGTAACAGTTTTAACTGATATTGAAATAGCACTTTATAAATTGTAAAATGCTTTCGTGTAACTTAAGGCATTCAGTTCTCAAAGCAACCCTAGAAGATAATGTGGCCACGGTGAAATCTCTGTTTTTGGAGATGAAGAAATTAACATCCAGAGTTGCTAAATGGTCTCCTGGAATGCCACAGAGCCGGGCCTAGAACCCAAGCTTTCGGGTCTGAGGATTCACATAGCTTGCTCTCTTCTCAAGCCTTCATCAATGTAGTAACTGTAATTTACAGCTTAATAGTAAATGTAATAGTGATTTTGTTCTTTTTACTTCATGAGAAACTTAGGGATTCTATTCTCACTGTAAAAATTCAATAGCAAAGGAGAGCTAAGTACCCCCTTGGTTCTCCAGCGTCTCCTCCCAAGCCCTGTGACCTAATTCAGTTCCACTCACCTGGGAGGTAAATGCCCTTAGCATTTGGGTGTGCTCCTTGTAGACACATTCCAGAACAGTTTCATCATACAATTGAACCTGTGGAGACCGAATTTTATCTTATTTTTAACATAACATAACATATCTTATTTTTAACATAAGGATGAAATTATATCTCATTCTGTAACAGCTATGACTTGATTGCCTTTCAATGGCTAAACCAATGGTAATACCACATAAGAATCAGTTGTCTTACATCCTTGCCAGTACTTGCTATGAATGGTCTCTTTTATTTTACCAGTTTGAGAGGGGAAAAACCCAATGCTATTTTAAATCGTATCCCCTGAATTGCAAGGGAAATTGAGCATCTTTTTATTTGTAACATTGGCCACTTGAATTTCTTCCAGGTCTTTTGCTAATTTATTATAGGATTTCTATATTTTTTGTTGCTAATTCTTTATGTTTCAATGTGTTTCAAATATTTTTTCAGTCTTTGTTTGTGTTTTAACATCTTTATGGTATCTTTTCTCATATAAGTGAATTTTACATGTTTACTTAGCCAGACTTTCCGTTTGTACATTCTTTTTGGGTCATGTTTTAGGCTATTACTTTCCAGAAATAATAAACACTTTTTACTTTTATATGGTTTTGCTTTTATGTTTAGTTCCTTAACTGTACTTAGAATTTATTTCTGTGAGAACTCAAAAATCTATTTTCTAAATGAGAATACAGCAATTTCTGAACCTTTAATGAAAAATCTATACTTTCCTCAAGGATCTAAAATGTCACCTTTATTATGTACCAAATTCTCAAATAAACTGAATCTATTATGAACTCCCTATGTGCTAGAATTGACAACACATTTAGACTGACACATTTTAGAATTCATTTGTTAAGTTATGTAGGACTCCTGTGCATTTGAAAACTCAAGTAATTCAGATTATAGAGCTAACACTTCAATTCCTCTTTCACTTCTATCCACCTGCCCCAATTCTAGGCTCCTCTGTAGCAATAACCACTACTGTTGGTTATTAGTATTGGTGTTTGTTTCTTCAGACCTTTGTCAGTCTTAAATTTAAGAACATTAACAGTATATGAATAGATCCTCTTTGTAAAAAAATGAAAATGTTAAGAGAAGACCGCATGTGCCTTTAATAATCATTTTCAACACCAATATCCTTTTTTATGGGCAACTACTATGAATAATTTAGGATATTTCCTTCCAGACTTTTTTACATGCATTTACATTTTATAGGCAAACCAAAAAAAAAAAAAAAAGACAAACCACGTACGTCCGAGGTTTAGGTGGCACACAATGGTATGGGTTTTATCCGTTATTAAAATGTTGATATACTTCTATACTGTTTTACAGAGAGCTTCTGCCTCTGGCTTTCCGAATATCCCCCCCATATGCTGTGCCACCCACACCTTTCTCAGTGCCCCACTTCTCAGCCCCTGCAAATTCCTCATGAGACAGCAGCCGATTATGAGGAAACCTCAATGCCTCAAACAATAGCCCCCCAACCCCCAACCCCTGCACTACAGCTGGCATCTATTTTAGTCTTTTGGTTTTCCTACATATTGGCTGTTAAACATGTTGAATATCATTCATGACTACATAGTACATGTAGTAGATCTCTAAGACTTACTAAATTGGTGCAGAAGTAATTGCGGTTTTGGGCCATTATTTAAATGACCAAAACCACAATTACTTTTGCACCAACCTAATATAATTGAGTGTCAAAAAATCAAGTCAGAGAATGTGGTAGGCAGAATAATTTTCCCCTTTAAATGTTTGTCCTAATCTCGGGAACTTGTGAATATATTATGTTCTATAACAAGGGGGGATTAAGGCTGCAGATAGAAGTTGCTAGTCAGTTGACTTTGAGATGGGGAGATAATCCTGGATCATCCAGTGAGACTGAGCCGATGACAATAGTCCAAAAAGTGAACGAGAGAGGTTGGAGTGTCAGAGTCAGAGGGAGATTTGAAGATCTGAAGATGTTACATTTCTGGATTTAAAGATGGAATGAGGCCACAAGCCATGGAATTCAGGTGTCTCTAGAGGCTGGAGAAAGGCAAGGAAATGGATTCTTTTGTAGAGCTTCCAGGGAGGAATGCAGCCCTGCCAATACCTTGATTTGAGGCCACTGAGACTCATTTAAGACTTTTTTCCTTATGTTCAGAGGGTACATGTGCAGGTCTGTGACATGGGTATAGTGCATAATACTGAGGTTTGGGCTTCTAGTGAACCCATTGCTAAATAGTGAGCACAGTGCAAAATAGGTAGTTTTTCAACCCTTACCCCTCTTTTTATCTCCCTGCTTTTGGAGTCCTCAGTGTCTATTATTTTTATATTTGTTTCCACGTGTACCCTTTTGTTTAGCTTACACTACAAGTTAGAACATGTGGTATTTGATTTTCTGTTTCTTAGTTATTTTACTTAGGACAATGGCCTCCAGTTTCAATCATGTTACTATGAAGTACATGATCTCATTCTTTTTTATGGCTGCATAGTATTCCATGGTGTATATGTACCACATTTTCTTTATCCATCAGTGGATGGACACTTATATTGATTCCATGACTTTGCTGTTGTGAATGGTGCTGCAATAAACATACAAGGGCTGGTGTATTTTTGATAAAACAATTTCTTTTCCTTTGGATGGATACCCGGTAGTGAGATTGCTGGGTTAAATGGTAGTTCTACTTTTAGTTCTTTGAGAAATCTCCATACTGTTTTTCACAGGGGTTGAACTAATTTAACTCCACCAATAATACATACACATTCCCTTTTCTCTTCATTCTCACCAACATCAACATCTGTCGTTTTTTGACTTTTCAATAATTACTATTCTGATTTGGGTGAGATGGTGCCTCATTGTGATTTTAATTTGCATTTCTCTGATGATTAATGATGATGAGCATTTTTCATATGTTTGTTGGCTGCTTGTGTGTTCTCTTTTGAGAAATGTCTGTTCATGTCCTTTGCCCACTTTTTAATTGGGTTATTTGTATTTTTTCTTGTTGATATTTTAAAGTCCCTTATAGATTCTGGATATTAGTCCTTTGTCAGATGCATAGTTTGCAAAGATTTTCTCCCACGCTGTAGGTGTCTGTTTACTCTGTTAATGGTTTCTTTTGCTGTGCAGAAGCTCTTTTGTTTAATTAAGTCCCATTAATACAGTTGTATTACAATGAATTGTAATACCATTCATTTCAAAACACCTATGCTATCTCTGATCTCTAAACTCTCAGAAAACTGTCCCTTTAATTACCTCTTCATTGTGACGTTTAATGAACAATCTTTAGCTCCTCTCTGATTAGACCTGTGGCACAGTAGAGACTTCTTTTCTAGAAATACCCTCCTCCTTTAGTTTGTATGATTCTATTTTTTCTTTCTTAGTTTTCCTCCTGCCTCTGTCACTACTAGCATTACCTCACAGCCTCTTTTTTTTTTTTTTATCCTTTGCTGCATCTAAGTATCAGTGTTCTACATGTTTTGTTCTCTTGGCATGCCACTGGGAATCTATATGGCTTCCTTTGGCAATCTCACCCATGATGGCTGTACCGTCTCTGGGCTAATGACTCTCAAGTGCTTGTCTCCAGATAATTATGAAGATAATCATATTGTTTCCATCTTCCCTCTCTGCTATGATTTATGATTCTGTGATCTCCACCAAATGGAATCGTACTTGAAGTTGGTTCGCAGTTATCAAGGCCCTTGTTCTTTCCAAGAAGTCTTCTTGCTTTTCCTCCTGGCTGCTCAATCTGCTCTCTTGATTTACTCAAGCCTAAAGGAATTAAGATACACTGGATCCTACTTTCTGTCCTGCCACATAGGCCAACAGTGTGTTCACATCCATTCTAAGATGAGACTGTAGGTACAATAAGAGCCTGCGAGAGCTAATTCCCAAACACAAGTGTGGAAAAGACAGGAAGCACATCATCATTATCATCATCATGATCATGATCATGATCATCATCATCACCACCATCATCATCATCACATCATTTTCACTACAATAGCAAATCATACTTAAAAGGCATCAAGTTCTTCTGCTACCCAGTGGATGGAGCTTTTGAGAAGACTGGACCAGTTTGAGAGAATAAGGAAACCCCATTTTCTCTGGTGGTCTGATTTGTGACATAAGTAATTCCGTGACCACATCACCTGAAGAGTGTGCCTAGGAGATATCAGAACCGGAGTACAGCATGAAATTAGCATCACACACTGACTACAAAACAAAAACAATAAAATTTAAGAGCCAAGTTTTATTGAGACCAGGGTGGGTGGGACTCAGAGAGAGAACAATCTACAGAGGCAAACACAGGAGAAACATCTGATATAAAAGAGCAGGAGGCAACAAGGGAAGTTGTCATTTAGATCCTCATGGGCTCCACACTTTTGCAAGCACTGAGCTTTATAAAAACCTGATTCTTACACTAGCTGCTCCAGGCTATATCTGTACTGCCACTGCCAGACATAATTGGAGTGCTACTGGGCCTTAGAGAGAGAGGTTGGATCCCATGACCAGTCCAGAAAGAGAACTCTCAACTAGGAAGACCAGATCTAAGGCTGTTTTGAAAGATCTTGATAAGCCAGAGTGGGGAGCCTTGCTGACTTCCCAAGACTTAGCTTGGCCAGGATCTGTTTGCCCATCAAGTTAGAAGTTGAAGCTACAGACAAGACAGAGACAGTTGGGGAAGGATGTCAGAAAATGAGCAGGGAGTTGGAGCTAACCCATATCTTCTGTAGCCTTTCAACAGAGACAGTTGCTCAATTCTGGTTGATCCCATGAAAGGAAAGTTTTGTCTGCACATATGGCTGAGCTTCCTAACTGGGCTCATATGTTCAGTTCTAAGAAAAAGCTACATGTTAGTGGAATAAGAAACAATCCCTACTACAGGAGATGCATAAGACTTCCCATCAGTACCCACTTAACCCAAACACATAGAGAGCCTGGAGGATAAACCAAAAAACAGATCCTAGTCAGAGGGAGACCTAGATTTTTCTGTCAGGGATTGGAAAGTCCTCTTAGGCAAGAGTATTTGCCTTTAAGGTGCCATGGAGACTAACTTGGAGGGAGAAGTCAGGGAGTAGGAACAGACTTGATTATTCTGAAAAATCATAATGAATCTCTTTTGCACTTCCAGGCACAAACTCTTCTTAACTCATTCTTGAATAACTACCTTAGGAGTGGGGTGTAGGTGATTACTTCTGAAAGAATGTGAAGAGGCCGGGCGCGGTGGCTCACACCAGCGCTTTGGAAGGCCTAGGCGGGTGGATCACCTGAGGTCAGGAGTTCCAGACTAGCCTGGCCAACATAGTGAAACCCTGTCTCTACTAAAAATACAAAAAAAATAGCTGGGCATGGTGGCAGGCACCTATAATCCCAACTACTTTGGAGGCTGAGGCAGAAGAATCGCTTGAACCCGGGAGGCGGAGGTTGCAGTGAGCTGAGATACGCGCTGTTGCACTCCAGCCTGGGCAACAAGAGCGAAACTCTGTCTCAAAACAAACAAACAAACAAACAAACAAAACAAACAAACAAACAAACAAAAGAATGTAAAGAGAATGAAAACATTCAGTTTTTGGTATCCAAAGTAGGATTCTGGAACAAATGATGAGCTGGAAAGCCAAGCCTCTTAGAAAAGTTGCTGGTTCACTCAGATCATTTTCCCTAAGTGCAGAGATGTTACTCCTTCTGCCTGAGGTATAAGATGGCAACTCCCGCCTGCCTTCCCAATCAGGGAAAACTTAGTGAATCAGTTGACCCTATTTTGTTGTCATGTCAGCCTCCATTCTGCTGTTTTGCTGCTGCTGCTTGGTGCTTGGGCGGGAAGTGGTCCAGCGTCTCACCTGGACGTGATATCTCATGCCTGTAATCCCAGCACTTTGGGAGGCTGAGGTATGTGGATCATTTGAGGTCAGGAGTTCAAGACCAGCCTGGCCAATATGGCGAAACCCCGTTTCTACTAAAAATACAAAAAATAGCCAGGCAGTGGTGATGCGTGCCTGTAGTCCCAGTTACTTGGGAGGCTGAGGCAGGAGAATCGCTTGAGCCTGGGAGGCGGAGGTTGCAGTGATCCTAGATCGCGCCACTGCACTCCAGCCTGGGTGACAGAGTGAGACTCCATCTCAAAAAAAAAAAAAAAAAAAAAAAAAAGCCCAACATCTCTTCCTTCTGCTGGGAGTAGCCACCTCCTTACCTGCTTCTTTTGCAGCGTTGACACCTTATCTCCACCACCTGCACCCACCCCCACCCCTGCACCTTGCTCTAACATGTGGTCAGAATGGGGTGACTGCCAGCTTCTGCATGAACTTTCCCTCTACAGCCACAGTGATTGTCTAGGGGAAAAGGCAGAAAACTCAGCTAAACCAATGAGTCTTTTATTGAGATTTATTTAACTACAGTGAGTGGCATCTTTTCCCTCTCTGATGGTAAAGCTAGGAATATGTAAGAGCAAAAATGGCTGAAAACTTTGCTCTAGTGTTGAAGGGAAAGCCATGTGACAGGAAAGAAGAAAGCCACTGTTCAGCCTGAAGCAGAGTCCAGTGATGCTCAGAGAGAGTCCTAGTATCATTGCAACCCGCCATTCAGCCATCTCGAAGATACCAGGATCCCACTCTTCCTGCAACTTAGCTATACACATCAATTCAGTTTCCATTTTGCCTAAGCTCGTGCAACTTTAATCTCTTTCGCTTGCAGCTAAGAGTTCTGCCTGTGTAGCGGTCTTATAATTATCTGAATTAGAGCAACACTGAATGAGCCTACTCGCCCTTTCTCAGGTCTAAAATACCATATAAAATATTCGTGAGAAATTAATATAGTTCCTAGAAAAGACTTTGCCAACGCTTGTCCATTTGTAGGATATTTTAAGTAGCCTTTAAACAACAATAACTCCCTTTTGGAATGAACAGACAAAAGGAAGAACTGTTCTTCTGAAATGTGAGATCCTGGGATATGATTCAACAGGACTTTTTGTGGGAATGGTTTTGCTGCATTTTTCTTTTTCAGAGGGCAGAAAAGAAAAACCATGTTATTTTCTTTTATTGTATGTTATAAATGCATATAATTTCCAAAAAATCAACAAAGACTTCTGATGTAAATGTGTATTAGTTTCATCTAAGCTTCTTTAAACGCCATCACATACCTAAGGACTTGGGGAGACATATCTATTTTCACAGTTCTTTCCAATTCTAATGAGCTCTGAAAAGTTTATTTCAAAATAATCCTTCTGTATTAAGCGCTGGCTCATTGACAGGTCCCCTTTTATCGTAATTTCATGAAGTTTATTTTCCAAATGAAGGTTTATTTTTGCATGGAATTCTGAGGTTCTGCATTGTGTATATGAAGCAATTAGTTTGGGATTTCTGGAATTTATTTTAGACCGGACAGATGTCTTCAATTTACACACTCTAGGAGGTGACAAACCCTATTAACATTCGAAAGCTATCAATTTGCTTTATCTTTGTTCTTAAGCACACCCAGCTACGATCCAGGGTAATTCTTTTTGTTTGTTTGTTTATTGGTCTTGCGTTTTTATGTAGACAGAAGTAGGAATTTAAGGAAAACACGGAAGACAGCTTTAGTAATTTTATCACTGTCAAAATCTAGTGGGTTGCTTTAAGAGCCACGAATCACACCTGTATTAGAAATGCATTTTTTTCCTGACTAAAATTCTTTCCTCTTAGTAACCACCATTGAAGTCTAATACACATACACAGTAGCTACTCATCTTTTAAAGTTTTTCTTTATCACGTTGGTGACTTATGCCTGCTATTCCCTTGCTTACATTGTCTTTTTTTAATCAATGGTTGTTTTTACCAGGTAATAGAAACATGTCTCTAAGCTGCGTAGACCTCAGCATGAATCTGAGTATTTTTCTATTCATTAGTCAAATCCTTCGTAGTCAAAAGTAAGTGCACCCCCATTGTGTACAAAGTCCTAGACTGTGTTGATTTGGGAAGGAGGGTTCAAATGATGTCCCCGCTCATTTTTATTCTGAACTTGAAGACCAAACCAGGGTTATTATTTTTTTTTTCCGATGCATTCTGCAGCCACTAGATGGCTCCGGAGATATGCTCGGGTCTTCTCCAGAGTCAATTACTTCGAAACCTAACAACCTAAATTGCTATTTATTTCTCACATCGAAGTCCAAAACTGCACGCGCATTTTGCTGATTATAGGATTGAAAAACTGAGAGTAGGACCCAGAACTTGATCTGAACAAACTCAGCCCACTATTGGGAAATTTTGTTTACAAAATTTGCTTTTTATTATGACTGCCGTATTTTATTTTCAGTGAATGTGGGGCGTATTGTTACTGGCAAGGAGAAAGTCAGAGACTAACAGATGTCATCGGTAGTGTCAGATCTAGATCAAATGCAGAATGATTATACATCCTGACACAATTGTTTTTGAAATATAGGATAATCCATTACGGACAGGATGTCTGACAACTCTAGTTTTAGTGACATTGTACTTGAGTTTGAGCTCATGCTGTTTTCTTTATCTTGGATTAAGTTATTTATGTATGAGCCCAGTAGAACTGAAAACAGAACTAAGATTAGAAGGATACTTTCTTAACATGACTACTTCAGACTACCTCAAAAATATATATCAAAATATATTTAATGGTGAAATAGCATAAATATTTCTGTTAAAATGAGGAGGAAGAAAAATATGCTTACTGTCATAATTTAAAATTTTCCTCTGGATACTTTAGATAATGCAGCAAAATTTTCCTCTGGCTATTTTCGATAATGCAGCAAGTCAAGGGAAATAGAAAAGGTATTATAGAAAAGGAGAGACAAAATCATCATTGTGTGTAAATCATAATTTCTTTCTTCTAAAAAGACGGAAGGTTGGGATAAGAAAATAGTGTTAGTGGGTCAGTTATAAATAAATTGTACAAAATCATTAAAATTTTTAAAATAATTCTACAAAAATCAACTTCCTATATGCAGCAATTA
Organism: Gorilla gorilla gorilla; assembly: GCF_029281585.2. NCBI lineage: Eukaryota > Metazoa > Chordata > Mammalia > Primates > Hominidae > Gorilla > Gorilla gorilla. The sequence continues at coordinate 28,621,038 of NC_073243.2, forward strand.
TCAATTAAATTATAACAAAAATATATTATATTACAATATTCAAGTATACTGAAAAGGAATGTATATTACCATATGGCAATTACTCTCCTGAGTGGCAAAAGGACACTTTAAAAAATGAAAGATTACCCTCTTTTGGATGGGAAGAATATTGTAGATATATCAATTCTACCTTTAGTTAGCTTATAGTTTTAATGATAATCCAACAAATATTGCTTCAGAATTTTTTTTCAAATTTCACAATTTTTTTTGGAAGATCATGTGAAAAATCAATAGAAGAAAAGATCCAAGAAAATAAGGATGAGAGGCAATTCCATTGTTAAATACTTTGTTTATAATTTATCATCAACCTAAAGTAATCACAAGAGGCACTAACTACTCAAAGAGAAAAGTAAGTATTCTTAGATATACATGTGAATTAGTATTTAGTAGGGTAGCACTGCAAATTTTTCAATAAAAAACAGATTAATTCAATAAATTGTTTACTATTTTAAAAATAACAAATTTAATTCCCTACCACATACAATATTGCAAAATAAAATCCAGATGGATTACAGAGAGAAAATGATGAAACATAAATATATAAGAAAACTAAAAGTGCTGATTTGAACATTTGCATAATGATAGGGTAAGAAAAATTTTTAAGCACTTAAAAAGTATTTACATATTAACCAAACTGTTTTTTCTGAAAACTAGAGAAAGATGACTAAAATTATCAACAAGAAAATATTTTTAAGAGATTAATGAAAAGATACAATTATCCACAATATATCGAAGTCTTAGAACTCTATAAAAAAAGAAAAGCGAAAATGCCATAGTAGAAATGAACAACAAAGACATGTACAATCAAATTCCCAATGAAAAAATACAAATGGCAAATAAACAAATCTAAACATTGTAAACTATGCTAGTAGCCAAAGAAATGAAAATTACAATTAAATACTGTTTTTGTCTCAATTTGGAAATTACTAAAATGAATAATTACACAAGTGTTAGGCAGGGTACAGAAAAAAAAATGGACACTCTCATATTCCAGTAGTGGATATGTAAATTGGAACATCATTTCTGCAGGGCAATTTGGCAGTGCATTTCAAATACATTAAAATGTGCATATCTTTTCACCGAGGAATGTCACATTTAGGAACTGATTATATGTGTATAAAAACTTCTGTACAAGGATGATCACCATTTTATTTCTTATTACTATGAGGATTTGATCCAAATTTAAGTGTTCAGAAATACGAAATTAAACAAACTATAGTGTGTACTTAAAATTCTTTTATCTAGACATTCAACAAATATTTATTTACTTTTACAAAGATAATATGCATTCACTAGAGATTTAAGAGATAAAGGGCTAAGAAAATATTCACAGGATACTGCTGGATGACAAAAGCAGGTCATAAAACAATATGCAAGAGGAGATCCCATTTTTTATGAAAGCTGCATTCCCTGGCCTTCAAGAGAGTGAGGTTACAAACAACGTTATGGGAGCATTAACACCTGTGTTATGCTGGCTTGTAGAGCCCATGATCGTAACTGTAGGGTTTTAAATGCCTTCTAAACATTTCCCCTAATTGGTACATTCCTGATAATTTTAGAGATTTAACTTCTCATGGTATTCTCAATGTTCCTTTCTTCCTACCTACCAAACTCCAAACTCACTAAGTCAGTTTTGAGTTTGACCTCTCCTCTCTACCCAAAGTCAACCTACACTGGAATATCACACGCCTCAATTTTAAAACAAATGTCCTTGCTATGGTCTGAATGTTTGCATTCCCCCAACATTCGTATGTGGAAACCTAATCACCAGAGGATGGTACTAGGAGGTGGGGCCTGTGGGAGGTGATTATGTCATGAGGGTGAAACCCTCATGAATGGAATTAGTGCCCTCATAAGAGAGTCCCCAAAAAGGCCCCTTCCATTTCCGCCATATGAGGACACAGGGAGAAGGTACCATCCATGAATCAGAAAGTGGGCCCTTGCCAGACACCAAATCTGCAGTCACCGTGATTTTAGACTTCCCAATCTCCAGAACTCTGAACTACATAAATGTTTGTTGTTTATAAGCGGCCTAGTGTACTCACCACACACACAAAGCATGTTTGTGGGTCACGGCTTTACTGGATGCTTGGGATGATGTGGTGGGATATGGCTCACAGCACTCAAAGACCTTTGACTACCCATCTCACTCGGGAGTCCTCATGGATAGACAGTTCTCCACCTCACCTGTCTCTTGGTGACCACTTACATTCTTCAGGGTTTTCCAGAGACACAGAACAAAGAGGAGGTTGTGTCTCTTCCTTTTTTATAAGGGCACTATCCCATCACGGGGGCTTCACCTTCATGAACTCATCTAAACTTAAGTACCCACCAAAGGCACCACTTCCAAATACCATCACATTGGAGGTTAGGGCTTCAACATACAAATTTTAAGGACAGAAACATTGAGTCCATAGCAGATGGATAATAAAAGGAATATACTTCTCAAATCCAGATTGTGGTGGGAGTATTTCTCAACAAACTTTTGCTTGATTTTTGACACAAAGTCCTGAGTTAAGTAATCAACCCAACATTTTTTTCTTTTACCAGAACTCGAACTTAAGACCTCAATATTTTTATGAAGATATTTTGATAAGCACTATTTTAAAAGGGCTGACTGTGAATAAACTAGATGAGTAGCAATCTTCCTACAAAGCTGTCTTATCCCTAATAATAGTAAAGCTATACAAGGTTTTAAAAGTTATGCACATGTGTGTGTTTATATATGGTACTGGTATCTCTGTGGTTTTTTTTTTTTTTTTTTTTTTTTTTTTTTTTTTTTTTTAGACAGGGTCTCACTTTGTCACCCAGGCTAAACTGTAATGGTGTAGTCTTGGCTCACTGCCGTCTTGACCTCCTGGGCTCAAGCAATCCTTGTGCCTCAGCTGCTGGAGTAGCTGGGAGCACAGGTATGCACCACCACACCCGGCTAACTTTTTGTATTTTTTGTAGAGATGGGGTTTTGCCATGTTGCCCAGGCTGGTCTCGAACTCCTGAGCTCAAGTGATCCATCTGACTTGGTCTCCCGAAGTGCTAAGATTACAAGCCTGAGCCACTGTGTCCGGCCTGTACCTTTAAAAAAAAAGAACTAAAGATAACGTTTTGGTTGAACTTAAATAATATTCCTTTTATATGGAAATTTGGTCTCCTGTGCAATTAATAATCAAAGTAACCCAGTATACATTCTCTCAAACTTAATCTTTGTCTCAAAATATTTTCTCAGCATTATTATTAAATCTACACATGCATCATATAAAAAATATAATAAATGTGCAACAGACGTAAAAGCTCTGAAAAAAAGAGTGAGAAAAAACTGCTAGTATATTTATATGAAGATAAAAAAATTATGTATGTTGGAAATATCCCTCCAAAATTAAAAGGCAAAATGCAAGCTAGAACAAAAATCAGGTCACATTCTCACTACATATTAACTCCTTATAAAATAAGAAAATGACAAATTTCCTTGTAGAAAAATGGGCAAATGTATAAGTAGAAATTTACAAAAGAAGAAACAGAATAGTCAATAAACATAAGAAAAATTGCTCATACCCATTATCAATTGAATCATGGAAAATTATTAAAAGTTAAATACAATTTTTCACCTGTAAATTATGAAGATGAGAATAAATTATAATACTCTGTACTGTAAAATATGTGAAGAAATGATACTCTGTTATTAATGGTAGAAACTTACATTAATAGTAGCTTTTTGATGGACTACAAGCATTCAGAAACAAAGATGTTCATCAGTCATGTTTTAATAACCAAATGTTTTGAATATGTTATCTAAATCGATCTGTCTTCATCTAGTAATATACAATATAATGTTTTGATCAATATTTACAAGCATAAAACTTAAGAGAAAATTAATATATAAATTTGACTACATAAAAATATTAAAATTCTCTACTAAAAAAGCAAAACTAAGCACCAAAAATGAACAAAAAAAAGTAGAAGCAAACTAGAAAGGAGCTCTTATTTAAAAAAAAAAACACCCTGGTGGAAAAATTAATAGGCAATAGCTTTATGATTTCTAGGTGTGGAAAAACAGAAAAAACATAAAGCATAAATGTATTTATTAATTAATATTTAAATTTTCTATATTAAAATATTATAGTACATGAAATAATGTAAATTATGTTAGAAAAAAAGCCAGTTTCAAAGTAGGAGAAGACATTTTCAATTTATAAAAATCACAAAGGATCGGCGTCCTGATATTTAAAAATTTCTGCAAATCAATGCAAAAATAGTGACAAAAGAAAATACAGGCAAAGAAAGTTAATAGAGAATTCACAGAAGAAGAAAATAAATGGCCGGTGAATATATGAGAAGATTTTCAAACAGATAAGTAATCGGCAAACTTAATATTGAAATGTCTGTCTAATCCATTAGGTAGAAATAAGGCTTAACAACACTGAGTATTGGTGAGAATGTAGAAAAATAGAAAGTTTTAGAAAATCTTGAGGGGAGAGCAATTGTTAGAATTTAGAAAACTGAAAATGTCCATGCCTTAATAATTAGCGATATCAACTTTATTTATTATAGAGAAATATTTGTACATGTGCACAATGAGATCTGTCTAATAAGGATGTTCACTACAGTACTGTTGGTAATGGAACAAAAAAAGGAAACACACCAAAATCCAATTGATGAATGTTTAAATGCATCGTGATATTTAAGTGTAATGAATTCTAATAGAGTAGCTAAGAGAAACAAACTACATATATATGCGTATCAACACAGATAGATCTAAAAACATACTATTGAATGAAAAATAGCAGAATAATGAATATAGAATTCTAACATTTTTATATGCTTTAAACATGCCAATAAATATTATATAGGGTTCATAGCTATATATATGTAGAAGTATATAAAAGTAAACAAAAAATAGATTCAAAATATACATACTAAATTCATGATAGGAATTACCTCTGTGGGAAGAGAATAAGAGGAATAAAATAAACATGGTGGATGAAGGGAATTTTAATTTAATTATTTTATTTATTTTATTTTGAGACAGAGTCTCACACTATTGCCCAGGCTATAGTTTAGTGGTGTGATCTGGGCTCAGAGCAACCTCTGCCTCCTGGGTTCAAGCAATTCTTGTGCCTCAGCCTCCTGAGTAACTGGGATTACAGCTGTACACCACCACGCCTGGCCAGGAATTTTAATTCTATCTGTAGTTTAACATTTTAAAAGACCAAGCAAATATAAGTTACAAATAATTATAAAAAGTATATGTGTGCATTACATTACTTTTTAATTTCTGAAAGTAAAAATTGTGATAAAATAAGATAAAATAGGTAAATTGGCAAAAAAGCCAAAGTTGATAACTCATGGAAGAAAAAAATGCAAATAACCAAAAAGCACAGGGAAAAAAAAAACATAATTAGTAGTCAAGGAAAAAGGTAATAAAGAACAATTGTTGCTGTATTTGTTTAGTCACAGAAATAATAATTGTTATTGTCCATAAAGATATGAAAACTTCTTATATTGCTTGGTGTGGTTTAAATTAGCAAAATCTTTTGAGGATCAGTTTTTAAAATATTTCAAATAACCAAATAGTCACATCCTTTGAGTCAGCTATAAAAACACATAATGAGAAAAAATTAAGCTATTAAAAACTATTTGTATGTAGAATGTTTATGGAAATGTTATTCATGATCGTTTAAAATTAGAAACAAAATAAGTCTCTAATAAGTATTGTACAACCACATGATAGAATACAATGTAACCATTCAAAATCCTGCTGTGGAGTGGTGTGGAAAGTTTACTAATGTACTAGATGTTACTATATAGCAGGTTTAGATATATTCATATACACATATGTATTTTATATTATATGTATGTGTGTACATAGTGTGTGTGTGTGTCATGTGTGTGTCATTAACCAGAGGTGAACTGACTTGCTTGAAGCTTTTAAACATTGTAGAAAAGAATCACTATTTTCTTAGAATTGTTTCTAGAGATCCAATGCATATGATCATAGTAAGAATCAAGTCTTCACACATTCTAAAGAGAAGTCCCCATGTTTGCAGCTAGGCCATTCTTTCAAGACTCATCAAGAGGTAAATGAATTTGTCCTGTAATCATAACCCCATCACCGTGTATGCAGAAGACTAGAAATTTGAGAATGTATTAGTGAATAGTTATTGCCCCCACCATTGGATGGCAGTGCTTTCCACCGCCCCTAATGTTCTACCCACTCACCCATAAGTTGAGTGAGGAGAGCTCTGAAACAATCTGTCACAGTCCATTTTGTGCTGCTATAACAGATTATCTGAGACCGGGTAACTTATAAAGAACAGATATTTATTCTCTCATGGTTCTGGAGGCTGGAAAATGCAAGATCAAGGTGCTGGTGTCTGATGAGGGCCTTCCTGCTAGATGCTCACATGGGAGAAGGCTGAAGGGTTAGAGAAGGTGAAGGTGGTGTTCTCCCAGTGCTGTTGCTTCAGGTAGTAAGTTTCCAACACATTAATTTTGGGAGACACATTCGAGCCATATCAGAGTCTCCCATTAGGTCCCACCTCCCAGTGCTGTTGCTTTAGGTAGTAAGTTTCCAACACATGAATTTTGGGAGACACATTCAAACCATATCAGAGTCTGAAAGAAGGGGAGTCTGGCATTGCACCCCTGGCTGCAACCTTGCAGAGCATCTAAATCCAAGAGCTCATCGGCATGCATTCACCAGAACTGGAAGCAGTGAACTGGTTCTAGGCTGAGTCTGACAACAGTCACAGGGAGTGTGAGAGCATCCATGAAGGTTTCTTCTTGCCCAGAAAATACTGCAGTGAGTGTCTTATTTAATTAACCCAGCCCATGGTGGCAGGGTGAAGAGAAGGGGAATGGAGACATTAAATTTCCCATGCCGGGGTTAAGTGAGTGTGCATTTGTTTTAAAACATAGATTGTATTACTATTCGGTATGATGAGGCCAACAGATGAAGAGGTAACTGCTGTTGAAAAGATACTTTGTTACAATGTCCAAGAGGAGGAGACACACCACACCACACCACACAGGGACACTTAGGGAATCACCAGGGTCAGTCAGGAGACAGAAAGAGTCAGGGAAAACTGTGAGCAGGAGCTTTTATTGTGGTTTCTGCAGGAGGGATTGGGAGAGGCAGGGTAAGTAGATTCAGCCTTAGCTAGTTTGAATAATTTCATCAGGCTCTGGGGCATAGGGGCTGTCCCTAGTTTTCTGGGACCTGTCCTTGGGTGACTAGGGCAGACAAAGAGTGGTCCCTGAGTGTGAGAGTCCAATAGAGGAGGTGGAGAGGTGTGAGAAAGCTGGATTGGCTAGTTTGCATATGAAAGGCACACTCTGGGGCCAGTTCTTTACTTTCTTTAGTACTTGGCTAGTCCTGGGAGGGGCAGTCTCTCTAGCGTCAGCAAAGCCACAAGATGTCAAAACATCAGAACTACAGAACATAAAAAGCCATGACTAATACAGCATTTGAAGAAAAGCATCAGGGGCCTATCTTCCCCAATGGAAGAGAATGAAGTGAGAATTCCTGTAGGGACTTTCAGAGAGCCTCTCTCTACACCCCCAGAAGGTGCCCTCACATGGATACGTGCCATACAGAGGACACCTATGGCCAAGTCAGAAGACAAAGAATATTTAGTGACAAGTTCTTGCCTTTTCCCTCTAATTTCGCTTCTTTGGCCTGGCCCTATCCTCAGGGAAACAGGGAGCAGTAGAGCTATGAGAAGAAGGAGGATAGAAATGGAAAGAGAATGGGGGAGGGAAAAGGGAATATGGTGCCACACCCACTGCCCACGCCCGGTGCTTATCCTTAGGGTGTGATGCGGGCCTGAGGCGTGATTTGAAGGAAACTGAGAAACTGTATTGCCTGTGAGATTGAGCTTGTTCTTCTTTTCCTTTGTGTTTGTTACTTTTTTTAATTAAAATATACATAATATTTATAATTTCAACCATTTGCAATTATACAATCCAGTGGTGTTAAACTCAGTGGTGAATTTTCCTCCTAGAAGTATAGTTTAGCTGGTATGAGAATGTCTCATGACTAAAAGGGACCAGAAAGGTTTGACCTATTCAACGCGTTACCACGAGGCAGGAAAGGAAAGGATGGAGCCACACTGAGCATCTTCATCACTAAAGAGGAATTTTTGTGGTGTGGTGGAGTCACTCCAGCCTAGCTCTAAATGATCTACTTTTCCAGATGATTCACTTCCTTTTCCTCTTCTTTGTGTTCACCAAGGCCCCCTTTGATCAGAGGTTATGCCTGATGCGTGCACCACAGCTTGAGTTGGCGTGCGTGGAAAATAAACTTAAGCATCTGTAATTCTTCACATTGTTATAAATAAAGTTTCGGTGCCACAGAAGAAATAGTGCTCGATATAAAATTTTCCTTCTCAGCAAGGCAATGTACTTCTATAGAAGGGTGCGCCCTTACAGACAGAGCAATGGTGAGCACACACTTGGACAAGGGAGGAGAAGGGGTTCTTATCCCTGACACACGTGGCCCCTGCTGCTGTGTCATTCCCCTATTGGCTAGGATTAGACCACACAGGCTAAACTAATTCCAATTGGCTAATTTAAAGACAGTGACAGGGTGAGTGGTTTGGCGGGAAGCACAGCAGGAAATCAGAATGAGTCAGGGTGGAGAATGAGTCAGGGCAGAGCAGGTAATTGGAATGAGTCAGGATGGAGCCGGTAATTGAAAAAGATTGCTTTACGAGGAAGTTAAGTTTAAAAGTAGAGGCAAAGAATTGAACATACTGACATATTGATTCTTTGAAGAGAAATTTAGAACACATATCTAACATTGCATTATTGCTCTGCCATTCTAAATGATTTTATCGGCTTCATGTGCTTTCACTGAGCATCATTTAAGCAAGCAAGAAATACCTTTTCTAGATATTCCATTAAAGTCCAAGTTCTGGATCTGGTGATGTAGAAGTGACTATGAACTGCCTCCAGTCATTTTTTTTTTTTTTTTTTTTTTTTTTGAGACGGAGTCTCTCTCTGTTGCCCAGGCTGGAGTTCAGTGGTGCAATCTCAGCTCACTGCAAGTTCCGCCTCCCAGGTTCACGCCATTCTCCTGCTTCAGCCTCGCGAGTAGCTGGTACTACAGGTGCCCGCCACCATACTCGGCTAATTTTTTGTATTTTTAGTAGAGACAGGGTTTCACTGTGTTAGTCAGGATGGTCTCGATCTCCTGACCTCGTGAGCCACCCGCCTCGGCCTCCCAAAGTGCTGGGATTACAGGCTTGAGCCACCACGCCTAGCCACCTCCAGTCATTGAACCATGGCACCAGCAGGGTTCCTTGGGCACATCTCCAACAGCAATTACTCTATCTCACCATGAGAGGTCTGTCTTCTCTCTGCCTTTCTTTTTTTTTTTTTTTTTTTTTTCCTTTTGAGACAGGGTTTCGCTTTGTTTCTGTTGCCCAGGCTGGAGTAAGAGGTGCAATCACGGCTCACTGAAGCCTCAATCTTCTGGGCTCAAGCAGTCCTCCTGTCTCAGCCTCCTGAGTAGCTAGAACTGTAGGAACACACCACCATGCCCAGCTAATTTTAATTTTTTTTGTAGAGATGGGATCTCACTATGTTGCCCAGGCTGGTCTTGAACTCCCAGGTTCAAGTGATCCTTCCACTTCGGCCTTCCAAAGTGTTGGGATTGTAGGCGTGAGTCTCCGCACCTGGGCTTGTATTATTTTCCAACTTAGATGTCCCTACATCAGAGCTACCATATTCTCAGAGTCAGTCACTGTGTAGCACTGTTTCTTACATATGGTGCCTACTCAGCAATTACTTACTGCATTTCACTGAATAGAATGTTTCCTAGATGTTTTTCTCAATTCATTGCACCAAAAGATTACCCACTACCTCCTTGTGGTCTGAGTCCTCTTCTTTCTGGAAGTAGTTCATCCTCAACCAGCTAAAGGTCAAAATATCTCCTCCAATTAGTGATCCCCTGACAGAGGGGCCTTTGATGCGCTTTTTATTTTTAGATGGAGTCTCACTTCTTTGCCCAGGCTGGAGTGCAATGGTATGACTTCGGCTCACTGCAACCTCCACCTCCTGGGTTCAAGCAATTCTCCTCCCTCAGCCTCCCAAGTAGCTGGGATTACAGGCATGTGCCAGCACGCCTGGCTCATTTTTGTATTTTTAGTAGAGATGGGGTTTCACCATATTGGCCAGGCTGGTCTCGAACTCCTGATCTCAAGTGATCTGCCCGCCTTGGCTTCCCAAACTGCTGAGATTACAGGTGTGAGCCGCTGCACCCGACCTATGAACTTCTTTTCCTTTTAAAAATTATTTTTAAAAATTGAGATATAATTTGTGAACCATAAAATTCACCCTTTTTTTTTTTTTTTGAGAGGGAGTCTTGCTCTGTCACCCAGGCTGGAGTGCAATGGCGCTATCTCAGCTCACTGCAACCTTTGCCTCCCAGGTTGAAGCAATTCTCCCACCTCAGCCTCCTGAGTAGCTGGGACTACAGGCATGCGCCACCACACCAGGCTAACTTTTTTGTATTTTTAGTAGAGACGGGGTTTTACCACATTGGCCAGAGTGCTCTTGAACTCATGACCTCAAGTGATCCACCCGTCTCGGCCTCCCAAAGTGGATTCACGCTTTTAATGTTTGCAGGTTGGTGATCTTTAGTGTACTTACGATGTTGTGCAACTATCACAACGCTCTAATTCCAGAACATTTCCATTACCTCAAACCCTTTAGCAGTTGCACCCCATTTCCCTCTTTCTTAGCCCCAGAAACTGCCAATCTCCTTTCTGTCTCCATGGATTTACCTATTCTGAACATTTCACACAATTGAAATCATACAACTTGTAGGCTTCTGTCTTTGAATCACTTCTGATTTCAATTTAACAGTAATTTAATGACTGATCCAAATAACCCATTAATCCATCTGATAATCACCCTCAGAAAAAAAAGATGAAAATAGTTCATTTCAAGAACGTTAAAGCCAGCTAAATAAAGACACCTATTGCCAACTTTTAAGTAGGGAATTAAGCCAGAATAAAAATTTACTCTAACCCTCCCTTCACTCGCTTAGTTTATTCCAATTTATTATTGCCTAGAAGGTTCAAGCAAAGGTGCCAACACATACAAGTCTATCATCATAATCCACACACTGCCCAGGGAACATTCCCCTCTGGAAACAAGAGCTCTGGGGTCTGGAGTCCTAGTACTTGGCCTGGAATCTTGCCTCCACGACTTCCTATCTGTTTGACTTGGGGCCAAATTAATTTACCTCTCTGCTGTTTCATCTGTAAATTAGTAGTTCCTACTCCATAGGGCTGTTGTGGAGACTAAGCGAATTAATGGATATTGAGAATATTAAAGAGGGCTGACCTCACATGGCAAGTGCTCAAAAGCTATTCATGTGGTAAGAGAAATAGATTGCTGTGGAAATGTTGTATTTAGTATTTATGTTCCTTCTATTAACTATGCTCACATAGGTGATGGCAGAGATCATTTCTCACACTTCTCAGAACTACACCAGTCTTTAGCAAAGTCTATTGCCATATCCAGGTGCGAGATCCAAAATAGGTAGCAGCTTTATGGGACAGGCTGTGCGCAGTCAGCACTGGCAGATGCTGCTTTGCATAAGTACCCTGGTGTGAACCTTTTAGCTGGATTGCGGGAAAGCCTGGGCAGGGGCAGCTGCTGACTGCCGGGATGGTTGCGGGGGACTCCCCAGGCACTCTGGGAAACAGCTTTACCCAACTGTAGGGAAGTGTTTTAATATTTTGTCCACTGGCAAACTGAATGTCAGCCTGACTTTACAACTACCGAATGAATCACGTTCTTTCTTACTATCCTAAACCTAAATGAAGCAGAAAATCAATATAATTATAAAATAGTTAATGTCTTTTACACTCCACCCAGTTTCAGGGGAGTTAAAGCAAATTTTCTTTTAGTGAAAAAAAAAGTGTAATGCAGAATTGTGTTTAGATTTTGTGTATCTCTTACACTTCCCAAAAGGATAGATGGACTAGAACCTGGGGAAATGGCCCTGAACTAACCAGTTCCCTCTATTTGCTCATCTGTGTGGCATGAGTATGTTAGATGAGGTAGGAGATGGTTTAGATTCTTTCATCTCTTTCAATTCTGTTATTTTCTTCTTTAGTTACACAGCTCCAGCCAGAGCTATAGCCCAGGGCTTCAGGGTGCAGTCCAAATCCAAGAAAGTAGGAATGCTACGACAAATCCATTGGGTAGAAAAATGCACCCAAGCCACAGAGTGATTCATTTGCCCCTGAAAAGGGTTTTGCTGTTACAAATTTTTGTCCAGAACATTTGAGCCGGTGGTAGTTCAGTCGAGACACAAAGTGGTCAACATTCTTTGAACAAATCTGCTTTTAATGTGTAGAGTGTTCTTGTTTCCAGTTATTATTCTGAGTGATTAAACAAACTGCCAAACTTTCACTGCAGTGGTCATCGTTTATTACTGAGATAGTTACTGGGGACTTAATAGCACTCCATTTGAGACAATATCTTGAGCCTTGTGAATTCAAAAGAAAAGAGATGTATTTTTGGCACAAATTGATGGGGTTTCAAGATTTCTGTAATAGATACATACACAATCATATTGTTGAGTTGAAAGAAATGTGTTTCCAATAAGTAGTATTTACTGGGGTTTAACAACGATGTAATAGTTACCTGTCTATTACATGGTAGTCAAAGCTAAAGAAATGTGTTTTTAATAATCAATTGGCATTTCAAATATATAAGATAACTGCCATATGAAATCGGAACCTAGATACAATCCACATTTGAGACTTGTTTTTGAGAGTCTCATTCATGATTCTGAAGTATTAATGATTGGTTATTGTAAAAGGAATATTATTATCAAAGGGATAATAATTTGTATTCATTTCTCTTATACTTTCTCTGCTTTTCTTCTTTCATTCTCCCTTTTCCTTTTACTTCTCCTTAGCAGTTATTTTATTACACCTTCTATTTTAATTGGTTGGGATTGCATTCGGCCTGTATAAAGAAAATGATCCTTCCTCCCAACCAGAAAGAATAAAAAGTAACTGAATGAATACCTTTTAATCCATGCCAAGAGGAAGAGGTGAGACAAATCGGAGAGCCTGAGTGATGGATACACATGCACTGGCAGATTCCCTTGGGATTAACCCTGCCTGTAACTTTGCAATAAGAATTTGTGCCACTCTGCCAGGTGCAGTGGCTCATGCCAGTAATCTCGGCACTTTGGGAGGCCGAGTCGGGTGGATCACCTGAGGTCAGGAGTTCGAGACCAGCATGATCAACATGATGAAATCCCGTCTCTACTAAAAATACAAAAATTAGCAGGGCCTGGTGGCGCATGCCTGTAATCCCAGCTACTCAGGAGGCTGAGGCAGCAGAATCACTTGAATCCAGGAGGCGGAGGTTGCAGTGAGCCGAGATCGTGCCATTGTGCTCCAGACTGGGCAGCAAGAGCAAAACTCCATCTCAAAAAAAAAAACAAAAAAAGAATTTGTGCCACTCTCCCTCCTTGGGCCACCTTGAGGCCATCCCATTCTCCAACATTCCCGCAGATGTTGCCTCTTATATTCATACATTTGGCAAGTATTTACAAGATGCCTTGCCAATGCTAAATTGCTCTACCAGATGCTGGTGCTACAAAAACAGAAGGCAGAGTACCTGCTTTCAAAGAACTCTCAGTCCAAAAGGAAAGTGGGACTAGACAAGCCATAAGGAGAACGCAGCGTGGAAAGAAGTGGGCACCATCCATGGGAGCCCGAAGAAGGCAGTGACCCACACAGCTCCAGCCAGCTTCATTCGATAGCACACACAGGTAAAGTATGGGGTGAGGACCATTCAAACAGTGATCATGGTGTTGACGCAACCTACTCTCCTGTATTACGTGGCTTAGAAAGCACCTCCTCCGCAGTCCTTCCCTGGCAGGAGCTCTTTCCCTCTCGCTGTCATTCTTCTGCCTGGAATGCTCCTTCCCTGATGGTCTCTGTGGCTGTGCTCTGCTCATACAGCAGATCTCGGCTCAGATCAAAAGAGTTTACCTGAGCACCCTCCCAAAAAGGGTCTTCCCAGTGCCCAGACCCCCTCATTTTTTCACATCAGACACCAAGTGCAAGCTGTAATGATCCCGTGAATGTAATGTTTTTTCAGCTGTCTCTCCCTAGAGCAATGCAGGCTCCATAAGGATACGAGCTGCTTTCAACCCGGTTGACTGCTGCAGTCCTCACAGGCAGGTAGAAGCGTATCTGGTGGTGGCAGGAACTTCATCCTCATTTGTTGAATGAAAGAATTCATGAATTCATGAATCTGCCATGTCGTGCCCAGAAGGCTGGATAATATATGCCACTTTGTGTCCATCATACGATTGCTTTGCCACCTGCCCAGCCAGCACTGCCTCTACAGAAGAAACTTAGAGTGCTTCGTCTAGGAAGGATCCCTGGGACTTGGTACTGAGCATCTTGGACTGGAACCCTGACAATGAGTGCTGACAGCCAATGTCTCCAGCCAGATGTGGCCTGATGTGGCTTCTCGGCATGGAGCTACCTGCAGCCTCCCCGGCCCCTGCCCTGAGAGTGGAGGTGGACAACTGGAGGAAGAGCAGGGCAGGAGGTATGCTCCCGTGATGCCAAAACCTCTTAGGAATGAGAGCTCATTCAGAGCATGTGCCTCAGCTCCCCGCCTCTGCCAAGTGTCAAACTTCATTAAAAGGCTTGGGGGAAGATCAGTTGCAGAGCATGGCTCGTCTGGGCCAAGGTAGGAGTTCTTTCCCCAAGCTCAAAAGGGCTTTGCTTAGCAGCTCTGCAGAGATTGGCAACTGCGGTTGAACTTGTCAGACTGTGAGCTTTCTTCAGGATTTATCCACCCCAACACGAGCACATTCTGAAAAGTAGAAATCTGTTGAGAGGTGATTCATTCCTCTGTGGGGCCTTCTAATTCTACCTCCCACCACTCCCAGCCTGTCTTTCCTCTCTTTTGGAATTCTGAGAGCCCCACGTTAGGAAGTGTTCTTTGCTGCTTAAGGTTATTGATTGTTGGAAGAAATTTATTCCAATAATAAAAATAATAACTTGAATTATTAAAATCCTTTGAAAAATGAGGAATAATGTTTCTAAAGGTACTTTTGAAATTATTGCTACACAAATGTTAGCTCACTTTGGGTTCTGAGCCTGATGAAAAATGTTAAGATAGTGGCATTCCAATATCCATGAAAAGAAATTGAGACTCAGAGAGGTTAAAAAGTTTGCCCAAAGTCACACAGCTGAAAAGCAATGGAGAAAGAACCACAAGACTTCTATTCCCTCTACCATTCCATCTCATTGTGATTCTCTTGGTAATGTCCCTCTAGATACGGTTTAGAGAGACAGAAAGCGAAAAATCCTTCATAACTTGGGAAATACTCCTTTCTTATTTAAAAAATCTAATAGCATACATATCACAGATAAACTGTGAGATTAAATATATCAGCAAACATTCACATATAAGCATGTGTCATATGTGTAAACGCAGCTTACGCAATGAGGTATATGTGGTTTTCATAGGCATTTTTAATATTTCGGAATATGTCCCCAAGGATGAATGTTCTGCAAATACACACAAGTTTCCCTCTTTACAAAGACCCCCAATTTTGTAACTTAATATTTACAAGAAAGTGATAGCTAGTTTTACACTGTTTATACTGTTTTACACAGTATTAAAATTATTACTTGATATTTTAAGCTTTTATGAATAGTGATCTTTTTTATTAGTTTCAGTAATACACATAAAAACTACTTAATCTGAACTCTACTAATTTGAAATTTATAGCCATTCAAACATAAACTCTTACCTTTGTTTGGCTAATGGGAAAAACAGGTAGGCAAATGTAAAATGTAAACTCTAAGTGTTTGATACACTTTAAAAAAATACATATTTCAATCTCTTTAGAACCAGCTGCTTATATTGTATACACATTTTATTTATTAATTAAGAAAAACCCCTAAGGGTTTCTGTGTGCCAATAATTATTGGTTTAACTATAAATTATGGTATAGTCTTGAGAGTAATGCTAATGATTTTTTTAAACTGTATTTTGAAATGTTACTGATTCAGGCTACTAGTTCAGATTAATAGCATTTAATAGCAGTGGAGTTTGAAGCCAGACAGATTTAATTTGAATTCCAGTGCTGCCACTTTTTAACTGATTGTCCTTGAACAAATGACTTAATCCTGATGAATGTCGTCATCTTCTAAACTGGGACATTTCTGAGAGAGGGTAAAGGAGGTGTCAATTACTCTAGGACAAGCCTAATCAGAGGCTGGCCTGGGCAAGCCAGACACATGGTTACTCTATCAAAATGTGACTCTCTCAGTCTTTGGCTTATCTAGGTTGTTGGTAGATGGTGGATGGCGTTTTGTTTCAATTTTTCTGTCACTGCTTTCAACTATAAGGAATCAAATCTCCTTATCCAAGCCCTATGATGTCATCTTGAGTCTGTCACATTGAGTCCTGGGAATTTTTTTTTTCCGAGACGGAGTCTTGCTCTGTCGCCCATGCTGGAGTGCAGTGGCGTGATCTCGGCTCACTGCAACCTCCGCCTCCTGGGTTCAAGCGATGCTCCTGCCTCAGCCTCCCGATTAGCTGGGATAATAGACCCCGCCATCATGCTCAGCTAAGTTTTGTATTTTTAGTAGAGATGGAGTTTCACCATGTTGGCCAGGCTGGTCTCTATCTCCTGACCTCGTGATCCGCCTGTCTCGGCCTCCCAAAGTGCTGGGATTACAGGCATGAGCCACCGTGCCCGGCCAGGAATATTCTTTTTTTTTTTTTTGAGACGGAGTCTCGCTCTGTCGCCCAGGCTGGAGTGGTGTGGCACTATCTCGGCTCACTGCAAGCTCCGCCTCCCGGGTTCATGCCATTCTCCTGCCTCAGCCTCCCAAGTAGCTGGGACTACAGGCGCCCGCCACCACGCCTGGCTAATTTTTTTGTATTTTTAGTAGAGACAGGGTTTCACCATGTTAGCCACGGTGTTCTCTATCTCCTGACCTCGTGATCCGCCCTCCTCAGTCTCCCAAAGTGCTGGGATTACAGGCGTGAGCCACCGCGCCCGCCGGCCAGGAATATTCATATTGAGGTTATCATTAAGTCACACTTTTAGGTGTAGAAAAGTCCTGTAGTCGAGTTGAAAACTTTATATGTTAATTCAAAACTTTCCTTCTCCCCCATATGAGACTTCACCTGTGGTCCTGGCATAGGGGGAAGTGTATTCTCTTTTTTCATTTCTCTTTGCCCTTTTAATCCTCCTTCCTCTTCTCAGTGTACTACTTCCAGCTCCCCTAGGGTGAAGGGAGTTGATAAGGAGATTGTGGGAAAGGGCCTGTGCCATCTGCTGCAGGCTTCCTCGGGCAGTGCACGCACTGTGCGCCATACACGGTATCAAAAATCTGTGCCAGTGGTGGCTTTGATTTGCATCCCTTTGGCTAACGGAGATACTGAGTATTTTTACACTTGTATTCTCCTCTGTAGATTACCTATTTATGTTTTTGGTTGACTTACCTTTCTTGAATTTTTGTAATCGTGTTTTTTTCACTCTCTTAACATAAAAAGGAAATAAACAACTATCTCTATACCTAGAAATGGTAACTATTAACCTTTTAAAACATTTTCTCTACCTTTTTGAAAGCAATTTTATTTTTTAGGGCAGTTTTAGGTTCACAGCAAAATTGAACAGAAGGTACGGAGATTTCCCCAATACCTCCTGCCCCCACATGCACAGCCTCCCCTACTATCAACATCCTCCACCAGGGTGGCACATTTGTTACAGTCGATGGACCGCCATTGACACATCATTTTTACCCAGAGTCCATAGTTTACGTTAGGGCTGACTCTTGGTGTACATTTTGTGGATTTGGACAAATGTATAATGGCAACTATTTAACCATTATAGTATCATACATATTAGTCTCATTGCCCTAAAAATCCTCCGTACTGCACCTATTCATCCCTCAATATAAATGGAGTAATTGACAGTGAGCCCATAGAGTTTTGCATCTGTCTGTTTTTAATAGAAGAAATAAAACACTGAAGATAAAATTGAGGCATACTTTAAAACCATGAAACCATAGGAACCATGAACTCTAGTATATTATTAATGTCCATGTTTTAAGTTTATATAAATGGTAAAATACTCTACCCATATTCTGTCATTTACATCCTTAATCAACAATGTGCTTTTTAGCCAGGAATAGTGGCTCAAGCCTGTAATCCCAGCACTTTGGGAGGTTGAGGCAGGCAGATCACCCGAAGTCAAGGGTTTGAGACCAGGCTGGGCAACAGGGTGAAACCCTGTCTCTACTAAAAATACAAAAGTTAGCCGGGCGTGGTGGCAAGTGCCTGCAATCAATCCCAGCTACTCGGGAGGCCGAGGTACAAGAATTGTTTGAACTCGAGAGGCGAAGGTTGCAGTGAGATGAGATCGCACCACTGCACTCCACTCTGGGCGATAAAGTGAGACTTCCTCTCAAAAAACAAAAACACAATGTGCTTTTTAGATCTTTCCATTTTGTACATAAATATATATTATCTCCACTATAAACATATATTTATAAATAATACTTATTCTTTCCACTATAAGACTATATTTATATATAAATGTATAAGTAAGAATATATTTTCTGTATTATATAATTATACATGTATTTATATATTATATAATTATATATAAGATTATATTTATAACAATATATTATATATTTATAATATGTAAGAATATATTAATATATCAATAATACAAGTAGATATAAAAGTAAATATTTATATTGTATTTATGTAAGTATATAAGTACATTTATATATAAGCATATTTAAATATATATTATATATAACAAATATATAAGAAGATATATTCTTTTAAAAAGTTTCTTTTAATTGCAGTATAGTATTCCAGATGTGTATATGATTATTTAAAACCTTATAGCTGCCCTATAAGATTCTATCACGTTTCTAAGGTTTTACTATTACAAGCAATGCTTCAGTAAACAATCTTTGCACTTATTTTCCTGTGTTTGTGTGCAAATATTTACTGAGGGTAGTTACTTGACGTGTACTCTCTGATAAGATACGTGCATTTTAATTTTGTGTGCTTCTGACAAAATTTCCCCACTCCTGCTAGCAAAGTATGGTACACCCCATGACTCCATATTCTTATTAGTAAGTGACAATAGTACCAAACATTTTCATTTTTATGAATCTGATGAATGAGATTGTTAAACTAAATCTGACCTGCGGATGCTTCTGGACCTGGAGTCCTTATGTAATAAACTGCAACCTAACTTGTTACACAAACAAGCTGAAAGCCTAGCCTACGAGTAGTCTCAGCCAATCACAGCAGCTGAGTTTTCGCAATCACAGACTGCAAACTGATCAGACCCGGAGCTGTTACCAATCAAGCTTTTTTTACCTCACTGGTGTTTTCTTTCCGTAAATTTACCTCCATGCGTGCATCCACCCATAATAAGCATAAAATCACTGTAAAAATCATAAATGAAAAGGCTGATATACAATTGCACAAAAATTAACATTTAACGCCTTCACACGTTTCGGAAGTGCTTCCTGTAGTTCTGGTTCTGAGGATGTCCAGTTACAGAATTGCTCTTTGCTCAATTAAACTGTGTTAAATTTAACTTGTGCAAAGTTTTTATTCTAACAAAATATGAAAGTGTTTTAATTTGTAATTGATTTATTATGCCTCACTGTCCTTTATTTCATTAATATTGAGTGTGACCAATGTTTAGCATGCTTAATATTCATTTCTGTTTCTTCATTTTTTGCCCACTTTTCCTTCAGGATAATAGTTTTTACTGAGCTTTTAATAGATCTGTACTTACTCAGCATATTAGCCTTCATTTTGTTTGATTGTGTATTCTACTTTTATGTATTCTTATGGTGTTTTGGACACTTAGAAATGCTAAGTTTTTGTGTAGTTATATACCTGCCTTTTTCTCTATGATTTCTATAGTGCTTTTGTACTAATGATGATTGGATACATGAAAGAATCTGTTTTCAGATAAGGATGGAATTTTGTTTAAAAAATCCACACTGATGAGGGCGGTGGCTCATGCCTGTAATCCCAGCGCTTTGAGAGGCCTAGACAAGTGGACCTCCTGAGCCCAGGAGTTTGAGACCAGCCTGGGCAACATAGCGAGACCCCATCTCTACAAAAAGTACTAATAGGTGGGCATGGTGGTGTGCACCTGTAATTCTAGCTGCTCAGGAGACTGAGGTAGGAGGATCAATGGAACCTAAGATGTGGAGGCTGCAGTGAGCCATGACTGTGCAATTGCACTCCAGCCTGGGTGACAGAGTGAGACCCTGTCTCAAAAAAAAAAAAAAAAAAATCCACACTATGTAAGTCATATTCTTAAACAGAATAGGAAGTAAAATTATATGAAAAAGTTAATGGAAATAAGTAAAAATATTACCTGAATTTTTAACAACATATGTAATTTGAGTTAAGGCCCCAGATAATGAACATAGCTACTTACCTAGTTTATCCTTTTCAGGTACCAGGATAGTCCCAGTTCAGTGAACCCTAAAACAATGCTTATTGCAATGATTACTTCTGGACATCATGTCACAAACAATAAAATTTTTTTTAAGAACTGTTTTGTGACATTGTACATTTGAGTAACATATTCCTTTTAGTGTATAGATAACCAGCAATGTAAGATTATTCCAGGAATAATTAGACACAACTACAACATAAAAACAAAATTATCATGTGGCCAAACTTGAGCATAATCAGCTTCTTTTAATAAGTGACATTTGAAGTTACCACAGTGAACCTTCCTGATATTACACACAGCCATTATCTGACTGACATTTCCTGTGTGTAAATTCTACTCCATCTGTAATTGTCAGAATTGATTATTTAAGACTCGGCTGGATGCTATACTTTTCTGGACCTGGCATGTGTCTGAGTCACTGCCTCCCAGGATACTATCCTTCATTTGGCGTGCACTAGTGTTCTGTGCCCTTCCAGGACAGGACACCTGGAAAGAAACCCAAGATTCATAGAACAGATTTGTATGGTGTGGTACCGGCATGGAGAAAACACAAATTGTCTACTGGACCGTAATAGATAAAAGTTAGAAGTAAACTATTGGTTTCCAGTGACTGGCATAAAAAAATAGGGCAACAGAAATTCTCATCCACAGTTACTAAATATTAAAATAGCTCCAAACCCAAGTCACTAAAGCTACCCACATGAAAGACACTTTGTGATTCCATGGTTGAAAACAAGCTCTAAACCCAATGGGAATCTTTACAGCAAAGCTGGCCTGTCATTAATCAGCTAAGGGATATGGGTTCAAATGTTTTCTGCTGTATCTTTATATGGGACAGTCTCATTATCTTATTTCAACTGATTCTTTGAGTAAAGATTATTTTCTCAATTTTCCCTGTGGCTGTTGGAATAATGTCATCACTTTTGCTTCATGGAGAATTCTTTTTTGTATCTGGTGGCAGAAGCTCTCCTATTTCCAGATGTAGAGAGGACAGAGCACTTTTGAAACACACACAGTGTCATGTGCTCAGCGCTGGCTGTGTTTTTAATGCAATTTGTTATTTAATCCTCACACAGCTCTGCAAGCTTGAGGTTGTGGTTCACAATTTTTACTGATTGGGCAACTGAGATGCAGAAAGGCCACAGTTACTCAGTTTGTATGTGAGCAGTCCAAGGTTCAAACCCATGTCTGTTGGACAGTAAACTACTTTTCTTTTTACTGTTACACTCTTATTGTACCTGTTTGGTACTCTCATTAAAAAATATATATAGCTGAGTGATCTCGGCCAAGCCACATTATCTTTCTGGCATACTTTATAGTGCATAAAATAAGAGGAGTGAATGAAATAAGTATAAGCGTTGAACCTCATTTTTCTTTCAAATATTTGTTCAGTATATATGATGTACTGAGGATCAAAATACTAAATAATAAATTGGCATTTCACTAGTAACAAAATTTATAAAAACATCCAAGAGTTAACTTAGTAAGAAGTGCTAATGAAAGCACTATCAAATTGACACAATTAACATTCATAAAATATACCATCCCGAAATAGCAGAATACACATTTCTCTCTAGCTCACATGGAACAGTCACTAAAATAGACTGAATTCCAGGACATAAAACACACTTTTATAAATTTAAAATATAGAAATCATACAACATATGTTCTTACACCACAATGGACTTGAACTAGAAATTATTAACAGAAAGAAAAGAACATTCTCAGATTTTTGGAGATTAGACAACATGCTTCTAAGTAATATGTGGATCAAAAAAGAAGTCTCAATATACACTTAGAAAATATTTTGAACTAGGTCCAGGTGCGGTGGCTCACGCCTGTAATCCCAGCACTTGGGAGGTCGAGGCCAGGATCACCTGAGGTCAGCAGTTCAAGACTAGCCTGACCAACATGGCGAAACCCCGTCTCTCCTAAAAATACAAAAATTACCTGGGCGTGGTGGAGCCTGCCTGTAATCCCAGCTACTCAGGAGGCTGAGGCAGTAGAATCGCTTGAACCCGGGAGGCAGAGGTTGCAGTGAGCAGAGATTGGGCCATTGCACTCCAGCGTGGGGGACAGGGCGAGACTCTGTCTCAAAAAAAAAAAAAGAAAAAAGAAAAAAAGAAACTATTTTGAACTAAATAAAAATAGAAATACAACTTATCAAAACTTGTGGCATGCAGTAAAAACGGTGCTTAGAGGGAAATGTATAGTATTAAATGCATATGTCAGAAAAAGAAGATCCAAGTCCAATCTCATACCTTATGAATCTAGAGAAAGAAGGAGTAATTTAAGCCTAAAATGAACATGAAGAAAGAAAAAGTATTTAAGTGAGGGTAGGAAGTGGTGAGAGAGTTGAGAGATTGCCCATGGGTACAATGTTCACTCTTTGGATAATGGGTACACTAGAAGCCCAATCCTCACCAGCACGCAATATACCCACGTAACAAACATGCACATGTACCCCCTGAATCTAAAATAAAATAAAATTTAAAATTTAGATAAAAAAATTAACAAAATTTAAAACAAAAGCTCAATAGAGAAAACCAGTGAAACCAAAAGCTGGTTCTTTGAAAAGATTCATAAAATTCATAGACTTCTAGCCAGGTGTATCAAGGTTAAAAGAGGCAACTAAAGAGGGGGTAATCATTACGGATCTCATCGGCAAAAGGAATTACAATATTCTACCCGATTTAAGGAATGGCTTGACCTTTTAAGAGAAGAAAGAGCTGGTGCTGCTAACAAAATGATCATTTTATTAACAGATGGATGGTGTTGGATGGGAGGATGAAATCATTTTTAGAAGAATATGTCACATCTCAGGAAGAGCCAGTAGATACTGTGGGACCATCAGCAAATGGACACATGAGAAATGAAGGAGCTGGACATGCCAAGGTCAGGATTGGTGGAAACAATCCAACCACAGGGCTATGCCACTCCCCTAAAAGAGAAATGGTCAGTAGTACAAATGTCAATTCCAAAATGAAAGTAGCTGGTGCTTCGCAGCGGCTTGGAAGTAGGTTTTCCTGAGCACCTTCCAGTCCCCTCAAATAAACAAGGAATGTGTGTAAAAATAATGAACTTGCCATTCATATGCAGTTTTAAGGAAGGCTCCTAGACAAATCCTTCCCCCCCTATAAAAGGCTGACCCTAGGACCCTCCTACGTAGAAATTCTGAAGTGGTCATTGCAGCCAGTGAAATCAGGAATAACAAGGAACTTATTTCAGTATCCAAAGGAGTTCCCTATGAGGATGGGTCACAGCTGCAGGAACGTCTCAAAAATCACAGCCACCCACATAGATGACACAGCACCTCATCATGGTTCCGGCTGAGCGGATGAATAATCACCTCCCTAGGGATAAGGCATACAGACCAGATCCCCAGCAGGAGTTCTCAGTGTCAGGGAGCTTGCTAGTGCTCTGTCACACTCACGGCAAGGCTGCTTGGGGGAACAGGGAGAACAGAAAAGGAAGACAAAATCTCAGTGGCGTGGACAGGGCGAACAAGAATACCAATTCCTGCCACAAACAAAAAGTGTATTTCAGATCTTAACTTCAAGTAATTTAATTATTATTATATTGTTCATTTTAAAGCTAAGAAAACAGGTCAGAGCAATCACTTAGTATAGCTAATAAAGTCATGTAACAATTAAGTGACAGAGCTGATTAAGATTCTCTGAACTGAAATAAGATTTTCTGTCTCTATCACCATATGGACTTCCTACTATTAATTCATGGTGTCTAATCAACATTGTCAGCTGTTGCCTTCCCCAGCACCAAGTTTCTGCAGCCGTCAAGCTGAAATTCACACTGTTTTCTAGTCATTCATGAGCAGGTGCATATTAACTTCTCTGGAGTTGTTTATTCCTAAAATGAGAGTAGAATTAATAATATCAACATTAGCAGTTGGGAATATGATACACTATTAATTAAGCTAATTGTAAGTGAATCTAAAATCTAAAAGATTTTATAATCTAAAACCTTAAAATCTAAAAGGTTTACACATATATTTGGTTAAAGGATTCTGTAAAGATGCATAACTTGGGGGAATAAGAGGTATATGTAATCATAAGAGCTGTAAATACAAATAAACTCTTCATAGGAGTAAGTTTAGATTTTGTAGAAAATAAAGAAGCTAGGAAGCCATTTACTGTTAGGGGGTGGAAAAACCTAGGTTATCTATTGTCATGAAATCCAGGGGCAACAAGTTCTCAAAAAAGCATGGAAACTCAGTATTGTTAAAAGCCCAGTACATTCAATGAAAGCAAAGTAACTGGAAGTGGCTAGAAGGAAATCTTTGACGATCTTGATGAGAGAATAATCAAGGAAGTTATTGGAATGAACCCCAGACTGCATGGAATCAAAATTGGCTTGAGGTAAGTGTAGCAGATGGCATAAATGACACACAACTTGGGGCAGGGACCACACACTATTTGCTTAAGTATCTGGGCAATGAAAGGAAGAAACAGCAGTAGTAAAGGGAAGTAATAGTTTTCTTAATAGCTGATGAGATCTGTGCAGTAAGAGTAGAGATGTAAAAAACAGATGGACTTAGTGTTGGAAGCAAAACTCCAAGAAGCTGAGAACGAATGGGATCATGAGCATGACTAGGGGTGTGACACAGTCACCTAGAGACAGAGCTATGTTTTGATGAAGAATGAGATGGATAAAGTTACAGAGATGGTTTCTCTTACTAGAAAAAACTTCAAGTTAGATTTCCTGTTGGGCAAATATTTCAGGAGTAAGCTCTATACCAGGGATCTCAAACTCAAATACCTTCTGGAACCAGGAAGGTGATAGCATGAGTGAGCTGATGTGACAGGCAATTACTTAAGAACCTTAACTTTACTCCAAGTGATATGCTCTCTCCCATTTTTCTTAAAGCACGCAAGCAACCTTCTTAGCTTATCTTTTACTTTCTGAATTTTGATAGAGACATGGTCAGGGAGGAGGGTTTTCCTTTATTGAGAAAACCAACGTTCCATGTGTGCTTATAAATACAACTGCCACTTGATCTCAGAGTCAAAGACACAATACTGAGTCCAAATGGAGTTAGAATGTGTGTCCTAAAGAGAAAGGCAACTAACCAGTTCCTACTCAATTTAATCATGTGAGTGTGTAGGCTAGGAACTGTCAGATATTTTAAGAGAAGCCAGAACTCTACATGTTTATGTGAAATATTCTCATTTTCAATGTTGGCTCAATTGAAAAGCAGAACAAGGCTAGGTAAGCCATCTGGGCAGCAGACCTGCCCATGCATCAATCTCCATCCTCTGTTGCAGACATTCAATTAAACCTGTCACAGACCAGGAAAACCACTTTTGATACCTGAAAGTCAAAGTTACTTGTGGTTTTCTTTGGTTGCACTGATTAAAGGAAAGAGGAAAAAAAAAATCCTTTAATGCCAAGTGAGCAATTTGGGATTAACGGTTTACCTAGACAATTGCTAATTGGGAAAACAGAGCAAGACGCTTAAGCTAAACAGGTTCTGTAACAGTTGAGCAGTTGTTTGTTTGACTTGGATAAAAGGAGGCATTCTTATGGTCGAGGTAGGTTTTGCTTTACCTGCTATGGCACAACTACATGATGTGGTCATCCAACAATGAGGTCTTGGTAAAATAAATTATGGTGAAATGCTATGCAGACATTAAAAAACAATGATTTAGAAAAAGGTTTATTTATCTTGGGAATTTCTTATTCTATATTGGTTATTGTTCCAGACAATGTTACCAAAATTTTAAGTTTTAAAACAGATTAAAATGTTATACGCAGCATGATGCCATGGTTTCGTACGTTATTATCATTATTTTTTAAAATTTTCTAAAATAAGAACTTCTTTTTCCTAGTAGTCTCTTGTTTAGGCTCTGGGATAACGGGAACTGATGCTGCAGAAAGATGTGACTCAGGATTGTGGAACTTTAGGAAACTTGGGGGTTATTTTATGATATCATTCATGCCAAGGGAGCCAAGAAATATCCACATCTATGCTGATTTCAGACTATTTCACAAAGATGCTCCCAAATTCCACATTATAATACCTTTTCAATTTCTTCCCTTCAATTCTGTCTCCCTCCATTTTTGGTGGAGACTGTTGTTTGTCTTCATATATCCATTGCTTCCATGATAGAATTTTAACTGGGCACTGGGATGCTCAAAAAAAAAGGCAACATTTTATCTTCCTTGGCAACTAGAAGTAACATGTGACTTTCTTTTTTTCTTTGCCAGTGTGGTAAAAGAAGAAGGCAACTTTCGGAAACTGTCCTATAGGGCTGTTGTCCCATGACCTGTGCCCTCTTCCTCTTTATAGTCTCTTTCTGCCTCTTCCTGCCTATGTCTGGATGCTGCCATCTTGAATTCCATGGATGACAGCTATGCTCTAGGGGTGACAAGGTTTCATCTGGAAGAAGAAATCTGTGAACATTTTGAAGCAGAGCTTCCAACATCTCTGAGCTATAGCCTCGGAGCCTAATTTCTTCCTAAGAAATATACCTCCCTTACTTACTCTAGAAATAGACATATCTGATATGTGTGCTGGGATGAGGCCCCTTATGAACCACAATCCTGCCTTTACTATTTTAGACAACCAATGACTAGATTCCTTGATACCCCCATTTAAATTTCTAAAATACTAAGTTGATATATTGGGTAAGTAAGAACATCTACTCTCTAATTTTTTTTGTCAGAACTTTGCTCATGGTTTTAAGAACCAAAATTAATAATGCAACTAAAAATCTGTCGAGTCCTCTTATAACCCTATTTACCTATATTAATTTTTTTGCTTTTCTTATGACTTTATTCCACAAAGTAAACATTAAGATTTTCATATTGTGTCCTCGTAAACTATGTGAAATTTTTAATGGCATTTTATTAAAGTTATGCTAAAATGAAGAGAATCTATCACTTTTCTATAGTAAACCTTTTCTCCCAATAAAATATTTTCATGTATTTATTCAAATTTTTCCTGTGCATAGCTATGGCTGTCTATTTTCAGTTTGTCCAGCTTTTTCTTGTTATAAAAATGGACATGATGGCTTCTAAGCTTTTTCCCTGTCAGGACTAAAACTGGAATATCTAAGTCATTTTGAATCACTTCTTTGTATCTCATGACCACTCCAATTTATGGCCTTATTAGTGTTTTTCCATAGCTTTCTAGGAGCTTCCTAATTGACCATTCTGCCACAAGGCTCTTACATTTCCTGACATACAAAACCACACTTCCATTATGCCGTTCCTCTGCTCATCAGCTATCAATGACCAGTTGTTGCCTACTTACAAAAATAAAACTTTTTTATTCCGATATTTAAGGCAGCTTATAGTTGCTTTGGTTTGAACGTGTCCTCCAAATTTTATGTATTAGAAACTGAATCCCCAAATTCATCTGTAGATTGGAGGTAGGGCCAATGGAAACTAATTAGAATTAGACAAGGTCTTCAGGGTGGTACTCCCATGATGGGACTGATGGCTTTATAAGAAGAAGAGAGACCTGAGCTGACAAGCATGCTCTTGTCTTCTTGCCATGTGATGCCTTCTGCCATGTTTTGACACAGCAAGAAGGTCCTCACAAGATGCTGGCCTTCCAAGCAAGACACTTGGACTTCTAAGCTTCCAGAACTGTAAGAAATGCATTTCTTTTCCTTATAAATTACCCAATGTGTGTTATTCTGTTATAGCAATGTAAAACGGACTAGGACATCAGTCTTTCTTCATAATTTGCCTTTGGCTACTTTCCAAGGAGAAGCTCATGATCCAGGCCAGGAATGCTGTGTCATTGCCCCTCCAATGTTAGCTATGTTCATGTTGACTGGAATACTCAATACATTTTGTCCAAAAATTCCTACTTCTGTTTTAAGTATTGTCCAGTTCCATATCCACGAAGCATGTACCTACCATTCTTTGTGCCATATGTTTTTACATGGATGAAAATTATAATATTCCTGGAAGAAACCCCAGAATTCTTTGGATTCCTGAGACAGGTGAAGGGGCTTCCTGAAGGACACATAGCTAGTTGAAGTCAGAACTAGGCTTACAACTCACTTCCCTTTTTCTTTCATCAATTTTGGGTCTCCTAAAGTAGTGATTTGCAAACTCATTGGCATGCAATGAGTTTAAAGAAAGAGAAAAAAAATATTCCTGGAGCCCATCTCCTGAGATTCGGACTTAGTAAATGAGAGTTGGTGCTCAAGATTTTAAATTTTGAGCAAAGAACTCTGATGCTGGTAATTGAAGAATTCACTCACTGTCAAACACTGTCATAGAGGACATTTACAGAACATAGAATGGTGATTGGCCTTCAAGGAATATCTGGCCAACTGGACTGGTAAAAGCATAGTAAAGAAAGTGACTTCCACCTGACTCTATTAAGTTTGTCCAGAAATGGCTGGGCACGATGGCTCACGCCTGCAATCCCAGCACTTTGAGAGGCTGAGGTGGGTGGATCACGAGGTCAGGAGTTTGAGACCAGCCTGGCCAAGACGGTGAACCCCATCTCTTCTAAAAATACAAAAATTAGCCAGGTGTGGTGGCAGGTGCCTGTAATCCCAGCTACTCGGGAGTCTGAGGCAGAAGAATCGCTTGAACCTGGGAGACGAAGGTTGCAGTGAGCTGAGATCGCACCACTGCACTCTAGCCTGGTTGACAGAGCAAGACTCTGTCTCAAAACAAAAAGTTTGTCCAGAAAATAAAAAGGCCTTCTCTTGAACTTTTGGGCTTCCAACTACAAATAAAAATCTTGTTGGCTTATTTAAACATGTATGCCATTAGTTATCAGCAAAATTGGGGAATGGCTTAATACAATTAAATTTTGACACTTTAAATACATGTGTTCACTATTAAACATAAGAAAAACTAACCTCTACCCTCACCCTTCATTTAAGTAAAGGCGAAATATATAATCATTAAGAAATTTGAGGAAATACTGAAAAAATATTAAATAAGAGCTACTATTACAATCACTGTGGAGAACATTGTGGAGATTCCTTAAAGAACTAAAAATAGATCTACCATTTGATCCAGCAATCCCACTACTGGGTATCTACCCGGAGAAAAAGAAGTCATTATACGAAAAAGATACTTGCACTTGCATGCTTATAGCAGCACAATTCGCAGTTGAAAAAATATGGAACCAGCCCGAATGGCCTTCAATCAATGATTGGATAAAGAAAATGTGATATATGTCTGTGTGTATATATATATATATATATATATATATATGGTGATATATATATATAGTGATATATCTATATTTATAGTGATATATCTATATATAGTGATGTATCTATATATAGTGATATATCTATATATAGTGATATATAGTGATATATCTGTTGTGATATATATAATGTGATATATATAATGTGATTATATGTGTGTGTGTATATATATATATATATATATATTCCATGGTGCATGTGTGTATATATATATCTGGATAACTGGACTGGTAGAAGCATAGTAAAGAAAGTGACCTTCACCTGACTCTACTAAGTTTGTCCAGAAATGGCTGGGCACGGTCATGGAATGCTACCCAGCCATAACAAGGAATGAAATAATGACATTCAAAGCAACATAGAAACCAGTTGACAATAAGGCCTACGGTAAAAGAATGCAGATGTAATGAGGCCAGCCATGGGGAGCTGCTGCAAGAAGGAAAGGAGGGAGCCCATTGTGAAAGACCATCAGAAGGTGCAGAGGGTGAGACAAGTAGACAGAGAGGAGAGGGAAAAAGAGAGAGAACACAGCAATGTGGATGGAATTGGAGACCATTATTCTAAATGAAGTAACTCTGGAATGGGAAACCAAGCACCGTATGTTCTCACTTATAAGTGGGAGCTAAGCTATGAGGACACAAAAGTATAAAAATGATGCAATGGACTTTGGGGACTCAGAAGAAAGGGTGGGAGGGAGGTGAGGGAAAAAGACTACACATTGGGTACAGTGTACACTGCTTGGGTAAATGATCAGTAAAGAACTTATTCATGTAACCAAACACCTCCTGTTCTCCAAAACCTATTGAAATTGTATATATATATATATATATATAAATTATCTACTATTTATTAAACTTCGTCTGTGAACATGCATGTTGGCACCTTACATGGATTATTCCATTTAATTCTTACAACTACTCTAAGCTGAAGGAAGTGAGGCTTAGAGAGGTTAAGTCACACCCAAAACACACAGCAGGTAAACAATAGCGCCAGGATTTAAACACGCAGGTCAAATTCTGAAGCCTGTGGCCTTAAACACCAGACTCCCTCTTATGGAAATCCTATCATTTCTAGCCCTGTTGATCACAGGAAAACCTTCTTATCATTTCTTGTACTTCCTCCTAGCCCTTCTTAAGAAATATGAATATAATTCTGAAAAGTCTGGGCTTTGGAGACAAAGTAAGCTTGATTCAATTTCTGACTTTGACATTAACCTTGATTTAACCTTTGACAGTAACTTTGATTTAATATTTCTGAGCCTTAGTTCTACCAGCTGTAAAATAGTGAGAATAATATTTACCTTGTGACTGAAAGCAATTTAATGAGATAATGGTCATGAATGACTTAGCACTGTGCTTAGCTGATTATAAGGACTCAATAAATGCTATTGTAATTAGGTATATAATTCAAATTTTATATATTTAAAAATTGAAGTTATACACAAAGTACAGGTTTATATACTATGTGTTCTGCTACATTTATGATCTAGTTAGGCCAAGTGTCCAAATGCCGGCACTGTATACACTCTTGTCTAAGAAAACATATCCCACCCACC
Source organism: Gorilla gorilla gorilla (assembly GCF_029281585.2). Taxonomy (NCBI): domain Eukaryota; kingdom Metazoa; phylum Chordata; class Mammalia; order Primates; family Hominidae; genus Gorilla; species Gorilla gorilla. The sequence continues at coordinate 28,652,359 of NC_073243.2, forward strand.
ATCCCTGGTATTGGATAGCGGTGATTTATCATAGGTAAATCTTTCCTCTTCCACTCCTCATTCTCAGATCTCATTCTCCTCCCACCCTTTCTACTGAGTCTCCAAAGTCCATTGTATCATTCTTATACTTTTGTGTCCTCATAGCTTAGTTCCCACTTATGAGTGAGAACATACGGTGTTTGGTTTTCCATTCCAGAGTTACTTCATTTAGAATTGGAAGGCACCTGACACAAGGGTAGACAATTCAGCCACAGGCTGGTAACCAACATCCTGGTACAAATAGTTGTACTGAGCTTTTAGAAAGACCACTGAGAAATGCTGTGAAATGAAACCAGTTGACAATAGGGCCTACAGTAAAAGAACGCAGATGTAATGAGGCCAGCCATGGAGAGCTGCTGCAAGAAGGAAAGGAGGTAGCCCATTGTGAAAGACCATCAGAAGGTGCAGAGGGCGAGACAGGTAGACAGAGGGGAGAGGGAAAGAGAGAGAGAACAAACACAGGATTCCAAAGCTGCTTCTGCCTCCAGCTCTGATTTCATTCATTTCCAGAAAGTTAGCCCACAGGGATTTTACTTGGAATTTTCAACATAATTCTTAAGTTAATTTGGAACTAAAGTACACATAAAAATAATTTTTAACAACTGAATATTGAAGAGGGTCTTTCCCTATCAGTTAAAAAATATGTCATAGTTAAAATAGCAAGATACAGTGTGGTGCAGACAGGCTGAGGAGTGGAACTGCAAATGAAGTCCAGAAACATATTATCAGTATAAAAATATTCCATAATGAAGACAACAATTTTAATTCATTGGGGGAACAATGGATTTGCCAGTAAATGATAATGAAGTCATTGGCTCACCAATTTGAAAAATAGCAAGCTGGATTTCTTCCTCATACTCTTTACCAGCATAAATTTCATAAGAATTAATGATTTACATTCAGAGAAAAAATAAAAGTTTTATAAGAAAAGGCAGGTGATTACATAATTTTGGGATGGGTGAAGAGTTTTCTAAGGGCAATATCAATGGCATCAAACATAAAGGAAAATATAGTGGATTTGACTACATGGAAATTAAAACCATTCGCATATAGAAAAGGATTAACTACTAAGAGGCTAATTATAAATTTGAAAAATGTTTTGTACAACTAACAAAGGGTAAGTCCTTTTCATATAGAAAAGACCCTTATAGGCCAGGCATGATGGCTCGCGTGGTGGTCTGTAATCCCAACACTTTGGGAGGCCGAGGCAGGTGGATCTTGAGGTCAAGAGATCAATACCATCCTGGCCAACATGGTGAAACCCGGTCTCTACTAAAAATATAAAAATTAGCTGGGCATGGTGGCACACACCTGTAATCCCAGCTACTCAGGGGGCTGAGGCAGGATAATTGCTTGAATCCAGGAGGTGGAAGTTGTAGTTAGCCAAGATTGTGCCACTGCACTCCAGCCTGGTGACAGGGTGACAGGGTGAGACTGCATCTCAAAAAAAAAAAAGGAAGACCCTTATAAATAATTAAGAAAATAATAAACCCCTATTAGAAAAGTGGGAAGTGGAGACCATATATGGAATAAGGTCCATTTTCTGTTATATATATTTTTTGTAATAGCATATTTATTTATAGGTATATATGTTTATATATGCTTTTTGTAAAAATATATATTTCTATAAAAAGAATAAATTTTATAGTTAAATAAAAACAACTAAGGAGATTTACCCCAAATTATAAAAAGTATAACAGGATGATGGGTGATTTTTATTTGCTTGCTTTTTATCTTTCTGTAATTTCCAAGTTTTTAGTGATAAATAGATTTTACTTCTGGAATGAGAAAAAAGTTTTCAAAAATAGAAGAAATACAAACAATTTGTGAATCACAGTCTAAGTTTGCTGTCTCTATCTTGTTTTCTCTTGATGCTTTGATTTGAGGTGACCACAGATGCTTTCGGGACCCTCGCTGAAGGTCCTCAGTGTAGCATTCCCTGGAGCCCCTGGATGTCCTGGGCTTGGCCAAGAGCTTGGAATGTATTACACAGAGGAAGCCATTGTCAGAGCTGGGCTTGCTGGCTCAGCCTGTCTCCTAAAGGCGGGTTCCTGGGACCAAACCAGAGCACAATGAAGAAAGAAGGGAAAATAGCCATTGGCTTTTACCACAATAGAGAGAGCATGGCTCTAAGAACTTTCCAAGGCGTTTCCAACTTGACATTTCCTTCCTTGACCTTTTAGCTTCTTACTTTCCTTCACATACAGTGGCCCAGAGTTAAATTTAGCATTATCTTTAGAAAAAGGCAATTTCCCCAAGAACTCAAAACTACAAACTTCTGAACTCAAGAAGACAGATTCAGGAATAGCGTTACATTTGGCTTATTTAACACAGAGTTACATATCCTTGGAATAGCTCCTGCCTAACTCAAGAGAGTCAGCAGGTGTCTTCCCAGGATTGAGTGAGACTTGGATATTTTGTGGTCTGTTTCCTGTACAAACGTATGATGTGCTGGAGTGATAACACAGACATTATTACAGCATTCTGCAATGTCTCCTCATTGCTATCCCTTGATCTGCATCCAAACAAACATAAGGAAAGAGATGTTGCTCTTGACTTTAACACTGATGGCAATCTTGGTACTTTGGGTGATGTAGGTGCTGATAGAAGTCAGCAAGGAGGGTCAGATCTTTACGGCTTTGAACCTGTCTACTGCTCCAGCATTATCTCTCAACAAGCCCCAGTCACTTCTTGCCTCCTGTGTTTTGATTTTGCAGAATTTCTTGGGTTGTCTCAGTGGCCCATGTTCTTTGAAAGCCTCTGGTCTTCCTCTTGGAACACTGGCCCCACCTCACCCTCTCCACCAGCAAGGCATGCCTGACCTCTTAGGCTTGCTCAGAGGCTCTTGCAAGCATCCATTGATTTCCTGGAGCCAAGACTTTATATGTTAATTTTCTGTTTACTTCTCTGGCTCCCCTACTCCCTGTGTGCTAAGTAACTGCCAAGTGGTACCACAGCAGACTGCCTAGTGCCTGGATTCTAGCATCCAAACACCTGTGTTCAAATCCCTGTCCTGGACTTGCATTGTTGTCTGTGTGCATTAAGTGGTTGACTCAACATTTTACCTTCTCTTCTTTTACTTGTAAAATGTGGATGAAGATAATGAAACCTATCTTACGAATTTGGAGTAGGGAAAGCACATGAACAACTTAGTCTAGTGTGTGGTTCCCTAGGAAATAGTCAATAAGCTTTAGCCAGTGCAATTAGCCAGTATCATTCTTGTCAGTTAATAGCACAGCCTCTACCACATACAAGGTGCTACTCATATTCCTGTTTGGTTGCTCTTCTCTTCACTGTCTGGCCACACCGATCTGTATGTTCCTAAAACAATTAAACTGTTTTCTGCCACAGGACCTTTGCACTCACTCTTCCCCATGTCTGGAGCACATTCCCCTGACTCTTTCCAGGTGTGGCTGACTTCTCCTCTTCCTATTTCAGCTAAATTGCCACCTCCTCCAAGAGCATTTTGGGCTAACACTATTTAAAGTAGATAACCCCCCTACCCTCTGTTTTATCTGCTATAACAACACTAGATTTATTTCTCCAATAGTTACTTCATTGATTTACTTCTAGAATGCCTGCTTCTTGCACTAACCTGTGTAACCTTCTGAGGGCAGAGGCTTATCAACCTCGTCTCTCAATATCTCCAGTGTCTATCTAGTGTCTAGCACACTACGTAGGTATTTGTTGGATGAATAAATGAATGAATTAATACAAGGACTGAAGGAATGCATGACTTGCAGAAAATTCAGCTATGCAATAGTTGGCAAACACCAAAAGGCCTAGCAGAAAATCCAAGCTCTCCTGCAGAGTCAGCTGCAAATATAGGTCTGTCTTCATTTTCCCTTATCAAGACTGACAAGACGACACAAAGTCCTTTGAGCTCTTTGGAAGGGAATAGCAATGCATAAACACAAAAGATAATCTTGTTTCTTTTTATGAATTCAAAATAATTTTTGAAAATGAACAGGCCCTCTCAAAGCATTATGCCCACACAATCTTTGCTTTAAGTAGCAAAAAACTCCCAAATAGTTTTATGATCTCTAATGTAATGCAGATGTAGAGGGTAAGAATTTGATGGTCAATTAATTTAGAAAGTATCCAGGGCCTAGCAGAGGTTCAACTTATTGACTTTGAAATTTGACTCATGATTCCAATGTTGCCCCCCACTTTTTTCCCCATCTCTAGATATAAAAAGAAAGGAAAGCTTGTAATATTGCTTATGGAATGTTCTAGAGGGGTTGTTAAGCTGTTCTTCATAAAAACTCTTGGACCAAGTTTTCCTGGCCCTTTCCAACTGGGACCGTTCCTGAGCATTGAAGTGAAGTAATATTAAACTGGCAGGCTGCTGAGAGCCGATTATTGTGGGGAGTTGAAAGGAAAGAGCTGGCATCTTTGTGCTTCATTAATCTTCGAAAGAAAGAAAGCTCTGGCCACTGGACCAAATGCCCACATGTCAGAGCTTGATTTCCTGTTCTTCTGGGTTTCAGTCTGAATGCAAAACAAATGTTTCAGGGAGCTCCAAGCAGCTAGGAGGTATGTTCCTTTCCCACGTGACCAGGACTTAAATTCATGAATTAATACCCAAGTCTGAGAAAGCTGATAGTTATCCAGGCTAGAGGCAATATGGTGCCGGGAACTGTAGGCACAGCTAGTAATTAATTAATCAATGAAATGGCTATTAAGCTTCCTTGATACTATTGGACAAAAGAAAATCCTCCTCTTGTTCTCCAAAATTCTTCACGCATGCCTCCATGTATACCATGCTACTACATGGTAATTTGCACATTTATTGCATTTGAATATAAAGTTTTCCTCAAGAGAGAACAAACTATGAAACTGTATATTTTAGTGACGGCTTTATTGAGTTATAATTCACATATCATACAATTCATCCATTAAAGTGTACAACTTAATGGTTTTTGGTACATCCACAGTTGTGCAACCATCAACACAATTAATTTTACAACATTTTCATCACCCAAAAAAGAAACTCTACACCTTTTAGCTATTGTCTCACCATAACCCATATCAGCTCTCCAGAAGCTCCTGGCAATCACTGATATACTTTCTGTTCCTATAGATTTGCTAAGTCTGGATATTTCATATAAATAGAATCATACAATATGTGGTCTTCTGTGACTGGCTGTAATAGCATTTTTTGTGACTTATTTATCTTGGTGACAGGCACAAAAAAGATGTTAATAAAAAATGTTATTTGAATAAATAATTAGCTTCTACTATCAATTAATCACTGTGCAATAACTGTACAGAAGGAATATATGACATAAATCTTGACCACAAGTTATGTTTAATCCAGATGATGAGGAAAGATTGATCCAAAATACTAAAATTAACTAAATCATATGCCCTAAAATGCTCAAATAAGTGGCACATAGGCAGGAAAAATAAGATGGTATATTGAAAGGTGCTTTTCTAGAGCAAATTTTGGGGCAAAATTTTTTAAGTAATATAGATGTAGTTTAAGCTTGGTAAAAAAAGATAAACCAGCCAGGCATGGTGGCTCACGCCTGTAACCCCAGCACTTTGGGAGGGCGAGGTAGGTGGATCACCTGAGGTCAGGAGTTCGAGACCAGCCTGGCCAACATGGTGAAACCCCGTCTCTACTAAAAGCACAAAAATTAGCCGGGCGTGATGGTGGGTGCCTGTAATCTCAGCTACTCAGGAGGCTGAGGCAGGAGAATTGCTTGAACCCAGGGGGCGGAGGTTGCAGTGAGCAGAAATCGCACCATTGCACTCCAGCCTGGGCGACAGAGCGAGACTCCATCTCAAAAAAATATAAAACAAAAACAAAACAAAAAGGACAAACCTTTGGATTCCAGGTTAAATTCTTATCAAAATATTACTCTTGGCTCCTTCATCCACATCTATATTTAAACGTACATTTATATCATCTATTTCTACTTCTATTTCTATACCCTCATTTTCATCTATAATTTTCTATCAAATATTCATTGTGTTTTTGGAAAAGCATCACAAAGTTTATTTTCTTTTAGTCATTGCCATGATTTCTTCTCCTGAAACATAAATAAGGAAACCCGCAGTTTGATTGATGACTACTAGACAACCTCAAATAAAATAACCCTTCAATGGCTCCCATTCTCTATTTCTCCTTCTGATCCTTGATTGGGTGTTGTCTAAATCTAGTCTTCGATTTGCTGACTTACCATGCAGTGCTCTACCTTTCTCGGAAGCAGGAGCCCCATTCTGACAAGGCTTTCCCACATGGATATTCCACTCTGCTTCAGACTCCCTGTCTTTCAAGTAGAGATGATTTTCATTTTTTTTCTCATACCATCTTCTTCAGTCTGTTTCAATGAAACCATGTGTGCTTGAAACCTGAGAGTCATACTTGGCCCTTCCTAGTTCTTCCCACTCTATATCCAATTAATCATCAAAGACTATTAATGCCTGCTGTAGATTATATTTAACCAGTTATTTATTTTTACTTGTGTCTAGCTCCCTAGTTATAAAATGCAGATAACTATTGCCAACCTCACAAAGGAAACTGTGAAGAATAAAAGGCACAGACAGTCAGCTCTTCACTTTAGAGAGTTCACATTCCTAAATAAGAGTCCTGATTCTGGAGTCTGCCTGAGGGTGGCTCTCTGGCTTTGGAGCAGTCACTTCTCTGTGTCTGATATAAAATAGGAGCATTTTATATCAGTAATTGCATGGGGTGGTGGTGACCATCAAGAAGGTGATCTATGGAAAGTGTGTGGAAGAATTCCTGGAAGTATGCAGAAAACACAACCTCTCAGTAGATACGCACATTTTGCATGCCTCACTTTGTCAAAGATGGAACCCTCATGGGCTGTCCTAAGCACAGGTCTGAGGTGTTTGACCTCCACCTGCATTCACAAGGTCATGACTTTACACAAATGTATGGGTGTGGCTCCTTTTATGCTCTGGCCAGTAAGACAGAGGTAGAGTTTAGGGCCTATGAATTGCGTGAGATTATTGGAGCTGTACGTTAATAAAGAGACACATATTTCGAACCATTTAACCCCACTCCCTGCTTTAGATTTTTGTTTAAACGAAAACATTTGGAATTTGCTGTGAGATAGTGAACCTGGCTGATGTTGAACAAGCTTCTACTAGCCACTTTAAATGGACAAATCCATGTTACGTGAAGTCAATTTTGAGCATAAAGGCTAATCTCCAGCTTCCGCAGGAACACTGAGACTTACCCAAACACTAAACCAACTCATTGCATTATAGTTACGTCTCACACTGACTCTCTCACTCTTTCTTTTCATTCTTCAGCCTAAAAGATAAGTATCCATGTTAATTATCCAACATATTTACTATTGTACTTCTGAGTGATTTTTGGCCCTTTCCAAAAAACATGTGTCACAGCCTTGGGGCCATGCCCACGAATAATCCAGAGAGGGTATGAGCAGAGGAAGCATAGTTTTTATAAGTGCACAGCTTCCCAAGCGTCCTGTGTTCAACATTTCTGAACTCATTTGTGTTTATATTATCGGAGATGTTTGATATAAGAAATCAGAGTCATTACCTACACACATTGGGAGGAAAAAACCCCCAAAATTTCACTATCTTTGAATAAAATCAACCTACTTTTATCCTAGACAGCCATCTCCAAAACGCTTTTTTTTTTTTGGCTGATGATTATATGCGTGTTCACAAGGAAAATCTAAAAAAGCCCATTCAGCAGGAATGCCTATGTGGCTTGAGAAGGAAGAAGAATTCTTTAAAAAGCTCCCTAAAACAGCCAGTTCTCTATTGGACTCCCGAATCCTTTCTCCACTGTGAGTATCAGTTACAAATGCATCAGGAAGCCTAATGGTTTTACCATCTTCTCCTAGCACAAACATCCAACAATATCACAGGGAGAGCTGTAGAGGCACACTGCAATCTGCAGTCTTTCCACTCTCCTGTGGCAAAGAGCCACCATTCTCTGAAGCAGCAGCACCTTCTCTGTCCCAAGATCTGGGCAGCAAACAGCCCTTAAGGCTATGGATATGAGACTTGCCCACTCTTAGTTCCAAATGGCAAGGAGATGGCAATCATTAAAAAGAGATCATTACTAATAGCATATTTTTAAAACCCAGCCTGGTTTCCTATTTTAGCCCTCATGAAAGAGTAATGTAAACCAGTCCTACTGCATTGGAACAACTTTTAAATAATGCCAGACACTCCCCAATAACAGCCCAAGAAAAAGGAAAAGTGTTGATTTAAGAAAACTATCCCCTTACACATGTTTCTTCTTCTTTTAGTATTTTGATGGGCATTTAGTAATTGTTATGTACCACAAGCCAGTGAGCAAGACAGCCATAGTATCTGCTGTCAAAGAGCTTACAGTCTAGCGGGGTGAACAGAAGAAAAAACTATTAAGAGAGGGTAAGTGAGGGCTGTAAGAGCATGTGGAGAGACATTTAACCCAGCTGTGGGAAGGTCAAGGATGGCTTGCTAGAGGAAGTGTAACCTAAATAGATACACCAAGGATGTAGGGAGAGTGCTAGAGAAGAAAGAATATTCCAGACACAGAGAAAGCTTGTACAAAAATCTGAAAGTGAGACAGAGCAAACGCATTGGAAAAACTGGATTGCAGAAAGATGAAAGAGGGAACTGTCTTCTTCAGATAATATTAAGGCATCTTGAGCAATCTGGGGTCAGTGTGTGTCTAGGTTGGCAGGGGCTAAATAGAGGAGTGAACTTAACCGGATTTGCCTTTTAGACAAACCACTATGCGGAATGGATGAGAGGTTGTAGGACTGCAAGCGGGGATGCCAGTGGCTGGCAGGTATCAAAATCTAGACAAGGGGATGGTAATCTGAACTAAGGTAGCACTCGTGGTGATGAGTAGACAAAGACAGAGTTCAAGGTGTCCAATAACACAGATGTTAACAACCTTCCAGTTGCAAGAAGATCCTTCTATGGAGGTAGCCTCCCTGCTATTGATGGGGCTGCTGAGATCTATTAATAGGAGACATATTTGACTAGAGATGCATTCCTGTGGATGGTGAAGCCAAATATCAGTTGATTGGGTTTGCTTTGTCACTTCCAAATGGGAGCACGTCCAAGTTAGGGTGACTGGGATTTGGGAGATACTACAGGCATTGAGCTTTTATCTTTCGGCCAATATGACAGTTTTTTGACTACTGTAGCTTTAAAACAAGTTTTAAAGTTAGGTAGAATTAGGTGTTCAAGTCTGTTTTTCAAAGTTGTTTTGATTACTCTAGAGTCTTTGTGTTTCCTATGGATTTTAGGATGAGTTTGTCAATGAAAAAAATACTGCTAGGAGCTAAAATATAATTGCATGATAGCAATTATGCCAAGATTAAGAAAATTTGCCTTTCACGTACCATTCTGAGGAACTTATTTGAGGATTCACACCAGCAAAAACAGAGAAAGATCAGACAGGAAATTGTGGAATGCAGGAAACAGCCCTAGATTCCCCTGGCATCCACAAAGCCTGGAAAGCATCTGGTCTAGATTGTAGCAAGAGGTCAGAGGGGTGGATGGACGTCCCCAAAAGACAGTGAATTCCTTGCCTTAGTAGATGACATAATGAAAAGACTGGAATATTTTGAAGATATAATGGGGGCATATTATGTTTTTGGAAATAAGAAAAAATGAAAGTGTTTAGAAACTCTTTCCTGCAAAGCAAGGGGAAGCTATACGGGAAATCTGTGGTTAGAGCATTAAACAATCATTTAAAATGAAATTTTTAGAAAAACATTTGTTAGAGTATAAGTAAAAGAAATCTATTTCACCTTGATTCAGAAAATATTCTACTTTGTATAGTGCAGAGATTATCATATTGAAGCAGTAAAGGAAATGTAATGCCTGTACAAGACAGGGCTAAGCAGTAAGAATAACTAACAGAATAGGAGTCTTTGCTGTGTGCCATGGGTTAATTATAGACTCCTCACAACAACCCCAAGAGACTGATATTATTTACCCTTTTTAGAAGTAAAGGACTGATGTAAAAAGAAGTTAACTGAGTTGTCCAAGATCATAAAGCTAGTAAGTGACAGAGCAAATTTCTTAAACATTGTTATGTGCTGTTTTTGTAAATATAGATATATTTATATATGAGATCTTTTCTGTACAGATAAATAATATTTCTGGTTTATGAAGTTTACAATCAACTTATAGATATGTCATTCTAGAACACAATGCTAATTCTATCAATCTTCGCAATGTACATCTAGATACTGATATTGTTAGTGGAAGTTGATAACTGGGATAAGGAAAGGTGGAAGATAGGGTAAGAAGAGTCATATTCCCATCGTACATGGGGAATGTGTCTAAATTTAATAATGTCTAAATCTGACAAACCAGACATAGAAGTATAAGCATATTTTAAATTATAAATACAATCAATGAGAAAGCGTTAATAATTATGTAACACCAAAAGTAGAAAGCAAGGAATAGGGAAAGATGGGGATTGTGTAAGTAACTAAGTCTTCAGTTCATAATGGCAAAGTAATGATAGTGTCTAAAATGGATGTCAAGCTATTTTTGTGTAAGTATATTCTATATCTCAGTGGTTCTTAACTCCTACAATGCATCAGAATTACCTAGTGGGCATTAAAAATAATACCACTGCTTGAGTCCCACCTCCAGGGATCTGGATCAATGAATATCAGGAAAAGGCAAGTATGGGAACTTCCAAAAACTTCCAGGTAATTTTTAATGTGAAGCCATAAAGGAGAACCTCTGATTTAAAAACAGGTAGATCCAGCCGGGCGCGGTGGCTCACACCTGTAATCCCAGCACTTTGGGAGGCCAAGGCGGGCAGATCACGATGTCAGGAGATCGAGACCATCCTGGCTAACATGGTGAAACACCGTCTCTACTAAAAATACAAAAATTTAGCCGGACGTGGTGGTGGGTGCCTGTAGTCCCAGCTACTCGGGAGGCTGAGACAGGAGAATGGCGTGAACCCTGGAGGCGGAGCTTGCAGTGAGCCGAGATCGTGCCACTGCACTACAGCTTGGGTGGGAGAGCAAGACTGTATCTCAAAAAAAAAAGGAAGATCCACCAGAAATATCAAAAACAAAAACCATTAAAACTGGTCACATCTAAAGAGTAGGATGTGGGCTGGAAAAAATTGGACTGGAAGGCTAGGCTTTTTTTAGCATAAAACCATTTGTATAACTTGATTTTTATTATATGCATTACTATACTTTATAAATATAAAAGAAATACATATACATAATTTTGTAAAACAATATTTAGATATAGATAGTAGATCACAAAAGAACTATACAAATAATATCATCCCAATCTTGTGGGAAATATATTTCCCACAAACACACATCAAAATGTTACCAGTGGTCATCTCGAAGTTGCGCTGCTTAGGTATATATTTTTGTTTGTTTTTTCTTTTCTGAATTTCTCATGAAAGTGTTTGTTCTCAGCCTGTGGTAGAACCCTATTTCTCTTATAGTTTTAAATGAGAAACACAATATTTTGTACATATCTCAGAGAATATGCCATAGGGCATATATTTCTCAGCTTGAGAAATAATTTCTAATGATACTAAAGTCATATTCTATGAATACGTCTTCCAACTGTGAATCATCAGTGCAAAACAGTTTTCATAGCGATGGCACAATAGAATATTAAAATGGAACTCCCAAGATTAGATTCCCAAAGCTGAGCAAAATACAATAAATCTCAAGTATCTTCACTCCTAAACTAAGGTGCAACAGCCACCAAAAATTGCAAATTAGGTTCTGCCAACATTAGCCCATAACCCACCTTGAAGGTATGAAGGAGCTAATGTGGAAGAAAGACGTAGAGAAAACAGCTTTGGAGAGAATTGTAGAATTGTAGAAGTTATCTATCTTCCTTCTTCCCCAAGATGGAGAGGAGAAGGTGTCTTCCTTGTACCTTAAAGCAAATAAAAGCACTTGAAGATTTTGGATCTATGTTCTCTGATGTTGGAGGCACAGTCTAGTGTGTGATGCATTCCTGAGAAAATGAGACTGACAGAAAAGAAGAAAGGTGAACAGTTGAAAGTGGGTTTCATATCCCTTGGTGGCCGAAGGAAAAAAATATAGGTTTTCCTTGGGATTAGATATGGATTCAATAGAATGAAGCCACCCTAGAATTGTTTTTCGAAAGGTTCCCATCCAAGAGGATGTCTGCAGCAGAGAAGGGATTTCAATAAAGAGTTAGATTCCACAAAGCCCAGGCATAACTCTATCTGAGTTAAAACCACAGTTGGAAGACACCAGAGGAAGCCCTATGAGAGACCCACAAAAAATGCCATATCAGAAGAATCAGTCATGAAATCTGCCACAGTAAGAGAGTTCCAAGATACATTCATTATAACTTTGCCATCAAAGTGAGTTTTTTCCCTGCCCTTTCTCCTTCCCCTCTTTTCCTAGGTCCAACGCTAAAAGACAAAAGCTGCTGCTAAGGAATTGGGAGTTGTAGAGCCTGGGACACAGTAAAGAAGCTGACTCCCCTGACCCTCTGTTCTGGGCTTCCTGATCTGAAGCAAGCTGTCTCAATTTATTTTGTACTGCTGTAACAGAGTACCACAGACTAGATACTTTATAGAGAACAGAAACTTATTTCTCATAGTTCTGGAGGCTGGGAAGTCCAAGATCAAGGCACTAGCTTCTGGTGAGGGCTGATCTCTGTTTCCAACATCGTGCTTTGAATGCTGAGTCTTCCAAAGGGAAGAGTGCTGTGTCCTCACAGGCAGAAAAAAGCAGGGCAAAAAAGGGACAAACTCCCTTCCTCCACCAAGCCCTTTCATAGAGACATTAAACCATTCAAGAAGGCAGAGCCCTCATGACCTAAACACCTCCCAAAAGGCTCCACTTCCCCACTCTGTTGCATTGGGGACTAAGTTTTTACCACATAAATTTGGAGGACACATTTAGACCTTAGCACAAGACAAGCTGAAGGAGGAGAAAAGGTTTAAACTTGAATGGAATTTGGAATATTTAAATCACTCTGAACTGGAGTTAAATGTTGATTAAGACAGGACTGAGATTTTTATTTTATGACAGCAACAGAAAAGGCTATGGAACCCATGTGAGATTAGAGCTAGGAGCAGATAAAGAACGTTTTTACAGAACAAATTTAATGGCAAGTGGTAAAAAAGAATAAGGTTGATTTCAGCCTACATCCCATTGAGTTCCTCTCATTCAATTAGCAAAATAATTTTTTTGAGTTGTTGTTAATTTAATGTTTTTAAAAAAGATTTATTTGAGGATAGTTTTTGTATGTAGACCAGTCCATTCAGAAATATTTCTGGTTTCTAAAATTAATATTAGTTACAGTTACAAAGTTGGAACCCTAGTTTTTCCTTATGCTTTTAAATTCTGCTTGTAAATTATATTATTCTCTTTATTCTCTTAACAATTTTTAACATTCACTTTTAAGGATCTTTTGATAGTACTTTTCCCAATTATAAACTTAATAATGTAATTCTTTTGACTATTTTAGACTATATATTTAAATTCAGTATATCTGATTTTCTTCTTAAGTGCTTTAATTGTCTAACTTAACAAACAAACCTTTCCTTATAAATCTAACAAACAAACTTATAGTGAATTTTGAGTGCTCATAAATGTTCCAATAAAGTTTGTCAACCTAGAAATATTTCAAATTAAAATCACAAGTTTAAATTAAATATTCAATTACCCAATTAAATTTGCAGTAATTGGGTGGCCACTTTAGTAAGCCAAGTTTTCTTAAACATAACGAGTTCATAAGCACCAACTATTAAGACTATGGTTCTTTTTCTTCTACATTTCTTTCCTTTTTTTCTTTTTTTATTTTGAGACAGAGTTTCGCTCTGTCACCCAGGCTGGAGTGCAGTGGCACGATAGCTCACTGCAACCTCCACCTCCTAGGTTCAAGCAATTCTCCTGCCTCAGCCTCCCCAGTAGCTGGGACTACAGGCGCCCGCCACCACGCCCAGCTAATTTTTTGTATTTTTAGTAGAGATGGGGTTTCATCATGTTCGCCAGGCTGGTCTTGATCTCCTGACCTCGTGATCCGCCTGCCTCGGCCTTCTAACTCTTCTCAGAGTTATGAGATACTTACCACTAAGGAGGATACTTACCCTTCTGAGTAACTGATGTGAATTTAATCACAACTTCTAATGGGTGTAAGACATATAGAGCATTGCATGCATTCAGGACAATTCTTTCTGCCAATTAAGGATACTATTATATTATCCCATGTATGATGTGGGGTTGCTTTCTCAGCACACTTGGGGTTGCAAAAAGAAAAATTTCAGACAGGATGCTAACAGAATTCTTGTCAGCAACTTTGATGTGATGTATTAAACCCTACTGATAATTGTTATGTCAATGGCTCTGTAACTCAAAGGAGGTTTTCACATGCTCCAAGGCCTCTAAATTCATGTCTCATACATTACCTAATTCCTTTTTCTACTCATAGACATCTGTAACTTGAACTTAGGTTGATTACCTCATTAGATTTCTGTTTCCTTGGATCTTAAATTATGCAGGTATATTTTCTGCCTACTTCTAAACATGTTTGAACTTGATGGAAGGCTGCATTGTCTCATCATCCTAGACCACCCAACTATTACACATATTAAAATAATAACCAATTGCATTTTCAGTATCTCACATAGCTACCAGGTCCTTCTATTAACAATTTGTACAATAAGAACTCAAATAAAAACATAAACAGGAATGTAGACATTAGTCTGAGACCCTGCTGTGATTAGTTTCACATCTTTTCATAGGAATTAAGCTGCACAGATGTTGTTTATTTTCTGCTTTATAGGTGAATACATTTGTATGTAAAAGTTAGATAACATATCCCAAAACGTGTAGATCATAAGTAGCAGAATTAAGACCTAAACCCAGTTCTGATTACAAGCGTACTATATATTCTATTGTACCTCTCCTTAAAAGTTCAGCAAAGGAGAGAGAAAGAATAAACACTTGAGAGAAAGTTTTCCAATATCTTTTGAACTGCATTTTAAAAATAGAAAAACAGCTTCATAAAAGGGTCTGCGTTATCCTTGTTTAGTCTCTCTGGCCAACTTTGATTCTTCAGGAACATGCCACGGTGTTGAAAACGTCTCTGTTACAAGCGTCGTTGATGATCTATTTGGAATGGATTTATGAAGAGTTGGTGACTCCATAGGCAGGAGCACTGGCATTTTTCTTTGCTATATTTCTTTTCTTTTCTTTTCTTTTTTTGTGAGATGGAGTCTCACTCTGTCACCCAGGCTGGAGTGCAGTGGTGTGATCTTGGCTCACTGCAAGCTCCACCTTCTGGGTTCACGCCATTCTCCTGCCTCGGCCTCCCGAGTAGCTGGGACTACAGGCACCCGCCACCACGCCCGGCTAATTTTTTGTATTTTTAGTAGAGATGGAGTTTCACCATGTTAGCCAGGATGGTCTTGATCTCCCGATCTCGTGATCCTCCCGCTCGGCCTCCCAAAGTGCTGGGATTAAAGGCATGAGCCACCACACCCAGCCTTTCTTTGCTATATTTCAAACTCAAGAGCCCAAGAGTTTGAGATTCCAGTGAGCTCAGATTGTGCCACTACACCTCAAGCTGGGCGAAAGAGTGAGGCCCTGTCAGACTCTGTAGAAACTTCTCAGAGCACATTCACAGAGGCTTTTGGTAGAAATCCATCCCATGCCACAAGTTGGTGTTGACTGCCGCTGTCCCCAAAGGTATGGAATAAAAGCCTGAAAAGCAAAGTGTCATTTTATGGATGTGATTTTTAAGTTTTTCTTACCCTTCTTTTTTAAAGCAGTGGAACTATTTCTTCACATTAAATCTTGTTTAGAAAGCCAATATTGGGAGGCTGAGGCAGGAGGATGGCTTGAGGTCAGAAGTTGGAGACCAGCCTGGGATATAGAGCGAGACCTTATCTCTACAAAATTAAAAAGTCTAGCTGAGTCAGGCATGGTGACGCACATGTGTTGTTCCAGCTACTTGGGAGGCTGAGGAGGGAGGATCTCTTGAGCCCGAGTTTGAGATTCCAGTGAACTCAGATTGTGCCACTGCACCCCAAGCTGAGTGACAGAGTGAGGCCCTGTCAGAAAGGGAGGGAAGGAAGGAAGGAAGGAAGAAAGGAAGGAAGGAAGGAAGGAAGGAAGGAAGGAAAGGAGGGAGAGAGGGAGGGAGGGAGGGAGGGAGGAAAGGAGGGAGAGAGGGAGGAAGCAAGGGAGGAAGGAAGGAAAGGAAGGAGGGAGGGAGGGGAGGGAGGGAAGAAAAGAGAGACAGAAAGAAAGCCAATTTTTAAAAAGCTAAAAACAAAGTGACTCTAGTTTAAATACAAGTTAGAGATCTGATTCCTTTCCCCTCTGTCTTCCACTCTTATGCATTTCCTCAACACCCACAATTGTCCGTGAAGTAGGGTTTAAATTACACTTTCAGAGAAAGAGCATGATGTTCTAAGCACACCGCTTCTCCAGAAAACACCTAAGGTGATCACTTCTTAGAAGCCTTCTGTCTGCCCTAAGGAGAGGAAGCTTGAGCGTGGTATCTATAGAGGTAAATGTCATTCTGACTCCTTCTCCATCATCTAATACTAGAAACAAAAGCATCATTGTTCCAGCCGTACAGAAGGCTTATGTGATGTTTGCCAGATGCAGCACATCTCTACCACTTTGTGTAAGACAAATATGTATTTGTCAAAGAATAATTGCTAAGTGTGACTGGTAGAGTCAAGTCCCTGTGGGAGAAATTTTCCCTCCCTTCTGTTTCACTTCTAATCCCAGATGTGATTTTTGCAAGTTAAGGGGGTTTATCAGAATAAAGCTTTCCCTTGAAAGGGGGTTAGTCTAGTTACTCCCTAATTCTGCTTTTCTCACCAAATCTTAACTGGCTATTAGGCAGCAGGCAGAGAAATAATGAAAAAGGAAGAAAATGTGTCCAGGCCAAACTTACCAGTTGACCGTGGCCTTGGGGAGACCCAGACTCCACAATGCTTGAATGCTCAATGCACATGTAATTTATAGTACAGTTATTGATTGCTTCTGCTACCTCAGAATTATGGAAACATTCTTGGAAGTCATCAAGAAAAAAGGTAGAGACTATTATTATAGCGCTTACACTATCCAATAGTTTGTGGTTTTCCTTTCACATAAACTTGGGAGTTGAAACCCAAGGCTAAGTGGGAATTACAGCCATAAAAAACATGGGCATCTATTTCATTCCCTCAAACCACATTGAAGAACTTTGACTATATTATCCACCCTAAAGTCCACCCCCCAAAAAATTTCAACCTCAAATCCCCTTAAAGATTAACAAGCTGACAAACCTTGCTAATGTCAGAGAGAGGAAAACAGCTCCCTGCTAACTGCCGGAAATGGACTCCAGACTTCCTCTTTCTTCAGCTGAGGACACTATGTAACTGTTCAGAAATGTGAAGGTTTCTTAAAGCATGATGACTATTACAGGACTGAGACAGAGGCTCCTCCTGGAGCCAGGTAGCCACATTCAGCCAATGAATCAGACCCCAGTCTGGCCTGATGTTCAACAAGGAGATGATTTATAATGGGATACAGGGACAGCCGGCAGATACACCTCAGAAGTTGGATAATCCAGACCAGCTGAGCGTAGATTGTGACATTTCTCTCTCTGTCCACGTCATTTTCTTTCTGCAGCATGTGAGGAGAGCAGGTCTTTGAGAGGGCAGCTTACAGACATGCAGCACATAAAGATTCAGGCTTATCAAGAACTGGTTCAACTATACGTCCTTCTGAAACCAATGTCAGCCTGGAGGAAATATCCCAGCAGAAATTAGACTCCATGGAATTCTGGAAATTGTAAAAATGTCACAATATATAGAAAGACTATTTTTTCCTTTCTGTATTTTTGGGGGGTGGATGGCTGAGTTTATAGAAAATCAATCTTTATTTCAAAAGGTTATTAATTTTATAATGTATAACATACTCTGAGCCATAATCATTATATCATTTTGAGTCTGTAGATATGTAATATTATATTTTAGTTACCTACCTTGGATAAACACTATATTTACTAACATAGCAATACACTAGGTGTACAATATTATTACTTCAATAAACGTGTTTAAATAATATACAAATGTAATTCTGAAATACATGAAGCCTATGGACTGAAATATAATATAAAGGACAATGTTCACAAAATAGTAAAACATACATATCATATTTTCAAAAATATCTCTAGACCTTTCTCTATAGAAAAAAAAATGAAATTTTATTGTGATCTTATTTCCAGTACCTTAACTGAATCTAAACCCATGAAGCTGAGTAAACATGAGCCAACCAGTTTTAGCCAGGAATCTCCACTGTATTTTCTTCTTCCCTGTTCTTTTCTACCCTCCTCTTTCCCCCTCCTAAAAAGAAAGAAAAGTAACTTTTTCCTCCTATACGCACACATTTCTGACACCAAATGTGTGGGATTAATTCCCCCCGCCACACACACCCATCAGTTATCCAGTTCTCAACATTTGCTGACTGGGTGTCCTCTAATTTGATTCAATTCTGACACTTTTTACCTGAGGTTAGCATCAGATTCCACAAGTTAAGGGCTCAGGCAGTCCCACAACACTATGCCCACTGACTTCAGACGCCAGTCACAAGTCCAGGTTGCCACCTGTGGTTCTGAACCACTAGTTATAAATCAGAGGTTCCCCTGAGCCCCTGTTCAGATTTGGTGATTTGCTAGAGCAGTTCACGGAGCTCAGGAAAACAGTTTACTACTAGGTTGCAGATTTATAATAAAAGGATACAACTCAGGAACAGCAGGCGGAAAAGATGGTGGAGGCAACGGAGCTTCCACATCCTCTCCAGGGGTGCCACTCTCCCAGCTCCTCCACGTGGCCACCAACTCGGAAGCTCTCCAAAGCCCTTCAGTTACTGGTTTCTTGTGGAGGCATTATGACATAGGCAGGACCAATTGTTAACTCAGTTTCCAGCCTGTCTCCCCTTCTTGGATGATGAAGAATGCGTCTGAAAATTCCAAGTTTCTAATCAAAGTTTGGTCTTTCTGGTGACCTGACCCCATCTTGAGGCTACTGAGGAACCCAGCAAGCATCACCTCATTAGAACAAAAGATACTGCTGTCACTCAAGGAACTGCAAGGGATTTAGGAGTTATGTGTCAGAAACCGTGATCAAAGACCAAGTATTAGAACAAAAGATGCTCCTACCATCACTTAGGAAATTACAAGTCTCTGGGGAGCTCTGTGCCAGGTAGGGACAAAAGCCAATATATATTTCTCATTATATCACAATGTCACACTCTTGTTTACTGCCAGCTCTCTGGCAGAACACATATTGCCCTAAAGTAGCTCATAATTTCCATCCCATTGCTACTCTATACTTTTGGAAAATGCTCTCTAAATAGCTTCGTCTTGGTTTTTTCTTTTTTGATAAGTTATCAAGACTAAATTAATATCTAAATTAATTTTTTTTTTGAGATGGAGTTTCACTCTTGTTGCCCAGGCTGAAGTGCAATGGCACGATCTCAGCTCACTGCAAACTCCGCCTCCCAGGTTGAAGCGATTCTCCTGCCTCAGCCTCCCAAGTAGCTGGGATTAAAGGCCCCTGCCACTAGGCCCAGCTAATTTTTTTGTATTTTTAGTAGAGATGGGATTTCACTATGTTGGCCAGTTGGTCTCCATCTCCTGATCTCGTGATCCTCCCGTCTTGGCCTCCCAAAGTGATGGGATTACATAAGCCACCGCGCCCGGCCTCTAAATTAAATTTTTATAATTAACATTATGTTTTAAAGTTCACAGGGAGAATTGAAAAGCTTATTATACAAAGAAAACTATCTAGTAAGTTATTTTCAAAGGAAATAAGAACCAGGGAGGGTTGACACTGCTGTCCTTCAAGATTAATTGCTAAAAGATATTGGAGAAATCCATACAGACTTTCGAGAGGAAAATTTGGGAACCCTCAAATTCCTGGACAAAATGTCATACATGTGTGAAGATAATGGAAAGAATTCCAGATATGCAAATTTCACAAAGTATACAATCCACATACTTATCCTGAAAAATGTCTTCCAAAGATGAACTCGGATGTCATAAGAAACTGTAACATTTTTTGAAAACTCAGGCTCAGTAAAGAGGAAGTAGAATAAAAAGTTTAGAATAGAAATTTGATATTGTTTAAATACATAATTTGGTTTCACAAACTTACAGTTGCAAAGAACTATGAAAATACCATAGTTCATTCAGAAAGAAAAGATAATGCTTTCAAATGAGAATTATAGTAATCAGCAACCTCTGAAATCTCATACATAAAATGGGAAGTGAAAATAAAATGAAATTTTCTAGTTTTCTTTCCTGAATTGCAGAGACTATTTTATACTTGAGATTGACCATTAAAGAGCTAAAGGATGCATTAAAAAATTAAACTGTAATTAAATTAAAAATAGAGTTTATATCTTACAATTCCATAGAGAAAATAAATAAATATACATAATCTATATAACAAAAGATAGTAAAGGAAAAACAATGTACAAGCATATATTAAAAAAAATAAAGCAAGATGGCATGTGGAGAGCAAATGTAAATTAGAAACTGGTTAAACATAAAAAGACAAAGACCATCAACTTGTATTACAGAACAGAAGGCAACTATATTCTGCATCCAAGAGCACACTGAAAACAGAGGAATCTAGAAAACTTCACATCCAAAGGGTGTGAAAACATGTCAATGAACTCAAGTTAAAAGAAACCAAGAATCAGCTGGGCACAGCGGCTCACACCTGTAATCCCAGCACTTTGGGAGGCCTAGGTGGGTGGATCGCCTGAGGTCAGGATTTCGAGACCAGCCTGGCCAATATGGTGAAACCCTGTCTCTACTAAAAATACAAAAATTAGCCGAGCATGGTGGTGGGCACCTGTAATCCCAGCTACTCGGGAGGCTGAGGCAGGAGAATCACTTGAACCTGGGAGGCAGAGGTTGCAGTGAGCCAAGATCATGCCACTGCACTCCAGCCTGGGTGACAGAGCAAGACTCCCTTTCAAAAAAAAAATATTTTATACTTCATGTTTTATTAAGATCAGAAGGCAATGGGACATCCTTAAAGTGCTTTTAGAAAGAATTCTATGTGCATAAACCGTATATGTCAAAAAGAATAGTGAAATAAAGATATTTCAGATAAATAAAAAACAGGAAATTTGTTACAAAAGACCTGAACTACAATATATAATAAAATATACTCTTTGGACTGAAGGGAAATGGTACCAGATGCTAAATTGCATATACAGGAAGGCAAAAAAAGCACCATAAATAGTAAGTATGTAGGGAAATGAAAGGTGACTGACTATGGTATGTAGAAGTAAAGTATTTGGCACTGGCACAAAAGAAGCAAGAAATGGAATTACACTCTGGTAAGGTTCTCCTTACATAGCATGTGAAATGGTATATTAATTATAAGTAAACTGTGATAGGTTAAGAAAGCATATTGTAATCCCCCAAAGCCCAGTAAAGATAAAATAATAAAGACAGAAATCAGTAAAATGAAAAATAATGTAGAAAATCAACAGGTTAATACTTGGTTTTTTGAAAGGATTAAATAAAATTGACATAGTCCCTAGGAAGACTAATCAAGAAAAAGAAGACACAACACAAATAACCAATTTCAGAAATAATAGAGCTGATACACTTCCTATAGACATTAAAAACGAGACGAGAGGGATATTATGAACAACTTTTCACTAACAAATATGATAACATACATAAAAAGGACAAATTCCTTTAAAAATGCAATGTATCAAAACTGACTCAGGAAGTAACAGAAAATTAGAATAGCTTAACTCTATTAAAGGTATTTCATTCATAATCAAATAGTTTTCCCCCAAAAAAACTCCAATTGTATGAAACATTTAAGGAAAAAATAATACTAATCTTATATGAGCTCTCTAAAAAATATTGGAGGAAGAAATGCTTTCCAGTTTGATGAGTCCAGCGTGATGCATATCCCAAAACTAAGTAGACATTATATTGACCCATACGACTTAATAAACGTAAAAACGATCAGCGAATAAAATCCAGCAATATACAAAAAGGATCATAATATCAAGTGGCTTTGCTCTAGGAATGCATGGCCAGTTTAACATCTGAACCTGTTTGGAATTTTGTGGCTCTTTTGTTAAATTTTGTTAATTTCTTGTTTTATTGTATTGTAACCACATAAGGTAGCCTGTATATACTTTTCCTTGTAGAAATCACTGACAATTTTTTGTATTGTAGATTATAACCAATTTTCAAAATTATCCCTGGGGTTTTGTAAAGAATATCTATTCCCTGTTGGTTAAAAAGCTTGACATATCTAGTAAATCAACCTTATTTCTTTTATTATCCAATTAAGTATGTTATGTCTACTTGACCAAATGTGGTGTGTTAAAACCATCAACATTCATATTTCTGTTAATGCCATCGTCTACACTTAACAAGAGTTTTTACTTTATAAGTTGTGAGGACATTTAATTTGACAGATAAAGTTACATGCCAATTATATCTTTATTTCCATGGATAATTATTGTCAAACTGAAACAATTTATTTCCTTTTTAATGCATTTTCTCTGCATTTCATGTTTTATGTTGTGTAATGGCAATATTGTCACTTTGTTATCCTTTTTACTCAAAATTATGTAATACGCTATAACCTTTTTTTCCCCCCCAGAGTCTCCCTCTGTCTCCAGGCTGGAGTGCAGTGGTGCCATCTCGGCTCACTGCAACCTCCACTTCCTGGATTCAAGCTATTCTCCTGCCTCAGCCTCCTGAGTAGCTGGGACTACAGGCGCATGCCACCACGCCCAGCTAATTTTTGAATTTGTATTTATTTATTTATTTATTTTGAGACGGAGTTTCACTCTTCTTGCCCAAGCTGGAGTGCAATGGTGAGATCTCTGCTCACGGCAACCTCCACCTCCTTGGTTCAAGTGATTCTCCTGTCTCAGCCTCCTGAGTAGCTGGGAGTACAGGCATGCACCACCATGCCCGGCTAATTTTTTTTTTTTGTTGTTGTTGTATTTTTAGTAGAGACGGGGTTTCTCCATGTTGGTCAGGCAGGTCTTGAACTCCCAACCTCAGGTGATCCGCCCACCTTGGCCTCCCAAAGTGCTGGGATTACAGGTGTGAGCCACCGTGCCTGGCCTATCACCCATTTATATACATATAGTGATACTTTGGGGTGGAATTCTTACATTCATCACACATCTGAAATTCTTAAAATTAATTTGTGTGCTTGAAATTAAATTTTTTTATTTTGAAATAATTTTAAATTAACAGTAGGATACAAAGAAATTACAGAGAGTTCCCATACACTCTTTAAACAACTCCTAATATTAACATCTTATAGAACCACAGTTGCTACACAGATTTCGCTAGTTTTTTCACTAATGTCATTTTCCTTTTCTGGATCCAATCCAGGGCACTATATTGTACTGTTAATCATGTCTTTTTGCTCTCCTCTAATCTGTGACAGTTTCTTCATCTTTCCTTGTTTTTCATGACTGTAGCACTTTTGAATGGTACCATTAGGGTCTTTTGTAAACATATTCCTCAATTTAAGTTTGCTTCATGCTTTCTCATAATTAGACTGTGGTTATAGATTTTTGTGGGAAAATATTACAGAGGACGTACCTGCTCATCACATCGTATCAGGAAATACATAGTATCAACATGACTTATCACCACTGATATTTATGTTGATCATTTGCTTCAGGTGGTGTCTGCCAAGTTTCTTCACTACAAAATCATTATTTTTCCTCTCCATGTACTACTTGTTGGAAGCAGTCGCTAAGTGTAGCTCAAATTCAAGGAGGGGGGAATTAAGTCCTACCTCCTGGAGGGAGGAGTACCAAGGAATTTGCAGACATATGTTAAAACCACACAGGAATTAATAAATACGATGGGGAGAACTTTGAGCCTATGAAAACATCCTGTTTAAAATATCCTTGAAGTTTCACCCACTAATTTTAGCATTCATTGATGGATCTTGCCAGCAGCCGTTATTACTTTGGTATTCTAATAGTGATATTTTAATTCCCTTATTCCTTCTCCACTTAGTAATTGGAATTTTTCTTCAAGGAATATTTGTCCCTCCTTCAGCTATTCATTCATTAAATCATTTGTTTATACCAGTAGGAATTTGTGGATGTTTGTTTTATTCTTTGGGTTATAATTCAACACTAAATATTATCACTTATTCTGTTGCTCAACTCAGTTGAGCTTGGCCATTGGGGGCTCTTTTGGGTTACCTCTTGTAGCCTTTTGACATGCCCTCATCCTTTCTTCTTCTTCTCCTTCTTCTTCTTTTTTAATACGCTTTTCTTTCTGACACTAGAAGATCCCCCAGGCTGATCTTGTATTTTCTCTGCCCTGGCCTTAACCTTATAATTTATTAGCTATTTCTTTAGAGAGCCCTGTTTCCTTTTATTGGAGAATAGTATTTAAAAACTAAGATCGAGGTGCTGGATGTGCTCATTGCCACTGCGGTGTTACTTTTAGGGAGCGCTCAGTATGCAATATGTGTATGTGTGTTAACTCATGTCTACTGTACAAACATTTCTATATTTCGGTATCTATCTGCTTATCCATATATCAAATATGCATAAATTCATACTGGAAGCTCTGACTTTTATCCAGCACCAAAAGGAAACTTCTAGCCTTCTCTCCTTCCTTATTTCTAACTTCTTTCTCTGATAGCGAGAAGCTGATTCCCCTTAACTACATTGCTCATTTATTTCTTTGGCTGTAGCGCACTTGTAGTTTCAGAATTGCTCACTCTTACCCATGTGCAAAATGACTTTATTAATATTTCTGTATTCTTCATTTTCCTTAAAGCAACCCATCAAAACTCTCTTCTCCAATTTCCTTAACCCATCACCTTTTCCTCCCCACTCTGCTTGTGTTTTTGCGAAGGATTGAAACACGAAAACTCTGTGGTCTTTTCTCACTCTTTTCTGGAGTTTTAACAGAAGAAAAGAATTCTGATACTAGCCTGATTTTTACTTCCTTGAGTTTGGATTTTTTTGCTACCTGGACATATTTATAGCAAATTCCTTAAACTCTAAAATATAATCAACGTAAGTTTGGATTTTAGTCTTGTTTCTTAGAATTAACATGATGTCTTTCTTTGATTTAGGGAAAATTTTACTTTTTCATTTGAGGCGAACATGAAAACTCTCTACATGTGAAATGCCTGCATGCCTGGGCAGGCTCTGGGATGAGGAAGGTGGTTTCCTCTTAAGAGATGAATACAGGCCGGGCACGGTGGTTCACGCCTGTAAACCCAGCACTTTGGGAGCCCGAGGCGGGCAGATCACCTAAGGTCAGGAGTTTGAGACTAGCCTGACCAACATGGCGAAACCCTGTCTCTACTAAAAATACAAAAATTAGGTCGTGATGGTGGGCGCCTGTAATCTCAACTACTCAGGAGGCTGAGGCAGGAGAATTGCTTGAATCTGGGAGGCAGAGGTTGCAGTGAGCTGAGATCACACTATTGCACTCCAGCCTGGCGACAGAGCGAAACTCCGTCTCAAAAAAAAAAAAAAAAAAAAGGAAAGAAAGAAAGAAAAGAAATGAATACAAAGACTGGGAGAGAAGCATATTTTGCATATTTTGTCCTTAGCCCCAGTAAGTTTTCAAGTGGGTCCTCAACAACAGCCATTCCTTCTGAAAACCCTGATGAAGGCAAAGGAGCCACGGCTGACATCATCAAGGCTGAATTTACCCAAACTGGAGCTGATAACCGTGGCTAAAATTAGCGTGGCTGTGAATGAGACGCCACTTATGAAAGACAAAATCAGTAAGTGGCCCTTGAGCTAAGACTTCGTGGTAAGCTTACTGGTATTTTGGTCTCATGATAACAGCTGATTCAACATCAGTATAAAACTTGGGTTGAGAATTGGTGAAGAGGCATGTACTTCCACTCCCACCAGACGTCGTGGAGACACGGAGATGCTGGGGATTGGCCAGAATGGCCATGCGTGTAAGTGTGAGCTTGTGAGTAGATGCTTGGGTACTGCTGAGCCCCTGAGTGTCTGAATCCCCAGAACACACTCCTGAGGCCATCTCCCCATGTCCACTCCCAAGGTGCTGATCCAGTCCCCAAAGGTCAGGAAGCCACCTGCACTCCCAGCTTGGAAAGGAGAGTGATGCTGGCAGAAGACAATGAAGATTGGGAAGGGTTGGCTGGTTTCTATTCAGTTACATGTTGCAAGATCACTCTGGAAGGGAGGCGAGTACGTGAGTAAGAGTGAGTAGGAGTCTTTGTTATGTAAATGGTGTAATATTTGCTCCACAACATCAGAAGAGATAGATCATTCTCGACTCCTCCAGTGTGGGAAGATCAGAGTATCAGAATCTCAGATTACTCAAAGCACATCTGGAAGGTTTTACTGCATGGGTCTATGACCCTGGCAGATGCCCTGTCTGGATTTGGGTCCTGGGTCTTCCTCTATGTGGTCTGGGCAGATCGCTCAGTTTCTTCAACCATAGAGTAGGGACAGTCATCTTTGTCCTGCCCACACAGGGATGTCCTGAGGCTCACACAATAGACAGAATGTGAGCATGTGTGAGGAAAGCTGGCACTGCAGATACAGCTGTCCACCATTGAGAGACAAGGTGAGGCAGCATCCAGGAAACAGCTCCGGACTCTGACACCAGCATGATTATCCCTGCTTTGGCCCTCAGCAGGTGTGAACTGGGAAAGTTGTTTAATCGCTGTGCCTCAGTTTCCTGGGAAAGGGACACTATCCATCCCTAAAATTTTATTGAGAACCTGGTACATGGAAGCCTAATTTCTCTGTGCCTGGCATATGGCAAGTGTAATTAAACAGGCCCTATTAACCTGGAGCTGTTAACCAGCCCTAGAAGGTTCCTGCATCTATTGAACAAACTGAACTTTCAGAAATTCCTAGATCTTTCCAAATTAATTGGAAGAAAGACACAGAACTGCCTTCTGGCCTCCTGTGAAATATATGTCTCCACAGAGTCCTCCTTATTTTCCATTTCTTAAGGCATTCCATGGCTTGCTTATCATGGATAGTGGGTTTTAAAACTAAAAGGGATATTTTGGTTCCTCCAACCCAAATCCATCCCTTTGTAGAGAAGGAAATTGAGTCAGAATGTTCAGACAACTTGACTACAGACATATAGCTAAGTTTCATGCTGGAGCCAGGCTTTCTCACCCTGAGGCTAGTGTTCTTTCCATTAAAGCTTAACACGTTTCAATGATATTCACAGGACTAAAGTGCCCTTAACATCTAGCAAAGACTGGACTGAACCCCCTTTCTCACGACTTGTGGAAAGTCCCTAAGGTTTCTGAGGGTTTCCCAAGAGCTTGGATTCTTATTTCTCCATGAATTGGCATCCTCTATGAACGCGCTTCCCGTCTTGCATTGTGCTGACCTTATTCCATGCTGGGCTGACCTTTTCTGCTTCATTTCAGTTTCAAATTCAGTTTCTTTTCAGTCTCCAATTCAGCTGCACGCTCTCCTGTCTGACTTCTCTCTTTGCTCCAGGCCTTCCTCCTTCCTTTCCCATCCTCCTTTCATGATGCTTTGTGTGTTACCAGATACCAACCCTGGTCTTTCAGTCCCTCAAATTACTCTCAGACTAAGTTGTTGTGTGGCAGCCCTTTAAAAAAAGGATTCAGTTTAACAGGCATTAGTTAAGAAAAGCAAAAACAAACAAAATAATTCTCACTTTCTCATATGGAGCAATTCAACTGCTAAACACAGTTCTGGGCCACCTCCCTTTGGCACTCTAGCTTAGAATTCACCACTTAATTAGATTAAGCTTACAGACCGAGAACTCTTTTTTGCTGTGTGATGCAATATGTCTACCACAGCCCCTGAATCATAATTTAGTTGTTTAGCAATTCTACCTGCAAGACAGTTTCTTAATAGTCCTGGTAGAAAGCCACCTGAGAAGACTGATTATCCTAACTTGAGACAAATGTTCATTCCTGGACTAAAAGTTATGGCCAGAGGTGGGGTTTAACTCTGCCCAGGCCAGTGCAGCAGGCCCAGGCCTGCAATGGTGGCACTGTGGTTTGCAATCATGCATCCTAGCCATGAGAAAGTGCTCCCTACTGGGAAGAGGACTTCTGGCATCAGAAGTGGGGAAGGAGTGCTGGACCAGTAAGAGTGATATCCATCTTGGACACGAACAATAAGGCAAGGGGTCGCTCTGACTAAGCCATTTTTCCACATCGCCACTGTGTTAATCTCCCCGAGTACTGCACTTCTGAATTTCTCCCATATTCAAAAACTTTCAAGACTTCCCTTTGCTCAGTGATAAATCTGGTTCATTGAGTTGAGGAGAATTATTCAAGGTCATCTACAACTTGCCTCCAGCTTACCTTTAATTTTAGATCCTGTATCTTCTTCTACCCTCTTTTTTTTTTTTTTTTTTGAGACGGACTGTTACTCTGTCGCTCAGGCTGGAGTGCAGTGGCGCGATCTTGGCTCACTGCAGCCTCTGCCTCCTGGGTTCCAGCAATTCTCCTGTCTCAGCCTCCCGAGTAGACTAGCTGGGATTACAGACCTGAGCCACCAAGCCCAGTTAATTTTTTTTTTTTTTTTTGAGACGGAGTCTTGCCCTGTTGCCCAGGCTGGAGTGCAGTGGTGCAGTCTCGGCTCACTGCAAGCTTTGCCTCCTGGGTTCATGCCATTCTCCTGCCTCAGCCTCCAGAGTAGCTGGGACTACAGGCGCCTGCCACCACACCCGGCTAATTTTTTGTATTTTTTAGTAGAGACGGGGTTTCACTGCATTAGCCAGGATGGTCTCGATCTCCTGACCTCGTGATCTGCCTGCCTCAGCCTCCCAAAGTGCTGGGATTACAGGTGTGAGCCACCGCCAGTTAATTTTTGTATTTGTAGTAGAGATGGGGTTTCACCATGTTGGCCAGGCTGGTCTCAAACTTCTGACCTCAGGTGATCCACCTGCCTTGGCCTCCCAAGGTGCTGGGATTACGGGCGTGAGCCACCCCACCCGGCCTTTCTACCCTCTTTATAAAGCTTTTCCTTTGGACAGGTTGGCCTGGTTGCTGTTCTACAAATATACTTTATGTAGTTCTGCACCCGGGTCATTACAGAAGCTATTGCACCTTTGTAAGGGCTGCTTTCCTTCACCCATCAAATCCTTACCATCCCAAGAAGCACTTTCAAAACCCCCTCTTTGTGAAGTCTCTCATGATCATTTACTTTTCACCATCCAGTAATAGACAGTTAATGGAAGATGGGATGTCTGTGGACAGAGCTTCCTCCTCTCAGTATAACTGCTTAAGAAGTATCATGTTTACATCTAAAGTTACTCACACTGTTACTCTTCAGCAAAACAAGAGTGTTGGACTAGATAATCACAAGGTCCCACCTAACTCCAAGGGACTCCAAGGGATTGGCTAGGAGAGTTGCTTTCAGGAAGATATAAATAAACACCTGCCTCTCACAGTGTTCACTGCCCCCTCAAACAATAAATGGGAGACACAGTTTGAATATCAGCTTTTCTGCTTATATGGGGAGAATAGAAATAAAGTTCACTTTGATACATATCTGTTTTTCTCCGTCAAATTCATCAAATTTCAGAATTGCGCTTGTTCATCCACTGACTTTCCTAAGGGTGGGATAGTAACAAATTCTGCCAAGAAAACAAGAAGCGAAGTATAATGAATAACAGAACCAGCTTAAAAATTTGCATCCAAGGTGATCTTTAAACTATGGTTTATTAAGCATAACGTATGAATAATTTTCCAAGAAAGGGGCCACACACAAAGGTATAATGAATATAATAATCTTCATTTCCAACATTTCATTTTGCAGCTCCATTTACTTGAAATGATCAGAGGCAAAAAATATTGTACAACATATTTCGTTTTCATGAACATACTTACACACTATGAGAGAATATGGGATCATTTCAGTTTGATGGTGGGAAAAAAGTAAGGAAACATGTAGTGTAGATGTCAGGCTCAATTCTGAGTATTGTGTTTTGTTCAGCAGTCAAACGAATTTCATATTATTTTGTCCCAAGGTATCTTGTCACAAGGTATCACTCCCACTGAAGTATTGGGAAGTGTCACTCCACTGTCAACCTGTCTGACAATCATATTAGTAAACACTGGCGGCTCGATAGGTCATGCACTGCTCTGGAATACACTGAGATTGTATTAACATATACAGTATCACTTTGTCAAACCTGCTTGTTAATCTACATTTACAGATGTACAGTAGTTGATGGGGTTGAAATGCTTCCCTGGGCAGGTGCACAATGGTCCCAAACCAAAAGAAGCAGCAGAAACAGTAAGCAAGTCTTGAGGTTGGAGTGGAAGTTATCTCCTTTATTTGATGAATTTCAATACCTGCAGACTGCCGACAAAGTCTGTACACTCAGGTTTTTCTAACAAATGGTTCTTCCAAAAGAGCTTAAGAACATCAAACAGATACCATTTTTCTTTCAATATAGTATAGAATGTGTACGAACTAGGAATCAGTACTTCCAATGTATGCTACTTGTATGGCCTTTCACTAGCAAGGTTACTTACGTGCTCAACCTCAGTTTTCTTATCTGTAAAAGGGGGATTCATCCATCTACCCATTTATCCATTCATGGACATCCTGTCTCCTGAGACTCACATGTTCCAGAGATGAAGAACTCTATGATCTTTATTTACTTTTTATCCTTTACTCTGTTCTTTCTCCCATGTAACCTGACCACCTTCCCATTTCTATCTATGTGCTAGGTCCTAAGTTCTCATGTGCTGTTGGTTACCTAGTAGGTTACCATCTCATATTTTTCCTTGCTGTCACCGTATTACCATCCCCCCTGCATTCCTGCCACTTAAAATCACAGACAGCAGCCTTACACTGTCTATTATCATAAGAGCCAGCCCTCCCATGCCCTATAATTTTTCCAGGTCATTAAGTGGGGCCTCCTTACTTATGTAACATGTTTTCTGCTTTACCCAGACCGGTTGTCATTCAAATTTACATTGGAAAAACATGTAAGTCCTACTGAAGAGGATGCAAGCACTGGCAACATAGGGAGAGAGATACCTCTGTGGAATCCAGGAGCATGTAAGCCTGGGGCTGAAACAGCACCCAAGAAAGAGACTGAACCACGGACAATGGCTGTTGTAAGATAAGAAATATCCAACCAGGGGAATGAGCAGAAAGAGAATGCCAGGTCATGGAAGCTAACATGAGAATAAGAGACATGCTGCTGATTGGATAAGTCAAAATACTCAGAGCTGATGAAAATGGTAATGGTGCTGCATTTATTGACATCGTACCGTGCCCCAGACCCTGTGCTAATTGCTTCTCATGCATTGTCTCATTTAATCCTCAAAATGACTCCAGGGTGATTATTACCCCCATTTCAGAGATGAGGAAACTATGGCTCATGGTTAAGTAATCTGACCACAGACGCACACACGCTGCCAGTAAGTGGCAGACCCAGATTCAGATTCAAGCCAGACCTCAGGCCCTTAGCCACCACTTTTACAGTCTCTCCTCAGCCAAAAATCAAGAAAGAAAGACCAGAGTTAGGAGTGGCTGGAAAAACAGTATTTCTACCCCATTCATGTTAGAAACTTACACTCTGCATTTTTGCAGGTTTACTTTATCTATCCAAAGAAATAATTTCTGCTTATCCCTTTTTTTCTTCCTCAGGCATAAGGTTAGAGGTATCAAGATGCTTTGCATTATGAATAAGCAACACCCACACACAAGAATTGTAAGCAATAAAGGTTGTCTTCTCTCACATAGCATGAAGTTTGGGGACAGGACAGTCTTGGAAATTTTATTATTTATTATTTATTTTTTATTTTTTGAGACAGAGTTTTGCTCTTGTCATTCAGGCTGGAGTGCAATGGCACGATCTCGGCTCACTGCAACCTCTGCCTCCCAGGTTCAAGCAATTCTCCTGCCTCAGCCTCCCGAGTAGCTGGGATTACAGGCGTCCACCATCATATCTGGCTAATTTTGTATTTTTAGTAGAGACGGGATTTTGCAATGTTGGCTAGGCTGGTCTCAAATTCCTGACCTCAGGTGATCTGCCTAACTCAGCCTCCCAAAGTGCTGGGATTACAGGCGTGAGCCACCATGTGTGGCTGGTCTGGGGAATTTTAATCCAGCGACACGACTGTGCTCTATGCGCCTTTTACATTTTCACTCTGCCATCTTAGCCTTTTGGAGCTGTTGCCCCTCATGGTAACAAGATGGCTGCAGCACCTCCAGGCACCAAGCACAGACTACAGATGTTCAGTAAATAAATGGGGTATTTCTCCCATGCATCTCTATTTGGTAGAAGAAAAGACCTTTACCAGAGCTTCTTTGAAAATCTCCTCTTGGGCTTTATGTCCATGGCCAAGCCTAATCACTGGCACAGAGGAGGGAATTGCTATAGGTAGCTTAGATCAATTGTGATTCACTCTCTACCCACAAGGGATGGAAAAATCCAAAACAAAACTAAAGAGGAACATGATGAGAGCACATGGGGAAGTGAGGATGGGGGTGAGCAGGAAAGGAGGCTACTGAGTAAGCAAAAGATAGTGACTGCCGTGCAGACTAAGGGAAAAGGAGATGGCTAGATGGCCTTGACTCCTTATTATTTTTCTCCCATAAAGCTAATTATGCAAATTGGGGATACACACACACACACACCAGAAGTAAAGAACCTCAAATAATCACAATGGGAACTAAATTCACAACACAAATGACTACCAAGTTTACTTAAGTGCTCAACCTCTGTTTTCTTGTCTATAAAATGGGGATTCATCCATCTACCCATTCATTCTTTCATTCACGGACATTCCTTCATGGACTTTTACCAAATAGAGACGCATGGGAGAAATACTCCATTTATTTACTAAATATCTGTAGTCTGTGCTTGATGCCTGGAGGTACTGCAGTCATGCGTGACCTTCTATTTCTTCAGTGGGTATATATGGTTGTGAGTAGCCTCTGTGGACCCATTAAGAACAAGGTGATGTTCAAACCCTTCAAGGTTGCTGTCTTATTCCCATGGAAGAGTTTCCTTATGTGTATCTTTTCACTAAACTGCTGCAAGAAGACACAAAAAGTAACAAGAAAACAGTAGTGGCCGGGCGCGGTGGCTCACGCCTGTAATCCCAGCACTTTGGGAGACTGAGGAGGGCGGATCACGAGGTCAGGAGATCGAGACCATCCTGGCTAACACGGTGAAACCCCGTCTCTACTAAAAATACAAAAAAATTAGCCAGGCGTGGCGGCGGTCGCCTGTAGTCCCAGCTACTCAGGAGGCGGAGGCAGGAGAATGGCGTGAACCCGGGAGGCGGAGCTTGCAGTGAGCCGAGATGGCGCCACTGCACTCCAGCCTGGGAGACAGAGCAAGACTCTGTATCAAAAAAAAAAAAAAAAGTAAATAAAATAAAAAATAAAAAAAAAATCATCCTATCAGAATCACACCCACTTCCACCCACATTTTCGTCTTGATGAGGAGACCAAGCAACTCAAGTCTGTCTTATTTCTCATTTGCAGCACACTACAGGTTAGCTGCTATAAGTCATGGATGTCGCTTGTCTAATAGCACTTGTATCTCTACATAGGAGACGGTGGGAAAGTTAATATCAAGGTGGCTTTTGTGCATCTGAGATATATTTTGTGTACCAGAATGGTTCCAAAGAGAACCTTTTAGTTTTAGTGTGAACTGCATAATGATACACAGTCAACTGGGCCTCTGTCTGGTGACAGTCTTCAAAACCAAAACTAAATTTTCCCCATGGAAATATGTTTAGGAATAGAGGCCCCACAGTGATATTTCTACTCCTAAGAGGAAATTGTTCACATCAGCAGAATATTAAGTTCATGTTAAAAATATAAATTCCTCTACTGTCTTTCTCTGTACTTAATTCTGACCACACGCTTCTTACTCAGGAAGACCAAGGTAATAACCAGCTCTCTAATGGGGGTCACTCAAGGCTACACTTACCTTCTGCTCTTGAATCCTAGCTATCAGATCTTGGTCCTTTAGGAAGCCCTTTTAGGGCTTCTCACCTCAGATCTAATGCTTTTCACACAACATTTTTTTTTCCATCTGTACTGATACATACTAGAGGGAAGTCCAATGAAATAAAAATGTATTTATGCAGAAGTATGATGCATATAATAGTCTATGGTGGAATTTGAGCCAATTTTTTTGAGCTGAGCAGAATTCAGAAAAGGAGAAAAGGTACAGAGAAACCATAAAGACTGGAAGAGTATGAGCAAAGAAGGTTGCACATGTCACTAGAATGGGTTGGAGGCCAGCAAGAATATCTGTATAGACAGCTTTCATTCAGAAGCCCTGCCTCTGTGAGCTTGAAATTCTGGACTCCAAGGTAATTTCCTGGGCTTTTGTTTCCTTTTTCCAGAGGTCCAGATTCCAGATGAGGGAAGAGTCGCCTCAAGTTCAAAGTACCCTGTTCTTAATGTTTCACATGTTTTTCTGATAGCTTTTGGCACTTTCTCAGCGAGATGTCAGATGAGTATACACATTCAATATGGCAGACATAGTTGGGAAGTATAGCACAGTCAACAAATTTGCCTGCAGCACATAGCCTGTGAACTGATTTGGACACAAATCCTTTGCCTCTGATTTTTTTTTTTTTTTTGAGACGGAGTCTCGCTCTGTCACCAGGCTGGAATGCAGTGGCATGATCTCGGCTCACTGCAGACTCTGCTTCCCTGGTTGAAGCGATTCTCCTGCCTCAGCCTCCCCAGTAGCTGGGATTACAG
Source organism: Gorilla gorilla gorilla (assembly GCF_029281585.2). Lineage (NCBI taxonomy): Eukaryota > Metazoa > Chordata > Mammalia > Primates > Hominidae > Gorilla > Gorilla gorilla. The sequence goes on from NC_073243.2 coordinate 28,687,122, forward strand.
GTGTGTGCCACCACGCCCAGCTAATTTTTTGTATTTTTAGTAGAGACGGGGTTTCACCATGTTGGTCAGACTGGTCTCGATCTCATGACCTCATGATCCGTCCGCCTTGGCCTCTCAAAGTGCTGGGATTACAGGCATGAGCCACCATGCCCGGCCCTGAATTTTTTTTTTTTTTAACTCTTCCTACTATACAAAGTTGTTTCGCGTATTCCAGGACTAAAAGAATTTGAAAGGAGAAGAAGTGAAGAACCAATGTCTCTTCTAATAAAAAGTCCAAAATGCACCCCTCTTCCCTCACTTCCTCAAACCCTGACAAAATATGACAAGAACCAACAGAAACCAAGCTATCAACAGCATGAGTTATCAAACTGTTTATAAAAAGCCTGTGTTTACATTTGTTGCCATTTCGAGCCTTTCATACCCATAGTTCCGTAATGTAAATGTTACTTTATCTTACAGAACCCTTGATTCCTGGCTGAAAGCTGCTCTGTGAACATGAAGAGTCTCCTTTTTTGACCACCTTCCTTCTGGTACCCCAGACAGTAAATGGTTCTTGTGACTTAGAAGCTGTTCCTCTTTGCGCGGACACTCAAATGTGCCTTTCCATGGGAGCAGAGACACTGAAATTGATGAAACTGACACTGAAATCTATGCAGATTCTGTTGTTTTTCTCTAGCTGAGAATGAATGAGTAATGAGTGAGTGAGCATTCACCTGCTGAGTATCTGTGATGTCTCAAGCACTTTGATAGGCGCTTTTTCCTGGCCTCTTTTTTAGACCTCACAGTGACTGACCAATGTGCTTCTGAACAAATCCCAGAGGAATTAAATGATTTACTCCAGTTCACTTAGAAAGCAGCAAAACTGTGTGACTCAAACCAGGCTTCTCAGCTTCTCCCCTCAGATCTAATGCTTTTCACACAACATTTTTTTTTCATCTGTACTGATACATACTAGAGGACAATCCAATGAAATAAAAATGTACTTATGTAGAAGTACGATGCATACAATAGCCTATGGTGGAATTTGAGCCAATTTTTTTGAGCTGAGCAGAATTCAGAAAAGGAGAAAAGAAACAGAGAAACCATTAAAGACTGGAAGAGTATGAGCAAAGGAGGTTGCACATGTCACTGGAATGGGTTGGAGGCCAGCAAGAACATCTGTATAGACAGCTTTCATTCAGAAGCTCTGCCTCTGTAAGCTTGAAATTCTGGACTCCAAGGTGATTTCCTGGGTTTTTGTTTCCTTTTTCCAGAGCTCCAAAGAGCACAGCACATTGTTTGCCCGTGTTACCCATTCACTCGACAGATAGTGATTGAGTTGCTTCTTTATGCCTAGCCTTGTATTAGACACCTTGGATCCAACAGAGAACAAGACAGGCATGGTGCTTGCCCGTGAAAATTCTAGAGAGACAGTAAGCAAGTAAGCAATGACTAAATAAGATAATTGATTGTGCTGTGAAAGCAATAAATAGGGAAATGAGATAGAGAGTAACTGGGAGAGGGCGGGAAGACCTCTCTGAATAGGTGACATTTGAGCTAAGACCTGAGGGACTAACGGGAGCCAGTCATGCAAACACAGAGATGGCATTCTCAGCATCAGGAATGACCAGCTCACTGAGAAGGGACATAATGGAAGCTGGTGTGCTTGGCATCCAGTGAGCAGGCAAGATGTGGTGTGGGATGACAGGAAGGCAGGAGGCAGAAGTGGAAGGTCATTTTAGGTCATGTGAAGGAGTCTGGATTTTATTCTAAGTCTAATTGGAAGCGGGAAAGTGATATGATCTGATTTACATTTTTAGCAAGATCCCTCTGGCTGTTAGAAAATGGGCTGGGAGGCAGGGTGGGACTTAGTAATCACATTCAGGGAGCAGATGTGGTCACTCGTAGAAAAAGGAAATCCTCTAGAATAACCTGAACAATATAACAATCACACTTTTGATACCACCTTTTTCCTGTTGTCAAGAGAGCAGCTGATTCATGAACATCTTTTGTTGTCTTGTAATAGCAATAGCAATTTCTCTTTAAAAAACATATTTATTCTGCTTTGCAACTTGCTTTCTAAAAAGTTAACATATTATGAGCATATATTGAATTTATTATTTTACTACATATTTTTTGATGGTTGCATATTATTCCAGCATATTGATATGTTTTTGTGAAATAAACTTTCACTATTATAAATAGTGCTGCAATGCTCAATCTTAAAGACAAAACTTAGTGAATATCTTTGACATTTTCCTAAGAAAAAATTCCCAGTGATAGAACTGCTGTTTTAAAGAAAAACTTTCTGGAACCTTTCTTTTGATGCACATCGCTAAATTCTGCTCCAAGAGTTCTTATTTATTCACACTTTTATCAACTTTTTCCAACACAGAAAATTATCAAATTTTTTAAAGTAAAATGCTGGTCCCTTGATAGCTATGAAACAGTACTCTAATTTTTTGGTAAATATAACATTGCTCAAAAAATAAATTCTATTAATTAAAAAAATCCTTGTGCCACTTAATTTACATTTTCTGGTCTAGATGTTTACTTTTTCCTTATTTGCTCAGGCATATAAGCAAGGCATATAAGCTCAGGCATATAAGAGAGGCAAAAAACTAAATTCAGATCAAATCAGAATTTCTTTTGAGTTGCAAAACTTCGTGAAACTGGAACCAAGCCTTAACCTTGACCTAAATTTGAATACGGTACCCAAGGCAGCATCCTGTGAATGGGTCTGTTTATCCTCTGAAGCTTCCATAGACATGTGCTTGTTTTAGGGGAAAATTTAGGAGAAAAGGAAAAGGAAATACAGACAGGAAAAACAAAACAAAACAAAACACCAGCTCTCAGATTTTACTTATCCTCTTCAATCTTTCCTATCAAACTTACGTTTCCATTTTTCTTATACACAATTTTTTTAAAAAGCTGGGTCAATTCAATACCTGCTGACCACTTACACCATCCCAGGCCCATTGCTGTGCCCAGGGAACTCAAAGGTCATTCAAAAACTATCTCTGCCCTCGGGATTTCAGAATGTCATGTGGGAGATAAGCTAACGAAGTTGAAATGAGTGTGATGAGAGCAATGTTAGAAAGTTGCAGGAGGCACACAGGATTCATCAAGAGGGCAGGAGGAACTGTGAAAACCAGCCCTCCCCAGCAGAGACCAAGCCAGGAGTCAGCTGTGGTGAGGTGAAGACAAGTGCCTTGAGCTGGTATTGGAAGGAAGGGCATGAAACAGCCGAGGGGTAGAAGTGGAGAAAGCAGAGAAGAGGCCAGGATGGAACAGTGAAAAACACAAGACCAGGAAGTTAGCAAACCATGGCCCACAGGCAGTCCTCTGCTTGCTTTTTACAGCCTTCCAACTAAGAATGATTTTTACAATTTTAAGTGTAAAATGCAAAAAACAAAAGACTATTAGCCTCTCTGTGAGCACAGTTACTCAATTTGGCTTTTTTTGCACACAAAATCTAAAATGTTTGTTATTTGGCCCTCTGTAGAAAAAGTTTGCCAATCCTTAGTGAAGAATTTTGTGTTCTATGCTCAGACTATTGAATTCTATCCTGTGGGTGACAAATGCCATTAAGCAGAGGATAAACATGTTCTGTTTTGCATTAAAAACAAAACAAAACCTCTTTGGGGATAAAATGTAGAAGTAAACTCAAAGGGAGAGGCAGGCTAGAAAAACTAGTTAAAAGCCTACTTCTATAGTCTAGGAAAGGAGCAACAAGCAAAGAAGGGTAATTATTTTCATTAGATGCTTAAAAATACATACACCATTTTTTCTAATACATAAGTGAAAAAATCTTGGATTTGAAGAATAACTTCCCCAATCAAGGCAGCCCTTCTTGGGGGAGGAGAAGAGAATTCTTAAAAATGACCATGACCCTTGACTCTACCCATAGAGCCTAAACACTATTGCCACTACACTGCAGCCACTGGACATGGTCATTCTTGAAAATGAAGATGTCCAGAAATTAAAACTCTAGATTGTGTCAATGTCTATACAGAGCTGATGAGGAAAAACTCAACAGGATACAATTAATAGAAATGGAACAAATATTTAAATTCTTGTTCAAGCCATAATTGGACACTGTTCCCTCCTCAAAGTAGTCCCTGTAGGGTACCTCAAATTGTAGCACATAGAAAACAACCTACACTTCCAGGGCATGGATTTGACCCTATCCCTGCTTTCCTCATTAATTCAGACTAAAGAAGAATAGGATAGTGTTTTAAGAAACTAAATGACAGGGTTGTGGACACTGGGGCTAAACCACAATGCAAACGGCTATTTTCTCTCAAGCTTTCCTGGAAAGCAAGAGAAGTATGTGGTCTGCATCCTTTTAAAATGGCACAGTCTAGACCCTGTCCTTAACTGCATTAACTGCATTCCTATGAGATGGAAAGACTTTAAGCCAGCAAGATGCAAATTTCTGGGTGTTTCCTTTGCTTTCTTTTCAGTCTTTCTGATTGGCAAAACTGGTCTCCAAAGCAGAACTAGACTGATGCTGGTGAGGATGTCCTGCCTTTGCTCCAAGCTCATGAGGAGTCTAGATCCAGGCTAGAGTTCAGTGTCATTAGCACCGGCTGGTTCAAGCCATGCTTCATGGGGCTTCTGGAATTCCGGCAAAACCAGGTCAGTTGGCAAGAGTCTATCCCTGTTCCTCATGCATTCAGGTTGATCAGCAGTGACTGAGAAGCCTCTCTTGCCTTTGGAAGGCTCATAGGAAGTGGAAGATTGAGGCCCTCCTCACACAATCTCACATCTAACGAGGCTTAGTTCTGCTCTGGTCCTCGTCCAGGTCTCCTCGCCCTCTGTGGCTGCTGGCAGGTGTTAGGCAGCTTTCTGGTGGCCATTTCTTTTGATAACCATCTTCCTGTGTCCCATTGATGTCCAGTCACTCTCGTGATTCTCTATCCACCCTCCTGACTTCTTGCAGAGCCTCATGGAGAAGTTTCTCACTGAGCCCTCTAAGTGATACATCTGTTTGCATCTCCCTTCACAGGCCCTCAGTGGCCTGATAAAGAAAATATGGGAAAAACATGGGGGCAATGATCAACTCTGATTTTCTTGTATGTTGAGACCTTGTCCCTTCTGTGGCTTGGGGTGTGTCTTTACAATCCCTAGGTGTGTTTTTCTATGATAATGTAGGTAAGCAACACTTCCCTATATGTCCATGCCAGCCTACAACCTCTAATCCTTCCCCCTGTGTCTCCTAACATACAGGACAGAATTGCAAATTGTATGAATAAATAACGTTAAGTATCTTATGGTTCATTAGGGAAATTGGAAAGATTATTCCCGCTTGTTACAGATTTAATTACGACTGTGTGGTGTGACAATTGGCATTGGAGAAGGTAAATCAGAAACCATAGAATGGCCTCATATTACTCATCTATCTAATAATGTTGACCTCACTGAAATAGCCTGTAATGAAGACAAATGTACTGTTTGTAAATTTTAAAGTGAAAATGTAAAGAAAATTGATCAAACACTACATATTAGGGTAAGAAAATCATCAAAAATTTGAACTCCCTGTAACCGGAATTAAAGAATTGAAGTTAACCATTATTCTTCAAAAACTTTAGTTAATAAAGCACTGTAATAGAAAAATGCAATATTGTCCAGTAATTGTTCTGGATTTCTCAAGAAAATTGATGAAAGCACAAAGAGAGAGAGGTGTGGCAGAGACATAGGAGTGGATGTGTTCAGAGCTGAAACAAATCACCCCCAAAATTTAGTAGTTCAAAACAACAACCACAGTTTATTTGTTCATGATTCTGCAGTTTGGACAAGAGGGACCATGGCGTGAGCTGGGGTCTCCACAAGGCTCTATACCGCTGGGAGTTGGAACACCAAAGATGTCTTTGCTCCCATGTCTGGAGTCTGAGCTGGGCTTGCTGGGCTTCTCTCTCCAGTGGGACAGTTAAACTACCTGAACCAGAGCTCAGGGCTCCTGGAGAGGGAAGGGTTCTTAAGGAACAGAGCGCTCTATTATATTCTATTGATCAAAACAAAGTACAAAGTACAAGGTGAGATTCAAGGAGTCAACTCCACCTCTTATTCGGAGGAGTGACTTGTGGATACAGAGATAAGAGGATGTACTGGAGACAACCTACCACAGATGCTTTTGTGTTAGAGCACTGATGAAGACCCTCTCCTCAACCAAACTCCAGTCATCCTCCCCTAAGCAGTCTTCTCAACTAGGCCTCAACCTTGGCCTGTAAGAACTGCAACTTTCAGCATAAACAATTCTGTCTACCCCTCACCCATCCCCACTAAGAGGCCTGAACAAATACTAGCACAGTTTTTGTCAGCTCGAGCCCATGCCCCTAGGGTGATGACCCCAACCTCCATAAATGCCCACTTAGAAAGCTCAGCACTGCCAAAAGAATTTACTCTCTGTTTCACCCAGAACCTGATTTCAGGCCTCTGACTTCCCTTTCCTTAGAGCATTGACTTTAGAAAACTTGTAACTGTAAATTCTTTCTTTGTGTCTCTAAGTTGCATCTTCTATAACCCAGAAATGTCTTTCTTAAGAACCTAGGAGCCATTCCTTTGAAATTTAATCATCAGGAAGGATAGGATTCCTGTCTCCCAGTCTTTGTGGATGGGTAGGAGCCTATTATAAGCACCAGTTAGCAGACACAGATGGCCAAATCTCATGGACCAATCGCTTTCCTCTCCTAACTTTTTGTAATTTTCCACTTTCTGTCTTTGCTCAAGTTCCCATTGGCTCCTCCTCCCCACTCCCTCAGTCTCAGTTTAAAGTGACTTTCACCTTTGCACAGATCAGAATTGAGCTCCATCTCTCCTCCCTACTGCAGCAGTCTAAATAAAATATGTCTTATGATTTTCAACAAGTGTCCAGTTAATAATTTTTTTGACACTAACCTTGATGAAAGATGATTTTCTCTTGTAATTACATTGAGGATATAGAGAAGTAAACAGAGCTGAGATGTATTCAGAGGCTGATCAAAATTTTTAGAGGCGAAGGGAAAGAGAATGCATCAGAAGTCAAAGATCAGGTTCAAGATTCAGGCTTGAGCAACTGCAGAGATAGGGGTACCGTTCATTGAGACTGGCAACATGAGGAGAAGGGCAGATGTGGGGTTAGTTCAGACATGCTGACTTGGAAAAGGCTTCCAAATGGAGAGGTCCATTATAGGCCATTGGGTATATGGATTTGAAGTTTTGAAAAGAGATGAGTTGCAGGAGAACATCTTGAACCCTTAAACATTCCAGGAACTAATTAAAGCCATGAGTGTAATTGAGAAAAACTAGAGGGAGTGTTCGGAAGAAAAACAAATAAAGTCTTCAACATTTGGGGGTGAGAAAACTAAATATTGAATGCAAAGAAAACTGAGAAGGAGCAGCCAGAGAGCAGGCGAGATGGAATTGATCCACAGATGGGCTAGACAGAGTATTGCTAAGCTTGTATCATGGCATGGGAATGCAAACCATTGCAGAAAGTGAAGGGTGTTCTTTCTGAGAGCTTGCAGTGACTCTGTGAACTAAGGAAATTTAGACTGCTGAGAATGAGAGCAGAGGAAATTGGATAGAGGAAAGTAGAAAAGGTTTGAAATATCTGTTATAGGAAATGAGAGCAAAACCGAACCAAGTTCAAGGTTGTATTATCAAGACTCTACATCAGATGGTGTAAAGATGGAAATGAACACAGAATTGGCTGTCCAATATCCAGGATGGACAAGACTAAGTGTTGCAAAGAAAGAGAACTAACTATAGCACTGAAACATGGAGTCTCTCCATATATCTTCCCCCAAATAGACCGATATATACACAAATATATTCTTTATTCTTAGAGAGAGATTATCTGTCTAGAGGTTGGGAAACATGTGGGAAATGAGAAATCCTATTTTTTGTTTTTTCCGTTACTATATTAACATTCTCCAAATCACATGATTTTCCCTACAGTGAAGAGCAGCTCAAGAAGTTTGTTCACGTTTTTATATTCATCTGTATGATGCCAACATAATCAATCCTAAGCAGAAGATTTTTCTGTCCCCATAAGCTGCCCTGCTCTTCCCCAGCTGCTGGTAGGGCTTGGGTATGTGCCCAGTGTTCAACTCCTGTAACCTGCTCTTACAGAGTGCAGAATAGATGCCTTAAATCAACAGCAAATATTGTGAAATGCCTATTACATGCCAGCGCTCTGCTTCCTTACTCCTAATAGCTGAATGTTTCAGTTCTTAGTGTTAAGGGTATTAAAAAATGAACCTAAAAGAACTGTTTAGATGGGATTTACTTTAGCTGCTAATTCATTCCAGACACAAGGCTAGAAACATTTGTGTTTGAAGGCCACATTTGACCCTTAACCTGAATTTATCTGTCCTTGGAGAAAGGATCAAAAACCAGAATACTGAGATAGTCCCAGGAATGTGAAAACACCATGTCACACTGAAAGCTGACTTAGCCACAACATCTGAAGAGGGTGTAGGAGAGAGAAGTTTTTGTGTGGAAATCATCTCCCTTGTGCCTTTGCCCCTTCTCTCTGTCTTTCTTATTGACTGACAGTAAATATGGACCAAATGTACACTGTTTTAGTATTTAGTGACTAGAATTACATACTCCTTTTTAAGAGTTAAAAGGTGGCCTTCAAAACTTATTCCTCAGTGTCCCTTAAATTTTTTTCTATAGCTTTTTTTTTCATATGGCTCATAATCTGTGAAAGAAATGCCCCATTTCAGTACCAGACAAGAAAGTTCAGATGAAACTTGTTAAATGATCCAATTTTTAAAGGAAAAGTTGGCAGGAGCTGATGTGTCCAGATTGTTTTCTTTTTTTTTTTTTTCTAATTAGCCTCATGGCTTCTTTGAAAACACACAGGGCACAAACATGATTTCAAATGATGTCAGCTGGTAGACAAATTTGCTTTCCTTTGTGTGTTACAATATTAGTATATTTATCTAAATCGTAAATAAATATGTTTGTCTATTAAATGTAAAAAATATTGAGGGCAGGCCGGGCACGGTGTCTCACGCCTGTAATCCCAGCACTTTGGGAGGCCGAGGCGGGTAGACCACGAGGTCAAGAGATCGAAACCATCCTGCCGAACATGATGAAACCCCATCTCTACTAAAAATACAAAAATTAGCCAGGTGTGGTGGTGGGCACCTGTAGTCCCAGCTACTCGGGAGGCTGAGGCATATCCTCTTCTGAGGAGGATGGCGTGAACCTGGGAGGTGGAGCTTGCAGTGAGCCAAGATAGCACCACTGCACTCCAGCCTGGGTAACAGAGAGAGACTCTGTTGCAAGAAAAAAAAACAAAAACAAAACATACATACATACATATCTATCTATCTATCTATCTATCTATCTATCTATCTATCTATCTATCTATCTATATAAATTGGTGCTGCAATGAATATATGTGTGTGTGTATTTTATAGTAGAATGATTTATATTCCTTTGGGTGTATACCCAGTAATTGGATTGCTGGGTCAAATGGTATTTCTGGTTCTAGATTCTTGAGGAATCACCACATTGTCTTCCTCAATGGTTGAACTAATTTACATTCCCACCAACAGTGTAAAAGCGTTTTATATATATATATGTGTGTGTGTGTGTATATATATATGTATATATATGTGTGCATGTGTATATACATATGTGTATATATATGTGTGTGTATATATATATGTATGTGTGTGTATATATATATATGTATGTATGTATATATAGAGAGAGAGGGCAAAGATAGTGACTCTTAAATTAGATTTTCATGGAACACCTAGTATGGGTCCTTGATCTTAAAGAGCTTCATAGGATAAATAAGTATTATGATCTCTTATTTTTTAAGCAGATATATTTTATTTAGACCACTTAAGAGTGCCACCAGCTCCACAGATATGGTAACTTTCTGGCTAGAAAGTAGCAAGTTTTATTTTCCCAGAATAAGGCTAAAGAAATAGCTTTGGCTGGGCGCGGTGGCTCACGCCTGTAATCCCAGCACTTTGGGAGGCTGAGACGGGTGGATCACGAAGTCAAGAGATTGAAACCATCATCTGGCCAACATGGTGAAACCCCGTCTCTACTAAAAATATAAAAATTAGACAGGCATGGTGGCGGGCTCCTGTAGTCCCAGCTACTCGGGAGGCTGAGGCAGGAGAATCACTTGAACCCAGGAGGCAGAGGTTGCAGTGAGCCGAGATTGCACCACTATGTTCCAGCCTGGTAACCGAGTGAGACTCCGTCTAAAAAAGGAAATAGCTTTAATTCTTTCTGGCTTAGTTTTCTGCTGGAATTGTGGCTAGAAAGATAATACTATTAAGAACTGATGCTTGTTCAGTGATGGTTATGGACCAGACACTGCTACTAGTTCTCGGCATGAGTAGCCTCACTTAATTCTCCCAACAATGTTATGCACCTATGAGACAGGTGCATAATAATGTCCCCATTTTTCACATAAAGGGACAGAGGCACAAAGGCATTAACCCTGTGACACTGTGGAGCCGAGTCTGTGCTGTTAATTGGCTTCTGGTGCTGCCTCTGCCTGCTGATGAGTATGGCACAGTCATCACCGGTAAGGATGGCCCTACCTACATATATATAATAAAATGTGGAAATGTGACAATAGAGATATGTGCTCTGTGTTATAGCAACTCAGAAGAGGATATGCCTGATGCAGATGGGGGAGAGGGTGGTCTGAGAAAGTTTCCTGGATGAGGAAATTGCTGAGTTGAGCCTTAAAAGGCTCAACAAGCCTTGCATGACCAGAAGTCATGAAATACACAGAGGCGGGGAAGCGCATCTGAGGCAGAGAGAAACACGAACCAAAGCAGCCAAGGGAAAACTACGCATAGTGGTGCATGCAGGGATCAACACATTTCATCAAATTTAAGATGCATTGATTGTAAAATCACATATGTACCATAAAGAAGGAGAAAGGCCACCAAATTACCCTATGATTCATCATCAACTGAAGTATGCATCTTCGCTTCAGAGAAATCAAAATGTGAAAAAATGTGCACCCTAGACTAACGAAATATGGTACAAATAGTTTGGAATAACTAGCAATTTTTTTTTTGAGATGGTGTTTTGCCCTTGTTGCCCAGGCTGGAGTGTAATGGCATGATCTTGGCTCACTGCAACCTCTGCCTACAGGATTCAAGCAATTCTCCTGCTTCCCAAGTAGCTGTGATTACAGGCACCCGCCACCACGCCTGGCTAAATTTTTGTATTTTTAGTAAAGACAGGATTTCACCATGTTGGCCAGGCTGGTCTCGAACTCTTCACCTCAGGTGATCCACCCACCTCGGCCTCCCAAAGTGTTGGGATTACAGGCGTGAGCCACCACGCCCGGCCAGGAATAACTGGCAAATTAAGTGAAAGGAAAAACAGAGGAGGTTGTTGCAAAACTCAGCCCTGTGGCAGTGGGGGAGCAGAAATGAGACCAGATTTAAGTTGTTTTTGAGCTCAGATTAACAGGATTTGGTGGCTGTTTGGTGTCTTCAACTTCTAAATAGTAAAAAGCAAAAGATCTATACGATCTCAAGAGAAATTAGAGTATTGAACTTCTAAATAGTTGTTATTTGTGGTAAGTAATACTGGGTTATCATCTTTTCTTTCTTTTTTTTTTTTTTTAATTTACTTCTATTTTAAGTTCCAGGATACATGTGCAAAACATGCAGGTTTGTTATATAGGTAAACGTGTGCCATGGTGGGTTGCTGCTCCTATCAACCCATCACCTAGGTATTGAGCCCCACATGCATTAGCTGTTTATCTTGATGCTCTCCCTCCCTGTACCCCATCCCCCCGACAGGCCTGGTGTGTGTTGTTTACCTCCCTGTGTCCATGTGTTCTCATTGTTCAGCTCCTGCTTATGAGTGAGAACATGCAGTGTTTGCATGCCAGTCAGAATGTCGATTATTAAAAAGTCAAGAAACAGCCCAGGCTTGGTGGCTCACGCCTGTAATCCCAGCACTTTGGGAGGCTGTGGCTGGTAGATCACCTGAGGTCAGGAGTTGCAGGCCAGCTTGGCCAACATGGCGAAACCTCATCTCTACTGAAAATGCAAAAATTAGCCAGGCATGGTGGTGTGCGCGTGTAGTCCCAGCAACTTGGGAGGCTGAGGCAGGAGAATCACTTGAACCTGGGAGGCGGAGGTTGCCGTGAGCTGAGGTCATGCCACTGCACTCCAGCCTGGGCGACAGAGTGAGACTCAGTCTGAAAAAAAAAAAAGTCAAGAAACAACAGATGCTGGCAAGGCTATGGAGAAATAGGAACGCTTTTACACTGTTGGTGGGAAGTAAATTAGTTCAACCATTGTGGAAGACAGTGTGGTGATTCCTCAAGAATCTAGAACCAGAAATACCATTTGACCCAGCAATCCAGTTACTGGGTATACACCCAAAGGAATATAAATCATTCTAGTATAAAGATACATGCACACGTATATTCATTGCAGCACCAACCCAAATACCCATCAATGATAGATTGGATAAAGAAAATGTGGTACATATACACCATGGAATACTATGCAGCCATAAAGAGGAACGAGATCATGTCCTTTGCAGGGACATGGATGAAGCTGGGTTTTCTATTTATATGCTCATGATATAAAGTTGCTTTTAAAATATCTAGTTAGATAGAGAAGGAGATAATCCATTTAATGGAAAAAATTAAGTTAATTATAACATGTGGCATGTGGTCATAATAAATTTTGTGAAGGTAGATCTGATAAAATTAATGAAGAATAACAGGGTTTTGGCCTGGAGGTATAGATATTGGAGTCTTCATCATGGAAACGGTAGATGGGAATATAGGGAATGATGATTTCACCCAGAGAAAGTATGCAGACCTTAGCTACAAACTGATATTGACAATAAGAATCTTCAAAATGAAAAGGCAAAACATTTACATTTATCCCAAAGCGGGAGAATCACCGTTAGCACAGAGTCTAACCAAAAGATCTCTTAGATAAATACAGCTTGCGTTTCCTGAATTGACATTGTGAGCTCATAACCTAAGTTTTGCCAAATGAAGTGTGTCTGGCAGTGCAGCACGCAGACTCTTAGTGAGCGTGGGCATTTCAGGAGGTGGTAGAAAGACGGAGGCTGACTCATTAATCAGTGAAAGAATCAAAGAGGTATCTTTAGAATGAACGGACAGTTCTGAAATTCAGCTGATTTCTAAGGTCAGTGGGTCATATCCACAAATATTTACTGAGCACGCACTCGGTGTCAGGTGGACTCAGGCATCAAGAAAAGACTCTTGGTGAGATTCCTGCCCCTCCCCCATTCAAACCCAAGCGGCCCAAATCCAGGGCCCTTACATGTGGACTTCATCCCATCTGATAACAGCAGCAATGATGTCACTTTGGCTTCTTGCCAAAGTCCTTCAAAACGCTCAAGCACAGGAGCCGACTGGAGGACAGTCAGTTGTAAGCGTCATTGCTTGCCAAAAACGTGGGTGGCAGGCCAGGCCTGCTTCCTCAGATCACACTCAGCAAACTCAGAAATCCAAGCTGTCATCTGACATTCGACTAAAGAGTGTTTAGATTCCATGCCAGGCTTGTGTTCTTGCTATGAGGTCTCTTTCCCTTCATGTGCAGACCTCTGTTCAGGAAGCCGATGTGACACCAGCCCCCGCAGAAACCACAGCTAATGCATGCTCAGGACCCCAGTATTCCTTTTGGAGGGGCAAGGAGTGTTTTGCCAATTTAGATAAAATACCTAAAGCACCAAGTACTGAATCAAATTGTCTGATTTCTTCTAACTTAATCCATGAAGGGGAATAGGCTGCACAAATGCTTCCTAAAATTGTGAGTTTGAGAAAAAAACTTTGCATTTTAGAGAAACATGACACAAAGACCAGGTAGACTTAGGCTGGGTTTGCCTAAAAACAAACAGCCAGTTATTGCTATAAAAATGATTGAATCTCTGTATGATTAAAAGAAAACTACAGATAGATAGGTAGGTGGATAGAAGGAGGGAAGGATAGATACATGGATAGATAGATACATGGGTGGATGGATAGATGGATGAATGGACGGATAGATGGATAAACAGGTACGTGGATGGATGGATGGATGGATAGATAGATACATGACAGATAGATTGATTGATTATGTCTAGCATGGCCTGGCACTAATTACTAAAATGCAAGTCAATAAAAACATAGGGGAAAAGTCACTGAGTTTGGCCTCTTGAGATCACTGCTTCAGTGTGTGGCATGGAACCAGCCACTCAATTTCTTGAGCCTATCTTGCCTCATCCATTAAATGGGGATAAGCATGTAGCCCTTGTGGAGTTAATAATAGTACCATGATTATTAATAGTAACTAAAATTCTACTGGATATCAGGTATTAGATTAAGAATGTTATATAAAGACTCTCAATTGGTCCGTAAGGCAATCCTGTAAGGGAGATTATTTTACAAATGTCCTTTTCCAACAAGAAAAATGAGTCACAGAGAGGTTTCCTAAGTTGTCCAGAGTCACATCCCTGGCTAGTGGGGAAGTCCAGGTCCATCTCTACCAAAATCTATGTACATTTTCACCACTGTGTCTGAGACACTGGACATAAAAATGTTTGGGAAACTGCCAAGTGAAATATGTAGCAAACGCATGCTAGTGAAATACATATCAAATGCATAAATATGTAAAATGCAATTCATTATCAACTAATAAGCACGTCTGGCTGGGGCTTGGCTTAATTCCAGGGAAAGCCAAATTCTGGTGCATGTTTGTATATAACAAATTGGGCTGGAGCCCCAGAAGTTGCTAGGGAAAGGACTGAAGTTTGGGTGGTGTCTTATTCTGGGGAGCTACAGAGATGTTCATTTCTCATCCTGCTGTCCCTGGCTTCAGGGCAGGATCCCAAAAGACAGATCTCAGCACTGGATGGAGAAGAAGGCAGTAGATTCAGCTTTCCTGCATTTGGAACTCAAAGGCAGTGATGTGAACCAATCATACCATAGGAGGCAAACCACAACATGCAAAAATGCCACTGCAACCCCAAACAGGAATTATTAGAAAGCAGAGCAAGGAGCTTCTCACTGCAAATCACAGGGCTGCAGACATTAGGGGAGAGTGATGGAGCTCACTCTCCATACCCCCAGCCACACACAGCCTCAATTTCATTTATTTCTGAGTTATTAGGTTGGTGCAAAAGTAACTGGGGCTTTTGTCATTGCTTTTGATGACAAAAAACTCAATTATTTTTGCACCAACCTAATTTAAGAAGATCCTGAAAAGATACACACGTGCACTTTGGGAGAGCAGCTATCAGCACCTCAGCCTCATAGCCCAGGCAATTCAAATGTGTACAAATGTGTGCTGTGAATGCAGCTCCACTATTACACCTCACCACACCTCTATTATAAACGTAATGTTGCTATTTTAATTAGATGTTATTATACATTATAGGCCTTTGCCGTCACATACGAATAACAAATAGCAGAACTTGAATTATATGTGTGTGTGAGATACGTGTGTGTATGTGTGTGTGTGTGTATGTATGTAAACATTATAGAAGGTACCTCCTGACCATTTAAATGCATTTCCCTGGAGTTAGAAATGACAATGGGAAGCTGCAGAATTCAACACAATCAACCCAGTTCATGGCTGTCCTGTTGGAGAGAGGCTTAGGTCCCTGTTCCCAGTTCTGCAGAACTTACCTGCCCCATCTCTACCTCTGTTCTTTTTTTTTTTTTTTGGTGGGGGCTGGGAGACAGAGTTTTGCTCTTGTTGCCCAGGCTGAAGTGCAGTGGTGTGATCTTGGCTCACCGCAACCTCCGCCTCCTGGGTTCAAGTGATTCTCCTGCCTCAGCCTCCTGAGTAGCTGGGATTACAAGCATGCGCCACCATGCCCGGCTAATTTTGTATTGTTGGTAGAATCAGGGTTTCTCCATGTTGGTCAGGCTAGTCTCGAACTCCTGACTTCAGGTGATCCACCCACCTCGGCCTCCCAAAGTGCTGGGATTACAGGCGTAGCCACCATGCCCAGCCCTCTACCTCTGTTCTAAGTCACCAATGGAAATGTGGAATTTTGTTCACCCATTCTTTCCCTTCCATCTTGCTCATCCTGCCCTCTGCTTCCTCTACCTTGGTTCAATCTCCATTCTGTTCACTCAGAGACATCCATTCCAGATGGGCAGACTCGCCCTACATACTCAGCCTGTTTAGAAAACTCTTCCTTTTTCTGTGCTTGACTGAAACGAGGGAGCCTCCCATGACTCCTCTCTGAGAGCTACGACTCACTCTCAATCTGTGTATTTCAGGATTAAAGGTAAGGCTTGCCTCTTTCACACTCCTTCCAGAGTTTAATAAATTCTCCAACTTCAGGTAAAACTCTCTAGTTTCTTTAAGATTCATATCAAACAGCTATATCTTTTTTGCTGGTCTTCATTCTTTTTATTTAATAATAATGTGATATTGAACATGTAGAGCTCACAGGTGTTCAAGGAACTATTTTATCTGTTTTTGTCCCTCTATAGTTCTTTCCCATCTTCTAAAAGAAGATGTAATAGGAATAATTATAATAATCACCATCATACTGATTTTATTGTCACTATATTAATTCCCCATTATTCCAAAGTAATAAAAAGCCTTAGTCACATTAAATTACCAGGCATGAATAAATTCGATGGCTGAATAGAGTCTAGTTTTGATTCAGAAATTAGACTGTCTGGTCTGATGTAATGTGCAGAGCCTCCGTCTTTATTCAAAGTCACAATGAGGCACCTTCACTCAGCTCCCACCCAGCCTGCTGAAGAAGGCTGCTTACCTGCAAGAAAGTTCTTCAGAGACCATCCTCGCTCACATCTGACTGCAGCCTGCTCCTCTGCACATTTTTGCAGCCCCTGGGAATCGTCACTCCTCCCTTAGCTGCTATCTTGCAGGCTCCATGGCCCATTCAGTCAGCCCAGTTGGACAGGACCCGATGCAACCAAACAGCAGCTCTCTCTTTGGGGCCACCATATCCAGTCTGTGGAAAATGCTAGCTCAGCTTTTTCCCTGACCAACTCTAGGAGTGCAGGCTGAAGCCAGTGCAGGCATCCCTCCTTTGGCCACTTCATCAGCAATTAGCCCTTTAGATCTACAGAAGGAAGCGAGACCCTAGTACCTGCTGTGTCTTCTACCACAGGGCTCACACAGGAAGCTCCCCATGTAGTTCTCTGGAATCCACATCCCCTTTTTTATGAATAGGGGGCAAGGGAGGACTTTGTGCGTGACTGTCTTTGGGGAAAGCCTTGGAACAAATGTCTTTCACTACAGGCAACAACCGATACTGCCATTTATTCTCTCCATATCTATAAGGAGTTTAAGGGCCATAGTTTGATTCTTATTTTTGTGTTGTTTTATATACTTTCTGTGATAATTTACACTCACTCAGTTTTCTCAATTTGGAATCTGATACCTAATGTCTTAAGGTCTTGACCTCTTGACTAAGTATTTCCCACGTGACCTCATTCTCACAGAAGAGTCCTGTAATTCTAGGAGATAGGTATTTATGATGATTTCCCACATGAAGAGAAGGAGAATGAAGCTTACAGAGCAGTAAGGTGGATTGTACAAGGTCACACAGGAAGTGACAGAGCTGGACTTTACACCCTGTGTCTCAGACTTTGGAGCCTGGGCTATGACTATGCTGCTTTCTATTGCTTCTTAAATGTGTTGACTCTTCTAGGTCTTTCTTCCTCAGTCACTGAAGTCTTTAGCACAAGACTTACTGATTTTCTCCCTCTGCTTCCTCTATCCTGGAAGTTCTGTGATCTCAAATGGCTTCAACTTCCCTGTTGGCCATCTATCCCATGGTGACATCATCTCCCCAGCCTCAAAGGCCACCACTTCGACTCCTCGTGGCCACTCATGCTTGTGGCCATCATGTCCTGTCCTCACAGCCCTCCCCTTCAGTGGCTGTCACAGTACTGTTCCTTGGGTAATGTCTAGATCTCCAGTTCCTTGATACTTCTAATGATTTTGCTCTATCAGTTCCCTCCTATGCTTTACCTCTTCCCCTCTCGAAACCAATGTCTTTCCAATCTTGCATGGCCAAGGTTTTAAAAAGAATTGGCTAATGTGCTTTTTCTACTCCTTTTAGTCAATTGGCAAATGCTCTCCATGGCCACTACAGTGGGATCATATTTATATTATACTCATGTGTTGCTTAATGGCAGGGATACATTCTGAGAAATGAGTCATTGGATGATTTCATCATTGTGCAAACATCATGGAGTGCAATTACACAAACCTAGTTGTGTAATAGCCCACTATACACCTAGGCTGTATGGTACAGCCTATTGCTCTCAACCTTCAAACCAGTACCACATGCAACTGTAATGAATAAAGTAGGCAATTGTAACTCAATGGTAAGTGTGTGTATCTAAACATAGAAAAGGTACAGTAAAAAATATGGTGTTATATTTGTGTCCATTGTCATATATGTGGTTTGTCCTTGACCAAAAAATCATTATTGCAGAGCGTGACTATAATTCTTTCTTCTTTAATCTCTGCTAATATATCTCCCTCTTAGGGAAGCCTTCCCTAAACCAATACAACTGGGCGGGGCACCTCTGCTAAATGCATCCATAATATCTGTACTTTCCCCCATCATAACATTAATCCTCACTAGACAGTACATTCCTTCAGACAGGGATGCTGTTTTACGCACCAAGAGGTCCTCTTCACTTTACGTGAGAATTTGACACAAAATAGAGGCTCATGAAATACTTGTTGGGTGGATAAAAGGATGAGCAATGCGGGATTCAACTAGGCCAACAAAAAAAACCTATCAAGAGACAGGTAGAGGCAAAGCTTTTGAGAAGGCAGCTTTGTAGAACAGCCCAGATGGAAAGAAAGATGTGGAACTTGGCCCTGAGTCATGACTGGGCATCTTGCAGGAAGAAATTGGGGGTGAAACACTAGTGAGCAGTTGTCAGGGCAATTTTTACTTCCCAGAGGAAAAAGGAAAACCAAAAGAAATGCCTCATGGTATTATTCATGAAAAGAGCTTAATGGCCAAGTGGGAACATTTGTTAAGGAAAAACTGAAAGGAAGAGTTTAAAAGCTAAGACAGCCTGGTGACTATTTTAGAATAGCTTGCTAAAAGTCCAGGACAAATGCATGCCAAGGAACTAAAAGACCTGGCACTTCAAGGAAAACAACAAAAGCACACATACAACTCTTCATGGTCAACTGGCAAAATAAAATAGGTTTTTCTCCTTCCATTTTTCAAAAATGGAAAGACAAGCTGAGTGAGGAAAACAGGAAGGCATACACTAGAAATTAGACATGCCCCCCAAAAAAGAATTTAAGGGAGTATTGGTAAGGGACTCCAAGGCTAAAAATAATAGACTCTTTATATCCATAAGAAGGGCAAGGTCAGCTAGATGCTCATGGAACTGGTTAAATAGATGCCATGGAAAGGTGGAACTTGCAGAAACTACAAACAGCAACAATATAACAATAGAAAACTTTCAGTGACTACCAGCCATATGCCAGGCACTGTACCAAGGATTTCGCATACAGTGCCTCATTTAATCCCCATAATTTACTGTTGTTGGTGTCCTTTTACAGATGAGGACACTGAGTCACAGAGAGAATAAGGGACAAAGTCACACAGCTGGCAAGTGACAGATTTGACAAATGAATGCAAGCCTGAGTCTAGAGTCTGCATACTCTGTGCCTTAGACTTTGGTAACAGATAACCAAACAGATTAGAGTTACTGGCCTAATTAATGGAAAACTCACAAGATGAAACTATCAAGGCAGACATAGACACTGCAGATAAAGACCAGATGGCATCCACATGAAAGTTCATTGAAATTGACAAACAGGCTGGGCACGATGGCTCATGCCTGTAATCCCAGCACTTTGGGAAGCTGAGGTGGGCGGATCACAAGGTCAGGAGATTGAGACCATCCTGGCTAACATGTTGAAACCCTGTCTCTACAAAAAAAAATACAAAAAATTAGCTGGGCGTGGTGGCGGGCGCCTGTAGTCCCAGCTGCTCGGGAGGCTGAAGCAGAAGAATGGCGTGAACCCGGGAGGCAGAGCTTGCAGTGAGCCAAGATGTGCCACTGCACTCCAGCCTGGGCAACAGAGCAAGACTCCCTCTCAAAAAAAAAAAAAAAGAGAAAAAAAGAGAAATTGACAAACAGACTCTGAGCTGGAGATGAACAATGTGATCTATGCCCTGCCCTGACTTTGCTTCCAGTCCCCAAACAAGCTCAGAGGGAACAGAGCAGTGAGTTTGGATCTCGGACCAGATAAGTTAGTACCACCTATAACAAAGTTAGAGTCACTGAGTATTTAACAACATATCACTTAGCCTAGAAAAAGCTACATGGTGTGTAAAAAAGAATGCATGCCTATCTTATCTACTAAAGCAAAGTCCATTAATTTCTCCCTTCAAAGGGTAAAAGAAAACTAATGACTTTGACAGATTTTGACATTATTTACTTTGCAGTTGAGACTCGGCCTTGTTCCAAAAGGGGCTTGAATAAAAGATGAATAAAATACAAGATAAATTAAAATAGAAAGCCATAAAAGAAAGGTAAGGATAGGGACAAAAATGATGACCAGAAATTGGGCTAAACTCTTGTTACATTGGTTCACGAATTTAGATTCTAAGTTTAGCATGTAAAGCACACACACACACGTGCACACACAGACAAAAAGAAACATTGCTAATTATACAATTTACAGTTTAAAGAGATGAAAACAAATCAATTGCCCGGGAAAATCTATTTGCTATTGATAACTAGCATCAGGCAGGAATTTATATGGGGGATTCTGGTGAACCGGACCTTGTGTGATATAACTAAAAACTTATCATCCTTACCATGAGCACAAAGAACAGCTCAAAGAACTATTTCTTACGTCTGTTCTCAATGAAGATGGAGAATATCAAAACAAAGCATTGCGTTGAAAATCCCATGGTGGGAAAGACTCTGATGCCTTGGATACAATTCTGTGTCAAAAATTATCATTTGTTTGAATTAGTAAAGAATTGTAAAATGGCTTAATTAGTTGTTATTTGACAGGCCAGATTAGGGGTAAGTTGTCAATTCTTTGAATACAGCACTCTTATCAACGATCCAGGGGGAAGTGTTCAGAGTGAAATTTTGGGGATTAGTGATGGTGGTAAGTGATCTGAAGTAGTATAGTTATTCATTTGCTTATTGACTGAATACTTACTAGATACTGTTATACTCCAGGTAAGCATGGCATTAAGTACTGGGGCTACATAGTCTTTATCTCCATGGACATTCCATTCTTGTTGATAAACTACAAGACTCTTTCATAGAGCTGGGCAAGAAAGCTGAACACTGTCAGATGCTTTTAATGAAAAAAGGCAGGGTGGTTGCCATTTGTGCGAGAGATGCATTCCTGAAAACCCAGCATCATTCAAGCCTAACTTTTTCCTAGGAACCAATGTAAAAGTGGAGTGAAGGAGCAAATTTAATTTTGGGACCATATAGTCTTACAACTGTGGTTAACATATTTTTGCTTTAAGACTGCTTTTTATTTTCTCAGCAATGTCTCTAATGCTTCCCTTAGTGCTCTCTAAAATTAACAGCACAGCACACTTTGGTAGTTTGATCTACTGCTTTGTGGTTTATCACATCTAACATGTTCCTAAAAGTGAGCGATTTCCAGGCACAATTTTCAGCATCAGCTCTAGCACTGCGACATAGTGAATATGTGGATGACTTTGTTAAAGAAGATATTTTTCAGGTTACACTAGTAACAATGTTTATTAAATAATAAATTATAACAATACATATTAAGACATCAACATAATGATGATACATATTGCTCAGGAATACTGATGCATGTTAACTGCAACATGCTTCATGGGATACTGACAAAAATGATATGTATATGTATGTATATTTATTTCCATATAAATCTATACTCTCTTATGGCAATGTCATAAAAACTTTTTACAATTGAGTCTTCCAGTCAGTTTTGAAATTTTTCAATTCTCAACACTTAAAAAAATAGGAGAGCTGTATACTTTATTTTGGCATAATGTAAGATCTTAAATATTTTGTACTGTAGTCTTTCAAATTTGCCTAATTCAAATTTAGGCCAAAAAAAAAAAAAGTGACTGCCTTGGAATTTAGAATAGTTACATATTAATAGTATAGAGTTAAAAGCTGAATTTTAGAGCCAGGCAGCCTTGGATGTGACTCCTATTTTTACCACATATGACTTTGGTCAAGATTCATATATCTTTATGCCTTAGAATCAGGAGCCAAGGATAAGGATATTGAAAAACAAAACAAGGGAGACAGGTCCCAGGAATGAACTACTGAAGAGTTGTGTTTCAGCCCTGTAGAAGTCTTTCTGTGTTCTTGGCCTTGATTTTCTGCTCTAAAATGCTATAGAATGTCTTTATTGGCATCTTCTTGAATCTTGCCTAAATCATCATTACTTCAGCTTAGTAGGGTTCCAGTGAGGTTTTTCTGTCCCTGCAAACCAAGCACACAATTCCTCATTTAGGACAGCATGATGTTCACTGCCAACATTCCTGTTGGGTCTACCTTTGCAGACAGAAAAGTCCCCTAACTAAATAATATGTGTGCGTGTTATGGAGGGAAAGAGATCATCAAAGAGCCCTAAAGAGACTCAAGCTAAAATAGTGTTGTTCTAACCGCTTGTTCTATGAGCACTCTGCCTGCTCTGTCACTGTGGTTCTAGCTGTCAGAGAGCTGGGTTCTGTTACTGTGGTTCCAGCTGTCAGGGAGCTGGGTGGTGGTTGCCCAGAAAGAAATAGCAGATTACAATCTCAGCTCTTTTTCTTTCTCGGGTCTTTGTAAAATGACCACTCGGTTTTCATATTTTAAGTTGAAAAGACTCGTACCCATTTATCCTTCCCTTGTGAAGGAATTGAAATCCACAAGGAACCTTCATCAAACTTGAATAACTTTGGATTAGACTGAAGCATAAAAGTTTAAATGTTGCAATGGGCAATTTTCTAATATGGTATGTTGAACATGACTGTACAATTGCTGTTAGAGGAAATTTTACAAATAATTGTAATCTAATTTATTTTTATTTTTTGCTTAGGAAAAAAACGTAACCGTTGAGATCAGAAATTCTAATCATGTGTTGTCAATATCCGCTGTCAGAGCCTCATTTTTTTGTCCTTTTATAGGGTATGATGAGACCTACAAAGAATAGCTTTCGTGGTTTTTCTTAAGATAGTCAACCAGTTGATCTTTCTGCTAGGGTTTGTTTGACTTGCCTCAGTTTATGAAGTTAAATAAAGACAAATTAGATTTTTAATATGTTTTCAACTTTATTAAATTGCTGTGTGACTGGAAATAGTTTTAAAGTAATAAAAGAATTCTGGGCCAGGCATGGTGGCTCATGCCTGTAACCCCAGCACTTTGGGAGGCCGAGGCTGGCCAATCACTTGAGGTCAAGAGTTCGAGACCGGCCTGGCCAACATGGTGAAACCCAGTCTCTACTAAAAATACAAAAATTTAGCCAGGTGTGGTGGCAGGCGCCTGTACTCCCAGCTACTCAGGAGGCTGAGGCACGAGAATCCCTTGAACTCGTGAGGTGGAGGTTATGGTGAGCCAAGATCGCATCACTGCACTCCAGCCTGGGTAACAGAGTGAGATTCTGTCTCAAAAAAAGAAAAAGAAGAAAAAAAGGAATTTTGATTTTTGATGTAGCCTAACTCACATTAATCTTATTTTCTAATAAAAATAGAAATTATCAATAGGTTTCTGTTAGTAATACGTCACTGGCACCAATAGAGATTTCATGAAGAGTTTATCTTATGGCTAAACACCCATAAAATTCACTGTTGCCATTTGGTCATACATTATTTTATTTTCTACAAAAATAGCCTGGATCTTTTCCCAGGTATGGAGAGGATATGGAAGATAAACATGGTTTCCAGGGTTCTTTCTTACTGATATTTAAAAGTGACTTACAAATATCGATTCCTATAGGTAGAGTTGCCAGATTAAGCAACAACAACAAAAATACAGTATGCCCAATGAAATTTGAATTTCAACTAAACAATGAATACTTGTTTGTAATATAAATGTGGCCCAGGCAATATCTGGGAAATACTTATGCTAAAAAAGTAATCATTGTCTTTTCCTGAAATTAAAATTTACTTGGGTATCTTATACTGCAAACCCGCCTGCCTGCCAAAGATTTTAAGTAGAAAAAATTCCCTGATTAAGGTCCTCAAGAGAGTGAATTCAAATTTAGACAGGATCTGGCCCAATTAAGTCATCTTCCATGTGGAGTCTCATGAAGTAAGCCATGCCTGTAAGCCTCCGTCTGCATTTCCTCAGATATTATCATTCAGCTCACCTTGTGTGAGGAATAGACAGGAAGAAAGGTGGCCACAGTTAGCAGTGCATGAAAGAGTTCAATGCAGGAATTATTTGAACAGACTTAGCCTGCATTATAAAGCAGACGGGAGAATGTTGTTTCCTGAGTATTAACTCAAAGCCAGAATATTCTGAGCCTATGGGATCACTTTATTTTCTTCATGCCTGTTCCAACCCTCACACTACAATCATACACACCCCCAGTGTACAAAACCAGTTTTTAAAAAAATTTTCAATTCGACTTAGGAAACTTCTACATACCACTTGTTTCTCTAGGAACTATGGCTTTGGCATTTTCCACATTTTGTATCCCATGATTCACTTGCCACCTTCAAAAGATACATTGCACCATTTGTTTGCCTATGTAGTCCCAGCATCAAAGCATCTATTGATAACACAGAGATGTTTAAATGAAATGAGTGTGATAGAATTAAAAGGGTATTCCAAATCTCCAATTCAAAATGGTAACTCACTGCTATCCCCATAACTTCTTATCTTTTAGTAGAGACGGAGTTTCACTATATGCTGGCCAGGCTGGTCTCGAACTCCTGACCTCAGGTGATCCACCTGCCTTGGCCTCCCAAAGTGCTGAGATTACAGGCGTGAGCCACAGTGCCTGGTCGATTTTATTTAATTTTATTTTATTTTAACATGGTCAGGTTTCATGTCATCGCATCCCCTGGAACCTCCTGAAAGAAAAGCAGCCTGTTTGTCTCCTCGGTCTGCCACATTAACCAGGATCGGTTTTAGCAAGGGACCGGGGAATTAGGCAGCTATTCCTTTCTATCCTCCATGCTATGCTATGAAGAAGGCAGAACACTGCACTTTTTTTCCCAGGGTCCCATAAGCATATTTCTATATTCAGAGACTCTAAATCTTAGTAGGCCACTGGGCACAAAGTGTGTTAGGCGTGTGCCACCAGTGGGATTTTCTCTTGACCAGCTGGGCTAGGCATGCACTGTAGAGCATGGTAGGTGAGCAACAGCTTTAAATAGCACTTAGAAAGTTTTCCAAACAACCCCAAAAACGTACAGCAGGTAAAAATCGGTGGCACTGTTGAAATCCGAATTGTTGATCCAATTGACTCCAAATGCCCCTTTGAATTTTCTGAGTCTGATTTTTAAGCAGCTCTAACAGCTACCATCTTAGGAAACTCTGTCCTTAGCTGGGTTATTTCCTCTTCCCGTTTTCATCTGGAAGTCTTTCTAAAAGCATTTCTAGATACAAATGTGACTCTTTCAAATGTAGAGTTAATATTTCATTTTGCTTACTTGGCTCCCAAGATAAGTAACCGCAATGGTACGTGAGATTTTCTCCTTTTACTGAAACTTTGCATTGCCAAGGTCGAATCAAACTTTTGACCCCAGAATCAGAGCAAGAGGGCAGATGGTAACCAGTTCAGTCCCCAGTAGCTTATGAAAACCAGCTTCTTCTTAGGAATATTTTTGGGAGGTAGAGCATCAAAGAGGAAGTTAACTGGACTCCTGAACAAATGAGTACAATATGAAGAAAACCTCGAGAGGCATTTGGTGTTCATTAGTGGGCATTCAGTAGCTGCTTTGTCATTTTTCTTGTTTGTCATAAAAAATAAATAGAGTTTAATAGATGATCTAACCTAGCAGGTTTTGGCAACAAAGTAGACTGTGTCCCATTATGATCTTGATGTGTATAATTTAAAGTAAGATGGAACATAAAACCATTTCCAGCACACATAGGGGAGTGAGTGACATAGATTTAGTCCCTGATTGTCCAGAAATGAAAACCAGTGCTGTCTTGGATGGCGTATTAAATCATGTATTCTGTTTTATGGAGTTTGGGCTGTAAACAGCATATTTCAGAATAATTAACCCTGTCATTTTTGACTTAAAAGTTTGTTTTTAAAAATAGGAGTGTTTTATGTAGAAGGCAGAAGCTTAAGTGCCTTAATAGATTGCATAAAGGCCAAAAGAAATTCGAAGGGCAGTTCCTGTTAACTCACAGGTCAAAATTACCATCAGTTAGTAAGAATTAAGACATG
The DNA here is from genome assembly GCF_029281585.2 of Gorilla gorilla gorilla. Lineage (NCBI taxonomy): Eukaryota > Metazoa > Chordata > Mammalia > Primates > Hominidae > Gorilla > Gorilla gorilla. The sequence goes on from NC_073243.2 coordinate 28,713,455, forward strand.
CCCAGCAAACCCAGGGGAAATTCTGTGCTTGATGGGAAAGATCTGGGATTCTGACCAGGGCCTCTCGCCTGCCTGGCCAGGGCTGCGAGGTGACCGGCAGGGCTTACAGAAGTTATGCCTTCAGCATGACACATTGGATAATCATCTCCTTGTCCACAGAGCAGCATCAGGAACGGATTAACCTCTGAGGCAATCTGGGGGAATCTTATCAGAGGACTGCTCAGATTTTCTGCCTGGTGGGTGAAGTGTCCTGATCGTAGACACCCCCAGGGGATTTTCTTTGAGCTATATTTCTTGATTTGCTCTCAGATTTGTAGCTATCACTTGGTTTTCTTTGTTCTCAAAATACAGAAATACCCACCATGCACATTAAAGAAGCCAGTGGCATTCCTAAAACTCTGAAATTTTGGAAGAAATCCTCATCAAGAGATCAGGACTCAGAAAAGCCTCTGCTCTGTCTCCTCCTCTCTGTTGCCTCTTGTCATACACAGAGACCATCTTCTTTTCTCCTGTCTTAAAAACAAATCCAGGCAATAAATCCTAGCTGACAGGACATCGTGATGTTTCCAAATGCACCGTATTACTGTTTATATAAATAAAAAGATCTCCAGTATCTTGCAAGAAGAGATCTGTCTAGCTGGCCCCATTTCATTCGTCAGATCAAAAGAGTGGGTGACATGCTGGATGGTCACCAACTAAGTGACAAGCTTGAAAATGGGTTGCCAACATCCCCTCACTTGGGGACTTGGTCGGACAACTTCTAATGGCACTTTCCTTTCAGATTCTGTGATTCTATCCTGACTACTTTTCCACATCATAACATCAGTTAGTCCGTCACTCAAGCCCAAGCATGCATAAAATTTATTTCATCTGGTATTTATGAATATGACCAGTATTTGTCCTCTCACAAATGGTCTTTTATGGGATGGAGAAATTTTGGGGGGAAGTTTAGTAATACAGCAAGAAAAGTCAATATTTACTTAGAAGAAAAGGCATACACACAAACACTGACCAAACAGCTACATTCACCCTTCCAAAAGAAAAGTCAGAGAGGAAAAAAAAAATTGTAAAGTTCATCCAGGGCCATTCCCCCAAGTTCCCCAGGTAACTGAGAACATCTTTCATCTGATCTGTTGATTGAATAAATTTGATTGACAGAATCCCAGTATCCTTCCTTTGAGCCAGCAGTGAGAACCCTGTGTACGATGAAGGAGAGCTTCATGTCAGCTATCTGATGTCTACAAAGTTTTGAATAACATTTCCTTGGCAAGAAAGATGATCTGGCCCTACAATTTCAAAAAACTAAATTTCTTCTTTCTCATACAATCTTAACACACTGCTTTTTAAAAATTTCTTTAATTTTTAATTTTTAGGAGTACATAGATACATAGATGTATTTATGGGGTACGTGAGATATTTTAATACAGGTATACAATGTGTAATTAGCACACTTCTGTGACATAAATATTATTGTTCCCCATTTTATCGGTGAGACATTTGTGGCTTGAGAGGCAATAATTTGCCCAAGGTCTCATGGCCTGTAAAGGGACTTCTGTTAAGGCCAAAGGTCATGCACCTTTTTCTTTCCACCACACCAGGGAAGTAGCTAAATAGTAATACATGGTTCAGGTAATCATTTTAGGGCTAGAGCTTCAAAATAATGACACTTTATATCACTCAAGCTTAGAAAGCATTCCGAATATTATTCAGATATTTTAATTTTATAATCTCATATATCAAGAATGGCAATTTAAAACTCAATTACCCAAAGTTTGGAAAAAAGTGACATCGTGTTTTAGTATTCTTTTTTTTTTTTTTTTTTTTTTTGAGACGGAGTCTCTGCCCAGGCTGGAGTGCAGTGGCATCATCTAGGCTCACTGCGAGCTTCGCCTCCCAGGCTCACACCATTCTCCTGCCTCAGCCTCCCGAGTAGCTGGGACTACAGGTGCCCGCCACCACGCCAGGCTAATTTTTTTTCTATTTTTAGTAGAGACAGGGTTTCACCGTGTTAGCCAGGATGGTCTCTATCTCCTGACCTCATGATCCGCCTGCCTCGGCCTCCCAAAGTGCTGGGATTACAGGCGTGAGCCACCACGCCTGGCCCATGTTTTAGTATTCTATTTCATTAATTTTACAATAGTAGTGATAGAAACTGGTTTTGTAAAAATTGGAAAAGAAATTGAAACCATACATAGGATTAGACAGTTAATCTTTGATCATAGTTAATCGCTTTTAACTGTTGTGTATCCTTTCTGAATACTCTTATGCATAGCATAGGGCCATATGTAATGTGATGTGTGTGTGTGTGTGTGTGTGTGTGTGTGTTTGTGAAAGCTTTTTAGTTTTTCACAAATGGAATCATTTACATATAAAATAGCCATACCCTGCTCTTTTCACTCAATAATATACCTTCTGTGCCCTTTCTACACCAGCACATGTTATCCCCCTCGATATTTGCTGGGGGCATAAGGGGTTTGAGGGACATTAATTACAGGAATGCTCACAGATACTAAAATCCACAGATGTTCAAATCCCTGATATAAAAAGTCATAGTATTTTCATATAACCTACCCACATCCTCCCATATACTTTAAATCATTTCTAGATTATTTATAATATCTAATAAAATGTGAATGCTATGTTAATAGTGGTTATACTACATTGTTTTTATTTATAGTATTTTTATTATTGTATTGAAGTTTTTTTATTCCAAATATTTTCACTCCGCAGCTGGTCGAACCTGTGGATGTATTGCAGAATCTGCAGATACTGAGGTCTCACTGTATATACATCAACATCGTTCTTTTGAAAACTATGCAGTACTGTAACTGACAGAATATTCCACCTGCTGATTCACATACAAGCTGGTTTTATTTGGTGGTTTGATTGACTGTTTTCTTATGTCAAAGATTGCTGAACTCAACATATATCTGCCATTACATGCATAGAACAAATTCCTACACATAGTTGGATTTACTGTTGGTGCATTTTGATTTTAATAGATAGGACCTTAATTAAACTCCAAATAATGTTTTACCAATAGACCGTTTCCAACAGTGCACAAGAAGATGTGTCAACCCGGACACTGGCCAACAGTGGCATATATTGACATTTTAAACTTTTACTATAGGTATTAATAGGTATTTCACTTACTGTCTAATTTGTACTTCTTTAACAGTAAGTGAAGATGAATATCTCTTTAACACTTTTTAATTTTTTTGTTTGATTATTTTAGATCTGTTCATTTTTTATAAAAAAAATTTAAGCGTCTTAGAAATATCACTCTGATGGATTTCTAAATTAAATTAAATTTGTAAATTAAACCCATAGTCTCTCACATGTGTTGTAAAAATATTTTCTGATTTTGATTTTTGTATTGGGCTTTGTTTACAATACTTTTAACTGTTTTAATTGACATGTAATAAACTGCACATCTCCAGAGTGTGCAATTTGATAGCTTTTGATGTATAAATACACCCATCACCCAATCAAGATAATGAACATGTTCATTACATTTCTTTATAATTCTCCCCCTCACTCCTCTAGTATTTTCTATCACTATATATTAGTATGCATTTTCTAGAACTTTATTATGAAATCATGCAGAATGTTCTCTTTTCTGTCTAGCTGCTTCTTCAGCATTCTTATTTGATATATTCATCTATTCACTGTTGATGGATATTAAGGTTGTTTCCATTCTTATGAATATTTGTTATAAGTTCATGCGTGGCCACATGCCTTCTTTGCTCTTAGATAAGTGCCTAGGAGCAGAATGGTTGGGACGTTTAGTAGGCATATGTTTAACTTTTTAAGAAGCTTTAAACTGATTTCCAAAGTGACTGTGCCATTGTACCTTACCAACAGCAGTGTTTGAGGGAGTTCCAGTTCCTGCACTCCTTGCCAGCACTTGGTATGTTCGGTCTTTCTAATTTTAGCTCTTCAGATAGGTGTTTATCTCATTGTGGTTTTTAGTTGCACCTCACTAATGACTGATGATTTTAAGCACCTTTTCATGTCCTTCTTTTACCCATTCATCTTCATCCGGTGTTTGTTTAGATATTTTTTTCATTTTCTTATGGGGTTGTTTTCTTATTATTGATTTCTAAGAGTCATTTATATATTCTGGATACAAGCACCTAGTTTGTAAGTATTTTATACTAGTCTGTAGCTTGTCTTTTTAAGAGAAGTTTTAGAGTTTTATAAAGTCCAATTTATTATTTTTTCTTTCATAGATCATGATTTTGTTCTTGTATCTAAGAAATCTTTGCATAAACCAAGAACACAAAATTTTTCTTCTATATTTTATTCTACAAATTTTATAATTTAGGCTTTGCATTTAAATGTGTGATCCATTTTTAGTTTATTTTTCTATATGATGCATGGTATGGATTAGTGATAAGATTTATTTATTTTTCAAATATCAAATTGATCTAGCATTGTTTATTTGGAGACTATTCCTTTTCCAGTGAATTGCTTTTGCACCGTTGTCAAAAGTCAGTTGTTTGTATATGTGTGGAATTATTTCTGAATTTTTCTGTGCTGTTACATTGACCTATTTGTTTATCTTGATGGCAATACTACGTTGTGTTGATTACTTAGCTTTATAATACATCTTGAAATCAAATACTGTTAGTCCTCCAGCTTTTTAAAAAATGTTTTAACTATTCTAAGTTCTTTGCTTTTCCATATATATTTCAGAAAAAATTTGTCAAACCTTAAGGAAAAAACTATTGAAATTTTGCTTTGAATTGCATTGAATCTACATATCTATATGTGGAAAATTGACATCTTAACAATGTTGTGTCTTTTGGGCCATGACAAGATACATTTTTCCATATACTTAACTCTCTTTCATTTCTCTCAGATTTCTTATTTAGCTTTCGGTATACAGGTCTCTCACATCTTTTCCCAGATTTATCACTAAGTATTTCATATTTTTATTCTATTGCAAATGGTATCATTGAAATGTTGTATTCTTCATTATTAGTCCATAGAAATACAGTTGATTTGTGTGTATTAATTTTGTATTTTGAAACCTTGACAACCTCACTTAGTAGATTTAGTAGACCTTGTGTAAATTTCATTGAATTCTCTCCATAGATGATCATTTTGCCAGCAAATAGAGTTTTTATCTGAATGCTTCTTCTTTTTCTTGCTTTACTTCATTGACTAGAACCTCCACTATAATGTTGAATAGAAATGATGAGAGCAGAAATCCTTGTCTTCTTTCTGACCTTAGGGGTAAAACATTTAGTTTTCACCATTATGATGCTAGCTGTAGGTTTTTCATAGATGCTGTGCTATTCTTAGTTTTCTGACAGTTTTGGCCAGAAATTGGTGTTGAATTTTGTCAGATGCTTTTTCTGCATCTACTGAGACGATTGTATGTTTTTTTCTCTTATAGAGAAAAAATGATGAATTGCATTAATTGATTTTTTTGAATATCATTAAACCAACCTTGCATTTTGGGGATAAACTCACTAATGATGTATTATACATTTCATATATTGCTGAATTTTTGATTGTCTAAAATAATGTTTGGAATTTTTGCATACATGTTTGTGGGTGGTATTGATCTGTAGCTTTCTAATACTCACTCCAAGGAGGTCTGGATCTCAGCCTGTAGGATAGAGTGTGTGTGTGTGTGTGTGTGTGTGTGTGTGTGTGTATCAGAGGAGATGTGGGGAGCTCCCTCCCTAAGCAATCTTTTTGAGTTCTACAGGGAGTGGATGCTCCTTACATCTGCTACTATATTTTTTACCTTTCTTTTTACTTCTTAACAGTCAACTGTTTCTTACTACAATGCCCAGAAATAGTTACTTATTTTTCATTTTAAATATTAATTTTCAGTTACATTGTACAATGATCAGAGAATGTATCTGTACTATATATCAGCTTTTACAACTTTATTGACTTTTTGCGGGGGTGGAGGGTAGTCAGGAATGACTTTGTGTTCCTTTAGAAATAGCAACCACCAGAATCTTTCTTTGTATTAGGGGCTAAAGGATAGATTATTATGTTTAGAATTTTTACTCTAAAGAGCCAAAGAATAAACATTTTAGGTTTGTGGGCCTTATAGTCTTTATTACAACTACTCAGACCTGCCACTGTCACAGGAAAACAGCCCGATTCAATAGGAAACAAATTAATGTGGTCGTGTTCCAATAAAACTTTATTTACAAAAAACAGGCTGCTGCCCCCTGGTTTAAAAGACAGCTGTGCATAAGTTTTAAGTTCTAAAGGCAGATGAGAAGGATGACCAAGTGTCTTCCTTCTTTTTTATATCATGTTTATTTACTAGATATGTTTTCTGTCTCTTTTGAAAGTACAGAGAAGCTGATAGGGGGCACATTGAGAAAAAGCAAACAAAGCATTTCTGAGCAGACAGCGCTTGTTTCTTACAAATAAAGGTGCCAGGCAAACAGTCAGGCTTTATTCTCTCTATCCATTTTCCCACTAGTGAAGTGACTCTCAAGTACTTCAGTACGGGGCTGAAGTACGAGGCCTTTGTACTAAAACTTTTTTTTTTTTTTTTTTTGAGATGGAGTTTCACTCTTGTTGCCCAAGCTGGAGTGCAATGGTGCAACCTCGGTTCACCTCAACCTCCACCTCCCAGGTTCAAGCGATTCTCCTGCCTTAGCCTCCCGAGTAGCTGGGATTACAGGCATGCGCCACTATGCCTGGCTAATTTTGCATTTTTTGTAGAGATGGGGTTTGTCCATATTGGTCGGGCTGGTCTCGAACTCCCGATCTCAGGTGATCCACCCGCCTCGGCCTTCCAAAGTGCTGGGATTACAGGCGTGAGCCGCCGTGCCCAGCCTGTGCTAAACTTTTTGATGTTGGGTTAGTACAGTGGTAAAAGCATAAACTTGGATTTGAATCCTGGCTCTAAAACACATTAGCTGTGTACCCTTGGGTGAGTTTTGTGATCTCTCTGAGCCTATGTTTGAAATATGTAAACTGATTATAATAACGCCGACCTTGTGTGGTTGCTTTAAAGATAAAATCAATAAATGAGATAAAGTCCTCCACACGTAACAGGAACTTAAAAATATGGTTTCGCTCACCTTTTATATATACATCCACACATACTTCTTTTGCTTTCCTTTTTTTTATTTTTTTATTTTTTTGGCCAGGCTTTCTTGGGAGAAATCTGCTTGCCTTTACTAACTACTGTTTTTAACTAGCGGTTCTCTCTCCCACCTCACAGCAGAGCAGAACTTGTCCCAAGAACGCTGTCTGAGCTCCTTTGGCTGAAGCAAGTGTCTAAAACTCCCATTACAATTTTATTTTTAGGATGTTTACTACGGGCCCAAGATGAGGTGTTCAAAGGCAACAGGAAGAAAATTTTAAATCTGTGTAAATCTCACAAGTGACAGGGTGAAATTGTCTTTTGTGTACATTTGAACATGGTGAAATAAACCTTATTTTTTTTCTTTCATTTCAACAATATTATTTCCATTCATATGATCCTTCTCTCAATGTTTTATTCTAATCCTGAAAAGGAAGCTCTTGGGTTCTCCTGGGTTAGACTGACGTATGAATATATGTTTGAGTGTATATATGTACATTCTATTCTATTCTATTCTATTCTATTCTATTCTATTCTATTCTATTCTATTCTATTATTTTATATATATGTTTGTTTCTGAGCTCATATGAGAGTAAGTTATAAACAACTTAATGCTTTACTCTGAAATGCTTCAGCATGTACCTATTAAAAAACAAGATTCTTGGCCAGGAGCGCTGGCTCACGCCTATAATCCCAGCACTTTGGGAGGCCAAGGAGGGCGGATCACGATGTCAGGAGATCGAGACCATCCTATCTAGCACGGTGAAACCCCGTCTGTACTAAAAATAGAAAAAAATTAGCCGGGCATGGTGGCGGGTGCCTGTAGTCCCAGCTACTCGGGAGGCTGAGGCAGGAGAATGGCTTGAACCAAGGAGGTGGAGCTTGTAGTGAGCCGAGATCGCTCCACTGTACTCCAGCCTGGGCGACAGAGTGAGACTCCGTCTCAAAAACAAAACAAAAAAAAACAAAACAACAACAACAAAAAAACCCCAAGATTCTTGCTGAAGGCAGGCAAGGGTTATCAGCTGGAGCATGCTCTCCAAAATGACTTAGCAGGATTCTTGCTGAAACTGGGGGATGGACAAGGATGGAGCCTGAAACCGAAAGTCAAAGCCCAGTTAAGAAGAGGACTTAGAGGAGCGTTACTAAAGTTTGGTCAGGGAGAGAGTCTCCATCGAAATCCACCATATTCTCCGTAACCAAACTGGAAAATGATTCTTAAGAAAGTAAACACTGGGGCCAGGTGCGGTGGCTCACGTCTGTAATCCCAGCACTTTGGGAGGCCGAGATGGGCAGATCATGAGGTCAGGAGTTCGAGACCAGCCTGGCCAATATGGTGAAACCTCGTCTCTACTAAAAATACAAGAAATCAGCCAGGTTTGGTGGCAGGCGCCTGTAATCCCAGCTACTTGGGAGGTTGAAGCAGGAGAAACTCTTGAATCCAGGAGGCGGAGGTTGCAGGGAGCCTAGATTGTGCCACTGCACTCCGGCCTGGGCAACAGAGCAAGACTCCCTCTCAAGAAAAAAAAGAAAGAAATAAAGAAAGAAAGAAAAGAAACATTGTTTTAATTCAGGCAGTTAACATTCAAAGTCCGCGAATTGTCTCAAAAAAAATCCTCTATTACTTTTTATTTTCACTTTGGAAGAGATCCTTTCTAATACTTAGCTCATGTTCTCTGCGGCATCTGGCCAGAGCCGCATACAATTATTTGCCCGCAATTAAGAACAGCACTGCTTCTTGCTTGAGCCTGTTTGGTTGGAATTTTCTGGTCCTAGCTCTTTATAGTGAAAGGTAAGTTAATTTGACAGAGCATAGGTCAGCCTCTGGCTCCCAATGACCTCCCTTTGCCAGATATCAGTTAGACTTTGTGACTTCTTTGCGTATGTATATTAAGATTTACCTTTTGCCGAGTACCGCAGCCCTTCCCTGGACTTGTATTTCACGAATGAGCGAGCCATCAGGTTGTTTTGGTAAAAACATCAAGGTGAGTTTTTTAAAGGATGATAACACAAAAGGGCATCCTCAGAGGTAGGGGATCAGCCTGGCTGGCTTGACGGTGGCCTTCAGTTGTTGCTTTTGCCGAACTATGAAAGGAGGCATAGAGAACGCGGTGTGCTGAGAAAAACAGCGACAAGGATTCCTTTTTGTTGCTGTTTCATCAGTGGTTTGTGGCAAGCAAACATGAGTAATCACTTAAATTGGTGAGGCTCAAAAAGGCAATTGAGCTGACCCGGAGTCTGATTTCCTCAGGGAGGCCTTCTGGGGAGCAAAGGTCAGCAACAGAAACAATAACTGAAGGCTCTGGGCCTCGCAGCTCACTGCGCTTTTCCATTCTGTATGGGTGATTTGCCAAGGTAAACTCTTCTGGATGAATGAGGCCTCTCCCCAGTCACTTTCCCTCCAGCTTTGACTGGAAAAGTAATCTCAGTGTAGGTAATGGGGGCCAGGCCCCTCTAAATAAGAAGTACCTACAAATCCAAGTCCAGGCATGATCCGATGTGGCAAATCTCACAAGTATAATCCAAATGTCTGCTCACTCGCTTTTCAACTTTGGTACTGTACTCTCACACAGCTTCCCCAGTTCTCGTGAAGCAATTTCAAATTCACTTATTTATTACGAAGGTTTGGAGGGTTGCAGGGAGATATTACACAGTAAGGGAGCTCCAGCTTTGCTAGCTTCTGTCTACTCCCCCTGCAAATTTCCCAAATTTCTCACTGTCTCCCCCTAAAAGAAAATCGTATGTCATTATCCAAGACAACTCAGCCTGACCCAACACCTACATTGAAATTTCTATATTGTATCAAAAAAAAAAAAGAGCCAGATAGTAGTTAAAGTATCTTTTAAAAAAAACAGTTTTATTCAGAAACTATTTATTGCAATAAAGGAAAAGAGACTTTCATATCTAAGCTCAACTCCAAATACAGCAAGTAAAAACTAGGGGGTTTATCGTCAAGGAGCAGGTTGGATGGATGGAAAATTGCTAGAACGAAACGCCAGGAAGAGAAGGGGAATTCTGGCTAAACAGACTTAACATGATTCTTGCTGAAGAGCAGACCAGGGTAATCAGATTATCACCTGGGGCATTCTCCCCAAAATGACTTAGCAGGATTCTTGCTGAAACTGGGAGATGGACAAGGATGGACTGTGAAACCCAAACTCAAAGTCCAGTTAAGAAGAGGACTTAGAGGATTTTTACTAAAGTTTGGTCAGGGAGACAGTCTCCATCAAAACCCACCATTCACTGTGCTTGGCAAGCACAATCCTCCATTAGCTTCTGCTGGAAGGTATGCTTTATGAGGGAAATCAAGACAGGTTGTGGTTTCTGTCTGCTAGAGCTTAGGATCCAGTAAGAGATCATGATTTCCATTGCACAATTAAGGATAACACAAAGCAGAAAGAAATATGCACTACAGCTTTTATAACTTTTCTTCTTTTACATCCGTCTTCCTTTTCATGCCAAACCAAGAAAGCAGACAACCTAACATCTTCCATGATAGAGTTAGGACCTTTGGGTTACAAGAAATGGAAACTCCAACACAAACCCAAGTGATTTAAGCTGGAAGGGGCTCTAAATGGCTCTGAAAGCTGGAAACTCAAGGAGGTTGAGCTAGCTGTAGGCACCACTTATTTCAGGGGTCAGGTCATGCTACCAGAATTATATTATTTATCTCTGGAGTTGTGTCCAGGGCCAAGTTCTAAGTGGCAGATCCCATAGCTTAAGGCTCACATGAAGTGGAGAAGAGTTGATTCTCCTATTCATCAAGTGAAAGCCTTAGAATTGTGAATTGTGGGCTCTGATTAATCTGACTTGTTCAATGCCTGCCCCTGAATAAATTAATATAGTGGGGGTGGGGGACGGGGATATAGGCACAAGGGCAAAGGATGTGCTGACTACTCTCACCAAGGTCATGCTCTACTCCTGAAGGTAGAGGAGTTGTCAGTGGGTGAAAGTAGGATGAAGGTTTTTTCCAAAGGTAAATTGACATAAGGCAGAGTGAACGGTTGCTGGGTGAGTCAGATATCTGCTACCTTAAGTAGTAGACAATAAATCACAGAGGGGCCGGGCGTGGTGGCTCACACCTGTAATCGCAGCACTTTGGGAGGCTGAGGCGGGTGGATCATGAGGTCAGGAGATCGAGACCATCCTGGCTAACATTGTGAAACCCTGTCTCTACTAAAAATACAAAAAATTAGCCTGGCGTGGTGGCGGGCACCTGTAGTCCCAGCTACTCAGGAGGCTGAGGCTGGAGAATGGCATGAACCAGGAGGTGGAGCTTGCAGTGAGCCGAGATCAAGCCACTGCACTCCAGCTTGGGTGACAGAGCAAGACTCCATCTCAAAAAAAAAAAAAAAAATCACAGAGGAATTATGTCCTAACTATGAAAAATTGAGCTGCCCCCAACACCCTCAAAGCAGTGTAAACTGGGGCCTGTCTTCCTCGGCTGCTGACAACAGTTTATCATTCTGTCTCTGGGATGGCACCCATGCACCTGAGGCAGCTGATGTTCAAGATTCCAAGGTGGGCACCCCATTTTCATAGCAGTTCTCCTCGAGCCAGCCCAGTGCTCACCACCCAGACAATCCCGTACCCCTAGCCAAGTAGCAGCACTCACAGGCTTTGCTTCCCTGACACGGGACAGAGATGATTCTTCTCCGTTGGGGCTTAACATACTTGCCCCATTTCTTCACCCAGAATTTCATCGCCCTGTGATGACACTCTGTGGGGTCAGGTTCAATGATTGACAGTAAAACTTCTTCATCCACAGTCTTTGTCCCCTTGGTTTTTATTTTGAATTAGTAGTGGGAGTCATTGTGCCAAAGTCACCATTGTTGCCGTCATCTACACTACTAGTAGCATTATTATTACTCTTATTGCCACTGCTGTTTTTATTGTTAAAAATGATGATCTGGCCAGGAACAGTGGCTCACGCCTGTAATCCCAGCACTTTGGGAGGGCAAGGTGGGCAGATCATGAGGTCAGGAGATTGAGACCATTCTATCTAACACGGTGAAACCCCGTCTCTACGAAAAATACAAAAAATTAGCCGGGCCTGTTGGCAGGAGCCTGTAGTCCCAGCTACTCAGGAGGCTGAGGCAGGAGAATGACGTGAACCTGGGAGGCAGAGCTTGCAGTGAGCCGAGATCGCACCACTGCACTCCAGCCCAGGCGAGAGAGCGAGACTCTGTCTCAAAAAAAAAAAAAAAAAAAAAATTACCATCTACCAGAAGTCAAAATAGGAAATACAGAATGAAAATTTAAACATGAATCTCCAATACTACCTAAGACAGAAAGACAATACCTTTGGCAGACCTAGTCATGAAAACGCATTTGCAGTGGGCCTTTGAAAGGGAGTGGCTATGTCGAACGTGAGTATTCTGGTTAATCAAAAGCTTTCTCCTAATAAATTGGTATCATGCTTCCTAGAGTTATCTCTCCTACATCTATCTAGAGTGAATTGTTCACCAGGATTCTGACAATACTTAGAAAACTGTCTAACTAGGCCTGAATAGAAATATCCTTGAGCTTTTGCCATTTGATTTTATTTCCGAATATTGATTATTTTGAACATTGCATCTTCTGCCTGTGTTTGTATCAGAGCTTCCAAGAAGTTCTGGGTATTTGATTATAAGTTCCTTGATGGTGTTTATAATGACTGGCTGCTTAAATATTTTGTGAACAAAACATCGTCTGGGATTTGCATTTAGATAATGGGGGTTTCTATCACGCCAGTATCTCCCAAAACAATCTAATGAAAACCTTTCCCTCTAAATCAAGTTTGCCAGATGTTTGACTGTATTATTTAAATTTAGTGTGGCTTTTGATGCATTAGGAAGGGAACCCTGAGAAATGTAAAGTTAGGATTATTGTATCAAATTTGAAAATCCCTGTGCTGAGCAGATGCTGAATGTTTTTTATCTATTTCCATAACTGCATTTAAAAGGCATTAAGTGTTGTGACCATGGGGTGGTTTTTGCTTGGTTTTCTTCATCAATTTTGTATGTAATATAATACATTTCAAACATATATTTTTATGGTATTGCGTTTAGGAAGGAGAAACTTATTGTTTTACATGGGACTCGTTGACAGCATGATGCCATGTTAATGATAACGGCCTTTAAAAATGTTCCACTTTCAGAAGCATTCCCATCCAAAGCTACACCCTTTAAATCATTCTCCTCACTGGCACCATCACTGTAGGAAAACAGTGCATTAACCTCCATACTATTATTATCACTAGTCTCATTTTATCCCAGCACTTATTCAGAGCCAACACAGCCCAGAATGTGGAATGAGATGGACCCCTGGGCCTCATTTTCTGAGCCAGATTACAAAGGCTTCCATTACCTGCTATGTTCAGGCTCTTATGAGTTACGAAGTCTGCAGCTGAAATTTCTAGGTCAGGTCTTGAGATTGGTGTCATGAAGAGAAACACAAAACAAAGCTTGAAGACTTCAAGACTTTTCATGGGGTCAGGGGTGCAAATAAGATTTTTGGAAGTAAGAATAGACCTAGAATGGTTGTTTTCACTAAAGAAAAAACAAACACAAGCACAAGCCTCCTCCCCCAGCCATCATATGTGTGAAAATGAAAAGAGGACATTAGAATCCAAGAAATGCATAGGTTAAGACGGTCTGTGAATAACTTACAAGGGAAAAAAAGGAAGAAAAAGAAAACCGCCAGTAGGGACCCTAGATTAAATAATTACAGGAGGGACATGGTAGATGATACCAGTGAGGTGTCAGCCCTCATTGAGAGGTGGGCACAGCAATAGCAATAACATCCGCAGCACAAGGCAGGCAGTTTCGTCTGCAACAGCCATTGTGGCTGTCGGCAATCACTATTGCCAGACATTTGTGTTACAAATTTGTGTGTATAAATATGAATACATGCAACTGGAGGGCCATCATTCTGTGGCCTCCACTTGAGAGAGGTCTCAGGCACAAGGTTTGGGAAATTAGCTTTCAGAGAAATAAAGCTTTATGAGAAAGAAAGATGAGACACTAGTGGTAAATAAAACTTAACCTCTGTGTAAGATGAGTGGCTTTTTATTTTTGGTTGTTTAAGAAACTACTATTATGGTCTGAATATTCACATTCCCCTAAAGTTCATATGTTGAAATCCTGACCTCCAAGAAGATGGTATTAGGAGATGGAGCCTTTGGGAGGTGATTAGGTCAGAAGGCAGAGGCCACATGATGGGATCAGTATCCCTATAAAAGAGACCTTAGAGAGACCCTCCACTCCTTCCACCATGTAAGGATGCAGTGAGAAGACGCCCTCTATGAGCAAGGAGGCAGCCCCCTACCCCCAGACACAGAAGCTGCCAGTGCCTTGATCCTGGATTTTCCCATCTCCAGACTGTAAGATCTAAGTTTCTGTTGTTTAAGCCATCAAGTCTATGGTATTTTGTTATGGCAGCCTGAACAGACTCAGACAGTCACTCTTTATTTTAATTGTACACATATTCAAGATTTTTCATTAATTTTTTTAAGGAAGGCTTTAACTTCTAAGGGAAAGAATTGGCAGATCAATAACAGAAGCAGGCTGACTATTTTGTGCTTCCCTCAACGGCCAACATAATGACATCTAACGAACAGAATGGAGTGGAGAAACACAGTTGACTGTGGCCATGGCATCCCCAGTGTCTCCTGAGAACACTGGACTTTCGGGACTTTCTTGGACTTTCGTCACAAGAGGACGTTCCTTCACTTATGTGTGGGATTCCATGGGCGCCTATTTCCCAGCCTGTGTAAGTCTCATCCCAGTACCATCTCAGGGAAGTACTTCACCACTTTCCCTGTTTGCCAGGGCCCTCTGGGAGAAAGGAGGTCATTGGTAACTACAGCAAATGCCTTGGCACCCCTGTCTCTGCCTCCATCCACTAGTGCTCTGATCAGTTGCAGAAAGTGGAAAGTACCCTCTTTCCCACCCAGTGTTTTTTGGGCACAATGGGCCTTCCCTGTCAAAGTGGGCCCTTTGTATTTTGCCATCACTGCCTACTCTTTTGAGGGTTGTATGAGGCTATTGCTATCGTGATGCTGTTGCAGAGAGTCCCAGCTGAGCCCAATCAGAATTGCATCGGCTGGCACGTGTTCATATACAAGGGACTTTTGGTTTTGGCAAAAGGAGGCTGGTCCTTGGATACTACCAGAAAGATAAGAAGGAAAGAGAGGCTTAGTCTGAGTCTAAATAGAATAGAAAGAGATGGCAAATTAACTTCACCAAGTTGTAATGCTAGAGGCAGAGCTAGGGTCAATGTCAGACAGCCCTTTCTACCAGCCTACATTGCTGCCTCCAGAACAAAGGTCAAGGGATTGTTTTACCTTGAGTGGATGAGACCTCAGATTCAGGCCTCAATAATTTTTGATAACCATATTGCAAGAGGAATAGTAATAGATTCTAGGGTCTTAAGAGGAGAGGAATCAAAAAAGTACAAACTAGGTCTTCTGCCTAAGAGTCAGAAGATGTAATAAGAAAGAGAAGAAAGTGATAGCTTTCTTCAAGAACTTACAGAAAGATTCAATGTCAATGTCATTGTAGGGTTTGCATAAATGGTAGTCATAAGGAAAACTCTTAGCTTTTGTTTTTTAATGAAGAACGTTTTATGTATGAGTAGTGAGTTTCATATCCTGAAATACATCCTAAAATCTATGCAAATGGATCCAGTTAATTACTTTTCAGGGATGTTTAAGAATTTCTCCAAATGTGGTTCATGGGCCAGCAGCCTCCCCATCACCTAGATCGTATGAGAATTGCAGATTCCCAGTCCCCTTCCCAGACCTACTGGGGAAAAGTCTGGGTGTGGGGCCCAGTAATCTGTGTTTCACAACCCCTCCTAGTTAATCTGATTCATGCTAAATGTTGAGACCCATGATTGTAGTGAAATAGTTGCATCGCTATCCTGCCCTCTAAACATTAGTCTCACCTTATTCTATGTGCTTATCACAGTGCTTGGACTATGATAGGTTCACTCTCCTTTATTGTTTGATGAATAACTGAATTCACTCTTGCTCCCAAAAGTGGTAGCAAGTTTCTCAAATGTGGTCCTTAAAGCACGTGTATCATTTTAACACAGACTGTTTGTTAAAACTGCAATTTTAGGCCCCTCCACTCCACTACACACACAACTTTAGGATCCAGATGTCTGGGGAAGGGCCCAGAAATGCTTATTTTAAATAATTACTATCTTTCACTCTTTTCTTCTTAAAAATTAACATCTTTATAGAATAATTAAGAAATACATCCACGTGGTACAACATTCAAGACATACAGATGAGGATTCAATGAAGAGTAAATCTTCCTGTCTCCCTATACCCATCTACCCAGGTCTCCTCCCACAATGCAAGTACAGTAAGCTGGGGGTGTTTGTTTATTTGTTTATGTATTTTTTTTTCAGAGATTTTATACTTAAACAAGCAATCTTACACACATATACTACAAAAATATATGGTCTTTCTGTCCCTGGAATTTTTTCTCTCAACTACATATCTGGAATATTCATTTTTGGGTGTTTTTTTGTTTGTTTGTTTGTTTGTTTGTTTTTTTGAGAGGGTCTTGGGGGTCTTGCTCTGTCACCCAGTCTGGAGTGCAGTGGTGCAATCATGGCTCACTGCAGCCTTTACCTCCCGGACTGAAGTGATCTTCCCACCTCAGCCTCCTGAGTAGCTGGGGCTACAGGCAGGCGCACCACCACGCTTGGCTAAATTTTCTTTTGTGTAGAGATGGGGTTTCACATGTTTCTCAGGCTGGTATCAAACTCCTGAGCTCAAGCGATCTGCCTGCGTCAGCCTCCCAAAGTGCTGGGATTACAGGCATGAGTCATGTGCATGGCCGAGAAATGTACATTTTAAACAAATTTGCCAAGTGATTCTTTTGCAAGCAGTTAAGAATTATGTTTTTGGATTTTTTGACAGAATGTGAAAAATGTGTTTCTGTAAGTTATGTATTCCTCAGATGGTTGTAGGTCAAATTTTAGTTTCTCCTATATCTAGGACCTCACGTTGTGAATCAACAGTAACTGACTTAATGAGCTAATATTTAATTTATACTTATTCTTAGATTCTTATTTTGTGGATATCATATGTAGTAAAACCACTTAGGGGAAGAGATCAGGTCTTTTCTTTCTGTTCAAACCCAATGTTTTGTGGCACAGGGTTGGTGTCGAGGAAGTAACTGTTGAGTGAATGAGCCAGCATTTGGAATTCATGGCTGACCACCAGGAAGACTGGGCCTATTGTATGGGCCTATTGATTCTGATGGTATGGACACCTAGTAGACTCACAAGTACTGAAAGTATGGGGACTCATGAGGGAGACAAAGGATTTCTAAGCCTCTGTCCTGCTTCACACACTTCTCTCTTTCTAGGTGTGTAGAGCCTAAGACAATTCAGTGTAGTGTGGTTGGCAGTCAAGACCAGTAAGTCAGCAAACATGGCTATGCCTTCTGAAGGAGCTTCCTCAATATCTGGGCAGGTTACTTGTAATAAAGGAGATGCAGCAGCCAAACAAACAAAAACCAAAACCACCCTTCATTCAGCCAGTACCTCAGGGAAGAGACCAGTTCCACCTCCTACGAGACTTCTTGGAAGTTTCACAGCTCTCCGTCTTTCAGACGAAAGATTCAAATAAGTGAAATGTCTCATATTTCTTACTGTATGCAGATTATCATTCCTACTCATTCAGCAAGGCAAATCAAATGGAGGTTATAAAAAAGAATATTTTTTTCTGATACTTTACCCTCTCTAAAATACAAAGATTGAATTTAAAAGACCCTCAGTGAAACTTGAGAGTATCAACCCGGCCCTCCCAGCTCCTTTAAAGACAAGAACTAAATTTGGGTTATTAAAGAATAAAACTTCAAGTTGTAGTGTAAAGACAAGGGGCTGTTAGGCATAGAATTAAAGGGCCATGGAACTGTCAGAGAACTGAATCAAAGGATGCCTTTTCCAAGTTATCCCTTTTGCTGGGCATTCTGGAAGAGGTCTGCGCCTGGGGTAGCCCAGTTAGGTCTTGGAGGAGGGAACCAAGAGTAGACCAAGCAGGTACCATATTCTTTTGCTGCTGTCTGGTTTACTGGTTTACAGGTCGTCACCCTATCTATTCCAGTGCCTCCACCTGCAGGAATGCATTAATGATAAAATGCAGAGAGCAATCCCCACTGGTAGGATGACCCAGGAGTTTTAATAACAACGTGAACATTAAAAAACTTGGGAGAATGAAACCAATTTTAACATAATAGAAATCAAGTTTGTGAGAGTAGGAGTTGAAATTGTATTGTATTAAAGTGCTTTCTTTCAAAAAAGAAATCTCCAAAAACTTTCCATGGATGATTTCTAGTCCTCCACAAGGTCTTTGTTATGGAAAAGTTTCTGCTTTCATCCGTAATTGATTCCCAGAGTTTCACCTCTGTGCCTCAAATTAATGTCTGACCTTCAGTACAATTCAATTCAGTAGGTATTTAATCATCACCTAGTGCAGCCAAGACACTATGGCAAGCACCTTGAAGATCCATAAAGGAGCAAGGCAAGAGACATAAAGTATCAGAGAAGAAACGGGTTTTAGAAAACATTCATGAATTCCTTGAAATAAATATTGAATCACTACTATGTGCCAACGCTAGTATCTCCCTAGAAAACCAATGAGATAGCATTAAGCCAAGACAGGCAAGATCTCTTGTTGCCCTGACCCAGGGGTGCATCCTGGAATTATTCTGATCCAGTCACTCTTCATACAATCATGGGAATACAGGTAATTCTGATGTATGCCCTAGCTTAGAACCAGAGGTACAGCACCATTTTACCGTTATTAAGTTGAGAAAACTAGGGATCAGAAATAAGTTGTGATGTCCTCAAGGACTATGTATTATTTAATGCCAAGTCACAGTAAGACCTTGAATTTCATACCACACCATGCCATGGCCTGGTTACAAGTCATGGACACAGGTGACCATAAAAATAGATCAAACCTGATGAGGGCTCTAGAAAAGGTCCAGAGTACATCAGGACATAGATAGAAACCACTGCTAGAGTAGTAATGAAAGATGCCAGTTGAAAGGACTTTGAGAAAAGTTTTGAAGGATGATAAGCCCCAGGCATGGATGGGGAATGGCTGGTGGGGAGAAGGAATTCTAAAAAGAGGGAAGAAAGGGATGCCAAGGAAGAACAAGACAGGTTATAAGAAAACTAAGTAGCTCAGTTGGGTAGAACAATGTTCCAAAGTGTGAAATAAGAAAACTTTAGGTGGTGTCCAAAGAGAGCATTAAGTAATCTGGATTGACAGAGTGAGGAAGCTTGGCGAGTCAGGAAGGTGTTTCATGTAGTCTAGGCATATAAACTTTTCTTTGAAAAATTTTAATTTATGGAAAATAGGTTAGAGAAAAATGTTAGGTAAATAGAGATGGTATGCAACTATGACAAAAATTAAGTATGAAAGACATTGGGAAAGGAATAGCAGATGAGACTAAAAGATAGTCTGTGTACTGAATAATGCACTGAGTTTGGGATTTGATTGGTAATCAGAAGTGAATTCTAAGGATGTTTTAAAGAATTACCACAAGCAGCTATGGTTTAGGAAAATGACTTTGGATGCAGAATAGAGTACAAATAGAAGACATAGGCAGTAGAAAGGCCAAGATGACCATTGAGTCTACAGTCATGGAAGAAGTAACAAGCATGTGGACTAGAACACTGACAACAGAGACACAGAAATGTAAAAGGGTGTGTATAAGAAAAACATCAGTGAGTAGGAAACCATATGACCTTCATCAAAATGAAAAACTCTTCTGCTTCAAAGAGCACCATCAAAAAAGTGAAACTTACAGAATAGGAAAAAGCTTTGTAAATCATACATCTGATAAAGGACATACCTAAAATATATAATAAAGTCTTACAACTCAACAATAAGGAGACAAGTAACCTGATTAAAATTAGACAAAGGACCCAGGCACAGTGGCTCATGCCTGCAATCCCAGCACTTTGGGAGGCTGAGGCAGATGGAGCCTTTGAGATCAGGAGTTCAAGACCAGCCTGGCCAACATGGCAAAACCCCATCTCTACTAAAAATACAAAAATTATCAGGGCATGGTAGTACATGCCTGTAATTCCAGCTACTCAGGAGGCTGAGGCATGAGAATCACTTGAACCCGGGAGAGGGAGGTTGCAGTGACCTGAGATCACACCACTGCACTGCAGCCTGGGTGACAGAGATTTTGTCTCAAAAAATAATAATAAAGGTAAAAAATATAGTAAAATTGAACAAAGGATATAAATAGGTAGGTGTTCAAATAAAGTTCTGCAAATAGCCAACAAGCACACAAAAAGTGCTAAGTATCGTATCATTGACCTCAGGGAAATGCAAATCAAAACTGCATTGAGATACTGCTTCACACCCACCAGAATAGCTGGAATCAAAAAGACAGATAATAACAAGTGTTGGTGAGGATGTGGAGACATTGGAACCCATATAATACTGCTGGTAGGAATGCGAAATGGAGTGGTCATTTTGGAAACAGTCTGGCAGTTCTTCAGATGGTTAAACATGCAATTGCTATATGACCCAGTGAGTTCATTAGTAGATATATACTCAAGGGAAATAAAAATACATATTTATTCAAATGTTTGTTAGCCAATGTTTACAGTAGCATTATTTGTAATAGCCAAAAGAGGTGGAGATAACGCAAATGTCCACCAAGTGACTAAATGGGTAAATAAAATGTGGCATTTAATACAATGGAATATTATATTATTGTAAAAAGGAATGGAGCAATATACGTATTACAACATAAATGAACCTTGAAAACCTTATGCTAAGTAAAAGAAGCCAGATACAAAAGACCACAGTTTATAAGATTCCATTTTTTCCCTTGAAGGCAAATCTATATAGAGGAAAAAGTAAGCTAGTTTAGGTCTGGTAAAGATGAGATCATGAAGGTTCATAGTTAAAGGGTGTGGGGTTTCTTTTTGAGGTGATGAAAATGTTTTTAAATTGACTGGTGGTGGTTGCATATATCTGTGAATATATCTTTAAATCATTGAAATGTACCCCTTACATTGGTGAATTATATGATATGTGAGTTATATCTCAAGAAAGGTGTTTTTAAAAAATAAAAACATCTGATTTGTGGCTGGATTTGATGGAACCCCCCATGGCTAACAAATTTGCAAGATTCAAAATTCAGTACAGCAAGTCAAAGTAGCTCTAACTTAGATTATGCAGACCTTTCCAATCCAAGATGCCATGAGAGCACATAGTGGCAGCAAAAGGCTCTGTGGCTCTTGAACTAAATGTGTCAGTCTTTCCCTCCTTCCATCCACAAAGTTTAAATGAAAATTGTCTTTTCTGGGAACCTGCATAGCCAAAGCAAGACTAAGCAAAAAGAACAAATTGGGAGGCATCACATTACCCAACTTCAAACTATAGTATAAGGCCATAGTCACCAAAACAGCATGGTACTGGTATAAAAGTAGGCACATAGACCAGTGGAATGGAATTGAGAACCCAGAAATAAAGCCAAATGCTTATAGCCAACTGATCTTCCACAAAGCAAACAAAAACATCAAGTGGGGAAAGGACACCCTATTCAACGAACGGTGCTGGGATAATTGGCTAGCCACATGTAGAAGAAAAAAGCTGGATCCTCATCTCTCACTTTATACAAAAATCAACTCAAGATGGATCAAAGACTTAAATATAAGACTGAAAACATAAAGATTCTAGAAGATAACATCAGAAAAACCCATCTAGACATTGGCTTAGGCAAAGACTTCACGACCAAGAACCCAAAAACAAATGTGACAAAAACAAAGATAAATAGATGGGACTTAATTAAACTAAAAAGCTTCTGCACAGGAAAAAAAATCAGCAGAGTAAACAGACAACCCACAGAGTGTGAGAAAATCTTCGCAATCTATACATCCAGAATATACAAGAAATTCAAACAAATCAGCAAGAAAAAAACAAACAACACCATAAAAAAATGGGCTAAGAACCTGAACAGACAATTCTCAAAAGAAGAGATACAAATGGCCAACAAACATATTTAAAAATGCTCAATATCATTAATTATCAGGGAAATACAAATCAAAACCACAATGTGATACCACCTTACTCCTGCAAGAGTGGCCATAATCAAAAAATAAAAAAAAATAGATGTTGGCATGGATGTGGTGAAAAGGGAACAATTTTACACTGCTGGTGAGAATGTAAACTAGTACAATCACTATGGAAAACAGTGTGGAGATTCCTTAAAGAAATAAAAGTAGATCTACTGTTTGATCCTGCAATCCCACTACTGTGTATCTACCCAGAGGAAAAGAACTCATTATATGAAAAAGATACTTGCACACGCATGTTTATAGCAGCACAATTCGCAGTTGAAAAAAATATGGAACCAGCCCAAATGCCCATCAATCAAAGAGTGGATAAAGAAATTGTGGTATATAGATATAGCATGGAATACTACTCAGTTATAAAAAGAAATGAAATAATGGCATTTGCAGCAATGTGGATGGATTTGGAGACCGTTACTCAAAGTGAAGTAACTCAGGAATGAATGGAAAACCAAACATCATATGTTCTCACCCATAAGTGGGAGCTAGGCTATGAGGATGCAAAGGCATAAGAATGATACAATAGACTTCGGGGACTTGGGAGAAAGGATGGGGGGGTGAGGGATAAAAGACTACACATGGGGTACAGTGTACCCTGCTCGGGTGATGGGTGCATCAAAATCTCAGAAATCACCACTAAAGAACTTATTCATGTAACCAAGCATCACTTGTTCTCCCAAAACCTATTGAAACAAACAAACAAATAAATAAATAAATAAGAAAATTGTTTTTTCTGGTCATCTGCTTCTCATTCTCACTGTCAGTTTCCCAACTAGGAGAATGGAAGATCCAAGTTCTTCTCCCTGTTCCCCCAAAAGGAAATCTTTGTGCATAGCAACTAACATAGATAATTATCTGCCTAATCTACAAGAATGTGAACTACTGAAGAACAGAGGCTTCTTATTCCCTCTATTTTTCTGTTCTTAGCATAGGGTCAGGCACAGAACTGTGGCTCAATAGCTGGCAATTGATTGAAACAAAAAACATAGATGAATAGTACCCCCCCGCCCAAAAAAAGAAAATGGGTGTGGCATGGAATGATAAAAATGTGGTTGATAATTCCAAGTTTAATAGCCAAGCAAATGCTAGATTTCTCTCTCTAAAAATTTTCAAGAGGGATTTTAACTCTCTTTCCACAACCAAAATATAGAGTAGAGTTCTTGCCCAGTCAATGCCAAGAGGGTGTGGCAAACACCATTGAGTAATATAAGAAAAAATGGGAGGATAAGTAGAATATGTTAGCCTGCCAGATATTTTAGGATCAGTAATTATAGAAAGTTCAATAGTGAAGTAGCAAAAAGTAGAGAAATAGAAAGTACATTCTGTTTTGATGCAGGAAAAGACTTAAACAACATTCATTTGCAGTGACATCTATCTAAAAGATGTTAGTTCTGTGTTGGTGCGTAAACTGTTGTGGGGAAATTACTTTATACCTCAAGTAGGTTCAGCCAAGAAAAAGAGAACTCACAATAGGTATTAGAAGAGTTAAAAAATCAAGGGGAGGAATTTGCAAAAGGTAATCTGCAATTTGCAATTGCTAGAAACCAGCACCATCCCATGTGGTTGAGGGGGACACAGAGAGAAGGTGGTGTATATCTCTCATACACCCACACACAGGTATTATTTTACTTATCTGTATTTTCAAAATTTTCTGTAGTTAACACGTGATAAGAAAATGTGAGAATAATTTTAAAAGACTAAAATTAATTTAGCAACGGAAATGGAAATGGTTTGTCTAGCTAAGGAACTCTTCCTTAAAGCAGTAAGATAGTCAGAAAATGTATTTATACATATTTTTAAATAATTCTTTAGCTCTCTGTTTATTGTGTTCTGGGATGAATATTGACCCTTAGAATAATTTCAATTATGAAAGGAAGATTTTTCAACAAGTAACATTTCTGCATGTTTGTCCCAAACCATATATTAAATCTGATTGACATGCTTTGGATTTGTGTCCCCACCCAAATCTCGCATCTGCTTGTAATCCCCAGTGTTGGAGGAGGGGCCTGGTGGGAGCTGATGTTCATGGGGACGAATTTCCCTCTTGCTGTTCTCTTGATAGTGAGTGAGTTCTCAAGAGATCTGGTTGTTTAAAAGTGAGTAGCACCTCCCCCATCTTTCTCTTTCTCTTGCGCTGGTCATGTAATCGGCCAGCTTCCCCTTTGCCTTCTGCCATGATTGTAAGTTTCCTGAGGCATCCCCAGAAGCAGAAGCCTAGGCAACCTGCAGATCTGTGAGCCAATTAAACTCTTTTCTTTATAAATTACCCAGTGTCAGGTATTTCTTTATAGCAGTGTGAGAAGTGACTAATATACCGATTATTAGAAGATTCATTTCTTTTTGTTCAGGTAAAATTCACATAACATAAAATTAACCATTTTAAAGCAAGCAATTCAGAGGTATTTAGTACATTTACAATGTTGTGCAACCAGCACTTCTTTTTTTCTAGTTCTGAATCTTTTTCATCACCCCCAGAAGAGACCTCCATGTCCATTAAGTAATCACTCCCCATTTTTCCAACCCCCAAACTCCTGGAAACCACTAATATGCTTTCTATCTCTATGATTTTTATCAATTCTGTATGTTTCATATAAATGGAATCATAAAATATGTGAGACATTTTGTCTTGCGTCTTTTACTTAACAAAATGTTTTTAAAGTTTATCCACGTTGTGGCATGTATCAGCCCTTTTTGTAGTTTTGATAGCTGAATAATCTTCCATTGTGCAGATACACTGCATTTTATTTAGCCGTTCATCTGTTGATGGACATTTGGGTGGTTTCTACCTTTAAGCCATTGTGAATCATGCTGTTATGAACAATCATATACAAGCATTTGTTTGAATACCTGTTTTCAATTCCTTGGGGTATATACCTAGGTCATGTGGCTACTCTACGTTTAACTGCTTTTGAGGAACTGCCAAGCTTTTCCACAGCAGCTGCAGCATTTTACATTCCCAACAGCAATGTGAGTGAGTTCCAACTTTCTACTTTCTTATCAATGCTCATTATATATCCTTTTTGTTATATTTTTTACTCATATTTGTTTTAAGTATTTTTTATTTCTTCTAAATAAAACAGGATACATGTGTAGAACGTGCAGGTTTGTTACAAAGGTATAACATGGATGAAGCTGGAAGCCATCATCCTCAGCAAACTAACACAGAAACAGAAAACCAAACACCGTGTGTTCTCACTCATTAGTAGGAGTGGAACATTGAGGACACATGGACTCAGAGAGGGGAACAACACACACCAGGGCCTGTTGGGGAATAGGGGGTGAGGGGAGGGAACTTAGAGGACAGGTCAATAGGTGCAGCAAACCACCATGGCATAGACAACCTAATGTGTGTGAAGCAGTATCTTATTACAGTTTTTATTTTTATTTCCTAATGACTAATGCTGTTGAGCATCTTTCATGTGCTTCTTAGCATTTATCCTCTTTGGAGAAATACCTTTTTGATTCCTTTGCCCAATTTTCTAATTGGCTTGTTGTTGTTGAGTTTTAGGAATTCTTTATATATTCTGAAAACTAGATTTTACCTGATAGATAATTTGCAAATACTTTCTCCCATTCTGTGAGTTGCCTTTTTACATTCTTGATAGTGTCTCTGATTCAAAAAATTTTAAATTTGGTGAAGTTCAACTTATCTATTTTTTGTTTCCTTCACTTGTGCTTTTGGTGTCATATACAAGAATCAACTGCCAAATTAAAGATCAAGAAAATTTACATCTGTTTTATCCTTAGTTTTATAGTTTTCACTCTTATGTTTAGGACTTTGATTTATCTAAATTAATTTTTGTATATGGTGTGAGGTAAGTGAAATCCATGGAAAGGGATGTTTGTTCAATTATTTAGGTCTTTCTAAATTTTTTCAGCAATGTGTGGTCATTTCCCATGTGTAATTCTTATATCTCCTTGATTAAATTTATTCTTATGTATTTTATTCTTTTTTAATGCTACTGTAAATGGAATTTTTTCTTAGTTTTCTTTTTGGATTATTTATTAATAGCATATAGAAATACAACTGAATTTTGTCCATTAGTATTGTATCCTAAAAATTTGCTGAATCCTACAAATTAGCTGAATTCTACAAATTAGCTGAATTCATTTACTAACTATAATGGTTTTTAATAATAAATTCTTTAGAATTTTCTGTGTATAAAATTATTTATCTGTGAATACAGATAGTTTCATTTCATCCTTCTGATTTGAATATCTTTTATTTCCTTTTCTTGCCTAATTTTTCTGGCTAGAATTTTAAATTTTAAATTAGAATGTTAAATAGCACTGGTGAGAGCAGGCATCCTTGTCTTATTCTTGACCTTAAAAAGCTTTCAGTCTTCCACGATTATAATGGGAAATGTGGGTTTTTCATAAATGTCCTTTATCAAATGGAGAAAGTTTTCTTCTATTCTTAATCTTTTGAGTGTTTTTTATCATGAAAAGATGTTGGATTTTGTCAAACGCTTTTTTTCTGCATTAATTGAGAGGATCATTTGTTTTTTCCCTGTATTCTCTTAATGTGGTATATTACATTGATTAACTTTCATATGTTGAAGCACCATTACATCCCAGGGATAAATCCCATTTAGTTGTGATGTGCAATCATTTTAATAGCCACTGGATTTGAAAAGAATAATTCTTAAGTAATTAAATTAACCTAGTACATAATATAGCCACCAGTTAGATTCCTCATGGAGGGGACATGTGATCTAAGGAGAAAGGTTGCAGGAACAGGATTCAAATAAGTTACAGAGAAAGTGCAGAATTTCTTCTTATTGCACTGAAGAAACTCAGAAAAGACTCTGCAAAGGCCTTGAATTGTCATAAAGAAAGGCCACTAATAAAAGCTTTGACAGGCCAGGAGTGGTGGCTCACGCCTGTAATCCCAGCACTTTGGGAGGCTGAGGCCAGCAGATCACCTGAGGTCAGGAGTTTGAGACCAGCCTGGCCAACATAGTGAAACCCTGTCTCTATTAAAAATACAAAAATTAGCCAGGCATGGTGGTGGGTGCCTGTAATCCCAGCTACTCCGGAGACTGAAGTAGGAGAATCACTTGAACCTGGGAGCAAAACTCTGTCTCAAAAAAAAAAGCTCTGACACATGATGAAGCTTCAAAATTCCCAGTGAGCAGCATGGCCTAAACATCCATGGCATGGATGTCCTGAACAAGGTGTGTGCAACCGATTGTAATTAATCTGAAATAAATTGGTAAGTAATTTCTATGTCTATAATTCTCTACACCCTTATGATTCATTTGTATTGCTGTTTATCTATTGCTGCCTAACAAACCACCCCAAAACTTAATATTAATTAATAGCTAATAATAAGAGTAATTATTTGATTATGTCTGGCAGTTTCCACAGGTCAGAAATTTGGAGAGGGTTTAGCAAAGCTGTTTCAGTCCAACAGTGGCTGGAAGTGAGGGCTGGAGCAGCAAGGAGCCGGCCAAGCCTCTCTCTCTATTTAGCCTGAGGGCTTCTCTACGTGCTTTTTCCACATGGACTACCTCGAGCTTCCTTACAGCACAGTGTCCTCAGAAGGATGAGACTCTAGCTCATAGATTTCATCCTCCAGGAGAGTCAGAAACTCGCAGACATGTTTTCAACCTGCCACAGTTTCCTTGCCTGATTGTTTTAATAATATGATAGTTAATTGACTGAAACGTTTAATTCCCTGATACTGAATGAAGCATGAGCTTTGTTAATTTGGCCTACGCAGCTCAGAGCAAGACAGAACTATTCACTCAGTGCGCAGCAAAATGCCCGAGAGGAAATGCTTAACTTCTCGAGTCCTGTATTTGCACCAAAGTCTAAAGTGAGAATTTTACAAAATGTCACTACTCCCAATACAGATATATAAGACCCATCTTCCAGAAAACAATGTCCCATTTTTCTTTATGTGAGGTTTAAGAAAATATCATAAAACATCATAAAATCAAGAACCTACCCTACCTGTGGCTGACACTTACTTGCTATTTTCATTTGAATGAACCATTTCTCCTGTTCCACAAAGCACACACAAAACAGCTGGTTAGCCCTGAAATGAACATGACGGTACAAGAATGATGTTCTATGTGTGTGTTAAGGGAGGTCTCTCTGGATAAATAAAAGGTTGCTCATTTATTTATGATGCAAAAAATCCATTGTGCATTATTTGGCTCAAAGAATCATCAATTATTTATTCAGAACTCCCTGTCTCCAAGTACAGCTTTTTGTGTGCATGAGGGCATGTCTGTTTTTATTACTTCAAAACGTGTAATTTTCTTTTTGATTGTAGTAGATGCTCTGTCTCAAAGCATGTGGCATTGACGTCACCTGTATGTTTGATAAAGGATTTCTAGTTTATTATACCATTTTCATCTGAACCCTCAGTCACCCTGTAGTTAAACACCCAGGAATCATGACAGATGGATATAAGGAGTTCATTCATTCACTAGGATGCTCACTCCTTTTCTCCCCCTCCAAACAAAATTACTACATCACTAAACCATTAATTATATTCTGGAAGCAAACATCTTCTCAGGCATCATCGACTTCTCCTAACCCTAGGAAGGGCATAGTTAGAGCAATAGCATCCCTCAAATGTATTTTACAGCCCTTAAACTCTGACTTTCACTCACATTAATTCTAGATCCATCACATCACACTGCCAGATCAGACATCTGGTTTCTATGGTCTGTGTAGAAAATGAAAATAGTTGAAATAGAGATATCCATGGCCTACTGTGTAGGTTCTCCAGGGGACCGTTTCATCCCCCGAAACAGACACAGCTGCCACTCTTCCACAGCATTCATTGTTACCGAGGGAGGGTACTTGGTGTGGGACAGGTATTACTCCTTTTCTAGCAGGTGCTGTGGACTTTATTGATACAGAGTATGTGACGCTCTGCCTCATTTAAGGTTTGAGAGGTTGGCTGGCAAAGACTGGAATCCAACACAGCTTTGCGTGCCACTCACAAAAGACGAGCTCTTGGATTTCTTACCCAGCACCTTCAGGTGGCAGCCCACTCCTGGACCTCTCTCCTGGTTGGAGGGTCTCCAGGCATGATATCCGTACAGGTGCAAGGCTCAGATTTCCCTTAGAATGAGCCACTGTGGGGAGAGTGATTGACTAATGGCCTCTAGCTGACTCTCCTTTGGATGCACTGGGGCATTCCTGCTGGAGACCACGCTCTTCCCAAGCTGCTTCCTGCCCATGATGACTGAGCAGTGAAAGGAGCTGGAGTCAGGCCAGTTCTGCCCCATGTGGAGCACCTCTAATAGGAAGCCTTTGCTCTGGGGCTCCCCACCAGAGAGACTTTCTTGGGATTGCCCTGCAGTTCGGGATGCTTTCTACCCAATCTTCCTTGCTTCTCCATTTCCTTTTGCAGATATCAGACCTGCATCATAATCTGAAGGCTCTTCTCACCTTCTCACCTTCTCTTGCTCATTCTCTCCTTTGATTAAAAGATAAACAGTCATGTCCCCTGATGGATCCCTACCACTTCTAATTTCATCTGAGTGTCTGCTTTTTGGAGAAACTGAGCTGACATACTTGGTTTATAGGTTCCTTCTTTCTTCTTCCCCCGTTCTTCTCATTCTCCTCTAGAGAATTCTCCTCTCCTACCCACACACTATGTTTGCCCATATAGTAGCTTTATTTTCTTTTTCCTTTTGTTTTTGGTGGCAGATCAGACAGAGATCAAGATCCCATTCAATCTGAGCCTAAATCACTAACAATCCCAAAACTAGTTGGTTGCCCAGTCTTCATTCTCTGTAGGATACGGTTGGTACCTCATCATCAAGATGACCTACTCCTGCCTGCACCACTGATAAGACAGAGGGATCCTTCTAACTAGAACAGTGAAAATCAAGTTGAACTTTACAAAAAATAGGGGAAGCATTTCTACGCCGCTCTATTTGAGTTTTACTTAATCATGTTTTCTTCATCATATTACCATCACCAGTGCCTGGCATAGTACTAACGTAGTTGTAATAATTATTGGATGAAGACTCCACAAAATGTCTTTCTGCTGTTTTCCCACCCATATGCCTCTTTCCACATCCCCACTATCACCTTCTGATAGCCAGTGGCTTCAGGATGATCTTAACTATTATGCCCAAATCAGAGCTCTCCCCACCAAAACTTATTCTTGGTTCTCATCTAAAATCCATGTTAAAACCCTTATTCCCTTAGTCTCCATTATGATTTCTTCCAGAAATCTGATTAAATTCATAAAGAGAGAAAGGAATTTCCATGGAAGTCAGAGTGCTGCCTTTAACTAGCTGTAGATTTTGGATAAGTAAGTCCACTTTTCTTGCCTTCAGTTTTTCTCATTCGTGTTAACTAGTTTATAGTGTCTACAAGTATTTTTCGGAGAAATGAATTTGGATTAACAATATATGAAGGGTTGAAAATTCTCTACATTTTCTGGGTTGTATAGCTTTTTAAAAGATGCTTGCTAAATCAGATAAATCATTTATATTCAGATGGAAATAAAGAGTGTCAAATAGCATTAAAAATATTCTGGGAGGATTGGAAAGGGTGATTTTCCTGACGTCAAAGTATATTCACCTCTGTCCCACCATGCTTACTCACACACATCTCTCCAGAGTTACTGTCCTCACCTGTTCTGGAATAACAGGGCGAGAGTCTCACCGACACACTGGGCAACTTTGCTACATCCCAGATTAGACTGTAACCCTTTTAGTTGTTCATCAAGACATATAATGAATGTCCTGACAAGGAAAGACAGCAAAACTGAGAAATAACATGTAAAGGATTTGAAATCGATGGCAAAACTTTGGTTATTTATGCTTAACCACTCCAAAGTTCTAGGAAAAATGATATCTGGCATAAGCCTTCACATTTTCTTTTTCCATCACTGGGACAAGGTCCTGGAATACACATAACTTGGAAAAATGCAAGACATCTCTTTGATCTAAGCCCCCTCCCCATGTGCTTCAAGTACTGTGATATAATAAGGCTACAGGCAACCTGGAAACACTCTGCAAATGTTTCCCAGTAAACAGTAAACATCCCGGTACTGTGATGGGATGTTTCTTCCATCTGAGAGACTGGAGGAAAAATAAAGAGTTTATTTCTTTCCTGTCCAAAGTGTTTGGCAGGATCCTAATTTTTCAGGTCTTCTTTAGTTCCAGCATATAGCAATTATATGTCAGAACCCTTCCCCCAAATATCCCCATGGGACCCTTGCAGTCACAGCCCCCGCAGCCTCATAACAGATGACAGATTGTGGGAAGCTTGTCATATCCATCTGATCAAAACAGTAGGTAAAGAAAGATAATATCTTGAAGTATTAGCCAAAGATCTCCCCTCACTTTTCTTCACCCTGTGCCAGTTCTCCTGACCCAGGCAGCTAGAAAATTTCACTCTCACATCTTAGAGCAGGAATATATTTCAGCAGCTACGCCAAAAGGAAGAAGCATTGAGTCAGCTTTGGATCCAAATTTGTTTTTGAAACTCCTGGCAGAAACAAAGGCTTGTAGGAAAAGACTTTTAAGTCACATGAACTGAACATTATAGTTTCAAGGGCATCCATAGCTCAGCAAATGTTTTCATGAACACTGAAATGAGACAGGAAATGAAGAGTTGAATTATCTTGCTCATGAACTAGATTTTGTAGGCTGGGAGGAGAGCAGAGAATTAAAGAAGAGGACAGAAGTTGGAGGCTGGTGCTCCCTACCTACCTGGTCCTGAGATGCGGATAGCGTAACAACCCCAGGCGGGTCAGGAGAAGTAAGCCAGTGCCAACTAGATATTTCTTCCCTGCGGATCTTGGGGAGGTAAAAAGCTTGCTTCCTAGTGCCCAGCACAGTATGGGAGCTACAGTAGAAATGGCTGTGACGGATGTCTTCAGCACTCAGAGTCCTTGCAACTTAGGAATGGCACAGGACAGTGGCTGACTATTTACCCTGCACCCTTCTCTACCGAAAAAATATGAAAATGCTAAATGAGAGCCAGACTTAGAGAGGCCTTTTAGCTGGGACAAGGATGAAACAACAAGTCAGATGGTCAAATAACTGAAGAAATCATGGGAATAATTCTCATATGTAATAGCTCATGGGAATAAGAATTGATACCAGCACTGACTGACACAACCTAGGAACAGATATTTTACCTCCAATATGCACACACACTCACAAATGTGCACACACACCTTCTTGGGCACCTGGCAAAAAACTTAGGCACCATGCTGTAAGAATTAGGAGAAGCCTAAGATCCACACGTTCAACAACTTGCTTATTAAGTTCCATTCATTATTGCTTCTGGCTTCTGGGGGACACTGCAGTGTACAAGAAATTTAGTTTCTACCACTCGGGGGCATAGGATTTTCACAGAGAAAATAAGATTAGCGGTAGAAAATAAAGTCACATTTCTTGCTAAGGTGAGTTTGTGGCCTGGGATTAGAATTCATTCATTTGGGATCTAGAGGCGTAGAAGGAGTCAAAATAAGCAACGAGAAAGACATTCACATTTTACTCTGTTTTCCTTGTTTTGGGGGCTAATTTTGCCCACCTGATGTGCAATATGTTTCCCCTCTCTTAGTTGGGCATCCATAGCCAACTTGCTAGTAGTTCAACCTTAGAGCAAGAAAGAAGGAAAATTGTGGAGAGCTCGATAGGTGACTTGGAATAAACGTAGAAGCCATGGGATTAAGTTAGATTTTTCTTAAGCCAAGACTCTTGATCTTGCCACTTTGCTAAATGCTTGTTTTAGTGTACAGTTTGTATTGGTCTTTCCAGAAGGACCTGTCTTCTGGCCCCAATGCTACTGTTCTAAATGGCCAGGCTCCAGCTCCTACACTACTAGCTGCCCCAGTTACTACATCCCTGAGGCTGATGGAGTACCAACAACTCTGTTTTGATGGAAACCACATGTTTGTAATTTCATGTCAGTGTCAGACAGCAAGGAATGGAGTAGAAGCTACGGCTCCTTGTTCCAAAGAGTATTTGCTTGCCTTAGGCTTATAAAGATCAGTCCCACAGGCTGCCAGGATTACTCATTCCTGAACTCTGTACGCATATCCTTTTTGCTAAGACTTGCAATTGGTCTTGGTGCTTCCAGACAAAGAGTCAGGGTAGTCATCTCAGAGCTGAAACAGTTCATGCATCATGTCACCCACCCCAACATTTTACCCTACCGGGAAATGGTTCACCTAGAAGGCATTGAGGATAAATCTGGGCTTTGTTCATTATAGTTGTGGAAAATATTAGTCGTGAAACCCCAAAGTCACTCCAAGTGCTGGTGGCTGATTATAAACAAAGAGGAGGGCCTGAGATGGGCAGAGCTGAGGGCCAGGACCACCATCTCAGGCCTGAGCTCAGGAGGGGCATAAAGACTCCTATTGTTTGCACGGAGCCTCTTTGATGCTCACTCAGGAAGCCCCCTTCCCAAACAGTCACCTCTGCCAGTCCTTGGGGACCTGGGGAATACGTCCGCCTGGCCTTTGGTCTGTGTGTTTAGACTCATGCCACACCGAATTTCATCTGGGAGGAAAAGCTGTTTCAGATGACCATGAATAGCAGCTTTCATCAGCTGTCACTTTCCATTACGGCCAGCATAACATGGAAATGTACTAGAGGCTGTTAGAGCCCTGGAATGGGAGCAGCCCCTTCTATTCTGAACATTTATTGACTTCCTTTGTTCTTGTGAAAAAGTTAATCGGGCCATTGGCTTTTTTCCTCCTCTTGCCTGGATTTATCTGCCTTTTTGGGTCAGAAAATGGGAGTGCCATGAGCCAGAGCTGGGTGGGAAGAAGATGCCTGTCTAGATTATTCCTCGAGCTTCATCTCAGTGGTCTTTCCCTTGGAGCAATCAACTGTGTGCCTCAGCTTCCTCATGTGGACTTAGCCTCAAAGAAACAGGATACATTTTCTGTATTAGAAGAAATGGAATAATGCTCCTTTGGGCAGGTGTTCTGTGTTCTATCTGTTGTTAGGAGCTGTGGTGGACTGACTTCAGTGGCATTTGGTTAACCAGCTCCCCAAAAACAAAACAAAACAAAAAACGAAAACCCCAAAGAACCAGGTCATATTCGTAGTGTTTGCCAATTCTCGTGGTGTAAATACTCCCACTGTGGTAGTTCTCAGGACCCCAGCATAATATCACTGAATGTGGAATCCATGAAGTTTGAAGAGATGCAAACAACTGTCTATACTGAGACCAGTGGGAATCAGCTGTGTCACACCATTGGCTCACAGGCTTGTTTGTTGATTTTACAAAGCTGTAATAGGTGTGGTTACAAAACTTCTTATTAACCTGTATTCCTGAAGCCAGCATGGATAGTAAAAAGGTTTCTGATCCAAGTCATGGAAGGAAGTACAGGGGAGGGGTGTGGCCTGAGCTAGATGGTATAATGTGCTTTAAGCTCCAGATTAAGACCAAATAGGTAAGAAGAACCATTCATTGGCCACTCAAGATGTTGAAGCAGGCAATGGGAACAGCGCTCCTGTCTTGATCCTCAAAATCCTTCTAAAGTGAGTCCAGATTGTAAGGAAAAGCAGAATGGGGAACCAAATCTTATTTATCCAGCCCTGTTAGAAATCATCAGATTCTATTATGCTGGGCAGGCAAGAGAAGGAATCTGATCTGGTTTGACTGTGTCCCCACCCAAATCTCATTTTGAATTCTCACGTGTTGTGGGAGGGACCTGGCGGGAAGTGATTGAATTATTGGGGTGGGTCTTTCCTGTGCCATTCTCATGATAGTGAATGAGTCTCACAAGATCTGATGGTTTTAAAAATGGGAATGGGAGTCTCCCTGCACAAACTCTCTTTGCCTGCTGCCATCCATGTGAGATGTGACTTTCTCCTCCTTCCCTACTGCCATGATTGTGAGTCTTCCCCAGCCATGGGGAACTGTAAGTCCATTAAACCTCTTTCTGTTGTAAATTTTCCAGTCTCAGGTGCATCTTTATCAGCAGTGTGAAAATGAACTAATACAGAATCTAACTACCTTTGGGGGAGAAAAAAAATGATCCTCACCAGTTATTTTCTATGTAAGTTGCTTTGGCTAAAATAAACTTGCATGAGGCCAACTCTACTCCCCCAATCACTGATCAGAGTTTGTTTGAGGACTGTTTAAAGGTTTGTTTAGGAATTGGTGCTTGATTCAAAAAGCAACTGCATAGGGACTGGGACGATGGAAGTCAATGGACTTTGAGGTGATTTGAGGCTGACAGTTTCCAATAGGGTCACTATACTTCATGATGGCAAAATGACCCAATGGAGACCCTTTGTGGGAAAACATAAATGCGAGGTAAACACTGAAGAGTTTAGTCGTTTGCCCTCAGTCGGTTCTCTGTGAGGTATGAAAAGCTGCTTTGCTGCTTCTCTGTGAAATATAAGGACATCCAGTGCAGTAACAGCTGGGCCCTACTCTCCCTCCTCTATATCCTTCATCACAGTACCCATGTCTGTCTCTGTTTCCATCCCACAGTAAAACCAGTCCAGCCCTGAAAAAAAAATAAGTTACAATCTAGGAATATAAAACTTGTCTATAAATAACAACAGAGAATTTGAAATGTCATGAAAGGGCACAGATAAAGAGCTATGGGAAGAAGAGGAGATCACTTGAAGTTATGGAGTGATTGGAGAATAGGTTATGATAGACACAGTGTTGGAATTGGGCCTTGAAAGAGTCACAGTACGAAGAGCGGTGGAGACATTAGGAGGTGGGAGAATGGAAAAATATCCCAGAAAAGAGGCACCAGTGTATTGCAGTCAGGGAGGAATGACCCTCAGGTAGAGAGTAGGAGAGAAAGAAAGGAGTCACAGAAAATAACATCTTAAAATAATAATAATTCAGGCTTGGCACAGTGTCTTACACCTGTAATCCCACCACTTTAGGAGGCTGAGGCGGGTGGATCACCTGAGGTCGGGAGTTCGAGACCAACCTGACCAACATGGAGAAACCCCATCTCTACTAAAAATACAAAATTAGCCAGGCGTGGTGGTGCATGCCTGTAATCCCAGCTACTTGGGAGGCTGAGGCAGGAAAATCGCTTGAACCCAGGAGGTGGAGGTTGCAGTGAGCTGAGATCGTGCCATTGCACTCCAGCCTGGGTGACAAGAGCGAAACTCCATCTCAAATAATAATAATAATAATAATTCAGACTGGATCATGGGAAAAATTTAAATGGTAGACTGAGAGGCTGGACTTCACAATGTAAATAGTGAGCTAAGGAAAATGTTTGACCAGGCAGGAGACTCCAAGAACTTCTGGAAGATTATTGTGGTGACAGTGTGAAGTCAGGAACAAAAAGGAAACAAGATCCCACCTCACTGATACATCCAGATAAATAATCCAACATTGAAACTTGTTTTCTGATCAGGATGCCATTTGTGTTAAAAGACGACAACTGATACGCTATCTGGCATCAATGAAAAGGGTATGAGAGATCTCAGAGCGAGCTCTGGAGGTAACTTACTTCTGCCAGGATATTCTGCCAAGGCTTGGGTCACTGCCACAGGTGAAAGGCGATTCCTACCTAGGCTTACTGCACACAACAGTATGAACGAGGTATGAACAGTTAAAGAAAGGGGAGAGAATAGGATTCACTCATTACATTTTTCTTTTGGATTTCTCTATAAAAGTGGAGTCTATAGAAAATGGCATCAATTCCATTACAAAGCTACTCTCAACAAGAACAAGGTTAGAAGGAAATGGAATAGATTCATCAGGGTTGTTGGACAAAATAAGTGTAAAATCATCTTAGCACTATGCTTAGCATGTAGTAACTGCTCATAAATGCTTCACTGATAGGACTTGTCTTTGAAACTCTCAAGTACAGAGTCCATAGTGGTTATGTTCCTTCATAT
The DNA here is from genome assembly GCF_029281585.2 of Gorilla gorilla gorilla. Taxonomy (NCBI): domain Eukaryota; kingdom Metazoa; phylum Chordata; class Mammalia; order Primates; family Hominidae; genus Gorilla; species Gorilla gorilla. The sequence continues at coordinate 28,750,463 of NC_073243.2, forward strand.
CCAAGAGGCGGTAGAGCCTTGGCTAAGAACGAAGGTTCTGAAACCATCCTGTCTACTTTGCAATTAGGCTCCATCACTTGCCTCCTTTGTAATTTTATGTGAGCACTTGGCTAACTCATGCCTCAGTTTCCTTTTCCATAAGTGATGTTCACAAGGGACGGACCACAAAATGTTGTTGGGAATACTAAGGAAATCAATACATTAACTTAGAATAGTACTTAAACCATCATAAGAACCCAATAGATATTAGACAGGACTACTTATCAACTTCTCTTTGCTGAACGCTTACCTTGGTCTTTATCAGATATCATCCTCTGGCATCCAGACCAAAGCCAACACATGTTCATGCTTCTGGAATATACCTGTAGCATTGTGTTCCCTGCTGCTTGTCAGAGATGTGGTCTTAATTAAGCCCATTTCAGTCTGTGAACTCCCTGTCAGAGTCTTTCTTGGATGGCTTTCCAGAGTCTTTAAGTTCTCCTGAATGGCTCTGGATCCTCCCCAGCCAGCCCTTTTCTGTCCATCTCATGCCAGGCCGAGCGCTGTCCCTGGAAGGATGTGAAGATGGAGTGGGAAAGCACTTGGCAATGGATTGTTTAGCAGCAACATAAAGCCTTCTTTCCTCCTGGAACTCGCTTCCCTCATTGTCTAACTGGGCCCTTTAAAGTGGCCAGGTCTTTTTAAAAATTTTAACATTCTTAGATCACCACCAACTTCTTTAACTGTTTCTTAAGCAAAACTATAAAAAATGCTTCATTTTGTGCTGGTGGGTGCTAGTAAGAAATGTGACGGGATCTACTCGGGTCTGTGCCACACACTCCATTACTACTTACTGGCCCAACAACATGAATTTGGACATTTGGACCTCTTTCCCCACTCCTAGTTCATGCCATTTCCTATTTGGGAGCTGATTTTATTCCAAGATACTATATTTTCCTTCCTTCCTATATATATATATATATATATATATGAAGTGTGTATATATATATATACATATACTTGTGTATATATATATACTTGTATATATATAGGAAGTATATATATATACTTGTGTATATATATAGAAGTATATATATATATACTGTGTATATATAGAAGTATATATATACTTGTGTATATATATAGAAGTATATATATATACTTGTGTATATATATAGAAGTATATATATATACTTGTGTATATATACAGAAGTATATATATATACTTGTGTATATATATAGGAAGTATATATATATATACTTGTATATATATACGAAGTATATATATATATACTTCATATATATATAGGAAGTATATATATACTTGTATATATATATAGGAAGTATATATATATACTTGTATATATATATAGGAAGTATATATATATGCTTCGTATATATATATAAGAAGTATATATATATACTTGTGTATATATATAGGAAGTATATATATATACTTGTGTATATATATAGGAAGTATATATATACTTGTGTATATATAGGAAGTATATATATATACTTGTATATATATATAGAAGTATATACATATACTTGTATATATATATATACTCGTATATATATAGGAAGTATATATATATACTCGTATATATATATAGGAAGTATATATATATACTCGTATATATATATAGGAAGTATATATATATACTCATATATATATATAGGAAGTATATATATATACTCGTATATATATATAGGAAGTATATATATATACTCGTATATATATATAGGAGTACATATATACTCGTATATATATATAGGAAGTATATATATATACTTGTATATATATATAGGAAGTATATATATATATAGAAGTATATATATACTTGTATATATATAGAAGTATATATATACTTGTATATATATATAGAAGTATATATATACTTGTATATATATGGAAGTATATATATATACTTGTATATATATAGGAAGTGTATATATATACTTGTATATATATAGGAAGTGTATATATATACTTGTGTATATATATAGGAAGTGTATATATATACTTGTGTATATATATAGGAAGTGTATATATATACTTGTGTATATATATAGGAAGTGTATATATATACTTGTGTATATATATAGGAAGTGTATATATATACTTGTGTATATATATAGGAAGTGTATATATATACTTGTGTATATATATAGGAAGTATATATATACTTGTGTATATATATAGGAAGTATATATATATACTGTGTATATATATAGGAAGTATATATATATACTGTGTATATATATAGGAAGTATATATATATACTGTGTATATATATATAGGAAGTATATATATATACTGTGTATATATATAGGAAGTATATATATATACTTGTGTATATATATAGGAAGTATATATATATACTTGTGTATATATATAGGAAGTATATATATATACTTGTGTATATATATAGGAAGTATATATATATACTTGTGTATATATATAGGAAGTATATATATACTTGTATATATATATAGGAAGTATATATATATACTTGTATATATATAGGAAGCATATATATATACTTCACATATATAGGAAGTATATATATATACTTGCATATATATATGGAAGTATATATATATACTTGCATATATATAGGAAGTATATATATATACTTGCATATATATATAGGAAGTATATATATATACTTGCATATATATATAGGAAGTATATATATACTTGCATATATATAGGAAGTATATATATATACTGCATATATATATAGGAAGTATATATATATACTTGCATATATATATAGGAAGTATATATATATACTTGCATATATATAGGAAGTATATATATACTTGCATATATATATAGGAAGTATATATGTATACTTGCATATATATATAGGAAGTATATATGTATACTTGCATATATATATAGGAAGTATATGTATATACTTGCGTATATATATAGGAAGTATATATATGTACTTGCGTATATATATAGGAAGTATATATATGTACTTGTATATATATATAGAAGTATATATATATGTACTTGTATATATATATAGAAGTATATATATATACACTTGTATATATATATAGGAAGGAAGGAAATATATGTATATAACTCATGAGAGGACTTTATTCACTTCTTTGTCACTCAAAACTTGCTATCTCTTGTTTATCTTGTGAACCAATCACCTCAGTCCAGCTTCAGAAATGCCATTCTTCAATTACAGGGAGCCTGAGCATGGCAGTATTTTCGTTCTGAAATTTCCATCAGTCGAACTTATTATTTTGAAGAAAATAATAGCTAATTCTTTTTCTTGTTCAGTCTCCTAAATATTTTTTTAAAGATTCAATCGATAAATGTACCATGGTTAATTCACAAGAAAGTGGGAGGCAGGCTTATGTATACAGAACCCCAAATGGGAAGAGAGTAAAATGAGAGCTTTGAGGTTCTCTTTGTTCCCCCAGACACAGGGTTTCTGAAGAATTGACATTGTTTGTACGTTCCCTCTCATGCCCTCTCTGACTTTGTTTGGCAGTGCCTCCCAGCAATTCACAGTTGTGTGGACTGTCCTGTATGACAGGGTCTCAGCAGGACTACAGGGCAGCCGCTGGAAAACTGTTTCAGCAATTGCCCTGCTATGGAGGTTCCAACACTCTTCCAATTTCCACTGCCGTTTGAAATGCTAAGGGAAACTGGATGATATTCTGGTCTGGAGCATGTTTTGTGTTGACCTCTTATTTCGCCTTTCAAACAAATGAGCACATTCAGTGCTTTTTTGGGCTAGTGTCTGCTTACAAACCTAAGCCCATCTGTAGGTGCCTCCGGAGGAAAATGCCAAGAATAGGATTCATAGGTATAGCAAAATAGCTGGGAGGAGGAATTTTCACCAAATTAGACGGAGGGTTTTCCCAAATCGGAAGAGAGATAGGACCGAAAAGAGAAGGAGTTAGTAGACAAGGGTCTTAGGACCTCAGGACCCAGGAGCATATCCAACAAGAATTGCTCAAAAAGGGAGAGGTCGGCAGGGCGCGGTGGCTCACGCCTGTAATCCCAGCACTTAGGGAGGCCGAGGCGGGCGGATCACGAGGTCAGGAGATCGAGACCATCCTGGCTAACACGGTGAAACCCCATCTCTACTAAAAATACAAAAAATTAGCCGGGCGAGGTGGTGGGCACCTGTAGTTCCAGCTACTCAGGAGGCTGAGGCAGGAGAATGGCGTGAACCCAGGAGGCGGAGCTTGCAGTGAGCAGAGATCACGCCATTGCACTCCGGCCTGGGCGACAGAGCGAGACTCCATCTCAAAAAAAACTTTGGGAGAGGTCCCCTCAGCCTGAGAAGCCCCGACAGGTAGACTGTGTCAAGAATGACCCCAGGGGCTTCTAGCGCCAAGGGGCTTAGGTATTGGGTGTTGGGAGCTGAGCCATTGGCCTTGGGTCCTCCCACTTCACTGTTGAGCATTATTCGTTGGGCACTAACTACGGTTAGTAGATTTGTGGTGTCCAGGAGTGTAATTCCCCCACGTTATATATGGTTTTATTTAAAAAAATCTTTTTTTTTTTGAGACAGCGTCTTCCCTGTTGCCCAGGCTGGAGTGCAGTGACACGATCTTGGCTCACTGCAACCTCTGCATCCCAGGTTCAAGCAATCCTCCTGCCTCAGCCTCCCAAATAGCTAGGATTACAGGTGTGTACCAACACACCTAGCTAATATTTATATTTTTATTAGAGACGGGGTTTCACCATGTTGGCCAGACTGGTCTCAAACTCCTGACCTGAAATGATCCACCCACCTCAGCCTCCTAAAGTGCTGGGATTACAGGCATGAGCCACCATACCAGCCGCCCCTGCCTTATATATGGTTTAAAAATATTCTTTTAAAAAGTTCTGAGCTGTGAGAGTCCTCCAAAAATGCATCCTTTGCATCAAGTATGACTTCCCTGGGTCACTGTTGAGACTTCTATTTCCTCATCTTGTGCTGCTCAGCAAAAAGGATATTTATCTAGGTTCCAATATAATTGCTTCATTCCTCTCAACTCCGTGCTGCTGCACCATCCTAGAACAACCAGCATCCCAGCACGCCCAGGACCCTGGGGTAAAGAAGGGGTGCTAGTGTTAGGGAAGTCTCTCATATGTGTATTCTGGTGGGAAAGAACACTGAAGAGAGCTATTTCTCCCAAGCCAGGACACTCATTAATAACACCCTTCATTTCACTAACAATATGAAGAAATGGGCTCAGTTTCTTTCTTCAGCATCACTATGGTTAGGTTAACTGAAGTAAGAGTTTAGAGTTGAAAATCAAGAGCAGGAATAAATCTTTAAGCAAAAGAATAATCAGAATGTAGATCAAGTAACTACCCTGGTGTGAGAAATGTAAGTTTGATATGTCGGAAAGCAAATGTAGAAAGTTGAACATTATGTGATTTCCCAAAAGACTGGATGTTGATTAATAGTCAGCCTTCTCCTATGTGATAGCTTAGTATTAAAAGTTTACAGAAGGCAATATGGGTGAGCTATGCAAGGCGTGTTTCCTGGACTTGCAGTATAGCCTCCTGAGACTGTGCCTAACACTGCAGCTGCCACCAGGAAAGAGCAATATCCTTTAGAATAGGCATCTTTTAAGGTGGCATGAGCACAAAGGGTGGGTAGAGCCAAAGGAGAGCACCAGAGATGCACAGAAGAAATCACACATCTACCAGGGCCAGAATCTAGAATACTCCTATTTTCAGTACTTGTAGAGATAGAGGAAGAAACACAATTCTGTAATTTACTCAGTTGGACAGGATGTGCTCAATCTTGCCCATACATAAATCTTTGCTGAGAGACCTTGGTCATTTGATCCAATATTCTTGAGTGATATTCTTTGGTGGGTGGGGCTATCCTTCTGGAATAAACCAGGAGCCAAAGAGTCAGTCTTGCTGATCAAATCAGCTCCCATCCCACAATCTAGACTCTGGTCTTTCCCAAGTCCCTTTGGGAAACACTCTTTTCAAACTGTGTCTTCTCCATCGGTTCTTTGCCTTCTCTCACCTGACCCATGCCATCCCCCTGTCAGAATGAATTTGGCATGTAGTAAATTCCTTTGATTTTTGACCCTCCTAACAGCTATAACTACGCTTTATTTGTACTGGACTCTGGCTCAATGGATTGGATCAACTCTCTCTGTCCTCATACCACTAGTGGTTTGAAATAATATCAGGAAGCACATCTTATGCCAGCCCTTGAGCTGAGCCCAATATGCTGCACAATACAACAAGCTTCATTTCTTTTTCCCAACTCTGAAGTCCCAGTAAGAGCCCAGTGCTCTCTGTACTGGGTTTCCAGGTAAGTGAGAAAGAACCAAGCGTAGAGCTAAGCAAAAGCTTAAACAACGTGTAGGCCATGGAGGTTTTGGCTGGGAACACAGTGTGCCAGAAAATCCAGCATGTAGATAAAGGTTTGATTAGTCAGAAAGTCAGACAAAATGACATTACTCAGGCAAATTATAGAGTCCACAAAGGTAGGTCTGGATTGGCATCCAGAAGTCAAAAGGCAGGGGTGACTGATACACGGAATCATTCGTGACATCCAACAACTTCTAGTGAAGTACTGTGTTCTCCCTTCTTTATCTCTTTTCTAATATCAAGAAAATTTTATCAATATGCTACTGACCAGCTGGAGTTTGCATGCACAGGAATAAAGTGAAAAGGCAATGGTTTCTTGTAGGAGGGTGCTCTCTAGGATCTCTTTATTTCAAAACAGTTGATAGAATAAGAAAGGCCCAAGGAATTTCTTCTCGTGTACCTTAAAGGTCAAGAAAATCAAGACATGACCATTGGAATACAAGACTAAGGTGATGGATTGAGACTTTGTCCAGGTCTCAAGGCAGCTGGAATAGTTAAGTCCAAAAAAATCTTTGAATTCCAAGATTAAATTAAATTAAAATGTAGAAAAATTAACCGGTTTTCTGCATTGCATTTGACATTTCATTGACAGTCCTGAGCATTTGTTTATGCCCCTGGCCACTCATATTGAATTCTTGGATTTTGGCTTAGAGGGTGGGAAAGGATCGAATTGCTCAGCTGTCTTTAAAATCCCAAGTTGCTAAAAAAAAACTTTAAAAGTTAATGCATCTCCTATTTTTCATGAAAAGGATAGTGTAAGTTGTGGATATAATCAGGATTGAAACAACACATTTTTAGGGGAAATAATTAACATCACTGATTTCTTCTGCGTATCTTTTTCATTCCTTTCAAATATGATTCGCTTGAAGCAAAGGCAACAACAACACCAAAACAAAACCAAAAACCCCAATGATTTGCCAAATTCTTTAATATCACTCTACTTTCTCTTTTACAGTCCTTTGGAGTGCTACAACGCATGGCCCGAAGGCACGAGGAGAAGGAAATTACTTGCCGGCCAGGTTTGAAATGGAAGTAGAAATCTCAGAACACTTCATAAATCTAGGAGGGCTCCCTCATGCCTTTTGGCAAACCCCTGGCCTCTGATCTGTGGGTCAGGAAGAATTGCATCTTTCCTCTAAGGATCTCCGACATAAAACATAACCCATTGTGCAACCAGAAGGTCCCTGAAGGCCAGCTGGCTCCAACTTTCACTGCTCTCCTGAAAGGAGGCCAATGTGTTCATCCGTTCTTTTTATTTTTAGGTTGTAGAATAGAGACGCAGAATCACAAAAAGCTTTTGACAATGACAGTCATTAACTTCCACCTGAAAATGTGATTGGAACCTGTGACCCTTCTTTGCTTCAAAGGCTACAGCTCAGCCTACAGAAACTGCATTTATTGCCAAGAGCATGATGACAAAATCACTTTTCTTAATTGCTCTTGAATGTAATGAAGCGGAAAACAGAAGGCAGGTCTTCTGATTCCTAGCCTCATCAGTAGCAAATGAATCAAACATTGCATTCCTGGATATCACGGGTTTTAACTAGTGATAGGTGTCGGATTTATTGGGGCAGATGGCTATGATATAGGATGCTGGTGTGTGAAAGTTCCCCTGGAGTAGGAGGGCTGTGTACCCAGTGGGGCAACCCAGTGCTGTGGAACAGATGTATTTCCTGCCTTGGTTACTTCACTTGGGTTCTGAAACTAAAGAGGTCCCCGATGACAAATTCTTCCAACACTTTTAAAACCACATTTCCCAGGAAGGTCTTTCTGAGGTGAAGTAAAAGTTAACGGGAAGCACAGTGAGGGGCCTGGGGTCAGGTTGCATTTGGGAAGTTTGTTATGATTCACACAACGTTGCAGATGCTGCAGACGTATCCGCTGTGCCATGACACGGTAAATGCAGAGGGAAGCAGGATTGCCGATTTTTTCACGTGGCATTTCTCTGGAGTAGAGGCAGAATGCAGTCCAGCCCACCCAAGAAAGGCTGTGTTGGTGGCAAAAGATGTCTCCCAAACCTCATCAAGAGGGTAGCTGCTTGGGAGTCCTAACAGATATTAATTATCAATGATAGCTATTATTTGCCAAGTATCTACAATATACTAAAGCACTACTCTGACACACAAAACTTTATTGCATCTTTACAATTCTATAAATTGAATGCCTTTAGTGCCCCCATTTTATAAATAAAAATGAAGCAAACTAAAAACACCGTAAGTCAGCTCTTTAATATTTAGGGAACCCAGCTAACTTATGGGTATCTATCTCTATGTCAGTTCCACAACTGGGCCCCTGAAATGTGATCAAGTTAAAAGCTCTGTAAAAAGAGTTAGCCATCATTTGAGATTCCAACGATCTTGTCCATTTTCCTTTCCAGCTTTTTTCCCTCCATTCTGTCCCTTTATATTCCCTGAGCTCTAGTGCAGGGATGGCAAATTGGCTTTATGGCATGAACCAGCTTCCATCAATTGGCAGGGTTTCCCTAAGCATGAGGCTGGGGAGAATTCTCTGGAGAAATTGGAGCTAACTATATCAGAGTACTATGATTGATTAATGATGTCTTCTATGATCAACTTTTGATGCCTTCTATGATCAATTAATGATGACTTCTGTGATTGATTTATGATATCTTCTATGATTGATTAATGATGCCTTCTGTGATCCATTGATGATGTCTTCTGTGGGCATGGGAGGGAGCATAAAGGGAAGGTAAATCAGGTTATAGCCATTCCCAGAGTAGGGACTTTGTACTTCTGTCGGTCTTCAATAGTGACCTGAAACAAGAAATTAATTTATTAATGTCATGGGGAAGATGGAAGTGAGTGGTGGGGAGCAGGGGAGGCCGCACATATGTATGTGAAACTGTCTTTGCAAAATTATGACACTAGAGAAGTCTGGCGTGGGTGACTCCATCTTGCTTCCAGCCTCACAGCCTGGCTGTTCTCGCTCATTCCTGGGCATAGGTCAAGCTAACCATGGAAGAAATTTAGTTTATCATTTAACTTTAAAACAAGGATAATAGTAATACCTCCCTAAAACTGATCTCCTCCTTGCCTGGGGACAGAAACTTCCTTTGTAAGACTAGTGAAGGGCCACAAGATGAGGATTATGGGAGGGTCCTGAATTCTGCTAAAATGTACGTGTAGCTAAATGATAGCCAGTCATTGTCCCCTAGCTTGCCTCTCTATAATCCCTTGCTTCTCAAGAGTCATGTGGCTGGAGGTCACAAGATTTGTGACTTCCCCAATTGCTCCTATAGATAACATCACTACTGTTGCTATTGTAAAACCTAAGATTGGGCTTTTGAGATGTTTTTTCAGACTTTTGCTGACAGACTCCACCTAGACTCAGGGCTCCCAACTCAACTGGTTCTGTGGTCCCCACCCAGAGGTGGACTTAGTGCATGAGGAACATTTTCCATATCCCTATGATTTAATTCCCAACGAATAAGCAGCACCCGTTCCCAGCCTCCTGTCCACCAAATTATCCGTGAAAAACCTCACCTCTGAGTTCTCAGGGAGACTAATTTGAATATCAACTCCAGTCCTTCTACTTGGCTCGCTCTGTGTTAACTAAACTCTTTCTCAACTGCAGCACTGTGGTCTCAGTGAATTGGTTTTGTCTGTGCAGCAGGCAGGAAGAACCCATGGGCAACTACATATGGACACTGACAAGAGTAGCGGCACAGCAAGAGACTTGGGGTGGGGATATCTAAGTTCTGAGCTTTTCCCTCCCAAGGTGCATCAGGTTTTAGCCACAAATAGCATAGTGAAAGGAAGAGTGGGCCTATAGCAGGAAGCATCAGTGCTGGAATAGGATGAGAGAGTGGTGTACCAACAGGGATATGAGAAAAAGCGAAGAATAGCAACAAACACTTCAGGGCTGTGTGTGTGTGTGTGTGTGTGTGTGTGTGTGTGTGTGTGTCTGTGTGTGTTTGCTGTTTTCCTGTGAACAGTTCTAGTTGGGGCAGAGTGAGGAATGGTTGTAGCCTGAGCAGGCTGGAGAAGAGAAAAGAAAGGAGGAAAGAAAATAAAGTGGAGTTGAGTAAGTAAGGGAGATGTGTGGTGAGTGTGAGAAGAAAGAAGTCTTATGCAACAAGGTCTTCCAGGCAAGAGTCACATGGAGATTGGATCTGATAAAAGCAGACCAGGAAAAAACAATATGATGGCAATTTTTCCTAGGAATTGGTAAGTCAAAACAAAAAGTCATATTCCTATAGTTTGCCTATTCGGAAGCAAGGGATTTGATGATAACTTCAGATCAGCAAAGAAAGTATTCTTATTCCTCAAGAGGATACACAAAAGAATGCACCAAGAGAAAGCAGGTTAAGAGTGTTAGAAAATCAAGTTATTCCACCTAATAAGATAAAAGTAAAGGCCTGTTTTAAGTAGGAATTAAAAGTCACCTTGGATTGGTTAAAGACACCTTTCTATGAATGATTACTAATCTTAGCAAAGGCAGCAGATTAGTCTGAGCTTTTTATTGTCAAAACATAGATAAAGTTACTGAATGACTCAGTGTTTGCATGTCAGAAGTGGGCCATGATGAAAGGGAGTCACAAGCAGATGTAAATTTGGAGGTGAAGAATTTCTTCAGATGCATAGATTACAGAGCCAAAGAGAACCTTAGTGAGCTCCTACTCAGTCCCCTCATTCTCCAAGTGAGGGAACATATGGCAGACAGACTCTAAGATGGCCCCTAGTGATCCCCACCTACTGATGTACATGCCTTTGTGTAATCCCCTGCCCCCATTCCTTCCACCCCTGGAGTCTGGGAAAGACTTACTTCTAACCAATAGAATATGTCTAAAGTCATGGGATGACATTCTCATAATTATGTTGCATGACATCAGACTCTATCTTGCTAGGGGACACACTGTGGAGGCTCTCTTTGCTGGCTTGAAACAAGCAGGCATGTTGAAGAAACACACATGGTAAGGCATAATAGGTGGCCTCTAGGACTGCACGTAGCCCCTAGTTGCTGAAAGCAGCCTCTAAAAGCTAAAGTAGATTTCAGCTGACAGTTAGTAAGAACTAGTTCTTCAGTTGTAAAACCTCAAGAAAATGAATCCTGCCAATACCATGAATGAGCTTGGAAGCAGATTCTTCCCCAGACAAGCCTTTGGATGATAGTACAGCCTGATTAACTGCAACTTTGTGAAACCCTTATCAAAATATTGTATCTGATCTCCTGATCCACCAAAACTGAGAGATAATAAATATGTGACCATTTGTTCTGCAGTAATAGATAACATAAACACGAAACCCAGGTAGGAGTCATAATTTGTCTATGGTCTATTTAGTATAACTCAGTGAATATTTATTTAATGCCCTCTGGATTTATGGTACTGCTGTAGATTAAATAGTGTCTCCTAAAAAGATATGTTAAAATCCTAACTCCAGGTAAGTGTGAATGTGAATTTATTTAGATGTAAGTGTTTGAAGATGTAATCAAGTTAAGATAAAGTCACACTGGATTGGGGTGAGCCCTAAATCTAATGCCTGGTGTTTTTATAAGGGAAGAAGACTTAGAGAGGGCAGGCACACACAGAAGACAGCCATGTGAAGACAGAGGCAGAAATTGTAGCAATGCATCTGTAAGCCAGGGAATACCAAGGATTGTGGTAACTGCCAGAAGCATAAAACAGATTCTCCCTCAGAGCTTCCAGAAGTTACCAGTCTTGCCCACATTTTGGTTTCAGGCTTCTGGCCTCCTGAACTGTGAGAGAATAAAGTTCTGTTGTTTTTAAGTCACCCAGTTTATGGCAATTTATTAGGACAGCCATAAAAAACTAATGTAAATACTCTGAATAGCAAGCTCAGTGTCCCACATTCCCAAAGTTCTTAAATCTGAGTTCATTAAGATGATGAGATACCCGGAAAGAGTTAGGGATATGCAAGGCCAAATGAGAGCAGTGGAGAGAGGGAGAAACGAAGAGAGAGAGAGAGAAAGAAAGAGAGAAACACATGCTCGTTCAAACCACAACATAAGATTAGCCCTAAAAATGAGCAGGTAGAAGGTAGGGTTTACTACTAGAAACTAAGTGGAAACAACAGTTCTGTTTCTGTCATGGAACTAGGGGTAGGCATTGTGACAATCCAACTTTTCTGGGAACTTCCCCTGCTATTTCACAGTAACGAAATTCATCCTTTAAAAACTCACATTCATAAATCAACAAAGGAGATAAAATTGAATAAAAAGTAATCAATTAATCTAAAGGAAGAGAAAAATTGACATGGAAACAAATATGGGCTAAATAGAAAAGAAAGATCAAGATAAAAGGTTTGGACCTAACTATATCAATGTAAATGGTCTAAATATTGCAATAAATATGCAGAGGTTGACATAATTGGAGAAAAAAGCAAGACCCAACTATATAATGCCTACAAGAAAAAGACTTCAAATATAAAGACAAAAATAGGTTAAAAGCAAAAAGGACAATAAAAAAGACTTATTATGTTAACACTAATCAAAAGAAAGCTTGAATGCCTATAGTAATATAATACCAAAGTATATTTCTGAGCAAGTATTACCAAGGATAAAGAATCCTTTATAATGATAAAGAGATAATATATCAAGGGAACATAGCAATTTTAAACGTGTATGTACTTAATAGAACTTCAATATGCATGAAACGAAATGTGATAGATTATAAGAAGAAATAGGAAACTTTTTGGAGTGGTATGTGAATTTTCTTGATTATGGCAATGGTTTCATGAATATTTAAATATCTGAAAACTTAAACCATATTCTTTGAATATGTACTGTTTAATTATGTTTGATTGTATATCAATAGAGCTGTTAATAAAGTCCTAGGAATCTGAAAAAACAAAATGAACAAAATATTTAATAAATAAACTGATGTAAATTTTTGCTTTATCAGAAAACAAAAATGCTTCACATTTTTTGCTTTTGGACCAAAGGAAAATTAGTTGTGTTTGATAATACGGTTTGGGTCTGTGTCCCAACCCAAATCTCATGTCGAATTGTAATCCCCAATGTAGGAGCTGGGGCCTTGTTGGAAGTCATTGGATTATGGGGGTGGTTTTCCCACCTGGGGCTGTTCTCATGATAGTGAGTGAGTTTTTGTGAGATCCGGTTGTTTAAAAGTGTTTAGCAACTCCCTTGCCTCCCTCTTTCTCCTGCCCCGTCCATATGAAGTGCTGGTTTCCCCTTTTCCTTCCACCATGATTGAAGCTGAGCACATGCTGCCATGCTTCCTGTATAGTCTGCAGAACTGTGAGCCAATTAAACCTCTTCTCTTTATAAATTACCCAGTCTCAGGTATTCCTTTATAGCAGTGCAAGAATGGACTAATACAGAAAATTCCTACCTAGGAGTGGGGCATTGCTATAAAGATACCTGAAAACATGGAAGTGGCTTTGGAACTGCGTAATGGGTAAAGGTTTAAAGAGTGTGGAGGGCTCAGAAGAAGACGGGAAGATGAGGGAAAGTTTGGAACTTCCTAGAGACTTGCTGAATGGTTGCAACCAAAATGCTAATAGTGATACAAACAGTGAAGTCTAGGCTAAGAAAGTCTCAGACAGAGATGAGGAATTTATTGAGAACTGGAGCAAAAGTCACTTTTGTTATGTGTTAGCAAAGAACCTGTTGGCATTGCGCCCCTGCCTTAGGGAGCTGTGGAACTTTGAACTTGAGAGTGATGATTTAGGGTATTTGGTGGAAGAAATTTCTAAGTAGCAAAGCATTCAAGATGTGGCCTGGCTGCTTCTAAAAGCCTATCCTCATATGCATAAACAAATAAATAACCGGAAGCTAGAACTTATATTTTAAAGGAAAGCAGAGCATAAAAGCTTGGAAAGTTTGCAACTTGGCCATGTGGTAGAAAAGAAAAACCCATTTTCAAGGGAGGAATTAAAGCCGGCTGCAGCAATTTGCATAACTAAAAGGAAGGGAAGTACTAATAGCCAAGACAATGGGAAAAAATGCCCCAAAGGCATTTTAAAGATCTTTGCAGCAGCCTCTTCCATCACATGCCCAGAGGCCTGAGAAGGAAGAATGGGTTTATGGGCCAGTCCCAGAGCCCCACTCCAGCTCCATCCATGGCTCAAAACAGCCCAGGTACTTGAGCTGCTTCTTCAGAGGGTGCGACCCATAAGCCCTGGTGGTTACCACATGGTCTTAAGCCTGTGGGTGTGCAGAGTATAAGAGTTGAGGCTTGAAGGCCTCCACCTAGATTTCAGAAGACATATGGAAAAGTTTGGATGTCCAGGCAGAAGTCTACTAAAAAGGTGGAGCCTTCATGTATAACATCTACTAGGGCAGTATGTAGGGGAAATGTGGGGTTGGAGCCCTCACACAGAGTCTCCACTGGGGCACTTCCTAGTGGAGCTGTAAGAAGAGGGTCACCATCCTCCAGACCCCAAAATGATAGATACACTGACAGCTTGCACCATGTGCCTAGAAAAGCTGTAGGCACTCAACATCAACCCATGAGCACAGCCTTGGGGGCTGAACTCTGCATAGCCACAAGGGGAGAGCTGCTTAAGGCCTTGGGAGCCCACCTCTTGCATCAGTGCACCCTGGATGTGGAGACATTGAGTCAAAGAAGATTATTTTGAAGCTTTAAGATTTAATGACTGCCCTACTGTGTTTTGGAATGGACAGGGCCTGTAGCCCCCTTTTTGGGCCAATTTCCCCCTTTTGGAAAGGGACTATTTATCCAATGCCTATACCCTCATTGTGTCTTGGAAGTAACTAACTTGTTTTTTCATTTTACAGGCTTATAGGCAGAATGACTAGCTTTGTCTCAGATGAGACTTTGGGCTTTGTACTTTTAAGTTAATGCCAGGATGAGTTAAGAGTTTGGGGGACTGTTGTGAAGACATGACTGTATTTTGCAATGTGAGAACAACATGAGATTTGGGAGGGGCCAGGAGCAGAATAATATGGTTTGGGTCTATGTCTTCTCCCAAATCTCATGTCAAATTGGAATCCTCAATGTTGGAGGTGGGGCCTGGTGGGAAGTGATTGGATCATGGGGTCAGATTTCCCCCTTGGTGCTGCTTTCATGATAGTGAGTAAGTTATCATGAGATCTTGTTTAAAATGTATAACACCTCTCCCATCTCTCTCTCTCTCCTACCCTGGCCATGTGAAGTGCTGGTTTCCCCTTCAGCTTCCACCATGATTGTAAGTTTTCTGAGGCCTCCCTGGCCATACCTTCTGTACAGCCTGCAGAACTGTGAGCCAGTTAAACCTCTTCTCTTTATAAATTGCACAGTGTCAAGTATTCCTTTACAGCAGTGCAAGAAAAAACTAATACAGTTTTCAGAAAATAAAGAAATACATATAAGTCTAAAATGTTGATATTTTCCATTTTAAATAACATAATACTAACTTTAATATTAAAATCAATGTTCACCCCATCAGTAATATTAGCATCTTCAAGTATGATGTGCTGTAAATAGACATAAATGAATGATAGCAACCATTCCTATATTGTAAGAAATGGATGTGTTTTATTAAATGAAATATAAAACATAAGCAAAATTATTTTTTAAACAGAATAACAGTGAAGGGAAAATGTTCAATGTAAAATATGAAGTGAAAAAAGGTGTTACAAGCTCTTTAAATCTTTACCATAAAAAGTACATATTTTGTTACATAAAGAGACAGAAAACCCGGTGTAGTGATGCAATTTAACAGATATACTTTAAATGAGATTTTCTCATTTTAAGCTTAAAATTTTAATTTATTGTCATTGCCTATAATTTTTCTGGTAGTTTTATTTCAGTAAATGTACATTTAATACATTAAACAGATTCCAATTTAAATTATTAGAGTGAAAAAGCTACAGAATTGAGAAAGTGCTTAAAGAAATATTTTGAATGAAAGGCCACTTGACAGGTTTTGTAAGGAATAATTAAGAACTACAGGCATAAAATGAAAAGTAAATTATATTTTCTATGAGAAAAAAACTGATACATTATTTCACGTGGGAAAAATTTGGGATGCTAAAAATATTTCAAAGAGTTAAAGCACATAAAAGCTACCATTTTGATGACTGAGGCTTAGAAAATTATTTTAGAAGAGCTTTGAAAGGCTTTTTTTAATATTAATGATCATCAGTTTGGGCCAAAAAACTTGGAACTTCAAATAGAGCGCCTCCTTAATATAGCACACATGTAATTTCTACTTCAGTAAATATGAGAAAACAAATTGCATCAAATTAACCACCACTACCAACACCACACGGTCTTCTTTTAGTTCCTTTTCCACTACAGTGGGAAGAAAATAAACAAAAATGTACAATTGGATGAACTGAACCAAACCATCAAGGGAAACTATTAATTTTCTTGTTTATGAAGAATCTTACTATATTTGCAAAAAGCCCTAGGAAGCCCAGATTTACCTTTGAAAATTACAACTTTTAATTTAAGGAAAGGCAGGGAAGCTAAAACTGGTTAACCAATTTGATTGATATATAAAACACAAATAGTCCTAGTCTATAAAGCTGGGAGCCCTGTAAAGTTTAACTTTATAACATGTAAGTTCATTTCATAGTAAATATCTTCATCTTGTGGCACTGCTGCTAAGGATTATTTTCGTTATGTTGAGATTTTGCAACTGTGATCATGAATTGACTCCATGACCTCAAAACATTCTGATAACCAGAGCATCCCAGCTTGATTAACCTAGTTTTTATAGCTATTAAGGTGAACAACATCCTTGGTAGTATATAGATTATCTTGCATTAGGCTTTTTTTCTCTAAAGCCTATCAGTTGAAAAATCAATATATTTTCAGCTTCCATATTACCACCCTTTTTCCTCTTCCAATGAAATTATAAAATGTGAACATAAATGGTTTCTGCACTAGAATTTTGCAGAAGTGGGATGTGACATAAATTCTAAATTTATCAGGTCAACTGTGCTCATGATAGTAATTTTTTAAGTAAAGAAAATACTCTGCCATGTTCTTACAAAGGTATTACTGAAGAAATAGTCTTGAACTTAGGCGAAATTGGTAGTGGTCAGTGGTTAAAATGGAAATAACCTCCTTTAAAAACACTGGGTGCTAAAGAAAAAAACAAATACTAGTCCGTGCCTACAAAAGACCTGTACAAACCCTAAAGTGTTCTACAATTGAAATGTGTCACTACTAGGATTCACCAGTCGGTTTGATGAACTGTTTTTACTTGTTTATACATTTATACTTGTTTAGAGCTAGTAGGAACCTCTGAAATCATTTAATCTACTCCCTAATGAGCAAACTGAGACTCTGAGAACCCCCAAGGGTTTACGTAAAGTCATAAGATAGTGTCATTCATGAGCAAAACCCCAGATCTTGAGGCTGTTAAGAGCTGCTCCTTGTAGAGTTTCACAGCCCTGCAATGAAGAGATCTGTGAGTCACTTTACCAAGTAACCCTAAGCTTTGCTTTCTGTTAGATGACTTATGATGGGAATGCCTCTGTAGTCACCCTCCTGCCCATGACTTATGTCTGCAAAATAGAGATAGATAACCATGAAATGATGAAACCAGACTCCATCAATCAGTGCTATAGACTGAACGCTTATGTCTCCCCAAAGGTTCGTGTGTTGAACCCTAATCCTCAATGTGATTAGATTTGGAGGTGAGGCCTTTGTCAGGTGATTAGATCATGAGGGTGGGGATCTTTTGAATAGGATTAGCGCCCTCATAGAAGAGAGCCCAGAGAGTGCCCTTGCCCATTCCACCATGTGAAGATACAATGAGAAGACGGGTGCCTATGAAATAGGAAGCAGGCCGGCATTTGACACAGAACCTACTGGCATTTTGATATTGGACTTCCCAGCCTTCAGAACTGTGAAAAAATAAATTTCTAATACTTGTAAACCAACCAGTTTATTGCATCCTGTTATGGAAGGCCAAATGGTCTAAGACAATGGCTTCAAATTATTCCTTTCTACTTCTAATTTCTACTTAGCTGTTAGAGAGCTTTAGGATTTGGAAACTTCCAGTGCATATTTTAGCAGTTCTCTAATGTCAAGGTAAAATAATAACACGATGTAATGCAATTATCTCAAATTATATAATCTCTGTGCAAAGAGACCTGGAATATAAGAATGCCTAAGTGCACAAACATATTCATGCATAGCACTGTCATTTTAGAACCAAGAAAGTGAGTGAATATAAAGCTTCCAAACAACAGCTAATATAAAAACCGAAACACATCCTAGTTACCATGTGCCAGGCATTGATATAAGCATTTTACATAATAATTTAATCCTCATAACAATCCTTTGTTGTGAATGCTATTATTAACATCCCCTCTTTACAGAAGAGAAAACTGAGGCACAGAGAGATTAAGTCCTGTTACCAAAATTGCAAAGCTAGAAATAGGCAAATCTAGAATTCAGATTGAAAGGCCATCCTCTTAACTAATAATTTACGTTACATTGATTCTTTGTAATAAATATTTATATTAGAATATAGGCTAAGAAGGGCCGAAAAAGGGTGCCAGGTGATTTGTAAGTTATAATTCCTTAGTTATCGTGGGTTTTGGCCTATGCTGACCAGTTTCACCTGGCACTACCAGCTAAAATTAAACGGCATCATCACCAGTCCTTTCAAATGGAGCAGATGGAATGATCTCCCAATGCAGTGGCTTGTCATTTGTTTCTTACACAGACCCATGAGCCACCCTTTGTCAAATGAATGCCATCAGCCAGATGAGAATGATGAGAATGAGGAAGAGGAACTGGAGAATCTAACTGAGGAACTAGGGGAGCGTGGGATTTGAGATGTACTAATCAGGAAGGAGGTGAGGCCAGGCGTAGTGGCTCATGCCTATAATTCCAGCATTTTGGGAGGCCAAGATGAGCAGATTGCTTGAGCCCAGGAGTTCAAGACCAGCCTGAGCAACATGGTAAAACCCATCTCTACAAAAAGTACAAAAAATTACCCCACTGTGGTGGCACATGCCTGTAGTCCTAGCTACTTGGGGGGCTGAGGTGGAAGGATAACCTGAGCCTGGGAATTCAAGGCTACAGTGAGCCGTGATCATGCCACTGCACTTCAGCCTGGACATTGGAGTAAGACCCTGTATCAAAAAAAAAAAAAAAAAAAAAAAAAGTGGTAAAAAGGGAAGAAGTTTCATTCTGCATTTATGGCAAATTTTTCTTCAAGAATCAAGCAAGCAGGCCGGGTGGGGTGGCTCACACCTGTAATCACAGCACTTTGGGAGGCCAAGGTGGGTGGATCACCTGAGGTCAGGAGTTTGAGACCATCCTGGCTGACATGGTTAAACCCCGTCTCTACTAAAAATACAAAAAATTAGCTGGACGTGGTGGCAGGCTCCTGTAATCCCAGCTACTCTGGTGGCTGAGGCAAGAGAATTGTTCAAACCCAGGAGGCGGAGGTTGCAGTGAGCCAAGGTAGCGCCATTGCACTCCAGCCTGGGCAACGAGAGCGAAACTCTGTCTCAAAAAAAAAAAAAAAAAAAAAAAAATCAAGCAAGCAGAAGTGGATATAGGTTTAATGGCACCTGACACCCTGACACTCAAATAATTTTAGGGGTCCCTTCAAGAAAAAAATACAAAAGTAGAAATGTAGGGGCAAAGGACCCTGGAAGGCACTCATTGCCAGTGAAGAGTCTGAAGCTTGAGCTTTACTTATTTTGTAGCGAGTTGTGAATTTACTTGCATATGGCAGAGGCAGGAGAAGGCAGGAGGAACTTTTGCTATCTCTGTGCCCCATGTAGACTGCAGATTTCTTCACGAGAACCCTTCAGGAGAGACAACAGCTACCTGGGGACTATGAATTAAATCGAGAGGAACCAAAGACGCATAAGCTACCTTTCAAATTCCTATGAGAAATGTGGCCAAGTTAAAAGATAACATGCAGAAAATGTATTTAAAAACGTGTAAAGAAAAACTTGGGCCACAGCCATTGGAACAATTTTATTATACCTGGGCTTCCCTTGGCTTTAGAATAGACCAGGGAGGAGATCACTAAGGCAGTAAAATCAATAAAGAGGGCTACAGAGATTTTTTTCCAGTGCTTGAGTGGATTGAAATAGAAGACTACTGTCCAATCTCCTAATCTGCCTGGGTAGATAAAACAGGGGAGGTCTAGCAAGAGATATCAGGCATGTAGTCAAACAGATGGGTTTGGGCGGACCTCGTGATCTGGAGTAACTGAGGGAAGGGCTGGAAAGTCTAAAACCCGGCTATAGAGGTAGCAGACATCACTCAGCTGCTGGGCAGGACTGAACAATTGGGAGCTTGCTTATAGAAAAACAAAATGAGCTGAGTGATCAAAATTTGAGTATGCCTTCAAGGTAGGCGGGACCTCTGGCACCTAGAATAGAGACAGAAAGTAGGATGGTGGTTTCCAGGGACTGAGGGAGGAGGGAATGAAGAGTTACTGTTCAGTGGGTCTAGAGCTTCAGTTTAGGATGATAAAATATTCTGGAAATGAATATTGGTGATGGTTCTAGAACAATATTGTGAATGTGCTTAATGCACTGAATTATATACTTAAAGGTTAAGATGATAAATTTTATGTTACATATATTTTAACAAAATTAAAAAAATCCTTTTATAAAAGTGAATTCAAAAGACATCCCAGAACCTAAGTAAAATTCCACAAATCAAAGCCATGGGTTTAATTGTAAGGATGATAGAGGCTGGGAAATAAAGCAACAGATACTGCCTTTTCTGGTCACATAATAACCTTTGTGTAAATTGTAGACTCAGAAGGCAGTTGTATGACCTATCAAGAGGCGAGAAGCCCGGTCCTCATTTCCAAATGGTTATAAATGTTGCACTGTCTGTAGAAAGAATTCAAAGGGTAAGGTACCTACCTCCTCTTGCAAAAGCAGGGAATGGTGCAGGAGACAGGAGAAAACAGGGCGTAAAAATTCACAGAAAATAGCGTATGTCAAAGGAAAACCACTGTGGGCCAGATCAAAGCAATGACAGAAGTAATGATTGAGTTTCTTTATAGCTATATTTTACTGTTCAAGGTAGGAGATTTTCTGTAAATTAAAGAGCCAAAAATGAATGGATTAAGATACCCATACCCTCAATTTAGAAACTGTTATTAAGGACTTTTTTTTTTTTTTTAACAGAACTATTTCAGAAGCCTTAGAGCTCAGGAAGGGTGATAATGTCGGGACTTCAGGGGAAGTAGGAAGAAACACACAATTCAAGGGCAGTGACCACTTCTCCAACATTGAAAAATGTGATCAATTTCTATTGAAAGGAAAGATTCAGTGGCCAGCTAGCACTGATTGTTATTACTAAAAATAAACTTTGGTCACAGATTCAGCAGCCTATGAGAAGTTAGTAAAGTGATTGACTTAAAGATTACCTTTTAAGAGGCAGAAGAAAAATAATTATTAGTAACACCTTCAACCATAGAATGCTTCCAGACATATCACAGTTGGAATGAGACTAACAGAACTGTTAATCCTCTTCACTTTTTTAATAAATGAAAAAATTAAGGCTCAGTGGGATTGAATGATCCATGCAAATTTTCATTATTTGTGGCCAAATCAAAAATTACTCACAAGATTATATACAAGCCATGGGGTTTCATCATTAGGGCACGGAAAGAGCTGGTGAGTCTAAAGAACATCATAAAAAAAGACGGGATCAAGAAAATGACAGATGAGATAAGCCATTGTTTTCTCTTTCACGGTATGAAGCACCACGTAAGGGTAAAAGATATATATAATAAGCCGGGCACGGTGGCTCATGCCCATAATCCCAGCACTTTGGGAGACCAAGGCAGGATCACCTGAGGTCAGGAGTTCAAGACCAGCCCAGCCAACATAGTGAAAACCCATCTCCACTAAAAAATACAAAAATTAGCCGGGCATGGTTGTGGGCGCCTGTGATCCCGGCTACTCAGGAGCCTGAGGCAGGGAGAATTGCTTGAACCTGGGAGGTGGAGGTTGCAGTGAGCTGAGATTGTGACACTGCACTCCAGGCTGGGTGACAGAGCAAGACTCCGTTTCAAATATATATATATATAATATACATATATACAAATGTATATATATATATAATATACATATATACAAATGTATATATATATAATATACATATATACAAATGTATATATATAAAATATACATATATACAAATGTATATATATACACGTGTATATAAATGTACATATATACACACATATACATATTATATATATGTATATAATTTGCCTGTATGGCTGTATCCCTGTGCTCAAAAGGTAAGTGGAATGAAATGAAGGAAGGTTGCTTATGCTGATGACAGAGTGTCAGGGAACAGCCGACTCAGCACAGGTTTAGAGACCTGGAAAACATCAAAGTGGTAACCACATAAATAAGGGACACAATAGTAAAAATGATGAACTGGAATGAGAGTCCATTAAATAATGAAAGCATCACAGAAATAAATGGTAATGAACAAACAGAGACCAGACTGGTGAGAAGCCTAGGAGCAGACATGCAGAAATGATGAGGGAAACAGACTATGGGCATTGTTACACGTGGGAGATTTGCAACTTCAGTTAGAAGACAGGATGAGGCTGGTAGAAACAGATCTGCTTCCAATTTTTTTCTGTGTGCTCATTATATATAGTTTGGACTAGTAAAATGCATCACCTCGTTGATAGATAACTTTTTATTAATGGCCTCACCAAATAGCAGGGGCCAAAGAGTCTGAAAAAGAGCTCATTATTTATGGCTAGATAGAAGAAGAGCTAGGTGTGTTCAATACGGAATCACTTTACAGTTGGAAGTCAATACCAGTTGGAATTTTTTCATTTCAGTGGGTCGGAAGGAATAAGAAAGCCACATCCACAAGAAAGTTTCAAATGCCATATTCATGAATGATAGTAGGAAGGGGATTTTTCTCTAAAGAGAACTGTCCCTGACATGGAAAGAACACAATTTGAGAAAGGACAAAGAACATCAAAGAGGGTAGGGTGAAGGCCAAGCACTTTGAAATGAAATGAAAAGAAAGGTATAATTTTGAGGCCAGATTGTTACAAAAGGGGGAAAATAACAATTAGGGGTCTTGTTGAAAAGAAAGGAGGAGGCCAGGCGTGGTGGCTCACACCTGTATTCCCAGCACTTTGGGAAGCCGAGGCGGGCAGATCATGAGGTCAGGAGATCAAGACCATCCTGGCTAACATGGTGAAACCCCATCTCTACTAAAAATACAAAAGATTAGCTGGGTGTGGTGGCAGGCGCCTGTGGTCCCAGCTACTCAGGAGGCTGAGGCAGGAGAATGGCGTGAACCCAGGAGACGGAGCTTACAGTGAGCCGAGGGCCACTGCACTCCAGCCTGGGTGACAGAGCAAGACTCTGTCTCAAAAAAAAAAAAAAAAAAAGAAAGGAGGAATAAAAAAATATGTAAGATAGTTTTTGACATAAGGATTTTGATACAGGAAAAAAATTGAAGAGTAAAAGTTTACTCAGATGAGGAAAAAAATAAAATCAAGAAGTGTAGAAGGAAAGATGCTGAAAAGACTTTTGTAAGTAATTCAGCTGAGGAGAAATGTGGGGTTTGTCCAAGGTGGGAATGAACTGCAATAGACCATATCAACATTTTTTTTTAATCTAGAAAGGAAGGAAAAAGAAAAAAAAACTATTCAAGTCTAAAGTCTATACCCTCTTTGATATAAACATGTTTTGAATCATTCTGTATAAAGGTAAGGTATTACTACTATAGGATATTTAGTTGGACTTTGTATAATGAAGAACAACTGATCTGGAATTTAGGGGTAAGATCAAGTAGTCTGAAATAAAAATTAGGTTTGGCTATAAAGGTATCAGTTGATAGCACTTAATCAAAAACTCTTGTTGCCTCTGAAAAATTACAGTGAAATGACTCTAAAGTTTCCTTGCTTCCTACAGTTCCCTGGTTGACCAGCTGTTGCAGGCCTGAAATAAAGAAATCTGAGCTTAGATAAGGCTTTCTGGGAAAACAGGTGGGAGAAAAATGCCACTGCCCAGACCAGAGGCAGATAACCTTTTGGGAGTGGAAGGCCACACATTGCTGCCCCTGGTTCTTCAGGTCCGTGGTGAGGGGTTGGGGTACTGGAAGCCAGGTATGCATCCTTTCAACAACACCTCCATCTCCTATGTCAAACATGCCTCCATTCTTTCAGATTCAGTTCCATCCATCCTCCTTTGGGGCCTTTTTTTTTTTTTTTATTTCCTAATGTAAACCCTCTTGGGGAAAGTTACGCCTACTTGACTTTCATCTCTCTAGGGGTCTATATCAGATATTCAGACTGTTTTTCCTGGAGCTGAAGCTGAGAGCGAGTGCCCTAGGTGGGCTGCAGTTTTTTCCC
Organism: Gorilla gorilla gorilla; assembly: GCF_029281585.2. Classification (NCBI taxonomy): domain Eukaryota; kingdom Metazoa; phylum Chordata; class Mammalia; order Primates; family Hominidae; genus Gorilla; species Gorilla gorilla. The sequence continues at coordinate 28,775,102 of NC_073243.2, forward strand.
CAGGAATCTGAAGTAGGAAATGGACATCCTCAGATATGGTACATCTGAAGAGAGAGAAGAATCAGATGCCAAAGATCACTAGTCACCGGCAGGATGTGGCAGAAGCCACCGGAGAGTGAGAGAAGCATGGAGGTAGAAGATGGGAGGGGGAAAGACTCATTATTCCTATTTGCAATGAAAGCAAGCTCCCCTTGGGGTGTGGGAGAACACTCTAGGTTTATTACAAAATGACTTTGGGAGAGACCTAATGGTCAACGTACAGATCAGACAGTTACAGAAAAGCCCTCTCAGGAATAATCAAAGTTAGCACCAAGTTCAAAATCTAGCATAGTCATGGATCATCCAGGCAGAGCTAATGAAGGACACCAGATCTCATCCTATCTGATCCTTCAAAGGTAACTAAAATATCATACCCAGACATTTGAGAGCAAAAAGGACTCACAGCAGAATGTGTTCCCCATTCAGTGTTCCCTTTTATTTTTACAGTAAAACTAGAGGAGAGTAAGTTGTTGAGCATATTGTTATTAAAAGAACACAACCAACAGTTGGAAATTAAACTAAAACAATTGGGCTATAGCCTGAAACATACTAACATTTTCTAATATCCCACAATAGAGCCATATATTAGAAGCAATTTCTATTTTCAGTTTTATTTCCTCCTAGCGTAACTAAAATTTATTATTTTATGACTTTGTATGTGATGTCACACTGCCTCATAATTTCCCCAAATTCATCCTTTTTCAAGCTTTTAAAGAAAGGCCTGCCATTTCAACATTCCATTATGTATCAAACAGATTTATAATTTTCCTATCCATGTTCTTCTTCTGTATATTAGAAACTCAATGCAAATCTGTTTGCATGTTGATGAAGATATTTCAAGGACCACAAATTCTACAATAACACCAATGCTTCACCAACAGGGCTTGAGATTGGGCTTTTAAAATTCCACTCTCCTTCAATGATTACATGATACAATAGGAGAATAAGTAGGGGCCCTTTTTTTCTACACCAAGGCTTATGTTGGAACGAATCCCAGCAACACTTTTCCTGTGTTTGAGAACCATACGTTTTTCTGTTCTCTGAGTCTATCGAAATTATGCACAAAGTTCTGGGGTTTCTAGGATATGAGGCAATAGGAATTTGCTTTCCTTTGCTATTATTCAGCAACTCGAGGCTATTTGTAACCATAGCGCATCCATCTGAATTTAACGTTTAACAGAAATGGAGATATTTACTTCCCTCCCTAGTCACTTTGGTTTTGTCAGGTGACAAGAAATACAGTCACGGCCCTGTTGTGGAGGCAAATAGAAACTGCAAGACTTGAACTTGAAAGAGCCTTTAGAAGTGTTTTATTGGAATGTTATTTTCCACCTGAAGCTGACTGATTCCATTTCTCACAATTGCAGTTATCCATTTGTTACAAGTTGCTTCTGTATCTTCATTATAAAAACACAGTTTGGTTGCCTTTAGCATTTTTCCCAGCAAAGCACAACAGTAAACATTGCTCTGCTTATTAGAAGAAAGAAAGAGAGAGAGAAACAGAGAGAGAGGGAGAGAAAGAGAAAGAAAGAAAGAAAAAGAAAGAAAGAAGGAAGGAAAGAAAGAAGAAAGAAAGAAGAAAGAAAGAAAAAGAAAGAAAGCAAAGAAAGAGAAAGAAAGAAAGAGAAAGGAGGAAGGGAGGGAAGAAAATAATAGAAAGAGGTTTTCAAGAGAAAATATAGAATGGTGACTGGAAGAATTACCAGTCTAGCATTAATTAGAATCTGGCTTTTAGACCTGAGGCACACACTAGCTGTGACTGATACACATCTTAACTCAGGAAACGCAGCATGACTGACGTTTTGGTTGAGATCATTTTTAGTAATGGAGACTGTCTTGCGCTTTACAGAATGTTTAGCAGCATCCCTGGCCTCTATCCAGGATGCTAGCAGCACCCTACACTCCTCAACCCTTGAGGCAACCAAAAATATCTCCAGACGTTGCCCTGGGATGCAAAATCACGTTTTGTTGAGAACCAGTGCCTTAAGCCCTAGTGAAACTTAGTGAAACATCTGTGAAGTGAAACTAATGAGAGTAGAGAGCTGATGTTGTTGGTATATGGTGAAATAATGCATTTGAAAGATTAGTTTGCAATATACATATAAGGCATTATTATTTTATAGACACATTTATTTATTCACGTATTAAATTTAAGATATCTTCATGGGGAGCTGGGGACTCAGCAGGTCTCAGCTGGCAGAATACGATGAAGCTGTTTAGGAGAAATGTATCCTCTTTCTTTTCAACTGTAGTATCAAGAGTTAAGAATTTACAGACACGTCAATGTTTTAACCCCCTGCATAACAAGTTAACGAAAGGATTCAGGTGCTGAACAGGGCTTTGATCCAAATGACCACTGAAGTTGATTTCAGCTCTGAAGATCCTTTGAAAATAAGAAAATTAGAGTGGGTTTAATATTTCTAGAATAATCAATATCCATTCTCTAGAAGCATATTAATCTCCATTTATTGAAATAAAATTCATTTCCCTAGAAGTGACTAAGTTCTCTGGAGAATGGATACACTGCAGATGTGATCTTGGAAGCAAACTGCTGGAAAAGAAGCTGTAGATATTTTCTAGATATTCTTCTTGAAAGACAACACTCTACCGCTAAGAAACAGGAAGGGGATTGGAAGGCATGGCTTTGGAGCAGACAGCTCAGAGAATGGATGCTAAGATGTTCCAGTCAAGGTCAAAGCCTATTATTTGGTGTAGCTAAATGGACAAAATAAATGTGAGGCCAAGTTCATGCACAGCAGGGACGAGTACTATATAGAGGCAGAAATGAATGGACATTCCTGTTAGAGAATACTGACTCCAAATCTTTATACATTTTGCTGGGACTTATTACTTCCAACACTCTTAGGAAGTCATAGAAGCTTGAAGATTTTCCCGGTGTTTTCCATAGTCATTCATTTTTAAAATAATATGAACAAAAATATCTATGTTCAAAAATGGATCCTTTGCATTCAATTCTGTTCTTTTATTTCTTTCACATTAAAAAAATGAAGGTTGCAGAATGCAATTGTTTCTTTGTGCAAGCCACTTTTGCATAATACCAAGCAAACACAAAAGAATCAGTTGTACAAACAAAATGAGCTAAGAGAAATGATGACAAGAGTTTAAAATGAGTATCTTGTTGCAGCTAGTGATTCAAGTAGAATAAAAACAGTCTGTGGCACTGGCAAATTGAGAGCATAGACATGAAGGAAATCAACTGAAAAAAGGTGACCTGGATTTGGGGTTTACTTAACTTCTATAAATGGGATATTAACAGATAAATCCAAAGATTTGGAGCAATGACAAAATATCTAACACTTAAAATATTTTTTCCTTCATTTTAATCCTGTGTTAAGCTTCTCAAGAAATATTTACATCACCTGATGCAGCAGCTACGGTAAACGTACAATTGTACTGCATATTTTAAAACAACTTTAGTTTCTTTTGATTGACAACATTAAAGAAGAAAAAGAATATTATTTTAGAGTGTCTGCTCCTTTAAATTTTGGCAGATAAAGAAAACTTCCATGAAATAGATGACATTTTTCCTCTTGGGTTTAAACTTCTAATAAAATGTTGCTGACAGGCTAATTATAAATGCTTTATATATTTCGTGCATATGTGTTCCTCTCTAAACCAATTTAATTCCCATTAATGCTAATCTTGTTAATACCCACTCAGAGAGGAAAGGAATACTGTTAATAAACTATTGATTTATTTGAGTGATTTAAATGGGGGATGGGCAGAAACAGACGAGAGAAGAGGAAAAGCCACCATTTTACCCACAAATGCATTTCCTAGAATATTTTTCCAAATATTACTGAACATTAGGTTATAAATGGTATAAATAGGAAGTGGGAGGGGGGAATAAAGTGACAAAGTGATAGTCTTCCATCCATGAAAAATAAAAACATTGTAAACCAATTGCTAATTAATTCTTTCAGAGTACTAGCTCCAAAGTTAGAAGTGAGATATTACAAAGAAAGGTAGGTTTTCTCTCTTTAAAAAGAGGTAAACTAAAAAACAAATGAGACTCATACCTGTAAACGCTAACTGAAATCTGTTTCTTTTTTTTTTTAAAGTCAGTTAAATCAACAAGTGGGTAAGTTACGTTCCTAACACATCTTGTGCTACCCCTAGTGTGGCTGGCCACCTTGTCCTCCATGCAAGAATCCAATAATTCCTCTCCAATTCAATCAAGCATTCATCACTCAAGATTTCCATATCTCAGTGTACTTTAAATAGCCAAGAGGCAAGATTGGCTCTTAAGAGAGGTTGTGTCCAGGTCTGAGTGGTTTTTTGGACACAACTATGTAATGAGACTGGGTGGCATGAGGGGTAGCCTGGGAATTTAGAAAACAAGGGGCTCTCTGTCCCTTTTCATATCATCTGAAAACTACCTAATCATTTCTAAAGGTGCAGATGTCTTCTTTTCCATTCTCCCTGGAAAAAGTGACATGAAATAGGGAACAAGTGGAAGATGGAATTTTGTCCAGGGTCCATCCATCATTTCACCTTTAGATACATTATTTCACCTCCCAAAGACTCAGTTTTCCTTTCTGTAAAATGGGGATAATAATATTTACCTATTGTGCTCTTATACAACAGAGCAAGATTTATTTTTTTATTTTAATGATCAAAAAGGTGTATTTGAAAGCACTATGAAAACTGTGACGGGTACAAACATATAATAATACTAACTGGGAAATAATTTCAGAAAAAGTCGCACAGGAAAAAGGGAGAAAAATATAAGGATAGATAACAATTTTATCAGGGCCTTGTATTTTAAAAAAACAGAGAGATGTTTAACCTCAAGATTTTCTGAAAACTTTTAATGACAACTGATGCTTATACTTTATGACTGGGTATATAGAACATAGAATAAAAACTGAAAATTGAAAGGTTTAGACGAGTGAAATTTTCCTTTTCTGTTGATCCACGTGTTTGGTGTTGGTTATACATTAAGATGGGGCGGGAGTGAGAACAATCTCTTAACATTCATTGAAAAAAATACTGAAACATATTTTCAGCACAAATATTAAACTGTCTCTTCTCTACCGATTGGTAAAAAAATATATTATATTTTGATTTTTTTTTTTCTTTTTAAATTATATGGTTATCCATCCCAGCCAAAGTCGTGCCCGGTCATCTGGTAGAACTTGAGGTTGAACGGCCGGTAGAACTCGCGCAGCCTGCGCACCACCTCGCGGTCGATCTCAGGATGGGTCCTGCCCTTTGTCTTGCCCAGGCAATGAGGCCGGCTGCTGCCCTCCGCCTTCTTCAGGCAGGGGAAGCCCTTTGTCTTGTTGAAGTAGAAGTGCTTGTCCGTGATGATCCTCTTGAGGCCCAGGAAGTCCTGCACGCGGCCCAGTTCCCCGGCCGGGTCGCTGATGAGCCGCTCGCCGCTCACGAAGAGCATCTGGCGGATGGGGAAGTGGTGCAGCCAGTGCTCCAGGTGCTTGGCGTAGATGCCGATCTGGATGGCGCTCCACGACGTGTCGATGAGGCCCGCTGTCCTGTTTTTGAATGTCAAGCTCTCGAAGGTGGGGATGTCGGGCCGCTTGGACAGCGTCTGCGTGTAGTCCGAGATGGCCCTGGTCACCGGGTCCCGCACCACCACGATGAGCTTGGTGTCCTTGGACATGGCCGAGATGCGCGCGGGGGCCTCCCGCGTGACGAAGTAACTGGGCGTCTTCTCCATGGTGATCTGCCCGTCCAGGGTTCTGGGCATCAGGTCCCTGAGAAACGCAAAAAGGCATGTCAGAGATGTGCATAGAGAGCTCAGTCCCAGGAGAGACTGTCAAGTACACGCTGGAGCCAGGCTGCAATTCCAGCCCCCCCAACCCCCCACTTGCTAGACGTCTGATGGTGACGTCGCACAACGAGCCCCGCACCTCAGATTCCTCGTGTATTAAACGGAGAATAATAATATTACCCATTGCATACAGTTTTGTGATGATTAAATGAGTTAATATACCTCGACAGCTTAGAAAACTGCCTGGCACCGAATAAATGCCATGTTAAGTTTCTGTGTTTTATTATTGTTTATCCACAATGCTGTAAGAAAATAACTTTGGTCAAAATCTTCAGGTGAATTAGAATATTGTCATAAACACAATTATACTGCTATGAGATAGTATTAAAATATCCTGAGCCCTTCCTGTAGTTTTCTTATAAACAAAGCAATCATATTCAACATAATGTAGCATATTACACAAAATACTTATGTTTGTAATTCCTGAGTTTTCCTGCAACAAACAAGACTTATTAAAGAATCCATCTTTTGCCTAATGATTTGAAATGCCATCATTATCATATTCTAAATATGTTGATTCCTTTCTACATTGGCCTAATTATAAGTTATTATCGTGTGATAGTATATTTTCATGTACACCAAAGTAAATTCTGACTTTCTGTTGTTCAACATGTCCTTGATGATTCTTGTCTGTTTATTCCTCCTGACAAATGAGATATCACTTTGTCACATTAAAAACAAAAATCCAATTGGAGTCTTGATACAGCAGATATTGCTTCTCTGTTCAAGCAGGCTTTCTACTGGCCTCAGTCAGGGCCAGTCAAAACACATGAACAGGAGAGATCAAATCTATTTGTTCTTCCAACTTAAGTATACTGCAATTAAATGCACTATTTGTTGAGACAGTTACAGACAGATGGATAGATAGAGATCTTTAGTTATTTCATTTTGTAGTTTTGACTTCTCTTTTAATGTAGGCATTATCTAGGGTTATATTGTATCTTTAATCCTGCTGATAGATTTGTTACTTTCGTTCATGGAATTTGTGATTAGTTTTTATTTTGCATCTGCAAGGAAAAGATACACTTTGTATCATGGGAGCTTGCAGTTATTAATTCCCTGTGATTTTGTCCCACCTACACTATCTGGGCTAACTATATTTTGTGAGACATGTCAAACATAAACAAAAGCAAAGAAAATTGTCAAATCAATCTCAAACACCTCACATCCAGCTTCAAAACTTCATAATGGCCTATTTTATTTATAAATCCCCTCATTTCTGCTGCCCCAGCAGGCCAGTTAGATTATTTTAAAGTCATTCACAAACATCCTATTAATGGATTAATAAGTATTCCTGCTCCCATCTGCATTATTTCTAGCACAAATTCCTCAATCTCTTGGGCAATCTGATGGCCACGATACTTCCTTAGTTTTAATGATGCAGGTACTGGGACTCAGAAAACAGTACTCCAAAATGAAGGCCTCAAAAGCAGCCTCAGAAGCAGAAGTTTTTCTCTGAACTTCTCTTGCCCCTCTGTCTTTCAATCCTACTCTTACCAAAGACTAACCACAGAAACTAAAATCTCTCTCCCCCAAGGCAGGTCATACCGATCGGAACTCCTTTTCCCCAAAGCCAGCCATAAAACCTAAAAACATTACTCTAACTTTCCTTCTACTTTTCTGTATAAAAACTGTCCATAAAGAAATTATCTGACCTATCCTGTTTGACTGTAGGTCATAAGACCTTCATTCCTGAGAGGGTCCTGCCCCACACCTAGAAGGAAGGAAGGCATGTGCAGAGGCCAAGAATAATCTAGACAGAGAGGCCTTGCAGGCTTCCCCAAACTGGGTCTATTTGGGTTAGATCATACCCTTTTTGTCCAGTCATATTTCTATACAACTGTTCAAATTTAGTTAAGCCCAAGCATAAAAATGGACAATTTCCTCTGTATCTTTGGGTTTTCACCCTGAAAGTTCTTGCATACACAGTAATAAACGTGTATGCCTTTTCTCCTATGAATCGGCCTCTCATCAGTGATTTTCAGCAACCCTTCAGGAGTTGGAGGGGAAGTTTTCCCTTAGCCCATACTCAGATTTCCTCCTATTTTTGTTTTTTGTTTTTTTTTGGGGGGGTGGGGGGTTTATTTTTGTCATTTCAGTCAGTTTATCTCTACTTTTTATAGACATTTGCTTTCTGTTTCTGAGCTTTTAATTTTTGAAATAAATGTGAACTTCCTTTTTCAAAATAACTCTTAATGGACCTCATTACCCACCTCTTAGACACACCTTAAGGTCTGGGTAAGAGTACGTGAACACCAGAGAGTTTGGTGTCGACACAAAGGAGACACACATTGGCATAACCACCTATGTGATGCAGATTCCGCGGTGTGACATGAATGCATAGAACTCATCCCTCTGTGACTCCTTTTGTGGAACTGAAAATTTGGCTAGGCCAGCCTAATATAAAAGCTTATGTTACTCTTGTCTAAGGTGAGCCAGGAGATCTATCCAGAGATGGCTGGAATTTCTCAGTGAAGGAAATTTAATCAGATGCGTGAAAAAGTTTTGGGCTTGAAAAGCAACCATCAACTACACTGAAGTGATAAGAAAGAGTATTTATAGATTTTTTTTTTTAAAAAGCCATCATTACTTTCTCTTTTTTTCTATATATCTTTGACTTTTAACTACTTTATTTCAAATTTTGACCAGTAAAATAGAGAGAGCATAATACTTCACTCGGGAGCTCCTGGTTGGCCTGTTGGGGAAGGGGCTGGGTATATGGGTGGGGTTGGGGTGGGGAAGAGCTGTAGGAGACTTTTGCAGAGATTGAGGCTATAGATTGCGCTGGGCCAGAGGAAACACTGCTAAAACCACTAAAACAAGGAACCATATTTTAAATAATCTCAATAGAGTAGGGAAAAGAGCTATCCAACATAAGAGGAGTTTGAAGAGGAAACAGCTAAAATAGGATTGCAAAAGAAAAACACATTCATTACTGTCATTTGCAGGATGAGGAAAACTGACTGATTTAGCATGGGATGGGTGTGGAGAGTTGGGCTTAACTATAAGCTACCTGCAAGCTTCTTTCTGCAAAAATAAAACGGTAGTCTAAATAAATCCTAATCAAGCTTACATTGTAGAAAATGGTTGCTTTGTAACAGGACTCACAACAGAATTCTTTAAATCGCAATCTTAAATTTTTTTTTCAAAAAAGTCAATAAAAGGGATACAAAATTTTTTTCAAACAAGTCAATGAAGGGGATAAATTTTTTTCATACTTTTTTATTGCAAATCTTACTGGATTTTAACGTTCAACAAAGCACCACACTGTCATATAAAACAAAAGGCATGTGTATGTTGGAATACTGCATTTCAAAATGTCTATAACTTGGAAATTGTTCTTCTTTACCTGAGTAAGGCACAAATTAGGTTGGTGCAAAAGTAATTGTGGCTTTTGCAATTATTGGCAAAACCACAATTACTTTTGCATCAACCTAACACTTTTAATGGCAAAACCTAAAATTACTTTTGCACCAACCTAATACTATGACTGTGCTTTGTGTAAAAACTGGGGCCCGGGATGGGTAGTGAAAGATCTATTACAGTATTATAAAAGGTCTGTAGAAATATGAGGCAGGCTATGGGAGCACGAAGGTGTGTGCACTGATAAATCACGTGAGGTTTGCCTGAAGACACAACAGGTGAAGAAGGATGGGAGAAATTCAACTGGATGATGGGAGGCATAGGTCCTAGGAGAACTTTCTTTCCAAGCTAAGTAGTGTAGACCATTCCAACCTCCCCTCTGAATAGTGAATAGGATTTGGAGACATTTACAGTAGGTATGAAGATGAGGAAATGGGTTGAGACCAACACTATAAGGAAAAAATATAGAAATGTATTTGTTTTGTCCTGAGGGAGGCAAAGATAAGCAGAAATTTCACAAGCGAATTAAGAATTATTACAAGGTAGGTTATACACAGTTGCTCTTCTCCCCATAGAACTCAAAGAGAATTCACAATAGCCAAAGGGTGGAAGCAACACAAGTGTCTATTGACAGATGAATGGATAAACAAAATGTGGTTTATGCATACAATGGAATACTATTCAGAAATTCTGACATACACTCCAACATGGATGAACCCTGGGGGCATTATGCCAAGTGAAATAATCCAGTCACAAAAAGACAAATACTGTATGAGTTCACTTATATGATATATCTGGGATACTCAAATTCATTGAGACAGCAAGTAGAATGGTGGTTTCCAGGGGCTGTGGGGAAGAGGAACAGAGAACTGTTGTTCAGTAGGTATGAAGTTTGAGTTTCGTAAGATCAGAAGAGTTCTGGAGATTAATCACGTAACAACGTGTATGTACTTAACACCACTGAACCTAACAAAGGTTAAAATGGTAAATTTTATGTTATGTGCATTTTACTACAATTTTTTTAAAAAAAAGAACTTAAGGGAGGACAAACATTTCAGTGGCATTGATAGAAATTAGTTAGACAAAAGAGTCTTTTTGCTTTATGGCTAGTTAAACATTAGAACAAGGTACTGCTGAAGGGGGCTGTGGTTTTGCTAAAAGGGAAATACAATAATTTATGAGATTTTTGTGCAGCTGATCTCAAATCAAAAAACGAGGTTTGTGGTCCATGCCCACTGCCTGCTGCATGATCACTAGATAGTAATTTAGCATCTCTATGCTCAGTTTATTCACTTTACCAGGAAAATCAAGCCAAAGGTTCAAAATTCCTGGACTGTAATGAAGTGTCAACATGGCCATTATTACTACAGGGAATACATGGAAGCACTCTTGTTAAGAATGTGACACCCAGTGTTCTGAATTCCCAACTTCAGGAGAACTCCACTTAGTTCAGCTAACAAAGGGTTCAGAGAGTTAGAACTCTTTGCCGTGTTCCTGACACACCTGACCATTTGTCATTCAGACAGTGAGGATGCCTGGTTTGAAGGCCATGAGCTGGCTACATTATTTGGAAGGGCAGAGCCTGGCTTATTATCTTATTATGGTGTGAGAGAGATGGGCTCAGTTTTTAAGGGGATTTCATTTCCTTCCATGGCATGGGTGCAGTTGTGCCAGGAAGGAAACTGTTTGGCAACTTTCCTATCTGGCTCAAACATCATGCCACTCTACCGTGCTAGGGAATTCCATTCTGGATCTGATCTGTCACCCTGGGTAAGGGTCTCGGGGCCTAGGGTTGTTAGAGCTGCTGTCTGTCTGTGGTGCAGGAAGTGTTATGGTCAAGCAGGAACCACGATACACATGCTAAGTTGTCCTGTTTTCTACCCCAGCCTTCAACCAGGTCAGGAATTAATGGTGGGAGTACTAAAATGACCCAGAGGACTTTCCCACTGCCACACTACTGAGGGGAGAGACCTGCCTCCATGGCTGTGCCTTAACGATGGTCCAAGAGGCAAGCCTAGCACTCTAGCACTGGCTGCACCACTGCCACCTCTATGATCAGGGAACCACTTGGGAGAGCTCTCCATGACACTCAACAACACATAAGCATGGTGCATCCGATATGTGCAAGAAAGAATAAAAAGAACTTCCCCCATGTGCCTCACTCTTCTTATCAATTTGGGCCATTTGCCCTGAATTCTCATTGCCCTCATGTTGTCTTTTGCTCCTTCACCCTCCCTCTGGAACTGCTACTGGCCCTCTCTGGAAGTACTTCTTCCAAAAAACAGTTACCCTATTACCCTTCCCCATTTTATTTTTAACCAATGATGTTTGGTCAATTTTCTATTTATATGGAAAAATAAATCTTGGCATTTGCCTCTGGCTATTTAGGAAAAATTAATTCCAGATCGCCTGGAGATACAAATATAAGTGGTGAAACAATCACCTTTTGGAAGGAAACGTAGAACATCTTGATGATTTTGAAGGAGGTAAAGTTTTGTTAATTTCTTAAAGGAGTAACTATAATGAAAAAAAAAAAAAATAGGGCTGGGGGCGGTGGCTCACGCCTATAATCCCAGCACTTTGGGAGGCCAAGGCAGGCCATTCATCAGGTCAAGAGAGCGAGACCATCCTGGCCAACATGGTGAAACCACATCTCTACTAAAAATACAAAATTAGCTGGGCGTGTTGGCGTGTGCCTGTAGTCCCAGCTACTCGAGAGGCTGAGGCAGAATCGCTTGAACCTGGGAGGTAGAGGTTGCAGTGAGCTGAAATCAGGCCACTGCACTCCAGCCTAGCAAAAGAGCAAGACTCCATCTCAAAAAAAAAAAAAAAGAAAAAAAAAGAGCTCCTATAAATCAATAAGTAAAAATAGCTACACAGCATAGAAGAAAAACAGGCAAAAAGCTGGAATTAGCACTTTTGAAGGAAGTAAAGTTTTGTTAACAAAATACAGTATCCACAAAATTACAGCTAGATAGGAGGAATAAGTTCTAGTGTTCTGTAGCACTGTAGGGTGAATATGGTTAACAACAATTTCGTGTATATTTTCAACAAGCTAGAAGAGAAGATTTTTGAATGCTCACAACACTAAAAAGTAATAAATGTTTGAGGTGATGGATATGCTAACTACCCTGATTTAATTATTACATTGTATATATATTGAAATATCACTCTGTGTCCCATAAGTATGTACAATTATTAGGTGTCAACTAAAAATGAAATGAAAAATAAATAAAGTAAGTAATCAATAAACACACGAGAAGGCACTGAACTTCATCGGTCATCAGGAAAATGTAAATTAAAACACAATACCATACTATGACACACCCACTGATCATCTAGAATAAAAACCACAGAGAATTCTGAGTTTGGGTGAGAATGTGGAACTGGCACTTTGGTGGTTAAAGAGTAAACTGGCACAGTGACTTTAGAAAACTCTTTGGCACTATCTACCAAACAAGCGCATTGACTGTGACCCAGCCATTTCATGGCCAGGGCTATACTCATGGAAATCATATATATGTTCACCAAAAGACATGTTCATGAATGTTCACAGACAATCCTAATGGTCCCCAATTCAAGCTCTCCAAATGTCCACCCAAAATAGACGCACGTAGACACATACTGAGATCTTAAACAGCACACAGAATGAATGACTTACCTGTGAGTGGGCTGGGTGTGGTGGCTCACGCCTGTAATCCAAGCCCTTTGGGAGGCCGCGGTGGGTGGATCATGAGGTCAGGAGTTCAAGACCAGCCTGACCAACTGGTGAAACCCCGTCTCTACCAAAAAATACAAAAATTAGCTGGGTGTGGTGGCGGGCACCTGCTACAAGTCCCAGCTACTCGGGAGGCTGAGGCAGGAGAATAACTTGAACCCAGGAAGCGGAGGTCGCAGTGAGCTGAGATCACACCACTGCACTCCAGCCTGGGCAACAGAGCGAGACTCCATCTCAAACAAACAAACAAACAAACAAACAAACAAATAAACAAAAAACCTGTGGGTGAACATTACAATGCTAACAAACACAGCCAGTCACAAAAAAGGAAACACTGTATGATTTCCTTTATAAAAAATGTTCTTAAACAGGCCAAACTCATCTATCCCATTCAGTATCAAAATGGTGGTTACCCTTAGGGGAATCGGTGTCTAGAAGAGGGCATGAGAGGGACTTCCAGGCTGAAGGAAAAGTCCCAGTTCATGACCTCGGTACTGGCCACAGAAGCGTATCCACTTTGTGAAAATTTATTGAGCTGTGTGCCATGATTTGTGTCCTTTTTTATATTTATGTTGTACTTGAATAAAGATTTTACTATGCTTATAAAAAATAAATGGACCAATATCCCATAATGCTCCAAGAAAAGCATGATTTTTTTTAAGGGTATTTGCGAAGCCCTCTATGTTTCCATGTTTCCAATTTCTGTAAATTCAGATCACAAAGGTAAAGGAGTGGAGATCATATACCTAGGAGTCAGGCGTCCTCTCCAAGACCACTTCTCCCTCACCTCAGGCAAATCATAAGGACAGCAACTGCCCCTCACATGGGCCACTATGAGCACAGTGGTGTGCAGTGTAACCTGGAGGATGTGTTTCAAGAGTGTGAACTCAGAAAAGAGAGAACTGAAGAATAAGTTATACTTGCAAAACATTTGGGTGATGACTTTCTCAGCTAATCTTTACTCAGCCGAAAAAGAGATAAGGTAGGTAATTACATTCCCTAATTTTTCTGACAAGGAAGCTGAGGTTCAGAGAGACTGAGCAGTATGCTGAGGTGTTCACAATCAGGGTATGGAAGGTAATGGGTGGCCCTCCCAATGCCTAGTGCGAGAGTATTTCTATTGCAGCAGATAAGAGGAAGTCAGCAGCCAAAGGGGATTACAAAAATAGTATACAGACGAAGGCTCCAATGGAGCAAATTCGACAGAGGGAAAACATGGGAACCTGAGAGAGTTATCCAGAAGGTAGCTGTGAAAATCCTGAAAGAACTAAATCCTGAATTGAATACAGATGAGAAGAAATTTGTCTGCTTGAACTGGGGAGCTGTATGAAATTAGACCAAAAAGATGATGACTTGATTAATGTCAGTGATATATTAAATCTGAAACAGTGTGCAGGTTTGGAGCAGGAAAGGACTGCAGGTGGTTTAATACTTTAGGGGGCTCTTCCAACAGAATCCAAGCTCGAGGAGTTAAATACCTGGATTAGGGTGCTGATAGTGGGAAAGACAGGGTGGGTGAGGACAAAAGGAATATTTAGAGTATAATCGGTGAGGGTAGATAGCTGATTTATGACTGAAACAATGTAGACATTTTCAAAAAACAGGCGGAAAAGAATAAAAATTTTATTAAAGTGAACAATTATTTTGAAGAAGGATGTGGTGCCCTCTCCCCATTAAAAAAGAAAATTTGGGCTGGGCATGGTGGTTTACGCCTATAATCCCAGCACTTTGGGAGGCAGATGTGGGCAGATCACCAGGTCAGGAGTTCGAGACCAGCCTGACCAACATGGTGAAACCCCGTCTCTACTAAAAATACAAAAATTAGCTGGGTGTGGTGGCGCGTGCCTGTAATCCCAGTACTCAGGAGGCTGAGGCAGGAGAATTACTTGAACCCGGGAGGCGGAGGTTGCAGTGAGCTGAGGTCTCGCCACTGCACTCCAGCCTGGGCAACAGAGCAAGACTTCATCTCAAAAAAAAAAAAAAATTGGATTTCTGTTTCAGTAGAGTTGGAGTTACTTTTTTTTTTTTTTTAAAGTTAGGGTTTCTGCATGAGGTTTCTAATGGAGACAAAATAGTATTAGTTTTATTCTAAACTATGACACAGATGGATCATGTATCTCCATGAAGACAACATAGTTTTATAGGAAACTCAAAAGCAGGAATAGGAATAAGGATTTCAGCCTTGATTTTGCTAGTAATAAGCTGTGTGATCTTGGGCAAATCACTTTCGTTCTCCTGGCCTCGATTTCTTCACAAACAAAAAAAGTTTATTGTTCTCAATGTCTGTAGGACTTTCCATCTCTAAGATTCCATGTAGGCAGTGGGACTTTAATTCATTTTTAACTTGTCATATTTAGAGCTCTGCATAGCATCATGCTGCTGTGTTCTGAAGTAAGGCTCCACCAATCACATCAAGAGATTTGTATAAATAATTACACAGAGCAATTCTGCATCAACAGAATTGATTTCAAAATCAATGAGGTCTGAAAGAATGCAGTTCAAATAACTGACGCAAGAGAAAGTGCTGAGGTTAGTTCAAATGAAGGCTAACTTGACATATCCCTAAGGCTTGGGGGCAGCAGAAAGACCAGGAAATCTATGAGCAGAGAGGTTTCACTATATTCCACAAGGCATGTGATGGAGGAGACCCATGTCTATGCGATGCTTCCTCTGTGCCTGACACGTTGAAATGAGATGTCAAAGTCAGGAGGCCGGGAGCGGTGGCTCACGCCTGTAATCCCAGAACTTTGGGAGGCCGAGGCCAGCGGATCGCCTGAGCTCAGGAGTTCGAGGCCAGCCTGGGCAACACGCTGTAACCCCGTCTCTACTAAAATACAAAAAAAAAAAAAAAAAAAAAATTAGCCAGGCCTGGGGGTGGAGGCTTGTAATCCCAGCTCCTCAGGTGGCTGAGGTGGGAGAATCCCTTGAACCCGGGAGGCAGAGGTTGCAGTGAGCCAAGATTGCACCGCCACACTCCAGCCAGGGTGACAGAGCTAGACTCCGTCTCCAAAAACAAACAAACAAACAAAAAAAGATGTCCAAGTCAGAAGATGAAGTTCATAGTCATGGATAGGACTACATTAAAAATAATAGATCCAGGGCAGCCAGAAATTCAAGTTCAGGGTCCTTGGGAAGAGCATCATGAAGACAGAAGAAAATGAACACATACTGAGCATTTACCATGGAACGAGGTCTGATGTATTATTTCTTGAGTCTCACAACTAAAATGAAGAGCTAGAATTATTCCTCTCATTTCAAAGATGGGGAAATAGGCTCAGAGAGATAATGTGACTTATCCAAGCACACACAGTTGCTAATAGGTCTAGAATGAAAATCCAGGTCCATCCAGCTCCAAAGTGCATACTCTTTCAACCTTCCCAAACAGCCAGGGAACATCAGAGTGACTCTTTTGGTTGATGTTCCTGGCCATCTTTGACATTCTGCCAAAACATATGAGTGTTAAATGCATTCTTTACCTATCCATCTCTGAATGCAAATCACCCTTCCTGAAATCTTGCGAACAGGTAATATATATCACATGTTTTTCAAAGGCTATCTTCTGCAAGGGAAGAACATCCTGCAAAGGGAAGTCCCTGAGTTGTAATGCAAAGGTAGTGTGCCTTGAGGAATAAATAAATCTGGCCCATGTACATGTACTTTTTTTAAGTCTATACAACCAAACAGAACTGTGTCTGTTTTTGGAAGCCTCCGGCAGCAGAACATGCTAGAAAAACATGCTCTTTTCATGGCCATGGCAAGAAGGTAGTTCCTGTGGGTCCTTGATGGTGTGTGTCTGGGAGCAGGGGAAACTGCTGGAAACTCTCTGTGCTGTCAGCTCGCCATCCCTTGGGCCGAGCCCACTCACATCAATATTTCTTTTCCTGCTGTTGTTATGTGGGACCCCTCTGAAAACGTGACTTATAAGGATGGAAAGAAAACTCCCTTTACTTGTTGTTTGAATTGGCTTCTGTGGGAGAGGAAGACTTATGTTTTTGAAGCAGCTCCCACACTAACCGAATCTGGATATGCAATTCTAAGAACCAAATCATCATCAAGATAAGCTAAACATCAGGGTTAGAGTCTGGGACACTGACCAGTGCCATTGAGACCAGACTCCTTTTAAAACTTTTAACGACCAGGTAAAGAAGAAAGAGAAAAAAAAATTGATTCTTATTCTCACTAGTCTTTATGACACAATATGTACCAAAGCTTACTTCAAGAAAACAGCACAGGGTTCCCTGGACTCCAAGGGAGGAGAGAAAACTCAAGGACTCTTGATCGTTAATTTTGGGGAACCTCATGAAAAGATAACGAATCCATCTGTAGTCAGGTCAGATCAAAGAGTCCTCCTGGAAGACAAGGGGCGAGAATGTTTTGGGCTCATAAATTCAAGTAAGAATCCTTAATGTTTCTGTTGGATCTTAGAGTTTCCCAAGCAATTCCACACATTTTCTCTTTCATTGAC
Source organism: Gorilla gorilla gorilla (assembly GCF_029281585.2). NCBI lineage: Eukaryota > Metazoa > Chordata > Mammalia > Primates > Hominidae > Gorilla > Gorilla gorilla. Next base: position 28,792,502 of record NC_073243.2, read on the forward strand.
TCTTAGAAACAGTAAAAATAAACCAGTAACTTACAAGGCTCATTGCTTCAACCCCTGATCCCCCTTTCTATGTTAACTTCATTGAGGGAACTCATGTATTCATAAGATGTAAAATACCATTTCTAACACGGTAGGCATTGTCCCAAATTCTGTTTTAAAGTGGTTTCTGTCTACTAGGAGCCGGTGTGCTTCTATCAATGTCCTATCAAAGTATCAAATAATATCCAGAGAAATAACTTTACAACACTGAAAACTAAAATTCACAAACAACCTAATTATGTCAGAATCTGTAAGACGATCAGAGCCTCAGAAACCACCTGGGAAAGGTAGGAATATGTCGTACTTCCCCACCGTGGGGCCATCTCTGGACTTCCGACATTCTTTGTGTGCCAAACAAAAAGTAATATTTCCTACTCTGAGGGTAAGCATCTCTTTAATTTTTTTTTTTCTTTTTAGCCTAAGTGCCAATCTTGCCTCACCCTGGTCCTGGCCCTGGCAGAGATCCACAATTTGAAAATACTAGCAAGTTTTTAGAGTTTGAGAAAAAAGGAAGTACTTCCTGGCATTTAAACAGAAAGAGAAACAAATAACATGACACCTAGGCTACTGACAAATGAAGGAGGAGATGGGGGAGTTGGGCTTTAGCCTTCAGTAATAAGTGCCCAAAGTGGAGAAGAGCTTAAAGGGAAAAAGACCTTGATGCTCAGCTAAGTTTTATTTCATTTGATGACATATGAAAATGACATTTTCAGATATGCAATGGTTTAAAAAACTTAACACCCATGTAACCCTGGGAAACAAACAAACTCGAAGGTTCATTTCAACTGAACAATAAATAGAGAAAAATTAAAAGCACAAGAATGAAAAAGTGAGTGTATTTCAGTAAAATGAGGGGCCATGTAAAATCAGTCAAAATAGAAATGTCTTAAAGAATTATTCTTAATGTGTCCATAAAAATGATGACAAATACATAGCAGAAATAAAATGTAATTAAGTTAGTTAGGATCTAAAGCCTGATCAATATTCAGAAGCCCTTAGAAGTGTGTGTGTATTTGTGTGCGAGAGAGAGACAGAGAGAGATTGATAGGTTACAAGGAGACAGAGAAGAGAGCAAGAAGATAGAAGAAAAAAAGAGAAGAGTCTAGAATCTACCAGAGATAGGAAAGTGCAAGGACTGTATTCTTCCAAGCAGCACCACTAAAAATTAGAACTGGAAAGAACCTTAGAAATCCCCTAATCCAGCTGCTTCATTTCACAGATGTTGAAAGGTTTGAGAAGGGGCTTGTCCTAAGTCATTCAGCCGAAAGAACACAAAAAGCCAGGCTTAGATTCTGAGTCTTCTGATGCTTGGCTCACTGTTCTTTCCATGTTACATTATTCTGCCTGAATTCTAGAAATATAATGTGCCCAGGGCTTGATTATCTGAAAAACAAAATTCATCTTGGGGGCTGGGGGTGGAATTCCCTCGTAGTGCTTCTGAACTGTGAAAGTTACATTAAATGTTGAGTCCTGATTAAAGGGAGAACTGGCTTTTCTTCAGCCTACCTGGTTCTCAGGTCAGCATCTAGAAGGGGAGAATGGAATTCTTATTCAAAGTGGGGAGAGCCTGGGCCAAGGGCAGGCCCCTCTCCTGGCTCTGTGGTGGCTGCCACAGCAAACCCCACATCTAGGCTGATCTGCGCTCTTGACAGGAGTTTTATAAATGATTAGTCTGAGAGCTGTGCTATCGGCTTTTGTGCAACTGCAGGCAGCTGCTTCGGAACAGAGCTCTCATCAGCCAGGAATTATCGAGTCTTTGCATATGTGCAGCTGGAGATAACGGGGGGAAACGTGTTTTTCCTTGCTTGCAAATCAACAATCTAAGGAGAGTGGGGAAGCTGAGAGAGAAACATGATGAGGATAAATCAAAATTTTAGAAAGGTTCTTCGTTACATTTTGGCAATGGTGGTTTTTTTTGTTGTTGGTTATTTGTTCATTCGCTATTTTTCTGTCAGTTTATTTTATTCTACTAGTTAGATTCTGGACACACAGTAGGTGCTAAATCAATATGTCTTTTAAGTTTGAACCAGGAGAAGTGACTTGCAGCTATGATTTTGGCAGGAGTCTGGGGTCTTGAACTGCTAGGATATTCTTTCTAAAATTTGCCATCCTCACCCTGTGTGAATATCTCAGTGTCCTTGATTTTTTTTTTTTTTTTTTTTTTTTAGACGAAGTCTTGCTCTGTGACCCAGGCTGGAGTGCAGTGGCGTGATCTTGGCTCACTGCAACCTCCACCTCCCAGGTTCAAGTGATTCTCCTGCCTCAGCCTCCCGCGTAGCTGGGATTACAGGCACCCGCCACCATGTCCTTGATTTTGAGCAGGAGAAAAGGAGAAACATTTTGTCTCATACAGATCAAAACAAACTTCCAAAATAATCTCTTATTAATCACTCTTATGATATAAAACCTCCAAAATAATAATGTCATCATGAAATGAGGCATGCAGACAAAACAAACTTTGGGAAAGCCATCCCGGAGTTGGCATTTTACATAGCCTCTTAGTGCAGCTGTACCACGTACCACTACGAAGAAGTAAAACCATCCATCCCATAGGGACACAGGTAAGAAGGGCTCTGACTTTAAGTCCCACAATTTGGTAGTTCCCACAAATTGCATACACACACAAATTTATTACAGAAACCGTCACTCCAGCATCAGCATAGTGCAACCAGAAACCCTAAATATCCACTCTCATATTTAAATCCCAGGGAAATGCTTCTGCAAACCTCTTGCCCTGTGTCTTTAAAACAAAAGGGCCAAATGCTGAGAACATACAGGGGTTGTGTTGCAGCAGATAGACACTGCTTCAAGTTTGGGGAAGGATTTGGGTGAGGGAAGTAGTTAGCTAAGAGAAAAAAAATCAAATTAAGTAGCTTATCCAGTGCTTCCTATCAGAGAGCATGAAATAGCCTCTTGAAGTAAAAGTATCATTTCCTGGTGTTACTGAGTGCTCATTTCTCTGCTTCTCCTCCTAATCCAGTTCACGGTCCTGAAGATATTAACACATTTTGGAGGTACAACATTCGCACGTGGAGGTGGAGGGGCATATTTTATAATGAAGCAAACGATGCCACTCTGACATGTATAAATATGTAGGTCTAGATGAAACAGCTGAAGTAGGGTACTGATTCTTTCTAGTGGCAACTAGATGGATGTTAAAAGCTAGAATGGAGAACAGTTCTAACTTTATAAATATGTTTGAGATTTAATTACAATTTAAAAATCAGGAAGTCAATTTAAAATAATTTTTATTTCAACATTTTGTATTTATTAATTAGAATCTCTATTTTGTCTTTGAATTTTGATAGATAACTTGGAATATTTTAGAAATAAAGACAACTTTTAAATACACGTGGAAATAATTTTCATTTCTTAAATTTTACATTTACTTTAATTCATATTTTGGATCAAAATATATTCAAATTTGTATACTTGCACTTCAAAAGTCCTTTAGATCAGAGGTCATCAAGCTATGGCCCACAGGCCAACACCAGCTAGTTTTTTAAACTGCGTGATCCCATTTATATGACACATTCAGAATAAGCAAATCTATAGTGACAGAAAGCAGATTAGTTGTTGCCAAGGGCTGAGGGGTGTGGGGAATAGGAGTGAGTGCTCAATAGGCATGACGTTTCCTTTTGACGAGATGAAAGTGCTCTGGGATTGGACAGCAGTGGTGGTCAGCTATTTTTGTCAATAAAGTTTTATTGAAACATAGCCATGTCCATTTGCAAATATATCCTCTCGGCAGCTTTTGAACCACAAACACTGGACTGGGTACTTGTGACAGAGATCACGTGGCCTGCAAAGTATTCATTATCTGGACCTTTTCATACAACATTTTTCACCTCCTGCTTTAGACCATTGCTGTCAGTAGAATAAAATTAGTATTCAAAATCTTGATTGTAGCATAATTAGTATTTTGTTGAAATTAAGGGATAAAAAAATAAATTGTACTGCGTAAGTATGTAGTAGTTCACGATCTGCCTATGTCTTTGTTTTATTACTCATCCCAACATTGCTGGCCCATCAACAGAATGCCCAAATGAGCAATAATAATTAAATTGAATCATTTTTGGTCATTTGCCAACTTTCAGACATAGAAAAATAATAGATTTATATATTTTTTCTGTTTTGTTGTTAGGAAGGAATATTTGTCAAAATAGGAGAATAGGATGTATTTCATGTAACAGTTTATTAGCTTGATTCATAACTTTTTAAATGTTCAGACATATGGTATGCGGGCCTTCATTTAGGGACCTGAAATGTAAAGGGTGGGCCAGAAGAAAACACACCAGGACTTAGAGCTAAGTCATGGTGAAGGAAAACAAGGCCGGCAGACAGGCTGTCCATTCCAAAAAAGCCTGGGGCTGTCAGGAGCTAAACTTTCCAGATGAGGCACTTCACGCGGGCTAGGTGACTCCACCGCAGCAGAAATGCTGCAGACGCCTCACATCTGTGTGACGGAACAGAAATCCCTCTTCTTTCAGCACAGGAAAACGAAACATGCTAGGCTCTGGGGGGAGCAGCCCATTTGGAAAATAGCTACTTTCCAAATGGGCTTTTAAAAAAATTAAACTTCAACAACATTCAAAAAATTCTACATGCAAAAAAGGTTCATTATAGAAAACTCAGAAAATTCCCAGAGAAGCACAAAATGCTAGAAAGTAAAATTACTCACCCACCGCTCCGATATAGCGTTTAAAAATACATCCGTGCAGATCTCATTCTATGCAGAGCTTCATGTTAATAACTTATTTATAAAATTCAATGATATTGTGCACACACTATTCTAAACTGCCTTTTGCACTCTGGAATAAATAGAAACACCATTCTTGTCATTAATCACACATCTACTTCGTTTTAAATTGCTGCGCAGTATCCTATTTTATGAAATGCCATAAAGCGTTTAGTGAATCCCTTATTATTGGTTAAGTGGGTTATTTCTAAAGTCAAACATTTTCATTCACATGTTTAATTGTTTCCTCGAAGTAGAAATGAAGGCATGAGTATTTTAAAAGCTTTGGAGCCGTACTGTAAAACTTCTATGAAGGTATTTATATTTTGTCTTTGAATCTTAATATATTATTTAAAATATTTTGGTTCCATTTCAGTATATTGAAGTATACATTTTCTCATACACTCCTTAACACTTTGTATTATATTTAAATTGCTTCCAGTAAGCATAGGGAAATGATTTTTTAATATTTTAATACTTATGTTTTCAATTAGACCATCTCCTAGATGCTTATCAAGATTATGATTTTCAAAGACATTTTTTGGTTATGTATGTTTTGTCTATTTTTTTCTAATGGGATTTTTTTTCTTAGATTTCAAACATTTTCTTTATATTAATGATATTTATCCCTTGTCTTTTAGGTAGCAAACATCCAGTTTATCCTTTCTTGTTTCTTTTTTTATTTATAGTGGTTTTTAAAAAATAGTTTTAAATCCATCAATGTTTTTCGTTATGACTTTTGCTTTTCCTTTATGATGTTTCCTAAGAAAGGTCTTTCTAATCTTAACATTAAATAAATAAATATCCACCTTTGGCTTGTATTTTATTTATTTTTAATTCAGTTTAAATTGTGGTTAAAGTCAAATTTGAAATATATATATTTTAAAATTATGAACAAGTACCTGTCCTTTTATCCAGTACTGACACGCCACCTACATCCTATACTAAGTGCTATGTATCCTTCATTTTGTGTTTGGAGTTTTGATACTGTTCTATGCTTGTCTTGGCATTAGTAGAGCACTCTTTTAATTATTGCAATTTGGCTGGGCGTGATGGCCCATGCCTGTAATCCCAGCACTTTGAGAGGACAAGGAGGGTGGATCATGTGAGGTCAGGTGTTTATAGGTATGGCGTTTCCTTTTGAGGAAACGTTGCCAGAGACGAGGAGAGGGTAAGACTACAAAGTGATAGCATGAGATTAAAGTGATGAAACTGTTTTATATTCGGATGGTGGTGTTGGTTATGCAAATCAGTATGCATACTGGATTTCATAGAGTTGTCTTCCAGAAATGTCAGTTTTGCTAAATGTTAATTTAAATATAAAACAAAATGAGAATTTTACTGAGGAACATAAAAGAAAATTTATATAAATAAAAGCCATATAATTTTCCTAGATTAATGAACTATATGTACTAAAAAGTCATCTCTTCCTAAACTATTACTTACATTTTATGAAATGCCAATTCAAATGGAAATGAAGAGGGAAAGGGGATTTAATTAAAATATTGTATAATTCTTCAATGTATTTGGAAAATACATTCAATAAAAAATGCTCTAGAATAGGAAATTTCACATTAGATCTGAGACATATAAAATTGCAATAATATATATTTTCTGAGACGAGTTTCCCTCTGTTGCCCAGGCTGGGGTGCAGGGCACTATCTTGGCTCATTGCAACTTCCACCTCTTGGGTTCAGGCGATTCTCCTGCCTCAGCCTCCCGAGTAGCTGGCATAACAGGCATGTGCCATCATACCTGGCTAATTTTTGTATTTTTAGTAGAGATGGGGTTTCACCATGTTGGCCAGGCTGTTCTTGAACTCGTGACCTCAGGTGATCTACCTGCCTTCGCCTCCCAAAGTGCTGGGATTACAGGCATGAGCCACTGTGTCCCACCAGTTTGTTTCAGTTTTTTTTTTTTTTTTTTTTGGCTGAATAGTATTCTATTGCCTACATGCACCACGATTTGTTTATCCATTTAACTGCTGGAGGACATCTTGGTCAGTAACAGTTTTCAATGTTTATGACTAGCACTGTTATTAACATTTTGCAGAGATTGTATGTGAATACAAGTTTTACTGTAGGCTAAATAGTAAGGAGCAAAATTGCTGGGTCATTTAACAAGTATATGCATAACTTTACAAGTAACTGCCAAACTGTTTTAAAGAGTGTCTCCCATTTCTCATTTCCCAAAAGCAATGTATGAGGGTTTCTTTCGCTCCACATCCTTGTCAGCACTTAATGTTGTCAGTTTTTAAAAATAATTTTAGCCATTCTAATAGTTGTGTGGTGGTATCACATGGTGGTTTTAATTTACCTTTTCCTATTGATGAATGATGTTGAACGTCTTTTTATGTGTTTAATTGCCTCCTTATTGAAATGTTTATTACAGTTTTGTGCCCATTTTTACATGGGGCTGTTTATTTTCTTACTGCTGAGTTTTAAAAGTTCTTTATATATTCACGGGCCTGGCGTGTTGGCTCACACCTGTAATCCCAGCAGTTTGGAAGGCTGAAGCGGGCGAATCACGAGGTCAGGAGTTTGAGACCAGCCTGGCCAACATGGAGAAACCCCGTTGCTACTAAAAATACAAACAATGAGCCAGGCACGGTGGCACGTGCCTGTAATCCCAGCTACTCGGAAGGCTGAGGCAGGAGAATCGCTTGAACCCGGGAGGCAGAGGTTGCGGTGAGCAGAGATTGCGTCATTGGACTCCAGCCTGGGTGACAGCGCAAGACTCTGTCTCAAAAAAATAAATAAATAAATAAATAAATAAATAAATAAAAGTTCTTTATATATTCAAAATAAAAGTCCTTTGTTGGATAGGAGGTTTTTCCAAGTGTTTTCCTAGTTTGTAGTTTGACTTTGCATTTATTTTAGCAGTGTCTTTGGCTGAGCAAAAGTTTTTTAATTTTGATGAAGTCCAATTTATCAATTTATTTTATGGATTATGCTTTTAGCACCTGTGTATGAACTCTTTGCCTAGACCCAAGTCATGAAGCCTTAATAAAGCTTTTAACAGGCAAGTTGTACACGCTTCTTGTTGAGATTATTTCAACATACTTTAATTTTTACTGTTATTGTGAATGAGATCTTGATGTTTCATTTGATCTAAATATACCTTAAGCTGTTCTTTTCTAAGATGCAGAAGTTATACTTTCAATCGAGTGATTTTTTGGAAACGTTTTCTTTCTCCCATTAAATCAAACAGATCAATGTATTTACACAGAATTATGGTCTAGTGCCTCAGCTTCCCAAGTAGCTGGGATTACAGGTGCCCGCCACTACGCCCGGCTAATTTTTTGTATTTTTAGTAGAGACAGGGTTTCACCGTGTTAGCCAGGATGGTCTTGATCTCCTGACCTCGTGATCCGCCCGCCTCGGCCTCCTAAAGTGCTGGGATTACAGGTGTGAGCCACTGTGCCCCGCCAAGGCAGAGGTTCCTAACTTGAGTTCCAAGAATGAGTATCAGGAAACAGTGAACTTACAATAAGTGTATGTAAAAGTGTGGAAATGAGCATACATGCGTTTTTCTGAGGGAAAAATTTGAAATGTCATCAGATACTCTAAAAAGATCATCGCTTTTCAATTAGGCACATTCATATTCTAGCCATACTCTCATTTCAAACATATCTAAATCACTGAACAAATTTAATAAATATTTAGTGAATGAACGTTATTAATAAATGGCTAACATTAGGCTTGACCTAAAGTGTAAAATTTTTATTTAGTAAACATTTATTGAACGTCTACCTTGGCCAAGCATCCTACTGGCTACATGAATAAAAAGGTAATGTCCCTGAGACAAAAAGCTTACCATCTAGAGGGCAGGTAGATATAATAACAAATGTATTTCAATGGGAAAATTACTATAAGGGAATGTTTATGTTCACAGAAGGAGTACTGAATCTGCCTGAGGAATTTAGAAAAAGCTTCACAAATACAGAAGTGCTTGAGTGAAGAAAAGAATGATGATAAAACTAGAGCCATAAGTGACCTCCCAATAATTTGCATATTCTGTAAACTTGAGATGTTGCAGAGTGAGTCAGATATAGAGAATGGGAACTAATCATCAATTATATGTAAATTTATTTTATTATTATTATTATTTTTTGAGAGGGAGTCTCACTCTGTTGCCGAGGCTGGAATGCAGTGGTGCAATCTTGGCTCACTACAACCTCCGCCTCCCAGGTTCAAGCGATTCTCCTGCCTTAGCCTCCCAAGTAGCTGGGATTACAGGCGCCTGCCACCATCTGTGGCTAATTTTCAGTAGAGACAGGGTTTTGCCACGTTGGCTAGGCAGATCTCAAACTCCTGACCTCAGGTGATCCGTTGGCCTCGGCCTCCCAAAGTGTTGGGATTACAAGCATGAGTCGCTGTGCCTGGCCGTAAATTTATTTTCTAATAGAGTTTTATTATAGTTTATCAGGGTCAACTGGGAGAGGAAGGATTCTAGAAGAAAAGTGCTTGAAAAAATGGAGGCATAAGAGATTAGTGCTTGTAAAAATGGAGGCATATTCAGAGAACTATAAGTGGCTCAGTCTTGCTGGAGGGTGAAGTAGGAAGGATCCTACAGTCTGACTTATACAAATTTAATTTACAGAAATTACAGTGGAAATACACAAATATTTATGTAAGATGGTGTCTATTGTAGCACTGTTAACAAACTTCTCAAAACAGGAAATAACTTAATCATTATTAGCTTAATCCATCATTAGAGGACTGCTGAAAAATCTCTAATTTATTCATACAATGTAACATTTCCCAGTGTTAAAAAGATTGAGTTACATCTGTTTCCAATGGCTTAGAAAGAGCCCCAAAATAGTATTAGGTTACAAAACAAGTCATAAAACAATAAGATACTATCTCATGTTTGTAAAAACAGGCAATAAAAAAAATGTTTTGAGTTAGAATGTGTTTTAGTATTAGGTTGAGTGTGTTGACGGGTCCAATTCTTCATTCCTCTCTTTATCCCTGCCATTTGCCATGGACTTTCTAGTTTTTTCATCAGGAGTGGAATCTGTTTTCCCATTTCTTGATACTTAGTTTATCCATGTGACTTGCTTTGGCCAATGGGACATTAGCACTTGTGCTACAAGAAGAGACTTGAAAATTCTCCATCACTGTGAGGACATCTCTGGACTAGCCTTCTGAAGGATGAAAGACAGATGGAACAAAGTCAAGGCACCTCAGTTATCCCAGGAAAGCCCTCCCTAGGTCAGCCTTCAGCCAGCTAATTCCTTCTGCACAGGCTCAGCCAAGATCAGCAGAGCCATCTGGTCGACCCACAGCTGACCACAGACACATAAGCAAGGCCAGCTGAGATCCCAAGTTAGCCTGGATCAGCTAAAACCTGCAGACTTATAAAATAAATAACTGTTATTGTATGTCTCTGAGGTTTTGTGGTAATGTTATGAAGCATTATTTTAGCCCTAGATAACTGATAAGCTATATTTGTATATAATATGTGCTTACCAAAAATCTGGACAGATACATAACAAATTATTAACAGTGGTTACCTCTAGGAAATGGAATGGTTGGTTAACATTGTACTTCCATACACTGAAAGTATTGATGTACCCTCTAAGAAATTGAATTGCTGTTTTTGCTTTGATCCATTTTCTCTGCTTAATGTGTTCTTAAAACACCAAAAGTAGATAAGAAAATAGGTCTTGATCCTGGTGGCTGCCTAGGGCCTTAAGATTAAGTCTGAATGGTTACAGAACTAACGTTCTAAAAAGTTTGAGAATAATTGGCTTTTGTTCTTATCTATCATGCTGATAGGTTGAACATCAGTGAATGAGACACTTAACCTCTATTTTAGCCCATTTTTCTTTATTTATAAAGCTGCAAACGGCTGATGCTGGGGGTGAGATCATTGAGATAATGATTATGTCTATTTTGAAGAGGAACAGCCATATAAGAAACTGTTAAAAGCACCCAAAGTTCTCTATAAATGTATTATAAGCTGAAAGTGCTTAGAATAGCAATGATGATGATGATGATGATGATAATTTAATTTTAACCCACACTAAGAGCCAACTGCCATATGATCTATTAATCTTCTTGAGATTGACCTAATTTGGCCTTTCAGATTATTAAAAGAGCTGAGTTATTTTATAAGTAAGTGGATTCTGATGTATGGTTATTTTATTCATTCATGCCAACTCTCTGGGAGAAAATTTAATTATTGTTTTAATCTTTACCAAGTCTAGAAAAAAAAAGTAACTCCAACCTATTGATTTGGTTTGATTGCTCACCCCACATTAAGCTTCAACCAATAGTTTTAACAAATGGCAAGCATTTAAAATAACTGTAGGCATCCAAAATATCAGAGAGTCTTCTCCCGTGTGAAGCATAGAACTTATTAGAGGTAGCAGGATGGGAAAATAGCATGAAACTATGTCAAGTTTGAGGGTTAAAAGTACCTGATTCCATCTCCTAATAACTATCTGACCCTAAGTTTCTTAATTCCTGTGTCTTAGTTTCCTCATCCATTGAAAAGAAATAATGAATAGAAAACTCATGTTATAGAAATTAAATTCAGTTGCTTGCCACCACCTCCCTACATCTATCCTCTAATTAATAAAAAGGCTGGTAAAGGTTCAATACAGAATGGATATGCTATTGCTATTGACACTCTTCATCTCTCTTATGCTATTGCTTTGACTCATTAATTTTCTTTTCCCCAGTATGCTATTATTTTCTAATGTCTGCTTAAGCAGTGATGCGAAACAAAATCTGATATAATTTAGGACAGTTTCATTATCATCCAATCCTCTTAAATCTACAGTATGTTTGAGGGGAAACAAACCTTTGAAAATTGTATCAGTCCTACTGCACATTCGGATATTATAAGATCCTGGTCAGAAGACAGGGTCACTTGCCAAATGTTACATCAACCGAATAGGAACAAAAATCTAGGACCCTATTCTGCAGGCCAGAGCAACGTCTGAAATATTTCCCAACCAGTCTATGTCTGTAGAACCAGTCAATAGTGAGCTAACAATGCTGAAGAATATGCAAATATTTTCATTTCTTTCTTTCTTTCTTTCTTTTTTTTTTTGAGATAGAGTCTTGCTCTGTCACCCAGGCTGGAGTGCAATGGCGCAATCTCAACTCACTGCAACCTCCACCTCCTGGGTTCAAGCGATTCTCCTGCCTCAGCTTCCCAAATAGCTGGGATTACAGGCACCCACCACAAGGCCTGGCTAATTTTTGTATTTTTAGTAGAGATGGAATTTCACCATGTTGGCCAGGCTGGTTTCTAACTCCTGACCTCAAGTGATCTGCCCACCTCGACCTCCCAAAGTGGTGGGATCATTTAGATTTTTAAGTGCTTATTCATTGGAAAACTGGAACAATATCCTTGTTTGTTGAATTTGGTGAGAGTTTGCTCTGACAACCTCAAACCTTCCAACCAAAAGCAACTTCATGGGCTTCTTTCCAAATTCTCTATGGTTTACAAGCGTTCTGTTGGGCTTCCCCAGTCCCACTGACACCCTTTTTTTCTACATGGCAGCAGCTGTCTGTGGTGGCAGAACTCCCAAACTCTTGCTTCTGAGTTTGAGTTACCATTTGCCTCTTGGCCGGGTTGGTCTACAGACTCCATCAGAAGTCCCCGTGTTTTGTGTTCTGCTTTCAGATCCTTTGCTAATTGCTTCTTTCTTTTGAGGGGCACAAAAACTGCTTGAGCTTCCCTGCCCCAGTAGGCAGGATGTTCTCTGCTTTCAGATGTGTCAGCCCTTCCAAAATGTAGTCTTGATCTTGGGAAAAGAAGTAATTAGCCTGATGGGGAATAAACTGCTGTTTCAGCAGTTTTCTCACTACCGGGTTTTGAAGTAATAGAGGGCCAGGCAGGTCAGAAAGAAGTTGAGTGCTGTTGAGTTTCAATGCCCCACTAAGCTCACACAGCAACTACTGGCACTCAAAGCTCATTAGTTCTAACCCAACACAGCTAATCTCCCCGAGTGATGAATCCGCTTTCATGGACACTTAGAGAGACATTCGTTAACGTTTAACCTCAACGTGCCCTGCATGGCCTTCAAGGTCTCACAAGTTGATATAAATTTGAAGAAAGAGTACATCAAGCACTATAATAGGAAAGATGGGCCTACTTTGTGGGGTCTTCATATAGGCAAAAATTGCTCTAATTATTCCTCTTAGAAGAACTTTATCATATTGTTACAGGCAATGTTCCTCTCTTCTTGGTAACCCTAGGATTGAGGGAAGTGTGTTTACGTCTGTGGATACAACTCTTTAGATATGAGTTTCTCAACCCCAACATGACTGACGTTCCAGGATGGATAATTCTTTGTTTGGGGGCTGTTCTATGCATTGTAAAATTTGGGCAGCATCTCTGGACTGAATAGATAGATGCCAGTAGCAACCTCCCTTCCCTCCACTCCCCCTCTAGGGTGTGATAACAACTTCTAGTGTCTCCAGACGTGGCCAAATGTCTCCTGGGGGCAAAACTGTCCTCTGATGAAAACCACTGCTTTAGAAAATTGCCACCAACATTTAATTTAAAAAGTGGAATACAGTAAAATAGGATCAGATAAAAAATATCAGACAGCATAGCATAAGAGAAATAATTGTTTCGTGAACATGTATTTCATATTCATCTGTTTGTGTGTATGTATATGCAGATAAGTAACATGGATTATGGTAAAAAAAAAAAAAGTTAACAATACCGAGAGAGTATCTTGACCCTCAGAAAGCCTATTATTTATCTGTGCTATTACTAAGAGATGGGTTATAGTCTCCCACTTAGAAATCTCTATTTCTCTTCAATATTGTATTGTATGCTTTTGTTTGGTTGTTTTTAATTTAATATGGTTTTCTTTCAACAACTAATGGGCACTTTGTTTTCTACCTTATTAACACAAGTGTAGTGATTTCTGTCTACCTTAGATAATATAAAAGTATCAAAACAAAATATCATGGGTCATTCAGGAGATTAGGGAGTCTATATGCTGAAGGAAATAGCAAAATATGTGCGAAGCTGCCCAATCTTGCCATCTCTGGGCTTATTATATATTTCAGGAGACAATTATTAAGCAATGTGTATTTAAATCTCACCTTACAGACAGATGACACAGGTAAGATGGTTAATATCAAGTCAAATTAGACAAGAAAATGGCATTTGCTGTCAGTTGGGGGCATATGCATGAACACATAAAAACTGAAACAATAAAAAAATGGCAAAATAATATTTAATGATACCAAAGCTGTTTCAAGTCAAGTCAAGCTTCATAATCACACACACACACACACCACACACACACACACACACACACACACACACACACACACACACAAAGCAAGTACAAAAGATAACCTTTTCAGTTTTGGCCATAAGTTTGTGGTAACCATAGAACACAGAAGTGGAGCTTTATCGAGAGTGGTAAAGCACATATTCAAGCTAAAACAGACAGCTAGGGTGAGTGAGAAATGCCGAATACTTAGAAAAAAAATAGAAAAGGGTCAAGATGGAAACCAAAGGCAGAAGTGAGAAGTTATACAAGCTAGGAAGTTCACAGAAGACAGAGGATGAACTAGGTCTCAAGAGTCCAGCATCTGAGACTCTAGGATCAAGCTAAAGACAAAGTGAAGCTTTCTCTATTTTTTTCTTAAATATTTCCTTTCTAGAAAAGAAAAAAACAACCCAATCTGCATTTGAAGAACTGGCCATATAGTTGTGTGGAAAGTGGGTGAAATAACAAGGAAATGACAAAGAATATGGCCAGTCTAGTTAATTTCTTGAGCAGGAAACTGGATCAGTTAATGGAAACAAATAACGTAGTAATGGGTAAGACAAAGCCTGGATATTTGAGAGCCCACATTTGGGGGAAAATTAGGAAGACAGAGGGCAGTGTCATATGGAAGAGGAAACGAAAAGGATGCAGGAAATCATTTTTAAATGTACCTGTGATCTATGGTGTTGAATATCAAATGTTGCAAAGATGTTGAGAAATGGCAGATCTGATAATGGTGGATTGCTATTGCCCCTGTAAAGAACTTTCCATAGAATTTGTGCCCTCCACACTAAGAGAGGTTTTCTGGGTGCTACAGAAAATAGATAAGAGTTAGTTTTACATGGAAAAATCGCCAATAGTTTTCTCTCGGTAAGTTTTTGCCTGTTTTCAATTGGTTGTTTTTGCCTGCTTTGTTTCCCACAGAGAGTTTTAGCAACTTGTGTCTTTTGGTAGAGAATTTATTTCAGATATATTTAAAATTCATTATTGTAGAGTTATGTAATGTATGTTTTATAATTTCTTTGTTATTTTTGGCCGTATCTAGTCTCATTGTTTTATTACTTTTTGTTCTTTTTCAAGTTTGGGGGCATGAATGCTTATTTACCCATTTTCATTCCTCCTACCTTAATATTAAAATACATAAAAATGTGAATTCATTCTATTTACATCACTGACTGTACAAATATGATAGGTATATAGTGTTATCATTTGGCTCTTACATACACGGTCTTTAGCTGCATGTTTGATTTCCTCTTTAAAGGTTTTAAAAAATAGTTTTTAACCTTATGTTGATTTTATTAATTTTATTTTTCCTTTGTTATTACTTGTCACTCATAGAGTATGAGTTTGTGGCCAAGTATATACACATTTTACAAATACTTCACAGACTTTTGAAATGACTATTTTCTGTGTAGATAAGTAGCCTTCTGATAGCTATTTATCACATCAAAATTAAGCCTATATATTTGAGACAGGGTCTCACTCTGTCACCCAGGCCAGAGTGCAGTGACATGATCTCGGCTCACTGCAGCCTCAAGCTCCAGGGCTCAAGCGCTCCTCCTGAGTCAGCCTCCTGAGTAGCTGAGACTACAGGCACACACTACCACACCCGGCTAATTTTTGTGTTTTTTGTAGATATGGGGTATCACCATGTTGCCCAGGCTGAGGACTCTGGTGATCTGCCTGCCTCAGCCTCCCAAAGTGTTAGGATTACAGGTGTGTGCCATTGAGCCTGGCTTAAGCATATTTTTGATATTTCTATATTTGTTCTTGTTTTTCCAATTTCTCTGGCAAAAGTTCAAATGAATGTATTAGAATATTCCACCAGTACTGTGGTATTTTTAAAAAATTTCTACGTGTTCTATGGATTGTATCAATATCAATTTCCTGGCTTTAATATGGCACAATAGTTATAGAAGGTGATAACACTGGGGGAGGCTGGGTGAAGGGTACATAGGAACTTTCTGCAAAATTTATTCACATTCCTACAAATCTATAATTGTTTCCAAATAAAAGTAAAAATAAATTTAAAAAGTCACTGCTTGCATTTCTAACAGCTTTCATGTCATATATTTTGATGTTAGTGGTTATGTCATCTACTACATAAAGGTTCATAAATATTAAGCTATAAATTATACCCTTGATTATTAAAAATAGATATTTTTGTTTTATTTAACGTGTTTTACCTTGAATTTTACTTTTCCTGATGCTAATTTTGTTACCCCAGCTTGCTTTCTTTTATTTTCTTTCTTTTCTGTCTTGGAGTATGTATGTATGAGTGTGTCTGCATACTCGCAAGTCTGGTAAGTCAGCTTTGACCATCCTACATTTTTAAACTTATTTCATATTGTTTTAGTATGTCTGTTACAAATAAGAAATAATGATCACAGATTCTTATTCCTCCTATTATGATATAATTTTAGTTCATTCATTTTTATTGTGATGTCTTAACTTTCTTTATACCTTAACCATATCAGGTAATTTGGACAGTTAAAAATTATTGTCCTAATTTTTTTTCCCTTAAAACTGTAATATTAGGCTAATGCTTTCTGAAGTGTAATATTTCAAGGAAGACATCTAATGCCAGCATTACTTTTTTTTCCTCTGAGGCAACCTGTTTTTGTCATCTAGATAATTGCAGGGTTTTTGTGTGTTGATGTTGTTGTTTTCCCTTGATTAAACTTTTCTCCTTGGAATCAGGATACATTTAGGCCACTTTCATTACTTTTGCATGATACTCAGTTAACCTTTCCAAATTACAGACTGAAATCTGGAGAAAACAAATTAGAGATTTTCTCCTGTTTTCTCCCATTTCATACTGAAACTCTATATCATAGAGGGTCAGGAAGGCAGGACATTCATTCTGATCCCTCCAATTGACTCTGTTCTTCTAAACGACTGAGTTTTATGTTTGATCATGTTCCTTCCTGCTGACCTTACAGGGCACCAGAGGTGAATCTATATTTGTTCATATTTGGGACTGAAACAGCTTCTGTTTTTCTGAGTGCCTGTTGAAATCTGTTCAGGGCCAGAGGAAGGGAGAAGAGAAATGTTACCCTTTTTTTTTTTTTCCTGTGATTTACTTTATCAAATTAAAAGTCAAATAAATATCCCAAGAGGAGGAGGCAGGGAGACAGCACAGGAACTGGTATGCCAAGGCTGAGACCTGAGGCTGGCTGCACTAAGCCCCCAGCTGTACTTGACATGATATCCTAGGAGACTGGGATATCAGTCCTCCAGGCACCAACCTTGCCATCTGCAGGCCTGAATCCTGCTTGTTCAGTCCTGGCCCTTGGCGTCTCCACGGGGCAGTCTTAGAATCTGCCCTGTGTCACTGCCCTGCAGTGCACCCTCCCTGGGGCCCAGTATCTGAGCTCTGGGGTTTGCAGATGGTCCCTTCTGCTTCCTTCTGAGAACAAGCTTTCCTTCAGAGGCTCCTGTCCCAACTTCCCAATTGCTGTCGCCTCAATCCAGACTTCCCTGCATTGTATCTTAGAGAATTTATGAGCTCTTTAGTAGGTAGACAGTGATTGTTCTTTTTCCATTACTGACAGTGCTTTTTCCTTCTTGCTACTAGTTCTTTGGCCATGTCACTGGGAATTGGGGGGAAGGAAACACTTAAAGCAAAAATTTTTATTGCCATATTGAACTTGGATACAACTTTAATTTATATATATATATATATATATATATATATATAATTGGGTTGGTCTGTGATTAATTTTCATTTCCTCAAGGTTAAAAAATATATATTCTCCTCACCTGAGGATACTAGGCAGATCAGAGTAAAGTTAAAGCCACTCACAGTGGTCATTTTCTTTTTCTTTTATTTTATTTTTTATTTTTTTAAGACAGAGTTTCGCTCTTGTTGCCCAGGCTGGAGTGCAATGGCGTGATCTCGGCTTACAGCAACCTCCGCCTCCCAGGTTCAAGCGATTCTCCTGCCTCAGCCTCCCGAGTAGCTGGGATTACAGGCATGTGCCACCACGCCCAGCTAATTTTTTTTTTTTTTTGTATTTTTAGTAGAGACGGGTTTCTCCATGTTGGTCAGCCTGGTCTCAAACTCCCGACCTCAGGTGATCTACCCTCCTTGGCCTCTCAAAGTGCTGGGATTATAGGCGTGAGCCACCACACCCGGCCCACAGTGGTCGTTTTCTATGGGGGCTGCCACATACTTTGCTGCTGGCTGGGCACTATTCTGGGAACTGAGAATCCCATTTCCAGAGACTTCCTGCACAATGGATTGTTTCAGCCCCAAATAACCTACCTGCTTTGCCTTCCTCAAGCCCCAAGAGCTGAGGCTGCTATACGTGGGAAACAGCAGGTCCCAGGACTGAACCCAGACAGCCTGGGTCTGCACTTACCTTCCACCCCTCTTTCATTCCTTTAAACTGATTTTTTTTCTCTCTTGCCTGCACTAAAGACACTGAACTATGTTCCTATCTGCTATATCCACAAAATGATCCTTTAGAAAAAGGAGAGGGAGGGCATGGAGCATTAAAAAGAAAAAGAGATAGAATACCCAAGGGACACAGAGTTGATTCTGTCTAATTATACTTTTAAAATTCCCCTAATTGCTCTGTTTAATTATTGATGTGGAAAGTGTTTCCTTTTAGGGAGGGAGTTAAGTAATCAAGAGCCCTCAGGACCAAGAAGACAGACATCACCTGCTCTGGGTTTGGTAATTAAGGCATTATCCATCACCCCAGGAGAGGAGTGGACCCTGGTGGGAGAGTGAAGCCCCCCTGCTCCCCACAGCACAAAGATTGCTCACCACAAAGTGCCAAGAGCCCAGGTCTTTGGAAATGTGTCTAAGATAACCCCACAGCCCAGCAGCTTCTAGGAAGACTGATTGATCAACAGAAAGGGAAACAAACTCTGCTCCAATGTATTCCCATTCTGCTCATTGATTTTCCTCCTTTTATAAACAAACATTTGTTTGTAGGCTTCCAACTATGGCTGCAGTGGATCTGGCTTTGTGGAGTTTAGCTCCCCTCCATTATCTGTAATTGCGTGGGGACTTCAAGTCACAAAAGGCTAATATTTAAAGTGTCAATATTCTTGGTTGCTGTTTGCTTTTTTGGGAAATGTATAATTAAAGTACAATGACCTACTGCAGATATCAAGATATCACTAATAATGTTCTTATTTTTTTTACAGCTATCAACATTCATTCTTCTTGGCCCCCAGGAATAAGCAGTGCCTCCTGGGGTGGCCAGATACATGTATACTGATCCGTGTCATCGGAAAGAAGGAGGGGATCTACTGGATTCTGATTTGGGATCCAATTCAGAATGGATCATACAGTCAGAGAAGTTATAATGCAGTATGAGTAACGAAGGTCTCCATTCCTAATGGAATGTGAAGGCTGCACTGCATGGGCTCCAAAGTCCCATCTACCTCTAACCTTCTGGACATGTGGGTCAAGGAATAAAAACTCTGGCAGGCAACAAAAAGGATGGGAAATGTGACAGGCACAGAGATGTGCTACTCAGATCACCCTTCAGGAAAAGACTTGCCTGCCATCCAGCTGTGTGACGTGTGGGCAGCCGACAGGTTTCAGCTGTTAGAGCCTTTAGGCTCCATCTCACTATCGAGCTCATGGATTGCTCAGAGCAGAGCTTGGTTAATAGTGGAACAAGGTGATGACACCAAGGCTTAGCCCAGTGACTCCTGTGCTGAGCCATCTTTGCTCCAGAGTTCCCCATTGGTCTGGCAGAGACTGTCAGGTCTGCATGAGGGTCTACCCAATCCAACTTCCCTCCCTTTACTTGTACAGAGTTCCCTCTCTAAGACACCTTTTGTACTTCTAACTTCCTCTTAGAATCTGCTTCCTGGAGAACCCCCATGGTGACAGAGGATGAGTTGCAAACAAAGTGGTATGCAATGCAGAAGAGGGTGTGATGGATCCAACCACTGGGGGAACAGAGGAAGGCGAAGTCATGAAGGAAACTGCATTTGAGTTGACTCTGAAGATGAACAGGAGTTGAATGAGTAGGAAAGAAGAAAATAGGCATTTCAAGCAGCGGGATGGACACATGCACAAACGCATGATGTAAAGAGCAGGATGTGGGAGCATGGGTAATGCATGGAACCATGTGGACGTGTGCAGTGGTGGGGGTGGGGGGTGAAGCGGGGAGATAAAGCTGGGAAATACGGGATCCAAGATAAACAGCTGTCACAAACACTCAATGTATATACTCCTATTGGTTTGTAGACTCTGATAAAGGCAAATGGTAGTCCTGGGAGAAGAATGAGCTGTACAAAGCAATAAAATATGTAGAATTCCATAGCATAGTATTTTTGACAGCCCTAAAACGATATTTTACTTCTATGTAGGTGGTTTCCTTGAAAAAATAGCACCTGCTATTTGTTAGGGAGAGAATGAATTGCTTGTCCCATGGTACAGTTAAATCAATCATATCATAACACCAATCTATCATGTAAAATTCATTCTCTAGGCCCACGTTTTGAGGAAAGAAAATGGCAGTTAATATTCCCATTGCTGACTACTTATTCAAGAGAAGAAAAAGACATGTTTATGTGGTTCTAAAATAACTTCCTTAAGCCCATTATCAAATTCTAACAAGGAAGACCATCCATCCTAAGGAAGTTATTTTATAAATCATAATTTGCTTTTATTAAAAAAAAATTACCAAACTGCATTCCAAGAAACACAGAGTCCTGTGGGTTTTTCATTAAAATGCTTTCCACTGTCATTGTAATATGGGAAACACTGTATGTGACAAATCCCATCTGACTTTTCACAGTGAATCTTAGAAGTCCACAGACTTTAAAAGTCTACTGTAAAAACTCCATTTATGTTTGTTGAATTCATTTCCTATTCATATTTGATCACAAAATCCTCCTACCTTCACGACTCTCAAGAAAGATATGGAAATAACACTACAGGGAAAACATTTTGTGGGTTGACTTTGAGGAATTCAAAAGCATTTCCTATCAAAACTTGCTGAACACAACCCCAAAGTCTCCTTGTAAATGTTTTAGGGTTACTCCATGAAATGAGAGGGTGGCTAAGCAGGTGGGTTCTAGAGCGCCCCCCTAATTCAATCATCATGAATTGTATTATATATTAAGAATTTGTAACAGATATTTAAGGAAAAAAAATGAGTTCTAGTGCTACAAATATTCGAAACCACAACAGCAATCAATCAATTTATGTAACTACACACACACACACACACACACACACACACGCACACACACGGGTTGGGGTGGGCATATATCTACCATTAGGAAAAGGAGAAAGACCAGGGGCTTGATCTCAGAAGAAGAAATGCCCCCTTTTCATTCCTTTGAATAGATGCAATACAAAGTTCCCAAAGGACACTCCTGCTCAGACATATGCAGTCCCACCTAAAATATAGTTCTTATTTTTAGCTTTGAATAAGTTAAGAGGAAATTGCAAGGATCATTATCACTAATCATTTGAGGTATAAATGATGTCTACAAAGGATATCCAGAAAAGATGGTGACAAGAAGTTATGGGTCAAATGACAATCACAACAATAATATCAACAAGGTAGTTCACATACATCATCTCTAATCCTGACAAACGCCAAGCAAGGTGGCATTATTATTCCCACTCTCCAAATGACTGAAGTGTAGAGAGCTTCAGTAACTTGTACCAAGTTAGCCAGATGATAAGGAGGTGTGGAGATACTTGAACCCAAGATAGGCAGATTTCAAAGGCGGTCCTGTTACAAAGGCAGTGGGTCACACTAACTTTTAAAAATCATATATAGACAATCTAACAATCTGTTTGGTTATGAAACAAAATAGATTGATGCTTCTCAAAGTTACCTCCCTTTGTAAGACTTGGGGGAGCCTGCCACCACCCCAAAAGCTGATAGTCCTGAATTATGGCCTTTCTCTACTTTATCCTCCCCATGGCCACTGTCAGCACAAGTCACAGTCAATACAAGTATAAGCAACTCAATCTCTCAGTTTTCTGTATGTGGCTTTTCATTTTTTCAGTGTGACAAATGAATACGAGGCAGGCATTTTCTTTCTTCCACCCAGTAGTTTTACAGTATTGACTCAAGCCCTTCCTCTCTTCCCCTGAGACCTCTTTGAGGTGGGCCAGTGAGGATCCTGATCCCTCTTCTCTGGCTAGAAATGAACCCAGTGACTTTCACATTCTGATAAACAGAATCAGATGCTATTGAGTGTTTCCATTTGATTGGGTCAGGCAACTATTCCTGAGGTCGATTCAGTGTCATCTGAACTCAAGAGAATCCATGTATTGCATGAGCTTAAACTTCTTAATTTAATCCAGCATTTAGGGAATAAGCACAAAAAGATGGCTGTGCAATTTTATCATGATATCTTTCCTAAGTGAATTCAAAGCAAAGCATGGATTGAGTTTGCTCAAGGAATGACCAACTCTTAAAACATGTCCATTAGTAAGTAGCTCACTCTTCAAAATCAAGAACTCGGGGTTGTATTTTCATCCATTTTTCTCACAGTTGCAATTCCTGATGAACTAGCTCCCGTTGCCTATCACCTTCCCTTTCATCAGAACAGGAGTTTTCAAATGGCAGCTATAATCGTGGGGTTTGGGTGGGGTGCTGATCCTACCCACATCCCAATATCTGAGTGAGAAAAACGAAATAGGTTTTGTCCCCTTTAAAAGTGTTTCAGACAGGAAAGACCTCCTTGAATGTTATAAACTTGAATGGGAAAAAATGTTCATTCTCCTTCCCCACCCCCACCCAGTTCCCAGCATCTTTGTTTGAACCAAGTCTCAAAAAACATGTAAATCTTGGCCCAGACTAAGCAAATCACCTTAAAAAGGAAGGTTAGAGAACTGTTTATTATTTGAAATGTCTCTCTCCAGACCTTATTTTTGATAAATTGGCTTCAGCTTCATTACTTCATGATATATCTCCCTTGACATTTAATTATACTTACTCCAAACACATTAAGCGAATCAGTCTGAACAGCTTCTTATTAATATGCAAATTTCTCCTTTGAAAACCCATGAATCTGTGAAAAATCTCTTTAGGCTTCCATTAAACCCACTCAGGAAGTTGTATACCTCACACAGACACTTGCCTCATTCACTGACTCAATGATTCAGCATTTACTAATTGTCTGAGTTAACTATTCTGGCCACATCAAGGGGAGGTGGTAGGAAAGAGAGAGGGGACAGGGAAGCAAATGGGATTCAGAAGCTGAACACTTAAAAGATGAATGATCAGAGGCCAGGCTTGAATTAGCGGCTGGTAATTAGAGCTCAAAATCAAGGCTCTTTGCAAGCACAATCAGCCAGATGACTTGAAACAGCATACTTTAAGGGGAGAAGCCACGGACTTAGTTCACCAGTGACTTCTCTGGCAGTTCTGTTTCAAATGAAGACGGGCTGCTGAATACAGGATCTTCTACACATCTCTTATGCCCTCCCAAGTGCTGGCTGCACTTGTGTTCCTTTACCATTGCATTTGCAAAAGATCTGATTGTCATCAGGTAACACAGCGGGGCATAGGTAGAGTGGTTCTAGTTAGCAATGGTGCCAGGAAGACCAGGGGCTGACCAGGAGAATGCTGAGTTCAAATTAGGAAACAGGGTCCTAAGGCTGTCGGGGGTCAGAAGCAAATTTCAAAGAAGCCTGGGTTTTAGAAACTGAGAAACAAAGCCTAGCGCTTCAGGAGCTAGCTGAACACCTAGCAACAAGGAGATGGAGGCAATATCATGAGGAAATGAGTTTTCCAGGAGAGTCCAGGGCCCGAGGGGGGCCAGAATGAAAGGGGAATAAAGTGGAGATCAACACAAGCAAGATGTCTGGGTATTAGGAGTTTACGAGAGAGTCGCTCTTAAATATCTGCTGATGGAATACTGAAGATGGGCAAAGACAATCATTTTCCATAGTCCTATCAGACAAAAGTCTGAAATTGGGGACATCTGGGCAGCAGGAGATAGAAGCATCAGAAAGCAGCATGCAGGATTCAGGTTCTGGTGGTTTTTATCATCTTTGTTGAATATTTCCAAGACATATTTGCAACTAGTAAACAATATGGTTATGGTTACACACACACAAATACATATATATATATATATACACACACATATGCTTTGACTTATGATAAAAATGGAGGAAATATAATAGGCTGTTTTCAGTGACATCTGGATCTCACCCTGAATAATCTCATCCACTCTAGACCTCAGTTCCATCATCTTATCAAAAAAGGACAACAGCACCTGCTCCATCCTTTTTATAGTGTTGCTGTAAGAATTAAATTGAATAGAATATGTCAAGATTGTGGAGGAGGGGGGAACTGTGTAAAGTGTAAAATATCTACATGTATAAGGTTAATATATATAGTCAAGTTAGGCTTTCTCATTTGCATACCAACCTTGTAAATGGCATGCACTGCTGAATAGAAATTAAACTGCTTAATAAGGGAAATAGGAAAGAAACGAATATTTAATACACATCTGCTACAATCCACACACTGCTTAAGGTGACTTTGTAGGTTATCTCACTTTATCCTCACAGCAACCTTGAAGAAACAGAAAAAGGAAATGTCATCGTCCTAAGTCTTGTTTGGAAGGAGAAAGGTCTGGAACAGAGACTCTGTTTTCAATGAGTTCCCAGACCTTTAAAGGGGAGGTAAGAAAAATAATAATGAAAATATACAAAGAATACTTACAAACTGAAGTTATTAATTTTTAAGGCAACTCTGTATCTGTCATTTGAGACTGGTTCCATTCATTGCAAAGAATTTAAATCAAAATAACAAAAAGCAGGAGAAATCTGATTGCATCACGATAGAAAGATGTTACTTTCATGGAAACAACTTCCTAAAGCTTTAGATAGGGTCTATAATTTGATCAAATAGCAGAGCAATAACCCAAAAAGAAACAGAACCAAACAAAATCTTCAGTGATATTTATGGTCATCAAAGATCATAGTCTAGAGTATAAAGTTCTTTTCTTGCTTGTTTAAAATTCCTGCCTTATATTTAATGTAACAAATCGGAAGAGAAAGAACTTAACATAGGAAGGACTGTAAATCCCTGAAGATCTTCTCTGAGAGCATTTTCACAGATGTCTCAGAGAAAGAGAGAGAAAGAAATTAGGATGAATTTAGTATTTTTAAGAAAACTAGCCAGAAATATCAATTCGGGCACTTTCGTTTGTCTCAATTCCATAGATCCCGAAGCAATCACAGGCATTAGTCTTGTTATGAAACCATAACCTGCAAGTTTTCTTCTCCTTGACTAGGTAGGTAGAAGAATGTGGGAGGATGAATGCATGATGTGGACAGTCCAAATCCTGCTTGCCCTACTTAGTAGTAGCTGTGATAACTCGAGACTTTGTTTCTATAAATGGGGTTAATGTCTAACTTACAGTGTTACTGAGAAAATTAAAGCAGATACATATTTAAGATGCTTGGAATAAGTACTCAAAAACGGAAAAGATTGCCATTAAACACACTCCTTGAAGATAGGATACCTTTTATTGTACTTTGCCTCCTTCAGGGCATTTGAACAGAGCAGACTCTCAACACATACAGTCAGTTCTTGTTATTCTAAGTAATTATGTTCTATAAAGTTGCTGCAGTCCAGGTGCGGTGGCTGACACCAGTAATCCCAGCACTTTGGGAGGTGGAGGGAGGTGGATTGCTTGAGCCCAGGAGTTTGAGACCAGCCTGGGTAACATGGTGAAACTTCATCTCTACAAAATACAAAAAAAAAAAAAAAAAAGTTAGCCGGGCATGGTGGCATGCACCTGTAGTTCCAGCATCCTGGGAGAATGAGGTGGTAGGATTGCTGCAGCCCAGGGAGATCAAGGCTGCAGTGAGCTGTGATGCTGCCACTGGCATCCAGCCTGGGCAACAGAGTGACACCCTGTCTCAAAAAAATAAATAATGGCAGGGTGCAGTGGCTCACACCTGTAATCCCAGCACTTTGGGAGGCCAAGGCAGGCAGATCACCTGAGGTTGGGAGTTCGCGACCAGCCTGACTAATATGGAGAAACCACGTCTCTACTAAAAATACAAAAATTAGCCAGGTGTGGTGGCGCATGCCTGTAATCCCAGCTACTAGGGAGGCTGAGGCAGGAGAATCACTTGAACCTGGGAGGCAGAGGTTGTGGTGAGCCGAGATTGTGCCATTGCACAACAGCTTGGGCAACAAGAGCAAAACTCCATCTCAAAAATAAATAAATAAATAAATAAATAAATAAATAAATAAATAAAATGAAACATTAATTAGTGAATACTGAACCAATGCTCCTAGAGGAAACATAGGGCTAGGTTCCTATGAGTTTCTGGTCACATTTTGTCAAATGCTCAAATCATAATCTTGTTTTATGTGTTTGTGTTTAAAGACACATTATTAAATATATAGTTGATGCATTAACACTAAACTCATGGCGAATAGTGCTATACCTTGTGCCTGAAGGGAGTTTGTTAACATATGTATTTTCCCTGCAAGGCACATCACAGCCTTCTTGTGCTTAGGAGCACTAGATGGCAATTTGGCACTACACTTAGGGGCCGTTTTAAACAGTGAAATCAACAAAAAGCATGAAAGTGCAAAAACCAAGTCACCAAATACATGCAAGAAAGCCAGGTTACAGTATGAGAGCTAAAACAAGAAGGGAGAGTTCAACTTCAGCTGCAAACCTCAAGCAACTCAAATTTTTGGCAGCTCTGGGCATGCCCATAAATGACTGTGAAAGTGCTACAAGTCTTGATTCTGGAGTTACAAATAAATTTAGCAAGTAGGCAAATTTGCAGACACAAATCTGTGAATAGTGAGGATCAACTGCATTTGTTAAATGGATGTATAAAAAAAAAGAAATTAAAAACCCATGAAAATAGGCCAAATATATTGGGATGTCTGTTCTTCCAAATCAGCTTTCTCCCTCTTAAAAAAAATCTTTCTTAAAAAAGTAAAAATATGTACAACTCAGAAACACACCTGTTCAGTGCAAAATGGCAAGTTGGTATCAAATGGCTTTTCCAATGCTGATGAATGGTTTCTAAGGTTTTACTGACCCATTGGCTACCCTCTGGGATGTGAACAGGGAAAACTAGCAAATTCACAGAATTATACTAGATTCTTTCATTAAGATGAGAAACTGAAATATCAGCAAGGTTCTGGTGACTCCAGAACCTTCCCAAAATGACCTAGAGAACCACAGTTACTAATTTTGCAACTGCTGGACAGAGTTCTATTTCTCAGAACTTATAAGTCAAGTAATACACTTGGGTTTAGCGATACTTTTATGGTTAAAATAAGAAAAGTTATACTTCATCCCATTCTCATTTGTCATCTCCCAGAAGTTCAACTTCAGAGCCCAAGCTTGAAAGAAGGCATTTTGGTTTCAAGGTCTCTTTTCAAACAGATAAACCTGTCAACTTTGCCTGCAATGTCAGTTCCAAGATAAATGAGCTTATGCTATTTTTTAAAATTTCTGTTTGGAGACAAAAAAAAAAAATTTAAGTTGTTTTAGAAGAAAGGCAAGGGCTAATTTATGGAATGGACTTGATTTTCTTTTATAGACATGAGAAAATATACTCTTTGTTAATATAAGTTTTCTTTTGCTCCATGAGACAATGGACACAAGCTTTCTGCTCCCCATCTCCTGGGTACCCAAGAGAGTGGGTATTCCCCTCTGCGCTGCCACATGGTTCCAAAAACAGGAAGGGGAAAGTTTTCTTGGAATTAAGATTCAAATTCCATAATACAGAGAAGATCCAACTTCACCAATAATGTTGCTAACTGACCACGCCCACATTTAACACCCCTAGGGTGAAAGCTGCTGATCACTTCCAATTGGCTTCTGTTAACACACGGAAACTGACAGTCCCAAATGAGAAGCTTCTTGTCACAAAATCATGGAGCCAGGTTGGGCTCTCTGGGCATGTAACCCATGCAGTCCCACAGAGTCCTGCACTCAAAAGATCACCATACTTAGAAGGGTTCTGCCTTTGGTTTAATGCACTGACACTGCAGTCTTAAAATTCTCATTTTTCTTTTTAACAAGGATCTCTACATTTTCTTACTGCCCTGGGCCCTGAAAATTATGAGCCTAGTCCTGCATGGAGCTAGTTAGTAGCTGAAGGAGGATTGCACAGACTCCTTGTCCAATACTTCTCCCACCTATGCTAAGTGACCTGACATCAGGTGTGCGAAGGACGGAACCTCCTCCGCAACTATGATAGCTCACATACACAGACTTCTGTATGGTGTCAACTTTGTGCTTCAGAGCTTCCATCCATCCATCTGCCTAGGGCAGGTCGTGAGCCAATCTCTCATGCACTCCTAGCATCAAACACATTGGAATCATAGCCTGAGCTCTGCTAGGTAGAGGATCAGTTTATCTTTATTAAAAGAATGAGCTAACAGACAGGCGGGTTAGGAATACAATCTTTTCTTGGATAAATAGAGTGGCCTTCGTTCACTCCAGCTGCATCATGTGGCATATTTTATGCATATGTATTTTTATAAAGCAGCTAGAGAAATAAAGCAATCTTATATCATCTAAGAACAACAATCTGACTTTCTATTTGGCAGGCTGCCCTGCAATCCTTCCTTTCTCAGCTCCTCCATCTCTCTTCCAGGCTCCGGGGGCCACCTCCCTCTTGTCCCCGTTACTTTGCACAAAGGTGAATAAATCAACGTGAAGCTCTTATCATCTTATTTTCTCTCTGCTCCCTTCTATTCTGTCCTCCCAATCTTGAATGGTTTGAGAGAAATTAATGCCTGTGTCTCTGGCAAATGTATTGCGCCTATAATTCAGTTTTAAAACAAGCATACCAGCAGTGGCCAAACCTTGGGTAGAAGATTCATTTTTCACATGAGTAATTGGATCCTTCCATTCAATTTTCTTTCAAGTATTAAAGACAACTGATGCCTCACTGAAAACTCCTATAAAATTTCTACGAACACTTGTCAACTGAGGGTAGAGCTACCCTGGAGGGCAGGTGGTGGCACTGGCAAAGCATTTTCCTACAGTTCACAGGTAGAAGGTTATTCCAAGGTAGTAAAAGTAATAAGAAATCTTTATTTCATCAGCCTCCACTTTATGCCATCAATATTTCGATAAGGTTAAAAACTCAGCTTTGGTGTTTTCTTAGGTGACAACATTATTGGATTTAACGGAGTTGTTCAACTAATACAATAAACATTCTTTAGCGATTGCTTTACTGTGCCAGGGTTTCAAAAGATGCTTGTATTAAGAAACATCTATTCGGTCTGTCAGGGCTACATTTGTGTATTTTAAATGACACATCATCTCTATAGTGTTTTTTAATAAAACAGAAATAATGTGTCTTACTACTTAATGGTTAAACATCCAGCAACTGCATTTTGCAGAATGAAATTCACCATGATATTGGATACTGGGATAAACCCTTTGTGTTTACAGATGGTTATTCTACTTTTTTTGCAGACAAATTTGTTTCAGAATTGACTGAAATGGCTCAATTACTGACTGACTCCAAGCCATCCCAATTAGCCACAGAAGTGGTCTGACCATTTTGCAAGTCATCAAGGTTGTCTATTGCTATTTTCATAGTAGCACTTAGAAATTCTTAGAAATTCATTCCGCTTACCCTGGTTACCCAACAATTGTCTAATTTTTCACTTCTGATCCTTCTCCCTGGGGTATTGAATTCTTTAGAAAGTAATTGTGGGCCACCTGTCCATGTCTTCTTCTGTAATGGGAAATGAAAACCAAATGCCAGCATAATACTCTGACCCACATTTCTGACCACTCCTGAAAGGTGAGAACATTAAGAGACTCAGGCAAGATCCCCCAACCACATCATCTGCTTGGAAGGAAAGGAAGACTGTGCAGCGTCTACCAGTGAGGAAGTCCCAGGTGTTTTGGTTTTGCTTTTCTTTTCAATCAAGATTTGGGGTAAAATCAGGGGACACCAAAGCAGGAGAGCTTATCTGGAGAAGGAAGAGGATCATGGAAGAGTCTATAAAACAAAATCTATCAGAAATCTCTTGGCCAACTAACTGTCATGTACTGCTGTTTAACAAAGCATCCTTAAACTTAATGCTTGCAACAATACAAAACATTTATTTGCTCATAATTCTGAAATTTAGAAAGGGCTCAGCTAAGTGATTCATCTGCTCCATGTGATATCAGCTAGAGTCACTCATTTAGCTTTAGTTGACGGAGAGGTCAGCTGGGGCTAGAATGATATCGAGGTGGCTTCACTCACATATCTGGGTCCTCAGCTGTGGTGGCTGAAGATCTGGGAGCTGTCTGGGCCTCTCCTCAGCAGGGTTGTTGAATTCCTTATTTGGTGGCTCAGGGCTCCAAGGTGAGCCACAGCAGAAGCTGTCAGGACTCTAAGTGGCTAAGCCTGGAGTTGGCACAACATTGCTGCTGCCACATTCTAGTAGCTGATGCAAATCACAAGGCCAGCTCAAATCCAAGGGGAGTGAACATAATTAGATTCCATGATTCCGTATCTGGATGGGGTAAATGGAATGCACAAATATGGGTGGGAGAAATAGTTGGCATATCTATGGAGACAGTCAACCGTACTAGCTCCCAATGTTTTTCTCAACCCTAGCGTGGATGAGGGTACTAATGGTCAGCTCAGGGAGTTAGTGGTCACTCTCCATAATTTCACTTCACAGGTTAGAGACATTGGCAAAGAACATCTTTTTCTTTAAATATCACTGCATGTTTGTTATTAGATTCTCATTTCAAATTAACTTGAGCTTCAGACCAGTTCTAGCACCATGAGTCAATTTGTAAGTCAAACAGGCAACTTGTTTAGGAATCAGAGCACATGATTCATATTCAACCAATCAAGCACAAAGGAGACAAAACACACCTTATTTATGCTGCCTTCCTCAATTCGAAAGAGACGTTAGCTTCCAATGTCACAGGAAAAGAAACATGTCAGTGAAATTTCCATAGACGATAATATTAACACATGATTTGTCATTGAGTTTCTAAGAGTCTGAAGGGTCCTCAGAAAAAAATTCTGATTTTGTATGATCTTTAACTTCTTTACTCATTTTAGAAGCTCACTGCCAACCATGTAAGATGAGATTCCACCCATTTGCTCAAAATGTGTCACTAGAGCTACAAAGAGAGGGTGCTCCTGTGCACCCCAGTTTGGGCTTAGTTAGTAAATAAGCCTAAATCCCCTCTCTAAAACATGGTTTAGATTTGCAGATCAAGACTGATAGACTTGTCTTTTGTGTTCCAACAGAAAGCAGTCCCTTGGGATCCACCTTAGGTATAAATAAAACATATTTTTGTGCGTGAGAAAGTAAACGATTTCTTTCTAATTTCTGATTGACTTCTGATTCCTAGGCTTTTATGACGGATCACAATGTCTTCAAGCAACAATCAATAATGTTCTAGTGTTATCTGGGTCACTGACCAGCAGCTTGACACTGGGCAGGGTGGTTTTTCCCTTTCTGAGTTCTTGCCAAAGGGTTCAGGGTTAAACATTAAAGGCGCATTAAAGCTCTAGTTAGTGGAAGGGGTTAAATATCATCATCAAATTTTACTCTTGCAAAATGTTTCACAGGTTCCAAAGCATTTTGTGTAATTGCCTCATTTGATATCAATTTCTAGGGTTCCTTCCATCTTCAACATTGTATGATTTGATGGATTAAAAATGCATGCTCAGTTGATAAAATGTACCTTTTTCCAGTAGTTTAAATAGTCAAAGACTTTTAAGTGCTCCTGCTGTGGAGAAAGAAAAGTCTGTTTCTTTCATCTCTGCATTTATGTTGGAAGACCAGATATCACTTTCAAAATATTTTTTCAAAACTTAAGGAGAGGTGTGACTTACTACTTAATGATCAGCCTTTGCTCACACATTTCTGTGGTTCATTGAGCGAACTTCACTGTAGAACAAGAGTCTCCTAGAGAAAAAGCATTCAATCTATCTTCCTGGAAGATCTTGGCATTCATTCCCCTTAGGGGCTACCCAAAAGAGCAAAAGGGAAAGGCAGAAGGGATCTCTGGGACCTCACATCCTTATTTAAGCAGAGAAACTCCCCTTTTATCAGTGTTCATTTTCACTTCAGTGTAAAATTTCATTTGAACTAGGAGTTCTAAGGTCATCAAATATTTGAAAACTACTGCTTAAGGGAACACATGTGGATTTGTAAATCCTGCTAAATCTATTTATGTATTGTGATATAATTCTCCCTACTGATGCTGTAAAAAATTGTTTTAAACTGAAAGCTATGATATAAACTATTCCAACTGACCCCACATATCCCCAAAGGCCTCCTTTAAAGTTCTACCCTGTGGTTTGAATGAGTTTTTGAATGGATGCCAAAGATTTCCTATCTCCTCTGCTAAAGAGGCTAAGACTACAAAAGAAGCCAAGCCAGGGGGAAAGAAAAATTCCAGCCATAAAGTTTCAAAGAATTCTCAGATATTAATTCTGACCCAAGTGCCAGAGTGATTCACTGGCGGGTGATGCTGAGTAATCTTACTTTGGACTCTTAATCCATGTTCTATTAATGGATTTTAGCCACAGCTCAAAAGGTTAGGAATTAAAGACCCCATTTCCACCTCTTTTTATTAAATTATTCTAACCTCATCCTGGGTAATTCATCACTGTCTCACTCGCTCTTGGTACACACATTGGGAATGGAAGGGCCAGTTAATATAATCACCCTGTCCACCTTCCCAAACACATTCTAATAAAAAAAGAGCCCTAAGTCCAGTTTCTTTGAGATTTGAGAGGGTGGTTATTCCAATTTTACATTCAGTACTGCTGAAGAGTCAGTTCCTAGAGACTCTTGCTCCTTAAGAAGTCTCTTTCTTTAGTAGAATCATACCCTTTGCCTCAGTTTTGGTAATTTTCAATGTTGTTTAGGTTGAGCCTTTGAACATCGTGACCAGATGGTCATCTGTTGGCAGTTTCCATAGGATTCGTTCAGTGGGCACAAATCTTGAAGGCTACTTGAAGAAAGAGGATGAAGTTCAGATGGCTCACACACCTCCAGAAACCTCTTTCAACTGTGAACAGTCTTGGCTTGCTGTGGTTTCTGTACATGCAGTAAAGCATGTTGAAGGAATGGATGCCTTGACTTCATTGATAACTGGAATGGACAGAATTATGTCCCCTCAAAATTGGTATGTTGAAGCCTCAACTCTCAATGTGACTGTATTTGAAGATTAAAGGGCATTAAAGGAGGTTATTAAAGTTAAATGAGGGGTCGGGCACAGTAGTTCATGCCTGTAATCCCAGCACTTTAGGAGGCCAAGGCAGGTGGATCACTTGAGGTTAGGAGTCTGAGACCAGTCTGGCCAGCATGGCAAAACCGCATCCCTATAAAAAATACAAAAATAGCTGGGCATGGTGGCGTGCACCTGCAGTCCCAGCTACTTGGGAGGCTGAGGCATGAGAATCACTTGAACTCTGGAGAGGTGGAGGTTGCAGTGAGCAAAGATTGCGCCACTGCACTCCAGCCTGGGCAACAGAGCGAGACTCTGTCTCCAAAAAAAAAAAAAAAAAAAAAAAAAAAAAAGTTAAGTGAGGTTGGAAGAGTAGATCCCTGATCCAACAGAATTGGTGTTCTTAAAGGAAGAGGAAGAGATACCAGGAGTATATCTGCACAGAGGAAAGGTTGTGTGAAGACACAGAGAGAAGGTGGCCATGTGCAAGCCAAGGAGAGAGGTCACAGGAGAGAACAACCCTACCCATCCTCAATCTCAGACTTCCAGCCTCCAGAATTGTGAGAAAATAAACTGTTGTTTAGGTTCGCCAGTCTGTGGCACTTTGTTATGGTAGCCTGTGATATTTTGAAATATCATAGGCTACCATATTTTGATATTTGGTCTTCCTGTTTCCTGGCTCATCTTTCCCAAAACCCTTGGAATCTAAAGCAATCAATGTCTTTGTGAATGTTAATGAGATGACTGGTGGCTGGGGGCTCTTGGATAGCCTCAGGATGGGGGATGGTTGCCAGGGGAATGTTGTAATTAGAGGGTTGGAACTTTCAGCTCCCCCACTACCACCACACACACACCTCTAGGGTGGAAAGAGGAGCTGAAGATTGAGTTCATCACCAATGGCCAGTGGTTTAATCAATTATGCCTATGTGATGAGACCTCTACAAGAACCCAATACTGGGTTCTGACAGCTTCCAGAGAGCTGCACACACAGCAGTTCCTGGAGGTTGGTGCAACCAGGGATCTGGGAGCTCCAAACCCCTTCCTACATACCTCGCCCTATGCATCTCTTCTATCTGGCTGCTCCTCTGTATCCTTTGTAATATCCTTTGTAATAAGTGGGTCAACATAAGTGTTTCCCCGAGTTCTGTGATCCACTCTAGCAAATTAAACAAATCTAATGAAGCATTCATGGAAAACCCCAATTTATAGCCAGATAATCAATCAGAGGTATACTATTCGCAACAAGCATTTAAAGTGGGGGGCAGTCTTGTGAGACTGAGCCCTTAACCTATGATATCTGATGCTATCTACAGGTTGATGGTGTCAGAACTGAATTGAATAAGACACCCAGATGATGTGAGCTGGAGAATGTAGTGTCAAAAGTGTTATATCGAGAGATGTGTGGAAGTAGAGAAAAAAGATTTTTTTTTTTCTCTGACATAGCCCAAGCAGACTAATACAGTGCCACATAACTTCAACATTTGGAATCAGTCTGAAGAAGAGAAGTTTCCGGAAGACATTATGGCTGTTTTTAAATATCTGAAGACAGCGACTACTTTTAGGTTGGTGCAAAAGTAATTGCAGTTTTTGCCATTACTTTCAATGACAAAAACCGCGATTACTTTTGCACCAACCTAATACATGCAGAATCAGATTTGTTCTCTGTGAATCTAGAAGGAAATCTAGAACTGGTTGGAAATGTTTTAAAAAATAAGGAATTTGTCTCAATGATAAAAAAGGAATTTTTAACTGTTGAAGCTTTTCAAAAGAAGAATGAGAATGAGCTACATAACAAAAGTGGGTAAGATCCCATCTCATGAATAACCGTCGATCTGGATTCCAAAGCATCGCAAAGAATGTTGGACTACCAGGACTCTATGATGACTTTTAAGTGGTAAAAGTAGGATTTTAAAACCCTCTCATCAAGGGTTACCACTAAGTAGCTCATTATCTTGGGCAAGTTGCCCAAAGTCTCTTCATCTCAGTTTCCAAAAATCTTTTTAAAAAGAAAGTACAGTTTTTGTGAAAATTGAAAAGAATATATTAGTAACACATCAAATAAATAGAAAACATTATCATCATCATCATGCCATTGGTGTCATCAAATGAAAATATTCCAAGAAAAGAAAAAATATATAACGCTTTCCATTCATATGATGAAAATATATAAATTTTTTCTTACTTTGGGTTTGCTTTAAAAATATAAATATAACTGTGTTTCTCATGAAAAGGCAATCATATAAAACCATTAAAAACCCAAACCCTGGAAGTTTGCCTTACATCATAAGAAGAAGAGCAACAAAAAGCCTTAGTGAAACTGAACAGAGTGTTCTCTTTTCCCTGATGGGTGAGATGCGATCTGCACAAGCTGCGAGTGTAGAGAAACAAATGCTAGTCCTTCAGCTGTAAGGGTCTGGGACGACCTTCCTAACTAAGGCAAAACTGCCTTTTCTGTGAGTCACCCTTTGAAGGAAGGGCTCGCTGCCTGGGAGCAGTTTTACTGTTTCACATTTCTTTCATTCATCACTTTTCAGGCCCTGCGCCGTCTGGCACAGCCCCAGCCTCTGTGTGAATATCTGGCTCTCATTGCTGCAGAGAAGTGATGTCAGGAGGCTCTGACTCAGGTGAGCAATAAGGAGCAGATGGCGCCTCCACAAACCCAGAGCCTCTCCCCACACCCTGCTCCTTGGAACAAGAGTAATTATTATAAACGGGATGGGTGGTGGGATAAGCAAAGATCCAAGTTTTCTAAGAGGATCTGCAAAGCTGAACCCTCCAGGAAAAAAAAAAAAAAAAAAAGTGCAGCCACCAGCATGGACAACAGAAAGGAACCCTGATTGGAGATTGTTTAGGAACATGGTGCTCACTCAATTGGGCATTGTCCTAATCTGATTAATGAAATGACAATGCTAAGCGGGGCGTTCAGCTTGCTGCATCTGTAGCTAAGGCAAGTTGGGCAAT
The DNA here is from genome assembly GCF_029281585.2 of Gorilla gorilla gorilla. NCBI lineage: Eukaryota > Metazoa > Chordata > Mammalia > Primates > Hominidae > Gorilla > Gorilla gorilla. Next base: position 28,828,648 of record NC_073243.2, read on the forward strand.
TCCCCCCAGAACATCAATTCTCAGCACCCTTGTCAGATAATTGTTTATGAAAAGATGAATGCATGTGGCAATCTCGGGTGAAGGAGGCTGATGCATGTGTTGTTAATGATTGAAATAATCAGTTTGGTAGTAACTGGCATGTGCGCTTGTCGAATGACAGGCTGGGGAGCATTAGCATTCCTCAGGCATGGACGCCTTTATCTTCAGGCTGGTGTCTGACAACTACCAAGATCACCCATGAATAAATACCGGGCCTTACCCAGACATAATTAAACTGCCAATGCAGATATACCTAAATAAAATTGATATCTTAATGACACCAGATAGTGTTCAAGTAATGAAAGCAGTGTGAGAGGGACCTGCACAATGAATGGAGACATCAATGCTCGTTCCACAGGGGACTCTTCCCCCAGTAACTCCTCACAGAGGTTGCTTCTCATCGTGGTGGAGTTTTATTTCTGGTCTTTTCTCTTCGATTGGCCTGCCTTCACCATCTGAGAAATCTTTCCTTCTTTCTCCGTAGCTATACCAGAGAGCTATGCGTCTCTCTGCATGGAAGAGGTTTGTGTATCTTTTGTTACACTCCACTGGGCCACAGAGATTTTGGTTTTGTGACATCTGAAATAACCCCACTATGCTTAGGACACCAATGTTTGCTGATCCTGGAGCTGCGGCTGCATCACCTCCTCCACGGAGTCCCGGGAGAAACCTCCATTGCTCATGTCTGCATCACTCAGTACATCCAGCACAATGCTAAAAAGCATCAGGTGGTAATCTCAGCATTTTCGGGGGCCGAGGCGGGTGGATCACTTGAGGTCAGGAGTTCGAAACCAGCCTAGCTAACATGGTGAAACTTTCTCTACTAAAAATACAAAAATTAGCCGGGTGTGGCGGTTCGCACCTATAGAGTCCCAGCTGCTCAGGAGGCTGAGGCAGGAGAATCGCTTGAACCCAGGAAGCAGAGGCTGCAGTGAACCGAGATTATGTCACTGCACTCCAGCCTGGGTGACAGAGCGAGTCTCCATCTCAAAATAATTAAAAAAAAAAAAGTACCAGGTGAATCTGATCTCTAGCCTCTTGCCAGCTCTGGGGATCGTTTGAGAGAGAGAGTGCGTATGTGCATTTATCTGACTAATTTCCACCTGTCCGCCCTCTCTGACTTCATAAAATTGACTGTCTACCACGTGGACCAACTCCTCACCACTAAGATGCAAGCACTTTCATCTTATCTAGTCCTTTATCTTTATATGCCACTCCCAGGAAAAAATGAATCTGCCTCTGAAACCATTTCTATAACTCCTTATCATGTTTCTTTTTTCTTTTTCTTTCTTTCTTTCTTTCTTTCTTTTTTTTTTTTTTTTTTTTTTTGAGAAGGAGTCTCACTCTGTTGCTAGGCTGGAGTGCAGTGGCGTGATCTTGGCTCACTGCAATCTCTGCCTCCCAGGTTCAAGATATTCTCCTGCCTCAGCCTCTCGAGAAGCTGAAATTACAAGTGCGTGTGCCACTACGCCCAGGTAATTTTTGTATTTTTAGTAGAGACAGGGTTTCACCATGTTGGCCAGCATGGTCTTGATCTCCGGACCTCGTGATCTGCCCGCCTCGGCCTCCCAAAGTGTTGGTTTTACAGGTGTGAGCCACCGCGCCCAGACCATATTATGCTTCTTAATTGCCGTTGTCTTGCAGTAGATTTTTCCTACTGATTTCCCTATGGAAATGGCACCCCCTCTTTCAGCCTCTCTTTTTAACTACCTCCTTTGACTAAAATATGATTATTCATAGACTTAATTTGCTCACCTGAAAATCGCTGAAGTTGGACAAGATCATCATTTCTCAAACTGTGTTCTCTAGAACACCAACTTTACGTAGTACAGTGCCAAGCAGCAGCTGTTCAATAAATATTTGTTGAATAAATGAAAATACCTGTGCCATGATAAAAGGGATTCTGGAGACAAGTGTAGGGAGAGCTGAGAAAAATGTGTTTAATCTTTAAAACTTTTCAGACCTTCCGATGGGCTACTAAGCAGTATGAAACTTCATATGGTATGCAACTTTTAGCAAACTTATTTAACCATGGAATTTCATGTTTTGCAGTTGCCTAGGAACCCGTCACAGAATATACATTAGATTTAATGATTACCAAATTTCCTTTGGCTATTAAATTCTATGACCACGCGTCTTACACAGAGACCCACCTATCACTCCCATTCACCTCAAGGGAAGAAAATAAGTCTTCAACTTCATCCCTCCCCATAGCATCTAACACTATGTCTTTCCTTTTAAAGTCCTGTGATCATTAAAAAATTTGGTCTTTGTCCCCAGTTCCTGACACAGCTCCTAAAGCCCTTGGAATTTTGGGAGTAATAAGTGCCTTTTGCAAGTAAATGTGATGACTGATGGTTGGGGGGCCCCTAGATAGCTTCAGGGGAACGGGTTGCCAGAAAGACCAACGCACCATTAGAGAGTTGGAACTTTTAGCCTCACCCTACAACCTCCATGGAGGGGAAAAAGGGCTGGAATTGGAGCTAATCAACAACGGCCAGTGATTTAGTTCATCATGCCTATGTAATGGAACTTCCATAAAAGCCCCTAAACAACTAGGGTTCAGAAAGCTTATGGAGGTGCTTGGAGGCTGTGCACCCCGAGAGGACATGGGAAGATCCATGCCCTTCCTCCACACCTTGCCCTAAGCATCTTTTCCATTTGGCTGTTCTTGAGTTGTATTCTTGACGATAAACTGGTTATAATAAGCACAGTCTTTTTTGAGTTCTGTGAGTTGTTCTGGCGTATTATTGAACCTAAGAAAGGGGTTATGAGAACCCTTGATATTTAGCCAGTCAGTCAGAAGTACAGCAGGCCTGGGACTTGGGATTAGCATCTGATACGGGGCAGCCTTGTGGGAGGGACTGAGCCCTTAACTCCAGGGATAGGATGCTAACTCCAGGTAGATAGTGTCAGAATTGAATTGAGTTGTTGAACACCTACTTGGTGTCTGGAGACTTGGAGAATTGGTTGGTGTGAGAAAAAAAAAAAAAAAAACACACGTTTGGCGTCAGGTATGGTGTTATTAAACACAGCACAGTAGTCCTGATTATTTAAATATACTAACCCAGTCTAAATTCTCACTTTCACACTCTCATGGTTTCCAGTAGCCATTTTCATTGTCTGATGACTTTGTATCTGTATTACTTCTCTAAATTGTTACAGTTACTTTGGGTAGCTATAACAAAATACCACAGACAAGATGGTTTATACAACAAATATGTATTTCTTCCAGTTCTGGAGGCTGGGAGGTCCAAGATCAAGGTGTAGGCAGATTCAGCATCTAGTGAGGGCTCTCTCCCTGCTTTGTAAATGGCCATATTCTGTGGCATTCTCACATGGAGGAGTCAGAGGAACCCCTGGTCTCTCCTTTTTATAAGGGCACTAATCCCGTCATAGCATCTCTACTCTCATCCTCTCACCTAAGCCTGATTATCTACTGAAGGTGCTACCTATACCAATACCACCCCATGGAAGATAAGGGCTTCAATGTATGAATTTTGCAGGAACATGTTTAGTCCATTATATCCACCATGTGTCTTAACATCTTAGATAGTGTTCAGATTAACAAACCGTCTCTAATCCTATCCTCCAGTCTACCATATTCCTAGACTTCACTGGCAGTCTCCACTCCACATGTTGAGAGGTGAAGCTGACTGGGCTTCTGGGTTGGGCGGGGACTTGGAGAACTTTTCTGTCTAGCTAAAGGATTGTAAACACACCAATCAGCACTCTGTCTAGCTAAAGGTTTTTAAACGCACCAATCATCACTCTGTAAAAATGCACCAATCAGCGCTCTTGTGTCTAGCTAAAGGTTTATAAACACACCAATCAGCACTCTGTAAAAAATGCACCAATCAGCGCTCTGTGTCTACCTAAAGGTTTGTAAATGCACCAATCGGCACTCTGTAAAAACACACCAATCAGCACTCTGTAAAATGGACCAATCAGTGCTCTGTAAAATGGACCAATCAGCAGGACATGGGCAGAGCCAAATAAGAACTAAAAACTGGCCACCCTAGCCCACAGCAGCAATCTGCTCCAGTCCCTTGCCACACTGTGGAAGATTTGTTCTTTTGCTTTTCACAATAAATCTTGCTGTTGCTCATGCTTTGGGTCCGCACTACCTTTATGAGCTATAACACTCACCACAAGGGTCTGCAGCTTCATTCCTGAAGTCAGCAAGATCACGAACCCACTGGGAGGAACAAACAACTCCGGACACGCTGCCTTTAAGAGCTGTAAACCTCACTGCGAAGGTCTGCGGCTTCACTCCTGAAGTCAGCAAGACCACCAACCCACCGGAAAGAAGAAACTGCAGACACATCTGAACATCCGAAGGAACTCTGGACACACCATCTTTAAGAACTGTAACACTCACTGTGAGAGTCCGCAGCTTCATACTTGAAGTCAGCAAGAACAAGAACCCACCGGAAGGAATAAATTCAGGACACAATGTCATCTACCCACAAAGGCTCATAGTTGTTATTGCATTGCACTGCTCAGCCTCTGAGCTCTCTTCCTTCCTTCTGTGTAAAAATTTCCTCTTGCTGCATTCCTTTGTTCCACCGCTGTTCGACAATCCTCTGACCTCAGGGCAATTTCCTGAACACTGATGACTTCCAAAGCACTAAGTCCATTCATCCTCTTCTGATGGTGGTTTCTCCCCACTCTACTGGGCTCCAGCACTGGACTATTGGACATCACCTAGCCAAGCCCCCTAAATCCCCATACAGACTTAACATGGTTCCGTGCCGACTGTCACACAGGAAGCTCTTCAGCCACGTGCTTTGTTCCTTTTAGCGTCTAAGAAAATTATTGGGAAAAGTCACGAAACTAGTTTATTTTAGTTCACCATAAAGAGTTGCCAATTCTCATAACTGAATTAGTTATTGTACCTTGAGGACCCTTGATTCATTTCTTATTGATAAACTTTCCTTTCCTGTAGACCCACTATCTCCAAAGTGCTGACAGGATACTGATAAATATTCTATGGAAAGAAGGTTCCATGGTCATATAGATATTGGGGAATATAAGGCTAAATTTAAATAAACTTGTCTCATTTATTCTCAGAGCCTTAAAACACTAGCATGCATTGTGAATCTGCTAAATGTATATGCAACACCACACAGCATATACAAGTTTATGTGATAACTGAATCTGTTGAGTAGTAGTAATCATTTTGTTTTGTTTTGTTTTAATTTTTTAGAGTGCATGGACTAAATTTTGAATGACTTTAGTTTAAATTTTCTTTTCAGGACTCATGACAGAAAGGTTCACTGGCTGTTCACCCAGCCTATTCCCTCTTCTTCCTGAGAACACAGCTACACCTCATTTGCCAATCTCCCTTCCAGTATGGCATAAGGTGTGAATGACCTCTGGCCAAGGAAATTACAGTAGAGATGACATGCATTGCTTCCTAGTTTGGTCTTTGGAAACCTCCCTCCACACACGTCCCCATGTTCTTTTCTGGTTCTGGCTGCTGGAATGGAGCTGAGCCCCTGAGCGATCTTAGAAGCATGCGCTGTGTGAGGAGCCTGGGTCCCTGAATCACCACTTGGAGCTGAGTCACCTGACCAAGAACACCTGCACTGTCAGTTTTATGAGTGAAAAATAAACTTTGTTATGTAGACACTAAAATTTGAAGATATATTCAGGACCAAGATTAGGATAAGACAAATGCGGTACTTACTTGCTTTAGGTGCAAAATGGAAGGCGAGCACCAAAACAACAACAACAACAACAACAACAACAAAACAGATATAAAGATAAACAAGATGCAATGTTTTTTAAAAATTCAAATCAGGCCCGGCGCAGTGGCTCACGCCTGTAATCCCAGCACTTTGGGAGGCCGAGGCGGGCAGATCTCGAGGTCCGAAGATCGAGACCATCCTGGCTAGCACAGTGAAACCCCGTCTCTACGAAAAATACAACAATTAGCTGGGCATGGTGGCAGGTGCCTGTAGCCCCAGCTACTGGGGAGGCTGAGGCAGGAGAATGGCATGAACCCGGGAGGCGGAGCTTGCAGTGAGCCGAGATCACGTCACTGCACTCCAGCCTGGGCGACAGAGCGAGACTCTGTCTCAAAAAAAAAAAAAAAAAAAAAGAAATCAATTCAAAAAAATCTATAACGAGTAAAATACCAATAATCACGAGGTCAGGAGATCGAGACCATCCTGGCCAACAAGATGAAACCCCGTCTCTATTAAAAATGCAAAAAAATTAGCTGGGCGTGGTTGCGTGTGCCTGTAATGCCAGCTACTTGGGAGGCTGAGGCAGGAGAATCGCTTGAACCTGGGAGGCAGAGGTTGCAGTGAGCTGAGATCAGGCCACTGCACTCCAGCCTGGCGACACGGAGCGACTCCATCTCAAAAAATAAATAAATAAATAAATAAATATAAAAATAAATACAGGATCACCATTTACTTGCTACAGCAGCCATACCCAGCTGACAGAGGTTTCCAACACTCACACAGCAATTGATAGATAAACAGTCCCACCACTGTGGCCATATCACTGTCCTGTTCAGAAGGGGTTACTAGATATCTCAAAACTGCCCAGCCAGAGTTCTTCACTTTTGGCTCTAAACGATTTTCCCTGCTTAAATAAATTTCATTCCAATAAAAAAAAAAGGGGGGGGGGAGTATTTTTACGTTATTTTGAATAAATTGTATTCACTTATTTCTTCATGCTTGTCCTCAAACAGCTTCCCATTCCTAGAATTTCGTTCTTGATCATCTTCCTGATCATACCAAATCCTTATTAGTTAAGGTCCAATGACCTCCTCTGTGCAACTTGACCATAATGATTTGTTTTCCATGCATTTGGTATTTCCTTGTGGCATTTCCTCTTCCTCTTGTATGTTTTTTCTTATATAATTTAACTTGAGGATTACTAGCTAACGCTTCAGATCTGAGTCTACTCTATCTAACTAAGCTGCATGCTTTGTAAAAATAGGAACCCTGTCTGAATCCTCTTTCTATTCCCACCTGCACAGGACACTGATGGGCACTTACTGATTTGATTTACACCTGATTTTATTGCTGTGTGACTGGCAATTGCTGTATTTGGTTCTTGAACACTTTATTTTTTTTATTTTTATTTTTTGAGACAGAGTCTCGTTCTGTCGCCCAGGCTGGAGTGCAGTGGCACGATCTTGGCTCACTGCAACCTCCGCCTCCCAGGTTCACACGATTCTCCTGCCTCAGCCTCCTGAGTAGCTGAGATTACAGGCACACACCACCACACCCTGCTAATTTTTTGTGTATTTTTAGTAGAGACAGGGTTTCACTATGTTGGCCAGACTGGTCTCGAACTCCTGACCTCGTGATCCACCCGCCTCGGCCTCCTAAAGTGCTGGGATCACAGGTGTGAGCCACCGCACCTGGCCGGTTCTTGAACACTTTAATTTTCCCTTGGCTGACCACAATAGTGATAACCTAAGCACCAGGCATGGCAGGGCAAAATACGATTCCAGTGTTGATCAATACAGCTTCCCCATGGAAGCATTCTCAAGGGCAACGTCAAAGGGGGATTCAGAGGAGGCCGTTTCTGCCTCATCTTAGGTGGCTGGCTTTGGCTCTGTCACTTCATTTCTAAGTTTACTTATAAAGAGAATCCCCATGTATACAGAAATATGTCTTTCTCCAGAACTCTGCCTACTGGTTGGAGGAACAGTGCTGAACCCAAAATGATTAACTGTTTTAGGCAAGTCTGGAGAAGTTTTTCAAATGTAAATTAAGACAAAGAAAGGCACAGCTAAAACCTTTCCCAATTCAGCATGATCAGCTGCCCTTGTGCTTGAGAAGTGGAAATGGATGTGGTATACTGGAGAAAAGTGATTCCCACTTTTCACATTTTCCATTGCATACACATTATTGGAGCCTTGAATAAATCAAGTCAAGAACTTCTTCCCTCTCTGGTAGACTTACAGTCCTCCCCTTTAAGCAAGAAGAAGAATTATAATTGACTGCCTAGAAAAGTTGCCTGCAGTGCCATTTGGAATTCTAGTCCCCTGGGTCTAAGGCTTCCTGGTCTTTCTAGGACCATGTTAGTTAAAGCTTCTTTTGTTTTTCATGGGGCAGAGTCTACAATGTTTTTCATGGGGCAGAGTCTACAAGAATTGCTTTGGCTAAAGGGTGCAAACAAAATACAGGATCCCAGTAACAAATGATTCCACTGTGTCTCTATGGCTAAGTAGAGAGCTGGAGTCACTCCTCCCTTCAGCAATGACAGTGCTGGGTTGAGGAGAGGTGTTCTGAAAGTTCACAGGACAGGAAGCGCTGATGCCCCAGCAGGTGCAGCACTGGGGTTGGCCATGAAGACCGCCATGACATACCTTGTGTGAGAGAAGCTGCTTGCAGAAAGGAGTGGGTCTTGTGGCTGCATTCACCAATGGTTTAAGCCAGAAGCCATCGTTGCACTGGCAGCTTTAAATAACAGCATCATTACAGACCTCTTTGATGAGGATACTGTGCCTTCTCTCTTAGTTGAAACGACTAAGATCTTCTCTACCCTTGATTTTGTTGGGGTCCTCAAGACCTGTCCAGATTAGATTACATTCTAAATAAAAAATCCATATCTCAAATTCTGAACAGCAGTTCAAATCCCCTGAATGTCTTCGATTTGATTCCTTACCAATCAAACACCTGTCCACATCATCCCTTGTTTTAAAAGCTTTTCTTCTGAGATGCCCCTAGCCAGCTAACTTACTCTTTTCTGGCAACTCCTAGAGTTCTTTCTAGACATGTGAAATAATACTAGTTTATCAAAATACCTTTTTTTAAGCTCATCATCCCTAATCCCCTTCTCTCACACATTCTCCCCTCTCAGGTACTTCCTCTGAAACCTGTAAGTAGGCCCCTGACCTAACTATCCACATCTTAATTAAACTTCCCTTAAAATAACATCCAGGAGGAATTTTATTCCACTGATACTGCTTACAGATAGGAGCTATAGAGCAATAGACGATCTAATAATTGTCCTATAAAAACTCTAGACAGGAGTCTGCAAGGAAAATTAGACACAAAGGTAAGGGAGTGATGCCACTGATATCATCACCAGGAAGCATGAGGGCCAGAGACTCAAAAAAAGTCACAGATTCAGAAGGAAAAAGAACATTTTTGAAAACTTCCTGCCTCATAAGCAAGATATTCGATTGTACCTTTTTTCTGAGAGTTTCTATTGAGTGGCTAGTCTGTGTTCTAGGCAGAGGTTTGGCAAGACTACTGGTCCAGTTGCAAAGCCTAAGGCCAAAGCCTGGTGGTTTGAGTAGCTCTGAGCCTTCCACGGATTCCAGAAAAGTAGCAGGAAAATTCACAGCGCTCAGGAGGTAATTGCCAGTTATTGCTCTACTGGTTCCAATTTTAGTAGCAAATGAGCAACGTATAATGTATCAAGCTTATTAAAAAATATAAATGAGAAATAAAAGTGCTCACAAGGGGAATGGGAAATTCACAAAGTTTTACAAGATACAGTCATTACCAGAGCTGACATCTGACAGCCGCTAGGCCCTGTGCGGTGCTGATATCTCTGTGATGCCTTGTGGGCTATGTGCTCAAGGCAGCTCAGTGCAAACCCCTGAGGGGCGCGCAGCTGATTATTGCCTTTCTTGTTGAGGGGTGCTGACTTTGGAACTGTCAAGTCCCCAGACCTACCAAGGCAATCTAGTTCGAAGCATGCTCAGCCTCCTTTTGAAAGAGAGATAAAGCAAAGGTTTTGTCTTTCAAGCACGAAGAGGAAATGTTCATCCAGATTTTCAAAACCTGCAGGGTTGGGATAAGATGCCATCCCTGAGGATTTAACAGTTACCACCTTCCTCCACCATACCCTCCACCCCCAGCAACTCTAGTACCTTATTATCTTGAAACTAAACGATGGCAATATCCCCATCAATTATCTCCCCACAGGCAGACTGCCCCCTAACTCTATTCCACCCTGTGTCCTGGTGTGCCAAATTAGTATTCCTCAAGCCCCCTGAGAATAATGTCACTTAACCTCATTCAGCAGCACGTGCCTGATTTGCAAATAACTCACAGACATTTCAGTCTAGAATTCACCATTTTCACCAATGGTGTCCCACGCTACCTACCTCGTCAGTGTTCTCACCCACTACTCCCCAGCGGTGACCCCCATTTCTGCTGAACAAAAACACTTATGGCTTCCTGAGCACAGATTACACCCTTATGCCTCCCGCTGGGTGGGCCTTTTCTGCCTGGAGTTCATCCTCCTTCCATTCCACTCCAGGAAGTCTTTCGCAAACCCTTGTTTTTATAAACCTACCGTGTTTCAAGCAGTATGGGAATGGAACAGGTGGAGGAAGAAATGTAATCTACTTTTGTATAAAGGGGTGTCGCATTCAACATTAAACCCATTTCACTTACACAGATTCAACTTGGCAATGGGGAGACACAGCACAACTGAAATGATGCAGGCAATTTAGCCTGGTGTTCAACTAGGAGCCTGTGTCCTAGAAAGCAGAAATGGGGCTGAGACTCACCTGTCTTCTCCAAGGTCCCCAGATCCCTGAGGGCCCCTTAGAGTGGAAGCATCTTGCCTCAAAACCATCCTAGACTTGATTAAAGAGTTTCTCAAGTCGATGTTAGACTGTATTAAGAGCTTGCTTACACGTGGAGTTTTAGACCTAACACCCAAACAAAACATGATTTCTCTACATGCACAAATATGTCATTTTTTCATAAAATAATAAAAATGCAAAAGCTATTTATAATTAACAGAAGGTGCTGAGACAATCATTTAACTACCTGAGATAAGAAATGAAGCTCCAGCAGCACCTCAAACCACACGCAAATGTCAACCCCAGATGTGTTGAGTTAAATGTGTCTGAGAATATATTATATTACATATAAGAACTTGAAAACAGATGAAGTCATTCCTGAAGAACTGTTTTCTAAGCATAAAAGCAAACGCACGAATTATGAAATAAAAGATACCTTTGGTTTCATTAGATTTCCTCCTTCTCTTGTCTTTCTCCCAATCTTATGCAAAATGACCAAAGAAGAAGAAAAATCTGGGAAGCCCTTCTTCAGTACCGAGCCCTAGTGAAGGGTGGCATCCACATTCAGCTTTGAGGAATCAAGTTAAAGGATGACACCTAGGGCCATGTTGCACAGATATAATACCTTCCCGAAAACAGTATGTGATGTGATGAGGGGCTACACCAGAAGGACTTCAATCTCCCTAGATTTGGGGAGAATTAGAAAGCAAGGCAAAGCCGGCCGGGCGCGGTTGCTCACGTCTGTAATCCCAGCACTTTGGGAGGCCGGGGCGGGCAGATCATGAGGTCAGGACAGGGCAGACCACCCTGGCTAACATGGTGAAACCCCGTCTCTACTAAAAATACAAAAAATTAGTCGGGCCTGGTGGCGGGCACCTGTAGTCCCAGCTACTCGGGAGGCTGAGGCAGGGGAATGGTGTGAACCCGGGAGGCGGAGCTTGCAGTGAGCCGAGACTGTGCCACTGCACTCCAGCCTAGGTGACAGAGCGAGACTTTGTCTCAAAAAAGAAATAAAATAAAATAAAATAAAATAAATAGATAAAATAAAAAATAAAAAGAAAGCAAGGTGAGGCCCGTCATGGTGGCTCATGCCTGTAATCCCAGCACTTTGGGAGGCCGAGTCAGGTGGATCACGAGGTCAGGAGTTCGAGACCAGCCTGGCCAACATGGTGAAACCCTGTCTCTACTAAAAATACAAAAATTAGCCAGGCGTGGTGACAGGCACCTGTAGCCTCAGCTACTCGGGAGGCTGAGGCAGGAGAATCGCTTGAAATCAGAAGGCAGAGGTTGCAGGGAGCAGAGATCGCGCCACTGCACTCCAGCCTGGGCGAAAGAGCGAAACTCCGTCTCAAAAAAAAAAAAAAAAAAGCAACGTGAAATCAGCATAAACAGAAATGCACTCAGAAACTCAATGGCAGCCATGCTTGCACATACTTGCACCCAGCAGAATATCCTCAGGACAGCGAACAGATTCCCTGAAAGAGCAGGTACCAGAATAGGCAATAGGTTCGACCAGTCAAATTGCATAGCCACAGAGATGCCTTAGCTCACCCAAATTAAAACAAATGAGAACAACAAACTTCCAACAAACAAAAGGATACATACAAAGCAAACATCTAGCCCAGCAGATTCATAAAAATGAGCACGGGTCGGACGAAGGCCCAGAAATGTTTCCTTAATGGATGCCCTGCGATTCCGCCTCTTTTCCCCTCTTCACAGTTGCTGAATCACTTAATAAGAGTGGATTTTTCATCAGCTAGACCTCCTGTTTATCTGAGGCGAATCACATACTCTACTTTTTGAGCAAATTAAAGGCCTGAGTAAAACCCTTGAACATTTAAGCATGAGTCAACAGACATCAGAAAGAGAAGTTACAAAATTAAAAGAAAAAGACAACCTCTAAAGAGAAAGAGACAACAAAGGCACCTTTCAGAGGGAAGAAAAAAGAAGATTTGTAACAACAACAACAACAAAAAAACCCGAGGTAAGAATTAAGTGATACCTGTCCAATACTCTCACTAAATGTAAATATGGACTTCATCAAACAGAGATGAAATTGGAAATACTAAGAATAAAGAATAGTAAGAATAAAGACAGGTTAAGAAGCAGCTACTTAAGAGGTGAGCAGGAAAAAAGGACAGGTGAAATCATTCAAAGAAACTGAAAATACAAAAGTAGAAAGGTTAAGTATCATTGTGGAGGCCAAGCTTGAAGCCATCTCCTCTCAAGCTGCAGAGAAAAGCTACTCAGATATGGGAACAGGAAGAGGAGCAGACAGGTTGAGATCAGAGAATGAAGCTCCAAGATGCAGGTCATTGAATGTTTTGGAAAAAGATCTCAAGAGCTGGAATCCTCAGAGAAAAAATGTTCATCGTTAACAAAATTGCTGAAAAGGGACAAGCATTTGCTGTGTCCTGGTAAACGTTTTGAATTTTAGGAATAAAGACAGAATCCTGTAAGTTACCTAAAAGCAAGATAAAAGAAGTGGTCTAAGGCCTTTACTTAACACCATTAAATACCATAAGACCGGGGAGCAGATTCTGCAGAAATCTGAGGGAAAATATCTATGACTCAGGAAAGCTATAGTCCACCAAGATTTCATTTATAAGACAAGATTTAAGAAAAAAATGGAAAAGCCAGGCATAGAGGCTCGAGCCTGTAGCTCCTTGCTGCTTGGGAGGCTGAGATAGGAGAATCCCTTGAGCCCAGGAGTTAGAGACTTGGTGTACTGCAGTTGTGCCTGTGAATAACCATTGCACACCAGACTGGACAACATAGTGAGACACTGTCTCTAAAACAAACAAACAAAAATTGGACGTGCAAAAAATTTTAAATGTTGAAAACATTACTTTATACTATACACATATGGTATTATTTATAATACATATAAAGTACTATGTACTTCAATAATACATAGATAAAATAAAAATTTCAAAGATCAATTATACAATTTAAAAACAAAAACAGTAGTGATCTATGCTATATGTAAGTAATAAAAAATTCAAAGTAAGAAAGCAAATGATAAAAATGTTAAAGAAGATGATTATCTCAAGGGAAGGAAGGCAGAGGGTGGAATCTGACACAGGCACATCTGCCTGTAACTATTCCAGTTTTATTTTCTTTAAAACGATCTCTATCTATCTGTAGCTATGTCTGAAACAAACAAACATGGCAAAATATCAAATCTGGCATGTGAGAAGTTAACTGTATCATTTGCAGACTTAATATATTGTACATGCTTTTAAAAAGAACTGAATAATGAAGAGATTAGAGACTGCAGAGTTGCATCATCAAATAAGCTAAATGCGGAAGTCTAAAAAATTGTCACAAAAATGTTTACGAAATGCCAGTGTAAAAAATAGCCCTTGAAGAAAAAAACCACAATGCTACTGAAAAGTAATAATAAAAGGCCAGGTGGTAGATTACAATGGTTTAAGGCTTGAGCTCAGGAATAATACTGCTCTGTGCTCAGATTCTGACTCTACCACTTAGCAGTGATGTGGCCTTCAGTAAGTTACAATGCCTGTCTGAATCTCAGCTATGCCCTTGTACAAAGGCTAATAATAATACCTACCTCATGGGGAAATTGTAACAATTATGTAAAACAAGGAATACAAATCCGGAACACTATTGTGTAAAACAATGAATACCAATCAGCCTGGAGCCTGGCACATATGAGTATTCAACTAATATTAACTGTTAGTATTATTATGACAACAAAAAAAGAGACTGGGTGGAGATGCTTTGTTTTACTCCAGTCTCTTAGCCCCTCAGCTGGGGGCTACCATCCAAGGCAAATCTGGAACAGGTAATTTCGTGTTAGTGGACACACCTCTTCAAGCATCTAGAAATTCAGACATTTATGCATCCAAACTCTACTTCTACACTCTTCTTACACCTAAAAGTAAAAATATTTTTGAAAATAAATTGTTTTTATTACATGTGAATATATATTCAATTATATACATATATTTTAATGTTCTATATAAAATTTAATTATATAACATATTACATTAATTATATATTAGATATAATCTTATATTTTATGATATAATTTTATTTATATTATATATTATAAAAGTTTGATCTTGTATCATATGTTTAATTTATTATTGGCTAATTTATTTATTATTAAGGTCTTAGGCAATTGATTATCTTTAAAGTATCCTTCCCCTTAGAAAACTCTAGAAATGGAAATGAACATGTTCCTACCAAATTCAGTGAACAGCACTTTCTTCTTCACATTCCAGGTACAGGATGGAAGCACAGGCTATCCCTAAGGCAACTGAGGAGACTGAAGGGCAATGTGTAAACACACATTTTTATTTTATTTTATTTTATTTTATTTTATTTTGTTTTATTTTTTGCTTAGGTTGTACAATTAATGTTTATTTTTCAAGCAGCAAGTTTGGTTTTGGTTTTTTTGCAAAAGGCCCATCTTGTTTTCTTAACAATTCTTTGATCCTCTAAATTTATATTTTGAAAATTTTCAAAGTTACAGGAAAGGTACAATAGTAAGAGTGTATTGGCCAGGCGTGGTGGTTCACGCCTGTAATCCCAGCACTTTGGGAGGCCGAGGCAGGCAGATCACCTGAGGTCAGGAGTTCAAGACCAGCCTGGCCAACATGGTGAAACCCGATCTCTACTAAAAATACAAAAATTAGCCAGGTATGGTGGCACATGCCTGTAATGCCAGCTACTCACGAGGCTGAGGCAGGAGAATCGCTTGAACCCGAGAGGTGGAGGTTGCAGTGAGCCGAGACAGTGCCTGGGCATCAGAGGCATCAGAGGGAGACTCGTCTCCAAAAAAAAAAAAAGTGTATTACCTACATACTCTTCAACTGGAGTCACCATTTCTTTTTTCCTGCCACCTTTGCCTCTCTGTGTGTGTGTAACTGTATATATTCTTTCTGAACTGTAATAGAGTTAAACATCATGACATCTCACCTCAAATACTTCCACGTGTATTACCTACAAACAAAAACATTCTCCTAAGTAATCATAATACAGTCATCATACTCAGGATATTTAACATGGAGGAAAACAAATTTTATTACAGCGTGTGTCTGGATTTTTGGTTTGGGATATAGAGTTTCTTTTAGTCTGGATACCCTGCTGATTATGCCTATGGTAAAGTGAGCTGACTAACAATATAGCTCCATTACTAAAAATCATGAGTAAATATCTCTAAATAATTAATTATTGCAATTCCATTTTGATCAAAGTGCAATTTCAACACAGGTGCCTGATAGAGAATCTGGTTTGGAACTGAAGTACTTAGTACCTCAGGAAAACTTATTAAAATGTTTTCTTCTTGTAAAAGACAGGGGAAGCAAAGTGTGGGAAATTAAAGTGACATTCCTCAAGTTTACAGAAGGAAGGTTGGTAAAATTCAAACTTAAGTTCCAGCAATACTGTACAGCAAAGCACAGATCCTGACACCATGTAGCCTATGGGAGAGGTGGGCGCAGACGATCCAGTAAGAGACCAGAAACACATTGCTTCCATCTCCCTCATTTCTGTTTGTAACACATCTCAGCCAGAGGCCTCCATTCCTCGATGGATGTTAGAGTCATCTTGGGAGCTTTTAAAAGATGCAGAGATGCCTTGGAGCCTACCTCAGACCAATAAAAGTAGAAATCACTGGGGACAGAACAAGGATGCTGGTATTTACAAGCTCCCAGGTGATTCTAACAAGCGGCCAGAATTGAGACCCATTGCCCTAGAGGAAAGGAAGTTTGGACTTTGGGTACGGCTGTGTATTCTTGCCCACCCCTACCTAAGTCTCTTGCCTTAGGAAGTGACACTGCACTGCATTTTTCCTTCCCTCTGCTCCTGATTTTCTTGTGAGCATTCGAGCATTCACCCTGAGATACCAGATCATTCTTTTTTTTTTTTGGAGACAGAACCTTGCTCTGTCACCCAGGCTAGAGTACAGTGGCGTAAGCTTGACTCACTGCAACCTCCTCCTCCTGGGTTTAAGCGATTCTCCTGCCTCAGCCTCCCAAGGAGCTGGGATTTGGGATTACAGGCACCTATCACCATGCCCTGCTAATTTTTGTAATTTTAGTAGTGACGGGGTTTTGCCATGTTGGCCAGGCTGGTCTTGAACTCCTGACCTCGTGATCCAACCACCTTGGCCTCCCAAAGTGCTGGGATTACAGGGGTGAGCCACTGGACCTAGCCACCAGACCATTCTTAAATGCATTGTCCACAATGTGTCAGACCTCCCACCAGGCTGGAGACACTGCGGGATTCCAGCAGGAGATGGACGCCACACCCAACTGCAGGCATTTCACTCACACAAGCGCAAAATGACAGAGCTGTGAATTGTGCCAGTGCCAATGTCCGGATCCCAGGGGTACAAAGAGGAGAGACAAAGGGAAAAAGAGAGTGTAGGGTGTGGATCTGTGTGGTGCTGAAGACGGCTTCCTCAGATGAAGCTCTCAGTGGTGTGGGCTGTCACTGGGCCCAGGAGCTTAGCTGGGGAAGAAACCTGTAATTGACAAAGTCACGCCGCCCATGTCCCTTATAAACAGTTGAATTCTCAAGCAAAGACCAGCGTTTGTGACAGGTCACAATACCCGACAATGTGAATAAATAACGGATATACCTCCCTCTTCTTTCCCTTCTCCCCATCGCCATGACCACCCTGTCTTTTTGGAATAGGCAACCAGTAACTTTGGCTCCGTCTCTAGGAAAAAGGAGCCGCAGCCTGCAAGAGTGGACTGAGCTTCCATCACGTGCCAGGAGATGAGTCAGACACAGTCATGGTCTGGAGGAGTCCAGGACCGCTCATTCTGCAAGAGGCAGGGACAGACGTGTGTGCCGTGGACAGACAGCCTCATCTATTCTGCGAACATTTCACATCCTGTCACCAGTGTGGCTGCTCGGGCACACACAAGGGACAGCGGGTGGGGGGGACAGTAACCCTATCCAATTCCTGACATTGCAGCCCCCTCACACCCGCTCTGATCTCCATTACATCCTGGGATTGAATGGCCCTATAAAAATGTCCACCGTGAAAGACAGATTCAAAAACTGAAGAAACAGTATCCTGATGGAAGTCCTTTAACATCCTCCACCCTCAAGCTTCAGGCCCTTCCCCCAGGCTCTACAATAGAACTCCCATCCCCACCCCTGGCCAGGCAGAGAATTTATGAGCTCTAAGTCCTGTTTTTCTACATTGATGGAAATCACGGGCAAACGTTTCCACTGGGCCAAACTCCATCCAGAGTCAAATATCAAGGCACCCAGCTGAGCTCCAGGAGCCAGCGTTTATGAAGCCAGTCGATGTGCCCTGTGACCGTAAACCATCTTATATTTACTATGACAGGACAGTATTTGAGTTAATAAAAAGACGATTTTTCTGCCTAACTTTTGTTGCCTGGAAGGCCCTAGCTTCTTTTACAAGGGGATTGTGTGTCAGGACCCGATACAGAGCCTGAAAAGCCAGCTGTTTGCTCATTTCATTGGGGTAAAGAAATTGAGTCAGACGTAAAGGGGCCCTAAACAAGATTCCATAGATTCTTGAAGGTCCACGATAAGTGGGAAAAATACATACCTGTTATCTTGTATGCTGCAAATGGGAAGCAGGGAGAAGAGAATCACTTTATCTAACCTCCCCAGCCCTGCCTTCTCCAGGGATACCTAGACCACATTTGGAAAAAGGGACAGCGATGAGCTTCTGAAATGTTCGCCAGAACCGCAGCAAAGGGTAGAACCACATCATCAATTTAGGTTGGTCAGGGTATGGAAAGAAACTGAAGTTGGGGTATAAAGGGAACGAAGGGATTTAGGAGGGAGCTTCCTGCTGCAGAAAGGACAACATATTCTGGGCTCTTTCAGTTACCTGGAGGGTCTGTGGGTTGTTTGCTACCAATGTTGCATTTATTTCACTCAAGTCATTCTGCAGGAGGACCTATGCCAGCTGGGGCCAAGGGAATTGGAGCAGGATGTATGTAGGCATTTTGTGAGGATGTAAGCAAACTAAGAAAATGTCAGATATGTCCAGCTACTAGTCTAAAGTGTTGACCCCAGTGTGGGGGGCAGAGAGGGAGCATGTAAATTGTCCTCATCTCTAGAGCAGCTTCACAGAAACCCAGAGGTTCTTTTAGCTCTGACACTCTCTAACTCTGGGAATCACTAAGTCAATGGAGTTCAGAGAGTCATAGTTGAGCAAAGCCTCAGGAAACAGCCTTTTCAAAGGACACGTGCAAGTCCCCAACACAGAACTGAAGGCTGCTGTCTCTCTTTCTGGCAATGGGTATTTGTTCCTGGAGTACACGGTTGCAGCTCCTTCCTTTCCTGATACACGTTTCTGTACTTTTTAAATGCTATTAATTAACTGTGAAAGGACAACTTAAAGATCACAAAATTGCAACTATAAGCACCGGTGCCAGGCACTAGTTTTTCTTAATTATTAAGAAAAATTAATTTCTTATTAATTATTATTGAATAAATGGGCCAATCTACGATTGCACAATAAAACATTTGGACTCGTCTCGTGGACCACAAAGCTGAATTACCATTGCTCTTCAGGAAGCTAAAGAGATTAGATGGGTTTTAGGAAGTTTTTACTGTTAATCCAGGAAAGCAATTCTGCCTCCATCAGCAGCACCTCATGACATGTGTTAATGATATTTTTTCTGTACCCTGAACTTCCTTTTGCCAATGCTCAGCAACATGCATTTTTACCCCTTGACGCAGAAAATAACAGAAGTGAAATATCCTGAGGAAGATTAAAGGCAGTAGAGATTTTCTCAAAAGGTTCAGATGCTTTTTGGCAGAGATTTATTTTTTCTGAGTAAATTATCCAATCTGAGACTCCTTTAGTATTTGATTTTAATCCATTTAAATTTATTTTGATTACTGTTGTCCCTTGGTATCCACAAAGGATTGGTTCCAGGACCCCCTAAGGATACCAAAATCCATGGATGCTCAAGTTCCTTATATAAAGTGGCATGGTATTTGCATATAACCTACACACATCCTCCTGTATACATTTAAATCTTCTCTAGATTACTTGTAATACCTAACAGAATGGAAATGCTATGTAAACAGCTCTTAGACCATATTTTTTAGAATTTATATTACTTTTTATTATTGTATTGTTTTGTGGGAGCGGGGGCTGGAGATTGGTTGAATCCCTGAATGTAGAACCCACAGATGTGGAATGTCCCCTGTGCTTAGAAATTTGGACTTCTTTCCTTTTTTTTTTTTTTTTAAGAGACAGAGTCTCACTCTGTCACCCAGGCTTGAGTGCAGTGGTGCGATTGCAGCTCACTGCAACCTCCACCTCCCGAGTTCAAATGATTCTTATGCCTCAATCTCTCAAGTAGCTGGGATTAAGGTGCATGCCACCATGCCCGGCTAATTTTTGTATTTTTAGTAGAGACGGGGTTCTGCCAAGTTGGCCAGGCTGGTCGCAAACTCCTGACCTCAAGTGATCTGCCTGCTTTGGCCTCCCAAAGTGCTGGGATTACAGACATGAGCCATCGTGCCTGGATGAAATTTGGACTTGTTTTCTATCATCTTATTTGATGCTTTCCATGTACTATGTCTGTTTGTTTTTTTCTTTTCTTTTATTGGAGTAGTCAAGTTTATTTTATTGAATCCCTTTCCAGTTTAGAAATTATTATTTCAGTGGTTACATTTCAATTTTTGCATGGTAGTTAATTTAAGAAAACCTCAAATTACTATTGCAATCCTTCTCTATCAATGCAAGGGTTTAAAAAGCTTGAGGCCAGGTGCAGTTGCCCCTGCCTATAATCCCCGCACCTTGGGAGGCCAAGGCAGGCAGATCACCCAGGAGTTTGAGACCAGCTTGGGCAACATAGTGAATCCCCATCTCTACAAAAAAATACAAAAATTAGCTCGGTGTGGTGGCTTGCACCTGTAGTCCCAGCTACTCCAGAGGCTGAGGAAGGAGGATCACTTGAGCCTGGGAGGTCAAGGCTGCAGTGAGCTGTGATCGTGCCACTGCACTCCAGCCTGGGCTACAGAGTGAGACCCTGTCTCAAAAAAATAAATAAATAAGTAAAATAAAAAATAAAATGCTTTAACACTGCCCTCCACTTCACCTTTCTCTCATTCTAATTTTACCATTGGTAAAACTGCTATTAATCCAAGCAACATATTACTTTTATTAATTTTATAGTCACAGCTCGTTTGGATGGATGAGTGTGTTTACCATCTTCTCAGCTCACCCTTGCTTTTAGTACATCTTGCTTTCCTTCTGGATTCAGTCTTTCTTGCTAAAGCATGTCATTTAGTAGTTTCAGTAAAGGTTTTGTGTAGTTACTTCTCTCTTTGTTTATCTGAAAGTTCTCCATGTTCTGTCCTCTGGAAGTTTTATTAAATGCATTTTGGACCTAGTAAGTCTATACTCCGAGTGTGTAAACCACCCTTTTACAGTTCCATCTTTTTATCTCTTTAAGAAGTTTCTCAAATCTTTTCATTGTTAACGTTTTTCAGCTGTTTTCCTCTGCTGTTCAGTAAGTTTATCATTTATCTTTGAGTTATTACAGGCATACCTTGCTTTATTGAGCTCTGGTTTACTGTGCATTGCAGATATTGCATTTTTTTTAAATTGAAGGTTTGCAGCAACCCTGCATCAAGTAAGTCTATCGGGGTCATTTTTCCAATAGCATGCTCACATGCTGTGTCTCTGTGTCACATTTTGGTATTTTTCTCAATATTTCACTTTTTCATTACTATTGTATCTGTTATGGTGATCTGTGATCAGTGGTCTTTGATGTTACTATTGTAACTGTTTTGAGCTGCCTCAAACCACGCCCATAGAAGACAGGGAATTTTATTGATAAATGTGTGTGTACTGACTGCTCCACAGACCAGCTATCCCCCATTTCTCTCCTCCTCAGGCCTCCCTATTACCTGAGACACAACAATATTGAAATTAGGTCATTTAATATCCCTACAATGTTATAAATGTTCAAGGGAAAGGAAGAGTTGCACCTCCCTCACTTTAAATCAAAAGCCAGAAATGATTAAACTTAGTGAGGAAGGCATGTTGAAAGCTGAGACAGGCTGAAAGCTAGGCCTCCTGCAACAGTTAGCCAAGTTGTAAATGCAGAGGAAAAGTTCTTAAAGGAAACAAACATGCTACTCCAGTGAACACACAAATGATAAGAAAGCGAAACAGCCTTATCGCTGATCTGGACAGAAGATCAAACCAGCCACAACATCCCCTTAAGCCAAAGCCTAATCCAGAGCAAGGCCCTAACTCTCTTATATTTTATGAAGGCTGAGAAGGTGAGGAAGTTGCAGAAAAAGAAGTGTGAAGTTAGCAGAGTCTAGTTCATGGGGTTTAAAAAAAGAAGCCATCTCCATAACATAAAAGTGTAAGATGAAGCAGCAGGTACTGACACAGAAGTTGCAAAAAGTTATCCAGAATATCTACATAAAATTATTGATGAAGGTGGCTACACCAAACAACAGATTTTCCATGTAGGCAACATGGAAGATAGAAGAAGATGCCATCTAGGAATTTCATAGCTACAGAGAAGTTAATACCTGGCTTCAAAGTTTCAAGGACAGGCTGACACTTTTGTTAGGGGTTAATGCAGCTGGTGACTTTGAGCCGAAGCCAAGCTCATTTGCCATTTCAAAAGTTCTAGGGCCCTTACAATTTATGCTAAGCCTATTCTGCCTGTGCTGTACAAATGGAACAACAAAGCCTGGATGACAGAATATCTGTTTACAGCATGGTTTACTGAATATTTTAAGCCCACTGTTGAGACCTACTGCTCAGAAAAAAAAGATATCCATCTAAATATTACTACTCATTGATAATGCATCTGGTTATCTAAGATCTCTGAGGTATAAGATGAATGTTGTTTTTTATATCTGCTAATACAATATCCATTCTGTAGCCCACAGGACAAAGAGTAATTTTGACTTTCAAGTCTCATTATTTAAGGAATATACTTTGTAAGGCTATAGCTACCATAGATAATGATTCCTCTGATAGATCTTGGCAAAGCAAACTGAAAACCTTCTGGAAAGAATTCACCATTCTAGGTGCCATGAAGAACATTTGTAATTCTTGGGAGGAGGTTATAAAATATCAACACAAACAGGAGTTTTGAAGAAATTGATTCCAACCCTCATGGATGACTTTGAGAATTTCTGGACTTCAGAGAAGGAAGTAACTCCAGATGTGGTGGAAATGGCCTGAGAACTAGACTTAAAAGTGGAGCCTGAAGATGTGACTGAATTGCTGCAATCTCACAATAAACCTTGAACCGATAATGAGTTGCTTCTTATGGATGAACGAAGAAAGTGGTTTCTTGAGACGGAATCTCCTCCTGGTAAAGATGCTGTGAGCATTGTTGAAATGACAACAAAGGATTTAGAATGTTACATAAACTTAGTAGATAAAACAGCAGCAGGATTCGAGAGGATTGACTCCAATTTTAAAGGAAGTTCGACTGGAGGTAAGATGCTATCGAACAGCAGCATCGCATGCTGCAGAGAAATCTTTCATGAAAGGAAGAGTGGATCAATGAGGCAAATTTAATTGTTGCCTTATTTTAAGAAATTGCCACAACCACCCCAGTCTTCAGCAATCACTATCCTGATTAGTCAGCAGCCATCGACACTGAGGCAACACTCTTTCTCAGCAAAAAGATTACAACTCACTGAAGACTCAGCTAATCATTAGCACTTTGTTAGCAATAAAGTATTTTTAAACTAAGGTATGTACTTTTTTAGACATAATTACATAGCACGCTTAATAGACTATAGTATAGCATAAACATAACTTTTATACACACTGGGAAATCAAATAACTTGTTCAGCTCACTTTATTGTAATATTTGCTTTACTGTGATATTTGCTTTATTACAGTGGTCTGGAGCAGAACCTGCAAGATCTCTGAGGTATGCCTGGACTACGTTTTTCTGCTATTTTAATCTGCAGTTTATCCTTCCTATTGAGTTTTTAACTTCAACATTTACAATTTTTCATTTCACATTCTATTTGGCTCTTTGTCAAATATTTTTATGCTGTCCAGATTTTTCATAATAATTTTAATATTTTCTTTTGTTTCTTTAATTTGAAACAAGCATGTAAGTATCTTTCAGAGTGTTATGATTTTGAGGTGAGTTTGGGGTTTGTTGGTTCTACTGCCTCTTCCACGCGGTAGGTTTCTTTCTTCGAGTGACTGAAAATTCTAACTGTGTTTCCCATCCTTAATTGTGGTCGTTCATTCTGAGGTAGTCTCCTGGGAACCAAGTTGTAAAAAATCATTCGGAACAGCTTCAGTTTCTCTTTTGCCAAAGATACCAAGGGTTTCAATGGTCCTGAGACCAGTTCTTCTGTTGATTTCTCAGCTTGTGGTTCTCACACTTCACGGGAAGCATAAACTCAGGCCACATGCAAACATAGAGCTCAGACCTGTGGTTTTAATTCCTTATGAGAGACTTTTTTTTATTTTCATTTTTTGTCCAAAAGTCTACAGAGAGGGCAAGCTTCCTGGCACTTTTGCTGAGCCTGGGAGGCAGGGTTTTCTAATCTATGAGGTCAAGGAGCACGGAGCGTGTCAAGACGCTTGGCTTTATGTATAGGCATGGTTTTGTCTCCAGGGGCAAATGCAGGCAGTGGCCAAATTCCTGAATCCCAGCTTTCAACCCAGGTCTTTTCTCCTGTTTATCGTCTGTGGGCTACAGCAGCCTCAGCCCCCACTTACTGCCCTGGCAGGATTTCCTTTCTTTGAACTTTGGCTGGGTATACTTGTTTTTGTTGTGGTAGCTGTTACATTTTATGCAGCGTTCTTTTGTGTTTATTTTGGGTGGAAAGAAGAGAGAAGTAGATCACTTCTTTCTTCAGCTCAGTCCCTCTTATTGCTGGAAATGTTTCTGTGATAATTAAAGATTTTAATTATGATGCTTTATTGGCACCATATTATGTGAACAGGGGCTAGGCATCCAAGCTCCACATGCATTGCTGCGAGACATGGCAGATACACACACCAGTCCCAGCCCTCCACCGGAGACTGCTGCGGCCTGCCAGCAAGTACACAAAGCCTGCATGAATCAGATGATTCACAGGCCAGTGTCCCCCAGCCATGCCCTGCCAGCTCCTTCCATTTCTATCTCTCTATACAACCAGTAGCGATTTTTCAGGCATTCATTTTTTACAACTATCAACTTCTGAAACTTTAATGCAAGAGACCTCCACTGGGAGTAAAATTCTGATGTAAATTCAATCCCTTGGGAAAGGTAGTAGAACAAAAAGTAAAATATAACTGAAAAGCATGTCTGAAGAATCTCAGTACTACCTCTCCTTTGGAGCTGGCTTATCATCAGCTCTGGCTGTCACCTTCCTGGTTTTCACATTCTCTGTTCGTCTCCATCCAAAATGGGTCTTTAACCATTCCACACTCCTCCCACCTTCCTGCTCACAGAAGCTGTGTCCTAGATGTGTAGGCTGGAGATTCTATTCTGGGACTTCCCATTAATCCCTCTTGGAAAGTGGCACTGTGCAGAAGATGGGAGTTAGCTGGTTAACAAACAGTTATTCTAACCTTTCAAAATCCTCTTATAGCTCAAAACTGGTAGAAGAAAAATCTTCTAGAATTATTGATATATGAATATTCCCACCACATTTGAGAGATTCCAGCTGTTACTCAGAGATGCAAAGTAAACCAATGGTCTTAGGATATGGAAGACCTAAATCGTACTCAATGCTACCAGGAGACAAAGAAGGACCTTCTCCATGCTATTTCAATCTCTGTCTCAAATGACTCGTTGTTTCCTTCTTGAACTAACTAACTACTACAAAAGTCATTTCTTGCTGTTTGTCCTAAAAGTGAAAAGAATATTGGATGCTTAGTTCTAATACGCTTTTTCATGATAAAGGTAATAATATCACCTTATACAGTTTTGAAAAAAAAGATAATCACTCATCCATAATTCCAGCATTGCTAGCATTCTAAGGTTATTTCCTTTTTGTTTGTTTTTTTTTCGAGACAAACAAACTCTGCTATCTAGGCTGGAGTGCAGTGACACAATCACAGCTCAGTGTAGCCTCAACCTCCTAGGCTCAAAGTGATCCCCCCACCTCAGCCTCCCGAGTAGCTGGGATACAGGTGCATGCACCAGGCCTAGCTAATTTTTGAATTTTTTGTAGAGATGGGATTTCATCATGTTGCCCAGGCTGGTCTCCAACTCTTGGGCAATTCGCCAGCCTCAGCCTCCCAAAGTGCTGGGATTACGGGGGTGAGCCACTGTGTCCAGCCTATAACTTATTTAAACACAGTTAAAATCAAAATATCCATGTATTTTTCACATATTTACAGGAGTTTTAGGTTCCTACGCATCTCAGTTTTGTTTTGTTTTGTTTTGTTTTTTTAATCACAACAACCCTTTCACTAAAGCAAAGTAAAAGTGCTTGACCATATTTGACAGAGAAGGAAACTGAGACGCAGGCATTTGGCAATGAATTGCTCAGCATTAGAGATATAGGAGAAGCCTGTTGTTACCAAGGCTCTCTTCTTAGGTGTCTGTAAACCTAGGGAATTCACAATTGCGCTATCAGCCCATACAAACTCATGGGTAGTTAGAACTAGAGCCAAACTGGAATTAAAGGGAGAAAGGTGGGAGGAAGGGGGCTTTGCGAAGATGTGATTATGAATCTAATCAGTGTATGGCCTGTCTAGAAACAATAAAGCCAGTTTCCTTGTGACACATATAGTTCTAGAGGGAATTCCAGATAAAAATCCCCCGAAATACTCTGTGTGATGGCAATACTAGAGTAAGTACATAACCTCTGCTGGGGACTACTTTGATGGACATTACTTAATTGGATCTATAAATTATGTGTGTCTGTTTTCAAAGAAACTCAGTCTTCCTATTTTCATATTTTACATAATTCAGTTGATGCATTATTTTAGCAAGTGCTCTACGCTTTGACGACTGCAGGAAGAAAATCGCTTTCTGAGGGCAACCTAGATGGCACAGGTTACCAACTGGCCGACCTCACTTCACCTCAATGACTAATTGACAATTTTCCATAACTTTACAGCAAGCCTCTGATGTCTCAGGACAGTCATATCCTCAGAGGGATCAGGAAATCAAAAAGGGAATTAGTGCTGGAGAGAGGATAGGTAGATGGAAACATATGTGATAAAAACAAGTTTAGTAAAATGTAAAGAATAGAATCTAGACAATGGGTAGATGAGTTTTCACTATAAAATTATTTTAGTGTTGCTATATACTGAAATTTTCATAATAATGTTTTGTTGTTGTTGTTTTGAGATGGAGTCACACTCCGTTGCCCAGGCTGGAGTGCGGTGGCATGATCTCGGCTCACTGCAGCCTCCACCTCCCAGGTTCAAGCGTTTCTCCTGCCTCAGCCTCCTGAGTAGCTAGGACTACCGGCATGTGCCACTGCATCTGGCTAATTTTTGTATTTTTAGTACAGACGGGGTTTCGCCACGCTAGCCAGTTGGTCTCGAACTCCTGACCTCATGTGATCCACCCACCTCAGCCTCTCAAAGTGCTGGGATTACAGCCATGAGCCACAGCACCCTGCCAATAATGTTTTTTAAAAAACAGAGAGACTCCACAGGAAAATGCTTTTCTGGGTAACCAAATGTTGCTGGATAGATTTATTTTTTCTGTCTCTCTTCATCTCTCTTCTTACCATGTCCTTTTTACGTCTATGAATTGCTTAGGGATATTTCTCTAAAGATGAATGAATATGCTCAGAAAACATTTAATCAAATGTATTTTTGAGAGGATAATACTGAGTCCTAAAGAAGGGAACTGACTTATCCCAAATCAAGTCATCATATGGCAGGTGCAGGATCAAAGGTTGGGCTCCTGTGTCCAAGGATCCTTTCCTTCCTAGGGGGTGACCGCTCGGACCACTTTCTTGTGGGACCCTATCTGGAAGGACTAGGAAAACAATGCATTTGGAAATTGTAAATGGAGGTTTAGAGAAAGTCGGGGTGCTAAGAAATACCCATGAAAAAAGGGCATCAAGGGAGCCAGCAGAAAGGATGCTAGAGCTGCTACAGGGATTTGATCCTGAGGTTGATATAGGGCTCACAATTGTACTGGCTGTAATTAAATCTCTGGCTTCTGTTCATAGAGGCTGGGCTCCCTAGAGGAGAGGTCCAGACTGTGTTTTAATTTGTTAAGGTCATTTCACCTGCCTAATCTTCACACCCATGCTTTTATTTTACAGGATTAAGTAGATGGGGAATTCAACAGCTATTTTCTGAGTTTTTACCATGTGCAAGGCACTGTGCCAGAAACCACAGGAAAATAAAAACACAAACTCAAGGAACTAGCCGTCCTGTTAGGGATATGGGAGGCAGGAGAAGAATAAGTTAAAATTGTATATATTGAATTAGGGAAAGCAGATGACCCTTTTCCGCCACAAGACCTTGCTTATTTAACAGCCTGATCCCAATGAGCAGAAAAGGACTTTTATGTGGAGTCCTGGAGTTCAGGAGGTCCTCCTGAACTATAGCCAACTCCACTAAGGTTTTTCCACTGATGTCTGGATTTCAGTCAAAATATTGAATACCATGAGATTCCTCACCCTGACCTCCTAGTTGACAAATCCATCAGATTTTCAGTATTCTTGGCTCTCCTTAGCCTCCTTCCTGTCCACATTTAAAATGACCTTTCCCCGACCTCTATGGCATTACAGTTGCCCTAGATCTCATCCACCCTCTCTGAATGCATTTTAGAATACCCCAATGCCCACAGGAAGGCTTCTTCCGAGACCTCTTCCTCCTTCCAACTCATAAATACTCAATCCATCCATGCTTTGTCTTCTCACTTCCAAGCAGATCATTCCAAGCCTCCATTTGTAGTGTTACCCCTGTCTCATGGAAGGTTCCACCTAGAACTCGAAGCTCCCCACCTGACCTCTCTGTCTATCCACAACCATG
The DNA here is from genome assembly GCF_029281585.2 of Gorilla gorilla gorilla. Taxonomy (NCBI): domain Eukaryota; kingdom Metazoa; phylum Chordata; class Mammalia; order Primates; family Hominidae; genus Gorilla; species Gorilla gorilla. The sequence continues at coordinate 28,857,132 of NC_073243.2, forward strand.
CCCCCTCAGTTCTACCCATTTCCACACCACCATGCTGCAAAGTTGGGAAAGTCATCATTTATGATTCCTTTTTATTCTCCTGAACCAACCAGGAATCGAAATCTGATGATTCTTCCTCTCCAGTCTTTCCTGGTCCAGGTCTTCATCGCCACCAGCCCAAAAGACAGTAGCTGTGTCTCTGGCAGAGTTCCCACCTCCAGAACCCTCTACCCTCACAATCAACATGTGACTGAGCTCAATGTTGAGTGTGAGTGTCAACAACACGGGCTGAATGTTTGTACCCCTCCCCCAAATTCATATGTTGAAACTGTAATCTCCAATGTGATGGTACGAGGAGCTGGGGGCCTTTGCGAGGTGATTGGATTTAGATGAAGGCATGAGGGTGGAGCCTCCAAAGTGGAGTTAAGGGCACAGGGGAGCTTGCCTCCTTCTCTCTGCTCTCTCTGATATGTGAGAATACACAAGAAGATGGCAGTCTGCAAACCAGGAAGAGTGCCCTTACTGGACACCAGATCTTCCCACACCTTGGTCTTAGACTTTCCAACCTCCATAGAAGTAAGAAATCAGTATTTGTTGTTTAAGTCAGTGGTATTCTGTTACAGCAGATAAACTAGGACCATTCCCTAATGCAGTTCTCACCCCAGTACTCTCTATCCTTGTGCTCAATTAATTCAGTATATACCCATTGCCATATCACTCTTTTTTTTCTTTTTTTTTGAGATGGAGTCTCACTCTATCGCTCAGGCTGGAGTACAGTGGCGCGATCTCAGCTCACTGCAACCTCCACCTCCTGGGTTCAAGTGATTCTCCTGCCTCAGCCTCCCGAGTAGCTGGGACTACAGGTGTGTGTCACCACACCTGGCTAATTTTTTGTGTTTTTAGTAGAGACGGGTTTTCACCGTGTTAGCTAAGATGGTCTCGATCTCCTGACCTCAGACTCCCAAAGTGCTGGGATTACAGGTGTGAGCCACTGCGCCCAGCCCTATCACTCTTAAAACAGTGGGTCGGGTGTGGTGGCTCACACCTGTAATCCCAGCACTTTGGGAGGCTGAGACAGGTGGATCACGAGGTCAGGAGATCGAGACCATCCTGGCTAACACGGTGAAACCCCATCTCTACTAAAAGTACAAAAAATTAGTGGGGCATGGTTGCGGGCGCCTATAGTCCCAGCTACTCAGGAGGCTGAGGCAGGAGAATGGCATGAACCCAGGAGGCGGAGCTTGCAGTTAGCTGAGATCATGCCACTGCACTGCAGCCTAGGCAAGAGTGCAAGACTCCATCTGAAAACAAAACCAAACAAAACAAATACACACACACAAAAAAAAACACACACAAAAAAAATGAAGGGCATGTCTCATAATCACCCTGCTCAAAAATGTTCCCCATATCAATAGATGGTAATTGTAAAACACTAAAACTGATGTCCAGGGTCCCCTGCAAGGGGGGTCTGCTTTTTCTTTCCCATCTCACCTTGAAATACTGCTTGAAGACAAAATATCCCCTATAGTCAAATTAATCCTCTTGCCACCATCCTGTAATGCATCCACATATGCTTCCCTCTTCCACTTCACAGTTGCCCCTACCTGGAATTTTTTCTCAGTGTCTCTCTGTTTATCTAATTCCTATCCATTTTTTAATAATCCCATCTCCTTCAGGAGGCTTTCCCCCATTTGCTTTAGCATACCAAGGCCACTCTTGCTTGCTCTCTCAGTTGTGAAACTCTCTGATAATTATTACCTATACCCTTTGCCTAGCATTACATGTTCTACCCATGCTGAGGCTCTTTTCTGATTCCTCCATCAAACTGCAAACTCCTACACTAAGTAGGGAAAAAGCATCTTTTAGGTTCAAAAAAGAAATAGATAATGGATGAGGTCAGAAAGACATGAAATTCCCAGCCTCAATTTTGATTTCATAATTTGCCAAATTCATAAGATATTGCAAATGAAACACACTGGTAAGATAAAGGCAGGGGTATGCTTTGAAGAGGAAACTATAGAGCATGAATCTATACCTTGCTGATTCCTAGTTCCAATCAGGGAGTTTTTGCTCTCTCACTTCTAATTGCGGTGACTTGCATCAGGAAAAGAATACAAAAAATCTTTCAGCTCACAGCTTATTCTAGGGGTCAGTCAAAGATTTTAGCTCCTTCTGCCTGTATCTGAGGTTCCCAGATAGCACAAGACCAAACCAGAGGTTAGCAAAGAGTCTGCCAATAGAAGCTAAGAAGGGAGGGAAATTGTATTGGAAAATAATGAGCTGATAATTGACTAGTGGCTGGAATGTCTACCGAAAGCCCAGCAGGTTTAGAAGCCTCAAAAATAACCAATGTAAGTATTAACTGTCATTCCCATCAATGCTGGGAAGCAGAGGCTCCAGTTAGATTGGGGGAGCTAGAAACATTTCCCAGAAAAGTGCCATGGAAAAGATTTACCCTGCTGTGAACAGCATATTCACGGCAAGTCTTTCTGGAAAGCAGATAAAGGTCTTGTCGCTCAAAGGATGATCTCCACACTAGTAGCATCAGCACTACTTGGAAGCTTGTTAGAAATGCAAATGCTCAGGCCTCCTGTTAAGCCTACTGCATTGGTATTTCTGGGACTGAGGCCCAGGAACTTGAGTTTTAATGAGCTCTCCAGGTGATTCTGAGGCAACTTAGGTTAAGCACTGCCTTAGCAAATGGTGGTGGTGGCTGCATTAACAATTGCGGCACAGCAAGGGACTCTAGACCTTAATAGCTTAAAATAACAAACATTGATTATCTCACACAGTTGCCCAGAGTCAGGAATGCTGCAGCTGCTTAAGTGGGTGGTTCCAGCTCAGCTCAGTGTATCTCTTGGGATCACAGTCATCAGCTGGAGCTGCAGACATATGGATGCTTGAATAAGGTGGAAGAGTCACTCCAAGCTCACTCACGTGGCTGTTGGAAGACTTCAGGTCCTTGCCATGTGGGCCTCTCCATAGGGGCTGCTCATAAAACATGGCAGCTAATTTCTGCTACTTCAAGTCACTCCAGACAGAGAACGCACTCAAGACAGAAAGCACAATATTTTAACAAGCCAAGCGTGGAAGATACATCTCATCACTTCTCTTATATTCTTTTTGTTGCAAGTGAATGACTAGGTCTAGCCCACATCCAAGAGCAGGATTATGCTTCAATTATTAAAGAAAAGAGTATCAAGAGTATATGACTTTGTGGACATATCTGGAAGATCACCACAGCGGTGTTAAGGGTGTCCATAAACTTTTAATAACACCTAACATCTGAGGCATCTGATTTTAATTAATGGCTTTCCAGCAGTAGAGATCAAGGGACATTCTAAAAATTAGTTCACTATTCCTAGAGCAAGCAACAATCCTAATGATTTTTTTAACCAATAAACTGGATGGTGCAATTAATCACAATTTTCAGGTCTAGCACTAGATGGCAGAACAGACATTTGGTTGGTAGGACGGCCTACTGCATTAGTACATTCTCATGCTGCTGATAAAGACATATCTGAGACTGGGTAATTTATAAAGGAAAGAGATTTAATGGACTTACAGTTCCACATGGCTGGGGAGGCCTCACAATCATTGCAGAAGGCAAAGGAAGAGCACCATGCTTTACATGGTGGCAGACAAGAGGGCGTGTGCAGGGGAACTCCCCTTTATAAGATCTTCAGATCTCGTGAGACTTATTCACTATTGCAAGAACAGCACAGGAAGGATCCACCCCCATGATTCAATTACCTTCCACTAGGTCCCCTCCATGACACATGGAAATTATGGGAGCTATAATTCAAGATGAGATTTGGGTAGGGACACAGCCAAACGATAACACCTACTCAGCATGCTATTAATTCAGGGAACTAAGGTTTCTTCACCCTGAGTCTGCCTGGCCAGGACTGGAGGAAATCTTGCTAGTCTCCAGTTCTCCAAGCTATTATCAGTTCATTGTATTCCTGGGGTTGCTTTCTGACTGCCTCATGAAAGAAGACCTTCCTTCCCCACTGCCTTCCACTCTGAAGAGCCTTTTGGTCTGGCAAGGAAACCAGTACAGCTAACTTCTCCCTCCCAGGACAGAGGAATAATGAGAGCTTGAGGACATTCATGACAACAGTCATACCCACAAGCTTTCCTTAGTCAAAATTTACATAATCCAGGACAGAATACATACAGAATAATACAACTGTAGGCTTGGAGGAAACAAACAGAAATCACCAAATTTGACATTTTTATTTAGAAGATGAAAAAAAGTCAGAGATAAAACACAAGTACCTTGTACAAGTTCACCAATTAATTAATGGCAAAGCCACGGCTAGATCCCTACTAGAAAGTGCTTTATTATCCTAGTCAATATGACTACCATTTGCATCAAGTTCAGGCCCCAGCTTTTATGTCTAATGACTATTTTGAAGAAGCCAAGAAATTTTGGTAGCAGTTTCTGGTGTGTGTGTGTGTGTGTGTGTGTGTGTCAAAAGAATTGTTAGAATAGCTCTTAATCTAGAATCCAATCAAAACGGGCGTCTTCACACTACCAGAGACAGTATTTGATACAACTTTTCCAAAGGTCGATTTTGTAACAGGCGTCAAAAGATTTAAAAAATGCATATATCACTTTACTCAGCCATTTTTTCTGCTGAGAAGTTATCACAAGAAAATAATGATAGGTGAGCATTAAAGATTTAGTTACAAGGAGTCCACGGCAGTTTTAGTCATAGTGAAATATTGGAATCAAGTTAAACATTGAACAACAAGGATTGCCTAAGTGACTTATGGGACATCCAGACAACAGAATCCATGCAATCTTTTAAAAAATGCTTAAAATCTTTTTAAAAGTCAGGGTTTCCAGGCCGGGAATGGTGGCTCACGCCTGTAATCTCAGAGCTTTGTGAGGCCGAGGTGGGCGGATCACCTGAGGTCTGGAGTTCAAGACCAGCCTGGCCAACACGGTAAAATCCCCATCTCTACAAAAATACAAAAAAAAAAAAAAAAAAATTAGCTGGGCTTGGTGGTGGGCGCCTGTAGTCCCAGCTACTCGGGAAGTGGAGGTAGAAGAATCGCTTGAACCCAGGAGGCAGAGGTTGCAGTGAGCCAAGATCGTGCCACTGCACTCCAGCCCGGGTGACAGAGCCAGACTCCATATCAAAAAAAAAAAAAAAAAAAGTCAGGGTTTCCACAGTGGTGTCTGAAAATGTATTCAATCTAATCTGAAGCCTGGGCCCAGTCTCTCCTAGACATACATATCCAGTGTTCAGTACAGTGCTTGCCACAGGAAAGAGACTTGCTAACACTGAACGAATGAATGTTGATTAGATTTTTAGCCTAACACCAGACACACCCTAATAACAAAATCTTACCTGAGTAAGAGGAATTACAGAGATCATGTCAATATAAGCAATTATTTGCACATGTGTCAAGTATTTGATTGTTTGAATTACTTCATGTATTCAAAATAGATGTTGATTTTTCATTATTAAAGATACTCAAATTTGTCATTTTTATTAAATATACAAAATATGCAAGCAACATGCAGCTACCTAGGAAAACATTTATTACTAGATAAGCTGAACATTTTCTTGACCATATCACATAATTATATATTTTTAAATTCCCAGATGTCTAGCACTGTGTATCTTTTCAAAAAAGAAAGCCATTCATATAACTGGACACATTTTTTCATTTTAATGAAATTTTTTGTCTTTGTTGTTTCAGCATCATAAAGATGTGGAAACTCTACCACTGTTCTATTGGTACAGTACTGCCGGGAGTGTAAATTCATACAACCATTTTGGACGTCGATTTGGCAGTATGTATCAAATGTTCATAGTTTGACCTTATGATTCTACTTCTTGAAATGTATTCTAAACTCTTACTCAATATTAGAAATAACATTACAAACAAAGATTTCCATCAAAAGTATCCCTTATAATAGTCCCAAATTAAAAAGTACCTTAAAGGGGTAATGATTACTATGAGATACTCTTAAAAGAGGATTTACGCTGGGCCTAGTGGCTCACTCTTGTAATCCTAGCACTATAGGAGGCCGAGGTGGGCAGATCACTTGCACTCAGGAGTTCCAGACCAACCTGGCCAACATGGTGAAACCCTGTCTCTACTAAAAAATACAAAAACTAGCTGGGCAGGTGGCGCAAACCTGTAATCCCGGCTACTCGGGAGGCTGAGGCAGGAGAATTGGTTGAACTTGGGAGGCGGAGGTTGCAGTGAGCCAAGATCACACTACTGCATTCCAGCCTGGGTGACAGAGCCAGACTCCATCTCCAAAAAAAAAAAAAAAAAAAAAATTCATAAGAAATTATGCTTTGGGAGACTGACAGAACTCCTCAGATCACCTGAGGTCAACATGGGGAAACCCTGTCTCTACTAAAACTACAAAAATTAGTGGGGCCGTGGTGGTGCTTGCCTGTAATCCCAGTTATTCGGGAGCCTGGGAGGCAGAGGTTGCAGTGAGCTGAGATCGTGCCCCTGCACTCAGCCTGGGTGACAGAGTGACTCTGTCTAAAAAAAAAAAAAAAAAAAAGAAATTATACATATACTATGATCTTAATTAGGTTAAAAACAAAACAAAAGCAAGGCTACCAGTTTTGCATTTGCCATGTCTTGCATTTGCCATTGCATTTGCCATGTTTTTCGTAAGGGGGAGCATATACAGTCTATTGTGCTATAATGCCAACACACGCATTCTTCAAATCACTATGCTGATAAAAATTCACAGATTAAAAAAACCACAGGACTGAGAGGAAAATAGGATTAGGGTACAACACTTAAAATTTTCTCAGTGGTACATTAAAAAAAATAAAAAGAACCTAAATAACAATGGTAACACAGTTCCATACATGTCGATGGTTAAGAAATCCAGAAATTCTAAAATAAAAATGACACTTTGACTTTGAAAAAGCCCTAGTGTTTTCTCATGGAAGTGGGCATTGGAGGGGTTGCAGTTCGTGAATTATTGTGAAGTGGTGAATGGAAGGTTATCTAAAATCAGATCAGCAAAACATCACACTGTACCCTGTTTATACATTTATACACACAATTAGTATTTGTCAATTAAAAACAAGTTAATAAAAAATAATAATTTTAAAAAGAAAAACATAGTAAAGTAAAATCTAGCTTAAAGGCAGATTTTATGGGTAAGACTAAGAACACACACAGTGGACCAGATGCAGTGGCTCACGCCTGTTATACTAACACTTTGGGAGGCTGAGACAGGCAGATCACCTGAGGTCGGAGTTCGAGATCAGCCTGACCAACATGGAGAAACTCCATCTCTACTAAAAATACAAAAATTAGCCACGTGTGGTAGTGCATGCCTGTAATCCCAGCTACTCGGGAGGCTGAGGCAGTAGAATCGCTTGAACCCAGTAGGCGGAGGTTGTCGTGAGCCGAGATCACGCCATTGCACTCCAGCCTGGGCAACAAGAGCAAAACTCCGTCTCAAAAACAAACAAAAAAAAGAACACACACAGTCAATTGAGGTCTCTGGTAGGCGGTGGGGCATGTACCTGTATGTGTGTGCTTGTGTATTCCTGTGAGGCTGGGTGCAACTTTCGCTTTTCTGTATTCACTGCCGTTTCTTGTGAATGAAAATGCACATAAGCAAATGCAAAGCTCACATTATGTTCAAATGGTATGCTCAAAGATATTAATATTAATATATTAATTCCATTGGAACAAATTTGCATTTCAATACAAGCATTACAGCAGAACGGACTTAACTTATATGTCTATCACATACTTTTATATATGTGCTATATACACATAATAGTAGAAGCTTCTGCAGTGGGTGGATCACCTGAGGTCAGGAGTTGAAGACCAGCCTGGCCAACATGGCAAAACTCTGTCTGTACTAAAAATACAAAAATTAGCTGAGTGTGGTGGCACACACCTGTAGTCCCAGCTACTCAGGAGGCTGAGGCATGAGAATCACTTGAACCCAGGAGAGAGAGGTTGCAGTGGGCTGAGATCGAGCCACTGCCCTCCAGCCCGGGTGATGAAGTGAGACTCTATCTCAAAAAAAAAAAAAAAAAAGTAGAAACTTCCTAATTAATAAACTTTAACATAAGCTAATAAAATAATATTTCTAAAGTTGTCTACACACCCAACACTGTCTGAAAACAACTAGCCACACAAATACAGAATAAATAGATGTGAATGTGCTTGTCAATGAGCAGGCAAAGCAAGCAATGGACTGAATAAACATTTTTACCATCCAAATAAGTTATGTTATATCAATGTTTTGAGAACTTATCTTAAAAACATTATTTGATGACTAGAATAGCTACAGAACTGTTTTAATAAACTTTGGTCTATCAGATAAGTATTGGGCTAAATGACCCCAAGTTCATTTCCAATGCTAATAATGAGATTTTGTGATAGTGTACTTTTTTCTTAATAACAAGGTACTTTATATTTAGATAAGAATAAATAAACTCAGTTCCCAGGGGGTCGCCCTTTAACTACTGTCTTGGCATTTCTGTGCCAAAAGAATGTAACACACAGACTCATACTTTTTTATTTCCTAAATGTCACCTGAGAACGGTGTGAAATTTTCTTCCTATTTTAAAATTACCTTGACTTAAGCAAACAGACACACAAAAAAAGACTTTCCTGGCAAACAGTTTGACCAATGAACAAATGAAAGGAAGTGTTCCTCCTCTTTTTTTTTTTCTGATGGATGTTTTAAAAGGGGAAACAACTCGTTTGGCAAAGTATAGTACATCATCACTCAAATCTGAGTTCAATAGTTCAAATTTTTAGCGGCCTTGGGGAGGAAGAAAAAGAACTTTCTGTTTTCAAGGAAAATGATTTCGCCTGAGCTTTTAAAACTGAGCTAGCATATTCTACGCAATTCTGATAATAGGCATACATAAAAGTCATATGCCCAAATCAATGTATTGAAGTTGCTTAAATATCCAGTTATTATTTGGTTTTTAAGAACTTCCTGTTTAAAAGGGCAATAATTTTGCCCGAACCTTTACAACTGTGCTAGTATACTATGATAATAGGAATATATAAGTCAGAAGTCCAAATCAATATACTCATGTAGCTATTTAAATGAACTATGATTTATTTGCTTTTTTATAAATGAAGGAAAAACATGCTTGCATGAATAGAGCCAAAATATAATCTGTCCACTGATGTGGTTTGCTAAACGATCAAGGAGTTGCACGTGAAATGAAACATTTAATGCCCAACGTATTTCTAAGATTTCAAAATAATCACCTTTTCATTTGCATAGTACTACTTTCTCATTCATTATATTACTTAATGATTTTCATGCTTTCTTTCCCTGAGAAATCAATCAGTCTATCAGAAATCATATTTAAAATACTATGATGTCTTTCCGAGTGACTTATTTTTTAGATAATGCTGTAATACACAGTAACCTCTGGCAGGCAAAGGTTCACATTTGCTCTTTGATAATGTGTAAGTAGCCTGCACAGTTCCTGAGACTCAGTCATTTGTTAATTTTGTAGAGGCAGATAGTTTAAATTCCTGTGAAGATGTTACAGCCATTCATTCTCCAGATATGAGAGAAAAATGCAACTTTGTGAACAAAATTATAGTGGTAACTGAAAGGCAATAAATTGTGGGTATGAGGAAATTCACTGGAAATCCACGGCCATAGAAAGGCATGAGACGCGGGAGACGTAGAGAAGATACAAACATTTCGGCATCTGTGAATTTTAGGACTCACAGAAGTCTTCAGAGTTATTCCTTGAAAAAATCTGACTCGACCACTAAGAAAATTCGAAACTGCCTTTAAATCACATTCCCCTTCATGTTGGCCTCTTTGCCCTTTTATCGTTGGGCCTCTGAAGCATTTGATGAGGGCTACTTTCTCTTTTCTCTTCCCCTTTTGGTTTTCTGCTTTCTCCTCTGCTGCGGTTGTGTGGAGTTTCTGGTCATGCAATGAAATATTCTAAATTTTGTTACATATACGCAGAGAGTCACAAGGAGTCTGGCTTTATTTTAATCAGGATATTAGAAAAGTGAAGATCTCAGTCACTGATTTGTTTAAACTTAAGCCACCAGCTTTTACATTCTCCAGTTTTCTGGGCTCCTCATACTCTCAATTTCTCTTCTCCCTCATCCCCTCCAGAAAAATGCCCCTTAACACATCACCATGCTGCTAAAGGCCTACCCTTAGATTTTTTTATCAAACTGGAAAAGAAACTCATGGTGAAATACATTAATTATTTGCAATATCCCAATATGAAATCTAAAGAGATGACATGAACATAGTTGCTGAATTTTACATACAGTCACTCCACTTATTTTAAATAACATTCAGCTTGAAATTTTCTCTAATTCTTTTCTCTACGAACCTCTATGAGTTGGAGAGAAATATTCGCTGTGAACTAAATGAGAAATTGAACACTACAACGGCATTTGGCTTAGTTTGGTTTTGTTTTGCCATGAGCAGTATATTTGTGAGTCAGACAATAAAGCAATAATACATGGGTTTGGTTTTCTCACTCCTGAGGGTTTTTGCTTTGCTTCGTTTTTGAGGATTTCTCACCATTACCATGATTTCCAGAGAAGAAAAAGGAAAGTATTGAATGCAAAGCAAAGAGTACCTGGATTTTATGTGCTATCTGGTATTCATAGTGAACACATAAAAATATGTCACTGATGGAAGAATAGCCAATGGTTAAAACTTTTTAAAAGCCTTCAATGTTAATGAGGAAAAACCATAAGGTATTTAAATTTCTTCATTCTCTGATGAAATCTTCAAGCAAGTATTCAAAAAATGGAGATTCTTAAAGCAAGTTTGTCTTTATCTTCATACTTGCAATGGAGCTTAGAATAGACTGGTACAAGTGCTGCCTTGAAGGAGAACCACTATGCTTTTACCAAAATGTTCACGAAAATTAAACAGGCATTTCAGATGGTACATGGCTACGTGTGTTTAATCATTAAGGATGGAAACCATAAGCATTCATCCAAAGAGCACAACCTGCAATTTCCAAAAAAAAAAAGAAGAAAGAGAGAGAGAGGAAGGAAGGAAGGAAGGGAGAGAGGGAGGGAGGGAGGGAGGGAGGCAAAGAAGGAAGGAAGGAAAAAAGGAAGGAAGGAAGGAAAGAAGGAAGGAAGGAGGGAAGGAAGGAAGAAAGGAAGGATTGATTTGGCTAAAACTTTCTGATAAAAAAACAATTAATCATGCCACTATACATAAGCAAACACATAAACACAGAAACCAGGGCATATAGGTGCAGTAACCAGGAAAAAATACAGTAAGCACATTCTAAACCCTCTTTTCATCTCAGGAAGTTTTATTCACGTGGATAACTAGTCATAATCATCACAAAGCAAGTATGAGGATCCCACTGGGTGACTCAAGTCCAGGAAAGATAGGGAAGGTGGCAGAGATTACACAGATACACTGGCGAAGTTCATTACACTCCTGTGTCTTCTGACACATTTCCATTTACTCATCACCCCATGCCATATGGCTTCTGTCATACCGCAAAAGCCCACCTGGCTTCAAGGTCACCAATGACTTCTTAACTCACAAGGCAAATAATAAAACCTGTATTCATCCTTTCTGTAGTATTTGATACCACGGACCTTGAAACCATCCTCCCATCCTCATTACCAGCATTTATTGTGGAAATGTAAATTAGAGCAAAACTTTGAAAGAATTATACCATGAACAACCATTTAGCCATCAATTACAATCTAAATACTCATTTTTCTGTGCTTTTTTTTTTTTTTTTTTTTTTTTTTTTTGAGACGGAGTCTTGCTCTGTCGCCCAGGCTGGAGTGCAGTGGTGCAATCTCAGCTCACTGCAACCTCTGCCTCCCGGGTTCAAGCGATTCTCCTGCTTCAGCCTCCAGAGTAGCTGGGACTGCAGGCAAGCACCACCACGTCCGGCTAATTTTTGTATTTTTAGTGGAGACGGGGTTTCACCATGTTGACCAGGCTGGTCTCAAACTTCTGACCTCAGGTGATCCACCCACCCGCCTTAGCCTCCCAAAGTGCTGAGGTTACAGGCATGAGCCAGTGCACCTGGCCCTATTCTCCTTTTTTTTTTTTCCTTTTTAAAATGCATTTCAAAGTAAATTGTGGACAGCAGTTCACACTAAACATTTCTGCATGCATGGTATAGACTGCAGAAATTCTCCCTTTGGGTATAGAATAGAAATAAGCACCAGTAGGACTCGGAAGACCTAGGTCTGCTCCTCTATATACGTTCACATCTTGGCTGTGCTGGCCACTGACACAACCGTAGTGATCATGGCTCCCAAATCTGACCCCTTACTCCTGGGCTCCAGCTTAACCCAGAGCACTTTCCACTTTATGTGTATGAAACAAAATTGCTCGTTCCCCTTGAGACTTGTTATTCTTCCTTCTGCGTTCTTTTTTTTTTTTTTTTCTGACAGAGTCTCGCTCTGTCGCCCAGGCTGGAGTACAGTGGCGCAATCTCGGCTCACTGCAACCTCTGCCTCCCAGGTTCAAGCAATTCCCCTACCTCAGCCTCCAAGTAGCTGGGACTACAGGCGCGGACTACCATGCCCGGCTAATTTTTTGTATTTTAGTAGAGACGGGGTTTCACCATGTTGACCAGGATGGTCTTAATCTCCTGACCTCTTGATCCGCCCGCCTCAGCCTCCCAAAGTGCTGGGATTACAGGCGTGAGCCACCGCAACCCGCCTCTGTGTTCCTTATCACAGTTACAGTTACTAATAACTGAACTACTCTCCCTTTCCTCCTCCTTTTCGCATGGCTAGTATTCCACACAGTGTTATAAGTCCTACTTCTGAAACATCTACCAAATCTTTCCCTCACTTCCCATGCATACTGCACTGCTCTAGTTCAAGCCTCTATCATCGGTCCTCTAGGTTCCTCAACGGCCACCTATCCCAGTGTACATCCGTATGCCACCGAGAACTAGATTTCCACAGCAGAATCAGAGGGCATCTGTGAAAGATTAGTCCTGCACTGCAAGCCTTCAATGCCCCCTCCTCTGACTCTGCCTCCAGTGCCTTGAGCAGCCAGTAGAATAGCCATTGGCTTCATGAGGCTACTGAGCTCTTGAACTGTAGTTAACCCAAATCGAAATCTGCTGCAAGTGTAAAATGCATACTGGATTTCAGGCCGGGCGCGGTGGCTCACGCCTGTAATCCCAACACTTTGGGACGCCGAGGCGGGCGGATCACGAGGTCAGCAGATTGCAACCATCCTGGCTAACACGGTGAAATCCAGTCTCTACTAAAAAAATACAAAAAAATTAGCCAAGCGTGGTGGCGGGCGCCTGTAGTCCCAGCTACTGGGGAGGCTGAGGCAGGAGAATGGCATGAACCCAGGAGGCAGAGCTTGCAGTGAGCAGAGATCAAGCCACTGCACTCCAGCCTGGGCGACAGAGAGAGACTCTGTCTCAAAAAAAAAAAAAAAAAAAAAAAAAAAAGGCATACTAGATTTTGAAGACTTAATGTAAAAAACTACAAGATTTCTTACTAATAATGTTTTATTTTGATTTCATATTGAAAATATAATATTTTAGACATATTGGCTTAAGTTAAAATATTATTAAAATTAATTTCACCTCTTTACTCTCACCTTTTTAAGGTAACTACTAGAAAGTTGAAATTACATATAAGGTTCTCATTACATTTCCATTGGACCGTGCTGTCCTTTTGAATAAAGTCCCAACTCCTTAAACATGCCCCCTTAATAATCTTTGAGGCTGGGTATGGTGGCTTACGCCTGTAATCCCAGCACTTTGGGAGACTGAGGTGGGCGGATCACGAGGTCAGGAGATCGAGATCATCCTGGCCAATGTGGTGAAACCCCACTTCTACTAAAAATACAAAAATTAGCTGGGTGTGGTGGCGTGCGCCTGTAGTCCCAGCTACTCGGGAGGCTGAGGCAGGAGAATCGCTTGAACCCAGGAGGCAGAGGTTGCAATGAGCTGATATCGTGCCACTGCACTCCAATCTGGTGACTGAGTGAGACTCCGTCTCAAAAATAAAAATAATAATAATCTTCAAAAATCTTTCCCAACCTTTGTTCCTAACTTGATGTCTCACTCCTCACCTGCACAGACAGATGAGTGAATAACACGCTGTTTCAGTGCAGAAGTCAGGTGACAATGAAAGTGACCTCACTGTACCCCTACTACTCCTAAATGATTCATATGGTACCCAGGCATCTAAAGGAAAAAGAGAGAGCAGGGGATGATTTATAAACTAAACACACTCAAGTACAAAGTCAAGGAAGCATCAAAACAGATTATTAAGCTTGAAAAAAAAAGACCTACCACTACTTTGATTGGTGTTTATGTCTATTTCAAAACAGAATATTTGTAGTTGAGCATATAATCACATTCTAGAAAATGTCATCCTCCCAAACAACTTTGTGCATTTCAAAAATACAGGTCACTGGCATGCAGTTCCAGAATGCATGACCTAATCCCATTCCCACACAGCCACAGGGAGCTCTGTTATTTCTAAATTGGATCTTGAATTGGAGTTTCATCACCTACATTCTGCCTCCCTAACATTGCCATGAATATTAGCTGCGGGTGCTCACCTGAGAGTAACCCATAAATAAAGGAAGCACATATGAGATATTTGAAGCCTCTGGCTTAGCCCAGAAGTCTGCAAACAACAGCCAGTGGTTTTATAGTTTGGGTCAATAAAGTTTTATTGGAACACAGCCACATGTATTCATTTACATATCGTCTGTGGCTGCTTCCATGCTACACAAGCAGAATTGAGTGGTTGTGATAAACACTGTACCACCCACAAAACCTAAAGTATTTAGTATCTGGCCCTTTCCAGAAAAAAAAAAAAAATTGCTGACACCTGGCCTAAGGGGTCATTAAATTGTTGTTTTTTCATTAAACTCATAGTGATTCTATTCGTGGTACAGTTCCAAGCCATGGGCATGTAGGGCTAAAAGAACTGAAGTTTAGAATAGAATAGAATGTTCACACTTAGTTTCTCAAGGGGCCCTGAAGCACATTCATTTTAGTCTTTTCAAACATGACTTCCATGTACACTAGTCAACGTTTTTCAACTGTTTTTTTCTATTGGGATCCACTATAGCAAATACATTTTACACCCAACCCTTTCAGCACACACACATCTATATAAGCAAATATAACAAACAGAACCAAGTTTGTCAAGACAATACTTGTCTTTCTTACTACATGGGATTCACTCTCTTAGTATAGTCCATTTTATATGTAGTTCCATTTTTTCTTTTTTTTTTTTTAGACGGAGTCTCGCTCTGTTGCCCAGGCTGGAGTGCTGTGGCACAATCTCAGCTCACTACAAGCTCTGCCTCCCGGGTTCACGCCATTCTCCTGCCTCAGCCTCCCGAGTAGCTGGGACTATAGGTGCCCACCACCAGGCCCGGCTAATTTTTTTGTATTTTTAGTAGAGACAGGGTTTCACTGTGTTAGCCAGGATGGTCTTGACCGTCTCGGCCTCCCAAAGTGCTGGGATTACAGGCGTGATATATAGTTCCATTTTTAAAGAATGATTGATTTTATCAGACATTCATGTCTTGTGAGTCACAGTTTGAAAAACTCACTGGTCCACTCCAGCTGTGGATTGTCTAACTCTGACCTTCACCACACGTCACAGGCTGTAAACTTGCAGCCATTCACTTCAGTTGAGATTGATTCGCTTCATCCACACAGACGTTTGTTTGGTTTTCATGTGGGTTTTGGTTTTTAATATGTAAATTCTTTTCCAATCTGTTTTTAAAAAGTCGATATTCCAAGTTTCTTTAAAAAGTCAGAGGACAAGGCATTAGCAGCCTTCCTTCCTACTTGGTAACAATCCATGGGAGCTGAGCAGTTTCTCCAAGGCCTGCTCTCCAATTTGCCACCCTTCGCCAACAGGGCAAATGCACCTGAAAATCCCCAGAATTGTCATCACAAGCTTTAGCTCCCTGTGACCTCTCCCCATATAAATATAAAACAGATCCAATCTGTTTTCTTTCCATCATTAAACCCTAGCAGGGCATTCTAGTAGACCCTCTGGCTTTGGGGAAAGCCCTTTTGAACAAATAATGTTGTAATCCAAAAGCCTCCTACACCAAGGAGTAAGAGTAAGGCCTCATTAGAAAGAAAAAAGTGGCCTTTCTTTCTTAAAACAAGAAAAAACAAAAAAGCAAACACACAACATTTGACAAAGGAAACTACAAGAATAATTAGAGTTCACCAGAAAATTAAACACACACACACACACACACGCACACACAGGTGCAAGTTTCTGTTTACTTTGTGAAAAGCTTTGTTTGTGAAATGAAATCACTGCATCGTTGCAGCGTTTTTTCAAAACATGGAGTTAGGGCAAACATGGCTTCCGTTTAGAAAGGTGACGAGGGGAGCAGTTAGCTCTGGGAATGTAACTTTAGTTGCAGCTTAATCCAGTTCCCTTTTGTTAAATACCTGAACTTAATGAGAATCCGCAGAGATTTATGACCATAACAGACACATCATTTTTGACTTTGTCATTCAAACCAGCCTGGCAACTTTGATATTTCCTAGTGAAAGGAGAGATCTAATCCAAGTAAGAACTCTGAAAAAAGGGAAAGAAATTTTATTCCCATAATTTGATTGATTACTTCCTACTCTGAACACTCGAGAGAGAAAAAAGCAAACTTTTTCCTGTCCATACTCAGATTTCTCCTGCTAATCTTTAACAAGCAGGCAACGGCCATAAAACACAAATTATTTCCAAGGACCCAAAGACCAATCACACTCGATGGGTTCCCATACCTCTAAGTATCAAAATATTGTGGAAAACATCTGAGATGAAAACCAGAAATTTAAAGATGAATTGACCATTGATTCAATTCAATTCAATGCTTTAATTTAATAGCTCTGTGAGGTTAAAAAAAAAAAAAACAATGCTATGACTGGTTCCATTCAAAAAAATATTTTTATCATTGTTGCAAATCTGCCAAAACTAAACTTACATTTGTGGAGATGGGCAATTATTTCCCAATTGCATTTAAGAATTATATCACTGGAATTAGAAGCCCTGAGTTCTTGTCTTTCAGCTTAACCTGGGCAAAGCACTTCTGTTTCTTCCTATTCGGAAGACTATCTTTATCTTTCAGATACCTTCTACCTCCAACATCCTATCTGTTTATGATTCTATCTTATTGGAACTAAAGGAAGTTCAGATCAACAGTCATGTCTTATGTGACTAATGGTCTGACCACTCCAGTAAAGGCTTGGTGCTAATAATGACCAGATGACAGGAAATCAATTAGACAAACATTATTAATAACAATAATAATGAAGATAGAATAGTACTTGGGATAACAACCAGGCTGTGCTCTCATTGGGGGTATTAACATATCTGAAGAATTTTTAAAAAGCATCAGTCCAAAGGTGAAAATAGGGAACAGTGAAAAAGACAGACTGGCAGAGTGGCTCAGCAAGGTCCCGGGAGAGCACTGGATTGGGGGATCCCTACAGTGCAAAAGGGACCTCAGGGTAGCTCGCTGACACTAGCCACGGCACACAGGCCTCAGCTCTCCTTGCTCCAATTCCAGGTTCAGCAAGCGTCCTTCTGATTACATTTATTTTCTTTTTCTTTTCTTTTCTTTTCTTTTTTTTTGAGACAGAGTCTCACTCTGTCAGCCAGACTGGAGTGCAGTGGTGAGATCTTGGCTCACTGCTACCTCTGCCTCCCGGGCTCTGGCCATCCTCTTACCTCAGCCTCCGGAGTACCTGGGATTACAGGCATGGCCACCACACCCGGCTAATCTTTTGTATTTTGGGTAGAGACAGGGTTTTACCATGTTGCCCAGGCTGGTCTCGAATTCCTGACTTCAAGTGATCTGCCCGCCTCAGCCTCCCAAAGTGCTGGGATTACAGGCATGAGCCACCACACCCAGCTCTGATTACATTTCTGACAACATATTGGCTTTCTCACATAGCAGTTTGGAGAGTGTTTTTAGTGGTTATTGTTATTTTGTAATAAATGGGGGAAAAATCAATTGAATGACACAAGATTTCTAATATGTTCAACAAGATAAGTTCTGTGATCAGACAACTTCTTTAGAGAAAAAGGGAGAAAAGTTGACAAAAATGAAGGCGGTTTTAGTTATTCCATAATAGGCCAATTGACTAACAGAGGTATTTAAATACTTTTAAAAATTCACTTTTACAACCATATTTTAAAGTATTGCCCAAATTTCCTTTTTTCTTTTTTTTTTTTTTTTTTGAGACAGAGTCTCACTCTGTTGCCCAGGCTGGAGTGCAGTGGCGCAATCTCAGGTCAATGCAGCCTCTGCCTCCTGGGCTTAAGCGATTCTTGTACCTCAGCTTCCCGAGTAGCTGGGATTACAGGGCGTCCACAACCACATCCGGCTAATTTTTGTATTTTTAGTAGAGATGCGATTTCACCATGTTGGCCAGGCTGGTCTCGAACTCCTGCCCTCAAGTGATCTGCCTGCCTCTGTCTCCCAAAGTGCCAGGATTCCAGGCATGAGCCACCACACCTGGCCCTAACGTGCTGCCCAATTTTCTAACTAAAGGTCCAAGATCAGAATGTCCAAGTCACTCTACCACATGGGGCAGCCTTTCAATCCCCTGCACCTTTGAGACATTGATGGCTTGCTATGTAGGCAGGTAGCAAGAACTACCTCTGGGCAGTTCTGCCAGAGACCATCACAGAGACCATTCACCCCAGTGGTGAGGCTCTGGCATGCTGGAGGTGGGTGAATCTGGGTTTGGCAGTAGTTCTATGACCTACATAGTTCTATGACCTTGGACAAGTTATTTCATCTTTCTGAGCCTCTTTTCTGATCTATAAAATGTAGAAAATGGTAGGACCTGCATAAAAATATAAATCCTATTAATAACATCAGACTACAAGCAACAGATCATTCCGCATCATCCAGCACATAGTGTGGCCTCAACAAATACAGTTAATATCACCTCACCTCTAAAATGATAGATTTCATCAAAGATACACCGCGGGGTCCAATTATTTTGCTATTTTAAAAAAGGCTAAAACGCATGAAGAAAAGTGTATAGCCACTAAAATGGAAAAATGCCAAACAAGTAGAGAATGGTATTAAATCACAGAAATTATTTTTAACTACATAAGCATTTGCAGTCTATCCCTTGCACGAAAGCAGTTGATAAAACGGATCCAATAAAGATAAGTGAATGAACGATTCAAAGAAAATACTGTTAGTTTCTCGGAGTCTCTTGATGGCGTGGGTGTTGTTTTGTTTTGCTTAAGTAAAAATGTAATGTGGATAAAACTATTTTTACAGTTGTTAAAAATATCAGAGGAAATGTTTTGAGGGAGATTTTCATTACTCTAGTCAACCGGAAGCCCAGATAAACATAACTGTGTATTTAAAAACAGAAGCAGAAAACGACAGCACACCACCTAGACAGGAACATTGAGTCTGATAAAGCTGGGAGTCTGGCTGAGCAGTTTCAGTGGAATAAACCCGCATAGTTAGAAGGTGCAAAGAAACTGGTCCTCCAGAGCTCTGAAGGTTGCACTTTCTCTCTTCCTGCCTCTTCCTTGAATGCGTTAATTGTTCCAGGTCTGTTTTGCTCCTGTGGAAAGTTTCATAACCCAAAGTGTCTACAACAAAGGTTAAAACAAGCAAAGTAAGCAAATAAAATTACTAAGCTGGCCTGGAAAATCGGGACCGTGTTGTCATCTTTGCCATAAGATGCATCCACAGCTCTGGCCCTATCTATTTTCCCTATAACCAGCTTTCAACCACTGACACCTGTTCCTTCTATGTTTGTAGCCAAAAAAAAAGTCATACGCCCAAGTCTGATTTTCCTCTGACCCTTATTTTAGTTTTTAGCTCTTTGTGCCCTCAGAGACCTGTCATTTACATCAATGTTTTTGTTCTCTGTGACAAGAAGCTCTGGGGAACCTTTCACACCTTCTTCACTTTACATTTGCCTGTCATAGAAGACAGAAAGAAAGGAATACAAAACTGTCTCTGTGCTTGGTTCGGAAACAAGAGAGTAGGAGGGAGCCGTGAGCCAATATGATTATGAAATCAGCTGAGGGAAAGATCAGCATGTCTGGAAGCAACAGGTGCGGGGCAGGGGAGGGGAGGCTGGCGGGCCCATCCTGGGGGCCCTTCCGAAGGAAAGGAAAGAAGAAACACGGAATAAAAGAGAATCGGCACAGACAGGATTTCAGTATGAGCCCTCATCCTTCAACGCCTGTTAGGCTTCTCCTGCCTTCTTTGCTGTTTTCACCTTTGATTTTAGAATCATTTTAGATATTACAATTGTGAAAAATAGTACAGAGAATTCGCATACTCTTCACCCAAATGATCATCTTAGGGGATATCATAACCCTAGAACAGTACAACGATCAAAACCAAGAAACTGACGTTGGTATAATGTTATTAACTAAACTGCATACATTATCCGCATTTCCCCAGTTTTCCCATAAATGCCTTAGTTCAGACCCAGGATCCGACCAAGGGCACCCTCGTGTTTACTTGTTAGTAATGACTCACTTTTGTCTCCCCACATCTGGGATAGCTTAGCCGTCTTGGCGTTGTTTTGTATGATCCTGACACTTTTGAAGAGTACTGGTCAAGTATTTTGTAAAATGTCCCTCAATCAGTGTTCGTCTAATGTTTTCTCAGGGCTATACTGGGGTTACGGATTTGGGGGAAGATTACCGCACAGGTGAAGTGCCATCCTATTGTATTATATCGGGGATCATGATCTCAACACAACAGGGAATGCTAACCTTGGTCACTTGGTTAAGGTGGTGTCTGTCAGTTTCTCCACTCAATCTGTCCTATTTGTCCCTTCATCCTGCCTTCCTTTAACCTGACCACCACCCTGCATCCCAGCCTGCTCTCCCAGGCCCTGGACTGCAGGCGCAGAAACGCCTGTCCTGTCGGAACTCTCAAAGCGCTTTCCTGTGAAGCTGTCCCGTGTGTGGTGGACAGGATTCTCAACAGGGCATCTCAGGCACCTTAAGGGTTAAACAGGCTTCTGTTTAGAATCACAGGACCGTCCTCCAGAGCCTGTACCACACAGGGGAAGGAACAGGCCTGCATTACTGATGTTGAAATAAAATCATCTGGAAGTATTTTCATTTGAAGCTGGCTTTCAGACACAGAGGCAAAACACACTAACAAAAGTAATCTGGGGCATATGGTATTCCTTTCAGTCATAGGCATTTTTAATTTAAATCCCCTAATCATTTATATCTTGGTTTTCAGTTTATTGTGAAGCCAAATCTCTTCTTTCTCTCCAAAGAATAAACTCCCTGCCTAAAAGAAGTGAATTATCCTTGCTTGAAAAAAAGGCAAAGTGCAGCTCATCCGTACTAGACAGATCATCTTGCTATAAGTGCTACCTAAACACAAGCTTTTGTTGTTGCTGTAGTTTCTTTTTTAAATTGAGACTGCAAATATGCTCTATCATGATGAGGTTTTTCAAAGTTCTCCCTTTAGGGGTTCCTTCCTGACTCCTCCTCCCACTAGGTGGCGCTACACATCACATTCAAAGCGGGCTGTTCGAGTCGGTGAATAGTTTGTGTGGAAACCTTTGCAAGAATGTCTCTCGAACTCCCGATGGCAAGTACTAAACTCCATTGTTAATTAAACACTTCCCCTGTCTCTTTTCACATTTATTGTCATCAGACAACTGAAACAGGCCAGTTCTGAATTTCTGTAATACAGTCGGGCAATCTCAGGATAAATGTAAGTTTTTAGGGGCATGAAGAATCATGACCACATAGTAAGGCAAAAATTCAGGAGTTACATCACGAAGGCAAGAAACTGGGGAAAGGCTTCCATTCACTAACTCAGCATTGCCTGGAATATGATCTCAATAGTGCCCCCCAAATTCTTCCCTACTCAGGATGTCCAATACTGCTCAGAAGTTCCCCAACTACTTAATAACATTCCTCTCATAAATTCAATTTCTAAATTTTGGCTTCACAACAGTTTATTTATTCACTATATAAATATCCCCCAGAGAGATTTTTAAACTGTATCAAATTAGCAAAAGTTTTAAAGTGCTGACAAGCATTTTTAAGACATCCTTACAAAATGCAAAGATGAGGGAGTACAATTTCCTCTGATTACATATTAGAGGCACATATTTAATAAGAAACATTATGTTCACAATTGCAACTCATCACTTAAGCAGAACAAATTTTCTAAAAGCTTGGAGTTTAATATCATTAGGAAACCCATACCAAGAAACGATGCTCTTTTTCAGCCAAGTTACTATCACTTGGTGGAGGAAGATTTCCCCCTAAGGAAACGAGCTAAGAATATCAAGTTCCCGACTGGGCCCAGCAATTTGACTGATGGCAATTGCAATTTGCAATTGTTCAACTGTGTCCCGGAGAGATACGAGGCCTTTTGTTGTTGTTGTTGTTGTTGTTGTTGTTGTTGTTGTTCATATCAGAGAGTTTTGTTTGTTCTGCAACACTCTTCTCATGAAGTAAGCATCTGGTCTATGTGAGGTTAGCCCCTATTGTCATTAATTACCCAGGCTTATTTCATTCCCATGACCCTGCCAAAATACAGATTTGGCACTTATTCTTTCCTGGCCAATCAACAGACTTATTTAAAGGAGACAAATATTTTGGCCAGGGTATTTTCTTTTTAAAGAGTAGTCAGGAGATTATAACGTAGTGGTGGATTTTCATGGAAGTCTGTGAATTTCACATAAAGTATAAGAGCATATTATAAATCTCATCCCTGTAAAGGAATATCCATTCACACAAGGCATTCCAGTCCAAGCTCTACCAAGTGTTTCTGGTGTTGTTTAATGCCCGGACTATGATCTCAATAGTGTCCCCAAACTGTTCCCTACTCAGGATGTCCAATATTGCTCAGAAATTCCCCAACTACTTAGTAACTTTCCTCTTATAAATTCCATCATTGTCCCTGCCTTCTCAGTGTCTGCTCCTGCATGTGTGAGGGTGTGCGCGTGCGCGCACGTGCGCGCGCGCACGCACACACACACACACACACACACAGAGGAACTAGGCTGATCAACTTGCATTTCTGGTTGTCTATTGGGGATTAGCCCAGAGTTCAGACATTTAGCAAACTAGATGACAGTATTTTGGGTCCCCAACCTGTGACCAGGTGGGGAATGTCTAGGTACTGAGAACTTCTATAGACAAGTACGCTAGACTCAGAGTCCAAAGTAACATCTCACTCTCTTCCTAGCCCTCATCTATTCCCAATGTTCTTTCCTCTGCCCTAAGGACAGAGCGCCCTTGGCCATCAGTCCACATGACCTTGCATGGGTGGCCAGACTGCAGCTTCGTGGCTCGGATTTCATTTCAAACTCTTCACACAGAAGGGGCTTGCACAGTACAGGAGGGTGGGAAACTGCTCATGGAGGGACTTTGCAGCTGCTCCCAGCTGCCACGAAATGCCAATTTCTCCTCCTAGGAATCGAAAGGGCCTCTGCTCAGTATGCCTCTCTAATGGACTTGAAAAACGGGGCCATGATCGTTCGAGGCCAGAAAATTTCAAATTTGGATGAAGTCAGGGGAGCACTAGCTCCTAAACTGTGAGCTGGACAATCTTTGATCTTCCTGTGCGCTCTAGAATAAAATGATTCTAGTGATATCCTTCTCTGCTGAAATTGTCCAGACTTGCTAAAGAAAAGAAACTGAAATATAAGAAATAGACATGCTAGTGTAAGAGACTGGATAATAAATATTTCCTACCTTGTACCAAAATAATAGACTGAAATATGATTGAATCTAAACATTTATATACATACATATGTATGTGTATGTGTACACACATATTTAACTACTTTATTAATAAGTATCTTTTAGCTTACAGAAAAAAAGAGACATACCTTTTAGTTGGTGCAGACAGAAAGAAGCAGAAGAGAGCCTCCTTATTAAATTCTAAGCTCGCCTGCTCTTGAACTACAGTAGAGGTATTCGGTCCTGACTTCCAGCAAAGATCTCAATGTTTTGAAGCTAAGGAAACTTTTTCCTTTCCTTTATGAAGCCACCATACATACAAGAGAAATGGACACTATTCATTGCAAGGGACTGCTTTACCGTGACATGTGAGCCACAGACATTTGTTTTAGTGATATCATGTCTGCTAAATTAAGTAATGAGGAGTGTTTTTTTTTAAACTCCATCAGGGTCGACTTTCTCAGCATATAAAAATTTGCCTTTGTTTTATTTATTTTAGAGAAAGTCTATTAGGACATTTAAATTAGTGAGAATAATTTTCTTTCTAGAGATTTTGAATACTAAATATTTTCTTTATCTTTACTACAAATGTGTTCAAATGAAGGAAGTGTTTATTACTTCACTCTTGGAAAAAACTTCATAAAGTATTTTATTTTCTTCCCAGTTAGAGTAATTGACTGAAAAAGTTCAGCAACTCACAAACTCATTCTCCAAGACACTTTCTTCAAACTTGCTAATTGCAGCAGATTTGTCCCTTTGTGAGGACAGTAGGTGGCACTGCCACCACAAACTATCATGGCTAACTGAGTGATTTCACTGGGCAAAAAAAGGCTAGACCTTTTAGGATTCTCCCGTGTCAATGTACACCTAAAAATAATTATATAGGTTTTTCTCTTCCATAATTCACTGCTGGGTGCAAATATCTGGAATTTATTTCTGTTCGTGTGTGTGTCTGTGATAGTGTGGTCATAAGTGTGTGGTACAAATCCTGTATTGCAAAGTTTGGGCTGACTCATGCAGGTCTAACTGAATCCCCTGTTCTAAACTATTAGCTAAATATAAGTAGCTAAAATGCACTTAATATTTAAGTGGCATTCTGGGTGGGAGATTTTTTTTTCATAGACGAGCCTTCAGTCTTGCTCACAAACATCAAACTCCAAGTTCAGAGCCAAGATGAAAGAGAACTGTGGGGAAATTTCATTAAATAATCACATAATCCAGGCTCCATAGGTTGGATTTTTTTTAAATAAGTTTCCTATGTAATTGAGTTAAACGTAAATTTATGCATCCAATAAAAAACCACTGCAAATGGGAAAACAAAGACATTGCTCCAACACTTAGAAAATTAAATTCACCAAACCGTGAAGTCTACTGTGCAGTTATTTTTGTAACCACCATAAATTGCTTTACAAAACTCTTCTGCTGCAGTAAACAATCCAAGAAGAGATTTACTTTATAGCATGCATTCAGTTTCCAAAGGAAAGAGTGGCCTACAAGTTTATGACTTTTTTTTTTCTTTCTTTTTTTTAAAAAAATACTTGTGTTTCTAGTTACCTTGAAACCTTCCTCCCCTTACAGGAGCTCAGAAAGGTCCACGGAAAATAAGATCCAGGTCTGCAGATACACTGTGCCCTCAAATACTCATTTCTGGAATAAGAAGAAACAATCCTACTTTGTGGAAATAAAGTTTATATGGCAAAAGGAAAATAAAGGGTTTTAGTACTAAATATTTCACCATATTTAATAGCACCTCAGAGCCCAACGTAGTGTTAGATGTTTCAGACAGGCAGCTTGAAATGTGTTCGCTTACAGCATGGTACGAGGCCGAATTCAATGCAAACTGCTATAGATAAGAGTTTTAGGGGTCTTTAATCACTTCTTTCTCGTGTCCTTGATGGAAAAAACAGAGCTGCCTTTGTGCTAAAAAGAAGGACCTGTTGTTTCCAGATTCAACAGGTCATTTTTATAAGAACTTCCCAGAGGATACAACATAAATGACAGAAACACAAGGGGATATTTTAAGTGGCTGACGATTTTAAATGATATATCATCTATATTAAGGGAAGGTTGTTTGTTTTTTCTTTCCAACAAATGGAAAGTTACTGTTTTAAAAGTGTTTAATGTTCAAATTCTATTTTTAGGGCCAAATCTTTTCTCTCTGAGTGGATTTACTGTAAATTCGGCTCCTGAAATCAATCTGAGAGTGCAATTGGCCCCTCAAGTAAATAAACTTGTCAAATCATATCCATTTCTGTGTTGGGGATGAATGATTAATTTAATGGGCTTTTTGAAAATACCTGAATTGTGTTGTAATTTTTGTAACATTGTTTCAGTTAAAATAACAAAGAGAATGCATCTTTTATGAACTAGATAAACTTTATAAAATGGAGAATTCTAGCAACATAATTTTTACTGGTACTTTGAAGAAAGAAAAAAAAAGCCAATATATTATGGCAAACAAAATCCAGGCGACACTAGCTTTATTAGAATCTGGCTGATTTTATTATTAAAGGTGGTCTGAATTTGAAGAGACTGGCAAATTTAAGACTAAGATCTAAGCCAGACTTATTTCCTAAACTGTATTGGCAAAGTTGTGCCAATGTATTTTTCTCTCTTTTGTCTTCTTCTTTTAATTGGCTACCTTATTTGTAAAGAGGATTGAAGATCTTTAGAAAAGTTTCTGTCAGTCAAAAGTTACTTTTCCCTGCAAATATCAAAAGCACTTTACAAAACTCATTCCTTGCCCTCAAACAAAAGTTATTGCCAAGCGTCCTTTAAAATACAGTGCCTGGTTGCTTTCCCTTGCTCAGACAGACATATATTTTCCAAACTACCCAGATTCTCTGGTTCTTGACACTTTTACTAAGTCTCTATATTACTTCCCACCTAGGACAACTATCTGGCAAAAGGTCAAGGTAAATAAATACCTGATGGTAAAGACTGTCTTAACCACAAAGAACTTTCCAAAAGATAAAGAATGAAAACGGGCTTCCTTGGGAAGGAGAAGGCAATCTATTAATTGTTGAACAGGTTTCTAATTTAGAAGAGACTTTTTTTTTCCTTTAGTTAAATACATGAATACTTTCGCAGAGCAGGAGAAAGAGACCAGACTGGCTATTTGCTGGCAAGGGATTCCCAAGGATGAAAATTATGAAGGCCAGAATTTCCCTCCCACTCTCTCCTTCAACATCCACTTCCCAGGAAGGAGAAGGCGGAGAGGGAAGAAAGACCCTTGACGACCCTTCGCCTTCTGCATGAAGTGGGGAGGAGGGCGAACTGGGGGTCACCGAGGGCTCCTCCACGTCTTTCCCAGCCCAGGACCCCCGGATCCTTCAGCCCCAGCCCGGGCCCGCCCCGCTCACCGGTACCAGGCGAGGCCCTTGTCGTAGCTGCGGTCGAAGAAGTGGGGCTCGGCGCCCACGGCGCGCACGTCGGGGTGCACGCGCAGGAACTCCAGCAGCGCCCGCGTGCCGCCCTTCTTCACTCCGATGATGATGGCCTGCGGCAGCTGCTTGCTGCCTTCGTCCAGGAGCAGCGCCAGGGTCCCCGGCAGGGCCTCGGCCACGGTGCTTCCGGCCCCGGAGCCGCCCGGACCCCCTGCCAGGCTAGGGGACTCCTCTTCCCAGGCCGCCTCCTCGCCGTCGTCGCGGGGCGCGGGCGGCCGGCGCCTCCGCCACTGCGGCAGTTGCAGGAGGCGCTTTCTCTGTGCCGCCGCCGGCCACACCGCCAGCTCCCTCGGGCCTCCGGCCAGGACGCCGCCACCAGGGGCCCCCGCCTCCTCGCCGCCGCCGGACAGCCCCACGACGGGGCCGGACAGGGTCTGGCAGCGCTCGGCCAGGCAGTAGAAGACGTAAAGGGACGTGAGCAGGGAGCAGAGCATCAGCAAGAACTTCCGGAAGATGCTGCGGGACAGCGGCTCGGCCGAGGTGGAGAGGGCACCGGCCGGGCCCGGAGGGGCCATCCTAGCCGGAGGCGACGTCGGGCAACGCGCCGGCCATGCTAGGCCTGGACCCCGACAGGTGCCAGAGCATCCCCCCGGCGGGCCAGCGCGCTGGACGGAGGCCACGTCGCCGTGCGCCCCCGTGGCCGTGCGAACTGTCCCGGGAGGCAGCGGCCGGGGCTCCGCGGGGAAACGGAATCCCGGGGGCCCCGCGCAGGATCCCTGCCTCCAGTCGAGGGGGCGGGAAGAGGAACGCGGGTCCGTGCTTAAGAAACCATCGTCTTAGACTCGCCCAAGTCCTGAGCTTGGGGCAGCCTTGGCCCCTCGGTTCCCCGCAAGAGTCGCTGGAATCGGGGTCTTGGCAGCGGTGTCGAAGGCGTGCGTCTCAGCCCTGGCCCCGAGAGACTTCTCGGCGCGGATCTCCGCTCAGCGATCCTGCATCACTGGTTCGGTCCCCGTGAGGGCACGCGCGGCTGCCGGGCCTCTGCGCTCCGTGCGCTCCAGACAGTGGCAAGCGACAGTGACCTCCAGCCCCGGCTTTTTCTGGTCCCCTTGCCCGCCTGGGCGCGTTCTCTCCGCCCGAGTTCAGGTTCTCTCGGCCAAGGAGCGAGGTCCCCCCGAGTCCTTCTGCCCGAGCGGGAGACAGGAGGCCCGTGCAGAGCCGTCCACCCCTCTCCGTAGCGCCGGGTTGCTCCAAACTGCTCTTGAACCCCACCTGTGAGCCGCGTGGCTGGGCTGGGCTGGGCTGCGCGGGACCTGTCAGCGGCCCCCGCCACTGTGCTCGCAGGCGCTCACCGGCTGCCTCCTGGGCCGCCGCTGCCGCCGCCACACGTGGGACGCCGAGGGCAGCAAACTTGCTGGTGACGTCAACGGCCCGGGCCGGACCAGCCCCCGGACGAGCGCAGCGGGGCGCGGACCAGCGGCCAGGCGGGGCCAGACGGGCGGGGTGGGATGGAGAAAAGGTGGCGCGGGCTCCGCAGCAGCCGCCCAATGGCACTGGAGAGGGCGGGGGCGGCAGGGGCGACGCCCCTTCCCCAGTGTCCCCCATTCCTCCCCGCGGCTTCGCCCCCTTCCAGTGGATCCGGTGTCTGCGGCGGCTCCGGGGTTGCCTGAGTGACAGCAAAGGCCGGCCGGATCTCTGGGGGCCTGACTTCCACCCAAGAAGCCACTAGCTTGGTGAGGGGCTCCAGAGCTCTCCACCGCAGCTCAGCCCTCCGCAGCCCTGACCCTCTCCAGGTTCCCCGCGCTCTGCTCGCCTCTCGGCACTGTTGCCCTATCCTTCCCCATCCCACCGCTTTCCATCGCCTGGAACCTACCCCTCGTCCCCTTGGAAGTTTTGTTTGCAGCAGTTCCCAGTACTGCGCTGCACGCCACGCCCCCGTTTGTCTGGAGCAAACCGAATTCCTCTGCAGCAGCTTGGACTTCTACCTACTCAACTGTCTGCTGCGGGTCTTGGAGCAAAGCTCTTTCTCCCATCAGTTTGTTCTTTGTTTGTTTGTTTTCTTTTCTTCTTTTGATTGTTTTCCCTTGGATTTGTATAAGATGATACAGTCCTTCAGGGCCTAGAAAGGAACAACCTCTTACGAAAAAAAAAATGCATAAATCAAAGGCAAAATTAAAATTAAAAAAAAATTCAACTCCGATTCCAAGTCCCTATGCCCAATTTTTAATGTAGTGTATATTTCCTTAATGTTTGTGCTTGTGTGTGTGTGTGTGTGCGCGCGCGCGCGCATGCACTCTCGCAAAGGGGTTAAGTGTCCTTTCATAAACTGCGGTTTCCTCTTTCCCTTGCCTCCCCTGACCCTATATCCTCTTCGTGCGCTCCCCGGAGAGCAGGTCAGGAAGGGATACAAACCGCCTTGCTGTCTAATGGAGGGAGGTGGCCCGTGGAAGCTGCATGAGGTGGTTTTTTGTTCCAATCCTATTTGTTCCTTACTTTTTGGCTTCCTTGCCTCCACGGGATGCCTCACCATGTGGGCGGTAGCTTGGGAGCTTCTTACCAGCCCCTGCAAGCTGTGGAGGCAGCTTTCTGGGACCTCTGCGGGTGCTAACAAGGGCCCACCGCAGGCTCAAGGTCCACGGTGCAGGAAACTTACCAGGCATTTCTGCGTCCCCATGCAGGAACTTCGCAGCCTTTCTGTGCTCTATTTGACCACGGAAGTGGAAGTCAGCTTCCACTTTTTCAGCTTCCAAGGGGGACCTAGTGGTTCTAACTCTGGGCTTGCATGGATCCATGAATTTGTGCCCTGCTAGATAAATACTCACTGCTGGATGTGGTTTATGGTTTTATGTTTATGAACTACCAATCCCAACTGATTCGACAACCAGTGAAGAGCTTTTTAGATTCTGATGCCATAAAGCGCTGGGCGTTTACGAGGATGGACAAGCCCTGCCAAGCTGTAATGTCCTTTTGTGTTCTAAAATTGGATATTGACAAACCAGTTGAGATCTAATGCTAACTTAAACTTTCCTGTGTTTTCACATTTTTTCCCTAAGTACTTCAGTCAGATTTGCAGAAGGAAGACAACAAAACAAAGACCATTTTTAAGTTGTTTTGAAGGCATGCAGTCCCGTGAATGCTTATAAACATGCCCCAGTTTCCTGGACTGGAAAATGATGGACTCGAAGTTCCCTTCTAGCTCCAACATGACATCATAGCATGTGTTTAGTCTTTCACTTTCTGAGCACAGGTCTTTCCTTTACGTGGGTATTAAAGGTGCTCGATGTAGGAAACATGGTTCTCACGATCACTTGCATGACATGTAGGGCAGCTCTGCATTTTAGAAGCAAAATGTGAGCCACAAATAAAAGCTGCATGGATAATTTTTAATTTTTAGTAATTTTTTTCTGTGTTTTTTGAAATGGGGTCTCACTGTCACCCAGGCTGGAGTGTAATGGCACAATCTTGGCTCACTGCAACCTCTGCCTCCCGGGCTCAAGTGATCTTCCCACCTTAGCCTCCTGAGTAGCTGGGACTACAGGCATGTGCCACTACACCTAGCTAATTTTTTGTTGTTGTTTTTTGTAGAGATGGGGTTTTGCCATGTTGCCCAGGCTAATTTCTGGTAAATATTAGCACCTTACAAAAGGTTGAAAAAGAAGCAGAGAAAGTTATCTTTTCATAATATATCCCATACATCCAAAAATGTGACTATAACATGTAGTCAATATAAAAATGATTGAAGTCATGTATGTTCTTTCTTTTCATACTAAGTCTTTGGAATCCAGTGTGAATGTTACACTTCTGCACATCTCAGTTGGGACTAGCCGCATTTCAAATGCTCAATACCGCTAGGTGGCTGGTGGTTACCCTAGTAAGACAGCACAAATGGGGATGTTGTTTTGGTGGGAGGGGTGAATCTGTCAGGGTCTTAACAGGAATCAGACAGCACATTCAAATTAGGATAATGCATGGAGGGTTTATTTACAAAAGATCTGTTTATAAAGGACTAGAAAAGACAGCAACCCTAAGCTAGTAGCACTGGCGCTGTCACTACCCTTATGTCTGAAAGAATGAGGGAAAGGAAGGGCTACCAAAACCAGGAGGGAAAAAGTCCATAGAAGAGGCCCTTGAGAGTGGCATCAAGCTTTCGTGGTGACACACAGCCTGTCCAAGGCACCTCTTAGGAAAGGAATCAGGGAAAGAAATGTTCTTGATAAGACAATAGGGGATAGGTATGTGGCATTATGTTTAATCGTGATGAAAATCAAGAAGGGTGATTACAGTCTCATCATAAAATTAGGTACAGTCACGCTACATAGCCTTTTAGAACATGTCTTCTTTCATCCACTTAGATGCTTACATTAGAATGGAAACAAGTTGGAGCTGTTGATTATTATGGTTCTTTAATGGGGAAATAAATGCCTACCAAAATACCAAAGAGCGCAATAGACTTTGATGCACAGCTTCTTCTTGTTGTTCCCTTTCTCTTTGTTATTCCGTGTTTATTAGTCAAGGTTCTCCAGAGAGATAGAAGTAATAGGATATATGGATATAGATAGACATCAATATAGATAGATGGATTAGAGACAGATGATAGAGATAGAGAGATGAGAGGTGATTTACTAGGGAATTGGCTCACATGATTATGGAGGCTGAGAAGTCCCACGACAAGCCATTTGCAAGCTGCGGACCCTGAATGCTGGTAGTGTAGTTCAGTCCAAGTCTGAAAGCCTCAGAGCCCAGAAAGCCAATGGTGTAAGTTCTGAGAACCAGAGGTCCACTGGTGTAAGCCTTGGAGTCCAAAAGCGAGACAGCCTGGAGTTCCGATGCCCAGTAACATGAGAAGGGGAATGTATCCCAGCTCCAGGAGGTAGATAAAGATACCTTTGGCCGGTCTCAGTGGCTCATGCCCGTAATCCCAACACTTTGGGAGGCCGAGGTAGGCAGATTGCCTGACGTCAGGAGTTCAAGACCAGCCTGGCCAACATGATGAAACCCCGTCTCTACTAAAAATACAAAAATTAGCCAGGCATGGTGGTGGGTGTCTGTGATCCCAACTACTGAGGAGGCTGAGGTAGGAGAATCGCTTGAACCCAGGAGGCGGAGGTTGCAGTGAGCCAAGATTGCACCACTGCACTCCAGCCTGGGTGACAGATTGAGACTCCATCTGAAAAAAAAAAAAAAAAAGACACATTCGCCTTCCCTCTGTTTTTGTTCTCTCTAGGCCCCCCAGCCAGTTGGATAGTGCCTGCCCACACTGAGGGTGGATCTTTCCAACCTAGTCCACTCAGACTCACATGCTAATCTCCTCTGAAAACATCCTTACAGAAAGAACCCAAAATAATGCCTTCTCTAGGTATTCCTCAGTCCAGTCAAGTTAACACCTAAAATTAATTATCACATCATGTTAAAGCATGCTTTCAAAACCCTTGAAAGCAATAAGGCTCTGCCTTGGAAAAAGCTCCAGGTTTATCTTGCTATCACAGAAGCTGGTCTTATGCTTTGTGGTGAAATGGGTGAGGTCTGTGTTCAGTGACTTTCAGCTTCCCTCTCTGTACCCTTCTGGCTTCCTTACTGTGATGCCTGCTCTCGCAATGCCACCCAGGGTCCTCTGAAGCCTCCCACCTTCAATCCCTTCCCAGGCCTGGATCTTATAAACCTGTTATTCTACCATACAAGCATTGCTTACCATCTCTCATGCCCTACCACAGAGGTTTAACATTGTAAAGTAAGTAATATTTTTAAAGAGGACTCACTCCCACTGACCCATATATTAATAGTTTATACTCGTTCAGAAAACTTAATATGCATTAATATATAACAAATAAAATAATTACATCCATATGCACATCCACCTCTTTCTCTTCCTCTCTGAGAAAGAGGTGGATGTAGATATATGAGAGAGATAGATTGACAGATTGATCAACAGACAGAAATACAGATGCTTTTTAAAAAAATGCTAAAAGTTTCTAGTAGCGTGGAGAATGTGGAGATCACCCTTTGGCCACCTGTAATAATGTGCATAATTGATGTGCATGAACTCATGGATAGTTCTGCTCCAAGAATTTAGAGTGCTTCACCGAAGATTTTTTACCTCCCCTTTCCCCAAACACCCACATATCTGAGAAACAACCCTTACAGCTCTCCAGAGCCCTGCTCCTTTCCTATCTGTCTCTCAGTCACATCCCTGCCTCCATCGCCTCCCAGGCTACCACACACCAGCCAAACCAACACAGAAGCCAATGAGCTCAGGAGCCCATTGATGTGACCTATATCGAGGTCAGGATATAGATTAAGGGTAAAAGGCATTCAGAACAGAGTATGTTCCACAAGTGGGGAAGCAGATTTAAGAGCTTATGAGCTTAGTGAGCCAAAACATGAACACACCCCTTAGAATGCAAAATTATATTGTATTCAATAAACTATCAGACTTCATGTTCCACACTCACCAGATTCATTTTCAATTCACAAATTTCACCTGTTTCTTTCTTTCTTTTTTTTTTTTTTTTGGAGGCGGAGTTTCGCTCTTGTTGCCCAGACTGGAGTGCAGTGGCGCGATCTCAGCTCACCGCAACCTCTGCCTCTCAGGTTCAAGCAATTCTCCTGCCTCAGCCTCCTGAGTAGCTGGAATTACAGGCATGCACCACCATGCCTGGCTAATTTTGTGTTTTTAGTAAACACGGGGTTTCTCCATGTTAGTCAGACTGGTCTCGAACTCCCAACCTCAGGTGATCCATCCGCCTCGGCCTCCCAAAGTGCTGGGATTACAGGCGTGAGCCACCGCGCCCAGCTGACCTGTTTCTTTCTGATTTGAGGCACATGGTGTTTCTACCTAGAATGCACCGCTCCCCTACCCCAACCTGTCCTTCAGATATCAGCTGGAAACTCATCTTCAAGGATGTTTTCCTGGTGCATTTCTTGCCCCCGGTTTGATGAGATCTCCTGGTATGGGTTCTCATAGTGCCCAGCACTGTTCCTTACAGACTGTATGAGAGTTTCTTGCTATATAGATGTGTGGTTATGTCTACGCCTCCCCCTTAGACTACAAGCACGCCAAGGGACCCTACATCGTTGCCCATTAATATACCTAGAACATCTAGCTTATTACCTGTTGTAAGGAGATGCCCAGTAAAGATGCGTTGAATGGACTCATGCATCCAGAGGTGGGGCAGGGCCTGAGCACACTGCATAGAAAAGCCAAGACGCCGGGCACAGTGGCTCATGCCTGTAATCCCAGCGCTTGGGGAGGCCTAGGTGGGCAGATCACCTGAGATCAGGAGTTCGAGACCAGCCTGGCCAACATGGAGAAACCCCATCTCTACTAAAAACATAAAAATTTGCGGGTGTGGTGGCATGCGCCTGTAATCACAGTTACTCAGGGGGCAGAGACAGGAGAAACGCTTGAACCTGGTAGGCAGAGGTTGCAGTGAGCCAAGATCGTGCCATTGCACTCCAGCCTGGGCAACAAGAGTGAAACTCTGTCTCAAAGAAGAAAAACAAAAGCCAAGAGACCAGAGAGGACATGGTGTGCTGTGAACAGCTTGTGTTTCAGTGGGAATGAAGTATGTGATTGGCTTAGTGGAGGTACTGAAGGGAGCTAGAAGTAGCAGGAAAATAAGACTAGAGCAGAAATCAAGAGCAGATCTTGAGGATCTTGTACAATTTTCTTGACAGGCTGCACTTTTGTGGGACATCAGTGGAGACTGACAAGGCCACTTTGCATTTCTAGAAAGCTCTCCTACACAGTGTGAAGTCAGGATAGCAGGATTCCAGTTAAGTGACCAGTTCCTATTAGAAGAGAGCAAAAATGACAATCAATTATTAGCTAGAAACTAGAGGGAGATTTGGTGGAGGTGGTAGATTTCGAACTGGGTCTTGAGAAACGTGGGGCAGGTGGGGACTTTGAGTCACAAGGGATAAGCACCACACAAGAGGCAGTCAATCAATATTTGTTGAACGATTAACTATAACCAAATCTTCATTTATCCCTATTTTAGTGTTAAGAAAGTGTTTGGGACCGGGGTCAGTGGCTCACGCCTGTAATTCCAACACTTTGCAAGGCAGGTGGATCATGAAGTCAGGAGTTCAAGATCAGCCTGACCAAGATGGTGAAACCCCGTCTCTACTAAAAATACAAAAATTAGCCAGGCGTAGTGGCAGGCGCCTGTAATCCCAGCTACTCGGGAGTCTGAGACAGGAGAATCGCTTGAACCCTGGAGGCAGAGGTTGCAGTGAGCTGAGATAGCGCCACTGCACTCCAGCCTGGGTGACAGAGTGAGACTCTGTCTCAAAAAAAAAAAAAAAAAAGATGGCTTAGATGTCTATCAGTGGAGGATAGTTAAATATATTCTACAGGGTTTATGCAGTTTTTTTTAAAAAAAAATTCAGTCAATGTATGCTCACTGATAGGAAAAAAAGAAAGTGTTTCTATCCATTAACTTAAAGTTTCCTAGAAGCAGACGTTGGATTTCTGCAGCCTCTGGGGCTTGTCTTAGACTTCTGCATTATGTTGTAGTCTCTGTTTTCTGACCTACCCACTCCTCGTGTTTTCTGTAGGTTACGCCCAATTCCTGGGAACGAAGTTACCAAATGAGAAGTCATGTTCCTTTCATCATAACATTGTCACCCAATATTTTTGCTTCCATCATTCTCGCTCTCAAAACTTGCATCAGGATTTTGCTGTCAGAAACCACCTTGAAGACCAAAAAAAAAGAAAAGAAAAGAAGTACTGAAATCAATAAATTAGTAAGGAACCTTGCAAAATTGTCCCTGTTCACCTGAAAAGGAATGCAGTGAACAAATACCAAACTTAGGGCCACAGTTAGGCTGTGAAGATTATACCCACCTTAACATATATTTTTTGTATTTTTATATTTTTTATGTTATGCTTTATTATTGACAAACGGAAACCATTTGCTTCTCTGAACTTATTTTAATCACATTCCAGGATGTCATTCGCATGGCAGTCATTGCAGATTTGTAATTTATAATGCTAATGTTTTGTCAGATGGCAATAAAATGTTTTTGAAGAAGCAGTACTTGATCTAATTTGCACGGTGGTGTCAAGGGGACTCACACAGGTTCTAGCGCTCTCCTGACAAAATTTGCCCCAGACATGTGCGAGTCCCGGGGAAGAGTGCTTTCTGCTATGTGTGTTGAGAGGCAGATGAGAGTTGGGGAGCGATGGAAGTGAATAGCTCTAATTTTTCTCTCCCCCTCTTCTAATAACAGCACCCAGATTTTCCTCAGGGCAGATACTCTTCCCTGGACTCATATCACAAAATCCCAATAAAGCCAGCCTCACCCTCTGGCTTTAGTTGTCTAAGCAGCCCAGCTTCCTGTCCAGAGGGTTTGGTTTAAAAGATGCAAGTAAATCGAGTCAGGCTCAGAGGTTCAACTCTAGGACTTTGCTGCAACTACCGAAAAAGAAGTGCTCTTCTCCTGGGCTGCTGGACTGGCAGGGTGTAAACCTGAGCTGCTGGTTATCATGTTTTCCTCTCTGATTGAATCAACACAGGAATGCGGAGGCAAGTAAGGGAGAGAGAGATTCCAGGAAACTGAGGCCCTGGATTCATCTCTACCCTGGAGCTTGTAGTTACATGCGCTGATAAATTCTGTTGTTGCTGTTGTCATTTTCAAGATTCATTGGGATGTTAGAATACCAGGTCTCTCTCGATTTCAACAGATGTGGTTTTCTCCTTGTTTTTTTTTTTTCTTGAGACAGGTTCTCACTCTGTCACCCAGGCTGCAGTGTAGTGGTGTCATCTCAGCTCACTGCAGCCTTCGCCTTCTGAGCTAAAGCAATCCTCCTGCCTCAGCCTCCTGAATAGCTGGGACTACGGGCATGCACCACCAGTCCTGGCAAATTTTTGTACTTTTCGTAGAGATAGTGTTTCACCATGCTGCCCAGGCTGGTCTCAAACTCCTGGGCTCAAACGATCCACCCACCTTAGCTTCCCAAAGTGCTGGGATCACAGGCATGAGCCACCATGCCCAGCCTAAATTTGGTTTCCTGTTCTACCCTACAAAATTCCTTGCCTGCCTGACCAGACATTTTCACCGGTGATTTCTTTTTTTCCTTTTTTTTGAGACGGAGTCTTGCTCTGTCACCCAGGCAGGAGTGCAGTGACACGATCCTGGCTCACTGCAAGCTCTGCCTCCTGGGTTCACACCATTCTCCTGCCTCAGCCTCTCAAGTAGCTGGGACACCAGTGATATTTTTAATGACCCCAGCCTGTGCTGTTCCATGCCCACCAGGTGAAACCTACCAGGACGCACCTGCTCTCACCTGTATGACTGCACCTGTTTTCCTGCTCCCAGCACACCAGCCAGACCCGAACTGAGGCCACCTAGCCTGACTCTAGAGAGCCTGCTCAACTGGAGTTAACTATTTCTGACACTTTAAACAGCCATTTTTATTTACTCTAATAGGGGTTTAACACATTACTAAATTATTGACTATAAAACAGGAGTGTTTGCTTTTGAAGTCTAATTGATTATTCTTATATAACAAATATACCCGTTGCTTTGGATTTTATGTGCAACTCATTCCAATATAGTTTTCAAAAGCTTTATTGTTCATGAATGAAAACCATTTGCTTCTCTGAACTTATTTTAATCCCAACAATATTAGGAGATAAAAAGGACTGATTCGGACTTGCTTGGGATAGAAAGCTACCTGTTCCCAAAACCTTGGGTTTACTGAGAGTCAAAGCACATAAAAATAAACAAACAAACAAAAATAGGACCTCAGGACGTTCAGTGCTCAAATTCAAGTGTCTGATTTCTTGTTCTCAATCCCAGGAATAATGAAGTTAGCATTTTAGAAAATTGCTTTGAGGGCTCCATGCTGGATGCGTTGGAAAAACTTGAAGTAGATAACCCAGCGGAGATGCTATAGTTAGGTGCCAGTCATGAAATCATATCAGCCCAAACTATGCTGTCAGCAGAGCGTGCAAATAGAAAAATCTGAACTATCTTCCAAAGAAAGAAGGAGAAAACTCTGTGATGGGGTAGATAAAGCAGGTGAAAGAAAAGCAGAAATCAAAAGCCACTCCAAGTATTGCCATTGAATGGTTCCTTCACAGTTGGCCTTGTGTTTATTTACTGGCTGGTTTCGTCTTCTGTCTTTGCAGTCAGGCATGCTGATGCCCTGCTCCAAATTGACTTGGGGATGTGCCAGGAGGGGTAGCTCTGAGTGGGCAGCAGACAAGAGGGCAAGCAGGGACAGAGGTTGGGTCAAGTCACTTTTAGAATCGAAGCTACAGCTTTGGTCACAAGTCAGCTCTCACTGTAGGACGAAGCAGGCCTGAAATGAAGTCACAGTGACTATTTCAATTGCTGTCTAAACCATATACAATTCTTATTAATCTCATGTTGGGGGCAAAATTCTTTCCTCAGTCTTGGGTGAAATGATGATTAAAAATCTATCAATTGCTAAATTGTGAGTTATTATTGAGAGTGAGTTCAAATAAAATGAGAGAGAGATCACCAAGAATTTCTAAATAAGTGAAATTTAAATAGGCCCTTGTAGAAGTAAGATTTTTGCAGATGAATATAAGCAACGTGGGTGTCCCAGGTTGAGAAACAAAACAAATGAAAATTATTACGAATGGTAAGAATTGCTTTTACCAATATTATGACCAAAACTCTTTGTAGTTTGGACCAGAGGGATGATGAGGAAGGGAGAGGAAACAAGGCTGATATTTACTAAAGTCTGGGTATTACACACAGCACCAGGGTTTTCCTAGCAGGTCTTTCTCTGAGTGGATGCTCAGGTTTTTTTCTTGTCACTTCCAGTATTGAAAGAGGCCAGCATTTCCCCAGGTGTAATCTTTATCCTGAAAAGTGTCCCATAAAAAATTATGCTGTGATGAAATAAATTTGGGAGACCATATCCCCTCTTGAACATTCCTGATAAACATTAGCATATTACAGTCTCTGAGATGATGTTGCAGTAAAGATACTAGTTGAATTCAACATTTTCCAAGCTTTAGGACCACGGGATCTCTTTGTTTATGCCCTATCTGGTAACATTCATTGTTCTGAGGAACACACATCAGCAAACACAATCCTCAGCTTTATAGGGATTGCTATTATCAGGAACCTCAGAGGATGAATGTTTTGTGAACATATTGGGGCCTCAGCTGCATAGGGTGAGGGCCTGGTTTACTTTGAGACCAGGTGGGGGGATATTTCACCAAATATCTGGAATTTTCTTTGTTCTGTTATTTCTCGGAGGGCCCACTTTCCCCAAGGAATAGGGGTTTAACTAAGGTCCTCACAAATGGCAATTTTCATGAATTATTGATTTGGCCAAAAATAATTGAAAAGGTTTATAATTACATAGAGATTGCCTCATGCTTCTTGCTTGTACCCTGAGTAAATTCTTTCCTATTCTGTGATATATGCAAGAAATGGGTACAGGTTTTGAAATATACCTCATTTAAAAATAAATTAGAGTGCAAAAAGGTCAAGTGACATGTCTGAGTAAATTCTTTCCTACTCTGTGATATATGCAAGAAATGGGTGCAGGTTTTGAAATATACTTCATTTAAAAATAAATTAGTGTGCAAAGAGGTCAAGAGACATGTTTGAGTCTCCTGTACAGCATCCAGGTTTTCAAAATTGGATACAATAAAAACAAAGCATCAGAAGAAAGAAAAACTCATAGTTGGAAAATGAGACATATTGAAATAAGTAGCGTATTGCTAAAAGTTGATTCAATGAGGGTGATGCGGTTATTTTATTTGTTCTCTTCTCAATTTGTTTTCTGAAAGTAGAGGACCACACTTTTTTTGTTTTGTTATAATATTGGTACTCCTTTATTTTAAAGGTACCATATGTTTTTCACAGTAGATTAAAAATTAATCTTTAGGTGATCTTTTGAAGGAGGTGGGTGTATATACTAGACCTGAAAAGTAAGAGGAGTTTGAGTTAGTTTTCTTTGTTCCCCATCTCTAGAGGAGGCTTAAAAACATTCCTTGTGTTTCAGGAGAGGGAGGTAAGTTAGGGGGGAAGTGAGAGTGAAATGTTGCTAGTTCCTAAGCAGGAACCATTTCTAAGCCACAAGTCTAGCAGAAGCTGGAGCAAAGACATGGGTCCCGAGATAGCCTGAGGGAATGTGAAAGCAAAGGAGGCCTGTGGGAGGGCCAAGGGAAGGGGTGAGTCTCAAAGAGCCCCAGAGAGTCATGATTGCAGAAAAAAAGAACACATGTGATGTAGCACCTCCAACCACTCTCCAGGGGCCCCTCAAAGCTCCAAAATGGAAAAGGCACAGAAACAACTAAAAAGTAGCCAGGTCTGGAGAAGCCAGGGTCTCTGTAACTGATATAGCTGTGATCACTATGGAGTGGTGACCAAGGGCCCGATGGCCCAGGTATGAATAATGGCAGCCAAAGCCAGATTCCCTATGACGTCTTGGCATTCTCTAAGACCACTCAGGAGACCTGGGGGCAAGATCAGAGGAAATGATAAAGGCTGTGAGGTGGGGGTAGGGGAGAGACCCTGAGATTACCCGGAATGGACCAAGAAAAATGGGCCCTGAAAATGGAAATTCAGTTCAATTTTCAAAAAGCACAAGGAAGTTAATTTTTACATACCTGATTGTCCTACCCAATATTTTGTGTCTGCAACAGTCACTGAAGGAGTTTACTAAATGAATTTACTAATGGGAACCTACAAGGCATACCTTAAAACATCTATCCATGCCACCTTTTTCAATAAATGATTTTTTTTCTTTTTAGTTCTAATTATTTTCTACACACTATAGATTTTTGAGTTATATGATTAAACATTCAGAGTGAAAGATTAATTACTGGTAGTTTTATGCGTATTTACTTAATCAGAATTAAATACATGTTTAAAGTATGGATGGTTCAATCTCCTGCAGTCTAAACAGCTCTTATTTAATTAAGTTAATAAATATTTACAGAGCTTTTAAGAATTGCTATACTTTCAAGTCAGGGATCTCTTCTACACTCATTGCCAAAATAATCTCCTCTTTATTTCTGGAATACCTAGTGGAGACAGGGACACATCATACACAAGTATATAGACACACATTAATATGAATAGCTTTATATTTACTGCAAGAAGTTTGAAATGATTGTTCTCTTAGGACCCATCTCATTTCTCCTGCTAGTAATTGATTTTTTTTAAGTAGAAAAAAAATGACGAATACAGCTGAGCGTGAATATTAACTGGAATTAGAATAATCATTGCAGGTGCCCCTCAGGTTATTTAATATTCCACTTAAGCAAATTTTACCTTGAGCAGGTTAGTTCACAAAGCACATAAACCCCCTGGAGACGGTAGAAAATAAGTGAAATTTTAGAGATGATGGAAAATATTGCATTATCTGCAAAATCACAGAAGGCTTGGTGCACAGTTGGGTAACTGAAAACGAAGTAGACAGTGGCTACCAAGAAGAGAACTTTTATTTTCTGTGTCCCATGCGGTTTTTATTCCAGGTCAGATATGGGCTCAGGCTCTTACAGTACTATTTGCAACACTCTTCCCTTTACTGCTTCATCCTCCATTGCATTTTTGCCATTGGAGACAAAAATCTAAATGATGTCAACCCCAAAGCATTAATGTCCATCTCCTCTCTTGCCTTGTCTAATAGTTCTTTTCAAATTGTACTGAAACTTCTGGGACAGAATGATTGCATCAATTTTTTTTTAAATGAAAACACATATAGAACAACAGTTAAATAAATGTACATTTTTAGTTATTATTTTCTGTACAGTAATATAGCTTTTCCAGGCATATTGTTAAGCAATTAAAGTGAAAGATTAAGTACTGTATTCATTTCCTAGAACTGCTGTAATGAATTACCAGAAACTAGGTGTGTTAAAACAATTGAAATTTATTTTCTCTTAGAGCTGCAGACTAAAAGTCAAAATCAAGGTGTTGACAGGGCATGCTCCCTCTGAAAGCTCTAGGGAAGGATGTTTCCTTACCTGTTCCTTACTTCCTAGCTTCTAGTGCCTGCAAGCATCCCTTGATGTTCCTGCCTGTAGTTGTGTTACTTCAATTTCTGCATATGATCATCTTCCCTGTCTGTGTGTCTGTGTCCCTTCTATTAAGGATACAGGTGATTGGATTTAGGGCCCGCCCTAATCCAGTATGACCTCATCTTAATTTAAATCTTAATTTGCAAAGATTCTTTCCAAATAAAGTCACATTCATAGGTACTGAGGGCTGGGACTTAAAGGTATCTTTTGGGAGGACCCAATTCAAGCCACAGCACACATGACTATGCAATTAATAATGATAGCTAAGTAATAATGCAATAGACTGGGCACAGTGGCTCACACCTGTAATCCCAGCACTTTGGGAGGCCGAGGCAGGCAGATCACCTGAGGTCGGGAGTTCGAGACCAGCCTGACCAAGATGGAGAAACCCTGTCTCTACTAAAAGTACAAAATTAGCCATGTGTGGTGGCACATGCCTGTAATCCCAGCTACTCGGGAAGGCTGAGGCAGGGAGAATCGCTTGAACCCGGGAGGTGGAGGTTGTGTTGAGTCGAGATTGCGCCATTGCACTCCAGCCTGGGCAACAAGAGTGAAACTCCACCTCAAAATAATAATAATAATAATGCAATAATTAGTCAATACAATTAATAATAATAGCTAATTATTTTTAGCTTTTACTATCTGTCAAGCACTGTGTTAAGTGCCTTGCAACCATTATCTCACTGAGTCCTCCCAGGGCCTCCTTGTGTGTAAGTTGTATTAGCCCCATTTGACAGCTGGGGAAATTGAGGTCCAAAGAGGATGAGCAAACATGCCAGAAGTTGCACAGCTGGGAGGTAACATGATCAAGCTCTCTCACACCTCTGCCTAACTCCAAAGCCAATATTAATCCTTAGGCTGGGCATTGTCCTACTTAACACAACTTACTCATAAAAGATACTCTTATTTTATCTCAGACTAAAACACACTTTTTCAACTCAGTCTGCAGTTCCTTGTTCTGTTTCGTTCACACTTTTAGGACTAATAGAAACATCCTCAAAACGTTAAAACTCCCCAAAGTTTTCTTCTCCCAGAGCTTCTGCTCATTCTAACTTTTGTCATTTCCTAGAAAAGGCCTATAGTTGATTTTCTTGCAAACTTGACCCTTCTCATAATTCCTGGAATGAGAGAGAGATTGATTTTGCCAGTGTTACTACTCTGAAGGTATCTTTTATTTCCTATCCAAAAAAGGGAGCATTTTATAGCCTCATCTCTTTAACACCCTGCCCTTTAGCTGCTGGAATTATATTAGCTGGGGCTATGAAGATAATGCTTAACTTTACCAATTAAACACTAAAAGCTCAAACTCACCTCTAAGCTTTTTACAGCTTGACCTCCGACACAGACCATATTCTTTTAAAGGACTTAGAATGACTAAAATCCCAGACTATCTAAGAACACAACTTTTTAAGACTCATTTAGGGCCAAGTGCTTATAATTGTGCTTATAATTCCAGTACTTTGGGAAGCCAAGACAGGAGGATCACTTGGACCCAGGAGTTTGTAAACAGTTTGGGCAACATAGTGAGACCCTGATTCTACCAATTTTTCTTTTCTTTTTTTTTTGTTTTAATTAGGCA
This sequence comes from Gorilla gorilla gorilla, assembly GCF_029281585.2. Lineage (NCBI taxonomy): Eukaryota > Metazoa > Chordata > Mammalia > Primates > Hominidae > Gorilla > Gorilla gorilla. The sequence continues at coordinate 28,900,790 of NC_073243.2, forward strand.
GGCAAGGTGGCATGACCCTATGGTCCCAACTACCCAGGAGACTGAGGTGGGAGGAATGCTTGGGTGTGGGATATTGAGATTCCAATGAGCTATAATTGTGCCACTGCACCCTAGGCTGGATGACAAAGCAAGACCCTTTCTGGAAAAAAAAAAAAAAAAAAATCACGAAACCCCATTTACAAAGGAAAAAATAGCATTTTTAGACATAGTCATGTTGAGACAAAAGATAGACCCTATTTTGCTTGAATATGATTAGATCTCTTTGTAAATAGGCAGAGAAATTCAAACTGATGTATTAAACATCCCAAGGAAAAAGGTAAGATTAGGGAGAGTTACTGAGAAAGCAATTCTGAGTAAAATTTTTTACCTAATCAATTTCTCTATTTGTTGTATGGTAACAGTCTAACCTTTTTTTTTTTTTTCCAAATAATGAAGTAGTTTTCCTGATACGTAGTCTTTCCTTACTGACTTGAAATGATGCATTTATCTTATGTTTGACACATGCCTGAATCCTGAGCCATTTTATTTTGTTCAATTAATCTGTCATTTTAATCAGAACCACATATTATCCTAGTATTATACAATTCCTCTTATGACTCCAAACCCTAAACCACCTTCTATGGACTAAATGTCTCTCCCTCAAATTCCTGTGTTAAAGCTCTAATCTCTAATATGTTGGTATTTAGAGATGGGACCCTTGTGAGGCCATGAGGGTGGGGCCTTCATGAATGAGATTAATGCCCTTATTAGAAGAGACGTAAGGAAGATGATCTTTGCCTCTACCATGAGAGGACACAGCAAGAAGTCAGCCACCTATAAACAAGGAAGAGAGCCCTTACCAGAACCCAACCATGCTGGCTTCCAGCCTCTGGAACTGTGAGAAATAAATGTTTGTTGTTTAAGCTCCAACTGAGACACTGGCATTTCAAAATGTCTCAGCTATCTTTATGTATTTATTTTCCTAGAAATTTTAGGTTTATAAGATCAAGTACCCCCCCAATACTTACATTTTTATTGAACTGTTATTACATTTATATATTGCTTGAGGGGATTCACATATTTATAATATAACATAATTCCTTCCACGAACATGGTATACCTTTTTTGCCTCATTCAATTATCCTAGTTCATCACAGAGGAAAAATTTTTCTGTATCTTCATAAAATTCCTGTATCATTTGTTATGGTGATTCCTAAGTCATTTAGGTATACAATTGTTTTGCGAATAAATCTTTTCCCTATAATATTTTTCACAATGTTTCACTGATATATAAATAAGCTATTAACTTTTCCACATATACATTCAATAATTTCCGTCTTTACCAGGCCCTTCTATTTGTTTCAATGGTTTCCAGTAGACAATTTTCTAATCTATAGATGATGAAAATTTTAAATCTTCTTTCCAAAAAGTCTAACTCATTCATTTTTTTGGTCATGTTGCATTGGTTACAAGTATAAGAAAAGTATAAAATAATAGTAAAATAGCAGGTATCCTTCTTATGTTTTATGTTAATAATGAGGATGTTTCTATAGTTGGATCTTTAGGAATGATATTTGTTCTTTTTCTCCTACACATTCTTCATCCAATTAAGGAATTAGCTAACTTTATTGCTAATATTAAAAATACACATTTTACAAATAGTTGTTGGATTTTGTTTAATGCCTTTTACAACTATTGGGATACTCGCTTTTTTGCTTTCTGTGATCTAGTAACATTTTATATTACATCAATTTGTTTTAATGTTGAAGTGTACACATATCCCCATACTTGGTAATGTGATATTATTATTATCATTTTGCTATTGTATGAGTTTTGCTAGGATATTATTTGGGACGTTTGCAGCTATAATTATTCAAAAGACCAGGTTTTGTTGTATCCAATTTTTGCCAGGTATATTTTAATGATTAAGGCAAATTTCTAAAATGACATAAAAACTTTAAATTGTTGTTGTTGTTGTTTACTTTTTTCTGTTTTTCCAAGAAATATAAATTACTTGTGGATTATATATTTCTTGTGGGTAATATAAAAATTATTCATAAATCAATTTAGGTCTGGAGCCTTAATTGACAATTAAATATTTGTTCATGGTTGTTTTATTAAAATTTTCTACCATTTCTTGAATCAGTAATTATTCCTTAAAATCATTCATGAGAAGTCAGAACAAGATGGTAAACTGAACACACTCCTCCATGTTCCTACCCACTCAAAGTGAATCTATTAGTTTACGTGGAGGGGGAGGAAAAATAGTAACAAGTAGACTAGAAATGTTGCAGAATGGATGAAAGCAAGATGGAGCACAGATAAGGTATATGGAGCCAACTGTCTGTCCAAATAATGTCGGAGAAAACCATTACAGAGATGAGAGTGGTCTCATGTGATTACAATGCCACAGTCAAGGGGTGGGTTCCAAACACAGAGGGGCCATTCTTCAGGGTGATGCGACCCTTTCCCCTACCCTCTCACCCACAGTGTGCGCTCGTGTGGCCCGGAAGTGGAAAAACCCTCAGACATTCTGGTCCTCACGGGCCAAGCTGGCCAGAGCTCCAATCCCTTATCACAGTGACCAAACTACATAGAGAAAAAGAGGCATGAAAACAAGGACTCTTACAAGACTTGCCAAATGTTAGGCTGAACAAGTGAAATAGCCATTTTTGTGGGTTACAAAACAGTTAGACATCAGTAATGGCATTGAGTTCCACCTAATTTGAACCAACGGGAAAGGTCAATACTTAATTGGATTAAAAGAAGAAACACCTGGAGATAAAATAGCTAACAGAGGAAACAACAACAGCAAAACACTTTCAATAAGTAAAATTAATATCAGAGGATCAAGAGGTTATTACACTCCTAGAAAAGAGGTAGACATCCACCTTATGACTGAAATTTCTACACAGTAAATCTCTTTCCCAATAAAGGAATTGGTGAACATGAAGAAATAATTTACCTCTCTCCCATTTTAAAATCCATCAATTAAAATAAAAGGAAAAGAGAGGAAATCTCATTTAATTAGAACAGAGCTGGGGAGTCAAGCTTAATTCTGCTTCTATGCCTTCTGGAAAATTGGCATAATCCTGATGATTTTTACAAATATTCTCAAGTCTGATGAGATAAAACAGAGAGACCATCTTTGTTTTTTATTCTTCTCACCAATGAGAGGTAGAAATTGCTGCTGGGGAGTGATGAAATGTGTGAAAGGAGTTGGTTATTAGGTGGCCCCACATACTGGCAGAGTAAAAACACGGGTTATAGAAAATGTTTTCAAAGACAAACAGGAAATAGAAAATCTGCAAGAGTTACAGGAAAAGTACATTTGTGTTGACTTCTAGGAAGGCAATTTGCCACCCTCTATAGAAATAGAAATGATAAATCCCTCCAGAAATTTATGCTAAAGAAATACTCGCACTTGTATTCAAAGATGTTTATGCAGAGATGCTCAATTTCCATGTTGTTTGTAACAGCAAAATTGATGACATCCTAAATATCCATCAATAGAGGTGTCATTAAATAAATTAAAAGGCAATCTTCCTGGGAAACACTCTGAGGGTGTAAAATTGGGTGAGTTAGATCCATATGTCATTAACTGAGTTTTTCATCAACACATTTGTTTAAGTGAAAAAGCAAGTTCCAGAGGAGTACAGACACAATAATCTCAGATGTAGATTTTTCCCATCTGACATGGAAAACATGTAAATGTTTCAGTGGGGAAAAAGAATGAACACCAAACCCTTGACAGTGGTGTGTTTGCTTGTTTGTTTTTTTGTTTGTTTTGAGACAGAGTTTGGCTCTTGTTGTCTAGGCTGGAGTGCAATGGCACAATCTCGGCTCACTGCAACCTCCGCCTCCCAGGTTCAAACTTTAAGAAGGAGAGTAAGAGGGAAAAGATATGGAAAAAAAAGGCATTCTTGTTTTGCTATACTTAATTGTTTTCTTTCTGTAATAACAATGTTTTATTAGCATAATTACTTAATAAACATTTAAAAAAGCTAAAATTATTATATTTACCAAATAGTGTATGTACCCGATTCTAATTTTTAAAAATATTGTATCTATTTATGCCATTATTTTAATTCTCATTTAGTAATTTGCTTTTCAGCTTTATTATTAAGCTTGCCAGAGTTATACATATTTATTTATTTTGTTCACAAAAGCAGCTGAGAACTATATCTATCATTTCCTATTTTCCAATTCATTGATTTTTTTTTTTGCTTGTAACTTTGTTATTTTCTTTCTTCTTTTCTTAGATGCATCTTGTGCTGTTTTAGAATTTTGAGCAAGAACAAAGATCATATTTTATTTATTTTTATTTTTTCTTTTTTGGTGATGGAAGTCTTTAGGATTTTAAGTTTTTTTCTGAATGGAACATTGTCCACATCCCAAAGGTTTTCTATGTGCTTTTTGTATCTAACTGACACTAACAGATGACTTGTCTTTTGCCAGGCACTGCGCAATAAAACTTATATATAACATCCCATTTAATCATCATAACAATTCTAAGAAGTGGGAACTCTCTCGTCCCATTTTACATGTGAGGGAAGTGAAGCATGTCTTTGGGTAGCCAACACACCCCCATTCTTAGTCCGTGTGTTTTGGGAAACATGGATCCTGCCTGACCAGAAGGGTGAGTGGACACATGAGGCAGGGCTAACTCTTTCTTGGCCACAGTGATAGGATCAGGATGAGGCAAGTGGCCCAAATTCAGTCCATTGGAGTCTTCCCTAAAACTTCTGCTGGAACTCTCCAAACAAAAAGAAAGAAAAATACTCTTTTTCATGGACTCTCTAGCTATAAAACAAAATGAAAACAGATAACTCTTTCCTCATTTTGGATAAGGTTAGCCTAAGATTGAAGACAATACAAGGATACCATTGGTGATTTATGGAGAAAATGAGACATATTCCTAATAATATCATCTGAGCACTTACAGCAAAATGTGCCTGAAGCCAGAATCAGTCCTTGAATTTTCTGGTGATAGAAGTCAATAAATTCTCTCTTTTTTGTTTGTTTAGGCTAGTTGAGATGATTTTCTATCACTTAGAATCAAAACAGTCCTTGCAGACAGAGTTAAATCCTCTCGATCCCATAATTATTTTTTGAATCCAAAATATGACCACAAGTAATCTAATACCAGAGCCCATGCTCATAAGCATGAAACTCTGTTGTCTTTATTTACTCATTTTGTTTATTTTTCCATTTATGTATGTGTTCACTCATTCATTTATTCATTAAACACATACGAAATTAGATAAATATGGGCTTGATCATTTACTTCTTTTAAAACAGGGGAAGCAGTATAGAGATCTTTCTAGTTGTTATGGGAAAATATTGAGGGATTTTGAATAAGAGTAATATATTACAATTTACTTATTGAAAAGATTACTGTAGCAATGCATATGGAAGGAACTTTATAGGAACAAGAGAAGGAGCAAGAATATCAGTGTAGAGACTTGTTTTCTGGGAGAGAAACTAGAGTGTTATTGATGAAGACACTGATAAGAGAGGATATTTGAAATATATTTTGGAGGTAGAGCAAATGAATCTGCTGATGGATGCAATGTGGTGTATAAGAAAAAAGGGAAAAATCAAAGATGGCTTCTAGGTCTTTGGCCTGAGCAACTCAGAGAATGATTATGCCATTTAAGTAAATATTTAGAGAAACAGAGATAGTGCAAAATGGCTAATGAATGGTTCCGGGTAGAATGGTTCAGAAGCAAAAATCAAATATAGAGATTTGGTCATACTAAGTTTGAGGTGCTTGTTAGATATCTATGTGGAGATGTCAAATAAATATAAATCTGAAGATCAGAATATAAACTCAGATTAGAGATGTAAATGTGGGATCCACCAACTTACTAATTGCATTTATTTTTTTTTTTTATTTTGAGATGGAGTCTCCCTCTGTCACCCAGGCTAGAGTGCAATGGTGTGATCTCGGTTCACTGCAACCTCTGCCTCCCAGGTTCAAGTGATTTACCTGCCTCAGCCTTTCGAAGAGCTGGGACTACGGGCATGTGCCACCACGCTCAGCTAATTTTGGTATTTTTAGCTGAGACGGGGTTTCACTATGTTGGCCAGGCTGATCTCAAACTCCTGACCTCAAGTGATCCTCCCACCTTGGCTTCCCAAAGTGCTAGGATTACAGGTGTGAGCCACCACACCTGGCCCTGATTGCATTTAACACCATGGAAATAAATTTAATTTTGTCCTGAGAAGACAGCATAAAACAGTATAAGTAGAAAAGTGAAGAAGACCAAGGTCTGAGACCTGGAATATTCCCACATAAAATTAGGAAAAGAAAGAAGAGTATCTTAGTCTATTCATGCTGCTATAAGAAAATACTCAAGACTGACTATTTTATGATGGAGAGAACTTTATTTTTTCACAGTTCTGGAGGCTGGAAAGTCCAAGAACAAGGCACTGCAGAGTCTGGTCTGTTTCCAAGACAGCAGCTTAAATGCTGCAGCCTCCAGAGGGGAGGAGCACTGTGTCCTTACATGGCAAAAAGTGAGAGAAGCAAAAGCAAAGGCCACTTTCTGTGTGGAGGAATTTTTTTTTTTTTTTTTTGATGGAGTCTTGCTCTGTTGCCAGGCTGTAGTGCAGCGGCAAGATCTCGGCTCACTGCAACCTCCTCTCACTGCAACATCTGCCTCCCAGGTTCAAGTGATTCCCCTGCCTCAGCCTCGTGAGTAGCTGGGAATACAGGCACGTGCCACCATATCCAGCTAATTTTTTGTATTTTAGTAGAGACGGGGCTTCACCATATTGGCCAGGATGGTTTCAATCGAGGAGCCTCTTTTAGAAGGGCCTTAATCCCATTTACAAGGCAGGCTCCCTCATGACCTAACCACCTCTTAAAGGCCTCACCTTTTAACACTATCACATTGGCAATACCTGAATTTTAGAGGGGACGCACTCAAACCATAGTATGAAGCCAGAAAAGAAACACAAGAAGAAGCAGTCTGTGGGGTTAGAGGAAAATAAGTCTAGCATAGTGAGGTGGAGGAAAAACTAGTTTCAAGAAAGATCAGCTGTGTCTACTGGGTCCAGTTGTGTTATTAACCGAGTAGAATTAGACATAAGAAATAGAGTTTAGCAAGATGTAATTTATTCCTGAGCTTGGCAATAATGGTTTCATTAAATTATTATAGTGAGATCTAGAGAGGGCTTCATCTTTTTCAGATGGAAAAGGAACACGTGTAGCATGTGTGTTTCTTGATGGCAATGCTCCAATTGAGAGGAAGAGCGTTCTAGGTAACCTAGAGAAAAGTTTGGCAAACAAGGGAGGGCAGAGAAATAGGCTGGAAACTGGAAGGGAAGGTTGAGGAGATTTTTTGAAAGATGAGATCTGTTGTATGTTGTATGTTATATGTTATATTTCATGTTGACAAGAATGACTCAGTCCATAAGGGAAGGACACAATTACAGGAACTAAGGCCTTGGTGTTTCACAGTGGGCAAACCTACCCCAAAGTCCAAGGAAGCTGATAGCCTTAAAAAAAGAGGCTGACAAATCCAGCTTCTTAGAAAGAAACAGTTCATAGGGACTTACACACAGAAGCCAAGTCTGTGTCCCAGGTAATGTCAAGGCAAAATGGTGGATCCTGGTGCCATTACCCCCCAGAGCCAGGGCTTATATACCGTTGGAAAAGGGTAATTCAGAAGGGATGTGTAGGACAACTGAAGTATGACAATATCAGTGTTGTTTGATCTAAGGGCAGGATTTACAGTAAGGAGGCATTCTTATATAAGGAGCAATAGATAAACTGGAAACCTTAGAGATCTTCCAGGAACAGGGGTTCCTCAGAAGTCAACATGGTGATTAGCATCCAAGATAAAGCTGCTTCAGTTTTCATACTTGGGTAGGTGAGAAGTAAAAAGATCTCATACCCAAGAAGAGAAAATGGCCCGGGGCACAGGTGGATTAAGGCAAAGTATATGGGTACAGGTACAGGTGAATCTGACATTTGGTGGTAGAGGAAGATGAGGCATGGAATTCTCTTACGTATCTTTCATTTTAACCATTTCATCACCTTCTATTGTTCATGCTAACTTACTCAGGAAATCCTATTTCAGTATTTATTTTATCTCACCAAGAACTCGAATGCGCTTTTCTCATACTGGTGTTTCACTGTTCATTTCTGTTTTTTTCAAGGCAGGCTTATAGGGTTGCTGCTGGAGGAGGCTTGAGGTAGGGACAGAAGGTGTATTCTTGAGGTGGGGACAGAAGACGTGAAATTAAGGGGGAAAGTGAATTTTCTGGGAACTTCAGAAAAGACAGCCCACCTGGCTTTTGTGCTCACAAACTTTTTAATACAACTCATCAGCCCAGTTTCATTTGCATTTTCTTGAGCTGTGTTCAGATGCCTGAGTGTAGGTTGAAATAGATCAAGATTTGGGACCAACCAAGGTGTAATTTTTTTAAACAAATAACTATGAAGTAAAAGAAGAAAGGGAATTTAAGGAGGAAACATGGGAGAGATGGAAGAGATTGTAAGAAAAACTGGAATCTAAGCTGATTGGGAGAAAGGAAAAGACACCAGAGGCCAGGCGCTGCGGCTCAGGCCTGTAATCCCAGCACTTTGGGAGGCTGAGGAGGGTGGATTTGGATCACCTGAAGCCAGGAGTTTGAGACCAGCCTGGCCAACATGGTGAAATCCCATCTTTACTAAAAATACAAAAATTAGCCTGGTGTGGTGGCAGGCGCCTATAATCCCAGCTACTCGGGAGGCTGAAACAGGAGAATCACTTGAACCTGGGAGGCAGGGGTTGCGGTGAGCCGAGATTGTGCCACTGCACTCCAGCCTGGGCAACAAAGAGCACAACTCCATCTCAAAAAAACAAACAAAACAAACCAAAAAAAAAAAAACAAGGAAATATCAGACAGTGGAAACAGAAGAATCAACATACACATGTGAGGAATGAATAAAAATAGGATGCAATGATTTGAGAGCTTTTGGAGATAGTACAGTTATGGGTAATGGTGACAAGGCAGTAATGTTGGAATTTTTTTGACTTTAACTTATGGTAAAAAATCTTTTTTCTTTTCTTTTTTTTTTTTTTTTTTTTGAGACGAAGTCTTGCTCTGTCACCCAGGCTGGAGTGCAGTGGCTCCATCTCGGCTCACTGCAAGCTCCACCTCCCCAGTTCAAGCAATTCTCCCGCCTCAGCCTCCTGAGTAGCTGGGATTATAGGCATGTACCAACACGCCTGGCTAATATTTGTATTTTTAGTAGAGATGGGGTTTCACCATGTTGGTCAGGCTGGTCTCGAACTCCTGACCTCAAATGATCCACCTGCCTTGGCCTCCCAAAGTGCTGGGATTACAGGCGTGAGCCACCGCGCCCGGCAACCTACAGTAAAAAATCTTACATGCAATTCAGTATACATACACATGCTTACATCCCTACATGTATAATTAAGTTTCACAAAACACTACTGATCGTTACCACTGAGACACACTAAGATAATGCCAGAAATACTCTGGTATTTCCCATCTATTCTATTTCATTAAAAATTGCAGGTTGCAACCTACTATATTTTAGACGTATTGTTGGGTTATGGCTTGCAGCTTGTAAAGTGCTGGTCTTAGGTATGACTATGGCAGTAGGTAGCAGAAATGGAGTGAGGGAAAGAGTTGGTGGAAATAAGGAGGTCAAACAACAGGCGCACCAGGATTGGGGTGAGTCCTTTATGTGGATGTTGAAGTCACCACAACTGATGGTGAGTCATTATATTTTTTCTACATAGACTGTAGCCATTATCCACATGTAACTATTGAAATTGAAATGTTTAAAAGTTGTATTGAGGTGTAATTGATATACAATGAACCATACATGTTAAAGCTGTACAAGCAATAGCTTTTGACATATATAAGTGTACACAGTTTATGCATCCATATTCACAATCAAGATACTCAACATATCATTAGCCCCTTTCTACACCTACCTGCTCCATCGTCAACCTACTTCCCAGAAAATCTGATCTGTTTTCTATCTCTATACATTACTTTGCATTATCTAGAATTTTATATGAAAAGAATAATACATTATGTGATCTCTACAGTCTGACTTTTCCAGCATAATTAGCTTGAGATTCATCTACGTTGTTGTGAGCATCGATTACTTTCTTTTTATTGCTGAGTTGTAGTCTATTTTAGGATATTCCACAGTTTATTCATTCACCTGCTCTGAACATTTGGGTTGTTCCCAGTTTGGGGCAAATATGTTGCTATAAGCATTGCTGTATAAGACTTTGTGGGGACATACGCTTTCATGTCTCTTGGTAAATACCTAGCAGTAATTGCTAGATCATGGTTTCTTTTTAACTCAAATATTTTCTATTTCAGACAGAGATCGACATGCTATGGCCTCCGAAGAAAAATCGATACACAAATAAACTATCTTTTGCCTAGACTGTGTAAACCAGCATTGGAATCTGTGTAATTGCATCTCTGCCTATTTGCATACATAAATGAACATTTAATCTCCCACTTTCCAATATCATAGTTAAATATTTGCCTGAGATCTGTAATTTAAATCCGTACAATTCCAACTCCAATATCTTTCTAGGAACTCTATTAAGAGAGGCTAATTGCCTTTAATGAGGGGATATACTACTTTTCTTTATGTATGTTTGTAATTGACACTTGAATGCTTTATTTTTTAACATGACAAAGATATTAACTCAGTAATTTACATATACTGGGCTGAGTTTAATTCAGATAAGGACACTGATTTGAGAAGATAGTAAAGTAATTCAAGTTATTGGTGAATGATTAGCAAATATACATTTTAATTACATCCATGCAAAGGAGAAGACAATATACAAGTGGTTCTCAAACATCAGTTTGCCTTAGAGTCACATAGAATACAGATTTCTGGCTCCCACTCAGAGTTTCTAGCTCAGTAAGTCTAAGGTGAGGCAGAAAATGTGCATTCCTAGCAAGTTTAAGTTAGGGTTGCTGGATCACAGCTTGTGAACCCCTGTAGTGTGATTACACCTGTGGGCTCACCTGTGTCCAAATCGCCATACAATTATCTAGCACCTGTGACACCTTGGGCATATTACTCTAAGCCTCGTCATCTCTAAAATGGACATGATGTTAATAATACCATAGAAGAGGCCAGGCGCGGTGGCTCACGCCTGTAATCCCAGCACTTTGGGAGGCTGAGGCGGGTGGATCACAAGGTCAAGAGATCGAGACCATCCTGGCCAACATGGTGGAACCCCGTCTCTACTAAAAATACAAAAATTAGCTGGGCATGGTGGAGTGCACCTGTATTCCCAGCTACTCAGGAGGCTGAGGCAGGAGAATCACTTGAACCCAGGATGCAGAGGTTGCAGTGAGCTGAGATCACGCCACTACATTCCAGCCTGGTGACAGAGTGAGACTCTGTCTCAAAAAAAAATATCTATCTATCTATCTATATATCTATATATACACACATATCTATCTATCTATATATATACACACATATATCTATATATATATACAAATATATATCTATATATATATACATATATCGTAGAAGATTTTGTGGCAGGGTAAGATAATTTACATAACACACTTTAAGCAGAGTCTGTTAGCTGTTACTTTAATTATAAACTTAAAATATATGGTAACATAAATCAACGAATTTAATGTGATAATATAAAAACCTAGAGCATGATATAACAAAAAAGAGACAAAAAGACCAAACTGTCAATGAACAGTTTTATTTTGTTTTGTTTCTCAGGAAACAAATTCGAAATTGGAATCTCTTCCATTTCTTTCCCATCTTCGCTTTCTCCTTCCAATAGCCCTTGTTGCCTCCTGGCAGGTATAATGAGGTCAGGAGAGGTCAGAAGATTTTTAGGAAGCCTTTCAATTAAATTTCTTGCCACCTATGATGATTGGGCCAATAATCTCTTGAAAACAATGGTAGCTTTTTCTATTTGATCCAAAATCTACCTGTCGCCATAATTAACTCCACCGGCACATATCCCTGTCTCATCAATCCAGTCATTAAATGCAGCTAGTTCTTACTCAAGTGCAGATGTATAGAAAAGTCAAGACCTATTAATATTAATAAGACCCATATGGCATAATATATGAATTATGAATTATTAAACTAAGGGCAAAAAAGGCTTGTAAACATTTTGCTAGAGTGTAATATACTCAGGACAAGAATCCTAGTGGAGGCCGGGTGCCATGGCTCGTGTTTGTAATCCCAGCACTTTGGGAGACTGAGGCGGGCGGATCACTTGAGGTCAGGAGTTTGAGGTCAGCCTGGCCAACATGGTGAAACCCTGCCTCTACTTAAAAACAAAGAAAATACAAAAATTACATGCGTGGTGGCAGGCGCATGTAATCCCACCTACTCGGGAGGCTGAGGCAGGAGAATCACTTGAACCCGGTAGGTGGAGGTTGCAGTGAGCCAAGACCACACTACTACACTTCAGTTTGGGCAACAGAGTGAGACTCCATCTCAAAAAAAAAAAAAAAAAAAAACCTAGTCGAATACTAAAAACAATTAAAACATATATGAAAAGCTTGAAAAGACTTATTTACTCTCAGGTATCCAAATCAATAATAATAATAGTAATAATAACAATTTCTTTTGTTCATTTATCCAACATTTATTATGTGACTTATATGTGCAGCATACTAAGGATAGAGTTAAGAACAAGAAGGGCCTGGGTGCAGTGGCTCACGCCTGTAATCCCAGCACTTTGGGAGGCCAAGGCAGGTGGATCACCAGGTCAGGAGTTCGAGACCATCCTGGCCAATATGGTGAAACCCCGTCTCTAATAAAAAAATATAAAAATTAACCGGGCGTGGTGGCACTCGGCTGTAGTCCCAGCTACTTGGGAGATTGAGGCAGAAGAATTGCTTGAACCCAGGAGGCGGAGGTTGCAGTGAGCCAAGATCATGCCACTGCACTCCAGCCTGGGCAACAGAGAGAGACTCCGTCTCAAAAAAAAAAAAAAAAAAAAAAAGAACAATAGGGATAATTCTTGCTGTCACCAAAAAGGTGGCCTGAAGAAATATATAAAACAAAAGCAAATACATTTAAGTTTGAATATTGAATGATGACTCCTATGATGAAAATAAATGGACTTGTAGGGCAAACACACCCCATAGCAATAACTTAGGCATACCCTTAGATTCACCCTGTATGGCACAGGCATCTGAATGTGTGTTCCGTGCTTGGGAAACTGGGCATGGCCAATCGGGAGATCCATTCCTTGTCTATGAGGAACATCCGAGCACCCATGGGCCATACAGGGGATTGAGCCCCTGAGTTTTGGGTTAAATGAAGCTTACCAGGAGGAGGTAATTAAGGGGAGGGTATTAGGTGAAAATGTCATATAAACTGCATGCTCTTTGCAGGGGGTTGCAGTGTTGCTGCCTAGCTCGCCACCACTAGACTGTACGTAAGGCAGGTATCTTGTTCAACTCATTGTCACTGGATTCTGTACCCTGTATGTAAACCCCTGATAATACCCCAAGTGTAAGTTCATGTCCTTTGCAGGGACATGGATGAAGCTAGAAACCATCATTCTGAGCAAACTATTGCAAGGACAGAAAACCAAACACCTCATGTTCTCACTCATAGGTAGGAATTGAACAATGAGAACACTTGGACACAGGAAGGGGAACATCACACACCTGGGCCTGTTGTGGGGTGGGGGGAAGGGGGAGGGATAGCATTAGGAGATATACCTAATGTAAATGATGAGTTAACGGGTGCAGCACACCAACATGGCACATGTATACATAGGTAACAAAGTTGCACATTGTGCACATGTACCCTAGAACTTAAAGTATAATAATCATAAAATAATAATAGTACCCCATGTCTCATTTTCTGGCTCTGGGTTTCTTCTTTGGCCTCTTGAAACTGATGCCTCTCCTGTTAGGGTTAGTAGGAGTTCAGCACACCCCACATAATATGCAGGGGATAGAGGGAAAGAAGCGATATAAAATCTATTGCCGGGGAAAGCCAGCTTCTTTATTGAGCATTTACTATGTTACACATTCAGCTAGTCACACTACACATAGTATTTCTAACATTTTTTTCTACCACAACCTCTCCAAGTATTATTCCCAATTTGCCGGAGATAAAACTGAAGGCTAGATATTTAAATTAACTTTTTCAAAGTCACCCACCTAGAAAAGGGTAGTGCTGAGTCTCTATCGAAGATTAAGTAACTGGAAAGACCAAGTCTCTCTGATTCCTGCTTTGTGTGGCTACTCATTAGTATTCACTATCACACATTCATTTTAACCCACACGACTACCACTTAATGTCACAGGTATTAGCTGTGTGCTGGATGCTTTCTCTGTATCAAGTCTGAACCCTACTGCTCCACTCTATGATCTTAGAACTGCTGGACCAGGTTCAGAACTCTCAAACCCATGTCTGCACTCTTTCCACTCCACTGTGCTTGCAGTTGTTCAAAGGCCGAAGGTGTGCCCCAAAACATTTTTAAGCAAATGTTCTTTATCAATTTGGTTACTACACATGACTTCACAGCCAGCGTTTGCCACCAGCCCACAGCTTCTATTGCATAACTAACCTTGCCAGGTGTCCCATCAGAATGCTTGGATCAAGTAGCAATTTTAATTGAAGTGCAATATCATTACTCACACAGCTGCTGAAATTTAACTCTTTAAATTTACTTCACCAAACTGACATAATGAGGATCACAGACAGAAGGAAATCAGTATAAATGATATATTCATGTACATTTGAATCATGGTTGAGTCATAATCTAATATTGAATCACTTAGGGTAGAACTCTTAATTCAGTGAAGTTATCAATTAAAAAAATTCTTGCAACTTTTACACAGATGAAATTCTGATCACATGCCATTGGAGAAACAAACTTGGATATATCAGATCTAATCTAACATAAATAAAAGAGAACCTAACATTTATATAGTGCGATTTTAGTTTCTTTTCACATATCAACTTTTTTGATCTTCATTAACAACCTTACAATGTGATAATCAGTCTCATTTTAAGGTGAGGGACTGGCTGGGCGCGGTGGCTCACGCCTATAATCCCAACACTTTGGGAGGTCGAGGTGGGCGGATCACAAGGTCAAGAGATGGAGACCATCCTGGCCAAAATGGTGAAACCCTGTCTCTACTAAAAATACAAAAATCAACCGGGTGTGGTGGCATGAGTCTGTAGTCCCAGTTACTTGAGAGGCTGAGGCAGGAGAATCGCTTGAACCTGGGAGGCGGAGGTTGCAGTGAGTGGAGATTGCGCCACTGCACTCCAGCCTGGTGACAGAGCGAGACTCCATCAAAAAAAAATGAGGGACTAAGGCACAAGGAGATTAAGTGATGTGGTGGGTGGTCAGGATTTGAACCCTGAATATCCCTAAGAACTACAAAATTCTATATCACTTTGTACAAGCCTGCAATGTGGAAGTAAGCATTAATGTTAGAATAGTTCAGCTTGGTTAGCTTTTTACTCTGTCTTCCTTTTTATTCTCTTTCCTGACATTCACTTTAGACTACCTTGTTTGTGTCACTCTTCAAACAAGGAAGGGAAAAATAAGAAGTAATTATAATATTGCTAAACTGAAAAAGCTATTTAAATAGCCTCTGAAATTTAGACATCTTTCTGTCCTTTGCAATGACATTTTCTATATTTATTTGAAGGGAAAAATATATTTCTAAATCAATACACTGGACCCATTAAAAAAAAAGAGTAGGAGCAAATTCTTATGGTGAGGAAAATATGAAGAGGAAGTTATATTCAGGAAGCCTATCAAAGCTATGAAGTTCTAAAATATTAGTTAAGAGAGAAAGAGTGAGAGGAAAAAGTACTGATGTGTCTATATGTACAATTTTTTGAAACAGGACTTTTTTTTTGTTTTTGTTGTTGTTACTGTTTTTGCTTTTTTTGAGATGAAGTCTCATTCTGTCACCAGGCTGGAGTGCAGTGGCAGGATCTCTGCTCACTGCAACCTCCACCTCCTGGGTTCAAGTGATTCTCCTGCCTCAGCCTCCTGAACGAGTAGCTGAGACCACAGGTGCCTGCCACACCTTTTTGTATTTTTAGTAGAGACGGGGTTTCACCATGTTGGCCAGGATGGTCTTGATCTCTTGAACTCGTGATCCTCCCGCCTTGGCCTCCCAAAGTGAGCCACCGTGCCCGGCCTGAAATAGGACTTTAAAAAAGCATTTTTGAAATGTTGAAAACTCAGAAAGCAATAAAATATAGTCTTTTTAAAGTAAAATGATTTGCACATAACTGGGGTTCAGACAGGGCAAATGATGAAAATAGCTGATGAGACTAGTCTACCTAGAGAAAGGCACAGATGGCCACCTGGTATCCTCAAACAACCTAGATGTTTTTACTTAGCCTGGTTGTAACCACAGACTTGCTAGAGTTGCCTACATTTGGTTGAATCAACACAATTCCTGCCCAAAAGTATAATTTTTTTTTTTTTGAGACAGAGTCTTGCTCTGTCGCCCAGGCTGGAGTGCAGTGGCGCAATCTCGGCGCACTGCAAGCTCCGCCTCCCGGGTTCATGCCATTCTCCTGCCTCAGCCTCTCAAGTAGCTGGGACTACAGGCACCTGCCACCACGCCCGGCTAATTTTTTGTATTTTTAGTAGAGACGGGGCTTCACTGTGTTAGCCAGGACGGTCTCAATCTCCTGACCTCGTGATCTGCCCGCCTCGGCCTTCCGAAGTGCTGGGATTACAGGCATGAGCCCCCGCGCCCGGCCCGAAGTGTAATGTTTAAAGGGAGTTAAGGAGTTACGTAAAGGACGATATTGGTAGTTAGATTGTCCACATGCTTCTCAAGGTGAAGAATAAAAATGAAGGACTCCCAGGCTGTTTGTAATTTTGCAATGATGTGGTAAGAAATGACTACTATCCATGAATGCTATTTTTACATATCCAAAGTTTCAATAACCAGATGCTTTTTCCATGCCAATTTAATATTCTGGATAATAACTAGATTCTCCACTGATGTAATAATAAGAGCTATAACTGTTAAGTATTTCTCAGGGAGTGTGTCAAACATCTTAGGCATTTGATCTTGCAATATTTCCTGTGACCTAAGTGTTATTATCTCCTTTAAGTAGATAAGAAAGCTAAGTTTAAATTTGTTTTGTTTACCTTGTTTCTCCTTATGTTAGAGAATCTTTTTATAGTCTCCATATTTATTGATTATGAGGATGATGTGTCAGAGACTGCAATCACGCATATAGGTAAAGTTCAAAGGAATTCAAGAAGAACTTACTCAATCTACTAGAAATCAAATATAATTCCTAGATAGAAGTCTCATCATGCATGCATGAGTAAAAGGAAATATATGTTTAAGGACACTATAAACAGAGAGAAATAAAATTTTCCAAATGACATTTTATGGTATATTTCTCTGGTATATTTTAGAGTACATTCGCTTGGCTCTCAATAAAATAAAATAACATATTGGCTCACTGAAACAAGAGATAAGAATGAGATGAGGCAGGGTGCAGTGGCTCACGCCTCTAATCCCAGCACTTTGTGGGGCTGAGGCGGGCAGATCACCTGAGGTCTGGAGTTCGAGACCAGCCTGACCAACATGGAGAAAATCCTTCTCTACTAAA
The DNA here is from genome assembly GCF_029281585.2 of Gorilla gorilla gorilla. NCBI lineage: Eukaryota > Metazoa > Chordata > Mammalia > Primates > Hominidae > Gorilla > Gorilla gorilla. The sequence goes on from NC_073243.2 coordinate 28,918,389, forward strand.
AATACAAAATTAGCCAGGCCTGGTGGCTGAAGCCTGTAATTCCAGCTACTCGGGAGGCTGAGACAGGAGAATTGCTTAAACCTGGGAGGCAGATGTTGCGGTGAGCTGAGATTGTGCCATTGCACTCCAGCCTGGGCAACAAGAGTGAAACGTCATCTCAAAAAAAAAAAAAAAAAAAAAAGAATGAGATGACTAGATAAACTGAGATTAAAAGGGAGACTCTGTAAGACAAAACAGAAATAAATAAGAAGCTTGATAATATTAATATACTAAAAAGGTGATAAAAACAAAAGAAGTGAAAACAGAAGCAGTGAAAACAAAATTTATCCTCAAGAAGATAGAATTCGAAAATGGAGAGTAAATTGGAGAAGTTATCCCAGGATGGCAGAAAAAAGATAATTAAAAACATGAGAAAGATGATAGAAGTGGAGAACAAAGAACAAAGATTGAATATGTAAATCTTTAGTGTTATTGAGGGGTTCTCCAGAACAAATGCAACCAAAACAAGAATTTAAAACATGGGAGAGGCCGGGCGTGGTGGCTCACGCCTGTAATCTCAGCACTTTAATATACCAACGCGGGCAGATCATGAGGTCAAGAGATTGAGACCATCCTGGCCAACATGGTGAAACCCCGTCTCTACTAAAAATACAAAAATAGCTGGGCATGGTGGCATGTGTTTGTAGTCCCAGCTACTCGGGAGGCTGAGGCAGGAGAATCACTTGAACCCAGGAGGAAGAAGTTGCAGTGAGCTGAGATTGCACCACTGCACTCCAGCCTGGGCGACAGAGCGAGACTCCATCTCAAAACACACACACACACACACACACACACACACACACACACACGAGAACTTTCTTGAGCAGAACAAAGCAAAACAAAGCAAATCCTCAGATAAAAAGGAGTTAAAAAAAAAATAACAAAAAGAGAGTACCTGAAAAAATCAGGTAGAAAGGAAAGGCTATCTAAAGATGATAAGAAATCAACTAGCCTCAGAGCTTCCTACAACTTTAAATGCTCTTACGACAATGGAGCAATGTGTGTAAAGTTTTCAAGGAAAACTATTTTAAGTAAAGTATTATATACCTATTAAAGGTCTTTTCCTCACAGAAAAGTAATATAACGATTATACGTACATATATATGTATGTATATATTCAGATATCCAGAAAGTATTATATATTCATATTGTCAGCCTTAAATAATTAGATTCAGAAAATATGACTAATATATCGAGTTTATTCAAGTGGAAAGCTTGAGAATAAGCGCTTGGGAAATACAGACTCCAAAACAATGGGTCAGCATTCCAAAGTGGGGAAGTTACAGTTTCACTTATATAGGCAGTTAACAGGGGTTGCAACATTTTCCAAACAAAGTCAGTACCTATGCTGTAGCAATTTGATTACAGCTTGCTACATTTCAAGAATGATTGCTTTAACATTCTGTGAGGAGGAGTGACGATCTGAGGAGGGCTTATCTCTGATGCTACAAAGCCTTTCCTAATCATTTTCAGGAAAAAGCAGGAGTTACAGCTGCATGTTAGGTGGCTCAGGCCAAATAGCCTCATTCATCTCGAGGCTCGAAAAATAATTTAAAGTTCCAACAGTTTTAAGTTTGAATTATTTAGTTTCATAATATTTATTTAAAAAATGTATTTGAAGTAGAAGTGGAAAAGAAACAGAAATGGTTTTTAAATGGCTGATACTGAATATTGAATTTTTTTAAATATTAAAATTTTTATATATAGTTAGAGGGTTAAATTTACATGAGGAGATCAGATATGACAATATAATAAGTTGAAAATAGAAAATAAAATATGAAATATAATGTCAGTAAATTCTGTAAGTAACCTTGATAATAGGTATTGAGAAGCTTCATATATGTTTAATTTAAAATTTTAAGAAATTGAGGAAAGCTGGAACTTCCATATATAGCACCATCTGAAATAAATAGAAAGAAACAAATATGACAAAGACAAAAAAAAAAAAAAAAGAAAAAAAAAAGAAAGAAAGAAAGAAAAGAAAAAGCTGAAACCGAGGAAAGGCCAAACCATTTTTAACAAATTTTTTAGGACTACTGAAGCGGCATTGTTGTCTGGGGTAAATACCCAAGGTTTGTTTCCTCATGCCAAGGAAATCAAGAACGTGGACACAGGTGGAGTGAGGTTAAGAGCAGAGATTTAATAAGCAAAAGAGAGAAAGGAGAACCGCTGGATTTCTGGCCCACCTTGGAGTGCACAGAGTTTTATAGACAGGCTTGAGGAGGCAGTGTCTGATATACATAAGGCCCAAAGATTGGTTGGACAAGGTATGACATTTACATAGCCCACGAGGAAGCTGGCTACCCCACCCTGACCTTTTATTATGCAAATGCAGTCTGTACTTGGCTGGGCCATGTTGCCTGCTCCTTACTGGGCACATGCTTGACAAGGTGAGGGGAAGATGGAGCCGCCATGTTGGACATGGCTTCCCTGCAGGTAAACTTTTCCTATTGGCACAGTGTCCTCACCCGTGCAAGCTTCCAACTTGCTTGTCTATGCCTGCAGCTTGATTTTACAGGCTGCTCTTTGTTAGAAAAGAAAATGATTTGGAGCTGCTTTTTTATTAAAAGGAAAACATTACCAAGGACTTCCTCCCTCTCACTATCTGCCTAAATAATGTCTTCTTGACTCCTGTATCACTATCATTGACATCTAAAGAATCAACCTCAAATATCTCCTCAGACACTTTAGCAAAAAAACAGTAGAATTCTCTATCCAGACAACTTGTCATTCTCAAATAAAGATGATAAGATGACTTTCACAGATAGTAAAAGGACTCAATAACAATGTTACCGGTGTATTCTTTCTGAAAAACTCATTGAAGGCACAATTTAACCAACTAAAATTTCAAAAGTACCAGGCACAGTGGCTCATGCCTGTAATCCCAACAGTTTTGGAGGCCAAGGCAGGCGGATCACCTGAGGTTGGGAGTTCGAGACCAGCCTGACCAACATGGCAAAACCCCATCTCTACTAAACATATAAAAATTAGCTGAGTGTGGGTGGTGCCTCCCAGGTACTTGGGAGGCTGAGGCAGGAGAATCACTTGAACTCGGGAGGTGGAGATTGCAGTGAGCCGAGATTGCGCCATTGCACTCCAGTCTGGGCAACAAGAGCGAAACTCCGTCTCAAAAAAAAAAAAAAAAAAAAAAAAATCAAAAGTAAAAACACCGTAAGTAGCAAGTTAAAACTCCATCTAAAACCATAAATACAAGTAGTGTAATAAATATTATATATTACATCTTATAATTTTTGAGAAAAATGTGACAGGTTAAAAATCATAAATTAATTTTAAAATACTGAAAAAACATTTCAAAAGTATAACTGAATTCATGTTTCATTGAGGGATCTCACCAAGTATAATTTCATTTTTATCATTTCAAAATTAACAAATATAAGTTTAAAAGAATGCTTATCAGTTATGAAAGACATTATACAACTATAAGCAGAACTTCTAGCAGACAGAATGTCTTCCAAACTAACACATGCATGTGTAAAATTTCCAGAAAATATAGTGGCATAGAAAACAACGAAAATAGAAGGGAAGCATAAGAAACAAAAGCCATATATTAAAATCATTGAAATTAAACCAAATATACCTGTTCCATCTTAGAATAAAAGTCATACTAATTTACTGAAAGCAAAATATTTTAAATTCGTTCAAAACATAAATTAGAGAATATTATATATACATATATTTAAGTTAAAAACATTTAAATAGCATAAATTTCATCAATCATAATTTCTGACCACAATGCAACAAGACAAGAAAACTATAATTAAAAAACATGGCAAAATCATAGTAGTAAGAAACTAAAGTATTACTTGCCTAATGAATACTTGGACAAAGATAAAGCCAAACTGCACAATTCGCTATTGATTGCTAGCACTTTTTTGAACAGTTACTATGGCCAGGTACTCTCCCCAGTATTACAGAGGCTACACAGTAAACCTGAGAGTTAGGGTGTAAGCCGAGGTCATAGCAGTGAAGAGCACAAGCTCTGTAGCTGAATGACCAGGGTTTGAATCTGAGTCCACCACCTGTCAGTTGCCTTGGACAAGTTACTTGGCTCTCCTAGCTTCAGTTTTTCCTTATCTGAAACACAGGGATAATAGTAGTATTAGCATCATAATACACCATTACAAGTGAGTTATGAGCAATATATGACTTGATACATACATCAGAGGCATTCAAACCAAAGCGACGCCATCTTGAATAGGGGCTGGGTAAAATAAGGCTGAGACCTACTGGGCTGCATTCCCAGGAGGTTAAGGCATTCTTAGTCATAACATGAGATAGGAGGTCTGTGCAAGACACAGGTCACAAAGACCTTGCTGATAAAACAGCAGGTGGCAAAGAAGCTGGCCAAATCCCACCAAAACCAAAATGGCAAGGAAAGTCACCTCTGGTCAAGCTCACTTCTCATTACATGCTAATTATAATCCATTAGCATGCTAAAGCACAGTTCCACCAGCTCCATGACAGTTTACAGATGCCATGGCAATGAAAGGAAGTTACCCTATATGGTCTAAAAGGGGAAGGAACCTGCAGTTCTGGGAATTGCCCAGCCCTTTCCCAGAAAACTCATGAGTAATCCACCCCTACTTTAGTATATAATCAAGAAGTAAATATAAAAATAGCCAGCCAGCAGCCCTCAGGGCTGTTCTGCCCGTGGAGTAGAGGCCATTCTTTTATTCCTTTATTTTCTTAATAAACTTGCTTTCACTTTCTGGATTTGTCTTGAATTCTTTCTTGTGCAAGATCCAAGAAACCTCTTTTGGGGTCTGGATCAGGACCCCTTCTGGTAACACACATGAAGGGCTTAATAGAGTGCCCGACTCATAGAGAGTGCCCAATAAATAGTAAATATTATTGTTATTATCTCATGTTACTAACTCTTTAAACCTGACTATGGGCACATAGCCAAACTTAAGAGATGTGTATTTTATATCTTGTACTGATTAAACCCTTTATCTTCTTTCCAAGGTGCCTTAGCAATAATAATATAAGATTTTAGCATATGCAATTGCCTTAGCAATAATAATATAAGATTTTAGCATATGCAATTGTCTTTGAGGACATAAATTTAGTTTCTAATTGGAGGAAATTTGAAAACTGCGAGCACAATCAGAGTAAAAATAAGTCTACCTTGCTAATGAGTTTTCCCCAGCTCATGGTTAGTAATCAGTAGGTCTTTGCTGACTGATGTACTAATTTACAATCTGGTTAGGGACATCAGGTTGACACTTGAAAAACATATTAACTATAAAAGGAAGAAAATAAATACCATAGAGGAAACAGAATTTGGCTAAAGGAATCTCAGAATGGAATTCATAGTGTTCATAGACCGAATGGAAATTTGTACTTGAAATGATATTTAATGATACATATAATATGTAATTAAATATAAAATTATGTAATGGAAATTATAGAAGATTAGATATTCCAAAGGGAAGGAGCTTAGTGATGCCTGGAAGAATCAGAAGGCTGAATGGAGGATTCTTTTTTTAATACTGAAGATTTGGATAGGCAAAGATTCAAAACAAACAAACAAACAACTATCAAAACAACAACAAAAAAAGAGAGACATCAGTAGCAGCATCGAAGTAGAAATCAAAATGCGTAGAACTGATTGAATGGTTCTAATTTTGGGACACTGAAGACAATTCCCCAAAATACGGTGCTTTGGCATGCTGAGTGCTTTGAAAATTGAAAGGCCGCAAAAGTAAGCTTCAGTATCAAACTTTTTCCCTATGACCTTCCCCTGCCTCCCTGTCTCTCTGATTCTCTTTCCTGAAACACTGGAAGGGACTTAGAGAAAGTTCTTGTCTGACTAAGAAAGCTTCTTCCCAAAAGAAATGCAATTGTCTTAAGACCCTCTCCCTAGGGATCTCATCAAATAACCAGGAAAGATCAGCCACAGAGAAAAGACTGGCAGTAATTGCCATGCCCAGACAGACTTTTCATCTATTCTCCCAAGGGCAGCTCTGAGGGATTACCTGGAGGGCTTGATCTGCATAAGACAAGCTTTGTTCCAGCACTGTGCCACCCTCATTTTTCCATCCAGCTTCCAAAGAGAATCGTTTACAAAATGATGTCGGCCTCCCAGGTCCATACATATCTTCCCCGCGAAGAGAGTATTTAAGCCTCAACCGTATGGTCCCTCTTCAAGCCTCATACTTTCTGTATGACTTCTGTGCTTATGCATGTTAAATAAATGTTCTAGTTCTTTTTCTCTTATTAATCTGCCTTTTATCAGTTCATTTTCAGTGAACCTTCAGTGGGCGAAGAGGAAACTTTCCCTCTGTCTCTATACTAGGATGAAGTAACAACTTCTTCAAAAGGTGTGGAAACAGGTGTCTTGGTTGAGTTGCCTACACCAGCCTATGAAGTTGGCTGATACCTTTGTTCAAGATCTTCCTTGAGTTCAGGATAGAGAGAAGGCCTCTTTATCTATATGTGGATGATCAGGGTCACCAGAGCAGGTGCCTTTGTACATGCTATGATTTGGATAAGCTAAAAAGCTCTATGAGAATAAACAAGAACCTTGCCCAAAGGTAAGTCTAGACATTTAAAAATATGTCTGAGGATTTTGAGATGTGCGTATATGCAATTATGTATGAATTTTGTGCGTGAATATGTGGATGTGGGCATGCATGTGCCTCTGTTCATGCTTTTAAATGTGCTTGTGTGGGCCCATGTTTGTGTGCGTGTGTGTGTGTGTGTATCTAGATTACAGGTATGTACACGAGAGAGGCTACTGAGAGAAAATCACTATGAAGAAAAAAGCACCCAAATGTGGGCTCAATTCAGGACAGGGCAGCCATGGAATTGTGGCTCCCAGGACAGTGCCACATTAGGATTGAAGAAGCCTCTCCTCAGGGTCTCTCTAGTGGCAAACTTAAAAATAACAATTTTCCCAGAAGGCCAAATGTTTAGGGAACATTTTCCCCCAGAGGACTCGGGGGCAAAACGAATCTGAAGGCCTTAATTATTCAATGTCCCCAAGCCTCTCTTCCTAAACATGGAATGGGGATGAGAAGGAATCACTTACAAGAGAGAGAACTGTGTGCTAAATATCAGGAGACAAGTCGCCAAAAATTCTAGGTAATGGTAGTAAAGTAAGAATAGGCATCCTAAGGTATCAAAGGTCAAATGTGGTCCCCCAAACACCTGACCTGCAAACCTAGGCAGATAGCAGCTCTAGAGAAGAAGAAATGGCTGGAGCAGAGAGTACGTGGCTCAGTATATTTGACCTTATTTGCCACATAGATGACTCCCAAAAATACTCTTTTGGGCAATGCGATCTAGAGTTTTTTTGTTGATCAAACTCATCCTCAATACTTGATAGGGATGGTGGAACCCCTGCCTCCTATATCTATCGAATTAGAATCTCTAGGGGAGAGTCCAGGAAGTTCTATGTTTAATAAGCACTCCAGGTCATTCTTATCACTAGGGAAGCTTGGGCAGCAGTCATTTAAGAGACTTCTAGAAAGGAGCAGGGGTGGAAGGTGGCGATCTGTCCACTTAACATGCAGAGGCTACTGACGCAGCAGAACTGTTAAAGTGAGTGATGCTGGCTGGTGGAATGTAGAGGACATTTGGGTGAGAGTTGTAAACAATTTCGAGTTGGCATGCTTTGCAGATGTCAGCCTGTATCTGTGGCATGCATTAAACAGACCACAAATCCTGGGCAAGAAGTACAGTATGCCATCAGCAAATGTATCATAAGTCTTTTTCCCCAAGAATTTTCCTGATGACAGTGGAGGAAACAGATCTAGATATTCCACTGAATCAATGTTGTCATTAACAGATTTACAATTTCATCAATGATATAGGCACTTTAGTCAAATGAACCACGTAGGAATAAGGGTATTAAATCTCTGACAGTGTTAGAAGTTATTTATCTGTTCATCTCTCTAATGAATTTATATGTATTTTTCTATTGATAAAAAAAGAAATACCTATAGTAAAATAGATACTATTTTTTTGGAATAACTTCCAGCTTCCACTTAAACTACTGTCAACTTTTGAATGGCATTCTAAATATAAAATAATTACAGTGTAAAATGCCTGGGGGTTGGAATAAAGTGTTCTTGCCCCTAAAGACAATGTTTTTACACAGGGCAGAGAGAAAAAGGCTCATGGAATCTCACTGGAGAGAACCTCTATATCTTACCATCTTTGCATTACAGAAAATATGTACATTGCAAGTTGGAAGTATTTCATTCCTCTAGTATTAATTTGTATTTCCTGCCTTATATTGGTTTGGCTGAAGTTCATATAAACTGCAGTGCTTTGGCCCACCAAGACAGAAAGTCATTCACGTAAACCTTTTTTTCTTCCTGGAATTCACCCCATTTTCTTCCTTTTCTCCCTCCCCCTTCACCTTAACCCCTCTCTCAGCCCAACTCTGCCCTTCCCTTTAAAAAAAGTTGCATTAGTTCTTTACAAGTGAGCAAGAACAGAACCAAATGTCTCACATCTGCTCTCTGAGTTCACGGATTAGCATGAGAATGAGTAGCCAGTGTCTCAATGATGCACAGTCCAGTGAATGAGAATGGGGGCTCAAGCCTGGTATCAGAGAGCTCTCGGGCTCCTGCCAGATGTCCTAGGCCCAGGGCACAAAAGCGTGAACCCAGAGTTTTAACAAATCACCTTTCTCTGAGGCTAATCACTCAAGAAAAGGTTTTGTTGTGGGTTGGAGAGGGTCAGGTTGGTACTTCTCCAATGATCTGTAGCCTTGCTCAACCTCTCTAGCCTTAGCCCTTCAAGGCTTTCTAAAGAGACCTCTTATTTCTTTCCCTCAAATCCAGGCAATGAGGGCAAAAGCTGCGTGCCAGAGGATCCTGAAGGCACCGGGGCAGCAGGGGCTCATTAATCAATGGTGGCCGTGTTGCTGGTCTGTCACTCACTCTCTCTCTCCCTGAACAATAAAGACTTTAGCAAGAATAAAATAGCTCAATGGGCATGTACAAGGTCAGGCTTAGTGGCAAGATGGGTCTGGCGTAATCATAGTTGGAGGAATCCTGCACTTTTCACAGAGAAGGTTTATCAGCTGTGGGGTGGTGGTTCTAAAGGTATGGTCCCTGGACCAGCAGCATCAGCCTCACTGGGGAACTTGTCAGGAATGTAGATTCTCTGCCCCACCCTGACCTGCTGGGTCAGAAACTCTAGGGTGAGCTCAGCATCTATTATTCACATACCTTCCGGGGGTTTCTACCCCTGGAAGTTCTTCTTATTTCAAACTAAAGAGATTCTAGCCAAATGCCTCTTGGTTTTTTGGACTAATTTTATACCCAGGCCTCAGCCATACCTCTTTTAAACTCTCATCCTTGTAGGATGGGGTGACATTCTGATTTGTCCAAGACTGGGAATCTCCCAGGATGCAGGGCTTTCAGTTCTAAAATTGAGAAAGTTCAGGGCAAACTGGGACAAGTTGGTCACCCTAACTGAGAAACATGGCCAGATTAGACCCGGAACCCATCTGCATGCTTTTCTACCTCACTGTCATTGCCCTCACTATTCTAGTGGGGTCAAGGAAGATCAAGAAAGAGAGATCAAAGAGACAAACATCAGCCAGAGGAGATCATTTTAATAATGCAATCAATGTGAATGTATCAAAAGCCTCAAAGCAAAACAAAAATAGATCAAATGAAAACAAGTGGATTTTGTATAAAGAAAGTCTCCTGAGCCAGGCGCGGTGGCTTATGCCTGGGCAGATCATGAGGTCGGGAGATTGAGACCATCCTGGCCAACATGGTGAAATCCTGTCTCTACTAAAAAAAAAAAAAAAATTAGCTAGGCATGGTGATATGCACCTGTAGTCCCAGCTACTCAGGAGGCTGAGGCAGGAGAATCGCTTGAACCCGGGAGATGGAGGTTGCAGTGAGCCGAGATCGCGCCACTGCACTCCAGCCTGAGCAACAGAACAAGACTCAGTCTCAAAAGAAAGAAAGAAAGAAAGAAAGAAAGAAAGTCTCTTGTGATAAATTAGTGATTTCTGCCTTTAGAGAAAAGATCCAGAAACTTCTTCCTGGACTTCTGATGAGAGAATAGATTATTTTCTCACCTCTCTGTAATCTTATCAGCAGAAAGTCATTAGATCATTTAATTCCTCATACTACCACTGTGTGTTCTACGTATTTCACTTTTGACACAGCACTATTTTGCTCAAATTGATCTCCTCAGCTTCCCAAATTATAAAAGTGGATCCCTAGGCCAAAGGAGAGACTTGAGCATATATATAGTTTGAGGAGTTCTCCAAATTTCAGAAAGTATTCAAAAAGGGAACAGTTGCCTTTGAAAGTCAGGATCTATTGGCAAATGAGTTCTAGGATACAGGTGAAGGGAAGGGTTAGTCTCCCTCTGGTTTGGAGGGGTGTTTATGAAAAAGGTATTTGAAGTTCCCAGCATAACTGCCCTACTTGGCTTAGAGGTTTTATATCGCAAGAAGTGATGTGATCTGGTGGCACTGCACAGTTAGAGAGGCAGTTTTTGGCCCCAAAGATAAGCAGAAAGGGTCTGATAGTGACTGTGAGGAATATGCTAAATTTTGCATAGTTTAGAATGCATTATTAAATGCCTGATTGAATTTGGGAGTGTTTTGTTTAAAATTTATAGAATAATGAGAAAGAAAATTATGGTACAGTAAAAAAGGCATAGATTTTGAAGCTTAAAAAGTTTGGTTCAAATCTTGCCCTTTTACTTAATGTATCATCTTGGGCAAGTTACTTAGCCCCATTTTACCAGAAATTGGGAATAATAACATCTATTTCAAAAGAGTTATTTGAGGTTTAAATAAGGTAATATATGCAGCATACATTGCAGAGTACGCGGTACACAGTAAGTGCTCCATAAATGTTAAGAAGCAGTGTGATACAGTAGAAAGGGTTTGCAGTATTGCTTCAAAACAGACTCAGGTTCCACTCCTAGCTCTGGCTCTTTTGAGTATATGGCTTTAGCATTTAACCTTCATCTGTGAAATTTAAACTGCATTTGTCTCTGGGAGAATGCTTTAAGGACTAAATTAGATTACATACATAAAGTGCTCAGCATTCTATTAGATGTTTTCCCCCTGACCAAACCACGTTAACCACATCCTTCTTTCAACTCCCTCATGGATGCATTTGAATTTCCACCACCCTCTGCCACGCACCATTACTGTGCACATGCTGGCTTCCTCACTTCTCTCTAGTTTGCCTTTGTGTGTTTCTAACAGAGCCTCGTATGGCAATGAACTCTGAGATGAACTGAGCCTTCCCATAACATCTGGTTTTCATGACGACCAAAATCAATTGAACCTCAGAGACTGGGATCTGGGAAAGGCAGGTCTATAAACACTTAAGATGTTCACGAAATTCTCTGATCACAAAGCCTAGGCAGACGGGGGTGAGGGGAGCGGAGTTTGGGCTCAAGACTCTGTTTCTGAGTGAACACTATTCCCACCTCCACGCTTCGTCCAGCTGTTACTCACCCCACATCTGTGAGGGCTCTGGATGGAGGCTGCTGTCCTACGTGTAGAATGGGATCAGTGTTGGGCTTCACCAGACCTCTGATTTTTGTGTGTGTATGTCTGCTGTCCTTCAGGCAGCAGAGGAAGGAATCCTGGAGTTGGAGTCAGCCCTTGGAGTCAGACTCTACCACTTCAAGTTGCATGAACTGGGCAAGAACAAGAATAGCCACCACTGCTACCATTCAGGAAGCCCAGGTGGTCCTCACCACAGCCTTGTGGGGCAGGAGGAAAAGTTGGACACTAAGATGTGGGATCACACTAAGACGTGACTCAGAAAGATTGAATGAACTGCTGCGTGTCACTTAGCTGGTATGTGGCACAATTAGGACTCTGAGCAAAGTCCCTGTAATTCCCTAATGTCCACATTCAAACCGTTTTACCCATCTGTTTCCCTCTCTGCAAAATGAAAGAGTTGAGTTCTGTGCTTTGAACTTTAAAAGGTACAGTTGAAAGCAGACCAGGGTCTCTGGACTTAACCCTCAATTCAGGGTTCTGTTCCCTGTGTTTATTTGATTCCCCACTTCTAGCCTGGCTCACTCAGCGTGGTGTGAGCTGAAACACCGTAATGGTAATGGTAATTAACATTTGCTGAGCATTTACTGTGTGCCAGGTACTCTTCAAAAATCACAGTATCAGACTGGGTGAGGTGGATCATGTCTGTAGTCTCAGCTACTCAGGAGGCTGAGGTTGGAGGATCGTTTGAGCCCAGGAGTTTGAGGCTGCGGTGAGCTAGATTGCACCACTGCACTCCAGCCTGGGTGAAAGAGAGAGACTCCATCTTTAAATAAACAACAACAATAATAATAATGACAAATAATAAAATTATTGCATCATATTGCAACAACCCTCATGTGCAGATGAGAAACAGAGCCACAGAAGTGCTAAGTTGCCTAAGGTGGCTTAGTAAATGGCAGGGCCTGGTGTAAGACCATCAAAGCAAAGCAAGCTGGAGCTTGCAGAGCATCGGATCTTAGGAAGGCACCAAAATAAGTGATGAAAGGTGAGGCCAATTGTCCTACAATTTGTTTCTTAGTCAGCAAACTCAGCTGCTCCCAAACGGCTGCCTGCAGCCAGCGTGATTCTGTAAGAGGAAAAAGGGAAGGGACGGGCTTAAGGGCTGATCTCTTAGCAGCAATTGCTCAACAACCATTTCCCCTTGTGTTTGTAAATCATGAGTGGAAGACGATGTTTTTGGAATAATCCTAGCAGTGATATTTGTTGACGAGCCACTGGCTGCACCTCCTGTTTAGGATGATTCTATGAGCGTGAAGTATCTTTGGCTTGCTAATGCCATTTCCATTCCAGAATATACCAAACAGTGTCAGGAGGGAGACAAAGACAGGCTCATTCCTCAAGTGTTTTTGTTGCAGCATCACAAGCAGATGGCAGCATGAGCCCTGCTGTAGTTGGGACAAAGTGAATGTATCAAGCACCAGTTCATCAGAGACTCCCTTCGTGCTGTAAATCAGGGCATAAAGCAGCTTGAGGCCCCGGTAAACTGAACAAGAAGCAGCCCATCACTGATCTCATTGCCCACAAGCACAGGGCCAAGAGGAAGTGGAACAAAAGGCAGGCCCTTTGCAGAATGGAGCCATGAAGAGCAGCCCAAACCGGCTTCCAGAGGCCTTTGGACACTAAATCTTGAATCGGGATTCAAGTGCTATTTAGCATGGGTGAACTGGGATTGGAAGCAGAATTAATTGCCTCCAAATCGTATCTTTCCTCCCAGCCATCCATTAGTTTTCTTTGGCAGAAGGATAATGATACTTCATGAAATACAGCTGCAGAATCTAGCCTTGTTCATCGCAACCCTAGAATGAGCTCAAAAAAGCGAAAACTTTCAAATAATATAGTTTTCCCCAGGGTGAGAATGAATATACATATTAGGTCACTATTAGTGTCTCTTAAAACAAAAATGCATGCGTTTGTTTTCAAATGATGGGATTTCAGAAACTTTCAAATAAAATGCTATAAGAGCATGTGTTGTGTTTTAAATTGTAGTAAGAAGAGTCTGATTCTGGTGTTTGTTTTTGTTGAAGTTGTACCTGAGTTGTATCACTTTCTTGGTGAATGTCATAACTCTAGGACAGGGAACTGGGGACAATCAAAGCTGAGACAGTGCCGTTACACAGTCCCTATGTAAGAGACTTCCAGTCGCTTCGGAAAATCATTAGAGACAGTTATGGATAAGACATAGATTCAAGTAGATGCTGAGAGTTACATCCATGAAGCCACTGCCTCCCTTAGAGGAAGAATTATGCCAAAATACTTTTAAATCCCTTTGAGGCCATTTAATGTACAGAATGAGTAGCAGGAAGATGTCAATAAGGTTTTTAATGCCTGACTGGCAGCCAAATAGAAGCCAGAATGCTCCAGGATCAGTGAAGTCAATTTGCAGTTTATGGAGGAGCTGAAAAGATCTAACTTGCAGTATGCATGTGTGTATTAGTCAGCTCAGGCTGCCATAAAAAAATATCATAGACTGAGGGGCTTAAACAACAGAAATTTATTTTTTCACAGTTCTGGAGGTTAGGAAGTCCAAGATCAAGGTGTCAGTGTGGTTGGTTTTCAGTGAGGGCTCTCTGGCTTGCAGATGGCTGCCTTCTTGCTTTGTACTCAACGTGGCCTTTCACCAGGGCATGCACACAGAAAGTGACTTCTCAGACATCTCCTGTTACAGGGGCACTAATCCTATCAGACCTAATTACTCATTTTTTTTGAGACAGAGTCTCACTCTGTCACCCAGGCTGGAGTGCAGTGGCATGATCTCAGCTAACTGCAACCTCTGACTCCTGGGCTCAAGTGATCCTTCCACCTCAGCCTCCCCAGTAGCTGAGACCACAGGTGTGTGCCACCATGCTCAGCTAATTTTTTAATTTTGGGTAGAGACAGGGTTTCACTATGTTGCTCAGGCTGGTCTCAAACTCCTGAGTTCAAGTGATTCACCCGCCTTGGCCTCCCAGATTGTTGGGATTGTAGGCATAAGTCACCATGCTCAGTCTATCAGACCTCATGGAACCTTACTTACCTTCTTATAGGATCTATCTCCAAATACGGTCACATTTAGGGGTTAAAGCTTCAACACATGAATTTTGGGGCTTATAATTCAGTCCATAGCACAATATATATAAAACTTAGAATGTATATATATGTTAGAATTTAAAAAAATTCAGTGCATATTTTCGCTATAAGCAGAAAATAATATTACCTAATTTATGCTATTGCTTAAGTCAGGGCCCCTAAGTCAAAAGCCCACAGAGGGAAGAGAGGTGATGTCCATGAATGAAGCAATGAATGAAAGAAAGAAAGCCAGTCCAACTCAAGCGCATTGTTGTCGAGATGCAAATCTATTATTATCACATAGATCGATTCTTCTTCTCCTCTTTAAGAGATCAATTCTCTTTTTCAAAAAAAAAAGTAGACATTCTGCTTATTTTTTATGTGAAACTTTAGCAAAATTTTGGCTTGTTAAACATATAAATGGATGACCCCGTCTGTGTTCCTTATCCACCCCACAGGCTTCCAATGTGAAACATCCAGTTTAAATAAATGCTTTTGCCTTAAGGAAGGATGAAGCAAGTGCTTTGACAGTTACTGGTACACATGGAATTTCAGTTACCTGTGTCTGAAGTAAGTGGGAACAGAATACATAAGTGTGAGCTAACATGGATTGCCTGGAAGGAATCAAAGCCCTCTTCAAAATTGGTCGTAACCATACAAGCCCTTACGTGAAGACAATGTTACCCAAAACCAATATTTTTTTATTACTCTCCCTTTTCCACAGCTCCCCTTCAAGTTTATGATGTTTTTAGTTTCCTGCTGATTGCCTCTTGGTAATTCAACAGAGAGACATAGTAAGAACTGCAGAACTCTTTTGTTTATATGTTGAATCAACAGTGAAGAAATCTAACAGCTGACACTCATGTGGGTTCTCTAAAAATAGACCTGAGGTTTTCTAGGAGGATTTGAAATGTGGGAAAGGTCTGTGAACCGAAAGGCAGGAGTCCTGGGGTCACATCGTGGCCCTGCCATTAAGTTGGTGTGTGACCTGGGAAGTCCCATCTGCTTCCTTTGCCGTGATGTGACTTTGGTTGGGCCATGTCTAAGGCTTTTCCAAGTTCTCATCATCTTGAATATTGACTCTTCTTGTTGGTTTTTAGTGAGGGCTCTTTGTTTGGATGAGGACAGAGGTTGAACTTGGGTAGTAAGCAAATTCAGCTTTATTTTTATATATGTCTGCTGTGTGTGAGGCACTGAGCTTGCCATTGAACTAAATGTGTAGATGAGTAAGACACAGTTATTGCCCTCAAAGAGCCTATAATCTAGCAGATAAAATTGTACTGAGATACTATTTTTAGGCATTAGCTCATATTTTCACAATTTCTTCTGTATTTTCTCTTTTTTCTTCTTCCAGCTGAAGTAAATAACTGGCTCTGCCTTCATAGCAACTAAAGAAGGATTTAATAGAATATTCTAGAAAAAATCTATAAAAACATCTTTATGATCTTGGAAAGGCAGAGATTCCTTAAACAGGATACCAAAAAAAGCCATAAAAAATATACTGATAAATTTTGAACTTCATGAAAATTAAGTACTTCTATTCATGAAAATGTACTATTAAGAGAGTAGAGGCAAGCCATTGTCTGGAAACAAAATATCTGCAATACAAATAACCAACTAAGGACTTATATCCATAATGCATGAGCAACTCCTACAAATAAATAGTTTTAAAAAAGAAAAAAATTCAGTTGCACAGTGAGCAGGAGATTTGAATATGCACTTCACAAAAGAAAGTATCCAAAAGATATCCAAATTATATGTTTTATATAAATATATAAAAATGTGCCCTTCATGATCATCAGGGAAATGCAAATTAAAGCCACATTGTGATATTATACACCAGAATGTATAAAATTGAAAAAAACTGAAAATACAAAGTGTTGATGAGGGTGCATGGTAATTACAACTCCTATACAGTGTGGGTGGAAGGGAAAATTGGTACAACCACTCTGGAAAGATGTTCGGTAATATTTTCTCCAGCTCCGCAGATGCCTAACCTATGATTCCAAAATGCTGCTTGTGGAATTCTACTTCATCACAAATGAATGGCTATGTCTACTAAATGACATCCACAGAATGGATCATAGCAATTTTGTTAGCCAAAAACTAGAAATAATCCACCGGATAAATAACGTATAGTTTACTCAAATAATGGTAAATTGAACAGCACTAAAAAAGAAGCAACTAATGGCAGCAAAATGAATGCATCTCACATTCAAACTATTGAGTGTAAAAAAGCGAACAGACACAAAAGAGTTCATACCATATCATTCTATATAAATAATGTTCAAGTATAAGCAAAATAATATAGGGTGATAAAAGTCAGAATAGTAGCTACCTTTGAGAGGGTTTATTGACTGGGAGGACCACCAGCCAGCTCTCTGGTGTGCTGTAAATGCACTATAATGAACTGGATGATGTAGCCAGGGGTGTCCAATCTTTTGGCTTCCCTGGGCCACATTGGAAGGAGAATTAGGCCACACACAAAATACACTAACACTATTGGAGGCCGATGTGAGCAGATCACGAGGTCAGGAGTTCAAGAACAACCTGGCCGGCATGGTGAAACCCTGTCTCTACTGAAAAAAAAAAAAATACAAAAATTAGCTGGGCATGATGGCGCTTGCCTGTAGTCCCAGCTACTCGGGGGGCTGAGGCAGGAGAATTGCTTGAACTCAGGAGGTGGAAGTTGCAGTGAGCCAAGATTGTGCCACTGCACTCCAGCCTGGGTGACAAAGGGAGACTCCGTCTCAAAAAAAAAAAAAAACAAACAACAATGACAACAAAAAAACACACACTAACACTAACAATAACTGACGAGCTTAAAAACAAAAAGGTACATGCATAAATCTTATAATGTTTTAAGAAAGTTTATGAATTTGTGTTAGGCCTCATTCAAAGCCATCCTGGGCTGCATGCAGCCCAGGGACCACAGTTTGGATATGTTTGGCATAGTTGTTAAAAATGTATTGAGTGATACAGTTAAGATTTGTGCGCTTTATCTAGCCAGGCTCTCTAGCTTTTGTTTTTGAAACACATATGCAGTGGTTTGTAACACACATTGGGATTTTTCAAGGACAATTTTTAAAAATTACTGTTTGTTGGACAGGCACGGTGGCTCATGCCTGTAATCCCAGCACTTTGGGAGGCCAAGGCAGATGGATCTCGAGGTCAGGAAATCGAGGCTATCCTGGCTAACACGGTGAAACCCCGTCTCTACTAAAAATACAAAAAAATTAGCCAGGCGTGGTGGCGGGCGCCTGTAGTCCCAGCTACTCGGGAGGCTGAGGCAGGAGAATGGTGTGAACCTGGGAGGCGGAGCTTGCAGTGAGCCGAGATCGCACCACTGCACTCCAGCCTGGGAGACAGAAAAAGACTCCGTCTCAAAAAAAAAAAAAAATTAGTTTGTTGGAACTTGTTCCAGATCAAGTAAATCAGAGAAAGATTGGGGAAGCTCACGTTTGTGATGCGGGAGAATTACTATTGAAATAGAATAGAATATAAAAAGGATAATACAGTTATGTGTCTCTTAATGATGGGGATGCGTTCTGAGAAATGCGTTGTTAGGTCGTTGTGTGTACCTTATAGAGTGCATTTACACAAACCCAGATGGCACAG
The DNA here is from genome assembly GCF_029281585.2 of Gorilla gorilla gorilla. Taxonomy (NCBI): domain Eukaryota; kingdom Metazoa; phylum Chordata; class Mammalia; order Primates; family Hominidae; genus Gorilla; species Gorilla gorilla. The sequence goes on from NC_073243.2 coordinate 28,936,621, forward strand.
TCTACAGCACACCTAGGTTATATAGAAAGGCCTATTTTTGCTCCTAGACTACAAATCTGTACAGCATGTTACTGCAGTGAATACTGCAGGCAATTGTAACACAATGGTAAGTATTTGTGTGTCTAAACATAGAAAAGGTAGCATGAAAATACAGTATTGTAATCTCACCGGCCCCCCATCCTGGAAGTAGTCATTGTTGACTGAAACATCCTTAAGTAGCACGTGACTGTATATAAAATAGAATACACATACATACACGCACACATACTTTCTCTCTCTCTCTCCCCCACCCCCGTCTCTCTCTCTCTCTCTCTCTTCTCAGGTAGTTCTAATTCGCAGCCAGCATTGAAAACCAATGCCTCAGGGGAATTTCAGGTAGTTATGAGTGAGATAAATAATTCATGCACACTGGACAATTATCTTGGTTAACAACAGTGAAAATGTGGGCCTTCCATCTATACCCGGCAATAACCTAAAAAAGGATTCCCCTGGGCCGGAGGAGAAGAGCAGTAGTGGACAGCTCGGATGAGACTTCAGAGAGGAAGCAGGTGGGGGCTGCTCCAGGAGTGCTTTGTGATCTGTGAGAAGTGACCCAGGCTTTGGACATTTACATTCTTGTGTATTTCCCTCCCACACCGAATCAGAGATGCTCCATGTGACCAACAGGGTAGGGCTGCCGGGACGGTGGGACTTCCAAGATTAATCATAAAGGGCATTGCAGCTTCCACCTGGGCTCTCTTGAAATGGCTGTCTCTGTGGGAACTGTGCCTTGAAGATGCTCAATAGTCCTATGGATGAACTCAGATGGAGAGGAGCCAAGGCTTCCTCATCCATAGCACCCCATCCACGTTCTCCTCTGTACTGTGCTCTGTCAGCTTTCCATGGGCCTCGCTGTGCCCATTGGCACACCTGGAGGTATGTGCAAAGAGCAATGATGAGTGGACCGCGGCTCCATGACTTACAGTTATCACAATGCAGATCACAGAGAACTGTCAGAAAGAAGAATGGTGCAAATCAGCTTATCACCTTCTATCATTTTTTACTACCCATTTGGCATGATTTATGTTTTGGACAGCTCTTAAGATGACACTCGAGAGATTTGGTCCAGATAAGTGATGTAGAAACTGCAAAAAGGAAAGGATTTTTCCCAAAAAGAACCAGGATTTCAAGATCAATCTATGAAAACTGATCACTTTATTTTTAAAATGATTCCTTATTTCTAAAAAAGAATTCACATTTTCTGCAAGTGAAAAACTTATTTTCTTATGCTCTGTTCAGAAAAAATGCACATAGAAATATATATATAAATATTAGTATATGTTAATAATACATGTGCTAAAAATAGTGCTTAATATACTTAGACTTAAGGTCTTTCTGAGGCAGGCATAGTTTTCTGAATCATTTAACTATTGACTATCCTTAAATTGTAAATTATTATTTATTAAAATGCCATCTAATAACAAATGAGCTATGAAAATGTAAGAAGCTTTTAAGGTACACGCATTCCATGGAAACCTCTTCTCCATGATTTATGTTTACATGATCCCATTGTCTAAAATGTGAACAATGAAAGTTTTTTCTTTAAATCTCTATTGCATAAATGAAATAACTCTCACAATATTTTCATTGAATTGATAATGTCATTTGCAGGCCAAATGCACATAATATACAAAATTTACTGAGTTACATAAAAAAGAATGCATTTAGAGTTATTTAAAGCATGTTTTCATATGTGGACTATCACTTTTATTGTTCCAAGCTGATAAACAAATTTTAAGAATTTACAAGTTGTACTTTAGTTATTCAAAACACAGCACACAGAGAAATTTGTGCAATAAATGCTTCTATGGTCCCTAGTGAAATATAATAAACTAAAATTTTCTTAGCAAAGAACATTTTAAAAGACAACTTCAGAGAAGTTTTATTTTGTAAAACAGGAAGGAAAAGCAGTGAAGATAGTGAGTGTACATAACAATAAAGATTGCAATGCAGGATTTATTCTCATCAATAGTTGAGGCTTATTCCATGCAATGGAAATAAACTTGTCTCTTTAATTCATTCAGATTTTACCTAATGGCCAGAAGAAGGCAAAGAGGTAAGATATCTAGGAATCAGGCACTGAATGTAATCAATGTTTTAAAAGTATTTTGTGAAAATATGTGTAACCCAAGATTTACTATTTACCCTTTTAAATCTACAATTTAGTGGCATTAAGTACACTCGTGTACTTAAAATCACCACCATCCATCTCCAGAACTTTTCATCATTCCAAACTGAAAATTTATACTCCTCAAACAATAACTCTCCATTCTCTCTTCTCCCTAGCCCCTGGTGATCTTGTTTCTACTTTCTGTCTCTATGAAACTGACTACTCTAGGTACCTTGTGTAAGTGGAATCATATAGTATTTGTCTTTTTCTGATTGGCTTATTTCGCTTAGCACAATGTCCTCAAGGTTCACCCATGTGTCAGAATTTCCTTCTTTTCTTAGGTTGAATAATAATTCCATTGTATAGATTTACCTCACTTTGATATCCATTCATCTGTTGATGAACATGTGGGTTGCTTCTACCTTTTGGCTATTGTGAATCATGCTGCTATGGACATCAGTGCACAAATATTTAATCAATATTTAAACTCCTGTTATGGCCTGTAAACAGAACACCATCTGATTATGTTTGTGATCAGGCTTTCCTAGTGACATTAGGATATATGGGTTAATAAATCATGTCAATGCTGGAAAATATGACTGAGACTCAGAATAGTTAAGAATTCTAAGACACCAGATACTTTAAGGTAGAAACTAAGCCTGAAGAAAGAAATGCTGCCTGATAGAGTTTGGATGTTTGTCCCCTCCAAGTCTGATGTTGAAATGTGATTCCCAGTGTTGGAGGTGGGTGCCTGGTGGGAAGTGATTGGATCATGGGGGCAAACCCTTCATGAATGGTTTAGCACCATCCTCATGGTGATAAGTGAGCTCTCACTCAATTAGTTTGTGATATCTAGTTGTTTAAAAGTTTGGGACCTCCCTCTTCTCCCTCTCTCTTGCTCCCACTCTCACCATGTGACATGCTGGCTCCCTGTCACCTTCTGTGATGATTGGAAGCTTCCTGAGGCCTCACCAGAAGCAGAGGCTGGCACCATGCTTCCTGTACAGGCTGCAGAACTGCGAGCCAAAATGAAATATCTTTTCTTTATAAATTACTCAGCTTCAGGTATTTCTTTATAGCAACATGAAACTGACTTAATACACTGCTCAAGTATGAATATCTATGAAGCAATGAGGTGCTATGCCTTTTGCAAATAATTACAATCTCACCCACCCATTTGCAGCCAAAACAGGGTAATAGACATTATGAGAAAGGTGTGTGAAATATGTCCTAGGGGCATGTAAAAGGATGCCTTGCCTAGACTTGGGCTGTGGGGGTGGGGACACAGAGGGAAGGGGGTTGTCTGGGAGGGGTGGCAGAAGTCAGACAATGCCTGAGTTGGGCATAAGAACCATATGAAAATTGGAAGGGAGATAAGTTGCTGTAGGCAGACAAAAGATGTGAGCTAAGAGGGAGGTGCGATAAAACATTGGCATCCTGGGCTGGACAACACTAAGATGTAGTCTGAAACTATCGTTAGAAGGCTTGGGTTTCTCATTGTCTTAGGAAATGAGAAGAAGAGAAAGGAAAGAGATGCCAGTTTTCTTTCCTCTCCCCATAGCCATAACTGAGACCAGCTTTTCCAAAATAGTTTTCAATGACAAAGAGTCCTGTGATTCAAATAAACATGAAGGCTGCTGGTATAAGTCAATGCATGCTAAAGGTTCTAAAAAATTCTACCATCTCACTATGTATATAAGTATATGTATATTTGTGTGTTTTATATACTCTCTCTTTATATGTATATTATATTTCTACGTATTCATATACTTATATCTATTTTATTTAACGGTTAAACCTGCAGACTTCTTTGCATGGGGGAAGCTTTCTCTTTCTCTATTCTCCACTAACATTTTTGCTCAACTCACAACATTTTTCCCTTACTACTAGCTTGAAAGACACTGGGCCTGAGGGTACATTAGTGAGTAAAGCAAACAAATCCCTACCCTCAGGGAAGGGATCCCTACCTTCATTTTCAAATCCCTACCCTCATTTTAGTGGGGAACAGACATTAAAAATTAAAATATTTAGCATGTTAGTGATAAGTGCTAAAGAGCAAAAAACAAAGTGAGAAAGGAGGCTAGATGTGTTAAGTGGGGTTAACATTTTAGAAGGGGTGGTTAGGAAGACCCCACTGAGAAGGTAACTTTTGAGTAAAGACTTGAGGGAGGAAATCCTGCAGCTATCTGGGGAAGTACTTTCCAGGTAGATGAAACAGCAAGTTCAAAGGCCCTGAGGCAGAGCCATGCCTACTTTTTTCCAGGAATCTCCAACAGGTCAATGGCTGAGGCAGAATGAGCCCACTGCAGGGTAGCAGGATATGAGGTAGAAGGGGCAGGTTGTATAAAATCTCCTGGCTTCTTTTCAATTCTTTTAAACATTTACCCAAATACGTTTGCATTTTAATTATTTTCATTATAAACAAGTGTCCTGACTGTGTTTTCTTAGATTCTGTACCTGTCTATTTGGCATCCATTAACCACAGGTCCAAATAATGGCCAAAGTTGCCTGCATCTCTTCTGCATGGTCTTGCTGCATCTCTTGGCATGCTCTTGCTCTGAAATGTGATTTTGCTAGTCTTTATGAAAGTTCCTAAGTTCAATGTTCTTTGGTCAAATACGTTATGTGCCATTTGATAATCAGCTGGGAACCTGGAGCCTCCTATGTAACCCTCTGAAAAAGTTGGTTTAGAACTTGTGGTCAGACTCAATGCCTAAAAGAAACCTCTAAGCCTTTTAAGTTTTATATTTACAGATATTGACATTCTAAGATCCTCTGGCAGTCCAGGTGATACAGAAATTCATAGCAAAGACAAGTGAAATGAAGCATGCATGTGAAGAAGAGGAAAAGTTGAGCAAAATGGTGAGCCGGGAATAGATCTTTCAGGATACACAAAGCCTCCTAAGGAAAACCTGTACATTATAAGGAATATTTAACACTCTGGAACCTAGCTTCCAGTGAACATAGCCCAATAAATGACCCACAATTTGACCATTTATGTTCATACTTCCTTTTCTTGAGGAGGATGAACATAACAGTTTCCATATTATCCAGTGACCCAGAATGCCTAGGAAGTGATGGATGGTGAGGTTAATTATTTAACCCAAGTTTTAGTAATTTCGCTTTTAGAAGTGTGAAGTAAGGTAATATTCAGAGAGGTGAATAAACTTTTATGTGAAAGAAATTGATTTCACTCTTATTTATGATAGCATAATTTCAAAACAACCCAAGAGAAATTATGGAAATATCTACATTGAAAGATGAATAATATATAATGATATAAGAAAATACCCAAAAGGCAATTTTAACTGATAAAAGCAAGATATAAAATATATGTCTGTAAAATAAACCCAATTTTAATTCAAAATACATGGTATTTATATATACAAAGATAAGGCACACAGGAGAGTAAGGAGGAAATACAGCAATGGATTAATAGTAGTAATTACTGGATAGAAATTTCATAAACAGTGTTCAGGGTAACTAGAGCCACTAGAAAATAAGGGGAACATCTGGAAATGAGAGAGTCCTAGAGAGAACACCCAGGATTATGTGTATAAACTCCAAACTTGGTCTTACCCCTTAACCATGTGTATGTAGTGTAGACTCCAAGAAGCCCAGCTAAGGCTAAAAGGACTAACATTTCAGCTGCTGCTTCTCACAGGGGAGACAGAATTTTCAGCTTAAGTTTAGCCAAGTTAATTGCCCAATTGAAAAAAAACATCATCCGGGCGTGGTGGCTCACGCCTGTAATCCCAGCACTTTGGGAGGCAGAGGCGGGTGGATCACGAGGTCAGGAGATCGAGACCAGCCTGGCTAACACGGTGAAACCCTGTCTCTACTAAAAACACAAAAAATTAGCCAGGCGTGGTGGTGGCCCCTGTAGTCCCAGCTACTTAGGAGGCTGAGGCAGAAGAATGGCGTGAACCCAGGTGGCAGAGGTTGCAGTGAGCCGAGATTGTGCCACTGTACTGCACTCCAGCCTGGGGGACAGAGCAAGACTCCACCTCAAAAAAAAAAAAAAAAAAAAAAAAAAGGAAAAAACACAAAAACACGAGGAACCTATTAGAAGCCAGAGTTCCTACAACACATCATTAACAATGTCCAGCACACAATCCAAAATTACTGACAATATGAATAAACAAGAAAATGCCACCTACTCTCAAAAGAAAAGGGAATCAGCAGAAATTGACTTTAAGAGGACTCAGATGTCATGGCTATCAGACAATAAGTTTAAAGCCACAATTTTACCTATGCTCAAAGACAGAAAAATATGCCCACAATAAATTTAAAAAATAGGAAATCTCACAAATAAAAGTATACAAAAAATCAAATGGAAATTCTAGAATTGAAAATTCTAATATCCAAATTAAAATTTACTGGATAGGGTTAATATTAGAATGGACATTCAGAAGATTGAGTGAACTTAAGGATAAATCAATAGAAATTATCCAACGTGACAAAAAGAAAGAAAAAAAAATTGGAAGAAAAAGTAAAAAGTCCCTTACCATACACTCATTTCATCATCAGCAATATGAACTCAATTTTCTAAAGGTAACTGTGGGCCAGGTGCGGTGGCTCACGCCTGTAATCCCAGCATTTTGGGAGGCTGACGTGGGTGGGTCACGAGGTCAGGAGTTCAAGACCAGCCTGACCAACATGGTGAAACCCCATCTCTACTAAAAATACAAAAATTAGCTGGACATGGTGGTGGGTGTCTGTAGTCCCAGCTACTCGGGAGGCTGAGTCAGAAGAATCGCTTGAACTTGGAAGGCAGAGGTGGCAGTGAGCCGAGATCGCACCACTGCACTCCAGCCTGGGTGACAGACCGAGACTCTGATTAAAAAAATAAAATAAAATAAAGGCAACTGTGAAGAAAAAACTGAAATAATACAAAATATATTCCGTTCATCTATATGAAATATGTGCACAACATACTTGTAATTGGAATCAAACTATCATTGTGTAATCACATTTTCCACATAGTAATTTAAAATTCTGTAAGTGCTTGATAGTAACTTATAGTTGAAATAATAGTGCTATTTATTTAAAATATTCCTATTTAGACAGTTTCCAATTCTTTGCTCTTAAAGTGATAAGCAGTCAACATTCTCCTGCATATATCTTTGTGCACATGTATTTCTCTTAGACATTTAGAATGGAATTCTTCAAGGTGTAAATATTTTTAACTTTTCTAACTGATTTATAATATATCCAGAAAAGTGCTCAAAATATAAATGGACATCTCAGTGAAAATTCATGTAAATATTTTCCAGATTCACTTTTGCTGTTTGTGTTTTTATAATTTTTAGAACCAACTTGTTAAAGTTCAGCACAATGTCTGTTGGTATTCTGATAGAAAGTACATTGAATATATAGGTTAATGAGAAAGAACTGAAATCTTAATAATATTCATTTTTTCAATATATACATACATATAGATGTATGTATAAGAATTATATATAAGAATATATATATACAAATATATATAATAATATATATAAGAATATACAAATATATATATAATAATATATATATAAGAATATATATATATATCCTTCAGGGCTTTTTAGTTGATTTTTAGACTTAAGGCTGAATCAAAAATATTTCACAGTGTAACCTTTTAAATTGAGATATAATTTATCTGCAAACAACTTGCACAGACTAAAGTGTGTAACGTGATGACTTTACATCCAAGTGTAACTACCAAGTAACCACCACCTCCATTAAGATACAGAACATCTCTATCAACCTAAGACTTTCCTTTGTTTCCTTTCCAGCCACCACTCCCTCTCCACCACCACCACCAAAGGTAACCATGATTCATATTGCTATTACCATAGCTTAGTCTTGCCAGAAGTAGGACTTCATATAAGTGAATCACACAGTATGTATCATTTAGTGTCTGGCATTTTTCACTCAACATAATTACTCTTTAGATTCATTCATGTTGCTGATTGCATCAATAGTTCATTTTCTCCTATTGCTGGGTACTTGATGTACATTTTTCTGTTGTACATTTGGCTCATTTCATTTTGGCAATTATGAATAATGCTGTTAATATTGTTACACAAATCTTTTTGTAGATGTAGTTATTTATTTATTCATTACTTAAAGTTATTTCCTAGGGTAATAGGGTCAAAGAGAAGGTATAAGACTAACTGTATAAGAACTTGTCTAATAAATTTCCCAAGTAGTTACATCATTTTATACCTCCCACAAGCAATAAATGAGAGTTCTGTTGCTTCTTGTTCTCACCAACACTTGCTATTGTCAAATATTTTTATTTCCGTTATTTGCATGGGTATGTGGTGACAGCCTGCCTTCCTGAAGACTGGATATGTTGAGCAGCTTTTTACATGTTTATAGACATGTGTTTATTGTACACTTTCTTTTTATAGTGTCTAAGTCTTTGTTCATTTTTATTTTTAAACTTTTTAAATTGCAGGTATTCAGGATACAGTTCTTTGTGAGATATATGTATTAATAATATTTTCTTGCAGTTTGTGGCTTGATTGTTTAATAATTTCATGGTCTTTTCTGTTAAGCAGAAATTTTAAATTTCTACAAAATCCAATTCAGTATTTTTTCCCTTATTGTTAGTGCTTTTTCTTTGCTGGCTATTAAATATTTCCTTACCCCAATGTTGTAAATATTCCTTTATATTTTCTTCATGCAGGTTTATGATTCTACCTCTTATTTTAGCTCTATTGCCCATCTTGAATAAATTTTTGTGTATCAGGTGAAGTGAGAATCAAGGCTTACTTTCTTCCACATAACTATTCAGTTCCTGCACAGTATGTTGAGAAAACTTTTCCCATTAAGTTGCCTTATTGGTCTTGTCAAACATCAATGACCATGTCTGTAGGAGTTTACTTCTGGAAGCCACATTCTTTTTATTGATATATTTATCTAGACTCACTGAAATACCACACTGTCATCACAACTATACTTTTGTATAGTAGAAATGATTTTATTAAAGTTAAATTTTAGACACCTCAGCAAATATGGAAGCATGCCCAATGAGTTAAAGTTGGAATTCCACAACGCTTTCTGATAAAACTACTTTGTTTTTCCTGACGTTCTGTGACCTACTTCATATTCTTCCATAGAGTGTTTTTAAAAATAAAAGTTGTATATATTTAACGTGTACAGTGTGTTTTGATGTATATATTCATATTGAAATGATGACTGCATTGAAACAAATTAACATGTCCATCTCCTCATGTAGCTATCTTCCCCCCCCCCTTTTTTTTTTTTTTGCTGAGAGCACTTGAAACCTACTCTCTTCACAAATTTCCAGTATATATTATGGAGTTATTAAGTGTCGTCACACTAGGTGTTAGAGTTCTAGGCTTAAAGACTCTTAAGTACCATCAGGACAAAATTCCATGATGATCTGGTCACCTGTTTCATTTCCAACGCTTTGCACAGTGTCTACAATATAATAAAAGCTTAATATTAGTTGAATAAACAATTAAAATGAACTGGGAAGAGGGGTATTGGCTATCCTCTCCTCCACATTCAGTATTTCCATAAGTCTAGGTGACTGCACTATATCTCAATACACAAGACTTACATGTCAAATAATTTCATGGGTTACTATCATAGTCATAGAAATTCTGAGGATGTCACAGCAGCTCTCTCCCCAGGTCACATCACTTTTTTGACTCCTGGTTTCTCTTGTAAAAGCAGTTTCCTTCCATGTATCAATGCAGTTATAACCATTTTGAGACTTTTCTTTATGTTAACTTATTTGTATTTTCATGTACTTTTTATATTAATTTTTAATATTTATGTATACACTACTATACAATATATTAGATATACAGTAAATGATTATGCATTCTATTTTAATTATCTAGATCCAGAATGTGGGTAAAACTGAGCACTATAATGAGAGTTTAGTAATCTGGCCTCTAGTTTTGTGTCTGCCAGTAACTTACTTTCTGAGGGAGTCTTATCTGGGCCTCAGTTCACTCATTTACAAACTTTGCAAATTTGAACTGGAACCAGATGCCCTGTGGCAGTCTCAGAATTCTCTCTCTCCAGAACTCTGCTGGCTGGAGGATGCACACTAGGAGAAAGACATCTCAGGATGAGATTGTGCTCTATTATATGTCACGTTTGCTTTGCACTGAGAGGCCTATTGTTAATACTGCCAATACCTACAGCATCTCAGACACAGCGAGAAGCAGCAATCACTTCCTTCTGAAGGACAGAGACCACATGTATCAAAATCCCTGTCTCTGGACCATCTGGCTGCTGATTGTATGATACTAACATCCACACTCAATTAAACCGGGCTCCCCTTAGGAAAACAAAGATCCAAAAGAGGCAATGTCAAAAGAATTGATATAATCCAAATCCTGATGCTACAGAGAGCAGCTGGTTGGGGAAGTTGAAGAAGGAAAAGACACAGGGGTGTACTTGTGATGTGGGCTGTCGATTTCACAAATAGTGAGAAGTTTTCTGAGATGTGACTTAGGAAGATAAAGGGGCCCAAAGAGTTTTGGGGAATTTCTCTGAATTCTAGAGAATCTTGGGTGTGAATAAAACAGTGAACATCTAAGAGGAAAGCAAGTACAGCCCCTCCTTGGTTCTGTAGTGGTAATGACATGGCAAGTAGGAGGTCTCAGGGATTGTTTTGTCTGGGTAGTGCAAAAAGATGTAAAGCCCAGGCTTGACGCAGCTCCTTATCCAGTAAAAAGGGGTCCAGCTCTCAGAGTGCCTTCCTGTAGAAATCAGAACAAGTGACTCTGATCTCTCACAGGAATTGCGGGCCATGTAAATTACTGAATTAAGGGTTTAACTCTGGTAGCTATTTGAGTTGTATTTTTAAATTTACGTATAAATGTACATATATAAAGACTCATATATGAATGTATATATCATATAAAATGTGTTTTAGAAAATACAATGAGATTGGCGCAAAAGTAATTGCGGTTTTTGCATTGTTTAAATTTGGCATTTGATATTAGAATACATTCTTAAATAAATGTGGTTATGTTACACATTTTCATGCATGTCTTGTTTTTTTTTTTGCTAATGACTTGTTACTTGCTGTTTATTTTATATTTATTTTAGACTACGGAAATGATGTTAGACCAAAAGTAAATTGGAGCTTTTCAAAATGGGTCATAAAGCAGTGGAGACAACTCGCAACATAAACAACACATTTGGCCCAGGAACTGCTAATGAACATACAGTGCAGTGGTGGTCCAAGAAGTTTTGCAAAGGAGACAAGAGTCTTAAAGATGAGGAGCATAGGCCAGGTGCGGTGGCTCACGCCTGTAATTCCAGCACTTTGGGAGGCTGAGGTGGGCAGATCACAAGGTCAGGAGATTGAGACCATCCTGGCTAACACGGTGAAACCCTGTCTCTACTAAAAATACAAAAAAAATTAGCCAGGCGTGGTGGTGGCCACCTGTAGTCCCAGCTACTCAGGAGGCTGAGGCAAAAGAATGGCGTGAATCTGGGAGGTGGAGCTTGCATTGAGCCGAGATCGCGCCACTGTATTCCAGCCTGGGCAACAAAGCAAGACTCTGTCTCAAAAAAAAAAAAAAAAAAAAATATATGAGGAGCATAGTGCCTGGCCATCAGAAGCTGACAACGACCAATTGAGAACAATCATTGAAGCTGATCCTCTTACAACTACATGATAAGTTGCTGAAGAACTCAACGTTGACCATTCTATGGTCATTTGGCATTGGAAGCAAATTGGAAAGGTGAAAAAGCTCCATAAATGGGTGCCTTATGAACTGGGTGAAAATGTAAAAAATCGTCATTTTTGAAGTGTTGTCTTCTCTTATTCTACGCAACATCAACGAACCATTTCTCAATTGGATTGTGACGTGATGAAAAGTGGATTTTATATGACAACCAGCAATGACCAGCTCAGTAGGTGGACTGAGAGGAAGCTCCAAGGCACTTTCCAAAGTCAAACTTGCACCACAAAAAGGTCATGGTCACTGTTTGGTGATATGCTGCCAGTCTGATCCACTACAGCTTTCTGAATCCTGGCAAAACCATTACATCTGAGAAGTATGCTTGGCAAATCAATGAGATACACGGAAAACTGCAATGCCTGCAGCCAGCATTGGTCAACAGGAAGGACCCAATTCTTCTCCATGACAATTCCCAACTGCATGTCGCACAACCAATGCTTCGAAAGTTGAACGAATTGGGCTATGAAGTTTTGCTTCATCAACCATATTCACCTGACCTCTTGCCAACCGATTACCACTTCTTCAAGCATCTAGACAACGTTTTGCAGGGAAAATGCTTTCACAACCAGCAGAATTCAGAAAATGCTTTCCAAGAGTTCATCGAGTCCTGAAGGAAGGCTTGTTATACCTACAGGAATAAACAAACTTATTTCTCATTGGCAAGAATGTGTTGACTGTAATCGTTCCCATTTTGTTTAATAAAGATGTGTCTGAAATTAGCTATATGGATTTAAAATTCACTGTCTGAAACCACAATTACTTTTGTACCAACCTAATATGTATATATTTGTGTGTGTGTGTGTGTGTGTGTGTGTGTGTATCTAAAGTTATAGTCTTCTCTAAGGGGTAGGTAAAAAGAGTGAAATTATTTTCAGTTATTCTTCTGTTCTCTAGTCTTTACTCACTATCTCAACCTCAACATCCATGCCATTTTAGACTCAGCTTTTGTCTTTAGCTCCTTCACCTATAGCTTGAATATGAGTTTTCCGTATCCTGAGAATAAAACCCTTTGCACTGCTGGGAGTAGCATCTGGGCAGCACCTAAAACAAGGATCCCTATAAAGAAGGCCTGACCGGGGGAGACAGTTGACAGACAGAAAACCTGAGATAAGGGAGGCAAGATTTGCATATGGAAAATCTCAGGGAGACTCTGGAGAAGAGAGGACTAGATATGCTTAGACATACATTGTTTCTAAGGAAACTGTGTATGTCAGCATAATAAGCTTTTGATGATAGGTTAATTTGGCCACTTCTTTATTATTTATCTATTTTTAACTTTTAATTAAAAAGTAAACTTTAATGTCGAAAATGCAAACTTGGGGAAGGCAGAAAGATCACACACAAGGCTATCACTTCACAATTGGAAGGTTGCACAGCGGCCGGGCAGAGGTGTTCCTCACTTCCCAGACGGGGCGGCTGGGCAGAGGGCTCCTCACATCCCAGACAACGCGGGGGCTGGGCAGAGGCACTCCTCACATCCCAGACAGGGCGGCGGCCAGACAGAGGCGCTCCTCACATCCCAGATGGTGAGGGTTGGGGGACTGGGCAGAGGTGCTCCTAACTTCCCAGACAGGGCGGCAGCTGCGCAGACGCTCCTCACATCCCAGACAGGGCAGTGGCCGGGCAGAGGTGCTCCTCTGCCAGACGGTGGGCATCTGGGCAGGGGCGCTCCTCACTTCCCAGACTGGGTGGCAGCCGGGCAGGGCAATCCTCACTTCCCAGACGTTGGGCAGCCAGGCAGAGGCGTTCCTCACATCCCAGTCAGTTGGGCAGCCGGGCAGGGGCGCTCCTCACTTCCCAGACTGGGTGGCCGGGCAGAGGGGCACCTCACTTCCCAGACAGTGTGGCAGCCAGGCAGAGGTCAATTCTTTATTAAGAGGTTGAGCAGAATTTGGATTCATGAGCAAATAGATGTTAAAGCAGCTGTCCTACTGTAGAAAAATAAATAAATAAAATAATACGTGTGTGTGTATGTATATATATATAGAGAGAGAGAGATGGAGTCTTGCTCTGACGCCTAGGCTGGAGTGCAGTGGTGCAATCTTGGCTTACCACAACCTCTGTCTCCCGGCTTCAAGCGATTCTCCTGCCTCAGCCTTCCGAGTACCTGGGACTACAGGTGTGCACCACCACACCCAGCTACTTTTGGTATTTTTAGTAGAGACGGGGTTTCACCATGTTGGCTAGGCTGGTCTCGAATTCCTGACCTCTGGTGATCCATCCGCCTCGGACTCCCAAAGTGCTGGGATTACAGGCATGAGCCATTGCGCCTGGCTGAAAGACTATTTTTAATGATCCAGACCATCTGACCTCAGGCACAGCAGCTACCTTGGCTGTTACACACCTTTACCAACTTGGAATTAACAATGGTGGTATGACGTCTTGATCTCCTGGAAAAATCTAAGAATTAAAAACCACAGGTGCTAGTGCTGGTTCTGAAAGTTGAAGTTCATCCCTTCCCCTCTGTGACAGCATTTCACGATGTGTAAAGATATTTTTGTGCATGACAATAAACAGATATTGTTTCCCAGGATAATAGCTTACTGACCAAAGACAGTCATAGAACAGGCTTCAAGATGGCTCACTAGAGATATCTCATACTCACCTTCTCCACAAAGAACCAAAGTAGTGAGCAGATAGTAACACTTCAAATAGATCGTCTGAGAGAGAACACTGGAATTCAACAGAGAAGTGACAGGAAGCCCCAAAGCAGGGAAGGAAAGATAAATGAGGCAGCCTGCTGGGTTGAGACTGACTGGGGACCTGGAGAGTCTCCCCATTGTGAGGAAAGAGTAAATCAGAGACCCCCAGCGGTCCACATTCCCACCATAGACTCCTGCAAACATAGTCACTGGAGAGTCTCTTGACTATAGCAGGCCCTGAAGCTGATATAGGGAGCTTCCTGGAGACCACACAGTGCTCCAGCAAGGAAGCTCACAGTGTGTCCCTCACAGCCCAGAGTCCTATGCAGTTACAGCAAGGTGCCATTTTAAGAACTCATCCCTCAACAGACTGCAAAGAACCAAGGCATGGGCCACCAACAGTGACTCCATTGCCTCTGGCAGTGGAGCCACCATGCATTTTCACATGCCCAGATTCCCCTGCCTGCAGCTTCTGACACTCTGGGTTGCTGCCACCAGGGCTGAAGTGGCAAGTGGGAGGGAGGTTGCTGCTGCTGGGGCTGAGGAACAAGCAAAGTGAGGGCTGCCAGCACAAAGGCTGAAATATGAACAAAGTGCACGTTCCTCACCTGCCTGCCTGTGGCTGCCACTGAGAGCAACACTGCCCTCTTCAGTAGCAGCTGTTGCTACCCCCCAGTTGAACATTCTACCCAGATTCTGGGGACCACCCTGACTCTGCCTACCACAGCCAGTGCCTGCACTGCCAGGGAACTGAGGACAAGCCCCCGTGGCCCAGCTTCACTCCCTGCTCCCAGTGCCAGAGCATGCAATAATGTGGCCTGGGGACCACCCAGGCCAGTCCACCACTGTCGGCCTGGCAGCATCAACCTCCCTCCCACTTGCCACTTCAGCCCTGGTGGCAGCAACGCAGAGTGTCGGAAGCTGCAGGCAGGGGAATCTGGGCATGTGAGCACTCCTCCCAAGTGCCTGCAGTTGGACACACCCACCCTGCTACTACCACCATGGCTAGAATCCATCTGCGTCTACCACCTGTGGGCCTGGAAATTGACCCACCTAGCCCAACACAGCCACTGTGCAGTGTGCACCACTCAAGACTCGGAGAGTTGTCCCACCACTTAACTGCCATTACCTGTGCCACATTTGCTGTTCAGGAGCCCAATAACTTACCTACTTCCTCCATTCTAAGCATCCAAGCAAGCTACCTAGAGACTCAAGAATTGGCCCACCTGACCTGCTAATACCACTGCCTGCATATGCCACCCTAGATCCCAAGGACAGGCACACTCAGGCCACCCTTGCCACCACTGGGTTCTGAAGACTGGCCCACCTGACATCCCTGTCTCAAGCAAAATTCACTGCAGCCTTCACTAACAATAACCCCTTAAGCCACCAAGAAAATCACAGACACCGTTGATTTTGTTTACAGAGGAACTCATACAGAAACTACACTACTGCATGCACCAAAAATCAAAACCAAAGTGTCCTACTCAACCAACACCATAGATATATCTTCAAGAAAAATCCTCTCCTATGAAAGCAAATTCAAAAAAATTAAAGGAAGTAATTGTTTCACCAAATATGCATATATCAACATAAGGACGTAGGAAACAGAGAAAAGCAAGAAAATAAGGCATCTCCAAAGGAACACAATAATTCTCCAGCAACAGATCCTAATTGTAAAAAATTACAAAATCCTAAAGAAAGGATTTAAAATATTGATTTTCAAGAAGTTCAGTGAGATACAAGAGAATACTACACAATACAAATTAATCATAAAAATAATGCAGAATATGAATGAGAAATTTGCCAGAAAGATAAAGATCATTTTAAAAATAACAGAAATTCTAGAACTAAAAAATTGAATGAAATGTAAAGTACATTTAAAAGCTTCAACAATACAGTGGATTAAGCAGAGGAAAGGATCTCAGAACTTGAAGACAGGTCTTTAAAAATAACACAATTAGGCCAAAATAAAGAAAACAGAATTTAAAAGAATGAGCAAACACTATGTGATATATGGGACAACACAAAGCCACCAAATATTCAAATTCTCTGAATACCAGAAGGTGAAGAGGAAACAAAAGAGTTCAAAAATGAATTTAATAAAAAATAGATGAAAACTTCCCAAGTCTAGCAAGATATTTAGACATTTAGATACAGAAAGCTCAGAGATTCCCAAACAGATATAGTGCAAAAAGGTATTCTCTACGGCACATTATAGTCAAACTGTCAAAAGTCAAAGGGAAAAATTTGGAAAATAGCAATACAAAAGCATCTAGCCACTTATAAAAAAAAACAAAACAAAACCCTAACAGATGATTTCTCAGCAGAAACCTAACAGACCAGAGGAGAATAGCATGATACATTCAAAGTATTGACAGAAAAATCTGTCAGCCAAGGATGACTCAGTAATATTCTTCTTCATAAATGAAAGAGAAATTAAGTCTATCCCAGACAAGGAAAACCTGAAGAAATTGATCACCACTAGATGGGCCCTACAAAAACTGCATAAGAGTCTTACACCCGGAAGTGAAAGAACAGTATCTACAATCATAAAAACACATGACAACATAAATACCCCCGGTAGAGCAAACATACGAACAAGGAAGAGAAAAGACTCAAATATTACTACTACTGAAAACCACAATGACGAATATTAAGAGAGAAAAAAAAGGAACAAAGTATATACAAAACAACCAGAAATGAATTAATAAAATGAAAGAAATAAGACCTCACATATCAATACTAACCTTAAATGTAAATAGATTGAAATTTCCTCTTAAAGAATATAGTATAGACTGAATGAGAGGATAAAAAAAACTCAGCAAACTAAGCCCAATGTTAGCAGAAGGAAAATAATAATAGAGATCACAGCAGAACTAAATAAAATAGAGACTTAAAAAAATACAAAGGTGAATGAAACAAAACCTGATTTTTGAAAATATAAACAAAATTAATCAACCACTTGTGAGACTGGCCAAGAAAAGAAAGAAAGAAGACCTAAAAAAAAAAATCAGAAATGAAAAAGGAAAGATTACAACTGATACCTCAGAAATACAAACGGTCATTAAAGACTATTATGAACTATTACACAGGAACAAACTGGAGAACTGAGACAAAATGGATAAATTCCCGGACACATACAATTTACCAACATTGAGTCAGGAAGAAATAGAAAACCTAAACAGACCAATAATAAGTAATGAGATGGAAGCCATAATAAACGTCTCCCAACAAAAATCCAGGACTGAATAGCTTCACTGCTGAATCCTACCAAACTCTCAAAAAATAAATAACACCAGGTCTCCTCAAACTATTCCAAAAAATGAAAAGGAGAGAATTCTCCTTTCATAAGAATGTAACTCATTCTTACAAAACCAGTATTACATTGTTACCAAAAGCAGACAAGAATGCAACAACAACAAAAAAGAAAACTATAGGACAATATCCCCGGTGAACACAGATGCAAAAAATCCCAACAAAAATACTCACAAACCAAATTCTACAGCACATCAAATAAATAATAAACCGTGATCAAGTGGGATTTATCCCAGGGATGAAAAGATGGTTCAACGTATGCAAATCAATAAATATAAAACATCACATCGACAGAATAAAGGACAAAAACCATGTAACAATTCTTCTCAATAAATGCAGGAAAAGCATTTCATAAATTTTAACATCCCTTGATGATAAAAATTCTCAACAAGCTAGGCATAGAAAGAACATACCTCAACATAATAAAGGCCACATATGACAAGCCCACAGCTAACATCATTCTGAATAAGGAAAAGCTGAAAACCTTTTCTTTAAGAACTGGAACACAAGATACCCACTTTCACCACTCTTATTCAACATAGCACTGCAAGTCCTCGCCAGAACAATCAAGCAAAAGCAAAAAATAAAAAGCATCTAGTTGTTTTGTGTGTTTGTTTGTTTTGTTCAAAAGGGCAGATTAGAGGCATTGCTAGCACACCTTTCCCACTTGGAGGGACAAAATAGCGTGTAGCGATTCACGCTGTGAAATTTTTTTCAAGAAGCAACACAGGAACTGAACAGTAAAACTGAAGGAACTACATACCCTTTGAAGGAAGCAGGAGGCTGCAGCCCACACTGTGAGTCAGGTGAAGGCTTGCAAGTCCCCAGATTGTGAGAGAAGGAGAGACTGCCTCTGAGACATACACCCCCACTGGGGACCTTGAAAGTCCAGGCCACAGGGGAAGGCCCTAACCCCACCCAGCACAGGAACCAACTTAGGGAGGGTTGTGGAATATGAAAGTAGGAGCAGCAGTGGGAAGACCCTTGCATGCATTCCCAGATCCCAGTGCGAGCTGGGGGGCAGCTATTCCTTACTGTTCTTCACAGGGGTTCCTGCAGAGGACTGCCAAAAAGTTCAGGAAGTGGTCACAGGTTGAAAGAAGTCCCCAGTTGGGTATCATGATGATGTAACCTCGGATGGGGACGAACTCCCTTGGTCAGGGCTGGAGTGAGGGGGAGAGTGAAAAGTAGGCTGCAAGTGTAGGAGTCATGAATGGAGGAGCCAGGCGTCCAGCTTTGCAGCGGATGGGGAGTGGCGTGGCCTGAAAGCCGCAATTTCTGTCTTCACAGGGAAAGCTTATGACTAGGGTAGTTTCAGGCTGACTGGAACTCAGCTCACTCACAGTAGTCTGGCTCCCAGGGACTCCCACTTCTAGGGGAAGGGAGAGTGCACCACACCAAGGAAACGCCCTGTGGGACAAAATAATCTGGATGGCAGGCCTTGAACACTGGATCATTTTGCTGGTGTAGTTTCTTTCAGCAGAGGCACAGTTGCAGTGCTGGACCCAGCAGAAAAAGTCTTCAGCTCTATCCCAATAGTCAGACAGCCCTGATGCACATGAGGGGTCTTGGAGAAGAAAAAATCTTTCCTCACTTGTCTACCACTGTATGCACAGTGGTGCTTCTTCCACAAGATCTCAGCATGAGTGCAACTATAGACAGCCTTTCTGGGATCTATCAGGGTGACTGCATCCCCACAAAAGGAGCACCCTCCAGGTTCAGGCTTGCATGAGACACAGAGTCACAGTTCTTCTCTGCTTGGAACATCAACATTCCTACAGATGAAAAGGCGTGCCTATCTGATGTGAGTAGCCAGAGCACTGAGACAGGAGTGTGTCTGAGAGGTGGGTACCTTTCCTGCTGACCCAGCTGGGGAGCTGAAGTAGCTCCAACTCTTTCCCCTGATAAGACCTTAGTGCTACAGACTGAGGCCTCCTCCACCCACCTCTGTCAAGGTTGCAACCTCATTTATCCACCTGCTTTATCTGCAACCAGTTCCTACCCAGGAATGAATCCTAAATCATCAAACCAGTAAATAAAATATTGAGGAAAAACAAATAAATAAAAAAAGTGCATGCCACGGGGGGATAAGATAAGCTTTAAAATACCTCGACCATTCCAACCCCCTAGAAGATAGTGAACTTGCTCATACATTTGGCACACTGCTACTACAGCCAGCATATAAGAAAGCCACCATACAAAGACTTTCTCTAATCAAGGAGCTCTTATAAGAGTCATCACCCCTGAAAGCACCAATAACTGAATTAGACTATAATTAACTTTAAGCATTAAAGTCTTGTCTTTAAGGGGAAAAAAGCATTTTAAAACAAGCAAACAAACTCAAAGAAACACAGTCAAATCATACATACATTCAAGAATGAGAAGAAGCCAGAAAACTAACTCTGTTAATATGACAAAACAGGATGCTATAACACCCACAAAATATCACACTAGCTCTCCAGCAATGGACCTAAACTAAGATGAAATCTTCAACATACCAGATAAGGAACTCAGAAGGTCAATTATCAAGCTACTCAAGGAGATATCAGAGGAAGGTGAAACCATCATAGAGAAATTAAAAAAGCAGTTCAGGATATGAATAAAAAAATTTCTACAGAGAGAAATATCATAAAGAAAAACCAAATCAGAAGTTCTGGAAATTAAAGACACACTGAGAGAATTATAAAATGCAGGGGAAAGTTTTAACGATAGACTAGAACAAGTAAAATAAAAATTTCAGAGCTTGAAGACAAGGCTTTTGAATTTAATCAATCAGGCAAAAATAAAGAAGAAATCAAAAGAAATGAACAAAGTCTCCAAGAAATAAGGGATTATGTAAAATGGCCAAACCTAAGAATAATCAGTGTTCCTGAAGGAGAAGAGAAAATAGTTAAGTCCAGAAAACTTATTTGAGGGAATAATTGAGGAAAACTTCTCTGGCCTGGATAGAAATCTAGATATCCAAAACCAGGACACTCCAAGACAGAGTTTCGCTCTTCTTGCCCAGGCTGGAGTGCAATGGCACGATTTTGGCTCACTGCAACCTCTGCCTCCCAGGTACAAGTGATTCTCCTGGGAAATTCATTGCATAAAGATCTTCAGCAAGTTATGTAGTCATTAGGTTATCTAAAGGCAATATGAAGGAAAGAATTCCTTCAGCAGTAAGAGAAAGGCATCAGGTAACTCACAAAGGAAAACTGATCAGACTACCAGCAGACTTCTCAGTAGAAATCTTACAAGCTAGAGGGACTGGAGTCCCATCTTCAACCTCCTTACACAACTGTCAGCCAATAATTTTGTATCCTGCAAAACTAAGTTTCATAAATGAAGGAAAAATAAAGTCATTTTCAGACAAATGCTGAGGGAACTTGTCACTACTAAACCAGTATTACAGCAAATACTAAGAGGAGTTCTAAACCCTGAAATGAGAGCCCAATATGCACCAAAATAGAACCTTTTGAAAACTTAAAACTCATAGGGTATATAAAACAATAACAATGCAATAAAACTATCTAGGTAAGAATTACCACGATGAAGAGAACAGTACCTCACATCTCAATATTAATGTTGAATGCAAATGGCCTAAACACTCCACTTAAAAGATATAGAATGGCCGAATGGATAAAAAAATCACAATCCAAGTATCTGTTGTCTTCAAGAGACTCACCTAACTTGGAAAGAATCATATAAACTCAAGGTAAAAGGATAGAAAAAGGTAGAAAGGTATTCCATATAAATGGAAACCAAAAAAGAGCAGAAATAGCTTTCTTTTTTTTTTTTTTTTTTTTTGAGATGGAGTTTCACTCTTGTTGCCCAGGCTGGAGTGCAATGGCATGATTTCGGCTCACTGTAACCTCCGCATCCCAGGTGCAAGCGATTCTCCTGTCTCAGCCTCCCAATTAGCTCGGATTACAGGCATGCGCCACCACACCCTGTGTACAAAAAAAATACAAATTTTTTTTGTATTTAGCAGAGATGAAGTTTCACCATGTGAGTCAGGCTGGTCACAAACTCCTGACCTCAGGTGATTCACCCACTTCAACCTACCTGGGATTAACAGGCATGCACAAAAATAGCTATTTTTATATCAGACAAAACAGACTTCAAAATAACAACAGTAAAAAAAAGACAAATTAGCCGGGCATGGTGGCAGTCACCTGTAGTCCCAGCTACTTGGGAGGCTGAGGCAGGAGAATGGCGTGAACCCCAGGGGCGGAGCCTGCAGTGAGCTGAGATCGCGCCACTGCACTCCAGCCTGGGTGACAGTGAGACTCCATCTCAAAAAAAAAAAAAAGACAATGATAGTCACTACATAATAACAAAAGAATTAATTTAACAAGATATTATAATTCTCAGTTTATATGCACCAAACACTGGAGCTCCCAGATTCATAAAACAATTACTACTAGACCTGAGAAACAAAATAGACAGCAAAACAATATTAGTGAAAGACTTCAGTATACCACTGGCAGCACTAGACAGGTCTTCAAGACAGAAAGTCAACAGAGAAACAATAGACTTAAGTGACACACTAGAACAAATGGACTTAACAGATATTTACAGAATATTCTACTCAAGATCTGAAGAACATGCATTCTTCCCATCAGTACATGAAACATTCTCCAAGACAGACCATATGAGTGGCCACAAAACAAGTCTCAATAAATTTTAAGAAATCAAAATCATATCAAGTATCTTCTCAGGCCACAGTAAAATAAAACTAGAAGTCAACTCCAAAAACAATCCCTAAAATTATACAAACAAATGGAATTAAATAATCTGCTCCTGAATGATCTCTGGGTTAACAACGAAATCAAGATGGAAATTTAAAAATAATTTGAATTGAATGATAATAATGACACAAGTTATCAAAACCTCTGGGATACAGCAAAAGCTAAGAGGAAAGGTTATAGCACTAAATGCCTACATCAAAAAGTTTTAAAGAACACACATTGACAACCTAATGTCACACCTCAAGTCACTGGAGAAACAAGAACAAACTGAACCTAGAGCTAGAAGAAGGAAATAAATAACAAAGATAAGAGCAGAACTAAATGAAATTCAAACAAAAAAATTAAAAGATCAATGAAAGAAAAAGCTGGTTATTTGAAAAAAATAAACAAAATCAATAGATCATTAGCTAGATTAGCCAAGAAAAGAAGAGAGAAGATCCAGAAAACCTCAATTAGAAATGAAACTGGAGACATTATAACTGACACCACAGAAATACAAAAGATCATTCGAGACTACTATGAATACCTTAATGTGCACAAGCTAGAAAACCTAGAGGAAATGGATAAATTCCTGGAAACATACAGCTCTCCTAGATTAAACCAGGAAGAAATAGAAACAGACTAGTAACAAGCAGCGAGATTGAATCAGTAATTTAAAAATTGCCAACAGAAAAAAAAAAAAAAGCCCAGGATCAGATGGATTCACAGCTAAATTCTACTAGACATTCATAGAAGAACTGGTGCCAATTCTACTGAAATTATTCCAAAAGATTGAAAAAGAAGGAATCCTCCCTAAATCATTCTATGAAGCTAGTATCACTCTGATACCAAAACCAGGAAAAGACACAACAACCACAACAAAAATGACAGAACAATTTCCCTGATGAACTTAGATGCAAAAATCCTTAACAAAATACTAGCTAACTGAATCCAACAGCACATCAAAAAGATAATTCATTATGATCAAGTGGGTTTCATCCCAGAAATGCAGGGATGATTTAACCTATGCAAGTCAATAAATGTGATACATCCCATAAACAGAATTTGAAAACAAAAACTATAGTATCATCTCAATAGATACAGAAAAAGCATTAAAGAAAATTGGTAGCTTTTTTGATAAAAAGTCAACAAACTCAGCATAGAATGGACATATTTCAAAATAATAAAAGCCAGGCCAGGAACAGCAGCTCACGCCTGTAATCCCAACATGTTGGGAGGCTAAGGTGGGTCGCTTGAGCCCGTGAGTTTGAGACCAGCCTGAGCAACGTAGCAAGACCCTGCCTTTTTTAATAAATAAATAAATAAAATAAATAAAATAAAAGCCATATATGACAAACCCATAGTCAACATCATTCTGAATGGAGAAAAGTTGAAAGCATTACCCTTGAGAAAAGTAACAAGACAAGGATGCCTACTTTCACCACTCCTATTCAACATAGTTCTGGAAGTCCTAGTCAGAGGAATTAGGCAAGAGAAAGAAATAAAGGGCATCCACATTGGAAAAGAGAAAGTCAAACTATCACCATCTGCAGATTATATAAATTGTATACCTAGAAAATTCCAAAGACTCCTTCAAAATATTTTTAGATTTGATAAATGAATTCAGTAAAGTCTCAGATTACAAAATCAATGTACACAAATCAGTAGCACTGCTATACGCCACCAGTAACCAAGCTGAGACTCAAATGAAGAACCCAATGCCTTTTACAACAGCTGCAAAAAATATTAAATACCTAGGAATATACTTAAGCAAGGACATAAAAGATCACTACAGGGAGAACTACAAAACACTGCTGAACAAAAATTACACACGACACAAACAAATGAAAGTGCGTCCTATGCTCACAAATTGGAAGAATCAATATTGCGAAAATGACCACACTGCTCAAAGTAATCTGCAGATTCAATGCAATTCCTATCAAAATACCAATACCATTTTTAACAGAATTAGGAAAAACAGTTCTAAAATTCATAGGGAACCAAAAAAGAGCCCAAATACCTAAAGCAATCCGAAGCAAAAAGAACAAATCTGGAGGCATCACATTACCAGACTTCAAATTATACTACAAGGCTATAGTTACCAAAACAGCTTGGTACTGGTATAAAAGCAGGCATATAGACCAATGTAACCGAATAGAGAACCCAGAAATAAAGCCAAATATGTACAACCAACTGATTTTTGACAAAGTATACAGAAACATATATTGGGAAATGGACATCCTATTTAGTACATGGTGCTGGGAAAACTGGCAAGCCACATGTGGAAGAATGAAACCGGATCCCTACTTCTCACCTTATACAAAAATCAACTCAAGATGGATCAAAGACTTAAATATAAGGCCTGAAGCTACGAAAATTATACAAGACAATGTTGGAAAAGCTCTTCTAGACATCGGCCAAGGCAAGGAATGTATGTCTAAGACCCCAAAGGCAAACGCAACAAAAACAAAAATAAATAAATGATACCTAATTAAACTGAGAAGCTTCTGCACAGCAAAAGAAATAATCAGAAGAGTAAACAGACAACCTAGAGTGGGAGAAAATATTTGCAAACTATGTGTCTGACAAAGGACTAGTAACCAGAATCAAGGAACCCAAACAAATCAGCAAGATAAAACAAGTAAGTCTATTAAAAAGTAGGCAAAGGACATAATA
Organism: Gorilla gorilla gorilla; assembly: GCF_029281585.2. Lineage (NCBI taxonomy): Eukaryota > Metazoa > Chordata > Mammalia > Primates > Hominidae > Gorilla > Gorilla gorilla. The sequence goes on from NC_073243.2 coordinate 28,961,846, forward strand.
GACATTTCTTAATAAGATACACAAATGGCCAACAAACTTAAGAAAAAATGCTCAATATCATTAATTATCAGGGAAATGCAAATTAAAACCACAATAAGATACCATCTTACTCCTGCAAGAAAAACCATTATTAAAAAGTCAAAAAAACAATAGATGTTAGTGTGGATATGGGGAAAGGGGAATGTATGTGACAAATACTCACATGTCCTCAATAAATATCTAAAATATTATATATCAATTAAAAATTATAGTTGGAAGATTCCAAATGGAGATAAAGGATTGTGCCTAACATTGCCAGTCCAGCTTCTCTGCATTGAGTTGACCACAGGCTGTGCTGGGTGCGAGCTCTCTCCTTATCCCATGGTCACAATCCCCATCGTATTAGCCAGGCTGGCTTCTGTCTCTTTCCTTGGTCCTGGTCCAAAGAACTCCAATTCTGTAGTATAAAAGAGGTTTAGATAACTTTCTACTGTCTCAGCAAGATTGTCAGTGTATACAAACATGGAAAACTGAAAACCAGGTTTTCAGGTTACTCACAGAATTGAACATCCTTTATGATATTTTATAGGGAAGAATTTTCATTCCTTTGAGTTGATGTTTATCACTGAAACCCAGCCCACTGAATGGCATCATTTTTCTGGAAAACTGTCTGCCAGTAACATCCCCACTAAGATAAATCTATTATAAGTATTATTTAGAGTTTTCTTAAATCTATTTGCGGATGTCAGACATTGAGCATTTCTTGGGAAATGATCCAAAAAAAAAAAAATTCCACTTTATTGGAAAAAAATCCCAGCTCCATTGCTACAAATACGGGGCGATTTTGAGCCAGTCACTTCATTTCTTGGGGACTCAGTTAATACATTTGTAAAATGAAAGTGTTAAACTAAAATAACTGAGACTTCCCAGCTGTAGCATTCAACGCTTCTGTGTTGTCAGTATTTGTTGATGTTTTAAATAATATTACTTCATTCCCAGAGGCTTCTTGATCTGCCATACCTCTCTCTCCAGATTCCTCCACAGATAAATAGTTCCAGGTGGGATTCGTTTAGATTTATTATTATTATTTTAATAGCTACCATATATCCAGTGCTTACTATGTGCAGAATATATGTTATCTGACATAATCCATATGTAATGCAAGTATTAGACTAGTCTTGCCTTTCCCCATATTTTGGGAAAGGGGAGTTTGTGTTAAAACTATTTCTTGCTCCTCCTTGCAGCTGCTGCTTTGGGTTGCATGTTTCTCTCTGTTGCTCTTGGCTCCATCTTGGACCATACTGGCTGTGCTGCCCACCATTGCCTAAAACTCTGGAACTCTGACCTCCCCCTCCAGGTGATGCTGTTTCTCCTGTGATATTAGCAGGAGATGAGGAAACGGGACAGGAAAATTTCCCTTGCTCCTGTATCTCTCAGTTCTTCCAAGCCTACCATACCAGTCTCTATTTACAACAGATATTATAGAGATGGAAATTTCTATACAATAGAGGAAAGAATAACTTAAAACTGCATGTAAAATATGATTTTCATCGAGCCCCAAAGAAAAGGCAATAAATAAATAGAAGACAGGTGGGTGAATGGATGAATAAATAAAGTAGCTCTTCATCATAGCCTTCGGGAAGCAGCCTAGTTCAGACTCCTGTTCTCAGTCTCCCAAGCCTGGCCCAGTTCAAACTCCTGTTCTCAGTCTCCCAAGTCTCCCTTCCTTCATGCTCAGAGAGGTATATTTTTTAATTATTGTTTCAAATCTCTACTTCTCTTTTAAAAATCCACATCTGCAGTTTATGAGGATTGATATCACCTTGGATTTCATCATCTTTTTCTTCCAGGGCAAACCATAGGCCACACTATCCTACAGAAACATGTTTTCCTAAAAGCTAAGGCATTAAGTTGAGAAATACATCATACGTTGTTTCAGCAGAGAAATTCAGTTATGAGTCTCCAAAATATATTAGACAACTTCAAGGTTGGTTTTAATCCTTTGAATCCAATCCCATTCAAAGTCTCTTCTCTCTCATATGAAGTCTAGATATGTCTTTTTTATTCTTCGTATGATTTTCTTAACTATAAGGCTAAACACTTACACATATCTCCCAACAATAGACAATGTTTTCATAGAACATATGGTCTACATGGAAAATAAGAAACTTTTTTTCTGTAAATGCAGCATAACCTATAGATTCCTTGGTTCACAATACTTTCCATATTATTTTCCTATGATTTTCTTAACTATAAGGCTAAACACACATATCTCCCAACAGCAGACCATATTTTCATAGAGCGTATGGTCTACATGGAAAATAAGAAACATTTTTCCGTAAATGCAGCATAACCTATATAGGTTTTTTTTTTTTTTTTTTTTTTGAGACGGAGTCTCGCTCAGTCGCCCAGGCTGGAGTGCAGTGGCGCGATCTCGGCTCACTGCAAGCTCCGCCTCCCAGGTTCACGCCATTCTCCTGCCTCAGCCACCCGAGTAGCTGGGACTACAGGTGCCCACCACCACGCCCGGCTAATTTTTTTGTATTTTTAGTAGAGACAGGGTTTCACCGTGTTAGCCAGGATGGTCTCGATCTCCTGACCTCGTGATCCGCCTGTCTCGGCCTCCCAAAGTGCTGGGACAATATAGGTTTTTTAGTCCACAATACTTTCCATGTTATATACAGCAGTGTCAGCAATCTTTTATCTTTCCTTGAAACATTCCCAGAAGAAATGGGTGTGTATAAAATCATTCTCATTTTCTGCTTCCTTAAACCGCAAAACCATCTATATCAGATAGTTGCCTTCAAGTAAAAAAAAAACCGAGAAGCTTTGAAATCAACCTCTTTTTTCACTTTGTGAAATTTTTTCTTCAAATTTGTGGACTAAACATCATCTCCAATTATCTCTACGAACACAAGGGTAGCAGTATAAAGACTCATTATTTCCCAGTATTTGGTGCAGATTTCAAAGGATTAGGGGAAAGGGTTGGCCTAGACTTCCCTTTAAGTTATATTTATGATAAGCTTTGGGGTAGCAGTTACTATTCTAGACTTAGGGAAGTGAAGGTAAGAGTTAAAATGACACACCAAAATCATACATACGGTGAGTAGAATTGCTGAGATGTCACCAAAGTTAGTGAGTTGTTTAAGTCCATTCACTACAATATAGAGTTCAGATTGTTTAGGGACATCTTTTTCCTTGAAGAATGAAGTAAATTTTTTGTCTCTCTTTCCTTTTCTCTGATGTCTCCTTTTCAGCTCCTTCCTCCTATTTTATCCAGCCCTTGCTTAATGCTGCCTTACTATGATAACAATGTTAAATACATTTGTGTTGGTCTCTTTCTCTCTGGAATTATTTTTTAAATCACATTCTGTCGAAATAATATTAGGATTTAACCATCAGACAGAGAATGATTTTGAGAAGAGGTAGTTATATGTCCCCCAAATGAAATCTGCCCTTTCTGCTTTTATTGAGAAGTCATAATTCACCTCACTGATTTGGTTTACCTCAATATTTTAAATGACAGAGGTGCTTTGACTAAGAGTAGGGAGATTCCTGCTTATAAATTTACTAATTGGGGTATTTTTTACATACAGTATAATGCTTTGATTTTAAGCGTATAGTTCAACAAATTTTGACAAATGTTCATACCCTTCTAACATCATTCAAATCAAGACACAGAACATTTCCATTGCCCCTGAAGCATTCCGTGTGGCACTTCCAGTCAATATCTCTCTTCCAGAGAAATTGTTGTTCCAATTTCTGTAACCAGAGATTACTTTTGCCTGTTCTGGAACTTCATATAATGGAATCATATAGTATAGACTCATATTTGGCTTCTTTCATTCAACATAATATTTCTGAGATTCATCTATGTTTTTGTTTATTTTTTGCTTTCTTCAAGTATATAAAAATATTCTTCCAATATTTTCATTATGAAGCTTTCTAATTTTTAGCTCTTACATTTAGGTATATGTTTCATCAGATTAATTTTTGTATAGGACATAATAAAAGGGTGAAGATTAATTTTTTATAAAGATATCCAGTTTCTCTAACGTTACATGCTGAAAAGACTTTTTCCTCTACTAAATTTTATTAGCATCTTTTTAATAAATCAATAAACTTCACAAATATAATACAATTCTAAGTTCTCTACTCTGTACAATTAATCTATTTGCCTATCCTTATGCCAATAACTAATTGCCTAATATATTGTAGTTTTACACTCTGTGTTGAAATCAGGCAATGTAAATCTCCTAACTGTATATCTTTAACCTGCTTCTAACTTTATATCTTTAAAACTTGGTCATTCTAAGCACTTTGCACTTCCATATACATTTTAGAATTAGTTTGTCAATTTTTACAAAAATATCTGCTTGGATTTTGCTTGAGATTGTTTGAATCTATAGATTTTGATGGGGAGAAAAATAATGATTACAAGATTGAATCTTCAAATGCATGCACATGGTATATATCTCCATTTATTTAGAACTATAATTTCTCTATGTATAGATGCACATCTTTTGTTAAATTTATTTATTTGTACTTGGATTTTAACTATTAAGCTATTATAAATGATGTTGTTTACTTAATTTCATTTCCTATTTATTTCTATTTCTTGTGTATAGAAATACTTACACTTTTCATTCTAGCTTTTTTTAAGTAGATTTCCCTGGATTTTTACATTCACAATCATGTCATGTATGAATAAAGACAGTTTTACTTAATGTAAAATTTCTACTTGTTCCTGTTCTTTGTGCTTTTCTCTGTTTTTTTTGTTTGTTTTGTTTTTTTGGCTTACAGTACTTTCTGTACAATGTCAAACAGAAGTGGGAAGAACAAAGATTGTTGCCTTCTTCTTGATGTTAGGGTGTTCAATATTTTGTGTTAAAGTATAATGTGCATAACACTTTATCAGATTGAGAAAGTCTTCTACTTTCAGTTTTCTGAAGGATTTTTTTCCCCTCATAAATGGGCAGTGACTTTTATCAGATGTTTTTTCTATATCTATTACACTGAGATGATTATGTAATTTAAACTTTATATTAATATGGTGAATATATTGATTGACTTTAGAATATTGAGACAACTTTGCATTCTAGAGACTAACACCACTTGGTTATAATGCATTATCCTGTTTAATCTTAGTATTTTTTCCTCTAATAATTTTTTAGTTACATGGTTTACATTTCTTAAACAGTTGCTTTAAAAATTATCATATACACCCTTAAATTATGACTATCTCAAAAATATTTAATTACCTCACAATTTCAGATATTTATGACAATATATTTCCAATTATTACCCTCTGCCTTTTGAGGCCTTATTATTTTACTTCTACATATTGCATAAAATCTATGTTCTTTTGGGTTTTTTTTTTTACTTTACATAGTCAGTACTCTTTAAGGATATTTAATAATTTATGTGTAGAAAACAAAAAATAATTTTCAAAATATTTTTAAATGCACTCTATTCTTTCTTATAAAGCTGAGTTTTTATCTGATGTCACTGCTTTTAAACCTATGTAAATTATTTTATTATTTCTTGTAGGATAGTTTTGCTGGAGTTTAATTCTTTCAACTTTTGTCTGTTTGAAAATATCTCTATGCCACCATTAGTTTTTGAAGGATGTTTTTAGCAAATGTAACAGTTAATCGTTCTTTCACACTTTAAAAATGTTATTCTATTATCTTCTGGCTTCCATTATTTTTGATGAGGAGTCAGGTAACATTCTTATCATTGTCTTCCTGTATATTCAGTTTCTTTTTCCCCCTCTCTGGCTACTTTTAAGTTCATCTTTTTATCTTTGTTTTTCCGCAGTGTGACTGTGATGTGTCTAGAAGTAAATGCCATCCTACCTTGGAGTTTTCTAAGCTTTTTGGATTGGTAGCCTTATTTTCCCATTTATACATAGCTAGATTCTATTTGCTAATTGTTAAGAACCTCTCTATGTTCATGAAAGATACTATTCAGTGATTTTTTTTTCCATATTGTTTTTCCCTTGTATTAGTATTAGGGCTATCCTGCCCCCAAACCAGAAGACAAGAGTTCTGTTGTTGTTGTTTTTTAATTGTCTGAAAGAGTTTGTATAATATGGAAATTATTTCTTCCTTCAAGAAAAATTCACATTTATGCCATCTAGACCTAGTGTTCCTTGTGGAAAAGATTATATTTTGTTTAAGTGTATTTGAAAGACACAGGGATACTCAAATTTTCTATTTTGTGTGTGTGTGTGTGTGTGCCCAGTTTAAAAAATCTGTGTTTGTCAAGGGATTTGTTTATTTCCTCCAAGTAATCAATACTGTTGGCACAAAGTTGTTAATAATACCCTATTGCAATCTTTTTAATAGCTAAAAAATCTGTGAGATGGCTTCTTTTTTATTCTTGATACTGGCAAATTATGCTTTTCCTCTTTTTCTGATGGCTTTTTCTAGGAGTTTATCAATTTTATTAATATTTTTACAAACAAATTTTTAGTTTTGTTAATGTTTTCTATTATTTACCTTGTCTTTTTTCATTGATTTTTGCTCTTTATTTTTTTCATCCATGTTAATTTGTTCTTGTTATGTTAGTTGTTTTAGTAAACTAAATAATTGATTCTTATTATATATATGCCTTTTAAATTTGTCATAGATGTGTGTATACATATATATGTCTTTAAACTTGTAAGTTTGCTGCTAAGTACTGCTTACCTCCATTACACAAATTTTGATACTTTGCGTTCTTCTTACTGAGCTCAAAATACTTTCAAATTTCTATTTTGATTTTTTCTTTAATTAATGATGTGTGTGTGTTTTAATTTAGTTATAAATTTATTTCTGTTTTTAAAAAATTCTATTGGGTTTTCAGAACATATTCAGTAGGATTTTAATTTTGAAAATGTGTTGAGATTGTTTATAGCTAGAAATATTGTCTATCTTGGTGTATGTTCTAAGTACATTTGAAAAGACTCTATAATAAAAATATGGGGAAACAATTCAAAAATATCAATAAGACCAAACTGGTTAAAAGTGATTTTCAACTATTCTATATCCTTGTGCTACTCTTTGATCTATTACTGAGAGAAAACTATTAAAACTTCTTTTATGATTAGGAATTTGTTCGTCTTTTCTGGTATATCACTGTTGGCTTCAAATATTTTGAAACTATGTTAGTCACAGCATATACATTTATGTTTGTTATGTTGTCATGACAAATTGATCCTTTTATTATTATAAAATATTCCCCATTATTTCCTGCATTACTCATTTTTTAGTCTGATATTAATGCAGCTACAACAGCTTTTTTTGTAATTAGTGTTTTTAGGGTATATATTTTTCCATCTTTTAGCTTCAGTGTATCTGTGTTTAAACTGTACCTTTTGTAAAGACCGTTAGATTACCATTCTTTTTTTACTCAGGCTGCCAATTAATAATTTTTAATTAGACTTTTCAGTTAATTTATATTTGATGTATTTGTAAATATGGTTGAGTTTAATTCTACCATTTTGCTATTTGTTTTCTACTTGACTCACCTATTTTTTGTTCTGTTCTTCTTTTATTGCCTTCTTATGGTTAGATTACCACATGCATCTTTAACTTAATTCAGTCTATCTTAAATTGGTTTATATTACTTCACAAACATTATAATTTATAGTAATGTAATTCTATTTTAAATTTATTGCCTGTAATTCTAGCACTATGGGAGACTAATGCAGGAGGATTGCTTAAGCATAGAAATTCAAGACCATCTTGGATAACATGGCAAGACTGTCTCTACAAAAAACAAAAAATTTAGCCAGATGGTGTGGCACACACCTGTGATCCCAGCCATTCACGAGGCTGAGGCAGGAGAATCATTGAGCTCAGGAGGTCAAAGCTTCTATGAGCCATTATTGTGCCTCTTCATTCCAGCCTGATAACAGAGTGAGACTCCATCTCAAAAAAAAAAAATTTTTTTTCTTTCTTTTACATGGGATAATTTCCATTGTACATGTTTTTGAATTAATTTTTTGCTATGTCTAATCTGCTGATAAGCCAATTCTGTAAATGTGTTAATCAACATCTATTTAATAAACCTTTTTCCTTTTTATGGTAATAGATTTATAAATAATATGAGGATAATACAGAGAGTTCCCATATACCCCAGAAGCAGTTTTTCCTGTTATTAATATTTTACGTTAGTGTGGTACATTTGCCATAATTAATGAACCAATGTTAATACATTCATATTAACTAAAGTTTATATTTATTTGGACTCCCTTAGTTTTTATCCAAGTTATTTTTCTATTTCAGAATTCCATGTAGGCATCCAGGAGACCATATTGTGTTTAGTGTATTGCCTTATGTTCCTTGTGGCTCTGGTAGTTTATCAAGAATTTCTTCATTTTTTATGTCCTTGAAGGTTTTGAGGGATACTGGTTAGTTATTTTGTAAATATATCACAATCAGACAGGGTTATGAGTATCTGGGAGGAAAACCACAGAGGTAAAGTGCCACTTATCACATCATACCAAGGCTAAATACTATCAACATGACTTATCAATATTGATGTCAAAACTGGTCATTTGGTTAAAGTGATGTTTTTCAGATTTCTTTACTGTGAGGCTATTTTTTTCCCTCTTTTTATACTCCATTCTTTGGAAGGATGTCACTGTGTACAGCTCTCAATATAGGAAGTTATGCTCCATCTCTTTGAGGATTATTTGAAATTCTGCATAGGAGATGTGTCTATTTTCCTCCGTTTACTTTTTGTTCAATCATGTATCTATATCAGCATAAACTCATGAACATTTATTTTACACTTTGGGTTATAATCTAATTCTACCTTATTTATAATATTTTGTTGCCCAGGTTGTTTTAGTTCTGGCCCCTGGAAGTTATTTCATTTGGCCCTTTTATGCATTTAACATATTCCCGTAACTGTGTGTGTTTGTTTGAAAGCACTTACTTCCTTTTTCAGCACTTTTTTACTTTTACTATGAGATGCTCTAGGCTCATCTAGTATATTTCCTGCCTTAATCCTAGAATCACCAATTTCTCCAAGACTTGTTTTTTTTTTTTTGTTTTTTTGTTTTTTTGTTTTTTAATTGGAGAATAGTACTGAAAACCAAAATCTGGGCCAGGCACGATGGCTCATGCCAGTAATCCCAACACTTTAGGAGGCCGAGGTGGGTGGTTCACTTGAGGTCAGGAGTTCGAGAGCAGCTTGGCCAACACAGTGAAACTTCATCTCTACTAAAAATATAAAAATTAGCTAGGCATAGTGGCACATACTTGTAATCCCATTTACTTGGGAGGCTGAGGTGGGAGGATCGCTTGAGCTTGGGAGGTGGAGGTTGCAGTGAGCTGAGATCGTGCCACTGCACTCCAGCCTGGGCAACAGAGTGAGACTCCATCTCAAATTAAAAAAAATAAAAGGAAGAAAGAAAGAAAAGAAAAACAAAATCTACATGCTAGATGTGCTCATTCCATTGGAGTGGTATTGCATCTAGGCCTAGCTGATAAGTCAAGGAGATATATGTAGATGTATACTAAGTCATGTGTGTGAAACTTATCTATAAATATTTTTATATGTAACTATTTGTATCTATTTAAACTAAGCATGAGTTTTACTGATGTCTCTCATTCTAATATGTTACCCTGTTGATCATTCTAATCTCCTCTCCTTGCTTAAATGTAACTTCCTATTCAAACAGTGAGAAATTTGTCTCCCACAATCCATCATCCATCCACTTAATTTTTAAATTCCACTATACATGTACAGTTGATCCTTGAACAACATGAATTTGAACTGTGTGGATCTGCCTATATGCAGATTTTCTTCCATTTCTGCCATCCCTGAAACAGCAAGATCAGCTCCTCTCTTCCTCTTCCTCAGCCTACTCAATGTGAAGAAAATGAGAAGGAAGATCTTTATGATAAACCACTTCCACTTAATGAATAGTAAATATATTTTATCTTTCTTAGGATTTTTCTAATAACATTATCTTTTCTCTAGTTTTTTTAATAATATGGTATAGAATATGTATAACATACAAAACATATGTTAATTGGCTGTTTATGTCACCAGTAAGACTTCCAGTCAACTTTAGACCACTAGTAGCAGTTGAAAGTTATATATGGATTTTTGCTGCATGGTGGTTGATGCCGCTAACCCCTGCATTGTTCAAGGGTCAATTGTATCGTGGTTTCCAAATTGTTAACCCATACTGTTGTGGGAAAAGCTTAATCAAATAGAGTGCATTGCTTCTGCAGAGTTCCTTTGCCTTTAGTGTTACAGATTCTATTCATGCCAAAAGTTAGTCCTTTTTCTCCCATCCCATTCAGAGAGATTATTTCATATATTTGTAATACAGCTTTGTTTTTTGTTTGTTTTTTTTTTTTTTTGAGAAAGAGTTTCACTCTGTCACCCAGGCTGGAGTGCAATGGCACAATCTTGGCTCACTGCAGCCTTGACCTCCTAGACACAGGCAATCCTCCCACCTCAGCCTCCCAAGCAGTTGGGTCTACAGGCACATGCCACCATACCCAGCTAATTTTTTGTATTTTTAGTAGACCATGTTGACCAGGGTGGTCTCAAACTCCTGGCTTCAAGTGATCCACCCACTTCAGCCTCCTAAAGTGCTAGAATTACAGGTGTGAGCCACTGCGCCTCGCCATTGTAATACAGTTTTTCTTCTTCTTCTTCTTTTTTAATTGAACTTCATTTTATTGTACTTTGCAGAAACTGCATTTTTACATATTAAAAGTTGGCCTAGACCGAAGCCCAGAATAATTTGCTCTAGGTTTTATTCTAGTATTTTTATAGTTTTGGGTCTTAATTTAAGTATTTAATCAATCTGGAATTCCAGGAGCTGCCGGAGTATGTAAAAACTCTTGCAGCTCAGTGCCTGCCTGAACAGCTGCTGACTGGAGCAGCTGCCATGGGTCTTCCCAGTTTTGTGCTAGGGATCCAAGGCCCTGGTAGTGTAGGCACACGAGGGAATCTTCTGATCCACAGATTGCAAAAATCTGTGGGGAGTGTAGAACCCTGGGCAGGTAGCACAGTGTCTCACCACTCCCTTGGCTGTGGGAGGAAGGTCCCTTTGCCCTGTGCAGTTCCTAGTTGAACTGTGGTCTCACCCTGCTTTTTCATTTCTCTCCCAATAAGAAAATATGGTTACCTCAGTTGGAAATGCAGAGGTCACTCACCTTTTGCATTTGTCTCAGTGGGAGCTGCAGACCAGCGCTGTTCCTAAATGGCCACCTTGGACCCTCCCCCTACCTGTAATACAGTTTCTTTTGTCACATTCTATACTTCATTCTGGAATTTCCTTGACCTCCTAAATTTTTTAAAAATTTGCATACTTTAAGATTCCATGCTGTCAGGTAGTGTGACCTGCTACCTGACTTCAAACTACACTACAAGGCTACAGTAACCAAAACAGCATGGTACTGGAACCAATACAGATATATAGACCAATGGAACAGAACAGAGTCCTCAGAAACAATGCCTCACATCTACAACCATCTGATCTTTGACAAACCTGACAAAAACAAGCAATGGGGAAAGGATTCCCTATTTAATAAATGGTGTTGGGAAAACTGGCTAGCCATATTCAGAAAACTAAAACTGGACCCCTTCCTTACACCTTATACAATAATTAACTCAAAATGTATTAAAGACTTAAACATAAGACTTAAAACCATAAAAACCCTAGAAGAAAACCTAGGCAATACCATTCAGGTCATGGGCATGGGCAAAGACTTCATGACTAAAACACCAAAAGCAATGGCAACAGAAGCCAAAATTGACAAATGGGATCTAATTAAACTATAGAGTCTCTGCACAGCAAAAGAAACTATCATCAGAGTGAAGAGGCAACCTACAGAATGAAAGAAAATTTTTGCAATCTATCCACCTGACAAAGGACTAATATCCAGAATCTACAAGGAACTTAAACAAATTTACAAGAAAAAAACAAACAACTCCATCAAAAAGTGGGTAAAGGATATGAACAGACACTTCTCAAAAGAAGACATTTATGTGGCCAACAAATACATGAAAAAAAGCTCTGGTCATTAGAGAAATGCAAATCAAAACCACAATGAAATAGCATCTCATGCCAGTTAGAATGATGATCATTAAAAAGTCAGGAAACAACAGATGCTGGAGAGGATGTGGAGAATAGGAATGCTTTTACACTGTTGGTGGGAGTATAAATTACTTCAACCATTGTGGAAGACAGTGTGGTGATTCCTCAAGGATCTAGAACCAGAAATACCATTTGACCCAGCAATCCCATTACTGGGTATATACCCAAAGGATTATAAATCATTCTACTCTAAAGACATGTACACATCTATGTTTATTGCAGTACTGTTCACAATAGCAAAGACTTGGAACCAACCCAAATGCTCATCAATAATAGACTGGATAAAGAAAATGTGGCACATATACACCATGGAATACTATGCAGCCATAAAAAGGATGAGTTCATGTCCTTTGCAGGGACATGGATGAAGCTGGAAACCATCATTCTCAGCAAACTAAGAGGAACAGAAAACCAAACACTGCATGTTCTCATTCGTAAGTGGGAGTTGAACAATGAGAATACATGGACACAGGGAGGGGAGCATCACACGCTGGGGCCTGTCTGGGGGTGGGGGGCTAGGGGAGGGATAGCATTAGGAGAAATATCTAATGTCGATGATGGGTTGATGGGTGCAGGAAACCACCATGGCACATGTGTACCTATGTAACAAACCTGCACGTTCTGCACATGTATCCCAGAACTTAAAGCATAATAATAATAATGATTCCATGCTTTGTGCTATAAGTTCTATGAAATTTGATGAATGCATAGTTTCCTGTATCTACTACTGTGATATAATATAGAATAGTTTCATCATTCTAAAATAATTCCAGCTTCACCAATTCGATTCTTTCTTCTATCCCCAAACCCTTGGCAAACACTGAATTTTATGACTGCTACAGTTTTGACTTTTCCAGAATGTCATATAAATGGAATTTTGCTGTATGTATCCTCTTCAGACTGACTTCACTCACTTAGAAATATGCACTTATGATTCATCCATGTCTTTGCATAGCTTGTTGATAGCTCCTCCTTTTTTATTGCTAAGTAGGATCCCATTGTATGGATATACCATTGATTATTTACCTGTTGGAGGACATCGTAGCCACTTCTAAGGTTTTAGTGGTTATGCATAAAACTGCTATAAAAATCCTATACTTTTCTAGGTGAACATACATTTTCAAAAGAGTTGGGCAAATACCTAGGATCAGTAAATTATGATAATACTATATTTAGCTTTGTAAAAAACTGCCAAGCCATTTTCCAAAGTGGCTGTACTATTTTGCATTCTCACCAGAAATGAATGAGTTTCCAAATGAGGTTTCCTCCAAATGCTCACCAGCAACGGTTATTGTCATGTTTTAAAAAAAATTAGACATTTTAATTAAAGTATTATATCACGGTTGTTTTAATTTGTATTCTCGTAATGGCAAATAATGTTGATCATCTTTTGATAAGCTTACTTGCTATCTATCTTCTTTGGTGAGGTGTCTCTTAAAAACCTTTTCCAATTGTAAAATTTAATTGTTTGCTCCGTATCGTTGAGCTTTAAGAGTTCTTTATATATTTTGGATATAAATCCTTCATCAGATATGTTTTGCAACAATTTTCTCTCAGTCTTTGGCTTGTCTTTCCCTTCCATTAGCAGTGTTTTTTGCAGAACAGACGATTTTAATTTTACTAAAGTCCAACTAACAAAGATTTTCTTTCATGTATTATGCTTTTAGTTTCCTACCTAACCTCTTCATCAAATGCATGTTTATCTAGATTTTTAAAAATATTTTCTTCTAGAAGTTTTAGAGTTTTGTACTTTACATTTCAGTCTATGATCCATTTTGAGATAACTTTTGTGAAAGGTCTGTTTTTAGATTCATTATTTTTTACACATAGATGTTCAATTACCCTAGTTCCATTTGTTAAACAGTGTTCTTTCTCCATTGAATTGACTTTGTGTCTTTGTCAAATAACAGTTGTCTGTGTTTGAGCCTATTTTGCACTCTTTATTCTGCTCTGTTGATCTGTGTGACTATTCTTTTATGCTCTTTTGATTATTGAGCTTTCTTGGTTACTTTAGCAAGCATTGACTTGAGTAGTGAGATTATCCCAATTTGTCCATCTTATTCAGTATTGCATTGGTTATTCCAGGTCTTCTATCTTTCTATATTACCTTTAGAATAAAATTTTTGGTATCTATAAAATAACGTAATGGGATTTTCACTGGAATTGCACATATTTATAGATCAAGTTGAGAACTGATACCTTAACAATATTGAGTCTTCCAGTCAATAAACCTGAAATATCTCTTGACTTATTTTTCCTTTGATTTCTTTCATTGGTGTTTTGTAGTTTTCTGCATTCAGATCCTGTACATATTTTGTTAGATTTATACCTAAGTATTTCACTGAAGGAGGGGGATGATTTTTTTCAATGGTATTGTTTTGTTTTATTTGAGTTTCAAATTCCAGCTGTTCATTGCTGGTATATGTAGGAAAGCATTGCCTTTTGTAAAGTTAATCCTTATTATTCTCAGATTCCATACTTTTGAATTTGTTTACTCACTAACATTTTATTTGTAATTTCAAAATAAATATTTGCTACACTTTCATGGTCATTCATGGGCATACACAGAAGAACAAAAAAATTGAGCCACCCAATATGCCTACTCCAGCTGAGGCTGAACAAGGCAATGCTGTTGTGCCTTCCTGTTAGGCTCCCATATTGTAAATAAATGTTCTTTATGCAGTCTACTGTCACTTTTTGAAAAAAATTTTGTGCTTTTATGTTGGTGATTTCACTTCCAAGTGTAGTTCTGAAATGTTTTCTACTGTGCATATTCTGTGTTAGATTTCATTCAAGCATAAGTTATACTGCAGTTGGCTGTGGGTTCAATGTTAGTGATTTAAAACTGTGGTACATCCAGAAAAAAAATGAAGAGAAAATTCACCTATTTTATATGGAAGGCTACTCTGGAAATTGCTAAAGTAACATCTATATAGTGTTTGATGAAGTTTCGAAAAAGGTGGAAAAGCAGCTACGTTTCTGAATTTATGAAATGATGACTAATTTTTAAAAAGTGTAGCAGACAGCATTGTTGTGAGGCTGAAAGTCAAATAATTTATGGTGACATTGCCCAGGGTCAGGAAAGTGCTAAAACCTTATCAGCTAGTGTTTTAGTACAAAGAAATGCTGCATATAATTAACTATTTATAAGAATTATGTATTAAATTAGGTATTTTAAAACAGAAACACATAAAACAAGGTTGTTATTGATCAGTTTATGTTAAGTATTGTCACCAGAAGTTTGTAGGAACATAATTCTGCATTTGTCCTAAGAGCAATAACACCGTATTCATTAATTCAATGTTCAAAATGACTTTATTGAAAATAACTACTGTGAATAATGAGACTTGACTCTATTATCAATTCATATCCTTCAATGTTGCTATAATCACTTATTCATTCCAGGACATATTTCCATAGATTCTTTGAGATTTTCAACCTAGATGATCATGCTATATTTTTTTCTTTCTAATCTGTATATGTTTTATTTCTTTTTCTTGCCTTATTTCACTATCTAGGAATTCCAGCACAATGCTGAGTAGAACTAATGAGAGAGAACATCCTTGCCTCACTCCCAATTTTATTGGGGAAACATCCATTAAGTGTGATAGGTTTTTGTAATTGCTCTTGATAAAGTTGGGGAGGTTCCCCTCTGTTACTAGGTTATAGAGCTGTTATGAATGGGTATTAAATTTTTGTCAAACATTTTTTCTGTGCACATTGATAGGATTATATAATGTGTTTCTTCTAAAACTGATAATATGGTGGATTGTATTGATTGATCTTTGAATACTGAATCAGCTTCACACATCTACAGTAAAGTCTACTTGGCCATGATGTACAATTCATTTTATACATAGCTGGATTTGACTTTCTAATATTTTTTTGAGAATTTTTGTAATTATTTTTATGAGAGATATTGATCTGTAGTTTTCCTTTTTTGTAATATCTTTATTTGTTTTTGCTATTGGGGTAATGCTGGCTTCATGGAATTAGTTAATTTCAAAATGTATTATAAATTTTTTCAACATTTTTGCAGAGCAGGTGCATTTTATAAAAATGTTTGGCAGAATTGAAACATCAGCCTGGTGCTTTCTTCTTTGAATGATTACTAGTTATTGGTTCAAATTCTTTCATAGATATAGATCTACTCTGGCTATCTACTTCTCTGTGCCTGAATGTTGATAGTTTATATCACTCAAGAAATTGGTACATTCAATTTATCAGATTTGTGGCCATAAAGTTTTTCTTGGCATTCTTTTAGTATACTTGTGGTGTCGACGGAATTAATAGTGATGAGCCCATCCTTCATTTCTGATATTGATAATTTGTGTTTCTTTTTATTTTCTTTGTTAGTCTGGCAAGAAGTTTATCCATTTATGGATCTTTACAGAGAACCAGCTTTTGGGTTTGTTGGTTTTCTATTTTGAATTTCATTGATTCCAGTAAAAATAATCTAATTTTTATTATTTCTTTCTTCTGCTAGCTTTAGGTTTAGCCTGCTATTCTTTCTCTACTATCCTAAAGAAGAAATTGTGATTATGAATTTTAGGTCTTACTAGTTTTCTAATACATGCATTTGATGCTAAAAATTTTCCTGTAAGCACTGTCTTTACTATATTCTAATTTTGATAAATTGTATTTGCAATTAAATTTTTTTAGTTTGTCATTTTATGCATGAGTTATTTAGAACTGTGTCATTTAATTTCCACATGTTGGGGACTTAACTAGCTATTTTCTGTTATTAATATCTAGTTTAATTTCATTGTGGTGTAAGAACACACTTTGCATAATTCCTTTTCTTTTAATTTTCTTAAGGTTTGTTTTCTGGCTGGAATGTAGTTTATATTAGAAAATGTTCTACATGAGCTGCAGGCAAATGTTTATATTGCTGTTGAGGGCTGGTGTATTCTATAAATGTCAGCTAGATCAAATTGATTGATAGTACTCTTCAGTTCAACCATATTTTTACTCATATTGTGCCTGTTTTATCTGCCAATTACTGAGAGAAGGTTGTTGAACTCTTCAACTCTAATAGTCATTTTTCTGTTTCTCCTTTCACTTCTATCAGGCTTTAATTCATTTATTTTGACATTCTTTCACATTCAGGATCTTTTTTTGGCAAGTTGAACCCTTTATTATTATGTAATGCCTCTATATATTTCTGACAATCTTCATTTTTCCAAAGTCTGCTTTGTTTCAAATTAATATAGCTACTCCAGCTTTCTTTTGACTCTTGTTAACACGGTATATCTTTTCCATTTCTTTACTTTTAGCTTAAGTTTTTATATTTAAAGTGAATTTATTGTAGATAACATATAGTTAGGCTTTGTTTATTTCCATTCTGATAATCGCTGTGTATTAAGACCATTCATATTTAAAGTAACTTTAATTCACATTTAAAGTAATTATTGGTATAGTTGGATTAACATCTATCAGGTTTATATCTGTTTTCTACTTGTTGATTTTGTTGCTTGTTTCTTTTTTTTTTTTTTTGAGATGGAGTCTCTCTCTGTCACCCAGGTTGGAGTGCAGTGGTGCGATCTCGGCTCACTGCAAGCTCCACCTCCCCAGCTGACGCCATTCTCCTGCCTCAGCCTCCCAAGTAGCTGGGACTACAGGTGCCCGCCACCACACCAGTTAATTTTTTTGTATTTTTAGTAGAGACGAGGTTTCACCATGTTAGCCAGGATGGCCTTGATTTCCTGACCTTGTGATCCACCTGCCTCAGCCTCCCAAAGTGCTGGGATTACAGGAGTGAGCCACCACACCCAGCCTGCTTGTTTCCTTTTTTCCCACTCTTCTTCTGCCTTCTCTAGTTTTAATCAAATATTTTTTGTGATTCCATTTTATTTTCTCTCTTAGTATATAAATTATACTTATCTTTAAAGCTTTTTTGTAGTTAGCTTAGAGTATATAATACATATTTTTCCAGCTTTATTTAAGTATAATTGATAAATAAAAATTGTATAAATTTAAGGTGTGTAACATGATAATTTCATATACATATACATTGTGAAAGGATTACCACAGTCATTACAATCCACATTTTTAAACTAATTCAAGCCCTGCTTTAAATAACACTAATCTGTTGTACAAATAGTGGTGTAATATCATATTACAGAGTTTCCTATTTTTTTTTGTCCCATTGCTTTGTCCCATTGCTGTCATTCATTTTACTTATCTGTATTCTGCTCTGCTATCCACCAACAGAGACCAAGCTGAGAGTCAAATCAAGAACTCAACCTCCTTTATAATAGCTGCAAAATAAAATACTTAGGAGATGAGAGACCTCTACAAGAAAAACTACAAAATGTTGCTGAAAGAAATCATAGACAATACAAACAAATGGAAACACATCCCATGCTCATGAATGGTAGAATCAATATTGTGAAAATGACAATACTGCCAAAAGCAATCTACAAATTCAATGCAATTCCCATCAAAATACCATCATCATTCTTCACAGAACTAGAAAAAAATAATCCTAAAACTCACATGAAACCAAAAAAGAGGCCACATGGGCAAAGCAAGGCTAAGCAAAAAGAACAAATCTGGAAAAATCACATTACCCAACTTCAAACTGTACCATAAAGCCATAGTCACCAAAACAGCACGGTATTGATATAATCATTCAGGAGCAGGTTAATCTCCATGCATTTGCGTGGTTTTGAAGGTTCCTTTTGGAGTTGACTGCCAATTTTATTCCAATGTGGTCTGAGAGAGGACTTGATATAATTTCAATTTTCTTAAATTTATTGAGACTTGTTTTGTGGCCTATCATATGGTCTATCTTGGAGAATGTTCCATGTGCTGACGAATAGAATGTATATTTTGCAGTTGTTGGGTAGAATGTTCTGTAAATATCTGTTCAGCCCATTTGTTCTAAGGTATAGTTTAAATCCATTGTTTCTTTGTTTACTTTCTGTCTTAATGATTTGTTTAGTGCTGTCAGTAGAGTATTAAATTCCCCCAGTATTATTGTGTTGCTGTCCATCTCATTTCTTAGGTCTAGTAGTGATTGTTTTATAAATTTGGGATCTCCAGTATTGGGTGCATTTGTATTTAAGATTGCAATATTTTCCTGTTAGACAAGTCTTTTTATCATTATATAATGTCCCTCTTTGTCTTTTTTAACTGTTTTTGCTTTAAAGTTTGTTTTGTCTGATATAAGAATAGCTACTTCTGCTTGCTCTTGGTGTCCATTTGCATGAAATATCTTTTTCCACCCCTTTATCTTAAGTTTATGTGAGTCTTTATGTGTTAGGTGAGTCTCTTGAAAACAGCAGATAATTGGTTAGGGAATTCTTACCCATTCTGCCATTCTGTATTTTTTTTAAGTGGAGCACTTAGGTCATTTACATTCAACATTAATATTGAGATGTGAGGTACTATTCCATTCATTGTGCTATTTGTTGCCTGAATACTTTTTTTTCCATTTGTTTTTGCTTTATAGGTCTTGTGAAATTTATGCCTTAAGGACACTCTATTGTGGTCTATTTCAAGGATTTGTTTCAAGAATTAGAGCTCATTTTAGCAGTTCTTGCAGTGCTTGCTTGGTAGTGGGAAATACTCTCAGCTTTGTTTATCTGAAAAAAGACTGTATCTTTCCTTCATTTACAAATCTTAGTTTTGCTTGATACAAAATTCTTGGTTGCTAATTGTTTTGTTTAAGGAGGCTAAAGATATGGCCCCAATCCCTTCTAGCTTGTAGGGTTTCTGCTGAGAAATATGCTGTTAATCTGATAGGTTTTCCTTTATAGGTTACCTGATGCTTTTGTTTCATGGCTCTTAAGATTCTTTCCTTTGTCTTGACTTTAGATAACCTGATGACTATGTGCCCAGGTGATGATATTTTTGTGATAATTTTCCCAGGTGTTCATTGAGCTTCTTGTGTTTGGATGTCTTGATCTCTAGCATAGGCCAGGGAAGTTTTCCTCAATTATTCCCTCAAATATGTTTTCCAAACTTTCAGATTTCTCTTCTTTCTTGGGAACACCAATTATCCTTAGGTTTGGTTGTTTAACATAATCCTAAACTTCTTAGAAACTTTGTTTATTTTTCAAATTCTTTTTTTTTTTTTTTGTCTTTGTTGGATTGAGTAAATTTGAAAGCCTTGGCTTCAATTTCTGAAGTTCTTTCTTCTACTTGTTTGATTCAATTGCTGAAACTTTCCAGTGTAGTTTGCATTTTTCTAAGTATGTTCCTCATTCCCAGAAGCTGTGATTATTTTTTATTTATGCTCTCTATTTCACTGAAGATTTTTACCTTTATATCTTCTATCTTTTTTTTAATTTCATTAAATTGGACTTTACGTTTCTCTGGTGGCTTCTTTATTAGCTTAATAATCAACCTTCTGAATTCTTTTCCTGGCAATTCAGAGATTTCTCCTTGGTTTGGATCCATTGCTGGTGAGCTAGTGTGATCTTCTGGGGGTGGTAAAGCAACTTATTTCATCATATTACCAGAATTATTTTTCTGGTTTCTTCTCATTTGGGTAGACTATATCAGAGGGAAGATCTGGGACTCAAGGCCTGATGTCCATATTCTTTTGTCTCATGGGGTACTCCCTTGATGTGGTGCTCTCCCCCTTCCCCTAGGGATGTGGCTTCCTGAGAGCCAAACTGCAGTGACTGTTATTTCTTTTCTGGATCTAGCCACCCAGCAGAACTACTGTGCTCTGGGCTGGTGCTGGGGGTTGTCTGTGCAGAGCCCTGTGATGTGATCAGTCTTTGTGTCAGCTGTGGATACCAGCAACTACACTCATGGAGGTGGAGGGGAGTGAAGGGGACTCTGTGAGGGTCCTTGGTTATAGTATTGTTTATTGTGTTAATTTTGGGTTGGTTGGCCTCTAGCCAGGAGGTGGCGCTTTCAAGAGAGCATCAGCTGCTGTAGTATAACAAGGATCAGGGGGTGGGTGGGGCCATAGAGTTTCCAAGAGATTACGTTCTTTGTGTTCAGCTACCAGGGTAGGTAGGGAAAGACCATCAAGCATGAGCAGCGTTAGGTGAATCTGAGCTCGGACTCTCCTTGGTTAGGGCTTGCTGAGGCTGCTGTGGGGGATGGGGGTGTGGTTCTCAGGCCAAAGGAGTTACGTTCCTGGGGGAATTATGGCTGCCTCTGCTGCATCATGCAGGTTCCCAGGGAAGTAGGGGAAAGCCAGCAGTCGCAAGGCTCACCCCCTTCCACACAGCCCAAAAGGCTGGTCCCACCCCGTCTGTCCCCGCCCCCAACAACACCAAGTTTATTTCCAGGCAGTGGGTGAACAGGGCTGAGAACTTGCCCCAGGCTATCAGCCTCCCAGCTGAGAAAGCAAGTAAGGCTTTCAGGTTTCAGGCCTCCCCACCTGCCATGGTTTCTGTGCTATGTCTGCACTCCTGATTCACCCACTCCTCCAGGTTCTGTCCAGGAAACTTCACATTTGGTCAAAATCATTACAAAGTTCAGCTGGAAGTTTTCTTCTTCCTGTGGTCTTTTCTCAGTTCCTCTGACAGTGCTTCCCAAAGGGCTTTTTCTCACTTTGTGGGACAAAGTCAGAAATGGCTTCCCTGAGGACCGAGAGAGCCCACAGGACTCTTTCTGCTGCTTCTTCTACGCCTGTATTTTTCTTGGCTCTCTAAATTAGTCTCAGTTCCAGGTAAGGTCAAATCCTTCTCCAGCGATCTGGACCTTCAGGTTCCCCAGTGAGAGTGTGTGTTCAGGGACTTTCACACTTTGGGCCCTCGTAGTTTTTCAGCTGTCTCCCAGAGCCTGCAGGAGCAATCCGCTTCCTTCAAAGGGTCTGTGGATTCTCTCAGCTTTCCTGAGGTGGTTCTTGGAGCGAAAGTTCATGATGTGAGTCTCCACATGCTGTTCTGTCTGTCCAAGTGGGAGCTGCAAGTTAGTCCTGCCTCCTATCTGCCATTGTTTTTCCCCATGTATCCTCCTTGTATTCTATTTCACTTCTGCAGACAAGAAGTGTGAAGCCCTCAGGAGGAAGAGCTACTTGAATATAAAGCTTACCTGATTTTCTTCTCCTTTTTCATATTTCATGTTTCTTCATGATTCTGCCACCTTTGGATTGTTCTACAACACTATCAAACAGTATATATTGACATTTGGTCAGTAGTTTATAATTGCTGTTGGTAGGATGGTTGTCTCATGAAGTGGTTCACAAAGAGAGGAGGTGAGATATTTAATTCCAAGAAAATCTGGCATGAACTACTTGGGGAATAAACCAATATCCAGAATTTGGGCCTCCCCTTGGTAGACCCCAAAACCTGATTGTATCAGGTGGATCTATTAATATTAACTAATCACAAGACTAACAGATAAAATCAGAAAGCCATTTTATTAATTTCCCAAGAAAAGTAAGAATTGGACCAGAGTCCTCACAGCTGCATCACTGGCAACTTTCTTTTCCTGTAGGCAAGCCTACATGGGAAGTGAAATTACAACCAGGAGTTTGCTTGTTGAGCATAAAATCAGAAAAAAGGCAGTTGTTTGGATGCTTAATATAATCAAGCTAATAAAGCCTCAGGTATAGAGCTTCACAGAATGGGTAGCCCAGCAATGGAACCAGGCTCCTCCAAGTTCACGAGCTGAGCTTTGTCTTCCTCCAATGGCACCTGTTTATCTCTGTACCTCTCCTTTTTATGAACTTTTGTGGCTGTCCTGTAACTTTATCTAATGACACTATTCTTTGGTAAGAATATTAATAATGTTAACATTATTGAAGATGGTTCTGGCCTAGATGCCATTTTACCCTTTTCTTGTAACTTTCCATACCAATATTTGCATTGGATTCTGTTTTTATTCATTCAAAGTTCAATTCTAAGAAATATATTCTACTTCCATAAAGTTCAAACTTTTAGGGATGGTTTCACAACATTTTTCAAGCAGGGACTACAGTATCTACCTCTTTGGCTTTGAAGATTAAATGGGATAACGTGTGTAATGCTTCGGGCACTAACTTGATAAGCATTGAAAAAAGCCTTTCGTTTCCTTCCCCTTACTTAATGAAAACAGGTGTTGAAGGAAACGCATCCATTTTTCTCCTGTATGTTCCCCATATGATAATCGTTTTCTTAAGTTTTGGCTGGCCAGAGAAATAAGGGTGCCGAAAGCATTTTTCAATCATAACTCTGGATGGAGATTAAAACAAAACAAAATGTTTAAGGCTTTTAATTACCAAGACTTATTCACAAGACACTGGTAAATCGGAACCTTACGGTACCTTAAATATCAGCATTGGAACATCATATGTTCTGGCTTCTTTTAATCATCAGAACATCTAAGCCAAAGCTCTCTGTGTTTATCTTGCTGGTGAATTTTAAAAGTGAGCAGTCAACCCCATCAGCAGCAGATGTAAATTACACATATGATAACTATATATATATTATGACTCACATCTTATTTTATATACACTGATATTTACCTTAATAGTTAAATGTCTGCCATATGGAAAACACTAGGATGATTGCTTTAAATGTCATTCCGTGTAATCCTCACAGTTCTATTCACTCAGGTTGGTTTTCATTTTCCAGATGAGGAAACTGGCACAGAGTAGGCTCTCTCTATAAGTGTTTGAATGAACACGTGGATGAGAGGGGTTGGAAACTTTCTCAAGATCACCTACCCAGCAAGTGTCAGGCCAGAATGTAGACCACTCATTTCTAGTTCTAAGGCCTGCATTCATTGCACTGCTTCACAATTTCTCTTAACATATTTTTATCTTAACCAAGGTTTACAAAAATCATGGCTAAATGAATGATTCTAATAGTGAAGATCTGGGGACCTGGAACCGATTCAGAAAGAGCTATTTGGAAAGGAGAAAGCTTTTGGTGATGTCCGTCAAAAATAAAACCCACCTCCTCTTTGTCCTGTTTCCATACCAGGAAAGATACATTTCCATGTGAACTTGTGTAATTTCATTGCTAACGCAATTATTATTTATACCATGGAAGAAAGAGTCTGGAAGCCTTGAGTCAATCATAGAGCCGCTTTGGTCTTTAGTTTCCACATCAATCAGAGATGAGCATTAGCTCAGATTATCTTTAAGGTCTGAGAGTTCAGGGTTCCACACTTCAATCACATCCATTTTTTTCTGTGACTGGCTTTCCCAGCTATGTTCTAATGGAACAGATTGACAACAGCAAACACAGAGTCAAATTTCCATTTAAAACACAGGTCTTGTTATTTTGGTACCAATTACAAGGTTATGGATCATGCTTAAAGGTGTTTAATATGCTGTAATGTTTAGACACACTTGGCTCCAACATTTATGAGGGCTGTTTGTAGCAACAAGAAGCATGCTCTCATTCCATAAGTATGCAAGACTGCAGTAAAAAACAGTACAGATGGGCCGGAAAGAACCTCAAACTGCCTACAAAGAAGGGCAACAAGTGTTTTGGGCTGCACTGTGTTTTTACCTACTGCCAAATCTCTCATCAGCCAGAGCCTGTTTTTATAGGGGCATATTTTGTTGTTGCTTTTTTAGTTTATTTCAATCCCTGATGTAGAGTATTTGTAAAAAATTGTGTGAAGGATTTTACGGCCTTGTATGACTATATTTTATTCAGGAGTTTTATATATATATATATGTATTTCTTAATGAGACCACAGTTTCTGGAGAGGGTTGCTGATTATCTCTTCTTGCCAAACCAAGGTAACAGGTGGTAGAAAAGTGCCTAAGGATACTCAGTGATGCAATGGTCAAAGGATGGAAAGTGGTCTCTTGACTCCAAATATTGTAGATGTGTTGGAGTCCTGGAAGGATTGGATTCCCTAGGCAACCTCAGCATATCTCCACGGAAAAACTTCTATCCAGATATGCTTTTAAATACCAAGAAGGAAGTGAAATGTATAGTCCATTTAAGAACCAAATTCCTGGCTGAAGAACCAAATTAGATTCACAAGTAATGGGAATGCTAGGGGAAAAGACCAGCTTGCAAACGACCAGCCATGTGCATGTGCCTGTAACAGAAAGAAAGAAAGAAAGAAAGAAAGAAAGAAAGAAAGAAAGAAAGAAAGAAAGAAAGAAAGAAAGAAAGAGAGAGAGAGAAAGAAAGACAGAGAAAGAAAGAAAAGAAAGAAAGAAAGAAAGAAGGAAGGAAGGAAGAAAGAAAAAGAAAGAAAGAGACAAAGAGAAAGAGAAAGAAGGAAGGAAGGAAGAAAGAAAAAGAAAGAAAGAGACAAAGAGAAAGAGAAAGAAGGAAGGAAGGGAGGGAGGGAAGGAGTGGGGGGGGAGGGGGGACTGAGGGAGCGGGGAGAGGGAGTGAGGAAGGAAGGTAGCAGGGAAGGAGAAGACCCTCACTGGCTTGGTTGCAGGTGCTTGAGCTGAAGGCATCATGTTGGTGGAGAAGCATGCAGGCATACAAGGACTACTAGTTTAGCATAAAGGGACTAAAACATATAAAATGTCAGAGTGTGTGTGTGTGTGTGTGTGTGTGTGTGTGTGTGTGTGTGTGTGTGTGAAAGAGAGAGAGAGAGAGAAACAGCATCATTAGAGGTGACAAAGATTGCAGGAAGCAGACGAAGTCAGCCTTAAGATACAAGGTTCAATTTAATTCAGTTAAACCTTTTCAGCATGCTTCCAGAGATGGCGCTAGGCACTGGGGAGGCAACGCAAAACAAGGTATGATAAAGCAAGATAAGACGTTTATCTTGAGAGCAAGCAAATGTCAGCAAACTATGGCCAGTGGGGCCAAATGGCTTTTTTAAAATACTGCCAGTGAACTAATTTTTTTTTTTTTTTACATTTTTAAAGGGTTGTAAAAAAAAAGAAAGAAAAATAAAACACAAAAGTTAAAAAGTAAAAGAGCATGCAAAACCATATGTGGCTTACGAAGCTTAAAAGATTTTCTGTCTGGCCTTTTACATAAAAAGTCTGCAGACTTCTGCTCCATAGAAAAGTCAGATTATTGGAAGTGAATTACAAAAAGACAAGGGCTAGAATGGGGTGAACGTGTGGTTTATTAGGTCCAATAGAGAGATGATTTACCCAGAGGCTTCTCAGAGGAAGTGGCAACTCACCTGGGATCTAAAGAATGAGTAGAAAATAGATAAAGAAAGACGTGGACCTGAAGAAAGAATATTCAAAGCAAATGAAACAGCATGGGCTAGGTATAGAGAATTGATGGGTGTCTCAGAAACAGATGAAAAACGAGGAGTTGAAAGCAGTAAAGCTAGAAACTCAGATGGGTAAACTGGGATGTCATTTCTTCTTCCAGGTCCAGGTTTTATTATTCCTTGAGGACTTAACCCCCAGCTCACAATCTGCTAACAGTCAAGACGTGTGTCTTGTCATGATGTCAAGGGAGAGTACTGAAGCCAGCACAATGGTTGACTTAGAAAAGTGGGCCTGTAGATTTAGGTAGGCACAGCGCGTCCTTCAGTCTGTGACAGGCACTGGCCTCGTGAGCTTGCAGCAGTTTTTCTCCATTCATACTAGTCCACCACCCAGACCACAAGGCTGCCAAATCCCTGAGTCATGTGAGTTTTTTTCCCTCTACCTCCCAAACTCAAAACCTCATTACCCTCTCTTTCTTCAGCTTCCTCAAGGAGACTGAGCTGCTTCTCTTTTTTAAATCCCTAAAACACAAAGATCTGATAAAACCCTCTTTTCTGGACAAAGATACTCCCTATTACTTTGTTTGTCATCAGCCGCATGAGGCTTAGACTTAGGAGATATTGGTGGAAATAGTAGAAGGTGAATATATTTGGAAGACTTGCAGCAAATTTACATGCCATAGTGACTGACTTAGGCTGTCAAGAAAATGTATCTTTATTTTCAGTAATTCAGCTGGAGATGTGGCTCCAGTCCAGTCTGCCAATTTATTGTAGGCATTTCAAAGGAAACTAGGTCACTTTTGGGATTACACGAGGTCATTTAATGAATGAACCTTGGTCAATCTGGGCTTCAACTAGGTTAACTGAGATTTCTCTTTCAAGGAGACAGGCTTATGTTCATCAACACTCACCTGCTGGCCTCCGCATTAGTAATCTTTAGTCATTGCTACCTATTCCTGTAGCAGAAACATCCACATTCTCCACTCCACTCTGATCTGTAGCTCTTGAAGTCACTCCCTGACCACAAAGACTAGCTCTCAGCCAGTTCCAAGCTACGCTTAGGATATACAAAAAATATTCAGGGTTCTCCCGTGTCTCGTAGAAAAGTTTCAGACTCATTCTGTCCAAAGACATCTGATCATTCTTGCTTTCTTAAAAAATTGAGGTAAAATTTATACAACATAAAATTAACAACCTGTTTATGCAGTTCAGTGAATTTAGTGCATTCACAGTGTTATGCAGCCATCACCTCTTACATAGTTCCAAGGCATTTCATTACCTCAAAAGGAAACCCTATACCGATTAAGCAGTCACTCCCCATTTCCTTCCTTTCCCAGCTCCTTGCAACCAGTAATCTGTGTTCCGTCTCTGTGGATTTACTTATTCTGGACGTTTCGTATAAATGGGGTAATATATGTAAACTTCAGTGTCTGGCTTCATTCACTCTGCAAGATTTTAGAAGTCGGTCCATGTTATACCACATATCAGTAATGTATTCCTCTTCATGGCTGAATAATATTCAATTGTATGGATATTTTGTTTTATATTTAGGTTGTTTCCACTTTGGGCTATTGTGAATAGTGCTGATATGGACATGTATGTACAGAAATTTGAGCAAGTTTTCCATTTTTTTAGCTATGTATTCAGGAGCGGAATTGCTGGGTTATGTGGTAATTCTGTTTAACATTTTTTTTTTTTTTGAGACAAAGTCTCACTCTGTTGCCCAGGCTGGAGTGCAGTGGCATGATCTTGGCTCACTGCAACCTCTGCCTCCCAGGTTCAAGTCATTCTTCTACCTCAGCCTCCTGAGTTGCTGGGACTACAGGTGCCCACCACCATACCTGGCTAATGTTTGTGTTTTTAGTAGCGATGGGGTTTCACCATGTTGGCCAGGCTAATCTTGAACCCCAGACCTCAAGTGATCCGCCTGCCTTGGCTTCCCAGAGTGCTGGGATTACAGGTGTGAGCCAACACTCCCCACCTTTTGTGTTTAAATTTTACTGAACCTTCATACTACTTTCTACGGTGACTGTACCATTTTATATTCCATTATTGTTTTTTCAGACCTAAAGACACTTTTCTTTCAATTTGCTGCCTCCTTGGGCTGCACCATTGAAACTGAAGCACGTTCTATTTTGTAAATTCAGCCGACCCATTGTCTATTGCTCTCAGAACCTAGAGCATAAAGGAACAGCATGTATAGCATAGAGACCAATGAGAATTTACAATATAGTCATGTTCTTTGCATTTCTATTCACATTAGCTGGCTAAACTTCATCTCTTTGATAGGAAACACTAGACATATCATTGTGGTTTTTTTCCTTCTCTATTTTTATAGTACAGCTGACCCTTGAACAACAAAGGGATTAGGGGCACTGATCCCTTCCCCATGCAGTTGAAAATCTGAATATAAGTTTTGAATTCCCAAATGCTTAATTACTAATAGCCTATGGTTGAATGGAAGCCTTATTGATAACACAATCAATGTGCATTTTGTATGTTATATTTTTATACACTGTATTCTTACAATAAAGTAAGACAGAGAAAAAATGTTATTAAGAAAATTAAAAAGGAAAGGAAATATGTTTACTATTCATTAAGTGGAAGTGGATTGGCCAGGCACTGTGGCTCACGCCTGTAATCCCAGCACTTTGGGAGGCCGAGGCAGGCAGATCACAAGGTTAGGAGATCAAGACCATCCTGGCTAACACAGTGAAACCCCATCTCTACAAAAAATACAAAAAATTAGCTGGATGTGGTGGCATGTGCCTGTAGTCCCAGCTACTCAGGAGGCTGAGGCAGGAGAATCGCTTGAACCCAGGAGGAGGAGGTTGCAATGAGCTGAGACTGTGCCACTCCACTCCAGCCTGGGTGACAGAGTGAGACTCCATCTCAAAAAAAAAAAAAAATAAAAAAATAAAAAGAAAAAAAGGAGGAAGTGGATTATCATAAAGATTTTCATCCCCATGATCTACACATTGAGTAGGCTGAGAAGGAGGAGGAAGAGGAGGGGTTGGTCTTGCTGCCTAAGGGGTGGCAGAAGCAGAAGAAAATCTGCATGTAAGTGGACCCACACAGCTTAAACCCACGTTGTTCAAGGGTCAGCTGTATACACTTCATGCTGTGGGTACTCCATTCAGGGCCTTATTTGTTGGTACTCAAAGTTTCCTTCCAGAAAAGCCTGGAGTTTTGAATAAAGATCATTCACTTTAAAGACTATCTCAGACTTTATGATACTTTATGAATGTCAAAAAGATATTTCAAAGGCAAGCACCTGATTTTCTATTCTCAACTTTGATTAGCCCTCCTGTTGAAGACAGAGGATACTGAAAGCCAATCTTGTGTCCTGGATAGTGAGGAAAGCAGCATGGAAAATACTTAACTAATATCTTAAAACATTACCTTGCTACTCTTGGTGAAATAGAAACTAAAGAACTTTGTGATTGGTTGATTGATATAGATGCGAGTAGGAGAAGTGAAGAATGTGACCAAGGTTTATAGCAATCCATGGTAATGACTAGAAATCAGAAAGGAGTCCTGGTTAGTGAAAAGCATCAAGTTTGGTATATATTTAGTTTAAGATATAAGGGTGATAAAAACCTTAAGATACGATTGAGTGGTTGAAGTGATAAGATCGCAGAATATAAACTGAAGGGACATGAAAATACAAATGGTAAATATTTAGGAGGAAGCTGGAAAATTCAAAAAATAGATGTGCCTGTGAGATTGAGAAACGGTTGTAGACTTTTACTAGAAGTCATATTGGAACCAATCCTTTTATGAACAACTAGAAAAGCTGGACAAAACGAGAGAAAATGCTACTGGAAGTTGATAGAGAGATGAAACGAGAATAAAGAATGATTGAGCCAGGAGTAAAGTAGGATGAGCTTGACATTGGGAATCACTTCTTACCTGAGGGCTCTGTTGATTCCCAAGGAGGCAGTTGAGAGGCTGAATTACTGAGCAGTCTTTTTAACAGCCTTGTGGGCCTTGGGGGACAAATGTTAGAGTGAGAATTGTACAGCTGCTAAGATGGGGTGCCCTGGTGAAACTCTTTAATTTGTTTAGGAGGCCAGTTGGCTTTATCCTTAGAGGAGTCATTAGCCAGAAATAGATAAGTCTTTCAAGGATGTCACCACAACCTGAAATCCTCTCAATTCTTGAAATTAGTGAGTTAATTGACTGTGTTAGCAGTAACGCTTCTAGTCAACTGTAGGCTACTAGTAATTAAGTCTTTGGTTATTGAAAAATTATATTCAGATTTTTTACTGCATTGGGCAGGGATCAGTGGCCCTTAGCACACACTTACAAACAGAATACATGGTTGCAATTTCAGTTCCACCCATTACTTTGGATAAGTTGTTTCACTTTTCTGCTATACTGACCATATCTGTAACTTCAGCAAAGTAACTTTTTTAAAAGTTGGGAGATATCAGCCCTAGTACTTTCCTCATTTGTTCCTTCCCACTTTCAAGCACATATATCATTATGTGCTTATTCTCAAAGAAGGAATATGAGAGAAGCAAGTCAATAAACAAGAGTCTTCTCACAATGTTAGGGTTTCGAAACATATATGTTCCTAAAGAAATAGAAAATATTTTTGATGAACGTGACATATTTAGCAGAAAACCTCATAGTCTTCTCCATTCTTTTTTCCTTCAGATTGGAAAATGATGCTTTGGTTTGTAAGGGTAAGACATGAAGGAAGGACACTAGGAGCCCCCAGTTACAAGGGCAGTTGGGAAGTCCCAATGAAAGTTGTCCAAGCTTGAAGGAGGCAGTAAAATATCAAATAGATTTGTGGGATGCGAGAACAGAGGGGTAGAGCTATAGGGAGGCATCTGGATCCCAGAGATGAATGACTGCATGGTGTACCTAAGACAGCCTTATGGCATATAGGCTAAGAAAAAGGGTTCTTTCCCCCAGCATGTGCCTGGGTGTCAGAATGACTCCTGCTCCTAGCCAAGTGGCACAGAGACACCAGCGAAAGCCACCAGAGGTGAAGGCCAGGAACAAGGATGTCTCTAGAGACCTGCTGATGGAGACCAGAGAGCTGATCATCTGAGGACATGCCATTGTGCCAAATTGCATCCTTTAGCTCATTTAATTCTCAAAAAAACTCATAAAATAAGTGTTGTTATTATTATTGCTATTTTATAGAGAGGGAAACTACAGCTTAGAAAAATTAAATGATTTATTTAAAGTTATGCAGTGATGGAGACAGTATTTAAATCCAAATCTGCCTGGATGCAGAGACCATATTCTGAAGCAAGGGTCTGTGCCTTAGACATTTGACTTTTGATCCTAAACCCACTGTATAAGAATGGGTTATTGCACATCTTAGCTTCCTTGGTACAGATGGCCAAACCTCTAATAATTTGCACAATCTAAGAAACTTATCTTAAGTAACTTTCTTGAAAGAGAATAAAATTCATCCATTTAATCCCCTTAGAGTGTTATTATGTAAAACTATATAATAGCCTTGGTTTTATGCTTTCCTAATTAATACTGTCTCTGCTAATAAATTTCTACTCCGTAAAATCATAAGTGCAATCTTTTAGCCTATACAAATGTAAGCATGTACCAAAACCTTTCAAATACATATCAACATTATAAACCTCCCCCAACCCCAAATGGAAGGACACATGCATTATTTAGGATTAGAGATGACTGTAACATCTAAACTCAACACAACAGTGTTTTAAACAAGACGGAAATTTTGTTCTTCTTCACACAAAGGCCCAGGCATGGCATGGAAGCTCCGTTTCACGAAGTTGTCAGCTACCCGGGCGTCTTTCTATTCCCCACGCATCCACTCCTCGAGTGTGGCCTCATCATCATAGTCCAAAACACCATGTATACTCCAGGCAACAGATGGATAGAGAAAAAAGACAAAACTATGTACTTAGCTCCTAAAGAAGGCTCTCAGAAACTTCTGTTGGATACTTCAAGTTTCATTCCATGGCCAGAATTTGGCCACATAAACATATCTGGCATCAAGGTAAGCTGGGAAATATACTCTATTCTGGACAGTCGTTTGCTTCTCTAGACAGTCGTTTGCTTCTCTAGACATTCTTTTGTTTTGTTTTGTTTTGTTTTGTGTTTTTGAGACGAAGTCTTGCTCTGTCGCCCAGGCTGGAGTGCAGTGGCGTGATCTCGGCTCACTGGAAGCTCCGCCTCCCGGGTTCACGCCATTCTCCTGCCTCAGCCTCCGGAGCAGCAGGGACCACAGGCGCCCGCCACCACGCCCAGCTAATTTTTTGTATTTTTAGTAGAGACGGGGTTTCACCGCGTTAGCCAGGATGGTCTCGATCTCCTGACCTCGTGATCTGCCCGACACGGCCTCCCAAAGTGCTGGGATTACAGGCGTGAGCCACCGCGCCTGACCGCTTCTCTACAAATTCTATTGCTGTGGGAAAGGGAGGAGAACCAACCCTGGAAACCAGCTACAAGGCTCTGGCACAGAAAACCTTGTGTATACACTCACTTGACCACAAAATCCTGTAAGCCTGATTCCCTGAGAAATTAGGGATCCATGGTCTGAATCTTGAAAATTGATCTCATAAGAATTGATCAATCCATAGCTCACCTCAGTGTCCATCTTTATCATGGATATTGCTTATCAATCATGTATTAGAAAACAAGATAGAAGGACTAGACCGTGTTGTTGAAGAATGAACACTATGTATGCATGTTTTATACATAATGTCCATATTTATGTATATCTTTTGTTCAAATAAGTATATAATATAAATACTATATATATTACATATTTATATTGATATCTGTGTAGCTATCTATATATAGCTTTTTAAGATTTTTAGGTATGTAAAACATGCAAAAGTACATAAAACACAAATGTATAGTTTAATGAATTATCTGATATGGTCTGAAGGTTTATGTCTCGTCTTCACTCCTAAATTCACATGTTGAAACCTAATCCCCAATGAGAGGATATTTAGATGTGGTGCTTTTGGGAGGTGATTAGGTCATGAAGGCAGAGCCTTCGTGAATGGGATTAATGCCCTCATAAAAGAGGCTCCAGAGAGGTCCCTCATGCCTCTGCATGAAAGATTACATTCAAAAGACAGTTGCTATGCACCAGAAATGAGCCATCACCAGACGTCAAATTTGACAGCTCCTTGATCTTGGACTTCCCAGCCTTCAGAACTGAGAAGTAAATGTATGTTGTTTATAAGCCATTTAGTGTATGGCATTTTGTTATATCAGCCGAAAAGGACTAAGATTATTATCATAAAGTGAAATCCATGTATTCAGTACGCCACCAAGATCAAGAAATAGAACAATGCCAGCCCCTAGGAGCTCTCACATGTCCTCTCACTCATCAGAAACCCCCTCTTCCTTAAAGACATCTTTAAAGATAACCTCAAGACTGACTTATGATAATCATAAAAATATATTTTTAGATAGAAAACTTGGGTTCTAATACCATTAGTGTCTCTGACTAGTTGTGTGATTCCGAGCAAACAATTCAATCTCCCATGTATGTATGTAGTTAGAAAATTTACATTATATATATGCATATAATGTAAATTTGTGTGTGTGTATATGTATGTGTGTGCATATATGTGTATGTAATGAAAATCTCCAAGTAAATGGTGTGTAAGATTGTTTCCAGGTTTTAAAGTCTACTTTCTGTGTGTGAGTACATAATTATATTTTTTGATTTGTTTGTTTTAATCCTTAAATGTTCTTCCTGGTAAGTTTTAATATCCTGAATAATAGTAATAATAGCATAACTAGGTAAAATAACTAAAATTCTGCATCAGACATATGGTTTGGTTCATTTAGAAATAAAGCAATAAACCTCATTTAATAATGTCACTCTTAAGTGATGAATTTTTATGCTTAATGCTCCAGAAAGAAATTGTCTGACTTCTAAGTTTGTTTCTGGATCTGTTACCTTAATTAAATCCCTGGTGTCAAAGCTCCATTAAAGTGGCCAGGCATGAAAGATACCTGGTTTGTTGCACTAGATAATTGAATTGTGTCAAGAGAAGAATTGGCTCAATGAAGTAGTGTCAATGCTTTTTATCACTTACCCTGAAGAAACTAACTTTAATTAGTGTCTTTACAGAATAACTTGGAATTTTCAACAAATGGCTTTCTTCAAACAAGGCTTTATGACTTTAAAAACTGGAGTCAGAATGCTACAAATAATAATAAATATGGATTTATATTTTACATAAGAGCAGTAAAAGAAAAGAGATGGGGGGAAAGGTTTCAGGAAGAGGAAAGAAGGGAAAGCAGTGGAAATGAAGGCAAAGAAGGGGGTGTGAAGACAGAGAAAAGACCCATGAGGGGAAAGAAGAGGAAGGTGGAAAGAGGGTTTGATATACTTAGAACTAGACTTATTAACGTTAACCACCTAATACATCTCAGGACTTGCCTCCAGACAATGGACAGTGGAAGAAATGCCCTCCTTTTTATTATTGCCCTATGAATTGTCAATTAGTAATCATCCTCTGAGGAGTTTTTTCAAACTTCCTTCTTTACTATGGAGTTGCCACATTGTTGACACTAACTTTTGCAAACCCAATTATGTATGCACATCAAAAAAAGAGAGAGAAGAAGAAACTACTCTTTTGGTGGTAGGCGTGATTCCACCCACATTTCATCCAAAAAGTATATTCTGGAGAGAATGTGAGGAGAGAAATGTGGCTTTGTGATTCCCTCCCATGTGAGCATGAGTGTGAACGTAATGTTTAAAGGTACAAAATTGTATTTATCATGGCTTTTGCTGCAAATGGAGCTCTGCTGAAGAAAGAGCAATCTGTTCCATTCACGGAGGAGGAAACTGGCCATGTTGGGCTTAACAAGACCCCATGCTGGTCTTCATCATGGCTCCTTCCTATAGAATTTTCAAGGACAATTTGCCTTACATTTTTATTTTAGATCTTAATTTCTTCTTAATATATGACATCACTTAATTGTTAAAACAGAACCTGTATAGTCTCTGGAATTTTGAAACTGTTTGAGAAAAGAAACAAAATTATAGAATAATAATATCTGAAATCGATCTCAGGCTGGGCACAGTGGCTTACCCCTGTAATCCCAGCACTTTGGGAGGCCTAGGTGGAGGATCGCTTGAGCTCAGGAGTTCGAGACCAGCCTCGGCAATATAGGGAAACCCTGCCTCTACGAAAAATATAAAAATTAGCCAGGTGTGGTGGTGCGCACCTGTGGTCCCAGCTATTCAGGAAGCTAGGTGGGAGGATTGCTTGGGCCCGGGAAGTAGAGGTTGCAGCGAGCTGAGATTGCACCACTGCACTGTAGCCTGAGCAACAAAGTGAGATCCTGTCTCAAAAAAAAAAAAGGGATCTTAGGGGTCAGTTAATACTCTCTCTGCTTCATGGAGCAAGCCATTCTATAGCAGGTCCTTCAGACGGCCTGCCAGTTTCCTCATTACCTCCTAGGCAAATAGTATGATTGCTGCAGTATCTGACCATTTGTTACTGTGCCCTCTTATTTGTGGGGCTCCCTCAGTTACCTGAGAGTTTATGTTTTCTTGCCTTAAATTCTTCTTTTCTGATTGGGCATGGTGGCTCACACCTGTAATCCCAGCATTTTGGGAGGGCTATGTGGGAGGATTGCTTGAACCCAGGAGTACAAGACCAGCCTAGGCAATATAGTGAAGGCCTGTCTCTACAAAAAATAAAAAAAAAAAATCTAGCTAGGCATGGTGGTGCACACCTGTGGTCACAGCTACTCAAGAGGCTGAGGTGGGAGAATGGCTTGAGACAGGAATTCAAGGTTACAGTGAGCTGTGATCATGCCACTGCACTCCAGCTTAGGCAACAGAGAGAGACGTGACTCAAAAAAATTCTTTTATAATTTAAACAAAATTAGTACATTTTGCCACTAATAAGAGGTTATTATCTTCAGACTGCTGTATTTCCTTTTCAGACTCTTTGGGTTTACCAAAGATCTTCTTAAAGTCTAGTAACTTTAATGACAAGAATTATCTGCATATCATGTGAACATTGGAGAATCACATGGCCCCACCATTTCCTCTGATCCTGCACTTTCTTTTCACGTAGTGTAAAATGTCATTAACGTATTTCCTACTTTTAGGTCCTGGCAACCACTGATCTAATTACTACTCAAATAGCTTCACCTTTTCCAGGATACCATCTGAATGGAGTCATACAGTATTCAGTGTTTTGAATCTGGATTCTTCCACTTATCAGAACAAATTTGAAATTCTTTGATGTTACTGCATGTATCAGTACTTCATTCTTTTTTATTGTGGAGTAGTATACGCCATTGCATAGAGGTACCACAGCTTATGTATCCACTCATCAGTGGATGGACATTCGGGTTGTTTCCAATCTGGGGAATTACAAATAAAACCATTATAAACTTTTGTATACAGTCTTTTGCGTGAGAAAATAAGTTTTTATTTCTTTTAAGTAAATACCTAAGAGTGCAAGGACTGGATCATATGGCAAATGTATCTTAAAGACATAAGAAATTTTTGGCTGGTTGCAGTGACTCACGCCTGTAATCCCAGCACTATGGGAGACGGAGGTGGTAGATCACGAGGTCAAGATATCGAGACCGTCCTGGCCAACATGGTGAAACCCTGTCTCTACTAAAAATACAAAAATTAGCTGGGCTTGGTGGCACGTGCCTGTAATTCCAGCTACCCGGGAGGCTGAGGCGGGAGAATCGCTTGAACCTGTGAGGCGGAGGTTTCAGTGAGCTGAGATCATGCCACTGCACTCCAGCCTGGGCAACAGAGTGAGACTCCGTCTCAAAAATAAATATATATACATTATATATATATTATATATTATAATATATATATTATATATTATAATATATATTATATATTATAATATATAAATAATATAAATATAGAATATATATTATATATTTATATATTACATATATAAAAATACAAATAATATATATTATATATATATTTTAATAGAAACCCCATCTCTACTAAAAAAACAAATATATGTAATATATACAAAAATATATAAGTATATATATACATTATATAAATATATATTTAGATACATTATATAAATATATATTTAGATACATTATATAAATATATATTTATATACATTATATATATTTATATATTATATATATATTTATATATAATATATACTTGTATCTTTAGAGATGGGTTTCTACTAAAATATATATATTATACATATTATATTATTGTAATATATATATTATATTATTATAATATATATTATATTATTATAATATATCTAATATATATTATTATAATATATATAATATATATTTAATAATATATAATATATATTATATAATATATATTATATATATTTTATAATATATATAATATATATTATTATAATATATGATATATATTATTATAATATATAATATATTTATTATAATATATAATATATATTATTATAATATATATTATATATTATTATATATATTATATATTATTATAATATATATATTATATATTATTATAATATATATATTATAATAATATAACATAATATATATTATAATATATAACATAATATATACATTATATATATTATTATAATATATATATTATATATATATTATAATATATATATTATATATATTATAATATATATATTATGTTATATTATTATAATATATATTATGTTATATTATTATAATATATATATTATGTTATATTATTATAATATATATTATGTTATATTATTATAATATACATATTATGTTATATATAATATATATTATATATTTATATATATTATATATTAACATATATAATATATTATATATTATATATATATAATATATTATATATTATATATATATAATATATAATATATTATATATATAATATATAATATATTATATATTATATATATAATATATAATATATTATATATTATATAATATATAATATTATATAATATATATATAATATATAATATATATTATATAATATATATTAATATATAATATATAATTATATATATTTATTATATAATATATATTAATATATAATATATAATTATATATATTAATTAAATAATATATAATATGTATATAATATTATATATAAATATATAATATATATAAATATATAATATATATAATATAATATAATATATATATTATATATAGTACATATATTTTAGTAGAAACCATCTCTAAAAATACAAGTACATATAATATATAAATATATATTATATATAATATATATTTAAAAAATTATATATAATATATAAATATATATTATATAATATATATATTATGTAATATATAAAAAATATATATTTATGTATAATATATAAAAAATATACATTTATGTATAATATATAAAAAATATACATTTATGTATAATATATAAAAAATATACATTTATGTATAATATATAAAAAATATACATTTATGTATAATATATAAAAAATATACATTTATGTATAATATATATAAAATATACATTTATGTATAATATATATAAAATATACATTTATGTATTATATATAAAATATACATTTATGTATAATATATAAAATATACATTTATGTATAATATATATAAAATATACATTTATGTATAATATATAAATATATACATTTATGTATAATATATAAATATATACATTTATATATTTATATATTTTTGTATATATTACATATACTTGTATTTTTAGTAGAGCTGGGGTTTCTATTAAAATATATATAATATATATTTTCTATATTTATATTATTTATATATTTATATAGTTAATAAATATATAAATAAATATATTTGTATATAATAAAATATATATTATATATAAAAAGTATATAATTTATATATAATATATATAATATGTAGTATATATGTAATATATTATATATTATATATAATATATTATATATATTATGTATTATATAATATATAATATATATAATAAATAATATATAATATATAATATATATTATATATAATAAATATAAATATATATATTCACATATTATATATAAAATAATATATATTTATAAATATATTTATATATTTTTATATAAATTTATATATTTTATAAAATATATAATGTAATATAATTTATAAAATATTATATAAATATATTTTATTTATAAAATATAAATATATAATATATATTTATATTATTTATATATATTATATATATATATATATAAAAGAAAGTTTCAAACTGTTTTCCAAAGCGGTCTTGCACCAGTCCAGGGACTCCTCTTTGTCTGCATCCTCTTTTCCTCAAACTAGGCATAAATTCAAGTCAATAACCATTTATCGGAAGCCTTTCTGCTGTCAGTCATTGTGCTTCCCTTTAGGGGTCAGCCTTACTCAGGGGTCCAAAAACTTTGCTCTGAGCTTTAATATAAATAACATGAAGTAGTGTTTGAAAAAAATACTTTTGTCTCTAATTCTTCAGTTTTTGCATGAAAATTTCTCCAGAGATTTATCTGTTAAATTATCTTGTGTGGTACATTTCCCTTTCTATTTCATTGCACCCTTGAGGAGGAGCAGGAGGGATGGTGGTCAAAGCTAATGGTCCTGTGGGACCATAATCCCAGAGAATGTGGTTTTCACTTTGATGAAGAAGCATCTTAAAGGGGCAATCCTCATATTGGTTGTGTCTTTTTACTTGGTTACTGAAACTGTATCTTCTTTTGTTATCCTTTCTCCCCAATGTTTGGCACTGCTTGGTTGCTCTTTTATGACATATCTATATTGAGGTCTTAGTCTTTGGAAATTCCACTAGGCTATTTTTGTAAGATGGACCTAGGGCATCTTCCCCTGAGATATATTCTCTCTGTGAGAAGAACAACAATAACAACAACAACAACAACAATATAAATAGCAAAAGGAATTTTCAGGTATCAGGCTTTATGTGAAATGCCTTACATACATGTATTTTATTTAACACTCACAATAATTCCATAAAACAAGTGTTTTGTCCACATTTTATAGAAAGGGGAACTGAGTCCTAGAGAAAGGAAACACTTTCACAAAACCATAGAGCTTCCATAGGGCAGAATTAGAATCCATGTCCACAGCTGTCTGGTGATAAGGCAAGGATTGATGGCAACATTACAACTTTAACCCCTCTCCTATGCTGCTTTCCAAGCCAAGGAGAAATCAAGGAAGTTTCCTTGCTCAGGAAGGCCTGGAACTGCTCAGCTCACTAAAGCCAGTGATTATTCTAAGTTTGAGAGATAAACTTCATCCAGAATACTAGTTAGCTTTTGCTGTGTAATGTCAACCACAGAATTCTATAGGACTAGGATTAACAAGAGGTGAGCTAAGCACTTTGCTGATTATAGCTGGGTTTGCTCTCATGTCTGAGGGTTGTCTAATGAGTGATCTGATCCTGTCTGGCTACTACTACTAGGGCTAGTAGGTGACTTGGCTTTGCTTCCTGTGTCTCTTCTACCATCAAGCTAGCTTGGGTGTGTTCTCATGGTGATGGCACAGGCAGGAGAGAACAAGTCCCAGCGAACAGCCCATTTCGGAACTCTGCTTGTGCCAATATGCCCACATCCCATTGACCAAAACAAACCATATGGCACAGCTTAGGGTCAAGGGGCAGAATCAGTCACCCACAGAAGTGGAAGGGTATGGACAAAAGAGTGGGGTGCTTGCCTAAGGATAAACACATAGACCAATGGAATAGAAAGTCCAGAAGTAAACCTGTACATCCATGTCCAACTGATTTTTGACAAGGGTCCCAGGGCCATTCAATGGAGAAAGAATAGTATCTTCAACAAATGCTACAGAGACAACTGGATATCTATATGCGAGAAATAAGGAAATTGGACTCTTACCTCACACCACACACAAAAATTAATTCAAAATGGATCAAAGATTTAAATGTAAGAGCTAACCTGTAAAAGTCTTAGAACAAAACATAGAGATAAATCTTTATAAGCTTGTATTTAGCAATGCATTTTTGCTATGACACCAAAAGTATGAAAACAAAAGAAAAAATAGATAAATTGGACTTCATCAAAATTAAAAATGCTGTGTATCTAAAGACATTATCATGAACATGAAAATGCAACCAACAGAATGGCAGAAAGTATTTTTAAATCTTGTATCAGACAAGAGCCTGGTATTCTAAATATATACTTAAAAACCTTCTACAACGCAACAGCTAAAAAAAAAAACAAGCCAATTAAAAATGGGCAAAAGAGGCCAGGCACAGTGGCTCACGCCTGTAATCCCAGCACTTTGGAAGGCCGAGGCAGGTGGATCACGAGGTCAGGAGATCGAGACCACAGTGAAACCCCGTCTCTACTAAAAACACACACACACAAAACTCGCCGGGCGCGGTAGCAGGCGCCTGTAGTCCCAGCTACTCGGGAGGCTGAGGCAGGAGAATGGCGTGAACCCGGGAGGCGGAGCTTGCAGTGAGCTGAGATCGTGCCACTGCACTCCAGCCTGGGCGACAGAGCAAGGCTCCGTCTCAAAAAAAGAAAGAAAAAAGGACAAAAGACTTGATTAGACATTTTTCCAGAGAAGATATCCTAATGGCCAACAGTAGAAGCAAAGATGTCCAACATTGTTAGTCATGAGGGAAATGCAAATCAAAACTACAATAAGACACTACCACATACCCACTGGGATGGCTATTTTAGAAAGTTCAAAATAAATTTTGGTGAGAACATGAAGAAATCAAACCCTTGTGTATTGCTGGCAGAAATATAAAAATTATTAAAGTTATTGCAAAAAACAGTTTGGAAGTCCCTCAAAAAGTTAAACATAGGTTTACTATATGAGAAGCAACTTTATCCTTGAATATATACCCCAAATAATTGAACAAGCATTCAAATAAACATTTGTAGATAAATGTTCATAGCAGCCCTATTCACAACAGATAAAAGGTGGAAACAACTCAAATGCCCATGAATAGACATACAATGGAATATTATTCAGTCATGAAAAGGAACGAAATACTGATACATACTACAACGTGGATGAACCTTGAAAAAAATTATGTAAGTGAAAGAAACCAGACATAATAGTCTATACTGTGTGATTCTATTTACATAAAATATCCATATAGGTAAATTGATAGAAACGAAAAGCAAATGAGTGATTGCCAAGAACTGTTTAATGTGTATGGGACTTTTGGGAGGTGTGATGAAAATGCTTTGAACAAAATGGAGACAGCGACCACACAACATTGTGAATGTACTAATTACCACTAAGTTGTACCCCTTAAGATTATTAATTTTATGTTAGGTGAGTTTCAGCTCAATTAGAAAAACAATTGGAAGGTACTGCAAAGTTGCATGGCAAATGTGTACAGGGAGAAATGAAGAAGTGGGGCCATTCATGTAATGGATCCCAACACAGCAGTAGGGAATATGTTTTCCTGATACGCCCTCTGTACAAAGATCTCCCTGAGAAACAAAGGAGATGGCTGCAATCATTGTAGATGACGACTAAAGGTTTGATTATGCTGAATTCTGACAAACTCTTGATCTCTTCCCCGCTTAGAGACACAAACAACAACTACTAGTCCTACAGACTAAATGGATGAATATATAATATCAAATTACTTTTCCTCTCTGGGCTTCAGTGTCTATAACTTTATAAGTGCGTTGCCATTGACTGGACGGTTTCTTCCAGCCCAGCCGCTCTATAACACTTGCTTCAGTTAGACTTACAGACAAAGTAGCTCCATATGAATGCACTCATTTAGGAGAGGAAGAGGAAAAGTTGCAGACAGAAATGCAAGTATCGAAAAGATGTTTCACTAACTTCACCTTTTGCTTCGTAACACTTTCCACTGCAGATCACCTGAGAAATCTGTGTTCTCCACTTCTTTGGAAAAGAAAAATATTTCCCTTTTTCTCTGTCTTCTTGTCTAAGTGCCCAAATGTCTCCTTGACCCCTCTTTCTTCCTACACAGGATCATCAGGAATGGGGGACCTTGAGGTGCACCCCATGTATATTCATGCCTGAAGAC
Source organism: Gorilla gorilla gorilla (assembly GCF_029281585.2). Lineage (NCBI taxonomy): Eukaryota > Metazoa > Chordata > Mammalia > Primates > Hominidae > Gorilla > Gorilla gorilla. Next base: position 29,004,958 of record NC_073243.2, read on the forward strand.
CTGGTTTTGTATACATGTGGAAGACATCTGCCTTGTGGGAAAGGGCGGTATCTCCATTCCTAGTATCACTAGCATTACTATCAATGGTGTATGGTCTTTTGGGGATTGTGTAAGCAATGGAAATTTGCACAGCCAAAGCTTCCATTACTGTATAAAACTAACGACTCCACAATTACAGAAAAATAAATTAGTGGTGGCTTCCAAAGTCCTGGCATATTAAGGGAGGATGCAAACACAGGTGTGTCAGCCAGGCATAGTAGCTCACGCCCGTAATCCCAGCACTTTGGAATGCTGAGGCGGGCAGATTTCTTGAGGTCAGGAGTTGGAGACCAGACTGGCCAACATGGTGAAACCCCATCTCTACTAAAAGTACAAAACTTAGCCAGGCATGGTGGTGCATGCCTGTAATCCACCTACTCAGGAGGCTGAGGCAGGAGAATTACTTGAACCTGGGAGGCGGAGATGGCAGTGAGCTGAGATGGTGCCACTGTACTCCAGCCTGGGTAACAGAGCAAGACTTCGTCTCAAAAACAACAACAGCAACAAATCCCAAACACAGATGTGTTGACCCACATTTTGGAGAGAAAATCAAGCATTTTTCTGTCTGAAATTTGAAGTAATATTATATCTATTATTGCCTATGATAATATTAATCATCCCCAACCCTTACTTGGCATTTTATAAAGTACTAAGCAGTTTTGCATCCATTGTCTCAGTTTTATCCTCAAACAATCCTGTGAGGAAGGTGGAGCTTGCGCTATTCTCATTCAACAGGGGGTTAAACTGACAATCAGAAGTTTAAGTGAATTTCATAAAATTTTACAAACAATAAGAGACCAAGAGCCCACACCTGTGGCCTTTTTCTCTTTCACCACGTTAAGTTCCCTCACCACACTCATCGGCCCCTTACTCTCCTACCTGAGGATGCCCAACTTCAAACAATGCTCACCTCCTGGTTGGCTGTTGCAAGAGGCTCCTAAGGGTGTCCCAGCCTTTTTTATCCATCACGTCATGTATAACTATTAAGTGATCATCATAAAATGCAAATATGATCATGCCTCTCTCCTCCTTAATAATCATTAATGCTCCTTCCGTCCTCAGAAACACTATTATCTACAGAATATAGAATGGTGTGATCTGGTGTCTAATTTTCCAGGCTCATCTCTTACGATTCGGTAGCACAAAATCTATCCTTAAAGCTCATAAAGTTGATTTTGTTTTAATCCCTGAATTAGAACTGCATGCTGCTTAATGATTCTGGGTCTCTTCATATACTCTTCTCTCCTCGTGGATCTTCTCTTCTCATCTGACACATTAATGCCTGTTTCTCCTTCAAGCATCAGGTCAAATATTACTGTAAATGAAGCTTGCCCTAACTTCCATAGGAAAAGCCAATCACTGCCTTCTGTGAGTTCTCCTGCTTTCTTGTGCAAAACATTGCCCTGTAATAACTTAACGTTTGATTGGAATTTTATATTATGAACTCCATGCTGTCAGATGTCAAGAATTTTCATCATTATTGCCTCAGTATCTATCACAGCTCTGGCATACAAGAAGTACTCAATAAATATACATTAAATGTTTAAATGAAGGATTCAAGGAGAACTTTATAAAAAGTACACTCCTTTCATTTCTTCCCGTTTGCTTATCTCTATTGGCCAGTGCTCATTCTTCCTAAAAGCAATCTGCTATGTGGGGTCATTAACACTCTGTGGTGTTTTTCCGTGGCAGATAAGGAGTTGAAGGCAGTCTAAGCAGGGACTTTGTGAGGCAGACACAATCCCACCTGATTCCTTTCCCTGGGTCAGGGGTCAGGAGTTGCATTGCATGTATTTCAGGGTCTTTGAGACTAAAAACCCGTAAGACAGCTGGAGTCCATAGCCTCCTCAGAGAAACCCCGGACTGGCATTGACCCAAAACAACCCAAATCTCAGGGGCTTAGGCTGAAACAATCTGTGATGGGAATGTAATACTCCATATAGTTTTCAGTTAGTTCTGGTTTCCATTTATCTTTCTTTCTTGGCAGGTAGGGCAAGGGTGAGAGGAAAATGGGGCAGGTGGGGAGTGGAACTTGATTGAATTACCTGCCAGGCCTTCAGAAACCCACACAAAAGAAACTCACAACTCAACTTGGCATCTCTTTAGGAACCATTCCTTGAAGGCTGCTGACGGAGATGCTAGTGCTTAGGAAAGCATTAGGCTGCCCTCAGATAATTCGTGTGGCAGGATCAGTGTAAGAACATATTGTTCTTGGCAAAGGTGAAAAGAGCCTGCTGAGTTGGAGAGACAGATCGGAGACTTTCCCCAGCCTACCCTCTGCCTGTTGGCATTATTTACATCCTCACTTCCCTCGTCACAGGACAACTATGCCAAGGTTGTCTATCCTCAGAAGGTTTGGGTTCACAACTGCCATGCATATTTATTCCTTTCCTTTCTTTACAATTGAACTTCTTATCTCGACCACTGAGAATCTGTTACCATCACTTCTACTTCATCTGATATTTATGAGCACAGTTTCTACATCATTTAGTAGCTGAGGCCTTTCTCTACCGCATGAAATATACAGATATCACTTACAAAAGAACATTTCATAGTCATTTCAATATGGTTACAGCTTTAAAATAGGTCAGTCTGTTTCCTCTGTCCTGTAGAACATTGTAGCATTTATTATTTCTAAAATTCATCTGACATTTATTTCTTGAACAGTACATTCACTGCCCATTAATTTGTATTAAGCAACTGATTGAGACCAGGGGTGGCACTCCTCAAACATAATTGTGTCATCTAATGTACCGCACAGATCTACACATCTCAGACATCTTGCTGATGTGAACTTTTTGAGTCAAGAACTGGGCTAACTCAGCTTCGTATCACTATGTATATCTCAGTACTGAGAATATAGAAGACACACAGGTTTTCTAAAAAATTTAAGCCTAATTTCCCCTAAACTTTCACATTGCGGATAAAGATGGGATCATAGCATCATCAGTGATTAATCCAACTAACAGTGCCAATTCTTGGGCTCATCTTTAGAATCAAGACCTCCAGTGCTCAGCACTGTAATGTCCTCTGTGTTTTTTCTGAGAGTTTCCAGGAAGTGTCACATAAGATCTGAAAAAGTGCTATTTCTACCACTCTGATGGGCCCCGTGGTCCCCACCAGAATACTGTCGATGGTCTGTCTTCTGTCGCCTGGTGTTTCCTCACTCTCCTTCGGTGGTTCCACCAGGTACCACAGACCCTCCTTGCACCCCCATGCCGACCAAGTGCCAATGCTACCCCCAGTCCCAGGCCGTGTATAGTCTCTGTGGGCTCTGAGAGACCATGGGTCAGAGGATGCTACTGCGTTTAATGAAGCAGCTCTTTTTCCCTTCAACAAACCCTATGCCTGGAGCGCCCCAGAATTTGAGGTTAACATCTACTACATTGTTCCTGGAAATATCATTTTACTGTAAAGATCATGGTTTGCTATTTTGTCCATCAGTTTTCTGAAACAGGCCCAGACATATCTGAATCCCCGAATGAGTCCAACTTGAGGCTCAAATCCATACTATATTTTTTCATTTCTTATTATAAAAGTCATACATATTTACTGTAGAAGAATATAAAAGAAAATAAAAATCACTTGTGATCTCACAGCCCAGACTAAACATTTTGACATATATTATTTAATCCCTCTTGCCATTTGTTTGAAATAAACTGGAGGAAATAGTATTGATCAAAATTTCTCTTGTATTCATTGAGAGATTTACTTTGAGGCTGAGACCCCAATAAGATGCTTAGTAGCAAAAGTTGGTTTCTGGAATTGCTCTGAAAAGTAATGAAATATGGAATTAGAGCTCCCCTGAAGAAAAAAAAAACTGAGAAGGAAAGTGTATTTGGAAACGATGATGGCATGGCACAGAAAGAACTGGGGCAAAATGAAAGGTTGGATGTAGGTTTTTGAGCCTTGCACTGTGCACAGAAGACTACAGTCTTTATTACCCTGACCTTAACATGAGACAGAAAACCAGCTGAGATATAGAATCCAACAGAATGCCACTGAAGTGCAAATAAGAATTTTAAATAAGCCAGACAAAAAGAATACCAAAAAAACTCAAAATAAAATTGAGGAAGAGATAGATCAGTTGAATAATTCCATCTAATTATAAAGCAACCTTGGTTGCTGAAGGATGGTGGAAGAGAGGAAGGGGGCAAGGAGAAGACTCCCTAAAGTCAGAAAGAAGAATGATGTATCTTGGATGTATCTTGATCCCAAGAACATGCTTTTCTCTGAGCAGTAGAGGGCTGTGAGACCCCCACTACTTGGAGAAAATGAATATTCAAAAAGGTTTAGGCAGGTCGCGGTGGCTCACGCCTGTAATCCCAGCACTTTGGGAGGCCGAGGTGGGCGGATCACGAGGTCAGGAAATCGAGACCATCCTGGCTAACACGGTGAAACCCCGTCTCTAATAAAAATACAAAAAAAATTAGCCTGGCGTGGTGGCAGGTGCCTGTAGTCCCAGCTGTTCTGGAAGCTGAGCTAGGAGAATGGCATGAACCTGGCAGGCAGAGCTTGCAGTGAACGGAGATGGTGCCACTGCACTCCAGCCTGGGCGACAGAGTGAGACTCTGTCTCAAAAACAAAACAGAACAAAACAAAACAAGAAACAATAAGGTTTAATAGTGTTGAATATTTTAGGGACTACCAGATTTCACATCCTGACTTAAATTTTCTAACCTGTATGAGCCTCCACCCATTAAGATGGTAACCCCAACTCACTATCATGTTGTTTCTTATTTTGTTTTTTAAAATTATTTATTTTATTTTATTTTATTTTTATTTTTTGACAATGTCTCGCTCTGTCTCCCAGGCTGGAGTGCAGTGGCATGATCTCAGGTCACTGCAACCTCCGCCTCCTGGGTTCAATTAATTCTCCTGCCCCAGCCACCTGAGTAGCTGGGATTACAGGTGTGCACCAACACGTTCAGCTAATTTTTGTATGTTTAGTAGAGACGGGGTTTCGCCATGTTGGTCAGGCTGGTCTCAAACCCCTGAACTCTGGTGATCCACCTGCCTCGACTTCTCAAAGTGCTGGATTACAGGCGTGAGCCACTGCACCCAGCCCATGTTGCTTCTTTAGTGAGTATATCTTAATACCCTAGAAAGGACAGGGAAGGAATAAATCAGTTTCATGATATGAGTTTAATTAAATTTAGGAATAATCTGTGAACCTGTAATTTGTAAAGTACTTCTGATGATTAAGAGCAATTGGCATGCTGACTAATATGACAGATTAGTCTTGTGATCCCAATTTAAACTTTATAACTGTAATTTATTTTAGTCACATTGATTGAAATACATAAAAACTTTGCTAACTTTGTACATAATACTAAAACATTTAAGAAAAGTTAAGGTTTTCTACAGTTATGTTGAATTTATTAGGTCTGCTATGTTGGAGAAGCTTTGTTTGTTAGTGACAATTAGAAAATTGAGCATGTTAAATTTATAAATGCATTTAAAAATATTTAATAGAATTTAACTATGTTCATTGAATAATCAAATACTTCTTTCAACATACTTATCAAAATTTACCAGATTTTTATGAATAGAATAATACAATTTTTAAATATCTATGATGTTCAAAGAAAAAGCTGATATTTAAGTCTGTCACTATCATTTATTAATTTATTCAAAAAATGTTAGTGAGGGTCTTCAATAACTATTCTGTGTGCTGGAGACAGGGCAGTGACCAAAGTACTTGCTCTCAAATGACTTACATTCTCCTGGAATGACAGACATAAACAAATAAAAAGTGTAATCTGTAGCATGGCAGAAGATGAAAAATTCAATAAAGAAAGCTAAGTCAAGGCAAGAGGGATGGGGCTTGCTGGACAGATAAGCTGGGGTAAAGGTGTGGTCTGCTGTTTTTATATAAAGGGGTGAGAGATGGCCCCACTGATTGGGTGGCATTTGAAGAGAAACTCTAGGAATTGAGGAAGGGAATTGACAGAATTTACAGGTATCCAGTGGAAAAGCTTTTCAAGGCAAGGCACCCCAAGGGGACAGCAGGGGCTCCAGGAAGGGAGTCCCTTCACAGAAAGCCACACTGATTACATCCTTAGAGCACAAGCACATGGCATACCCCAGAGAGGGCAGAGCCAGACTACAGCCTTCCAGTGACTCATCTTGTCCTGGCTTCCTAAACGCACACTCTCCAGAGACTTTGACCCTTTCAACTCCCTCCAGCATTTTTTTTCTGAAAAATCTAGATTGCACTTGTGCCTTTCACCCTTCTAAAAACAGATTCTACATTATTGTCACCTTATTATTATTACATGTGTAAGCTTACCTTTCCTAAAGAGTTATAAGAAACTTGTAAGAGAATCACATCTTAAGGCCGGGCATGTGGCTCACGCCTGTAATCCCAGCACTCTGGGAGGTCAAGGTGGGTGGATCACCTGAAGTCAGGAGTTTGAGACCAGCCTGGCCAACATGGTGAAACCCCATCTCAACTAAAAATACAAAAATTAGCCAGGCATGATGGTGGGTGCCTGTAATTTCAGCTACTCAGGAGACCGAGGTGGGAGAATCACTTGAACCCAGGAGGCGGAGGTTGCAGTGACCCAAGACAGTGCCATTGCACTCCAACCTGTGTGACAAAGTAAGACTCCGTCTCAAAAAAAAAAGAAAAAAAAAAAGAATCAGGTCTTCAGTCGCTAAATGTATGGGATGGGATAGAATTAGCTCTTCAGCAGTAACATTTGCTATAGGATAATGGCTGATACTGATGGAGGACATGTGAGCCCCAAAATTGGAGCTTAGTACAGGAGGGTTCTTGGCTTTGCCAAGGGAAAGAATTCCAGGGCAAGCAGGTGGTTTTAGACAGCAATCTTTGATTGAATTGTACCGTTACCAGAAAAAGGTCCCAATCCAGACCCCAAGAATAAGTTCTCGGGTCTCATGCAAGAAAGAATTTGGGGTGAGTACATAGAGTAAAATGAAAGTAAGTTTATTAAGAAAGTAAAGGAATAAAGAATGGCTGCAATAGGCAGAGCAGCAGCATGGACTGCTCAGCTGCTTATACTTATTGTTACTTCTTGATTATATGCTAAACAAGGGGTGGATTATTCTTAAGTTTTCTGGGAAAGGGGTAGGCAATTCCTGGAACTGAGGAATTTTCCCCTTTTTAGACCACATACGGTAACTTCCAGACATTGCCATGGCATCTATAAACTGTCATGGCACTGATGGGAGTGTCTTTTGGCATGCTAATGTATTATAATTAGCATATGAGCAGTGAGAATGACCAGATGTCACTTTTGTCGCCATCTTGGTTTTGGTGGGATTTGGCCAGCTTCTTACTGCATGCTGTTTTATCAGCAAGGTGTTCATGACCTGTATCTTGTGCTGACATCCTATCTCATCCTGTGACTAAGAATGCCTTAACCTCCTGGGAATGCAGCCCAGTAGGTCTCAGCCTTATTTTACCCAGCCCTATTCAAGATGGAGTCACTCTGGTTCAAATGCCTCTGACAGCACTGCTCCTTGTGAAGCAGGACTAACTCCATATGCAGTACATCTACAGTCAGCAGTCCATGGGCTCTTGGCAACTCTATACCTTCTTATACCCACTTTCATTTACATGCAAATGAAGGGGTGTATTAACGCAAATTGAGAGATGGATTATTTCAAGCGTTCTAGGAAAAGAATGGTAACTTCCAGGTCATTGCCATGGTAAAGAGTGGTAACTTCCGGTCATTGCCATGGCATTTGTAAACAGTCAGGGTACTGGTGGGAATGTCTAATATTAATGAGCAGTGAGGGTGGCTACGGATCACTTTTGTGTCTGCCTATTCATTGGCACCCATTTCTTCACTTTATCCTGTTTAGACTAGATCCTGTTTTGGTCAGCAGCGTTGACCAGAAAACAAGTCCTGCTGGTCTCCTACCTCAATGCTACTGCAGTTGTACCACAAGACTTGGAATTTACTCTATTCTAAGGCAATCATCAAAATACATTCATCATTTTATCCAGCAAATACTAATACTTGCTTTGAGCTAGGGATGACTGTAGGCTTTGAAAGTTGGTTTACCAACAGCATCTTTAAAGGCGAGGTCACTTTGCTATGTAAATAAAAGCTAAACAGAGCTTTTTAAAATTACTTATTTTTAATTGACAAAGATTGTATATATTAATTATGTACAACATGATGTTTTGAAATATATCCATTGTGGAATGGCTGCATTGATCTAATTCACATATGCACTAATTCACATATGTTTGTGGTGAGAACACTGAAAATCTGCTTACTTAGTGATTTTCAAACATATAAGTCATCAACCATAGTCACTATGTTGTACAATACATCTCTTGAGCTTATTCCTGTTGCCTAACTGAAATTTTGTATCCTTTGACCAATATCTCCCCAACCCCCTCAGTTGTTCACCCCCAAGCCCCAGTAGCCACCATTCTATTCTCTGCTTCTATAAGTTTGACTTCCTTAGATTCAACATACAAGTGAGATTATGCAGTATTTATCTCTCTGTGTCTGGCTTATTGCACTAAATATGATGTCCTCCATGTTCATCCATGTTATCACAAATGACAGGATTTCCTTCCTTTTACAGGCTGAATAGTATTCCATTGTGCATATATACCACATTTTCTTCATCCAGTCATTCGTTGACGGATGCTTAGCTTGGTTGTATACCATGGCTGCTGTGAAAAATGCTGGAATGAAATTTTTTTAAAGAAAGATCTTCTGCATGAATGTTCTTTATAAAACATTCACTAAAACTCATCTTTCTCAACTCCTGATGCTGTTCATTTTTCTCAACATTGGCAGCTGTCTGCACCAATGAATCTGTTTGGGGAAAGGACTGTGAGTTACTCTTACCCTTTTGGGAGTCAGTCATGCCAGGACAGCTCTAAAAACTATTTTTTGCTAGTTAATATTATTTCCTGAACAACAACAACAAAAAATCCCTTTTTTATTTACTGCCCACTATAGTTTAATGACCTGAACAGTAGATTATAAGTAGTGATTCTGGCAGGCTCTATTATGCTTTTGCCTCAAACTCCCAAACCCTCATTGGCAATGGAGCTTGCTCAAATTGCCCTGACCATTTTTCCTTTTAATTAGAGCTTTCACAGAATGAAATAAATTGTTTTCTAAAGAGGATAATAGGAGGGACAGGAAAGTAAGAAAGACACGTTGCTGCATTAGAAAGTAGAACAAATGTCAATGCTCTCTGACCAGCATCTCCATTTGCTGCATGGACTATAAAATCTTTTAACAGCAGTGGGAAGTGAGTTCAGAATGACTAACCTTTCACCGTGTGTCACTAATGAGGGAGGTTATAGCAGATTCCATTCCCATTAAATGATGTTATAGTGACATTCTATGGTCATTAACTAAATGTGCTAAATGTTGTTTTCCAAGACTGAGTTTGAAGGTACAGGAGAGAAGGTATCTTCTCTGGAGATAATTAAATGATATCCAATGATGTAAACCTGCCTGCCATTTGACCAATGGATACTTGTCAAGTAAACTGAGATCAGGAAATGTTCTCTAGATGAAAAATATGCCCAAAGAACCCCACTCTCTAATCCCCCTTGTTTTTAACTGGCCTGGGATTTTTTTTTTTTTCTGACTTGAATTGTAGTATAAAGACTTGCCATTAATTTTCATGTATATATTTTGGTTAAACAGATCAGAGTAGCAAATAATTAGTGACTCATTATATCCAAATATGTACATTATGCCAGAATATTTTTGTAAACAAATGTCCCCTTTTACAGATTTAGCATTTTTAAAGTTATTCTTCATAATATTAATATCACCTTTTTTAGATGGGGAGAGGTGAGATTCTGTGAAGTAGAATAGCTGATGAATCTGATTACGTGTCTTTTATACTTTTTCCCAATTCCAATCCAACTATAAATGACTTTGCTTGAGTGTAGAGTTGTTAGAACAAAGTCAAGGGGCTCCCAGGGAGTGTTTGCAGAGTAAGGGCTTCTGTCTTTCCGTCCATGGGTTGGCACAGGGCTTGCTGTGTATAAATAAAGCAGCACAAGACAGTGACCCCTCTAGGCCCCTTAAGAGTCAGGAGCCTGGCCGCGTGTGGTAACTCATGCCTGTAATCCCAGCATTTTGGGAGGCCGAAGTAGGCAGATCATTTGAGGTCAGGAGTTCAAGACCAGTCTGACAAACATGGTGAAACCCTATCTCTACTGAAAAATACAAAAAATTAGCTGGGTGTGGTGGCAATGCCTGTAATCTCAGCTACTCAGGAGGCTGAAGCAGGAGAATCACTTGAACCCAGAAGGTGGAAGTTGCAAGTGAGCCGAGATCGCGCCATTGCACTCCAGTCTGGGCGACAGAGCGAGACTCTGACTCAAAAAAATAAACAGGAAAAAAAAAAAGAGTCAAGAGACTGCCAGATGGGAAGAATTTAAGCATCAATTTTGCTGGAAATAGCTTCACCTAAGAAGATCCATATACTCTATTAGTGAGTTGAATGGTGCTCCACGCCAAAAGATATGTCAATGTCCAAATTCCTGGAACCTGTAGATGTTACCTTACTTGGAAAAAAGTTTGTAGATATGATTAAGTTAAGGATCTTGAGATAAGAACATGCTGGATTACCCACGTGGCCCCTAAACTCGCAGACAAGGAGAGACAGAAGAGAAGACACAGACACACAGAGCAGAAGGCAATGTGAAGACAGCGGTAGAGACTGGAGTGATGAGGCCACAAGTCATGGAAGCTGAGGAATACCAACAGCCATGAAAAGCTGGAAGAGACAAAGGAGGATTTTCTCCTAGAATCCAAAGGATGTATGACCCTGCTGACACCTTCATTTCAGATATCTGGTCTCTTCTGGGGAATGAGTTTTTATTTTATTAAGCCACCCAGTTTGTGGGAATTGGTTATTGCAGCCCTGGAAACCGATACATATCCCAAAGCAAAGGGCAGCGCAAGAGACCCGTGGCCACAAAGGAGCTGCAAAGATCTGAAACGTCAAGCAGTTAAGCTTCCCCCTTAAATCCAAGGCCCTGCAGCTAACGAAACTAGGGGAGCAGGCAAGGTTTTCCTGGGGCCCCCGCGGGGACCAGAAACTTACAGCTGGTACATTACCAGCTAAACGGAGAAGAGACTTAAATACCCTCTACTATGCTCTGGGCCCCCAAACTCCACCTCAAAGTACTTGGGGAACTGTGCCCCAAGAGGAAATACAGTGATGTATGGATGTCTTCAGTTGAATTCTCTGGAAACAGACTTTGAGATGGACAACTGTATTCTGAAGATTTACTGAAGAGAGCTCTTGAGAAACACATTTATGTTAAAGAAAGGAAGCCAGGAAAGGGAAGAGGGAAAATCTCATCCTCAATGTGGTTTCAACTGGCCACATCCTATGGAAGCCCAAACTTGGGCTGACCCTTCAGAGTTGTCCCAGATTGAAGCAAGAGGATCAGATCTTCCTTATACCAGCGAATTCTTGGCCTTGGTCTTCCCATAATTTTGATCAAAGCAATTCTTTGTTGCTGCATGTAACTGCAGGTGAGGGATATGGCTGGAAGCCGGCAGCAGCCAAAAGGTGCACATGATGGCCCTAAAGAGAGGATCTGGGTAAAGCATGCAGCATCCGGTGAAACAGACAACAGGAAGCGATAGCGCAGGTAAGAAGGCTTGGTAGCCTTAGAGGGGAAGAGCTGCCAGAGCTCTCAACACAGGGCACTGGGATAGAATAGGACAGTTGGGGCAGGAGCTGGCAACTTTAACATAAACATAATGACAAAGTCATTTAAAATGTACAAAATAAAAATAGAAAGACTTCGTACGGCTTAAACCTGGTTTTCAGATTTTAAATTCTGTAGATGAATTGAAGGAGAGTGCGTGTGACCCAAAGATCAAATGAAAGAAATGGCTTAAAACATGAAGCAAATATGGAGGAAAAAGAATCCAAACACAGAAATGTTGAGCAAAAAATTAAAGTCTTGGAGAGTAGACCTGACAGGCCTCGCCTGAACGCCAGATGTCTTTGAAAAAGAAATGTATAGATAGAGACAAAGCAATAACTAAACAAATAATGTAAGAAAAGTTATCTGAGCATGAAGAGCTTAATCTGCACATAAAAGGCCTCATCAGGCTTTACATATAATTAGTTTTAATTAAAAAATAAAACCATACATCCAAGACATAGCCTTATAATATCTCTGAATTCCAGATAAAAGAAATAATTCTCAAGCTTCTAGACCAAAAGAGAAAGAATCAGAGGGCATTGAAGTTCATGCTTACAGCACTGAAACTTGGAAATTAGTATAAGGACCTGTACATGCTGAAAAAAAAAGTTGTAATTTTAAAATGCTATAGCCAGACAGGCATTGTTCTCCAGGGGGAGGGGATCACTTGTAGAAATGAAAAGATGTATGTCACCCACTGATATTGTTTGGCTGTGCCCCCACCCAAATCTCATCTTGAATTGTAGCTTCCATAATCCCCATGTGTCACGGGAGAGACTCAGTGGGAGCTAATTGAATTATGAGTTGGGTTTTTCCCATGCTGTTCTCGTAATAGTGAATAAATCTCAGGACATCTGATGGTTTTATAAAAAACAGTTCCCTTGCACATGCTTTCTTGCCTGCTGCCATGTAAGACATGCCTTTGCTTCTCCTTCACCTTCCACCATGATTGTGAGGCCTCCACAGCCATGTGGAACTCTGAGTGCATTAAACCTCTTTTTCTTTATAAATTACCCAGCCTTGGGTATTTCTTCATAGCAGTATGAAAATGGACTAATACAGCACATTGGTACTGGTAGAGTAGGGTATTGCTATTAAGATACCTGAAAATGTGGAAGCAACTTTGGAACTGGGTAACAGGCTGTATTAGTCAGGGTTCTCTACAGGGACAGAACTAATAAAATATATATATAAATATATTAATATGCATAATATATTATATATAATATATAAATATACATATTATATATAATATATAAATATACATAATATATTATATATAATATATATTCTATAGAATATATTTATATGGGGGGGTTATTAAGTACTAACTCACACAGTCACAAGGTCCCACAATAGGTTGTCTGCAAGCTGAGGAGCAAGGAAAGCCAATCTGAATCCCAAAACTGAAGAACTTGAAGTGCAATGTTTGAGGGCAGGAAGGGTCCAGCACAGGAGAGAGATGTAGGCTGGATGGCTAGACCAGTCTAGTCTTTTCACGTTTTTCTGCCTGCTTTATATTCTAGCCATGCTGGCAACTGATTAGACAGTCTGCCCTTCCCAGCCCACTGACTCAAATGTTAAGCTCCTTTGGCAACACCCTCAGAAACACACCCAGTATCAACACTTTGCATCCTTCAATCCAGTCAAGTTGACACTCACTATTAATCATCACACAGGCAGAGGTATGAACAATTTGGAGGGCTCAGAAATAGGCAGAAAGATGTAGGAAAGTTTGGAGCTTCCTTGTTGATTGGTTTTGATAAAAGAAGTCCAGGCTGTGGAGGTCTCAGATGGAGATGAGGAAGTTATTGGGAACTGGAGCAAAGGTGATTCTTGCTGTGCTTTAGCAGAGAGGCTGGCAGCATTGTGCCCCTGCCCTAGAGATCTGTGGAACTTTGAACTTGAGAGAGATGATTTACAGTATCTGGCGAAAGAAATTTCTAAGCAGCAAAGCATTCAAGAGATGACTTGGCTGCTCTTAAAAGCATTCAGCTTTATTCATTCACAAAGATATGGTTTGGAATTGGAACTTTGTTTAAAACGGAAGCAGAGCATAAAAGTTCCAAAAATTTGCAGTCTGACAATGTGAAAAACCCATTTTCTAAGGGGAAATTCAAGCCAGCTGAAGAAATTTGCATAAGTAACAAGGAGCTAAATGTTAATCGCCAAGACAATGGGGAAAATCTCTCCAGGGCATGTCAGAGGTCTTCCCTGAAGCCCCTCCCATCACAGGTATGGAGGCCTAGTAGGAAAAAATGGTTTCATGGGCCGGGCGCAGGGCCTTGCTGCTTTGTGTAGCCTCGGGACTTGGTGCCCTGCATCCCGACCATGGCTAAAAGGGGCCAAAATACTGCTTAGGCTGTTGCTTCAGAGGGTAAAAGCCCCAAGCCTTGGCAGCTTACATGTGATATTAGGCCTGCAAGTCCTCAAGAATTGAGATTTGGGAACCTCTGCCTAGATTGCAAAGGGTGTATGGAAGTGCCTGGGTGTCCAGGCAGAGGTGTGCTGCAGGGGCACAGCCCTCATGGAGAACCTCTGCTAGGCCAGTGTGGAAGGGAAAATGGTGTCAGACCCCCCACACAGAGTCCCCAGTGGGGCACTGCATAGTGGAGGTGTGAGAAGAAGGCCACAGTCCTCCAGACCCCAGAATGGTAGATCCACCTACAGCTTCCACCACACACCCAGAGAGGCCATAGACACTCAACACCAGCCTGTAAAAGCAGCTGGGAGTGGGGGCTGTACCCTGCAAAACCACAGGGGCACAGCTGCCCAAGACCATAGGAGTCAACCTCTTGCATCTGCATTACCTGGATCTGAGACATGGAGTCAAGGGAGATCATTTTGCAGCTTTAAGATTTGAATTTCCCACAAGATTTCAGAATTTCATAGGGGCTGTAGCCCCTTCATTTTGATCAATTTCTTCCATTTGGAATGGGCATATTTACTCAATGCCTGTACCTCCATTGTATCTAGGAAGTAATTAACTTACTTTGACTTTACAGGCTCATAGGCAGAAGGGGTTTGCCTCGTCTCACATGAGACTTTGAACTTTGGACTTTTGAATTAATGCTGAAATGAGTTAAGACTTTGAGGGACTGTTGGGAAGGCATGGTTGGTTTTGAAATGTGAGGACATGAGATTTGGGAGGGGCCAAGGGTGGAATGATATGGTTTGACTATGTCCCCACTCAAATCTCATATTGAAGTATAGTTCCCATAATCCCCGCGTGTTGTGGGAGGGACGGGGTGGGAAGTGACTGAATCATGAGGGTGGATTTTTCCTGTGCTGTTTTCATGATAGTGAATAAGTCTCATGAGGTCTAATGGTTTTATAAAGGGCAGTTCCCCTACACACGCACTCTTGCCTGCCACCGTGTAAAATGTACCTTTGCTCCTCCTTCATGTTCCACCATGATTGTGAGGCCTCCCAGCTATGTAGAACCATGAGTCTTTATAAACTGTCTTTTTTCTTTATAAATTACCAAGTCTTGGGTATTTCTTCATAGCAGTATGAAAATGGACGAATACACCCACATACTCCATCTGTGGAAAATACCTCTAAAACTATTTTAACCAAAAAAACAATTGAATTAGAACAGGGACCCTCAGATGGGGAAGATGATAAGTGACAAAAACCTACACTAGTATATAGTTAAATCCAAACAGGAAGTAATAGAATGACAGGGGATTTGTAATATGTATTAATTAAGGTTCTTAAACTAGGCATGCTGCAAGGGAAGCCCCCAAGTCATCTGGGACTGAACATACTGAACTATGTGTTTCAAACCTACCAGTTGTGGGGGCCAGAGTATGGTGTGCAGAAAAAGGAAGTAAAACTATTTTAAAGTTTCATGTTTCCAATGAAGCAGATATAGAAACAATCTGGGAAGTGAGTACCCAGGAGGAGTAAAAGTTGATATTTTGTTTTTATGTAGTACGAAGATCTAATAGCAAGTGTGTTGAATATGGGAAGGTAACAATCAGTGGAAAGGAAATGTATCATAAACTTCCAATTTAACAAGGAGAAAATCAAAAAAGAAAGGAGTGAATAATCATTTGACCAATGAGCAAAAATGAGGAAAAAAAACTCAGAGAAAGCACTGAGTGAAAATAACCAGTCAATGTAAAATAAAATGGGAAGCATAATATTAAGTATAAGAGTCACTAACTAAAGGTAGGAGAGCAAACTTCACCCATAAAAAGACAGAGATTGTTGAAATGAGTCACACACAGAGAGCAGTCCATGACAAACACACTGTGTGAGGCCTCTTTCACTTGCTCTTGCAGGTCTGTCTATTTCTTTCTCCAAGCTGTGATCTGCTCTGAGTAGCTGGCCTGTAGGGGTCCCTTTTCTCCTGGTTTCCACTTAGGTTCAGCCAGTGAGGATCACTGAGGGAGAGATAAGAAGGAGGGAGGAGAACGAGCTTCTTCCTTATGTGAACAGCCTGGACCGGCTCTGTTCCCCAGTGAAAATCCCTTGCTCCTCCCAAGATGATTGACTATACTCAAGTCTCTGTCTTTCCAGATTCCAGTAACCTCTCTCTCCCCTTGTCCCTCTGGCCTTAGGGGTGGTAACAGCTCCAATTCTCCTAACACCAGGTCTGCACACTATCCTTGTGATTCCCTTACACCCACACTTCATAAAGAGTTTGCCATCTGTTTTCCTATCTGGAATTATCCGATTTTGAGAGTGCCATCTGTTTTCTGTTGGGACTTGGCTGATAATTGGTTGCAGAAGTGGCCCCAGGAAAGAAGTTTTCAGAATGAGATTCTGGAATTGGATTGGATGTATATGCAAGGAGTGAATGGTCTGTTTTACTTGTTGAGTAAACACAGACTATGAGTAACCTGTGATATTCAGTCATTCAAATTATCACTGGTGGACAGAGCAAGATAAAATACAGGGAGTGTAAGGAGAGGGAAGGGTGCTGGGAGTTCATCAGGCTGTGACACTGATTTCTTGTGGCGAAGTTGAAATAATAAATATTACGAAGACACCTGGCATCTTCTTAGGCCTATAAAGAGAGTGCATAGGGAAGAAGAGAAATTAACTACCATGAGCACACAATTGAGGACATGCATGGAAAATCAGAAGTCTCCATGTCAGCATTAAAAGATCCTTTCTTTCTCCTGTGACCTTAGGAGAGGTGAGGCCCAGGGTATGAGGGTGAAGGTACAGCTCCAAGTAGATGCTCAACCCCACCACACCTCTTAGGCTATGGTAAAGACACTAGTGAGGAAAACTGGGAACCTGAGACCTGGGTTGAGGACATTTGAGCAGACATAGATACACCTAAGAACTTGGAATATTATTCCTTTGAACCTCTCTTTGCAGGAAGAGTATGCCTCTCTCCCTCCCCAATGTAAAAGAACTGGCTTTTACCTGAATAAAAGCCTTTCAGTTTCTTCACATGGGGCAGGCCTTATAACACGATGCCTATTCTCTCAGCAGCCACATCTAGGATGACCAACTTGTCCCAGTTTGCTCATGACTTTTTTTGGTTAACATTGAAAATCCTAGGCCCAAGGAACTCCCTCAGTTGCTGAAAGCTGGAACAATAGTCACCCTACTCATAGCAACATCTCTCATTTCTTCTAGCCCCATAAAGCTAGTTAGAGTCCTCCCAGCCCAGATGTAGAGGTGAAAGGCTTGCTCCAGAAAGGACAGTTTACTGTTCAAGAAAGCAACAAATTTTTGCTAATGTGAATCAGCAGAAGCCTAGGGGACTTGTGTGGGAGTGGATCCCAAGAGTGTTAAGCCAAAAGGAAACACAAATTGAATTTGGATCCTGCAGAATTTCCTGACATAGATGTTATCACCCAGATCTGGGGATTTTGTGGGTTGATTCACACTAAAGCCCCACACTGCAAATGCATTAATAGTTGCTAGGTTGCCTAATCAAACCTTGAATGTGATGAAGAGCTTGAAATGCCATTGCATTCCTAGTATGTGGTAGGAAGGAGTCTGGAGGCCTGGAAAAATGGGTTATGTTAGAGGAGCCTATTTTGTATGACTTCCTTGGTCACCCCAGCCCATCATACCCCTAGGAGGGCCCATGGACACTGTCTTCACCATTCTGATTACATAAGCACAGAAAATTATTTAGTAGGACACTTAATAGGTTATTAACATGAGTTCCCTGGAGTGGGATGGATTAAAAGAATAGAGGAAGAGCAGAGGTTAAGCAAAACAAAACAAAACAACAAAAAGCATGATATGATCTTATGTTTGTAAAAGTGTATGTGGATGTTTACAAACATAAAAGAATGTTATTTAGAATTTTCATATTCTAATTTGTATCATTTGGCTGTTTACAGAGAACATGTGTTTTGTAATTAGAAAAAAATGTTTTGCTGTGTTAGCTTTTTTAGACAGAGAGAGAAGATGGGGAGAGAAGAAGATGGGGAGAGCAGTGTAAGACATCCCAAATATTATTAGGTAAGTCTTAAGAAAACAAGGTTTTTGTAGGTGATGATTCGGGGATTGCCTGAGAGGACATGCCAGGGTAATTTATGGAGATGCAGGAAGGAGAAGACAGCAATAGATGGAGTCTAGGCATGGGGAGATGATGGGTAGATAGGACACCCACATGGGAAATATCCAATTCTAGGAGAAAGGGGGTTGTGTGTATAACAGATAATTTTGGTAGCCCAAGAACTCCATAATATCCTCTCTTTCATTGTTAGAGGTGAGGGCATGAGGACTGACACATAGGAGAGAAATCTAGAATCCTATGTTAGATAAATATCTGAACCAAAAAGAAAAGGGAGAGCAAGGAAAGGAGACCCTCGGAGTCAGCCAACCATGTTAGTCCTGCACTTGGTCAAAAAGGAAAGGGACACGCTTAAGAAGCCCGTAGAACTCTTACAAGCTCTGTTGAACCTCTGAAAATGAAACACCAGTCATAGTGCTAGGTTGAAGAATTTCCATGCTGATATATCTGGGTCCAGAAGATTCAAAGGTTGAGAGAAAACAAGTTTGGTGGAACTTGTAGCAGAAGCCACAGTGGTTCACCTGGGGACACCCATAACACAGATATTTAAAGCACCAACAGTTTCACTTTAAAAAGTTATTGAGAGAAGATGGTCCTGTGCGAACAAACCTAAGGCTGAGGGCAAAGTGCTTCCAGGAGGTTGTTTTCACAAGCTTTAAAAATTCTGAAGCAAAGACTAATGCTCACAGACACGTAGCACGGAACTCACAGGCCTTGGGACCTGGCTGGAGATGCAGTAAGGAAGGAGAACAGGAGGTCAGAAGAGTAAAAGCAGCAACTCCATGCATGCTTCAATTTCCCAACCACTAACTGTGAAGAATCCTCCGCACAAGAAAGGATGGGAGATTTGTCAACAAAAATTGACAAAAGTAAGTTCAGCACTCAGGTGCTGAGAATAATATTCAAAGGAAAATAGAAATTGCAGGGTCCACAAAGTCCATGATGGAGCCTAAAGGAAGAAAGGACACTCTAAATAAGACGTGATGACTCAGACCAGCACCATGGCAGATTTTGCAAGATAGAAACGTCTTGAATACTACCTCCTCCAAAATACCAAAATAGGGGATGGAAGGTGCCGGAATTACTCGATGGGAGATTTCTCGACATCTAAGTTTGTCGGCTTTGGAGTTTGTACACCCAACACAAGAATCTGACTGGCATCTTGGAACCTGAGATTTCAATTATTTTCTTTTCTTTTTCTTTTTAACTTTTCTTTGTCTGCACTCCTTTTTCAATAGATCATTCAGTCTTTACTAGAATCAGGTACTAAGTTCCAGAAACATAATTTCATGGCAGGTAATTGCTAGAGGGCAAGGGTGATTCTTGTCAATTTCCTTAGACTTTTATGGTGGATCAGGATCTCTGATCCCTTATAAGTCCCATTGACCCTCCAACATTGTGAATGTAGGACGTATGAGAATCTTTGGTTTATTTTGCTTTAGATTACTTAAATTTTTACTCAATTTGGTGGAAGATAGTGAATGTTACAACTGCTGGAAAAGGAATCCTGACTTAATCTAGACATTACAAAGGAAGCAGCTGGGAATAAACAGAAAATAAAAATTCAGAGGACAAAAACTTCCATTTGTTTATTTCTGTGAGATTTAATTTGAAACTTTAATTTCTCCTTAAAGAGTGGGAAGGTGGTCATATTTAGTCATATTTGAGGCTTTTGTTTTGCTTTCTTTTGCTCTGTTGTTCAATATTTTGGTCACTGAATTATTTGGATAGCTTTGGTATCCTTTGGTACCCATTTCATAACTCCTTTAGGAGATTCAGGTGAATTATATTGGACAACGTGACAAAGAATAACAGATTCACTGAACACAAAATAATCACCTTTATGGTTGATACTATTTGTTTTAATTTATTATCAGCTTCACTTTCAGGGTTGGCTCATGTGTTATCCATATGTTGCATTTTTCCTACTATGTTACATTCTCTTTATGGCAAGAATATGTTTTGTGTGTGTGTGGTTTTGTAACCCTAAAAGGTATCACAGTGCCACCCACTAAACCGTGGTCAGTAGGCAAAATGAAGCGCCTGGAGTGCCTAGGACAAGGCTTGGCATGTGGAGACTGTTTCAACACAGTAGACTGGACGGGTCTTCTGTTGATGATGATGAGCCCAAGCAGCAGTGATGATGATAGTGGCTGGTGACAGACACAGCTGGGAAAATAAGATTCAGCTGGCAAAACAGTCCAATGAGTAGTCAGCTAGAGACACAGACATACTGTTTGCTTATGGTTGAACGATATTTCCAGCATCTGAGCAGGAACCTTACCTCCCACTCTTTGTATGCCTTCTCTTTCCATCATTTGTTACACACAGGAGTCACAGGCTTCAGACTTACCTGCCATGCTTAATTCACTTAAACGCTAGGATGAGGCTCCAGCAGCTTGTTCTACCCATCGGCAAACAGAGACTTGTGGGGAGAGGGGAGGAGAGGGAATTTTAGCAGAACTTCACTTAAAAATGTGCAGAGAGCTTTATAATATTTTTCTTGGCCCTGCCACTCAGTAGTTACCTTTAAATTTACTTTATGTGAAACCAGAGAAACCTTACACTGAATAACCATTTCAGGTGAAGTTCAAGCTCACAATTTTGTCTTACCTGATCGGTCTGTCCACGAACCCTCCCCTAAACTATTGGTCAAACTACCACATGTGTTTCTGACCCTTTGAAGCCTCTTTTTCTTTTTCCCCCATGTACATACCTAATATATATGATAGATATCACGTATATCTGCAGATATAAGATGATTATCCAATGTCCCAATGAGAATATTGAAGAAAATAAAATGTTAGTCAATTAAAATGTTAGTGATATAGGTGAAAAAATAAAATCCCTATGCCCAATAATTAATTAGGTAATATGATATTTAAAAATACATACTATATAAAATAATCTTTTAATTTGAAAATTTATTCTTTCAAATTTATGTTTAGCAAGAAATGTTTTTCAGATTTTTCCCACGCATCAGTGTCTTCCTCATCATTAAACCACTTCTCTTGAGTCATCAAACATGGTTTCCCAGAAAACAGCATTTCTGCTTCTTTTTGAGATAAAGTACTCTTTTAAGCTGTGTCTAATGATGACACTTACATTTTTGCCCCAGGCCACAAGTTCCCATTTTCATAGCATAAGGACTGTTTTTTGTTTATTTTCCCATTCACCCTTGAGGGGTGTATGTGTGGTCTCTGAAATATATTCACTTACTATTTGGCTTTTAAAAATAATACTCTATATAAATGGCTTGATTGAAAAAAAATCTGATACCCCCGGGAATAATTACTGGATCTGTTTACATTTCTTTGCCTCTTTTCTTTTTTTTCAAATAAATGATATCAAGTCCTCCACTATAAAGATCCAAAATTAGCTGTTTCGGGTTTATGTGTCTTTCCCAAATGGTAGGTTGTTCAAATTAAAGTGATTAAGAAAGCAAATGCTGTATTGGAGAATTTGTTAGGATCTGAAAATAACACAACCCCATCTTTTTTAACTGATAATTTTTTGGGGGAAAATAAAAACGATGCTTTATAATCATAGATATGTACATGTAAGTTTCACTTACATAAAACCTAAGACATATCTATCACAAGGAAATTAGGTCTTATTTAGTCAGGGATGTTGACTTTTAAGACAGACACTTTACTCATACCAAGAAAACATATACAGAGACTTAGTAGGTCATATACATAAAGGACAAGAATGAAGTGGGTTCAGTACCGATCAAATCCAAGGACTAAAAGAACGTGGTATTCGCTTTTGCTTTTCCTCTCACTCGTGACTAGTCTCTTTGGCAACTCATCTGTCTTATCTCTACTTTTCTATATATTGGGATTATTTTTCTCTTCTTTCATAAAGTTCTTTGTGATGAGGGAAAACACACAGAACAAGCAACGGTAGCCTTCCACCATCCTCAATTAGCAACTGCAGAGAAAGGAAAAAAAGGCAAAGCTGTTTCTCCAAACGCTTGACATACAAAAAGTCCCCAAAAAGGACATGCGATTGCTTGTCCATTTCTTAGACTCTTAGCCTTATCTGATCTTGTGAGTTATTTTAACTGACCTTGCCTAGATGGATCATCTGCCCCTAAAGCTGGTGTTGTGCAACCGCTGGCTCCTCAGAAGGTTTCCTGAAGAAAGAGGGAGTAAGCTTTATGGAAAAGAGTGGGAAGGGAATTCTGAACCTACCCAAACCACAGAAGTCTACTGTGGACATTTTAGACTCGTTTAAAAGCAAACTAAGCAAGAGATATTTTAAATAAAATATTTGGAAATTGCTTTATCTTTTAAATAATTAATACACTACTTAATGTACATTTCTTTTTTTTTTTTTTGAGACAGACTTTTGCTCTGTTACCCAGGCTGGAGTGCAGTGGCTCCATCTTGGCTCACTGCAACCTCCACCTCCCGGGTTCAAGCAATTCTCCTGCCTCAGCCTCCCGAGTAGCTGGGATTACAGGCGTGCACCACCGTGCCTGGCTAATTTTTGTGTTTTTAGTAGAGATGGGGTTTCACTATGCTGGCCAGACTGGTGTCAAATTCCTGACCTCATGATCTGCCTGCCTCGGCCCCACACAGTGCTGTGTCTACGTCTGAGCTTGCAGACCAGGGGAGACCAAGTAACCCATTATTCACTTTGTTCTATTTAACCATTCCTATTGTCATCATATGTGATTTTTTTTTTTTTTTTTGAGACGGAGTCTCACTCTGTTGTCCAGGCTGGAGTGCAGTGGTGCGATCTTGGCTCACTGCAAGTTCCACCTCCCAGTTTCACGCCATTCTCCTGCCTCAGCCTCCCGAGTAGCTGGGACTACAGGTGCCCGCCACCACGCCCGGCTAATTTTTTGTGTTTTTAGTAGAGACGGGGTTTCACCATGTTAGCCAGGATGGTCTCGATCTCCTGACCTCATGGTCTGCCCACCTTGGCCTCCCAAAGTGCTGGGATTACAGGTGTGAGCCACTGCGCCCGGCCCATATGTGATTTTTAAAAACTTTTCTGTTGTCCTATTATTCTTTACAGCCTGTAAGAGATGTAAAATCCACAAGTTCTCAGAATCTAGAGCAGGAACTAAGTCCTAATCAATATTTTAGCATACCTGTAATCAAAGCTTTGGATTTTCCTTAATCTATGAATGATTATGCTTCACAATGAAATATCTTTCTTTCCTCCTGCTCTTTGCAAAAGGCTTCTAACAGCCTCCCTCACCTACCTTCAACTGCTTTTCCCAGCTGCAGGGGATTAAACAAGTTATGAGATTTTCCTAGCAGTAAACTTTCTGAACAAATAGAACAGTACCTAACAGTTTTCCATTGTGGTATTAGGGAATTTTTCAAAGCTTTAATTTTTTTTTTTTTTTTTTTTAGTTCTTTTCCATTAGGTTTTAATTGGGAAAGTTTTATAAGCAAAATTAAGCAGGAGAATTAGATTTTCACTTATAAAAATTTCCAATTAGAAAAGCTTAATTAAACAATCCGGCTCTTGCCTCCTTCTTCCCCTTTACATGATCTGGGTGCAGGTATTCCAAAAACGAGAGGGGAGGGCTTAAAAAATCAGAAGATGTAAAATTTCAACATCTGCCACAGTGCTAATGGTGTAAAATGAGTATAGTGCAATTTTTTTATAAGTTCCAAATTCCAGCTACTACTCAGTCAGTTGGGACAGTGGGATGAGCAACTCTCTTGTTCCTGAAAGTTACAAAAGAAAACCTTTGTTCCAAGCAGAAAATCTGAAAGAAAACCTCAGCTTTCCAAGAAAAGAAATTGCTTTAAAAGTGTCAAAATCAGGAGGCCGAGGCGGGTGGATTGCTTGAGCTCAGGAGTTCGAGACCAGCCTGGGCAACAGGGTGAAACCCCATCTCTACTTAAAAAATACAAAAAAAAAGTAGCCGGGTGTGGTGGCAGGTACCTGTAATCCCAGCTAATCAAGAGACTGAGGCAGGAGAATTGCTTGAACCTGGGAGGCGGAGGTTGCAGTGAACTGAGATCATGCCACTGCACCCTATCCTGGGCGACAGAGTGAGACTCCATCTCAAAAAAAACATAAAAGAGAGAAAGAAAAGAAAAGCGTCAAAGTCAAAATAAAAATGAAGAGATGAATCTCTATATTTAATATTTTATTTAGGAAGAATGAATTGCAGTGCAGGACATACACACCCACTAGGTGTCTTCACTATGTCCAAAGAACAAAGAGAAGGTTGGGTATTATAAAAGAGACATGTTCTGTCTTGCTCTTTGAGAAAGTTTATTGGCACTAGTCAGGACTGGGGGAGCTGGCAAGTTTGGTTGGTGAGTGACAGCAGCGGGTAAAGTTAGTTTTAGAGTTGCGGCAGCTTCAGAAGTCATTAGGTAAAACTGGTTTCAGGTTGCAGCAAGTGGTTTCAGCAGCCAGGCTTGCAGAGAATGACACTTCAGGAGCAATGTTATGTGTCGTGAGTGCTTTTGCCTCTTGGTTTATCAACGGTTTTAGTTGGGTGTGACAATAATGACTCAATTCATATGATCAACTGTCACAGAAGCTATTTTGAAAAGCTTACAACTATCAAAAATTCCACCATGCTGATCACCTCAGATCCTTTTTGTTGTTCACTCTGCCTAGAATTCTCTTCTCTCAGGTGCTCACATAACCAAGGTTGCCAGACTTTGCAAATAAAAATGCAGGATGTTCAGCTACATTTGAATTTCAGATAAACAACAAGTACATTTTTGCTATGCATGCTATACACTGACACTAAAAATTATTTGTTGTTTATCTGAAATTCAATTGTAGCTGAGTATCTGCATGAGTTTTCTGAAGCTGCCATAACCAAGTACCACAGACTGGAGGGCCTCAACAACAGAAATTTATTTTCTCACCATTCTGGAGGCTGGAAGTCCATGGTCAAGGAGTTGGCAGGTTTGGTTTCTCCTGAGGTCTCTCTCCTGGGCTTGTTGATGGCCGCCTTCTTGCTGTGTCCTCACATGGTTTTTTCTCTGTGCACATTCCTCCCTGGTGTCTCTTTCTCTTCTTCAAAAGCCACCAGTCTTATTGTATTAGGGTCCCACCTTTGTGACCTTATTTAATATTAATTGCCTCATTGAAGGACCTATCTCTAAATAGGGTCACCTGGAAGTTAGGGCTTCAATACATGATTTTTGCCAGGGGAGACACAATTCAGTCCATAACAGTGAACTTATTTTATCAGGTAACCCTGCAGAAGGCTTGTGTCTTCCCCTTCATGAGATCACAACTCAGAAGCCATCTTCTCAGGGCTGCCTTCCCAGCCCCCTATTTAAAATTACAACCCCCTCTACCCAGCCCCATCGCTCCTTCCCTCCTTTCCAGATGCATTTTCTCCTGCCAGTTACCACTCTTGGTTTTACTTGCTTATGGCTTGTCTCCTCCCACTTGAAGGTTAGCTTCCTGAGGGCAGGTAGTTTTATGTAAACTTTTTTTCTACTGTATATGCAAACCAGTACCTATTGCATGGTACTGACGCTGGTTTGGATCTGTGTCTCCACCCAAATCTCCTTCCAAATCCCCAGTGTTGAAGTGGCGCCTGGTGGGAGGTGATTGCATCATGGGAGCAGTTTCTCATGGTTTAACATTACCCACCTTTGTGTTGTCACAGCAAGAGTGAGTTATCGTGAGTTCTGGTTGTTTAAAAGTGTGTAGCACCTCCCTCCATCTCCTGCTCTTCCTCTGGCCATATAGGAGGTACCTGCTTCCCCTTCACGTCTGCCATGATTGTAAGTTTCCTGAGGCCTCTCCAGAAGCAGAAGCTGCTATGTTTCCTGTACTGTCTGCAGAACAGTAAGCCAATTAAACTTTTCTTTATAAATCACCCAGTCTCATGTATGTCTTTGTAACAATACAAGAATGAACTAATACAGGCACCGATCAATGTTTCCTCAATAAATCAACAGGCAACAAGTGGGAAGTGGGAAACCGCTGTCTATGGCTCTCGCAGCTGACAGGCCCATGGAGGAGAGCAAAATTTTGATAAGAAGATTTGATAAGAAGATTCCAGAGCTGCCTCCATATCCAGGTCATTGTGCTGTGAAATACTTGAGGAGTTATCTAACTTTCATGGACCTGGGCCACTGGCTAGTAATACAAGCTCCTGGGCCTCATCCTCAAGCAATTGACTCAATTAGACAAAGGCTGGAGACAGAAATCTGCATATTCAACCAACATCTCAGATGATCCTGACATGTGGACAATTCATTGGAAAAGATAATTCTAAAATCAGCTCCAAAACCAGTTTGGATCAGACAAAAGGAATGTAAGAATCGAGGAAGAAGGTACTTCTTGAATTAAAGAACCTTTGGTATACCGAAACTTTTTGATGGTTGCTTATGCCCAGAGCTTGTTACTGAAACTCTACTCAAAATCATTAATCTGGATTTCTATTGCAAATTTGCTAGGGTTGCTGCCCTCATTTTCCCAAGCTTTATTTCCAGGGCCCGAGCTTAGGTCCTATGCTGAGGAGCCACATCTGGCCCTGGAAGTAGATAGGATGGGCCTTCACCTGTGGGCTGAGCTATGAGGGGATAGGGCCTGCATTAGGGGCCAGGAGTGGTTATCCAATGAAGGAAGTCCCTGAAAGTGGACACAGAGCAAACCAAGATCCAACGGACCATACATGAGCATGCTTGGGAGCCTCAGGGCAAAGCCAGGAGAGCCACTGAGGCAGGGCGGTGAGTGGAAAGGGAGGGAGCTGTCAGCGACCCAGAACTGGCTGACATTTCCCAGGCTCTGAAGCTCTGGTCTGCCTCACTCCACACCAGGAAGTCTGTATCCCTCTGCATCGGTTTCTTTTCTTGACACAGCACTCTTGCCTGTCGAGTTGCAGGATTCAGCCTTATCTCATCTTACTTTGGGCAAAACTGGAAGCCCTGGCTCCCGACATGCGCCAGCGTAGCCTTTGCCTATTTCTCTGACTTAAAGTCATCTTTCTTCTTTACTCCTCGTGTTAGTGTACTCCTCTCTTTTAGTCTATGTCTCAGGTCTGCCCAGCCCTGGTACACTTTGACATGGATTTGTTTTCTGGGAAGTTCTTTACTTTACAACCAGATGACTGTGTTGAAGAAGGACAAAAAGACATTCCTCTGTGATTTAGGCCACCCTGCTGGTAGTAGATCTTATAAAACTATAGGCAAACAATTTAAAGCTACCTTTTAAAGTCTCCACATTTCTCCAGAAAATACAAATGCTTTCACGTACAACCCTGGAACATTTCTTTCTCGTAACATTTCCAATCATGCTTTTTTATTTTAATTAAACTCTGCCACTTATCGAAAAGAATTTATACCAGCTTCCTAATCATTTTTGGAATACCTGTCTTCCTAATAAATGTCTAACCTGAGATACTTGCAGAAATATTATATTTTCTTCTCCACCTTTATTCTATTTAGAATAAGTCAAGAATAATATTTTAATTTAGTGTATTAAATTGTTTCTTGCCATATTCTGTTTTTTTTTTCAGCGGGCGCTAAATTAAGTCTGCAATTTGTGAAAACTTTTTTAAAATAGTAATTCAAAATTCACATATATTATAAAACTAACAAAGCTTTTTAAAAATTCAAAATCATGTGTTCAGTCTCACTTCAAAAGTGGCACATAGTAAATGCTCAAGAAATATTTGTTGAATTAATAAAATGAAGGAAATGAAAGTGTCAGGAGGTTAACCACTCAGCCACTAAATTGCTTTATGATTTGGGGTTAGTTGGGTAACTTTGAGCCTCTGTTATTTCTCTCACAATATCTTGTAAGCATCAAGTGCCATAAATATTCAGGAAATGCCTTGAAAACATGAAGTTGCAAATGTAAGTAATGTATTTTTTGCAGAAGCAGAGAGACTAGTTTCTTCATGTGGGCTAATAGCTGGCCTATGTGTACCTCTTTTTCTTACTACATGTGAGATTACCTTCGAATCTATATAACAGCCACAATGACAATCTCGGCATGAGGTTTTGCAGGAATGCCAAGTGACATGGGTCCAAGGGTCCTGGAGCTAATGAGAAATGGCTGTTGAGGACAAAGAGATGCAATTCTGTTGACCACAGTGCTCTTCTTCTGATGTCAAAACTCCCATTTCTGTTACTTCCACAAGATCACTGTTTGCTCATCCGGATCAAGGCAGCAAACATGCCCTAAGAGCAACCTGTGTCCACTTGAAAAAGATGGACAGCATCCTGCCTCACCTCTGTCTGTGAATGGCAAACTGGAAAGGAACCGACCTGAGGTCTTTTCTTTCATGCTGGGCTGCACACACCGTTTCTGTGTTCCCTGTTATGGGCAAGCTATGATAGAAGGCTGAAAAACCTCACCACGGTGTGTTCAGTCATTCAACCATGCACAAACAATTAGCTACTGCATGATATGTGTCTTGCTCTTTAAAAAAAAAAAAATCCATTTCGTGTGGATTCAGATTCCACTTTCAATTTTCAGTGGTGATCTAGAAATCTGCACATATGACTATAATATTTAAAAGATGAATATCAGAAAGAGAAAGCCTATTAGACGCTAACTTTGAAGAGACGGTCCAAGGGGAAAAATAGGGGTGATGCTTTGGAGAGAAAAAAGTTATAGATAATGAGAAAAAGCTGAGAAGAGAGATCCCTTTTTCATGCTGTATCAGTTAGCTATGCTGCCTAACAAATCACCCACCAACACAGTGACTTAAAACAGTGAGCATTTATTATTTCTTGCTACTTTGCTCATCAGCTGGGCTCACCTGCCAGTTTGTGCCAGGCTTACTCATGCAGGTCAGGTAAGGCCAGGTTTAGGCCATTGGGAGGCAGATGTAGGATGGCCTTACACATGTCTGTGGTTGGTTGGCTGTTCCTGAGGCAACAGACAGACTAGGCCATGTGTCTCCCAACACCCAGCAGGCTAACCCAGGCCTGTATATATGACTATGGATTTCCAAGTGAGTAGAAGCATACAAGGTCTTTGGAAGCCAGTGATTGGGTTCAGAACATGCTACCCCATAACATAGCACCTTGGAATTTGAGAAAACAGCAGAAGTAAGCAGGTCACTCTCACCTTCCTCTCAATGCTTCTCCCTTGAAGCTGACCTTCTCCTGAAGTAGATCATAAAATCTTCTTTCCAGAGGTGCCCTCCCTATACCTGGAGGAAAGAAACATTCTTATCCTTGAGGACACGGAGAAATCAAGAAGGATCTAAACAAATAGGCTTTGCTAAGTTTTCCCCAGTTTATTACTATTAGGTCATACCCCCATTGTCCACTCATACTTCTGCACAACTGTTTACTCTTTATCAAAGCTAAACATAAAAATAGTTTTTTCTCTTTCTTTGAATCTTCATTTCTGAAGTCTCCCATGTAATGTAAAACTTCATTAAATTGTTATGCTTTTCTCTTGATGATCTGTTTCTTGTTATAAGGCTTCTCAACCACAATCCTAGCAATGGATGAGAAAATAAATCTTCTCTCCTACAGTGGCCATGGTACAGTATCACCTCTGCTGCAAGCAATTGGCCAAAGCAAGTCATAAGGCGGGCCACATTCAAGGGGTAGGATATCAATTCTGTGTCCTCCTGGGAGGAGCTGTGTAGTCTCTTTGCATAGGATATGGATTCAGGGAGGGCTGGAAAATCGTTCCCTTGGCTGCAGTCAATATACTACGCTTGCCTTTCATGAACTTGTGAAAGTCCTACATGAGTGCGGATGTGTTTTTGGTAGAGTGCACAAAGCTGGAGGTAAGGGTTCCTGTGTAACCCTTGGATTCCCGAAAGGCATGTGAAGCAGATTGTGGTAGAGGCCTCTGGAAAATCTCCCCATATTAAAAAACCCATAACCTTCTCTTCTCAATAATTAAGCCTAGTGCTCAAATGTCAGCCAACAGATATTTATTGAGCATCCAGCTATGTCTGGCACTGGGGGGTGTAGGGATGAACCACAAGGACACAGTTCCTGACTTCAAGCTAACAGAGAAAGCAGACAGTAAATGATTCCATGTGTGTTAAGTAAAGCACAGGACCTGCCACTTCTCCAGCAATAACCCTCGGCATTTCTGTCTCAGATAGATGTACTTGCATTTTCGCACTGCATTTCCTTGCTGTTCGGGCCTCTGGGCCTCTCTACAGACTGGTTCCTTTGCTGGATGTGTTCTCTCTATACTGACAGCTTACATCTTATCTTCACCCCTCCTGCTGAGCTCCCACCCATCCCTCAGGCTCCAGCTTCGAAATCACTTCTTCTGGGAGGTCCTCCTTTTATCTGCTGTGAACTCCAGGATTCTCTGTCATCACAGTGTAAGTCTTATCTTGTCTCTCCCTGTAACCCTGCCTCTCTCTCCCAGGAGTCTGAGACTATGCCTCAGTGACATGAGAATCATTTAGAGCTGAAGACTTCTGGGAATCAACAGCTGCAGGAAGAAGCCTTTCTGAACACCCTTTATCTCCCTAAAAGCAAAGCCTCTCAAAAGAATTCCGTTGTCATAACTTCCCTCCCCAGGAGTTTCACAACCAGAGAAAAAGGACTCTTATCACTAGAGATGAGAAGTCACGTCAGCTCCTGAATAAGAAATCACCTAAACCAACATTGTCATAAAACAATCAGAACTCTCATATGTTCTCCTAAGGGCCCATTTATTTTTCCTAAAAGTCACGTGGACTCCCAGAAGTGCCCTTCTGCCCTTCTTCATCCCCTATTAAGATGCTATTTAAGCCCCACATTTCCAGCCTATCTCTGACTCACATTTTTTGGAGAAACCCTGTGTGTGCCTGTGTAATTATATCTGGGATTTGTCCCCCTCTTGCTAAACTGTCTTTTGTCAGTTTAATTTGCAGTTTAATGGTCAGTTTAATCCTTCAAAAACTGAACCTAAGAAGGTAGAGGACAAGTCTTTTTTGTCCCTGACACTCTAAAACTGATGCAAGGGAGATTCTCTTTCTGTCCACTATAATGTTTCCCAAACCTGTCACAGGGTCTAGAAAAGAGGAGGGCTCAGTAAATGTGGATTGAATTCCTGGATTACAATAGCTACTTGACTGGCCTTTCTAAATTTCAGTTCTTACTCTCTGCAGAGAAAGGAAAGTAAGCATAGTTTTTTTTTTTATTTTCTCCAAATGCTTTAAAATGACACATCCTCTAAGCCAAGAGTTGGCAAACTACAGACCCACATGCCAGATCCAGGCCACCACCTTTTTTGTAAATAAAGTTTTATTGGAACACAGCCCTGCCCATTCAATTATGTATCTTCTAGGGCTGCTATTGTGCTACAGAGGCCATATGGTCCGACCAGCCTGCAGTATTTGCTGTTTGTCTGTTTGCAGAAAAAGTGTGAGCAGAGAGGAAGAGTGCCCAGGGACTACAGGAATTTAATCAACTTGAGCAATCAGACTGTTTTACATCCTCCCAGCTGACAGCCTGTTTTTCCCCAAATTCTGTGTGGAATGCAGTCACATCATCTATTGAAACCAGGTCCTGACAGACCCCAACAACTTATAGATGAACCTAAGTGAACTATCCTCAGTTCCATGCTAAATTCTCCACCGTGGGAGGGGCTACAGCTTCATTAGCATAACATGAGACCCATGTTGCTGGCAGGATGAGTCACTACATCTGCACAAATGGGGCCTGTCCTCCATATGCGATGATGCACCCTTTCCTCTCTCACCCCCATAAAACCCTCCTGTCGCTTCCCTTGGGGAGACACCGCTTTGGAGAACACTTGTAGTGCTCTCCTTACTTGTGACAAGTAATAAAACTCCTATTGATTAAAATCTGCATTCTCATGTTACTCGCCAGGCAAATAAACCCTGTTTTTTTCTCGGGTGACAAACCTTTACAGACTTCTGATCTAACTAGCTTCTATCTGAAGGGATCTTCACTCAGCAAACATTTTGTAAGTGACTATTCTGTTTCTCACACTGTTAGGCATTGAGAACACAAGGATAAATGCAACCCTTGCCTGAAAAAATTGATATGCATGACATGCATGTGAGGAGCCAGAACATTTCCAGATTTTGAAAAGTCCCTTTATAATATTTACAGACAAATTTTAAACTGGTAGTTATTAAATTCTCTGTCAGAGAGTTGGTAAATGGTGAAATGTCAAGAGAAACAAACCAAACAAAGGATGTTTATCCTTGAAAATGTGGAAAAAAGAATGAAAGACAGAACTGAGCTAATTCTAGGTTCTAAGGTTTTATTTTAAAGGGTACAGGCTAGGTGCGGTGGCTCACGCCTATAATCCCAGCACTTTGGGAGGCTGAGGCGGGTGGATCACGAGGTCAAGAGATCGAGACCATCCTGGCCAACGTGGTGAAACCCCATCTCTACTGAACATATAAAAATTAGCTGGGCGTGGTGGCACGCACCTGAAGTCCCAGAGTCCCAGTTACTTGGGAGGCTGAGGCAAGAGAATTGCTTGAAGCCGGGAGGCGGAGGGTGCAGTGAGCCGAGATTGCACCACTGAACTCCAGCCTGATGACAGAGCGAGACTCTGTCTCAAAAAAAAAAAAAAAAAAAAAAAGATACAAGAGGAAAATGAAAAGGATAAAATACAAAGGAAAAAATGTAAAGAAACCAGTTGGAGGAGGGGTATTGATCTGAAGGCCTTGAGGCAGGAGTAAGGACTCACTGTCCACGGGCGCCAGGCAGGAAACCTAAATGAATAAGGCAGACAGGGTGGAGGGAAAGCCAGTGTGCCTCTTGGCCATCTTTCTTTCTCCCCCTTTTTATGGAGATGTAAGTGTAGGAAGATATTTCTCTACCAGAAGAAAAGGAAATTAATTCCAAGACAATGATAATGGAGAGTTATACAGCCTCAGGGGTGGGGGAACTGGAGCCCAGGAGAAATGGGGGCACATGCCCCTTCCAAAGAGGGTGGCTGCTCCTCAGAGTCTACTGATCCCAGCCTCCTGAGAAAATAGGAAGACAGGACTAGTTTTGTGCCATCTTCCTAGTTTCCAAGTGAAGCTAGGGATCCACCTTTTTCTGTGAAATATCTTTTTTAAATATTGGCTAGAGCTTCCTAACAGCCATAATGAAGGGAAAACAGGTCCCAAATGTGGGCAACCACTGAGGCTCCAATAGAAAGGACCTTGTTGGTCAGGAGTTCAAGACCACCCTGGCCAAGATAGTGAAAGCCCATCTCTACTAAAAATACGAAAATTAGCGGGGCGTGGTGGTGCGCACCTGTAGTCCCAGCTACTCTGGAGGCTGAGGCAGAAGAATTGCTTGAACCTGGGAGGTGGAGGTTGCAGTGAGCCAAGATTGAGCCACTGCACTCCAGCCTGGGCGACAGAGCGAGACTCTGTCTCAAAGAAGAAAATTTAAAAAAAGAAAAAAAAGAAAGGACCTTGTTATGTATAAGGCAGTGTATATAAAATATTATTTACAATTATTTCAACAATAGAAGTTTTTTCAGAAGAAATGGTAGCTACTCAGACATGGCAATCTCTGGTATTTATTTATGCTGACGGGGGAAAGAGATTTGCTTTGAAGTGACTTGACTGGCTTGATTGGCAAAGCTGTAGAGACTGATAATGTTGTACTTGTTATCTTCACTCTGCAATTCTTCAGCCTGGGCCTTCATTTCAACAGGCACCAATACAGGTCCCAGCTGGATATCAGCTAATTATGTCCGAAGACATTAACTGATAATGGCTTTAAAGCCTTACATTTGCAAGAGTTATTTAAATTTTAAATGAGAACTCAAAGATGGAAATTCCGTCTTCTTTCTTACCAATCCTTTTACCAAGAACCAAAGCATTATTAAACAACAAAGCATGAAACAAATGAATTGAAGGCCCTCAATAGATCATAGATGACATGGCACATTTTAGATTTCAAGTGGCATCAATTAATTAATTTAATAAAAATGAAGCTTTTCTTTAGTTCTGGAGGTTATTAGGAGTCTCTATTGATACTCTTTATGACATTCCAGCATCCGTAAGGAAATAAATCTAATTAATGGGAATAAATGAGAAATTTCAAGAGAAAAAGAAAGTGTGTGTTTTTTCTTTTTCTTTTCCTTTTTTTTTTTTTTTTTTTAGCTAAGAGCACTGGATCTGTTTACTGGAAAGATTCTATTTTAATGTTGGCCCCTCACACAGCTGAACTTGATTATGAAGAGAGAAATTGTTTGGTTCATTAGGCTTTAATTACAGAGATGAATTATTATGGATAAAAAAAGGAAGCCACAGAATTATGGAGATTGAATTCCAGTTCAATAAACAACTTCAAATATCTTGACTGGAGACATAAACTAGTCATGTTCTTTTTTTCCCAGTTTAATTTGATGTCTGTTGACAAATGATATTGGAATGTCCCTGGAAAAAAAATCTTCATATTTACAGTGTGTTAGAAGTTATCATTTAAATTACACTTCCTTCTCTAATTATATTTTCTGATGGTGTACGGAGATAGATAGGTGTTGCTTCCACATCAATTTATTTTGTGTAATAATGACAAAATGTTGCATTTCTGTTTTGCCACTATTCATGTAATCAGATTGCATTTATAATAGCTCAAAAGCCCTCCATTGGAACCCCGATGTATAAAAAGACAAGCTAAAAACCCTGAGCTTGAGATTTAAGGGCTTTCAGAATCGCATCCAACTCAAATACTTAATATTATCATTCAGTATTTTGTTGTAAAGGTGCAAAGCTTCGACTGTAACAAGTGTTTTATTCACCATCTCACAAATAGTCCTTACATATTCCTGCTTCTGAGATTTTAGGCACATCTCTTCCTAGTCTGAATTTGCCCTTTTAAATTCTACTTACCTAATGCCTAAATGTCAGGCCCAGTTAAAAATTATGCTTCCTTTGGCCTTCTGAGCATAGGACTCAGTGGATGTTGATACCACTCTCTGATTTTATAAAATACTTAATATCTATAACATTCTTCTTAAAGCCTCATACATTCTTGATAGTGTTTTACTCTGAAGTCATTCAGTCAGATTTTCAGCTCCAGACACATAATTTCTTATTATTTTAACATAATAGTTCTATCAAAACATTGTTTAAAAAAGTAATACCTGGATGGCAATAGAAAATCTGAAAGTTGTCTATTTGATGGTATCAAAGAACTACTTTGAAACTCTTAAGTGTGATAGTATTACGGTGGTTATGTGGTTGGGTTTTTTTAAGAACTTTTTTTATAGTAGTTATGCATAAAGTAATGTAATGTCTAGAATTTGCTTAAAATTAATATAGGAGAGAGGTAATTTAGGGTATAGACAATACGTAGGGGAAGAAAAACATCTTTCTGCTATTCCTAGGTTTGTGGCTAAAGCCACTTGAACAAAAGACAGATTAACAAGAGAAAGCATACAAATGTATTTAATGTACATTTTATGTGACATGGGGGCCTTCATAAGGGAGCAAAGACCAGACAAACCTGAGCTAGGCTTGATGAAGAATGGAGAGTCGTGGAGAAGTAAGATTCTCCGTGACAGTAGGATCCAATGGTAATAAACTGAGGGGACTTAGTAGGGCCTGTTTGTTCAGATTTCTTCCATGTCCCTGTGTGTTCAGAGAGAAAGATGCTCATTTCCTCCAGGTATATGGAGGGCACCTCTCACATTTGACCAATCATAAGTGATGGTTGTTGAGTTTCAGGATTATGGGGGTTGATACACTATGCTATCTACTTTTATTATATATGTTTAACTTCCCTTCCTTCCTCCCTCTCTCCTTCTCTCTCTTTCTTTCTTTCTTTCTTTTTTTTTCACAGTCTCACTCTGTTGCCCAGGCTGGAGTGCAGTGGCACAATCTCAGCTCACTGCAACCTCTGCCTCCCAGGTTCAAGCGATTCTCCTGCCTCAGCCTTCTGAGTAGCTGGGATGACAGGGGTGCACCACCATGACTGACTAATTTTTGTATTTTTAGTAGATATGGGTTTCACCATGTTGGCCAGGCTGGTCTTGAACTCCTGGCCTCAACTGATGCACCCACCTCTGCTTCTCAAAGTGCTGGGATTGCAGGTGTGAGCCATTGTGCCCGGACTAATTTTTCACTATATAAAAAGTTTTCATTTTGGGAGGCCTAGATGGGTGGATCACTTGAGCCCGAGAGTTTGAGACCAGCCTGGGCAACATGATGAAGCCTCATCTCTACCAAAAAAAAATAAAAATAAAAATTAGCAGGGCATGGTGGCACATTCCTGTAGCCCCATTACTGGGAAAAGGTACTACTCTCAAAACGGAATAGCCACTTGGTCTTGGGTAAGTCGCTTTGCCTTTCTGAAGCTTCAGTTTCACTCTCTCAAGATGTTCCAGCGAATGCCCCAACCTCAGCCACTTTCAGCTGTAAAGTGCTGTGAATGTAGGCATTTAGGAATCAAAGATAGATTTTTTTGAAAATGAGAGAATATGTAAACTCTCCAGCATGATCACTTTAACACCAACAAAGTATAGTCCCTCTCGGGAGGGAGATAAAACACACATAAACTCAACAGGGCAGAAGGGGAAGAAAGGTGGACTGATGGCCACGAGATAATGAAGCTTCCATTCCAGGGTTTGTTTTGAGAGCAGTGACTTGGTAAGAAAATGTTCACTCCTGAGATCTGTAAGCCTTAAAGGCCCAGAGGGACTTGGAGTTTCAGCCTCGGTTCAGCCCGGATTGGGTTTACAAAGTCACTCTGGACACACGGTTGGTTTGAATCAGGGAATTGAAATAAATATTAAATCACAGAGGGTGAAAAGACCAAGGAAAATAGGTTAGGCAGGTGAAGGCCAATCCAACCAGAACCGGGTTGTATTTTACGGTAGGAGAGTGCTGGATCTAAACATTCTGTAGTCTATCCCAGCATATTTCCACTCAGTGGCCAAGATCTAAATATTCTGTAGTCTATCCCAGCATATTTCCACTCAGTGGCCAAGATCTAAACATTCTGTAGTCTATCCCAGCATATTTCCACTCAGTGGCCAAGATCTAAACATTCTGTAGTCTATCCCAGCATATTTCCACTCAGTGGCCAAGATCTAAACATTCTGTAGTCTATTTCAGCATATTTTCTTCATGTGCAATTGAAATTTTTCCTTTCAACAGGGGTCCATGCTTCATTGCCAAGTCCTCTGTAGGCAGAGAGAATAAATAATGTTTCAGTTTCATGATCATCAAAAGCCCTTCAAATAGTTGAAGGCAGAGAACAAGTTATCTTGAGCCTTGCCATGGTTAACTAGCCTCTTCAAGAAAGGCAATTCACACAGATAAACTGGAGGGGGGGAAAAAGCACTTAAAACTTCTCTGGTTGATCAGAATGGAGGTATTTGCGTTTTGCTGAGCACAAGTGTCAGACATCTGGGGGCAGTGATACTCTACTTGTTAGCCTGGTTGACTTTCATTGATCCCAAGCCTTGATTACAACAGGCGGCTCCTTTGATATGTGAGTTATTACTGCAATGTGTTGCTGAAGCTGGATGTCATATACTAAGATTATGGGAAAACAAAGCAAAATAAAATCCATTCTTTTAACTTTGAATATGTCAGCAACTAATAGGAGAAAAAACAACTGTAATTTGTTGAGTACTTGCAGTTGTGCCAAAGGCCTTTGAAAAACTGTTTGTATTATAATCACCTCAATAAAAAAGATATTTCCTTATATAACAAGTGAGGAAATGTAGAGCGACAGAGTTGGAATTTCAGAACAGATGACACCTAAAGCTATTTCCACGCTTAGTAGTTTCTCTACCTCGGCTGCACATTAGAATCACCCGAGGAGGTTCAAAGAAGGCTGCGGCCCTACCCCTCTAAGATTTTAACTCATTTGCTTTGGGTGAGGCATCGGTACTTTTTTTATTTTTTATTTTTCTGGAAATGGAATCCAGCTTGGTCACCTAGGCTGGAGTGCAGTAGTGCAATCTCGGTTCACTGCAACCTCTGCCTCCCAGGATCAAACAATTCTCCTGCCTCAGCCTCCCAAGTAGCTAGGATTACTACTAGTTTTTTATTTTGTTTTATTTTGTTTTGTTTTATTTTATTTTATTTTATTTTATTTTATTTTATATTATTACAAGTAGCTAGGTGGCATAACCACCACAGCCAGCTAATTATATTGTGTTTTTGTAGAGACAGGGTTTCACCATGTTGGCCAGGCTGGTCTCGAACTCCTGACCTCAAGTGATCCGCCTGCCTCAGCCTCCCAAAGTGCTGTGATTACAGGCATGAGCCACTGTGCCTGGCGGCATCAGTATTTTGTATTTGGGGGTTGCCCAATACACGTTGAGAGACTCTATCTGCCAGTAGGAAGTCACTTTCTCTCTCTTCCCCTTGGTCTGTATAACAAGGAGCATGGTCTGATATATCTCTAAGGTAAAGAAGAAGTTTAGTGGATAAGCATGCAGGCTCTAGAAGCCACCTGCCGGGGT
Source organism: Gorilla gorilla gorilla (assembly GCF_029281585.2). NCBI lineage: Eukaryota > Metazoa > Chordata > Mammalia > Primates > Hominidae > Gorilla > Gorilla gorilla. Next base: position 29,043,516 of record NC_073243.2, read on the forward strand.
TCAAGTCCCCTCTCTGCCACTTGCTAGCCTTCTGGGACTCTTAACATGCCTCCAAAACAGGGTTACTACCAGTACTTATCACATACAGTGGTGTTGGGAGAATAAGTGTAAAGTGTTTAAAAGACTGTCATCTCCTCTCCTATGTCATTGCTATTATCAGTGGTTGGCCCATCTCACTATGAGCCATCCAGAGCCCAGCCTCAGACGTCTTCTTCATGTGCTCTTTGAAGACAGAATTTCACTGCTGATATTCTTCTGCTTCCCTGGGTTAATCTGCTTCCCTGGGTCTAACCTGTCGCCTCCTACTTCTCTGATCTTCACTGTTTTCCTATTTCCCCATTATAGTCTTCGCCTAAAACTTTGGTTCCAACAAGTTCAGGGGTTCATTATTCTATTGTACCTACTTTTTGTCAGTTTTAAATTTTCCATTTAAAATAGCTAAAATTGTTTTAATAAAATAAAATAATAAAATGAGCCTAAACTGTCTCTTCTATCTAATGCATGCACCATCTGGTTTCCAAAATGTTTACCAGTGGCTTCTGTCTCACATTTATTATTGTATGTTATTATTAATAAATCCATTATGAAACCTCATTGTTTATCTGCATGAATGCCTATTCACCTGGATTTACCATTTAATCATTCAGAATAACCCTTCTGGGGAATGTGTTGCTTTTTCTAACATTAACACGCCATCTTTAGTCTATGTCCCAAGAATGCAGACTGCTAAGTTTGAATGTATTTGCTATACATCACTGTTCCTGTCTTAGATAGTCAGGCATTTTTTGCCAAGGGTCTTATTATCTACAAGGCTTTGATTGTTTATTGTGTTGTTATCTTGAGGAGTATTATCAGCCTCTCTTATCCTCTGGATGCCTTGGTAACATGCATAATGAGAGTGATGGTGGACACTTAAGGTTTAGAATAACACTTAACAACTCTTAGAACGGTATAATATTAAATCTATAGGAACCTTGGTGATTTTCTAGGCCAACCCCTCATTTTGCAGATATGGAAACTGAGGCCCCAAAAGTGGCTGCACTTGCCTGAAGTCCCACAGCTATTGAACAGCACAGACTCTTTCTTACTCTCAGGTGTCTTTCCTAGTCAATATCTCTGATGAAAGAGAATGTAGTGAGGGCAGAGTGGAGAGCAGAGTGAGGATCATGTGAGTGTGGGGGAATTGCTTTCAAAAAGTAAACGTTGCAACTGGCCTAGCTTCAACAAATTTCTTAGGTTGGTTCTCAAACCTTACAGTGCATCAGAATTACCCGGAGGGCTTATTCAAACACAGATTGCTGGGACCTTGCCCCAGAGTCTCTGATTCAGATAGCCATGGAGCCTGAGCATTTGCATTTTTAACAAAGGGACTACCCTTTGAGAAACAGAGTCTTAGGTAAGTACAACAGAACTCATGTTCCTGACTCCCAATTATTATAATTGTTGCTGTTAATCATTATTGTTATTATTCTCAAGTCCAGTGCTCTTCCCAACACATGGCTGTGCTTCCTTGCAAGGTAGTTTATATTGGCATCCGCACACTAGGTTTTCTCCCTCTTCTCCTTTTCACTGTTATCCTTCTTCCTCTGTCATCACTGAAGCTCCTGTTATGTGTCTAATGATGAATAACGCTCTGCTTGAGTAACACAGATGAGCTACCATGCTAGAGTGGTCACTCTATGTACTGAAGCACTGTTAGTGGCTAGAATCTCAATTAAGTCATTTCAGCTCTGCAATGTGGTGGGAGAGGTAGGCAATCATTCGCATTTACAATCTTCAGGCAAGAGAAGCCAAGAGAATGCTTTCATATTCTTGATAAGTTATTTCTTCTGATTCACTGATAACTCCAGTCGTGACTCAGTATCAAAGGAGTAATATTTGAATGGCTTATGCAGAGTTGTTAGAACACTGATCACAAGCCAGATACCAGATACCAGGACTGCTTTCCCTTGATAATAGCTTCTGAACCTCTTTCCCTTATAATAATGACTCAGGTCGAAATGCCTCGTGCAACTGATACATATGTTGACTACATAGCTAAGAAATTCTATGCTGAAAATAAGAGGCATATTGCTATCCACATAATATATGGTAATGCACGTGGGATTGTGTTCCCACTAACAATGAATCACGCATTTCAATTTGAGTCAGTATTTTATGATGTCTGTCCATAGGAAATATGATAACATGTTCCAGAAGTTGTGAAAGGACCTTTCTTTTATCCATTGCTACAAAAATCATTGCAAAAACACATCCCGAGTAGATGAGAAAGGGACAGATTCAATCTCCTGGGGAAAAACATTGCTGCATTCAAACCCATTGATAAGAAAAACTTTAGTCTCTAAAGCCATAAATACTTAAGGATTCCTAATACCTGGATAATCTGGTTCTTCTACAGTGCCTTGACTTCTCTACTTTCCTTATTGAGGAATGGTTCAATCTTTTTTGATTTTTATTTTTAATATATTGCTCCCATTACAATTTATAATTGTAACAAAGCATTACATTTATGGTGTTATGTTAAGAAGAAGAAGAAAAAAGACTATGTCTCTATGAATTGAGTAAAATAGTTGCTCTTGGGACCTGGATAAGTTATCAGCTCACAAACAGTTATACTAAACATTGTTCTAACTGGGACGTTAGTATATTTGCCTGTATTTTAAGGTTGATATTCAGGAGGACAATCAGACAACATATTCCTTTGTGTTGCTTTCAGAGAGAGGACAAGGTGGTGACTAGACCATGGAACATTTCAAACTGAAGACTGCATGAAATCTGATGGGCTGTGATCCAATTAACAGCAAAGCAATTCAACATAATTGACCCCCAAATAGTAAAGCCATTTCATTGATTCTATTTTCACTCAACTAAGTTGCACCTTACTAGGTCTTTGCAGTGGTTGCAGTGTACTTGAACAAATAAAGGAGAACACAGGTAAGTATCTGTGCAGGCGTGGGGTCTGAAACAGACAGAGCTCCTTCCCTCCTTTCCCTGCCAAGCCAAGGCTATTACCATGTAGTACATTGTATCATTCTGTCATTTTTCACTTCTCTAATTTTTTCCAGCTGTGAGCCAATCAGATTGCTGACACCCCTTTCATGTCTCTTGCAGCATTATCTAGGGATTCATTATTTAAGAAGCCATTTTACCCATGTGTGTATGTGTGTACACACAGAGAATAAAGTCCCTCTTGTACTGTTGGTATGATGTCAGGGGCAGTTTCTCACTCCCTTCTACAAAGCTTTCCTTCTTCTGATGCAGCAATTAGTCGACTATTAATAAAAAGACATTAGGTTATGCTTATTTATTTTTAAAGAATGACATCATTCCCTGCCTTAATGTGTAGCAATGGAGCAATTCACAGGTCTTTCCATTTATTACATCATGGAAGCTGATTGAACTTGGCAATTACCTTGCTGTTTTCACAACAGAGTTACGGAGGTGCTGAAAAGGGAATTGGTTGCAAGGGGCTGAATAAACATATATGTGGCTGTATGTCCTCTTATTTTGTTAAGTGAGTTTGTGCCCAGTGAAAAGTACCCACAGAGCCTAGTTTAGAGTACAGATATCCTCAATTTATTCCATAGCAAATCTACAACTCTCAGTCTGAGAGGTTTCGAATAAAGTCGTGTTAATCTTTAATTAGTTTGCTGGCCATCAGAGACTATCAGAAAACAAGGGCTGCTAACTAAAAGCTACAAACCTCCCATTTCTAAATTGAGCCATTATAGGAGCATACCAGCTGAAACACTCATAGATTCATAGAATTTTGAAAATGAAAAGGACTTTGAGGTTCAATTTTAGACATAGGGGAATTGAATCCTAAATTTCTGAGGAGCTTGATTAATTCTGCACAGTTAGCAAGTGGGAAGACTGGTTTTATTTCCACAATGTGATAATACCCCCTCTTAAACATGCTACCGCTCTAGAATATGGCAGATTCTCTTTCCATAAGTAGAACTTATGATATTTTACTTCAATTTACTTGGTTCTTTGTATTGAATTTTTTTAAAAATAATCATCTTGTTGCAAGAATACTCAAGCCATAAGGATGCTTCCCATGTTGAATGACTTTATACTATAATTCAAGACTCAATGCCAGGACGGTTCAAATCACTGATGCTCATGAGCAACTGGAATCATGGCACCTCCCCCTTCCCAAAAGACTTCACAATTTAAGGACACTGATTAGTCTTCAGCAACAAAATCAATTTTTTTCCTCAACTTTCATTATGGTCAAGCGCAAAGCAGTGGTTTTATCAATAAAGGATTTGATTATGTTAGTCATTAAGAAGATAATCAGATCTATTATTACTCAGTGACGGAACTGCCACAGGCCTAATTGAATATAAGGACATGGCCTTTGACAAAAGCCAGTCAAGGGAAACTTCTTTTTCCACACTCACAGCTTCTGCTTATAATAAGGCCTTAGCATGACAGATAATGAAAAGACTCAGAAACTGACCATTGATGTTACCAGTATGTATGTGTTTCCAGAATCAAGATTCAGATTTACAAAAAAGATGCGACAATTTGTTCAACGTTGTAAGCAATTAGGCTCCATCCATGAATACACTTAAAAGATTGTCATCCAACTCAAGCTATGGGTCTCAAAGGTTTGCAGAGTTTTTAATACTTTTGTGTGTTTTCAGGATGGAAGACCATTGTAAAATGACAGCACATAAATATGACTGTTTCGTGTGAGGATATTTCTTTCTTTTTCTTTTTTTGAGACGGAGTCTCGCTCTGTCCCCCAGGCTGGAGTGCAGTGTCATGATCTCGACTCACTGCAAGCTCTGCCTCCTGGGTTGACGCCATTCTCCTGCCTCAGCCTCCCGAGTAGCTGCGACTAAAGGTGCCCATCACCACACCTGCCTAATTTTTTGTATTTTTAGTAGAGGCGGGGTTTCACCATGTTAGCCAGGATGGTCTTGATCTCCTGACCTCGTGATCTGCCCACCTCAGCCTCCCAAAGTGCTGGGATTACAAGCGTGAGCCACCTCACCTGGCCGAGGATATTTATTTCAACATTTATGGTGATTGTCCCATCCACAGGAGAGTAAGCACAGCACCTCACATGAAGTGGACCATCAGGTGTGTTTACCAACAATAAATGGACTGTATTACTCAGCCCCAGACTCCAGGAAGAAAACTTGTCCATAACAAAATATGATTAGTTGGACAATATGGTTGGTGCAGCAACACAAATGCCTTAAATACACACCAGCCTTACCACTGTAGGGGCAGAAAAGTGTGAAGCCTTCCTTCACCCATCACAGGCGTCATGGTAGACACTCCTATAATAAGAAACAAGGTAACAAGAGAAATGCATAACAATCTTATTTTATCAAAGTCTTACTTGACACAGAGCTTTTTGAACTGAAGACCCAAAGACCTAGAGAAAACTATTTTTATGCTTAGGTTCAATGAAGAATGCATAGCCATATAGAAATCTGATTGGACAAAAGGGTGTGATCTCGTGGTAATAGACTGAGGACAGGACAGACCCAGCAAGGTTCATCTGTTCAGATTCTTCTTGGTCTCTCAATGTTGTGTCCCTTCCCCAAGATATAGGACAGGACCCCTCTGGAATTAGGTCTTCAAGGGAGATGAGAGAAAGGAAGAGTGACATTTCTGGGTTTTACGACTTGCTTTGGGGAGAATAGTTCTGGTTTCTTTTCTTTTTCTTTTTTTCTTTTGAGACAGAGTCTCACTCTGTCGCCCAGGCTGGAGTGCTGTGGTGCAATCTCGGCTCACTGCAACCTCCGCCTCCCGGATTCAAGCAGTTCTCCTGCCTCAACCTCCTGAGTAGCTGGGATTATAGGCATGCGCCACCACGCCCGGCTAATTTTTTGTATTTTTAGTAGAGACAGGGTTTCACCACATTGGTCAGGCTGGTCTCAAACTCCTGACCTCATGATCCACTGGCCTTGGCCTCCCAAAGTGCTGGGATTACAGGCATGAGCCACCGCGCTCAGTGAAGAGTTCTAGTTTACATAATGTGCCTTGGGAAGAGGAATTCTGGATTCTATGACTTGCTCCAGAGGAGAATGAGGGACAAAAGAGGGGAGGGCAGAAGAATATTAGAGAAACCTTGCTTCTGAGACCTTCCAGTCCTCTTGTTCAAAGTACTCAGTGGGTCAAGGTGCCGTAGTTTGAGATATCATGTTCTGAGCCACAGCCCCACCGATTCCAGCATAGGATCCTAACAGTTCCTATACCATATGCATGGCCAATGACACTAGGTATTGGACAATTTATGTATCCACTAGACTTTGTTACTTAATGAGAGGCACCCCCAGCATCGACATTGCTGGAAGCGTGCCAAAGAAACAGAGTCTTGGGCTCCCACCAAGACCCACTAAATGAGAATCTACACTCAAACGAGATCCCCAGGTGATTCACTTGCAAATTAAAGTTTGAGAAACACTGTTTTAGAGAAGTAGTTATCACAACTTGGACACACTTTGGAATAATGAAGAGTTTTAGAAAAGACGAATGCCTGAGTCTGACCCCTAGACATTCTGATTTAATTAATATGAGGGTACAACTTGGGCCCTGGGATTTTAATGTGTAGCAGTTTGCTGACCTCTGCTCTAGAGCAGTTTCTCAAGCTTCATTGATAAAAATCTCCAGGAAATGCATGTTATAGTTTCAGATTCTCAGGATTCCTCCTGGACTCATGATTTCAGTATCTCCAAGAGCCAGGTTTTGGAGGCTGCATTTTTACCAGCACCCTAGGTGACTCTTCATCAGGAACATTTGGAAAACACTGTTTCAGAGTAGTTCAAAGACATAGAACCCAGAAAAGAAGGAGTATCTATCAAAGCAATGTGCTTCTTGACTCTCCTAATACATGGCATTACTTCGTGTGTCATCATAGAAATGCTCATTCGTGAAGCACAATTATGAATTTATTGTGCTTGGTTCACTAATGAATTGTGTTGACTAGTAATCTCTATATTTTAGAACAGGATCTTTAAATTCATCATTTACTCATTCATTCATTCCAAAAATATTTATTGAAGGCTATAAGTACCAGACCAAGTTCTAATTACAGTAGACCCTTGAACAACATGGGCATCAGGGGTACTGACCCCCACACTATCAAAAACCCCCATGTAACTTTTGACTCCTCCAAAACTTAACTACTAATAGCCTACTATTGACTAAAAGCCTTACCAATCCACACGTTTTGTGTGTTATGTGTATTATATGCTGTATTGTTAAAGTAAGTTAGAGAAAAGAAAATGTTATTAAGAAAATTAAAAGAGAAAATATATTTACTATTCATTAAGGAGGCATGGATCATCACAAAGGTCTTTATCCTTGCTGTCTTCACTTTGAGTAGGCGGAGGAGGAGGAGAAAAAGGGGGCTTGGTCTTGCCGTCCCACTGGTTGCAAAGGTGGAAGGAAATTTGCAATAAGCAGGCTCATGTAGTTCAAATCCGTGTTGCTCAAGGGTCATTGGTACCGAGGATATAATGTTGAACAAATAGAAGTCCCTACTACCTGGCATCTCTGTTCTAATAAGAGACTAAATAGTAAAAAAAAAAGTAGTAAACAGGATAACCTAGTTATATATTTGAGGTGTTGTGAAAGAATAAAACTCATTAAATAGCAGAAACTGGCTAAGGGTAAAGAGTAGTCTGCATTAGGCAGGCTAATGGGAGTTAGGTTTATTAATAAACTATGAGAACCTCTTTAAGAAAAACTCAGAAAAGTGTGCTCCAGACAGAGGAATAGCAAGTGCAAAAGGCCTGAGCTGGAACAAGCTCAGTGTGTTCTAAGAATAGAATATCAATGTAGTGGTTTCACAGAGAACAGGAATGTTTCAGGGTGAGGTGGCAGAAACAAGCATGGAATCAAGTCATGCAGGATCTTGCGGGCCCTGATAAAGGGGTTGGGTTTGACTCAAAGAAGAGTTGAAAGTCACTGGAAGATTTTGACAGGGAAGTGATATGTTTTGGAGGCTTTTTGGAGAATGAATTTTGGTGGTCAGAGTGGAAGCCTGTTGGGCAGCTATTATAGTTGTCCAGGTAAGAGATGAAGGTTTTTTGGCCTGGAGAAAGTTCACCTATTCCCCAGTGTTTGTTCTATTGAAATATTTATATCAGTTGATTTTCTTCCCCTGTTTAAGGAAAAAGAAAAAGAAAAACAGATTTTTTTTCCCCTGTGGTTTTTATGTTTTATAGAAGTCTTTTTCTTTCTTTGTACATCCAACCAGAACAAGTGAATTCTTACCATTTTTGGAGTGAGAGTGGGGGAGGACCGTCCACCCATTCCTGATGAGCCTTTTACTATGGTTAAGGTAAAGATTTTTATTCATAAATCTCTAGAGTATTTGCTTTTCATGACTTTTTCTCTAACTTTGGTTTTGAAGCCCCTTTAATGCTCTTTGTCAATTGTGCAATGCTTTCCATGTGAGTGGAAGGAGATCTCATACCATTTCGAGTGGTTAAGTGCCTTTAAATGATTTAAAATGCTGGGAAGATATTTAAGTCTTTGGCAGGGGGATTTGAAGAGCATGTTATTTCCAGCTGTGGGTTAGGTCCATATTTGGATGGAGAAATTCTTAGCATCAAGAATATCACAGAATACATCCAGGTGTTTTTAAGAGCTGCAAAAATGTCACAGCTAAGAAGAACCTTTCATTGTTCCTTCAAGATACTACACTGCCACACTCCTTTCTCAATGAAAATGAATACCATGAATCGTGCTGCTGAAAGGACTCTTGGATTCAATCCAGGAGGCTAGGAGGAAAGTGGGCTTTGGAGAACATTAAAAGCAGGAAACTGGAGCAGGAGAGTGTGGGCACTTGCGAAGGTGCTAAAGATGAACAGGACTTAGCTTTGTAAAGAAAGTGGTTGGGGGTAGGTGGTAGAAAATTCCATTCTGGAAGAGTAAGAGTTATAAAGAATGGGAATTGGGAGGGGAACTCGAAAAGTAATAAAGCATTACATTTATGGTGTTAGGGTAAGAAGAAGAAGAAAAAAGACTATGTCTTTATGAATTGAGTAAAATAGTTGCTCTTGGGACCTGTATAAGTTATCAGCTCACAAGCAGTTATACTAAACATTGTTTTAACTGGGATGTTAGTATATTTGCCTGTATTTTAAGGTTGACATTCAGGAGGACAATCAGACAACATATTCCTTTGTGTTGCTTTCAGAGAGAGGACAAGGTGGTGATTAGACCATGGAGCATTTCAAACTGAAGACTGCATGAAATCTGCTGGGCTGTGATCCAATTAATGGCAAAGCAATTCAACATAATTGACCCCCAAATAGTTGACTCAGTGACACATGGATAGAGCTTTGACAGCTTAGCAGTGAGATCAGGAAAGGAAATTAATATGTGATTTAAGTAAATTCAGGAATCTGGTAGTTTAATGGACTTAGACACTTTCATCCTTTGTTATTAAATTGAATCTGGCCCAGTTAGGAGTTATTGGAAAATTGATTGTAATAAACTGGCGTCTGTGATATGCTTCTTCCTGGATCACCTGGGGGAAATGATTCAACAACAGCACAGGCACACACTCACACACTTAACTTACACAGACCCACCTTGTGTTTCTTCCTAGCAGGGTGGGTGTAAAGTGTGATAAATGGTGAAAAGGTTTGGAACCAAAAGTAGGACTTATGAATGCCAGAAAAACCAGGGTTGGACATAGTTCAAGCAACACATTTTTAATTAAAAGAAAAAATTGGTCTTAAGCTTGTTTCTTCTAGATTCAGGTCTCATATTTAATCTAACATTTTCATGGCTGCTGTAAGGACTTGGGTTTGTTGCTTAAGTCTCCCTTGAAATACCTGTTTGTTCACTGGGTTTTAGACTCTGCTGCTGTGACTCTTCCCCCACCACTTTATCTATGCACGTGCGGGTATATGTGTCATGATATAATACATGTGAAGACAGCAGGTTTAAATTTTTCATTAGTTTGTTAGTGCAGAAGGAATACATAATTATAAAACTTTAAACCATTAAGTGAAATGACTCAGAAATAGAAAATCAAATACGGCATGTTCTCACTTATAAGTAGGAGCTAAATAATGTGAACACATGGACACATAGAGCAGTATAATAGACACTGGAGACTCAGAAAGGTGGGATAGTGGATAGCGGGAGGTGTTGGTGAGAGATGAGAAATTACCTAATGGGTACAATATACACTATGTGGATGATAGTTACACTGAAGGCCCAAACTTCTCCAGTGCGCAATATAACCATGTAAGAAAACTGCACTTGCACCCAACAATCTATTTTTTAAAATTTTAAATGTAAATAAAATTAAATTAAATTTCAAATTATATGAAAGTATTTGAAGCAAAAGGTAAAAGAATATTTTAAATTTAAATAGACATTTTCAAATAGTCTTACACAGAAAGCTTGTGCCAATTTATACTCTCACAAACAGTATATGAGAAATCCCGTTTTTTATTCCTTTGCATAGTTTGTATAAGAGTTTAGTATGTGTGTCTCAGTGTAAACTTGAGCGTTTATGAATGTGGAGTTCGGGGTTTGTTTGTTTTCATTTCACAAAATGATGTTGCTTACTGTTCTCCAGGCTCCCTGTCTGCTTCATATTCCTCTCAAACAGCAAGCTCCAGCCAGGGCCAGGTCTATATCCTTACTCCTTCCTTGGCCTGGGAGACTTCTTTGATTCTGCTAAGTTGTCATCTTCTCATCTTCCAAGCCTTAGCTCAAACAAAATTTTCCCTACAGAATTTCCCTCTCCACTGTTATAGAGAAATCCCAATTCACTTCAAAGTAACCATCTGTATCACACTTCTTTATTTATTTCCCTCAAAGAATGTATCAGAATCTGAAATACCCTTGACCATGTATTTATTTGTTTTCTCTCTCTCTGTATTAGTCCATTCTCACACTGCTAATAAAGACATACCCGAGACTGGGTAATTTGTAAAGGCAAGAGGTTTAATTTTCTCACAGTTCTGCAGAGCTGGGGAGGCCTCAGGAAAATCGCAATCATGATAGAAGGGGAAGCAAACATGTCCTTCTTCACATGGTGGCAGGAAGGAGAAGAATGAGTGTCCAGTGAAGGGGGAAGCCTTTTACAAAACCATCAGATCTCATGAGAACTAACTCACTATCACAAGAACAGGATGGGAGAAATCACCCTCATGATTCAATTATCTCCACCTGGTCCCTCTCATGACACTTGGGGATTATGGGAAATACAATTCAAGATGAGATTTTGGTAGGGACACAGCCAAACCATATCATTCCATCCCTGGCTCCTCCCAAATCTTATGTCTTCACTATTCAAAACATAACATACCCTTCCAACAGAAGTCTTAACTCACTCCAGCATTAACTCAAAAGTCCAAGTCCAAAGTCTCATCTGAGACAAGGCAAGTCCCTTCTGTCTATGAGACTGTAAAATCAAAAGCAAGTTAGTTTCTTCCTAAATACAATGGAGGTACAGGTATTGGGTAAATACACCCATTCCAAATGGGAGAAACTGACAAAACAAAGGAGCTACAGGACCCATGCAAGTCTGAAATACAATAGGGCAGTCATTAAATCTTAAAGTTCTAAAATGATCTCCTTTGACTCCTTGTCTCACATCCAGGTCATGCTGATGCAACAGGTGGGTTCCTATGGTCTTGGGTAGCTCCGTCCCTGTGGCTTTGCAGGGTACAGCCCCCCTCTAGGCTGCTTTCATGAGAAGGTGTTGAGTTTCTGCGCCTTTTCCAGGCACATGGGTGCAAGCTGCAGGTGGATCTACCATTCTGGGGTCTAGAGGACTGTGGCCCACTTCTCACAGCTCCACTAGTCAGTGCCCCAGTGGGGACTCTGCATTGGGGCTCCAACCCCACATTTCCCTTCCACACTGCCCTAGTGGAGTTTCTTCTTGAGGGCTCTGCCCCTGCAGCCAACTTCTGCCTGGACATCCAGGTGTTTCCATACATCCTCTTAAATCTAAATGAAGGTTCCATAACCTCAATTATTGACTTCTGTGCACCTGCAGGTTCAACACTATGTGGAAGCTACAAGTCTTGGGGATTGCATCCTCTGAAGCCATGGCCTGAGCTGTACCTTGGCCCCTTTTAGCCATGGCTGGAGAAGCTGGGACATAGGACGCAAAGTCCCTAGGCTTAACACAGCAGGAGAACCCTGGGCCTGGCCCAGGAAACCGTTTTCTTCTCCTATGCCTCAGGGCTTGTGAGGGGAGGGGCTGCCATGAAGGTCTTTAACATGCCCTAGGGACATTTCTCCCACTGTCTTGGTGTTAACATTTGGCTCCTTGTTACTTATGCAAGTTTCTCCAGTCAGCTTGTATTCCTGCCCAGAAAATGGGGTTTTCTGTTCTATCACATTGTCAGGCTGCAAATTTTCCAAACTTTTATGCCCTGTTTCCTCTTGAATGCTTTGCTGCTTACTTCCACCAGATGCCCTAAATCATCTCTGTCAAATTTAAAGTTCCATAGATCTCTAGGGCAGGGCCAAAATGCCACCAGTCTCTTTGCATAGCAAGAGTAAGCTTTACTCCAGTTCCCAACAAGTTCCTCATCTCCATCTGAGACCACCTGAACCTGGACTTCATTGTCCATTTCACTATCAGCATTTTGGCCAAAGTCAGTCAACAAGTCTCTAGGAAGTTCCAAACTTTCCCACATTTTCCTGCCTTCTGAGACCTCCGAGTCTCTAGGAAGTTCCAAACTTTACCACATTTTCCTGTCTTCTTCTGAGCCCTCCAAACTGTTTCAACCTCTGCCCGTTACCGAGTTCCAAAGTCACTCCCACATTTTTGGGTATCCTTAGAGCAGCACCCCACTTCTGGTACCAATTTACTGTATTAGTCCATTCTCAACATGCTGCTAATAAAGACACACACAAGACTGGGTAATTTATAAATGAAAGAACTTTAATTGACTTACAGTTCTGCAGGGCTGGGGAGGCCTCAAGAAACTTAAAATCATGGAGGGAGGGGAAGCCAAACACATCCTTCTTCACATAACAGCAGGAAGGAGAAGAATGAGTGCCCAGTGAAAGGGAAGCCCCTTATAAAACCAACAGATCTCGGTGGATCACGAGGTCAGGAGATCAAGACCATCCTGGCTAACATGGTGAAACCCGTCTCTACTTAAAAATACAAAAAATTAGCCGGGTGCGGTGGTGGGTGCCTGTAGTCCCAGCTCCTCGGGAGGCTGAGGCAGGAGAATGGTTTGAACCCAGGAGGCGGAGCTTGCAGTGTGCCAAGATCACACCACTGCACTCCAGCCTGGGAGACAGAGTGAGACTCCATCTCAAAAAACAAAACAAAACAAAACAAAACAAACAACAAAAAAAACAGATATCATCAGGTCTCAGGAGAACTAACTCACTATCACAAGAACAAGATGGGGGAAACTGCCCCCATGATTCAATTATCTCCACCTGGTCCCTCCCACAACACATGGGGATTGTAGGAACTACAATTCAAGACAAGATTTGAGTGGAGACACAGCCAAACCATATCACTGGTGGAGCACCAGTGTCTTGAGATCCGAGATTTGTGTGTCTTTTACTGTACTCTTTTGCCAGCCTGGCCCAGTGGCTGTCAGAGAATGAAGTTGAATTTGTTGTATTGATGGATTAACAGCTCCTCCATGGTCCTGGATGGATTAACAGGCCCTGAATGGAGAGGAGGGAGGCAGATAGACATGGTGTCTGACATCTCCACTGATGTTACAGCTTCATACCCAATAGTTCTTTTGAGATAAACATGATGTTCCCCATTAAACTGGTGAACTTTAAATAAACAAGAGAGGGTTTTTTTTTCTCCAGGTTCTCCTTTTGAGATGAAACTGTAGGAAATCTATCACATTTGAAATTCTTGCTCATGTTTTTCTATTTAGTTCAACTTATTTTCCAAATTATAATTTGGGTCATAAATACCAAAATAAGTTGTTTGGTATTTTTGGGAAAACAGTATATTAATTTATCTGATGTTTGCATTTTTTCTACTTCTAAGAAAAAACAGGAGACATTCATGGCAATGCGATATGACAGGAGATTGTCCTGTTGGTAGTGATGGTTTGTTTTTTTCTGTATCGCCCACCCATTGTACAGCATTCAGAGAATTCTGAAAGTACAAAGAAGGAATTGTAATTCTTAAATTACCTTTTATTGTCAAAATAAGCATTTTTTTCTTGAGCTCGATTTCTCAAAAGCAAACACTGAGAGGAGAATTGGCATGTAAGTTATTTATTTTGGAAGTAACCTCAAGATCACCTGTAGGAGAGTGGGGAAGTAAGAGGAGGAAGGAAGGTATTCAACAGAAAGTGTGTTAAAGAGCAGGTCACTATCATAAGCAACGGGCTTAATCCTGCTGGGGATGTCTGTGAGGCTATATAATACAGACCTCCGAGTTGTCCCACTCAGTTAAAAGTAAATTGATGTATTCATATGCCATTTCCAGCCCATGATTGGTTGAGGGCTGCTGCTAGGGATGTTAACTTGCTGGGCACCCACTCGTGTCTTCTGGTCCTGCTCCAAGCACAGACTGACGAAGGTACCATGGCCAAAGAAAGCCCTAAGGCTGAGACTCGGGGGAAGGTACATTAAAAAGAGAGCATGCACCAGAACAGTGTGTGGTACAGAGGCACGGGAGGGCATGGACGGCGCCTCCCACACAATCATTAGAGACTGGCTGGCATAAACCCAATCCAGCACCAAGTTCTACCCTCCCCTACAAACAGGCAGTGCTTAACAGATACAGCAGTAACAGAAACACTAGTTTAGGAAAATCAAATTCAAGACTGAACATACCAACAAAAGTCACCTTTAGTGGTTGTGGCAGTGACCCAAGGCTCCAAACATGCTTGCACCAGTTGACTTGGTCTCTTGTGTTCCTATCATTCACCAGGAGGAGAACATGCACCCAGGTAGTTGCTTGTCCAAGGAGAGTGTGAAGTGGGGCAAACCTGAATCCAACCCAAATGCAGAAGCCCAGCCCAGCTAAATGTCACCTAGAGTAGAGCCACCTTAGTCTGCAGATGTGTGAGCAAGAAAAATAAATGCTTATCATTGTCAGTCAGTACTTTTCAGGATTGTTTGTTATGCAGTATTATCGCAACAATAGCTGACTGACACAATACTCCAGGGAACAGATTTAATAGAGCAATGAGAACAATAGTTTAAATTTTTAATTGCAATCTTCACAGACATAGAGTGGATATTACAGACCTTTTTAAAAAGGAAGAGAGAATCAATGAGACAGCTTGTGAATTATGAATGCTATCACTAAAATTAAAATCTCAGAAATGTGGACTAAATGGTATCATGGATACAGACAAAGAAGAATAAATTCTTGAGTTACTAGATAGAGCCTAAAACTTGACCTGATGTTTAGCACAAAGAAAGAAAAAGATAACTATAAATCTTGATAAATGATGGATAGATCCAAGAAAGGAGGAAAGCAAATGTGAGAAGTAGTGTTGGGAAAAAATATCGAAGAATTAAGAGCTCATCAAATATTTGAGAAGGAATGAATGAAAAAGGGCCATCACTGAGATACATTGTGGCAAATTTTTATTAGAATAATAAAATTTGAGGTAGAGAAAAGGATACCTATGAGGGAAAAAGACTGAATTAACACCAATGCTCTCATTAGCAATGTTGGATTTAAACATTAAAATTTAAAAAAAGTTTGATAAATTAGAAACAGAGGGAAATTTTACTAACTAACTAAATGATATTGCTAGGAACCTATAGCAAACGTCATATTTAATGGTGAAACAATTAAATTATTCTTTTTATAGTTTGTCAATTTTAATTTTCAGTTTCAAATATGTCATACGTAACTTTTCAAGCTAAATTGATACAGATCTATACAAAGAGTGTGAAGGGTTGCATACTATTTCATTCTGTACCTGATGTGTTCTAATGTATTTAGTCAGTCCCTCTTTTGTAGGGGATTGATGATGTCTAATTTAAAATTGAAAAATGTGCACGACAGTTGAAAATTCCTCTACCCTCTCTAAATCTGATTGGATATTACCAATATCTTTAATCTTGAGTAATTAATGACTAAAAAATACATCTTCTGGGTTTATTAAAATATTCTTTTACAAGTACTACTCTGCAGTGTATATGCTGTGGAAATTTTAAAAATAAAATCGAAAAATAAAAGTACTACTCAGCTCAGGAGGCTAAGGTGGAAGGATCGCTTGAGTCTGGGAGGTGGAGGTTGCAGTGAGCCAAGTTCATGGCACTGCACTCCAGCCTAGGCAACAAACTTCTCTCAAAACAAGCAAACAAAAGAAAGTGCCACTAAAGCTAAAGATCCTCTTATATTTTTTCATTCAATATGAATGACTGGTGAATACGTGCACCAGGTCTTTCCCGAGCAATAGGAATACATCACTGAACCAAATGCAATTCACTGTCCTCAAGAACCCCATGTCTTCCTTCTTTTACCAGCTATCTGTTAATCTACTCAGCTGGTCTTCTTGCTCCTTTTGATTTTTACAAACCATTCATGCATTAGAGTAGTAATCCTTTGTCATGTGTGTTACAAAAATTTTTAGCACACTGTTTATGTTTTAGCTCTTTAGAGTTCTTTTGTGGAATCTCGGGGAAGTTTTGACTTTATGTAGACACATTTTTTATGTTTGCCTATTTTTCTATCTATTTATCCCAGGATTGAAGAAATAGTCTCCTACATTTTCTTCTAATACTTTTATAATTATTGAGCTTTTAACTGAAACTTTTAACTTACCAAGTCATATGTAAAACAGATTTATTCCCTGCCTGGGCATGACTTAAGAATCATATATACCATGTATAATCTAGAGTGCATTGTTTGGTAATGAAAGAGTGCTTTCACATATTAATGGTTATGCTTTTACTCCTGCATCAGATTCTCCTGTGTTAAACATGTCACCATCAGAATGGTATCAAATCACCCAAGTCAAAATGTTCTTCTTCGAAGCAGTTGATGCCTTTAGAATAAGGTCCAAAATCCTTAACATGGCTTACACAGCCTTTCACCACAGGCCTCCCTAGCCTCTCCCCAGCGCAGCTCACCCTCCTCTTCCTGGCCCCTGCACCTACTTCAATTGCGGCTCCCTGCACATGTCATGCCCTCTCCCCTGGAGCCCTCCTGCTTGACCTGGTTGCTTCTCACTTAGCTAACTCCTATTTATCCCTCAGTTTCCATGTTCCCTGCTCAAGGAAAGGCTGGCAGTCAGTTTATAAATATTTCTTGGGCCACCTACTAAATGCCAGACCAATGATCACCCTCACTCCACAACCAAGGCTGAAGAGGTATTAATCCTATGTCTGGCATATCAGCCATCACAACAACTTACAACAGCCTCATGGCTTGATGATAACAAATTGCTAGGTAGCAAGCATCTTGAGGGTAAGGACCTTGTCCTTTTCACTAGCATTGCAGCAGCTGACATAGAAATCAAAGTGAATACAGACAAAACGGTAAGCCAATGAGAGCCAGGAGGAAAGTATGATACAATTTCATTTCCTGGAAAGTGAATAGGGCAAGAGAAAATATGCCTGTTGTTCAAATACCTGTGCCATGGGTGGCTTTGAAAGAACACTGACTTTGAAGTCAGGAGAACTTGTTTCAACTTGTGGTGGCATCCAGTCCCAACCCTATGACCTTGAATGAGTAAACTTTTTCAGCTCCTGTTTCCTCATCTATTAATCAGCATAACGCCTATGCTACCCAAATCTCAGGGTTATTACATTTCTTGAGCTCTTATGATGTGCCACACATTGCAATTATTTCATTAATTTTATTACCTTGTTTAATCTTCATGCTGTATGGTGGAGATATTATTATTATCCTCACCCATAAGTTGGAGAGTCTAAGGACACTGGGCCCACATGAGGAAATTAGAGAGGGTTACTTAGTGTAGTAAGAGTACGTAGAGTTTATTTAGTGTCGTCTGAACCTTGGAGGGGTTAAATGAGCTAACCAAGTTCACACAGCTTCAAAATGGTAGAGCTGAGACTCTGACCCAGGACTGCTTGACACCTGAGCAAGAGCACTTAATCACTGCTTAAGGCTCACTCATGTCAGAACAAGAGAGTTTGTAAGTGGACAGGCTTTGCAAACTGTCAAGCACAAGGTAAATGCTGGTGATGAGGAGCAAGTCATTTGTACAACAAGGAAGGCAGCGGTATCATCTGGACGTATGTTTGCCTTCAGGGAGGGATGAATGCCTGGGATTTCAGATCTGATCCAAGTTCAATGTGTCTGGCCCAAGGTTATTTTTGATTCAAGGCCACTGTGTCCTGGTTTCTATCAACACTGAAATAAACACCGCTTTGCAATCTGCGCCTTTTATTAATGGTGTGACTCACTTAATGAGGGCTTTGCTGACTCACATCAATCTTCCTTGTAGAAGAGGCCCATCAAGGAATTGTAGACAGCTGCCAGCCTGGATCTACTCTGCGTCAGCGTTTGGCAAATTCAGCCACCCTGCAAACACCTTCTTGCTTCAGAAGAGGGGAAAGAGTGAAGCTTCAAGGCTAAAGATCAGCACAACACACACACAGACACACACACACACACACACACATTTAAAAGCCTATTTTATTGGGTTTATCTGGACATTGTTGTTGTCGTTGTTTTAAGTTCCAGGCAGCCAATCAGCCATGGATGGATTACTCTTAAAACCTGATCATAAAATATTGTCCACATGGGCAAAGGCACTAATCAAAACTGTGAAAGGAAAGGTTTGAATTAAGGAAAAAGTTCAATGAGACACAAGGGATTTTTCATTGCAAAGTTTCTCTAATTTTGTATCCCACGCTGACCCATAAAGGAACAAAATATTCTGCCTTGATGCCAACATGTGATTTAGCGTAGTCTGTATTACAGAATGGCCACAGCTTGAAGATGGCAGCTTGGTTTCCCCAGAGTCTGGAGCAGAACTTGTAGTTTTGTCTACACACAATGACCCATTGACAATTTTTTCCTGAGGAATTGCTTTTTCTTTGTTGTTATGTGAAAAAGCTTTGCCCGATCTGCTAGTTCTTAGGTCTGTTTTTTGTCACTGTCCACATAGAGTTCTTGGAAAACAATACGGGCTAACCCCAAGTTTGGTTGTGAATTTCTTCCATAATAACCCACACGTCTTGTTTTACATGTAAGTTGCTTGCTGTGTCCTTCTCTCCTTGCCCTCCCTATGAGTCACCCACTTAGGTTGGGAGCTTCTAGATAACGACGCCCCTTCCAGGACCAGCATCCGTCCCTTTTCCACCCGCACAGTCCTGCCTGGACTGACGAAGGAAACCTAAAAACAAGGAAAGTTTTCATAAGCATTGCAATAAAAGGAATGGTGCTATTTAAATGTGAGATTATACAATAGATATAACATAGAGTAACACATAAGAATCACCTGGGCAGCACTGTAACTCACCTTTCCAGGATAGCAATTCTGACCTCATAAGAAACATGTAGGGAGTCCCCTTGTAGATTCTATTGTTTCTGGGTTGAGTGATGCTGGAAGTGGGGAGATGCTGAGAGGCTCAAAGAGATTGCTTCATTTAGAGGACTCTCTGGCTACCATGCAGAGGTGGAACTGCAGGGCCTCTGTGCGGTTCTGAGTTGGGGGTTTCAACAAAACAGTCATTCTCCTCCTCCCCACCCCTGCCTCTAGGCATAAGGAGTGCCAGTGCCTGAGAAGAAGACATGTGGAATTCACAACTGGCCTTGCCAGAACACTTGGGCCAGAAGCCAGGCACCAGCAAAGGCAATGGAGGCAGGATAGAGGATTCTCTCCAAAGCAAGATTCCTTATTGCAGCAGGCAGTGGCCACTACAGCGGTTGGCCAGATAGAGAGAAGAACTGCAGAGAGGAATTCATCCTGCCAGAATGCCAGGATGAATTGCTGAAGCATCACCCACCTATCTCGTTATTCGGCTTCTGAACTGGTAACCAGACACCCAGATTAAGAGCTGAGAGGAAGACTGTGGAAAGGAAGGGGACAAATATAAGACATGGACACTGTTGAGGGATTCAAAGAAAATGAAAAGAAAAGAAAGGAAATAGTGCACTCAATAAGTAGAGAAGGAATTAGGGAAAATGGTCAGAAACAGTCAGAATGTGGGTGTGTTGGCTGCTGTTACCAGTCTTAACAACACCCAGAAGAGAGAGATGACCGCCAGTTTACAATGGGATGGGCTGCAAGCCCTTGGAAGGGAATACAGCTTTTCCAGGAGGAACATTTTCTGCTTGTAGTCTTCAATTTGAGTAGACTGAGAGTTTAGTAACCCTTACAGAGCTAAAAACAAACAAACAAACAAACAAAAACCAATTTCTCCTAAACTCCAAACTGAAGCAGTTTTAAGTAATGACTTGAAGTCCTGGAATTAGCAAGATATAAAACTTTGGTCCCAAATCTCTGCTCAAAAATCTTTCATTATGGGATCCTTAGCAGATGACATGTTCTAGCCTGGTAGGAATGGTAAGATTACCCAGGATTATCCCCAAAGCCTGTTGTTTTAGACAACTTCAAGGTCACTATTGAGAGGAGGGTTGCATAGAGCACAGAGTTCGGTTTGGAAACTATATGGAAACAAGATCTTTGGCAGTAGTTACTTACACATGCAACTGATGGGAAGCAAATAAACAGGAAATCTACTAAATTATTAAGGGAATTCTATCCAAATAAATCACAAGCTTACCCTCAAAAGCCAGTAATCATTCAACCCCTAAGCAACCTCCAGGCCCTCAAAACTGCATCGGCAGGAAGAGAGCAAATAAAGCACACAGCCCCCAGAAAGATCAACCTTTCCAAAGCCCACCCCAGATATGACCACCAAGGACAATAAGCAAGGAGCAGAAGCTGAGGCTGCAGGATGGGACCACCAAGCCATCGACCGGCCTGCCAGGTAGGAGGGTCTTTGCTGTGGCTACTTCATGGCATGGCTCATTGCTATAGATCCAGTTGGAAGGAAGAACAGAATTAGGATCACACAGTAGCCACTGCTCAGTAACTATTGTGTGTTTCCAATTCTTTTTCTCCAAGAATACATTTTTGTTTTGGTCATCATATTTCTCCTTCACTGATATAGATTAGATATGGAAGGACAGGAAATGTGTGTTTGGGGTTAGACACTGATTGATGAGGAGCCATAGCAGACATGGAGAAGATTGCACATCATCCTGCAATCATGGAGTTTGAGTTGAGCGCCCTAACTAGATAGGACTTGGGACTGTCTCCCTGTGGAAGAGGAATATGCCAAAAGAATGGAACAAATGCACCTGGATATTCAGGTGGTCAAAAGGTCAGAATGACAGAGACAGATAATTGACCTCAATATCTATTTTCTTCTATCCCAGAAATAAATGTCTAGCTGAACAGATGGCTAGTCAGAGTGAAGAAGATGCTTCATGGCCTCCCTCGCATTGTAACTAATTTCTAGCCTTCTTCCTAGAAGGTATATGCACCTTCTAGGAAGATTCCTTAATAGGAGGGTCCAACCTCTTCTTTGGGCTTTCTTCCTTCATGCTGGATGGAAGAAGATGTGATAGATGGCGCTGCAGCAGCCATTTTGTTACTTAGGAATGAAAGTGAAAATAAGATGGGCATCCTGATGACTGTGAAACTAAACTTCCATAGCAGCTCCAGACTGCCTAATGATTTTTTTATGAAAGAAAAAATCAACCGAATTTGTAAAAGTCATTATTTTTTTCCCCTTGGCCCTTACAAACTTAATATAACTATAATACATGTATAACCTAAAATTACCCAAAGAAATATTCCAATCAACTAGTAGATGGATCACAATAAAGAGTCTTCACATAGAAAACTATGATATGAAAGAATTGAGAGTAGGTGAGAAAACTATTAAAGTAAAACATAAAGTCTAAATAATTCCCCAGATAAGGCTGTAAAAGTAATTAATGAATAAAAAGTTTCATGATGTAAAGTAATGATTATCATTTAAAAAGTTAAAGGATGTATTCAATCTTACTGATCATTACAATGTTACTGCTGACTTACCATGTGCTAGGCACTGTTGTAAATGCATCCTGTGCACTGTGTCATTTTATTTTCATAATAACCCTATGATACTATTATGCCCACTTTCGAGATGGGGCAGCTGAGGCACAGAGAAGGTAAACCCTTTGATCACTGCCCTATGTTATCTGTCAGCCAAAACCTAGGAGATGGCAGAGAAAAGTAAGAAGTTAAATAAGAGTGTTAATTTCTTCATTTTATATAAAGAGGACTCATGAGTGTTTTGCACTTGTTATTGCCAATTAGGTTATCGATGGCAATGAAGCAAAAACAGAATGTATCTGTTCTAAGTCACTAGAGGAAAAGGTGTTTACGAAAAGGAATAACAGCCCATACAACAAAAAATTAAAAGTAAAGGAAAAATAAGAGAACATTAAAAATAAAGTACAAAACTACAGAAATAAAAGAAAAAATAACACTCATTACATTAAATGTATAGTTGGCCCTCTGCATCTACAGGTTTCACAACTGCAAATTCAACCAACCTCATATTTAAAATATTCAGACATGAACAATAAAGAATAATAATACAATAATTAAAAAGATATAAATAAAAATAACAGTATAAGAAAAATTTACATAGCATTTACATTATATTAGATATTATAAGTAATGTAGAAATTATTTTAAGGACACAGTAGGATGTGTGTGGGTGATATGCAAATACTATGCCATTTTTTATAAGGGACTTAAGCATGCTTGGATTTTGGCATCCTGGGGGTCCTGGAACCAATCCCCCACTGGTATAGAGGACTGACAGTAAATGCTTAAACTACTCTATTGAAGGGTGAAGTCCTACAAGTTTAGGCAAAATATAAGATACAACAGTGAAATCAATGTACTGTAAATAAGGACCAGAAACTAACCCACTTATTTAGTATATGCTAAAAGAGATATTTTAAGTCAATTGATACATGATTGTATTAGTCCGTTTTCACACTGCTGACAAAGCCATACCTGAAGCTGGGCAATTTACAAAAGAAAGAGGTTTACTGGACTTACAGTTCCACATGGCTAGGGAGGCCTCACAATCATGGTGGAAGGCAAGGAGGAGCAAGTCACATCTTACGTGGATGGCAGCTGGCAAAAAGAGAGCTTGTGCAGGGAAACTCTCATTTTTAAAACCATCAGATCTCATGAGATTCATTCACTATCACGAGAACAGTGCAGGAAAGACTTGCCCCCATAATTCAATCACCTCCCATTGGATCCTCCTATGACATGTGAGAATTGTGAGAGTTACAATTCAAGATGAGATTTGGGTGGGGACACAACCAAGCCATATCAATGATGTAATTCGCCAAATGGTAGCTTATCTACCATTAACTGCAAGAATTAAGTTCCCTACATCAAAATGAAGCTGAAGTGAATCATAGGTAAAAATATTTAAAAAGCAACCTAAAAAAATCATAAAAGTATCTTTAAATAATTTAGAGCAAGTATGGTCTTTATATACATATAAGAGTAAAGGTAAAAGCATAAATGAAAAGATATGTGATACAATAGAACCATTTACCAAAACACACAATAAGCAAATCGAGATAGAAGAAATTGGGGTAAAAATAGCAATATTGAAGGCAGGAAAATAGATTAAATTCAAGATATATAACGTCCAAAAATCAATAAAAGATAAGCAACAAGCTAAAATAAAAAGAGAAAAGAGTTTGAACATAAAATTTACAAAATAACCATTTAAAAAAATTTTTTTTACAATTTTTTAATAGAGACAAGGTCTCACTATGTTGCCTAGGCTGGTCTCAAACTCCTGGGCTCAAGCAATACTCCCACCTTAGCCTCCCTAAGTGCTGGAATTACAGAAGTGAGCCACTGCTTCCAGCTAGTAACCATATTTAAAGCATGATACTGCTCAAAATCTAATAGCAATTTTCATTAATAACCATAAAAAGGAATACATTTTCCAATGTTGACAAAGATATGGGAAAAATACATCTATATAGCATTTCTGAGGGTGTAAGTTAGTTCAACTTTGGAAAAGTATTTTGGCAAAATATACAAATCTATCAAACCTTTAAAAATGCTTACCTGTTTTTACCCAAAAATTCTGCTTCTAATCATTTGTATTTTTAAAATAATTGGACTACAGATTTAACTATAAGAATGTTTGGTCAGGAGTTTGAGACCAGCCTGGCCAACACAATGAAATGAAACCCTCTCTCTACTAAAAATACAAAAATTAGCCAGGTGTGGTGGCATCCGCCTGTAGTCCCAGCTACTTGGGAGGCTGAAGCAGGATAATCGCTTGAACCTGGGAGATGGAGGTTGCAGTGAGCTGAGACCATGCCATTGCACTCCGGCCTGGGTGACAGAGTGAGACTCTGTCTCAAAAAAAAAAAAAAAAAAAAATATATATATATATATATATATGGATACTTATATACATACATATGTATAATATATACGGATACTTATATACATACATATGTATTATATATGGATGCTTATATACATACATATGTATAATATATATGGATGCTTATATACGTATATATGTATAATATATATGGATGCTTATATACATATATATGTATAATATGTATGGGTGCTTATATACATATATATGTATAATATGTATGGGTGCTTATATACATATATATGTATAATATGTATGGGTGCTTATATACATATATATGTATAATATGTATGGGTGCTTATATACATATATGTATAATATGTATGGGTGCTTATATACATATATATGTATAATATGTATGGGTGCTTATATACATATATATGTATAATATGTATGGGTGCTTATATACATATATATGTATAATATGTATGGGTGCTTATATACATATATATGTATAATATGTATGGGTGCTTATATACATATATATGTATAATATATATGGGTGCTTATATACATATATATGTATAATATATATGGGTGCTTATATACATATATATGTATAATATATATGGATACTTATATACATACGTATATAATAATATATATATATTTTTTCACTGAATTGTAAATAGTGATTACCTCTGAGTTGAATGATCAAATTATGGACAATATACTGCAATTTATTTTCCTTTGTGCTTTTCTGTGTATTTTGATTTTTCTGTGTGTATTTTTTTATAATATGAGTATATACTAAGTATTAGATTAATAAGGATTTTAAATATTCTATTTAGCTCTTAAAAATCAAAACGAAGGGCTTTTATGTCCCAAAATGAATTAATCATCTTAGTCTCCTAAGTTCATGTTTTTTTAATATTTTATCTTGGAACCCGCAAGCCAGAAAGCTGAGGATTATGCTCATCTCCACCTCTGCCTGGGCACCTCAAGATCTCCTAAGACCCACATTCCATTCGTTTCACTTCCATTCACATCTGACATCCTTCTCACCACACCCTTCGTATATAATAAGCTGATTTGTGGTTGGAAAGATCCCTTAGCTGATGCTGTCTGTTCCAATAACTGCTTAGATACTTTCTGCCTTCCTTTCACACCAAGGGTGGACCTACCAGCTCAGCATTTCACTTGTGGCTTCCCATTACCAGCTGTGTCATGGTAATCTGTCAAGCCTCAGAGCCACAGAATTTTAGAATGAAAAAGAACATATGGATTATCTTGCTCTGCCGCTAAATTATCTCAAAAGAAGAAACTGGAGGTCAGAGATGCAAAATGACTCCCCAACCTCACAGCTAATTCCTGTCTGGAGCCCAGTCTCCCCTAGTCTTCACCACCTCAAACCTCAAATTCATTCATTTCTTAGTAGAAGCCAGGCATTCTCGTCTGGCCTCTTGCAGCTCTAACAACAAAGGGGTTTGCACAATAAAAACACTGGTAAGATTTGGGGTGCAAACTCTGGCTTTTAGCTGAACTTGCTACATGGCTGCAGCTGAGCCATAAAGTCATCTGGTCTTGGCTGCCCTCTGAACTCAAATTTGCAAAGTAAAGTAGTAAAGTATAACAGAAGCTTCCTTTGATTTAAGGCTGCTGGGGGAGAGAGCCTGGAGTTAGGAACAGAGATCCGAGTTGTTTATTTAAATAAATGAATGGAACTTTAACAGAACAGCTAATAAACAAATCCACAAGGTCATGCCAGGCTCCCTGGGACCCGAGGTGTTGGGTCTGAAATCCAGCCAAAGAGACCAACACATCACTTTGGCCTCCCAGAGGTCTCCAGTGGTCTCCAGGGTCCCAGTGGGGCCTTGGGTTTGGAATGGCTTCTGAGAAGCCAGGCCTGGGGCTGGGGGTGGGGGGTGCTGGCAGTAAGGGGGAGCTTTATTTTACCTACCCTCTAGAAGGAGGCGCAGCCCAGGGACACTGCCAACTGGGAAAACCAGTGCCCCACAGCACTGAGGTCCACCCAGCTCCTCTTCTCAGACCACAGATTTGAATTTTAATGTTTTAACCCTTTAGATATGATTTATAATTTAGGTTTGCATATTGACGTCCTATTGGCAAGCTGACCTTAGAATGACTCCCGGCCCTATCAAGGAACTTTCTCCTTGAAACCTCTATCCCCACTTCCCTTCTATGTAGAAGCATCTTCCTTCTTTTCTCTCCCTCTTATATTTCAAGATCCTGTCCAGAAGCAACGTCCTTCATGTTGCCTTTGCTTAACAACCCAAAGTGAACTTTGTCTCTTCTGCTTCCCTGAAGGACGTGGTTGGCCCTTGGAACTCTGGCTGCCATTGTAATGAGCTTTCTCATATGGTAGAGATCTAGACACAATTTTCTTTTCCCTGTATGCTTTGCCCTTAATAAAAGTAAAAAGATATAACCAAACAAAGAAAACCTAAGCATGTGGCAGAGAGCAGTTGTCATCAAAGAGGCCATGAGGGAAGTAGAGATGTGTTACCACTTTCTGGGACATTATGGTCTGTCTACACTCACAAAATGAGTGCTAGATGTTGCTTTGTTTTGTTTTTGGCAAGGTAGGTGCATTTCAGGGCTTTCTTCCACTGCTTCTGCCTTTCAAAGCAAGCTGGGGAGCCCTGGCTGACGTAACAACTGCTTATGACTTTCCCTTGCGGTGTTTTTTACTAAAGCAGTTTTACTAATAGGCCGTTTACAGTCATTTTCCTTTCACAGCTGGCCCTGGAGTGAAATGAAAACAAAAAAAATGATACCCAGGGGTTTATCAATTTTTCTTCCTTATAAACTGTTAGTGCGTCTCAGCAGGAGAAGTTCACAATCCCCAATTTATAACTGTGTTCAGCAGGATTTGTCTGCCCAGATTGACTCACAACATGGAAAAAGCCCAGATCCCTCCAGTGGAGCTGGTGCCCCTTGCTGAGCCTGGCAGCCTCACTGCTGGGTCTGTGATGTGGCCAGGGGGCTGTGGCTCACGGGGCATCAGAGCTGTGCAGGGAGAAATGGAGACACCGTCCCAAAGTGGCTTTATGAAGATTCCAAAAGGGTAGAGGGGCTTTATTCCTCCTGCATATATTTACTTAAGTTTCTTTTTAATATTTCCAAGGGTGGGGGGAAAAACCATGATCATGACATTTAGCATGCAAGAAGTAGGGGACAGCCCAACAGCAGTACCTAAAATCCCAAGCTAGAATAAGACAGTGAAGGGACAGAGACACAGAGAAGCAAGAAGGAAAAAAGTAAGAGGCAACAACTCAGATTTCTTCACCGATCAGATGGGGAAGAAAGACATAGCCAAACCTCATTTGGGTGGCACGTGGGAGAAGCTACCCAGATAAGCCATTGCTTTTAGGTTATGGTGAGTGAAAGGAAGGAGTTTGTGCAAACGATCATTTCATCCTTTCCATATACACTTGGTTAAATAATCAAGCCCATAGTTGTGATTCCCTTTAAGGGTACTTTTTTCTTTCATTTAATGTTTTATTCACTTACTCATTCATCCAAACTGAGAGTCAACTAAAAGCTGGATAAGTCATAAAACAATCTCAGCTTCATGTAGCTTTCAATCTAGTGGTAGACACGGACTTAAACAAATTATTCTACTAATGAGCTGTATAATACAAGGAATCAAATCTAGACTCAGTTTACCTAGCCTAAGTAAGAAGAACATCTCTGCTGAGGTTCCATAGAATCTGAAACCTAAATGATGAAACAAGCCAGAAAAAAGAGATAGGAACACAGATGATACATGGAAAAACGAAAATGTGAAAAATTCTAAGCTTGAAAGAAGCTTGTTGAGTTTGAAAAACAGTGAAAAGGCCAAAACAATCAGAGGATATAAGCAAAGGAAAAGGTGGCTTCGGAGTTAGCAAAGGATGGACCATCAGTGCCCTGCAGTCCACACTGAGGCTAAGGAAGGTTCTCCTAAAAATGAGAGAAGCTATTGGAAAGTTTTAAAGGATGGCAAGACATGATCAGCTATGCATATTAGGAAGATTATTCTACCTGATGTATGGAAAATGAATCAAAGAGAAAAAAAATGACCAGTAGTTTAGTATGGCCTTCTAGGTAAGGAAATGGTGGTTTATTTTAGGATCCCAGCTTGGGCTAAGGTGATCGCAATGGAGAGGAAGAGGATGGAGATTAAATATGGTTTTTTTTGTTTTTGTTTTTTTTTTTTTGGGAAATAGAATTGACAAGACTTGCTGATAGAAGGGATACGATTTTTCTGGCATGAGTAACCAAGTAGATGAAGGTGTTACTTCCTCTAATCAGCACCCATTTCCCACTTCCCCAAACTCACTTGGAGCTGACAAGTTACATGAAGCTTCTGTCTCTCCAGTCTCACCTTCAACCTACCCTTCACCTCTCTATGATTACCCCTAATCCCAGCCTCTCCACTTATCAGCTCTGTGTCTTTGGCAAGATATTTAGTCCCGAGAGCTTGAGAGTCCTCATCTGTAAAATGTGAGACAGTCAAGAGAATTAAATGAGATCATATCTGCAGAGCTCCTGGAACACAGAAGGCATTCAATAAATGCATATTTATTTCCTCCCTGCTTCCCCTTCTTAGCCCTGGCCTTCGAGATCTTGAATTTGGTACTTCATGTTCCCAAATATAACCTTTTAGCTGGCTCCTTCTCTCATTCTCCATCCCACACAAATTTGTTCTTCCACCTCATCCAGATAAATATTCACTTATTAACTCCATCCATCTGGCTAATTCCATTTTCCATGTCTGTTCTACTCAACTTTCAATACTTGTTTTTGACCTCACGGTTATTTACAACCTGTGTGTACAATACCTCCCTCTTCCCTGGTGGGAGACACAGTAAAGTGGCTGAAGTTGGGGACACAGGTTGTGTGCTTAGGAAATAAAAAGATGTTGTGGGTCAAAGGCAGGGCAGGCAAGGATGCTGTGTGGTGCTGGAGTCAATTCAGAAGCTAAAAACCAGAGCCAGACAAGCTGTTAGGTGAATGGAGGCAGACACAACTTGCCAGAGATAAGGGGTCTTGAAAGGAAAGCAAAGGCCTGCCTCAGACAGGAAACCTCTCATTCCCTCCTCTGTCACTGTTGCGGCTGGATCCAACCATGGCCTTCCTCCTCACCCTTGCTAACTGCATTCCCAGGATCATGGACTCATTCCTGTAGCCTCTGCTGACATTAGCACACCGGACAGCAGGATTCATGCAGGCATGTGGTCTGGCTTCTAATAGAGACATCCAACCTGCACTTGCTTGCCTCTGAGAGTGCTAATGTCTCCTCTCCTTCCCAGCATTAAAAATATTTTAAATTAAGCAGGAAGTTGAAACTAGTTTATCTCTCAGAGTCCTTCCAGTTCAAGGAGTTTTTGTGTTCAACAGAATGAGCTTGATTTTACTTCATTTGAAATATATGTATTGAATAAATAGTAGTTGCACATGGTAAAATAAAAACAGCCTAAAAGAGTGTATGCTAAACACCTTCACTTACCTTCCTCATATGCAATTGCTGTAACAAGTTATGTGTGTGTGTGTGTGTGTGTGTATGAGTGTGAATGTTTCCAGAAATATTTTAACCATTTAAAAGCATAAGTGGCTGAGCACCTATCCCCTTCACTTGTATCTTCAATCATGAAGCCCCCACTGCTTTGGTCTGATTGATTGCGTCCCCACAAAATTCATATATTGAAATCCTAACCATCACAGTTATCATATCAGGAAGTGATGCCTTTTGGAAGGCATTTAGGTCATAAGTGCAGAGTTTTCATGAATGAGATCAGTGCTCTTATAAAAGAGGCTCAAGAGAGATTTCTCATTCCTTCCACCATGTGAGGCTATAATGAGAAGATGTCCATCTTTGAAGAATGGGCCATCACTAGACACTGAGTTTGCTGGTACCTTGATCTTGGACTTTCTAGTCTCCAGAACTGTTGTTTATAAGCATCCAGTTTATGGAATTGTGTTGAAGTAGCCTAAACAGACTAAGACACCCACTCTTTCCCAACCCCCATTTATAGAATAAATCTATTGTTCTTTTTTGTTCTCAACAGGCTAAGTATAGACTTCTATTATAGTTTCTATAATGCTTTTCTGCCTCTGTCTTACTTCCCATGTGAAAAAATATGAACAAAATAATAAAAGTAACCCAAAGAAAGTAAAAGGCAGAAATTATAAGGATAGCAGCAAGAATTAATGATATAGAAAACAGCCCCCCAAAAATGTTCTCACTAATCTGCAAAACTGAAGTCTGCTCCTTGTAAAGACCAATGGACTAGATAAGTCTTTGGTAGGTCTGACTAAGGGGAAAAGAAAGACAAAAGTAAGACTTACTTAAAAAAAAAAAAAGGTGGTATTATGTCAGCTATACAGGAGGCTTATGAATTGTGAGGCTATCTTGCAACACTTTATGCCAACAAATTTCAAACTCTAGGTGAAATAAATGACTTCCTTCCTAGGAAAACAGAAATTATTCAAGAAAAAGTATAAATCCTGAATATACTAATAACCATACAAAAAACCAAGAAAGTAATCACAGATTTGCCACTAAAGACTCTGGACCCATGAGTCTGTTCAAGGAACAGACAATTTCATGTTATATAGCATATTCTACAGCATAACAAAAGATAGAAAATTTCTCCACTAAATCTATAAAAATAGTACATTTTAAAAAGTAGGCTAGTATCACATACATAGACTGAAAAGTTTTAAATGAATTCACATATCAAATCCAACCATTTAAAAATAGAATGTCAACATGGCTTACCTTTTTATCATTGGGCAATCCACTAATAAAATTCACCACATAGGCTGATTAAAAGAGAAAAAATATATGCTAAACTTAAAAGATGCCAAAGAGAACATTTAATAAAATTCATCATGCTTTCTCATTAAAAAAATAATTTAATAATGTCATTTTATCACAATAAAATATCTTCATCTTCTAAAGCATAGTTACCAAATCCTACAGCAAACATCTTGCTTAATGGTGAAATATCAGAGGAAGTCTTACTACTTAGGAACAAGACAAGGATTTCCATTATCATTGCCATGAGCGATATTAGCCAATGTAATAAGATAAGAAAAAAAAAAGAGTTTTAACTATTGCAAAGGATGGCCTCAACTGCTCAACTGTCTAATTTTTACAATTCTCTACCAAGGAAATCTAAGAGAAGTCATTTTTAAAAAACTATTATAATAAATAAGATAACTCAACAAAATGGCCAAATAGAAAAACAACATACCAAAACCATTTTTTGTATTCAGGAAAATAAAAAATATAGAGAATAGTAATAAAACAAGTATGTACATATCTTTACAATGCGCAAGATGTAGCTCTAAGTGTTTTACACAGGTTAACCAATTTTGTCCTCACAACCACCCTAGGAGTAAAGTATCATTATTGCCACCATGTTCAGAGGGGAGGAACTAAACCACAGCAAAGTAAAGCAATATGCCTGGGATCATGCAGCAAATAAGTGGCAGAGCCATGGTATGAACTGAGGGAGTCTGGTCACAGGTTTCATGCTATGGAAATGAATGCAGAATGAAGACCTTATTATAAGTTTTCTGAAAAATACAAGAAGAATTTCTGTCAGATTAGCAAAAATGTTTCAAATTATATAAAATCAAGTGATGTGATCATTGAAGGATTCAGAGTCTCCTCTATGCTGTTACTTGAATTATAAACAGATGAAACTTTTCTGAAGGCAATTTATAGTATCTGTCAAAACTGAAAATAAATTAGAAACTTTATACTATATATATCTTTGTGTATAAGATTACTTATTAAAAAATTGTTGAAAATAGCATAAAATAGACCACAAGAAAGGTCCATCAATAGGGTAGTCTTGAAATAGAGCATTCTCTATCTTTGCTATAAAATATTATGGAGCTTTGAAAAGGAATATGAAATGGAAAAATCACCAAGACATATTTTCAGATGAACAAAGCAAACTATAGGACAATATGCACACTAGGGCCCTAACTGTGTTTTTTAAAGGTGTAATATATACCCGTATGTGTAACTGTGCACAGCAAAGGGACTGAGAACCATGATCCAACCTGTTAACAGCAATGACTACTGGGAAAATGATTGAGATAGTGACAGAGATAAATGGGGGCTGTCAGGGTTTTTGTTAAACAATTTTATATTGTTTGAATCTCACATAAAAGGGATATATTTATAAATTTAAATGTTTGTTATTAAAAATAAAAAAAGTAGAAAATGCAATATTACTTTCAAAACCAGAGTAAAAAAAAATGTTGGCTGGGCGGGGGCAGAGGGGATTCCTTTGACTGAAGAATGCATGCAAGCACAAATGCACATTTTCCTATCTTTTTGTAAAAGGAGTGAGTCTTCTGTATCACGAGTCACTAATGGAAAAAAAAAAGGATTGCGTGTCTTGGAGATAAGATAGTTTGGGGCTGGGCGTGGTGGCTAACACCTATAACGCCAGAACTTTGGGAGGCCGAGGCAGGCGGATCACAAGGTCAGGAGATCAAGACCATCCTGGCCAACATGGTGAAATCCTGTCTCTACAAAAAATACAAAAATTAGCTGGGTGTGCCTGTTATCCTAGCTACTCGGGAGGCTGAGGGAGGAGAATCACTTGAACCAGGGAGTCGTAGGTTGCAGTGAGCTGAGATTGTGCCACTGCACTCCAGCCTGGCAACAGAGCAAGACTCTGTCTCAAAAAAAAAAAAAGAGAAAAAAGATAATTTGGAAATGTTCATTTGTTTGACCACTTCTACCAATACTTAATAAAATAAGGGGAACAAATTCTGTCCTACCTTATTCTCACACAGAAGAATGTGAGAAGCCCTGGAAAGAGAATTAACTGGCCCATCTTATAAGAATGGGGAACAGAGTCCGCTTCATATTAGTCAGCAAAATGAATAAGAATTGTAGACTTGTGAATGAGGAGCCCTCTAGCCTTCCTCTAGAGAAGTGATTCAAATAACAATTTAAAAAAGAAGAAAGAGAAGTGATTCAATGCTCTGCCTCAGAAGACATTGGAAAGCTGAAAGTAGAAGACTATGTGTTTGTGTTGGCAGGGAGAGACTGGCATTCCAGGAGACTGGTCATTTTAAATATAGCATCACTCATAGCTTGCAGAAAATGCTGCAGAAAATGCTATCTCTGCTTCCAGGCTTCAGCAACACAGTGCCATGTCAGGTCAGGGGACAAGAGTTAGTATTTAGGAGGAGGCAATGGTGACAGTGAAAAAAGCAGAAGACAAAGAAATGAGTGCATAGCTTGATGGTTAGTGGTGTGGGCTCTGGGAACATTTGACTGGTGCTTAATCCTGGCTCCAAAACCCAAAAGTTCTGTGACCTTGGGCAAATCATATAATTTTTACCCGGTTTACTTCCTTGCAAAATGGTGATAAAACAATAGTAATTATTTTTGTATAGTTTTTTTGTGAGTAATAGGTGAAATAATCTTGTAAAACCCTTAGCAGAATGTCTGGAACATAGTAAATATTCAACATATATTAGGTATTATTAATAATAACACTATGTAGAAAAATAGGAAGAATAAAGAAGACCTACTATTTGATAACACAACAGGGTGATTGTAGTTGATAATTACTTAATTGTGCATTAAAAAATAACTAAAAGAGTATAATTTGATTATTTGTAACAAACGGTAAATTCTTAAAAGGATGGATACCCCATTCTCCATGATGTGATTATTACACATTGCATGCCTATATCAAAACATCTCATGTGTCCCCTAAATATATAAACCTACTGTATATCCATAAAAACTAAAAATAAAAATTTAAAATAATAATATGACCACTTTGGCTGGGCACGGTCGCTCACGCTTGTAATCCCAGAACTTTGGGAGGCTGAGGCAGGTGGATCACAAGGTCAGGAGACCGAGATCATCCTGGCCAACATGGTGAAACCCTGTCACTACTAAAAATACAAAAATTAGCTGGGTGTGGTGGCACGCAACTGTAGTCCCAGCTACTTGGGGAGGCTGAGGCACGAGAGAATCACTTGAGCCTAGGAGGCAGAGGTTGCAGTGAGCTGAGATGGTGCCACTGTACTCCAGCCTGGCAACAGAGCGAGACTCCGTCTCAAAAAAAAAAAAAAAAGAATATGACCACTTTAAGGACTAGAAATGACATCACTTTTGGAATTTGGTCTCTAACTTTTGGTCATTTTTGCTTATTTGTAGGGCATATTCCAGTGCTCCTGGAGAAGTACATGGGTATTAGGGGTGACCTGGAAGATGCTTGCCAGCTGGGCACAACCTCAAGCTGTGGTGTCCAGTCCAGTAGCCACTAGTGGCAGGGGTTACTGAGAAACTGATCTGTGGCTGGTCCAATGTGAGATGTGCTGTTGGCATCAAACACGCTCTGGATAGTGAAGGCGTCACATGAAAGAAAAGACTGTAAAACATCTCAACAATTTTCATATTATTTACATGTTGAAATGATAATATGTTAGATACATTGTGCTAACTAGATTACTAAAATTACTTTTGTCTGCCTCATTTTAAATTGTTTAAGTGGCTACCAGAAAGTGTTTAATTATGTTTTCATTGGACAGCACTGGGCTGATGCCCTGTCAAATCCTCTAGGTCTTGTTATATCCTGTCCTGCTGTACCTATATTTCCTATTAAATGCATCTTCAGCATTTTTGAAACATTTTTGTATACATTTCCTTACGTTTCTGGAAAGGTAGGTGAGAAGACATTATTTTCTGCATTACAAAGATAGAGAAACTGAAAATTAATGTGATTCTTCCAAAGACATTCTCCAAGTAACACATACCCATGTGGAAAAAAAATTAATTAGAACAGAAGGCCTCTTCATAGAAAGTAGCAGTCTTCCTCTACCTCCCTGTCCCCTTCCTTGGAGGAACTTTATACATGTATGCATACTTTTTTTTGTAGGGCTATTGGTTTTCTCAGTATTACCCACACAGCTCCTGTTGACTCTGAACATTTTATTTCAAGATATTTTATGGTATAACACCTGCCTTCACCAGAACAACTCGTAGTCCATCAAAGTGGTGGCCTCAGTTATCTGAGCATAGTCTCCAGCTTATAACAAGAACTTAGGATTATTTTCAGAATAAAAGTGGAATAATTACTGATAAAGTAACAAATATTCAACAACAGGTTTCTTTTTCCATAGTGAGATCTTTTGTGGGCACCATAGCTGCCCTAAGGTTTGCAGCACAGGGTAATAGAAGTACGAATGTCCCTGTTAGAATCAGGATTTTCCCAACTTTTTGAACCAGGGATTCTTTTTGGGAAAAAAAAAATATAGCCTTTCTAAAGTCCAGCATCAATATATCAAAGGTAAAAAGAGCCAAAGATCATATATAGCACCTATAATATGAACTACAGGAAAGATTAACTTGTGAGTGGACAGGCTTTTTCTGTAAAGAGCTAGATAGTAAGTGTTTTAGGTTTTGTAGGCCATACAGTACCCGTTGCAACTACTCAACTCTACTGTTGTTGCACAAACATGGGCATAGATAATACATAAATGAATGGGCATGGCTGTGTTCCAATAAAACTTTATTTATCAGAATAGTCAGAGGGCCAGTTTTGTCCAACAACAGCAGTTTGCAAACCCTTGGATGAAAGTTTTCAGTGAAACCATGCCCAAATGACAAAATACCTATAAAATTTGCACAAGAAAAGGAAATGCATATTAACATTCAGTGGCATTCTTCATAAACTCCAGTAACACAGGAATATCATGGAAGAAGGAATGCAGGATAAATCAAGATTGAGAGAAGATGCCTGAATTTTTATGACGCAGTGTTGATAGTGTGATGGCAGCATTGGTGAGGGGCATCATGGTAGGATTGACTTGAGATGTTTGGTGGAGAAGGGAGACAAAGGGTAACCAGAGGAGGCTGACAATCCTGATGTAAGTTTTTTTTTGCCCTCCACCATGGAGAAGACGTGTATATGTTTAACAGGAATGATTAAACCATCAGGGAAGCTAGAGACCAAGGTATCATAAAGAGGTTGAAAGGTTTGCCTGCACAAGGAGAAGTATCATTTTTTATTTTAAGAGAGGAATGAGAGTTGAGTTGTCCCCAGTCCCTCAGTTACAATTTGTTTCTATTTTTAATGCTTTCATGGCACATTGATCTTCACCATTTCCCTCCTATATCATCTTCAGCCTTGCATCTTCATCTGTATGTTGGCCTTTCATTCTTGAGGGAAAGGGACCATGTCAATCATCTTTCCATCCTTGTATTTGGTGACCTCCAAAGAGAAGGTGCTCAGTATCATTTTCACTTGAATTACAGATGAGAAACAAGGAAGCATCACATTCTCGACTGTATTACAGTATCAGGCCTATGGGGCTGCTTTATTCCCAGGACTTATCTTTAAGTTAAATTAAAAGGCATCTTAACTTAAGAGGTCACCTGGCAAGATGCTGGCCTACCAAGTGACCAGATGAGCATGAAATAGAGCAGACAGCAGTTATCCGTTCTGAGCATCTGCAGTCAAAGTATAAATGGAGATGGCCAATTTTCCTGAATAGAGCTGGGTTTGTGTTCAAGATAAATGGCCAGGCAAGGTGAGGTTTGATGATGAATGAATTGGGATTAGCATTGCAAGTGTGATGGAGAAAAGCTTTCTATTCCCAGCACTTAAAATCATTACTCTTGGTGAACATCTGCCACAATTAATCAATTCTCTCCTGTGTTTGCTCAGGGAACACTGTTTGGACCTCAGTTTGAGCACTGATTTGAGTCTACCTTCTTGATCCATAGATGCATAAAGTCTGTCTTTCCACTGGCCTGTGATCCCTTTGAGAACAGGGATTGTTTTAATTAATGTTTGTATCACAGTGGTAACTCCAAAATTTCCCTACAGCACCACACACACACACACGCACACACACACACATCCGTGTGTGTGCTATATAGAAATACATATATTATTTCTATATAGAATATAGAAATGCATATATTATTTCTATATAGAATATAGAAATGCATATATTATTTCTATATAGAATATAGAAATGCATATATTATTTCTATATAGAATATAGAAATGCATATATTATTTCTATATAGAATATAGAAATGCATATATTATTTCTATATAGAATATAGAAATGCATATATTTCTATATAGAATATAGAAATGCATATATTTCTGTATAGAATATAGAAATGCATATATTTCTGTATAGAATATAGAAATGCATATATTTCTGTATAGAATATAGAAATGCATATATTTCTGTATAGAATATAGAAATGCATATATTTCTGTATAGAATATAGAAATGCATATATTTCTGTATAGAATATAGAAATGCATATATTTCTGTATAGAATATAGAAATGCATATATTTCTATATAGAATGTAGAAATGCATATATTTCTATATAGAATGTAGAAATGCATATATTTCTATATAGAATATAGAAATACATATAACCAGTGCTATATAGAAATACACACACACATATATAGAAGTACATATATTTCTACATAGAATATAGAAGTACATATATTTCTACATAGAATATAGAAATACATGTATTTCTACATAGAATATAGAAATACATGTATTTCTACATAGAATATGGAAATACATGTATTTCTACATAGAATATGGAAATACATGTATTTCTACATAGAATATGGAAATACATGTATTTCTACATAGAATATGGAAATACATGTATTTCTACATAGAATATGGAAATACATGTATTTCTACATAGAATATGGAAATACATGTATTTCTACATAGAATATGGAAATACATGTATTTCTACATAGAATATGGAAATACATGTATTTCTACATAGAATATGGAAATACATGTATTTCTACATAGAATATGGAAATACATGTATTTCTACATAGAATATGGAAATACATGTATTTCTACATAGAATATGGAAATACATGTATTTCTACATAGAATATGGAAATACATGTATTTCTACATAGAATATGGAAATACATGTATTTCTACATAGAATATGGAAATACATATATTTCTACATAGAATATGGAAATACATATATTTCTACATAGAATATGGAAATACATATATTTCTACATAGAATATAGAAATAAATATAACCAGTGCTATATAGAAATACACACACACACACGTTTGTGTGTGTATTTCTATATAGCACTGGTTTGGGGAGGGGCAATCTATGGTTTGGGGAGTGGCCAGGTGTTATAAGAAAAGTGTCTGGCCTGTGTTTGCGTTATAGGCTCATTTTTACTTAGATTTTATGTTTTTTTTAGGTAGCTTTAGGTGGTAGATGATGGAAGAGTAGTAAATCTCTGGTGAGGCATCAGTGCACCAGAAGAGTCCCTAAAATGCCTTGTACAAAATTGTTCTAATTGAGTATGTTGACATTTTGCTTGAATTTCTTTAAAATGTTAGGGGAATGGAGGAAATGCTCATCCAACCCAGCTTTATCTTGTGAAGACTTGTTGTGCTTACAAGACACATTTTAATCAGTTCTGATAGCCATTCCCTTCTAAGGACGGTGGATTCTATTTACAAGGGCCTGCCTTTAATGTTGCTGAGGGTGGGTATGTAGTTTAGGATTGAGTGTTTGGGCATGGCTGAGTCACTTTGCACAATAAAAGGAAGAGGCATGATGGTGCATGCTAAGGACTGAATTCATGTTGAAGCTCTAACCCCCAGTGTGACTGCATTTGGAGATGGGGTGACTAAGGAGGTAATTAAGTTTAAATAGATCATAAGGGTGGGGCCCTGATATGATAGGATTAGCATCCTCTAAGAATACAAACTGGTGACAATTGATGGGCAGAAAGTGTGCACATATCCCCTAAAAAATATATACGCACACACGCACACATACACACACATCTATCCTCTGGTGACACGATTGAAAATGGATTTTTAAGGGCAGAAATATATAAAGAACATTTAAATCTATTTCTGGGCTGGGCACAGTGGCTCAAGCCTATAATCCAGCACTTTGGGAGGCTGAGGCAGGTGGATCACCTGAGGTCAAGAGTTCAAGACCAGCCTGGCCAACATGGTGAAACCTCGTCTCCACTAAAAATACAAAAATTAGCCAGGTATGGTGATGGGCAGCTGTAGTCCCAGCTACTCGGGAGGCTGAGGCAGGAGAATCGCTTGAAACCGGGAGGCGGAGCTTGCAGTGAGCCAAGATTGCACCACTGCACTCCAGCCTGGGCGACAGAGCAAGACTCCATCTCAAAAAAAAAAAAATCTATTTCTAGCAAGATGTACAATGTAATCCACCTGCTGCACACATAGTGACCAGAAGCACAAAGATTTGTGCTCCTAGTGTGAAAGGGCAGAGTTGATGCAGAGAAGTAACAACTCAGCCAGGGACTACATTTCCCAGGCTCCTTGCATCTAGGTGGGTCTGTATGGCTAGTTATTGCAGATAGACTCTGGGTGAAGCAAGGTATGACTTTGCAGAATGAAGATATCAAGTCTCAGATACTTGATCCTTTAGGTCAGAGGTAGGCAAACATTTTACCAAGGGCTAATAATACATATTTGTAGGCTTTCCAGGCCATACAGTCTCTATTGCAAGTAATACTCAACTTTGCCTTTTAGCAAAAAATCATCCATAGAAAATGTATAAACAGGCTGGGCACAGTGGCTTATGTCTGTAACCCCAGCACTTTGGGAGGCCGAGGCGGGCGGATCACCTGAGGTCAGGAGTTTGAGACCAGCCTGGACAACATGGTGAAACCCCATCTCTACTAAAAATACAAAAAATATGAGCCGGGCGTGGTGGCAGGCACCTGTATTCCCAGCTACTCAGGAGGCTGAGGCAGGGGAACTGCTTGAACCAGGGAGGTGGAGGTTGCAGTGAGCCGAGATCACGCCACTGCACTCCAGCCTAGGCAACAGAGTGAGACCCTGTCTAAAAAAAGTACAAACAAATAAGCATGGCTGCGTTTCAAAAAAAAACTACTTACAGATATTGAAATTTGAATTTCATTTAGTTTTCACATGTCACAAACTATTCTTCCTTTTATTTTTTCAACCACTGAAAAGTATGAAAATCACTATTAGCCCAGAAGCTATACAACTGGCAGTGGGCTGAATTTGGTTGCTGGGCGTTAGTTTGCTGACCTTGCTCTAGTTGCTGTCTTTTCTCACACTCTGTCACAGTACCTGACACCGAAGATCTTCTGGAGGACTCTGAGGACCCAGGACACAGTGGGCTGACAAGATGGAAGGAGAATCACCCAGGTAAGCTGCTCAAGAGAACTGCCCAAGAAGGAAGATCTTTGAGTGAGCAAGAAATAAACCTTTATTTTTGTTTAGCCACTGAGATTTGGGAGTTGTTACAGGAGGTCATGTTGCTTATCCTAATAACCCCCCTTTGCCATCTCTTGCCTCAGTGACAGATTCAATTAATTCTATATTGTTCACTAGGCTTTGTGGAGCTTAAGAAGGCCCAGAAGGGAATGGCAAATACCTGGGCTATAATAATTTGTGTTAATTACTTTCTACATCAAAGTATTCTTGATATAGTTGAGAGTCTTTGGGAATGAGAAGACCATACTAAATCTTGCCTGGACTGCATCCAAAGGCTTTTTCTTCTATTTCAAACTTATCTCCAATGAATATATACTAACACCTCATTTATCCACACAATTCCCCCATCTCCTTGACTACCTGCTGTATTTCCGGCAGTAGTTATTTGAAATTCATTGAATTTTTTTTTCTCTAGTACATCCCTATCTCTTCTCCATAAGTGAGCAGATTGTATCATTTTCTATGTATCTATGATTTGTTTTCCCAAGTCAGTTCCTCTATTAATTTGTCATCAGTCTCCTCATTTACTCGAAACACCTTTGCATCACTGTGAATGTTTTCCCCCTTTTTCCCTCTCTCCCTTGCAGAGAAGGAGGCTCCCTATCCCCTGGACAAGTGGATTTCATTCTGTCTCCCTCCCCGCACAACCTCAACAGCACCTTTAACCCCTCCACATCTTTGTTGCTGTTGTTGTTGTTGTTTGTTTTGAGACCAGGTCTCATCCTGCACCCAGGCTGGAGTGCAGTGGCACAATCATGGCTCACTATAGCCTTAACCTCCCAAGCCCAAGCTATCTTCCCACCTTACCCTCCCGAGTAGCTGAGACCACCGGCATGGCGCCACCATGCCTGGGTAATTTTTGTATGGTTTGTAAAGATGAGGTCTCTCTATGTTACCCAGGCTGGTCTTGAACTCCTGGGCTCAAGCAATCCTCCCACCTCAGTCTCTCAAAGTGCTGAGATGACAGGCGTGAGCCACTGCACCCTGCCTAACCCTTCCACTTCTAATTGATTCTTTCCTTCTGCCTTCAATAATGCTATGATCATTCCTATCTTTAAAGTGGAAAAACTCTACTAACTTATCAAACCTATGATCTTTCAGAGATTAAGATTTTTGACCCAATGCTTGGTACACAGCCACCCTTTTTCATGTACTGCTGTTTTATTTTGCTGCCAATTATCAGTCTTACACCACTGCTGCAGATCTTGAGGTCACAGATGACTTCTTGGCTGGCAAATCAGTGGTTTTTCCTAACTCTTTAAGCCATCAGAACTCTGCAGTCCTTGACGTCTCGAAATACCATGTACCTTAGGTCTGGGGTAGTCCAACTTATTATGTACAGCCTCAGAGATCCTGTATGAAGTTGCTCATTAGCCATTGATTCCCTGTATTTACAGGCCCAGAAGAAATGCTGTATTAGACATGAACTTGCGTGTTGATTCAGGCAAGAAACAAGTCTGTGTGGATTGCTAGGGTCGTCAGTCATCCAGCGTGCATATATGTACTCTTGTGAATTAAAGTGATGTAGACATTTAGCCACCTCTGACAAGGCCAACTGCTTCAGAAAGTAGAGGATAAAAATGGTTGAGAGCAGCAGAAATTCCAGATATAAGGAAAATAATAAAGTAACTTACCAATATACCGCTATCATAGTACTTACATACTATTTGATTAAATCAAATGAAATAACCAATATTCGACATTTTTGGCCCACAAAAACAGCAATTACTCATATGGTTCAATTTATTATAGAAAGTACCTGTTTTTTCTCATAGGCTGCATTTAAAGATCTGAAACTTACTCATATTTTATTTCTAGAGCTTAGCATACAGTGGGGTCAATGCATGTTGAACTGAATCAGGATTCAGTTCATAATGTACATCAGAAAATTTGGGTTCAAGTCAGCTCTGCCACAACGGTCCATGCCAACTTAGATAAGTCACCTTCATCAGAGCCAGCTTTTCTCATCTGCAAAATAGGGGTTTCTGCACTGTCTTCCTCAAATATTTTTTGTAAGGATCAAATAGCATTGTATATATGGCAGCATTGTGTGATCTCTAAAAAGCTATATATCTTTACATAGTTTATATCTAGGATTCACTCATTATAGAAACTTAAAAACTAACATTGAAATGAGAATAAACTACCATTGTGGCTAGCTATGTTTTCCTATTTCATGGATGAATAACAGGATACTTACAAGGAATGTATCTCAGTTTACTCACACCTGTGAGGTAGACCTACTCCTGGAACATGGATCTCCTGCTTACACCCTTTTTCTCTTCGAATTTTCCAGACCACTGACCTATTATAGTTGACCCTTGAACAATGCAGGGAATAAGGTCACCCATCCCCAGCACAGTTGAAAATTCACCAATAACTTTTGACTCTCCCAATACTTAGCCACTGATAGTCTACTGTTGACTGGACACCTTACTGATAACACAAACAGTTGATTAACACATTTTTCATATGTTATATTATATACTGTATTCTTACAATAAATTAAGCTAGAGTAAAGAAAACATTTTTAAGAAAATTGTATGGAAATTATATTTACTATTCATTAAATGGAAATTTATCAACACAAGTGTCTCATCCTTGTTGTCTTCATGTTGAGTAGTCTGAGAAGGAGGAGGAAGAGATGGGTTGGTCTTGCTGTTTCAGAGGTGGCAGTCAGAAGAGGTGGAGGAGGTGGAAGGGGAGGTAGGAGAATTGCACTTAGTGTAACTTTCATTGAA
Organism: Gorilla gorilla gorilla; assembly: GCF_029281585.2. Taxonomy (NCBI): domain Eukaryota; kingdom Metazoa; phylum Chordata; class Mammalia; order Primates; family Hominidae; genus Gorilla; species Gorilla gorilla. The sequence goes on from NC_073243.2 coordinate 29,086,904, forward strand.
AAAAATCTATGTATAAGTGGAAATCCGTGCTGTTCTAGAGTCAACTGTAGTTACACACACCTTTTTCAGGTAGGGCTTTTAAAAAACTGCACTAGTTTTATCTCCAACTGAAAACTTTTAGACCCTAAATAGCTTACAGATAATACTTTTGGCATTGAAATATTCCATCGTCAGCTCTCTAAGTCTAAGGATGCTTCCATTTACTACTTGGAGCTTTGCTCATGTCTTCTGCCCACCAAAGCACAGATCAGTTCCAGTCTCCAGTTTGCAAAAGATCTCCTGGACCTTTTCTGCTGCCTAGTCAAAAGCTTTTTGACTCAGTTCCAAATAATCCTTTCACCTTCATTTTATTAAAAGTATTTTATCATATTATAACCTTTCAAGAAGACATGAACTGCAACAGGGAAATAAATAGAGCTAATCTATTTTATATCATCAAAGTCCTTAAATGATGAAGATATGAAATATCCATTTTTCTTTCTCTTCCTGTTCATCATTGTGCAGAAAGATTATTGAGGCTAATTGAAGCCTGTTTCATTTTTCTGCTATTGGATGTGGGTTTTAGCTGAAGTGGAATGAAACATATCATATATGAAGGGAGATTACTTTTACAAATTAAACCAATGTATCTTACTGAGTTCTATTTCCAGAAATGTGACCTTATTATACTTCATAATTAAAAATGAGAGCAATAAAGACATGCTAGCCAACATGCCTTCTAAAAATGCCTGCTGGATTTGAATTAAGTTTGGTCTTGGCCAGTCAAATGTCACAAGGTACCCATCCCCTGTGGGGAACTGTGATGAAAAGCTCCTCATTGCAGCAGTTATTCCTGGCCACTGCAGATGAGATGCCAGCCTCCCTGTGTTCTTAGTAAATAAAAGGTTTTGGGGTATTCTTATTGGTGTTATTAAAGAAGGAAGGGGAAGATACTTAATATGGCTGCCTCCAAGATGAGAGAAAAGGAGGGAGAGAGAGAGAAAGGAAGGAAGACTTGAAATCTTCATTTATTTTAAAGAGAAAGAATGGGTTGAAAAACAGACAAGAAACCTGAGGCCAAGGATGTGGGTGAGCTGGTGAAGGGAAAAGCTGACTTGGCCGAAGAAGTCAAGTAGAAGAGGGAGAATATCATGGATTATCTCATCCAAGGGAGGGAGACGTCATGCTACGAAGTTCTAAGGACAGAAATTGAACATTTTTAGAACACCAGGAAAGAGGCTGGGAATGGCAGAGTTGAGAGGTTAAAGAAAAGGACTAAAGTCTTTAAAAGGAAAAAGGTTGTTCAAATTTGCTGACTAAGCTGGACAATGCCAAACTCTTAACAATCGTTAAGAAACAATCTTAACAATCGTTAAGAAACAATCGTTTCTTCTGGAACGGCTTCCCCTCATAGTTAAAATCCCGAGAATTATAATTATATATATAAAAAAAGGGGTGCATTCAGGACAGCAGACCTTAGACTGCTAGTGTGCATACCTTAAAGCCAAGGAGGGGCTTAGACAGTGAAACGTAAGAGGAAAGCCCTGTGTTTCCAAGTCAAGTCTCCCATCTGGAGCCCCCGATGATTAAGAGTCTGGAACATGTTATCTCCAGTCTTCATTTATAGTTTCTCCTGGTAGGGGTAGTTAAAATGCCTTTACTCCTCTCTGTCCAGCTGGACTTGATCCCAGCCAAAGTCAATTTCAAATGCTCTAGTGTCTCAGAAAACAATCTGTGTCAGGAATCCCACAGGCCAGCACCTTTCTTATTTCACTCTGCAGTACAAAATGCATTGGTCAATTTTTTTTATTTTATTATTTTTATTTTTTTTAGACTGAGTCTCACTCTGTCGCCCAGGCTGGAGTGCAGTGGTGCGATCTCGGCTCACTGCAACCTCCGCCTCCCGGGTTTAAGCAATTCTCCTGCCTCAGCCTCCTGAGTAGCTGGGATTACAGGCACCCACCACTACACCCAGCTAATTTTTTCTATTTTTAGTAGAGACGGGGTTTCAGCCTGTTAGCCAGGCTGGTCTCGAATTCCTGACCTTGTGATTCACCTGCCTTGGCCTCCCAAAGTGCTGGGATTACAAGTGTGAGCCACCACGCCCGGCCACATTGGTCATATTTTAAAACATCAAATGTCCAAAGATAGTCTGTGATCTTGCAGATGGATGAGATTTCAGATATCACCTCATTCATACTCAAACCATCCACAAGATGTGCTGCCCTTCATAGTGGACAACTTACAGAGGTAGGATTCATTACTGGTCAAGTTGCCTACATTCTTTTTTTTTTTTTTTTTTTATGAGACAGAGTCTTGCTCTGTCGCCCAGGCTGGAGTGCAGTGGCATGATCTCGGCTCACTGCAAGTTCCACCTCCCAGGTTCATGTCATTCTCCTTCCTCAGCCTCCTGAGTAGCTGGGACTACAGGCACCTGCCACCACACCTGGCTAATTTTTTTTTTTTGTATTTTTAGTAGAGACAGGGTTTCACCGTGTTAGCCAGGATGGTCTCGATCTCCTGACCTCATGATCCGCCTGCCTCGGCCTTCCAAAGTGCTGGGATAGATTGCCTACATTCTTATCCTGCTTACAAGCTGTGTCAGCTCAAGCAAGTTTTAAAAACTGTCGTTCATCTGTAAAATATGAATATTAACAGCACCTACAGCAATGTAACATCACTGGCTATTTTCTGTCATGTAGAAAGCAGAGAGATGTAGCCCACAGTGATCATTCTGAATCTTTACAGGCATTTTAGCTACCCCTACCAGGATCACCAAGAAGGCTTGCTAAAACACATGTTGCTGACTCCCACCCTCTGTTTCTGGGATAGGGCCTGGAAATCAGCATTTGTAACAAGTTTCCAGGTGTTATTGATGCTGTTGGTCTGGATACCACACTTTGAGAACCACTAGTCTATAACAAGAAAGAAGAATAAAACCAACATATTCAAAAATCAAAGATAGATGCATGATAGAAGAAAAGGTAGGAAGGAAGGAAGGAAGGAAGGAAGGAAGGAAGGGAAGAAGGGAGGGAGGGATGGAGGGAGGGAAAGAGAGAAAGATAACATATTCGGTCTTCCCCAGAGAGATTCAATTCCTTCTTGAGGCTTAGCTGCTTCTCTTTTGGTTTTGTGAACTACCCCAAGATCATTCCATTCAAGTCCCTTTCTTGAGCTATTATAATTTGGTGTTTTTACAATTCAAAATATCATTAAAGTGTTCTTGACAGGCAATGCAGTCCCCTACTTGAAAAGCCAATTTCTCATACTTCATTTCAAACATCCAGAAAGTATCTATACCCATTCCCTGTATAAACAAGAAGGGTCTAACCTCCAGAATAAGATGAAGACTTTCAAACAAAGGTAAGAAGACTCTCCCTCCAGGTAGACATCATAGCTGAGCACAGCTCAGTGACAACCGAGGAGATGAATCACAGACTTGAAAAATTAGTTAAAAGCCCACAGGATTTCCTATGCAGCCAGGATATGAGGCGCTTGTTAGCCCAACCCGCATTTGCAGTGCCACACTGTAGTCTGCTACGGTGGAACAGGCCTGGGCTTTGGGAGCCAGACAGACTTAGATGTGAGCCCCACCTTTGCCATCACCAGCTGTGTGGCCTCAGATAAGTTACTCAGCATTTCCAAGCTTCAGTTACCACATGTGTTAAATGAATTAATAACAGTGTCCACTTGACAGAAATTACACAGGGTGCTTTCCACAGCTTACCAATCGGTGGGATTACCAACTGATCAATCCCAAAGATTGATAAGCTGTGGAAAGCACCATTTATAACTCCTGGACAATTTCTGGGAGGTGAAGATAAATCATATCATCATCGTTAGGACACAGTGGGAGGAGGAGGCCAAAAAGATGAATGTTAATGAGAAATGGTTACGCAGAATAAAGAACAGTCACAGGTGTCTCTCAGGTGACATGGCCAGAGGGTTGACTGGGGCTTTTTCCATGACCCCTCCCCAGCTGCATCAAACTCTACTACAGGGAGACACAAGTGCAGGACCCCAGCTCTCATTCTAATTTTTTTTTCTCTTTTTGAGATGGAGTCTCGCTCTGATACCCAGGCTAGAGTGCAGTGGTGCAATTTTGGCTCATGCAACCTCTGCCTCCCGGGTTCAAGCGATTCTCCTGCCTCAGCCTCCCAAGTAGTTGGGACTATAGTCACGTGCTATCACGCTCGGCTAATTTTTCTTTTTGTATTTTTAGCAGAGACACGGTTTTGCCACGTTGGCCAGGCTGGTCTCAAACTCCTGACCTCAGGTGATCCACCCGCCTCAGTATCCCAAAGTGCTGGGATTACAGGTGTGAGCCACCACACTCGGCCTCATTCTAATTCTTAATCTACTGCCTGACCCTCATTTTTTGTCAGTTTACTTCTTTCCACTCAGTAAGTTCAATTCTTGGTCACAGCACAGAGTAACCAAAACTTTCCCTACCAGAGCACAATCACACCATGTCTAGAGAAAGCCCTGGTATTCATGAGTTCCCCTTGTGAGGGCTCCAAAGCAGATGCCTCCAGAGATGTCTGATCCACCAGCCTGCTTGCCAGCGTGGTGAGTGGAGTAGCAGGGGCCTCTCACCAGTGGTATTCCTGCTTCCTTTCGCCAGTCCTGGCCCCATCACAGGAAAGCCCTCTGCACCTATGACTGGGCCCCTCCAGCTGAGACCTACCAAGTGTAATGCTCAGGTAACTGAGCTGATTTTTAAGGAATAAACTTGCCAGGACATTGGCACCCAGATACATGCTGTCCTCTTTTAAGTGGGATCTATGTGAGGCTGCGCAGAACCAGGGATGTCATCTTGGTATAGATGTCTCCAACTCTGGAATTCTTTGAGCCGGCAACACTCACAGCGTGTCTTCCCTCTACAATACTGATATTAGTGGCAAATCTTCATTTGCTCCAAGTGGATTTGATTTTGAAAATAGCTAAGAGCTATTTAATACCAAGCCTTGAGAAGAAGGGTAATCAAGCAATTGAATAGCAGTTTGGGTAATAAACAAGTGTGACCTGGAGATTGATTTTTCTGAGCATGGGCCATAAACCGATTCTGAGAGTAATCAGAAATGCAGGTATACAAGTGTTCCCACATGCCCTTTCTTCCCAAGTAAATGAGGTGTAAACTCATGAATGCTGAGGCCTACTGTGCACCAGACACTTTCCATATATAATCTTGTTAGAACCTCGCAAGAATTCTATGATCAAAGTTTGCAAAGAGGAAACAGATCCCCAGAGCAATAACTTTTCAGTCTCACAGAAATAATAACCGGCAGAGGCAGGGTGAGACTTTAAGCTACCTGATTCCCAAATACTCATGCTCTAGGACTTACTCAAAAGGCTTTGCACTCACCCAGAGCTGGGGACTTGGTTCCTGTCTTGGCTGCCATCTTTTGGGTTTCATCCTCTCTTGCTGTCTGTTCTCTGAACCTCAGCTTCCCACTTGGCACCCTCCTGCTCTTTAAAACATGAAGTCAGTATAACTTTGCCTAATAAAGTAAACCTTCAAAAAGCTCTGATAAAAATAATATTCACAGTGTTCAACTGGCAAGATACCCCTACTTTTCTCAGAAGTCACCCCAAAGCAACAAGGGAACAACAAAAAAAAAAAAAACAAGAAATATGGTCACAAACTCTGTCTTTCATGTAACTAGGAAATATCAGTAACTTAAAGTAACAGTACAGTTGGTTCTTGTTCATAGCAGCTATGGTCTACAAAGTCACTGCAAACGCTGAGTTACCAAATACTGAACCACTGTTAGGGGAGATACAGAGCTGGGCTCCTGCAAACTTCTGGTCACGATATGCTCATCAACCAATCAATACACAACTTTATGTGTAGACTTTATGTAACATATAGTTGGCCCTTCAACAACGTGGGCTTGGACTGCACAGATCTACTTATATGCCTATTTTCTTCCACCTCTGTCCCACTTGAGACAACAAGACTAACCCTTCCTCTTTCCCCTCCTCCTTATGATGTTCTTTTTTTTTTTTTTTTTTTTGAGATGGAGTTTCGCTGTTGTTCACTGTTGTTCGCTGTTGTTGGCGCGATCTTCGCTCACTGCAACCTCTGCCTCCCGGGTTTAAGCAATTCTCCTGCCTCAGCCTCCCTAGTAGCTGGGATTACAGGCATGTGCCACCACGCCCAGCTAATTTTGTATTTTTAGTAGAGACGGGGTTTCTCCTGTTAGTCAGGCTGGTCCTGAACTCCTGACCTTAGGTTATCTGCTGCCTTGGCCTCCCAAAGTGCTGGGATTACAGGCATGAGCCACTGCATCCAGCCATGATGTTCTTAATAACATTTTATTTCCTCTAGTTTACTTTATTGTAAGAATACAGTATATAATACCTATAACATATAAAATACGTGTTAATTGACGGTTTATATTATCAGTAAGGCTTCCAGTCAACAGTAGTCTATTAGTAGTTAAGTTTTGGGGAAGTCAGAATGTATACATCAATTTTCGACTGCACAAAGGGTGAGTCCCCTTAGTAACCGATTTGTTCAAGGATCGACCTTATATTGTTAATTCATTGACACTGAACTCATGGCCAACAGCATGATACTTCATGCCTGAACAAACGTTATCTAAACACATGTATTTTTTTCTGTAAGGCATATCACAGGCCGGGAGCGGTGGCTCACGCCTGTAATCCCAGCACTTTGGGAGGCCGAAGCGGGTGGATCACGAGGTCAGGAGATCGAGACCATCCTGGCTAACAGGGTGAAACCCCGTCTCTACTAAAAATACAAAAATTAGCTGGGCGTAGTGGCGGGCGCCTGTAGTCCCAGCTACTCGGGAGGCTGAGGTCCCCGGGAGGTGGAGCTTGCAGTGAGGGGAGATCGCACCACTGCACTCCAGCCTGAGTGACATAGCAAGACTCCGTCTCAAAAAAAAAAAGAAAAAAAGAAACATTAGACAGTGCTTCAGCACTATGTTTGGTGGCCATTTTAAATGGCAAAATCACCAATTGATATGGTTTGGCTCTGTGTCCCCACCCCAATCTCATCTCAAATTGTAGTCCCATAATCCTCATGTGTCAAGGAGGGTACCTGGTGGGAGATGATTGGATCATAGGGGCCGTTTCCCACATGCTGATCTCATCATAGTGAGTTCTCGTGAGATCTGATGGTTTTAGAAGTTTCTGACAGTTCCTCCTTCACATTCTCTCCTGCTGCCTTGTGAAGAAGGTGCCTGCCTCCCCTTCACCTTCTGCCATGATTGTAAGCTTTCTGAGGCCTCCCCAGCCATGTGGAACCGAGTCAATGAAACCTCTTTTGTTTATAAATTACCCAGTCTGGGGTATTCTTTATAGCAGTGTGAAAATGGACTCATACATCAACCAAAAGCTCAAAAATGTGAAAAATGTGGCATTAAATAAACCACGTTGCTTACAGTCTGAAAGCAGAAACAAGAAGGCAAAAGGTTGAGATACAAGGGCTCACAGAAGATAAGTGAGCTGATAGAAGGAAATAAAACATAAGTTGGAAGCTTAGGAAAAATAAAAGATAAAAAAAATCTTAAAGGTCACATTAGAAGCAGCATATAGAAGGATAAACACTGCTGTGAACATATAAAGAAATATAGAGAACAGAAATGAGGAAAGCAAAGAAAATTAAATGGAATAATCAAAATTTGAACATGGAAAAGAAAACAACAGAGAAGAAAGACACGCACGATACAATATATTAACATAAAATAATTGATATCTCCAAAAACATGAACTACCAGAGGATACATGTCAACTAACTGGAGATAAATGGGAAAAAAAATGGCAAAAGGACAATGGAATTGTAGGATAAAAACAAAAGTGGTTAGTGGTTCAGTGTAAAATGAAAATATTAGAACCCCCAAAAATATAGAAATAAATCCCTAACAAAAGTTATGCATCTGTGGGGAGGAAGAAAAAGTTAGCATTTAAATATGATAGATCAAGTAATTGAGCTATAAATGTACTTAACAATTATAAGTTAAACAATAGAAAAATAATAAAGTCAACTAAAATTGAGTGGTAGAAGTTAAGGGCAAAACATAAAGAAGGTGTCATAGGCCAATTTGTTGTTATCTGTAGATATTACAATGTTTACATAGATATGTAAATGTCAAATACAAATACCTAAATGAAATACGCATCTTAATGTTTAAAACAGTAACTCTTAAACTAAAATAAAAATTTTCCAAATTAGTAAAGCAGACACATGCACACACACACACACAACTGCACACACTAAAAGCAGAAAAATTCAACCCAGAAAGGTTAAAATATAGAGAAGGGCAAATAAAATTCAAAGAAAGAACTGCTCATAATCTTAACAGATAAAATTATATTCCAGGCAAAAAGACTTCAGTGAATCAAAGCAGAACCCTTTAAAATAATATAGGTTCAATTTACAATGAAGATCTAATAGTTATTGATAATTGTGTACCAAATAATAGCATTATTATTCATACAGGAAATGAACAGGAAATCACTAGATAAGCAGACAGACATCATAATAGAAGACTTTATTTCACCTCTCCAAATCCATAAAAGAGAAATTAAACAAAAAATAAAAATAAAAAAGGATAAAGAAACTCAAGGAACATAATAATATGGACAAAACTGATATATAGTTACCTCTCTACCTTAGAGACAGAGGTAGAGGTATCTTCCTTGTAAGTACTTATGAATCATTGGGAAAAATCTGATCATGAAGTCAGAAAGTAAACCTCAGTAAATTCCCACAAGAGAAAATAGTTTAGAAATCTCTCTCTGATCACAGTGAAATAAAATTAAAAGGCAATTACAAAACTAGGGGTAAAAAAATACTCAACCATCTGGAAATGTTAAAACACGTTTTTAAATGTTGAGTTAATTACAAAGAACTAGAAAAATAAAGGTAAGAAACTACTATATACCAGAACATGCAGGATACAGCTAAAGCAGAACTCAGAGAAACATCTTTAACTATGTTAATGAACTAAAAAAAAGAAAAATAAATAAACATTATCAACCTGGCATCTTATAACTCATAAAATAAGCCAAAATCAGCCAACCAGTCAAAAGAATAAGGAAAACAGAAAAATCCCTGCCTCCACTAAAATAAATTTTACATTAATCAAAGATACAAATATTAAAAAGAAATAATTAAAAATTGCTGTTTCTATTTTTTATTTCTATTTTTATTTTTTTGAGATGGAGTCTCGCTCTGTCGTCCAGGCTGGAGTGCAGTAGAGCAATCTTGGCTCACTGCAAGCTCCACCTTGCGGGTTCACGCCATTCTCCTGCCTCAGCCTCCCGAGTAGCTGGGACTACAGGTGCCAAAAATTGCTACGTTTTTGATGTAAGAAAGAGCATTCCATAAAAGGAAAAGCTGAAACACCACACCACTGAGAATATATAGTAAAATTTCTACATTAAAAAAAATCCATAAAAACAAAGAAAAGTTAAGAGGAAAAATATGCTTCCTCTGGCAGGAAATAATAATTTATTAATATATAAAAAGCCCCCAAACTCAACAGGAAAAGAAGACAAAGAGCATAAGAGAAAAGTGGGCAAAGATTATGAATAGATATTTTAGAAAAGGAAAGACAAATGGCTTTTAAAACTTTGAAAAGATGCTCAGCTTTACTCATACTTAGAAAAATCAAAATAAAATTCCAATTTTTTAAACTATTAAATGGTCATAGAGCAAATATTGGGTAATCCGCTGTCTTGCAAAAACATAGGGAGAAAGGTATTCACATTGCTGAGAGTGAAAACTGTGCTATTGACAGCAAGTGGGCAATAACTCAAAAACCAAAGTACATCTGCCTTTGATTCCAAAATTCTACCTCTAGAAATGTAGCCGTAAAATACACTCAAACACTTGTTGAAACAACACATATGCAAGTGTTTTAGAGCATTGTTTACAGTAGCAAAAGAATTAAAACAACTCCAATATCCATCAGTAGGATGCGAGCTAAATGTTTTGAGGTAGTGGTACAATGGATACAATATGGTTTTGTTAGTTTGTTTGTTTGTTTTTGAGACGGAGTCTCACTCTGTGGCCCAGGCTGGAGTGCAGTGACACGATCTCGGTTCACTGCAACCTCTGCCTCCCGGGTTCAAGCCATTCTCCTGCCTCAGCTTCCCGAGTGGTTGGGATTACAGGCACCCACCACCACGCCTGGCTAATTTTTGTATTTTTAGTAGAGACGGGGTTTCACCATGTTGGCCAGGCTGGTCTCGAACTCCTGACCTCAGGTGATCCGCCTGCCTCGGCTTCCCAAAGTGCTGGGATTACAGGCTTGAGCCACCGCGCCCGGTCCACAATGTGTTTTTAAAAGGAAACAGCTCTGAATATACTAATAAGGAACCAACTTTACGGTTTACAATTCAAAGTAAAAAGCGAAGTGCAAAAGAAAAAAAAAATAGGTCTCATATACTACTGTTTATGCCCACCGAAACAATCTATGTTGATACTGATGTACTTCTACACAGATATATTTGTGTAGGAAGGAAATTGATAGCAGTCCGTATCTGGGCAGGGAATAAGGGTGGCCGGCTGACGGGCAGTGAGGAGGAGGAGTGATCTAAGGTTCACAATATGCTATTTTTCAGAGTTTGGATTTTGAATCTGTGAGTGCATTACCTATTTAAAATATGTATTTTAACTTTAAGACAGTATGTATGGGGAGTGGCAGGGAAGCGTGGAGTTTAGTTGGCTTCCCACCAACCATACTGCTCAGCTGGGCGTCTCTGTGTGGAACACAGTGAGAGGTGGGACACAGAGATGCCCAGCTGAGCAGTCGAGCTGGTGGGAAGCACAGGAGGACGTGCTAAGAATTGTGAGGCATCCTCCTTGCCTCTCCTTGTGGGTACTTCCCTGGCCTCAGCTCCAGTCTCCTCCCTACACTGTGACCTCTTCTATTGTACATAGCCCAAGTCCGCTGTCCGCTCAGCGCCCAACCCACAGTCCTCTGTCGCAGAATTCAACTTCTAGTGGCAAATGGGTTATTAATTATAGCCTAGTCTATAAATTGGTTTCCCCTAAATCCAAGCTCTACTCTTTTTCAAGGGGTAGCCAGGAGGATGAGATAACACAAATATAAACCCATTCCCTGTAATATCTCCAGCAGGGGCTGTTAGTGGGAGGTAACTTACAAACAGGAAGAAATGTGAGGAGGACGGGGCAGTGATACGCGAGTTTAGTATAAAACTGGTGGGAGAGGGCACACTTTCGAAATCACACATTTGTGTTTACATTCCTGCTCTGCTTCTTATCAACCACGTGACCTTGAGCTAACAACAGCCTCCACCTCTCTTGCATGGTTTTTGTGAGGATTGTTGATGAGATAGTTTAAAACGGCGGGCACATCGTAAGTGTTTGATAAGTGGTAGGTGTTGCTATGAGCAAACTGAAATGCCACATGATTTCATTTATATGTGGAATATAAAAAAACAGAGAGTAGAATGGTGGTTAGCAGAGGCTGGGGGTCAGGATGGATGGGGTAAGGGGAGATGTAAGTCAAAGCATATGAACTTTCAGTGAGCCAGGAGGACTAAATTCTAGCGATCTATTGCACGGCATGGGGACTATAATTAATAATAATGTATTATGTATTTCAAAATTGCTAAAAGAATGAATTTTAGATGTTCTCCCCATAAGGAAATGAAAAGAATATATGTGAGGTAACAGATTTGTTAATTTGCCTGATTTAATCATTACACAGTGTATGCCTGTATGAAAACATCATGTTGTACCCCATAAATATATACAATCATTATTTGTTAATTAAAAGAAAAGTACATTTAAAAAAAATTATTTTCTAAGTGTTCAATAAGGCACAGGTAAGCCAAGCTTTTAAAAATCCTTTAAAAAGAGGCTTGGGGCCGGGCGCGGTGGCTCACGCCTGCAATCCTAGCACTTTGGGAGGCCGAGGGGGGCAGATTGCCTGAGCTCAGGAGTTTGAGACCAGCCTGGGCAACACGGTGAAACCCCATCTCTACTAAAATACAAAAGAAATTAGCCAGGTGTGGTAGTGTGCACCTGTAGTCCCAGCTACTTGGGAGGCTGAGGCAGGGGAATTGCTTGAACCCGGGAGGCAGAGGTTGCAGTGAGCCGAGACGGTGCCACTGCACTCCAGCCTGGGCAACAGAGCAAGACTCCGTCTCTACAGAAAAAAAAAAAAGGCTTTGAGAAGATGGATTATGCACTGCCTGAGAGTGATAGTTTCTTAGGACACAGGACGAAGCCCACACGGGAAAGAAGAGGTGAAGAAGCCAAGACTCCCTGTCATTCTGCATGTATGGGACCCACTCATGTTTCCTTTAGACTTAGTTCTAGAGTCTGGAGAGGCCTGAACAGGAAGGCAGGAAAAGTAACTCTGTCTCTGTGGTCCCTGCCTCCTTCTCAAGTGAATGCTTGCACCACCAGGCTCTCCTGTGCAGGACAGTACTGCTGTCTGCAGCATTCCAAGAGGTACGGAAAGACAAGGGGAAAAGAGAGAAGACTTCATTTATGGAAATTCCTACTTGTGCCTTTTATGTAATCTCTCTTGATACAATACTGGCAGGCAGATTTCAATGTGGCTATTTTATCAATGAGGAAACCAGTGCTTAGCCAGGTAATGACAGGTAATTAGAAAAGTATCCAGACTATACTCTCCTGATCTGGAAATCTAAATTCTCTTCACTATACCATGCCTTGTCTTTCACTTGTACAAGCTCATGGGACACCAATCACAGCAATCATTTTTTTTTTTTTTTTTTTGAGACGGTGTCTTGCTCTGTCGCCCAGGCTGGAGTCCAGTGGCGTGATCTCAGCTCACTGCAAGCTCCGGCTCCCAGGGTTCATGCCATTCTCCTGTCTCAGCCTCCCGAGTAGTTGGGACTACAGGTGTGTGCCACCACACCCGGCTGATTCTTTTGCGTTTTTAGTAGAGACGGGGTTTCACCATGTTAGCCAGGATGGTCTTGATCTCTTGACCTCGTGATCTGCCCGCCTCAGCCTCCCAAAGTGCTGGGATTACAGGCATGAGCCACTGCGCCCGGCCAGCAATCATATCTTTGATTCTCTCCTGTGACATTTTATTTTCCTATGATTCACATAATAAGGTTCAACCTGCATTTCAGATAACTGAAATCCAAGCATCTAGGAATCGTTGACTTTGAGACTTCCCTTCAGAATGTTAGAGACAGAAACTATCTGTGACATGAACCCAACCAAGTGAGGAAGTCTACTGAGGCTAGAATATAGAAATGGACATGCCAGTGGCAGAAAGAAGTGTGATGGTATGAGTTGATTAGGTAACAGTCCCAAAGAAACCTCTGTGGGGCAGAGGAGTGAGAAGAGGATTTGCAATGGTTCAAGGTCAGTAATCCAGGTGGTAGAAGAGCACTGGAAGGGAGGCTGAAACCGCAAGAGAAGTACAGGGATAAGTGGATCCCCACTATCGAATCAGATAAGAAAGTGAGTGAATGAGTGTCTTCAAAAATTATGGGCTGGGTGCAGTGGCTCACACCTGTAATCCCAGCACTTTGGGAGGCTGAGGCAGATGGATCACAGGGTCAGGAGTTCGAGACCATCCTGGTCAACATGGTGAAACCCTGTCCCTACTAAAAATACAAAAAATTAGCTGGGCGTGGTGGCGAGCACCTGTAGTCCCAGCTACTCAGGAGGCTGAGGCAGGAGAATGGTGTGAACCCGGGAGGCAGAGCTTGCAGTGAGCCAAGATTGCGCCACTGCACTCCATCCAGCCTGGGTGAGAGAGCAAGACTCCATCTCAAAAAAAAAAAAAAAAAAATTATGATGTTGTCAAATGCTGAAACAGTGGTTGCCAGAGAAAAGGGGCATTGCCCAGGATTCTCCAGGAAAACAAAAAACAAAACAAAACAAAACCCACTGGAGATATCTGTATTTATATCTATACCTAGAGATTTATTGTAAGGAATTGGCTCACATGATTACAGAGGCTGACAAATCCCAAGATCTGCAACCAGCAGGCTGGAGACTCAGGAGAGCCAATGGTATAGTTCCAGTCCAAAGGTCTGCAAACTCAGGATCCAGGAAGGGCCAACATGTCTCTGTCCAAAGGCAGTCAGATAAGAGTTATTTCTTATTTGTAGAAGGATCAGACTTTTTGTCCTATTTGGGCCATCAAAGGATCAGATAAGGCCTGCCCATGTTAGGGAAGTTAATCTGCTTTACTCAGTCTACTGATTCAAATATGAATATCATCCAAAACCATCCTTCTGGGCACACCTAGAATAATGTTTGACCCAATATCTGGGCAACCCATGGCCCAGTTAAGTTGACACAAAAAATTAATCATACACAAGGGTATAGGAGTGAATATGAAATGAACTCAGGAAAATAACTAACGAATGTCACTGAGAATCTGGCTTGAGATGATAAGGAATGGCTAGAGGAGAGATTAATGCAGATCTTAACAGTGTGAAATGGCGAAACCACCAAAGGAGAATTTGCTTGGCATCATTGATGGCTGGGGTGAGAGGAGTGTGTAGATGAATACTGGGACAAACAATATACGGGCCTGTGTACACTTAGAGTAGCATGACAGGTGCTTCTACAGCCAATTTGGATTTGGAATTAAAGCAAAATTGCTTTCACTCATCTTCTGTCCAAGGAAAATTATACAACATTGTTGAGATAATGGTGTTAGGAGATCAGTGCAATCTGTGCGAAAGTTCCTTAACAAGAAGTTCTGCTCTTAAATGCAAGTGTGTAATGCACACATTCAGAGGATGTCATAGGACGTAGGACCCAGTGTGGTTCTCTTGATATGATGGTGCTTATTATCCACCCCAAGACCAAAGGCAAGGGTACTGCCATCAAGAGACACTGAGTTTCCTTCAGACCCAGCTGACCTAGGTCATTTAGGGAGTTCCATCCAGGGGCTGAAGATACAAATTCAGTAGTAATTCAGCATAGTGATGATACTATATAAAACTGTGGAACAAATGAGACCACGTAGGGCAGTGGTTCTCAATCCTGAGTGCATGTAAGGATCATCCGTGATGATTTCGAAACCAGCCACAGCCAGAGCTCCAGTCCCAAGGACTCTAATTCCCCTTGCCTGGAAAGTATCACTGCATTTAGAAACCTGGATGACGCTAATGAGCAGGTAGAGTTGAGAACAGATGATCCAGGGGAGCAAAGAGGAACCTGGACCAACATTGAAGCACTCAACATTAGACATCAGTTTGAGAAGTAGAAGCTAGGAAAGACAAGGAAAGCCAGAGATAAAAGTGATTTGAGAGGAGGCCAGGTTAATGGTATCAAATCCTGCCAAGCGAATCAGATGAGGTCAGAGAAGTGACCTAGGTGTTTGGCAGTCTGAAGGTAGTTTGTTACCTTGGCAGTTTCCTTGTGGAGTGGTAGGGACAGAAATCAGCCTAGAGTGAGTTGAGGTGGAAACAGTCATTATAGCAACATTCTCGAGTTTTGTACTGAATTGATGAGTGTAAATGATGCAGCAGCTGCTATAGGATGTGAGAATGGGAGCTTTTTACTGTGCTGATAGGAGTGATCCAATAGAAAAGAGTAATTTTATAACATATAAGAAAAGTATAATAACCATATCAGTAACGTCCCTGCAAAAGCAAGAGAAAAAGGAGTCCAGATAATAAGCAGCATTGGGCCAGGTGCAGTGGCTTATGCCTGTAATCCCAGCACTTTGGGAGGCTGAGGCGGGCGGATCATGAGGTCAGGAGTTCGAGACCAGCCTGGCCAACATAGTGAAACACCGTTTCTACTAAAGATACAAAAAATTAGCAGGGCATGGTGGCATGTGCCTGTAATCCCAGCTCCTCGGGAGGCTGAGGCAGGAGAATTGCTTGAACCTGGGAGGCAGAGGTCGCAGTGAGCTGAGATCATGCCACTGCACTCCAGCCTGGGCAAAAGGGTGAGACTTCGTCTCAAAAAAAAAAAAAAAAAAAAAAAAAAGCAGAAAGAGAATGGGGTCCCCATCTGATGACTTCTACAAACATCTATTTAAGTCAATGGAATTACAAAATAAATATTTTGAAGTCTGTTTTGGTCACCCCACTGACTATATCATAGTCATATTTTATGTCAGTACATCTATATCTCAATCATTCCTTTAAAATTACCACATAATAGGCCAGGTGTGGTGGCTCACACCTGTAATCCCAGCACTTTGGGAGGCTGAGGTGGGTGGATCACGAGGTCAGGAGTTCAAGATCAGCTTGGCCATGATGGTGAAACCCCATCTCTACTAAAAATACAAAAAATTAGCCGGGCGTGGTGGTGAGTGCCTGTAATCCCAGCTACTCGGGAGGCTGAAGCAGAGAATTGCTTGAACCCGGAAGGCAGAGGTTGTAGTGAGCCGAGATCGTGCCACTGCACTCCAGCCTTGGTGACAGAGCAAAACTCCGTCTCAAAAAAAAAAATTACTACATAGTATTTATTTGTATAGGTTATCATTGGTTTAATTAATACTGTTGGGAGCATATAGATTTTTTTCCATCTTTTTTACGATAAATATATTTTACAGACGTTTTTCTTATTTCCTTTAAGATAAATTCCTAAGTATGAAATTCCTATAAAAATCATCCTTTATTATATTATTAATGGTTCTTCAGAACCAGTAGGATATATAGACATACACAAGAAGAGATTTGTTGTGGAAACTGGTTTCATGTGATTATGGAAGCCAAAACCTCCCACAATATACTTACTGTAAGTTGGAGAATCAGCAAAGCCAGCAGTGTCATCCAATCTGAATTCAAAGACCTAATAATAAGGAAGCCAGTCCTGTAACTAAGTCTGAGTCCAAAGTCCTGAAAACCAGGGTGGCTGCTGGTGTAACTCTTAGGCTCTGAAGGCTGGAGAACCAGGAGCTTCAATGTCTAAGGGCAGGAGAAGATAGACATCCCAGTTCAAGAAGAGAGAGTGAGTATGCCCTCCCTCAGCATGTTTGTTCTACTTGGGGTCTTCAACAGATTGGATGATGCCTCCCCACATTGGTGAGGGTGGGGCTTCTTTACTCACTCCACTGATTCAAATTCTAATCTCTTCTAGAAACACCTGCACAGACACATCCAGAAATAATGTTTAACCAGCTATCTGGGCATCCCTTAACCCAGTCAAGTCGACACATAAAATTAACCATCACTATTATTAATTAGCTTTCCCTTTGCTAGTATTTTTATTACCCCTTTAAGCAACCAGATTCTGCTTTATAGAAAGCCACAGATACAATTTCCATTTTCTTTAAACTTCCTATGCTAGGCAAAGAATATATTATTATATATTAGTATACATATTATAGTATTACATAACATATAATATATAGCCTCTTTTAATATATTGTGGTCTCACAGATTAGTTGAACTTCATGTGAAATTTTATATTAATTATTTAAAGAGCTGCTTTTCATTTTTCTAGCAACCCAACGGTAAGCAAGAAGCTGTTTGGCCAACCTTGAAAAAGCTGCTTCTGGAAGTTGAAAGGAATTGCAGTTTAAATTCACAAGGACGATCTCTCCTCTCCTTCCACACATACCCTCCACACACACATACCTTTTATCTTCCTTCCTCTGCTCATTTTTGTTAATCTCATTGGCGAATTTTTAATTCTCAAAAACTGACCCTAAGCCCTCTGAAGATACGACTTGTGCCAAAATTGGTTCAAATGCTCTTGACTTTTCTCCGCCCAAAGGCAATTATCACTTCTTGACATGGCACTGAATCCTTGAATTCTTCCCCCACCCTTATTACACTGGAAGCTACTCTGCAGAAGGACACTGTCTGCCACTTCATTTGAATCCTTTGCTTTATCCAGTATAGAATCACAAGGTGACCAACTCTTGGTCTAAAAGACTCAGTAGCCAAGGCCACCACAAGACCCAACACCCAATTCTAATGTCAAAGAAGAGGTATCTTTTAAAAATACAAATATGATTTGATCCTTCATTGCTTAAAGCCCATTGCTCTTGGAAGAAATACAGGCCTCCGTAGCTGGACCCAAAAGAGCCCTCATGCTCTTTGATCACATATTCACCATGCTACCCCTCAGTCTCTGAAATCCATTTGCACTGGTCTTATTTCAGTTTCTTGAGCAAGTCATGTACACTTCTATCCCCGCTTGCAAGGAACTCTTCTAACATCCTTCTTTGCCTCATCCTTCAGATCTTGACATACCTCACCTCTTCAGGGAAGCCTCCTTTACTCCAGATAGGTTGAACACCCCTATTATTTGCCTTCATAGTGCCATGTGATTCTCCATTCTAAGCCCTCCCCTCCATTGAAATTTCATATGTGTTTCTGTGCTTTTTGATTAATATCTATCTCCCTTTCCAGAGTAAAAGTTTCATGAAAACCAGAATGGTACTTGCTTCCCTCATCATTACATACCCATCATCAAACACAGTGTGCAAGAAAATGTTTGTTTTCTTGAGTGGCTGAATGAGAGAATTCAATTGGTTGAATGAGAGAATGAATGAGTGGCTAAAAGTGAAAGTCATGGTCTACAAGAGGTAGAGATGGGTAGCTGACAAATGGACCTCATGGTGGTGGTGTAGGGAAATAGGAGAAGCAGGAAGTTGAAATCACCTAGTCAAACACCACTCCACTCTTGTTTTAGAAATGGGTGTCTCACTCTGTCACCCAGGCTGGAGTGTACTGGCATGATCATAGATCACTGCAGCCTCAAATTACTGGGCTTAAGTGATCCTCCCACCTCAGACTCCTGTGTAGTTGGACCATGGGCATATGGCACGATGCCTGGCTAATAAAAAAAATACATATTGTTATAAGACAGTATCTTGTTTTATTGTGCAGGCTAGTCTTGAACTCCTGGCTTCAAGCAATCCTCCCGTCTTGGTTTCCCAAAGTGCTGGGATGACAGGCATGAACCACTGTGCCCAGCCTCCAAGCCCTCTTAACATGGGTGCATACAAAGAGTTCAGAGAATCAGTGACTCTACTTTAACTGAATATAACATTTTATGTATACATATACCTTGTGGGAACAGAGTCTACCGAATTCATCACAATTTCAAATAGAACCTGGGCACTGTGATACACACCCATAGTCCCAGCTACTCAGGAGGCTGAGGCAGGAGAATTTCTTGAGGCCAGAAGTTTGAGACTGCAGTGAGCTCTGATCGCAGCTGTGAATAGCCACTATTACACTCCAGCCTGGGCAACATAGCAAGATCCTGTCTCTTAAAAAAAATTTCAAATGGGTCTTGATCCTCCAAAAGGATGAAAAACCACTAGTCTAATCCAATTTCTGAACAAGAACTAGATACATGGCCAGAGGTGAAATCAGTGCTTTATCCATTGCACTTTCTTTTTTTTTTTTTTTTTTTTGAGACAACGTCTCGCTCTGTTGCCCAGGCTGGAGTGCAGTGGTGCGATCTCGGCTCACTGCAACCTCTGCCTCCCAGGTTCAAGTGATTCTCCTGCCTCAGCCTCCTGGGTAGTTGGGACTACAGATGCCTACCACCACGCCCAGCTAATTTTTTGTATTTTTGGTAGAGGCAGGGTTTCACCATGTTAGCCAGGATGGTCTCGATCTCCTGACCTTGTGATCTTCCCGCCTCAGCCTCCCAAAGTGCTGTGATTACAGGCATGAGCCACTGCACCCGGCCATCCATTGCACTTCCTATCAAATAACAATAATAGTAATAATTCATATCAAAACATCTTTTAGCCAGCTCCTGATTCTTTGAGATTCCATAGGCAAAATTAAGTTTTTGATACCCAGGGTGTTTAAGCATCCAATAAAGTGAGAGCTGGCTAGCTGTCCCTCGGCATCCAGCCTCATGGCCCCTTCTTGAATCCTCACTAGCAGATAGCTCTGAAGGTGGCGTGCAGCCTGGGGCGTTTCATCTTTCATTTGCCCCTCATTCCTAGCTAATGAAGCTTCATGCCCTTGTCAGGCCTTGTTTCTACAAGGCTGGACACCTTCTTTTAACAGGACGTACTTGAAAAACAAGATATTTCCCTTAGTACTAGAAACAAATGGTGATTAATGTACTTGTTGTAATTAATCTGTGGTGACAGATTAGCGGTGTAGCAGCAGTTCTTTTGCTGCTCTGGGAACCTTCCTTGATAGGACAGCTGGTGAGAGGGGACACCAAATTCAATTTGTTTCTCATTTGCATACATATGACAACCATCTGTGCTAATAGCACTGCAATGTCTCCATTAGGCCCAGAGCTCGTGTGCTGGCTCTCCCTTTCTCCCATTAGGCCTGGGAGAGGGAGAGTTCACAGCACAAATATTTGTAGAGGAAAAAGGGTGGGCTTGATGGAACACAACCAATTATGTCCCCTCCTAGCAAAGGTCAAACATCCAACATGAGCTAAGATCCTTCTCACCCATGGGAAGGTAATCTTCTTTGAAAAACCCCTACTCCTTTCATCAGAAGGTCTCTACCCTCTCCATCTCAAAGACCCAGTCGAATTATTCACAGCCTATTCCCTATGGTCCAGTCACTCAAACCAGCTTCACTTTGGCAGATATCTTTTCTTTTTTTTAACTGATACCTTCATTCAAAAAATATTCATGGAATATCAGTCCACTGATCATGCCAGTGTACTCCAGCCTGGGTGACAGAGTGAGACCCCCATCTCTAGAAAAAGAGGGGGTGGTGCTTGACTAGGTGATTTCAACCTCCTGCTTCCCCTGTTTCCCTACATCACTACCATGAGGTCCATTCCTCAACTACCCCTCTACCACTTTTAGGCTATGACTCTCAGTTTTAGCCACTCATTCATTCTCTCATTCATTCAACAAACATTTTCTTGTACACTGTCTTTGATGATGGACATGTAATGCTGAGGGAAGCAGATCCCATTCTGGTTTTCATGAAACATTTTACTCTGGAAAGAGGGATGGATATTAATCAAAGTAGCACAGTTTCAGTGGAGAGGAGGGCTCATAAGAGAGAATCACGCGGCACTATTCGTGCAATAAATATTCATGGAATAGTGCCTGAACTTAGGCACTATTCCAGGTGGAGGAGGAACAGCAGTTAACAAGAGAGAGAAGGTTTTTGTTTTATGAAGTTTACATGATAGTGATGCACGCTGATGATAAACAAATAAACAAGAAAAAATTCATGTAGTGTCATGTCCTAAGCAGAGATTCAAAAAACAGGGTTTTAGATGGTGTGAAATAGGTCATATGTGACGCCACATTAGTTTTGATGCTCAGAGATGTCCTTTCTGAAGAGGCGACATGCAAGCTGCCATCTGAATGGCAAAGAGGATCCAGCCTGTGAACACCAAGGGAACACACATTTTTCCGGAGGGAGAGAATCGCTAAAATAAAGGCCTCTAGAGAAAGTGAGCTTGACGTGTTGAGTAAGAGGAAGATAGACAGCGTGTCTGAAGGGAGCTGGGAGTGATACATCTGCGCTAACTTGCTAGGGCTGCTGCAACAAAGAACCACAAACTGGGGGCTTAAAACAACAGAAATGTATTGTCTCAGAGTTCTGGAGCCTAGAAGTCCAAATCAAGGTGTCCACAGGGCCCTGAAAACCACAGAGGAGAATCCTTCCTTGTCTTTTTTAGCTTCTGGTGTTTGTTAGCAATTCTTGATGCTCCCTGTCTTGTTGATGCACCACTCCAATCTTTGCCTCTGTCATCACATGACTGTCTTCTCCCTGTGTGTTTCTATTTTCTTATAATGACACCAGTCATAACGGATTAACCCCCTGAACCACATGGGGATTTGGAAGCCAGGTAAGGCATGCAGATCATAGTGTAAAAGGAATTATGACATTTAAAGGTTTATTGCAATGAAATGGCATGATCCATTTTATATGTCGGTGTCATGTGTAGATTGAATGGGGGCAGGGCAAGAGGGGAAGGATGAAGGTGAACCATTGAGGAAGTTCATCTTTGGATCTACGTGTCATGGCAGCCTGAACTAGGAAAGTGACAGAAGAGATGGCATAAAGAAGGAGGTTTTGAGATATATTTAAAAGGTAGGATCCATAGACTTTATAATAGGTCAGATATAAGTATTTGGAAAATGAGAAGAATCATGTTCCTATCCTGAACAATTGGCAGGATGGTGCATATTTGCTGGAAGAGGGAATACTTGGGGGAAGGGAACAAGTTTGAAAGAGAAAATCAAATGGTCCATTTTGGACACATTGAGTTACAGACATTTAAGGGATAGCCACACAGAAATATAAGATCACCTGTTTGAGTATGTGAGTCTAAATGTCAGAGGAAATGCTTGAGATTAAGACAGAAATATGAGCATCATCAGTTTAAAGAGGTTATTTAAAGTTCACGGTGCTGGATGAGATCTCTCCTTAGGGGGATAGAAGATATAGAAAAACAGGACCCAACCCCAAACCCCAGGGAACTCTGTGACCCTCATCTCTTCTTCTGTCCATGCTTGTGCTAGGGGTCCTCACTCCCCATGGTAAGTGCTCGTTCTTATTATGAACAGCTTTGCTCTATGACACATTGCATATGGTGGAAAGACAAGGCAGACCCCTCTCTGTTTCGTGCCTCATTATACACATATTTTATCTCAATTTCCCTTTGTCTTGCTTTTACTCCATGGAGGAAGAGGCTATGTTCAGCATGTCTTCATTTCCACAGACTAGGGATTCTCAAGCCCTCATACTATTGACGTTTTGCACTGGATGATTCTTTGTTGTTGGAGGGCTGTCCTGTGGACTATAAGATATTTAGCAGCATCCCTGGCCTCCACACACTAGATGCCAGTAGCACTCCCTGGTCATGACAATTTAAAAATGTCTGCAGATACTGCCAAATGTTTTCTGCGAAGGAGAAGGAGACAAAATGGACCCCATTTGAGAGCCATTGCCACAGACATCTCACAGGGCTCCATATACAGGAGAGACACTCAGTAAATAGCTTCCGTTGGCGTTGGCAGCAACTATCTCTTGGCACACAGCTTCCTTCTGCCTTCCCCTGTGCACTAAAGGAAATGCATTCTTCATTAAAACCTTGTAAAATGGCTTTGGAATTTCTCATTAGTCTCTGGCCAGACCTCTAGATTCCAGACTCCTTCTTCAGAGTTGAAGACAAATGTTTGAGGGACCAGAATGAGGTGTGAGAGGGTGTCATTCATTCAGCCAGTCAACAAATGGCAAAGTTAAACAACTGAATTAAGAGAGACCTTCCACAGCCAAAGCCTGCTTTGATAAGATAGGGGAGGGAGGTTATTACCTAAGAAAAATTGCTACTCCACATTCCAGTGACTTTGCATCCTAAAGAAAAAGCCATCTTTAGCACAACAGATGTCCTTTTTAAAATTTTATCAGTCAGAAAAATTGAGGGGGAGAATGCAAACCAGACCATTAAAATGCAATGTAGAGTCTATACAAATTAATACAATGATAGCATAATCAGGTTGAAAATGACATAAAATCAAATGATATGTAGCTGTCCTTATGGTGTATCACAGCTCCTGAAATCTTAAAGAGTAAGTGAAAATACAGGGCCTCCTGCAGCGTGGTGAACATAGCAACCTTTCCCAGTGACTCCCTATACAGCTTTAGCAGCCTTTCTGAAAGCCACTAAGTCAGTCAGAGAAACACTGAAGATAACGCGTATTTGCAAAAGCAGCCCCACTGGAGTACTGCACGAGTCCACACCTGATCATGATCTCCAAATTGAACCACTTTTGCTGTCAAGTAGAGACGTAGAACATTGAAACCAGGTTAAAAAAAAAAAAAACAAATAAACAAAACAGTAAAACCTGATCCACTGGCTGCTCG
The DNA here is from genome assembly GCF_029281585.2 of Gorilla gorilla gorilla. NCBI lineage: Eukaryota > Metazoa > Chordata > Mammalia > Primates > Hominidae > Gorilla > Gorilla gorilla. The sequence continues at coordinate 29,110,622 of NC_073243.2, forward strand.
TCTCTTTTCCCCTGAACCCCATCTAGGTCCTGAAAGGTCTTCCACGGTAGAGATGAAAAGGGTGGCTGGACCACTTCCTGTGCAGAAAAGAGTCTTGGGTTAGCCCTGATGTTTCTGTGACATGAATTCAAAGGGAGAGAAAATTAGAAAGGAAAAGAAAGATGTTCCCAACAAAGGGCTTTCAGAAAACAACCTTGTATGAAGAAATCAAAGTGTTCTGATTATCAATAGCAGCATAACAACCCACCCCAAAATGAAACAACAATTTATTATTGTTGTTGCTAAAGAAATGACAATTTATTATTTTTTATTCTGTAGGTTTTTTTACTTCTTTTGTTGTTGGCTGGGGTATTAGAATGACTGGAAAATCCAAATTGGCCACATTCCCATGGCTAGCAATTTATGCTCACTGCTAACTGGAAGCTCAGAAGGAGCTGCTGGTGGAGGTTCTTGGTTCTCCTCTATGGACACTTTTCCACATATCTGTTTGGTCTTCCTCACAACATGGCGCCTTCTTTCCAAGAAGAAGCATTCAAGAAGAAGGAAGTAGAAATTGCCAATCTCTTAAAACCTGAGCTTGAAAGTATTGGGATGTAACTTTAACTATATTCTATTGGTGAAAAGCAGTCACAGGGCCAGACTAGATTCAAGATGAAGGAACATAAGCTTTCTTGTGATGTAAGGAGTAGCATATACATAGTGGGAGAGGCTGCCTTTGGAGGGTAATAGTCATAATAAACTTGTCATTTGACTCCACATCTTACCACTCTGGGGGTATTTCCATGCTCTTGATCCATATTTGTGTTTCTTTCTCTAAAGCACTGTCATATTGCAAGAGCAATGGATGAGAAAGAGATGACTTGCCCTCCTGCAATTACATATATGTGTATGTGTTGATCATATATACCTATATGAATTGAAAGAGTCATCAGAAGCCTGGAAGGAATGACTTGCTTCATACTAGCTTTTGGTTTTGAATACCAATTATTCCCCATGTTGTTATGACAAGGACATATATAGAAAATGTGCAAGAGCCATCTCTTTAATCAAGTTTTTTTTTTTTTAATTTTAAGTTCTGGGATACAGGTGCAAAACGTGCAGGTTTGTTACATAGGTATACGTGTGCCACGGTGGTTTGCTGCACCTATCAACCTGTCATCTAGGTTTTAAGCGCCACATGCATTAGGTATTTGTCCTAATGCTCTCCCTCTCCTTGTCCCCCACCCCCTGACAGGCCCCAGTGTGTGATGTCCCCTCCCTGTGTCCATGTGTTCTCATTGTTCATCTCCCGCTTATGAGTGAGAAAGTGCAGTGTTTTGTTTTCTGTTTCTGTGTTAGTTTGCTGAGAATAATGGTTTCCAGCTTCATCTATGTCCCTGCAAAGGACATGAACTCATTCTTTTTTATGGCTGCATAGTATTCCATGGTGTATATGTGCCACATTTTCTTTATCCAGTCTATCTTTGATGGGCACTTGGGTTGGTTCCAAGTCTTTGCTGTTGCAAATAGTGCTGCAATAAACACACTTGTGTATGTGTCTTTATAGTAGAATGATTTATAATCCTTTGGGTATATACCAAGTAATGGGATTGCTGGGTCAAATGATATTTTTGTTTCCAGATCCTTGAGGAATCACTACACTGTCTTCCACAATGGCTGAGCTAATTTATACCCCCACCAATGGTGGAAAAGCATTCCTATTTCTCTATGTAATCAAGTTTTTAAGAAACCTAATTCCTACTTCATCTTCTAATATTAAGTAACTAATACGTAAGTAAACAGTTGGCTCTCTTTTTAAAAAAATACTTACTTTATAAGCCTAGGACAAAATTAAATGACAGAATATGAGATTTCTTTTAATATAGTAAATGTTCAAAAATATCAGATGATGATGAGGATGATTAAAATTGCTACCACAGAGTCTGATGTAGTAGGTGCTTAATTAATGACAGCTAATATTTTGAAGAGAAGCTCTTTTAGAGGAAGGAATGGTGAAGGAAGAGGGTACAACCATTTGAATGAGGAGAGAGGAATGTGAGGGCGAAGAAGCTTGGGGTCAGGAGAAGGGCGACACTCACAGTGTCTCGAGAGGCATTTGACAGAGCTATCTTTAATACCAAACTATCAGAGACAGTTTTGGGATTTTCTCTGGCACAGAAATGCATTCCCCTTGAGCCCTCGAATAAATACTTAGAAGGTTAAAGGTCAGTTCATTAATCTCCTCACTTGCCCATTTGTTTGGACATACAGATGCTCTGTTGTTAAGGCAATCTGAGCAGACAGGAAAAAGTGTGGACTCTCATCCACTTCGATACTGTCCCACGTTGGATGGAGGTGTGTGCAAGAGAAAACATACGTTTTAAATTTAATTCTGTGCTTTTCAAAACTGTAATGAAAATTGGAAAGTTGTGACTTGGTTCAGTTCCTTTCCAGTGTTTGTTTATGAAACTTGCCTTCTAGTTCACATTTGAACAAATTTTCTTTGCTAAGAAAATTCTTATTTTCCTCAATGACCCAAAGTCTGTCAAGCAAGAGCAATGTAAGTTCCTACCTGCCCCTTTGTACCAGTGCTACCCTACTGCTTTACACAAATTCAACACATCTCCAAACTTCTGAGGGCCTTGGGGAAGCCTCATTCTTGGAGATATTGAAAGAAAAGCAGAGAAAGATTTATACTTTTTTTTTTTTTGACAGAGTCTCGCTTTGTCGCCAGGCTGGAGTGCAGTGGCGCAATCTCGGCTCACTGCAACCTCCGTCTCCTAGGTTCAAGCAATTCTCCTGCCTCAGCCTCCCGAGTAGCTGGGACTATAGGCGTGTGCCACCACACCTGGCTAATTTTTTAATTTTTAGTAGAGACGGGGTTTCACCATGTTGGCCAGGATGGTCTTGATCTCTTGACCTCGTGATCCACCCGCCTCAGCCTCCCAAAGTGCTGGGATTACAGGCATGAGCCACCACGTCGGGCAAGACTTATACTTTCTAATGAGGTGTAATGAGGGAAATTTTGACTAAAGTTATCTCCGCTCGACTCCGCATCATTTTTTTAAATGGCCAATAAACATTTTTTTAATTTTGATTCAAATGACAAATGACTTATCCTGAAAATGGTCAGCTGTCTCAGAGACATTCTGGAATGGAAAGAAAGCCTCGGGAAAGAGCTGATGTGACTTGCTAAAAGTCACTTTTATAGACAATAGAATAAATATTGTCTATAGAATAATAGACAATATAGACTTCTATAGACAATAGAATAAATAAAGAAGGCAAATTGTGTATGATTACCATCTACTTGTATGAGGGTGTGGCAGGCTGACTTTAAGGTGATTCCCCCATTATCTTTACCTCTTGATGTTCCCACCTTTGTGCAGTTCTCTCCTCTTGGGTGTGGGTAGGACCAACAGCTTGCTTCTGAGCAATGGAATATAGCAAATGTAATGGGATGTCATTCCCATGATTATAGTATGTTATAAAATACTCTGTATCATTAGTGGATTTATCCTAGAGGCTCTCCTTGCTGGATTCATGAAGGAAGCAGCCGTGTTGGGAAAGCCCACATGGTTTAGAAGTATGAGTGCTTTCTAAGTATGGGTGGTCTCTAAGAACCATAGGTGTCCTCCAAGAAAATACAGGCAGCAGACTCTAGGAGCTGAGAGCAGCCTCTGGCCAAGGAAAAAACTAGAGCCTCAGTCCCCCAACCACAAGGAAATGAAATGATACAAAGAACCTGAGAGAGCTGGGAAGTGGCTTCTTTCCCAGCTGAGAAGTGGTTTCTTCCCCAGTCTGTCTTTCAGGAAAATATGTCCTGGCTGACACCTTGATTACCACCTTGTTGGACACTAAGCAGAGGAGCCAACTAAGCTGTGCCTGGACTTCTACCCATAGAAACTATGGGATAATCAGTGTGTGTTGTTTTAAGCCACTAAGTTTGTACTAATATGTTACACTGTAATAGAAAAATAATACAGGGGTCCTTTCCTGGGTAATAGCATTCTCTGGCATCCTACTTTCATCTTCCATGAAGGCATCTGGGACTACTTAGAGAAAAACTCAGGGTTCCTTCTGGTATTCCTTATCAATCCCAAAATTTCCCCATATTTCTTAAGATGAGGGGACTTAAAAATGAGTCTCCATAGCCAGGCACAGTGGCTCAAGCCTGTAATCCCAGCACTTTGGGAAGCCAAGGCGGATGGATCACCTGAGGTCAGGAGTTTGAGACCAGCCTGACCAACATGGAGAAACCACATCTCTACTAAAAATACAAAATTGGCTGGGTATGGTGACACATATCTGTAATCCCAGCTACTCGGGAGGCTGAGGCAGGAGAATCACTTGAATCTGGGAGGCAGAGGTTGCAGTGAGTCAAGATCGCGCCATTGCACTGCAGCCTGGGTGACAAGAGTTAAACTCCATTTCAAAAAAAAAAAAATGAGTCCTCATATTTCCTACCTCAATATGACTGTGACTCTCAACCAAAATGTATTATTAATGTCTCACATATATATATATATTCATTTATAATTGTATTTTATTGTTTCATTTGTTGCTTCATCTCTGTTTATCAGACACCCAAACACAGTCATTATTAGTAAAAATTAGTTGATGTTTTAGTACCATATTAAAATATCTACAACTCTACTTTCACCAGAATGTTTTTAAATTTAAAAACAAAAATGGAATCACAATTTATAAATTTAGAGAAAAAATGCATTCTAGGAGTTCTTTGTTCTCACTTTCTCATTTTACAAATAAGAAAGATGACACCCTCCAAAAATTAATAGTGTGTTAAGCCTAGACAAACAGTTATTGTCAAAATGGGACAAGAATGAAATTTACATTGATAGGGCACCTGCAATGTTCAAGGCACTGTGATAAATACTTCTGTGTTACCACTTCATCCTTAACAGTTTTGTAAAGTATGCATTGCTTTCCCCATGGCAGGGTACCCTTCTAGAGATTATTTTTTTCTTTATTTTTCAATGAGAAAGGTGCCTTAAATTGACTAATTGAAGACTCCCTTAGAAAGTGGGGACCAGGAAGGTACAACGGAGGGTCAGAACAGGTTAGAAACATGGAGGTGATTGCACTTAGAAGAGTGAGTATAGGGCTAGTAGTCCCATTTTCCAGGCAAAGCTGTATAAAACTAGCCCCTTTTAGAGATGTAAAAGCAACCTGTGATCAATCCCTTGTAGAGAAGCTTTAGTTTAAAAATACCGAGTTCAGAGAATATGGGCCCAAAATTCAGGACAACAACATATTTTAAATTTTTTTTTTTTTTTCTTGAGACAGAGTCTTGCTCTGTCGCCCAGGCTGGAATGCAGTGGTGCAATCTTGGCTCACTGCAACCTCCGCCTCCTAGGTTCAAGCAATTCTCCTGCCTCAGCCTCCAGAATAGCTGAGACTACAGGTGCAAGCCACCATGCCCAGCCAATTTTTGTATTTTTATTAGAGACAGGGTTTCTCCATATTGGCTAGGCTGCTCTCGAACTCCTGACCTCGTGATCCATCCGCCTCAGCCTCCCAAAGTGCTGGGATTACAGGCGTGAGCCAAGGGCTTAAAAGATACATTGCCCATCTCCCCAGGGAAGACTGGTAGAGGAATACAGGACACTGACCCTATATATGTGATTTCGGGCATAACTGATTCAACCATGAACCAGCTAGCTGTTTGCATCAGTTATCTATTGCTGCATAACAAACCACCCCCAAAACTTAGTGGCTTAGAACAAACACCATTTATATAGCTCATGATTCTACGGGTCAGCTGAGTGGGTCTTCTGGTCTGGTCCAGCTCAGTTACTGTCTGCTGGCCTTGCTCAGACATCCCTGGTCAGCTGGCAGGTCAGCTGGATGATCTAGGATAATGTGGTAGGCAGAATAAGGGTCCCCAGAAATGTTCATGAATTAATCCTCAGAACTTATAAATATGTTATCTTACATGGCAAAAAATGCTTTGTAGATGCGATGAAGAGTGTAGACCTTGAGATGGAAGATCATCCTGGATTATCTGGGCGGACCCAGTGTAATCACACAAGTCCTTAAAAACAGAGGACCTGCCGGGCGCGGGGGCTCACGCCTGTAATCCCAGCACTTTGGGAGGCCAAGGCGGGCAGATCACGAGGTCAGGAGATCGAGACCATCCTCGCTAACGCGGTGAAACCCCGTCTCTACTAAAAATACAAAAAATTAGCCGGGCGTAGTGGTGGGCGCCTGTAGTCCCAGCTACTCGGGAGGCTGGGGCAGGAGAATAGCGTGAACCCGGGAGACGGAGCTTGCAGTGAGCCCAGATTGCACCACTGCACTCCAGCCTGGGCGACAGAGCGAGACTTGTCTCAAAAAAAAAAAAAAAAACAAAAAACAAAACAGAGGACCTTTTCCAACTGGGTGTAAGAAATGGGAAGGAAGAAGGAGGAGGAGAGATTCAAAGCATGAGAAGATATGACCTGCCATTATCAATTTGGAAGCGAGAACAAGAGAGATTTAAGCCAGGGAGTATGGGTAGATTTTCAAAGTTGAAACAATCATCACTTGACAACCAGCAAGAAAATAAAGATCTCAACCATACAACTACAAGAAACTGATTTCTCCCAACAACCCAAATGAGCAAGGAATGCCCATTCTTACCTGGATTGGGGATGGGAAAAAATGTATATTTATCAAACCAGGAGTACTGGGATGAATTCTTTCAAAGACTGTTTGAGTCCCTATGCAGATCTTTCCAGCTAAGATGTAGGGATAAGAAGATTTAATTAATATAGTGGTTTACAGCATGGGCTTCATGGTAGGCAGATATCACTCCCCTGCAAAGGTTCATGTCCTAATCCCCAGAAGCTATATGTTACATGAAATAGAAAAGGAGAATTAGGCCCAGCGTGGTAGCTCATGCCTATAATTCCAGCACTTTAGGAGGCTGAGGCAGGCGGATCACGAGGCCAAGAGATCAAGACCATCCTGGCCAACACGGTGAAACCCTGTCTCTACTAAAAATACAAAAATTAACTGGGTATGGTGGCACACACCTGTAGTTCCAGCTACTTGGGAGGCTGAGGCAGGAGAATCACTTGAACCTGGGAGGCAGAGGTTGCAGTGAGCTGAGATCGTGTCACTGCACTCCAGCCTGGAGACAGAGTGAGACTCTGTCTCAAAGAAAAAAGAAAAGAAAAGGAGAATCAAAATTGCATATGGATAGATTTCTAATCAGCTAATCTTAAAATAAGGATATTATCCCAGATTACCCAAGGGGGCTCAATGTAATTACAAGGGACTTTAAACATGGAAGAAAGGGGCAGAAGGGTCAATGTCAGAGTTCTGCTATGGGAATGAGATGAGCAGACACTGCTTGCTTTGAAGATAAAGGAACGGACCATGAACCAAGGGAAGCAGGTGGCCTCAAGATGGAAAGGGCAAGGAAATGGATTCTCCCCCAGAGCCTCAAGAAGGAATGCAGCTCTGCCAATGCCTTGATTGTAGCCCAGTAAGAACCATGTTGGACTACTGACCTGCAGATCTGTAAAATAATACATGTGTGCTATTTAAGCTGCTAAGCTTGTGGTATTTTTCTTTTTAATGGCAGCAATAGAAAACGAATGCAAGAGCATCTCATTCACATATCTGGTGGCTGGAAGATTGGTTGATCAGGGAACTTCAACTCTCATGGCCCCTCAACTCCAACAAGCAAGTCTGAGCTTCTTCCCATAATAGGCTCAAGGATCCAAAATCCAGAAATAGAGGACACATTTTCATTTCCAAATGCTTTTACATCTCCTCTTTAGCCATGTTTATTACTGTTTGACTGCTCAAAGGCGGTCTTAAGGCTAGTCTAGATTCAGGAGAGGAAAAATAGACTCCACCTCTTGATGAGAGAAGCTGCAATCTAACAAGCAAGGGCAAGGGAGTGGGAGGAGAAATATTTGTGGTCATCTTGTAATCTACTGCATGATCTGAGAAGCAGACCAGTGTGTGAACCAAAAACGCCTGCTAGGGAAAGGCATCATTCCAGTTTCTGCATCTAGGGTGGAATGGAAGACTGAGTTTCACTGTACATCTAGGACTTAACGACAGCATTGACTCTGCTCCCAGTGCTTCTCCTACTATGGCCAAAACAAGAAACAGTGCCCTTTCCCTACCTCCTTCTCCCTCAGCCCCTAAATGCAGGAAGCATCATGCTAACATTTCCCAGAGACCTGTCAATCCAAGGAGATGTCTGACCACATATAGTGGGAATTGTTACAAACTTGCTGTGAATATCACCTAGGGAGAGAGCCCAGGATTCCACCTTCTGGTGATGAACGTGCAGAGGCATGAGGGTCACACCCTGAAATGTGGAGACACCCATATATTCCAGTTTTACGGATAAAGAAATTGAAGTTTTGAAGAAACGAAACCATTTGCTGAAAGCCACATCATGGCAGAACTGAGCTAGATCCCAGAAATATGGACTACTGGGAGGCAGCAAAATATAGGAAGGCAAACAGAAACCTTGGAGATACACACACTGCAATCAGACACTGCTGATTACCAATAAACACCCTTGCCTTCCTCCACCTCCCTGCATGGCAGAATTTCAATTTCATTTCAATTTCCACTCCTCTCCCTATGGTTCCGGGAAGGACGGCCCCTACCCCAAGTTTGAGGAATAAATCTCAGTTCAGCTAAGCCAGTGATAGTGGCCCTATTCCTTTTGTCTATAGTTACAGTTGATCCATGAACAACACAGGTTTGAACTGCATGGGTCCAATTACACACAGATTTTCTTCCGCCTCCGCCAATGCTGAGAGAGCAAGATCAACCCCTCCTTGTCATCCTTCTCCTGAGCCTATTCAATGTGAAAACAACAAGGATGAAGACCTTTACAACGGTCTATGTCCACTTAGTGAATAGGCAATACATTTTTTCTTCCTTTTAATTTTCTTAGTAACATTTTCCTTTCTTTAGCTTTTATTGTAAAAATACAGTATATAATGCATATAACATATAAAATATGTGTTAATTGACTATTATGTTATTGGTAAAGCTTCCAGTCAACAGTAGGATATTAGTGGTTAAGTTATACACCAAGTTTTGACTGTGCAGAGATCGGCATCACCAAACCACAGCATTGTCGAAGGGCCAAATGCAGCCTAGCCATGAGCATGGGCAGTACTGGTTCTGTGGGCATGCAGCCAGTCCATGCTGAGTCTTGTGCCCAGAAGAACCTAATGCTTCATTCAATGCTTGTCATCATCCTAAAATTCTTAGTAACTGTTGAACAAGAGATCCTGAATTTAATTTTGCACTGAGCCCTGCAAATTATGTAACTTTTCCTAAGCATATGGTGCAATTCTGGTGAAAATGACATGGGGAAGCTTGTTGGAGAACTTTTAATAAATATTTTCTTTGTTGTTATTGACAGGAAACATACACATGCACATATACACGCACAAAGACACGGACTTCTTCTTACGCATGCAATGCCTGGAACTCCTGCAGCCATCTTGCACCCTTGAGCAAAACAAAGCTTACAAGCTTGACAGAGCAGAAAGTTGGAAAGAACCTAAATTCTGATGATGCCACTGAGCTGCTGAATGAATGAGCCTTTGAGTGTTTTGTCATGTGAGATAATAAACCTTCTGCTTTGTTTTTACCATTTGAGATGGAATTTTCCTTAAAGATTTTGCAGAATACGTTTAATTGACAAGTATTAACTAGATGACTTTGAGAACGGTATTTGACTTTGGTGAGCATATTTTCCTATCTATAAAATAAGAGCAATGCCACCTCACACACATGTTGTGAGAAATAAATAATATTTGGCACACGACAGGTGAATTAGTTCATTCTTGCACTGCTATAAAGAAATACCCGAGACTGGGTGATTTATTTAAAAAAGAAACAAGAGGTTTAATTGGCTCACGGCTCCACAGGCTGTACAGGAAGCATGATGCTGGCATCTGCTCAGCTTCTGGCAGAAGGCAAAAAGGAATCACGGAAAAGGCAAAAGGGAAGCACGCTCCTCTTACCTGGCCAGAGCAGGAGCAAGAGAGAGAGGGGACAGGGAGGTGCTACGCACTTTTAAACAAGCAGATCTCACAAGAACTCACTCGCTATCATGAGAACAGCACCAAGGGGGATGGCATTTAACCATTCATAAGAAACCATTCCCATGATTCAGTCACTTCCCACTAGGCCCTGCCTTCAACAATGGGAATTACAATTCACCATGAGATCTGGCCAAGGACACAGATTCAAACCATATCAGCAAGGAACAGTCCAATGATGGTAGTAATAGTGATTGTCATTGTGTTGTTATTATTGCAGTTCCTAGCCCAGTGCTATTATTCATCATAACTTACAATCTACCCCCATTCCTGCCCTATTTTAAATATATTTTAGTTCACCATTCATAGGCCACTTAAACATATATTCAGTCACAAGGAAAGCATTTCAGTTAAGAAAATTCTATATAGTGCCTATGAGTCACGTGAATGCCAATTATGAAAGCTGCTTAGTTCATGTCTGTATGTGCGCTCCACTAAACCAGCTCATTTATCCCATACCTGAACCAGGAACTATCAAAAGTACATTAGAACTTAGATATTCACATAACAATATATTTCTCAAACTCATAATACTTAGTGAAAAAAAGTTGTAAACTGATATGTGTTATATACCGCATGTTGCCCTTAAATGAATGTAAAATGATAATAATGACTTCTGCTTCTGGGAGGATGAAGTAAATGTATTTTTTCCTATTCTTCCCACTAAGTACAACTTAAAAAAAAAAACACTGGATGTTAGATCTAAAGCTAACATATAAAAAGACTTTGAAAGGTGAAGAAAGGGAGGTCAACAGCTTAGTGGCTGTTGGAACTGGAAGAATGGCATGGTGGTGGATTCCATAGCTTTTCTTTTTTTTTTTGAGATGGAGTCTCCCTCTGTCACCAGGCTGGAGTGCAATGGTGTGATCTCGGCTCACTGCAACCTCTGCCTCCTGGGTTCAAGAGATTCTCCTGCCTCAGCCTCCCAAGTAGCTGGGACTACAGGTGCATGCCATCACACCTTGTATTTTTAGTAGAGACGGGGTTTCACCATGTTGACCAGAATGATCTCGATCTCTTGACCTGGTGATCTGCCCACCTTGGCCTCCCAAAGTGCTGGGATTACAGGCGTGAGCCACCGCGCCCAGCCCATAGGTTTTCTTTTTAACTTCATATATCCCAGACTTGAAGCAAAAGTAGCCTGCAATCAGGAAACACCAGCAGGCTCAGACAAAAAGACCCTGGTAAAATTCTGCTGAGTCTAACCACAGACCGAGGGACGGGGCAGCCTAGAGCAACAGAAAACTTGTAGGAGTAACTGCTCTACTCTAGCCAAACACCACAAAAGAAAACTGTGGCCCACCTGCCATGCCATCTCCATCATCAAAGGCTGAGTGGGAAGCTTAGACTTCCACCCACCCCACGAAGCTGTAACAAAGTGCCGAACACCCCCACCGTATCCCTGCCCAGGGTGGTGCCAGAGAAGGCCGGGTAAGAGACTGAGATTTTCATCCCCATGAGCCAGTAAGGAGCTCCCTGGCCCCTCACAATGTCTATGGAGACCACATGGGATAGGTGCTGAAACTCCTACCCCACCCCACAGTAAGGAGGAGCCCATCTGATCCCATAGGTATCAACAGAGACCAAGTGGGAAACCTGGACTTTTATCTCCCTGTGGCACAAACAAGTTGACAACCCCCTTCTTCTGCCAGAGCAGTGTCAGAATAACCCAGTTAAAACAAAAAATTTAGGCTAGGCGAGGTGGCTCACACCTATAATCTCAGCACTTTGGGAGGCTGAGGTGGGCAGATCATGAGGTCAAGAGATCGAGACCATCCTGGCCAATATGATGAAACCCTGTCTCTACTAAAAATACAAAAAAAAAAAAAAAAAAAAAAATTAGCTGGGCATGGTGGCGTGCACCTGTTAGTCCCAGCTACTCACTAGGCTGAGGCAGGAGAATCGCTTGAACCCAGGAGGCAGAGGTTGCAGTGAACCGAGATCAAGCCAGTGCACTCCAGCCTGGTGACAGAGCGAGACTCCGTCTCAAAAAAACAAAACAAAACAAAACAAAACAAAAATTAAATAAGATCCAATGTCACATAACACCCTACAAAAATGCACGTTTCAATAAAAAAACATTTATCCTATCAAGAAACAGAAAGATCTCAAACTGAGTGAAAAAAAGACAACACTAAGACAAGAGAGATATTAAAGTGATGTGACAAAAATTTGAAACACCCACAATAAAGATGCTTCAATGAGCAATTATGAACACACTTCGGAATGAACAGACAAAAAGTGGCAGCAAAGATATAGAACCAAATGGAGATTTTAAAACTGAAAAATACGGTAGATACAAAAAATACGGAACAACACAGAAATAAAAGCCTCGATCAGTGGGCTCAACAGCAGAATAAACGGAACAAACGAAAGAATCAGTGAACTGCAAAATAGAACCATAGAAATTATCCATTCTGAACATAGGAGAGGATAGAATGGAAGAAAAAAATGAACAAAGTCTCAGGGACCCTTGCAACCGTAACAAAAAGTTTCACATTTGTGTCATTGGGCATTCCAGAAGCAGAGTTAAAAAAAAAAATGTCCTGGCCGGGCCTGGTGGCTGACGCCTGTAATCACAGCACTTTGGGAGGCCGAGGTGGGCGGATCACGAGGTCAGGAGATAGAGATCATCCTGGCTAACATGGTGAAACCCCGTCTCTACTAAAAATACAAAAAAATTAGCCAGGCGTGGTGGCAGGCACCTGTAGTCCCAGCTACTTGGGAGGCTGAGGCAGGAGAATGGACTGAACCCAGGAGGCAGAGAGTGCAGTGAGCCGAGATTGCACTGCTGCACTCCAGCCTGAGGAACAGAGCAAGACTCCGTCTCAAAAAAAAAAAAAAAAAAAGTCCTGTGTTATACTCAGTGTCTACATGCAAACCCAGCTGTAAGACAAATCTCCAATGTCTGATTCCTCAAAGTGAGATTCAAGGACCAGCACATCAGCATCACCTGAGAGCTTTTCAGAGGAACATCATAGACCTAACAGGCCTGAATCTGTACCTGCAAGATCCTCAGGTTAAAGGTTGGTCGTGGGGGCTCACATCTGTAATCCCAGCACTTTGGGAGGCCAAGGTGGGAGGATCGCTTAACCCCAGGAGTTCATGACCAGGCTGGGCAACATAGTGAGACTCCATCTCTTAAATAAATAAATATCCCCAGGTTTGCATGAAAATCTGAGAAGTATTTCTCCAGCTGCCTTCTCCTTTGCCCCAACCAAATGGATACCCCTGCATCCTTCTTACATAAAAATTCTGGACTTCCCTATGAACCACAGATTAGAAGCAGATCAAAAAAGAATCAATGTATAAAACTAGGAAAAGTACTGGACTAAGAGCTCTTAATTTTTAAATCTCCATCCTGAACCTTTTTATCAGTGTTGGCAGGATTGCTGGTTTTTGTTTGTTTTCCTTATGAATTTAGGGGCGAAGACAAACTAGAAAACTAGAAGGTTCTTCCTATTTGAATATTCTAGGATTCTATTACATGCCAATCAGATTACCAAAAACTACGCAGGCAAAGCTCATGCACAGGGAAGGTCTTTACCATGTCTGGTGTATGATTATGACAGGAATATTTTTGAATCTAACTGTAATTCTGTTTAGGAATTTGGATAACTTGAGCTTTGCGCCTGCAGCTTATAATATCACCGGAGACCTGTCACAGAATTGTAACCTTGTAACTCACTTACCTGTTGATGCTCAAATATATATGTCTATAATTTTAATAGTACCCATTACACATAGACTTCCATTATAACACTATTTCCACTCTGTCATAATTTTATAAAAAATTCCCTATTGGCTAAAATTTTCCAGGCTGAATCACACTCTTGAGGTGAACTTTTTCAATTAAACTCCACTTAAGCCAATTTTGAGGTCTTTGAATGAAGGAAAAATATATATATGCCAGACTCTTAAAAATAATTGTCAGGCAGGTTCTCTGTTTTTTTTTTTTACATGTTTATTTAACACACTATCATCAATACTTCAAAAAAATGTCTGACCTGTTTTGCATCTTAAATTTCCCAATGATGGAGGCAGAAGTGCTTTTGTGCTTACAATTCCCCAATAACCCTCTCAATTATCTCCTCTGCCATGGAGAATTATGGAGAGTCCGTAAAACAGGTAGTTAGTTCTAGGCTTGTGGGGCCACTTAGCATCTATGAGGCAGAATTCAGTTAATACACATTAACTCTCTTCCTTACAACCATGTCAAAGTTTTCCATCTAGGGACTAATGAGAAAAAAGTCATTTGGTTTATTGATCCAGTGTGAGTCATCTAGAATGGGGAAAAATAGGTAATTATCACTATTTTGAATCACTTCCTTTATTGTTTCTAAACGCGATTCTGGAACCCACAACCTCTGTTGATTGTGTTATTTTTACAGGGGAAAAACAAGCTTTGACTTATCTCTCAAAGTAATTAGAAGGCAGTGCCTTCTGGCGTTTGGTGCTGTATCTGATCGTCTGTTTGGTTGTTTTGTTTTGTTTTGTTTTTCAGCAAATGCTTTGTATTCACTCTGTACATCTTCATTTGGTTGATTGGGAGCAGGAAGTCTGCCACAATACACACAGCCAAACTCTGTGGCATGGCCAGCCCAGGGCAGGGCAAGAGTGAATTCTTTGCTGGATTCTTCATGCCCAGGCCTTGGTGCCAATTGACAAGTGGTGGAGACTTACTTCTTGATTCTAAAGAGATCTCTCCAGCACAGTTGCACAGAAAGGATGAAAAACCTTCATGGATTTCAATTGCCCCTTCTCCCAGCTAAAGCTTTTGCATGCTGCTTAAGGAAGAACCATGTCTGAAGAGCTCCAGCTGGGCAGAAATAGTCTTCTGTATTGGGAGGCCGAGGCGGTCGGATCACGAGCTCAGGAGATCGAGACCATCGTGGCTAACACGGTGAAACCCTGTCTCTACTAAAAATACAAAAAATTAGCCAGGCGTGGTGGTGGGCACCTGTAGTCCCAGCTACTCGGGAGGCTGAGGCAGGAGAATGGCCTGAACCCAGGAGGCAGAGCTTGCAGTGAGCCAAGATTGCACCACTGCACTCCAGCCTGGGGAACAGAGCGAGACTCTGCCTCAAAAAAAAAAAAAAAAAAAGAAATAGTCTTCTGCAGAAAGGTAAGACACCTTGGACCACTGACTTCTTTTCTGCCAGAGCTCAACTCTGTCCTCTTCTTTTCAGCAAAGCCTTTTCTGCCTTCTTTGAAGAGGTCACTTTGCTCTCTGCACAACGGTCACACTGATCTTTCAGTCCTGGACTATGCCATCCTACCTCCTGCCGCAGGACCTTGGCACATACCATTCCCTTTGTCTGAGACACTCTAACTACCCCTCTTTCTCTAGTGAGCTCCACTCATTATTTATATCTTAGTTTATATTTCCTCAGGGAAGAAATCCAGCCTTTTTGGTAAGTATGAACGATCATGTATTAAACAAACATTTTAAAAAAGAGATAACTGGCCGGGTGCGGTGGCTCAAGCCTGTAATCCCAGCACTTTGGGAGGCCGAGGCAGGCAGATCACCTGAGGTCGGGAGGTCAAGACCAGCCTGGCCAACATGGAGAAACTCCGTCTCTACTAAAAATAGAAAAATTAGCCGGGCATGGTGGCACATGCCTGTAATCCCAGCTACTCGGGAGGCTGAGGCAGGAGGACTGCTTGAACCCAGGAGGCGGAGGTTGCACTCCAGCCTGGTTAACAAGAGTGAAACTCCATCTCACAAAAAAAAAAAAAAAAAAAAAGTTAACCTGCCTGACAGTGATTTTCCCAATCAAATCAACCTCTCCTAATGTTTTGTAACATACCAACATATGCTCCCATTTCATGGTACCTGTCACTGCTCTAATCTTACATTTATTTGAGATATTTTTGCTTTGTTAATGAGAGTATCTATTGTAGCTGCCTGAGGATTTAGACCACATATAATCCTGATGCTTGACATAGGGCTTAGCACATAGCAGGTACTCAGTAATTATTTGTTAGATAAATGACAAATATTTGGCTGGGTGCGGTGGCTCACACCTGTAATCCCAGCACTTTAGGAGACTGTGGCGGGTGGTTCACTTGCAGTCAGGAGTTCGAGACCCGCTTGATCAACATGGTGAAACCCCGTCTCTACTAAAAATACAAAAATTAGCTGGGCGTGCTGGCACGTGCCTGTAGTCCCAGCTACTCGGGAGGCTGAGGCAGGAGAATCACTTGAACCCAGGAGGTGGAGGCTTCTGTGAGCTGAGATTGTGCCACTTTACTCCAGTCTGTGAGACTGTCCTCCAACCCCCCCAAAAAAGACAAATATTTGTTATATAGTATCAATGAATGAATACGTCATTTATTAGACATTTCCAGGGGGAAGGAAGATCACAGGGCCTAACCCAGCTCTGCCAAATGCCTCAGCATCAGAAGAATGTGCCTGTTCTCTTGTACGATGTTGTTCTCATCTTGATACATATTAGACCTGTGAAATGAGTAAAAGGACAGAAACGGAAGAGTTCTGAAGAGGATCTGGGGAAGCCTCCATTGAGCTCTATGTAAAACGCCTTCTGAGCCAAAATGCTGTAAACCTAGAAATGAACCTGGGAGATCATTCCTGGGATTTTCCAGGTGAAGAAAATGAGACTCATGATTCCACTGTAGTTACTGGCAGACCCCACCCCTTCTTACTCCTCATCCCTTCCTGATCCGCTTCTACGAGGAGACAGCCCTTAACAGAGATGCAAAAATTGAAGACAGTGCAGAAATTACCAGGAGCTGAAGCCCTGAGCAGAGACGACCACAGGAGAGGAACAGAGTGATTAATTACATGTAAAACCATAGGGTCTAGCTTCACTGGGAAGGCCCCAAGGGTATAATTGTCCTCTTTTTTCCGTAATCTCTAGTGAGCTCTTTTATTCTTTAATCTATGAAGACACTAAAGGAGGTCAAATAGAAAAACTTACCCGAGTCTCACTCATTTTGTTAATATAAATCCCACCTGCGCCACTTTCAAGTTGCTTGTAACCAATCTCATCTAAGTTTTCTCATCCATAAAATGGGAACAGTTGAGCCCATCTTTTAGGGTTATTGTGAGAATGAAATGGAATACGATTTGTAAAGTGCCTGTGCATGGCACATAGGAAACGCTTTGTATGACCTAGTTTAATTCAACATTAAACGTATATGTGAGTGCTTACTATATGTCTAGTTGGGACTAAGCTAGGTACTAGGGTTGGGACTTGCATTACGATGGAGGAAGAAAGACATATTTAAGAAACAAAAGAATTGCCAGTAAGGCTCACAGATATGAATAAAATATTACAGAGAAACTGGAACAGAGTGGGGTTTGGCTACTCATAAATAGGTTAAACCAGGAGATCCTCTTTGAGGATGTGACATTTAAACTGTTTCAACCATGTAAAGAGTTGGGGAAAGTGTGTTTTGACCCAGGAAATACTGGAAAAAGAAGGTATAAGGTATTGAGGTGGGGATGTCCTTATTCCCAGTGTGATGGGAAGCCTATGGAAGTGTTTCAGCAGGAGTAAGAGAGAATCTGAGTTATGTTTTAAAAAGATCTTTCTGTCTGTTATGTGGAGAGAATGGATTTTAATGGGGCAGAGAGGCCAGTTAGAAAACTAGTGTGGAAATAAAGGTCAGAGATAGATCGATGGTGGTATGGACTAGGGTGGGTGGGAGGGAGAGGAGTGAATGCAATTAAGATGTATTTTAGAGACAGAGGCAAGGAAGATCTGCAGGAAAGGGGAGGTGGTAGGAAAAAGGGAGGAATTGAGGTTGAGTCCTAGTTTTTTGTCTTAAACAACTGAAAATAATGATGTCATTTGTCAAGATGGAGAAAAATGGAAGAATGAGACTCTGGGGCTTTTGGTGTTTGCTTTTTTTTTTTTTTAACAATGTGGGAGGTAGATCTGGGAATCTAGAAATCTGTGTTGTCCAATAAAATATAGCTCCTCTCAGAAGGGTTTTAACAACATAGAAAGTACGAATTTATCCAGAATGGTGACATGGAGAGCTCTTTAGGAGAAAGAAAATGAATTAGTTCACTTCTAGCAATGCTACTCATTCTTTAGAAATTGGGGTTACTTCCTTCTGGTGAGAGTCCTCATATATGCTATGAGATCATTTTTTTTAATGCAGATAAGTAAACAATGATGCCAAGTACCATCCGTCTTTGTTTCCCAGGAATCCCATTTAACCACATTTCCTTTCTTTGTTCTCTGTTTTTTCTTTCGAGGTTTGAGGCAGAAAAATTCTCAAAAACAGCACAGAGAACATAGTACATGCCTTTGTTCCGGGAATTTAGTAATGTCAGTCACACTCTGTTTAGGAAAAATTCAAGAGTTTACCTTTAAAAGTAGTTAAGGTTTTGAGGGATCTTACTTTATTATAACAGATGGCCAAGCCTGTAAACAACTCAGTGTCACTTTCATATAAGCTTTTTATTTTTAACACAAATACAATGAAAAGAGCATTAGACCTGAGAAAAGATAGCAGTCCCAACTCAACCATTAAAAGTCACCTACCCTCTATGGGCTTTGGTTGGTTTGCCTGGGAATAAAGAGAACTTGGACTCCACATCCTTTCCAGATTTAATGGTCCATCAAATGTTGGCCAGGGTGAGACAAACTTGCTCACACTAATCAAGGTGATGAACATGTGTGCATTTGCATTTCCTGGTCTTTGATTTCCCAGATGCTCTGCCTTGCTCCCTGCAATGCAGCCCATCGCTTTGATAGCCTGTCGGCTTGACAGCTCTTTCCATAAACTCTAAATTGGCAACGAAGTTTGGAGAAAAGAAACAGCCTTTATGTTTCAGAATCGACCCTCAGCATAAACGTCGTCTGGGGGCCACATGTCTTGGAGAGGAGTCATTTTCAACCAAGAGTGCTTCAAGTCACAAGTCATTCCAGCTTTGATTCATTTTGGGAAGCTGCCTTGCCTGCCTGACAAACAGGGGAACCACCATCAGAGAGATTATACAACGTGTAATGCCATGGTAATCAGGCTTGTCAACTTATTTTATAACAAATCTGTGGCTTTGATTTGAAATTAAGGCAAAAGTCATGGCTACAAAGCGATGGGCAGTAAGATAGGAATGAGGCAGGATGGTGAAGAACAAAGGTAGCAGGCTGGAAACACAGGTCTTCGCTCTAGTCCTACTCTTGCCCCTAACTGGCTGCATATCCTTGGGTAATTCATTCTGTCAGACCCAGTCTCCTCATCTGCAAAGTGCTGGAGTTGAACCATCACCTCTCATGTCTCTTCCAGCTTGGAGATTCCACAAGCAGTTGCGGGGCCCTGTTAGTGTCTGTGCATACAGGACAACAGAACAGTGCTATTTGGCCTAACTGGACTTGATATACCACATTCTTCCTCCCATAGAGAAATATCAGGCAAGGAGGAGTGGCTGCCCTCTCCCAGTAACAGGGGCTGGGGCTTGGGGAGGCTCTAATGAAGGATTTCACCTTTCCCTGAAGGTTTCCACTAGGGTCTTTGAGTTGGAGCCAAGACAGGTGGCGACTAGAGGGGAATGGTGATTAGTAAGACATGATGAGGTGGAACCTGCAGGGTGAGGTATGTACTTTGTCCTTCTCTACAGGAGGAGAATGAACAGATGGAGCCTTAGACCTTCACGAACATTTTATTAACTTAACCTTGAATGTGCAAACAGGCAAAAGCCTAAACCCTAAAGGCCAAAAATATCAATATTGATTCTCTTTTCTTTCTTAAAAAAAAAAAAGAGGTCAATCCCATAATATTTCCCCAGATTGAAACTATTCATAGTCTCATAAAACACACAACTGGAGCCAGAGAATAGGATTTAGAGAGAGGGCTTTTCCTTCTGGGCTTTTTAAAATGGAAATTAATGACTGGTATTTTGCTCAATGAAACATTTCTCCTAAGAAGCTAATAATTATTTGAGCAGTATGATTTCAATTATTCTTAACAGTGTTACCAGTGCCCTGAAAAGCTTTCAGGTAGAAGGAGACGATAGCTCTATCAGGAGTTATCATATGCCCTAAACCAAGGCATGGACTTGCTGTCCCTTTTTGAACACTACTGTTTTTTCCATTCAGTTGAGTATGAATTCTGTGACATGCATTCTGTTATACACTGAGAAGGTGATAAACAGGACAGATAAGTCTCAGCCGTCTCCTATCTTTTACATAAATTTGATTCCCTTCCTGTTTTTTTAAGTTCCTCCATAATGTGGCCCCATTCTATCAACCCAAACTATTTTCCACTATTCATCAGTGTATTTTAACCTACTCTGCTGTTTGTCCCCACACATACATACATGCATACCTCACCAGCATGTTCACATAGACAAATATAATATTCAGTTCCCTGTTGCTTCATTTTTTCATGTTCCCCTATACTATTGATAACGCTACAATCTCCTGCTCATTTCTCTAAATCCCACTCAGATTTGAAGTCTCAACAAAAATACCCCATCTCGGGAAATTTCTTTGCTAACTTTGCTCTATATCCTTTTGCTCACACATCTAATCAATCCTTTTTTCTAGCACCTTTTTTCCTCCTTATTTGCTGTATGCCAATTTGCTTATCACATATAAGTTCTATAGTCCTTAGAAAAATAAATAATATTTTACATCTTCAGTAGCCCCACAGTCTTTGTTCAGTGTTAGTCTCAAAATAAGTTTTCAAGTCCTTGCTTGGTTGGTTAAACATGTTGTCAGTAATCAAGATAAGCTACTATAATAATGGTAGAAACTCAACCAGATGGCAGATGTTTAGAGCAACATGCTTTAATCTAATTAACATGCTTTAATCTACTACATTTATCTGAACCTTAAGCAGATCTTTCCCTTAACTCTATAATTATTAAAATCACAAAACATTCCAGGACGTCATACTTTAATGTGGCACATATATAAAATATCTAAGTACAATTTACTGCCTTTCTAACTTCAATTATTATACTTAATTAAAATTAAAGCTTAAAAAAAATCTGTTTCTTCTTTAGTGCTGTGTAATGTCACCTTCATCATGAATCAATTGACCATATATATACATGTGTTTATTTCTGGACTTTCCTTTTACCCTACTGGTCTGTTTGTCCTTATGTCTATACCACCTAGCCTTAATTACAATAAATCTTGATATCTAGTAGAACATAATTTATACATTGTTTCCCTTTAAGGATGTCTTGATTATTTTCAGTCTTATGCATTTCCTAATGAATTTAGGGATAAGGCTGGCAATTTCCTTCAAGATACCTGCTGGTGTTTTGGTTGGGATTGCACTAAATCTAGAAATGAATTTGAGATATTTGACATCTTTACTATATTGAATCTTATCTCGCATGAACAAGAGATATCCTGTCATTAAAAATATGATAGTCAAATGGGAAACAGTAAAACATGATCCCCTACCTCACACCACACACAAAAATCAATTCCAGGTGGACTGAAGTCCTGAAGTTCCAAGTGTGAAAACTAAAACAATGGAAGGTCTACAAAATAACATTAAGAAGATTTTCATGATCATGGGAGTAGGAAAGGACTTAAACAGGACAAAAAAGCTAACTATAAAAGAAATAATAACTTGGGTTGCACTGAAATTACAAATACAGTATAGGTACTAGAGGAGAGTGAAAATGCAGGCTGTTGAGTGGGAGACATTTGCAAAACATACATATATATATATAAAACAAAGGGATTATACCCAAAATATACAAAGAGCTCTTACAAATCAATGAAAAGGACAGAAAACTTAAAGGAAAATTGGGCCATAAACTTGAAGAGGAATTTAGCAAAGGAAATTCAAATGGCCAATAAACACAAATAAAGATGCTCAATGCTGTATTTTTCTTCAGGGAAATGAAAATTAGAACTACAGTTAGATACCACCATGCACCCACTATAAAGACTATTATTATCAAGTTCTAGCAATAACGTGAAGCAACAAAAACTTCCCTACACCAGGAAATGGAAGTTGGAGTGACCGCTTTAGAAGATCCTTGAGCATTAATTGAATATATGTATAATCCATGAATATATGGGTTGAATATATGGATTGAATATATGTATAATCCATAACTCACTAATCCTACTCCTTATGCAGCCAACAGATATTCATCAAAGACTTGTGCAGCAAAACACATGAACAAGAATAGCAGCATTATTTGTAATGGTCAAAAAAATTAAAATAGCCCTAATCTATTAAATTCCATCAATGATAATCTAGATTTTAAAACTTGTAGTTTGTTTTTTTTTGCAACATTGAAAATAAGTAACAATTTCTACATGGATGAATCTCATAAACAATGTTGAGCAAAAAAATCCGGTTGAAAAATAATTTATACTGGATAATCACACTGATAAAAGTTCAAAACAGGCCAAATTAGTCTATACAAAATAGGAGGGAGTAGATAGTAACTGGAAGGAATATGAGGAGTCTTCTGTAATGTTGATAATGACTAGGTGGTGATCAATCAGGTGTGCTTACTTTGTGATAATTCATCAAGCTGCACACTTGTAACTTGTATACTTTTCTGTATGTATATTATATTTAAATTAAAATGCTTTTTAATTAGATAAAATTTACTACCACTGTTTCAAAACGTGAGTGTAAAATATGGATTCAACATTAATTACTAAAGGAATTAAAATTATATCACTCTGGCATATTGATTATTTAAGTTAAAGATATTTGAAAAACACCAAGTGCAAGAAGATCACTCTGACATTCACACTGCTTTTTAAAAGTACAAGATGAAATTCTCAGGTGAAAGATAGTCTCCCTACTAAAAAAAAAAAAAAGCAACATTCTTATCATCAAGGTTACAAAAGTTAAGCCAAAGGAATTCTATATAAACTAACCTTGTTAAACTAACCCTTATCTTCCTAGTCACTTTTCTGCCCAATTAAATATCCTCATCCAAGTCCTTTGCCTTATCACGCCTTCAAAACTTACTATTCTTTGTTCAATTAAGTATATAAGTAACCAACTGAACCATTTTTTCAGATTTTCATTTCCTTATGAGCGCTTTCTTGCCACATAAAACTCATATTAAATAAACATATATGCTTTTGTCTTGTTAATCTGTTTTATGTCAATTTAATTCTCTGGCCCAGCTAGGACTCTAAGACGATGGAGGCACAGTTTTGCCATGCCTACAGAAAAATAGTTTCTGAAAAATCTGAAGCGATATGTAAATATGCTTAACACTTAGGGAGAGATGGCACCTTTTCTGCTTAATGCCATCAGTTTTCAATTTTTATTTGGTTAACCTGTTCTTTCCTTGCCATTCATTGGCTGTTCTGGATCCTTGATAACCGGGTGGTGGGATTAGGACACCACTTGGCTGTTCTAACTCAACTGCTTTGACTTCTGATATCTTGCCAGGGCTAGAAAGGTCTCACAGCCACTGCCACAGGGGTGTCATTACTGCCCATTTTCAGCAAAAGGAAATTGCTTTGACAGTCTATTTTCTCTGTAAACCTGCAAAATGGTTTGTCACCTTCCTGGCTAGAAACAGAAAAGGTTTTAGAAAATGCTATGTTATTATTCACTCATTTAACTGCTATGATTTTTAACTTTTCTGCCTTCCTAATAGCTCCATGATGAAAAAGCCCAAGATTTAGACTTTCTCATCAATGACATCTGAGGAGCCTTCTTCATTACATGTTCATTAGTTGTTCTTTTTTTTCCTCTCTGCCCAGGTACAACAGATGCAACAGGAAGAGAGAACAGACAATTCTCAGATACTCTTTTAGATCTGCTAAAGCTTCAATGCAGTAGACCAGAGTAGAAAGCTGTAGATGAGGTGATAGTAAATTCATTCGAGTCAACTCTCCTGACTTCTCTTTCATAATATAAACACATAATTTTCCCTTGCATCCTTACAAAAGAGAGACTTCAATATCCATAAACATGTATTTCTATTTTGAGGTTACAGACATAAAATTTAAAGATTCAACAGTTCTCAACCATTTCCTTTAGCAATCGCCCATACATAGACTACGATGGAAATTAACTAGCAATGCATGAAATTTCTAAAGGAGCTCCTTATGATATCTCTCTAAAAAAATTTTAAAAAGAGCTATAAAGTTGTTAAACAGATTTATGGTAGTTTTAATGTATCTACTAAAATGTTGGATTCATGTCGGCTTTTGTATTAAGGAAAAATGATTTCCTAATAACCCCTTATAAAAGTAATTGCTGATTCTAAAGCCGTTATCTTTAAAAATGCTAATATAGTTTTCTTAGTAAAGCTTCTAAGCAATACTCAGTATGCCTTTCTCATTTTACATATATTCCTGACACTGATAAATATCAACATATTTTATTTTTGTTTTGCAATTTCTTTTTATAAAGACAATTTTTAACGAGCAGTTTCAGGTTCATAGCAACATTGAGTGGAAGGTACGGAGATAGCCCATATGCTCACTTCCCCAACACATATGCAGCTCCTCCAGTAACGACATACCCCATCAGAGTGGTACATTCTTTACAATTGATGGACTTAACATTGATACGTCATTGTCACCCAGAGTCCATAATTTACATTAAGGTTGCCTCTTGGTATTGTATATTCTGTGGGTTTGGACAAATAAATAATGGCATCAACCAATCATTGTACAAGTAGTTTCTTTTTCTTTTACATAATTTGTAATATTTATTAATAAATAAGGAGTTATATATAATCAATTCACCGATGGCACTTTTATCACAGACTAAATTCTTATTAAGTTGTTCTGCCTCGGGCCTTTCTGTTTTGTTGCATTAATGGGTCTAACAATCCACAAAACAGTACCACACTTTGAATTCCTAAAATTTAAAATATATCTTTAAATCTGCCCAAGAAAATGCTTCTTCCTTTCTGTGCCCCACACCTGCTCTACTGCTGGAGTCATTGCTGCCACTGTTACCTGATTCTCCTCTCTTTGAGAAAGAAGTAAGATTCACAACCAAATCCCTTTGGTTGGGGAGTGCCATATGACTTGTTCTGGCCATACCTCATGAACTCAGTGACATGCTATTTCCAGGCCACAGTGCTTAATGATCAGTTTGAGACCCTCTAAAGATCTCTTTTATCTGCTGCAGTACCTGCCAACCTCTGAGCTGGAGGCTGCTACTTCAGCTCGAATTCATAGTAAGGAAACAAAAAGACATCAACCTGCAATGAACACAGCATCAGAAATAAAGCTTTGTTATTTTAAGTCATTGAGCTGGGCAGAGAAGGAAAGCGTTGTTACTGCATCCTAACTGAGTTGATTCTGACTAATACACAGCAAAATAATTGATGTTTTCAAAAACTGCCCCAAATCTCATTAGGATTTTGATTAGAATTGTATTAATCCTGAAGATTCATTTTGGAGGAGCTAGCATTTTCACAATATTGAATCTTCCCATGTCCAAGAATGTGATATGACTCCTCACTCATGTCTCTTACTCTGAATAAGGTTGTATATATTTTATAAAGTTTACACTAAGAGCTAGGCATGTATTGCTATTTCTTATTTATGTTTCTTCCCATACTATAAGGATTTTTAATTATTCTGTAACTGGACATGCTGGTGAATTTTCTTAATAGTTCTAATAGCTTTGAATTGAGCTTGCTGTTTCCTAAGTCAAAAGTAAATGGTGCTGAATAATGGTAATTTTATGTATTTCTTTCTGCTAATGAATGCCTCATTTCTATTTCATATCTTACTGTTTTAGATGGAAATTCCAGAATAAGGTTGATAATATCTTTGAATGAGGATATTTTTCTCTTCTTTATCAGAGGTCAGAAAGCTTTTTCTGTAAAAAGTCAGATTGTAAATATTTTTAGCTTTGAGAACCAGACCATCTGTCACAGCTACTCAATACTGCCATGGTAGCATAAAAGCAGCCACAACCAACAAATAAAAAAATGAACGTAGCTGGATTTGACTGATAAACCATGGTTTACTGAACCTTGTTCTACTTTAATGGCAAGGCTTTTAATGTTTTGCCATTACTATGATTTTAGTTACTAATTTATTATTTTAAGAAATTATTCCTCCAATTCTACATTGCAAAATTTTTCTCTTTTTTGATAATTCATTTTTGACATCAATCAAGATCATTGTTTTAAAAATCTGTTACATAGTAATTAAATTAATAGATGCTAAATTTCTCTAGAACGTTCTACAAATTTTCTAGTATTAAACCAGTCTTACATCCCTATATGAGTTTTACTTAGTTTTGTTTTTGTTTTTGTTTTGTTTGAGATGGAGTCTCACTCTGTAGCCCAGGCTGGAGTGCAGTGGCACAACCTTGGCTCACTGCAACCTCCGCCTCCCAGGTTCAAGCGATTCTCTTGCTTCAGCCTCCTGAGTAGCTGGGACAGCAGGCACCTGCCACGATGCTCAGCTAATTTTTTTGTATTTTTAGTAGGGATGGGGTTTCACCCTGTTGGCCAGGCTGGTCACGAACTCCTGACCTCAGGTGATCCACCCACCTTGGCCTCCCAGAGTGCTGGGATTACAGGTGTGAACCACCACACCCAGCCAGCCATTTTTATTTATTCCTGGATTTTATTAAACAAACCTTAATTGGATGCTCATGATGTACCAGGCACACTTGTAGAAGTAACGGACGCAGCAGTCAACAAGATAGAAAAAAGTTCCTGCTCTCATGGAGCTGACATTCTAGTGGGAGGACAAAGATAATAATAAATTCACTTAAATATGTCAGGTGAAGGATAAGAAAGCAAAGACAAAGAGTGTCAGGGTAGGGTGCCATTTTAGAAATGGGGTTCAGGAAGGCCTTTCTGATCAGGTGACATTTGAGCAGAAACTTGAAGGAAGTGAGGGCACAGTCTAATAAATTAAATAAGCAACTGGAAGTAGTACACTAAATTGGCAGGATAGAGAATAAGCAGGATGCTAGAGGGGCATATGGCAGGATCGCCTAATGTGGTCACAGACGTGGGGTGAGGAGGGCTTCTGGGAGGAAGCAACATTTATTCTGAGACCTTGAAGAAAAGTTACATCTGTGTGATGGTTAATTTTATGTGTCAACTTGACCAGGCCATGGGGTGCCCAGACATTTGGTCAAACATTATTCTGGGTGTATCTGTGAAGGTGTTTCTGGATGAGATGAACATTTGCATTCATAGGCTGAGTAAAGCAGGTTGCCCTTTCTCACATGGGTGTGACTCATCCAATCCATTGACGATCTGAATAGAACAAAAAGACTGAGTAAGAGGGAATTCTTCTTGCCTGACTGCTTGAGCTGGGGTATCAGTCTTTTCCTGTCTTTGAATTTGAACTGAAACTTTGGTTCTCCTGGTTCTCAGGCATTTGAACTGGTCCTACAACTACAACATCAGCTTTCCTGGGCCTCTACCTTGCCAACTACAGATTTTGGGACTTCTCAGCATCTATGATCGTATGACCTGATTTCTTATAAATCTCTTTATATGTATACACATGCACACACACACACAAACACACACACAATCCTATTGGTTCTATTGCTCTAAAGAACCCTGACTAATTCAATGAGCAGGAGAAAAAATAATATTCTATAATAGCATAATTTATACTCCCCAAATTAGAGGAAAAGAACAGTTTCAAGCAAATGAAGGTTCAATATAGAGGAAGAGAAGAAATGAGGTAAAGAGTAGGGCTGAACAGATGGGAAGAAATCGGGTTGTTCACCATCCTGAAAACCTTCCTGAGCATGCGCTATGTCCTGTGAGCAGTGGGAAGCCATTGTGTGTTTTAAGTAGCAAAGTTAAGTAACCAGTGGGGCCACCAGGTATCACAGCCCCAGTGGTCACCACCCCATTATATCCACCCATAGAATACATGGGCTAGTGCCCATGGAGTTCAGTCGTATAGAGACATTGAACTGTGCTTTATCATATACTGGGCCACAAGGAAAATTTAGATGGACTTTATAAATAAGAAATTGTTCACGGTACATTCTCTGGATTAAAGCAAAAAGAAATTATAATATAATAAAAGGGTAGTCAAAATATATATATAAAGCCACTGTAGAGTAGGAAAGATACTGTTCTACCCATCATGATCAAGGACCCTATAACAAAAGACAGATTAACAGAGAGAAGCATAAAAAAGATATTTAATATAGATTTAACATGACATAGAAGTCTTCACAAGAAAATGAAGATCCAAAGAAACAGGTACACTTGAGTAGCTTTATGCTGGTTTTGATGAAGACTTGAGAGTGGAGGGGAAACGTAATAAAGCAGAAAGGGTGTGATCTAATGGTAATAAACTGAGGGAACTTAGCAGGGACTGTTTGTTCAGATTCTTCTCTGTGACCCTGTGTCCTCGGGGATAAGGATGCTCATCCATTCAGAGGTATAGGGAGGGCACCTCTCACATGAGGGTTTTGTGACCTGGTTCAGGGGAAGGTCAGAAAATCCTTCCCAGGTTGTATGACCTGCTTCCAGGGAGAATGATGTGGGAAGGTCAGTGAGACCTTCCTGATTCTGCCGTTATTATAAATTCCTTCAGCTTGATATATTCAGTAGGCCAAAATGCCCTATTTTGGGGTAGTGTGTCCTGAACACATATAGGAAAATTTTTAAATGCTTCTGTAAAATAAGTCTTGGGCCAATAAGTACATGAAACCTGCAGCTATCAACTTTATGGACATTAAAAACAAATTAAAAACTTGTAGAGAAAATGATCACAGCAATTCAAAGACCAAAAAAATCATAGGCTTGAGGCTTAAATGAGAAAGACTGGCAATGAATAAAATATTAGGTTTCCAAAATTCAAGAAAAGTCAAGGAGAAAAATGACCCAAAGGATAAAGGGCCTCTGTGTTTGCTGTGCTCTCCACCCATTTTTATGCCTGTTGCCCTCACTTTCTTCAAGTCCCTGCCCAAATTCCACCTGATCAGAGAGGCTTTCCCTTTAGCCCCTTTCTAAGATAGCACCCTTTCCCTCTGCTATCCGTCACTCTCTACCTCTGCTTTATTATCCTTCCCCTGGCACATTCTGTGTGTCTTTGCTATCATCTGAGTCCTCCCCCTGGAATAAAGCTGTGAGAGCAGGGACCTCTGTCTATTTTGTCCCCTGCTGCATCCCCTACTTCTAGAACAGTGCCTGGTACTGGGGCTCCATGTGGCAGGTCTGTGACTGGCCTGTTCAAACTTCATCCCCTACCCAGGCCAGGCATTTGCCAGATGCTTAATAAATACTTTTTGAGTTAATGCTACAATGCATCACTGGACATCTTTTAAAAGTAATATTCTTTTGGAGGTATCAAATCTATCTAAAAATGTAAAGGGATCGTTCCAAGACAGCCGAATAGGAAGAGCTTCATTCTGCAGCTCCCAGCATGATCGATGGAGAAGACAGGTGATTTCTGCATTTCCAACTGAGGTGCCTGGTTCATCTCACTGGGACTGGTTGGACAGTGGGTGCAGCCCATGGAGGGTGAGCCAAAGCAGGGTGGGGTGTTGCCTTGCCCAGGAAGTGCAAGGGGTTGGGGGATTTCCCTTTCCTAGCCAAGGGAAGCCATGATAGACTGTACCTGGAAAATTGGGACACTCCCACCCTAATACTTCATTTTTCCAATGGTCATAGCAAATGGCTCACCTGGAGATTATATCCCATGCATGGCTCAGTGGGTCCCATGCCCACAGATCCTTGCTCACTGCTAGCACAGCAGTCTGAGATCAAACTGCAATGTGGCAGCCTGGGCTGGAGGAGGGGCGTCCACCATTGCTAAGGCTTGAGTATGTAAACAAAGCAGCCGGGAAGCTCGAACTGGATGGAGCCCACTGCAGCTCAATGAGGCCTGCCTGCCTACCGCTGTAGATTCCACCTCTGGGGGCAGGGCATAGCTGAACAAAAGGCAGCAGAAATTTCTGCAGACTTAAATGTCCCTGTCTGACAGCTCTGAAGAGAGAAGTGGTTCTCCCAGCATGGGGTTCGAGCTCTGAGAACAGACAGACTGCCTCCTCAAGTGGCAGTTAGGCTCCCCGTGTAGCCTAACTGGGAGACGCCTCCCAGTAGGGGCCGACTGACACCTCATACAGCCAGGTGCCCCTCTGAGATAAAGCTTCCAGAGGAAGGATCAGGCAGCAATATTTGCTGTTCTGCAGCCTCCGCTGGTGATACCCAGGCAAACAGGGTCTGGAGTGGACCTCCAGCAAACTCCAACAGACTTGCAGCTGAGGGTCCTGACTATTAGAAAGAAAACTAACAAACAGAAAGGAATAGCATCAACATTAACAAAAAGGACATCCACACCAAAACCCCATCTGTAGGTCACCATCATCAAAGACCAAAGGTAGATAAAATCACAAAGATGGGAAGAAACCTGAGCAGAAAAGCTGAAAATTCTAAAAACCAGAGCACCTCTTTTCCTACAAAGGATCACAGCTCCTCGCCAGCAATGGAACAAAGCTGGATGGAGAGTGACTTTCACAAGTTGACAGAAGTAGGCTTCAGAAGGTCAGTAATAACAATCTTCTCCGAGCTAAAGGAGGATGTTCGAACCCATCGCAAAGAAGCTAAAAACCTTGAAAAAAGATTAGATGAATGGCTAGCTAGAATAAACAGTGTAGAGAAGACCTTAAATGACCTGATGGAGCTGAAAACCATGGCGCAAGAACTACGTGACGCATGCACAAGCTTCAGTAGCCGATTCGATCAAGTGGAAGAAAGGGTATCAGTGATTGAAGATCCAATGAACGAAATAAAGCAAGAAGAGAAATTTAGAGAAAAAAGAGTAGAAAGAAATGAACAAAGCCTCCAAGAAATATGGGACTATGTGAAAAGACCAAATCTACGTTTGATTGGTGTACCTGAAAGTGACGGGGAAAATGGAACCAAGTTGGAAAACACTCTTCAGGATATTATCCAGGAGAACTTCCCCAACCTAGCAAGGCAGGCCGACATTCAAATTCAGGAAATACAGAGAACACCACAAAGATACTCCTTGAGAAGAGCAACCTCAAGACACATAATTGTCAGATTCACCAAGGTTGAAATGAAGGAAGAAATGTTAAGGGCAGCCAGAGAGAAAGGTCAGGTTACCCACAAAGGGAAGCCCATCAGACTAACAGTGGATCTCTTGGCAGAAACCCTACAAGCCAGAAGAGAGTGGGGGCCAATATTCAACATTCTTAAAGAAAAGAATTTTCAACCCAGAATTTCATATCCAGCTAAACTAAGCTTCATAAGTGAAGGAAAAATAAAATCCTTTACAGACAAGCAAATGCTGAGAGATTTTGTCACCACCAGGCCTGCCTTACAAGAGTTCCTGAAGGAAGCACTGAACATGGAAAGGAACAACTGGTACCAGCCACTGCAAAAACATGCCAAATTGTAAAGACAATCAATGCTAGGAAGAAACTGCATCAACTAATGAGCACAATAACCAGCTGACATCATAATGACAGAATCAAATTCACACATAACAATATCTACCTTAAATGTAAATTGGCTAAATGGGCTAAATCCCCCAATTAAAAGACACAGACTGGCAAATTGGATAAAGAGTCGAGACACATCAGTGTGCTGTATTCAGGAGACCCATCTCCCATGCAGAGACACACATAAGCTCAAAATAAAGGGATGGAGGAAGATCTACCAAGCAAATGGAAAACAAAAAAAAAGCAGGGGTTGCAATCCTAGTCTCTGATAAAACAGACTTTAAACAAACAAATATCAAAACAGACAAAGAAGGCCATTACTTAATGGTAAAGGGATCAATTCAACAAGAAGACCTAACTATCCTAAATATATATGCATCCAATACAAAAGCACCCAGATTCATAAGGCAAGTCCTGAGAGACCTACAAAGAGACTTAGACTCCCACACAATAATAATGGGATACTTTAACACCCCCCTGTCAATATTAGACAGATCAATGAGACAGATGGTTAATAAGGATATCCAGGACTTGAACTCAGCTCTGCACGAAGCGGACCTAATAGACATCTACAGAACTCTCCACCCCAAATCAACAAAATACACATTTTTCTCAGCACCACATCGCACTTATTCCAAAATTGACCACATATTTGGAAGTAAAGCACTCCTCAGCAAATGTAAAAGAACAGAAATCACAACAAACTGTCTCTCAGACCACAGTGCAATCAAATTAGAACTCAGGATTAAGAAACTCACTCAAAACCATACAACTACATGGAAACTGAACAACCTGCTCCTGAACGACTACTGGGTAAATAACGAAATGAAGGCAGAAATAAAGATGTTCTTTGAAACCAATAAGAACAAAGACACAACATATCAGAATTTCTGGGACACATTTAAGCAGTGTGTAGAGGGAAATTTATAGCACTAAATGCCCGCAAGAGAAAGCAGGAAAGATCTAACATCAGCACCCTAACATCACAATTAAAAGAACTAGAGAAGCAACAGTAAACAAATTCAAAAGCTAGCAGAAGGCAAGAAATAACTAAGATCAGAGCAGAACTGAAGGAGATAGAGACACAAACAACCCTTCAAAAAATCAATGCATCTAGGAGCTGGTTTTTTGAAAAGATCAACAAAATAGATAGAATCTAATAGAAACAATAAAAAATGATAAAAGGGGATATCACCACTGATCCCACAGAAATACAAACTACCATCAGAGAATACTATAAACACCTCTATACAAATAAATTAGAAAATCTAGAAGAAATGGATAAATTCCTGGACACATACACCCTCCCAAGACTAGATCAGGAAGAAGTTGAATCCCTGAATAGACCAGTAACAGACTCTGAAGTTGAGGCAATAATTAATAGCTTACCAACCAAAAAAGCCCAGGACAAGACCAATTCACAGTCAAATTCTACCAGAGGTACAAAGAGGAGCTGACACCATTCCTTCTGAAACTATTCCAATCAATAGAAAAAGAGGGAATCCTCCCTAACTCATTTTATGAGTTATGAGGCCAGCATCATCCTGATACCAAAGCCTGGCAGAGACACAACAAAAAAAGAGAATTTCAGACCAATATCCCTGATGAACATTGGTGCGAATATCCTCAATAAAATACTGGCAAACTGAATCCAGCAGCACCTCAAAATCTTATCCACCACGATCAAGTTGGCTACATCCCTGGGATGCAAGCCTGGTTCAACATTCGCAAAACAATAAATGTAATCCATCACGTAAACAAAATCAAAGACAAAAACCACATGATTATCTCAATAGATGCAAAAAAGGCCTTTGACAAAATTCAACAGCCCTTCATGCTAAAAACTCTCAATAAACTATTTTGATGGGATGTATCTCAAAATACTAAGAGCTATTTTTTGACAAACCCACAGCCAATATCATACTGAATGGGCAAAAACTCCTTTGAAAACTGGCACAAGACAGGGATGCCCTCTCTCACCACTCCTATTCAACATAGAGTTGGAAGTTCTGGATAAGGAAATCAGGCGGGAGAAAGAAATAAAGGGCATTCAATTAGGAAAAGAGGAAGTCAAATTGTCCCTGTTTGCAGATGACATAATTGCATATTTAGAAAACCCCATCATATCAGCCCAAAATCTCCTTAAGCTGATAAGCAACTTCAGCAGAGTCTCAGGATACAAAATCAATGTGCAAAAATCACAAGCATTCTTATACACCAATAACAAGGCAAACAGAGAGCCAAATCATGAGTGAACTCCCACTCACAATTGCTTCAAAGAGAATAAAATACCTAGGAATCCAACTTACAAGGGATGTGAAGGACCTCTTCAAGGAGAACTACAAACCACAGCTCAACAAAAAAAAAGAGGACACAAACAAATGGAAGAACATTCCATGCTCATGGGTAGAAAGAGTCTATATCATAAAAATGGCCATACTGCCCAAGGTAATTTATAGATTCAATGCCATCCCCATCAAGCTGCCAATGGCTTTCTTCATAGAATTAGAAAAAACTACTTTAAAGTTCATATGGAACCAAAAAAGAGCCCACATTGCCAAGACAATCCCAAGCTAAAAGAACAAAGCTGGAGGCATCATGCTACCTGACGTCAAACTATACTACAAGGCTACAGTAACCAAAACAGCATGGTACTGGTACCAAAACAGAGATATAGACCAATGGAACAGAACAGAGGCCTCAGAAATAACACCACACATCTACAACCATCTGATCTTTGACAAACCTGACAAAAGCAAGAAATGGGGAAAGGATTCCCTATTTAATAAATGGTGCTGGGAAAACTGGCTAGCTATATGTAGAAAGCTGAAACTGCATCCCTTCCTTACACCTTATACAAAAATTAATTCAAGATGGATTAAAGACTTAAATGTTAGACCTAAAACCATAAAAACCATAGAAGAAAACCTAGGCAATACCATTCAGGACATAGGCATGGGCATGGACTTCATGACTAAAACACCAAAAGCAATGGCAACAAAAGCCAAAACAGACAAATGTGATCTAATTAAACTAAAGAGCTTCTGCACAGCAAAAGAAACTACCATCAGAGTGAACAGGCTACCTACAGAATGGGATAAAATTTTTGCAATCTACCCATCTGACAAAGGGCTGATATCCAGAATCTACAAAGAACTTAAACAAATTTACAAGAAAAAATCAAACAACCCCATCAAAGAGTGGGCAAAGGATATGAACAGACACTTCTCAAAAGAAGACATTTATTGCAGCCAACAGACACGTGAAAAAATGCTCATCATCACTGGTCACCAGAGAAATGCAAATCAAAACCACAATAAGATACCATCTCACACCAGTTAGAAGGGCGATCATTAAAAAGTCAGGAAACAACAGGTGCTGGAGAGGATGTGGAGAAATAGGAACACTTTTACACTGTTGGTGGGACTGTAAACTAGTTCAACCATTGTGGAAGACAGTGTGGCGATTCCTCAAGGATCTAGAACTAGAAATACCATTTGACCCAGAGATCCCATTACTGGGTATACACCCAAAGGATTATAAATCATGCTACTATAAAGACACATGCACACGTATGTTTATTGCAGCAATATTCACAATAGCAAAGACTTGGAACCAATCCAAATGTCCATCAATGATAGACTGGATTAAAAAAATGTGGCACATATACATCATGGAATACTATGCAGCCATAAAAAAGGATGAGTTCATGTCCTTTGTAGGGACATGGATGAAGCTGGAAACCATCATTCTGAGCAAACCATCACAAGGACAGAAAACCAAACACCATATGTTCTCACTCATAGGTGGGAATTGAACAATGAGAACACTTGGACACAGGAAGGGGAACATCGCACACACCGGGGCCTGTTGTGGAGTGGGAGGAGTGGGGAGGGATAGCATTAGGAGAAATACCTAATATAAATGACAAGTTAATGGGTGCAGCACAGCAATATGGCACATGTATACATATGTAACAAACCTGCATGTTGTTCACATGTACCCTAGAACTTAAAGTATAAAAAAAAACAAAAATGGAAAGACCGTTCTTAGTCAAGGGCCATACAAAATCAGGCTACAGGCCAGATTTGGCCCATAGGGCTTAGTTTGCTGACCCCTGGTTTATACCACTTATATTTAATGTGATTGCTTTGTTAGGTTTAAAAATATATCATCTTGTTATTTTTTAAAAAATAAAAAAATAATAAATTATAAAAATATATAACTACTAATTCAAATGTAATAATTAACTATTCTATTCTTTTGCATATAGCAGCCTTTTTGGGTCTGATTGACTAAATTCTGAAAGTCACATGTTGTTAAGGTATAACATCAAGATTGTATCAACGGCTTCTCGTCTTTTAAATAGCTAAGCTTTATACTTCTCAATATTATATATTTTTGCTACATAAAGTTTTAGAACTCCTGTCCAGACTTAATTTTTCTTGTTTTGAATTTTTCATTAATACCAAATAAACTTTTGTTTCCGTTTGATGCTTTTAGTCTTAAATTTCATTTTGTGTGATATTTGTATTAAACTCTGGGTTTATTTTTGTCGCATTTTTCTGAGATATCATTTCCCATCTCATTGTTTTTAGTTGTTCTGTGCCATTTTGTTTTAGGTGTCTTTCCTGTGAATAGTATGTGGTTGAAATTTGCCTTGTTACCCAATCTGAGAATTCTGTCTTCTAATCAGAAGTTTAATCTATGTGTATTCTCAGTGTGACAACCAGTAAATCTGGGCACATGTTCGCCACAGTATTATGTGCTTTCTATTTTATGAGTGTCCGTCTTAGTCTTCTTAGGCTGCTATAACAGAAATATCATAGACTGGGTGCCTTCAACAACATTTATTATTCTCTCCATTCTGGAAGCTGGAAGTACAAGCCCAGGGAGCCAGCATGGTTGGGTTCTTGGGGAGGGTCCTCTTGCTGGCTTATGGACAGCAGCCTTCTTGCTGTTTCTCACATGGCAGAAAGAGGAAGTGCTGGTGTCTCTTCCTCTTCTCATAAGGACTCTTATGAGAAGGCCTCACCCTTGTGGTTTCATGTAAGCCTAATTATCTCTCAAAGGTCCCACCTCCAAATACCATCACAATGGGTGTTTAGGGCTTCAACATATGAATTTGAAGGGTTGCGCACAAGCATTTAACCCATAACAGCATCTTCATACTTTGGCCATCTTTCTAGATCTAGTTGTTTCTTCTACCTGGTCTTTCCACATTCCACCTACCTGCCTTACAGAGAAAGAGCCTTGCAGCTGAGAGAATGTCTCAGAAAGAAAAATAGGTCCACCCTAGCTGTTTCCTCCTGTTGACTTGTCCCTGCACCTCCCAGCACTGATGCTCCTGGGAGCTATGGATCCTGGCAGTTAAAGGGATCCATGGAGCCAACATCCAACTCTTCATGGCCTCCAGTCCCTGCCACATACCCTCACACCCTCACACCCACATAACCAGTTTAGGGGCTTATTCCAAGCTCCCATTTACACTGACTTCCCATAATACTCAACAGTGTGATGAGCCAAATAAGGTAGGCTCTGAAAAGTTGAATCTGTGTGGCCAGTCCTAATTCTGCCCTGGTAGCTTGAAATTGGCCAAGGCAGGTGCATTTACACCACACACTAAGTGCCCCAAATTCAGGCTTTAGTTTTCCAGAAAGCCAGTTTACCAGCTCACCACTGCCAATACCCACATTTTCTAATGGAGGAGAGGAGAGGAAAGGGGAGGGGAGGAATTTTCTAAATAAGAGAAATTATGACGTTATCTTTTGCCACTTCTTCTGTGCTGTCTCAAAACTTCTTCCAACTTTGTAACATGTTGATGGAACCTTTTCCTCATTTTCAGTGCAGATGCTGTGTTTTCCTAATCTTCATGACCCTTTGGTAATTTAACTTGGTGTCTGAATGCGGGGTAGGGACGTATCTTCGAAATCATGTTGTCATATATTTCAGAAGTCCTTGTGACATGTCTTCATTCCATTATCTATGCAAATCATGGGCAGAATTACACAGATCCCTGTTTGCTGCTTTAATTATCCCTTCTCAGCCAAATAGCACTTGCTCTGCCACTAATGATTCTAATCTGAACTGGGAATTGATGTTGACAAAACACAAGCTGTTTAGTTTTTGCAAAGGCTTATCAAATCTCCTACTGAAAACAGAGGTTTTACTGGATATCCAGAATCAAAGCCCCATTTATTGGAAAATATTCCAGCTGATAAGCAAGAGCGCCAATAAGAAATATCCTTGGGAAGGCAGGAGGGAATTCACAAGATCATAAAAATATAACCACAGTTACATCACTGAGATAAGAGCTAATCTAAGTTATAAGGTTGTCCCTTGTGAAAACATGACAAAATAATAATTAAGTGTACATGCTTTGCGAATGTTCTCCACTGTTCAAATAGCGCCTCTATTTAGGGCAGCTTGTAAAGGGAACTGGGTATGTTTAGAGCTTAGAAAAGAATACAGTTGGAATATGAAAAAAAGAGAGAGATTATGGCAATTTTGTAAATCAAGAAGAATTTGTAGTGGGAGATAGGGAGCCATTGAAGGTTTTTAAGCAGGAAAACAATGCAATAAAAGATGTAATTAAGGAAGATTAGTCTGGCAGTATTAGGGCAAGATCTATCTTAAGTTCCTTATTAAAAACAAAAATAGAATTAGTAATGAGTTAACACCTCCCCCCCCACCACCAAAAAACAAAAAAAAGAGAGAGAGGAAA
This sequence comes from Gorilla gorilla gorilla, assembly GCF_029281585.2. Taxonomy (NCBI): domain Eukaryota; kingdom Metazoa; phylum Chordata; class Mammalia; order Primates; family Hominidae; genus Gorilla; species Gorilla gorilla. The sequence continues at coordinate 29,148,773 of NC_073243.2, forward strand.
AGCATCAAATCTCTTCTACTTTTCGTAGGCAGTTAAGGTAGCACATAGACTGGGAAGTACTCAAAGAGTCTTGCAAAACTTTCTCAGCTCATTAAGTTAAATTACTTCTTTGCTCTCATTTGGTATTCATGAATGTTAAAACAAGTTCCGTAACAGTGCACTCAAAGTCTCCAGGCAGTCCAGGGACCTCTTGAAGACTTCTTTTCATGCTGTTCCATTGTTGCAGCCAATGAGCACTGTCAGCCAACAGCCCACATGCCATCTGATCCTCCCATTGTCCTGTTTTCAGAAACAGTTTAAATCTCATCCACTCTTATGAAAATGAAGGAATAGGGGCCCATGTCTTCTAATTCTCATTCAAGAGTCACTAGACTGCAGTAAAAATCCAACCAATGATACCACAATGACTCAGGGCTCTTGTAGGCTTAGCACATAAAGGAAATGGACGGTACCAATTGTGACAGAGTTCATCCAAGGAACAGATACGACCTAAAAGACACCAGCCAAACTGCTATTTCTCAAAAGGACAATGTTCCCGCCTTGAGTGCCTGTCCCACTTTGTCTGCATTGTCTGTCTCCTACCCAAAACCCAGCGAAAGTTTCCCCTTGTTGGTGAATTCTCAGATTCTCCAGTTCACAGCAATCCTTGACCTTCTGAACTATCATGGATTTTGACTAGACCACAAAATTGCATTGAGCTTATATATTTCCTAGATGGTTATTTCTTTTCATGTTGTAAATTCTGTTTCCAACTACAATAAAAACTCCTTAAAAAGAGAAACCATGTCTTACTTGTCATATGTCATCCATGTTCAGTGGCATAGGAAGAAGATGGAGATATTGAGGCTGAACTCTGTCTCCAAAATCCTGTGTTCCAAATTATGCTCACCATGGTGAAGATGTTTGCAAGTCTCCCGAGCCTCAAACCCTACCATTTATTTTTCAGTCTTAGTAGATGTCCTTGCTTTCTTTTGTTTTTCCTAAAAAGATAGAGTTCATACAAATTAAGTTCCCACAATTCCCTTCCACTCCACTTCATGATTTTTATTTTCCTCCCCTGCTTTTTTCAGAAGAAGGCTTATTTCTTCTTGGCAAAACTGGTTGCTTCCTTTTGGAATTTGATTCAACAGTTACTCTACTTTTTAGCCCAATATCTTCAATCCATCCTCCTTCTGCTATAAACATCACAAGTTTCCCTACTCTTTTCTTTGTTAGCATTTTTACTGTTTTCCTTAGAAAAGCTTTTCCCAAAGCCAATTTTTAAAAATAGTGTATACTCACTCACTACTTCCTCTCTTCTATTATCTATGAACTCCTTGACTTTTCTCAATTTGAGTTTTGATAAAAGAACTTCAAGAGGGTTCTGATGAAAGAACTCAAGAATGAGAAAAGTCAAGGAGTTCATAGATAATAGAATTAACTCCTGATTAATTGAAGCTGTTCCCTTGGAATGTCCAGTTCAAGCTCAGAACTGGAATCCTGTGTTTAACTCCCCTGAACATGGAAATTAATCACCCAGATCCGCCACCAAAGAGGACTTCCTGTGCATACATGGGGCATGTGGTCCACCAGCCTCTCCCAGCTGTCAGCTCCTTCAGAACCTGCTGCAGCTGGGCCTCCTGTCTAAGATCACAGCTTTCTCAGGCAGCCCACATCTAAGGTGGCCAGATGAAGCACAAAACACCCAGTTCAATTTGGCTTCCAGATAAACAATGGATAGTTTAATTTTTTATGATAAGTACACCACAGGCAATATTTGAGACATACTCCTATTTTTAAAATATTCATTGTTTATTTGAAAAGTTGAACTGGGCATTCTGTATTTTAATTTGCTAAATCTGGCAACTCTACCCATCCAATGACTCAGTGAGGTAAGAGCAGAAGGGCCAGGACCTTCGGACCCAAAGAGGGTCAGCTGTGTTGGGCAACACTGGCTCCAGACCTCCATGAAGGGTTGGCAAAGCTTTGTCCCACCAGCATTGCATTTGCCTTTTTCTTCTCCACAATCCTGCTTCCTTCTCTTCCTTAGGAGAGGGATAAGCCACTAAAGCATCTCTAAACCATACTCTGTCTTAGCATCTTTGCTCAGGGAACTCATCCTGAGACATCTCTCCATCACAAGCTCCCTTTTAAATGTCCACAGAAAGATAAAATGAGGTATAATATAATTTGAACTCCAGAAATCAAGGGAGGGGAACCAGCAGGAGGCAATAATCAGGCATTCCTCTAATCTATGCATGTGAAGGAAAAAGCATTCTGGGTAACAAATGAACAGTATTCCCAGAAGACCGAAATATGCTAAGTAGAAAACAACTGGAATAATTAGTAATCAAAGAAAAGCAAATAAATATCATTGAACGATCATTTTTTTACCCAAAAAGTTGGTAAAAATAAAGAAGGAATATATCCAGTATTGTTGAGTATATGATAAAGTAACCAATTGTATGTTTTGCTAGTAAAAGTATGAAGTGGTAGAAGCTTTCTAGAAGGCAAAGATTATATCATGTACATATCCTTGAATCTAGGGATTTTATGCCTAGATATTTAACCTAAGGAAATAATCAAACATATGTACAACCACATATGAACAAAACTTTAAAATCTCAAAAAATTAAAAACTGCCAATAAGGAATGGGTCAAATAAATTATAGCAGTTCTATTACAACCAGAATAACTTGAAGTCATTTTAAATTACCATTTGTGTATATTCATTGACATGGAAAAATTTTATGATATATTGTTATATGAAAAACTGATTTCATATTTATATATATGATGTCCCATTTTTGTTTACAAAAACACAGATTTATATTTTTGGAAAAATAATTATAAATTTTAAGTGCTTATATTTGAATGGTGGTATTATAAGTGATTTTTTTTGTAATTTGTAATTTTTTCTATGATAAATAATACTATTTGTATGATTTAACAAATACTTTGCTCTACACTATATGCACCAAAGCCTTCAGATTTTTTCGCCTTGACGTCACCTTTTTATTTTTTCTTTTTTACCTTTCTGTAACATTTTATATACTAAATACTTAACTCTCTAGAATCCTTTTCCACCTTCTTAAACTCTCTTCCTCAGTTCTTTTTCCTTTTCCCTTTACGTTGATATTCCCCAATATTGTGTCATCAGATCTTTTCTCTCTTTTTTCTATCTGCATGACTTACATTATTGTCTATATGCAGATAACTCAAACATCTGAGTCTCAGCAACACTGACGTCCCTCAAGAGCATGTGAAACCCTAGTTGCAAATGCCCACTGGACTTCCAGATTCAAACATTTATACTGCACCTGCTATGTTCGGGAAATAGAGCCTAGAGAAGAGGCTGCAAAGACAAGGAGAGCCCACAAATCTCCACCAAGAAACATTGGATCTGCCAATTTCAAAATATTTCACCTTTTCCCAAGTCAGCTCTTCTTCCTGATCTTTCTTTTTCTGTTACCAGCACAACTATCATTTTAGTTGACCGGCCATGCCTATAGCAGTAATTAATTAATTAGCTCACTTAGCAAGTGAGGGATCTGATAAAATAGTGGTACGCAGACTCAGCTATGTATGAGAATCACACAGGAAGCTTCAAAAAATACTGACGCTTATTTCCCACCCCAGAGATTCTGATTTAATTGGTCTGGTATCCCAACTGGGCAGTAAGAGTTTTATCCCCTCCCCAGGTGGTTTCTAATTTCAGCAAGAATTAAAAGTCACTGTGCTGCTAGACACAGAAAGAGCAGCATATAATGACTGATTGTGTGATGGGAGGAAAACAGTCAAAACTTTTTTAAAAAATACACTTACTTCTTAGTGATATCATCTGAGTTAAATATATATTCCCTGGATGGCAGAAGCTGAATCAGCTTTCCTAGTGCACTTGTCTCTTTATTCAACTCAACTCCAGCCTTTATAATATTTCCAGAATGCATGGAGAGAATGTAGACATACTGTCATTTAGGCATTCCCATGCTCTGACCCCCACAGTCTTTATTGTTATTGTTCCACACACACATCAGTTAAGCAGGACTACCCATTGCTCCCTAGACATTGTCTCTGATCTAACTCTGCCTTTGCCCTTACTATTCCTCCCACCTTAACCATCCTTCACTCCCACCTCAATCAATCACAACTCCACCAATCCATTAGCTCTAACGATTGATGGTGAACCAACCTTGATAGCATGCCCCTCTGTATGCCCAGGAGTAATTCCTCACTCTCCTTAACTCCAAAGCACCCCTTATTATACTTAACAAACTCTGTCTATGGAAAAGTTATGAGTACCCTCATCATACACTTCCAATCAGATTTTAAGCTACCTGAAGGCCAAAGGTAAGATCTCTTATTTCTACGTACAGGAATGAAGGAGGGAAAGCTGAGGGCTCCAGAGTCATCCTGCCTGAGTTTATACCCAAACTCTGCCAATTACACACAGAGTGTGTGACGTTTAGCCAAGCAACTTACCTTCTGAACCTGTTTCCTCCTCCTTTGAATGAAGATAACAATAGGACACACAAGACTGTTATGAAGGTAAAATAAATAAATAAATAAATATATTTATATATATTATATATTTATATAATTATTTATATATTTATATAATTTATATATATTATATATTTATATAATATATATATGTATATATAAAGCGCTTAGCACAATTGCTCCAAATGGCATTGATGATGATGGGAATCAGTGTTTGGGAGTCTAAACTATATCAAGAAAGATATTTGGTTGTGAAGGTGACAGCATCTCTGTGTAGTAAACAGAAGGCAAATAAAAGCTCTTGGATTTGGAAAATGTTTATTATATTTTCTAACATTACTCCCTAGGACAACTCTAGTTGTTATTGCAGTTTCAATTATTCCAGACAGTTAGTCCTGCTTCCTGATAGTATGTAAATTTCCCAGCTTGGTGCCATCTCTAAGATTCTAAATTTCATTTTGCACTAACAGCTTTTCCGAAAACTCTACCACTCAGAGACCCCTGTGTCCTAAATGCTGTTTCTTTGTGGAGTACAGTGTTTTTAATGGGGTGAAACAGTGATGGAGAGCATGTCAGATTTCCATGCAGGATACACTCATTTGTGAAACATGCAGTCCCGCTGTTAAGACTGCAGTGAACCAAGAGAGGAACAAGCTATTTCAACCTAGTGGGCTGATAGCATTACAGCCTCTGGATCTGAAATGAGATCTATTTTAAATTTAATTCATTTTCTGAGGGATACGTAACAAGAGCCTCTTCTGTATGCACCTGAACCAAAAGACCATAAGCCATACTGACAGCGAGGTGGGGGAATATGAGGACGCAGAGGCAGCTTCCTCAGGGACTCCCTGTTGCCAGGCTGCCATCTCTCCCAGCAAAAACAATCTTGCTGTTTTTTATGCCCACTTGAAGTACCAGAGACATAACAAAGAGTGCATCAGTGTGTCGAAGCTGCAAACAAACGGATCGTCTGCTCTTAGAGTGGCTCTGTAAATTCTTTTCTCTCCTTTATCATCAACTTTCCTCTCTGTGGTGGAACCTTCCTATCAGCACTGAAACATGTTCAAGTCCCTCTTATCTTTAAAAGTAAAAATAAAACATAAAAAATCTACCCTTGGTCCCACTCCCTCCTCCAGGGACTGCTCCACTTCCTCATCCCCTTCAAAAGGCTTGAACCTACTCTCTACATTCACTGTGTGCCTTCCTCATGCCTCATGCATATTTCAAACCACCTCAACATAGATGGCTTCCAAATCTTCATCCTCCGACCTCATGAGAACCATGCTGAGGTCACTAATGACTTCCAGGTAGGTAAATCCATTCCTCAGCTTATGTGGCACAATTAACCAGGAGCTTCTTCTTTCCAGGAGCGCTTGATCACATCCAATTACCAACGACCCCTCACTTGATGTCCTCAGCCCACCCAGACCTCCCCTCTGAGTAGCCCATATCCAAATGCTGACTCCACCTTTTCTACCTGCATTCTCAAAATCTCTGCAAAACATCTTCCAAACTAGCTGTCACCTCCACTGCTTAAGTGATCACACCGGATACCCAAGAGACATCCTTGACCCTTCCCTTGCTGTGGTCCATGCTAACCATTGCAGGGCCCAGAGTAAGAATATGTATGGCGCTCATATGCATACATGTAGCTTTTATGTTCGTGTAAAGAATCAGTGTCATACTTCATTCATGTTGGGCCTAAACCAGAGTAGCATGACTTGTAAAGTGTAGCAAAATATCCCTCAGCTGCCATGCAAAATCACTCCAGAGACCACACTAACTTAGGAGTATCCCAGCGCTAAGCAAAACAATGAAGGTGGATACTGAACACATTGAGAAATTGCACTTCGTTTCACTCACGTAATAGACTAGATAAAGATTTTGACAAGTCCATTAATTCATCTTTTCTTTTATGGAGGCATTTGCTCTGCTCAGATCCTTCCTGCACTGGAGAGCAGTGTTAGCAACAGCACAAGCCAAAGTCTCCACAACATTCAGATACTTTCGTATAGAGGAGCCAGGTTGAAGAGATGGAGAGAAGCATCTCCCTGGAACCTGGGCAGTCTTAGTCTTGAAAGTGGATGTCTAAGGTTATGGGTAAGAAACTTGCCTGGGCTGAGAGAGACCCATTTGTTTATTTTTCTTTTTTCTTTTTTTTTTTTTTTGAGACGGAGTCTCGCTCTGTCGCCCAGGCTGGAGTGCAGTGGCTCGATCTCGGCTCACTGCAAGCTCTGCCTCCCAGGTTCACGCCATTCTCCTGCCTCAGCCTCCCCTAGTAGCTGGGACTACAGGCGCCCGCCACTAATTTTTTGTATTTTTAGTAGAGACGGGGTTTCACCATATTAGCCAGGATGGTCTCAATCTCCTGACCTCGTGATCCACCCGCCTCGTCCTTCCAACGCATTTGTTTATTAATACCTTTATTTTTGTGAGTGTTTGTGAAGTGAGTAGTCCTCTACAACAGGAATCGGCAAAATTTTTTGTACATATTTTAGGCTTTCCAGTGTAGCAAAGAAGTAGCCACAGAATGAATGACTGCAGCTGTGTTTCAATAAAACTTTATTTAAAGAAAGTTTTATGTAAAAATCAGGACAGGGGCCAACTTTGGCCCATGGGCTGGAGTTTGCCAATCCCTGGTATAACATATAAGGCCCAGAGTCGGATCTCTTTTGCCCCAAACTAAGGGTAGTATTGCCTTCATTCTCTGCTTCTAATAAATTATCCTGTTCTACTTTACACCTTAAATATGTTTCAAATCCATGCACTTCTGAACATGTCACCATCACCACCGTGATCAACACTGCTTTTATTTCCCACGTGGGCTGCATTTTGGAATAGCCTCTCAATAGGCTTCTCATTTCATTTTCACTCACCCACTCTCCTACGTCACCTCTGCAGCTAAGGTGATTTTTCTAAAATGCAAATATGACCACGTTGCTTCTCAACTAAACACTTTTTCGTACTGTCTCTGAAAATCAAAGCCACAGTTTCAACAAAATCTATCAGCCCCTCAGCAGCCTCAACAAAGGCCTCCCTTCTTCTGGCCCCCTACCCTCAAGCCGCAGCGACTTGGTTCACATCTTCAGATGCTCAAGCTACCTTCCTTGCCGCATGCCGCCTCCTCACCTTGAAAAACCGTTGCTCCTCTTTATCTGGGAAATTCTTACCCTTTGCCTGGGGCTCCTTTAAGAAGGGAATTTCTTGGCCTCCCACATCAAGCCTGGCATCATCATTTTTTTTCAGCTACTTACCCCAGTTTAAAAAAAAAAAAAAAAGAATTGCTTAAGTCATCAATCGCTGAATAAAGTACAGGCTCAATGAGGACAGAGCAATACCCTGTTTAGTCCATTGCCAGGTGCACCCAAATCAAGAACATCTTATTATATGAGGAGGAGTTAAAGAAATTAGAAATGGAGATGGGGGTAGTAGAAGGAGAAGGAGCAGGCACCGAACAGGGAGGAGAGAAGACAGGGCGAGTCATGCCTTCAAACACATCAAAGTGTTCCAGGTAGAAGTGGCCACAGGCATAGTCTACATGGCTTCAGACAGAGATCAGCATAGTACCCACAGCTGGAAGTTAATGTGAAGGTTTAGGCCTGGAACTTTTAAGAAATATCTAGGCTGGGCGTGGTGGCTCACGCCTGTAATCCCAGCACTTTGCGAGGCCAAGGCAGGTGAATCACAAAGTCAGGAGATCAATACTATCCTGGCTAACACGGTGAAACCCCGTCTCTATTAAAAATGCAACAAAATTAGCCTGGCATGGTGGCACGCATGTGTAGTCCCAGCTACTCGGAAGGCTGACACAGGAGCATCGCTTGAACCCGGGAGGTGGAGGTTGCTGTGTGCTGAGATCACGCCACTGCACTCCAGCCCGGGTGACTGAGCAAGACTCCGTCTCAAAAATAAATAAATATCTAATGATTAAAACTGTCCAGCAGCGGAACAAGCTGGCCTTATTGTGATAGCCTCCCTAGGACTGTGCTGTGAGAGGAAAATTGTCCCTGTAGGACCAGAAAAAGACTTCTCCCTCCTCTGTCTCTGACGGCTTTTGCAGGAGCAGGCTGGCCGTTCTGCTCAATTCTTTTGTTTGTTGCTGTAACTGTTATTGTTATGGAATGTCCACCTAAAAACTAAAATAGGACACAGACAACTCCAGTCCTTGCAGTCGATTCTTCACCCTGTAAAATTACATACTTTGTTGTGAGTCAGATTGCATCTCTCAAAAAAAAAAAGATATGTTGATGTCCCAACCCCCAGTATCTCAGAATGTCATGTTACAGGGGGACAGGGCCTTTATAGAAGTTATCAAATTAAAATAAGTTAATTGGGCCTGCAATCCCAGCACTTTGGGAGGCTGAGGCAGGCGGATCACCTGAGGTCAGGAGTTCGAGACAAGCCCGGCCAACATAGTGAAAACCCGTTTCTACTAAAAATACAAAAATTAGCCGGGCATGGTGGCAGGCGCCTGTAATCCCAGCTACCAGGAGGCTGAGGCAAGAGAATCACTTGGACCTGGGACACAGAGGTTGCAGTGAGCCGAGATCATGCCATTGCACTCCAGCCTGGGTGACAGAGTGAGACTCTGCCAAAAAATAAAAATAACAAAACTAAAATGAGGTCATTGGGATGGGGTGAGTCCTAATCCAATATGATTGGTGTTCTTATAAAACGGGGAAATCTGGATGCAGACGCACAGGGAGACACACGCAGAGGGAAGATGAGGGGAAGATGCAGACAGAACACCATCTAAAGCCAAGGCACCCCTCAGGCTACCAGAAGCCAGAAGAGAGACCAGGGACAGATTCTTCCTCACAGCCCTCCAGAGGCACCGAGTATGCTGTTACAGACCAAATTGTGTGCCCTCAAAATTTCTGTGTTGAAGCTCCAGTCCCCAGTATCTCAAAATATGACTGTATTTGTAGATAGAGCCTTAGAAAAAGGTAATTAAGTAAAAGTAAAATCACTATGGCGAGCCAGTCTGACTGGTGTCCTTATCGGAAGAAGAGATGAGGACACCTGAGTGACACCAGGGATGCCCATACAGAGAGAAGGCCGTGTGAGGACAGTGAGAAGACAGCCATCTGCAAGCCACGGAGACAGGCCTCAGGAGAAACCAACCATGCTGACACCTTGATCTTGAACTTTTAGCCTCCAAAACTGTGAGATAATGCATTTCTGTTGCCTATGCCCCCCAGCCTGTGGTATTTTATTATGGCAGGCCCGGGAAACTCATACATTTTCCCACAGCACTACTTTGGTACATGTTGCTTTAAAATTGTATTAAACATGCATTTTCCCATGAACAATATATAATATTGCTTTGGACGTTTCTTGACTTTGTATGGATGGCATTGCATCATATGTATCCTTCTCAGCTTGCTCTTTTGCTTAACGTTATTTTTATGAGATTCATCCATGTGCATTCATGCTGCTGTCACTGGTGCTTTTTCATTGCTATATAGTATTCCATTTTACGAGTGTGCTACAGTGTATTTACCCATGCCATGATGATGGGCTTTTAGACTGTTTAGAGTTATTCACTATCACAGACAATGCTCCAATAAGTATTTTCTCAGTCCCAGTATGTAAGTGGGAAATGGAAGTAAAGGTGAGACTCAGTTCTCCTTCCAGCATGATCGCCATATAAGCTCTTAAAAAAAAAAATTCAGCCAATCAAACAACACTGACAGATAACCCTGTTCCAGGCAGCCACTGACATGGAAATTAATGCAGGACAGAAGATGCAGTTTCTACTAGGGAGAGCAATCTTTACCTACAACAAATATTTGCTGAAAGATCATTCTGGGGAAATGACTTAAACAAGGCATCGAGAATATAAAGATGAATAGGACGAAGCTCTTGCTTTCATGGGGTTCACAATCTCATTGGATGGTTCCACAGACAACAAAAAGGGTGAACACTAGGGAGCAGCTTACACTAGGAACCAGATGAGTAGTGTGGGGGAGCAGTGCTCTGGGAACTTGGGAAAACTCGCTTTGGGCTGAGGACAAGGTCTTCATACCGGACTTGAAGATGACTAGACTCAGAGAAACACAGAGAAAAAGGGAACTACCCCATGTGGGAGTTGCTCTCAGTAGCAGAGATTGGAAAAGCATGTGGTCAGCTTAGCAGACAGTAGTTGACAAAGGTGTTTGTCAAGGAGTTGTAGGAGAGAGATTTAGAGGTTGAATGGGGCAAGATATGGATGCCTGGGGAGATTGTGCTTAATCCTCTAAGTAAAAGGGAACTTAGAGGATTACCTATGAAATGTTGAATGCCCACTCCTAAGATTGTGTGAAGAGAGGGCAACCACTGTGTTCAGGACATGATACGGAGCCCATTTCTACAACAGGATGAAGTTGAGCTACCTCACCTCTAAGACCCTATCCTCTGCATCTAGCTCCCATTTGTAGAATGAATGTATTATGAGGAATGAACAAAAGGCAACCCAGTAGATGGTGTTTAAATACGAAGGCTCCAGACTTGGGCTCAACCCTCATCCTCACCATGAGTGTCCTTTCTGAGCCTCTGTTCCCCCTTCTGTAAAACAGCGAGGATAAATGTATAGACACCTGGGACCACACAGGCAGAGTCCCTGGTGCAGTGCTAGCCTGATGAACGTTCAGCAACACGATGGCCCTTGTGAGGTTGAAGCACCACTTTAGTAAGGCAGATCAGATAGGACCTTTGATAATAACACGTACCACAACCCATTTTATGATGCTTTTATTTCAAAGTGTTTCCATCTCAACCATCTTATTTATTTCAGCACATAATACCTTGCATTAGGAATGCCTTGAGAACTTTTAGCATCATCAAAATAGATACACGGTATGGGATAGAATAGGGCATGATCCAAATTCTTCATGAATTTAGGAATCCATTTTGGATTCCCTTGTTTTCGGAGGTTCTTCAGAGGCAGCAAGGTAGCTCATTAGCCAAACTGTCAAGTGCACTTAATTTTTTTTTTTTTTTTTTGAGATACAGTCTCACTCTGTCACCCAGGCTGGAGTGCTGTGGCACAATCTCAGCTCACTGCAACCTCCACCTCCCTGATTCAAGCAATTCTCCTGCCTCAGCTTCCTGAGTAGCTGGGATTACAGGTGCACACCACCACGCCTGGCTAATTTTTGTATTATTAGTAGAGACAGGGTTTCACCATGTTGGTCAGGCTGGTCTCAAACTCCCGGCCTCGTGATCCACCTGCCTCATGATCCACCCGCCTCAGCCTCCCAAAGTGCTGGGATTACAGGCATGAGCTACCAGGCCTGGCCGCACTTAATTTGTCATCCTGAAACAGGAGAAAAATATCCAGGAGGTCTTACTTCCTAGTCCCAGCTCTGCTCATCACTGGACAAATTGCTTTTCCACATCTGGAAGGAATGGGAGAAAAACTATCCCTCAAAACTCACTAGAATCTGTTCTAAAAAGGAAGACTGTCTTACTCATCTTTGTATGTTCAGAGGCTAGTTTGGGGCCTACCCAGGCATTTGTCTGGGACATGGTATGGCCCAGACTCAAGAGCACAGGCTTTGGAATCAGGTAGCCTTGAGCTCACACCAGGGAGTAGTAGGCCACTGCCAGCAATGAGCCTGTGAGCAAATGACCTAACCACTGGGCCCCTCACTCTTCTCATCTGTAAACTGGGCCAATAAATTTGCAAGGCCAGTGAGGATTGGTGCTCAGGGGTGCAACAAACCCAGCACAGAGAAGCCACACTGCTGATTTTCAAGCCTATGGCTTAGAGAAGATTTTCCCCAAATAGATTTTTCTGAGCACCACCTCAGATTCGCCTCTGATGTTTTAAGCATAAAATGCAGATTCAGAGCTCTGTGCAAACCTACTGAATCAAAGCAGAGATTAGCTTTCCCATTCTGTATTTTTAGGAAGCTCTCCAGGAAATTTGGGTGTGCACTCAAGTTTAAGCGTAAGGCCTGATTTAGGTTCTGTTGGATGGATAAACTGCTCCTCCCAGTAAATTATTACACCTGGCTTTTACTCTCAGGCATCAGGAAATTGGGATGAGAAGCTCCTGCTTAGAGGAGATGGCAACAGCCCTGTCAGGGGCTTCAAACACAGTTAACACTGTAGGAAAGACAGACTTGGGAAGCTTCCACGGAGACCTCACAGATCCCCTGACACCAGGCAGGCAGCATGAAGCACAGAGATGCCTTTGCCTCCCAGCACACCACAGATTGGCAGTGAGCTTCACTTGAACAAGGCCATGCACCTTGGTAATGTTCTTCTCATTTCCACAGACCTTAGCCAGCCAAAGTTCCTGTGCTAAGCACAGAGACTCCTCTCCTCCCTTGATCTTAACGGGGCCAAGTTCTTCAGGCAGAGCCAATGATGCAAAAAAGCCAAACACAGAAACATTTAAAGGCATAAAGCAAACACCATTTTTAGCAGAGGTTTCCTAAAATGACAAGATTGTTTGCAACATTTTTTAATGACAGCGATGACGATGACAAATAATCCACCGTCAGTAGGAAGCTGAGCTTTTATGCTTCCATTTTGAATAACGTCCACTTTAAAAGGTTAGATTGCTCTGCAGTGAGGTTAAAACCATTGTTATTCCTCCTCCATCTTGGAATAGATAAAAGAGTATTTCTGAAGACTCCAAGAAGGTTGTTAGAGCAAGAAATAAATGTTGTGTGGATTTTCCAATGCTGTTGAGCAAAGGTGAACTACTCTAGAAGCAAGTGGAAGGTCAGGACGTAAATCTCTCTAGCTGCAGACGTATCTAAATGTTAGTATCTATGGAAGGTCAATTGATTGGCTGCGAGTTCAAAATAAATGGGTCATATTCTCAGTGGCTCCTAAATCTGGTCTTGCAAGACCTTAAAGTTTTTCCATTTATTTGAAAGAGTGGGAGACAGTGGTGTTTGGTGGTTGAAGAGGGTGGGGGATGTTTGCTGATAGTACTGACAAGCAAGGTGAGCACAGTCTTTTAAAGTGGCACATTTTCAATAGCTTTCAGTTGAAATGTTGGTGTGAAAGTTATTAAGAGAATGGTGATAAACCATTAGGGGAAGCAGTGTGAAAGGGAGGTCAGGGTATTCAACACGAGCTTGAATCATAGGGGTCAAATAAGGAGACACACAGAGAAACAGGCACAGCTGAGGCTTTGTAAAGGTGCTCTCACTCTGGCCAATGCCCAGCACAAGCCTCAGGGTCCACTCCACCTCAGAAGCTGAGGGTGACACCTCCTTACAAAGGCTTGGTACTCTTGATGCTAAAGCCACCTTCGACTTTTAACTGGGGGTGCAAATAAGGGTCAATAGCGAGAAGAAGACGTCAAAGACACTCAAAATAATTAAGCTTCCTGCCACTAAAAAGTTAAGCCAATGGAAACATATTTGAGATGGCTATAACAGGAAGAGAATCCTATCCTGGCTAGGAAATTCAAAGGTGTTTGCCCCTAGGAAGATTTCATCTGTACCCTTCATATTTAGAACACCATCTACATTGCTGAGTGTCCAAAAGCCGTTCTTTCTTGCATTCTGAACTCTGTATTCTGGTCTCAATCCTTTCCCATGAAATATAGAGAAAATTCCTGAATGGACCATCCAGAGAAGCATGGAATCCCAATGCCAATTCTAGTGGGGTTAGCTTAGGAAGGGGCACATGAACCAGCCCCGACTAACAAGCTTATCTTGTTAAGAGAAGAGAACAAGTCTTTTGGGATCTTCTGGGAGCTATTTCCTCCATTGGAAATAGAGAGATACAGGTGAGAACTCTCTCTCCTAGAGATCGTCTTGTCTGGATGCCATACTTGGAACTGCTGAAGCCATTCTGAGACCACGAGAGGAGCCATTACTCCAAAATGGAAAATGGGAGAGGTGAAAAACCTGCCCAGCTGCCCAATCAACCAACCTTAGAGCTGCCCTATTTCAGGTTTTCTTGTTAAGTGACATAATAAATTTTCCCCATTGCTTGTAACAAATTGAATTTGGAGGTTTTGTTCCCTGCAGCTTAAAGTACCCTCACTGATGCAAAAACATGAACATTCTCAGGTTGATGGTCAGACTTCATTCTGCCTTTGTCTCTTTAAATACATAGTTCCATCATTAGGAGAACACATGTACCACACCCAAGATCAAATGGAGACTGCATAGAAAGAACAGGCTGGCAAACCCATTGGAAAGTACAGCTTTCTCCTTGCCCAATCTTACCAAATTGAATGAAATTAAGAATAGCTGGCCGGGCGTGGTGACTCACACCTGTAATCCCAGCACTTTGGGAGGCCAAGGTGGGCGGATCACGAGGTCAAGAGATCAAGACCATCCTGGCCAACATGGTAAAACCCTGTCTGTACTAAAAATACAAAAATTAGCTGGGCGTGATGGCAGGTGCCTGTAGTCGCAGCTACTCAGGAGGCTGAGGCAGGAGAATTGCTTGAACCAGGGAGGCAGAGGTTGCAGTGCGCCGAGATCATGCCACTGCACTCCAGCCTAGCAACAGAGCGAGACTACGTCTCAAAAAAAAAAATAAGAATAGCTAACATGTATCTCTATGTACATTCCAGGCACAGTGATGGGCATTTTACAGCAATTATCTCTTTTCATCCTAACTTTTTAGATATCTACTGATATTGTTGTTTTGATGACAATAAATTACCTGGGAAATATTGATAATTATTCTTGTTAATCATAGAGGATTATTTAATCCTTTCATTTAAATGCCTTATGCAAAGTATGTACACATTCATTCTGACATTTGATTTTCCTAGCTTTTTGGTACATGAAAATTAAAGCTGAGAGCACACAACTGGTAAACGGTGAATCGGAAATTGAATCTTGACCTCACCCAGTACTCTTCTCACTTTACCTTATGTCTCCCATACACTGTCATTAACAGGGTCCAATTATTTAAAAGCTGGAACAAAAATTATACTCTTGTTGTGGCCTAAAGCCTTGCTACTCAAATATCACCTGAAAGCTTGTGATAAATGTAAAATCTCAAGCCTCACCCCAGACCTGCTGAATAAGAAACTGCTTTTGAGTAAAATTCCCAGTAATTCAAATGTACATGACAGCGTGAGGAGTACTGGGCTAGAGGGTGCAGCCCTCGGAAGAAAGGAAGGCAGCAGTAATTACGGAATGTTAGTCTAAGAGAACTCAAGAAAGACCATGGAGGTGACAGCAAGTGTCTGTGGGAGGCCGGCATGGGCTGTCTGTGCAGTGTTTATATGAGTTTGGTAGTCAGTCTCCTGGCAAAAGTTAATCTAGTTGCTTTGTGTTCCAAATAACAGAAGAGTCATCTTGGCTTAAACATTAGTTCTTACACTGAATAGCTGAGAAACACACTTCTGAATACAAACACAAGATAAATCAAGAGTAAATTGAATTCAGCACCTGGATCCAACCAGTCTAACAGTGAGCCAAGATCGCACCACCACACTCCAGCCTGGGTGACAGAGCAAGACTGAAAAAAAAGAAAAAGAAAGAAAGAAAATTAACAAAAATACTAGGACCTGAACTCAGCTCTGGATCAAATGGACCTGAGCGATATCTACAGAACTCTCCACCCAAAAGCAAGGTAATAGACATTCTTGTCATCATCACGCGGCACTTACTCTAAAATCTATCATATAATCAGAAGTAAAACACTCTTCACCAAATGCAACAGAACTCAGATCATAACAAACAATCTCTTGAACCACAGTGCAATCAAATTAGAACTCAAGACTAAGAAATTCACTCAAAACCATACAATTACATGAAAATTGTTCCTGAATTACATGAAAACAGGTTCAGAAACCTGTTCCTGAATGACTTTTGACTGAATAATGAAATTAAGACAGGAATCAGAAAGTTCTTTGAAACTAATGTGAACAAATATACAATGTACCAGAATCTCTGGGACACTGCTAAGGCAATATTAACAGGGAAATTTTGGGGTTTTTGTTTTGTTTTGTTTTGTTTTTTGTTTTTTGTTTTTTGTTTTTTTTGAGATGGAGTATCACTCTGTCACCAGGCTGGAGTGCAGTGACATGATCTCGACTCACTGCCACCTCCGCCTCCTGGGTTCAAGTGATTCTCCTGCCTCAGCCTCCCAAGTAGCTGGGACTACAGGTGCCCGCCACCATGCCCAGCTAATTTTTTTATTTTTAGTAGAGATGGGGTTTCACCATGTTGGCCGGGGTGGTCTCGATCTCTTGACCTCATGATCTGCCTGCCTCGGCCTCCCAAAGTGCTGGGATTACAGGTGTGAGCCACTATATCCAGCCTAAGAGGGACATTTATAGCACTAAATGTCCACATCAAAAAGTTAGAAAGGTCTCAAGTTAACAACCTAACATGACAACTATTAAATAAAAGAACCAGAGAACCAAGAACAAACAAATCCCAAAGCTAGCAGAAGACAAGAAATAACCAAAATCAGAGCTGAACTGAAAGAGATAGAGACACGAAAATCTATTCAAAAGATCAACAAATGCAGGAGCTTGTATTTTGAAAAAAAAAAAAAAAAATAGATGGTTAGCTAGACTAATGAAGAAGAAAAGAGAGAAGATTCAAATAAACACAATCAGAAATAAGGGGGATATTACTACTAACTCTACGGAAATACAAACAAACCTCATAGAATATTATAAACACCTCTATGCACATAAACTAGAAAATCTGGAAGAAACTGATAAATTCCTGGACACATACACCCACCCAAGACTGAACTAGGAAAAAACTGAATCCCTGAATAGACCAATAATGAATTCTGAAATTGAGATAGTAATAAATAGCCTACCAACCAAAAAAAGCCCAGGACCAGACAAATTCACAGCTGAATTCTACCAGATGTATAAAGAAGAGGTCGTATCACTCCTACTGAAACTATATCCAAAAATTGAAAAGGAGAGACTCCTCCGTAACTCATTCTATGAGGCCAGCATCATCCTGATACCAAAACCTGGCAGAGATACAACAGAAAAAGGAAACTTCAGGCCAGTACCCTTTATAAATATCAATGCAAAAATCCTCAACAAAATACTGGAAACCAAATCCAGCAACACATAAAAGCTTATTTATCATGATCAAGTAGGCTTCATCCTGGGATGCAAGGTTGGTTCAACACATGCAAATCAACAAATGTGATTCATCACACAAACAAAACTAAAGACAAAAACACATGATTATCTCAAAAGATGCAAAACAGGCTTTCTACAAAATTCAACAACCTTCATGTTAAAAACTCTCAATAAACTAGATATTGAAGGAACATACCTCAAAATAACAAGAACCACAAACAACATCATACTGAATGGGTAAAAGCTGGATGCATTCCCCCCTTGAAAACCAGCATGAGACAAGGATGCCCTCTCTCACCACTCCTATTCAACATAGGATTGGAAGTTCTGGCCAGGGCAATCAGGCAAGAGAAGGAAATAAAGGGCATTCAAACAGGAAGAGAGGAAGTCAAACTATACCTGTTTGGAGATAACATGATCCTACATCTAGAAAACCCCATCACCTCAGACCAAAAGCTTCTTAAGCTGATAAGCAACTTCAGCAAAGTCTCAGGATACAAAATCAATGTACAAAAATCACTAGCATTCCTATATACCAACAACAGTCAAGCCAAGAGCCAAATCTTGAATGAATCCTCATTCACAAGGACCACAAAAAGAATAAAATACCCAGGAATACAGCAAACTAGGGAGGTGAAAGATTTCTACAAGAAGAACTACACAACACTACTCAAAGAAATCAGAGATGACACAAACAAAAGGAAAAACATTCCATGCTCACGGAGAGGAAGAATCGATATCATTAAAATTGCCATACTTGCTCAAAGCAATGTATGGATTCAATGCTATTCTTATTAAACTATAATTAACATTCTTCACAGAACTAGAAAAAAACTATTTTAAAATTCATATGGAACCAAAAAAGAGCCTGAATAGCTAAGGCAATCCTAAGCAAAAAGAACAAAGCTGGAAGCATCACACTACCCAACTTCAAACTATACTACAGGGCTACAGTAACCAAAACAGCATGGTACTGGTACAAGAACAGACACATAGACCAATGGAACAGAATAGAGAACCTGACCCTAATGACATTTTAGAAAGAGCAAGAAATACAGTAGATAGTGTTAAATATTAAATTAATGACACAGAGAAGGGCTTCAGGTATTCTCAATGAATGAGAAAGACAAATTAAAGCAATCGCAGAGTGGATGATTCATGTAGAAGACCAAGAAGATCCAACCGAAAGCTAACTGGGGTTCCTGTCATTAAGAATCAAAAACTGGGAAAAAATATTTAGAGATACAACATTGAAAAATTTCCATGAAATGGAAAAAACAGAATCTACAGATTAAATTCATACAACATATATGGGAAATAATAAGTGACAGAAAATTATTGGCATCAACACATAACCTCATTAAATGATTTAACTTCAAGGATGAAGACAGAATTTTTAGCCCTCCTGACAAAAAAAAAAAAAAATTATAGTTCAGTGCAGGAGAAAAAGTCAGGCTGGCTTAAGATTTCACCACAAAAAATTCAACGTGAGTTATTGACTGTGGAGTGATACTTTAAAAGTTACGAGGGAAATAAAGTATAAAACAAGAATATATCTAGCCAAGTTCATTTTCAAGTATAAGAACAAGTAAAAAACTCAATAATATGCCACTCTTAAGCCACTGTGGGAGAAGAAAATAAACTATTCCTATTTCTCTCTCTTTATGGTTTCTAAATCTTTTTGCCTAAAATTCAAAAAAAAATTGAGATCTGATGTTTTGTGGAGTGAAAATTTCTTCAGATTTACTTCATCTTTTCTTTGTTCATTTAAATGAAAGTTGAAACCTTTTATTAAAGTATAAAAACATTAGGAGAATTTCATGCCACCTAAGAGTTGGCAGGATTACTACTTGGACAGGTCGTTTGAGTTAGCAAATGCAAAGCAAATTCATCACATGTCACACAAACACACACACACACACACAGACATTGTGGTTGTACAAGACCCAGGTGCTTACAAACTCACTAGACTGCATGTTTCCATCTCTAATCAGATGTTCTGTTTGGTAAAATAAAGCATATCTTTTAGCAGGCCTATATCTTGCTATGAATTTCCTGACCTCATGGCTTGCAACCAGGATGGCACATTAGAATCACCTATAGAGATTTCTTTCTTTTTTTTTTTTTTGATACAGAGTCTCGCTCTGTCACCAGGCTGGAGTGCAGTGGTGCGATCTCAGCTCACTGCAACCTCTGCCTCCTGGGTTCAAGCGATTCTCCTGCCTCAGCCCGCCGAATAATGGAATACGGGCACGCACCACCACACTCAGCTAATTTTTTGTATGTTTAGTAGAGATGGGGTTTCACCATGTTGGCCAGGATGGTCTCAATCCCTTGACCTCATGATCCGCCTGCCTTGGCCTCCCAAAATGCTGGGATTACAGGCGTGAGCCACTGTGCCCGGCCAGAGATTTCATTTTTTAAAATACATAGGCCTTGGTATGTGTTATTTCTAGAAGCTTTCATTTCCAGTATCCACACTCACTGATTTAAAGAAAAGTTTCTTTCTTGCATAGGAATTTAGACTCCCCTGTATCTCCCTGTGACTGCGAGCTATTGCAGAGTCCTATATGTTCTTGTTTACTTAGGAGTTCAAAGACAACCAGGAGAAGGCAGCACAGCAATATACAGCTGTGATCCTGTTTTTCTCCTTTAAAGAAACAAAAATGGCTATTTTGCATCCTAATTGAACAGCCCAGACCTTGGCAAATATATTATTCAATGGCATTCTTTGTGAGAGTGATGTCTTGGAGAGAATAAAAAGGTAAGGCCACCCCTCTGTAGGCAGAAGTGGAGTCTCTTCTAAAGGAAATGAGCTGTCAGTCATTTAAAAGAGATCAGTCCTGGGATAGAAAAGGAAGACTTGGCGGATGAGCCTTAAAGTGGCTTAGAGGGAAGCTTCCTTCTCCCTTTGGGGGCCTTCCAGCAATTGAGCCTGAATTTTAAGGCAGAGAATTGCACAGAGCTTCCCAGTGAGGAAGAAAAGAGTAGAGAGTATGGTGGTTAAGAGACCCTGGTGTCAGCCGGGCGTGGTGGCTCACACCTGTAATCCCAGCACTTTGGGAGGCCGAGGCGAGTGGATCACAAGGTCAGGAGATCTAGACCACCTTGGCTAACACGGTGAAACCCTGTCTCTACTAAAAATACAAAAAATTACCCGGGTGTGGTGGCAGGTGCCTGTAGTCCCAGCTACTCAGGAGGCTGAGGAAGGAGAATGGCGTGAACCCGGGAGGCGGACCTTGCAGTGAGCCGAAATCATGTCACTGCACTCCAGCCTGGGCGACAGAGCAAGACTCAGTCTCAAAAAAAAAAAAAAAAGAAAAGAAAAGAAAAAAGAAGACCCTGGAGTCTGCCAGCCTGGCATCGGATGCCACTCCGTACTTGCTAGTGTGTGCCCTTGACCAGTCGCTGAAGCTCTCAGTGCCTTAGTGTCCTCACCTAAAAAATGAGGATCATAATAGCACAAAGAGTTTTGTGAGGATTAACAGAATAATACACACGAAATGCTTAGAATACTGCCTGGCACAAAATAAGCACACGATAAATGTCAGCTGTTGCTTTTATTACATGGAGCAAGAAGGAAGCCTGATAAAGAATCTCAGAATTGGGCTGGACAGATGGAGAGAGATACGAGAAGTCATAATCAGCCTTTTGGTAAAGGCTCTATCAGAGTTATGGTTCTGTCTTTGTATCATTAGGAGGGAAGACTTACCCCCATCTCACCCCCTGGCCCATCGCCCCAAAGCCAGGTGGAGGCAGCGTGGTCACTAGCAGCTGGTCACTATGCCCCACACTGGTGAGCTGTAGCAGATCTATTAATATCAATGTGGCAGCATGATGTGGTATCCAGCATCCTGTACAGAAACATGTTAGGCACACTTTCAGGAGACTAATTTCCCATAATTAAGCCAGCAGGGGTGTTCACCATCAAAATTTACACATTAAAAGGAAGTAAGTTCTACCTCGGCCAAAAAGTGATGAGGCCTCACCATTTGGATTATTCTAGTACAAGTATCCCAACACAACAGGTGCTCCAGACAGGGCATCAGTGAGGAACAGCAGGTACATAACACCCAGGGCCTCCCTGCTCTGCAGTGCTGTGGTTTGGGATGGCCTGGGATCAGCCCTCCCGCCCTGTATCACAGCTGTGGAGGTGTGAAAGCAGAGAGACCAGATGCCAGGAGCACTTACATGCCTTAGATTAGTCTCCGAGGACAATCACAGTCGTAGGACAGATGACGATGTGAGCAGAAAGGGTGATTAGACATTACTGAAACTTTGGAATACTCTCCAGCCAGCGCTAAGATGATAAAACAACAACAGAAAAGACCTCTTTTCTGCTGGGCAAGCCCCTGGTAACCTTTGCCACTGAACTAAAAGCTTTCAAAGGGCCAACAGAAGAGCCATAAATCTCAGGGGTGACATTAAATATTTGTCACTGAAACACTTAAGACTTGTTTCAAAACCATTCCTTTCTGAAAGTTTATAACAAATAACTGGGTGACTTAACCTCTACAAGAGCATCTCCTTTTTCACTACAAATGGAAACAAATGGTCTATAAAGAGCGGGACCCTGCTGATGGGCAATTCTCAGCCACTGTGTGGTCTCCCAGCCCTGCCCAAATGGGTGAGTTGCCCCTTTTGTTTAGATTAAACTGGCTCTTGCATCCATGACATCAGGGCAGCAAAGGTTTTAACTGGACTTTCTTTTAAACTACCCATTAATCTTCCCTCCCTTCACCCTGCTGAAAGAATGAGTAAAGTAAATTATTTACATTCTGATGTTGCAAGAACTCTTCCTACATTAAGCTTTCAGTTGAGCCTAAACATCTTTTTAGTGTTTTCCTCACACCCCCTCCCCTTATCATAACTCCATAGCTTCTCAGAGAGATCACCTGTTAGACTAAAATATGACAGGGATACAAACCTCTTCCTAACCACCTGTGTGTGCCCTGGGCACACATACCAGAGAGAAAACGTTTTTAGCCAAGTTCCAATTTTACCAAGTTCCAAATATGACAATCTTCGTTCCCAGCACTCTAGAGTTTGCTCTTCAGTATGCCATAATATCCCTTCGGCATCTCCGGAGGAAAACTGAAGCGCACCAGAAACTTTGCAAAAGCTGTTCGTTATGCCTCTTGTCAGAGTGAGGAGCAAAGGCTTTTGCTGGGAAGATTAATGTCACCTGCATCAGCTCCCTCTGGGCTCAGAGGGACAAGCAGCCACCTACATGGAGGGTTTTCAAGCATGGAGCTGGGAGGTGGCTCAATAGGACACACACCCACATTAAAGTTCCCATTCAACCTGAAATCCCACTTCAGACAATTCACTTCTCTTGTATGAGAGAGAAAAAGAAAGAAAGAAGGTTCTTGTAAGGTATCAGAGCAGAAGGAGCCAGAAAAGGCCATTGAAAAGGAATTCATAAAGCAAGGTCAGAGAATGAGGAAAGAATTGAAAGCACAGACCGTCACAGGCATCAGGAAACCTGGGCTGCCTGCAGTTGAAATAACTATTTCCTATTAAGTTTGAATTAATAAAGTAACTTTTAATTAGAGAAAGATAAACCAAGCAATATCTATTAGGACAAAGATGCATTTACGAAGCATCTGTTCCTCCCTCTCTTAATATGCTGCCTCATTCGTTTCCTTAGGCCTTAATTTCTTTTGGCCTTCTTTACAAGTTCTTAGCTTCCCCTAACAAGCATTTGTTATTTAAAGTCAGCACCCATATAAGTCATATTTTGCTGCCTCTTGCCCAAACTTTGCCACTAACTGCAGACATGTGTCCCCTGAAAATCACCTCCAACCATTGATAATTTCAGTATGCTCCCAAGGAGAACAGTGTCACCTCTGGCTTTGCTTTGGTTAGTGGTTAACATTCTCTTGCTCTGATATTTTGACACCAATGATGTCCTGAGGCATGAAGGTCCCCTCTGAGCCTTGCCACTGGCTTCTGCTAGGAATTGCCATCCCTCACTATGTTCTCCAACGAATGCAGAAGGACAGGGAACTCTGTCTTCTGGGGTCCATAGGGCACCAAAGCTCCCTGTAAAATTCTCCCTTCTTTTGTTCCTTTTGTACCTCACTCTGTCTTATGAACAACAAAGAAATGCTGCCTGTGTTTCCATATCTTACTGTTATTGGCCAAAAATTCTTTAGATTTTTGCTCAGACACATCGTCCTTGTTGGTTCCCAGATAGCAGCCAGGATCAGGATACAAATCTGAGTGCAAAGCACTGCCTGGAACTCAGATTCCTCTCTCCCTTCCACTGCACATGGGCTTGGCACTGGGCCAAGTTTTTCTCCATAGCACTTTATGGCAATCAACTTCTGGTGGCCAGTCCTACTGGTAACCCAGACATGTAAATTCTGGCAATAGACACAGCTGAGACTCAAGCTGGCGGACCCAGCCTCTGCCTCACACACACTAGTATTACTTAACTCATACTAAAGTATTACTTAACTTGTATTAAAAAGCCATCAAGTCTCAGCTAGCTCTTTTGTAGCCCCCCCCCCTTCTTTATTTCTGGAGAAATTCATAAATACTGGCTAGAGACCAGTGGCATCGGGAATGCCTGCATCGTTTGTTAAAAATACAGACACCGGGCCCCCATCCAGAGCTTTCGAATCAGAAGCTCTTTGTTAAGACTCAAGCATCTTTTTCTTTTTAAGTTCGTTCAAATGATTCTTTCAGACATCTAGCTTTGCAAAGGGCTATTTCAGAGCTCCAGTCTAATTTCAGCCCTGTCTGAGCACATCTTACCCTCATCAAATTTGACTTCTTCTAGAATATCATTCTCTCTTGGCCTTCCCAGACTTGCATAATTAAGGCATGTTATGGCCCCTCTTCACATCTGCTCTTTCTACTAGACTCTCTCAAGATGAGTCTGAGCTAAAGCCTTAGTTAGTGCTTCACCCACTTGTGGAGATGGAGGGAGGAGGGGCATGAGGGGATTCAGATACTAGGGTGCCACCCTGGATCAGATTCAACATATCCAGAGCTGGGCCCAGGAATCTTTTTGTTGGTTGCAAGGTGCCTCAAGTTTGGGAACCTTAGTAGTATTTAACATGGTGATGGCTTTTTTGTTGTTGTTGTTGTTGTTTTTGAGTGGGGGAGGCGGGGGCGGGCAAGGATGGGCCAATATATGTTAGAAACAATTATCTCACAATCTTTACTTGTATAACCAAAAGGTTTCCTCATGATAAGAAACAAATTTTAAAAATTTACTACCTTTGAAATGCATCAGAAAATAAAGTGGATTGATAGATGAGTAACAGGATGGATATATGGATGAATCAGGAAATCTAGTAAGATGCTAGTAGTAGAATCTAAGTAGGCAGGTACTTGGATATTTGTTGTTGTTGTTGCTTTTATTTATTTATTTATTTATTTTGAGACTCACTCTGTTTCTCAGGCTGGAGTGTAGTGGTATCAGCGTGGCTCACTGCAGCCTTGACCTCCTGGGATCAAGCCTAGGTCACTTCAGCCTCCCAAGTAGCTGGGACTGCAGGCATGTGCCACCACACCCAACTAATTTATTTTATTTTGTTTTATTTCATTTTATTTTAGAGACAGGGCGTCACTATGTTGCCCAAACCGGTCTCAGACTCCTGGGCTCAAGTGATCCTCCTGCCTCAGCCTCCCAAAGTGCTGAGATTACAGGTGTGAGCTACCACACCCAGCCTTGTTGTATAATTCTTGCAACTTTATGTACATTGGAAACTTTTTATAATGAAATGGTGGGATTAAAGACACTATGATTAAATTTTGCCTCAAAATTATATTTTAACTCTATACCTCAACTTAATAACGATTAATAATGATTAAGTTGAGGTCATCTAATATAATCATTAGATGACTGATAGGTGATTGATTACTCCAATGCCCCCTAAATGTTATGTATACTATATCTGAAGTAATTTATTATCTATGTCAGTAAATTAATTTTTTTAAATGATGGTAGAGATGCGGTCTCATTGTGTTGTCAAGCTGAGTGCAGTGGTGTGATCATAGCTTACTTCAGTCTTGAACTCCTAGGCTCGACAATTCTTCTGCCTTAGCCTCCTGAGTAGCTGGGACCATAGGCATGCACTACCATGCCCAGCTATTTTTTTTTTTTAATGTTTTGTGAAGATAGGGTCTCACTTTATTTCCCAGGCTGGTCTTGAACTCTTGGCTTCAAGCGATCCTCCCGCCTTGGCCTTCCAAAGTGCTGAGCACAGGCATGAGCCACCTCGCTGGGCCAATGTATTTTGTTTAAGTGGGATTTTAAAAATAAATTGTAGATGTTTATTCTTGCTAAAATGTAAAATCTCTTCCTCTTTGCACCATCTTCCCCTTTTTATCTGTGTATACATTTTCTAGTCCTAAAACTATTTGAATAGTATCAAAAAATATATATATGAATATTACTGTGAACTAAATGTACTATTATGTCATTATGAAGGTATAAAAAAAGCTACAACTTCAGAGCAAAGTTGTTAACAGAAAGTGTTACTGCAGTCCGTGTAGTAACTTTGACAAGTTTATATTCAAAGTTGAACATTTGCTGCTGAGGAAATCGAGCCGGGAGAACTAATGACATATTTAAAGTCACATAACTAGTGGGAAACCCAAACAAGAACATAAATCTTTGTTGTTAAAATAAATTCACTCTAAAATTATACTCAGGAACACCAATATAAGTGACTTTAAATGGGGGTAAAAATTGGTGTACTTAAAATTATTTTCCCTATTAGTCAACAAATGGTATGGGGACATTGATAAAGTTGCATTTCTAACTCACTCTTTTCAACAAATTAAATCCTTCTTAAAAAGATTTAAAAATGAAACATAAGACAAGTCATAAACTAGGAGAAATCATCGGCAAATAAAATCTAATGAAGGACGTATTCATAATATATTAAGAACATTCAAAACTCAAGAACAAGAAAACAGACCACCCAATATTTTGTAATGGGTGAAAGTTCTGAACAGACATTTTATCACAGAAGATATACAGATGACAAGTGTACTAAAAGATGTTCAACATTATTTATCATGAAGGAAGTGCAAAGTAAAGCCACAATGAGATAGCACTACTCATCTATTAAAATGACTCAAAATGAATAAATAGGTAAACAAATAACTTATAATGGCAAGTGCTGGCAAAATTGCAAAGCAGCTGGAACCCACTTAGCTATCTGGCAGGAACGCCAAACAGTACAGCCACTCTGATAAACAATTTGGCAGTTTCCTATAAAATTAAATATAACCTTACCAAACGAGCAAGCCATATTACCCCTAGATACCAATCCAAGTGAATTGGAAATGTATGTTCCCACAGAAAGCTGTACACAATTGTGGATAGAAGATACATTCATAAACGCAAAAAACTGGAAACAACCTAGACCTTGAATATGTAAGTGGATAAACAGTGGTACATCTATACAATAGAGTACTCTCAACAATAAAAAATATTAAATTGATTTTTACATCCAAGCAAGGTGGAGTAACAGAGACTGAATTTGCCCTTCCACATGAAACAAACAAACAAATGAAAACAATATATGAAAACAACAGTTTGCAAAACACTGGACACCAAATAAGGAAGAACAATGATCTCTATAAGACAAGGGAGAAATAAGGTAAGTCTTACGATCAACACAACTTTTTTCCTTGAGAGTTTCCAGGCAACGACGCAGAGAGAAGGAACTCAGTTAGAGTCCAGTGGACTCCCTGAGTTGAAGACACAGAGCTGAGAATTCAGGCAAACCAAGACAGCTAGAATTCCCAAGACAGAGTAGAGTAGAAAAGACAGCTACAAAGAGACAGAAATGCAGAGATCTGCAGAAGATTCTTGTGTAGTATTCAGGTGAGCAATCATCAACAAATGCCTGTGAAGAAACCACCTGAGGCTGAGGAAAGACCCACCTGAAAGGATTAGAAGAAACAGTGACTGGTACTCAAGCAGGACTATTTACATTTAACATGTTATTGATGTCGTTGGGTTTTAATCTGTCACCTTACTATTTATTTTCTATGTGTCCATATTTTCTTTTTCTGCAGAAAAACTCTTTTCCTGCCTTGTTTTGGATTAGTTGAATATCTTTTTATGAATTCATTTTAATAACATTGGTTGCTTATTGGTTTTCTTTGTTATTTTAGTGATTGCTTTAAAGTTTATGTTATATTAATACCGTTTTAACTTACCACAATCTAGCTGTAAAAATGGGGTGCTACATTGTACCACTTTATGTACAATATAAGAACCTTCCAAAATATACTTACATTTCTTCCTGCCAACTTTTGTGCTATTGTTTTCATACATGCTACGTTTATATATGTAGTGGATCTATAGACAATTTACAGGCAGAACTTGCATCTTATCAATATTGACTCCTCAACCAATTAATGAACATGTACATCTCTCATTCATTTAGGTTCTCTTTCTACTTTCTTAGAAAAGTTTTCTAGTCATCACCAGTCTTTCACATCTTTGTTGAACTGATCTCTAAGTATTTCATAGTTTCAATGCTACTATAAATTATACTTTTGGTTATAATTTCTGATTGTTGCTGTTATATAGAAATACATGCTACTTTTATACATGTATTGGGTCTGTAGATAATTCAGAGGCAGAACTTGCATCTTAACAATACTGATTCCTCAACCAATGATTAACCCCATGCTACATGGTTTTTCTTTTATTGAAATAATTATCTTTTATACAGTTTTAAATAGTAAGAAAATACATATTTACCAGTATAGTTACTATTTCCTGTGCTCTTCGTTCCTTTATGTGGATCCACATATCCATCTGGTATCATTTTTCTTCTTCCTGAAGGAATTCTTCTCATTTTTCTTACAATGCAGATCTGCTGAAAATAAATTATTCCAGCATTTATATGCCTGAACACATTTTTATTCTACCACTATTTTTCAAAGAAATGTTTGCTAGGTGTAGAATTGTAGGTGAATGTTTTTTGCTCATTCATCTTCTCAATAGACATAGAAAAAGTTTTTGACAAAGTCTACTCCTCATTAAAAAAAAACTCTCAGCAAACTAGAAACAGAAAGAATCCTTCTCAATCTAAGACATTTAAAATAACCAAAACCTTATGGCTAATATATTTAATAGTGAAAAACTGAATGACTAGACCTTTGAAATCAGAAACAAAACAAGGATGTTCTTTCTTAACATTTCTTGTTGACATCATACTAAAGATTCTAACCAGTGCAACAAGACAAGTACAAGAAATTCAAGGCATCCAGTTCAGAGAGGAAGACATAAAACTGCCTTTATTTTCAGATGACACGATTGTCAAAGTAGATAATTTGATGGAATTGAAAAAAAAAAACTACTAGAACTAATAAGAGAATTTAGCAAGACTACAAAATACAAGACCAATGTAAAAAAAATTGTATTTCTAAATAACAGCAACAATCAGAAACCGAAATTATAACCAAAAGTATAATTTATAGTAGCATCAAAACTATGAAATACTTAGAGATTAGTCCAACAAAGATGTGAAAGACTAGTGGCAACTAGAAAACTTTTCTAAGAAAATAGAGAACCTAAATGAATGAGAGATGTACATGTTCATTAATTGGTTGAGGAATCAATATTGTTAAGATGCAAGTTCTGCCTCTAGATTATCTATAGATCCAAAGAAACCCGAATAAAAAATTCCAAAAAGCGTTTTTGCAGAAATTGATAAACTAATTCTAAAATTCATATGGAAATTCAAAAGACCTGAAATAGGCAAAATAATTTTGCAGAAGAAGAACAAACTCGAAGACTAACGCTACCTGATTTTAGGAATTCTTATAAAACTACAGTAATCAAGACAGTGTGGTACAGGTGTAAAGATAAACCATAAGGCCAAAAACAAATAGAGAAAACTGAAATAAACCTACATATAGATGGAAATCTGATTTTTGACAAAAGTGAAAATGCAATTCAGTGGAGAAAGATGGTCTTTTCAGCACAGTAAATAAACTTCAATCCACACCTTGTACCATAAAGAAAATTAACTCAAAATCATCTCAAAAATTAACTCAGAGACCTCAATGTAAAACCTAAAACTATAAAACATTCAGAAGAAAACCTTTGTAATCTTGAGTTAGACAAAGATTTTTTCCATACAACACCAAGAGCATGATTCATTTAAAAAAGAAACAGATACAGGAGATCTTATTAGAATTAAAAACTTTTGCTTTTTAAAAGATACTGTTAAGAAAATAAAAAGACAAGCCACAGACAGAATGGAGAAAATATTTCCAGGTCATATATCTGATAACAGACTTGCATTCGAAATATTAGACATCTCAAAATTCAGTAAGAAGAAAACAAATTTTTAAAAACATAAACATAAGATTCAAACAGGCAAGTAAATCCCTGAAAAGATGCTGAATATCATTAGTCATTAGGTAAACTCAAATTACACACAGTGAACTACCACTATATAACCATTAGAATGGCTAAAATTTAAAAGCATTGACCATATCAAGTGTTGGCAACAACATGGAGAAATTAGAACTTTCATGCATTGCTGATAGGAATGTAAAATAGGGTAACTACTGCAAGAGTCTGGCAGTCACTTAAAAAGGTGAGCATACACCTACCATATGAGCCAACCATTCCACTTCTAGGTATTTGCCCAAGAGAAACAAAAGCATATATCCATGCAAAAGACTAGTGTGTGAATGATCCTGGTCACTTTAGTTGTTGTAGCCAAAAACTGTACACAATGTCCGTCAACAGGTGAAGGATAAACAGAGCTAGATTCACACAAACAAATATTTACTCTACAATAAAAAGGAGCTCACTGGTGAAGCATACTACACTATGGTTGAATCTCAAAATAATTTTGCTGAGAGGAAGAAGCCAGACAAAAAGGAGTGTATATCCACACACATAGAATTCTAGAAAATATAAACTTATCTGCAATGATAGAAAGCCAGGTGGTGGTTGCTTAGGGAGGGGAAATGTGGACAAGGGCATGAGAAGTAATTGCGAAGGTGAACAAAGAAACTTTGACAGTGATAGATAATATGTTTATTATCTTGATTATGGTAAAGGTCTTATGTATGTATATTTATATCAAAATTTATCAAATTGAACATTTTAAATATATGCAGTTTACTGTATGTCAATTGTACTTCAATAGACATGTTATTTTTAAAAGAATGCACTATTGATCCACTCAACAACATGGGTTAATCTTAAATGGGTATTGCTAATTTAGAGACGTCAGAATAGAAAGGCTATATACTGATTGGTTCTATTTATAAGACATTCATGAAAAGACAAAATTGTAGGAATGAAAACACTCATCAGTGGTGGCCAAAGTGGGAGGTTGGTTGAGGAGTCAATTACAAAGAGGCAGCACATGAGAATTTTGGGATCAGTG
Organism: Gorilla gorilla gorilla; assembly: GCF_029281585.2. Classification (NCBI taxonomy): domain Eukaryota; kingdom Metazoa; phylum Chordata; class Mammalia; order Primates; family Hominidae; genus Gorilla; species Gorilla gorilla. Next base: position 29,179,682 of record NC_073243.2, read on the forward strand.
TCTCCTGCATGGTGTTTGACATACAACTCTATGGAGTTTGGAAAATCTCTCAAATTTATAAACATTCATACCTTGTAACCCAGAAGTTCTATTTCTAGAAATTTATTATAAATATGTCTAAATAAGAAATAAGGTTACTCATTGAAGACTGTTTAAAATAGCAAAAAGTTAGGAATTGTTTAAATATTCATCAGTAGGAGCCCGACTAAATCAATGATGGCATATTCACGCAATGGAATACTGTGAAGCCTTTAAAAAGAAGAGAGTGTAAGAAACCATTTTCAAGAGGCACATAAGGTAGAGGACAAAGTATATAATGGGCTACCATTTGTGCTTTACAAAAAGAAAAAAAAAGGCATGTGCTTATAGTTTTTGTAATTGCATAGAACATCTTTAAAATGATATAGAGTCATTGCTTGGTATCTATGGGGGATTAGTTTCAGGACACTGCCTCCCCGCCAATACCAAAATCCAGGGACGCTCAAGTCCCTTATATAAAATGGCATCACATTTGCATATAATCTACGCACATCCTTCGATATACTTTAAATAATCTCTAAATTACTTATAATGCCTTATACAAAGCCTACATATCACTTCCTTTGTGTGGATTCAACGTAGTACCCAGTGTGTACCAAATTCAAGTTTAGCTTTTTGGAACTTTGTGAAATCTTTTTTCCAAACATCCTTCATCCATAGTTGGTTGAATCCATGGATATGGAACCCACAGATGAAGAGCCCACAGATATGGAGGGCCCATGGAATAAGAAAGAGGTGAGAGTGTCTGCCACCGAAAACAGAAACTGAGTGACTTGGTGAAAGGGGTGGGAGAGAAATTCATTAACACCATCTATTAACTAGTCAAAAAATTAATTAACTACTTAGATATTCCTTACCTGTAGTAAAGACACAGAAAAAGAATGTTCTGTAGGAACATACTCAAAACAATAGTAAGAACATATATGACATACATATTTGAGCTATCCAGGCAAGAGCCACAGCTGACAGTGGAGAAGCTAAGTTAGAAATAAAGGACTTCAGAATATCTTTGAATACTCTGAAGTCACAGCCCTAAAATGAAGCAGCAAGATGCATCTGTTAATATAATTCCTGTCTCAGAGGTGCCATGCTGCCATCCAACTGGCGCTGGGAGTCTGGCTTTATTGATAGATGGATAAGATTGAACATGACACCTGTGTCCAGTGAATCCCCTGGCGCCATTTAACTAGCACTTAAAGCAGCTGCTTTTGAAAAATTACCTTCAGACTGGGCCCACCCTAGCAGAACAAAATCCTCACCTTAAGTACTTTTCCAGTTCCCAATAAATGAGGATTTTTGCCCTGCAAGAGAACTGAGCCATATTTTATTTGAAGCCACATGTGTCGCTTTATTTTTATTTCCCCTGCTGTCTACCTTAGATCACAATGCCTGTGTCATGGCAATATCCTTCCAAGGGATCACAGCAACCCCCTCTTTGAAGACCTTACTTGGCTGCTCATTGCCCATAATATAAAGTCATGTTCAGTTGTGTTTACAAGGCCTATTACAATCTGCTCTCAAAGCACAATTTCAGCCTGATCTCACCAGCCTCGTGCCTCTACACAAAACTATTGGACTTTTTCCAGCCACGCTGTAATCTTCTGCATCTTCAAACCATTGCTCGTTCTTCTCTCTTCATTATCTTCTTTTTTATTTATTTATTTATTTATTCATTCATTTAGTTAGTTATTTACTTATTTGGAGACGGAGTCTCACTCTGTCGCCAGGCTGGAGTGCAGTGGTGCGATCTAGGCTCACTGCAACCTCTGCCTCCCGGGTTCAAGTGATTCTCCTGCCTCAGCCTCCCGAGTAGCTGGGACTGCAGGCACACACCACCACGCCCAGCTAATTTTTGCATTTTTAGTAGAGATGGGGTTTCACCATGTTGGCCAGGATGGTCTCTTATCTCTTGACCTCGTGATCCGCCCGCCCCGGCCTCCTGAAGTGCTGGGATTACAGGTGTGAGCCACCACACCTGGCCCTTCATTATCTTCTTAAGAACCACCACTAATTGATCAAGACTCAGGTACAATATCACCTCCTCGTGAAGTATTCTCCAGCCCTACTAGACCAAACTGATGGGTATCTTCTCCTTGATTCCAGAGCAAAGGCACAGCTTGTGTGAGTCTCTGTATTTATCCCAATGCCTTACTTATTTCATATCTTACCCCTCTCTCCTCAATATTTGTGGTCTCCATGAGATATGGGGAATATGATTTACTCATGTTTATATCTACACTGCCTTAGTAACACAGCTTCTAGCACATAGGAAAAGCTCAATAGTTACATTTTTACTATGGAGAATCTGCGGAGATCTCTGTGTGTGGTTTCTGAATGTCTAATTCAACTCTCACATTCTTCCCAGCTGTCCAATTTGTAGCCTCCTGGTTCAAACATTGCCCGCGCTCCCTGCCTGCCTGGAGGAGAGCATTTATGACCTGTCTCACTCTAATTGCTGCTGAAATATCCAGTTCCATTTCTCACTTACGAAGGCATTTTAACCTGGTTGAGCTGCCCTAAATGTAGTATGTACATCTCCACCTCCACACCCTCATTTACCCTATGCTTCTTGCCCATATTGTCCACCTGCACACATCAAAATTGTAGTGTGATGTCACTATACACCCACCAGAACGGTTAAACTGAAAAAAACCCGTTCATTGCTGCTGTGAAGGTAAATCGGCATAACCGCTTTGGAAATCTATTTGGCTGAATATAAATTCTTATGAACTACAAATGTTACTCCCGCGTATATGCCCAACAGCTTGTACAGGACATGTGCATGAATGTTCATAACAGTGCACTGAACTAGAAACAACCAAAATGCCATCCCCAGTAGAAAGGACAAACTGCGGTTCATTTATGCAATGGAACACCACAGAGCAATGAGAACGAGCCATTGCTCCACAGAACAATATGGATCAATCCCACACTGTGGAGTATATGAAGAGATTCCTAAAAAACAAAAGATTTAATCTACAAAAGTTCAAAACCAGGCCAAACTTATCTATGGGGACCAGAAGTCAAGTGATGGCCTGTGTGGTGGCTCACACCTGTAATCTCAGCACTTTAGGAGGCCAAGGCAGGAGGATCCCACAAGGCCAGGAGTTCAAGACCAGCCGAGGCAACGTAATAAGACCTCATCTCTATAAAAAATGTAAAAAATTAGCCAAGTGTGATGATACTCACCTGTAGTCCTAGCTACTCGGGAGGCTGAGGCAGGAGGATCACTTGAGCCTGGGAGTTCAAGGCTGCAGTGAGCTGAGATCGTGCCACTTCACTCCAGCCTGGGCGACAGAATGAGACCTTGTCTCTAAAACAAAATAGTAAGAAGATTATGGGTGGCTCAGTAACTGGGATGGGGAATGAGGGGGCCTTCTGTGGTGCTAGCAAAGATTCTATTTCTTGGTCTGGGTTGTGTTACATGTCTCACATTTTGAAGACTCATCAAACTATATCCTTATGACTTGTGTTATACCTGAATAAAAATAAAATCTCCACAGCCTCTAGCCTATGCCTTCTCATAGGTGAAGTTCACTTAAATGGTTGGCAACCAGTTAACTTATAGAACTCTACTTCCCTTTAGGTATCTGGGTATGTTTGGGGGCAGGCTCAATGGCTTTGAATTATACTCAACCATGTCTAGTTTGCCCTTCTCTACATTGAACCACACAATTCAATTTGAGCCTGGTGAGCAGCTGGGGCAGTTGTGATGGGAGCTGTTTGAGAACAAGCTTGCTCTACACACAGTACATTTTTGGGATGCCAGCAATGGCCTGCTCATCTCCTTCACAGCAGTGCTACTTAAAGCATGGTCCACAAACCACCTGTGAGCTGGTTAGAAACGCGAATGATGAGCCTCACCTCCAACCCAGGGAGTCAGATGGTGCTGGGCCCCAGGAGTTGGTGTTTCTCAAGATCCCCAGATTTATTAGCCATGTCTTTGATTTTCTGTATTCTGAGGCTTTAACATGTGGAGCCTTGCTGATCCTGGAGGGACTGCTCCTCCCAGGGCTGGCCAAGTCCTAGAGATGGTAAGCAACTCAACCAGAGTATGTTTTTCAAATACAAACCAACCCAGCAAGAGCCCACCACCAACCACCTCCTTTATAGAGCTGTCACATTCAGGGCCAGTACTCCCCTGTCCTAATCATCCCAGGGCCAGGAATCAGACAACTAAGAACAGAGCTGCAGCCCCTATGCCCCAGAGCCCATTGAACTTATTCAAACTAGCCAATCCCAAGCCTGCTTACCCTGCCTCCCCCATTCCTTTTTGCAGAAACCACAGTAACAGCTCTTGCCCGCCTCTCCCCTTTTTCCCCGCCTCTCCCCTTTTTCCCCGCCTCTCCCCTTTTTCCCCCTGCCCCATGGTTGACCCCTGCCCTGTGTGGTTTCCCATAGCCTGGCATCCCCCCACCTCTTGGGGACTGTGACTTACAAACTATCTTTTCAGTGACAATTGTCTCCTAATCTGTCGGCCTTTCTATGCCTCAAATTTTCTATTAATATACCATATTTTAAAACACCAAGGCCAGGCGTGGTGGCTCACGCCTGTAATCTCAGCACTTTGGGAGGTCCAGGTGGGTGGATCACAAGGTCAGGAGTTCGAGACCAGCCTGGCCAATATGGTGAAACCCCATCTAAACTAAAAATATAAAAATTAGCTGGGCATGGTGGCGGGCGCCTGTAGTCCTAGCTACTCAGGAGGCTGAGGCAAGAGAATTGCTTGAACCCAGGAGGCGGAAGTTGCAGTGAGCTGAGATCGCACCATTGCACTCCAGTCTGGGTGACAGAGTGGAACTCCATCTAAAATAAATAAATAAATAAAACATCAAGAGATTTGTGTGCACATTAAAGTTTGAAAGGCAGTATTTCAATGATCCTCTCCTACCATTTGCAAAAGAGTAACCTAGAACAAAGTTGAGTCCTGAATTCATCTTCTTCCCAGAAAAGGGAATAAATTCTATCAGAGAGGGAATTATCTTTGAAGACCATGGCTCTGAATCTCTCCTCAATGTGATGGCAGCAATGACAGACCTCTGCCACCCCCACTCCTGCCCCATCTCTGGCCCTCCCAATGACAGGTTAGGTCTGAGCCGCTTTCTGGATTTATAGGGATGAGAGCAGAGACAAGCAGTACTCCTCAAAGAATTCCAAAGTTAAAATGGCCCTTGAGGCTGCTCCATCTTAGAATGGCCTATTCTAGGGATTTTTCCACTCTGTTTACCCTGTTTCTCCACGGTGTTTCCCACTTTCTCTCTTCTCAAAAGTTGTAACTCAATGCTTCTAAAATAGATTTTGGCTGGGCACAGTGGCTCATGCCTGTTATCCCAACAATTTGAGAGGCCAAGGCAGGAGGATCGCTTGAGCACAGGAGTTCAAAACCAGCCTGGGCAACATAGTGAGACCCTCATCTCTACAAAAAAATTTCTTTTAATTTGCCAGGCATGGTGGTGGGTTCCTGTAGTCCAAGCTACTCGAGATCCTAAAGCAAGAGGATCTCTTGAGCCTGGGAGGTTGAGGCCGCAGTGAGTTATGATCATGCCATTGTACTCCAGCCTGGGTGATAAAGCAAGACCTTGTCTCAAAAAAATTTTTTTACGAATAAATTAATAAATAATGTTCTTAGATGGTTTTTTCAGAATTTTTTTAAATTTCATTTTTATTCTTACATTGCTATAAAGAAATACAGAATGGTTTTGTTGGTGGTGGTGGTGGTTTTGTTTGTTTTTTTTGTCCTCTGGTCACTGTTTTAGTTCCAAATTATGTTTTACATGTTATTTAATATACGCTGTCAGAAGAGAACTTATGAAAGCATATAGAGTATGTCATGTGTAATTGACATAAACTAACAAATAAACATAAGAGAATTCTTACTTCATTGTTTTCTTTCACAGCTATCTATACTCATAAACAAGACCTCTTCTTTCCTCCTAAACATGGGGTGCAGCCATTTGTCATTTTAAAGTGTTATGGATAGAAAGTAGGGGCCGGGCATGGTAGCTCACTCCTGTAATCCCAGCACTTTGGGAGGCCAAGGTGGGTGGATTATCTGAGGCCAGGAGTTTGAGAGACCAGCCTGGGCAACATGGCAAAACCCCGTCTCTACTAAAAATGCAAAAATTAGCCAGGCATGGTGGTACATGCCTGTAATCCCAGCTACTCAGGAAGCTGAGGCAGGAGAATCACTTGAACCCAGGAGGCAGAGGTTTCAGTGAGCTGAGACCTGCCACTGCACTCCAGCCTGGGTGACAGAGTGAGACTCTGTCTCAAAAAACAAAAAAGGAAAGTTGGGATGAGGGAGAACTCTGACAAGAGGGGATCTACCCAAACTCCCCTGTCAGTGCAGGTAGAGCCCAGGTAATCATACTCATGATTCCAGCCTCAGCACCACAAATATATCATAATAAGAGACCATTTGTGGGCCGGGCACAGTGGCTAACGCCTATAATCCTAACATTTTGGGAGGCAGAGGTGGGCAGATCACCTGAGGTCAGGAGTTCAAGACCAGCCTGGCCAACATGGTGAAACCCTGTCTCCACAAAAATACAAAAATTAGCTGGGCATGATGGTGGGCACCTGTAATCCCATCTACTCAAGAAGCTGAGGCAGGAGAACTACTTGAACCAGAGAGGCAGAGGCTGCAGTGAGCTGAGATCACGCCATTGCACTCTAGCCTGGGCAACAGAGCCAGACTCCATCTCAAAAAAGAAAAGAAAAGAAAAGAAAAGAGACCATTTGCGGAATACATTCTAAGCACCAGGTAATAAACTAAGTGCTTTATAGAACTGTTTTGTCCTGGTAACCTCATGATAACCCTATACCAGATGAGGCACCTGAAACTCAAAATATTAAGGGACTTTTGGTTTATTGCCTTATAAGAAGTACTGTTATTATTCAAACTCAGATCCTTCTGACTCAAAAGACACTGTTCTTAATGACTACAAGATGGATATAAAAACTTGAGCTGCTTTTCTGCAGAACAGCTTGGAAGTTAGCTGTGGGATTTTCTAATGGATCACTGCAGATTTTCAAATATGATAGTCATGAATTTTTCCATGATACTTGAGGTGAAAAAATGTCGTATTTCTTAAATTTTGTAAATCAAATTAAAATTTGGCTCACAGCCCTCACCCACCAAAGTCAATTTGGAGTCCAATATGAGTAATAATTGAGGCTTTCTTTCCCCTCTTCCACTGGTGAAACTGCCCGCACAAAGTTAATGCGAACTGCAAGCCAGGCTTTAGGCAGAATTATGGTTAGGCCTTGCCCAGGGTGCACTGGGGTACTTCCAGCCACTCCCCTGCAGCTGCGAACTAACCGACAGACACATAGCACACGGGCCACCTGTTCTCCCATTGTTCCTATAGATGGAATTCTGACACTGGACCTTTTTACCCGAGAATTTCTAAAGGTGTTCCTCAGATTCTGATTTCCAGCAGAATGGCTGATGCCAAGTGAAAATCCCCACCAAGTAAAGCAGTTTCTTCATGGCTCCATCCCATGACTTCACCCCTCACTTCTCAGCCAATCAGCAATCCCCACACTTTAGCCATCACCTGTCCAGACCTCTTTAAGAACCCATCTCCTGGCCGGGCACGGTGGCTCATGCCTGTAATCCCAGCACTTTGGGAGGCCAAGGAGGGTGGATCACGAGGTCAAGAGATCAAGACCATTCTGGCCAACATGGTGAAAACCAGTCTCTGCTAAAAATACAAAAATTAGCCGGGCGTGGTGGCGGGCGCCTGTAATCCCAGCTACTCGGGGGGCTGAGGCAGAAGAATCGCTTGAACCCGGGAGGCAGAAGCTGCAGTGAGCCAAGATCACGCCACTGCACTCGAGCCTGGCAACACAGCGAGATTCTGTCAAAAAAAAAAAAAAAAAAAAAAGAAGAAGAAAAAAAAACTCCCCACCTCTTGTGGACACAGATTTGAGGTTTCCTCTCATCTCCTGGGTTGTCTGTCCTATAATTGTTAAACTCTTTCTCTGCTGCAACTCCTTGCCCTGCTGGTCTCGAGATGTCAAGACATTAACTCGCTGAGCAGCAGGCAACAAACCTGTTACAGTTACACTGGGCTTACTTAGGTTCATAGAAATGGTGAGGAACCCAGTCTTAGGGTGTTCTGGTATTTGATGCCCTGAGGGTTAGTGTTTCTTTGCTACCTATGGGTCTCTGTGTCTTCTAGTTATCGTCACTGGCTTCTACCTTCACGCAGGTTTTCAGTACCACCAGGCCATCCTCACATGAGGTCCTGCTGTCTTTGGGCTGCCTTATTCAAGTGGGATCCTAGTTTTCTACAGCTCTACATAGCTCTACCAAACTCCTCTGGGTCAAATAACTCTTCCTGTTCAACTGCACCAGCCTCCAGTCCCTTCCCCTCGTCAGATTCAATTGTGTTCATTTCCATCAATATTTGTAAGCAAAGTATTTTTAGAGTTGACCTGGGGCTTCCCACTCTTCCCCCCACATCACGTACAAAGCAAAAACATACATACAAAAACAGCACATACAAAACAAATTACATACATACATGTATAACAAAACACATTGCGTACAAAAACAAAATACACTACCTGCTATTGCCTTTGGTCAAGGAAGTCCAAAACTAAGAAAAGAGAGAGTTCATTTCTTTTTTTTTTTTTTCTTTTTTCTAATGAGAACATGGAGAGGCCAGGGGAGAAACAAAATATCAATTTTTCAATTGCTCTCATTTTTACTGAAGTGATAGTTGACTTGGGGTCAAAATATTAAAGCTGAAAGCAAGACAATCCCTTTCTTAACTCTGAGATTCTCCCTTCGTACATTCCCGAGATTGAAACCCTCTAGAGCCCAGCAAGTAAATGAACAACATCAACATGCTATTATTTCCTTTGTCTTTCAAGGCCCTGTTCAAATGTCTCCTCCTCCATGAAGACTTCCTGACTATCATTTTGATTCGTCTTTTTTTTTTTTTTTTTTTTTTTTTGAGACGGAGGCTCTCTCTGTCACCAGGCTGGAGTGCAGTGGTGCAATCTCGGCTCACTGCAAGCTCCGCCTCTCAGGTTCAAGCGATTTTCCTTCCTCAGCCTCCTGAGTAGCTGGGACTACAGGTGCATACCACCTCACCCAGCTAATTTTTGTAATTTTAGTAGAGACAGGGTTTCACCATGTTGGCATTTTTTTTCCTTTCTTTGTTCCCACAGTAATTTGCTGGATCTCTACCTTGTACTGTGATCTGCTTTATATCCTAGATATGTGTTAAGTGTATTAAATACAAACTTTTTGAAAATACCTGCCACATCTCCTAACTGTATGTTTTAGAGTATACCAGTATGAAACCGCTTTATGTAGTCCCAGCAGAGAATGGGGGAAAAAAGTTTTGGCTTCATCGTCATGAACTGAGATGAGAAAATCATAAATATGCCCAGAGTTTGGCAAACATCATCTCCAAAACTTTATTGGGCAGAGTAATTTTAACTGGCTTCGAAGCATTGACAGTGATCCAGGGTAATTTTATGACAAGTTCTCTTGCTTAAAAACTTAACTTGGACATCAACCAAATCTATATAGTAGCATTCTTATATTTCCAGAATATCTTGACTGCTCTGGGAGGGGAGTCTGTCCCTAGGAAATGGTGCAGAACAGTCCAAATAGGAGGCTGATTATTCCTCCTGGTGTCAGGGGCTGAAAATCCAACCCTGAGGCCGCAAAGTGCATCCCGGGATACCAGCCAGCTTAAGATGCAATCTAGTATAGCACAGACAGCATTCGGACACTTGGATTGGGATCAGACGCCTAGGACACAAGAAGCAGGAATAACTGTGAGACTATAGCCACCTGCTATTTGGATGCATCTGATGGGTATGTTTAGTTTCCACTCTGTAATGACTGCCTTGCCTCCTGGGCCCTATTTTTTTTTTTTTTTTTTTTTTTTTGAGATAGAGTCTCGCTCTGTCACCCAGGCTGGAGTGCTGTGGCACTATCTCGGCTCACTGCAACTTCCGCCTCCTGGGCTCAAGCAATTCTCCCTGCCTCAGCCTCCCAAGTAGCTGAGATTACAAGCGTGTGCTACCATGCCCGGCTAATTTTATTTATTTATTTATTTTCGTATTTCTAGTACAGACGGGGTTTCATCATGTTGGCCAGCCTGGTCTCGAACTTCTGACCTCAGATGATCCACCCACCTTGGCCTCCCAAAGTGCTGGAATTACAAGCATGAGCCTACGCACCCAGCCCCTGGGCCCTGTTTTCCCCACAGCCACAGCCCCTTATCCCTTACCTATAGGCTCAGCTTAGTTTCTGTGCACATGATGAAGTCAAAATCATAAAGGATTTAAGGAATCACATTTGATCTTCACCCCTGCATGGCATAACTACACTGTGACTTTGCTTTTTGACACCAAGCTTCTGGCCGCTCTTACTCCAACTTCACTTCTTGTAACCTTTTTTGATCGACTTTTGCCTCTTCTTGAATTCCTGAATATTTCTTAGCCCCTAGAGAGGAAATCTCTCTTTGCTTTTATGCCTCCATCCCTGAACTCTAAGCTTATATTTGAGATCCAGTTACCAGCTACCAGGCCCCAGGGATTATTCTGACTCCTTCCTGGAACCTCAGCATGTGGCCTCTTCCCAGCTTTCCCAGGTGCTAAGCTCTGCAGTGTTGGGAGTCTTTGATGTTGTCTGCTGGGTGCTACTACCTGCCAGGGCCTCATACCAACTGCCGTCTTGTTCTAGAGTCATCCAAGAGTGGATACTCCCCTGGCCTCCTGCTGCTGGGCTGGTTTCCAATTGGCTGGCTTCACTGGGTGGATCTCTCCATCCTCCAGGTATCACTGGCCACTGGTCTGACCAACCTCACCAGCAGCCAAGCCCTGCTTTGGACAGGTTTAGTTATATGGGTGCCTCTCTAAATATGTTCTGCAGAACCTTGACTCTGCAGTGTTGGTAGACATAATGTACACAAGGGGTTCTATAGTGAAATATGTTTTGAAGAGAATGTGTAAAAGAGTTAAACAGGATTCTTCATGGGAAGATTTCACAGAGCCTTTAATATAATAACACGCACTGACGATGTCTAAGGAGGGATAGAGTGAGTGTTCAGCGTTCCTGAAACTTAACTGTGTTTTGCTCTGAGCACGTTGTTGGACTTAATGTCCACACAACAGACTTTGGGAAATGCTAAATCACATTCTTCAGGTTCCAGCCCCATGTTAACCCTTACCTCTTGCCACAATGACATGAGCAAGGACAGCATCCTACCTTTAAGAAGTGTTTGTGTCGGCTGGGTGTGGTGGCTCACACCTGTAATCCCAGCACTTTGGGAAGCCGAGGTGGGTGGATCACGAGGTCAGGAGATCGAGACCATCCTGGCTGACACGGTGAAACCCCGTCTCTACTAAAAATACTAAAAATTAGCCAGGCGTGGTGGCGGGTGCCTGTAGTCTCAGCTACTCGGGAGGCTGAGGCAGGATAATGGCATGAACCCGGAAGGCAGAGGTTGCAGTGAGCTGAGATCGTGCCACTGCACTCCAGCCTGGGCAACAGAGTGAGACTCCATCTCAACAACAACAACAACAACAACAACAACAACAACAACAACAACAACAAAAAGAAGTGTTTGTGTCTTCATAATCCCAAGCCCCAAATGCAGCCCAATTCATGGGACAGTGGAGCCACATGAGCTGGTTTTGGATCCTGGGCCTTCTCATTTTTTCTGTATCCCATTCACCAGTTGTTTGACTCTAAAGATTGCTTAACTTACCTGCATCTCTATTTCCAGTTCTGTATCACAGAATGGTTGATATATAATTACATACTTTATTTTGACTATCCAATAATAGCAACAGCTAATATTGAGCATTTGCTATCTACTTATCACTGTTCTAAACACTTTGCCTATATCATCTTTTTTCAATACTCGCACAAATCACATAGTATAGGCATACCCCATTTTTCAGAGAAGGCTATTGAGACACAAAACAGCTAAGCAGCTTACCAGAGTTTACCAGCTAATCATGCTAACCTGAGATTCAAGCCAAGGTAGTTTGGCTGCAGAGTCAGCATTCTCAATTCCCAGCACTATAATTTATTTCTTCATTCAACAAATATCTATTGAGCACCAGGTCATGCTATTGACCCTAGAAGTATAACAATAAATAGACAGACATTCTTGCCTTCATGGAATTTATATTCTAATGCGAGAGACAGGCACTATGTAAATAAACATGGGCTTTGTTGTAGGTAATAAGTGACATGGAGAAAAATAAAGCAGTGTAAGGGATATGAGAGTCGAGGGGCAGTATTTTGATATCAAGGTGGGCACTGTAGGAGGGAGCGTTTCAATGGGTACATTGTTCCACAGTTTGGCTGAGGCTAGCTCCTGCCTGTGACTAAAGGTGTCCATGTGACTTGAGCTGCATTACACGTCGCAATGGGCCACTCTTTCTTCGGGGTTGTCCCAGTGACTTGGCCTCCATAACTATGTCTCTCACTGTGGCTCCTTGAGGGAGATAATTATAGCATAGAGTAACAGAACTTTAAAAGTAATGACTGACTACATAGTTTCCTAAATATTTGTGTTTTATTTATTTGTATCATTACTTTTTAATCACTGTGATTCTAGGGGTTGAGTTTTCTTTTCAAATTTTTCTTTGTATCTTTTCTTTGTATCTAATTTCCTTGCTGTTAGATACAACAGCAAAAGTACAAATGACAAAAGAAAACCTAAATAAATTGGATTACATCAAAATTGAAAATGTTGTGCTACAATTGATACTATCAAGAAGGAAAAAATACACTTTACAGAATAAGGAATAATATTTGCAAATTACATACCTGATAAGAGACCTGTATCTAGAACGTATAAGGAGCACTTACAACACAGCAATAAGAAGATGACCCAGTTAAAAATTAGGCAAAGGCTTTGAATACACATTTCTCCAAAAAAAAAAAAAAAATAGAGAGAGAGAAATGGCCAATAAGTAAAAGGAAAAGATGCTCAACATCTTTGGTCATTAAGAAAATGCAAATCAAAATCACAATGATATACCACTTCATACCCACTAGAAAAGCTAAAATTAAAAAGACAAACAATAACAAATGATGACAAGGGTGTATATATAGTGCAAACTTAATTTACCTCAGGTAAAATTGTAAAATGGTGCAGGTGGTTTTGAAAACAATTCGGCAATACCTCCAAAAGTTAAATATAGAGTTATCATATAATTCAGCAATTCTACTCCTAAGTATACATCCAACAGAAATAAAAACAGCTGAGCACGGTGGCTCAGGCTTGTAATCCCAGTGCTTTGAGAAGCAAGGTAGGAGGATGACTTGAGGCCAGGAGTTCAAGACCAGCCTGGGCAGTATTATGAGATACCATCTCTATAAAAAATTTAAAAATTGGCTGAGCATGGTGGTACAGACCTGTAGTCCCAGCTACTCAGGCTGAGGCAGGAGAATTGCTTGGACCCAGGAGTCCAAGGCTGCAGAGAGCTGTGATTGCACCACTGCACTCTACCCTGGGTAACAGAGCAGGAACCCTGTCTCTCAAAATAATAATAATAAATAAAAATTAAAAATAAATGAATATGAATAAATTTGTAATTAAAAAATAATAATAAAGAAAATAGCACGCCAGGCATGATAGCTCATCACTGTAATCCCAGTGTGATATGGTTTGGTTGTAATATGGTTTGGTTGTGTATTTGAATTGTACTCCCATAATTCCCACATGTTGTGGGAGGGACCCAGTGGGAGATAATTGGAATCATGGGGGCAGTTTCCCCCATACTGTTCTTGTGGTAGTAAGTAAGTCTCACAAGATCTGATGGTTTCATCAGGGGTTTCCACTGTTGCATCTTCCTCATTTTCTCTTGCCACTGCCATATGAGAAATGCCTTTCACCTCCCGCCATGATTCTGAGGCCTCCCCAGCCATGTGAAACTGTAAGTCCAATTAAACCCCTTTATCTTCTGAGTCTTGGGTATGTCTTTATCAGCAGCATGAAAATGGACTAATATAGTAAATTGGTACCAGTGGAGTGGGGTGTTGCTGAAAAGATATGAAAGCGACTTTGGAACTGGCTAACAGGCAGTGGTTGGAATAGTTTGGAGGGCTCAGAAGAAGAAAGGAAAATGTGGAAAAGTTTGGAACTTCCTAGAGACTTGTCGAATCGCTTTGACCAAAAGTCTGATAGCGATACGGACAATAAGGTCCAGGCTGAGGTGGTCTCAGATGGAGATGAGGAACTTGTTGGGAACTGGAGCAAAGGTGACTCTTACTATGTTTTAGCAAAGAGACCGGTGGCATTTTGCCCCACCCTAGAGATTTGTGGAACTTTGAACTTGAGCGAGATGATTTGGGGTATCTGGCAGAAGAAATTTCTATGCAGCAAAGCATTCAAGAGTTGACTTGGGTGCTGTTAAAGGCATTCAGATTTATAAGGGAAGCAGAGCATAAAAGTTCAGAAAATTTGCAGCCTGACAATGTGATAGAGAAGAAAAACCCATTTTTCGAGGAGAAATTCAAGCCAGCTGCATAAATTTGCATAAGTAACAAGAAGCCACATGTTAATCCCCAAGACAATGGAGAAGACATCTCCAGGACATATCAGAGGTCTTCACAGCAGCCCCTCCCATCACAGGCCCAGAGGCCTAGGAGAAAATGGTTTCCTGGACCGGGCCCAGGGCCGGTCTGCTCTGTGCAGCCTAGGGACTTAGCACCCTGTGTCCCAGCTACTCCAGTAGTGGCTGAAAGGGGCCAAAGTACACCTTACGCCATGGCTTCAGAGGGTGCAAGCACCAAGCCTTGGCAGCTTCCACATGCTGTTGAGCCTGCAAATGCACAGAAGTCAAGAATTTGGATTTGGGAACCTCTGCCTAGATTTCAGGAGATGTATGGAAGTGTCCGGATGCCCAGGCAAAAGTTTGCTGCAGGGGCAGGGCCTTCATGGAGAACCTCTGCTAGGGCAGTGTGAAAGGGAAACATGGGATCTGAGCCCCCACACAGAATCCCTACTGAGGCACCACCTAGTGGAGCTGTGAGAAGAGAGCCACCATCCTCCACACCCCAGAATGATAGATCCACCAACAGCTTGCACCATGCACCTGGAAAAGCCACAGACATTCAATACCAGCCCGTGAAAGCAGCCAAAAGGGGGAATATATCCTGCAAAGCCACAGGGGAGGAGCTTCCCAAGACTATGGGAACCTACCTCTTACCTCAGCGTGACCTTTGTGTGAGACCTGGAGTCAAAGGAGATCATTTTGGAGCTTTAAAATCTGACTGCCCTGCTGGATTTCAGACTTGCATGGGCCCTACAACCCCTTTGTTTTGGCCGATTTCTCCAATTTGGAAAGGCTGCATTTACCCAATACCTGTACCCTCATTGTATCTTGGAAGTAACTAGCTTGCTATTGATTTGACAGGCTCATAGGCAGAAGGGATTTGCCTTGTCTCAGATAAGACTTTGGACTGTGGACTTTTGGGTTAATGCTGAAATGAGTTAAGACTTTGGGAGACGTTTGGGAAGGCATGATTGGTTTTGAAATGTAAGGACAGGAGATTTGGAGGGGCCACATGTGGAATAATATGATTTGGCTGTGTCCCCACCCCAATCTCATCTTGAATTATACTCCCATAATTCCCATGTGTTGTGGGAGGGAACTGGTGGGAGATAATTTGAATCATGGGAGCAATTTCCCCCATACTGTTCTCATGGTAGTGAATAAGTCTCATGACATCTGATGGTTTTATCAGGGGTTTCTGCTTTTGCATCTTCCTCATTTTCTCTTGCTGCTGCCATGTAAGAAGTGCTTTTCGCCTCTCGCCGTGATTTTGAGGCCTCCCTAGCCATGTGGAACTGTAAGTCCAATTAAACCTCTTTTTCTTGCCAGTCTCAAGTATGTCTTTATCAGCAGCATGAAAATGGACTAATACACAGTGCTTTGGGAGGCTGAGGTGGAACGATCACTAGAGGCCAGGAGTTCAAGACCAGCTTGGCCAATAGAGTGAGGCACCATTTTCACAAAGACAAAACACAAAAACTTTGCTAAGCAAAGTGGTGCACACCTGTAGTCTCAGTTACTCAGGAGGGTGAGGCAGGAGGATCACTTGAGCACAGGAATTCGAGACTGTAGTGAACCATGAGCATGCCACTTCACTTCAGCCTGGGCAACACAGCAAGACCTTGTCTCAAAAAAAAAACAAAAAAACACAACCACAAAAAAGGCCAAGTGCAGTGGTTCATGCCTATAATCCCAGCACTCTGGGAGGCTGAGCCAGGAAGAAGCCAGGGGTTTCAGGCCAGCCTAGGCAGCATAGCAAGACCCTACTTAAAAAGTAAAACATGTCCAAACAGAAACTTGCACAAAAATATTTATAACAACATTAAACATAATAGTCAATAAGTGGAAATTTTCCCAATATCCATCAACTGATAAATAAGTATGGTATATCCACACAGTGAAATTTTTGATTTGTCAGTAAAAAGGAATGGCACAACACAGATGAACCTTAAAACATTATGCAGTGAAAGAAGTCAGTCACAAAAGACTATATATTACATGATTCTATTTATATGAGCTATCTCGAATACAAAAATTTATAGAGACAGAAAATAGATTAGTAATTGCCTAGGGCTGGGAGGTTGGTGGGAAATGGGTAATGACTGCTAATGGATAAAGGGCTTCTTTCTATGGTAATGAAAATGTTCTAAAATTAGATTTAAATTAGATGGTTGCATAATTCTGTGAATATACTAAAGAAAACCATTGAATAATATAATTTACATGGGTGAATTGTATTGCTGGGGCTCAGAAAACAATATCCCAAAATGAAGGGCCTAAGAAGCAGGCTCAGAAGCAAACATTTTTCTCTGACTTTCTCATGCTCTCCTATCTCTGAGTCCCATTCTCCCCCAAGGCTAACCATACAAATTAGAATCCCTCCATCCTAAAGTGGGTCATAGAAACCAGAACCCATTTTCCCCAAACCAGTCGTAAAAGCCAAAAATATTACTCTAACTTTTACTCTGCCTTTCTGTATAAATACTGGTCATAAAGAAATTATCTGACCTACCCCATTTGACTGTAGGTCATAAGACTCCATTCTAGAGATGGTCCTTCCCCACACCAAGAAGGAAGAAGGCATTCTTGGAGCAGGAGGTAGAATCTAGACAAACAGGCCCTGCTGGGTTTCCCCACTCAGTCTATTAGCATTAGATCTTACTCATTTTGTCCAGTCCTATTTCTACCAGCTGTCCACACTCTGTTGAACCTAAGCACAAAAACAGTCAACTTGGGCCAGGTGCGGTGGCTCATGCCTGTAAACCCAGCACTTTGGGAGGCCGAGGCAGGCGGATCACAAGGTCAGGAGATTGAGACCATCCTGGCTAACACAGTGAAACCCCGTCTCTACTAAAAAATACAAAAAATTAGCTGGGCACCGTGGCAGGCGCCTGTAGTCCCAGCTACGCGGGAGGCTGAGGTGGGAGAATGGCGTGAACCCGGGAGGCAGAGCTTGCGGTGAGCCCAGATCGCACCACTGCACTCCAGCCTGGGCGACAGACAGGCTGGACTCCATGTCAAAAAAAAAAAAAAAAAAAAAAAAGGTCAACTTTCCCTGCATCTTTAGGTCTTCATTCTAAAGGCTCCTGTGTATACACATTAATAAATTTGTATGCCTTTTCTTCAATGAATCTGCCTTATGTGAGTTGACTTTTCAGCCAAACTTCATATGGTATGTGATATGGTTTGGCTGTGTCCCAACCCAAATCTCAAATTATAGTTCCCATAATTCCCATGTGTCATGGGAGGGACCCAGTGGGAGGTAATTGTATCATGGGGTGGGTCTTTCCCATGCTGCTCTCATGACAGTGAATAAGTCTCACAAGATCCGATGATTTTATAAAGGGGAGTTCCCCTGCACATGCTCCCTCTCTTGCCTACCACCATGTAAAATGTGACTTTGCTCCTCATTCACCTTCCAACATGGTTACAAGGCCTCCCCAACCATGCGGAACTGTGAGACACTTAAACCTCTTTCTTTTATAAATTACCAGTCTTGGGTATGATTTTATTAGCAGCATGAGAACAGACTAATGCCGTATGTGAATTATATCTTAATAAAACTATTAAAATATTTTTTTACTAAAAAAAGATAATTTTTTTGTCTACTAAAATTTCTTTATTAAAAAAGGGGTTTTGCGGAGATGATGGTCAAAGGATACAAAATTTTAGTTAGACACGAGAAATAAGTTCAAGAGCTCTATTGTACAACATGGTGACTGTAGTTGTAAGCTAAAAATAACATTCTAAGGCCCCCTGCCAAACCATCTGAACGGACCCTTCCTCTCGGCCAAGGGCATTCCAAATTTAACCTGAAAAAACTAGCTCAGGCCATGATGGGAAGGGGGAACCAGACATGCTTTACTATACTCTCATCCCTTTTGGAATTACTGATAGAACGGACTCTTTAAGTCTGATAAGAAACATTTACAATCTATTGTCTCTGAAGCCTGCTACCTGGAGGCTTCAACTGAATAATACAGCTTTGGTCTCCACAACTCCTTATCATAACCCAGACATTCCTTTCTATTGATAATAACTATATATATATTTTTTTTGAGACAGACTCTTGCTCTTGTTGCCCAGGCTGGAGTGCAGTGGCGTGATCTCGGCTCACTGCAACCTCCGCCTCCTGGGTTCAAGCAATTCTCCTGCCTCAGCCTCCTGAGTAGCTGGGATTATAGGCATCCACCACCACGCCTGGCTAATTTTTGTATTTTTAGTAGAGACAGGGTTTCACCATGTTGGTCAGGCTGATCTCGAACTCCTGACCTCCTGAGCTGCCCTCCTCGGCCTCCCAAAGTGCTGGGATTACAGGCATGAGCCACCATGCATGGCTGATAATAACTCTTTTAACCAGTTGCCAATCAGAAAATCTTTAAATATGCCTATAACCTAGAGGGCTCCCTGCTCTGTCCCCACCCCTAACCCCACTTTGATTTGTCCCACCTTTTTGGATGAACCAATGTACATCTTCCATGTTTTAATTGATGTCTCATGTCTCCCTAAAATCTATAAAACCAAGCTGTACCCTGACTGCCTTGGGCACATGTTCTCAGGATCTCCTGAGGGCTGTGTCATGGGCCATTCATTGGTCACTCATATTTGGCTCAGAATAAATCTCTTCAAATATTTTACAGTTTGACTCTTTTCATTGACATACTTAACAACAATGTATTGTATTCATAAAAATTGCTAAGAGAGTAGATTTAAGTGTTTTCACTTCCAAAAGATAAGTTTGTGAGAGAATGCATATGTTAATTAGTTCAATTTGGCCCTGCCATAATGTATACATATTTCAAAACAACATTTTGTACATGATAAATACATAAAATTTTTATTTGTCAAAGAAAGAAAGTGAGAAAAGAACTTCTGTCTAAAGAATGTGAGTCCCTTTAAATTATCAGCTCCAGAGAGACACTAAAATGAGGCAGCACTCACTTCCTACTCCTCCACTCCTGCCCTGCTTTAAGCTATGTATTTGTCTCTTGGAACTGTTTGCTATCACAAGTAGCTATATATTAACCTAATAATGCCACAGTGAACATTATAACCTACACTGTATAGCTTAACAATGTATAGTCAATCACTAATCAATGTTCTATCTATCAGACAGTGAGAATTTCTGACAAACAACTTTGTATCTATCTTTCTTCTTTGACTTTAAAAACTTGCTTGAAACAAAGGCCAAATGGAGCTCATATTCAAGGCTACTTGCGTCTGACTCTTCCAGGCACCTGGCCTCACTTTGGCTCAAGTAAACTCTTTAAATTACATTTTGTGCCTCAGTGGAAGGAAGAAAGGAAGGAAGAGGGAGGGAGGGAGGAACCAAGAATATTCCACCTCAAAATACACACTTCTTTGGCATATTTGGAGATGGATGTTCAGAGGCTCTCCTGCAACGTGCCTTTTGTAAAGCAGATTTGCATCTGTACAGAAACTCTGCACTGGTGAAACAAACAGCCAGGTTTTCCCTACCCCCTGTCCCTGATCAGGAATCAGGATGGAGACATGACTACCTCCTAGAAGAGAGAGACTGAAGTCTGATACTTTTGGGGGTCTGACAGAAACTCCCTCTTTCTGAGATCTGCTCACTGTAAGCTTTCATCTGCATAACAAGACATGCTTTGCTACCCAGGCCTCTTCTCCTCTCCCTCCCAGAACTGGTTTTGCCCCTGCCCCAAGCCCCTGTTCTTTCCTCAACCTCAGGACAATATAAAACTTTAATCACGTGGCTTTTTCTTTGAGCTTTTCATATGCGATAAGACTTCTATGCACACATGTTCACATTAACAAATTTTGTATCCTTTTTCTCCTATTAATCTGCCTTTTGTCAACTGATTTTCAATGAACCTTCAGAGAGCAAAGAGGAAGTTTTCCCTTGGCCCGCTACAAAAGAAAAATAGAAAACACCAAGCGTTGTTGAAATGTGAAGCAACTGGAAAGCTCACATATTGATGGGGGAAATGTAGCATTTTTTAAAAGGTAGTTCTATTTAAATTACTAATAGATAATATTACAGGAAATCTGCAGACACTGACAAAATTGTAAAGATGTTACCCAAGTGACTGAAGTATGAAAAAAGCCCCAATCTTTAACTGGGCATTCAGGGCCCTACACATTTTAGCTCCACATTCTCAATCCTCTTAGCTGCTCCCCTGCCCCTAAAATGCCCCAGGGCACACCAGTTACCTTGCTTTTGTCTTACTGTGAGAATGATAACTGAAATTTACAGAGTTAACTCTACTTTCAATGTGGGTAGCCATTAAGTCTAGACATCCATGAACATATGCAATCTTTATACTATCTCTATATAAATAGTTATTATTGCCCACAGTTTGCAGATAAATAAACATGAAGCTACAGAGGATTAATAACTTGAGCCTGACTGCAATGAAACTCATTACTATCATGGTTCCTCTTGAAATAAATGTCTACTTGCCCTCACCTTTTGGGTTGTGTCTTGGTTTTGGATATGGAGACAGGATCAGATGTTCTGCTGTTTGTATCTCCCCATACACAGTGAGGACAGAACCCAAACATGGGTCGCTGTGAGCTCATGAATCTTTCTTGTCTCTTGGTCAGTCACATCTTTGGCTTTAGGATATCTTTCACTTTAGCAGAAATCCCAGGAGACAGATGATGTCTTCAGGTTCGTATATACTTGACATTTAGTAAGTCATAAACTTGATTCTGAGCATTACCTCTCATATCTAGGCAAAGTTTCCATCCTCGAGCTTTCCAACTGGTTTAATTTGGCCAAGATCACATCAGCATAGTAAATACTCAGCACTAATTTTTTTTTTTTTTTTTTGAGATGGAGTCTCGCTCTGTCACCCAGGCTGGAGTGCAGTGGCATGATCTCAGCTCACTGCAAGCTCCACCTCCTGGGTTCATGCCATTCTCCTGCCTCAGCCTCCCAAGTAGCTGGGACTACAGGCGCCCACCACCACACCCGGCTAATTTCTTGTATTTTTTAGTAGAGACGGGGTTTCACTGTGTTAGCCAGGATGGTCTTGATCTCCTGACCTCATGATCCGCCCACCTCAGCCTCCCAAAGTGCTGGGATTACAGGCATGAGCCACTGCGCCCAGCCCACTCAGCACTAATTTTAAGGGAGGAGACCACCCACCATATTGTCTTATGCCCAATTTCTGCCTCCAAAGAAAGAAGAAGTAAAAACTAAAATGCAGAAATGAAATCCACAAGCAGACAGCCCAGCACCACACTCTGGGCCTGGTAGTTAAAGATCAACCCCCAACCTAATCAGTTATGTTATCTATAGATTACAGACATTGTATAGAAAAGCACTGTGAAAATCCCTGTCCTGCTCTGTTCCATTCTAATTACCAGTGCATGCAGACCCCAGTCATGTACCCCCTGCTTGCTCAATCGATCACGACCCTCCCAGGCGGACCCCCTTAGAGTTGTGAGCCCTTAAAAGGGACAGGAATTGCTCGCTTGGGGAGCTCGGTTGTTGGAAACATGAGTCTTGCGGAAGCTCCCAGCCAAATAAAGCCCTTCCTTCTTTAACTTGGTGTCTGAGGGGTTTTGTCTGTGGCTTGTCCACTATGTTTCAGCATAGTGGAGGCTCATACTGATCTTGTCTTCAAGTCTTAATCTAGGATCAGAAGGCAGAGGTTCAAATGATGAGGCAAGGCTGGCCTGAATACTCAAGGTTGGCCCTCTATTCTGCCTCTGCTACTGTTAGTGAGGAAAGAGAAGGCATCACTCACTCCCTATGTAACTCAGTAGAACTATAGCCCCAAATTCCAAGAAGTGACATGCCTCCCATTTCAGAGCTGAGAAACAATGATCTCCTTGTTTTTCTTCTTTTACTCATTTGCCTAACCTCATATATAAAGGCTTATGTGTCCTTTAATTTCCATGTTCTACCTCCATAATCCCTCAGCAGGCTTTAGCTAAGAAGCATGGGCTTCCTCTTTCTATTTCCTCTCTTAATCTTAGGGCCTGCTGATTGCATGCTCCAGCAGAACTGTATGTTATAGCTGGCTCTTTGATTTCCTGCTTATGTCTAGAATGCTGTCAATTCTTCAGTGATTTTACGCAGAGCAAGCTCTACTGTTTGCTTCATTTTCTTTCTCTGCCTCTTATATTTGGCTTTCTCAATACTTTAGTCATATAGGAACAACAGTTATAAATAAGGCCCTTTATAACTCTATATATGTCAAGGCCCCCATATATCACCTGTACAATGAACAATTAATAGTTGTCTTTGCATTGTCTCAATTTGTATAATATACATATAGATATACACACACACACATACACACACACACGCATATACACACACATGAGAAAGCAAGATGTTTTTAAAAGAAATCAAATGGATAAGGCAGGAAAAAAGCACAAAAACCAGACTGGGCGATGACCCCAGAGAAAACGGAGTAGTGGAGAAAAGAGCAGTAATTAGTCTTCCAATCGTAAGGCTCTGGTTTGGGGATCCTGATAGGAAAAAGAACTTGGGATTTAGATTTGATTCTCTGTGCTTCCTTCCCCTAGCACTGACTGGACAAAACTTCAGAGAGCCCGTTTGTTTATTTTCTTTTCAACTGATAGGTACAGTTTGTCTGATGTTTGCCTGGTTATGCAAAATGTCCTCAAAGCCTGTGAATGACCCAATTTAGTTCCCAAGACAGAGAAGAAACATCATGTGCAAAGCATTGTACTCCTGTTATGTGGTTTAATTTATCTAACAATTTTGTGAAATAAATATAATTATTTCCCTTTCTTAAGAAACTGAGGATCCCAGAAATCAAATAGTGACCAGAACAGACAGTGGTATGTTATGCACAAGCTTTTGAGAGCTAGGTATACACCTCTCTTCTCAAATCCGTATATAGTGATGTCAAGTCATTAGCTTGGAATCAACCATCCTGAGAGCATTTGCACTATGGAAATTAGAAAATGCTATAAATGAGTGCTTTCTTTGAGTGACAGTTGTCAAATATTTTATGCTACTGACAATAGTGTTATAATCGGTAGCTACTTAGACATGAGCAGGGCACGAGAGGGCCCCCTTCCCTCAACTAGGAATGTCAGATGACCAGCAGGTGATGGCCAGGTGGTTGTTAACTGTCTCTCTAAAATATTAATTGGTTGCAGCCAGCACCAGAGAAAGACAGTCTCCTAATAGATAGAAATACCTGAAACTGATGATCAGCAGCTTCCCAATAAGACCTCAGGAGTTAGGCAAGTGGGCTCAAGCATGCACACTGAAAAGCAATTTGGTGGAGTTTAACTGGGATATGGCTGATATGGTTTGGCTCTTTGCTCCCCACCAAATCTCATGTTGAATTGTAATCCCCAGTGTTGGGGGAAGGACCCGGGGGGAAGCGATTGGATCATGGGGTGGATTTCCCCTCTTGCTATTCTCATGGTAGTGAGTTTTCATGAGATCTGGTTGTTTTCAAGGGTATAGCCCTTCCCCCTTCCCCTTCTCACTCTTCCTCCTGCTCCCACCATGTAAGATGTGCTGATTTCCCCCTTCACCCTCTACCATGATTGTAAGTTTCCAGAAGCCTACCCAGCCATACCTCCTGAACAGCACATAGAACGCTGAGTCAATTAAACCTCTTTTCTTTATAAATTACCCAGTCTCAGGTAGTTCTTTATAGCAGTGTGAGAATGAACTAATACAATGACTGCCCTCTGGGAACACTGGACTGGTAAGGGAAGAAGGCTTCAAGTGAGCACGCGTACAACTCCAGCAAACACATTGAAAATGCGGCCCCTCTTAAGTGCTGGCAGGCCACTGCGCTTGTGGACAGTCCCTCCCCAATGGAAGAATCAGGGGAGAAGAGACACAACCCCCTGGAAGCATGCCAAAATTTAAAACCCAAAGTCAAAAGGTCAAACCATGCACTTGATCTCAAGTCACCCACTTGGCCCTCTTCCAAGGGTTCTTTATCTCCTTTTATTCCTGCTCTAGAGCTTTTTAATAAACTTTCACTCCTGCTCTAAAACTTACCTCTGTCTCACTTTGCCTTATGCCCCTCAGTCAAATTCTTTCTTCTGACCACACAAGAATTGAGGTTGCTGCAGACCCATATGGATTCACCACTGCTAACATACTTTGGTGTCGTGTGACTCAAAGATGTTCCCTAGTGCTAACAATAGGATTAAAAACAGTCTTTTAGACACAACTGTAAGTTCCTCCTTTGAGGCTAACACAGACCCTTCAATAGGCTGAGATTCTACCTCAGAGTGTTGTCTTCCAGCAAGTACGTTACCATCATTCCAAAATGACTTCTCTGGATACTTTCTAATTTTATATTTACGGCCCTGCTCCGCACTTTGGTCAGCTTTGCACTCTCTTCATAATTTGTGCCAAGCCTGCATACCACCTGCACTATTAGTCATTTAATAGTTTTCTTTAAATTGCCTCAAATTATTTTGTATATTTATAAAGATGTTTTTAAAGGAAACTAATGGATAAGACAGGCAAAAGTGGAAAAAGCAGGAAAGAACAGAGACAATCTGTTCACTCTGTGTTAGAGGACAAAGCCCACAATTGCTACAACATGGAGAGAAAAGTGGGCTTTGAGGATTGACAACCAAAATGAGTGACTGAGGTAGGTGTCTCCATCCATCAGGGTTTACTGAGCCAGCTTGAAGGCACATTGGGAAATAGGCAAATCATAGATGTGTCTGTGGCTGTTTTTTCCAAACAGACTCTCAGGTTTAATATTTACACATTTTCCACTAAAAAGAGGAAGCAGTTAAGCAAATGATTACATACTTACGAGACTTTAGTTAGTGCTCAATAAGTCTGCATTTGACATAGATATGTAAGCCCTTGAAGAAAAGAGAGTAGAGGAACAAGACAAGCAGACATCTCAGGGTGGGGTGCAGGACCGATTAATCTTATCTTGTCTTTGTTCCATACCTGGAGAGATAAGCTAGGAATAAGCATTATCAGTGTGGAGACTTTTGAAAGGACTGTTTTCTGTTCAGCCCTTAGGGAAGAAACCCTACTGGCCATTAGCAAGAGAGGGGATATAATGAGACCTATCAACCCCCCATCTGGTTATGACCAGGAACTCAGCTTTGAAGGATTTTCTGAGGATCCTTCAGCCAAGAAAGGGTCTGTTCAGTCAACTGGGGGCTTAAAATTTTACTTTTATTTCTCATTCACCACTTTTGGTGAAGATTTGCCACAGACAGCATCAATGGCCAAACCTTTATTTTGTCCCATGTCATTGTCAGAATGATGTTGCTGCCTGCCCCAGGTCCGTCCTGTCCATGACCCATCCTACGGTCAAAAGACTTAGAGCCAAAAATCTTACAGCCAATTTCATCATTCCAGACAGGAACGGAGGTGGACAG
This sequence comes from Gorilla gorilla gorilla, assembly GCF_029281585.2. Taxonomy (NCBI): domain Eukaryota; kingdom Metazoa; phylum Chordata; class Mammalia; order Primates; family Hominidae; genus Gorilla; species Gorilla gorilla. The sequence continues at coordinate 29,205,617 of NC_073243.2, forward strand.
GTATCTATCAACCCTTAAAACCTTTTAAGCAATGTAAGAGCCAAAAATCAAAGCCAAAAAGAAAGGTTACAAAATTGGCTTATCTATAAATTCTATGCATTGTGCTGCCATAATCTTGGTTTTAGTTAGACTGGTAGCAATTAGCTGTACAAAACATAAGCATTTTGCTAAAACCATTTAAGCTTAAGAAGTTAGAGGCTTTTGTTATGCCAAAATGCTTGACACCTTTTTAGTAATTTGTCCTAAGGTGGCCAACAAATTTTTTTGTCATATCTTTATTTGCATAAACCCCATAACTGAGAACAACTATATGCAGAAGGCTCTATTGCCGGCTATCTTGGTATCCTCTTGGTAATTCTCTTTTCAGTCTATGGGAAGCAGGAAATTCTTTATGGTTTGGATAGATGAAAAGGAGGTCACATAATGACTCAGGAGGCAAAGTCCCTCAATTTGCCAGCTGTGTGTCTGTGTGCTATCTGTGTGTTGGTCCTTGATTTGGAGGGTCTGAACTAATTATTTCCCTCGAAACTAGTCCTTATAATCTCCTGTGCCTACCTCTTCTGTGATAGCCCCTGGGCTTACAGAGAGGGTGCTTATGATATGAGAGGGAGGCAGGGAAGTGCTGGGTAGAGAAGGGTGGGGTCCTTGGCTAGGTCTCCACCCTCAGGCCTGTGCCCACAGACCTAGGTGAGGGCAGGCATTTCTGTTTTTGTGCCCAGATGTTGCATTTTCCAAGACAACGCTGGCCTGCCACTCCCTGCATCCTGTGCCTATAAAAACCCTGAGGCCCTAGTGGGTACATACACAAGCAGCTAAATATCGAGAAGAACACACCAGCAGAAGAACCCACAGACACTGACAGGCCATCCATGACAGAACAACGCGGATGCCAAGGGAAATTTGGCTGAGGGTGGTCAGAGGCGAGCCCAGCTGCTGAGTGGCCTGTCTCCAGGGGAAGACCACCTTCCCATTCCATCCCCCTTCTGGCTTTCCATCCACCTGCTGAGAGCTACCTCCACCATTCAATAAAACCTTGGACTTATTCTCCAAGCCCGCGTATAAACAGATTTTTCCAGTACACTAGGGCAACCCCGGGGTACAGAAAGCCCTCTGTCCTTGCAGTAAGACAGAGGGTCTAATTGAGCTGATTAACACAAGACGAGTGCAGATGGCTAAGCTGAAAGAGGACACTGTAACACATGCCCACTGGCGCTTCAGGAGCTGTAAACACTCAGCCCTAGATGATGCCATGAGGTTGGAGCCCACGTTCCCCACGACCTGCCTATCTGCATTCTCCCCCTAGGGGGTTGAACTGCAGGGCGCTGAAGAAGCCAGCCAGTCCCCATGTCACACACCGCGTGAGGGGAATAAGGAAACTCTTCCTGTTTCAACTGGGGCCTTGCCTGAGATCCCGGAAGGTGAGTGCAAAAGCGAAATTGTTGGATCTGCCTCTTTTCCAAAATCCTGCCACCTGTCTCTCTTTCCTGAAGGCAAAAGGTTCTGTTTCCCTTCATGGAGTTTTAACCGCCCTAACGGGCTGCCAGAATCCCCAGACTCCATCTCTTTTCTCATTCTCTGTCTCACAGTTTGAAATGGCTCTTATCTCTTCCTTTGTAATGTTAAGAGTTTTGCTACAGGCTGTGGCAATGTTACTAAGCAAAATGATTATTCGGCTCAGCCACCAAAGGTGCAAATCAGACCAACAGTGGTTAGAGGTAAAATCTCCTCCCCTGCCCTGACAGCTGCAGGCACCCATGGCTCAAGGCACCTCTCGTTAGCCTATCCCCTCCCAGGTTGGGGGCCTGGGCATGTTCATAGCATGCAAAGGTCATGCCCAACAGCCATCAGGGGGCAGGAGGAGAAGTGCCGCCATGGCCCACGCTGCCTCCACCTCCACAGCCTGGGATGAGCCGGAAGCAGGAGAAAACTGCAGCAGTAGGTGGGACCCCACAGGGCTGAAGGGTGGGCACTTCTCACCCGCCACACCAATGGAACTTTTCCTCTCCTGGCCAAGGAATTCAACCCAGTCTGATCTGGAGGAAGATTAATGGAACCCACTTGCCCTGAGCCAGGGGCTCTTCCCCCAGGACCTCCCCTTTTGCCCCTGAAACTGTTTTTGTATTTTTCTTTTTTTTTTTTCTTTGTTTCCTTTTCTAAGTGAGAGGGCTCCCCCTTCCCAGCACTGTTTCTGATAGGGAAGTTAATGGGGGAATAGCCCAGGGTGACTGATAACTGCAAATTCAGCAGGGCTCATTTGAGACACTCTAAACGGATACAAAACAGCCTCTGAAATACCTTTTCAGTCCTAAACTCTATTCCAAGCTTCAGGCTGAGGCCCTAAAAAGAAAAACCAGGTCAGGGATCCAAAGCCAGGCAACAGGCATGATGTAAATGGCCAGGACCAATTCCTGCCGACTGAACGCCCCACCCCATGGAAGGAGGCCATGCTCCGTGGGCTAAACAGGCCCAGGGAACTCAAAGGTTGTCCACAGCAGGGACAAAGGGAGGCATAGGGGAGGGTGGTTAATTCCTGTTCTCTAGGTCTTCCCTGCTTCATGGGTACATACCACATTGGTACCTACGGGCAGCACGTGCCAAGGTTGCCGGGCTCGAGGATAAAACAAGTGGAAGGGAAAGGGGGCATGCTTGTTTTCTCGCTCCATCACACTCTGAGTTTTCACTGAAAGAAGGAAGGGAACGAGGGAGGCCTCTATTCCCTGTCTTTCAGAATGGACAACCAGATCTCTTCACCATACCCAGCTTATACTCCTCTGGAGTGTATTCGGAACCACTGGGACTGCTTTAACCTCAGAATCTGGAGGAAAAAATGCCTCATAGACCTCTGTACAAAGGTTTAGCCAAATTATGAAGGACTGGGTTGGCCCCAGGAAGGAACCATTCATTTCAACTCCATCTGGCAGTTGGAACTTTTCTGTAGACATGAGGACAGATGATCTGAGGCCCCATATGTGCAGACTTTCTATACCTTGCAAGGCAATCCAGGCCTTTGCGAACAGTGTAGGATTGATCCAGCCCTCCTGTTTGCTGTCTCAGGGAAGGCTGCAAGAGGCAAGCCTGGGGAATTAAAGATACAAATCCCAGAGGCACTCCCAGCAGAGGAGCCAGCTCTCTCAAGCCCTGCTCCTCTGGGTCCACCTCAACCTCCCTATCCAGCTTCTGCATCTTACTTGCCCCCTCCTAGAAATCCTTACCCTAAATAAGCCCCAGTCTCCCTCTTGCCCCTCCAACAGATGCCCAGTGTATTTGGGCCCAGTAAGGTCCAGGTCCCCTTCTCCTACAAAACTTAAAGCAAATTAAGGGGGATCTTGGCAAGTTTTCAGATGACTCTAATAGATATATACAGACTTTCCAGAATTTCACTCAAATACTTGAACTCTCCTGGAGAGATGTTATGTTACTTCTGAAACAAACCCTGATGGATACTGAAAAGCAGGCCATTCTGCAAGCAGCAGAGAGATTTGGGGATGCGCTTTGTATCACATATGGCATCAGAGAAGGGGGCAAACATTATCCAACTGGAAAAGAAGCAGTACCCATGGATGACCCTAAATGAAATCCCAACAATGAAATGGCAAACTGGAAGAGGAGACACTTTCAGGTGCATTTAATGGAAGGCTTATGTAGAACTAGGACCGGGCCTCTCCATTATACTAAGTTGTCCATGATCAACCAGGGATTCAATGAAAACCCCACTGCTTTCTTGGAAAGGCAAAGAGAGGCCTGGGTAAAGCACACCTTTCTGTCTCCTGATTCGGCTGAGGGACAACTAATCCTGAAGAATAAATGCATTACTCAGGCAGCTCCTGACATCAGGACGAAGTTACAAAAACAGGCCCTGGGGCCAGACGGTATTTTAAAGAACCTCCTGAAAGTAGCCACCTCAGTCTTTTATAATAGAGACAGGGAGGCCCAGGAAAGAAAGAGGAAATACAGGAAATAGACAGAGGCTTTAATGGCTGCCAGGCAAGCCCACAAACCCCAGAATTCCCAGGGTGCATCTGTTAACTGCTACAGATTTCAAAATGGATTGCCCAGCTGGCATGAGGAAGCCACCTCGACCGTGTCCAATCTGCAATGGAGACCACTGGAGAGTGGACTGTCCCCAGGGATGCTGGTTACTGGGTCTAGAACCAATCTCCCAAATGGTCCAGCAGCATGACTTCTGGGTCCCGGCGCTCCTCTTCCCGGCTCCAGTGGCCTACACAACCATTACCATCCAGGGGCCTTGGGTAATTCTGGAAATTGAAGGGAGGAAAAGGACCTCCTCTTGGACACTAGAGCCAGTCTCTCAATTCTCTCCAATCTGGGCTCCCTTTTTATCTCAGCATGACCATGAGGGGCACCTCAGGAAGGCGTCTAACCCAATATTTCTCTCAACCACTTAGTTGTAGCTGGGGAGACCTTTTGTTCACTCATGCTTTTCTAATTATGCCTTAAAGCCCAACTCCTCTGTTGGGCAAGGATATCCTGGCCCGTACGGGGACCACCACTCTGATGTCCCCTGGGCAAACTCTTTGTCTCCCCCTAATGGAGGCTGATATTAACCCAGAAGTTTGGGCAACTTGAGGGAAAATTGGACAGCCATACTAGTCCGGGTCCATCTTAAGGATCTCACCTCCTTTCCTAACCAGAAACAATATCCCCTGAAACCAGAGCTCAGGAAAGTGCTAGAAGCTATGATATATAACTTAAAGATGCAGGGCCTCCTCAAACCCTGCAACAGCCCTTGTAATACCCTGATATTAGGGGTATGAAAACCCAACATGGAATGGACGCTAGTTCAGGACCTCTGCCTCATTAATGAGACTGTGGTTCCAATGCACCTGGTGGTTCCCAATCTATATACCCTGCTAGCCCAAATACCCGAGGGGAGTAAATGGCTCACAGTCTTGGACCTAAAGGCATGCCTTCTTCTGCATACCATTACACCCTGACTCCCAGTATTTGTTTGCATTTGAGGATCCCTCTAACCAAACCACCCAATTAACCTGAATGGTGTTACCTCAAGGATTCCAAGACAGCTTCCACTTGTTTGAGAAGGCATTATTGAGCGACCTCTCTGAGTTCCTTTATCCTCAGGTGAAGGTCTTGAAATAGGTAACGAACTTCTCTTCCGTGCTCCAACTGAGGAAATGTCTCAGGAGGGCAGTAAGCCTCTCCTTAATTTTCTAGCTAACAGAGAATATAAGGTTTCAAAACCAAAACTCAACTCTGTCTGTCTTGAGTGAAGTAACTAGGCCTGGTCTTGTCAGAGGGGACCACAACATTAGGCAAAGAGAGAATTAAACCCATCTCCTCCTTTCCCCTCCCCAGAACCCTCAAGCAACTGAGGGGATTCTTGAGCATTACAGGAATCTGCAGACTATTGATACCTGGGCACAGTGAAATAGCTCAGCTATTTCATTATTATCATCTAATAAAGGAGACTCAGGCAGCTAAAACTCACTGTCTAACTTGGGAGCTGGAGGCTAAAAAGGCCATCGATCAACTAAAACAAGCCTTGCTTAAGGCACCAGCCCTTAGTCTCCCCACAGGGAAAACGTTTAATCTTTGTGTATCAGAGAGAAAGGCAATGGCACTGGCAGTCCTAACACAGACCTGGAGTCCAGCCCAGCAGCCTGTAGGCTACCTAAGTAAGGTGCACATTTTGGTAGCCAGAGGATGGCTGGCCTGCCTCCAGGCAATCGCAGCAGTAGCCTTGCTGATACCATTGGCTACTAAGTTGACCATGGGGAATAACTTAACTGTTTATACCCTGCACAATGTGGCAGGACTACTGTCTTCTAAGTGACAATAGTCTCCTAGAAGACTAATAGACAACTGTCTCCTCAAGCATCAAGCACTATTGTTAGAAGGATCTACGGTCCAATTAAGAAACTGTCCCTCCCTAAATCCAGTCATCTTCCTCCCAGATGAAGCTGGGAAATTTGAGCATGACGGCAAACAAATAGTAGCACAAACTTGAGCAGCAAGAGAGGACCTCAGGGAAACTCTCTTAGAGAACCCAGACTAGACTGTCTTTACAGATGGGAGTTCTTTTGTAGAACAAGGAACCCACAAAGCAGGCTACGCAATAGTTACTCTAAACGATATTATTGAGAATGCACTTCTTTCCTCAGGCACAACCAGCCAAACTAATCACCCTCCTGAGGGCACTTGAGCTAAGCAAAGAAAAGACAGTTAACATATCTACTGATTCTAAGTATGCTTTCCTAGTCCTTGACACCCATGCCACTATCTGGAAAGAGAGGAACTTCTTCACAGCTAATGGGTCTCCTATTGAATACCATCAGGAAATTAACAGCCTATTATCCTCAGTCTTCCTCTCATGGGAAGTGGCAGTGATACATTGTAAAGGCCACCAAAGAGGGATGGATGAAATAGCTGAGGGAAATGGGCTGGCAAACTAAGCAGCTAAAACAGCAGCCAGGGGGTCCCCAGGTCTCTGACCCACTTGAAGCCCCATTGGTCTGGGAGGGCCTCATCAGAGAAATAAAACTGCAATACTCTCCTGCAAAAATAGAACGGGCCACCTCTCAGGGATACATCCTTCAGTCCTCAGGATGGCTACAATCAGAGCACGGTAAACTTCAACTACCTGCTGCCAACCAATGGAAAATTTTTAAAAGCCTTCACCAGGCCATCCACCTAGGTAAGGATAAAACCTATCAACTGGCCCAGAGATCGTTCTCAGGTAAAAGCCTAATACAAATGGTTAAACGAGTTGTTACTGCTTGTGAGAACTGCCTGAAAAATAATCCCCTCAATTGACAGCTTCTTCCTCCAGGAACCCAAAGGACAGTAGGCCACTAAGAAAAAGAGTGGCAAATGGATCTCACTCACATGCCAAAGGCAAGAGACATCCAGTCCTCCTAGTGTGGATAGATATTTTCACTAACCAGGTAGAAGCAATTTCATGTCAGACAGAGAAAGCCCCTGAGATGATAAAAGTACTAATCAATGAGATAATCCCTCACTTTAGACTCCCTAAGTACCTCCAGAGCAATCCTGGCTTTTTTACTTGGCTTCCTTCTCTATTAGATTACTGGCTTTTGGGTGGAGCCCTTTAGTGAATAGGGAAAAGAAAGCATGCAGTTCTTAGGGCCTAAACTGCACTTTTTTGTTTGTTTGTTTGTTTGTTTGAGATGGAGACAAAGTCTTACTCTGTCGCCCAGGCTGGAGTGCAGTGGTGCAATCTCGGTTCATTGCAACCTCCACCTCCCAGGTTCAAGTGATTCTCCTGCCTCAGCCTCCCAAGTAGCCACCACACCTGGCTATTTTTTGTATTTTTAGTAGAGATGGGGTTTCACTGTTACGCACGTCCGTGTGAAGAAACCACCAAACAGGCTTTGTGTGAGCAACGAGGCTGTTTATTCACTTGGGTGCAAGTGGGCTGAATCTGAAAAAGCAGTGGGCAAAGGGAGATAAGGGTGGGGCAGTTTTATAGGATTAGGGTAGGCAGTGGAACATTACAGTTAAAGGTGGTTATCTCTTGCAGGCAGGGACAGGGTCACAAGGTGCACGGTGGGGAGATCATGAGACTCATTGTCCAGGGGAGCGATTCACAAGGTCGATTGACTAGTTAGGGTGAGGCAGGAACAAATCACAATGGTGGAATGTCATCAGTTAAGGCAAGAACTGGTTGTTTCACTTCTCTTTTGATTCTTCAGTTGCTTCAGGCTATCTGGATGTATACGTGCAGGTCACAGGGGTTATGATGGCTTAGCTTGGGCTCAGAGGCCTGACATTCACCATGTTGGCCAGGCTGGTCTCGAACTCCTGACCTCAGGTGATCCGCCCACTCTGGCCTCCCAAAGTGCTGGGATTACAGGCTTGAACCACTGCACCAGGCCCTAAACCACACTTTTTTTACCCAAATGTGCAAGAAACAAGTAGCCCTCTGTAGTAATGACCGTTTACCATAAACAACTTCCATCAGCCACCTCTAAAACTGTATCTCTTACCCAACCATTACACACACCAAAGTCTAGTTTTCTCACAATATAATGTAATTTCTGGCACCCCCCACAAAAGCCAAAGAGATTAGATAACAATTCAAAAGAGGGCAGAGCCTTAGACCCAAGAAAACCATCACTCTTGAATCTTCACAAGGAAAATGGAAGACCTCCACAAAAGGGATGAGTAATACATTTTTCTGGGTTCCTAAAGGGGTCTGAGTCTTCTCTAGATCTTTTCAAACAATACTGAATATGGCAAAGAGGAAGGAGAAGTAGGAAGAGCAAAAGTAAAATGGGAGAACAATTTTTAAGAAAGGAAATGAACAGAGGCATTAAGCATATGTGTTCTTTTTTTGAAAAAGATGTTTTAGTCCACTAAAATGTTTCCAAAACAGGATCTAAAAAGAAAAAGCAGAAAGGACTTAAATTTATATATGTATGTGTATATATATATGTATTTATATATAGTATATACATTTATTTATATATGTATATGTATATATATTTTATATGTAAATGTGCATGTGTATAGGTATGTGTTTATATGTAAATATATGTATTTATATTTTATTTAAATATATCAGCTTTTAATTAAGCTGACTTCTAACAGTAGGACTCTTTTTAAACATTTTTTCAGATAATTTATTACCAGATTTTAGCTGAGACAAACAGCTGATATTTCAAGTCAACAGAAATATCAAACCAAAAGGGACCGATTCCTCATTAGGAAGACAACCCAAGCCATGATGGGAATTTTAACCACGAAACTACAAAATGGACCAGCCTCCATGTTAATCCTGCATGGAGTTCAAAGTGGGCAGTTTGAGTGTAACTGTTTTAGGTCAGATTTTTGACCTTTGACTTAGTCAAGATAATTTTTAAGCATAGCCATGACACTATTATAGCTCCTTCTTTTAATTTGATCTTCCCACCAATCATTAAGAATAAGAGATCTCTAAAATCCCTTTCTTTATTGTTAAGAATAAGAGATCTCTAAAATCCCTTTCTTTAAAAAAGATTCAGGTGTCCAAAGGATCAATCTTTTGGTCATTGACAATTAGAATGTTCAGTGGTATATTTAATCCCAATAGCAGCTCAATTCAGTAGCTCACTCAATTTCAGTGAGTGACATCAATGAACAGCCACATGCTTCTAATAGTGTACACACCATACTCTGGGGAACATGGCCTCCATATGGACCAACTTGGTATCCAAAAAGGAAACGAAGTCTGTTTGTATGATCCCTTCTTAGGGGATGCTTGTCATTGTCTGACCATTGCTGAATTCTTTAATTTTCCATTGTTATATAGCCAGATACAGAATTTTGCCAAGGATTGATACCAAGCTTACCAGTTTAAATAAACCAGATCTTTGCTGTTCCCCTAAATGGAGATCATCCAAACATTGTCAATTGCTGTGCTAGCTCTCAAGACACACACACACACACACACACACATACACCGTTATTACAAACAGTGATGGTTACAATCAGCTGATCCCATGTTACATGCCAGTTCCCCTGCACTCATTCTTTCCAGTCCTGACAGCCCTAAAAACTATGTATTATCACCATTTTAAAGATAAGGCAATGGAAGTTTAAAGAGGAGGCTTAAGCCTTTACTCAAATACACCTGTATTTGAAACTCAACTCTACAACTTACTTACTAGTGGCAGAATTGAGTTCCATTGTTCTATGAACTTTGCTAAATCTCACCCTGGAAAACCTCATACCTTGTAAATATACAAAATATTTTCTTTCCCATGGCTTTTAAATTTTCTAAAACTATCTACTTTTATAACTACCTGGAAAGTGTAGTAGATGCCGTTAGTTGCAATCCAAGCACCCGTTCTCCACTCTTCCTTCCCAAGAGAATGCCAGTTTCATTTAGGTCCGTATCATGCATATCACAGGACACAGGAGAATTTGACGCCACTCTGAAATCCAGGGGTAGGCCTGACTGGGCTTAAGCTAAACCACTCTTCCTGGTCAGTGGTTGGTTTGGCCTTGAGCATGTGACCTACTTCTAGACAATGAGACATAATGAGAGGCCTGTCAGAGGCTTTGGAAAACTTCTCTTGATTCTGAAGAAAGCCCCAGGAAGTTACTTTTCCAAGGGTTGTAAGCAAGCAACTTGTAAACTTGATTGCTACCAGCAGCTGTCCTAAAACCACAAGGGGAACCAGTCTTAAAGGGAAGCCAAAACTGTGGCTTGCAGAGCAGAAAAACAGAAGTGAATCACATGGGTCCTTGATGACATCATCAAACAGCACTGAAGGCTACCCTATCCTGGACTTTCTCTTTATGAGCTAGTAAATTCTGTTTATTAGACATAAATCCATTTAATACCTTTCTAAACCAGTTTGAGTTCTCTTTTCTGTTGTTACAGTCCGAAAGACCCTAATTGAATACTGACAATAATACAGCCAATATGGTAGACAATGGTTTAAAAAAAAAAAAAAAAAGCTAAAATGGAGCACAAAATGAGGTAAATGAAGTGGGAAATCTGCCCATTGGGGGATAAGGAGACCACCAGATGAAGGAGTAAACAAACTCCTTGGGGTAAATAATCATGACTATGTCCTTGGCATCAACTGTCTTCATTAAACAAATCAGTAGTTTTCACCATGTTGCTCTGACACCAGCAGCATCAGCAACACCTTGGAACTTGTTAGAAATGCAAATGCCTGAGCTACGCCCCAGCTCTAGTGAATCAGACAGCCTGGGGTGGGGCCCAGCCATCTGTGTTTTAATAAGCCCTCCAGGGGATTCTTACACAAGCTCAAGTGTGAGAACCACTTCCTTAAATGTATTGGGAAAAGTGAATTTGCCTGAGTGGTTCTCATTATTAACTATTAGCACTTGACTCGAAGTCAGAGTTTAGAACCTGCTGTCTTTATTCCAAATTTTTAGTGTGGGGGTCGCAGATCCTCATGTGTTTAGAGTCTTGAGTCACTGAGTAGCCACTTCTGGCAAACTGAATCTTGTGCATGTTGACCTAAAGCCAAATTAGAACTCCCTTTACTGCTGTTAAGAAACCAAACTTTACAAAGCACCGGTCCACCCTGCAGAGTAAATAGGAACAGTTTTATTTGGTACTGGAGGCACATAGAGAAGTGTGGTATTTTCTACCTCTTTAAATTGCCACTTCTGGAAAGTTTCTAGTGTAGTTTTGGGCTGGCTAAGTATAGATTTTTAAATTAATGTATTTTTTTTCTTGCTAAGTAATTTTATGGTTTGAAAAATTTTCTTTAATATGCAATTAGGAAGTTTAATGCTCTAAGCTCCATGAATATTTCTGTAGAGCAACCTGCTCATAGACAATTATTTTAGCAGTATTCTGGGAATGATCAGTATCATTAACACAGTGTAATCATGTTAAAAGGAAAGTGTCTTTCACCCAGGGAATGTAGCATGTGGTTAGTGTCTCGATAATTAACCCATTGCTCTTGAAAAAAGAAGGTAATCAGAAGCAAAGACAATTAACTCCTTTCAAACGATTTCCTTTGTATCTTTACTCCCATCTTAGAAAGGAGATTCCAGAAGGACTTGAAGGAAACAAGAAGACAGGGATAGTTAGATCATGTCAGAGGTGCTGATGAGGCCACTGTGCCAATGAACGTTAGGTGTGCTGCCGGATGCGAGGAGGTTCTCTCTCTTTTCGTGATTCTACTCTATTCCTGTGACACCTCAGAAACATCAAGTGCCATGGCTTCCAGACAGGTGCTTTTTATTAGGCCCCAATCCTCAATCACTCCCCATTTCATCACCTGTAAAATGATGCTATGCCTCTTTTGGAAGCTGTTATCAGGATTCAATGCAATAACTATATGCAGAAAAGATTTATAAACTTACAGTGTAGACTCATATAACACATTTTTGTTGGCAGTTCCTACTTTGACGGCTTCCTTTCAGAGGTTTCTGTTCCTTCCATCAGAGCACTTCAACATGTATAGTAAGTCACTCTGCACAGGAAAGATAAAGATAATATCTGCTTCTTTTTTTCTTTTTTTGAGATGGAGGTTCAATCTTGTTGCCCAAGCTGGAGTGCAATGGCACAATCTCTGCTCATTGAAACCTCTGCTTCCCAGGTTCAAGTGATTCTCCTGCCTCAGCCTCCCGAGTAGCTGGGATTACAGGCATGTGTCATCACACCCAGCTAATTTTTTTCTATTTTTAGTAGAAACGGAGTTTCACCAGGTTAGCCAGGCTGGTCTCGAACTACTGACCACAGGTGATCTGCCTGCCTCGGCCTCCCAAAGTGCTTGGATTACAGGTGTGAGCCATTGCACCCGGCCCATATCTGCTTCTTAATATAAGGGACTGGAAGCCTGTGATATAATTTCAAGTTAAAACAGAGTCATGTTAAGTTACTAAAAACTGCCATTCCATGTGATGAGAGAAGAATGTTCAGAATGCTTCAAACAACACTGACGGCTGTCCTATGATGGACTTCCTCTTTATGAGCTAGTCAATTCTGTTTATTAAATGTAACTCTTGTTGAGATAGGTGCGAAGTGCCAGGGAATGATTTCCAGAGGGTATGAAAATATTTGAGGAATTGAGCAATGTTTAGAGTTAGCCAGGTGAAGGAGGGACAGGAGAGTAAACAGCATGAACAGCATGTGCAAAAGATTGTGGAAAAAAACTGGAACACACAGCCCATCTGGGGAAATGCAAGTAGCTCAGAAAGGTTAAAGTATAGAATGTGTTGGGAGGGGAGTTGGGTGGGGAATAGCAAAAGGTAGAAGTGGAGATAGGAGCCTGCTTTGTAATAAGCTTGTTTGCAACCTATTTCAAGGGTTTATGACACACTCAGACACACATGCACACACTAAACCATAGAGACGGAGTAAGCCAGAGGCAGGGCCAGAAATAACCAGATCGAATGTTTGCCCGATTATCTATTTTAACTTGGCTTTTTATTAAATTAAACAGAATCTCTCCGGGATGGAAATCCTTGGCTCTTAGGTTCATTGGGTCCCTTCTGCACCAGTCTCTGCCAGTTTCATTGAGTCTGTTCTGCACCAGTCTGTTGGTTTCAATATCCCACCAACTCCTATCCCACCTATCCCTACTTTGGATGAATGGATGGCTAGGATAAATTTGGGATGTTATCTCAATGGAAATAGGAAGCCAAAATTTTCAGCATCTGCCACCACTTCTCTCCAAGTAATATGATAAAAATCACTGGACAGAACCTGGCTTTGTGAATAATTTTCTGAGAGAACCGAGTGAATCTTTGGCCTTTATTTTTCTGTCCATAAAACAAGGAAGAGAATAAATGTGCCAGGTATCTGAAAAAGTGATAGGGAAAAACAGAAAAGAAAAGAAAAAGTAAAATAAAAATCAGGGTTATTCCCAGAAGAACTGGGTCCTGAATGGAATCACGATGCAATACTCCCCAAATTCTCCCAACAAGTATCTCAAATACATGACAACTTTATGTACATAAATGATGGTCAAAATGAACATTAAGACTGTTCTAAATCAAGCATCCTGAGAAAAAACAACGGGGGAGGATGAGTTAATTCCTAACAAAGCTATCTTATATGTAGCGAATAATTTCTACCTTCCTATACCCTATATATAACCCCTCAGTTACGAGAAGTTCATGACAATTGTCTGCTTTGCATCTGAAATTTATCTTACTCCTCAATGCAGCCTTTAGCCCCCCACTGCATTTTTGTGATAATATATTACAGGTGGAATGAACTGCAAATTATGCTCAACTTAAGAGTTGTAACTGGTGGAGGAAAGGGGCTCGCTGGTGATTAAAATCTAGAGATGGCTCCAGTTTCAGGAAATATGGACCAAGCACAGTCACACTGACTTTCTCACTATGTGCAGCTGTAAGTCCCGAACCAAATGTATGAAGTAGTTATTCAGAGCCTGTGAAAAATAACTAGTAGCAGGTAAACTAGGAAAAAGGATTAGAATGTGATGTGCCATTGAACTGGGAATGTGAACGGATTTACCATTTTTTCTCTTATGGTATCTCCAATATGGAATCAAGGAAGCTTGAAACCAACAGGGATCCATGCAGACAGAGAGAGCTCTAGGAGAATCCCTCTAGTTCTGTATCAATAAGCAGGAATGAAGTATCCTAATATTCAGGGAGAGTGGGGGAAAATCTCCCATTTTTAAATTTTTTGTTCATTAATTTCTTATTTTTTTAATTCTCCTCATCCCAGTCCCCAGTGCCTGTAGTGGTAGCAGCAGTGATGGAAGAGAGGACTCATGGAAGCCTAAAATTCTGAACCTTCCTTTCTTGTCAGAGGAATTGTGGGTCCAAAGGGGTGGAGATCTTTCCCTATTATTTTCTTCCTCTCTCTGCTCTTCTGCAGTTTTTCAGGCATGTTACAGAAAGTATATAGTAGAGCAAGGCATATGAAACCCCATCTTGCTGATCATAGAACCAAAAAGAGAGAGCCTCAGGAAGCCTGAAAGTACAAGGGTAATCTCAAAGAGGAAGGAACTCAGGAAAGAGAACTGGACTTCATACAGGTGTTTATGAATTCCCAAGCTCACCTACAAATTGTGTATGTGTGAATCTGACACTAAACAGAAAACCAAAGGCTTTGGGAACTATAATTCGGGATATACTACCATCCAAGTCCCCAACTGGCCATAGGGTGGAGCCCACATGTGACAGATCCAAATAGCACTGTGAAGGCATTGAAAATGTAGCCAGCACTAAAACACCATCCATAGAAGGCTGATGAGACCCTCAACCTGAACTCAGATGGTTGACTGCCTTTTAAAGTAAATATATTGATATTCGTCATAAGATTTACTTAAGTCCCAAAGTCTCATATGATAATATTCAATATAATTAAAACACAACAGAAATGCATATAAAAATTTAGAAAATTCTCAGTTCAGATGGAAAATGACAGTCAACAGAAGTGAACGATGAGATAACACAGATATTGGAGTTATCTTATGAAGACTATAAAGCAGCCATCATAAAAATGCTCTAAGAAGTAAGAGTAATACTCTTGAAATAAATGAAAAGATAGAAGGTATCAGTAAAACCATAGAAGACACACAGAATAATCAAATGGAAGTTTTAAACTGAAAAATACAACTAATAAAAATTTTAAACTTACTGAAAAGGATGCATAGCAGAATAAAATGACATTGGAAAGAGCCAGTCAACTTGAAAATAGATAAATAGAAATTATCCAGTCCTCAATAGAGAGGGAAAAAAAAATCAAAAATGAACAGAGACTCAGAGAACTATAAGATAGTAGAAAAAGGTTTAGCATTTGTGTCATAAGCATCCCAGAGAGAGGGGAAAGAATACAATGCAGAAAAATAAGTAAATAAATAATAGTGAAAACTTCTATAATTTGGCAAAAGATATAATCTTGCAGATTTAAGAAGCTCAACAAGTCCCAGAAAGAATAAATCCAAAGGCTGGGCACAGTGGCTCACACCTGTAATCCTAGCACTTTGGGAGGCCAAGGCGAGTGGATCACCTGAGGTCAGGAGTTCAAGACCAGCCCGGCCAACATGGTGAAACCCCGTCTCTACAAAAATACAAAAATTAGCTATGCCTGATGGCAGGTGCCTGTAATTCCAGCTACTCAGGAGGCTGAGGTGGGAGAATCATGAATTGCTTGAACCCAGGAGGCAGACATTGCAGTGAGCTGAGATCATGCCATTGCACTCCAGCCTGGGTGACAGAGTGAGACTCCATCTGAAAAAAAAAAAAAAAAAAAAAAATCCAAAAACTCCACACCCAAATACATCCTTTAAAAGTGGCTGAAAACTAAATACAAAAGAAAAATTTTTGAAAACAGCCAAATAAAAATGAAAACAAAGTGAAACATATGTATTAACATGATACAATGATTCAAAGGGCTAGACTGGCTCATGCCTGTAATTCCAACATCTTCAGAGGCCAAGGTGGGAAGACTGCTTAAGCCCAGAAGTCCAAGACAGTGAGACTCTGTCTCCACAAAAAATTTTAAAAATTAGCCAGGCATGGTAGTATGTCCCTGTGGTCCCAGCTACTCAGGAGGCTGAGGCAGGAGCATTTCTTGAGCCCAGGAATTCAAGGCTGCAGTCATCTGTGATTGTGCCACTGCACTCCAGCCTGGGCAACAGAGTAAGAGCCCGTCTCTAAAAAACAAAACAAAACAAAAGAAGGAAAGAAAGAGGGAAAAAAAAGGAGACCATAATAAAGTTAATATTTTCAAAGTCCTGAAAGATATTACTGTCAAACCAGTCATATATATAATGTTATCTTTTTTATTTTATAGACAGGAAAATTAAAGCCAAATATTTACTGAGTTCTCACAGAAACTTATCCACACAGCCAGGTTCTGTCTAATGATTTTATCATATTACCTGGAAAGGAGTGGCAGCAGATGCTAAAAATTTTGGCAATCATGCAATATGAGAAAAAGATAATTAAAAACAAGGATCTTCAAGCATATGAAAGGTATTATGTCGAGGTAAAAATACAGAGATAATTTCCTCAGCAAAACATATTGAAAGAATTTTCTTGACCCTCAGAGTTACAGAACTCCCAGAGGTCTATACCCAGTAAAAATATTCTTCAACACTGAAGTTAAAACAAAGATAGCCTCAGTGAAGAAAAACTAAGAGAATGCATTTTCAGCAGATCTGCTTCTTTATAAAAGTAATTCTTCCAAAAGAAAGAAAATAATACCAGAAATCCACTTGGAATATCAGAAATAAAGGAGGAGCAAAATAAATGGTAAATATCTGCATAAATATAGTAGACTATCATCCCCTTAAATTCTTTAAAATATAATTGATATCTGAAACTTGAAATTGTGACATTGCTGGGTTTTCAATATATGCAGATGTGATAAATAAGACACCCACAAGATAAGAGGAGAAAATGATGGGAATTTAATGGTGACAAGATTTCTATATTTAATTTGAAGTGGTAAAACATGTATTTTAAATAAACTGAGAAAAATATATATGTATATTGTAATCACTGTAGCAATCATTAAAAAATTATACCAACAGATATTATTAAAAATACAGTAGATAAAATAGAATACTTAAAGTATTTAAATAACCCAAAATAAAGCAGGAATATAGAGCAAAGCTATGAAAATAAAAAGAAGAGGAAACAGAATTAAATGGTAGACTGAAATGCAAATATACCAATATTTTCTTTAAATATAAATGCATTAACTATACCAAATAAAAGACAGAAATGATCTTTAACATGAACCAACTTTATGCTGTCTAAAGACACTCAGTCTAAATATAATCATACAGGCAAGTTAAAAACGAACATGTAGAAAAAGTTATACTATGCAAACACTAAATAAAAGGAAGCTGTAGTGGTTACATTAGTCTATGCATACATTAGAGCAAAGAAAATTACCAGGGAAAAAGAATGATATTACATAATCCTAAATATACATGCATGTAACAGAAGATATTCAAAATATATGAAGCAAAAACCGACAGAAATGAAAGAAGAAATAAATAAGTCCATCATATAGCTGAGAATATCGATACAGGAGTAGGACAGGGAAGTGCTGAGTAGAGAAAGACAGGGTCCCTAGGGAGGGCTCCACCCTCGGGCCTGTTCCCGTAGACCTAGGTGAGGACAGGCACTCCTGTTTTCATGCCCAAATGTTGTATTTTCCAAGACCAACCTGGCCTGCCACGCCCTGACCCTGTGCCTGTAAAAATTCCGAGACCCTAGCAGGCATGCACACAAAGCAGCTGGATGTCGAAAGAAACACACTGGCAGAAGAACACACCAGTAGACACCAGTAGGGCATCTATGGCGGGACAACGTGGAATTTGGTTGGCGGTGGTTGGAGGAGAGTCTGGCTGCTCAGCAGCCCCCAGGGGAAAACCGCCTTCCCACTCCATCCCCATTCTGGCTCCCCATCTATCTGCTGAGAGCTACTTCCACCATTCAATAAAACCTTGCACTCATTCTCCAAGCCCAAGTGTGATTTGTTTTTTCCAGTACACCAAGGCAAGAACCTCAGGATACAAAAAGCCCTCTATCTTTGCAATAAGGCAGAGGGTCTAATTGGGCTGATTAACACAAGCCACCTGAGGCGAAACTAAAAGAGCATACTGTAACACACATCCACTGGGGCTTCAGGAGCTGTAAACATTCACCCCTAGTCGCTGCCATGGGGTTGGAGCGCCACTACCTGCCTGTCTGCATGCTCCCCCTAGAGGTTTGAGCAGTGGGGCTCCAAAGAAGTGAGCCACACTTCTATCGCACGCCCTGAGAGGGGAATAAGGGTACTTTTCCCATCTCAATATCAGCACTCCTCTTTTAAATAATTGATAGAACTGGTAGATAAAAAAATCATTGACAGTATAGAAGAACTGAACAACACCATTAACTAACTGTATCTAATTGACATTTATAAAACATTTCTACTCAACAACAGCTAAATACACATTCTTTTCAAGAGCACATGAAACATTCTCCAATACGGACAACATCTGGATTCATTATAAAACAAACCTTAACAAATTTAACAGAACTAAATTATGTAAAGTATGTTCTCTGATTATAATGGACTTAGATAGAAATGAATAACAGAAATGTAAAGGGAAAATATTCAAATACTTGAAAGTTAAACAACATACTTCAAAATAATCAATGCAATGTAAAGAACGTTCCAAAAAAATAGAAAAGATTTTGAACAGGATAACAATTCAAAATTTACAGGATGCAGCTAATGCAGTGTTTAGAGGAACATTTATAGAATTAAATATGTGAAAAGAAGAAAATTCTCATATCTATCATCAAAAGGTCTTCCTTAAGAAACATTGGGGAGGGGGGGAGAACAAAACAGGCACAGCATACACTGAAGAAAGGAATTAAAAATTGAAATTTCAAAAATTAGACAAAATCAGTAAAACCAAAATCTGTTTCTTTAAAAAGATTGATACCTCTGGAAGGCTGACAAAGAAGAAAATAAAAGAAAACAGGCCCATTACTAAAATTACAAGTGTAAGAAGGATCTTCCTATGACCACAGAGTCCACAAATTAGGTAACGGGAAAAATCACTTAAGCTGCAGCACTAGATCAAAATAATCAACATTTTCCATTTCAGAGTATACAGTATATTAAGTAAAATTAGTTCAGCTTCAAAGCAATATTGATTTCAGGACAATGAAAATACGGAAGTAGTCTGCCCAGAGCTGGCATAGTGCTCTAGCATATCAGAGTCACTGGCTCCTAAATTTTTGTTGCTCCACCATTCATGGCTTCTATTCCAAGATGACTTCTCTGTTCAAGATGGCTGCCAGAGCAAATTATTAAACATCTATTCTGTCCAATAGGAGGGAGAAAGCTACAAAAAGAGATAGGGATCATACCTTGAGAGACTCTCTTCAGAAGTTGCAGATCACTTCCACTGTATCCTATTGGCTAGAATTCAGTCACATGGTCACTTCTAACTGCAAGGGAGGCTGGGAAATGTGATCTGTAACCCAGATGCCCATATCTCTAAGTAAAATAATAAAGGAAGGAGTAGATAAGGAATGTGGGTACAATCTGTAATATTTGGCACATATCTTATGAAAGTTCTTCTAGATATTATCAGAACAGTTTGTACTTCAGAAACTGAAGTTCCTTCTGCCAGGAAAAAAAAAAATGTTCCTTGTGGGACCATATTAGAACTTCTACCTTCAATTCAAAATTCTATTCTGAACTAAGTTCCTGTGAATAGGGGATGTCTGTTAAACTACTAAAGTCTTGTGTTTTTCTCTCATAAAATAAGCTCCTCATATTCACTCAGAACCATCCCCATCCACTAATGTTATTCTCTGTCACCACTAGGGACACATCAGCTCAAATGTAATTCCTATCTAAAAACCATTCAGCAGCCATTTGGATGAAGTTCAAAAAGGGGCATGTCAAGGGTCTTTCAAGAGTCCAAGAAGTTGAGGTGTCCTGCTTTGCGCTGTGACCCTTCCTTAACTTCTCCTGCCTTTTTTTCCCCTCACGTCTTTGATGCGGAACAGGCAAGCCACCAAGCTAGGGCTTAGCCTGGGAGGTGGGTTTTGGCTTTGTCCAGGATATAATTCAAGGGTGTGCTAATGGTGTTACACAATGTTTTACTGAATGGTACTGCTCCCTGTGGAGCAGGGCTAACTCACAGGCACTACACCCAAAGTTGGCAAATATGGGCTCTTGACAACTGTATTTATACTCACAAAAACTCACTTTCAATTACATGCAAATTAAGAGGTGAGTCAATGCAAATTGAGGGGTGGATTATTTAGAACTTTCTAGGAAAGGGACAGTAACTTCCAGGTCATTGCCTTGGAATGGGGTGGTCACTTCCGGGTTGTTGCCATGGCATTTGTAATCTGTCATGGCACTGGTGGGAGTGTCTAATGCCAATGAGTAATGAGGGCAGCTAGAGCATACTTTTGTAGCCATTTGCTGGTTCCTGCTGGTTTTTCCACTTTATCTTGCCTGGACCAGATCCTGTTTGGGTCAGAAAGGTTGTGACCTGAAAACAAATCTTTCTAGCCTTCTACCTCATCTTCTTTTCCCCTCATAACCCTCATCCAACCTACCAGCAATTTTTTTAGCATGAATCTTCAAAATACACGCTGAATCCTACCACTTCTCAATTCTATACCTTTGTCCAAACTTTCCTGACTCTTGACACTTTTTATTCTTGATGTCTAAAACAAGACCTAACACTCTCATAGGTCTACATCAGGAGTTGGCAAGCTTTGTCTATAAAGGACCAGTTGCAAAGGTTTCAGACTCTGCAAAAAAAAAATATGATCTCTGCAACTACTCAACTCTGCCATTGTAGCATGAAAGCAGTCATAGATAATAGGTAAGCAAGTGATCATGGCTGTGTTCCGATAAAACTTTATTTACAAAAGCCAGCAGCAGGCAGGATTTGAACTGGCTGTAGTTTGCCAACCCCTGGTGTAAACTCATTGTGGGAAGTCCCTGCAGCGTGTTTTGCATTCTTTAAAACACATTTTTCTATCTTCATTTTTACTCGTGATAACACAACCACTTTTTTTTAGCGCAATGTTCTATATTTTATTACATGCCATTTTCAAGTACATTATTTCATTTGGTCATACACACATCACAGTGACTTTTTCCATACAATGTTGTAGGGTAATCATCCTCAACTCCTGAAATCAATATTTCTTCATGTCTGACCTTTCCAGATAATGATCTATGTGACAGAATTGCTCCACAGATACCCACTTTATCCCTATAGGAAAACGAACACTCTAATTAATGACTCCTCTAATTAAATCTTTTCCTTCACCCTGAACTTTAGCTAAGAATAGAAGGACAGCCAAACCGAAAATAAATCAAGCTTGTATTTTTCTTTCTGTTGGAGAATATCTCAGGACTCAATATACAATTTGTTTCTAGAAGTTTTCCATGCTGGGAATGAGACAGTCACAGCATTACATGGGAGGTAGGAATATACAGTTATAGAAAAAAGAAAGAATGAGCGTGAGTTAAGAGAGAAGTTACAAACCAATGGTACCTGAGTTAAATCCAACCCAGGGACATGCCGCTTGGGCTTCAAAGTAGTTTTAAACAATTTGAGCCACCACTAAAAAAAAGAATTATTTTAATATAAATTTACATGCCTCACTTATCTAAAAAAATACATGAGGTAATAGCTATTTCTGGCATCAGTGGGACCAAACTATTTCAAGATAATAACAAGCTGGAGCTGAACAGTGCCAATTACTTTTAGATAAAAAGTGTTCCCCAGTTTTCCACAATCTCCACCACTCCATATTATGTACTTAATACTGAAGCAAAGTATTGGCTGCCAATTACTATTACTTTTGCACTTTTTTATAGTAAATAAGTATTTTTCTGTTCTCTTTTTCCAATGAAAATCAGGAAAATACTAAATTGAGAAGTCCATGTAATTCAAGAAAAAAAGGAAACAAGTAGCTCATTTTGTTGCCTGTCTGACCACTATAGGCATTTGAGTTTTCCTCTAGTGCAGGAGAAAGAGACTAGCCTGGAAACTGGATTTGAGTTCTAGTCTTAGTTCTTATTTAGTATGAGGGATTTTTAAGCAAGGTATATACCCTGTTTTAGCCTCAATTTCTTCTCCAATAAAATAGAAGTTTTTGTATAAGTTAGGGTATCTTCGTTGTGAAAAAAAAGTAGTTAATTTTATATGAATATCCAAGGTCATAGAATTGATTCAAAAGCTAAGGAACCAAGTTTGAGAAATAATAAGGAACAAAGCAAGACACTGCAAGGAACTTGGCAGCATCAGCTACAGAAAAAGACCCATTATAGAGCAAAGTGAGCATTGACTGGGGAAGATGAATCCTGACCATTACTTTTACCTTTGCGTTCTTTGTTCACTCTTCCAAGTTCCAGCATATGATTGGCCAAGCTTGGGGTAGGTGGCCTTTTCACTGGATGTACCAGGTCAGAAAGCAGGCAAATCTTGGAGATGGTGCCCCAGAGACCCCTTTTATCTCCCACTGCAGAATAGACACCTAAATTTCCAGTCCCACTAAGACAGCACATAGCAGGGGAAGAGGTAATTCCTCGAACAGAAATTGGGATGCCGTTGGGAAAGGATAATCCATGCTTCCCAGATCAAAAATCAAAATAAATTGTTCTCTTTTAGATTAAGCAAAATTGTATATGCAGCCTAAATACAAAAAGTACAGGAAAGCACAGCAGCTCCAGCTGAAGCAGTAGTGGGCTACCTGGATCCCAATCCTCTCTGTGACCCCCTCTCTCTACATTAGCCCCTGAAGTACTTCTGCTGACCCAAGATATCTCTGAAGCACAGAGTAAAAACTACAGGATGAGATGATCCCTTGAAGCTGCAATTTTGAGATTTGAATGACAGAAAAATTAGTTGAGTTTCCACTGGTTGACTCGGCTCAGAGACTCTAACTAGATGATGGCTGCAAGATAAATCTTGACAGGCAACTGAGCCATGAGAATTGTTCCCCTGGGAACTGCAATAGCACTAGTAAATCATTCTCATTGACTGCTGATGAGAGAAACTGGCTTCTAGGTTACCACCATCAGAGACAGGGTTGGAAACATTGACCTCAGTGTTAGCAGCTGAAGGGCTGATCATCGACCCCTTAGCCTCTGAGCCCTCAGACATATGGAATGCCCCCGGTTTTGGATTGCTGAGGACATCTCTGTGGCCCACCTCTCTCATGCACATTAATATGTCTTCATCCTTTGTTTAGCATGGGAAAAAGAAAGGGGAAAAAAACAAGCTCTGTGGACTCTTAGTGTGAGCAATCAACAGGAAGAAATGAGGAATGGGACAAAAAATATCATATTTATCAAAGATTTGTTTTGAATAACCAGCCACTCTGGGTAGCAGGCAGCTGGAAGCACATTATGAAACTATTACAGTATTTATACAGAGCTATGCTAATAGTG
Organism: Gorilla gorilla gorilla; assembly: GCF_029281585.2. Taxonomy (NCBI): domain Eukaryota; kingdom Metazoa; phylum Chordata; class Mammalia; order Primates; family Hominidae; genus Gorilla; species Gorilla gorilla. Next base: position 29,229,012 of record NC_073243.2, read on the forward strand.
AACACAATAATGCTAATAGTGAACACAATAGTGCAGAAAACCCCAGTCGCAGAAATCATCAACTTTTTGGAGATTTCAGAATAATTTTTTCTATTAAGGAAGTATCTCGACCTCACACCGATCTCTTTACTGAGCCTCTCTTGGGACTGGTGTTTACATAGACAAACACAGGAAGCTCAGTGAGCGGATCAAAAGTTTTCTGCTTACAAAAGGGTCCTATTTATTGCATTATCTTAATTTGTTCTTCATATGTGACTGCGTCTTACTCTTCTGGGTGAATTATTGCTGTGTTCCGAATGTTTGTGCCCCTGCCCCCATCCACTTCTCAAAATTCATATGTTGACATTCTAATTCCCAAGGTGATGGTATTAGGGGGAGGGGTCTTTGGTTGGTGATCAGGTAATGAAGGTGGAGCTCTCATAATGGGATTGGTGCCCTTATAAAATACTCCCATGGGACTTCATTCACCTCTTCTACCACATGGGGACACAGTAAGAAGGTGCCATCTATGAACAAGGATGCAGGCCTTCACCAGACACTGAATTTGCCAGCATCTTGGTCTTGGACTTTCCAGCCTTTATAATTGTGAGGAATAAATTTCTGTCATTTATATACCACTCAATGTATGGCATTTTGTTATAGCAGCCTGAACAAACTAAGACAGTTATCAACACGAAACTCCACTATCTTGTTGGGGGGTGGGGAGTGGAAATGAGCCATTGGAGGAGCTCAGATGGATGTTACAAGTGCTGTCTCTTACCCAAAAGAGTTCAGCTCTCCAGGAAGACATGAGAAAGAAGGTTGGAAAGTTGGACTTAGCTTCATCTCTTCAGAAGTCAGGGACTCCTGACTACCATCATGAAGGAACATTTCATCACTCTCTTCAGAGGACAGGCCACTGTAACTGGTTCTAGGAGTCACAGTAAGACATCAAACCTTCCTTCACATAGTTTATAGGCTGTTCTGCCTGGCAGGATGTACATGCATCAAATGGGAGAACCCAATAAACAAATGAGCTGAACAGCCTTCCCAGGAAATAAACAAAGCCCTCAGATATGTGACGCACTGCACTCAGGCCCCATGTGGCCAGAAGAACCATAAAGTACCATATACAGTAGCACAGGCTCTGGAGACATGTCAAGATGTGGATGTGAATCCAGCTTTATCACATATAAGCTTCATGATCTCCACAACAATCAGTTGCTCAGTTTTTCCATTCTTGAAATGGAAATAAAATCTCATTGGGCACATGGAGGCCTGAAAGAGATGATGTATGTTGTAAAGATCCTCTCACAGTGCTTCATGCATCATACACCCTCAATAAATAGTAACTTTCATTATCATCAACCTTACCCAATAAATTGCTGAATGTTATAAATTAGCCTAGTGATTCTCAAAGCTGAATATGCAATAGAATCACCTAGAGCTATATTTTCAATAATCTTCATGGACTTTACCCGAGACCAGCTGCATCAAATGACTCAAATTACTGAGGATGGAATGTGTGTGTGTGTGTGTGTGTGTGTGTGTGTGTGTGTGTGTGCACGCGTGCATGTGTCTGCAGGCGTTAAGCTTTCCAGATGATTCTGATACATGATTCTGATATAGCTCATGTCTGGACTAGAATTTGTGGCCCGGTGTGCATAACTGGAGACAACCTACATACGCAAATGTAGTTACCACCAATCAGAAGCCACAGTCACATACCCAGCATGATCTAAGAGAATAAGGAGAGCAGAGAAGCGGAAAGGAGACACAGAGTCAACACATGGTGACCATCTCAAAACCAATCTAACCTATGTCAACTGAAGATGTTATTTATTAAGGCCCTTCTAAGCACAGTCTACAAATAATCTGCAAATCTCTCATTATTAAAGGGCTTAGCTGAAAGTGCTAAAACTACATAGCTAACACATGCAGGGAAATAAAAGATTCCTTTAGTAAATTTAGGCTACATAACAATTTAACTTTCTTTCCCACATTCTTTTTTCTTTCAGGAATGACTATCGGCACTCATTTTTAAAAATTACATAGCCTACGTTTGCCACCTACAATGAAAGAATCATTCCAGGGGTGACTTTTTATCAAATTTAGCAGTGTACTGTGTAAACGAGAAACCATCTTGTAGAAGGCAGAATAGAGAAATGGCTACTGGTGTGATCTTAGAAACTGGGAAAGGCTTTCCCGACCCCCTTTTCTTTGTTTTCTAATGAAAAAAATGCCTTCAAAGAATTAATATTTTGTGCTGTGCTTTTCAATTCTAGCCATGTACTGTTATCTCCTAGGGAATCTTAAAAAATTCTGAACTCCAGCTTCAGATATTCTGATTCAGTTTAGTTAGGGGGGGGACCCAATTATTGATTTTTTTTTTTTTTTTGAGACAGAGTCTTGCTCTATCGCCCAGGCTGGAGTGCAGTGGCACAAGCTGGGCTCACTGCAACCTCCGCCTACTGGGTTCAAGCGATTCTCCTGCTTCAGCCTCCTGAGTAGCTGGGATTACAGGCCCACACCACCACACCTGGCTAATTTTTGTATTTTTAGTAGAGATGGGGTGTCACCATGTTGGTCAGGCTGGTCTCGAACTCCTGACCTCATAATCTGCCCGCCTCGGCCTTCCAAAGTGCTGTGATCACAAGCATGAGCCACGGCGCCTGGCCAATTATTGATATTTTTAAAGCTCTTTGGAAGACTCCAATATACAGGCAAAGTTTACAATGACTGCTTCAATGAAAATTTCAAACCCTGTTAAGAACAACACCATATTCTCTCACATTGACAGAATATTTTAAGCTATTAACAGCTTCTTAGGCACTAGTATTTCCAACAGTTTCTTCTGTGAGGTACTAAAGGGTTGCCAGAGAAAATATAAGACGCCTGGTTAAATTTAACTTTCATATAAACAACAATTATGGGACATACTTACACCAAAACACTATTCATGATCAGAAATGCAAATTTATCCGTATGCTCTGTGTTTTTATTTGCTGTATCTGACAGACAACCCTACATAAGGGCATTGGGAAAACTGGACAGAATCTTCCAGTAGAATTGGAAAAAGAAAGAAACTGTGGACATCTGTTGGTTTTTCTTGGCATTCTTCTCTCATTCCACACATTAATTTTCTTCAAGGAACACCCCTTCCCTCCTCAGTCTACGTGGTTCCAGTGGACACATAGTCTAGACCTGCCAAGCGAAGCAGTCCTTCTCCCTGGACACAGTGATCAGCATAGGCATGATGGGCGCTTAAACCGGCCAAATCAAACAGACACCGTTCCAGAACTTTTTTATGTAACTGTGGGGCAAGAGGTACTCTTTCTACAAAGGTAGCTGAGAAGATAGACTATAAACCAGGAGCTACTGGGGGTCTCCTTACCATCATGTATGAAGGGCCTCTCTGCATAAAGCCAATAAGAAAGAGCAGAGCTGGGAAATGAAGAGAGTCCAAGCCCTAATGGGCCCATAAAGGAAAATTGGATATCCACATGCAGAGGAATGAAACTAGATCCTTATCTTACACTGTATACAAAAATCAACTCAAAATGAGTTACAGACTTAAACATAAGACCTGACGCTGTACACCTACTAAAAGAAAACCGGGAGAAAGCCCTATGACAGTGGCCTAGGGCCTAGGCAATGATTTTTTTTTTTTTTTTTTGGAGACAGAGGCTTGCTCTGTCACACAGGCTGGAGTGCAGTGGGGTGATCGTGGCTCACATCACATGGCAACCTCCGCCTCCCGGGGTAAAGCAATCCTCTTACCTCAGCCTCCCAAGTAGCTGGGATTACGAGCATGTGCCACCACACTTGGCTAATTTTTGTATTTTTAGTAGAGACAGGGTTTCACCATGTTGATCAGGCTGGTCTCAAACTCCTGACCTCAAAAGATCCACTCACTTCAGCCTCCCAAAGTGCTGGATTACAGGTGTGAGCCACCACGCCTGGCCGGCAATGATTTTTTTAATATGATCCCAAAAGCACAAGCAACAAAAGCAAAAATAGCTAAGTGGGATTCCATCAAACAATACAGAGTGAAGAGATAATCTATGAAAGGTGAAAATAGTTGCAAACCATACATCTGATAATAGGATAATATTAAAAATATATAAGGAATTCAAACAATAGGAAGAAAACCAATAATTCAACTAATGAGCCTGTGGATCCAGCCATACCTGAAAATCTGTATCTTGCACTTTTGTAATGCCAGTCAACTATCTTATTTTCTAGCTTATACCAATTTGAGTTAGTTTTCTGCCATTAACCCCCAAAAGAGTCCTGAATAATACATATAATATTACAGATTGAAAAGCTGGAATCCCAAGATAAGGTTTCAACCTATAAATGACTATGTTTTTTTAAGCCTATGAAATGGTTCTTCCATATGAACCAGTGTTTAACTCCCCTAATAACTTTCACTGACCCCCACTGTTCCTAATTCACTATTTCATCCTCTGTACCCCTCATAGCTTCTACTTTCTGTCATGTCATATCTCACACGTTATAGCTATTTATACCCGTAGCCTCCCCCAGAGGGTTTCCTGATCATTGTATTCCTAGCTGGAGTCTGACACATAATAGGTACTGAATGAATGTTGCTTAAATTAAAGCAACTGTATAGGCAGGCTGTGATGATGATGTCTTGGAAAGCTAAGTTGAGCCACAGGTTGAAGCTATTCCAGAAGTGAGGGAAGGTGGCAGAGGAGAGAGCTGACCCCAGTTGCACAGCACTATTGCTTCCATCAACCATCCCTGCATGTGTGGAACGGGACCTAAGCTTTGGGCTTTGTGTTTAATCTAACCTCCAGTGTCATCAGATTTTTTTACCAAATGTATTTGAACCACATACACTATTCAGTTTACAATTACATTCTAGAATTCAGTGGCCAATAGTCATTTCCAGGTAACCTGAACAAAAATGGAATCAAAGTTAGATAATTAGCTTTTCCCCCATGGAAATGGTCCCTAGTTACTGAGGCCCACTATGTGAAGAAACACAAAGGGATGTATTACGCAGATGACACATGATAGGGTGGAATCTAATATTGAATGGTTTGAAGTACTTGGCAACCCTAAAAGGGTAAAATGTCACTCAGAGTACAAAATTCTCCTGCTTATGTGAAGGATCAAGTAGTCCTGGATTTCCTATCAGCTAATTGCAGGATCCCGAGTCCGTTTTTATAGCTGTGCTTGCAATGGCAAAAATAAAAGGCATGCTGAAGAGTAGTGAATGATGTGATTTTTTTTTTTTTTGGCTTCGCATTCAGATTGGATGCCATGAGGACACAGTCTCCTAAAAGCATGACATCTGACTTGCTGTCTCAATGTGCATCTTTGTAGACTGGCACAGAAATTCCATTTGAACTCCCTTGTGTTTTTTATAACTATAATGAAAATCACTTTCCCTCTCAAATTAAACTCATTACAAGCTCTGCACACCCAGTGGGGGGCCTCAACCTTGGCAACTAAGAATTCTACACTATCAGGACCTATGGAAGTACTTCCGGTACCCAACCTGACTGTTGATCTAGTAAAACTGACTGGTACTTCTTAAAGTCATCAATTAACAGTAAGTGAAGCCTTAATCCAGCAGGAACCTCTCACTCTCAGGCTAATCAACACTTTGAAGTGGCAAGGTGTGCCATGGAGCTCATCTTCAGAGGATTCCCTTTGAATGAGTAGCCTCTCATCTTGGGGTGACATTACAGGCAGTGTCAGCCCCTGTCTGAGGATCTTGACTAGAATCTGCCATCACAGGAGCTCCAAGACGAAAAGTCTCCATGTTCCCCTTTAGAACTGCCCGTCATCCATTTTCTCTGGGAGATTTGCTTGCTAGTTAGTAAAACCATCCGGAGCAGCCGTGACAGGGATAATTACAGAGGAAGACAGCTCCTCACACAATTGTTTTAAATAAAGAATGGGAGGAAAGCATGGGGAACAAAGAATGCTCCAAAGGTTTGACTTCAAATAGCATTAAAGGAGGACAATTTTAATTTCCTGCATGAGTTTATTAGTATCCATCTCCTGACCTAAAGGAGTTATCAGGATAAGAGAAATTCCTGGGAGCTAGCCACATCTGACTGCTACAATACCATAGATCCTGGACAGATTCCAGAGAACCTGAAGATCTAGTGGAGGAGAGCATATGTCCCCTTTCTTCACAGAATCAAAGGATCTGAAGTGCCGGGAGCACTTTTAAGTCCACACCAGGCAACCTTCCACCCAACGCAACATCGCTTGCCACTTGGTCTTGCTTTGAGTATTTCCAATGATGGGGAACTCTCTGCTTTTTAAGGGAGCGTGATCTTTCTAAAAAACAGTTCAAGCCAGGCACAGTGGCTCATACCTGTAATCTTAGCAATTTGAAAGGCCATGACAGGAGGATTGCTTGAGGCCAGGAGTTCAAGGCTTCAGTGAGCTATGATAGTAGCACTGCACTTCAGCCTGGGTGACAGAGCAAGAACCTAAAAAATAAATTAATCAATAAAAATTTAAAAATACACAGTTCAGTTTGCTGAAAAGTTCTTTTTAGGAGACTAAATAAAATCTGTTTCCTAGTAACTTTCAAATATTTGTCCTGGTTTTACCACCTGGAATAACATAGCACTAATTTAACTCCTCCTTCAGATAGTCATCCTTTGACCAGACAGGGTTACCATGTCATGAATATCTCCAAGTGTTCCTTATATGGGTTAGTTTTCAGTTCTACATCATGCTAACTCACTGCTTCAGTCTCTCCAATGTTACTAGTGCTTTTAGAAACTCTGGCAAGCATCTTTAAAAAGCAAGAGGGGTTTTTCCCTGCATCTGCCCAACCTAGTTCCTTAACCCTGGGAGGAGTGCTGCTTGAAGTCACACACCCCAGTGGCTCAGTGAGCATCATACATGTTATTTATAAAGTGAACATCATACAGTTATTTATACAGTGAACATCATACTATCAATTGTGTAGTACAAATATTGTAATTGTAAAGTACAATGACTGGGCCAGGCACGGTGGCTCATGCCTGTAATCCCAGCACTTTGGGAGGCCAAGGCGGGTGGGTCACCTGAGGTCAGAAGTTCGAGACCAACCTGGCCAATGTGGTGAAACCCCATCTCACCAAAAATACAAAAAAAAAAATTAGCCAGGCATGGTTATGCATGCCTGTAATCCCAGCTACTCAGGAGGCTGAGGCAGGAGAATCGCTAGAACCTGGGAGGTGGAGGTTGCAGTGAGCCAAGATTGTGCCACTGCACTCCAGCCTGGGCAAGAGTGAAAACTCCGCACACCCCCCCCCCCCAACAAAAAAGTACAATAACTGACTTTGTTCCTTATTCAATAAACTTTCCTAAGGTGGCAGGGGGGGTTGTGGAAGAGTTAAAAGAAACAGCAAGAAATAACCCAGGAGACCCTTGGTTATTACTTCTTTGAGGCCAACAAAAAATAATCCATTTGGTTGGCAAATTAGCATTTATTGGAGAATAACTGCTGAGAAAATAGAAATAATTTGGCAGCATGCTGGTCGCAGTTGGCTATTCTTGGGAATTCGGCTGTTTCCCAGAATAATACAAAAGTAATCTGGGACTGTCCAAGACACAAGGACTCTCAAGCAGGACAGTGAATTTGTAGTATTCTCTTTTCATGGTGTGTAGCATCACAAATGATGCTCTCACATAAACCGGTGGGTGGCCCTCAAATGTCCATGTGTGTTTCTTTGCTGGTAACATGACTCAAGGGGCGTTCTGTGGCTGCGTTTCCATGTCCTATGGGCTCCACCCTTTTAAACTGAATTGATTCACCCTTGAGGTTAAAAATCAGTCAAACAAGTGTTGACATGGTCTTTGAGTCTCTTTCCTGCAAAGACTAATCTAACCAGCTAGACTGCCATTGATTCCCCCCTCCCTTTGCCAATATTGACAATGGAGGGCAAACAGCATCTCAGGAATAGATCTGTCCATTTGCCTGGGCCCGGAGCCCCAGGTCAGCAATGTTAAAGCCCAACACACCAGCAAAGGTTAAAAGATAAGCCCCCAGTGTATTGAGCTATGTTTGTTGTTTTGACAAAGTAGAGAGTTTAAGGACATAGAAGGCAGTTCATTTTTCCTGTCAGTGTCACTGCAGAAGATGGATGTTTTTTGGGAACAGGAGCCAGAGAGCCAAGAACCTTGGCATAAGGCCAAACCGTATTGTCCACATCAGTGATTAAGGGAATCAACCCCTGGTACTCATGCTGCTGAGCTGACTTATAAGAGGCTGCAGTCAGAAATCCAGAGCCACAGGGTGGCTGGCCTGGGGCCTGGTCTCCATCAAGTACTAAAGTTAGCTGTTCTGAGATTCTTCCAAACAGAAGGCCAGGTGACCAGTGAGGCTGTGGCCCAGCAGAACCTATGTCTTGGGGTTACAATGATGGAGTGAATCAGGGCTCTCTCACTGTTTTCTGCCCTGTAAGTGATCTATTTCACAGCATCCCTATGAGAAATGGGTGTGGACACAGTGCTGCCCTGTAGACTCACACTGGATAAGTTACAGCAAGTGCTTCTTGAGGATGTCATTTATTTCCTTACATTGTGTTGATTTTGTGTCGAACACTAGCTTTAAAAAATATCGTAGTTTCCAGATTAGGAGGAGAATGAGTGCAAGGCTTTCAGATAGATATTTAACAGTACTTGAATGTTTTCTATATATTCTCTCTATATAATATATACACATATATATATAAACAGACATGTTGTATATAATGTATAACATATGTTATATATACATAACATGTATGCATATGTAAACACAGATATACAACATATATACACATATATACACACATACACATACATACATATGCATGTTTTATTATTACAGTACATATATAATATTTTATATATTTGTAGTAGTATCTTCCAGACTTCATTTTATATTAAAATAATTCACAAATGTCATTCTCTTTCCTATTTATTATCAGTGCCTCAGGGGCAGGGGCCATGAATCCCCCCAGGGCATTCTAGGATGGTTTCTTATACATTGTAAGCATTCCATCAGTATTAGTTCAATTGTTATTTCAGTTAGATGGGTCTATACCCGCTACTGCTCTGTGCTGTCTCTTTATAAAGCCATTTGCTACACCCGATTTCCTGCCCATTGTCTGGGTAAGCCTATTTGTCTTTCTTATCCCATCTTTTTCATCCTTTTTTCCTAGAGAGGAGGCCAATTTTGTTCTTTCGCCTATCATCCCCTTCCCACAAAAAGAGAACTTGAAGCTACCTCTTGTTGCAGCGTTTACTCCGTAACTCCAGAAAATTACTTAAAGCATCATCGGCTAAATACTGTCCTTTGAGGGTTGAAAGTGGTCATTTGGTTTTATGAACAAGGGATGCAACTTGCTTACTTCTCTTCCTAGAACTTTAAACAGTAGAGATTAACTGATAGCTCATTGTAGTTTTCATACAGGCTTAGCAGGCTTGCAATTTTGTAACCAAATGCGCATCTTCTTCACTAAAATATTCATCACTGTACTTAGTTTCCACTTTTTGCCAATTTGGTTTATATCTCTCATTTGTCATGACTAATAAAGAAGAAATGCCCTCTTCTGCTATCTCCGCCTACTCCTCTAGTTATTGCTGCTAGAGGAATAACAGCTAGAGGAATGCAATGACATGTATCCAGTAAATATTTTCTCTTAGAGTAATTCACCAAGGAGGCCTTCCTCCATGAAATTAATCTCTTGAAAAATACTGACAATTTACACTTTGAGTCTCTAAATCATTTTGCCTACTAGCATTTTGAAATGCTTAACTGATATATGTAGAATGCCCTGCATTAGTAGATACTAAATAATTATTTATTGACTTAATAAATAAAAAAACCTATTTTAAGGATCCTTTACCATCCAATCCAAGCCCTTCTGACACCGACCACTTTGTTAATGCTTCTTCTTTCTACTAGACTAGACAGCCCCTGTGGGTGTCTTTTTAAAAACACTGTAATTAGATATTTGCTTGTTTATTAATTTGACAAATATTTAATTACTATTCTGGATGGCACTTAGTAGACACACAATGAACAAATAATTTGTTGAATGAATTAATGGAAGAGTAGTGAGAGATCTAAATACCATGTCCTATAAGAGACATTTGACACCACAGCAAGATTTCAACCCAGAAAGAGAGGCTCTTGGAAGCCTTAGAGGCTCTGAGAGGTTTTTAGACACCTCTCTAAAAATATTTGAAGGATTGTCACGGATCTTGTCTTTTTAAAGTTTGATATGTTTTTTATCTTTTTTTATTAGTTTGCTTTTTTAAAGACTTCATTAAAATATTATTTAACTTGATTAATAAGCTTTTTGGCATTGCTTTGAATTCTGTCCATAAGGTAGGTGCCCCAGTAACCTCACTTAAGACTGAGCCCCACATGTGATATTTACTCTACGGGCTCAGTAATTTCCCATCTCCACATATTCAAATCATGCATCTTTCGAAGCTCACATTAGGGTTTTGAGGGAAGGGTGTGTGAAGACTGTTAGCTGGCACTTGGATCGGGGAACCAGGTCTATTCAAATGACTTCTTTATGACAGAGGCTCAACAGGGAATATGCAAAGGGAACAATGACAGATCAGATTGGAACTCAAAGTCATCACTTAATTTTGATCTTGTGGCAAAAAATATTGGAACACTGGTGCAGATCCAAGCCCTAAGGAAGACTTGGCTATGGACTGTGATGGTTAATACTGAGTGTCAACTTGATTGGATTGAAGGATGCAAAGTATTGATCCTGGGTGTGTCTGTGAGGGTGTTGCCAAAGGAGACTAACATTTGAGTCAGTGCGCTGGGAAAGTCAGACCCACCCTTAATCTGAGTGGGCACCATCTAATCAGCTGCCAGCATGGCTAGAATATAAAGCAGGCAGAAAAATGTGAAAAGGCTAGACTTGCCTAGCCTCCCAGCCTACATCTTTCTCCCATGCTGGATGCTTCCTGCCCTCAAACAACAGACTCCAGGTTCTTTAGTTTTGGGATTTGGACTGGCTTTCCTTGCTTCTCAGCTTACAAACAGCCTATTGTAGGACCCCGTGATTGTGTGAGTTAATACTTAATAAATGCCTCGCTCTCTTGGAAAACTTAGTCACAGACATGGACACAGGGAGAACGCCATGTGAAGAGAACCAGGGAGAAGATGGCCATCTGAAACCCAAGGAGAGCGTCCTGGAACAGATCCTTCCCTCACAGCCCTCAGGAGGGCTGCCAACACCTTGATCTCAAACATCTAGCCTTCAGAACTGAGAACATAAATTTCTATTTTATAAGCCACCCAGTCTGTGGAATTTTGTTTAGTTATAGCAGCCCTAGAAAACTAATATGGACTTTTACTCCACTGTAATACCAAAGTTACATCTTACCACAGTCATTCTAAAATGAGGCTAAAGTAACCAGGATACAAAGGTCCTTGAGAGGAAGAGACTAGCAAGCAAGATGGCAGCCTCTGACGGGAATTATCCTTTCAGCCTACACATCTATTGGTGATAGGATTGCTGGAGATGAAAGAGAGTACAGTGCCCAGATCAATAGAAATTTACCTATATGGAAACAGGAAAGGAGAGAGACCACCGCATCATGCATTTGACCTAACTTGATGTTCTTTGGCCCTACCCCCTAGGAAATGTGAGCCATCCATGGCCCAAGGTTTAATCAATTCTATATACCTCCCTCTCCAGAGAAATGAAAAGATGGTGGAGGAAGAAAAACAGACTTCTTCCTCCCTAACGCTCAGTTCAAATGTTACTTCTGAAAAAAGCTTTAAGTTTTACACTCATCTTCATTCCCAAAGCTGGGAGTAAATTCATTAATCTCTAGACTCCCACATCATTTACCAATTTCTTTTTTCCTATGAACCTTAGCACTCTTTTATAACTATCATTTACTGAGCCAGGCAACAGGAGTCATTGGATCTTAAAAACAATCCTATGGGGCCAGGTGCAGTGGCTCACACCTGTAATTCAAGCACTTTGGGAGGCCGAGGTGGGTGGATCATGAGGTCAGGAGTTCGAGACCAGCCTGACCAATGTAGTGAAACCCCCGTCTCAATTAGAAATATAAAAATTAGCCAGGTGTGGTGGTACGCGCCTGTAATCCCAGCTACTGAGTAGGCTGAGGCAGGAGAATCACCGGAACCCAGGAGGTGGAAGGTTGCAGTGAGCGAGATTGTGCCACTGCACTCCAGCCTGGATGACAGAGCAAGACTCTGCCTCAAAACAAACAACCAAAAAAAAAAAAAAACCTTAACCCTCTGGGTTAAGTATTCCCCCACACCACTGTAATAGGTCTTAAAATAACTTATTTCAACAAACATGTACAGAGAATCTAGTATGTTTTATCAAATCTGTATACCTGAGGGCCATAAAAATGCCCTCAAGAAGAGTCAAGGACATTTATGGAGAATGCAGTAGAGACAATTTTTTCATTGAAAGTGGTTAGGTTTTCTTACTGTGAAAAAAATTGTAGTAAGATAATTGACTCTGTAATCAGTGACCACAGCATGAAGCCCTTTCCACACATATTCTGTTCCATCAGGAGACAGGCCAGAAGCTGTGGGCCTCTTGGAAGGAAAGTTTCACTGAGCTGATGCAGGCTTTTGAGTGGCTACACTTGGGAACTCATTCATTTCTTCTGTTTAGAAAAATGCTTATAATATTGATGTACTGCTAGTCTGACTGATGACTTAGGGAAATCGACAAAAGGAGGCTCTCTTCACTCCTCCTCCCACCCTAAGCCCTCCAACCTATACACAGACACTAAGCAGCCACCATATTTTCTCCTTTAAAAGCATTTTTTCCCCTTTTTTAATTGAAAGTTTTGCTTGGAGTCGAAAATTTAAATCTACGCTTCCACCTAGAAGAGCTCTTCTGGACTGTCAAATTTATAAGTTCAATGCTAAACTTCCCACAACAAAGGGATCACAGCACATTTAGAAAATAGCAAGGGAAATAACACTGAAAAACCTTTCTTTCTTTGTTCTGGTCACTTAAAGAATAGACCAAGAGCAGCCAGTGTTGTTTAGAAGCACCTATTGGCTGGATTGAGAAGCTATTAATTTAATCCAGGTGTTACATTGGCTAGAAGTTCTTTCTTTAAGATAACATATCCCTGATGATCAATAATGGCCAGAATTTTCAGTTAGTTTTAAGTTCCTAAGTCTTTACAATAAGATTTAAAAAATCTTCCAGCAAGAAACTCAGTTTTAAGATATGTATCAGTCATAAAAGTAAAACTAAGTGGATTTCTCCATCCCCTCTCTGGGCCTGTTGCCAGAATTAGCCATTTTATTAAAGGACACTTTTCACAATACTTTCAGTTGACTTTTTCTTTTTTCAGGGATGAGGGTGTCATGTTATAGAGGGGTGAAGGCCATGATCCTGGATTCAGACTACCCACGTTCAAATCTTGGCTTTGCCTCTGACTAGCTGTGTGGATTTAAGCATGTTGCTTAACTTCTCCAGGCCTCAGCCTTTCTTCTCTGAACAAAAGTACTAATTATGGCAACTCTCTCTCTCTCTCTCTTTCTGATTTTCAGTGTGTGTGCACGAGTGTTTGTTACCTTCTGCTTGCATAAGTTACCTGGAAAAAACCCCAGAACCCAAGAAGAAATGAAAACATTGAAAACAGAAAATATAGGTTTTGGTAATAGCTCTTTCCTTCAGCAGCCGTGACTTGTGCCTATCTTTCTGTGCCTTGGTTTACCCTTTTGGAAAATGGAGAATGGTTTCTAAATTAGGAGAGGTCTTCCTTATAGTCTCTTCTTCTTCAGAAATATCATAACAAGTTCATATCTGTAAGTGGAATACAAATAAAATTTTAGGGATTGTGGCTGGGCCTAAATATTAAATACAAGAATAATCTTAGAGCAAGGAAAAAAAAATTAACTCCACGTTTGAAAGACTTCTCTAAAACCCAAATTTGTATTCATTTAGTAATAAACCAACATTTCCAATATATGTATATTTATCAAAAACTATTTTAATTACCAATTTATCATGAGGTATCAAATGAAAATTGTATATTATGTTAAAAGCAAAAGACAAAAAAAGCTATTAAAATAAGGCTTTGTCAGCCTGTACAAGACTATAAGGATAAAGGCATAATTTCTTGACATTTTTTATGTGTACAAAGTAGTTCAGAGACCTTACCATCATTTTGGACCTCTCGAGGTTAGGGAACCCCAAGTTGAGAGCCATTTGCTTATAAAACCCTGAGTCAGTGCTGAGAAAGCAATAATGGCCTGCCCACAATTGTGTAAGTAATAATGATATTACTAATCATTTACAAGAGCCCACTAGGGATTTCGGAAATAACCTCAAAGCAATTAACTAATGACCTACCTTTGATTATATCTCCAGCTTTGAAAGCAAAAGGTTAGAGTTCGTATGCCAAACTGATGTGGAGGGAGTGACAGAGCACGGTGGCCAGCTCTCTTCCTGAATACATCACATAACTCCTACCTGCTTAATCTCCCTTCCGAGTGCAGTTCCCGAAGATGGTAATCTTTATAGCCTTTTAACATTTTTATAACGTCTATTTTCATTCTAATTAAAACTATTGCTCAGTGCAGAAAACTTGGAAACTACAGAAAGACACGAGGCTACAAAATGTTACCCATAATCCCATCATGCTCCCCAAAATTACTTTTAACTTTTAGTGTTTGTCTCTCCAATTTTCCTCATAGAAATGTATACTTTACTAAAAAAGCAACAAACTATTAACATGGCTGTTTCACCTGCATTTTAATCACAACACATTTTGAGCATGTTTTCATAACAATAGGTATTTTATGTGGTTGTACAATCTTTTATTTAACTAATTTCCTTCTGTTGGACATTTAGGCAGTTCAAAGTGTTTCACTCTGTAAATAATACAGAGATTCTGTTATTTCATTCACTTATTGACACCCCCTTAGTACGTCTCTTTTCATAGAAAAAACAGTTCCTTCCTACTAACGTATTTACATTGATACAATAAAATTTTACAAAAGGAATCAACATCAACGACATATACGTGGTTCGATTTTGCAGATATTTCCCCCTGGAACTATTATTTTAATTTTTATTCTCTTTGGAAATATACTTGAAAGTGCTATTCACAGCTCAAAAGCTACTGATTTTAATAATATTTACATATTATGTGTAATAATAAATACATCTGATGATATTTTTACTTGCCTTTCTTTGATTTTTAATCAGGTTGAATATTTTTAATATGGCAATTGGTGATTTCGTATCTATTTTTTATTGAATCGCAATATATGCCCTTTGAATATTTTTCTACCAAGATATTAACATTTTCCCGTTTTTTTGATTGTTTTCTTTATTGGCATATTATTGTATTGTGATATTACTATGGTTATCTCTACAACTTGGTAGATACAAAGCTAGCTCATCTTTTATAAAGATTGCCTTAAAAAGTGTCTTATGTACATACACAAAATGGACACTTTTACATAAATTGAATCATACCATGCATGACATGATTTATAATGCTATTTTTTCTTGCTTCTCTCCACTCCTCAAGTTCACCCACATCTTCACCGACACACCCACAATAACCCATGTTAATGACCTAGTATTTATTTTGCTTATTTTTCTAATTTTTCTCTATTTTCACAATTACATTTCAATATGTACAGATAAAATATATACATGTACAGGGTTTTGTCATTTATGATTTCACATAAATGATAGTATATGAAACATTTTCTGCATCTTCTTTTATGCTCTCAAGGATACCTCATAAAAATCCTGCCAAGGTAATTGGTGTAATTCTAATTCATTCTTCTTAATAGCCACATAAGCTTCCCTGGGGTGGATGGACCACAATTTATTCAGCCATTCCCCTATTACTGCCATTCACTTTGTTTCTAAATTTTTGCAACTACAAATGGGGCTGCAATAAACATCTTTGAGGAGATGTGCTTACTTATGGGTGTTTTTATTTTGATAGGATCGATTCACAGGACGAGTATTGCTGAGTCAAAGAGTATGTTCAATTTATTTTTATTTTAATGGATGCTGCCAGATTGCTTCCTAAAAAGGCTATAACAATTCATAGTTCCACTGGCAATGTATAAGAAATTTCCTATATCTGCATTAGCAATATGTATTATAGCTCTTTTCAATTTTTATAAGTCTAAAGAGTGGAAACATACGGTCGACCATTCATGAGCTCAAATGACATACGATTTATTGAACATTTGAATTTCACATCTCTAAATCCATTTATTTCTTGGTACTTTTTAAAATTGTTTCATGTCAACTTGTATATTTTCTGTATACTATAGAGTTTAATACTTTGTCAGCTGTACTGCAAATAACTTTGTTCCAGAGTTCACGCATGTATATATACTTTGCTTGTGGAAGTGTTTCTTAAATTCTCTGTGCCAAAGGCCCAGTATTGGAGAATACTTCCAATCTATAGCAAATCGTTGTTTTGTAAAACACAAAATCACACACTTGGATGTCATAGCAATATCGAATATCTATAAAAGTCCATAAATGCTTATTCTCAGTTTCTGTACTTGCCTAGGAATGGGTTGGTAGCACATGGCAGACTGGACAGCTCTACAAATTTACAGACAGGTCTAAGTGACACTAGTTTGTGTCATCCTTTTTTTTAATCAAAACTTTCACTTTTACATAGTCAAATATAGTTCCTTCTATAGTTTCTAGACTTTGTCTCTTAAAATAGTTTAAGGTGTGTTTCTAGGAATTATATTGCTAAGATGATTCTATTTAAGTCTCAAATACATGTAGATTGTTTTTCTAATTGTATCCTATCTTTTCCCCTTTTTTTGTCTGGATTTTTTAACCATATGGGATGAAGTCCAGTGCTATTTTCTTTCAGAAGTGCTGCCGTGCTACCTTGGTCGTTGCAGAAGATATTGTGATCTGGCTCATTCAGCTGCCACTCCCTTCTAGTCTGCCTTCTTATACAGTCTGAGGCTAAAGGCAAAAATCCTGCATTCTTAGATCCAGTTGCACTATTGTTACATATGAGATGAACATGCCAGCAAACAGACACACCCAAGCAAGTCTTACAGCAGAGAGGTCAATATGATAAGTAGTTGTACAAAAGAACGTTTATTCTCTTAGAAAGCACAGTGAAATTGTCTGGGCACAGTGGCTCACGCTTGTAATCCCGGCACTTTGGGAGGCCAAGGCTGGTGGATCACCTGAGGTTAGGCGTTCAAGACCAGCCTGACCAACATGGTGAAACCCTGTCTCTACAAACATACAAAAAAATTAGCCGGGCATGATGGCAGGTGCCTATAATCCCAGCTACTCGGGAGGCTGAGGCGGGAGAATCACTTGAACCCAGGAGGCAGAGGTTGCAGTGAGCTGAGATCATGCCATTGCACTCCAGCCTGGGTGACAGAGTGAGACTCTGAAAAAAAAAAAGAAGGAAGGGAAAGGAAGGGAAGTGAAGGGAAGGGAAGGGAGAAAGGAACGAAGGAAGGAAGGAAGGAAGAAATAAATAAATAAATATTTTGGACCAGGGACGGTGGCTCACACCTCTAATCCTAGCACTTTGGGAGGCCGAGATGGGTGGATCACAAGATCAGGAGTTCGAGACCAGCCTGGCCAACATGGTGAAACCCCATCTCTACTAAAAATACAAAAATTAGCTGGACGTGGTGGCAGGTGCCCGTAATCCCAGCTACTCAGGAAGCTGAGGCAGGAGCATCATTTGAACCTGGGAGGCGGAGAGCGCAGTGAGCCAAGGTTGCGCCACTGCACTCCAGCCTGGGTGATAGGGGGAGACTCTGTCTCAGAAAAAGAAAGAAAGAGAAAGAAAGAAAGAAGGAAAGAAAGAAAGAAAGAAAGAGAGAGAGAAAGAAGGAAAGAAAGAAGGAAAGAAAGAAAGAAAGAGAAAGAAAGAAAGAAGGAAAGAAAGAAAGAAAAGAAAGAAAGAAGGAAGGAAGGAAGGGAGAGAGAGAGAAAGAAAGAAAAAAAATATTTTGCTCTGTTGGGGTAGCTGTGAGGGGATTTCTCAAGTTCTTATATCATAAATTCCAATCAATAAGAGTAGCAGCAATGCTACTTCCATTTGAAATGTCTCATGTATGGTGAACCCTCTTCCTGGCTGCATAACATCCAAGCAGTTCTTTCATCTAGAAATCTACCTAACCCATCCTAGTAGATCCCCTTCATTTGAACTAGCTAGAGTAAATTCTGTTGTCTGCAACAAAAATCCTTGACCAAAAATCATATATTAAATGATCTCATATACTGAGACACTTTACTATAGTTGCTCTTTTGTTTCCTTGATCCATTTTGAATGGATTCCATATCATTAAGTTCATACCAATAACACTGATCTTACCATGTTCTGAGATGTTTATCTTATTTGCTCTTCTTAGGAATTTATACTTTCATTTGGACTTTAAGATAATTGTATCACCTTAAGTCAACACACAGAAAGAGAAACAGAAACAGAAACCCCAGCTGAGTAAAAGTAAGAAGCTTCCCTAAATCCAAGCTACAATATATGAAGACAAAGACTGACTGAAGAAATGGAAAGTGACTCAAAAGCTGAGGAGAGTCAAACCAAGGCACTCATGCAGTAGCATACTAATCATCAACCTGAGGACCTTGGAAAACTAACAAACCAATGGCACTAGGTCCAGCCAAAGATCATGGGGGGAGTGCTATATAAAAGCATATAAAAGAAATAATTAAACTCCTAAATGTCCACCCCCTCCCCTCTCCAACAGAGTTAGGCAACAACCCTTCTTCTTCCTCTGTAGGAATGGGATGTATGTTCTCTAAAGAAAATGTCCTACAGAACCTTTGCACTTGGTGTCACCAGACATAGAAACAGATAGAGATGAGGTCTAGGGCAGGAGTCAGCAAACTTTTTCTGTGAAGATCCAGATAGCAAATATTTTAGGTCTTATGAGCGATCTGGTCTCTGCTGTAACTATTCAGTTCTGAAATTGTATCACCAAAGCAGCCATAGACAACACTCAAACAAATGGGTGTTGCTGTGTATCACAAAACCTTTACAAAAAAGATGGTGGGCTGGATTTGGTCACTTGCCCATAGTTTATAGACACCTGCTCTAGGGAGGTACCAGGAGTTTTAAGAAAAAGTCTACATGCTGAACAGGGAAACTCTCAGTCATCTTTCTCTGACCACTTCCTCTGTTAGATTTATTGACCACACCCCACTTTCTACTAGCCTTCATCCTCCCCTTTCCCTTGCCAAAAAAGTAAACTAGTAAAGAGGAATATTATTCTCTCAGTCCCTTTTCCAACGGTGCCTCTAATTTTTCCAAACTCTTACTGAAAATTGACCTATTCGAACTTCCTACTTCTTGAGTACAGTTTGGTGAATTATGTTTTGTTAAGAAATAATCCCTTTTTCTAGGGTTTTAGAAAATCCTAGAAAAAGTATTGCCATAGGAGTTGGATGTAGGGTTTTTATGAACATTTTAATTTTTTCTATATCTGTGAAAATATCTCCTTTCTTATTTTCAATATTATATATTTTTACTCTCATTCTTTCTTTTTAAGTAGTCAAACTCACAAGAAGTTGATTTATATTGTTGGTCTTTTCAATGAACCAGCATTTGAATTTGTTTATTCTTCTTATGATTTATTTCCATTTCAATAAATACTGTTAAACAAATAAATGGCAGTCATCAACAAATAGTTTGTTGTTACAGATCATCTGAGAGAAAATGTGTTGAGTGAGAAAGAAGGAGCCCTCTTAAGAACACCAGTATCTAAGGGTTGGGCAGAAAGAAAACAATAACAGAAAAAAAAGGAGATTGAGAAGAAACAATCTGATCTGATTAAATTGGAGAAAAACCAGAAAAGCACAGTGTCACAGACACCGAGATAAAAGTGTTTTAATAAGGAGAACCTTGTCAACAGTGCCAAATGCTGCCCAGAGGGGATTTCTTGCCTAAGGACTTAGAAGTGTTCCTTAACATGAGCTACAAGTAGGATGACCCTTGCAAGGGCAGGAGTAAAAGTCAGATTTCAACGAGTAGAAGTACAAGAAAAAAGTGAGAAAGTAAAGATAACAAGTAAAGATTACAGATAACTCTCAAAACAGATCTTTGGGGACAATAAGACATGCAATAGAGAGAAACTTTTATAAAGATTTGAAAATCTCAAGCATATTTAAATATGGACAGAAAGAAGCCAGTCAAGGGTTGGGTGGAAGATCCAGAGGAAGAAATGTCAGGCAGAGCACAGATGCAGGTATTAGACTCATATCTGAGAAGGATGCCCCTTCCCTTATGACAACAAGGCAGGAGGATAAGATATCTGTGGACCAGCGTGGGTGAGCATGTTTTTATAGACCATAGTTGGAAGTATCAAAAAACTAAAGGATTTGAAATCGCTACAGTAAGTTTTGGAGGAAAAAGATAACTTAGGAATGGAGAAGAATGACCTGTCAGCACTGAGAGCCTTGTTAAGCTTGGAGACCACACAGTTATGAAAACACCAAGCCTAGGGGTGAGGGTAAACAGAGGATGGATCTAGGCTTGCCTGTTGGTGTGACAGTCCCAGGTGATAACCAGTGATACTTGGGAGATTCTCACAGCTCCTCTGGCTCTGCCCACTCTGCACCAAAGCAGCCACAATGCAAAAGCTTTCTCTTCTACTTTTTCTACAGAAGGGAAAGAAATAAGCCTCTACTGCACTTATTGGAATAAATTCCCTTTCTGCTTCTCAGTGCCAACTTTTAAATCGTGGGCTTGAGGAGTGAAGAATCCTAAGGTTTCCTTCCTCGTACTGAGATGGGATTGTTCCCTTGACCCCCTTCATGGGCAGAAATTGGAGTGGCTTCTTTCACTCAGCCAGCCTCTGGCCACTCCAGGCAAGAGGGAGCAGGCAAGCAAGCAAGTCCAGGAACTAGAGGGAATGAAGGCTGAAACCAGCCAGTCGCTCCTCTCTGGTGGGAGCAGGCTCTGTGCCGCCCTGCAGCAACGTCCAAGTCCCTGCTCTCCCAACACCTAGGTTCTTGTCCAGTGTCCAGAAAAAATCAGGTTGTGCAAATGGATTGAAGGGTAGTGTATGTGGAGGATTTTATTGGGTGATGGCTGTCATCAGGATGGGAGTTGGAAAGGGGATGGTGCAGAAAGAAGACGATCTTTCCCTAAGCCACACCTCTGAAGTTATCCACGTCTATCCATAGTCTCCAACACTCAGCCACTCACATCCCCAACGTTCAGCAGCTTGGATCCCCAATGCCCAGCTGCTTGCATCCCCAACCGCTTGCACTGACTATTTGCATCAGCCACTGTGTTGCTCTGCCAGCTGAAGTCTTTTCATGGGCACAGGATAGGGGCACGGCAGGCCAGAAAAGCAACATTTGGGCAGACAAATGGGGTCAGCTGTTTGCACTTAGGGTGGTGGTTCTAGGCTTAAGGGTGGGGTCTAGTGGGGAGCCTGGAGCCCAGCCATTCTATATCATCTCCCCGCTCTGAAGAGGCACATCTAAGTGCCTTTAGAATATGGACAACGACCGGTCTTAGCTGCTTCCTGCTGAAAGGGGACATTGTTTGCAGAAAATGGCAATCAGATTCCTCCCAGAGATTTACCTAAGGATCCCCAGCAAAAGGGAGCCATCGTCCAAGGCTCTGGCTGCCTGCCTATCTGGAGCCCTGATGGCCTCCAGGAGAGAGAAAAAACAAGCTTTACAAGGTTAAATATGCGTGGATCAAACGTGCATTATGCAAGGAAAGAATTTATTGCCAAAGATTACAGAAACAAGAAGTGAAATATACTAACAAGATTGTACCCCAAGCTGTCTCACCCTGGTGAAAAAAATTAAATCTTGTATGGGAGTGGTTACACTTTGAGAGAGAGAACTGTTCTTGCCACATCTGTAGTGGTTAACAGGTGAACGTTAGGAATTCTGGGGTTCATGGGCTTGCACGGTGTTCATTAAAGCTTCTGCCTCTTTCTTATACCTAAAAGACCAAGGTGGCCACTTTCAGGAGATCCTCTAAAGTACTATCTAGACCCAGGGTCTGTTTCTGAGTAGAAGCTGGAGATGATAAAGTTTGTTGGTTGTCCATTCTGAAAGACAGGCAATTTGGGGCATCCCTCATTCCCTTCCTTCTTTCAGCAAAAACTTGGGGTGTGAGGGAGAAAGAAAGAGGGTGTTCCCCCCTTTTCTTTTCTATCTCCATCCCCGAGTCCCAGTGACCTTGGCAGGTGCCACCCATGGGTGCCAAAGCGGCTTGCACCGATGAAGCAGGGGGGCCTAGCGGGTGGGAGTACCCGCTCTTATCCACATACACCCTTATCTCCCCTGCTGTCAACAACTTTAAGTTCCCTGGGCCTCACCTATGCCATGGACCATGGCCTTCTTCCATGAAGCAGGGTTTTTGTTGGCAGGAATTGATCCTGCCCATTTACATTGTACCTGTTGCCTGGCTTTGGATCCCTCAGATCTCGTTTTCCTTTCCAGGGCCTCAACCCGAAGCTTGGAATCAAGTTTGAGATTAAAAAAGGGTATTTGAAGGGCTGCAGAGATTCACATAGATTAAGTCCCATAGGCTTTGGCAAATTTACAGCTACCAGCCACGAAGGTTTCCTCCTCTGTCATTTTCCTGTCATAAGCAGAGTGCTGAGGTAGGAAGAGAACCCTCTCCCTTAGAAAAACAGAAAAACAACTTAAAGGGCATAAGGGCAGTGGGTGGGGTTGAAGGAAGAGCCTCTGCTCTGTGGAAATGGGTTCCTTTAATCACTGTATCCCTTCCCCACTTCAGACCAGCTAGACCTCCATAAAGGGAAAAAGAGCCAATATTCCTTTTACCAGGTGGAAAGAGAGAGGTGGCAGGGTCTTGAAAAAAAGGCAGATCCGACAGGCCCGCGTGTTAACTAACCATCTGTTGTATCCCACATGGGCCCCTAGATGAGATGGGATTGCTCCCTTGGCCTCCTTTGTGGGCAGAAACTGGAGTGGCTCTTTTCAGTCAGTCCGCCGCTGGCCACTCCCCACGAGAGGGAGCATTGAGAGCCAGTGATTGTGGGAACCGGAGGTAACAAACGCTGGATCTGGCCAGTCACTCCTCTCTGGTGGGAGGAGGCTCTGTGTGTGTGTGGCCCGCAGCAGCGTCCAGGCCTTTGCCCTCTTGGCACCTGGGTTCTTGTCCAGCATCCAGGAAAAATTAGGTCACATGAACGTATTGAAGGGTAGTGTAGCGTATGTGGAAGATTTTACTGGGTAATGGTTCTCAGTGGGATGGGAGTGGGAAAGAGTTTGGTGTGGAAAGAAGATCTTTCCCTGGGGCCACACCATCTGAAGTTAGCCGCTTCTATCCTTAGTCTCCACCACTCAGCCACTTGTATCCCCAGTGTTCAGAAGCTTGTATCCCTAAAGCTCAGCTGCTCGCATCCCTAACCACTAGCATCATCCATTTGTGTTGCTCTGCCAGTTGAAGTCTTTTTATGGGCACAGGATAGGGGCGTGGCAGGCCAAAATGCAACATTTGGGTGGAAAAACAGGGTCAGGCGTCTTCATTTAGGGCCGTGGTTCCAGGTTTAAGGGTGGGGTTTAGCCAGGAGCCCAGCCATTCTGTGTCACTACTTTGGAGTGGCAACACTGGGATAGGCAGCCTCTGATAAAACTATCCTTGACCTGAAAAAGCTAGAGATAAGAAGGACATGAACTGAGATGGGTCTTTTGTCACATGAGCCAGGTCTTATTTTTCTTTATTGCTGTAGAAACTGTTCATCTTGGCTTTATTTTCTGTGAGTTATTATTCAATTTTATAAAAGAAACACAAACATGTTATGTATGTATGTTTATATGTGTGCATATATATATATGTGTATATATATGTGTATATATGTGTATATATATGTGAATATATATATATATATATATTCTGTGCAAAGATCCTGTAGACAAACTAGTTACATGCATAGGAAAAAGACTTAATGGATATATGAAATATGATAGTAGAAAATGAAAGCTTTTCTTCTTCATATTTGAGCCATGAACATGTACTCATTTGTAATGAGAAGAAAATCAATAAAATGTATTTTTAAAGTCAACACATTTGAACAAATATTTTTCTAGCAGCCACGTTCAAAAATAAAACCATATTCTGGTCTCATTTCTTTGCATTCAGGAAGCACTTTTCAAATATATCTTTGACGTTCCTGATTTGATTTTCATAGAATAATTCTGCTTTGAATGAATTTTTAAATTCCATTAGAGCATGTTTACTTACCTGAAATTCTTTCCTTATCTAATTTCTTTATAATTTCTGATTTATCTCAATCCGTTCCCCTCTCAGCTCAAATTTCTTATCATTCATCTTTCATCTCATTTGTCCATGTTTCCTTGAGCCGTGAGAGTACAGGGCACATGCTGGTGAATAGTTTCTTCTGTTTATTGCAGTAATATTTTAAAAACGATATTTCCTCCTATTTTTTCCTTTATGTTATAGCATTACTTCATAGGCTCCTTGCTGGTTTGCATTTAATTTCCTCATCCTTAAATGATAGGAGATACATCAAGAACTATTTATTCCAAGATAAGGCATTCTGCACACTGTCTGCTTGCAAGCTGTTAAACGCAGGGTCTGAGATCTGAGCCTCCAATTTTGAACCAGTTCAATGATTCCCAGCATTGTGGGAAGAGTGGGCCAGAGGAAGTTCCCCTCAGCCGGGAGGTGTTCTGGTTTTCAGTGAAGTCTGTATGCTGGGGGCCAGACAGTATAGCTTGACTTCCTTTTAATTTCTTTGGTAAGAAGTCCTAACCCAGTGATGAGAAGACCCTCCATTGCCACCATGCTCAAGAACTTCTGGTAGCAGCCCTTGACCCCCTGACCTCCAGCTGAAATTTCTTCTGACCTCCTCTGGTTACTTTCCGGTGCCAACCCTTGCAACTCCAAAGAAACTGACTCTAAACAAAGGTTGATCCCCAGCCACTGCTCTGGTGGAACTGAAAGGTTTCCATGTGGAAGCCCCTGACCACCACCAACCAGTTCAGGTGAGAGACCTGAATCCTTTCCCCCTTTTCTTTTTACCTTTTCTGAATTCTATTCCTTTTTTCCTTTTCCTGAGTTCTTTTTTTTTTTTTCCTTTTTCAGCCGTTTGTATGGTGTTGATGCCTGTGTCCTGGACACAGCTGCTCTCAGATCTTTCCTTCCTCTTGTTCTGGGGTGTCACCCTTGCATCCCTCCTACTCAGTAGCTGCTACAGTCCCCATCAAAGTTGTCCTGGAGCTCACCCTGCAGACACATAAGATTCTAAGAGGAGTGTTTGCCCACCTTACATCCTGTCTCCAACTCCACTCCTTGCCTCCAGGTGAGGGGTGCTCATGGAGTTTAAAATCCCTGATTTCTGTCATTTATCAAGCCCTGTTGACCTTTTCTTCATATAAACCCATCAATATTTTATCTAGAAGAAACCACTGTACATTTCTAATGTGTCATTCATATTCTCCTAGCTGTAGTAAGAATGCAGATATGGTGCCTAAGTTTGAGGCAGGAGAATAGGGTCTGGAGGCAGGGAATCTAAGGCCAATTCATGCTGACTTCCTAGAACTAAAATGATAAGAGAAAACCCCAAATTTTCACGCCTAAGTAACAAAAGGACCAGATGCTACTCACTTTGCAACCCCGCCACCTCTTCTGCACGGCAGATGGAAATATTAAAGTACCTCTGATTGGTTGCTTTCCAAAACCAATCAGATGGTTGCATAGGAGTGTAACTTTGTAACTTCATGTTAGCCTCTGATGGTTGCTTTCTGCAACCAATCAGATTGATTGAGGGCCACCACTTCATTTGCATGGGGTGGACACCAGTGGCCAATGGGAAACCTCTAGGGGGTATTTGGACCCCAGAAGATTCTGTAACCGGGGCTCTTGAGCCACTGCTTAGGCCTACTCCCACCTTGTAGAATGTACTTTCATTTTCAATAAATCGCTGCTTTTGTTGCTTATGCCTTCTTGTTTTGCTGTGCATTTTGTCCGATTCTTTGTTCAAAATGCAAAGAACCTGAACAACTTGCAGTCAAGACCCTTTACCGTTATGTTACCCTTAACATATTTTGGAGAGCCAAACAGGAGATAAGCCCAAAGTTAGGGATTTATTTTTCTCCTTTCCCCTTTTCTTCTCTGCTGCATACAGGGGAATCTTTTTTTCTCTCTCTCTTTTCCTTTCCAACTCAGGGAGCTCGATGGACAGCGCCAAAGCATGGAGGCAACTGCAAGTTGCTGGCCAGGGCCACTCTCTGGTGAAACAGAAAGGTTTCCATGTGGAAGCCCCTGACCACCACCCAGTTCAGGTAAGGGACCTGAGTCCTTTCCCTTTTTTTCCTTTTTCTGAATCCTATTCCTTTTTCCCTTTTTCTGAGTTCATTTTTTATTCCTTTTTCAGTGTTTCAGCTGCGATTTCCTAGTAGCTCCCTGGTAAGTGAGGGCAACTGGCCGGGGCCACTCTCTGGTGCTGTCTGAAGGCCAAGGAATGAACAAGGATGACTGCCTGGCCCAAAAAAGGAAAAGACTATTTTCTACCTTTTCTAGTTATAGTCCCTGGTCCCTATGTGTGATGCAGCGGGCAGTGGCAACTTGTCCAGGGCAAACTCACACAGGTTTCAGGCAACTTGAACCTTCTTTTCTTATGCTAAATTCTTCCCTTCCCCTACTTGACTGGCAAAGGACAAAAAACCCACCTAGCTATGCAAAAAAGATTATACAACTAGTTGTTTAAAGAGAGAGTTGTTTAGGACAAGTCACAGGGTCCAGGCATGTTGTAGGTGGTGTATGTGGGTCATGGGTTGGGGGGATTCATGAGAAAGGGAATTTATGCAGGTACTGACGGGTGGGTTTATTGCTTTAATTTACAGAGTTAAAAGGTTGCTTCAAGTGGGATAGAAAAACCTTGAAGAAAGTTCATAGTAGGTCATCAGTGGTGAAGGGAACCAGTCCAAAGTGGTGCCAGCACCCATCTAAGTTCAGAGACATTTGATGGACTAAGTCAGGACCCTAAACTGAGGGCGCCCCTGGGGACTCCATTCAGGGCCTAGAATTTTTCCAGGGGGATGACCCAGGTAAAATTTGAGTCACTTGATAAACCCTCCACTTTTCAAAGTCCTCTTCCCTTTTCCAGGCCACTATGGACAACTCTGAATCTATTCCACCTGATTCCTCGCTTGACTACATCCTCCACCATTGGAAGCAATTTGACCCTGACAATCTAAAGAGAAGAAGCATATATTTTTTTTCTGCAATACTATCTGGCCCCATTATGAGCTGCCCAGCCAAGAACAGTGGGCAGTCAACGGTAGCCTTCATTATGACACCATCCTGCAATTAGACCTATTTTGCAAGAGGCAGGGCAAAAGGTCAGAAATCCCATAAATACAGGCTTTCATGACCCTATACCAAAACCTAACAATCTGCAAAACTCCCAGAACCCACCCCCTAAAGGAAAGTTCTAAGGCACAGCTCAATATTATAGATGATCCCATTTTACAAGGACCACCTGTCTCTCAGGGTAAATAGCAACTGCCCCCATATAGCCCCTTGCCAAGTGCTCCTGAGGCTAAAACCCAGGAGCAAACACTGGGGACCCTACTAAGTCCCCCTCACACTTGGAGGGGAACACCTTATTCAACTCTCCCTCCAGACCTGCTACCCCTTAGGGAAGTAGCAGGAACCAAGTGGCCTGTCCTAGTGCAGGCCCCCTTCTCTATAACTGATATACAACAATGTAAGGGGAAGCTATTCTGAGATTCCTAGGAAATGTGCAGATGGGTTCCAAATTTTGACCTTAGCCTTTGAACTCTCATGGAGAGATGTTCAATTCATTTTAGCAACCTGTTGCACTCCCTCAGAAAAGGAACGAATCTTTGAGGCCACTCCCCCAACCCGAGAAGTGGATGAATTATTCACTCGAAACCCACAGGACAATCAGGACATAAGCTGCAAAAGCTACAGATGGGGCCACAAACTAATCAAAATCAACTTCTTAATGCCACCTTTATGGTGGTATTATGACCTGGAGGAAGTAAAAATGGAACAGAGTAAAGAAAAACAGCAAGCCAAAATTATGGCAGACATCATTGGTGATGCCCTGAATGCCCAAAAAGCATTTAAGGGAAACCCGAACGGCCATAAACCACTGCCCTTTTCCGCAGGGCAGATGGAAAATTGGTTGCAGAAAGCAATGAATCAGACGTTTGTGTAGGAGGGTAACTTTGTAACCTCACTTCAGCCTCTGATTGGTTGCTTTCTGCAACCAATCAGAATGATTGTAGGCCACCACTTCATTTGCATGAGTTAAACACCAAGTGGCCATAATGGACTCTTAATGCCAGCAAAGGCTTTTGCTTCAAATGCAAGGAAAATGGGCATTGGGCAAAGGAATGTACTAAGCTTTCACCAGGCTCCTGCCATCAATGGGAAGGCACCAGTTGTGACTCCTGGCACTGGAGAATTGACTGCCCCTGCTCCCACCAAGGGGCTCAGTCAGGCAAAACTCTAGTAGTGCAAAAGGAGGAATTAGAGGAAGACTGAGAGGGCCCACGATCTTCCTCACCGCCCCTGTCCTGTAACACTGTAATTACTACTTAGGATCCCCAGGTAACTGGACATCAGGGGCTCTCAAATTCAGTTTCTTTTCAATACAGGGGTGAATTACCCTGTCCTTACTGCTTATGCAGGCAAATTTTCCTCCTGGTCCATGGGTGTTATGGGATTGGAAGGAAAGCCACAGACAAGATTCTTTACCCCTCCTTTGATCTGTCAATTTGAGAAACAAATCTTCCAGAGAAATTTCTAGTAGTACCAAGCTGCCCAGTTCCCCTGTTTGGAAGAGATATTATGGTTAAAATAGGGACACTACTACAATTTAAGCATCCAGCCTGTCACCCAGTCTGGAGTGCAGTGGCGCGATCTCGACTCACTGCAACCTCCACCAGGTTCAAGCAATTCTCCTGTCTCAGCCTCCCGAGCTTTAGACTGATCCAGTTCTCGTCACTTTCTTGCTTGCCGTTCCAAGAATAACTGTAAAATGTGCTGGGAATGGAACATCCTAAAATATGGAGGGACTGGGAAAAGGCAGGGTGAGCTCTGCTCCTGTTCAAAACCTGCCCCCAGAAACAAAATGTCCTTCAATGCTTTAGCCCAGCATGTCATGTCCATGGGGCAATACGTGGGAACACAGGGAGGGCTGTTTTGGGGTCCCTCAGCTGCAGTGCTAGCAGGGCACACACAGACAAGACTGTCCTCTCCAGGCAGCTTTCCTGAGGCTTGTGGGATCAGCACATCACGAACACTAGGCTTCTGCTGTCCCTTGCTGCCTAGAAAGTAATAAATCCATTTCATGTGACTCGTGTGCATGGTGTGTTCTGTCTCACCAGACTCAGACAAGTTGGTAGCCAGGGCACGGTGAATCTGTTTCACAGTGATTCTGCTTCAGAGTACTTTGTTCTTCTGTCCTGAAAGAACTCTTGGGTGATATACACGCTGAGTACCACTGCCTGTCGGAGTCATAAAGGCACCTTGCCATGCTCCCCTTTGTCTACACCAGGCCACTTGCCGCTGAGCAATGCACTGGCATCTCATCCCCTCAGCATCACATCTGCTCATGCAGCTGGTTTAGTCTTTCAGATTCAAAGCGACACAGACCCTCTGGGCTTCAAAGCATCTCTGTATTCCCAGCCCAACCGTTTCTTATATTCTTGACTAAATAATGCAGCCTGTTGACTGGTGCTCACCCACAGTTGGGGCGGGTCTTCCTCTCCCAGCCCACCAACTCAAGTGTCAGTCTCCTCTGGCAACACACTCACAGACACACCCAGAGACTATGCTTCATCAGCCATCTAGGCATCCCTCAAATCCAGTGAAGTTGATACCTAATATTAACCATCACATCACCTAATATTAACCATCACCCTCACTCATTAACTTATTTATTTGTTTATCCCTTCAAAGGAAATATTTATTGAATGCCTTTTATATGTCAAGCATTGTGGTAGACCCTGGGGGCATGGCATCTTTCCTCCTAGTGGGACCTTGGTTTTTATTGTTTTTTTTTTAATTTTTAAAATACTATGTTTAGTCGGCAAATAATAATTATATGTATTTATAAAGTATCATTGTAGGAGGACGAGCCACAGACAAAACTCCTGAGACACAGAGTTACAGAAGGAAGGGGTTTATTCAGCCGGGGGCATCGGCGAGACTCCTGTCTCAAGAGCTGAGCTCCCCAAATGAGCAATTCCTGTCCCTTTTAAAGGCTCACAACTCTAGGGGGGTGCAAGTGAGAGGGTCGCGATCGATTGAGCAAGCAGGGGGTATGTGACTCGGGGCTGCAGGCACTGGTAATTAGATCAGAACAAAACAGGATAGGGATTTTCACAGTGCTTTTCTGTGCAATGTCTGTAATCTATAGATAACATAACCGATTAGGTCAGGGGTCGATCTTTAACTACCAGGCCTAGGGTGTGGCGCCGGGCTGTCTGCTTGTGGATTTCATTTCTGCCTTTTCGTTTTTACTTTTTCTTTCTTTGGATGCAGAAATTGGGCATAAGACAATATATGAGGGGTGGTCTCCTCCTTTACCATGAGATGTTTTGACATATGCATACATTATGGAATAATTAAATCCAGCTAATGAACATATTCATTACCTCACATGCTTTTCATTTTTTTACTTTGTAGTATGAACATTTAAAATCTGCTCTCTTAATAGTTTTGAAATATACATTATGATTAACCATAGTCACCATGCTGTGCAACAGATCTCAAAATAATTGGGTCAAACTTGTGTACCCAACTCTCTGGGCCACCAATAAATTCTCTCCCACAAGCCTTCTCAGTCCCTTATGCAAAATTATTCTAAGCAATAACACCAGAATAAACTCAGAACATTCTAGTTGTGTAAGGAGTCCCTTAGTCTGTCTCACAGCACCCTTTATTAGAGTCTACGTGCCTTCAGGACAGGGATCATATCTTCATCAACCAACCATCCTCTAAAGGAGTATTTTTATAAACTATAATTTTTCAATACCATATGACAGCATCTTTCAAGACATGGTCTTGGACTAATTGAATTAGATTACTTAGGATTTTTTAAAAATTCGTGAAATACATCCTGCATCAGAATCACTGAGGATGCTTGAAACGCAGATTCCTGGACCAAATCTTGAACCCTCTAATGTTGAATCTGGAGAGTTCCACAGGATACTCTGTGAAGCATCCTAGGGCATTGTTAACATGCTCCCTGGTGATTCTGAGGCACGTCAAAGTCAAGTAGGTTCTTCATATCTGCATCTGTTCACACATAGGGAATCTGCAGAAATTATCTAATCCTTATCTAAAATTTATTTTAGATAAGGATTATGTCATTGCTTAAAAGAAAAACTTGACAATAATTCTTCTAAAACACCCAAGCCAAGGGTGCAGTGTGAGATGAGCTAAGAATTGAGATGAAATCATCAAATTGTTAGGAGATTAAAGCAAAATAAACATGGAGGTGAGCAGAAGTTGGGAAAGAGGTATCCATAGAAATGCAGTCAAATCTAAGTCAGGGGAACCAAAGGTCAGTTTGTGTGACCCTCTGGGGTCTTGATCTAAAGGCTTTAGCCAAGTAGCAAGTTCAGAGAATTTTGGAAGCCTCTACTGAGTGGTCCAGAAAAAGCTGCAAAGACCTTGTTAGGGTGCAGCTGGATCCCCTTTGAAAGACTGTAGCTTCTACCTTGTTACTGTGTCTCTGCTGCCCTTCGAGGAACTGTGCCCGTTTTTCGCCAAAGCCATGTGTGAGCTGAGAACAGGAGCATGAAGGCAAACGGGTAAGCCAGCTCTTATCATTCTCATCTGTAAAGCAAAGGAGATGGGCCAGGTGTCTCTTCTCTGTCTCTGTCAGGAGTAGCATTTGGAACCTGAGGAAAAGTGGTCAGCCTGACGATGGAACTTGAGCATCCATTGATCCCATCAACATAGGCTTAGATGCAAAGATACTTCTGCATTCACATAAATCAGAAAAATAAAAGTCAACTGGTGAGCCTCCTAGGGAGAGAAGAGCGTCAAGGAAAAAGCAGTATTTGTGATTCTTCTGCTCCATAGGTACTTCTCGGAAGCAAAGGACTGATTTCAAAGAAATGAAGGGATTCCTTGTACCTCATGAAGAGGCTTCCTGTCTAGCAGAGAGGTGGAGAAAATGTAGTCACCACTGCTAATTCCAGATCATCTTTGAGAGGAGGAGACTCCTCTGTGCAGGACCTGGCTCCCTTAGAGATAAAACCAGCTTGAGGAAGAGCCAGCAGTCTGTTGAGTAGCCCCAGCTCACTTGGAGAAACCATTTTCACTGGAATTTTTCAGAGGCCAGATCTGGATTCCAGAGCAACTTTATGAGGTGCTACTGTAAGTAATGAATGCATATTTACCAAATGTTCCAGAATTTACAGAAGTAAGTGTTGAAAATTCTTTTTTGTAAATTTCTCCAGAGCCTGCACCAGATCTTAATCCTTGAGTGGGATTTGAGATTTACAAACAGGCAACAGACAGTTGGGAACAGGGAAGATGAATCGGGTCAGTGCCCAAGCCCAGTAATTGGGGTCATAAAAAGGTGACACTTTTTCTATAATGAGGATGCATCACTTTTATGATAAATCGAAGTTAATTTTAAAAAATCAGACTGATTTCATTACGTGACTCAAATTAGCCTTGAAAGTAATCTGCCAAGAGGAAAGAAAAATGGCTGATAGCAATGGTAGCACCATTAGAATTCATAGACAGCTGCCCATAGTGATGATATTGTAGGAAACAGTCTTCACTAGAAATACCAGCATTTTATTTTAAAAGGTCTTCATAGAGGTCTGAAACAAACACCCTGTTCAGAGACATTCCACCACCGCATTCACCAGGTGAATGCCTGACATTCCACCACCTGCATCATGAGGTAGTTCACTGCATGAACCACCTCCACTCAGGAAACCTAAGATCCTGAAGCATCAAAATCCTCAGTGGTACTTTTCTGCCTTGACTAGCTCAAAACACATCTCACCCCCTCAGTGGGGGCCCCAGTATAGTCTTGGTATTGAGGAAGGTTACAGAGACTGGAGGGAAGCCAGGGGATCAGACTGACTTCCTAGTGTGAGGGCTATATATAAATGGATATTAATGAAGAGAAAAAGGCCCAGACCATGCCAACAGCCTCCTTCCTAGCCCTTCTGGCACTGGTCTCGCCTGCCCTGCACACAATCCCACAGCACTCTCAGAGAGACTCTCTGACAGTCAGATCACACCCCCAGTCACAGGTTCAAAGTTTGTAAGGGTCTCATCACTTTTCCAGGAGAAAATGTAAGCCCACTTGCATGGTGCAGAAGACTTTCTCCACTGCTTCCCTGTTGATATAGTTTGGATATTTGTCCCCTCCAAATCTCATGTTGAAATTTGATCCCCCATGTTGGAGGTGGGGCCTGATAGAAGGTACTTTGGTCATGGAGGTGGATGCCTCATGAATGACTTGATGCCTTACCTGCATAATGAGTGAGTTCTCACTCTATTAGCACATGAGAGAGCTGATTGTTTAAAAGAGTGCAGCACCTCTCCCCTCTCTCTCCATTGCATCATTTCCTCAACTTCCTTCTGCTTGGCTCCCTTTTTCTCTTTATTATTGCCCCAATACCTTCTATGTGCCTCACCCATCCTTCTATGGCAGAGACTAGCTCACCCGATTACAATTATCCAATGGAAATAAAACTAGGAATTGAATTGGGGTTGCATGATAGGCAGAATTCTAGGCTCTAGAAACACCATTTGGTCACATTCAATAAAATGCACCACCTGGCTTTTCACAACCACCTGGTTGGTTTCTCCCTTTGGAAGGAATTAGGCCAGACTCAAAAGAATCTGATTTGACAGGTGGATACCAAGTAGGGTTTCAGAAAACTAAGGCTGCTGGGCTAATAAGGTAGTTACTTAGAATGGCCAAAAGCACAGATCCAAGTTTGAGATGAAAAGACCTGTCTGTAGGAGGGTTCTAGAGAGATAGAATAACTGTATTAGATCCCAACAATGGGAGTCAAAAGGAGAGAGAGAGACAGAGAGCACAGATCAGAGGTAAGAAGACCAGTATGAGAAAGCAGATGGAGGTTGTACCAGCTTGATATTGAGGGGTGAGGGTTTACTGGGAAGGGGCTTGAAAGAACATTGTAGGGTAATGTAAATATTCTGTGTCTTGGGTCGGGTGCAGTGAGTGGTTCATGCCTGTAATCCCAGCACTTTGGGAGGCCGAGCTGAGCAGATCATTTGAGATTAGGAGTTTGAGACCAGCCTGGGCAACATGGGGAAATGCCATCTCTACAAAAAATACAAAAGTTAATCAGGTGTGGTGGCACTTGCTTGTAGTCCCAGCTACTTGGGAGGCTGAGGTGGGAGATTGCTTGAACCTGGGAGGCTGTGAGCCAAAATTACGCCACCGCATTCCAGCTTGGGAGACAGAGTGACACCCTATCTCAAAAAAAAAAAAAAAAAAAAAAATTGGCTGGAAATCATCATTCTGAACAAAGTATTGCAAGGACAGAAAACCAAACACCGCATGTTCTCACTCATAGGTGGGAAATGAACAATGAGAACACCTGGACACAGGTCG
Organism: Gorilla gorilla gorilla; assembly: GCF_029281585.2. NCBI lineage: Eukaryota > Metazoa > Chordata > Mammalia > Primates > Hominidae > Gorilla > Gorilla gorilla. Next base: position 29,263,603 of record NC_073243.2, read on the forward strand.
GGGAACATCACATATCTGGGCCTGTCGTGGCGTGGGGGGAGAGGGGAGGGATAGCATTAGGAGATATACCTAATGTAAATGACGAGTTAATGGGTGCAGCACACCAACATGGCACATGTATACATATGTAACAAACTTGCACATTGTGCACATGTACCGTAGAACTTAAAGATAATAAAAAGAAAATTTTCTTTTAAATTCTGCATCTTGATTGTGGTTATGCAGGTACATTCACTTGTCAAAAGTCATCATATTGGATGACTTTTATAGTATGTCAATTATTCATCAGCACACTTGATCAATGTTTTTAATTAGGGAAGAAGAAATAGGCGAAGAAGTTTTTGAAGGGTTATAAGTGCCCAGAGCCCACTATATGGACCATAGACAAGAATTGAAGGCAAAGGGGAAATCCAGAAGGTTGATCTGTTCCTCCCTCTCTCAAAATATCAAAAAATCATATCTCAGAGTTGGATCACTTTTCTGAAGTATATTCCACAGAACACTAATTTCATGAGTTGCTCCTTGAATCAAAAGAATCTGAAGTCAAATAAATTTTGGAAATGCTCATACTTTATCCACCTTTTGGATGATCCCAACATATATTAGACCAGCACTGTCTAGGAAAATTATAATCCAAGTTCCATTAGTAATTTAACATTTTTGAGAAGCCATATTTTTAAATCAATTTAGGTTTAATAAAATATTTATTTTATGCCTACAAATACACACACATACACACACAAACACACAGAAACAGAGAGATTTATCACAAGGCATTGGCTCATATAATTAATTATGAAGCCAGAGAAGGCCCAAGATCTGTAGTTGGCAAGCTGGAGGGCCAGGAAAGCCAATAGTATAGTTCCGATCTGAGTCCATGTCTCAAGGCAGAAGACCAACGTTCCACCCTGAAGATGGTCAGACACAGAAAGAAAATTCTTTATTGCTCAGCCTTTTATTCTCTCCAGACCTTCAACAGATTGGATGTGGCCCACCCACATTAGGGAGTTTAATCTGCTTTCTGTGGTCTACTGATGCAAATGGTAATCTCATCCAGAAACACCCAGAGATCATGTTTAACCAAACATCCATGTGCCCGGTCAAGTTAACAATAAAATAAACCACATTTACATGCTTTTACACTGAACAGCACATCTCAACATAGATGAGCCACATATCAAGTGCTAAACAGCCACTTGGCTGATGGCCACCATATTGTAAGTAGAGCATTAGAATAATAAAGGCTCTGAGAAGACTTACAATAAAGAAACCTTTTTAATGTTGTTTAATTCAGTGTGTTCAAACTTTATTTGACTGCAGGACCCTTATTTCCAGTTATTGATCAACCAATTGATTGATCGATTGATTTTTACTGGTTTCATTTATTATTATCTTGTTCTACAGTAACACACTTTAGAAATATCAACCTAGTTCAAAGTCCATAAAGTAGAGGTCCAAAAATTAGATATAACCTACAGATGTGTTTTAGTTGCTTTTTTGAGTGATGTTTTAAAAATTGTTTTTGAGTAGTTTAAGCCAGCTTTTAAAAATTAGGAGATTTCACATGTAAATCTGGATTTGTAATTTAAAAGTGGAAACACCTGATCACACTGAGTCTGTATTTCCTCATGGCAACAATAGGCTAAAGTTGAGTGTCTGCTGCTCTCTTTATCATGGGGTGGGGAGTGGAGTGGGCTCAGAAGCACACAGCTCAGGGCATCCACACTAATGCTCCAATGCACGTATGCGTACCCACACCTGGGCAACACATCCATGAGAGTTATCTACTTACCCTGTTAACAATTAAGTGTGCATGCCCTGATCAAGCTCAGTCATCCCACTTTCAGATAAATAAATTTAAGCCTAGAGAGTTTAATTTAGGTCATTCACCTAAAGTCATTTCATGAGTTAGTGGCAGAGCAAGAACCATTCCCCATTTCTCCTGATGGTTCTGTATGCTGTCCTGATACTTCTACTGATGTTCCTTCTCCTTCTTTACCTTCAGAGAAGCACAGAATCTGTGAGCCTGACCTACTAACTCTTCACTCTCTCATTATGCTCTTTAAGTTGAAGTGATTCTCTCTGCCTGACACTATTTGGTTCTGCACTCATCACTAATGAGATGCTAACTTGAAACAAATCAAGGGATGAGAGAACCTTTGTGGAGGTCAATATATCCCACTCTGGTACCAGAGACAGTCCCAAATTCCTTAGATAATCATTCAGTCTTCTTGTTTGGACTTAATCAAAACATTGTGTCCACTGCTGAGGAGCATCCCGACTGAACAGAATCCCACCACGAGGCCTTAGGAGATAGTGCATCTGGGCAGAATGCCAGAGCAGTCAGGATTTAGCTACTCCCAGAGGGACATGCGTTCCTCCCATCACGATTCCAATCTCCTATGGCTGATTCTTATCTTGAGGCCAAGGCCAATAGCATTTTTTTTCTTTATAACAACAGTTAATTTTCCTAGGGAGTTTCAGCTAGTTTTAATAAGAGAAAGTTTATCCAAGAATGTGGAAGTGTGTGTGTGTGTGTGTGTGTTTGAGAAGGTATAGGTGCTCTAATACCTGTTTTAGTGTGAAATTTAGTAACCTTGAACATGAAAGGCTTCTTTCTTATCTCTGTGATTGCTGCTTGGTGGAGATTTAGGAAGTGATCTGCAGAACAGAACGAAGAATCGAGTCAGAAGTTTTACACTCAGAGCTAACCTCATTGGCCTAGAAAGACAAGGAGCATAAAGAAAAGAAAATTCATCCCGAGTGGCCCTGTTTCTAGTCACCTAATGGACTCGTGAGTCTATTGCGTGTTAGGAGCTAAACCTAGAGATTAAAGAAATGAGATGCCATCCCGGAGATAACACTGTTTTCAAATGCAGACTCTTGGATCCTCCCAAGGAAAGCTCTTATTTCTTCAATTTCTTGCTATCGCCCAAATCATGAGCAGAGTGGCTCAGTGACCCGGCCAAGGAAGCACCATGAAGAGCTACACAAGGAGTGTCCTAAGATTGGCCTAGGGAGATGCTTCCCTACGTGCCATCCTTCAGTTGTAGTTAACCTCGTAAGTACTTCCAAAGGCAGAGCTGGTTTGAGAAGAGCCATGTTTCCTTTCTCTATGACATCTAGCAGAGTTTTGCACTTAGTAGTTATATTTGTCTGGCTTCCCCAGAAATCAGAGCCCAAAGTAGAGGCCTATTTCCTGCGGAAATAGGAAGCACAGCACCAGGGGGCAGGAATGAGGAGGAGGGGTTAGGCAGGGGCAGAAGAAGAGCCAACAGGAAGGTGTGTTCCTGACTGGCCATCCCGTGGTATCAAGTGAGACTTGGAATCAAGCACTCATTCTTGTAGGACAGTCTTACGAGAGTCTGCATAAGCAACTCATTCTTAGAGCAGTCGAATAGGCAAGAAATATTTCTCCTGTTATCTCAGTTTTGCAGAGACCACAAGGGCAAGAAGTATAGGCAATACCATCCCTCATTGTACTGTGAGGCGCTAAGCCATCTGCACAAGCAATGGCCCCAAGTTATCCCATTTGCTTGCATTCCCCCATTACCTACCTCAAGGTTAATAATGGGAAGCCCAGAGACTGGATAAAGAGAAAGATTAGAGAACATTTCTTTACAAAGAACAGTGTTTCTTTTCTCTCACCCAAGGCGGAAAGAAATGGAATGTTCCTCCCTCCCCTTCATCTATTTTCATCAGGAGTATAACTCAGACACTTGACTTTTTCCCATGGAATTTGGAGACACAGGGACTGGTACCTGTCTCACGCCTGAAAAAAATGAATGGAACAGGCTTTGGGCAGGAGGAGGAGGGCAGGAGAGCAAAGAGAATGGCCTGAAATCTCAGAGGTTGAGGTAACAATGCATCCGTGTTGCTTTGGGTCATGTGAGGACCTTCTGAAAGAGCCCTGGCCATGAGTTGTTTTGAAATGGACCCCACCTAAGAAAGCTGCAGGAACAAGGTGACCCCAGTGGAGAAGTGGGTCAGCAGAAGCCAGTAGACAAAGGCATCATAAATAGCTGGGTAACTGAGGGATCACCTCCTCAAGGAACTGTGGGGTAGCAGAGCTCAGCATGGAGGAGACTGCATGGGAGGGAGCTATAAAAAACTCAAAAATATACACAAGAGAAGATGTCAAAATGTTCACTGTGACACAGTCACAGCATACCAATGCCAGGTAAAGCCTCACCACCCACATGAGACTGTGTTCTCCTCCAAGCTCATCGTCACCTTCCCAGCTAGTGAATGAAGGAGTAGGTAGCCAGAGGACGTAAGGGAGAAGCCAGGCTGTGTCTCCTTCCACGACTTGGGGTACAGCTGCCCAAGGCAGGCTCAGGCAGAGGGAGGGAAGAACTTTTAAATTGAATAAGAGCCCAGCGTTTTGACGTTAGGCTGGCCTGGGTTGTATTATCATTATTACCCCCAAAGAAATAACCAGAAAAGCTTTGGGAACTTTCTGGGACTTTATCCAAAGGCAGAGAAAAAAGTACATGAACAAAACAAGTTGGAAAGGGGTGGTGGTGAGGTAGGTGGAAATTGTTCTCTATGTGCCCCGCAGAGCAACGGAGCAGGAGCAACGGAGCAGCTCCAGTGATCAGCAGAAGGACTGCTTTTGTGGGGGCGCATCGGAAATGCCGTGTAACTTCTTTTGTTAAATAGATGTCAAGACAGAAACTAGATGCCATATAATCCCATCAGTGATTCTTTTCTACAGAAACTAATTTACTAAAACATCACAGGAAAGTCCCTGGACATGTGAGGTATTCATTGAGCAATCTGTCTTCTTCCCCTCAACCTCTCTGCTGGGTTTCCCTCCTCCTTAACTGGCAAATACACTTTGCCAACAGCAAAGATGTCAAAAGCAAATTTCTAGGGCAAAATAATACCAACTCTTGACTGTGAAACTAAAATTCTTAGAGAATACATGAGAACCAATAGCACCAAGTTGGTCCTTTTAAAAAAAAAAAAAGAACTTCACCGTAAAAACGATGGAAAAAACAATTTAAAAAATAGGGTGATAAGTCAGCTGGAGCTTGAGGAAAATCAAGGGAAAGGAAGAAAATAGAGATACTCACAAAATTTGGGGGTATACATATGAAGGCAAGGAAGGCTGACAGGCTGGCTCCCAGCTGTTATTTGAAAGTGGCAGCCCTAGGGACAAAAAAGAAAATGGAAAACAGTGGATGGTGTATTTAAAGATAATATTCTAAGTGGAGTTAAGACTCTTCTGTGGGCCTGGGAATGGTGTAAGAAGGAGCTCTAGATTTTCCTGGGTCCAGAGTGAGAGGCAGGAGGCAGCTGAATGGTTGCCCTGACCAGCCCCAAGAATTTCCTGATAAAATGAAGGGAAACACATCAAAGCAAAATACTGGGCTATCTGCCAGATGTGCGACTGGGCAGCTGCATCTGTATAGGAGCATCCATGCCATATCCCCACGTTGCACTCGGGTGCGCCACTCCCCAGAGCCACCGATGCATCCCTCCTGTGCCAAGTGGAAAAAAAGAACACACAAGGACAACAGCTGCTGACGGTAGAGAGAGACTTAAAAGAAGCCTCCAAATGGGACATCCCTCCGCCTGGACTCATCACCTGGCTGAGGTTGTTGCTTTATAATCAGCAACAGTAAAGACGGGAAGCAGAAAAGAAATTCAGATGAACAGCTTTGAACAGACTGCTAGGAATCACTAGATTGGAAGCTCAGAATGAACTGAATTAAGTGATTTATAGATAGTAGGTAGTGGATCAGAGCAGAGATCAGACCAAAATTTTAGCAACAAATTCTATTTTCTGCAAGCTGCATCTGACGAACTCTTGTAGCTGTGAAAGGACCCAGCCTCTGGAGAATGCAAAGCTTTCTCTTTTTCTCTGGTGGCGGAGAGAGGGAAGCAAAGTGGGATGGAATGGCTAGGTCCTGACTTCCTTCATATGATTTTCTTATTCCTCTTCCTTCCTTGATCACATCAGTAAAGAGACAGAAGACAGACTAAGCTACTTAAACTACATTTCTTTGTGATTTCCTTTTTTTATTCCATTGGAATAAAAATGTCTCTACCTCATTCCCTTCTTTTCTATTATGTTCTTAAAAAGCTTGCATCAATTTGTTTAAAGGTTATACATCAACCACCCTTAAATTCCTACCAGTTTAAGAACTCCCTGGCAGAACCCAGCTTCCACAAGGAGTTATTTCCTTTTTCTGAATATTTAAGCAGAATAAAACCATTTACAGATAAAAATATGCAACGGCCACCTTCTTTCCTTATGAAATTGAGGGGCTGTCAGTTCTAGCTCCCTCTTACTGAAATGAATATTTGGACTACACCAGTATGAAAATAAAACGTCTTGACAGTTTCTCGAGGTTAATGGTGCAGAACCACCTGTATTTAACATTCCGACT